>NC_080615.1:6725397-9378704 GCF_027887145.1 Ammospiza caudacuta
AACCCGTTTAATCCAGGAGAGAAGTTCCCAAAAAACCAAATAAGAAAAAAAAAAATCAGTATTTGGAGGTGAAAGAACAGGTTAAGGGCAGGCACAGGGGGACATGGGATGTTTCTGGAGTGGAGTTTTTCAGAGAAAACTTAATAAAGATGGTAGGATTTAAAAATGCCACCAAGAAGGGATTAATCTCCCCCTCATCACAAGCCAAGCAGCTGGAGCTGCATCAAACCCATCTTCATAAAACTGGAGAGAAAAGGGTTTTTTCAAAGCGAGCTGACAAAAGGAAAGCACAAAGCTCTCTCCTCTCTGTGCTAATTCAGAGCTGAGAAGTTGCTGCAGCACCAGAAGTGGGCTCTGAATTGAATTTTGGAGAGACAGAAGGGAGGGAGATGTGCTCATTAATATCCCAGCATAACAATAACCCCGGATAATGCAAATTATTGCCAAAGCTCCCGAGAGCTGAGAGAAACGGAGATTCGCTCTGGAGCTCCACTCCACGGAGTTTATTCAGCAGCTCTGAGTAAATATCAACAAGAAGGTTAAAATATTGATCAGGGGAGCTGCTCCACGCTGAACAAGCTGCAGGCATCTGGAAACAAACAAATGCTGCAAGAAAGGGAGAGGCTGGGATATTTTGGGGTTTTTTATTCTGCCAAAAAAGCCCAACTCGATGATTTGCAGCTGTAAACTCCCAGCAGCTGAGGAAAAAAGGGGGGGAAAATTAATTATTTTCCTGATTAAAGGAAAGGATGGTGGAGTTTTGGTTTAGGATGGGGAGAAATGCAGGAGGGCTCAAGCAGGAAATGCACTGGGAGGCATTTAATAATGGAATAATAAAATTATAAATGGAATAATGGTATTTTTAAGGCTGGAAAATCCCTTTAAGATCAGTAAATGATAAATATCAACTCATCAGCCTCCTTTTTTTAACAGTATTTTTAATATAGATATATATAATATGTAGAATATATATAATTTTCTTGAGAAAACAGACACCTGTTATTATTATCTTTAAAGTTATATATAAAATATATAACATTGTATACATAATATATAAAATATATTATATATATCTTATATATTATACAAATAGATATAATTATATATATAATATATACCATATATAATATATTATAGATATTATAGATATTATAAATAATATACATTACATATACATAATACAATATATAATATATAATATATAATATATAATAAATTATATATATCTTATAGAGTCTATATATGATATATATTATATATATCTTATATATAATATAGAATATATATAATATACAAATATATAACATATAGTATATATTATATATAATATATATTATGTACTATACAAATATATATAAAATATATAATATATAATATATATTATGTATTATATAAATTATATACAATTTATATAATATATAGGAATTATAATAATATATAATAAAATTGTATATAGTTTACATAATATATAAATTATATATATTATATATTATACATTATACAAATTATATAATGTTATATAAAATATTATATATTTTATATATAATTTTAAAATATTAATAATAACAACATGTGTCTGTTTTCTCAAGATTTCTCAAACCAACATTTTAACCCAGGCATATGCTCAGTGTTAACCCCAGGCTCTTTCCCATTTAATTCTGGATCACACTTTGAAGGAAACACATCCAAATTTTAATTTTTTTTTTTCCATTCTGGGAGTGCTGGGCCCGGCTCTGATGGGAAATATTTCTCCCCAAAATGCTCAACCCAACTGGCAAAAAATTCATGCCAAGGACTGGACAACTTCCATCCTCCACCAGGCTCCCATCAATATTTTGAAATAAAACCTAAAATCCATTGAGGTGTTGACAAAAACAAGGGGAAATCATGGATATTTTCCAGCAAATACCAAAGGGATCTTTGTTGAGAGAACAAATGGATTAAACGGGGTTTTTTATCATTTAGGGAGGTGGATGGACAGAATTCCACCCTGACTGCTCAGAAACCCCATGGAATCATGGAATGGTTTGGCTGGAAGGGACCTTAAAGCTCCTATAACTCCAAAATGACTCAAAATGACCCAAAAATGACTCAAAAATCACCCAAAAATGACCCCAAAACTACCCAAAAATGACCCAAAAAGACCCAAAAATGACACAAAAATGACGCAAAAATGATGCAAAAATGACCCAAAAATGACTCCCTGAATTTCCCCTGCCTGTGGAGAGATGAATTCCAAGATTTGGGATGTGGAACAACCCCAGATCTGCAGCCCAGCCCTGCCCCAGCCCCAGCTGCGATTTCTCTGGAGCTGCTGAGGGTTTTTGAATCATTTATTTACAGCAAGGCAGTAAAGGGAATATATAAAATAACATTTAAACAGGCAAAACACGAAGAGCATCATTAGGAAACTGTAACAGAGCTCAGATTACCAATTATAATAAAGTAATAAAGAAATCTCTCAAGGAGCTTCATGTTCATGATGCAGACAGAGAAAGGGGGAAAAAAGGGAAAAGCTCCCGAGATTTTAGGAATAAAACTGATTTTTTTTTCCTATTTTGGTGTTGTTTTAATTGATTTATTTTTGTCATCACCTTCCAGGGAAGGGAAAGACAGAAATGTCACTAAATCCAGGGATTCAGGGGGAGCAGCCTCTGCTCAGAAATCACCAAACTCTCAGCACAGATGTTCCCCGCTCCAAAATTCACAGGTTCCCTCAACAGCTGAGTTTTAATTTCACTTCTCTTTTACAGTTCTAGGTGGATCCCAGAGGAGGGAAAAAAGATCCAGCAGAAAAAATGGGAATGCAAATAAATATTTAGGTGAAATATCACATGGAGGGGTTGTACAGCAATGAAGAAATATTTGGGTGAAATATCACATGGAAGGGTTCTACACCAACCTTCAAAACAAATTTCCTTTTAAAAATAACAATAAATTAACAGGATCAATTAATTAATTTAACTGAATGATGGTCCTGGTTGGATTTAAAAGGAAAAAGAAGGCAGGAATGATTTGGGATTGAGAGCAGCACTCCCTGCTCAGGCTGAATTGTCTCAGAGCCAGTGCAGCTCCTCTGAACTGCTCCAGAATTCATTAAATTGCTCCAAAATTCATTAAATCGCTCCAAAAATCATTAAATTTCTTTCTGCAACCAGAAATTCCTTAAAAAGGGCAGAAATTCCCTTTCTGGTCTCACCTGCCAGGGGTGTGCAGGACCCACCAAGGCTCCAATTCCTGCAGGAATGTCCTGATGGAACAAGGGGGGATTTCTTTTCCTGTACTGGGTGCTCTGCCAATTAATTAATTAAGTAATTAATTAATAATTCATTAGCTCTGAGCAGCAACAATACAATCAAGGTACTTCCATCTCTAGAAAAATTTCCTTTTCCATCATTTATCCTTCAAACACTCCAGGCAATTACAGCAAAACCACCCCAAAAAATTCACCAGACAAAGCTGCTTTTCCTTTAAGCTTATTTAATGATATTTGAAACGCTTAAATTTTCTATTTCCCAGGTCCTGAAAACAGATTTCTTTTTTTTTTTTCTTTTTTTTAAGTGACCAATATTTAATTCCAGAAACATACAACCCGATCAGCTAAGTCATAAAAGAGCTATTTTACAAACATATATCTGGATAATTAGAACAATAAAGTCTTTTTAGACATTCAAACATGATCAGTAAAAATACAGGATTATTAATAAAGATTTTTGTGTATTTTTTTTTTTTTAAAGAATACTTCCAGATTTTTTTTTTTCCTTCTTCTTCTTCTCTTTAAAGTAAATCTCTGTTAAGAGTACATGATTGTATGTTGTACAAAGAAAATAAAAATATTCTAGTATGAAGAGAGCTCCACAAGACTTAATTGAAAATAAATCAGCAGTGTTTTGGCTGCAGTATCCCTTTTGCAGTACATCTGCTCGTCAGTTGGCACCTTGGGGAAAGGGGAGGGAACCCAGGGATTTCTTTGGGGAACAGGCAGAAAAAACTGGATCCAGGAGAATGAAATCTAAGAGCAGGGAGATTTAAATCAGAATATCCCATTCGAAACACCGGAATTTTAAGTTTTAAATCAGAATATCCACTTTGAAACGCTGGGATTTTAAATCAGAATATCCCGTTTGAAACACCAGAATTTTAAATCAGAATATCCCAATTTAAACACTGGAATTTTAAATTTTAAATTAGAATATCCAATTTGAAACGCTGGAATTTTAAATCAGAATATCCCATTTGAAACACTGGAATTTTAAGTTTTAAATCAGAATATCCACTTTGAAACGCTGGGATTTTAAATCAGAATATCCCATTCGAAACACTGGAATTTTAAGTTTTAAATCAGAATATCCACTTTGAAACGCTGGGATTTTAAATCAGAATATCCCGTTTGAAACACTGGAATTTTAAGTTTTAAATCAGAATATCCACTTTGAAACGCTGGGATTTTAAATCAGAATATCCCATTCGAAACACCGGAATTTTAAATCAGAATATCCCAATTTAAACACTGGAATTTTAAATTTTAAATTAGAATATCCAATTTGAAACGCTGGAATTTTAAATCAGAATATCCCATTCGAAACACTGGAATTTTAAGTTTTAAATCAGAATATCCACTTTGAAACGCTGGGATTTTAAATCAGAATATTCCGTTTGAAACACCGGAATTTTAAATTTTAAATTAGAATATCCAATTTGAAACGCTGGGATTTTAAATCAGAATATCCCATTTGAAACACCAGAATTTTAAATCAGAATATCCCAATTTAAACACTGGAATTTTAAATTTTAAATTAGAATATCCAATTTGAAACGCTGGGATTTTAAATCAGAATATCCCGTTTGAAACACTGGAATTTTAAATCAGAATATCCCATTCGAAACACTGGAATTTTAAGTTTTAAATCAGAATATCCACTTTGAAACGCTGGGATTTTAAATCAGAATATCCCATTCGAAACACTGGAATTTTAAGTTTTAAATCAGAATATCCACTTTGAAACGCTGGCATTTTAAATCAGAATATCCCATTTGAAACACCGGAATTTTAAATCAGAATATCCCAATTTAAACACTGGAATTTTAAATTTTAAATTAGAATATCCAATTTGAAACGCTGGAATTTTAAATCAGAATAACACTGGAATTTAAATCAGAATATCCCATTTTGAATCAGAATATCCCATTTTAAATCAGAATATCCAATCTGAAATATGGAATTTTAAATCAGAATATCCAATTTTAAATCAGGATATCCCATTTTAAATCAGAATATCCCATTTTGAATCAGAATATCCCATTTTGAATCAGAATATCCCATTTTAAATCAGAATATCCCATTTCAAGCACAGCCAGGTGCTGCCTGAGCTTTGCACCCCTCTGACCCCACCGGGGCAATGTGGGATCTCCTGCAGGACCAGGCAATTCCCATTCCAGAAAATTCCATCTTCAGCTTTTGCCCCTGAGCTGGGTGAAATGAGCCCTCAGGAAATGTCCTTATTTCCCATCCTTGTTCCCAAACCAAGAAATCCTTGTTCTGTTTGGGGAGGGGGAAAAAAAAAATATTAATTTTGCGATGAGGGGCTGGGACAAAAAACTCCAGAAAACTGTTTGGATAAGGGAATGCCCAACCAATCAGGGGGAGATGAAAATGAAAATTCCATTTTAAAATAAGGGGGAATCTTATGGCTTCAAGGAGGAAATAACAGTGGGAATCCTGGATAGTGCATGTGAGGTCTGGGGTGTGCCAGGGAATTCACTGGGGAAAGAATTTCACTGGGAAAAGGAATCCCATGGGAAAGGAATTCTCTGGGAATTACCCAGGAAAGGAATCCCATGGGAAAGGGAATTCCCTGGGAAAGGAATTTCGTTGGAAAGGAATTCTCTGGGAAAAGAGGCAAAAACGTGAATTTACACTGCCAGCTCTCCACTGCTGCCACAAGCACCAGAGGTGACGCCAGAGGTGACGCCAGGGACCACCACAGAATTCTGTAACCTGGAGAGACCCAGCGAGGATTTTGTGTTCAACCACAATCAAAGAGCAGGAGCCACCCCAAACCCCACCCGTGCTGCCCTTCCAGAACATTCTCCAAAGCCACACTGAGCTCCCTCTGCCCTGCAGCTCCATGGGAGCATCTGGGAACCTTTTAATCACTTTAGACCCTTTAAGGTCACCACAACTGCTCCTGGTTTTGGAGTGTGAGGGGAATAAAGGGGTCCAACCCCAGGTCTGGGCTGTTTTCAGTTTTCCTCCTGGCAGCATTCCAGGCTGAGGGGGTCTCAGAGGGAATCTGGATGTTTAAAATCCAGGGAATTGAGGGGCTGAGTGCTGGGTTAATACTGACAATAATCCCACACTACAGGATTTGGTGCATCCCAAAAAAACCCCAGGGAGCTCCTGGCAGTGGTGACGCTCCTCAAACAACAGGAATTCCTCCCTTCCCTCCCTGCAAGGGCTCCTGGCTCCAACTCCCACACCAAAATCACCTCTGCTGCCACCTGAACTCATCCTCCACAGGATTCTGGGGGAAAAACAACAGTGACACTGGGGACAGCTTGAATTGCTCCCTGTGCCAAGCAGGACAGTGAAATCCCCTCTCCTGCCACCTGAATTCATCCTCCACAGGATTTTGTGGGAAAAACAACAACAGTGACACTGGGGACAGCTTGAATTGCTCCCTGTGCCAAGCAGGACAGTGAAATCCCCTCTGCTCCCTCTGCTGCCACCTGAACTCATCCTCCACAGGATTCTGGGGGGAAAACAAGAGCTGGGATTCCTCTGACAGGGGACAGAGGTGATTTCTTGCCAGCAGACAAGAAGTTTGGCTCCCTTAAAGAGCTGAAAAACTGAAAAGAGGGTGTGTTCCTCACCCACCTGGCAGGAGCAGCCCAGTGGCACTGGGGACAGTTTGAAGCACCCTCTGCCAAGCAGGACAGCAAAACCCCCTCTGCTGCCTCTGCTGCCACCTGAATTCATTTCCCACAGGATTCTGGGGCAAAAACAAGAGCTGGGATTCCTCTGACAGGGGACAGAGGTGATTTCTTGCCAGTAGCCAAAGGGAAAATGTTTGTTTTAGAGGAGCTGGAGGATCCTGGTGCTGAGCAAAGCTCTGAGTCCATGGGATGTGCAGGATGCTCAGTTTGCCTTCCTTAAAAGAGCTGAAAACCTGAAAGGAGCAGCACAGCCCAGTGCCAATGGGGACAGCTTGAACCACCACAGTAAAAATTCATTTTTGCCCTCATTTGATAGACAAAAGCAGGAAAACAAGGAGACAGCTCAAGGGGCAGGGCACGGATCCAGAAGTCCCCGCTGTCAGACCCCTCTTGTGTGAAATCCAGCCCAGGGGATGGGAAATGAATGGAATTGGGCTCAGGCTGTGCCCAGGGTCACCCCAATTCCCACCCTGGCAGGAATCCCCAGCAGGACAGGCCTGAGGAGGCGCCCAGAGCTGCTCCAGCCTCCTCAGGTCACCAATCTCCCTCTCATTGGCACGAATGATTTCCAAAACAAAAAAAAAAAAAAAAAAAAAAAACCAAAAAAAAAAAGCAAAATTCCACAAAAACCAACCCCAAAAAAACAACCCCAGAGCCCACCCCGAGCCCTCAGCAAGACATACTCCAGGTACTAAAACTTACTGGCCCTAAAATCAGCAGTACCTGTGGCTAACTCCATGGCAGCCCTTTTTCATTCAGTAGTGAATCAGGGGCACAGCTGCCCCACATCTTTGAAACACTTCTGGGTTTGCATTTTTTATCTTTTTTTATCTTTTTTTTTTATGATCCAGAGAAGAGTTACAAAAGTGCTGCAGGTCCAAGTATTTTTCTTTTTATCACTTTACAAAGGAGACAATGATCAAAGCCAACAAAGTCAAGAAAAAAAAAAAAAAAAACCCAAAATTAAACCTTTTTCTCCTCTCCCAGCAAAGGAATGGGAAAGGGGAAAAGGAAAATTTGCCCATCTCAAGTGCCTGGCTGTTTAGTGCATGGAAAATTCCTGTTGCACACGTGGTGACACGAGCAATTCCCATGCAGTTGGCTGGATACAGACAAATCCCAGCCACAAATTCCATCCTAACACCTTCATGAGTAGCTCTTGGTGCCAGCAGGGAGTGCAGAGTCCATTCCAGTGAGGAATCACCTGCACACAGATCCCCCCTGTCCCCTCACCAGGCAGGGTGGGCCAGAACTGTCACTACCCAAAAAAAAAAAATAGAACAAAAAAAAAAAAAAAGGCAGATTAAAAAATTAAAATGTGCTTTTGATACACGGAATGAAGTCAAATAAATACATTGATTTTTTTTTTCTTTTAAATGTCTAAATACATTTTTTTTTTATATCCTACACCCAAAGCTCTGTACATTTGGTTTGGTTTTTTTTTTTTTCTGTTCTGAAAAAAAAAAAAAATTTGAATTTCTGGTAGCAAGGAGAGGAGCAGAATAGAATAGACTCCCTCACTGACAAGATAGTGCAGATGCCCCACAGGAAAAGCACCCCATGCCCACTTTGCTAGAGAATGGTTCTGTTTGGATGCTCCAAACCCTCATCCCAGAGTCCACAGGGGAGACAGCGGGTGCTGGGTCCTGATTCTCTTCCTCCAATCTTCAGCCACTCCTGGAAACACGACTAGCTTTTGTCTGGAAAGGGGAAAAAAGGGAAAAAAAGGGGAAAAAAGGAAAAAAAAAGGTGGTGAGAGAGGAGTGAGTGGCATTTCTGAGCACTCCCACAGGCAGAGCTGCTCACTGAGAGCTTCACCCCCAGCCCTTGGTCAGGTGTCACTGTCACAATTCTCTGAAAAATCCCTTCCACAGGATTTCTGCTCCTGGGAAGCTGAGAAACCTCAGAGAAAAATGAAAACAATAATTATCTGATTGCTTCCCCTTTGGAATGTGTTTGCACATTGTTTATCCAACATGTGAATTGTTTTTACTTAATGACCAATCATGGTCAGGTTGTGTTGGACTCTGAGGATCACTCATGAGTTTTTCATTATTATCTTGTTAAACCTTCTAAAATCACCAAAATAATAGTGTGAAACCAGCGAGTCCATTTTTGGGTGGGTTTTGTCTGCCCTAAATGTCCCAGAAGGCCCTTCAATGAACAGAACTGGTTTTTATTCTTTTAATCCTGCCTGGCCTCTGTTTTTGGGTGGCCCAAGCAGTGGATTTTGTGCTCTGGGAATATCCACTTTGAAACACTGGAATTTTAAATCAGAATATCTCACTTGAACGCTGGAATTTTAAGTCAGAATATCCACTTTGAAACGGCGGGATTTTAAATCAAAATTTTGGGGTCCCACCTGAGTGCTGTCCTGAGGAGGCTGAGCCAGCCAGCCCCCGGCACCGCAGAACGCTGTAATCCTCCTCCACCTCCTGCACCTCCTCAACTGCTTTTTATTCCCTAAATTCTGCCTGGCCTCTGTTTTTGGGTAGCCCAAACTGTGGATTTTGTGCTCTGGGGGTGACTTTGGGGTCCCACCTGAGTGCTCTCCTGAGGAGGCTGAGCCAGCCAGCCCCTGGCGCCGCAGAACGCTGTAATCCTCCTCCACCTCCTGCAAAACAGCAACAGCCCCAAAACTCAACGGTTGAGATTTTCCATCTATTTGATAGAGATTATATGATATTTAATACTAATGCTACTACTACTACTGACAATAATAATAAATGATATTTAATAATAGTGTATTATGATATTTTTCACAGATTTGTAACGCGGATCTCTATTTACCAGGCACACGAAGAGGGTTTCAAACAGGAAAAGAGAATTTTCACCACTGCAAACACCCAACTGGAGTGAGCCCCCTCAACTCCTTCAGCAGCAGCTTCATTTGCATGCAATATTCTGATTTCAGTGAAATTCAAGGCTGGCTGCTGAGTGTTTCACAAAATAAACTTTCTGTAGTTATTCTATAAAGAGAATCCCTGTCCCATGCAAAAAAAATTTGGAATATATCTGGAAAATAATTTGGAATATATTGGAATAGAGTTGGAAAACAATTTGGAATATAGAGAGCCTGAAAGCCTCAATATTGGTCTGATATCCTCGGTGCAACTCAGAATCTTCATTTGACACCACGAGCAAATTATTACTATTATTATTGTTATTGTTATTGTATAAATATAAATATAAATATAAATATATAAATATAAATTATATTTAATATAATTTATATTATATTATAATATATATAATATATTATATTATATATAATTATATAATAATACTATATATTATAATAATATTATAATAATCGTTAAGTTATAATTATTTATATTATAATTCTATATTATATTATTATTATATATTATATATATAATTAATTATATTATATAATTTATATATTATATTATATTATATTACATTATATTACATTATATTATATATAGTTACATAATAATACTATATATAATAATATTATAATAATTGATACATTATAATTATAAATAATAATATTATTATATAATGTTAATATTATTATTAATAATAAATATTATTAATTAAAAATAACAATAAGAAAAACAATGTACATTTAGATAATAATAGTAATAGTAATACTAATAATAGTAATAGTAATAATAGTAAAAATAGTAATAGTAGTAGTAATAATAATAATAATTATTATTATTATTATTATTATTATTATTATTATTATTATTATTATTATTATTATTTTGAAATACCAATAAAAATCACAAAAGCCACGCACCTTGAGCTTCTCCAGGGCATCCTGGATGTTGTGGATGTACTGCATGAGCTGCACGCGGCTCTGCAGGGGCAGCTGGGGGCTGCCCAGGAAGGGACAGGGCTCCTGCAGGCCTGCCCAGCGCAGCTCCTCGGCCAAGGGCGAGCTGTCCCTGTCACACCGGGGCTCCCTGGGGGACAGCGGCTGCTGCTGCTGGGGACAGCCCAGCGCGGGCTGCCGGTGCGAGGTGCACTGCAGCACCAGGGCCGACACCTCCTCGTCCGTGGAGCTCTCCTGCACCGTTCCGTATCCATCGAGGATCAAATAATTTCCTGTGGGGACAGCGGGCATTGGGCCTTCAGGGGCTTTGAGGAGATCTTTAGAGGCAGAATGGGGAAGTCCCAAAGCCCATCTCCTGAGAAAACTCAAAGAATTTCCTGTGGGGACAGCAGGCATTGGGCCTTCAGGGGCTTTGAGGAGATCTTTAGAGGCAGAATGGGGAAGTCCCAAAGCCCATCTCCTGAGAAAACTCAAATAATTTCCTGTGGGGACAGCGGGCATTGGGCCTTCAGGGGCTTTGAGGAGATCTTTAGAGGCAGAATGGGGAAGTCCCAAAGCCCATCTCCTGAGAAAACTCAAAGAATTTCCTGTGGGGACAGCAGGCATTGGGCCTTCAGGGGCTTTGAGGAGATCTTTAGAGGCAGAATGGGGAAGTCCCAAAGCCCATCTCCTGAGAAAACTCAAATAATTTCCTGTGGGGACAGCGGGCATTGGGCCTTCAGGGGCTTTGAGGAGATCTTTAGAGGCAGAATGGGGAAGTCCCAAAGCCCATCTCCTGAGAAAACTCAAAGAATTTCCTGTGGGGACAGCGGGCATTGGGCCTTCAGGGGCTTTGAGGAGATCTTTAGAGGTAGAATGGGGAAGTCCCAAAGCCCATCTCCTGAGAAAACTCAAATAATTTCCTGTGGGGACAGCGGGCATTGGGCCTTCAGGGGCTTTGAGGAGATCTTTAGAGGTAGAATGGGGAAGTCCCAAAGCCCATCTCCTGAGAAAGCTCAAATAATTTCCTGTGGGGACAATGGGATTGGGGCTTCAGGGCTCAGGGGGCTTGAGGAGATCTTTAGAGGCAGAATGGGGACGTCCCACAGCCCATCTCCTAAAAAAAGTCAAATAACTTCCAGCAAAGACAAAGAGGTTTGATTCAACTGTCCCCAAAAAGCTTCAAGGCTCAGGGGGGTTTGAGCAGATTTTTAGTGGGGATATCCCACAACCCATCTCCTAAAAAAACAAGTCCCACAGCCCATCTATCTCCTAAGAAAAATCAATTCATTTTCTCCAGAGACAATGGAGTTTGACTCAACCATCCCCAAGAAGCTTCAGGGCTCAGGAGGGTTTGAGCAGATTTTTAGAGACAGAAATGGGGATGTCCCACAGCCCATCTCCTGAGAAAACTCCAATAATTTCCTGCAAAGACAATGGGTTTCAATTCAACCATCCCCAAAAAGCTTCAAGGCTCAGGGGGATTTGAGCAGATTTTTAGTGGGGATGTCCCACAGCCCATCTCCTAAAAAAAGGAGTCCTGCAGCCCATCTCCTGAGAAAAATCAAATAATTTCCAGCAGAAACAGAGGGGTTTGATTCAACTGTCCCCAAGAAGCATCAGGGCTCAGGGGGTTTGAGCAGATTTTTAGTAGGGATGTCCCAGAACCCATCTCCTGAGAAAAATCAAATTATTTCCTGAAAAGACAATGGGTTTCAATTCAACCGTCCCCAAAAAGCTTCAAGGCTCAGGGGGATTTGAGCAGATTTTTAGTGGGGATGTCCCACAGCCCATCTCCTAAGAAAAGAAGTCCCACAGCCCATCTCCTGAGAAAAACTAAATAATTTTCAGCAGAAACAGAGGGGTTTGATTCAACTGTCCCCAAGAAGCTTCAGGGCTCAGGGGGGTTTGAATAGATTTTTAGAGACAGAAATGGGGATGTCCCACATCTGATTTTTCTCCTGAGAAAAGCCAAATAATTTCAAATAATTTTAAATAAATGGTGTTTGACTCAACTACCCACAAGAATCTTCAGGGCTCAGGAGGGTTTGAGCAGATTTTAAAAGATAAAAGTGAGGCTGTCCCACAGCCCATCTCCTGAGAAAAACCAAATAATTTCCAGCAGAAACAGAGGGGTTTGATTCAACTGTCCCCAAGAAACATCAGGCCTCAGGGTTTGAGCAGATTTTTAGTGGGGATGTCCCAGAGCCCATCTCCTGAGAAAAGAAGTCCCATTTGTGAACCCTCCAAGATCAGTGGTGCTGTCAGACTCAGCGGGTTCTGAACAGGTTCAGAGATCAGGGATGGTTTTTATACTGTATATTTTAAAAAAACCATAATTAAATGGCCAGCACCTGGACTCAATGATCCTTCTGGCTCCTCTCCAGCTCAGGATATTCTGTGAGCTCATCACCTCCCTTCCTGCCTGCCCAAAATCTCTGTTTTTATAATAATATCTGAAAATCCTATTCCTGCACCCATGCTTTTAGATGGGTGAGGTTTAAAGCAGAGCCTGTTGATACACTAAAAAATAATTACAGACAGAAAATGCTTTCACAACCTGCACCCAGACACAGGAATCTATTTAATGAATTTCTCCATAACAGCACAGGCAAAGCCAGCACAGGGGACTCAGAATTGACTAAAAACAGATCCATCTCATTTTGATGTCCCCATACAGCTAAAAAAGTAAACAGTGGAAGAGGTGACAAATAAATTAGATGCTTCAAGTTGTTGGCTCAGTTTTAATAATTCAAAATGTCTCGGGGAGAAAAATTATTTGCACTATGTATTTGGAAAGCAGCATTGGGGCAGTCATAAATTGGCTTATCCACATGGATATAATCCAATTTTTAAATAAGAGCATATTTATGGAAAAGAGACTTCTGTGGGGCTGTTAGTGCTGAATCCACCTGATAGCAGCTGCTTCTACTAGAAAATGCACAGAGACAAACCTCAGTTTCTCTACTAAGTTTGGTGTTCTCAGGATTTGTAAATAATTTGTAGCTGTCAATAATTTGAAGCCGTCAAATAGTCCATGAGCAGCAACAACAATAAATATAATAAAATAATAAACTTTTCAGAGGTTCAGAGTGTGGTAAGGTTACAGGAGGCTATTACAGTGTAAAATGAAAGTTGTGGGTTTCTTTCCTGAAGCTTGATTAGGAAAAGGGCCTTAAAAAGGGCTTTGATTGCAGGGAAAACCTTTAGGGAGTAGAGAGATGAAATTGTCCAGGCTACCCAAAATCCAGGGCCTGGCAATTCCAGTTGTCACAGGGACAACTGTGTCAGCTTCTCCTGTAGCACATGAAGAATGAACCAGCTCTGTGTTTCTTTCCTGAAGCTTGATCAGGAAAAGAGCTTTAAGAAGGGCTTTGACTGCAGGGAAAACCTTTAGGGAGTAGAGAGATGAAGTGGTCCAGGCCAGCCACAGTCGAGGGCTTGGCAATTCCAGTTGTCACAGGGTGCATCCTGTGTCCCCCAGCCCTTCAGTTTCTCCATGAAGAATGAACCAGGTGCTGTTTGCACAGGGCTAAAATGACTTGGTGAGAGCTGGGAGCTGATGTCCCACCCCAGACAAACAAACAGTGAAGTTAAACAGACCTGGCCAGGCCATCACCTGTCACAGACATCTTTTCAGGAAAAATGTTCTCCTTAGGATTTTTTTTCCTCCTGAGAAGCTGGGAGGCCTCAGGAACAAAATGCAAACAATGGTTATCTGCTGCTGTGGAATGCAACAGGTGCATCTGGGATTGGTCTCATGTGGTTGTTTCTAATTAATGGCCAATCACAGTCAGCTGGCTCAGACAGAGAGCTGAGCCACAAACTTTTGTTATCATTCCTTCCTATTCTATTCTTAGCCAGCCTTCTGATGAAACCTTTTCTTCTATTCTTTTAGTATAGTTTTAATGTAATATATATGATAAAGTAATAAATCAAGCCTTCTGAAACATGGAGTCAGATCCTCGTCTCTTCCCTCATCCTCAGACCCCTGTGATCACTTGTCACACTCACCCCCTGCAGGAGTGCCCCAGGCTCACCTGAGATCCGAATTTGCACCTCCTCCTCCTCCTCCTCTTCCTCGTCCTCCTCCTCCTCCTTCCTGCCCAGCAGCTCGCCGCCCTCGCCGGGGTTCTCGTCGCTGTGAGCCTCCCGAGCATCGAAGAAATGCTCCCCGCTCTCGTCAGCCCCCAGCCCCTCCAGCTCCGAGCTGGAGCCCTCCAGGTTCGTGCTGTCCATGGGCAGGGCGGCCCTGGCAGGGGGCTCGGTGCCCAGCAGCTGCAGGGCATCCCCCGAGGCCGGGCACCGCGCTGCAGTCCGGGCGCCGTGCCTCTCCTCCTCCCCAGTTCTGCCCAGGGCTCTGTCCTCTGCAGCCTGCTGGGATCTGCTCTCAGGGTTTGGAGTTTGCTGCTGCTCGGCGCCACTCTCTGTCTGGGCTTCCTGGGACACGTTCCTGAACCTGGGCAGGCGCTGTCTGTCCTCCAGGGTGCCCTTCTCAGCCAGGCCCAGCTGCTGCACCAAGAGCTGCTTCAGCAGCCCCACTGCAAGGACAGGCAAGGGTCAGGTGGGAGGGACAGGATTTGGGCTCAAAGTGACCAAAATAACTCAAATTTTGACCCTACAAAGGAGCTCAGAGCTGTGGTTATAGCAGGGGATTCCTACTTTGGGCTCAAATTGCCCAAATAACTCAATTTAGACCTTGCACAGGAACTCGGAGCTGTGGTTAGAGCAGGAGATTCCCACTTTGGGCTCAAAGTGACCAAATAACTCAAATTTTGACCCTACAAAGGAGCTCAGAGCTGTGGTTACTGCAGAGGATTTCCACTTTGGGTTCAAAGTGACCAAATAACTCAAATTTTGACCCTACAAAGGAGCTCAGAGCTGTGGTTCCAGCAGAGGATTCCCGCTTTGGGCTCAAAGTGACCAAATAACTCGAATTTTGACCCTGCACAGGAGCTCAGAGCTGTGGTTATAGCAGGGGATTTGCACCTCAAGGAAATTGCGAATATTCCGCTCAGGTTTGAAATGACAGCAAAAAAACAAAGGGGAAAAAATCTAAGAAGGGGGGTTTGAGCAGGTTTTAAGAGACAGAAGTGGGGATGTCTTATAGCCCATCTCCTGAGTAAAACCAAATAATTTCCTGCAAAAACAAAGGGGTTTGGTTCAACCGTCCCCAAAAAGCTTCAGGGCTCAGGGGGTTTGAGCAGATTTTTAGTGGGGATATCCCAGAGCCCATCTCCTGAGAAAAGAAGTCCCACAGCCCATCTATCTCCTGAGAAAAACCATTTGTGAACACTCCAAAGATCAGTGGTGCTGTCAGACTCAGCGGGTTCTGAACAGGTTCAGAGATCAGGGATGGTTTTTACACTGTATATTAAAAAAAAAAACATAATTAAATGGACAGCAGCTGGACTCAATGATCCTTCTGGCTCCTCTCCAGCTCAGGATATTCTGTGAGCTCATCACCTCCCTTCCTGCCTGCCCAAAATCTCTGTTTTTATAATAATATCTGGAAATCCTGCTCCTGCACTAATGGCACCCGACAAACACAGGCAAAGCTCACAGAGCACAGAAGGGATTAAAGCAGACACAAAGGTCACTCTCTGACAGAGATCTGACTCCTTGCTCGGGGTAGGAAAAACAGGGATAAAAATAAATGTATTGAAGGCCTCACTGTCCTGTTTTACCTTACAACATGTCAGGACAAGTTGCATCTCCTTGGAGAAAACCAAGGAAATTGTTTCCAAAAATGATCCTGAGTTTCACCCTGCACAGGAGCTCAGAGCTGTGGTTAGAGTAGGGGATCCCCACCTCAAGGAAATTGGGAATATTCCACTCAGGTTTGAAATGACAGCAAAAAAAAAAAAAAAAAAAAAAAAAAGGAAAAAAATCTAAGAAACATTTTTTCCCTAAAATTCAATGCAAATTTATGCCTGGTTGAACTTCAACCCACATTCCTTTAGCTCCCAAATTATCCCAAGCAAACACTTCATAATAGGGACATATTGTTCCAAACAAAAACGTGCTGCTGTCAAGAGCCCCAGATTGTTCCTCCTCACCACAAAATGCTCCTGCAACACCCAAAAAAAGCTGTGATGTCACACAGCAGAGCTGTCACTCAGCTCAGGCTCTTGTCACAATGTTGGAGAGCTGCTCTTTTAACTCTCAGCACTCAGGAGATGCTGAAGGGTCACTAAAATTGTCCTTACACACCCCCAGACTGAGATTATTTTAGTTCTGGTCTCTTAAAACAAGTACCAAGAATATCTGGGCAATATTCAGAACTGGAAAAGAACTTTAAATCCTCTGAGAAGGAGAATCAATGGAATTAAAGCTCTGAGATAACTCTGAGAACTGTCATTGCTTGGACAGAGGGATGGAAAAGGCAATTGGGGCCAAGGATGAGAGAGTTCTGCATTTTGGTAAAAGCAAATATTGCACAGACTCTTCCCTCCAAGTACAGCTGAGGGACTTTGTGTCCCTTCCAGAGTTGCCAAGGACAGATCTGTGCATTAATGAATTCATTGAAATTTTAGGGAGTTATATTTAGGAGTTGCACTGCCAGAGCTGATCCAGCAGGTTGCAGAGCCCTGCATTCCTCCTCTGAAAGGAGAGCAGAAGAAATTATAAAAAAACTTAAAAAGAATCTCAAACAATGATTTGTCCATCAGGAAAACTTCTCAACACACACAAGTGTTGATCTAATTAAAGCAAATTAAACTCAGGAAATCTGAGCCTGGGCTTTGGATATAAGTGAGCTGAACAATTTGCAGAATTTTACAGAAAATAAAAAGGAAAATTGCATTCTGCAACACAAGCAAGCTCTCCAGTTCTGCTCCAGTGCTGCAGGAATAAGGCCAGGGCTGAGTGCCTTGCCTTTAAAAACTGCTGACCAGCAATGGCACTGTGCACTGAGTTCTGCAATATAATTTTGCCATCAGAGCACTCCATGGATGGTAGAAATCCATGATCAGCCTCGTTTGATACAGAAAACGCCAGAAAAACCAGGAGATGCCTGAATCCCAGGGAAGGGAGAGTGCATGAATCCACAACTCCTGGCTGCCACATCCCTTTTGTGTGAAACCCAGCCCAGGGGGATGGAAAATGGATGGAAATTGCAGGTGCAGGGGGGTACTCACAGTTCCTCAGGGCATCCCGTGCCCACTGCCCCTCTGGCACCGAGGCTGAGCTGCAGCCAGAGGAGTCCTTGAGTGCCAGCTCTGCCTGCTGCCCCTTCTCAAACTGCCCCTCAGCCCCCAGCAGCCCCTCCACCTTGGCCTTCTCGGACATGATGGGCGAGGAGGACTGAGGGTTCAGTATCAAGGGAGACTCCAGGCCCAGATCTTTATCTGGAGGACAGAAAACAAAAATTCAGGTGAAACAACAATGGTAAAACTGCAGAAAATTCCACTCTGGAAACACTAAGATTCTTCAGCTACAAGGCCAGTTCTTGCCAGGGTTTATAAATCAGATGGGAATAGTAAAAGATGCATTTCCAAGAGGTTCAGCATCACTTCTCTGAATGACTTATAAAGAAATCATCCCTTTCCAGAACAATCTCAAAGCTGCCCCAGGATCCCCAATCCCCCAGGACTATGGCTGAGCACATCAGCACTCCCTGGAGCAAATCTCCTGTTCCTTTTCCCTGAATTCCTGCTTTACCTGGGCTCTGCAGGCTGCTGGCAGGAATGTCATGCTGCTCCTTGAGCTTCTGCTGCTCCTCTTCCTCACGCTCCTCTCTGCAGGGAGGGAAGCACAAACACATCCTCTCAGTCAGCCTCATCTGCAGCACAATCCATGCTTTGCAGGGCAGTTTTTAAACAGGAAAAGGTGTGCTGGAGAAGGAAAAATCAGCTTTTCTTCCTCCTGCAGCTTTGACTTACTCGCCAGGGCCTGACTGAGGCAGTGGGATCACTCTCCTGCTGCTCCCCATCTTCACAGTTCCTGCCATCTGAGCTATAAGGTCCTGCCAGCTGCAGCAGAAACAGCAAATAAAACCATGCAGCAAGTGAGGCAGAATGAGCATTTCTCTATTTAATCCTCTTAAACCCAGCTGATATTATCATTGCTTTTTTTTTACCAAAAAGAAATGTCTTTTTTTTTTTTTAAGTTCTGTTACACTCAGTCCCCTCAGGAACAGCCTGAAATCACCACAGGTGAAAGCTCGGCTCACCTGGATGCTCTTCAGCAGACAGAAATGATAGACAGGACCTTATCACTTGTCAGATCAAGCAGTTAATTGATATATAAATACATGAAAAAGCATTATTTCACACATCACTGAAGGGTACAGATGCAACAACAGGCATGTATCCCATAAACACATCTGTGCCTGGGTATTCTTTAGGAGAAAAGAGTTTCTCCCAATGAAGCTTTCAGCCATGGAATCCAATTCCTGCACTGGGGTGTTTGTGATGCCAGAATGTAAATCTGCCAAGATCTCTGGTGCTGCATGAAGATGCAGGATTATTTCTGTGGCTGATCTGGCAGTCAGGCCCAAAAAACCAGAATTTTAAGGGTAAATAAAAACATTTTGGAGGTCAGGACAGTCTGGAGTGAGCCAGCTGGGAGGGACTATCCGCAGATGCTTACAGAGACCACAAGACCTACAACTTACAGAGACCACAAGACTCCAGCTGAATTTAGAGAAGGAACTCAGGGAATTCATGGGGTAAAAGGTCTCTGAGGTACAACAAAGCCAGCAGCAGCTGGAATTTGCCCAGAACTTACACATTCTTCTCTGAGACAGTCTGTGCCACCAGCTCGTAGATGTGAGCCCCCGTCGCCGACATGGAGATGACAAAGAAAGCTTTGTTATCTGCACCAACACAGAAAAGGGAACTGAAACTTCCCAAAAATTCACAAATTCACTTCTCACTTCCCCAAAATTCCTACATAACCCCAGCCCAAAGCAAGGAAAAAGTCCTTGAGATAACTTTCCAACACTAATACAAAAACACTGACCTTGTCCTATCAAAATGTGCCTTCAAAGGGAAAAAACCCATTTTGAAAAAGCTCCATTTCTCCTCTTTTTCCTCCTAATAATTTCCAAAGTGCTTTTCCTCTAACACAATCAGAGTACTTTCATTTAGAAGTCTATTTAAAACTCAAGCAAATGCCTATTACTGATGCAAAGAAGTTAAACAGCTCATCCATACTAAGCACGATGTTGGACAACCAAGAATTAAGCCTACGCAGTTTTCCATGTTCTGCTCTGCGAATCTACACAAAATCATCTTCCTCAACTGAGCTAATCTTTATTTTTGGCTTCTCTTTTTGCTTCCTCAGTGGGCTGCACTGACCTGTGGCCACCTGGCGAACCAGCACAGTGTTGAGTTTGATGATGGGGCTGAAGGTGTGCTTGCTGTCAGCTGTGGATGCCAGGATCTTGCTGTGGCACTTCAGCACCAGTTTGTCATCTTGTTTCTGCAGCAGCACCAGGATGTCCTCCAGCAGCAGAGTGTACAGATCTGCCCAGAATGCAAAAAAAAAAAGAGAAAAAAAAAAGCCCAGAATGAGTTAAAAGATGAAAGCAGAAAGCTGCATTTCTGATTACTCATGCAGAGGCAGCAATCAGTGCTGTGCCATTCCAGGCAAAGCTTGCAAATCTTCCTGGTGAAAACTCCAGCAGAAAGCTACAGATGGAGCTGGATCAGCTCATGACTGACTGCTGTGTCCCTGCACGGCCCTAATGATACTCCAGCACTTTTCACAATTGACAAGAATAATTTAATCAGCTCAGAGGAGCACACAGGCATTATTAGAGGTGGCACAAGAAGCGTAATTGGGAGCTGCAGCAGAGCTTTTCCCTGCTCTCCTTCCCAGCAAACTCAGGCAGAGCCAGGGGATGGGGGATGGCCCAGACTCACCGATGGTTTTGTCACGATTCACCTTCCAGGTCAAGGGCCCTTCATGGAGCATTTTTCTCTTTGTTAGATCCAGGTTCTGTCACCAGAGGAAAGAAAATAAAATTAAAATTTCCATGGAAGCAAGTCATGATAAAACACAGGAATGCCAGAAGGACTCCAGTTTGGAGCTAAGCAGCTAAACCCAGAAACACAGAGCAGGGAACACAAAATCCTGTCAGAGATGCTGTTTATCACTTTTCCTCTTCCTCTGCTCTTTTCCACACGCCAAGTGCCACAGAGTGGGGAATTCTGCCACCAAGTCAAGCTCCTGGGGCACTGGGATGTCACCTGTTTCCTAGGAGGAGTTTTTCCAATCCCCCACACTCAGCTCCAGCATTACAACTGATTAATGCTGCAGCACTCGATTTGCAAGTCAAGTGTGCCTACAAATTATTTACAAATCATCCCCCTGATCTGACAGGCTTTGTAATGTCAATGGATTCTTCAGGCACTTCAGTGCCTGTGACATTTAGATCTGCAGGCAAGCAGAAGTGACAATTTTCACAATTCATCCCTTCCAAGTCTCAGAGTCTGCAATCAATGACAGCGAGATTTTGGAGCTGCCAAAAGTTCTTCCTTCCCTTGCTCAATGCTTGCAGGTTTATTTGGGGAAGGATACATGACACAGTTTTATAGAAAAGTTGGGGTTTTTTTAATTCACACTGACTTTGAGGGAGATGGGGAATAAACCAGCAGGTGACCAGCTTCCAACAAAACTGCAAAGATTTACAGGAGACATGGAAAAGAATATTTTTAATACTGGACTTCAGGTTTTATTTGGCTGTGTGGAACTCAGACATTTTTGTACAAGCTCTCCTTTTAAAGCCATTTCCATTGTTACACCTCAGGGCTCTCCAAGGCCTCCCCAGCTCCAACAGCACCACTAAGAGATGCACTCACATGAGATAAATACCCACAATAATCTCATTATCCATCAGATATCTCTTCTGGGATACAGTGCTTGAGCTTGCAGGCCATAAAGGTTTGTTGCACAGA
This sequence comes from Ammospiza caudacuta, assembly GCF_027887145.1. Classification (NCBI taxonomy): domain Eukaryota; kingdom Metazoa; phylum Chordata; class Aves; order Passeriformes; family Passerellidae; genus Ammospiza; species Ammospiza caudacuta. Next base: position 6,747,022 of record NC_080615.1, read on the forward strand.
GCTGACAAGCTCCATCAGCACCATGATGTGCAGAACTGAGCTGTTAGAGCCACAGCAATCTTCAGGAAGGTGGCAAAACTCACATTTCTGAGACTAAATTGTTTTCATTTTCAAACAGAAATATTTATCTCCAAAGAGCACTCGAGTGTGCACCAGGAGAAGCACAAAGTGAACACAAACTCCATTCAAACTGGATTTAATGCTCCCACTCACCCTGAACTCATCCATCATGGGATCCTCGGACTGCTTCAAGTAGGAGAGGTCGAGTCTCCGCTGATAATCCTCCAGGTGCTGCAGGAAATGCAAGGAAATGTCAGAACTGCCCAGGGTGGAGTGCAGGAAATGCAAGAAATTGTCACTTGGAGCAGCAGAAATACCCAGAGTGCAGGAAATGCAAAGAAATGTCACTGGGAGCACCAAAAAATGCCCAGAGTGCAGGAAATGCAAGGAAATGTCACTGGGAGCAGCAGAACTGCCCAGAGTGCAGGAAATGCAAGGAAATGTCAGAACTGCCCAGGGTGGAGTGCAGGAAATGCAAGGAAATATCACTTGGAGCAGCAGAAATACCCAGAGTCCAGAAATACAAGGAAATGTCAGAACTGCCCAGGGTGGAGTGCAGGAAATGCAAGGAAATGTCACTGGGAGCACCAAAAAATGCCCAGAGTGCAGGAAATGCAAGGAAATGTCACTTGGAGCAGCAGAACTGCCCAGAGTGCAGGAAATGCAAGGAAATGTCAGAACTGCCCAGAGTGCAGGAAATGCAAGGAAATGTCACTTGGAGCAGCAAAACTGGAAAGAATGCAGGAAATGCAAGGAAATGTCACTGGGAGCAGCAGAACTGCCCAGAATGGAGTGCAGGAAATGCAAGGAAATGTCACTTGGAGCAGGAGAACTGTCCAGAGTGCAGGAAATGCAAGGAAATGTCACTTGGAGCAGGAGAACTGTCCAGAGTGCAGGAAATGCAAGGAAATGTCACTGGGAGCAGCAAAACTGCCCAGAATGGAGTGCAGGAAATGCAAGGAAATGTCACTTGGAGCAGGAGAACTGCCCAGAGTGCAGCTGCCCTGCTGTGCCCAGCCCTGGGTGCTCACCCTGGCCCCTCACCTGTTTGTTCTCTGACTCTTTGACCGCCTGGTTCACGTGGTTGAGGATCTGGCGACAGTGATCTGCTGCTTTCTTGACTTTCTCCTTCTCCTCAGGCAGCTCTGCAAGAACAACACAAAGCGGGACAGTGCTCCCAGCCAGGCCTGCATTTTGTCCTCAAACTGGACAAAAAGGAGTTAAACTCACAGAGGAGTCACCAACAAAAGCACTGCAATAATGATAAAAATGAGATTTGTCAGGAGAGAATTGATTGTGACCTGCACATCATTACACACACTGCAATTGTTCCTCTCCCTTTTTTGGGGCCTTGTGACAACTACTCACAATAATCGGAGAGACCTAAAATCCTTATAAAATCCTTATAAAATCCTCACTAAGAGTGCAGGCACAGGTGAACCCATCAATTCTCCCCAGCAGCAGCAGCAGGCACGCTGAGAATTCACTTAACAGGAACATCACCCAGTACATCAAAGATAATGGAGTATCACATGCTCTCCTAATTAGGATTAGAGGGAACTTGTAGCTGCAGTCTATTTTTATGAGTAATGAAATTACCCTGCAGCAGGTATCAGATAGTAAAGCTGGGAAGGCATTTTGTGCTGTTATTTATCACATTTTTACCTGTTGTGCTGGAAGTATCTTTCAGTGTAACAGATCCTAATTAAACCCCACCCTCTGCAAGAGCATGGGGACGTTCTGTGCTGCTTTAGAGGTTTGATAGAGTCACTTATTTCACACTGAATGTCCTTTTTATTTTCCTTAGGAGGAACCAACACTGGTTTTTTATTTTTATTATTATTTTTACACCTCCTGTGCAGACAGCAGCAGTGAGGTCGCAATGCAAACCGAGACACATAAAATTAAAGTGTTATTTAACAGATTTACCTAAAAAACCTGCTGAGATGGGTGTCTGTCACAGACATCTTTTATGAAAAATCCTTTCCTTAGGATTTTTCCTCCTAAGAAGCTGAGAAGCCTCAGGAACAAAATGTAAACAATGGTTATCTGCTGCTGTGGAATGCAACAGGTGCATCTGTGATTGGTCTTATGTGGTTGTTTCTAATTAATGGCCAATCACAGTCAGCGGGCTCGGACAGAGAGCCGAGCCACAAACCTTTGTTATCATTCTCTCTTTTTCTATTCTTAGCCAGCCTTCTGATGAAACTTTTTCTTCTATTCTTTTAGTATAGTTTTAATTAATATATATCATAAAATAATAAATCAAGCCTTCTGAAACATGGAGTCAGATCCTCATCTCTTCCCTCATCCTCAGACCCCTGTGAACACCATCACAGGTGCCCAAACCCCAGTGGCAAAGCTTTACCTGTGTATTTAGCAATGTTATCCAGCAGAAGGGGGTATTTTGTCAACCTCTGCATCTCTGTGGGGATGATATCCTTGAGCTGCAGCCGCCGGCACAGGGGATTGCTCTCGGCATCCTAAATTCCAACAGCACAATATCTGCATTTGTCATTTTTATTAAGGCCATAATTACCTGAATGCACAACATCTATTCATCACTTAAACATCTATTACTTCACTTTCCAGTAATTAAATACAAGACAAGAGATGCCAAGATCTATCACTCAGACAACGCATCCCCTCTCCATCTGCAATTACCCAGAGGAAAAGCTCATCACAGCAGCAGTGCCTTCCTCCCCTCATTACTCCCCATGGGCATGGGCCCATCCCCAATCCATCTCAGTCAGCAGCTCCCAGGGAACACATCACTTTGGGCTTTCACAGCGCAGCAAAACTCGGGATATTTGTCAAGATAATCTGCCCTGTACTCCCAGAGCTCCTCCCAGGCTGTGCTAATGGAGATAATGTTCTGCAAATGCCACATGGACCCAAATCCCACCCCTGGCAGGCAGAGCAGCTGTGCAGCATCTGCCTCCTGCTCCTGGCACTCTGCCCAATGGGATTTGGGATCCTGGGGCAGCAGGAATCTCAGGGGAGATGGCATCTCCTGCCTGGGACACGGTGCTGCCCTGCATTCCATCCGTGCTGCCCAGAACTGAGGGCTCCTCCCTGCAGAAACCACCAGGAGAGATAAATACAGTGCTGGACGTGGTGCTCAGATGAAGGCATTGTTAGGCATGATGCCATTAATTAATGCAATTAATTATCAGAATTTTATCTAGGAGGATTCATTGGGCTGTGCTGAGGTTACTCCAAGCCTGGCGGAGAAAACTCAAAAGCCTGGTGGAGAGAACTCAGAGCTTAGGGGAAAAAACTCAGATTTTGGTGAAAAACTCAAAGCCTGGTGGAAACCACAAAAGCTTGATGAAAAACTCAAAACCTGGTAGAGAAAACTCAAAAGCCTGGTGAAAAACACAAAGGCTGGAGGAGAAAACTCAAAGCCTGTTGGAGAAAATTCAAAGCCTGATGGAGGCAACTCAAAGCTTGGTGGAGAAAAGTCAAAAACCCAGTGGAGAAACTGAGAGCTTAGGTTGAAAAAACTCAAAGTTTGGTGAAAAACTCAAGGCCTGGTGGAGGAAACTCAAAAGCCTGGTGGAGAAAAACTCAAAAGCCTGGTGGAGAAACTGAGAACTTACACTCAGAGTTTGGTGAAAAACTCAAGGCCTGGTGGAGAAAAACTCAAAACCTGATGGTGAAAAACTCAAACCCTGGGGGTGAAAAACTCAAAGCTTGGAGAAGAAAACTCAAAGCCTGGTGAGAAACTCCAAGCCCTGAGGCAAACCCACCTGCACGAAGGTCTGGAAGCGCGAGTCCTTCTTCTGGCGGGACTTGATGACCTCCAGAGCAAAGGGCTGGTTGCTGCAGAAGGTGGCAGTGGCAAGTTTCAGCTTCTCCTCTGCTGCTCCACTAAACTGTGCCAGAAAGCCAAAAAAGCCAAGTTTAGACAGGCTGGAGCTCGGCACGAGGCACCCTCAGCAGGCAGAGCCACACGGGACTAGGGTCACCAGGGAACAAAGGAATTATTGACAAAAATGAGGAGGCATTTCTGCCCTGGTTTAAGGGTTTGTCTTCCCAAACTCTTCAGTTCTCCTGAATCCAGCCCTCCCACATCACAGAATCCCAGCCTGGTCTGGGTTCAAAGGGTTTTTAAAGCTCATCCCCATCATGGGCCAGGACATCCTTGAACACTTCCAGGACTGGGGCAGTCAAATCACTCCATAAAGATCTCAAAAGTGAAGCCTGCAGCAGCACTACAAACTCCAAATTTATACATTCTAAGATTAGAAATCAGTATATTTCTGATTTTTTTAAACTGCACCGCAGGCAACACCAGGCTCACACTTCACTGTTACCGAAATAAATCGTGCCACTACATTTCTCAAAATCCCACTCTCACCTTTATGTACCCAAAGTACCTTTCTGTTCTACCCACACATCTTTAGGATATTATTCTTGTGCCTTAAATGACTCCTATTCCAGTCAGATGAAAATCCTCTGAGCTCCTCCTGCTTTCCTTCCCCCCTCATCCTCCAGCTCTGTTTTGGCTCCAGGACTCACAGCCCCTTCAGTTCCCATTGCTGGGAATTACCTCCTCCAACCTCTGGCTCTGTTGGTCATTCCATGACATAACTTTTTCAAATATAAGAAATATTAAAAGAATTTTACCCAGGAAAGCAAATCTTCCCCAATTTGGCCAATGACAGAAGTCTCGTTCCGTTTTCGGACAGATTTCATCTGATCGTTCAGTGCAACTTAAAAACAAGGGAAAAAAAAGGTAAATTTTATTAATAGTGGTCAAAATGTTGGCTTAATTTCCAGCATTTAACATAAAAGCTGTTCTAGGAGATCAGATTTGAAATAATTTTAATTAGCTAATAAACAGCATCCTGCAACTTAATAAATTTAGGATATCTAATGAAATGTGATGTAACTCCTCAGCACTTGTGTCTCACCTGGCTTCAAAGGACCCTTAAGAACCATTCCAAACTCATCTTTTCTGAGGCTCAATATCATTTTTCTATCAACAGGAATAATTAGGAAGCCAGAAAACCACACAACTGATGATTCAGCGGCTGAAATTCCTACTGTGAGCAGTCCTGTCCCTAAACAACAAGGAAGGGCCACCCTTCACCAATAGACATAAATCTTTATAAATCTGTTTTCTGCTCTCCTCAGGAACAGTTGTACCATCTCAAACCCTGGCCCATAAAGCTCACTGCTCTTTTATCAAGCATGAATCAACACAGATAAGGAAAAGGAACACTGGACACACAATTCCTTATCAAAATATCTTTGTGAATCAGAAACGGAAAAAGTGAGAGCAAAAGCAAGCCCAGCAAAGTGTCCTAAAGAATTCTGCTCCATCTCAAATATTGGGTGAAGCTGCCTCATGTTCCACCACCCTTCAGAAACAAAAAGACATCAATCTTTATAAATCTGTTTTCTGCTCTCCTCAGGAGCAGTTGTACCAGCTCAAACCCTGGCTCATAAAGCTCATTGCTCTTTTATCAAGCATGAATCAACACAGATAAGGAACACTGGACACATGATTCCTTATCAAAATATCTTTGTGAATCAGAGGTGGAGTAAGTGTGAACAAAATCAAGCCCAGGGCAGTGTTGAAGAATTCCTGAAGAATTCTGCTCCATCTCAAATATTGGGTAAAGCTGCCTCATGTTCCACCACCCTTCAGAAACAAAAAGACATCAATCTTTATAAATCTGTTTTCTGCTCTCCTCAGGAGCAGTTGTACCAGCTCAAACCCTGGCTCATAAAGCTCATTGCTCTTTTATCAAGCATGAATCAACACAGATAAGGAACACTGGACACATGATTCCTTATCAAAATATCTTTGTGAATCAGAGGTGGAACAAGTGTGAACAAAATCAAGCCCAGGGCAGTGTTGAAAAAATCCTGAAGAATTCTGCTCTATCTCAAGCACTGGGCGAAGCTGCCTCATATTCCAGGGTCCCTTTGCTTCAATTTTTCAGCCACTGGAAGCCCAAATTGCAGCGTCCAGCTGCTCCTACCGTGCAGCCCAAGGATGTCCTCGAGGTTGGAGAAGATTTTCCTCTTGTCACTGGAGCTGAGGATGCCCTCCCTGGTGACCCTCTGGTAGAAGACGTTGTGCAGGACCTTCAGCGTGCGCACGTGGGCTCGCTCCGTGTAGAACAGCTCTGGGGACACGGGGAGAGCAGGATGTGTCACAGGGCAGCTCAGAGCAGGGCCCCCAGCAGCATCTCCCTCCCTGGTCCATATCCCAGGCCCTGCTGTAATTCCATGTTTGGAAAATTCCATCGTTTACCCCAAACAAACAGCTCTGAGCTCACAAATCCATGCAGGGGCTTCTGTTGAAGTTTGGAGCAGCATTTCCATCGCCTGCTTGCCAAAAAACCAAGCTTTTCTTGTTGTCTTTAATAGAACATATTAAAAACCTGGCTTTTCAGCGCCTTAATATTTAATAACCACTTGATATTGTTTATTTCTCCTCTAAAGACTGGATCAATCTCACCTCAGGTCATTTCTCACTGGATCAATCTCACCTCAGGTTATTTCCGAGTAACAAGTATGAGTTTCACAGAACAAAAAGTTCTACAATTCTCCAGCCATCATTTCACAAAAAAAAAAAAAAAAACCCTAATTGTAAATTTTTAAGAACCTCAAAGCTCCAGGGGGAGGTTTTTCAGCTCTGAGCTTGGCCAGGTAGGACAGAACCCCCATCTCACCATTTATCACTTCCTGACGTTTGATTTCGTAGGGTTTGAGCCCCATCAGCACCTCCCTGCTCACGAGCTGCTGCCAGTTGGGAGGGTCCGTGTCCATGTCGAAGTCATAGAGCTCATCCTCACTCTGCACATCTGCAAAGCCAACACTGTCCATCCTGATGGGAGGAGAAAAAAAGAATTAATTCCCATTTCAGAGAAAAGCTGAGTACATCAATCAGCTTTATGAACACACTGTCCCTGCCAGCTGGGGGCTGTTTGATGCCTGAACCTCTGGGCACATTCTCTAATTTTGCCCTTTCCAGATTGACTGTTCTGACAGTGTTTTCATAACCCTCCTTTTAATGACAAAGATCAAATCATTTGCAGTCAGTTAGCAAGGCAGTGAAAAGGGCAGGTTACAGTTTCTTGCCTCAGTCTATCTGCAGGTACAGAACCAACAGCAACACAGGTTGAAAAGGAAAATAGGGATTTCTCTACTCCCTAACCCAACTGCCATCCATTCAAATCAGTGCATACAGCAATCATTCCACTCCACTCACAGATCAAAGGGGTATTTTTGCATCTGATTCACTCCACCTGCCCTACAAATGGCTGCAGTGTCTGATTTCGTGTGTTCTTAAAGAAAAGAGACCATGCAGACAACGGTGCTGCCTCAGAACAAAGAGCACTGCTGCATTCTGCTTCATAACCATCTGAAATCCAAACAAACTCACTCAAGTTCAAACATTTCTAAGCACACTCACTTGCGAAAAGGCTTTGGTGTTCCCATGTCAACCATCCTGCAAGGAAGGAAAGGAATCATTAGGGAGCTTCTCCCTGCTCAGAATGACTTCAGAATGGAGGTCTGAGCTCCAAGGCAGAGCATTCTGTCCCCTTTCCTGACAGTTTTCTATCACAGCAGAGACAAAACCAAAGTTTCCTAATTCTACCAAGAATATTTAACACAAAGAATGTCACTATCATTTTACGCACTAAATTCCAGCAGCCACTGTCACAATGACAAAGGTCACTCAACAATTTTATTTTCCAACCCATTCCAAGCTTTCCTGACTCTCTCCCAAGGCTCCCCCAAGCAGCCAGAGTTACCTCTCAGCCTCTCCCTCCTCCTCCTGCAGGTTTTCCAGAGGAGATGGGAACTCAAAGGTGTTGTTGGGAGTGCGGGGGGTGCCATCCATGGACTCGCTGGCAGGCGGGGCTTCCCCAGGCTGCTTCACACCTGGACACAGCAGAAATGTGAAAGGTGAGGAACCCAGTTAGAGGACACCAGAGAACCTCCCAGCCTCTCCAGAGCCTCCTGATTCCAGCTTCAGAGCTGGAGCAACTCCATTCCCAGGGCGGTGAGAACAAATCTCAGAGACAAAAGCTTCTGCTGGGCTTTTCCTGTTGGATGATCCAATGCCACACTGGCAGAACCCACTAACAACCCCTGCTGCTCGTGGGAAGATTCCCTAATTGAGGAAAGCCATTAAGGTGAGGAAGAGCAGCTCCAATGACATCAAAGCATTGCCTAATTAGCCCAGCTCGTTGCACCAGCGCTCTGCGCATCCTGCTCACAGCACACAACCTTTACCCACTCTTCATTCCACCCTACCTGCGTCACTGTCCTTGCTGCCCTCTGGGGAGGCAAAGGGCCCCATGGCCAGGGGGGACATGGGGTTGGCAGGGGCATAGGGGGCATCGGTGCCATCGCTGGAGGAGCCGCTCTGCCGCGCCTTGCTGCACTCGGGGGGCTCGGGGCTCACAGAGGAGGCTGTGGGCGAGTGCTTGGGGTGCCTGGGCTTCTGCATCTCCATGGCCCTGCCAACTGCACAGAGAGAACCATCACCCTGCTGAAAACACCCCTGCAGCGATGAGAGAAGCAGCAGTGCAGGGCCAAACGGGTTTGTGCGCCTTCGAAGCTGGGGTTTAATAAGAAGAAGTTTAAAATCACCCAATTCTACTGAAAAAATCATTAAATTGTGCTGAAAATCACTCAATCCTGCTGAAAATCACTCAATCTTACTGAAAAATCACTCAATCTTACTGAAAATCACTCAGTCCTGCTGAAAAGCACTCAATTCTACTGAAAATCACTCAGTCCTACTGAAAATCACTCAATCTTAATGAAAAACACTCACTTCTAGAGAAAATCACTCGATCTTACTGAAAATCACACAATCCTACTGAAAATCACTCAGTCCTAACAAAACCCACTCAATTCTAATGAAAATCACTCAGTCTTGCTGAAAATCACTCAGTCCTGCTGAAAATCACTCAATTCTACTGAAAATCACTCAGTCCTAATGACAATCACTCAATTCTAATGAAAATCACTCAGTTCTACTGAAAATCACTCAATCTTAATGAAAAACACTCACTTCTAGAGAAAATCACTCGATCTTACTGAAAAACACACAATCCTACTGAAAATCACTCAGTCCTAACAAAACCCACTCAATTCTAATGAAAATCACTCAGTCCTGCTGAAAATCACTCAGTCTTACTGAAAAATCACTCAATCTTACTGAAAATCACTCAGTCCTGCTGAAAATCACTCAGTCCTACTGAAAATCACTCCGTCCTGCTGAAAAATCACTCAGTCTCAGGCCAAAATGCCTCAATCCTACCCCAAAATGCCTCAATCCCAGCCCAAAATTCCATCCCACAGCCCCTCAGGGTGAGACAGGGCTGGAAGGGAACTGAGACAAGTGGGGTACAAGTTGTGAGGACTAGAATTGGGTGAGGCAGGATGGGTGGGATGAGGTTTAGGGGGAGAGAGGGATCCTGGCAGGGATTTTGAAGGCAGCAGGGATTTTCTGTGGCTCTCAGGGCACAGGGGTGACATACTGGCACTGCTGTCGTGTCTGCTTGGTCGCCTTGGGGGCCCCAGGATGTTGGGGAAGCCTCTCCTCTTCCCTTTCTCCTCTCCCTCTTTCTCTTTCTTGATGCTTTGCTGCAGAAAAAAGAAAAGCAAACTCATCACTCACTGCTCCAAATCCAGCTGTTTACTGAGATTTTAATTAGTTCTTCAAGGGAGAGGACACAAAGCTTCAAAAGGGTTTCACACTGTTTCACCTTTTTGGTTAGTGCAGAACTGCTTGAAATTCTCTTAATGTTTCAAAGGAAGCTGAAATGCTGATGAAAATAAGTAGCTACTGTGACCAGATACACCCCCATGCTGTGGGAGACAAGGGATCACACCCACAGGGATGAAGTTTTGGTGGAAATATTCATTATATAATTGGAAAAGTGGGGGTGGAAAGGAGAAGAGCTCTTCTGCTTCACCAGCCAGGAGGGTTTGAGTAAATTTCTCCAGAACAAAGTGAAGTAAACAAGGCAACAGCTTTAATGAGAGCCTCCTGTGGGTTCAAGGTTGTGTTGTATGAAATATTCCTCACCCAAAGTTTTAATAACAGCCAAAACAAGGTGAATCAGAGATAAAACAAATCATTCCAATTATTTCCAACTCACTCCTCTACCAACAGATGCAGAACCCAATTTCAGCTCTTAGGTTTGCTGTGCAGCTCAGCAACCCCAGATCCTCTTGAAACACAAAAATCACACCCATTTTTAACTTTTTTAATTGTTTCCCTGCAAAACTGGGGTTTGGATTGCACACAAATCCTCTGTGGCCATGGCAGCAATACCTTGATCTTTGGCAGGAACCCAATCCTGCCCCGTTTCTGCTCCAGGTTCCGAGGCTCCTTCACTTTCACTCCCAGGTGTTTCATGTAGGTGAGGATCACATATTGCATCGTGGAGCTGCCAAACACAGAGAAAACCAGGGAGCTTTAAGAGGAAAATATTGGGAAAATACATTGAGGCAATAAAATTAAGGCCAAGAGCCAAGGCTCTGTCGAGAAGTTCATTTTTATATTAAAGTGATGAAATGAAGGGAAATAAATTCCCACAGGTAATGGGAAGGCTCAGGCAACAGCAGAATTTATAATTTTTTAATTTAAAAATATTTTTATTATAATTTATTATTAATTTATTATTTATTAATTTTTTTCTTACTTATTTTCATTATTTATAGGGGGTTTTGGGTTTTTTTAAAATTATGGAGTAAATAAAGATGGAATATATGGATAGGGAGGCCCTGGCACAGGTGCCCAGAGAAGCTCCTGGATCCCTGGAAGTGCCAAAGGCCAGGTTGAAGCACCTGGAATAGTGGAAGTTGTCCCTACCCATGGCTGAGGTTGAAATTAAATCATCTTTAAGGTCCCTCACAATCCATATCATTCCATGATAAAAGGCACAGAAGCCCAGGAGGTGAAAATACAATTTTGAGAATTACACAGAAGGTCCTAAAATTCTACACTAAAACCATATTTGATGCCACATTATAGCTTTGAGTTATGGTAGAAATAACAGTAAAAGGTGACTGCAAAAAGGAGGAAAAGCTGCTCAGATAAAAACTGAACAGGACAAGGCACACACAGAAAATAAATGTTAGAGCAGATGGACGCAGTTACAACACAAAACAAAAATAAACACAAACTCTCAGTGACAGTAATTTTTAAGATGTGAAACACAGGCAGCAAACATCAGCAGAGAAGAGGCTGGTGCTCTGAATTTCAATGGTTTGTGCCAGGGGATTCAGGAGTTTGCAGAACAGCCAGGAGAGGGCTGTCGCGCTCCATCCGCACACACAGCCCGAGCTCCCCAGCTCCCATTACCTCTTGTCTTCCTCCAGAGGCTGAGATGTCATCCTAAAAACAAGAAAGGCTTTTAAAATTAAGCTCAAAACCCAATTAACACCCGGTCCCATCCACCCAGAGCATCACTAGTTGTGTTGAAGCGTCCTTTAGAATGTTCAGCAGTCCCAGCAGGGGGAAAAAAATAAAATCAAGAATCAAAAGTGAAGGTACAGCTGTGGAAATTAGATTCAGCCCACATTAAAAAGGGGAAAATAGGTTGTGAAGCTGTTGTTTCTGCAGGAAAATGGCTCTGATCTAATAATGCACAGCTGACAATAGAAGCATTGCCTGTAATATTTCACAGCAGCCTCCTGGACAAAACAGCTTCCCCTTCTCTCCTGATCCCTCCATTCCATCCTGAGCTTTCCCTTCCCTTCCTTCCCCAGCCTCCCCTTCCATTCCCTCCCCTTCCCTTCCCTTCCCTTCCCTTCCCTTCCCTTCCCTTCCCTTCCCTTCCCTTCCCTTCCCTTCCCTTCCCTTCCCTTCCCTTCCCTTCCCTTCCCTTCCCTTCCCTTCCCTTCCCTTCCCCTTTTTCCTTTTTCCTTTTTCCTTTTCCTTTTTCCTTCCAGCTGCCACCACCCCAACAAACACTCCAACTACACACAGTGACACCAAACCCCACTCCCCAATTCCTCCATCCCTGTTTTCCCAGCACTTAAGGTTATTTTTCTTCCCCCCATTGTCCTGTTTGGTGTCACTTACAGGACCTCCTCGATTTTGGCCAGGATCTGCTCTGCACAGCTCCTCTCCTTCTCCACGGCGTTGCGGTCGCGGAGCCGCTCTGCGTCCAGCCTGCTCAGCTCCCCCTCGGCCAGGGTCAGCCCCATGCTCCTCTTCTGCCTGCAACAGGGCACAGGGAGCATCACCTGCAGCTGGGCATTACTCAGGGGGTGGCACAGAGGGGTTTTGAGGGTGTTTGGAGGATCTACGTGAGGTTTTTAGGAATGGAAAATTCATCGCCGAGCTTGGCATGGAGCTCTTAGCACTCCACATGAGAAAGCAAATTGATTATCAACTTCTACTCCATGACTGTGAGAGCTCACAGAATTCACAGAGCTCAAAGAATTCACAGAATTAACTCACACAATCACAGAATCACTGGGTTGGAAGAGACCTTCAAGATCATCGAGTCAAATCCAGCCCCAACCTCTCACCCAGCGCCACATCCAGGCTTTGTTAAACACACCCAGGGATGGGGACTCCACCACCTCCCTCATCCCTGAGAGTTCCCAAAATTCCCCCAAATTCACAGAATTCCCAGAATCACAGAATCACTGGGTTGGAAGAGACCTCAAAGATCATCGAGTCCAACCCAGCCCCAGCACCTGAACTAAACCCTGGCACCCAGTGCCACATCCAGGCTTTGTTAAACACACCCAGGGATGGTGACTCCATCATCTCCATGGGCAGAACACCCCTCATCTATAAAGACCCTTTCTGGAAAAAAACTTTTTCCTAATATCCAACCTAAATTTCCCTTGGCCCAGCTTGAGCTCTGTAAAGGGGATTATTCCCTGCCCAAAGGAAAATAGGGACAGAAAAAAAAAAAAGATATAAGCTGATTATAAACACAATCAGTGAGAGAGATTTATACAACAAGACCTAAGAAAAAATACTCTGAATATTTCCTCACAGAACTTCCAGGAATGAAGGATCCAAGCTCTAGGATTGCAGCTGATGATTTGATTTAAGGATTGGCCACAGGGTGTATTCCTGGTATGCTCCTATCCAATCCAAGAGGAATTTTATCTCCCTCAGGTTTCCCTGTGCTGGAACACTGACTGAAATCAAATGTGAATGAAAAGGAAACTCCATAGAGAGCTTTTGGTACCTGAAATCTTCCAGGTTCCTCTGAACCTCTGGGCAGACTTTATCCTGCATGGTCTGGATGAACTGGCGGTGCAGCTCTTCAGGGAGGAGCTCTGGCCTTCTCCTGTCTGGGAGGCAGAAAATTCACAATTATTCCTCTGGGAACCGCCCCCACCTTCAATAAATCACTTCAATAAAGTCATTAATTAATGAATTAACCCACCCTCTGCCCTTCATTCCCACCCTACCTAATTCCAAGGAGATTTCCTCTGGAACTGGGACCTTCAGGTTCTGCAAAAGGAAAGAAAGGATGGGAGAACCCACAGAGAAACCAGCACCCCAAAAAAACCACACAAATCACTCCAAGAAATTCCCTAAAATGCCAAAATCATCCAAGCTGAGCACCTGAGCAAACCATTTATTGCTGGTTTGAAAAGGGAAGACTCCCATGAATATTTTATCAATTTATCATTTTATCATTTTATCATTATCATTTATCATTTATCACAGGATTATTTAAGATGAACATGGGGTACATAAAGCTCTGATGAAGTTTCTGGGAGTTTAATTCATGACAGCAAAGAATTTTCTCAGCTTTCCAACAGAGACATAACATTTCCCAATGCTTGGAGCAGCCACATCAATACCCACAGCAATTATTAACTAAAAAAAGTAACACAGAAGAGGCAGAACTTGCTGAATTAAATTATTTCTCCTATCAACAACAAATCCCCTGGGATTTACTTGTTACCAGGCACCTGAGGCCATTCATTCCCTGGTAACAAAAATACTCCAAATTTTTATTGCATTTTTACATTTTATGAAGATATTTATTAAACATTATTCTGATTTTGATTTTTAAAACTGTTTCTTTTGGATGGCTTTAACCCTCTTAATTTTTCACAGCTCAGGTGAGTGGAGAAAGGTCAAAGTCAACTTGCTGGATGGGTAAAAATGAGGAAAACAAAAGGAACCTACTGCAGCTCTGTCCAGGAAAAACTGGTAAAACTCCAGGAAAACACGGCGGGTCTCTTTGGAGTTGGTCTGTTTGTACAGGTCTGTGTAAAGGTAGCACAGCTGTGGGGAACAGGAAGGCAAGAAATGAGGTGAAAACCACGAAAACTCCAAATTTCTTTCCAGATTTGAAGGAATTTAGCCGTGCTGGGTTGAAAGCTTTCCCAGCTCCTCAGGGAGGTGCTCTGGAAATGGGGAGAGAGGGAGCTGGGAGAGGAGCACAGAGAGGGCAAAGCTTCCCTGTAGACAGCTGATCCCACACCTTGGGCTGGAATAAGAGGCTTGCAGGAAATAAATAATTATTTGTAAGCAGCCAAATGTAAAGGGAACAGTTATTTTCACAGTTATTTTTGTGTTTCTCTCTATCTGAAATGGAAGGAGCTGGAAGAGGGGAACAGAGAGGGCAAAGCTTCTCTGTAGACAACTGATCCCACACCTTGGGGTGGAATGAGAGGCTTGCAGGAGATAAATAACTATTTGTAAGCAGCCAAACATAGAGAGTAAGTTATTTTCACAGTTATTTTTTTGTTATTTTCTTAATCTGAGCGGGAAGGGGCTGGAAGAGGAGCACAGAGAGGGCAAAATTTCCCTGCAGACAACTGATCTCACACCTTGGGGTGGAATGAGAGACTTTCAGGAGATAAATAACTATTTGTAAGCAGCCAAACATAGAGAGTAAGTTATTTTCACAGTTATTTTTGTGTTATTTTCTTAATCTGAGAGGGAAGGGGCTGGAAGAGGAGCACAGAGAGGGCAAAATTTCCCTGCAGACAACTGATCTCACACCTTGGGGTGGAATGAGAGACTTTCAGGAGATAAATAACTACTTGTAAGCAGCCAAATAGAAATGAATCAATTATTTTTGTGTTTCTCCCTTTATCTGAGGAGATAAATGAGGATTTTTCACCCCAGGCCTGCACAGAGCGTGAGTGCTGCACAAGATCTGGTAAATTCTGGTGAAGATCCCCAAACGTGAGGCAGGGAAGGAACGGCAGAGCTTCTCACCAGCGCTGCAGGATCAAACTGGGACACCACGTGGTGCAGGAGCACGGCCAGGTGAGCCGGGCGGGATTTCAGCAGCTCGATGTTCTGGAAGCAGCTGCACTGCCCATTGATCTGCAGGCACAGGAATCACTGAATTATTCACGAATAGCAGAAATGGCGGCTAAAATAACGCAGGGGGAATATGTGGGAGCTGTGCTGCTGTGGGAAGAATTTGGGGTTTAAGAACAAGTGAAGGATGTGAAATAAATTATAAATAAGTTCAAAATTAATTATAAAATTATATAATTAATTAATTATATATGTGTGTATAAAAATCAATATTAATGAATTAATGATAAAAATATTTTATATAAATATTTAATTAATTATATATAAATAAATTTAAAATTAATTATAAAATTGTATCATTTAATTTTATAATTTAATTATTAAATTAAATCTATGTATATAATTAAACTAAATATTAAATTAAATATCTATAAATATTAAAACATATAATATATATTATATATTATATATTATATATTACATATTTTTATATATATTAAAATATATACAATATTAAAATATATATTAAAAATAAATATATAAATATTAAAATTATACATATAATTATATATATAATTATATATAGATAAATTATAAATTTATATATATGCAATAATTATATATATTATATAGATAAATTAATTATATATAATTAATTATATATATAATATATAATCATTATATAGAGATAAATTATAAAATTATATATATATAAATTTAAAATTTATTATAAAAATATATTATTTAATTTTATAATTTAATTAATTATATATAATTTTTAAAATAATAAATTGAAGTTTGGAGAAGAAAGAAAAATAACAGACCCAGAGATGGATATTTTCATAAATTCCCCAAATATTTCTATTTGGAAAGATCAGCAACAACAGGAATTCCCAAATTCTTATTTCACCATACAAGGAGCACTCAGCAGTTTAGGAACAGGGGAGGAGAATTCTGCTTGGTGGAGGGAAAAAAGGCTCAAAGTCATCCCCACCTGTTGGAATTCAGGACGTCCCTCTGTCTGTCCTGGAGTGCCCAGACCCTGCCAGGGGGCTCAGAGACCCTGGCACAGAGCCCAAAATGCCCCTGTGCGTTTGGTTATGACCCATGGAAAAAATTACCAACCACAAAATTTACAAACCACAAAAATTACCAAGCAACAAAAGTCTAAATAGAATAATAATTAGTTTGTCATGAGGTGAAAAAGAGATTTTTTGGGGATTTAGAATGGGGGTTCAGGGGGGCAGGATGGAGGAATCTGGGCATGTCCAGCCTTTCTCCTTCTTCTTCTTGGCCTCCATCTTCTGCTGGGATGGTGGCACTTTGGGATTGGTTTAGAGTAGAAGCTCACTGTCTAACACAGGTGATAGGGATTGGGAAGTAATTGTAAATATTGTACAGGTAGTTTTTAGTATAAAAAGATAACACTGCTCTGAGGGTGTCAGAGTGCCTCTGTCTGACCTGCTGAACGGACCTCAGCAGGCCAGAGAAAGAATTTTATAGATAAGAAACAATAAACAACCTTGAGAGTGGAACTGAAGAGCTCTGACTCCTCCTTTGCCTGCTGGGCTGGGAAAAGAGACTTTCTAACACAACTCAGGGTCTCTGTGAGCAGAAGAAGCCCCACGACTCACCTGCTCCTGCTCAGTGTCAAAATCATCATCCTCTGCTCCGATGATCTGAGTCCCCACCCGGGACAGGGGACTGCCAACACTGCACTGCGAGTCCTGGGGAGAGAAGGAGAAAAGCACAACCTTGGCATTGTCCCTCACAGGGAAACCTGGAGAGGTTCTGATCATTGTCCCTCACAGGGAAACCTGGAGAGGTTCTGATCATTGTCCCTCACAGGGAAACCTGGAGATGCTCTGATCATTGTCCCTCACAGGGAAACCTGGAGAGGTTCTGATCATTGTCCCTCACAGGGAAACCTGGAGAGGTTCTGATCATTGTCCCTCACAGGGAAACCTGGAGATCCTCTGATCATTGTCCCTCACAGGGAAACCTGGAGAGGTTCTGATCATTGTCCCTCACAGGGAAACCTGGAGATGCTCTGATCATCATAACTCTGCAAAAACTCCACCTTAAATGCCCCTCCAAAAATCCAAATATTCCCAAAGATCAAATCAGGTGCATCAAGAGCAGCTGCAGCCAGTGCCCAGTGCCATCCCTGCACAGAGGGGAAATGTGGCTTTGGGAGGAGGGCAAGGAGAACCCAGGAGTCATGCCAAGGGTGATGATGGGTTCAGACAGCTCTGCCCTTCCTCTGAGCTCCACTTGTAGCCCTGCAGGTCCCAAATGAGTGAATATCCTCAAAAACAGGGCTGGGCTCATGACAAAACATGTGCAAGTGCTCTCCTTGCAGGCCCAGCTGTTTCGCTGCTGATCAGGTATTTCTCACCCTGCTCTTCAGCTCCATAAACATTTACTCAGCCAATGAACTTTCCCTGCACCACTTTAATTGCATTTTATTTTCTAAAGCAAAGTTCAGGCATGCTCCATTTAGAAAGCGAGGGAAAACTGCAAGATTTTAATGGGACTGTTAGAGGAGGTGCTGTTCGGACATTTGATGCTTTGTACTCACAGTGTCTTGAAGCTCAGCCTTTTCTGGGCTCTCATCTGAATAAATCCTCTCCTTCAGGCCACTGCGAGGGCTCTGGGAAAGAGGGAAGTGCAGTTCTGGTAAGTACCAGCAGATCCAGGGAAGGGAGAACTGCACTGGGCACTCTGTCAGCCACAGCAGCCAAAAACTTCTCCTTTCTCACAGGAAAAGGAGGTGTGAAAAACCAGAGTAAAATCTGTGCCTATATGCACAGTTAAACAAAAAAACCCCAAAACTGGAGTGAATGCAGAAGTTTGGGTCAGAAATCTGGCGACAGCAGAGCTGTAAAATCCCCAGCCCTTGGCTTTTTCCTTGCTCTCTCCACCTTTTCTCACAGCTCAGCTCTCTTCTCCCATCTGCCAGAAATGCTCTAGCTCAGGAAGCCCAGCAGGGCCTTATTTGCAAAACCCACGTGCTGCTGGCTCATCTTCAGTGTGCCCAAAGGTTTTTCCAGCTCAGGCTGCTGCTTTCCAGCCTGGCTTTTCCCCATCTGCAGAACTCTTCCCACTCCCAAAGGTTTCTTTCACCCCTGATCCTTAATTTTCTCAGAGCTGGATGGAAAAGCTGGAATGTTGGGTGTGCCAATCACCTGCACTGATCAAATTCCATCCCAAAACCGACAGCATGATGATTATTAGGAAGATAATTATGAATTTTGTTGTTGCATTTATTAAACACAAGCACTGAGGGGGATCTGGTCAGATTTGCAATGTTTCAAAACAGAGCTGGGGATGCTCCATCTCACCCACCTCCCTTTCACTTCCAACTGCTGGGACAAATTTAGCTCCCACATCCTTAAGTTAATCAACAAACTCAGGCCAAATCCAAGCAGAGAGTCTCAATTCCCCTGCACTAATCAGAGAGTGGCTTAATTAAGGATCAGGCACCAAGGGAGAGCACACAGATGGATAAATCATGAGTGAGCACACCAGGAGCCTGGGCTGGAGCAGGAATTGAAGCTGATTTGGTGGAGGGAAGGATCTTTCCCACTCTCAGGGCAAGCTTGGGTCTGAGTCACAGTGCTGCAGTTGGAATATTCCCTTCAAAGATGCTCTAATGAGTTTAGAGAAACACACTGGCATCCATCTTTGTCTGGTTACAGGGATTAATGCCAGGACAATCTAATCCTGGACAAAACCCCCCCATTTATCCTCTCCCAGTCTCTAACACCAATCCAATAGAACAGGGAAATGTTTTCCCTATGAAAATCTTTTCAGACTCACATCAGCAATGTCACTGTTGGGTCTGGAGGGGCTGTCACCACTGAAATCCAGTTTGCTGCCACTGTCCCCACTCTCTGCCTCGCCCTCGCTGATCTGCAGCGACTCTGACACAGATCTGGAGGACAGGACTCCATCCTGCAGAGATGAAAGCAGAGTATTTCAAGAGATCATCCTTAAAAATCAACTCCTTCAAAAGCCAGGCAGCTCACATTACTCATAAAACCTTTAATTTATCTAGAAAAGGCTGCAGTGCTTTTCTAAGAGAAAACAACCACACCAAATTTTCAGCACTTTTAACACAGGGGAAAAGGGGAAAATGACACAGCCTAAATTCTTTTCTTTTTCAAAAGTGAAAACAAAATTGTTTAAAAAGCTTCCAAGAATGACTTAATGGGTGTATTTTAAGTTGCACTGACAGATAATAAACACATCATTGCTTGCACTTGTTCCTTAAAGCAGGTTTTTCAGAGATGAGAGCCCAGTGCAAAATGCACTCCACATTAAGATGACAGCACCAACTTCAAATCCCAGCTGCAGAGGGAGCAGCCTGCCTGTCCCAGCAACTGCAGCTTGGGAAGACTGGACAGAGCTAGAGAATAAAGCAGGGATTTATTAAAAGGATCTCCTCAATGGATCCACCTTGGGCAGCACAAGAGCCCAGCCAGGGCTGCACCCAAGATGAACCAAAATGGTCAAAAAATGAACCCAAAATGAACCCAAATGGCCCCAAAATGAACCCAAGATGACCCAAAATGGCCCCAAAATGCACGAGCGCTCCCGGGGTCTCTCCCTGGGATCAGCTCTGCTCCGTTTGCACCTTGCAGTTCATTGTCCCATTCCAGCTTTAGCCCAGGCAGTCCCACCCTGCTTGTTTTTCTCTCTGCAGCCCACGGGGTTTGTGCTCCTGGGCTGAGATTTGGATCATTTGTCCTTGGTGCCCAGCTGGAGCAGGAATTGTTTTGTTTCCCTGCTCTGTGCCCAGAGCTCAGCATCCCCTGATGTGAACCCAGACCCACACACTAAATGAGCACAGAATGTGAAAATTACAAAACCCAAAACCTGAGGCATCCTCAGAGCAGCATGAACCCCCTGGATCATGCCTGGGAGCCCTCCCCAGAGCAGGCTGAGCCCAAATTACCTGGGTGCAGCCCGTGGCCTTGGAGAGCTGCTCCTGCAGCTGAGGAATGTGTTTCTTTGCCTCCTGGATCTCCTTGAGCAGGCGGGTGGACGGGGTCCGGCTGTACTCCTCCTGCAGGTCCTGCAAAGGAATTGTTTGTGTCTTTTAAATTAACACCTGTACACCCAAAGAGCTGCCACACAGAGTCTGTTTTGCTCTGACAATAAATTAATGATAATTAAATTAACAAATAACAGATAATAAATGAAGTCTGGTTTACTCTGATAATAAATTAAATTAACAACCCCTCTTTGCATCACTTCCCCCAGGTCTCTCCAGCCTGCACAACTCCAGTACCTGCAGCCTCTCCTGCTCCTTCTGGAGCATCTTCCTCAGAATCTCCACCTTCTGGTTGTGGACAATGTTATTCTCCTCCTAGAAGTACAGAGAGATTAAGGTTGGGCTTTTTGGGCAGAAAAGCAAAATGGACATGCACATTTTTCACCCACTTCTTACAAACAGGCTCTGAAAATCTCTGTGAGAAGCAATTCAAATTTCCAACCCTATTCTATGTATTCTTTCTTAATTTTGAACAGCTATAACAGTATAAAAATTGTATTTCTATTATCTCAGATAGAACTGCATATTTTTACTTGCAAATTTTCAGATCTCAGATAGAGCTGCAAAATCTCAGATAGAACTGCAAATTTTTACTTGCAAATTTTCAGATCTCAGATAAAGCTGCAAAATCTCAGATAGAACTGCAAATTTTTACTTGCATTTTCTTAAGTGAAGAAATACCCACAGACAGGACAACAGGAATTCCCAAATTCTTACTTCACCATACAAGGAGCACTCAGCAGTTTAGGAACAGGGGAAGAGAATTCTGCTTGGTGGAGGGAAAAAAGGCTAAAAGTCATCCCCACCTGCTCCTGCTCAGTGTCAAAATCATCATCCTCTGCTCCAAATTTCCAAACCTATCCTGGGTATTCTTTCTTAATTTTGAACAGCTCTAACAGTATAAAAACTTGTATTTCTATTATCTCAGATAGAACTGCATATTTTTACTGGAAAATTTTCAGATCTCAGATAGAACTGCAAAATCTCAGATAGAACTGCAAAGTTTAACTTGCATTTTAATTACCCACACACAGGACAACAGGAATCCCATTTCCAAATTCTTATTTCACCATACAAGGAGCACTCAGCAGTTTAGGAACAGGGGAAGAGAATTCTGCTTGGTGGAGGGAAAAAAGGCTAAAAGTCATCCCCACCTGCTCCTGCTCAGTGTCAAAATCATCATCATCCTCTGCTCCAATGATCTGAGTCCCCACTTGGGACAGGGGAGCTCCAACACTGGGCTGGGAAATATCCCAATGCCAATTTGAAGTGTAAAAAAATAAAAATTCAGGCCAAAACCCCCCGAGTCCATTTCTCCACCTTACCCCCATGAGCACTGGGCTGGTGATCCTCTCTGCATTCCCTGACGTGCCAGGCGAGTGGGGGGATGCCATGATGGGAGGCATATGCCCAAAAGCTGCCAGCTCCACGTCAGAATCCGCCAGGGGGATCTGGGGCGACCCTGGAGGGCGCCCCTGGACAGTGAGAGCTACATAGGAACCCGCTGTGGGGACACAAGGACAGGCACAGGTCACACACACACACACGGGGACACTGCCGTGATTCTTGATGTCCCTCACCCTGCAGACACAACTCACACCATTCCTCCCCCAAGCTGAGCCTGAGAGCGCTGCCTGCTTCAGAAATTCCAGATATTCCCAAAACTTCCGTGAGAATCAGCCCTCACAAAGCAAGCAGCCAAATTTCCAACCCGGCAGGTTAAATTTGCAGTGCACACGCACAAAATAAACCAGCAGCATCTCCTTCCTCATGGAAGAAAATCCACCAGGAAGGAATTTCTTGTCGTGCTATGCAGGCATCACACAGCAGTGCACAGTAAGTGCTGCATAGCTGTGGTATTTAAGAGATACCACATTTAAGAAAATCTAAGTGTTTAAGAAAATATCTCCTTCCTCATAGAAGAAAATCCACCAGGAAGGAATTTCTTGTCGTGCTATGCGGGCATCACACAACAGTGCACAGTAAGTGTCTGCCCAGCTGTGGTGTTTAAGGTGGAAATATCTCCTTCCTCATGGAAGAAAATCCTCCACGAACATATTTCACACAGAAATCACACTAAATGCCTGCCCAGCTGTTGTATTTAAGGTGGAAATATCTCCTTCATCACAGCAGAAAATCCACCAGGAAGGAATTTCTTGTAGTGCTACGCAGGCATCAGACAGAAACGCACAGTAAGTGCTGCACAGCTGTGGTATTTTAGGTGAATTAATTTTTTAGAAAAAAATCCACCAGGAAGGTGTTTCCTGTAGAGCTGTGCAGGCATCACACAGAAATCACACTAAGTGCCTGCCCAGTTGTGGTATTTAAGTTGAAAATATCTCCTTCCTCATACAAGAAAATCAACCAGGAAGGAATTTCTTGTAGTGCCATGCAGGCATCACAGCAATGCACAGTAAGTGCTGCACAGCTGTGGTATTTAATCCAATTTAATTAATTTATTTCACCTTAATTAAGGTGAAAATATCTCCTTCTTCATAGAAGAAAATCCACCAGGAACATATTTCCTGCAGAGCTGTGCAGACATCACACAGAAATCACACTAAGTGCCTGCCCAGTTGTGGTATTTAAGTTGAAAATATCTCCTTCCTTATAGAAGAAAATCCACCAAGAACATATTTCCTGCAGTGCTGTGCAGGTATCACACAGAAATCACACTAAGTGCTGCCCAGCTGTGGGATTTAAGGTGAAAATAAAGCACCCAGGCAAGGTTTGGTGGCAATTCCAACATTAAGTTAAGGAGAAGCTACAGGAGAATGTATCAGCTTACATTCAGGATGTCAAAACCATTTCAATTTCACTTCCCTGTTTCACACACTCCTTGATCTCTCAGCATTGGCCTCACCCTTGGCAGGGCCCTTAAAATGATGCCTGTCACACTTTGAAGGTGACAAGAGCCACCTTTACTTACACTTGATCAGCTTGACCACCTCCAAATGGTTCGAGTGCGTTACCAGAGTCCCGTTCACCTGGCAGGGAGCAGAGAAAATTCAGTGTTTGCCTCCCGGTTTCCAAGCAATTCCACACATTCCAGAAGAACAGCAGCATTTTCTTCTCCTCCATCTCCATTACTGCCTCTTTCAAGACATTACCAGATAAATTATTTATCCTTCTAACAGTTTATCTCAGTGAGCAGAGCTCTGCAAAAGGAAAGCTCTGAAAGAACTCAAGCAGGCTGACAAACAAAAAAAGGGCAATCCATCTCTGCCTGGGCAGGAAAACAACAGGGTAGCTAATTTAATTCATTAATTTCAATGCCTGCTTGCAGTCCCAGCTCCATCTGTGTCAGGAGCTGCTGCAGCATTTTGCAGCAATAGTTTACAGAGTCTTTTAAGTCACTGACTTGATTTCTTACTTGCTTGGGACTAAAAAAGAACATGGATGTGGGAGCAGTTAGGGGAGAAAACAACAATTCAGGCAGGCTGTTTATTTACAGATCATTATTAACAACTCTGCTTTGCTTCTCTTCCCTGCCATTTCTGGTTTTATTGTATTTGTGATATTTGAGCCTGGCAGGATGCAGAATTTGTCCATAAAATTCTGAAATGAGGATCTGGAGGAGAGTCAGAACACTGGAGCTTAGACCATTCCTAATGCAAACAAATCAATGTTTTGGGTTTTTTTCAGAAAAAGAGCTCATTTAGGACAAAGGAGCTATTTCTCTCCCCATTTCAAAGTCCTTACCTTGATAATTCTATCACCTGTCTGCACTCCAGCCCGCATGGCTGCTCCATCTGGAGAGACAAGAAATCACTCAGTTCCCGTTTCAGTACAATCATTTAGAGCAAAAATGGTTTTATGACTTCTGTAAAACATGCAAAATACTCCTGCACTCAGCCAAGCTTCCTCTCTCAGTAAAATCTCTGGGTCTAGAGCAGTTTTGCTTTCACCTGGCACTGGATCCCACCATGTCCCATGGAGCCATTTCCTCCCCTGGGATGCTCCAAACCCACCAGATCCCAGATAAACCAGGGTGGAAAAGACCTTTGAGATCACCACAGAATGATCAAAGATGTCAGCTCCAAACCCACCAGATCCCAGATAAACCAGGGTGGAAAAGACCTTTGAGATCACCAAGTCCACCCTGTGACCTGACACCTCCTCATCCCCTAAACCATGGCACCAGTGCCACGTCCAGTCTTGTTTTAATCACATCCAAGGATGGTGACTCCAACACCTCCCTGGGCAGGTGATTCCAGTGCCCAATCCCTCTTCCAGTGAAGAATTTTCCCTTGATGTCCAACCTAAACTTCCCCTGGCACAGCTTAGGGCTGTGTCCTCTCATTCCCTCAGTGGCTGAAGATTGAGAGGAATAAACTCACTGCTCAACCCTGACCTTGCACATCCCTTCCCAAGCTGCAGCAGGAATCTGGGAGTTTTCTGCCCCAGCTCAGAGCCATTTCCAGGAGTTTGGAAGTTTTCTGCTCCAGCTCAGAGC
The DNA here is from genome assembly GCF_027887145.1 of Ammospiza caudacuta. Classification (NCBI taxonomy): domain Eukaryota; kingdom Metazoa; phylum Chordata; class Aves; order Passeriformes; family Passerellidae; genus Ammospiza; species Ammospiza caudacuta. The sequence goes on from NC_080615.1 coordinate 6,771,844, forward strand.
AATTTTCAGGATGTCCTGGCAGGTTTGGGGGCTGCTCTCACCTTCCTTGACAGCAAAAGCAGCGCCACATCCCTTCCCAAACTGCAGCCACCCCACCTGGAGTGTTTGGGAGTTTTCTGCTGCAGCTCACAGCCATTTCCAGGAGTCTGGGAGTCTTCTGCCCCCTCTCAGAGCCATTTCCAGGAGTTTGCAAGTTTTCTGCTCCAGCTCAGAGCAACTTTCAGGATGTCCTGGCAGGTTTGGGGGCTGCTCTCACCTTCCTTGACACTGAAAGCAGTGCCACATCCCTCCCCAAACTGCAGCCACCCCACCTGGCAGGAACCTGGCAGTTTTCTGCTCCAGCTCACAGCCATTTCCAGGAGTTTGGGAGTTTTCTGCCCCAGCTCAGAGCCATTTCCAGGAGTTTGGGGGTTTTCTCTTGCAGCTCAGAGCCATTTCCAGGATGGCCATGGCAGATTGCACATCCCTTCCCAAGCTGCAGCAGGAGTTTGGGAGTTTTCTGCCCCAGCTCACAGCCATTTCCAGGAGTCTGGGAGGTTTCTGCCCCAGCTCAGAGCCATTTCCAGGATGTCCTGGCAGGGTTGGGGGCTGCTCTCACCTTCCTTGACAGACTGCACGAAGACGGGGTTGTCCCCGCTGACCGTCAGCCCGAAGCCGTTCTCATCCCGCTGGATCACCACACACCTCTGCACCAGGCCTGGGGACACAGGGGCGCCACAGGGAGGGCAACACACAGAGACACAAGCCAGGCATCAGTCCAAAACCTTATCCTCCCAGATAATCACACAGAGCTCAAAGGAAAGGGGACAACACGGCACAGAGGAGAGACAGGAACAGGGCGGCAGTCCAGAAATGGAGAGGGATGTCAAGACAGGTCAAGCTTATTGCTCCAGCTACACAAAACAGAGATGCAGACAGCTCTGGCACATCAGAAACAACCTGAGGGAAAAGCAGCTTTTAAAGAAGAGCAGCAGTACCCACACCAATGAGCAGGATTTCTTTTGTCTGCATTAATAGTTCAGGAACACCTCACAGGTTCTGCAGGCTGCTCTAAAACAGAAGCACAAATCCCTCAGAGTAATATGAAAGGGTTGGGCTAAAACAGATTTATTGATCAGGAAAATTCTCACAATTCTCAGCCAAAATCTCCTCCTGGGGCACCTTCTGCTCCAGGTGAAATGCTGCACAGAGCCAGAACAGCAGAAGTGAGTAAGTACAAGCCATATTTAACTGTCCTGAGCAGGATTTCTGAAATAAAGACCAGTCCAGGGCCAAAATCCCAAGAGATGAGTTTGAATGTGCCCCTCCTTTAATCTGCTGTGAGGCATCAAAGACAACTTGTTTTGTTTCCTGGTATACTCAGCATAACATGAGCACAAATGCAGAGATAAATTCATTGAGTAGGTGCAGCATTTGGACCAGGTGGAATGCTGGGGATGTCTTTTGTTCCCCTGGAAATGGAACAAGGGAAAGACAAAGCAGTCCTGGCCTATGCCTAGGATCACCTGCAGAAATCCTCCCACAATGGAGCCCTCACCCTGAAAAGTGCCTTCAGGAACTCTGGAAATGCTTTCCAGGGTGATTTCCATCACCTTTATTTCTAACAGATTGCTTTGCTTTTCTATTTCTAAAGGCACAGCAGGTAAAGTTCCTGCACTGGCACCTCGAGAAAGGAATCAGAGCTGTCCCAAACCAGTGCAGCAGTTTTGTTTGGTGTGCAGGGAACAGGGGGAATTGGGGAGACGCTGTCCCAGCCAGACTGGCTTTTCTGGAATGAGCTTTAAGGTATGAATGGGAGCAGAGCAGGGAGTCATCCCCTGGCTCACACTGCTCCCAAACCTCCTTTCACTGCTCTGCAGCAACTCCCCATGGAAATGAGCAGCCCCAAGAGCCAACACTGCCTGCCCAGCCAGTCCTGCCCTCCCTCCAGCGTGGCACCGATGAAAATGGGTGTGGGAGCAGTGGAAAAAATATTCCAGGGCTTCTGCAGCACCATCACATCCCAGGAATTCCCCTCCTGCCAACAAAGCAGGGGACAGCTGCTCTGCGGGGCTGCGGAGGGGATGGGAAGGAAAATCAGGAAAATCCCCCCACCTTCCACCCCCTGTGCACAGGGAGCCCTGAGGAAGGAGCCTCTCCCTCTGCACCTCCCCTGCTTTTATATGACCAAAGCTGCTTGAAGTCTCACTTCCCAAGAATGCTGCCCGGGGCTGGGGTGTGGGAATCGGGGCTGTTTGAGAGGAGCAGCTCCTGAGCAAGGCACCAAACTCAGCTTTTCGCTCACAAAGCCTGGCCTTGGTTAAAGGGTAGCTAATTTAATTCATTAATTTCAATGTCTGAAGTTGAGTCTGCTCTGCCACTGGATTTCTTTTTCTCCAGGAGAAATAATCCTTGGATTTACTGATAAACTTCCTCTGATGCCAAAGCAGTGCCCACACCACATAAACTGACCTGGCAGAGGATAACTGAATGTAATTCAAGTTGATTCAAGTTAAACTCTTCAGTCCACAAGCTTCAGCTGCACCCAAGACCACCTCATAGATTTAGAATGGAGAAACAACTGGAATTAGGACAACTCAAGCTGAAATTAGTCCATAATTGCTTTTTCCTGTACTTGTTTTCTTCAGATAAGGGACACTTAACCCTTCTCCTAATCCAATATAAAAGGCTGGAATGAGGCAGAGGAGATAGCACACTTGATAGAGAGACACACTTTAGAGTGATTTTAATGAAGTTATCTGGAAGTTTTCTGGAGATAACACAGTGACCTGCAGAACTAGATCGGCTCTGATAGCACTCCCTGCCTGAAGCAACCTTCAAGTGCTTTTACTCTGCTCATTTTGAAATATCCCACCAGGATATCTCACTTTTTCCAGCTGAAACTCAGTGAGAATTACAAAGCCATCAGATTTTGTCATTGATAGTACTCAAAATAAAATAATTAATTATCTTATTCCCATTTTTGCTTTCCTTAACAATATCCTTATGTTATGAAGCGAAGAGACATCATTAACTAAGCTTTAAAATCAGTCTCTGTTTGTGTCGGGAGTGGATTCCTAAAATTCTGGAGGAAAAACCATCAATTTTAACGTTTTCTGTCCTCATGGAGATGAAATTTCCCCCAAACTCACTCAAGCCAGGAGGACAACAAAGCAGCCAAACCCATGCTGGAGTTAAAGAGGTAAAAACGAAAAGTGAAAGCAGAGAGAAAAGCTGCAAGGAAAGCTGAGAGCAGCTTCAGTAGGTGGCACTCGTCCCTCTCGCTTCTCTAAGAGCTCTTTGGGATGGTGGAAGGACAAAGCCTGCACTTCTCAAGGTCACTGACACCCCAGGGCCAAAACAATCGTCCCAAACAGCCTGGCCAGACACTTCTGGGCTGCCCAACAGCTTCTCTGGGAAGCTCATTTTTCTTTTTTCTCTTCCCTATATCCTATTTGGAAGTTATTGAACAATACAGGAATTTCTTTAGCAATAAACAGAGCAGGGGTTAACTCTAAAAACCTGACTGAGAGGATGGAGAGACCAGGATGGACCAGGCTGGGGGCAAGATGGGCCACTGGAAGCTGTCCCTGCCTATGGAATGGTTGGAAAAAAATAATTTTTAAGGATTTTTCCACCTCAAACCAGCCTGGGATTCGTACACTGTTCCCAACCATGGAATGGTTGGAACAAAAATAATTTTTAAGGATTTTTACAACCCCAAAGCAGCCGGGGAGTCCTACACTGTCCCTGCCCATGGAGTAGTTGGAAAAAAAAAAATTTTTAAGGATTTTTCCACCTCAAACCAGCCTGGGATTCCTACACTGTTCCCAACCATGGAATGGCTGGAACAAAAATAATTTTTAAGGCTTTTTCCACCCCAAACCAGCCTGGGATTCCTACTCTATTCCCAACCATGGAATGGTTGGAACAAAAATATTTTTTAAGGATTCTCCCAACCCAAACCAGCCTGGGATTCCTACACTGTTCCCAACCATGGAATGGTTGGAACAAAAATAATTTTTGATGATTCTCCCACCCCAAAGCAGCCTGGGATTCCATGGGATGTGAATTCCATCTCCCAAGTGCAGTCCAAGCCTGGAGCTGAGATTTGGGAACCAAAACCTCCCCTGGGGGCATGAGGCCACCATAGGAAAATGCAGTTTAACAGAGGGGTTTGAAATGAATCATTCCGTAAACAAAAAACCCAAACCCCTTGGGGTTTTGAGAGAGGCTAAATGCTCCACTTCATTTGGGAAGCTTTTTGTCCGTGAAATATTGTCAGAAATGCTGCTCCACAAGGATAAACAGAACTTTTATAAAGGCAAATTTCTCTGGAAAAACGGAGGCCACAACATAAAGAAGACACAAAGCTGGTAAGGACTGCAAAAAAAAAAAAAAAAAAAAAAAAAAGAAAAAAACCTGGAGAGAGTAAGTTTCAATTTCAAAACATCTCAAATCTGGAATTCAAAACAAGAACCAAAAACTTATCACAAAGTTGGAGAAAATATGTGAAAGAGTTTGTGTCAAGTCCAGGCTAATATTCAAGCCAGAAACTGATGATTGCTAAACATAAAGGAAAATATTTTTGGAGAGCAATGGAGTTGTGAGGAAAAGGAAAGAGAAGCTGATGCCTCACCTACCACGCTGAAGGGTAATTTCAGTTTGAAGTTCATTTAAGAGATGAAAATGCTACTTTGAGAAAAAGATATTTAATATCATGGGAGGTCATGGCACTAATTAGAAAATTACAGCATAACAAACTACAGTCATTCTCTCTCCCGATAACCTGAATTTTGTTGAATATACAAAGGTGAGATGGCTGAGTTACTGAATGAAAAACTGAGAGTTTTACGTCACTATAAATTAATTTCTTTACATTACAGCAATTCCCTCCATGACCACTCTGCCCTTTCAAGCCACTCACAGACTTGAGGAAATTCTGGCTCCTGAATTAAAAATTTCAAGAGGTGAGAACAAACAGCCACCAAAGCCACTCCTCTCCTCCTGCTGTCACTCCAGCCCTCCCCATTATTCCCTTTCCAGCCCCCATCCAGTCAGCAGAGAGGAAAATATCAGTACAGGGTTTCTACTTGGAGGGCTTGGAATAGTTTGGTGCCTTCCAAAGCAAACAGCAGAGCCCTGCAGACATTCCAGAGAAACCTGGGAAAAGCAGACAAAAGGCAGGGCAGGGCAGGAAGGACGAGTGGGAGCTGCTCCCAGGCATCCTGGGCACGGGGACAACATCTGCAGGAAGCTTGGGGGAAGTCAGAGATCATGTTAGGAAGTTCTGTTTGCTTCTGGGAAGTCAAAATTTCCATTAGGGAGCTCTGTTTGCTTCTGGGAAGTCAAAATTTCCATTAGGAAGCTCTGTTTGCTTCTGGGAAGTCAAAATTTCCATTAGGAAGTTCTGTTTGTTTCTGGGCAGTCCAAACTCACATTAGGAAGTTCTGTTTGGTTCTGGGAAGTCAAAATTCCCTTTAGGAAGCTCTGTTTGTTTCTGGGAAGTCAAAATTCCCTTTAGGAAGTTCTGTCTGTTTCTAGGAAGTCAGAACTCATGCACAGGAAGTTCTGGTATTTTTTGGCAAGTCAAAACTCCCATTAGAAAGTTCAATTTGGTTCTGGGCAGTCAAAACTCCCATCAGGAAGTTCTGTTTGGTTTTGGGAAGTCCAAACTCATATTAGGAAGTTCTGTTTGGTTCTGGGAAGTCAAAATTTCCTTTAGGAAGTTCTGTTTGTTTCTGGGCAGTCCAAACTCACATTAGGAAGTTCTGTTTGGTTCTGGGAAGTCAAAATTCCCTTTAGGAAGTTCTGTCTGTTTCTAGGAAGTCAGAACTCGTGCACAGGAAGTTCTGGGTTTTTTTTGGCAAGTCAAAACTCCCATTAGAAAGTTCCATTTGGTTCTGGGCAGTCCAAACTCCCATCAGGAAGTTCTGTTTGGTTTTGGGAAGTCCAAACTCCCATCAGGAAGTTCTGTTCGGTTTTGGGAAGCCCAAACTCCCGTCAGGAAGTTCTGTTTGGTTTTGGGAAGTCCAAACTCCCGTCAGGAAGTTCTGTTTGGTTTTGGGAAGTCCAAACTCCCGTCAGGAAGTTCTGTTTGTTTCTGGCACTGCCAGGCTGGGGCAGAAGGACAAACACAGAGATGTCCCAGCAAATGTCTCCTGTCATTAACCCTCAGCACTCCAGCACTCTGTGGGGAAGCAGCAGCAGGCAGAACGAGCACAGGGCTCTGGTTCTCCTGGCTGAGCTGCCTTCACACCCCCAGAATCAGCCCCAATCCCGGCTGCTCCCCGGGAGGGTGGCAGCAGCAATGACAAGCTGCAGCAAGCCAGCTCTCCCCGAGACAGGTTTCCATCAAGGCACCCTCCAGAGGTGTTTACAGCTCCTGAAGGAACACTCTCACACCCTCAGCAACGTGACTATCATATTACTTTGCCTTTTTTTTTTTAATAACTGTGTGATTCAAAATTCCAGGGGAAACGAAGAGATCTCACAGAAAGAACAGGACACACCTCCCCAGCTGCACCAGCTTTTCCTAACATGCCTGTGTTGGTTTAAACTCCTCAGGGTTGGTGTTGTTTGGTTATTTTTTAGTGTTTCTTGCTCTGACAGCATCACTTTGTATTCCAGAGGTGGGTTAGGGAGCTGGAGCACAGCCATGAACACCTGGCAGTTTTATTGCAATGGAATGATAAAGCTGATGATTCTGGAAGAGTCACTGCATCCAAAATACCACGGAGGGTTTAGCAGCAGCAATTTGCTGAGCAGATTAAAATCAGAAAGTGTCACAGACTGCTTTCAACATGAATTAAATATTAAAAAAAAAAAGTAAAGGAAAAGAAAAACAACCTATGGCTGGAGTCATGGAAATAAGAATTGGAAATAAGAAGTGCAGCCAGATTCAGCCCGAGTCCAAGGGGCTGAAGATGCTGATAGGATCCAAAACACAACTTGTGAATCCTTACTGCCTTCTAGATCCTAAGGCCTAAATGCAAATATCTCCAGGACTGGAAGTGGAACAAGTCCCCAGAGCAGGGGGATTTCACAGCCCCAAGAGTGACAGAGCTGGAAAAGCTGAGGGAGCACAGAGGCCCCTCATGGTGTAGGGACAGCACCAGGATGGGTGGGGATATTCCCATCAAAAACTTGGGGCTGGGAATATCAGTTTACTGCCCAGGAGTGCAGGGTCACTCCCTCTCTCAGGGACAGGGAATAAGTTCACATCCTTCCATTTATTTAAATTATTCACAGACACATTTTTCCATTTCTGTCAAAAGGAACCGACAGAGATCCCCTACAAACAATGACTGAGAATATGGCCCAGACTCTCCTACAAGCACAAAACCCTTTGGGATCTTTGCCTCAGTGCCAGGAGCACCCAGTGACACCTCCACAGGTGCCAAATTGAACATTTTCCAGCCACAAGCTGAGAGCTGAAGCAGAATGGAAGGGCAGCTCTGGCTGTCCCTGGGCTGCAGAGCATTTCCAGGCTGAGGAAATCCCTGCTGGATGCTGGAGTCAAACCCCTTAAATACAGCTCCAAACCCTGTCCCTGCTGCTCAAACCCCCAGTAAACCCTGCCTGGGTTAGGAGTGAATGCCTAAATGGGTCAAAACCAGCTCAAAACCCTGTCCCTGTTTCTCCCCAGGGCCTGAGGGCAGCACAGCCACCCTGGCCTGGTGGCCCTGCTCACCCGGCAGAAGGAGCAGCTCAGGTGGACACTGACACCTCCACAGGTGCCAAACTGAAAAAATAACAATTTTCCGGCCGCTAGCACGCTACAAGCTGAGAACTGAAGCAGGATGGAAGGGCAGTCCCTGCTGCAGAGCCAACCATGCAGATCAGGGGAAGGGAGAAGCCTGGGAGTCACAGACAGGAGAAGCAGGAGCTGCCCAGGGGGAGGCTGCAGCTTTGGCTTACCATATGTCTCGGATCTACTCTCCTCAGAACTAGACTTTGTCTTCTTGGAGGAGCTATCTGCATGAGAGCAGGAGAAAAGGAGAGAGAGATATAGAAAATATGGAGACCAAACATGAGGAAAAAAAAAAAACTTCATGAAAAACAACACAGACTCGGATTTCTCGGGTTAAATCGTGCAAAACACAAATAAGATGTGAACAAAACACAGGTGGAACATTTGGAATAAGGGTGAATAATACAGGGAGACACAGGTAACAGCACACAGAATCTGTTACAGGAGCTAGGACACAACCACAGGAGCTCTCTGCAGTAAAACAGATAAAAACCAGTCCAAGCACAAGGCAGTGTTCCCACCCCAGAGTCAATACCCAGCACAGGCACAGCAGCTCAGCATCCTCAATTCACCCCTTAAATAAAAGGGTTTTCTGCAGGCTGCACTGCAGAGTTCCCCTATCAAAGCACGGGGTCAGGTAACAGCTCTCAACTCTGGAGTGACTCCCTGCAAATTAAGATTACAGCATTCCTCAGGTTTGTTTCTGGAGAAATTAAATTCCTTCCACAAAATGAGTTCACAGCCTGGGAGCTCCCCCAGCCTGAAATAATTTTACATTACCTGTCCCAAAGGACAAAGGAAAAGAAGATGAGCACTAAACCAGCTTTTTTTTCCCCATTAAATGAGCATTTAAAGCCCTTTTTAATTTATTTTGTGCACACTGGAATGACTCATGCAGCCAGTGGCAGAAACCATCACCAGGGTGGTTTATAAACATCGGCCTTGTGCACAAAAATCCCCACATCCTACAAGCTGTGCCCCCCTTCCATTCACCTCCCTAAGCCCCAGGGAAAATCCCAAATGCACAAACAGGAAAAATGCACCTTGCATGGGGCCAGGAGGCTCAGGCAGGAATTCCATGAGCAGGCACTGGGGGAGTGCTCCAGAGAGAACAAAAATCCTGTGTGCACACTCATCTCCCTAATTTAACTAAAATAAAACCAGGCTGAATCACAGGACAGCAAACCCTTTAAAATGAAATGTTTATCTTCAAATGCTTCACCTTGGGAAGCACAAATTCACTTTGCAAGGGGTAAAGAGGGATCAAAATCGACTCAAGAACAAAAGAAACCCCCCAAAAATTAAAACCCCAGCAGGGAAACTCAGCCCTGGCTGGGCCAACCACATCCCAAATTCAGATTTCACTACAGAACTCCTCACAGCTAATTACAGCCTTTGCCTCCTGACTCTGCTGAAAGTGGAAGTTGTTGTAATTATTTACTGATACACTAATCCAGGTTGATGATGAGGGCGTTTAAAATCAAGCCCACATTCACTTCAATGCCCACACTGCCTCTGCAGAACAACACAGCTCTGAAAACCACATTAAAATCATTTTTAATCGATTTCCCAGTGCTTTGTTTGGGTTTTTTTTCCCTGGAATTTTGGGATTTTACCTGTGGGGTCGAAGTCGTGGGTGCTGCTGCAGCGCTCAACCTTCTGCTTCTTGTCTGCTGGAGACTCTCTGCTCAGAATGCTGCCGTGTCTGGGGCACAGAAAAGCAAAATATCCTCACACCAGAGCCCACAGGAGCAGCCTGAGCGCTCGCACAAAGCTCACCCAGCTCTGCCTGCTCGCCAGAAATTGACATTAAAGCGCGGGCATCGAGTTGCCTTTAAAATATTTATTCCCAGGCTGAATTCAGAGGGGAAAATGATCTCCCTTGCAATCTCTGGGAGGGGATCCAAGGCTCCAGGAACAGCCTTGGTAACAGCAAGTGCATTCTCTTTAGCACTCAGCATCAGCCCATGTTTTATCTTAAAAGCCAAACAAATTTAATGGAAAAAACCCTCCTGAAATCTTAACCCTCCCAGCAAACTTTAAATATTCCAGCATGCCAAAATTAAAGATTTAGGATCTCCCCACAGGGAAGCACCTGTACCCAGTGTCCCTTTCCTTCCCTGAGCATCTCAAAGCTCAGGTAACAAGTCACAGAATGCAAATGCTCACCCCATGCCAAGGACACCACCAATAAATCTATTTTTGGTACCTCATCCCCATCTGGATATTGATTTCCTCACATCTGTAATGGGCACTACAAGCTGTGTTTGTATATATATATATAGATATATATATATATATATTTCAAAAACTTTTAAAAGCATTCCTCCTGCAAAAATGCTGCAGCATAATTTACAATACAGACAAAAAAGCAAATTTCAGGAACTCACCTCGAAGGTTTTTTGAGAGGAAACCTGAAAAGAAAAAGAAAAAAGAAGTTTAATGAACTTTTCTTTATCAATGTTAGGTACTGATATATTGATATCAATATTGATATTGATATCAGCATTAGTGCTTCAATACAAACAGTTATTTTACACTTCTGTGGTACCTTCACAAAAAACATCTCTATTTTTATGGAACTGCATAAACTTGACATCTTTGAGGTAATGCAACAAAGCTGAAATTAAGTTACCTATTCCAAGTAGTATTACACACACAGATAACAAAAGGAACAAAGCTCAAGGGAGAACAAATTATATTTGCATTTTTAACAGAGGAAAACACAGCATTTATGAATCCAGGATTTTTTTTTTTCCTTGAATTCCTGACAGAACAAGGTGGTGCCATTCACCAAAACGTCTACTCTCATAAAACAAAATTATTTCCTTCCCAGACTCAAAAGCTCAGCTCCATTCCTACTCCATTTGTGCTTTAGATCCTTCACCAGGAAGGCAAAACACACATTTGGAGCTGTGCAAGGCAAGAACAGGTAACTTAAATCACTTTTTGCTCTAAATGAAGGCTCTGCAGGTGCTTTATAGCTGATAATTTCCCACTATATATAAAATAATTATTCTTAATGCATTTTCTCCTATTTATATACAATTTTCAGGAAGTGCTGGGGCGAGGGATTAGAGGGAAGAAATTCAACTCAAACACCACAGAGGTGACCAGGGCAAGAAATGACCTTTTAGTTTAAATTTTATATTTTTAGTTGAAACACATCAATTTGCCCATGACAAATGGTCCCCAAATCTGGATTAGCAAAGGACAACAGGAGAGGGACTGGGATTCACAAATTCACTGGGAGTCAAGAAGGAGCAGAAGGGACAGAACCAGAGCACACAGCCTCGAGCTGCACCAAGGGAAATTCAGGTTGGATATCAATAAAAAGCTTTTTCCAGCAAGGGTGATAAAGTTCTGGAATGTTCTGCCCAGGGAGGTGGTGGAGTCCCCATCCCTGGGTGTGTTTAACAAAGCCTGGATGTGGCACTGGGTGCCAGGGTTTGGGTGAGGGGTTGGGGCTGGGTTGGACTCGATGATCTCGAGGGTCTCTTCCAACCTGGTGATTCTGTGAATTTCTGTAAATTCTGTAAATTTTATGAACAGCTCCAAAGCCAGGCTCAGGGGAAAGGAGACTGGAGCCAAGGGGGGTTTGGAATTTCTCCCAAATGAGTGAAAAATGAGAGGGAACAGCCTCAGGCTGGGCACAGCAGGAATTTCTCCCCGGAAAGGGTTTTTTGACACTGGGAGGGTCTGGAGCCCCCATCCCTGCATTTCTGTGGCCCTGAGCTGAGACACAGCCCCATCCCACAACCAAACCACTCTCCCAGAGTTTTCCAGACCATTCCAGCCAAGATTGCAGCACAAAACTGCCCCAAATGCTCCTCCTGTCACCTCCTCCCCTCCATAATTCCACCTGGAGCGGCCCGGGCAGGAAAAGCCCAGCCCTAAAGCTCCAGGAGCTCCCTCGCCATCACCTGAAACCCCTGAGTGGCTGCACAGAGCCAGCCCAAGCCCTGTCTGGGAGCCAGAGCTGTGCCATCAAGGGTGGATACACCCAAAACTGGCCAGCTCCCACACGCCAAGCCCCTGTGCAAACATGCACTAATATGGAACTCCAGAAGGAGCATCTGATGACACATTAGGCAAGGGAAATTAAAATGCTGTCTGCCTGTTCCTGAAAATAATTATCCACAGCAAGACACTTGCCATCTTTCAGATAACAGCACTGAATTCAGCTGAACTACAACAGCAGCTTCCAAATTAAGGGGGTAGATAGGGCCTGTGATTGCATAAACAGCAAAAAGTTAATTAATTAAAGGCAAGAAGTGGTAATCCTCCTTCCTCCTGCCCCCAAAAGCTTTATTTTAATCTTAAAAGCCTGGGAAATCCACTCTGATTCAAACAAGAAGCATCCTCTCCTCGTTCTGCTGTACCTGCAAAGCCACATCTCTGCAGCATCCCATCCCCCAGTCAGCAATTGCAGGCAGGGAAGGAGGACCCAGTGCAGGACAGACAGCTTGAAGCCCAAAGGAAAGCAAACAAAAGTCATCTCAGGCCAATCTAACCCTGCCTGAACCCTGAGCAGCCAGCAGATGCAGAGTAATCAAGTCTTACACTGAAAAGCAAAAAAGAGGAAAAAAAAAAAGGAATCCAGGGAAAGATAGGAAAAGATGCTTAGGATGAATTACACCCAATTTTTTATCTGATGCATTTGAACTTCTGAGCTGCACAAAACACCACTAGTAAATATTTTAGTGAAGCATTTTAGTGACCAACTTGATCCTAGAGAGGTTCTTATCAGCACCCAGAACTGCTGCAGCACCAGGCAGAGCTTGTGGATAACCCAAAGTGAGTTCACTGCTGGACCTCTGGCCTGGTTCAGAGCTCTTTATTACCTGTGAAACACTCATGTCCTATTTTCCAGGCCCAGAAGTTGTGCAAAACCTTTCTGCTTATTATACTGGGCTGGTGATTAATTATTTAGGAAGGAACTTTAAAGTTTTTGTAAACAAAGCAGCTCTGCAAACACCGGAACCTTTTACTGCGCTGTGACGTTACCGGTGAACGTCCAATTCCTGTGGGGTGGGAGCCAAAATCCCCATTCCCAACCCACAGCTGTGCTCACAGCTGGATGGCACAGGGGGTCAGGCTGGGCTTGGGGAATCCTCCTGCCTGGGAAGGGACCCCATTCCAGGGCTGTGCGCCCGCTCCAGGGCTGGGACCCCATCCCAGGGCTGGGACCCCATCCCAGGGCTGTGTCCCCGCTCCAGGGCTGTGTCCCCACTCCAGGGCTGTGTCCCCACTCCAGGGCTGGGACCCCATCCCAGGGCTGTGTCCCCACTCCAGGGCTGGGACCCCATTCCAAGGCTGGGACCCCATTCCAGGGCTGGGACCCCATCCCAGGGCTGTGTCCCCACTCCAGGGCTGGGACCCCATTCCAAGGCTGGGACCCCATTCCAGGGCTGGGACCCCATCCCAGGGCTGTGTCCCCACTCCAGGGCTGGGACCCCACTCCAAGCAGTGCTGGAGCCCCTTGGCTCAGCTTCCTGAGGTTCCTTCTTGTCCCAAGCAAGCAGGGATGGAGGCAGGGACAAGATGGGGAGCCAAGAAGGTGACAGGGACAAGCTGAGGAGCAGGGATAGGTTGGTGAGCAAAGAAGGAGGCAGGGAGAGGTTGGGAACAGGGATGGGGGCATGGAGAGGTTGGAAGCAAGGATGGACACAGGGACAGGCTGGGGAGTAAAGAAGGTGGCAGGGACAGGTTGGGAAGCGAAGAAGGAGACAGGGACAAGTTGGGAAGGAAAGGATGGAGGCAGGGACAGATGGGAGCAGGGAAGAAGGCAGGGACAGGATGGGAAGCAAAGAAGGAGGAAGGGACAGGCTGGGAGCAGGGATGGACACAGGGACAGGGTGGGAGCAGGGATGGACACAGGGACAGGGTGGGAGCAGGGATGGACACAGGGACAGGGTGGGAGCAGGGATGGAGGCACAGACACTGTGGGAGCAGGGATGGAAGCAGGGACAAGTTGGGAAGCAAAGAATGAAGGCAGGGACAGGATGGGGAGCAGGACAAGAAGGTGGCAGGGACAGGGTGGGAGCAGGGATGGAGGCAGGGACAGGATGGGGAGCAGGGAAGGAGGCAGGGACAGGATGGGGAGCCAAAAGGTGGCAGGGACACTGTGGGAGCAGGGATGGACAGAGGGACAAGTTGGGGAGCAGGGAAGGAAGCAGGGAGAGGTTGGAACAGGGATGGACACAGGGACAGGATGGGGAGCAGGCATAGGTTGGTGAGCAAAGGAGGCAGGGAGAGGTTGGGAGCAGGGATGGAGGCAGGGACAGGTTAGGAAGCAAAAAAGGAGGAAGGGGCATGGTGGGGAGCAGGGATGGACACAGGGACAGGCTGGGAGCAGGGATGGACATGGGGAGAGGATGTGGAGCAGGGATGGAGGCACAGACACTGTGGGAGCAGGGGTGGACACAGGGACAGGTGGGAGCAGGGAAGGAGGCAGCAGATGATCCCAGCACAGCCTCTGGGTGCTGCACAAGCACCACTCCCCACCCTCTCCTGCCTTTCCTTTGCTTCACAGGTATTCCCTAAAATCCATGGATGGGCTTTGTCCAGCCAGGCTGAAGGTGAAAGCTCTCCAGCCCCCAAAAATGTCCCTTCCTGCATCTGAAATCATTCCTGGGCACTGAGTTATGAAATCACAGAAGTTTCAGGTGGAAGACTGAGCTGAGCTGAGGCTCCAACACTGATCCTGGCTGGGAGCACTCAGCAGCACATTCCTCCCTTCTCCCATTGCCCTGCACACCCCCTGGAAGCCGTTCCTCATTTCCCAAGCACTGTGCCACCACAGCAGGAGGCAGAGTAAAAATGGATAAAACCCAATCAAAGATCACAGAGGAGCTCCTGGGAGTTTATCTGTGTTTCACTGCAACTGATCCTCACTTGGAAATTACATTAAATCTGAAAGCAGCCCTGAAAAATCCCCTCACCGTGCTACAGCACCCAGCACAACATAATTCAAATTAAAATACATTTCACCTCCTACTGTAAACAGCAGCAAGAGCAGGGTGTGGTGAACAGCTGGAGCCTTCATTCCAAATGGAGCTGGCAAGTTTAGGCTCCACGATAAAAACCCTGTAGACATTTTGTCTGATAACTGATGAACATCAGCACATTTTCAAACGAGTTGTTCCACTCTCCCAAACACCAGCACCAATTAAAAGCCAAGGCAGATTTTGTTTTTTAAAACGCTGGGCCCTGAATAATTTGAGTCATTTAAATGCATCAAATGACTAAAAGTGTGTCTTCTTAGTCATGCTGCATTAGGAAAATCTATTTAAGTGAGGAAAATACACCTACAAGTAGCAACAGCGTGGATTAAACATCGGATTTCAGGTTAGCTCACACAGAGGCCTAATAACCACCTTGAAGTCAAGCAGAAAAAGGTGATTTTATAACTTAATGTGTCAAAAAAGAGGAGAGCAGGGAGGATTCCCAGCTTCCAGCAGTACAAAGCATTCCATTCTAGCCTGGGAGGATGAAAATATAGCTGACCATAAATAGCACAGCATCCAGATAACCATGTTGGGAGTTTTTTGGGGTTTTTTTTATTTTTTTTTTTTATTTTCCCTCCCCTACTAAAATATTACCAGAATTCAAGTATCTGCTATCTCCAAAACTGATCAAAGAGAAAAATATTTAGATTCAGACAAGGGCCTCAACCTTGGAAATATTTATTCATGTGCCTAACTTTAGTTCCAGGACTGCTCACATGCCTGAAATGAAGCCTGTGTGTGTTTGCAAGGAGAAATTACTCCAAGTTGTGCCCAGATGAGTAAGAAATGTTGTGAAACCCATGCAGAAGAGAACAGCCAAAAAGTGCTTGCTTGACAGAACTAATCTTTAATTAGGAGATGAACAGTTGCAATAGAAGCTGCTTCAGTGCTTTATTAGTTTCATTTAAATAAGATGTTGCTTGTTGCAGAAAAACCCTCTGAATGAATTATAAATTTCAAAGGAAAGCAGCCAACACAACTGATCATGCCAAATTCAGGAGGAGAAACAGTCCAGGGCTGATCATTGATCTTTTTTAGGGATATATTTAGAAGGAGAAAAGGAAAACCAAAGGTTATCTCAAACTCCCCCAAATAAAAACCAAAAATTCCGGATTTTTAAAATCTCATCCTAATTCAGGATGTTTCCACCAACTCAGGAGTCAATGAGAAGCCTTTGGCCACCATCAGGTCCATGGATTTTGGTGAAAAATGATTTTAACTCGGTCAGAATTCCAGAATGGTTTGGGTTGGAAGGACCTCAGAGCTCACCCTGCCATGGCAGGGACACCTTCCCCTGTCCAGCCTGGCCTGGGACACTGCCAGGGATGGGTGCTCAGGATTTTGGGAATGCTGAGCAGATTGTTCTTTCCTCTTGTTCACACATCCCAGACACATCCTGGAAAAACCAAATTCTGTTCCTGGGTGACAGGTAAAAAAAAAAAAATCACTGAACAATTCCACGACTATTCCTATTCATCCAGCTCCTTTAATACCCATTAAACTTCACTTTCAACACCATGATTGGACCTCACTGACAGCACTCAGAGAAATTACACATTTTTTGCCTAAATCTAGAAGGTTTTAAATGGAGGAGACAGAATGAAGGAAAAGGAAAAACAAGGAAAAGGAAAAGAAAAGACAAGGAAAAGGAAAAGGAAAAGGAAGGAAAGGAAAAGGAAGGAAAGGAAAAGGAAGGAAAGGAAAAGGAAGGAAAGGAAAAGGAAGGAAAGGAAAAGGAAGGAAAGGAAAAGGAAGGAAAGGAAAAGGAAGGAAAGGAAAAGGAAGGAAAGGAAAAGGAAGGAAAGGAAAAGGAAGGAAAGGAAAAGGAAGGAAAGGAAAAGGAAGGAAAGGAAAAACAAGGAAAGGAAAAACAAGGAAAGGAAAAACAAGGAAAGGAAAAACAAGGAAAGGAAAAACAAGGAAAGGAAAAACAAGGAAAGGAAAAACAAGGAAAGGAAAGGAAAAACAAGGAAAGGAAAGGAAAAACAAGGAAAGGAAAGGAAAAACAAGGAAAGGAAAGGAAAAACAAGGAAAGGAAAGGAAAAACAAGGAAGGGAATCTGTTTCCAGGGTTGTAGAGGCACAGATCCACCAGAGCAGGATTTTAAAAGCCCTGACCAAGGTTTCAGGGGAGAGGGCAGCACCAACAGGAGCTGGAGGCAGTTTTGTGTACCAGGGGAAAGTCCTGGGACAGCCCTGACCCAGCACATCCCCTCCATTCTCCTCAGCATGAACAGCAGCTTTCTGCTGGGTCATCTTTGCCACGGATCAAAGCACAGGAGCTCAGGAAAACACTGATTTTTTTTTCCCTAAATTAAAAAAAAAAAACCAAACCCAAACCCATTGCATACTGATGGCAACAGACTGGAAAACAAGGATCCAAATGGGATTCCTGGGAGGTGTCACAGCCCAGGGATGGAATTTTGGGACCTGCAGGGAGGCAGAACCCAGGGATGGATTTTTGGGACCTGCAAGGAGGCAGAGAGAAGGAGGCAGAGCCCAGGGATGGATTTTTGGGATCTGCAAGGAAGCAGAGAGAAGGAGGCAGAGCCCAGGGATGGATTTTTGGGACCTGCAGGGAGGCAGAGCCCAGGGATGGATTTTTGGACCTGCAGGGAGGCAGAGCCCAGGGAGGCACTGCGAGCTCTGTGTTATTTTTGTGGCAGTCCAGGCAGCACAGCTGACACAGTGACTCATGGAGGAATCCTCCCTGGCATTGTTGACCTTGCACTGCTGACAGCTCATGGACAGGAGCGCAGCCTCCAGAAAAGAACATGGGGAATGTAGGGAAGGGATTGGAGAGCCCACAGAGCCAACACCTTCTGTGCCAACCCCCCTGAACACCCCCAGCGCTGCATTTGCCTCAATAAAACATCAGCAAATGCCTCCCACTCAATATTCCATCATTTTTCAGCCACTAATGTCTCCAGCCATAACGAGAATATGCCATTCCATTTTCCTGTTGGGAGAGAAAATGCAGAGTAGCCAACAGAGCCCATCAGCATATTCCTGATGGATCCGGGGATGGATCAATGCAAGGGACTGGTGCCATGGCAACCAACGTGCTGAGCAAAACACTTAAACTGGGTTAAGATGAATTTGATAAAAAAACAAAGTCTGGAAGGCTGGCAAGTTCCATCTGTATGATGGGGAGGGTCAGGGCACCAAGAGGGAGGTGTTTCTAAGGAGAATTTCACTGGTGCCTTCACAGCTTCCTCTTGGAGCTTTAAAAAAATTAAATATCTATATTAAAATTAAATAAATAAATAAATAAATATAAAATAACTATGTCTATATAAAAATGAAATATCTATATGTAAATATCTATATTTTAAAAAATGAAATATCTATATATAATATCTCTATCTATATAAAAATGAAATATCTATATATAGATTATAAATATATATCTGTATCTATAAATATCTCTCATTCTTGTGGTTGAGGGATTCATCAAGAGGAGTGAAAAGAAGGGAAGGAGAATTCCACAGGGAAAGAGAATTCCATTGGTGCTTTGCCTTCATAGTTTCCTCTTGGAGCTTTAAAAAAATTAAATATCTACATAAAAAATTAAATATCCATGTATTATATCTATATAAAATTAAATATCTATATTTTAAAAATTTAATATCTATATACAATATCTATATATCTGCATAAAATTAAATATCTATATATCAATATATAAATATCTATCTATAAATATATATCTGTATCTATAAATATCTCTCATTCTTGTGGTTGAAGGATTCATCAAAAGGGGTGAAGAGAAGGGAAGGAGAATTCCAGGGAAGGAGAATTCTACAGGGAAAGAGAATTCCACTGGTCCTTTGCCTTCACAGGATGCTTCCACTTGGAGCTTTAAAAAATTAAATATCTATATAAAAATTTAAATAACCATGTATTATACCTATATAATAATTAAATATATATATATTTTAAAAAATTAAATATCTATATATAATATCTATATATATCTATATGAAAATTAAATATCTATCTATCAATATATAAATATCTATCTATAAATACACATCTATATCTATAAATATATCTTGTGGTTGAGGGATTCATCAAGAGGGGTGAAGAGAAGGGAAGGAGAATTCCACTGGTGCCTTGCCTTCACAGCTTCCTCTTTGAGCTTTACAAAATTAAATATCTATATACAAATTTCTCTCTCATTCTTGTGGTTGTGGGCTTCAACAAGAGGGGTGAAGAGAAAGGTGGCAGCATGAGAAGGGAGCAAGAAAAGAGGGAAAAGAAACCAGCTTAAAATGATGAAAGAAAACCAGAATGCAAAGATAAATCTTCGCCATAAAACAAACAGCGGGAATTTGGAGATTTGCCTCCACACGTGGAATTTCCTGATGACACAGGAATGCATCATCATTCTATGGCCTGCAAAAATGACAAGCAGGCTACTCGGGGTTTACTACAGCCGGCTGTAGCTCCTTGCTCAGTGTCCTCCCCTGCAAAGCCCTGAGGTGGGAAGGGTTTCAGTCCCTCAGAAAAGGAAGAAAAGCATCTCCAGAGAAGTTCCATCCATTCAGCCATTCACCCCCAGCCCAAGCAAGCGCCTCCGCTATTTTCCATGACACAAGCAGTTGGATTTTTCCAAGAGCTGATGTCAGGGCTTTTCATGGAGAAAGAGCTGCATTTACAGGGCAGGCAGGGAAGGAGGGCTTCCCCAGCTCCATCTCAATGTGCCCTTTGTGCCGCTCTGCTGCTCAGGCCAGCACCCTGCAAGAACTTTGAGTGCCCAAGAAACTCTCCACAGGGGAGGGCTCGGGGACATTTCCAGCAGCCAGAGCTGTTCTTCCACTCCTGACTGATTTCCAAGGCTCAAAGCAGCAGCAGCTTTCCCTCTGCAGGCCCTCAAGTTGTCACACAAGGCTGTTTATTGTTGGATATCCCTACAAGGGGCTGCAAGCAGCCAAATTAATGAAAACTGGGGAGGGGGCGCTGGAGGGAACATAAATAAACCAAGGCTGCTCGTGTTTCCTTAATGCTGCCTTCAGATTCTGCCTAAAAGCAAGATTTGAGTAATAGGGGGAAGGTTTGGCCACTGAATGTAGCTCAGAGCAAGCACAAAACCCGCTCAGAAATTGGTGGGGAATGGAGTCTGCCAAATCCCAGGTGATTTCCTACTGGTTTCCCAACAAATTACTGGATCTCTGTTTTCACCTCTGGGAGAGAAAAATTTGACAGCTTTGAATGCAAAATATTAAACACCACAAATGCTGAAAGAGGCCAAGCGTGTTTCTAAAAAGGCTTCCAGAAAAATTTATCATGACGAAAATTTACAGAAAATGAGCCCCCAGCATCATGAAAAGAAACATTCAGGATTCGTTCCTCTCCAAGCTTTGACTGCATGACTCATTTAATACAAGTGACCAGGTACAGGAGAAAGGTCAAGCTTGTGATTTCAGAAGTTATGACCCAATTTTCTCACTCATTTATTTATTTTGAAGTAGGCCATAGACAAATATTCCCAAGCCTAGAGAGCTCAAGCTTCCCTGTAGCAAGAAAAAGCTGAAATATGTGGTTTGGCCATATAGAAAAGCCCCATAATATCCAATTTAATATAATAATTATATTTTCACACCATCTCATAAATACATTTTCACACCATCTTTGCATCCTGAGCTTTTGCTATTTGGAAGGAGGGAAGGAAGAGGGGTAGAACACATTTGTTGTGATTCATTCCTCCAGCTTTCACTTCTGAAAAATCCCTTTAAACCCCTTTGCCCAGAGCCTGAAAGAATCCAATCCAGCACTGGCGTTTCTTGCACAGACAGGGCGTGGAGTCCAAATTAACCTGCCCTCCCTAAACTGCAGCTAATTACAGGGAAATGAAATGTTTGCTTTGCTTGCCAATAATTGCAGAACGCAGAGCTGGCTCGGCGGCAGCTCCTCCTCCACAACAGCTTCCCACTGAACTGCCCCAAAAAATAAAGGAATAAAGCAATTTTCTTTTCTTAAACAGAGCAGAGAGACCCAAAGCTGGGAGTGCTACGGGGTTTGCTTTGCTTTCACCTGACACACACACACACACCCAGGGCTGGGATCACTTTTGCATCTCATTAGGCACCAAGCCTAGTTCCTTATTAATGCCATACCCAGCTTGTGGTTGTTATGAACCAGCAACGAGCCTGGTGTGGAAACAGTCCTTAAAAACAGCAAAAGACAGCAATTAGAAAGGGAGGAGAAAAAAAAAAAAAAAAAAAAAAAAACATCCCCAACACAGAGCGCACGTAATACAACTGGAAATGTAGCTTTCAAAATAGCATGATGCTGCCTCCAATTAGGCAGCTTGAAGTTTTGCAAATATATGTGCAAGGTTCAGAGGCACAGAGGAGTACTTGGCCCAGAGTTCACATTTCTGGGGAGTGAGTGCAGTTCCCTGGCACAGGAACACCACACCTCCATGGCTTGGAAGTGTTGGGAGTGTACTAAAGAACCTGCAGTAAGATAAATAATAATAAATGTATTTTTTAAATCATAATATAAATAATAATACCTTTATTATTCCTCCTATGTGTCTTTCAAAAGATGTTTTAAAGAAGTAACAAGGCCAAGCTGTTGTGCTCCTCAGCATTGTCAGCTTTGCCTGCTTTAACGTGGCCACCAAGGTGAGTAGAGGAAAGGTTGGGAGAATGGGGATTGTCCAGGCTAGAGAAGAATTGGGATTCTTCAAAATTGAGATTATTCAGTCTGCACAAGAACTGGGATTCTTCAAAACTGGGAAAGGCTGGGAGAACTGGGATTGTCCAGCCTGGAGAAGAATCAGGATTCTTCAAAACTGGGAAAGTCTGGGAGAATTTGGATTGTCCAGCCTAGAAAAGAATTGGGATTCTTCAAAAGTGGGAAAGGCTGGGAGAATTGGGGATCTTCAAAATTGGGGAAGGCTGGGAGAACTGGGATTGTCCAGGCTGGAGAGGAATTGGGATTCTCCAAAACTGGGAAAGACTGGGAGCACTGTGATTGTCCAGCCTGCCAAAGAATTGGGATTCTTCAAAATTGAGACAGGCTGAGAGAATTGAGATTATTCGGTCTGCACAAGAATTGGCATTCTTCAAAACTGGGAAAGGCTGAGAACTGGGATTGTCTAGCCTGGAAAAGAATTGGATTCTTCAAAATTGGGAAAGGCTGGGGGAATTTGGATTGTCCAGCCTGGCTTTGGGGTGACCTGGAGAGACCCTTTCCAAGGGCTGGGGTGACAGGGCGAGGGGCGATGGCTCCAAACTGACAGAGAGCAGGGTTAGGTTGGATGTTGGGCAGGAATTGTTCCCTGGGAGGGTGGGCAGGCCCTGGCACAAGGTGCCCAGAGCAGCTGTGGTGGATCCCTGGCAGTGCCCAAAGCCAGGTTGGAGCACCTGGGGCAGTGGAAGGTGTCCCTGCCCATGGGATTGAGTGACCTTTAAGGTCCCTTCCAACCCAAACCACCCTGGGATTCTGTGATTTCCCCTGACAACATCAGCAGCACCCTTCCCCACAGATTTACACATTCCAGAGGCATTATCAGTTTCTCTGCCCCACTGCACACCCCAAAACTTTCATTAAGTTACTCCTCTGACAAACGAGGTCAGCAGGCACTTTGCCTTAATTGAAATTTCCCTTCAGCCCTCGTTTGCTGTTTTAAAGGTTCACGTGCTTTTACTGCTCTGGAAATGTAAACCAAGACTTGCCTGCTCATCAGGAGCAGCAGTTTATGAGTTCAAAGCTGAGCAGACACAACCCAAAAGCATTTCCAGCCCTGCCTTCCCTTCTCCCACTCAGCGATGAACCTTTGGCCAAATTACACCCATCCTGCATGGGATGTGCAGACAACATCCACCCCTCTGACCTCTGCAGAGCTTCTAAATATTTCCCAGCTGCCATAAACTAATTTGCAGTTAATATGTCTAAAACCACCCAAAGGCAAAGTGCTCCCAGTGGCATCATTTACACCAAGGGAAAAATTGGATCCACAACTTTACAGAGAATCAAGAAATCATGACCACAGTGTTGCTTAACCTGTACAGTGTATTTTTAGCTCTTAGTCCTTCACAGCTAATTCTGCTCAAGTTTTACTCCTGTAGATACAAACACCAAGGGCAACCAAACTATTTGAGCCTAAATTCCAAGTATGCAACTAAATGAGCATTTCACCTTGCTGGTTTCCACACCTCCCAGCAGGGTTTGTGTCCCAGCACTAACTCAGATTTTAGAAACATCCATGGAAAGTTTCTCCACCATACATTGCAGTTCCCCAAATAAAAAAGAAAAAGTGATGTCAGCTGAGCTATAAAGAGATTAGCAGTGCTGAATAGTGGAGTTGGAGCTATCTCAGTTGTTTAAGAAAAAATAAAGAGGCTTCTGGGACATGCAAACCTATTATTTCTGCCATAAAACACAAGAGGAAAGATGCACATAGCACACATTGCATGAGGAGGGAAAAAATGTACACAGGCATTTGTGGCATGCTTTGCTCCTTCCCATTTCATCTCCCCTCCATCTAAACTACAGCAAAAATCCAGAAATACCGACTGGGAACGAGTGGAGCAGAACACAGGATTAGGATTTCTCAGCAACATCAAGCCCTGTTTTTTCCACTGTAAAATGGAAGATAAAAATCCAGGAGTGAAGCTCTTTGTAAAATGGCTCAAGATCCTGAGAACAGCCCATGAGTCAAACCCAGAGCTATTAATAGGCCTCTGGATGTGTTTGTATTAGTATTTGCCTCTTGGGACTTGTAAAATAAATAAAAATACAAGCAGAAGAGAAAAAAAAAAATCCAAACAAATATTTAGTCAGGAAAGCTCCCAGCTGCTAAAAGATGACTGCAGCAAAATTGTCCAAAATGTGTGGAAGGGGTTTGGAGATAACCAAGGCAGCAGATTGGAGCTGCTCCCCCACTGGGTTCAGCGACACCTCCAGCTCTTGGTGCCTCCCCCTCATCATGCAGCATGATGACAACTGCCAGCCCTCTCTGGCTGTATTTATATTTATATTTTAAAAAAACAACAAATCCCCTCAGCATCTCAAAGCCTTTCTACATCACAATCTCATATATTAGTACAAAACACTGCATTTTCTCTCATTGCTGATGGCTGTCATTGTATCAACCCTGCCTCAAATCTGTCCACAACACCACTGGGACTGATACAATTTGTTTAAATTTTAGAACACTTCACAATAAAATAACAAAACAGAAATAAAACAGTGAAAAATGCATGCAGGAAAAATAAACCCCACCCAGAACACTCAGAGATGGTTGCTTGAGCACCAGCAGCTAATTTAACATCAACATGCATAAAATATCAACTTATCAAAAATCACATTCCCTGTGGCTGGTGAGGAGGCTCTGGTATAGAATTACTGGGAAATGGAAAGAAGGGAGAACTGCCAGCATCTACATCCAAAGCATCTTTCCAGGCTGTCAGAACCTTTGTTCTTCAGCTCAGCCACCAAGACACAGATTTCCACAGCGAACACATTAAACTGGCCATTTTCACAGCAAAAGCACAAAGGAGTAACTCAGGTTTCATACAGCAGCTATTAAAAGGTGAAAGAAGAAAAAATAAAAAGAGACAAACCTCCCCTCCCAGTAGAAATTAAAGGAAAATTCCTTTTTCTCTGCTCTGCACCCAAGGCAGGTACTCCTGGCTCGGGGAACGGGAACAAAGGCTCAGCGTTACCTGTTCCACACGCCAGAGGCAGCAGAGCGGGCACATCCCAAAGGGCCATGGCAGGCTCGGCTCCGATCCCAAATCCTCCCCCGCCGGAGCTCCCGGGGCTCCCGGGCTCGGGATCCTGGCGAGGAACCGCGGATCGCTCGCTGACCACGGCGGGAGGCAGCAAACTCCTCCTCTCCTGTCCCACCTCCTCCCCCAGCCGGGGCTGCCCGTGGGCACGGCAGCACGGCTGGAGAACATTTATCTCTATTGCTATATTTGGGGATATGTTTGGTATTTTGTGAGCATCTATATGTGTGCATATAAATGCATATTTTATATATACCTATTATATATACATGTATATGTATATATATTATGTATGTATTATATATACATATATAGGGTAGCTGTGGTGAGCTGGGGGTCGGTCTCTTTCTCCGGGAGATAACAGATAGAACAAGAGGACACAGTCTCAAGTTGCGTCAAGCGAGATGTAAGTTAGAATTAAGAAGCAAATATTTCACAGTAAGAGTGGTCAGATACTGGAATCATTTACCCAGTGAGGTGATGGAGTCATCATCCCTTGAAGAATTCAAAAAAAGACTGGATGTGGCACTTGCTGCCATGATCTAGTGAACAGTTAGAACATCGACTGGACTTGATGATCTTATAGGTCTCTTCCAGTCTTGAACTTCTGTGATTCTGTGATATTATATATAATAATGATATATTATATACACATATATATACACACATACACATATATACATACATATATATATACATACATATATACATATATATACACACATATATACACATATGTGTATATATATGTGTGTATATATGTATGTATATATACACGTGTGTATATATGTGCGTGCGTATATGTGCGTGCGTATATGTGCGTGCGTATATGTGCGTGCGTATATATATGCGTGTGCGTATATATATGCGTGCGTATATATATGCGCGCGTGTATATATATGCGTGCGTATATACGTGTGCGTATATATATGTGTGCGTATATATATGTGTGCGTATATGTGTGTGCGTATATGTGTGTGCGTATATACGTGTGCGTATATACGTGTGCGTATATACATGTGTGCGTATATATATGCGTGCGTATATGCGTGTGCGTATATATATGCGTGCGTATATATATGCGTGCGTATATATATGCGTGCATATATATATGCGTGCGTATATATATGTGTGCGTATATATATGTGTGCGTATATATATGTGTGCGTATATGTGTGTGCGTATATGTGTGTGCGTATATACGTGTGCGTATATGTGTGTGCGTATATACATGTGTGCGTATATATATGCGTGCGTATATGCGTGTGCATATATATATGTGTGCGTATATATGTGTGCGTATATATGTGTGTGCGTATATATGTGTGCGCGTATATATGTGTGCGTGTATATATGTGTGCGTGTATATATGTGTGCGTGTATATATGTGTGTATGTGTATATATATGTGTGTGTGTATGTGTATGTATGTGTATACACGTGTATACACAATATATATTATATACACATATATATGTATATATAATACATACAAAATATGTACATATAATATATATAAACATAATATATGTACAAATATATATTCTGTAAATATATAATATATTTATAATGTATATATATTATATAAATATAATATATTAATATGTTGCCTATTTAATATATTTTATGTATTTATTATATATAAAAATTTATTTATATGTATTTTATATCCATTAAAAATATATAGTTATTTAATATTTCTAATTAATATTTAACCTAACCCTCTCTTCTCCCACCTCCTCCCAGGCAGCAGCAGCAAGGGCAGCCCAGAGCAACAGAGAGAGAGCTGAGACAGCAAAATTCAGGATTTCCAGCTGTCCTGGGGGCTGAAAAATATTTATCTATATTTCTATATTTTTTGGATATGTTTGTTTTGTGTGCATCTATATGCATGCATATAAATGTTTGCAGATATATAGATATATAGATATATAGATATATAGATATATAGATATATAGATATATAGATATAAAATATATCTGTAAATATATATTATATAAAATACATATAAATAAATATTATATATAGACTATGCAATAGTCTATTACATATAGAGTATAAATAGATATTATATATTATATGTATATATAATTGTATATAAAATATGAATTGATAAATATGAAATTGTAAATATAAATAATATATAATATTATAGACATTCATATCTAACACTAGTTATAAAGTGTTTTGACTTATTAGCCAATCCCAACCAAGCTGTGTCGAAGCTCTAGCAATTCACAAGTTTTTCATTCATATCTTTCAGCCTTCCATCTGTATCCTTCCAGTATCCTTTAGTATAGTCTAGCAGAGTATTCTTTAATATATTATGAATCATAAAATAACAAATTAGCCTTCTAAGAACACGGGGTCAGGTTCATCATTCTCCCTGTGAGCAAACACCAGAGTGGCCCTGTCTGCCGGGCACAGAGGCAAACCCAGAGCTCAGACCAGGGGGGCTCTGAGGATTTTTTGGAGCGGTGCAGCCCCAGGGAAGGGCTGCAGGCTGAAGGGGCTGTTTGCTTTTTCTGCCCCAATAAGTTAATCAAGTTTGGGAGCGGTGCTGGCGGGACAGAAATTTCTTCACGCTACACTGTCTGTTTGTGTCTGATTAATGTAAATCTTCCCAGGGCCGAGCACGCCCCGGGCTCCAGCTCTCCATTAACCAGCCAAAGTGCCACGTACAGAGTGAGCAGGGCAAAACCAAGAGCTCTATTTTAGTCCTTGCCATGAACCCCAGAGAACTCCACCAAACTCATTTCTGGTGAGTTGGTTCGAATTACACTCCTCCTCATGAAATTCTGCTCTTTTTTTCCCCTTCCCCAAATTAAAAAATGAAACTGCAGCAAACCACTTTAATATATTAATAAGAAGTTATCTTCTTTTTAGATCATTTTCTTTTTAGATCATTTTCTTTTCAGATCATTTTCTTTTCAGATCATTTTCTTTTCAGATCATTTTCTTTTCAGATTTCTTCAGTTCTCATGACCAAATTTTTCAGCCCGTCCAGAGGATGCCGGTACCAAACACCATCTCCAAGCCACAACTTCAGCAAGGCTGCAATTACCCAAAAGACAGGAAGCCAAAGAAATCAACTCCTACCCTTCCATCTCCCTGCTCCATGCAATCATTTCCCAGCCAGAACTTGTATTTTCCATGCTTCTCCCTTTCCCAGTGGCATGCATTATCATTTTTGAAATAGCACAGGGCTCCGTCTCATTGGTTCCTGTTTTGAAACGATTGCCCAGCTCCTCAATTTTCTAGGAATTTCACGAATCAGAAAATGTCAGCTGTCCAGAAGAAAATGGGAACCAGAGGGAAGGAGAAAGCCAGGCCAGGATCAGCTCAGATCCTCACAGGAATATTCACAATCCTTGGGAAGGGAAAGAATTATCAATACTGGGGTTTTTAACCTCTGTGGAATCACAGAGTTAATGAAACCAGGGAAAAGGGGCTGAAAATCCCAGTTTGTTTTTCATGCCTGGGTGAGAATCACATGCACCAAACAGCCTCTGCTGAGGGTGTCAAAACAGAAGTATTTTTAAACTTGGGTTACAGTCTAAAATCAAACATTTCCACATTTTTCTCCCTAATGCTCCTCATCATCAAGTGAAACACAGATGGGACAATCTGACAGACCAATAAACCTTAATTTACTAAAGGATATTTTGGTTAAAACATTGATATTTCCTATTTCCTTCATTCACATTTCCCAGCTGCCTGCCTCAGTTTACCCTTACCACCAATTTAAGGTTGCAGGGTGCTTTACAATCATAAAAATACATAAACATTATAGAGTATTATGTATTATTTCATATATTATATCTATTTATTTATGTCTTTTACATATTTATGTCTTTTATATATGCTTGTGGTTTTATATTATATATAATATCCTTGCAAAAAACCCCATCCATTTTCAATTTTCATGCAAAATCTTTAACTTGAAGTCATTAAAGTCAGCGAGGAGGAACCAGGAATACAAAAGGAATATGTTTCAAGGCTTTTAACTCAAGAGGGACATTTGCAATTCCCTCAAACATAATTCTGTTGCTGGCATGAGCACTTGGGAAAATAAATGCATTTGTACCATAAAACAAAGCTTAAAAGGGTCAGAAATGGATATTGCAGCTCCTCTTTTTTACAAAGAAGTCAAACAGACTTTGAAGAATCCAAATGAAATTTCAGTCCATCAGGAAAAATATTTAATATCTAAAAAAAGGACTTTAGGGCAGAGTCATGTAAGAGTTGTGTTGTCTGCAAAATTTTTTTTGCTCATAGAAATAATTAACTTTAAAAAATTAGAGGATTAATTTTTATTTCTATTTTATCAACAGCTTTTGGGAGAAAGCAACACAATACATCCCTTTCAAGTGCAAAGCAACACAGCTGCCAGGAAACAATGGAAAAACAAGAAAAAATCAGGAATGGAAGCTTCTATCTTGCTTCCTACTCTGATTTCCCACATTTCCTTCCCCCAGCACGCTCAGTCACAGGACATAATAAGAAAACAATTTGGAGGAGGGGGAAAAAAATGACCATAAAAAGCAAAAAAAGTCTGATGCAATCAGGTTTTTTAGGAGAAATTAAGAGATAGCCAAGAAATGGCGGGGACTGGAAATGGAATATCAGTGTTTTAAATCCACAGGGATTTCTACAGTGCTGCACAACAGCAGGGAAGGAAGATAAGGAAAAAGTATGGAAAAAATACATAATTATAAAAGAAATCTCTCCTAAGAACATGGGCAAGGTGGAGTAGGAATAAGTAGTGATTTACAAAGTTGTCTTTGCCTATTTAAAGAATAATAAAATTAATGAAAATTAAGTGTTTCTAAAACTTCACACAAGTTCCAAGCCTCAATATCCCAAAATCTTCTCATTTCTGTGGTCCATCCTTTTTACAAGGAACAGCAATTCTGGTCCCCAATATTGATTATTGATTATATATTTATATTGATTAAGGTATATTTATATTGATTAAGGAATTCTCTCCTCTTTGCAAAGCTCCTCTCCTGGTTCAATCCCATCTCTGTGCTGCTCAGGCCATGGTAACAACCTTATTTAGAGAGTTGTCTTTGCCTATTTAGAATAAATAATAATAAAATAATGAAAATTAAGTGCTTCTAAAACATTTCCAAGCCTCAATATCCCAGAATTCTGCAATCTCTGTGCTCCATCTCTTTTTACAAGGAAGAGCAATTCTGGTCCCAAATATTCTGTATTTATTAAGGAATTCTCTGCTCCTTGCAAGGCTCCTCCACTCATTCAATCCCAGCTCTGTGCTGCTGAGGCTGGGATATGGTAATAACCCTTTTTAGAGAGCTGTCTATACCTATTTAGAATAAATAATAACAAAAATAATCAAAATTAGGTGCTTCTAAAACATGACACAAGTTCCAAGCCTGAATATCCCAGAATTCTGCAATCTCTGTGCTCCATCCTCTTTACAAGGAACATAAGTTCTGGTCCCCAATATTAATTAAGGAATTCTCTCCTCTTTGCAAAGCTGCTCCACTCGTTCAATCCCAGCTCTGTGCTGGTCAGGCTGGGCTATGGTGACAAACCTATTTAGAGAGTTGTCTTTGCCTATTTAGAGTAAAGAATAATAAAAATAATGAAAATTAAGTGCTTCTAAAACATTTCCAAGCCTCAATATCCCAAAACTTTCCAATCTCTGTGCTCCATCCTCTGTGCAAGGAACAGCAATTCTGGTCTGCAATATTTTGTATTGATTAAGGAATTCTCTCCTCCTTGCAAAGCTCCTCCACTCATTCAATCCCAGCTCTGTGCTGGCCAGGCTGGCCTTTGGTAAATATTTACACACAATTTCCAGACCTTTCCCCCAGCAAGGAGCAGGCCTGGGTAAAAGCAGAACTTCCCAGAACTTCCCAGAGCTGCACAGGGCGAGAGGCAACGCTCCCCAAGGAACGGAGTCCCCACCCCTGTGGAAAGGATCCAGGAGGATCCAGCATCCCATCCTGCAGGGCTGGGGCAGCCCTGCCAGGAAATCCTCAGCCTTCAGCTCCCCAAACTTCCAGGATCCTGTTTGGGATGTGGGAACTGCCCCTGGAAGTGTCCAAGGCCATGCTGGGATAGTGCAAGGTGTCCCTGCCTTGCAAGGTGTCCCTTGCCCATGGGACAAAATCAGCTTTAAGGTCCCTCCAATCCCACCCCAGGCTGGGATTCCATCATGTGGAATCTGCAGTTTAGAGAGACCAAACCTCACTCAGAATTGTTGGGAAATTCAACTGAATTCGTTCATTCAATTTTATGGATGAAAATAATCTGTTATTGACAAAACATTCCATGCAGGCACCAGCAGGATATGGATAGATGGACACGGGCATTTTTAAGCAGTGAATCCCTAATATTATAACACATCACATCAATAAATAAAAGCTTGCCAATATATTTTATTAGCCCCAAAAATTACCAGTTAGAGAATGGCTGCCCAGTTTCCCCATCAGAAAATGCCAATACTCCACAGAGCTTTATATGAGCACTGAATCCCTAACATTTTTTTGTAACACATCACATCAATAAATAAAAAACTTTCCAACACTTTTTATTAGCCCCAAAAATTACCAGTGGGAGAATGTCTGCCCAGTTCCCCCATCAGAATATCCAAATACTCCACAGAGCTTTATATTAGCACTGAACCCCACACATCACATCAATAAATAAAAAACTTTCCAGCACTTTTTATTAGCCCCAAAAATCACCAGTTAGAGAATGGCTGCCCAGTTCCCCCATCAGAATATGCAAAATACTCCACAGAGTTTTACATTAGCACTGATCCTCATTCCCTCCCTTTCCTTTAGGCTCAGAATGTTCACTTCTCCTATTTTATATCAAGGAACAAAGTCCAACCCACACATCCTAAATAAACAGGAACTAGCAGAAGACTGCTACGGAGGTTTTTTGAGAGAATATGTAAATATTAAAGCACAGACAAGAAGAAATGTAAGAAATCTGATATATTTCAGCAAGGATCAGAGTCCACCCCGTGACCTCCACCTTTCAGACACATCTGAGAAACACCTGAGTCTTTTCAAGCACAAAAATCCTGCCCTGCTCTGTCAGCACATCCCACAAAAAGCCATAAAGGTGTTAGAGGCACAGAACTGCACTTTAATCAAGCGTGGGGAATTCTATATTTTCTTTTCTCTCTCGGTATGTTTTATGGAGAGCATGAGACAACCTGATGAAGAAATAAGTTAATTTTTGATGTGAGTATCCCAACCATGCTGGGTTACATAAGAGACAGTGAAAGTTAAAGACACAGCAGCTTCCTCTCAGGGTTTCTGTAAGTCAGAGGAGACAGCTTAGAGCAGATAAAATCATCATTTTCCAAACCCACTGCTTCACACAGACCAACCCCTCATTACCTCAGCTCCTTCAACTACTGGGACTTAGCTGGGAAAACAAAAAACTGAGCTACAGAAACAGGAAATTGTTTTTGCAGGAAAAAAGGAGATGGACAATTGATGTGGGAATGCTGCTCAGATCAGCCTTACATCAGTACCAGAACTCCTTTTTAAAAAAGAAGTGACACCTTGAGGTGCACAAAAAATATCACAGATATTTGGCACATACAACTTATTTGGGAAGGCAGTGCACAGGCCAGAACTCCTGCAAACTTTCAGTATTTTTCAACTATTTTGCTGTATACTATTGAACTATTTTGCTATATTTTTCAACTATTTTGCTATATAATTCTATATTATATAATAAATACTTTTATATAAAATATGAAATTGTAAATATAAATAATGAATCATTTTATAGATATGAATATATATAATATGAATATATTATATGTTATTATACTTATATTCTATATTATATACTATATATTATATACTATATATGACATACTATATATTATATACTATACAGTCTACATTATACAGTCTACATTATACATTGCATATTACATATTATATATTGCACATTATATATTACATAAGAGGTAAGCAAATGTTTTTAGGATGGAGATGAGAATGCCTTAAGAAAAATCCTCAATTTTTCAAGTACAATCATGGGCTGTAACAGTCACTGAGTGAAACCTGAGTGCAGCATCTGCACCATGCCAGGGAAAATTCAAATTAAAGCTGGCATAAAAGATATAAAAGATTAAATCCCATGCAGAAGTATTACCCACAAAGGAAAAAACAAAAGTGATTTACACAGGGGAGAAACTGCTTTAAAATCAGCTCTAAAAAAACCCCCACACTGAATCATTCAAACTTTCAGCACAAAATCTTAACTCCGAGCATTTGCTGCTAATAGATATTACTGGAATGATCTAAGCCAAGAAAAGAATTACAGAAAATTATCATTTTCAACTGTGTCACCCAACAAGCAGCTGAATGGTTTCTACAGACAGTAATTAAAATAAGAAAGTTCTGGTACAAATATGGAAACTGATTAAAAGACAGCTGTGAAGTCTGCTAAATCTGTGATTAAAAAAAAATAAATCTGCACAAGCAAAACATGAAAGATCCTTTATGAAAGAGAACCCTGTTTCAGTTTCATTGTCTGGGCTGACTTCTGGCATAGGAAAATGAGTTCTATGGAGCTGCATTGAAAAGGTCACCGAGTTTCCTTCCTTGATCTTTTACCATGAACAATTTTAGAAGGCATTAAACATTTCAGAACAGCCTATCTAAACAAATTTTTGCTTATCCTGTCATTGAATTAAGTTCAACCAATTCCAGTAAGTCTGACCAAAAAAACAAAAGCCCCCTCCCAAAGCAGCTCTAAAATGTAATATTTATGCCAGCCACTAAATGCAAACTTGAGTCCATGCCAAAACAGCATAAATTAGAAAGAAGTAATTATTCTATAGCTGACAACTTGAAAAGAGAGCAGTGAGAGCTGGGAAACTCCATTTGCTAAGGCAAAATCCATTTCATTCACAGCAAACTGACCAGAGCTGTTAAATCTGTGTCATAATTCAGAGAGAGAGAAAAAACAAAGCACCAACTCCATGGATTTAGCACTCAATACCTTGTTCTGCTTCACTCCAGGGCTGGGAATTGTCAGCAATAAATACTTGCAGGCCCATAAAACTCCATGAACTGCTCACTATTTGTCAAGGAGCAGGGAGGGAGGGGCACAGCTTCATTTATTGTTTCCAAAGAATTCTGCAGGTCCCTTTTTAATTCACCATAAATTTCATCCCAGCCCAGTTTTACAGTACAAAACATCAACAGACTCAAGGACAGGATCAAACATCAAAATGTTGACCCCAGAACAAGTCAGGGCTGGCTTTATCATTATTCCATCCCACACCTGCAGCTTTACAGACCCAAATTCAGAAAGCAGGGAGAAAAACCCAAGTTAAAATGCAATTTAGCAATACCTGTACTCACAGCCCTGAAAAGGAATAAATCCATTTTTTTATAGCATTAAAACACACTTTTATTTTCTCACTGCTTCAGTACAACAAAAACCACACAAATACAGATTTGCCAGTGTTTCCAGGTACTGTTAATGAGCCAAGCATCAATTTATGTCCCCCAAAATTCACTTTATTTCTGACTTTGTCCTCCATGCGATATTGGGATAACCCACAGCCTTTCCAGGGCTCTCCATCTCCCCTTCCGCTAAAGGCCAGCGCACACAGGGAGGAAAGGAAGGTTTCAAACCTTGCCAGGAAGTTTTATTGTTTAACTCCAATTTTATTGTTTAACTCCTGCATCTGCCCCTGGTTTGAGATTCCACAGCAGAAGGTTCACAGGGCTCACTGCCCCTCCTCCAGCAGCTGATTCACCTGGATTTTTTATTATTTACTCATCATATATTTGTACTGTGCTGGATATGAGGCGCTTCCTGCTCCTCAGCAGGGCAGAAATCAGGGAAATTTTAACCCAGTGCCTGCTTTGCAGGTAACATTTGACCATCAAATAGATAAAATGAAGTGTTATAATTTGCTTTAGCAGATCATGCACAGAGCTCACCTACAGAAAGTTGAATTATCCATTGAATAGATAACATAAAGTGTTATAATTTCTGTTTTAGCAGAGCATACACATACCTTACCTACAGAAAGTTGAATTATCTATCAAACAGAAAACATTCAGTGTTATAATTTCTGTTTTAGCAGAGCATGCACACAGCTCACCTACAGAAAGCTGAATTATCCATCAAACAGAAATCAAGGAAATTTTAACCCAGTGACTGCTGTGCAAATAGATAATCAAATAGACAATATTTAGTGTTATAATTTCTATTTTAGCAGAGCAGGCACACAGCTCACCTACAGACAGTTGAATTATCTATCAAATAGATAAGATAAAGTGTTATAATTCCTGTTTTAGCTAAAGAAAGCTGAATTTTGCTGGCTGTTAGCAGCTAGATCAGTCACCCATCCCTGAAAGAAACCACAACTCCCTCTCTGTTTGCTGTCCTGACAAACTCTAAATGCCCAAACAAACCTTAATTTCCAATTTCCTGTATCAACCAAGCACATTCATCACCCATCAGCTGTCCACATCGCACAGGATGAACAAAATGTTGTGTTAGCACCAGAGCTTAAGGAACTGAGATTGTCCAAAAATCTTTTTGTCCAGGATTTTCTCCTGGGAAGCTGAGAAGCCTCAGAGAAAAATGAAAATAATAATTACCTGATTTACTCCTTCTATGTTTTGCTGCTTTAGAATGTAGTTTGGGAATTGTTTACTAACAGGTGATCGTTTCATCGGTTTCGTGTGAATTGTTTTTATTTAATGGCCAATTGGGGCCAAGCTGTGTCAGACTCTGAAAAGAGTCACGAGTTTTCATTATTATCTTTTTAGCCCTCTGTCTGTATCCCTTCTGTATTCTTTAGTATAGTTTAGTATAGTATAGTTTAATATACTATATTATATAATCTATATATATATATATGATGTAATATAGTATCATAAAGTAATAAATGAGCCTTCTGAGAACATGGAGTCAGATTCATCATTCCTGCCTTCATCAGGGGTCTCTGAAAACCCCACAAAGCTGTAAATATTAAATTTAGCCCTGGTCAGCAGCAGAATGCCAGTGCTGAGGGCATTAAAGCCAAGGGAAATGCAGTTTTCTCTCAGCTCACTGAGATCGCTCCTCCCAAGGTCTCTGCTGCAGCAGGGGAAGCAGCAGGATGCCAGAGCAGGGTTTTAATCTAAAGCAAACATCTCCACGTGATGGAGCAGAGAGAGGGGGAGAGCCCAGGCAGCTCCCGAGCTACAGAAAATTCATTTCTGCTGGGCATTTCCTCCTGCACATGTTCGTGGAATTGGGGAACAGGTGCAGGGATGTGCCACCAACCCCAGCTCAGCTGAGAGAGAATTCCCTGAAATCCCGGGTACCTGAGAGGGCTCCTCACTGCCACACAGCTCCGCGCTGTATTTTACATTTATTCTCATTTACTGCCACAGCAAAGGGATCCAAACGCACCTCAGAGGAGAAGATGAAGAGATTTTCACATTGAAATTTACAATTTAAATAAACAAATCACAGTTCTTGTTTGAAGTGTCCAGAGTCCCTTTGTGCTCATCCCCAAAACCAATTACAAACTACCTATTTATTTAACTAAAAGAAAAAAAGAACAACAGACCCCACCTCATGATTTGCATGTTCTTTGTTATTTTTCTCTTTCTTTGAAATGTTCTTTTGGGGCAAGCTTTTTGATCTAAAAGGCATTTAATTAAACAAAAAGGATAAAAGAAAGGAAAACCCTAAATCCCTATATATACTATGCAGCAATATTTATTTGAGAGGAATATATTCCACAAAATTAAATATATAATATATATTCCCAGGGATTGTGCCTGGATTACCAGGGCCAGAACACAGCCAGATTCCCCAATAAAAAAACAGAAAAATCAAATTATTTCAAGGTTAAACTTTAAGTGCCTTGAGATCTTTGCTGATCAAATCCCATCAGTATCCCAAGAATCAATCTGGAGATGGGAAGGAGCCATTTTCTCTGGATATGGAAAGCGACAGATGGAGCAAAAAATTTTCAGCAGATTTTTTTGAGTTGCTGTGATTTTCCTGTGAGGGAGACTCAGCTGAGCCACCTCCCAGGAGCTGGGATGATGATAAAAACGGATTTAGATGTTAAAAATTAAATATAAAAATATAAAAGTGTGGAAAACAATTAAAAATAAAAGTGAAACATCAAAATTAAAAAGTAAAAATTAAAAAGTAAAAATTAAAAAGTAAAAAGTAAATAAATAAATAAATAAATATTACATTGAAATAAATAAATAAATATTACATTGAAATAAATAATTAAATAAATATTAAATTGAAATAAAAAATATTAAATAGAAAAAATATTAACTAGAAAAATATTAACTAGAAAAATATTAACTAGAAAAATATTAACTAGAAATGAAAAATTAAAGAAAAATTAAAGAAAAATTAAAGAAAAATTAAAAATGAAAATATAAAAAATAAAAAACCAAATATTTAAAAAATAAGAAACAAAGACTAAAAAATAAAGAAATAAAAAATAAAAACATAAAAATATTTTAAAAATTAAAAAATAAAAAAATAAACTTAATTAGAAAATCAACATTTAAAAAAATAAGAAACGCAAAAATAAATTAAGAAATAAAACATAAAAATACCAAAATATTTTAAAAATTAAAAAATAAAAAATAAACTTAATTAGAAAATTAACATTTAAAAACTAAGAAACGCAAAAATAAATTAAGAAATAAAACATAAAAATACCAAAATATTTTAAAAATTAAAAAATAAAAAATAAACTTAATTAGAAAATTAACATTTAAAAACTAAGAAACGCAAAAATAAATTAAGAAATAAAACATAAAAATACCAAAATATTTTAAAAATTAAAAAATAAAAAATAAACTTAATTAGAAAATTAACATTTAAAAACTAAGAAACGCAAAAATAAATTAAGAAATAAAACATAAAAATACCAAAATATTTTAAAAATTAAAAAATAAAAAATAAACTTAATTAGAAAATTAACATTTAAAAACTAAGAAACGCAAAAATAAATTAAGAAATAAAACATAAAAATACAAAAAATATTTTAAAAATTAGAAAATAACTAAAAGAAGGGAGTGGGAAGGGACAGGTTCTTTCCATCTGGCTGACTGCCAGGGAGAGGATTTCGATTTTTCCAGGCAGCCCAAAGCTGCTGCAGAGCTGTGTCCTCTCCCCGCCCAGCGGAACTGAATTCTCTGTGTCTGGGGGAGGCAGAGCAGCGCCCGGGGCCTGTCCCCTCCCCGGCAGCACCGGGGGCTTTTCCTGCCCTACACCCGGGGCTGAGCCTGCTCGGGCAGGGCCGGGAGCCCCGGGGAGGCCGAGGTGGGGCTGAGCAGGTGCGGACACCTATTACAGCGACCGCTGGCTGGTGAGAGAGAGACGGTGAATCTTGTATCTTGAATCAGAAGGCTTGATTTATTAATATATGATATAATACATTATAGTTATACTAAATAGAATATAGAGAGAGGTTTTGCAGAGCTGCTAGCTAGGCTAAGAAGAGATAGAAAAGAACCCACAACAAAGTTGTGGCCAAGGACTCAGTCCCCTGGCTTGCACTGGTGATTGGCTCTTAATTATAAACATAGAAAATGAGCCAATCAAGGTGAATCCTATTGCATTCCACAGCAGCTGATGATAATTGTTTACCTTGTCTTCAGAGGCCTCTGGCCTCCCGAAGACACAGAAATCCAAAAGGAAGGATTTCTGTGGAGAAATGTCTGTGACAGACACCAAAAACCAACCGCTGGCTGTCCCCCGGTGTGGGAGCTGATAATGAGCTGGGAGGGAAGCGAGAGGAGGCCAGGCTTGGTGTGCCATACATTCAGCTGAAGCTGCACTGGGTAACATCCAAAGTAAACAGCGCTGCAGCATTTACAGCCAGCACCAACATTCCTGCAGCTTTCCAGACTGCAAGAAACATGTGCTGGCCTTTATTTTCCCCTTTTTTCCCCCCTCACTATTTAATTCTCACAGCAGTTTGCATCATGCGAGTGAACAACTTGGGGCTTTCAGCTGTACTCAAAGGGGCAAATAATATTTACCAATTCCCAGTATTATCAAACTCTTAAAATGTAGTATCTGAAGAGATCAGATATCTACATATCAGATATCAGAAAGATATACTGCAAGAAACGTGTGCTTGCCTTTTTTCCCCCCTTGCTATTTAATTCTCACAGCAGTTTCCATAATGTGAGTGACCCAAGTGTAAAACTTGGGGCCTTCAATTGTCCTCAAAGAGGCAAATAATATTTACCAATTCCCAGGATTATCAAACTCTTACACCAAATCACCCAGCAATGAAATATCTAAAAAGATCAAATATCTAGACATCAGAAAGCTGATATCTAGATAAAGAAACATGTGCTTGCCTCTTTTTCCCTTCACTATTTAATTCTCACAGTAGTTTCCATAATGTGAGTGACCAACTTGGGGCTTTCAGGTGTCCTCAAAGGGGCAAATAATATTTACCAATTCCCAATATTATCAAACTCTTACACCAATGAAGTATCTGAAGAGATCAGATATCTAGATATAAGATATAACTACTGCAAGGAACACTTGCTTGCCTTTTTTTCCCCTTTTTTCCCCTCACTATTTAATTCTCACAGCAGTTTCCATAATGTGACCAACTTGGGGCTTTCAGTTGTCCTCAAAGGGACAAATAATATTTACCAATTCCCAGTATTATCAAACTCTCACTCCAAATCACTCAGCAATGAAGCATCTAAAGAGATCAGATAAGTAGATATCAGATGTCAGATAGGCAAGCCCATGTTTCTTGCAGTATATCCTTTTTTCCCCCTTTTTTCCCCCCTCACTATTTAATTCTCACAGCAGTTTCCATAACATGAGTGACCTGAGTGGAAAACTTGGGGTTTTCAGTTGTCCTTAAAGGGGCAAATGATATTTACCAATTGTCAATATTATCAAACTCTTACAATGAAGTATCTGAAGAGATCAGATATCTACATATCAAAAAGATATACTGCAAGAAACATGTGCTTGCCTTTTTTTCCCCCTCATTATTTCACCCCTCATTATTTCATTTTCACAGCGGTTTCCATAATGTGAGTGACCAACTTTGGGGCTTCCAGTTGTACTCAAAAGGGAAAATAATATTTACCAATTCCCAGTATCATATCAAAACACCCAGCACTGAAGTATCTAAATCTAGAGATCAGATACCTAGATAGATAATCCAGATATTTCTAGGGAGTAATGATCTAGAGAGCTCTGCTCTTTTAGATCATTATTTCTGAATTATTGCAAGGTGTTTGCCTTTATTTCTGAGTTATTGCAAGATATTTTCCTTTACTGCTGATGGTTGAGGGCAGAGCAGCACCTGCTCAGCCGCTCCTTTGGGCACCCCCAGCCTTTAGCACACCCTCGCAGCAAATCAAACCCCCCAAGAGGAGCAAAGGGCTCTGTGCAGGATCCCTGAGCACCTTCCCCAGCACAGCCACCGAGGCTGTTGGTGTGTTCAGATCGCATCTGTGCCCACAGGAACCACTTCCACTCCCCGGACCACAGGGCAAACCACAGCCCATCATTTGGTGCCTCCTGACAGGCTGCAGGAACAAACTGCAGAGCTGCACCTCAGCGCCCGGAGATTTATCCTTGGCACACCAGGATGCCCCCCATCCTCACATTTAGGAAACCCGCATGATATAAATGATATAAATTCATTCTCCCCTATTGCAGCTCCCCCTGGATATCTGCCAGAGCTGATGCTGCTGCCTCAGCCAGGACAGAGTCTGCAGCAGCAGGGAAAATCCCTCTTTTAAATCCCCAGAACAGCAGCTTGCTGTTGGCTGAGGCCACTGCCTCATTTAGGACACCATAATAATTATAATTAAACAAAACAAAAAATAAAAATCCTATTGACACAGAGCAGAAAACAAGGTTGTGCTGGTGCTTGTGAGGAGCAGCTTTGACAGCAGAACAGGAATTGCTCCCAGAAGAAAGGAATTATCGGACACAGCTCAGATGCTGCCACATGGGAGCTGCTGTCACCCAGAGCCAGAGGGGCACTCCCAGGCGCTGAAGGGGTTCCCCCAGCCCTGCCCAGCACCCCGAGCTCCAGCCCTGCCTTTTCAGACCTTTCTGCTCTCCAGCAGCAGCTCCTGGCCCCGGGGCAGGCAGGAAACCTCTCTCCTATCTGGCAGCTGCCACCGTTTCTCTCCCTCTCGCTCACTTCCTATTGATCTCTCCTGTCTTGCACTGCAGCTTTTTCCTATTTCCTCTCTCTGCTGGCTCGTTATGGCTTCCCTCCTTGAATTCTCTGCCTTTCCACGTTTTCCATCCCTTTTCTGGCAGCAGGATCCCCTTTTTGCATGTGGGCACAGCAGAAAGGCAGCGGTGCCACGCTCGGAGGAGACGCCTTGTCTGAAGTGCTGCCAAGGAGCTGCACCAACAGCCACTATCAAAACAGGCTAAAAAAGACTTTCAAGCAGCCATCAGATGCTTCAGGTGAGCCTGCAGGTTGCAGCTTGTATGTTTATGGGAGTGGTGGACTCCCAGTCCTCTGCCTGTCTAACACCGGTCTGGTGCTTTATTAAACACATGGGGCTTTTCCTCCACGCTGGGAAATGCTTGCTCAGGTCAATCCAGATCCCACCTAAGTTTTCCAGCCCCTCTCCAGCACTGCAGCTCACTCTAGAAAAGTGTTGAATTCCTCTCAGGTTATTGATTCCACTTGGGAAGTCACCCAGGGCTGCAGGTGGTAGCACAAATCAGGATTCACTGCCTGCAAATAAATTCAGGAGCAGCTTCTCACACAGACCAGAGTCAGCTGTGCTGCTACTCACAGGTTCAATAAGGAACAGCACCTGAACAAAATTCACATTCCCACCAATATCCCTGAAAATTTCCAAAACACATTTCATGAGCTCAGGAGTAAAACCAGTTTGAGTTCTGCCCTTGCAGCCACAGCTCTTGAGAGCAACCAAGAGCTGCCAGAACACGGAGATTATCTCTTAGGTTCTGAACATTTCAACTTTGTAGCACCAAGAGGCCCTGCTGATTGATTCACACAGTTCAGCTGTTACCCAACTCTGCTCCCTGCCCATAAAAAGTTTATTTTTTGGAAGAGCTGAGCCCCAGTGCCACTTGTGACCATGCCCCCCATGCCAGGACAGCTGACAGCATCCCAGGGATG
Organism: Ammospiza caudacuta; assembly: GCF_027887145.1. NCBI lineage: Eukaryota > Metazoa > Chordata > Aves > Passeriformes > Passerellidae > Ammospiza > Ammospiza caudacuta. The sequence goes on from NC_080615.1 coordinate 6,813,489, forward strand.
GACAGGACAATGGATGGACACCACACCAGGATTATTCCAAGTACAGAAACCTGTGCTGTGATCTTTGCCAGTGCCACAGCAATTCCATGAAAACACTTTTGCCACCGAACATCCCAGCCCAGACCTTTCAGCCTTGTCAAAACAGAGCTTAAAATAACCCCAGAGGATCACATTGAAGTGTTTGCCAACAAATGTAAACAGAAATGTTTCTTATTTACCATCAGGCTGCAAGAAAGGGTTCCTGCCCATGGGCCTCAGAAGTCAAACAGACACAACACTGAAAATCCTCAAGGAAAGGATGCAGGGTGATAACAAAACATCCAGACCATTTGTGAATGTCACAGGCTGAACACTGTTTGTTTGGCTTTGACTATTTATACTTATGCTTACATTTGAAACATAAGGACGCTGTTTTTTTCCTGTCATTTTAATGTATTTATTTTTACATGTTTTATTTTCAAAGAAAAACGAGTAAACGTTGCTTCTTCCTGTCTTTTTCTAAGTGTGCTGTTACTATTTTGTATGTATCCTGTCTTGTATTTTATCCCTTTTGCATTCTTAATCAAACACTGCACGTTTTACATCCCTTTTCATTTTACTGATTCCCTTACTGCTCCTTATTTTAAGCTCTCTCTTCTGATGTTGAGATATTACCAACATCCAGGCTCCTGACCCTTCCTTTAATCAAGCTGAGACATGAACTAAGACTTTTATTCTTTAAACCTAATAATTATCCAGAGCAGGGCCACAGAACACAGCATCACCTACCTGAAAATATGCATTGAAATCTATTTTCTCTTAGTGCTATTGACATCTCTCACACAGGAAAATCTGCTTATCTCAAAGCAGATAAAATATCAGAGGGAGTGCTTAGGCAGAGGAATATCTGGAATGCTACAAGAAGCATTTTTACAGCAATATATCCACTAGAAACACCAGGATAATACAAATGGGATTCATTAATAAATCTCCAACTGCTCATTTTCAGAGGGGAGAGGTTTTTAGGGAGAAACCTGGAGGATAAAGGCTCAAGGCGAGAAGCTGAGCTTATCTTCCAAGCAGCACAGCCAACAGATCTCCCCGGTGACCCCAAGGACCACCTCGAGGAGGAGGAGTGGAGAATTCAATCTCCAGACCAAAGCAAACACTGAGACACTCTGCAGAACTGCACACAGAGCTGCCCAGGTAGGGCTGAGGATTTTAACCATGAGAGGTAAAGGATGCTGCTCCAAATACTGCAGGGAAAATGGGAAAGCAACAGTTAATGTCAAAATTCCTGATGGTTATACTCCAAAGCTTCTTGAGAAGCTGTCAGTGAAGCTACTCAAATTCTTTAGGCAGAAATTCACTGGGAGACCCCAATGCAGAAAAGAACCAAATAATCCTGGTGTCTAGCCATGAAATATAGAAAATAACAGGAATCCTGACGCCTAGCTTTGAAATATGGAAAATAACAGAATTCTGGTGTCTAGCCATGAAATATAGAAAATAACAGAATCCTGGTGTCTAGCCGTGAAATATAGAAAATAACAGAATCCTGGTGTCTAGCCATGAAATATAGAAAATAACAGGAATCCTGACGCCTAGCTTTGAAATATGGAAAATAACTGAATTCTGGTGTCTAGCCATGAAATATAGAAAATAACAGGTACAGGTGTGTGTGCCACCTTCCCCAGGCAAATTCACCAATGTTCTCTACAGCCTCAGGATGAACTGCAGAAATCTCCAGCGCCTAAATCACTACTTCTACAATAAAACATCACTTCTACAAAACCATCGCTTGTACAACAAGGTCCCGAGCAGTTGTGAGAGGGAACAGAGGACTCTTTGATTTGCAGCAGGACGACTGTGCTCGCTGCTGTCACCCTGCAGGACTGAGGAACTCTCCTCCCACACAGGCCATGGAAGTCAAAGGACACCAGTGAACACCCACAAACCCCACCAGTGACCCCAGCAAACTCCAAGGGCAAGCTGCACTTTCCTTCTCAAGCCAGGACAGCACTGAGTCTATTTTATTTTTGCTGCTAAATTCCTGCAGATACGGAATTTTGAAAATCTAAAATTGTAGGAGCCAACATCCCGGTCCCTTTCCTAATCCATCCATTTGAAATGTTAAAGTGCATTTTTTTTTGCTGCTAAATTCCTGTAGATATGGAATTTTGAAAATCTGAAATTGAAGGAGCCAACATCCAGGTCCCTTTCCTAATCCATCCATTTGAAATGTTAAAGTGCATTTTTATTGCTGCTAAATTCCTGTAGATATGGAATTTTGAAAATCTGAAATTGAAGGAGCCAACATCTCAGTCCCTTTCCTAACCCATTTGAAATGTTAAAATGCCATTTACAGGAGTTCTGTGCACACCAGTGACCACCCACAAACTCCAAGGGCAAGCTGCACTTTCCTTCTCAAGCTAGGACAGCCCTGAATTTATTTTATTTTTGCTGCTAAATTCCTGTAGATGTGGATCAGAATTTTGAAAATCTAAAACTGAAGGAGCCAACATCCCGGTCCCTTTCCTAATCCATCCATTTGAAATGTTAAAATGCCATTAACAGGAGTTCTGTGCACAGGGAGAATTATACAATTGGGCTCACAGATGAAATATCATTCCTGCCTCCACCCAAATAATCACAACGCCCACAGCTCCACTCAAAACTAGAAAATCAAGCTCACCTCAGCTCCTGTCTCCAGTAAAAGCCCTAATAAACTACGCAACATCAAGTGGTAGCATTTGTGTCCCAGCCTGCAGCAAACACCCCAGACAGTCCCTCTCTTCTGCCAGCCCCAAGGACAGCAGAATAAAACAGGAATTTATGCACAGACTCTGTCAACTGCTAATTTCCAAACATAGCCAAGGCACAATGATGAAAAGCCCCACTCAAAGACTATTATTCTTTTTAATCCTTAGATGCCATGCTGCAGCCCATTTTCCATAAATACTGGGTTTTACTAACTCTGCTAATTTAAAAAATGCACGACAATGACATCTAACTAAGGTGTGACTTTCTGTGCAGTTCTTACCCTGCTGAAGAACTGAAGAAATAAAACTCTTTTTTTCCCCACCATAGAGTCCAAGAATTCTCATTTACTACAGGGACTTCCAAAGAGCCAGAGACAGGGAAAGTGCATCTGAGGCAGATAAGAAACAATTAGAGTCTATTTTAATACCAAGTCAGGAGCAAATCACCAATTAAAACTTCTCAAGGGTAATTATGTGTAAATTTTACCTCTGCTGTTTTCCAATCATAGCAACAGAAACTACAGCAGGGTTATAAATAAAACTCATTTGCAAGCAACTGCAGAGAAGAGCCACCAGTTCCTCAGCGAGGTCCTGCAAAAAGCAAGAGCCTCCTTTCTTTTATTGGCCTTTAATAAACAGAAAGAAACATAAAGCAAGTCCTGCAGCCGTGCCATTGCTCAACCCTGAAGTGTGTTTGGAACGGTGACAGGAAGAAAAATACGGTTAACTCCGAGAGTGAAAAGAAATTAATGGCGCACAAATGTTTCTCCAGTGTCATAACAGGATACAGCCGAGCTCGGGCCGGCCTTTGGTGGCCAAGCAGAGGCTGGAAATGGCTGAATTTCAGAATTCCAGCCTGGCCCCAGCGTGGCCTTGGGAAGAATAAAGGCCTTATCTCACTCGGCCATGCACAGCACACAGCAACGCCCAGAGCTGGCCAGGAGAGCTCCAGAGGCAGGGAATGTGGGCACCCTGCAGCAGAAACAGGAAAACTCCTCCAATAAACCCTGCCACCCCTCAGCTGCTCGCAAATCTGCAATCCCCTCACCAAAAACAGCACCCAGCAACAAAAATCCAACCCAGCACCAGCGAGCGGCCAAAAACAGATTTTTATTTTTTTTTTTCGGGAAGTCTCACCTAAATGCAGCTCTGGATGAAGCTCAGTCACCTGACCGATTTTAGGATAATAAAAGGTCCCCTGGATGTGCAGATTTCCTTCCACTGACGAGCAAGTCAAGCCAGATGAGCAGCTCGGGGGTGTCTACCTCAAAGAGCTCCTCAGCCCAGCAAGATAAATGCCACCTTAGGAGGCCTCTGCACAAACACAGCCCAGCCAAGGGAGGATTAAGTGGAGGGGGTGTAAATGTTTACAAACATAAAGGGGCAGAGCAATAAGGCTGCAGATGAAGAGTTTGATACGCTCCAATGGGCATCAGGACTATGAAGAAAAAGCAGCTGACAAAGTAAAAGAACATCCTGAGGGAAAGAAGGGGAAGTTCAACCAGTGTTTAACTCTCTCACATCACCCAGCAGCCGTGCGAGGCACCGCGGCTCTCCTGGGGCACGCTGTGCTGATGTGTTTTTAAGCCTCAAGTGCTCTTTAGGAGATAATTTTTTGTGTTTCTGCATCCTTTAGGTGCTCCCCAAATGCTGCTGGGTGCAGTGTGTGTCAGGAGCTCCTCCGCCAACTCAGAGCAGCCTTTAACATCTGCTCTGCCTTTTTTATTTAATGCCTGATATCCCCCCACTCCCCAGGCACTCACTTGCCTCCAGACTGAAGGCACTTGAAGAAAAAGACACCAGAAATCGATGCTGCTTTGGGAGTTCTGATAACAGAATCCTGCTTTGGGAGTTCTGATAACACAATGTGAGCATAACCACTACCAAAACTAGCTGGGTTAAGGTTTAGTCCACAGAGAGAATGAGCCCAGACACACTCAGATATGAGCTGGCCTGACTGCGTTTCAGCAGTGCCAGACATTAAAATCCATTCAACTTTCCTGGGAAAGAGAACAAAAATTAAAAAAAAAAAAAAATTATATAAAAAAAAAAGAAAAAACAAAAAGGAAAGGAAGGGACTTAATAAAAACATCAGTTATCATCCTGGCTCCAAAACAGCATTAGAAATGGCCATTCATACACTCCTAATTTATATATTTATATAAATATATATTATATATTTATAATTTTATATATTCTATATATTTATATATTTATATTTATTAGCTATAAATATATTTGTATATAGTATATAGTATATATATACGTGTACGTAAATTTTTATGTAAACGTGTATAAAATTATATGTAAATTTATATATTTAATGGTAATCATGACATCATCAACAGATCTAAAATATGTCAAGGACGAGAAGTGCAGACTGCACGAGGGAAATGTGACAGCTGTCAAATCACTGCCACCTTAAACTGCAGGGATAGCAAAGGAAATATCTGCTGACTGCAATGTGGGTTTAAGCAGCTCTATATATGCAAAATGCAAATATGTAAAGCTAATATGGAGGAAAATCCAGGCCCAAGCTGCCCTATTATATTCCTAACGCCATCTGGCACGGATGCAGGCTGGGTTCTCCTGGTTTAAGGCAATTCCCATCTCAATCCCACCAAGGAAGGTGACTGACAAACACAAAGGGAATTGGACATGTCAGATGATTTATACCACGGAGGTCTAATGACAGTGGAAGCATCAATATTATTCCTATGGCACCTGCTTTGCATTCTGAGCTCTAGAGGCAGAATGAAAGAGGCAACACAGACTCTCCCCAGGCCTGAAGGGAAGGGCAACATTCTGCAGGGACAGGAGTGATGAAAATCCATCCTCTGCAAACCCTGCACAATGCTGGGGATGGAGAGGGATGGCAGAGATGGGAACAAACACCAGCACCGGGTCCGGGCTCCTGCTGAAAGGTTCAGCCAGGGAATAAACCAGAGAATCACCAGAGATTGTCTGATTGGGATGGTTTGGGCTGGGAGGGACATTAAATCCCATCTCATTCCCATCCCCTGCCATGGGCAGGGACCCCTCCACTGTCCCAGGGTGCTCCAGCCTGGCATGGACACTTCCAGGGATCACCATCATCATGGTGACACCTCATCACCATCCTCACAGGGAACAATTCTGCCCTAATGACCAACCTAACCCTGCTCTGAGTTTGAAGCCATTCCCCCTTGTCCTGTCACTCTAGGTCCATTAAAATAGCCTCTCTCCATCTTCCTTGTCGGCTCCTTCAGGTCCTGGCAGGCCACAATGAGGTCACCCCAAAGCTTCTCCTCTCCTGGCAGAGCCACGACCATGACTCTGCACCCCAGAGCTTCAGGCCAGAGGTGAAAAACAGTGACAAGAAAAGATCCAGTTCCTCCACATTCCCCCAGAAATCCCAGGGCTGCGGAGACAGCTCCTCACCTGCCACTAAAAGCCTTTTGATCCAAAACCTTAATGGAACACCAAACAGAAACATCCTCCTGACATGACTGAGAGCAAAAGGAAATGAGACTTTTTTTTTTTTTTATTTGGCTGCTCCAATTCAATAATGGAAAGTATTTTGTTTTACTAACAAGTAAATTAAATTCCCTGTTCTCGTGTTTTTCCTTTCCATGCATCACTCAGCTGCTCCCTGGGATGAAAATCCTGTCGTTCTTTTTGATATCATGCAACTGCCACAAGACATATGGCCTGAAGTACGTAACAAAATCCTCACAAATCCACTGAAATGCCTTTTTACTGTCATTGCCTCGCCTGCTACACAGCAAAAACACCCTGCAACTCAAGAATCATTCACGCACTGCAGAAGAGAGAATTCTGCTAGGACAAACCACAGAATTAATTGCCGAGATTTAATACTGTGTGAAGAGTTGTAAACACAGATTGTACACAACTCTGAGCTGTCCTAGAGCCTTTGGACTGTGCTGTGAGGATTTTTGGAGTACAAAAAGTCTGGGTTTAAGTGAGAACCACATCAGCCTCTCTCCTGCCCACACCTGGAACCTAAAATTGGTAAACTCAAGCACCCAAAGCATCATTGCCCCATCCCAGCCCCAGCCTCGCTGCTGGGCCACAACTGCTTGGTCAGGAAAGGCCTTGGCCACACACATTCACCCCTTAACCACCAAACAGCCACCACAGAGATACAATAAAATACATTCAATGGTTTTCACAGCATACAGTGTCAAAAAAGGTATCTTTTCTTCTCATTAAAAAAAAAAAAATCTGAAGACACTCATTCCACGCGCATGTTAAAATGTTTCCTACTTAACTTTTTTTTTTTGTCACATTTTTCTCCCTTCCTCTGAACCACCCAAGCACAAACAAGAGCACTCCAGAGGTAATGAAAGGCACCTGCAGAGCAGCCCAGAGGCCCGAGCAGGTATCCAAAGGCAGGCTCCTGCTCAGGGAAACACCAGCAGACATTCCTGCTTGTCAGCTATCCCTCCTGCCCTCACCTGGAGTGACCTGCCGGCACTACTTGACCCAAGGAGACCCAAGTGCATCCTCAACGCTCTCTCTGAGCTCAGGTTTGAGCTGGACGCCGAATTCTGGTGGTTTCTGCTGCTCCATCGCCTTGCAGGAACCCTCGCTTTCGGTGTTCCCTGCAGCACCAGCCCATCCTGGGAGCTCAATTACCGCCCTGGCTCCTACAAAGTCAGCCTGGCAGGCCTGAAAGCTGCTGGACTTAAAATGCGTCAGTTTCAAAGCTAACCCAGTTGCTTTGACAGTCAGGACACCCTTGGTTCCCAGAACCTCTGATTAAATCCTGCTTTTGAGATCCTGTCTGTCACTGAAGCCAGAACACAAAAAGTACGTGAGCTCTGCGAATAGTCATACTTCAAAAAAATAAAAAAATCAAGAAATCTCATTTCATACTGACCTGTCCGTGATTGTGGACTGTGTGCCGCTCATTGGAGCCTTTGGCAAGAAGTCGTATTATCCAATTTACATTTTACTCTTATTGCAGGAATATGAAGGAGGCTTTGCCCCTTACATGCACCGAGGTTCAGGATCCAGCCTTGCTCCACAAGAGGCATGCACAGAGGACAAACTCAGTTCAAGGGCAGGAGAAGGGAACAAAAAACCAAAAAAAAAAAAAAAAAACAAAACACCAAACCCAATCCAAAACAACTCCAAAACTCTTCTTTGCAGTCACCCAGAATATCCAAACCACGGAAGTGGGGCGTGGGGGATAAAGAAAAAAAAAAACTCCAGCAAGAAAAAAACTCCAACAACAAGAAACAACAAAACAATCTCGGCGGACTCGGCGGGGTTAAAGAAACCTTTTCAGAAGCGGCCGATGGTGCCCGTGCCCGTCCAGCCGGGCTCAGGGGCTGCGCTCGGGGGGCGGGCGGCGCTCCCCGCCCGCGGCCGGGCCCATCCCCGCTGCCCGCCCGCCCCGACCCCCGCCCGTGCAGCGCCCGCAGGGGTCGGGCAGGGCGGCCGCCTCTAGGCCCGGGGCTCCATCCCCCGCCGCTCCGCCTCTCGCTCCGGCCCGGGACCCAGCGGGGCGCTGCGGGCTGGCTCCGCTCCGCTCTGCTCCGCTCTCCGCGTTCCGGGCCGAGCCCCACCGCGCTGCGCTGCTCTGTTCTGCTCTCCCGGGCGGTGCTGGCCCCGCTGCGCTGCTGGGAGAGGCGGGAGCGGCGCGTCCCGAGGAGCCTGCGCCGAGCCGGGCCGGGCCGGGCTGGGCCGAGCTCGCTCCTCCCCGGCGCCTCCGTGGGGCTCTGGTACCTCCGGCCGCTCCGCCCCGCCGCCGGATCCCTCCGCCGGCCGCCCTCCTCTTCCTCCTCTTCCTCCTCCCTCTCTTTCCCTTCTCCTCTTTCCCCTCCTTCTCCTCCTCCCCCGTCTCTTCCCCCGCTCCTCCTCCTCGCTCGCCGCCCTTCCCCCGGTGCCTGCCGAGGCCTTTTCCCTTCGGGAAGCGTTTTCCAGACCCGCGGGCTGTTTCCTTCCCTTCCCGTCTCCGCTCCTCCCTCACTCCGCGTCCCTGCCGAGCAGTTTTCCATCCCCCTGCGTCCCTAACCCGAGGAGATTTCCCCTTTTCTCTCTCCCTTTTTTCCCTTTTTCCCTTCTCCGTTCGACACTTTGCCGTGTCACCAGCGCCCAGAGCGCCCGCGCCTCCATCTCCATGGAAAATATGACACAGGCGAAACTTGGAGCAGAAAGAAAATAAATAAGCAGCGAATGAAAAGAGTAGAAGTGCCAGGAGCTGTGCAGAGCGGCTGTGCTGTTTGCTCCCAGGCCTTTCGTGGCTCTGTTGTCCAGTCCCGCATTTCCCACGCACGGAAATTTCATTTCAGGTTAAGGTCAGCATAAATCCAAGAAATTGATCCCTCCCTGTTCATTCCGGAAACACTGCGGCCGAGGGCCTGTTCCTGTAACCCTTCAAAAGTAGCAAAACATGAGCCACACGGGGTGTTTGGGCATTTAAATTTCAGCAGGTAAATTTCAGTGGATTTCCTTTCTGTCAGCCCAGCCTGAACACAAACACATGAGCCACGCGGGGTGTTTGGGCATTTAAATTTCAGCTGGCAAATTTCAGTGGATTTCCCTCTCCTCAGCCCAGCCTGAACACAAACTCAGCCTTGCTGTAAATCCCTGCTGTCCATGCCGTGTACAACACAGTCTGAGAGAGAAATTCCTGCCTGGAATCTGCACAGAATCCCAGAATGGTTTGGGCTGGAAGGGACCTTAAAGATGATTTTGTTCCAACTTTCCACTATCCCAGCTTGCTCGGACCTGGCCTTGAACACTTCCAGGGACCCACCACAGCTTCTCTGGGCATAAAGAATTATTTCTTTCCTAATATCCCACCTGAACCTACTCTCTGTCAGTGTGAAACCATTCCCCCTTGCCCTGGCACTATGAGCCACTTGGAAATAACTTATAATAATTTATACCTGAGAACTTCAGGAATAATAATTTATACCTGAGAACTTCAGAAAACTTCCATGCTACTCCTCCAGAAATTACAGCAATCTCTGGGCAACCTCATTACCCTCACAAATATTTTTTTTTCCTAATATCCCACCTAAATATGCTCTTTGTCAGTGTGAAGCCATTCCCCCTTGTCCTGGCACTATGAACCACTTGGAAATAACATCTATACCTGAGAACTTCAGGAAACTTCCATGCTGCTCCTCTAGAAATTCCAGCAAATAAAGAATTATTTTTTTCCTAATATCCCACTTAAACCTACTCTCTGTCAGTGTGAAACCATTCCCCCTGGTCCTGGCATAACAAGCCACTTGGAAATAACATCTGTACCTGAGAACTTCAGGAAACTTCCATGCTGCTCCTCCAGAAATCACAGCCCATGAGCAGCACAGATGTCACAAGCCACTCGGAAATAACATTTATACCTGAGAACTTCAGGAAACTTCCATGCTGCTCCTGCAGAAATCACAGCCCATGAGCAGCACAGATGTTACAAGCCACTTGGAAATAACATTTATACCTGAGAACTTCAGGAAACTTCCATGCCGCTCCTGCAGAAGTTACAGCCCGTGAGCAGCACAGCTGTGCAATGAAAAGCAGGATGTCTCCACTGCCAGCAATTCCTGCCCCCTCTGCACAAAGGAACTTGTGGAACACCACTCTCCCCCCAAGAGCAAACCGCCAGCAGACTGAAATAACCTTATTAGCTAATCCCAATCATCCAGGACACCACGCTCCTTCCCTTGCATTAACCTTGCCGGGTTGTTCTTCAAAGCAGGGATGCTGAGAGGTGGAGAGCGGGCTCCTGGCTGGGCGCACAGGACCAGACCCTGCCCGAGGGCACGTCCAGGCTGCTCTGCTCCACCGAGCTGCGTCCTGCCCGTCAGGAAGCCAGCAGACTGTCTGAGCCCCCGAAGGATTTCTTGTGTTGTTGGAGTTCGCAGCAAAGAGGGGAAGCGTGGGATGGTATCGGTTTTTTTACATGATGCTTCGCATGTATGCGCAGGGCATTCGTGCTTCCCTTTTTGGCTTCCTTTTGGGGGGAAAATAGAGGCTTGGGGAGAAAAAAAAATAATAAATAAATGAAGTGTGGGAGTGCAAGACAAGCAGCCGCGTCTGCCTGTCCTTCTGCAGCTGTGTGCAATGCAGTCATCAGTGCTGATGAAGTGACTGAATGCCTCCATATATCTATATTTATTTATTATATATCTCTTTATTGCATCTCCTCTGCAATAAATCCCTCCCTGCTTTGAACTTTGGGAACATCGAGTACTGTGCCTGGAAAGGGGAAAGCTCCTGGGAGATCTGATTCCTGGCAGGCCCAGCATCTGCATATTAGGCCTCGATGCTTTTTTATTACTTTAATTATATTTTATTGTGCATGACAACATAACGAGAACAATTAGCTGGAGGAAATCCTAAGACAGATTCTGAAACTGTAACTGCTTCTCTTTTCTGCAAATGCTGATTTTTTTAATTTTTTTTTTTTTTTGTGGGAGCTGGTTACATACTTAGATTAAGATAGATGTCTATTTGTGATAATTCTGTTTCACAATCTGAAATATGAGGTGGGGAAATCAATAAGCAATTACAGTGTGCCCATTAATTTTTATCTTTTTTTTTTTTTTTTGAGCTCTGAAGTTGTGACTTTACACACAGAACCATCCCGTGGCAGGAGGGTTGGAGCAAGATGATCTTTGAGGTCTCTTCCAACACAAAACTATTTTGTGATTCTCTAATTAACCTCCTCAATCTGTTTTTAAGTCCACAACATAGCTAAGCAGGACCCTGAAGTGGAGGAGATTAATTCCTATAGATTAATTCTTATTTTGCCTTAAAATAAAGATCACATCCTTTAAGGTGCTTTAGAGGGGCTCCTGTAAAATCAGATTTATAGAGAAAGCGTTGAGCGAGGCTCCTTTGGCCAAATCCCCTTTTCCAGGCTCGCACCGAGGAGCTGTTGCCATCTGCTGGGAAAACCTCGAATGGCTCCTCTAACCTGAGCCCCGGGCAGGTAAAAGGTAAAATTTGGGAAAAAAGGAGCATTCCCGATTTGCACCGCTGTCAGCTCAGCATAAACAGAGATAAAAATCAGCAAAAAGTGATGCTTTGAGGTTTTAAGTGTGGATAAACAGTTCCTGGAAGCATTTTTTCTTTAAGAAATATTTCAGTTTTTGTTTCAGATTATCAGATTATTTCACTGAGCTCCACCACAAAAATCAAGTCCCTTTGCTCCTTACAAGTAATCAATTTCAAGCCAATGAAAGAATGCTCAGGTATTTTGAACTGTTAATTAAACTCAGCATAAATTGCTTTAAGGTTTTAAGTGTGGATAAACAGTTCCTGGGAGAATTTCTCTTTCAGAAAAATTTCAGTTTGTGTTTCAGATGATCAGGTGAGTTTCACTGAGTTCCACCACAAAATTCAACTGCATAAAGATGCTTTTGCTCCTTAAAATTAATCAATTTCAAGCCAGTGAGAGGATACTCAGGATTTTGAGCTGTTATTTATGCTCACTACAAGTTGCTCAGCCAGCTCCTGTTTTTTGCTGCTTTTGGAAGCCAACTGCCAAACCTTTACACCTTGGAGGGGAAAAGCACAGAGGAAACAATTCCCAAGTTCATTTCCCAAATATTCCCAGAAATTTGTGACTCCTAAGGAACACAGGACCTAATCCAGAAAACACAAATAAATTTGTGCTGTGTTCCACGTTTCTGTGCAATTTCATCTCCCCGCTTAAAATGGGCACCAGATTTTTCTCCCTACAATCCTGCACTCTGGAAACGCTGGTTGTGGGACACAAGGCTTTGCTGATTTTGAGACACAGAGTGCCTAATCTAGCAAAGCTTCTGGAGTGACAGCTTATTACAGCTCCTAAACCTGGATAATCCACGGGGCAGTCAGCATTTTTATAGCACTGAGCTTTCATTGCACATCAGCATAAGGAAAGCAGCAAGGACAGAGGAATCTGCTGCACATCCTGCCCTGAATCTCCTTCTCTTTCTCCATCCTCTGTCTGGGGTTAAAAAGAATGAGGTAAAATCTAAAGAAATAGAGAATATAATTTGAGGATTGTGGCACTGGAGAGATCTCATTCTGACACAAGACACAGTTCAAACAGCACTGCTGAAAATCTGTGTTCTGTAACATTTGAGAAGCTGCAGAAGCTGAAACTTCCTTCTTCCCATACAGAATTATCTACCTGCAAACCTTTATTACTTTACAGAAGCTTTTCCATGCACTTTGATCTGTTATATTCCTTCTTTTAGTAATTTTCTAAGGATCTTTTACATTGTTGACTTACCAGCTGCCAAGCTGCTCCTGGAATTTGAGGCAAACAGGGCATTGACTTCTTTGGGCATGGCAAACAAAAAATATCTACCTGTAAACCTTTATTACTTTACAGAAGCTTTTCCGTGCACTTTGGTCTGTTATATTCCTTATTTTAGTAATTTTCTAAGGATCTTTTACATTGTTGACTTACCAGCTGCCCCTGGAACTTGAGGGCATTGACTTCTTTGGACATGGCAAACCCCGTGGTATTAATGAAAAAGCAGATTTCAAAGACTTAAAATGCTGCTCTTACATCAGTGCCTGGACTACTGCTGCAAGGGAATAAAGCTGTGAATATAAAAAAAAATCCATTTTTTTCAAGTAGAAATAGGGAGTTCAGCTACAAAGAGAAGGCAGAGGACTGATAAGGGAGGTTAATTTTACAAAGCTCGACTGCAGGGCCAGCAGGAGAAGCAAAAGGCAGGCACAGGGTTGCCTGTAAAGAAATAATAGGATGATAAAGAATGAAATTAATTGGGTGTAGAGGGGCAGATCTCACTTTCCACAGACAAAGCACATCTGACCACTGACAATGCCAGATCTCGTCACTTCTGAGGACACCACACCTGTGAGACATTGAAGCTCTGAAGCAAAGCTCCAGAACTCTGCTGTACTTTCTTCTCTGCTTCTGGAGCCACCTCAGAGGTTCAACAAAATCCCAGCACAAATTCTTGGAGGTTCTGAGACAAAAAACACCTCCAGAGGGCTCAGTGCTGCTCACAGCTGCTCCCCAGTGCTGGAGGGGTTTAAGCTGGACTTAAGGGTTACATGCAAACAGCTAAATTGGCTTAACTATTTATAGGAGCCAGGACTTTTGGTGTGCTGGATCTGTGGCCATCAGCAAGCAGAGAAGCTGTTTACCCACACACCAGCACAGGGCTTTGCTAGGCAATAATATTAATTTATGGTTGGGAAGGGATCACAGTGTGGAAACACAGGAGATTCTTCTCCCATGGCATCCAGGGCATGGAAAACAAAGGGAATATTTTTGCTCCATCCCTCTGAACCACTGAATGTTTGATTCAAGCTGAAAAGATTCTCTGAAAAGCCCTCCAGAACCATCCAGTGCAACCCGTGACTTAAGAGCAGCACCCAAGCAGAGAAAGCCAATTCCTCATGTAGTTAAATAATCTTTATTTTTATAAAACATAATACAAAGCATCTACACCATTCACTGGTGGAACATTAGTTGCTATTACACAGTAATTCAGACACAAGTTATTATTTCACACTAGTTCTGCAGTTTCCTCTCACAGTTTGCTCTAGCCACTATGGACTAGCCTGAGGACAGGTCCCACCCTGTGCTCCACAGCTTGGAATTTGTACTTTTGGGCCTGTAAATCTATGCTGGAGCCCACTAAATGGGCTGTGAGGCCTTGCTGTGCCTCATAAAGCCATTTCTAATTGCCCTTTTGTTTCCTTGCTTACTTCCCAAAGCCTCAGAGCTGAGCAGTGCTCTCCTTCTTCCAACCACATTCAGAAAAGGGGGGAAACCATTTCTGCTTTCCCAAACTCAAACCATTGTATTTCAAAATCTCTTCAAACAGGTGATTCACAGATTCACTGCCATCCTCACCCACCTGGGCAGGTAACCCCAAAAAGCTGCACCCCAACCCTCAGCAAAACTCAGAGCCCAAACCACCAGGGCTGGTGGAAACTCTTCATGGTGGGCAGCTCAGCAGCAAGGACCAGGCTGTTTTCACCCCCAGGACCTGTTTGTTTTCACCCCCAGGACCTGTTTTCCCCTGCATTTCTGCAGGAGCTGCTGCTGCAAGCCCTCATTCCCTGCCCAGGCCAGTGGCTGAGACACTTTTGGCTCCAGATTCCTGCAATCCTGACCAGGGAAAAGCCAGCAAACCCCTTTTCCTCAGCTTGGGGCTCCCTGTGAGGATGCAGCAGACTAAAATAATATTTTTCTAACCTTTATGAGCACGTCCAGCTCACTCCCTGTGACTCCTGCCCTTTAATACCTTTGCCAAACACCTCACTCCTGCTTTTGGGATGTTGGGAAGTGCCCAGCTCAGGTGACAACACTCAAAGCAACTTTTATACACGAACCACCCAGAATCCATCAAAGGTGGCTTGGTGCTGAATGGAAACACCCCATGAGGTAGGTAAGACTGCACCCACTTCCCAAAGTGGGTTTAAGTTGAGGCAAAAAGGCTCCTGGATGTGCTCAACAGAGCAGCAGAGCTGGGAAAAAGAACCAGCAAGCCCCAACCAGCCCTTCTGGTCTCCTTTCAAGGCTTGAGAGTGCTGGATGGGTCACATTTGCTCTCCAGGACCAGCTCATCAGTTGGCCCTGCTCATCTGAAGGGGTTTTTTGGGGCTTCTTCAGGTCTTTGGCTGCAGCAAGCAAGGCTCAAGCAAAAGGGGGCACCTGAGCTGCACCGGAGGCTCAAAGGAAATGCTCAAAATCACAGCAAAAACAAAGGAACAGCTTAAGGACGTGCAATGAAATCAACTCCAGGAGCTGCCAGCTGGGCATGGTTTTTCCCTACAAATGGGACTGGATAAGTATTGCTTATTTTTCTCACAGGCAGGTTTATTTTTTGCTTTAAAAAGATCAGATTCTGGGCCTCTCATTTCTTTACTGAGCTGTAAAATAAATCTCTCTGACCCTCTAAATGTTCACTTTTATAAAGTCACTCAGACCCAATCAGAGGGAAATCAAAGCCCAGGGGTCAAGGCATCAGTTCAGATGAAGGAGAGCCAAGGTCAGTCTGTGGCTTCCACAGGGCAGATTCTGGGCAACCAGAAATCCCAATTTGGATTTGGGGCATGGCAGAGGGAATTTTGGTGTTCTGGAGACAAAATCAGGGCTTGGCTCATCAGCAAGAAAACCCCTGACTGGCAAATCCTGATGGGGCTTCTCAAAGTGGAGTGTGCTGGTTACCCAAGGAGCTAAAAGCAGTGTTTGTAGGGGAGTTTTAACAGTCAGGGAAGAAGAGGGAAAAATCAGGAAAAATTTTACCTTCTGGGTCTGTGTCTTTGGGTGTATTCACAGAGCACCTAGTCCTGTAATTAGGCAGTGCTGATTAGAGCTAGGTTCTGGACACTACAGAAAATAAGTTATCAATAAGTTAATGAATAAGTTATTGAAAGGAGTTAGAAAGGGTAGGAAACAACAACCTACCTAAAATACTGATTTTTTCTAGAGTCTCGCTCTAGCTCGACCACCAAAGTCGTTTCTCCCAAGGGAAACACAGGAATGATGAACCAAGTGCAGATAACAACCATCACTTTTTTCATATAGCACCTCTCGAGTAAAAATCTGAAAGTGCATAACAGATGGAGCAGCTCCATGTCCCCCAAGTCACAGAGGGGGAATGAGGCACAGAGTTCCACTTGTGAGACTTGCCCAAGGTCACACAACGAGGTGGTGGAAGAGCCAGAAATCCCAGCTTGGATGCAACACTGGAACACTTCTACCAGCATGAAGAGCCACTCTAGCTGCCTACACTGCACAGGATTTGGAGAGTCCAGCATTACCTCCTTCTCTCTTCCAAGATCCTGAAGGAACTGGCTACACACATCACTATTTACACCTGCACTACTGGACTTGCCATGATTAGTCTATTAAATTAGCCCTTCTTTCCCTCCTCGTTCAGGCTGCGCACACCAACGAGGTGGTGGAAGAGCCAGGAATCCCAGCTTGGATGCAACACTAGAACACTTCCTCCACCAGCATGAAACTCTGGTGAGAACTCTAGAACTCTAGCTGCCTAGACTGCACAGGACGTGGAGACCTAGTGTTACCTCCTCCTCTCTTCCAAGATTTGAAGGAGCTGGCTACACACATCACCATTTACACCTGAACTGCTGGACTAGCCATGGTTAGTCTATTAAATTAGCCCTTCTTTCCCTCCACATCACCATTTACACCTGAACTGCTGGACTAGCCATGGTTAGTCTATAAATTCTTCTTTCCCTCCTCGTTCAGGCTGTGCACACTCTGCCAGCTCTGCCCAGTGAATCCATGGCATAGCTCCATGGCTTTCAGTGGAGTTAGGCCAGGGATAAATTTGGCTCCAGATCTGCTAACGTGCGTTGGCTCCTCTCCCTCCAGCAGCATTTCAGGCACGAACTCCTCCTTGCCAGCCCGTGAACTCTGCAATTCTACTCATCCTCCATCAGTGCCCTTTGAGGTGCCCGTTGGTTTTCCAGCCCAGCTCGCGGCCCCTGCGGCTCCTCCAGGCCTGGTACTTGCTGATGCTCTTCCTCCTGGCGAAGCGGCAGATGCTGACCATGAACACCCAGGACACCACGTACATGACCACCCCGCCCAGCTTGATGTACCAGCGGGGCCGGGGCGAGGCCAGCTCGCAGTACATCAGCCAGGCCCCCACGCCGATGCGCACGCCCGTGAAGAGCACCACGAAGAGGAAATCCACCAGGTCGCCCGCGAAGGTGTGGTAGCGGCCCAGCTCCTTGAGGAACCAGCGGGCCTGCAGCAGCGGGTTGGTGATCTCGCTGCCGAAGATGACGGCGTTGACGTCGCCGGCCGACTCGCCCAGCGCCAAGGAGGCGGCGATGCCCACGATGCTGACCAGGTGGTGGGCCAGCATCAGGGCACCCTCCGTCTGGAAGTACACGCACCAGCACAGGTCAAAAATGAAGTAGCCCAAGCTAAGGCACAGCCCGTGCACCTGAAGGGTTGTGTTGGGTGAGCCTGAAAGGTAAAAAATAGAGATTTAAAGCGTGGAGGTTTGTCGCAGACATCTTTTATGGAAAATCCTTTCCTTAGGATTTTTCCTCCTGAGAGAATCTGAGATGCCTCAGGAACAAAATGCAAACAATGGTTATCTGCTGCTGTGGAATGCAACAGGTGCATCTGTGATTGGCTCATGTTGGTTGTTTCTAATTAATATTGGCGTACCAAAGGTATGAATATGTATTTGTATTTTGGGTATTCAATAGTTGAATTGAATTGATACCTATGGATATCAAAATCCATAGATTTTGGATATCAAAATCCATAGATCAATATCCATATTGGGAATGGGATGTACCAAAGTTATGAACATCTATTTGTACTTTGGGTATTCAGTACTTGTACAGATAAAAGGACTCTGTAATCACCTGTAAATTGCGGTGTGTATTTGGGAGCTATCCCACAATAAACACACACTTTCTAACTCTAAATTGTTAGAGAGTTTTTGGATATTGGTACCAGATCAATACCATATTGGGAATGGGATGTACCAAAGTTATGAACATCTATTTGTACTTTGGGTATTCAGTACTTGTACAGATAAAAGGACTCTGTAATCATCTGTAAATTGCGGTGTGTATTTGGGAGCTATCCCACAATAAACACACACTTTCTAATTTTAAACTGTTAGAGAGTTTTTGTCTGTCACATTTGGATATTGGTACTAGATCGATATCCATATTTTTAATAAATCAGAGGCAGCAGGATGTGAGACGGGGCAGGGGTGTCACCTCCCTGTGACAATGCCACAGTTGTTAGTCTGGCAGCTGCACACACGTAATGGCCACACACGAGGTCACACGCTCTGCCAAACTGCAGCTGGGGAGGGGCAGTGTCATGGACAGATTTTATGAAAAATCCTTTTGCTAGGATTTTCTCCTGAGAAGCTGAGAGACCTCAGAAATGAAATGTAAACAACAATGGTTATCTGCTGCTGTGGGATGCAACAGGTGCATCTGTGGTTGGTCTCATGTGGTTGTTTTTAATTAATGGCCAATCACAGTCCAGTTGTCTCGGACTCTCTGATCAGTCACAAGATTTTATTATCATTCAATTCTTTTCCTTGCTAGCCTTCTGATATCTCCTTTCTCTTTTCTTTTAGTATACTCTTAGTACATAATTTTCTTTTAACATAATATATATAATAAAATAATAGATCATCCTTCTGAAACATAGAGTCAAGATTCTCATCTCTTCCCTTGTCGGGGCTGCTTGCAAATTCCACATTTGGTGACCCTGAGTGAGGAACATTACTACAGCAAGATGCAGTACCAAGCTCTCCATTTCTCTGGGGCTGAGATATCACTGCAGGCACCAACCCTCCAGCAGGCTGGGGACTGAGGAGAGGCCCAGAGGAGGTGGGATCACTGATTTCCTCACTCACCTGGGTGGCTGAGGGGCCAGGGGCCGTCGATGAAGCCGATGTAGGCGGACAGGCAGGTGGCCAGGATGCCGTGGGTCAGGGTGACCAGCCTGCAGCTCCACTCGAGGCTCCGGTGCCGGTAGCGGTGGCAGAACCACTTGTAGAGGCAGAACCAGGCCAGCAGGCTGCAGGCTGCACGCAGGGGCAGCGGGAACTGCATCCTGGCCTGGGAACAGCGGGACACGAGGGATCAGAAGGACAGAGTGAGCAGGAGGAAGAGCCTGTGCCAGTGTCAGCTTTGCTCCATAACCATCCCGGCCCTGAGTGTGCAGAGCTGCTCCTGAGGGAGCTGCTTGCTCCTGGCTCATTTTCTCTGTGTGAAAACCACTTTATTCTTCTCACTGCGGGGTTCATTTCATCCTTACTAGCACCAAAACCTCCAAATCTTTCGGATACAAAAGAATAAGAACCTATGCCTATAAAGATTTGCTTTTTCAGCAGTATTTCTTTTATACATCTTCCCTTTATGCAATAATCTCTCAAACAAGCAAAAGACAAATTGCCAGAACAAAACTACAGCACATAAACACTTGTGGATGTTGCTGAAACCCTCCAAACACACATTACTTAATTCTACACCTCGTTCATACAATGCCTTCCCACGAAATTTGTTCATACTATGCCTTCCCATGAAATGTGTTCATATAATGTCTTCCCATGAAATGAGCAGTCAGGGCAGTGCAGCTGCGTCAGGCTTTGGGATACAGGAGTTTCCAAATACACATTACTCTATTCTACACCTCGTTCATACAGTGCCTTCCCACGAAATGTGTTCATACAATGCCTTCCCATGAAATGAGCAGTCAGGGCAGTGCAGCTGAGTCAGGCTTTGGGAGACAGGAGTTTCCAGTTGTGCCAAAGCTGCTGCCCAGCTCTGGGGAGCACCAGAGGGACTGCACGGGATGAGGAGTCAGAGCTGCAGAGCCCAACCTTCCTGTCGGGCCTGTTGGAGCATTCCCAGGCGTGACTGCAGGCTGGGTAAACAAATCCATCATGTTTCAATGGGCCTCGGGAACACGGGGAGGTGAAACGGGGATGGGATAACTGCTCTGAGCAGGCATTGCCATTCACATCCCTGCTGCTCCAGCTCCAGACTCACAGCAGATGAGGAAGGGAAAAGGGACAAAAGGGACTGATGCTAGGAAGGCCAATATAATTTAAAAAGCAGCAATAATTATAGAACAATAAATAACAAAAAATCATATATAATAAATAACAAATAATTCTATATAATATACATGGACACAATAAATTAACAAACAACATGCAATCACATATAAAATTATGTATTTCCCTATATATTATTTTGTATTATCTCATATATTATTACGTATCTATACATAATAAAATATGTGATACTATCTATAATATCTATTATGTTATAAGATATACTATATCTATTATATAATATCTATATTATCTATGTAGCTATGTATCTAATATCTTTTATCTATGTATCTATCTGTATTATAATTTATAATATAGGTAGATATATAATTTTATATATAACATATAACATATATAACATATTATATATTTTATATATTTATATAATACATAATATATTTATATTAGATATATAATATTTATATAATATATTATATATAGCATATAATATATGATATATAATAGATAATATATAATATATAATATATACATAATATAATATATATTATATATAATTATAATTATACTATATCTATTATATAATATCGATATTATCTATGTATCCATCTAATATCTATATTATATTATAATCTTATATATATATTATAATTATAAATTATAATATAGATATCTATCTGTATTATAATTTATAATACAGATGCATATATAATTTTTATATATACACTATATAATTATTATTATTATACTATATCTATTATATAATATCTATGTTATCTATGTATCCATGTATCTAATATCCATATATCTATATTATAATTTGTATCACCGGCAGCAATGAGGCCCTGAATGAAAGCAGCCTCTACAATAAACACACATGCCTAAAAACCCTGTGTGCAGAACAGCCCGAAAACGACTAAAACCCACACGGGCACCTCCAGCCCAGCCCCGTTATCCCGTTATCCACATTTTTTTCAGTCCCGGCGGGAAGATGGAGGAGCTCCCGGACGGCACCAAGAGCAGAACCGCAGCCCCGGGCACCGCCTGCGCACTCCCGGCCCGTCCCCGGACCCGCGGGACGCAGCGGCCCCGGCCCCATCCATGGCACCGGGACAGGGACGGGGACAGCGACGGGGACAGGACCCTTCCCCAGCACCCACCTGCCGGGCCGCGCTGCCGGAGCCGCCCCGGATCACGGAGCGAGCGGCGGCTGCCGAGGGGCACCTGGCGGCCGGGAGGAGGGAGCGCAGGGACGGGGATGGGGAGGAGGAGGAAGGGCAGGGATGGGGATGGGGATGGGGAGGAGGAGGAGGGAACGGGAGGAGGGAATAGGGGCGGCACGATGGCAGGAAAGGCGACCCGCGGCACCGCAGAGCATCCCTGGGAAGGGGCACATCCCTGGGAATCCGCACATTCCTGGGAAGGGGCACATCCCTGGGAATCCGCACATTCCTGGGAAGGGGCACATCCCTGGGAATCCGCACATTCCGGGGACGACACAACATCCCTGGGAAGGGGCATCCCTGGGAACTCGCATACCTCTGGAAAGGGGCACATTCCCTGGAACCCGCACATCCCTGGGAATCTCCACATCCCTGGGAAGGGGCACACCCCAGAGAATCCCAACATCCGTGGGGAAGCCGCGCATCCCTGCCGTCCCTGCTGCATCCTGCGGTGCCCTCAGCTGGAAGGGATCCACCAAGCCCAGCTCCTGCTCCTGCGCCCCGACAATCCCACTCTGTCCCTCGGAGCGGTGTCCCAAAGCTCCCGGGGCTCTTGGGGCAGTGCCCATTCCCTGGGGAGCCTGGGCAGTGCCCAGCACTGTCGCAGACATCTTTTATGGAAAATCCTTTCCTTGGGATTTTTCCTCCTGAGAAGCTGGGAGGCCTCAGGAACAAAATGTAAACATTGATTATCTGCTGCTGTGGAATGCAACAGGTGCATCTGGGATTGGTCTCATGTGGTTGTCTCTAATTAACGGCCAATCACAGTCAGCTGGCTCGGACTCTCTGTCCGAGACACAAGCCTTTGTTATCAGTCTTTCCTATTCTATTCTTAGCCAGCCTTCTGATGAAATCCTTTCTTCTATTCTTCTAGTATAGTTTTAATGTAATATATATCATAAAATAATAAATCAGCCTTCTGAAACATGGAGTCAGATCCTCGTCTCTTCCCTCAACCTAAGACCCCTGTGAACACAGTCACACAGCACCCTCTTTTCCCGATTTCCAGCCTAAATCTCCACTGGCACAGCTCCAGCCTGTCCCTGATCACAGAGATCAGCGCTCCCCCTCTGAGGAAGCTGCAGACCCCAAATTGTCTCCTCCAGGTGAAAATACCCAGCTGGGTACTCAGCCCAGCTGCCACCCCAGGTCGTGTCCCCACGGGGCAGCCCGGGGACACAGAAACCGGTGCCACACCCGCTGCAATCACCTGTGTGTGCCCCAGAGGTACAGCACGGAGCACGCCCAGCCTTTGCTCTCCTCACTCCCGATGGGAACAGAACCTCTGCAGAGCTCCCTGGCAGGGCAGGCATCTCCATTCACATCCTGGTGCTTCTTCTCACTGCAGGCATCCAGCACTGCCCATTCTCTCCGCTGCCTTCCACATCCCAATTTCCCAAATTCAGGCTTTAAGCAGGACACTAAAGCAGCTACAAAAGTTCCTCCACCTTTCATGAGTTACAGTCAAAACAACCTCTCCCGCCCAAAAACACGGGGTTGGTTTTTTCCTTCATCCCGTCAAGTTTTACCTTTTGAAATGCACAGGGTGGGAGTGGTTTGACCTGCCTTTTACAGCTCTCATAATTAGTGCTTTCAGCTGGGTATTCACCAAGATACAGATCTTACTTTTCCAGTTCAGGCCGGGTGCAGGCTCCTGCTGCTCCAAAACGCTCATCCTCCTGCTATTTCAGCACATCCTGGTGAGCATTTACAGGGCATTTGCTTCTCTGACAAATCTGAGGTCTCATCGTGCCTCCCTCACCTTTGCTGGGCCTCCAGCAGCCTCAGTAACACCTGAGATGGAGCTGCTTTGATATTTAGCTTAGGAAAAAGAAAAGCGTGGACAGACAGGAGATTATAGGGCATTTTCACATTAGGAGCCTGGGTAGGGGGAATATTAGGAAAATAAAGTTCTTGGCTGTGAGGGTGATGAGGAGCTGGGAGGGAATTCCCAGAGAAGCTGTGCCTGCTCTGGAAGGGCCCAAGGCCATGGATGGGAGCAACCTGGGATAGGAACGGGATTTTTGGGATAAGATGAGATGATCTTTAAGGTCCCTTCCAACCCAAACCACTGTGGGATCCTGTGAGCAGCCAGGAAGAAAACCAGAGATGTTCACAGAGGAGCAGTCAGAGTTTTAGCAAGGCACAGATCATTTCATGCAGGACGTGGGACACACAGAAATTGTGCAGGATTATTTTTTTTTTGTAAACTTTGCACGGTGAGGTGCAAGGCAGCAAGTGAAACCCTCTCCCTGTGGATTGTACCAGAAGTGAGGTGCAGCTTCATACACCAAATTTCCTGTTTGCTTTGTGCAGAGTCAGCCATTTCAATGGGCTGCACTGGATGAACAGAGTTCAGCAAAACAGCTCAGGGCAGGAGCCTCTGCAGATGGTTGTTTGCACGCTGCTGCCTCATTTAGTGCAGCCACAGCCTCCCTCTGCCCTCCTGGAGCTGTAACCGGAGCTCACGGCACTGAAAAGCATCACAGGATGTATTTATTATCTTATCAGAATGTATTTATTGTCTTACCCACACTGGGAAGCTCCTTGTCCACAATTAAACTGGGAATAAACAAGAGCTGGAAACCTGGGAGTTCAACAGAACGTTACTAAAACTCAGCTTTTGTGGCTATAAAAGCCCTCAGGGATATCTGACAGATCAAAAGCATGAAAAATCACATTATTTGAAATAAGAAATACAGTGGGCTAGTGGAGCTGGGTGATTTTCTACTATCACATTAGAGGGTTCAGCACTAAACTTACCCTTAGGTGAGATGTGGCAGATGAGAACCTGAGGGCACTTATTTTACACCAACCCTCCCCAGGTAACTCTGGTTGCACACAAGCAGTCTGGGTGCCCTGGGATACCCTCCAGCACTGTTTTTGAGTTGAAAGAAGAGGTTTTTTCTCATTGGAAGCCAATCCAGGCTCTCCTCAACTCCACACAGCAGAGCCCTGGCCCAGCAGGAGCAGAAACTACCAGAAACAGCCACTCTGTGGTGAGTTAGGGCATCTTATAACCCCCAAGATGCTTTTGATTGCTTCTCAAAAAAAACCACAATTACTATGCAATTCTTATGAACTGGGCACTGCCCCAGTGAAACCAGAGAGGCAGGGAAAAAACAGAAGCACCCTGGGATGGAGAAGCCATGGCCAGAATTTAAATTATTATTTTTATAATTTATGGGGAACAAACCCCTCAGTTTGGGGGCTCCCAATCCCTCTGCAGCACTGATTCCTTGGCAAAGCACGTTGTGGGTGCCTTGCTCACAAACCTGAGCTCCAGCTGAGCCCCACAGCTCCAGCCTGGGCTCATTTCCTCAGCCCCTCTCTGTTCCTGAGCTGCACAAAGGGAATGCTCCAGTGGCCTTGGCATCCTCAGCCTCCCCTCAAGACCCAGAACAAAAGAACATCGTGGCCATCGGTTCTTTTTCAAAGGAGAACATGACTTTATTAAAGTTCCATGACTCAGAGGAGGTTTTGGAAGGAACACAGAGAGCCTGGCAGGTGCCCACACCTCAGGAGGCCACTCTGGCTCCTGCTGTCCCAAAAAAACATCGGCCCAGGAACTTGCCCGGGTTCACAGCTGCAGTGCCTTCAGGGGACGTGCCCAAAGTGAGGTTATTTCAGGTTATTTTTTAATCTCTCCAGGCACCTTGAGGAGCCCCAGCCAGAGGCTGATATCTGCCCTGAACAGAGCCAAATTCAGTGAGATAAAGGCAGTGCAGGAGCCGTGTCCCCACTGCTGCCCTCCCTCACCTCTGCTTTTGCTTCTCAGCTCTCAGCGAGGCTTTTGGAGGAGCTAAATCTGAACTGTGGCCTTGAACAGAGGGAAATTCACATTAAAACCCCAGGGAAAAGGTCAGAACACGATTCTGAGAGGTAAAGAAAATGCAAGAACTGTTCCATGCTCTGAGACCTGCTGGTGCCTAAACATTCTTGGAAATAATCACACTTTTGACTCATTTGCCATGAATTCAGCTGAAATGGCTTAAAAATGAGCCAACCCCAGAACAGAAAGAGCATCCAGGGGGACCTTCACTATCCTCCCTCTCCCACAAAAACCCTGATTATTCTTTTATTCTTCTTAAGCAATCCCAGCCCAGGCCAGCACCTGTTCATGGAGTTTATTGGCACAATTCTAATTCCTGACTCTTGTTTGTGAGGGCCTGAGTCAGTCCCAGAGAAATCCCTCTGCTCTGAGATCAGCACCCAATGGAAGTGTGAAAAAAGCAGTAAAGGAAATGTGTCATTAAAAACAAGGAGGTAAAACACTGCCTCGCCTTGAGTACCATCACTTCACACACTCAAAGGACAACTCCACTACACCCTGCAAGCACTTCAGTCTTGTTCAGAATCTTTCAGTCGAGTATTTACACATTGTCCAAATCCAGGATTATTAAGGAGGGTGAGGCTCAGTAAATCTTTGCCCCTTACCCAGTCCCACTGGCAGGAAAATGGGATTTTTTTTCATATTTTTCTCTATTCTGCATTGGAAATGAGGACAGAACATACAAACTGTGCAATTAGTGGTTGCAGGTTGATAATCTCTGGTGTTGCTGGAGAGCTCAGGGAATCAGTGCCAGGCTCCTCAGTTCCCACTCAAATCTCTCAGCTTGTCCTTGTTCCTAGCACCGATCCATCTCCTCCAGGGGCAGCAGAAAGTCAGTTCTGTGTCATTTTGGGAGTTCTTTTCACAGGAACAAGCTCCAGCAGCCAGGGGATCATCCTCTACAGCCCATTAACGAGCAGCCAAGCAGTTTCCACAGGCGCACTGCTACTCCTGACGGGATCGTGCACCCACAGAAGGGGCTTTTTTCCACAATTTCCTCCTCACAAAGCGACAGATTTCAACCATGAACCCCAAGGACACCACGTACATGGCCAGGCACCCAGCCTTGAGCAGCCAGTTGGGTTCTGGGGACGTCACCATGCCGTACGCGATCCACGCGCCCGCCCCGATGCGCAGCGCCAGGAAGAGCAGCACGAAGAGGAAATCCACCAGCTTGCCCAGGGCAGTGTGGTAGGAGCCCATCTCCCGCAGGAACCAGCGGGTCTGGAGCAGGGGGTTGGTGATTTCGCTGACAAACACCACGGCGTTCACCTCCGTGGCCGATTTGCCCAGCCCCAGCACCAGGATCATGCCGCAGATGCTCAGCGTGTGGTGGAGCAGCATCAGGTCCCCCTCGGTCTGGAAGTACAGGCACCAGCCCAGGTCAAAGATGAAGTAGCCCAAGGTCAGGGAGAGCACGTGGATCTGGAGAGGGGTGTTTGGTGAGCCTGCAATGGAAGGTGTGCGTAAGAAAAATCTTAAATAAAACCCCAGGCTGTTTTAAGATTTTCTATTTTTCTGCGTTATAGATCAGTACAGGTCGATTGTGCTTCTCTCCTCCTGAATTTCCAGCCTTATCCAAGTGCCAGGAATTACTTGGCACTATTAGGTGGATCTGGAGAGGGGTGTTTGGTGAACCTGGAATGGAAGGTGTGCGTAAGAAAAATCTTAAATAAAACCCCAGGCTGTTTTAAGATTTTCTATTTTTCTGCGTTATAGATCAGTACAGGTCGATTGTGCTTCTCTTCTCCTGAATTTCCAGCCTTATCCAAGTGCCAGGAAGTATTTGGCACTATTAGGTGGATCTGGAGAGGGGTGTTTGGTGAACCTGGAATGGAAGATGTGCATAAGCTCAGGGTTTTATTTAATATTTTTCTATTTTAAGATTTTCTATTTTTCTGCTTTATAGATCAGTACAGGTCGATTGTGCTTCTCTCCTCCTGAATTTCCAGCCTTATCCAAGTGCCAGGAATTACTTGGCACTATTAGGTGGATCTGGAGAGGGGTGTTTGGTGAACCTGGAATGGAAGGTGTGCGTAAGAAAAATCTTAAATAAAACCCCAGGCTGTTTTAAGATTTTCTATTTTTCTGCTTTATAGATCAGTACGGGTGGATTGTGTGTTTATCCTCCTGAATTTCCTGAATCAGGTGGCACTATTAGGTGGCAATATTTGGTTCTGCTTCCCCTTCACACCCCAGCCTGCCCCACACGTGAATCTGGAGAGGGGTATTAGGTGAACCTGCAAGGGAAGGTGTGCATAAGCTTGGGGGTTTTATTTAAGATTTTTCTATTTTAAGATTTTCTATTTTTCTGCTTTATAGATCAGTACAGGTCAATCGTGCTTCTCTCCTCCTGAATTTCCAACATTATCCAAGTAGTGCCAGGAATTAGGTGGCAATATTTGGTTCTGCTTCCCCTTCACACCCCAGCCTGCCCTGCACGTGGGTCTGGAGAGGGGTGTTTGGTGAACCTGGAATGGAAAGTGTGCATAAGCCTGGGGTTTTATTTAAGTCTTTTTTCTATTTTTCTGCTTTATAGATCAGTACTGGTCGACTGTGCTTCTCTCCTCCTGAATTTCCAGCCTTATCCAAGTGCCAGGAATTAGGTGCCAATATTTGGTTCTGCTTCCCCTTCACACCCCAGCCTGCCCAGCACACCCATCCCATCCTGCCCCACCGCTGCTTCCTTTCTCCTTCCAGCCTTTTAGGACAGCCAGACCTCCATCAGCAGCACCATCTGAGATTTAAGGACAGCAAAACCCTGCAGATGAATTTCAGGAGTTATTGGACCCTTCAAGATGTGAAAGCACTTTGTTCTCCATGCCTCGCTACACCTGATGCTGCGATAACCTCAAGCTGCCAGCCTGGAAACTTTCAATTTGTACGTGGACTAGCCAAAAAAAAAAAAAAATTAAAATAATAAAAGGATTAACAGTGAGAAGTGGTGGAAAAAGAAGCAGTGGAATTAAAATTTGGCCCCAAACACACAGCTGTGAGAGGAGAGGAAATCATCCCCTTCCTCCACCTGTGCCAGGTGAGCACAGGTGAGGGTGAGATTCCAGCCATACCTGCGTGGGTCAGGGGCCAGGGGCCATCCAGGAACAGGACATAGGCCGAGAGGCAGGTGACAAGGAGCCCGTGCAGGAGGGTCACCAGGCGACAGCTCCACTTGCAGGAGCGCTGCCTGTTGCAGCGGCAGAGGCAGCTGTAGAGACACAGCCAGGCGGCAAAGCTGCAGCTCACCTCCAGGGCGATGGGAACCATCCTGCTGGGCACGGAGGGACAGCGTCAGCAGGGCAGAGAGCCGTGCCCACCCCGAGCACCCAGCCCATCCACGGAAATCCCGGACAGCGTGGGGAAAAACCCCACAAAAAGCGGAACAAACCCGGTCCCCCTGCCGTGAGCGCCGTCTCCAAATTTCCCCAGCGGGAAAACAAACCACAACCCCAACCCTCCCTCTGAGGGCAGAGGTGCTTTGGCAGCGGGAGGGACCAGACCCCATCCCCATCCCAGCACGGGGGTACCCCAAAACCCCAAATCCTCACCCCGCTCCGGCTCTGCGCTCCCGGCACCTGCGCCCGGCTGGGGCTGCCCGGGCGGGGAGGCGGTGCCAGAGCTCCGGGAGCTTTTTATCGTCCTGCCCGGCCCTTCCCAGCCCTGCCCGGCCCTGCCCACCCAGCCCGGCCCGGCCCGGCCCCGCCGCATCCCCCGAGGATGCTCCGCCGCATCCCCGCCGTCCCTGCCCCGCTGTCCCTGCCCCGGGGCTCGCAGCTCCGCTCCGAGCATCCCTGTCCGCCCCCGGGGCAGGACCAGGGCCGGGCAGGGAAGGGGAACGGGGCGGGGGAAGCGGGAACAGCGCTCGGTACCTCCGCCCAGCCCCGGCTGGAGCCGTCCCGGAGAGCCCAGACTTTATTTTGGCTGGGCGTGTTCCTCCCTGGGGATGGGGAATGAAGCTGGATCAGGCTGGGTGCGAGGTGCTGGTGCTCTTTATCTTCTTTTCTTCCTTTTATTTATTTTTCTATTGTTTTGCCGGGTGTCCTGGAGTCTTCCTCCAATCTTTCAGCTGGGAGTACAGGGAGCACCTTTGTGCGGATTGCACATAAATAAAGCTGGAGGAGGTTGGATGGGAGGTGCTGGTGCTCTTTATCTTCTTTTCTTCTTTTTATTTTTATTTTTTCTATTGTTTTGCCGAGTGTCCTGGAGACTTCTTCTAATCTTTCTCTCAGCTGGGAGTACAGGGAACACCTTTGTGCAGATTGCAGGGAGGGGAGGGTGAGGAGAATGAGGAGGGACTCAGAGGTGATGGAGAATAAAGCTGGATGAGGCTGGATGGGAGGTGCTGGCGCTCTTTATCTTCTTTTCTTCCTTTTGTTTATTTTTCTATTGTTTTGCCTAGTGTCCTGGAGTCTTCTTCCAATCTCTCTCCCTTTGTGCAGATTGCAGGGAGGGGAGGATGAGGAGGATGAGGAGGGTTCAGGCCGGGCTGGGAGTGGTGCTGGACACTCGGGTGATGTGACACAGAACGTGCAGAACAGGATGAGTGAGGCAGGAACTGAGCTGGGGCCAAGTTCATGGCTGCAGTGAGTAACAGGACAGGGCTGTGCTTCTGCCGAGCCCTGCCAGCCAGCTCGGTGTCAGCACTGCGTCATCCCTGACTCAGGCTGCTTTAAAATCTGATACTGTGTCCCCAAAACAAGCCAAATTTCCCCTGCAGCCAGAGCTCTGCACTTGGAGTGAAACCACTGAGAGCACAAGAATGAGATCTCCTGTGAGCTGCACAGGATGCTCCTGTGAGTTACACACTCAAATATCCTTTTATTTGGATTGTAGATTATAGGTTGTTCTTATATTTGAGCTAAAACTTGCTGATATTTGTCTACAATTTTGAATTGAAAATGGGAGTGAAACCACTGAGAGCACAAGAACCCTTCCCAGTGAGATCTCCTGTGTGTGCTGCACTCCGCAGGATGCTCCTGGGAGTTACACACTCAAATATCCTTTTAATTAGATCATAGATTATAGGTTGTTCTTATATTTGAGCTAAAACTTGCTGGTTTTTATCTCCTTTTCTGGCATTTTGAAGTGAAAATGGGAGTGAAACAACTGAGAGCACAAGAGCCCTTCCCAGTGAGATCTGCCATGTGAGCTGCACAGGACGCTCCTGTGAGTTATACACACAAATATCCTTTTAATTGGATTGTAGCTTATAGGTTGTTCTTATATTTGAGCTAAAACTTGCTGATTTTTGTCTCCTTTTCTACCATTTTGAAGCAGGGGGAAGGGGATCCCACTGCAGTTTCAGCTTCTGTAAAGCTGAGCCTGAATTTAAGCTAAAATGTTTATTGGACTGTTAGGATCCATTCCAATTCTACCAGAGCTGGAAATCCCGAGGCTGTGAGCATCAGGAACGATGAGGGACCTTGGTGGCATCATTTGGGCGCTGAGAAATGCTCAAAATCTCCCTTCAGGCCACAGGGAAATCTGGGAAGGACAAGGAATATTCCCCCAGCTTGTGCTCCCTCTCCTCACAGGTGGAAATCAGAAGAGGAAAGAAATAAATGAACAATAAAATAAATTAAATACCAACAAAAATTTGTTCATTTTCCAGTTCTCCCCAGCCTTGCTTGGACTTGGGAAGTGCTGAATGTCAATTTATGAGCCACAGCATCTCTCCTTGGAGAGGGGCAGGCACAGGGAGCACAGGGATGCTCCAGGCACATTCCATGGGGAACATTCCCCCAGCTTGCACTCCCTCTCCTCACAGGTGGAAAGAAATAAACGAACAATAAAAAAAAATTAAACGCCAACAAAAATTTGTTCATTTTCCAATTCTCCCCAGCCTTGCTTGGACTTGGGCACTGCTGAACGTCAATTTATGAGGCAGCCCAGCCTTGGAGAGGGGCAGAAGCTCCAGGCTCAGCTCAGGAGGTCACTGAGTTCCCACAGGCACCAGCTGCTCCCTGCATTGTTCCTGTGGCCGTGGTGGTGACTCCAGCTCCTGGAAAGCTGGAATTTCCTGCTCTGCTGCTCTGGAATCCCTCAGATGCTCTCTGGAATCGTTCCTGGGTGCCAGGGGGACGAAGCTCTTCCCCTTCCAGCTGGAGCTTTGTGTGGAGCAAGCAAACTGCTGCTGTTTGTTTTCCCACTCGGGGCCAGTTTATCAATAAACCCCAGGGATTTGTCGTTGTGTTTGTAAACTTTGGGGAGGAGGTGAACCCTCAGGATGTTTTTGTACAACGCCTGGCACAGCTTGGCCTTGATCTCAGCGGAAATATTCACGTGCAGGTGCTGTTATTCAGCTTTTAACACATTGGTGGTTTCCCTCCCAGTTTTGTTTTTTATTTTGGAACATTATTCCAAGATTCATGCAGGTGGGAGCAAACGACTTGGAGGAATTCCTGAGAACTGAATGGAATGGTTTGGAACAGAGGTGAATTTGGATTTTAATGTATCTTCTCAAGGCTCTAAGAGCATGTGGATGTACAGTAAATTGGAAATAGATTACTGGAAATAGCTGATTTAATTTTATTTTTAATCTCTTTTGATCAAGGGGCTCACAAACCTCTGCAAGCTTGGACTGAGTCATATAACTCTGAAGGCAAAATACAAATTACAGCTCAGCTGCCAGGAGTTAATTCAAGAATTCCTGGGTGAAATGTGCAGGCTGAGGTTATGAAGACAATCAGAGCTCACTGTTTAAATAATTGCTGATAATCTATGAAATAATTTGAGATTTTCACAGTGGGAACAAACTGGAAACTACAGCAGTGCAGGGGTTTGGGTTAATAAATGTCCTCGGTGATGGGTGGCAGGAGAATCAGTTGGGATGTTCATAATTTCCTAAATTCTGCAGTTTGGCACAAATTGAGCACTGGGAGAAGGAAATTGGATTTTCATCACCATTGCCTATCAGGGATCAAGTCCTTTCTCCAAAGTCATGCAGGAAGTAAAATAAGACAGAGTGGCCCAAAGGTTCAGATTAGTGTTTAAATTTGTCCTTATCTGCTAATCTTAAATACCCATATCAGCCAAAATTAATTAAAAATAAAGGAAAAGTAAGAGTGGAATTGTAACCATTGGCTGTGAAAATTGACATTTCCTTTGGAATCTTATGGAATTCCCAACCACTTGCACACACCAACCTCAAGCAACACTACATGAGCACAAAAACAGAGAACAGAAAATAAATTCCTTCCAGCTCAAAGACCAGAGGGCATCTCAATAATAGCTTGTTATTATTTAGTATCAGATAAAACCCAATAAAAGAGGAAAAAAATTAAAAAGAGAAGTCCAAGATTCATTTTCATCCCATTCATTTGTGTAAATCAACACAAATCCCAATTTCCCCCAAGGTTTCCAGCAATAACAAGACCTGGACACAAGTTTTGCAAAAGACAATTTTTTTTTTTTGGTTATTTGTTTGTTTTTTTTTTTTTTTAAAGGAAAAAATAAGAAGGCTCTAAAATACTTAATTAACAAAAAAAAAAAAAAAAAGGAAGAAAAATAAAACAACAAAAAGCACCTTTAGAAAGGGGAGCAGGAGCAAAGCAAGCGGATGGAGAGCCTTGGGGGCAAACCAAGGCTCCCACCCAGCCACGGGGCTGCGGTGAAATGAACTCAAACCTCGGCTCAGTTTGGGGGCTGTGCGTGACAGGGACAGCAGGAGGGACCCTCCTTCCTTTTGGGGACCTCTGGGGCGGCACGGGGACAGAGAAAAGAGAGGCAGAGACAGAGAGAGGAGAGCCCTGCACAGGAGCCCTGCCCGGGAGGATGCGGCGCTGCAAGCGGAGGAGCCATGCGAGGACAGCTGCAGGGACAGTGCCACCGCGGGGGCTTGGCCAAGGGGACAGTGCCACTCTGGGGGCTTGGGCAAGGGGGACAGTGCCACTGTGGGGCTGGGCAAGGGGGACAGTGCCACTGTGGGGCTGGGCTGCAGTTTGAGTCCCGGCACAGCCCCGCTGCTGGCGGATCCTGGCGCAGGCGGCCGTGGAAGGCACTGGAGGCCCCGAGCATCACTCGTGGGCGCTGCACGGCCTGGAGGCACAGCTGCTCCTGCCCTCGCTGCTCCAGCTCTCAGTGGAGGTAGGTGGGCTGGTTCCATCGGTACCAGGAGCTGTGGGCGGCATGCAACAACAAATAAATGAATAAATGAATAAAAAGTTCCATCTCTGAGTGAAAATCATCCTGATTCTCAACCTCACCACAGACATATTTTATGGAAAATCCTTTCACCAGATCTTTTCTCCTGAGAAGCTGAGAAGCTTCAGCTTCTCCGTGTTTTGCTGCTTTGGAATGTGATTTGGAGAATTATTAAATTGTTTTTACTCAATGACCAATGACAGCCACCTGTGTCGAGGCTGTGAGCAGCCACAAGATTTTATTGTCATTCCTTTCTATTCCTTTCAAGCCTCCTGATGAAATCCCTTCTTCTATCCTTTAGTATAGTTTTAATAGATCATTTTCTTTTAATACAATATATATCATAAAATAATAAATCAGCCTTCTGAAAGATGGAGTCAAGATTCTCATCTTTTCCCTTGTCCTTGGACCCTCAAACACCACCACACAACCTGACCTTGGTCAGCACATCCTGCAGAAATCACATCCTGCCACTCCTGAGCATCCCAGAATATCCTCAGCTGGAAGGGACCCACTTTTTTTTTTTTTTTTTTTTTTTTTTTTACACAAAAACTTTCAAACCTTTGGTACATTTAAACCTGGCATTGCATTTTGCACAGAACCTGTTTTTCTAAGATGTTGGATCAAATTCTGAAGCCTGACCACTTGGGTCAGACTCTGAGAACTTTCACAAGAAGTAATTTTGGGTTTTTTTCCCTCTAAGAGTCAAAACTAATAGATTTTGTGTGAAGACAGGAATGGGGACACTTCCTAATATTTAAAATCTGTATTCAAATCCACATTTTACAGGTTGGGTCTAGCCCACAATCCAACTCATTTGGCAACGCTTTCTCTTCTAATCGAGATATCTAGCTCAAATCCAAATATCTTGTTCAGATATCACCAAATCCAACTTATGTACCCCAACAACCCCCCTGTCCCTGAGAGGTCACACAGGAACACCCCACGCTGCTGGAATCCCTAAGGGTTTTCCTGTTCTTCCTGGAGATCCCGGTGTTTTCCCCGATGCCCTGGGTTGGTTTGGGGTTTTTTTTGTGGGGTTTTTTCAGCCTTACCCTGAAGAGTTGAAGCCAGAGGAGTTCATGGCAGCTTTGGAGTTGCTCTGGGCTGTGCCAGGGCTGCTGGCATGGAGGGCACTGCCAGGGGACGAGGGCCTGCTGGAGTTCCCTGGGGAGCACGAGGATGTCACTGTGAGGGACAGAGCACCGTGAGCCTGGCAGCTCCTCCTGCCCCAGCACGCCCACCCCATCCCTGTGCCCACCCCGTGGCTCCTTGATGCCAGCCTGGGGAAGGTGGAGGAGACCCAGGAATGTCCCCTGTTCCTGTATCTGGGAATCTCTGGTCTCCACAGAGATCTGACATTGACCCACCTTTATCTGGCTCTGATTCCCTGCCCTGGGGAAGAGGAGGGGATGCCATAAGCGTCCTGTTGCTGTATCTGGGAATTTCTGGCCTTCACAGACAACTGACACTGACCCACCCTTTATCTGGCTCCTCTGATTCCCTGGCCTGGGCAAGGTGGGGGGAACCCAGGAATGTCCCCTGTTCCTGTATCTGGGAATCTCAGGTCTTCACAGAGATCTGACATTGACCCACCCTTTATCTGGCTCTGATTCCCTGCTCCTACCCTGGGGAACATGGGGTACCCCAGGAATGTCCCCTGTTCCTGTATCTGGGAATCTCAGGTCTCCAAGCAGATCTGACACTGATCCACCCTTTATCTGGCTCTGATTCCCTGCCTGGGGAAGATGGGGAACCCCAAGAATGTCCCCTGTTCCTATATCTGGGAATTTTGGTGTCCACGGAGATCTGACTCTAACCCACCCTTTATGTGGTTCCTCTGATTCCCTGCCCTGAGGAACCCCAGGAATATCCCCTGTTCCCCTATTTGGGAATCTCAGCTCTCCAAGGAGATCTCACTCTAACCCACCCTTTATCTGGCTCTGATTCCCTGCCCTGGGGAAGTTGGGGGACCCCAGGAATGTCCCTGTTCCTCTATCTGGGAATTTCTGATCTCCACCCTTTATCTGGTCTCCACCCCTAGAGATCTGACTCTAACCCACCCTTTATTTGGCTCCAGTTGTGCCTGGCTCCCAAACGTGACCACCCCAGCCCAGGATTCTGTGGAAATGTCCTTCTGCCCGGTGTTTTCCATGGTTTCACCCTACAGCACAGCTGGGCTGTTCTACCCACATATTCTGGCCCAAGCCAAGGCTCTGACTGAGATTATCCTGCAGATGTGACCCAGAAATGGAGGGGTCAGGGAGAAGAGGGCAAAGGAGGGAAGGGAGGGTCCCCGAGGCTCACCAGTCCCAGGCATGGTGCTGTGCACGGGATTGACGGAGAGGGGCCCCAAGGAGCCTGAGGTAGAGACCTGAGAGGGGAGAAATCACATCCTGCACTGCCTGCACAGCCCCCTGCATTCCAAAAGCCAGGAACTGCAGAACCTGAATTTTATCTTGGATTTCCGAAATTTTGTCTCTTATCCACTGAGGAGGCTCCTGCCGCTTTTAAATGGCAAAGGCACCAAGCAACTCTTAAATGAAGCAGCAGAAAAGCAGCTAAATTGATATCAGCGCATGCCATTCCTCATCTCCCATTAATTTGGGAAAGATTTCCTTCATCAATCTCAAGGGGAAAAGCTTTGGGATGGCATCATGATTTGACTAAATTATCTTACAATTAAACTAATCAATTCCTCCTAGGAAACTTGTCTTTTCTTTCCAGTGTTTGCAATATACAGAATTATTGCTTAATGAATTGTTATAATTTAGCTGATTGTTTTCAATGGATGGAATAATAATAAATTATATTCATATAAATAATAAATTATACATATCTGTCATATCTATATTATATATATATATATATATAAAAAAATTCTGAGTGAGATTCCACTCAGGGGGCTGAATCCCAAGCCCCTCACCATCCCTTTCTTGGGAAAGATTGTTCTTCATTCATCTCAAGAGGAAAAGCTTTGGGATACCATCATGATTTGACTCAATTATCCTAATCAATTCCTCCTAGGAAATTTTTTTTTCTAGTGTTTTTAATAAACAGAATTATTGCTTAATGAATTATCATAATTTAGCTGATTATTATTCTATCCATTGAAAATAATAAATTATATATACATGGATAGCATCATGATTTGACTAAATTAGTTATCCTACAATTAAACTAATCAATTCCTCCTTGGAAACTTTTCTTTCTAGTGTTTGCAATAAACAGAATTATCACTTAATGAACTGTTATAATTTAGCTGATTGTTTTCAATGGATGGAATAATAATAAATTATACATATATATATAATTAATAAATTATATATATATATATATATATATATATATACATATATCAAACACAATTATATATGTATATTTAAATAATAAATTCTGGGTGAGATTCCACTCAGGTGGCTGAATCCCAAATCCCTCACCCTCCCTTTCTTGGGAAAGACTTTTCTTCATCAATCTCAAGGGGAAAAGCTTTGGGATCGCATCATGATTTGACAAATTATCCGACAATTAAACTAATCAATTCCTCCTAGGAAACTTCTCTTTTCTTTCCAATGTTTTCAACAAACAGAATTATCACTTAATTTCTTTTCTTTCCACTTTTTTCAATAAACAGAATTATCGCTTAATGAATTGTTATAATTTAGCTGATTGTTTTCAATGGATGGAATAAAAATAAATTATACATATATATAATAAAATATATATATGTTATATATATATATATATATATATATAAAATATATAAATAATTATGTATATAAAAATGATAAATTTTGGGTGGGATTGCAGTCAGGTGGCTGCATCCCAAGCCCCTCACCAGTCTGGAGTTGTAGATGGGTGATTTGATGGGGGATGGCATGGGGCAGCTGATCCGCTTCTCCTTCTGGCGCCGGTTGCAGAACCAGACCCGAACCACTTCCTTCTCCATGGAGAGCTGCTCTGCTATCAAGGAGATCTCCTCTGAGCTGGGCTTGGGGTTCTGCTGAGAGAGGCAAAAGGTTAAAAAAGCCCCAAAAAGCACAAGGAAATCTCTGAGCTGGGCTTGGGGCTCTGCTGAGAGAGGCAAAAGGTTAAAAAAGCCCCCAAAAACCCCAATAAATCTGCTCTGAACTGGGTTTGGGGGTCTGTTAAGAGAGGCAGCAGGTTTAAAAAACCCCAAAGAGCGCAAGGAGATCTCTGAACTGCAGTCTCTGAACAGAGATCTCTCAACTGGGATCTCTGGGCTTGGGGCTCTGCTGAGAGAGGCAGCAGGTTAAAAAAGCCCCCAAAAGCACAAGGAATTCTCTGAACTGGGACCTCTGGGCTTGGGATTCTGCTGAGAGGGGCAGCAGGTTAAAAAAGCCCCAAAAACCCCCAATAAATCTGCTCTGAACTGGGTTTGGGGGTCTGTTGAGAGAGGCAGCAGGTTAAAAAAGCCCCAATCAGCAGAAGGAGCCCTCTTGGCTTGGGGTTCTGCTTAGAGAGGCAAAAGGTTAAAAAAGGCCTAAAAACCACAATGAAATCAGCTCTGAACTGGGTTGGGGGTTCTGCTGAGAGAAGCAAAAGGTTTAAAAGCCCCAAAGAACACAGGGAGATCTCTGAGCTGGGCCTGGGGTTCTACTGAGAAAGGCAGGAGGTTTAAGAGCTCCAAAGAACACAAGGCAATCTCTGAACTGGGATCTCTGGGCTTGAGGTTCTGCTGAGACAGGCAGGAGGGTAAAAAAACCCCAAAAAGCACAAGGAAATCTCTGAGCTGGGCTTGGGGTTCTGCTGACAGAGGCAAAAGGTTTAAAAGCCCCAAATAACAACACAAGGACATCTCTGAACTGGGATCTCTGGGCCTGGGGTTCTGCTGAGAGGGGCAGGAGGTTAAAAAGCCCCAAAATTCACAAGGAAATCTCTGAGCTGGGCTTGGGGTTCTGCTGAGAGAAGCAGGAGGTTTAAAAGCCCAAAAAGCATCAGGGGCTGCTGGGAGGACAAGGGTGGGGTTGGCTGCGGGCTGGGAGGGGACAAAAGCCCTGTCTGAGTCTGAGGGCAAATATTTGGGTGAGAGATTATGTTCTGTGAAGCACAAAATGCCTCACGTTCCACATCAGCCCTCCCAGAGTCAGGGGGGAGATGAATCACAGCTCCTGCCCCTGGTATTGCACAAATCTCTTCCCTCTCTGAGCTTAACAGCACCAAAATCAGAGCTGGGCTCGCCTCAACCTGGTGGCCCTGCCACCATCCAGGGGACAGGAGGTCACAAAAGTCACTGCCTGTCCCTCCCCTTTCTCATTTAGAAAGGGAAATAACCTTTCTAAAGGTTATTTCTAAAGAGCCCACCCTGCCCTGAGTCATTTATTTTCATTCCTTTTGGCTCTGTGGGGTTTGCTCAGAAATGCCAAAGCCACCTGGCACAGAGGTGGATAATATAATCTACCAAGATAATATTCCCATTGCAGAAATTGCCTTCTACCAGCTAAAAATGAGCTGCTAAAATGATCTGATGAGGACTGCGCAAGTTTTGATATGAGGGAAAAAAAAAAGGAAAAACAAGCTCAGGAACAGTTTTGATTTGAGAAATTTCCAAGGCACAGTTTAGTCCTATTGATTAAAGCTCTCTTTGATGCCTGTAGTGATTTTTCCTGAAATTCTTGGAGCTTAAAAAGTAGAAGGGTTCAACTTTTGAATGGGTTCAGGAAAAATATTTGGAGCAAAAAGTTCTGGGGTCTCAGAAGAGCTGCTCAAAGGGACATTGTAGCCACAGAGCTCCTGTGACACTTCTGCAACTCACACAGAACAGAATTGGGTGCAGAGATCAGCTTTGGCCCCAGTGATAATGGGGAAATATGGTGCTAAAATTGTAATTCCCTCAGAATAACATTCAACAGGGAAATAATTGGGAATTTCTTTAGGTTTAACACTTTACCTGTTAACTCCTTCAAGCATTTTTTTAACCTACTCTCAAATAATTGGGAACTCCTTTGGGTTTAACACTTTCTTATTGCTTCTTCAACCTGATATCAAATAAATACCCCCAAGAAAACCTCTTTTCTTGAGAGGACTCAGTGCCCCAGGCTCGCAAATGCCAGGCTGAGGGAGAGAAAGATTTTCCCCTCACATCTTGGAATCTCTTCTCCAGCGTGGAGCGGATGTTGGTCTCAATGCTGGTCCTCTTCTTCCTTTTCCGTCCAAACATCTCATTCACTGAGGGGTAGGAGTTGGGGGTGCTCATGGAGGAATCCAAAGGAGCAGATTCTGAGGGAGGAGGGAGGGGAAAATGAGATGTCCAAGAAGATAATGAGTTATTTTCATTCCCAGATGCTTCCTATAAAAGTAGCTGGTGTCTTCTAAAATAAATTAAATTAATTTAAAGGTGCCTTCTAAAGTAGATTAATTGTGGATTGTGGATCCTCCCTCTGATGATGATTAAAATTGCTCCAAATCCATCAACGAGCTTGCCCAAATCAAAGAAGAAAAACGTTTTAACCCACACACTGTTTTTCCTTTGTGATTCTGATTCCCAGCCTGCTCTGACAGGGACCAGGAGCGTTCCAATAAATTCATTTCTCACAGAAAAGGATGTGACCAAAGCATTTGGCTCGGGGTGGCTGAGATGTGACCAATGGCTCAGACATCCTGAAGGGTGAGGTCAGCACAGGACACCACCCCAAACCCTGCTGCCCCAGGGGATTCCCCTCTCACTGGAATCCTTCCTTTTCCAGCTGCTTCCCCTGGCCTGATCCCTCAGCAGCTGCTCCCCTTCTTCTCCAGCTCCCACAGCGAGGGGCTGAAGGGGTTTGGGGGTCCTGGATGGATCCTCTCCTGCTGCTGGTGATGCCTCAGGTTTCAGATTTTATATTTTTGATTTTCAGGTTTCAGCTTTTCTATTTTTCAGACTTTCAGGTTTCAGCTTTTCTATTTTTCAGGTTCTGTGCTCATTTAGTGTGTGGGTCTGGGTTCACATCAGGGGATGCTGAGCTCTGTGCACAGAGCAGGGACACAAAACAATTCCTGCTCCAGCTGGGCACCAAGGACAAATGATCCAAATCTCAGCCCAGGAGCACAAACACCGTGGGCTGCAGAGAGAAAAACAAGCAGGGTGGGAGTGCCTGGGCTAAAGCTGGAATGGGACAATGAACTGCAAGGTGCAAATGGAGCAGAACTGATCCCAGGGAGAGACCCCGGGAGCGCTCGTGCATTTTGGGGCCATTTTGGTTCATCTTGGGGTCATTTTGGGACCATTTTGGTTCATCTTTGGTTCATTTTGGGACCATTTTGGTTCATCTTGGGACCATTTTGGTTCATCTCGGGTGCAGCCCTGGCTGGGCTCTTGTGCTGCCCAAGGTGCATCCATTGAGGAGATTTTAATAAATCCCTGCTTTATTCTTTAGCTCTGTCTAATCTCTGTTCTAGCTCAGCCTTCCCAAGGCACCAGTGGCATTTCTGCCCTGCTGTCACCCACCTGCATCACTGAGCCACTTCTCCAGCAGGGGCTTGAGCTTGCAC
Organism: Ammospiza caudacuta; assembly: GCF_027887145.1. Taxonomy (NCBI): domain Eukaryota; kingdom Metazoa; phylum Chordata; class Aves; order Passeriformes; family Passerellidae; genus Ammospiza; species Ammospiza caudacuta. Next base: position 6,854,446 of record NC_080615.1, read on the forward strand.
ATGTTCTTGAAGCTCAGGTTGAGAGCCTCGAAGCGGGAGATCGTGGTCTGGCTGAAGTCATTGCCGTAGAGCTTCCCCATGGCCAGGCCAACGTCCCCCTGCCAGGGACACCCAAAGCCCACAGTGAGCACAGGGAAACCCCTCCCAGCTGTCCCAGCCCCAGCAGAACCACAGAGGCACACAATTAACCAGCCTGGAGAGGACCTCTCAAGCTGAACCAAGGCTGGATATCAGGAAAAAGGTTTTAGAGAAAAACTGATAAAGTTCTGGAATGTTCTGCCCGGGGAGGTGGTGGAGTCACCATCCCTGGGCGTGTTTAACAAAGCCTGGATGTGGCATGGTTTAGGTGAGGTGTTGTGGCTGGGTTGGATTTGATGATCTTGAAGGTCTCATCCAACCTGGTGATGCTGTGACTGTGACCTTTGAGATCATTGAGTCCAACCTATGACCCAACACCTCCTCATCACATAAACCCTGGCACTGAGTGCCACATCCAGTGACTCCACCGCTTCCTTGGGCAGGTGGCTCCAGAGCCCAATCATTCTTTCAGTGAAGGATTTATTCCTCTTGTAGCCTTAACTTCCCCTCAGGCTGCTGCCAGCATAGCTTCAGCCTTGTTTCCATGACCTGCCTGCCAGGGAAAGGGGATTGATCCCCCCAGGAGTCTGCCCCCACCTCTGAATATTGGAAAATGTGCAGACATTGAGGTTATGGTGGTGAGGTGCTAGGATGGGTTTTTCTCTTTGTGAATTTGGAAGGGAATGCTGCAAAATAACCCAAATTTACCTAACCCAGCCTTTCCTTCACCCACAGATGTCACCCTGGTTTTTTAAGATTTTCTAAGCCTTCTGATATTGATATTCTTGTAGTGAACTCTCTCACACACTTTCTGTAAATAACTCCTTGCTTTGCATTCTTTTATGGAGGAGGGGAGAGTTGATGGGCTGTTGGTCTGTCCAGTGCCATTGGAGGAGTGGCACTGTCATCCTCCAATCCACTGTCACTCTTAGAAAACTATAAATGTTAAAATCCACTGCCACTCTTAGAAAACTATAAATGTTAAAATCAGAAAATAAACTTCCCTTTTTCCTCACCTTGCGAACAGCCGTGTGCGCTTGTGTTTTTTCGTGTCCTACAGCGACACACAGCTCTGCCCCAAATTCCCCCCACCCCTTCCCTCTCACCTGTGTGAACCCCAGCTTGATCCTCCTTTGTTTGAAAGTCTTTGCAAACTTCTCCAGCTCCTCCAGGTCGCTGGGCTCCTCAGATGCCCCTGCTGGGGTCAGGTGCTTTGCCACCTGCAGGTGCTGGGGGACGTCCAGGTGGGGCTCAACCGAGGAGCCAGGCAGGCCAGAGCGACCCACAGCCTGTCCAAAACACCCCAAAAAACATGCTCAGAGTCACAGAAATAAAAAACCAGAATGTTTCCGGCGCCATCTGCCCTCCCTAGAGCAGCAGGGGGAGTTTGGCACGCCCTCAGGTGTGTTCTTACACACACCCAGGTGTGTTCTGATGTGACTGTGCTCACAGGGGTTTTCAGGTGAGGGAAGAGATGAGAATGTTGACTCCATGTTCAGAAGGCTTGGTTTATTATTTTGTGATATATATTACATTAAAACTATACTAAAAGAATGGAAGAAAAAGTTCTCATCAAAAGGCTGGCTAAGAATAGGAAAAAAAAAGAATGATAAAGGTTTGTGGCTCAGCTCTCTGTCTGAGCCAGCTGACTGTGATTGGCCATTAATTAGAAACAACCACACGAGACCAATCCCAGATGCGCCTGTTGCATTCCACAGCAGCAGATAACCATTGTTTGCATTTTGTTCCTGAGGCCTCCCAGCTTCTCAAGAAGAAAAAAATCTCAAGAAAAGGATTTTCATGAAAGGATGTCTGCGACATTCTTACCCACCCTCAGGTGTGTTCTTACCTGCGAGGCCAGGCTGGGGCCGGGCTGGGAGAGGAGGAGGCTGCCCTGCTGCTGAGGGAAGGAGAGGAGGTTTGGCTGCAAAGCTGAGGAGATAAAAAAGAGACATTTCTGGTCAGTGAACACCCCCAGGGAAGCTCAGAGTGCAAAGCTCCATTTGTTATTTCTTGCCCAAAATATAAGAGTTTCAGCCCTTAGGAACGTGTCTGGCTCTGAGTGGATTATGAGAAATAAAAGGTTCTTCCCGTGGCTTTTGAGCCTGCAAGGGATCATTACAATAATGGGAGAAGTGAAATATCTCATTTGCTGATCCCTGCGTGTCACTCATCACACTCAGGCATTTTAGAGACCTCCAATCTTGATTTTAGGTGCCAAGCAGCAGAGAATTTTCTACATCCTTCCTGGGGATTTCTCTCAGTTCTTAATTATTGCAGCTCTTAGAAAAATGGACATCTTATTTCCAATATAAGCCCTTGTGACTCCAACTTTCAGCCACTTGATCTTGCTAAAAAAACCCTGATCCTCCAGCTAATCTCATGAGCCCTCCCACTCTGCTCTGAATTCTACATTTCATTTTCAAATGTCATTTGGAGGCCTTCTGACCCCTTCTTTCCTACCCTACTGTATTTCAAATAAATTGAATTTCTTTCAGAACGTCGCAGCTGACACGAAATGATGAAAGGAAGAAAGAAGGGAAATCCATAAACCCAACAAAAAATGGGATTTATGGAGAGGGTGTAATTGCTTCCTTGACAAACTGCCAAGTACAAGCCTATATCTCTTAGAGGGAATGTCCTACAGGATTAGGTTGTGTAGTTCCCCAGAAATTTAGTTGGTTTCAAGTCCATTGTGAGTGAAACCTATAGAATTTAGTGAGGATTTATAGCCTTGCACAGAGCAGTCAATATATTTAATTGATTATAACTGACAATTACAGGGAGATCCGTAGAAATTTATGGACTTCTGCTAATAAAAAGGAAAACAGATAATCTCCAAAATCAATCACTGCCCCCCTCTCTGCCTTTTCTTATTTAATTTAGATCTGATGTGCAAAATCCCATTTATTTACTCAGGCTGGGTTTGGAATAAGCTTTCCCTAACGCTGGAACAACATCAAATTTCAAATCCAGGCTGGTAATGAGGTGCTCATTTTTAGCAGTGCAGGTAATTAATCACTGCAATGGCTTTGCCTTGGGACATGGCAGATGCTCTGTCGTTTGGAGTCTTTAAAATCAAGATTGAACACCTCAGCTCTGAGGGAGAATGAAGGCTGGGTTCAGGAATCACCGGTCTGACAGCTGAGATGAAGATTTCAGCAGCAATGCTCAGGCTGACAGGATTCCCAAAATCTCCTTGGCTGTTCATTCCCATCCTTAGAGACTCTCCCACCCCTGACTCAGGTGTTTGGTTTCACTGGGAATAAGAGCTGGGAGTTGATCTGACAGCTTCAAAACACAAACAAACTGAAATTCATATTCTGTTGGGAAAGGTTCAGCCCCCAGCCAAGCCCCAAAATCCATTTATGGACCCACAGTCCAAAATCAGGAGACACTCAGGGCATTCCCTGATGGCCACAGGGACAATTCTGGAATATTGGAAGAAGGAAAACTCCACTTGAACCAAATTCCTCTCCATTTTCACTCCCCACTGGCTGTGCATGCATGTGGCAAAAGGATCATTAAACCCTGGCAATCAGCCATGCAAAGTGCACAAAAATCCAGCTCCTGGCCACAATATCCAGCCCTGGTCAAGCCTGGAACTGGAAGGAGTCACGAGCAAACAGAGCTGCCAAAAAAATTCACTGAACAGATAAATTCCAATCTCTCCAAGGCAGCAAGTTCTGCTTTGCAGTAAAAGATGTTTATTATTCATGAATAAAAGCAAGGCAGCAATGAATAGATTGTCCTGACCATATTTCAAGCAAACAAATTCAAAATTATTTGTAAATATACATCAAGTATCTTTATCCATCACTCAGTGTCATTTGGCAGAGAGGAGAATTTATATCCTGTCAGGAAGAAATAAATTCCCCACTTGCTTTTGGAGTGTGTGAACCAGAAGGCTCAAGCTGCAGAGATTTAAAGTTATAATCCTGAATTTTAGTTCGTGTGGAGGGAGATCTGTGCTGGGATAAATCAAAGCACGAGCAAAGGATCCAAATCCCCTTGGATCTGCCAGGTTATGAATTAAAGCCTAAAACATCCCCGGGGTGGGAGAAATGCTGGAAGAATACTGGGGGTAAAAACAGAATTACAGGGAGTTTCTCAAGCACACAGTGAGTCCTCAATGCCTTTCTGGAGCGGATTTTGGCAGCAGGGAATATCCAAATATCCAAACCTCTCCCTCTCATCCCAGAGCTGCTCCTTCCCTGCAATTCCCCTCCCTCCAAACGATCGGCCCGAGCTCTGATGAGCTTTCTGCGATTAATGAGGAGCGGGAGGGAGCAGCTCCTCCGCTGTTCTGCGGGAATCCCAGGCTGGGAGCGCTGCCTGGCCCCAAGGTGGCACTCGAGGAGCGCAAAAAGTGCCACAGCATCTCCCGCATGGGTTTGGGATCATCCCGGGCAGCATCACCCTGGGCAAAACCACCACCAGAAGGGAGGTGTTTAAATATTTATCCATCTCTGTCGCTTTATATTTTTATAATTTAATTTTCCTATATTTTCTATATTTTTCTATATTATTTTCCTATATTTTCTATATTTTTTCTATATTATTTTCCTATATTTTCTATATTTTTTCTATATTATTTTCCTATATTTTCTATTTTTTTCTATATTATTTTCCTATATTTTCTATTTTTTTCTATATTATTTTCCTATATTTTCTATTTTTTTCTATATTATTTTCCTATATTTTCTATTTTTTTCTATATTATTTTCCTATATTTCCTATATTTCCTATATTTTTCCTATAGTTTTCCTATAGTTTTCCTATAGTTTTCCTATAGTTTTCCTATAGTTTTCCTATAGTTTTCCTATAGTTTTCCTATAGTTTTCCTATAGTTTTCCTATAGTTTTCCTATAGTTTTCCTATAGTTTTCCTATAGTTTTCCTATAGTTTTCCTATAGTTTTCCTATAGTTTTCCTATAGTTTTCCTATAGTTTTCCTATCTATTTGTGACCTGCAGTTCTTTATTGCATAACTCTAAACTCCACACACAGTGGGAGCTGCTGCTTCCCCATTTTGGACAGGCACAACAATTCCTCTCCAGGATTTCAGCTTTTCTATTTTCCATCTATTTGAAAGAGATTATATGATATTTAATACTAATGCTACTACTACTACCAATTATATTTAATGACAGTATATTATTCTATTTTCTATCTACTTGTAATCCTGCAGTTCTTTAGTTTGTAACTCCAAACTCCATATCCAGTGTGAGCTGCTGCTCTCCCATTCTGGGCAGACACAACAATTCCTCTCCAGGATTTCAGCTTTTCTATTTTCCATCTCTTTGAAAGAGATGATATTATATTTAATGCTACTACTACTACCACCAATAACAATAAATTATATTTAATAATATATATTACTATTTTTTCCATCTATTTGTGACCCTGCAGTTCTTTAGTGTGTAACTCCAAACCCCACACACAGTGTGCAGTTTCCCATTTGGGGCAGACACAACGATTCCTCTCCAGGCCTGGCAACCAAGGACACCTCACTGCCTCAGGGCCCAGAGATGGAAACAAAAGGGAGTTGGGGGCAGCAAACTTGGGGTCAATGACTTCATCAGCTGAAGCTGGAATTGGAATATTCACCCCTAAAATGCAAATGGACCAAACTTTATAAAAGTGTGAAATCCACGACCAGTTCTCCATTTTTGGGTGGGTTTTATCTACTATAGATTTACCTGACGGCCCTTCAATAAACAGAACTGCTTTTATTCTCTCAGTTTGGTCTGACCTCTGCTTTTAGGTAGCCCGAAAAAGGAATAATTTCAACTTTTCCTTCTCTTACCTTGTTGTCCTGCCTGAGACTGGGACAGGAGGAACTGGGGGACTGACTGCATGTGCCCAGGAAGCAACACCAGCTGCTGCAGGGTGTGGAGAGAGCTCATGTCCTGCAGAAAAAAGCAAAGGGAACAATAAAGATCAAGGATTTATGCTCCTCGCAAATCCACGCTGAATTTCTGCATTTTAAGGGGCTGGGAGGCTGCAGGACCAAAAGTTTCAGGTGCGAGAGAAGATTCTGTGCATACAGAGACCTCCATGTGGAGAATTGTCTGCTTTTCCCTGGAAAAGTTTACTCTTGGTGACATTTTTGAGCTGGAGATCCAAAGGTTTCAGGTGCAGGAGAAGAATTCTCACTGAATTTGGGGAATTTGGAGGCTGGAGGGCTGCAGGTCCAAAAGTTTCAAGTATAGGAGAAGAATTTGGTGCAGACAGAGATATCCATGTGGAAAAGTGTCTGCTTTTCCCTGGAAAAGTTAACTCCTGATCAAGACATTTTTGAGGCAATCAAACTCTGGTTGTTAGAACAGTGAGACCTCTCAGATTTCAGTTTTTTCAGATGAAGCATTTCCAGAGCTTTTTCTTCAGATAAAGCATTTCCACCGCCTGAAATCTCTCAGCAGATTGCAGCCGGCTGTCCCAGCTCACCAACTCTGCTTCCCACAGGACTGTTCTGAAGACTGGGGGGAATTGAAGAATCCCTAAATTGTATCATGGATCTGAATACCCATGAGAGAAGAAGAGAAAGGATTCCAGAGCACTTCTGTGGCCACCTGGCATCCAACTCCCACTAGAATTTAACAAGAGTTAGTGCTGAACTCCACAATTTTTTACCTTAGGTAAAAAAAAAAAAATCCCTTGAGGAGTTCAGTGCTGAACTCCACATTTTTACCTTGGGAAAAAAAAATTCCCTGGAGGAATTAATTTCTCCCCTGGTGTAAATCAATTTGAGGCCACAACAGGCTGAGATTAGGAGTTAATCTGGTGTAGAACCCTATCTCCAGCAATGGCATTAACCAGACACTCATGAATGAGGAAGAGCAGGGCCAGCATTATCAGACACTTCCCCACGGGGCTGTCTCAGCCTCCAATTATTCCCAATCTGAAGGATTTCCTGACCATGGGGTGGTTTCAAACCCTCAGAGGAAATATCACCCCAGCACGTGCCCAGCCCAACTTTGAACCCACGAGGAAAAGCCGAGGAGGAAGATGAGGATTCACTTTTCCACCTCAGTGTTCCTCACCTTTTTTGGCCACATTAATTTGGGGAGGGGGTCAGGAGTAGCCCCTTTTCCTGGGATTTCAGGGGCAGCCAAGGGATTTCCTGACCATGGGGTGGTTTCAAACCCTCAGAGGAATTCTCACCCCAGCATGTGCCCAGCCCAACTTTGAACCCACGAGGAAAAGCCGAGGAGGAAGATCAAGATTCACTTTTCCACCTCAGTGTTCCTCACCCGTTCTGGCAAAAAGAATTTGGGGAGGGGGGTCAGGAGCAGCCCCTTTTCCTGGGATTCAGGTCACTCACCCCTGCAATTTGGCTCCCTGGCATCATGGATGATCCCTGCACGAGGTGCCCCGACCGAGGGGGGATGGCAGACTGCAAGGAGTCGCTGAGGTCCTCGGTTTTAATCTGCAAAAAGAGCAAAGGAATCGTGGAATTAGGGAGCAGGGGTGAGCAGAGGGCAGCTGGGATCCAGGAGGCTGGAGGAGGCTCCTCTCAGGGATTTTTGTGCTGTTTCCATTGCTGAAAATCGGGGTTATTCCACACTTGCTGCTCCCCACTCTACCCCATGGACAGCTCTCCTGCTCTGCCAAGCACTTTGCTCAATTAAAACACTTCAGGAAAACAACCAATTTCAAGCAACTTTTCAAAGTTTAAAGCCTTTTGTGGAGTTTTAGTGAAGTCAAGAAGCAATTCTCCTTTCCAGATCCCCAATAGGAGGGCTGGACATGGAAAACATCTCATTTTTCCCTGCACAAAACAGAGAATGGTACAAGGGGATGGGAAAGGACGGGTCATGAAGGAAAAGACCTCAAAAAAGCAGAGTTATCCCCTAGAATTGAAAATGCAGCACTCCAGGCATCAATTTGTTCAATTTCTACCAAAAAGAAATTGCAAGGAAAATCTCCTTCCTCAGTTACAAGCTGTGGAAAAATGACTGGAAAATTTCCACAGGTGTCCAGTGGTCTTTTTGAGCTACTTTATGTTCTTGCAAAGTTCTCATCCACAAGAAAATAATGATTTTAAAAATCCATATTCTTAGAAAAAAATTTACCCTGGGACCAGAACTGAATCCTTGTTTCTGGTTTATTCCTCAATCTCTACATTCATTTCTAACTTTGCTAATGCATTTAAAAAAAATTTATTAAGAAGTAATAATAAAGATGTGTTCCAATTATTGTAGGAGCTGAAGTCTTTTGGTATTGCTGACTGGGACAGGAGGGAGGGGAGGATTTTGGAAGTTTTTAGGTAAATTCCTGAAAGGTCAGTGAGGAGTGTCCATGCACAGGGGACAGGTAAAAGATACAGAACTCTCCTCCAAGAAAAGATTGACCCAAACCTTTTCTCAACACTGGACAAGGGTTATTCCTCATCACAGCAGGAAGAGCCTCTAATTCCCAAAAACTGGAAAAACCAGGAGGACTCTACCAAGGACCCAACTTGAAACTCCTGAAGATTCACCCTGGCTCCAAGGAGAGAACATCCCCAGGTGTTCCCACCAGATCCCTCCCAAACCATCCCCCAAAGGTGAGCAGGGTCTTTGCCCCACTGATGGGGCCTTGAGGCCCTGCAGCCTCCTGCCAGCAGAGGGGGATGAGAAATCCAGCTCCACAAACCCCATCCTGAGCGAGTATTTTGGTGTTGCAGGAGCTTTCCTGCCCATTTGAGCAAAGCAAAGAAACGCGCGGAATGATTCCGGTTGGAAGAGACCTCTACAACCATCGAGTCCAAGCTTTGGTGGATCTCCACGAGAGGAGAAAAGGGGGAAAACGGGATCACAAGAAGCTCAACAGCTCCAGAACAGGGAGCTGCAATGTTCCCCTCTGCATTTTGGAAGGCGCTGCTCGGAGGGAAGGTGATTACAACACCCCCTTTCATTACAACTCGAGCTCTGGCCACCGCCGAAACTCGTTTTGCAATAATCCCAGCTCCTTGCAGCAAGAGGTAGACATGCTATGAATTCCAGCTCTTTCCTACCTTTCAGGTTGGCATGATCATCCCTCTTAGCCTGGCAGGGCAGAAAAAAAAAAACAACAAAAAAATCAGGTGGAAAGATCTTCTCGATCGCTATCGGCAGCGGTAAGTCACTGAACGTCAGGCAAAAAGGCTCAGGAGGACACCCCGTTACCCCTGAGCCATCCAGTCACTGCAGGCACGTGGTTCTTTGCATTAAAAAGAATCCATTGGAGAAAAATAAGAAAAAAAAATTTTAAAAGTTGTTAAAAAAAAAAATTAAAAATTAACTTTTGCCTGCTTCATCCAAGGCTGAGCAGTCCCAAGAAATTGAAGATTTTGGCGTCTCAGAGAGCCGGGCTGAGGATCCTGCCTGAGCTGTGGGGTGTTGAGGAGGCACGAGCCATTTCCAAACTGAAATCAATTTTTGCAGCTGCCAAGCGGGACGAGCTGGCGGCGCTCCAGGCACAAAGGGGTGTGTAGCCGCATCCCGGCATGGCTGGATGTGAGAACGGGAGGTGGGTTTGGCAGAGCACCGGCTCCCGACTCAAAAACAACAACAACATCTCCCACTGCTCCTTCCCCCGGCCCTGGAATTCTCCCTCCTGCGCAGTGGGCGGGAACCCGGGCTCTGGTTCTTGACAAATCCTTCTCCCCCTTGCACCTATTTCCATTGGGTTTAGGCTCAAATTTACCTCGCCCTCCTCTTCCTCTTCCCTCTGTGCAGCTGGCTAATTGTTCATTAGGAGGTCGGGATCTATCCAAAATTTTGGGGATGGTTTATGCAAATCCCACTCTTTTGGTTTTTTTCCCTGGTTAAACCAGCAATATTGCCAAGTGCACATTAAAAAAAAAAAAAAACCAAACCCAAGAAAACCCCAAAAAACCACACACATTGTGGGCGAGGCCACTCAATATCATGAGACTCCCTTAAAATAATGTAAATTTCAAATTAATAAAACGAGGGGAGGAGTTGCCTCCTCCTTTCCCAGTGCATCTACCTCGGATTTGCAGAAAATGCCTGCAAATATGGAAAGAGTTTACCTTGAGGAACCAAAAATTAAAAAACCAAGGTTGAAATGATGAAATCCTCAGAGAATCACCTCGTGGGGGTATTTGATGGGAGCTCTGCAAGTGAGAAACAGTGATTTGGGTAAAAGCAGGAGCAGATCCCACCAGGATTGCTCAGGATCTTGGTTTTATAGGATGATCATGGATGGGGAAAGGGGAACAAGAAAGTCATAGAGAGACTTTGTTCCCACCGAATTTTACTCAGAAAAAATAACAGGAAAGCAGGAAATTTAAGGAAAGCAACCTGGTTTGGTGGAAGCTTCATTGCTGATGCCAAGGAATCTTCCAACCCAAACCATCCCATGGAGAAAAACGAGCGGGGCAAAGAGCAGGACCTGCAAACGCCCACGGCTGGGGTGAGGTGTGGGGGCTCTTGGCTGTGAATCTCCAGCACCTTCCTCCCTTTGGGGCCCGAGGGGAGGCCCAGGGCAGGGCTGGGAGCAGGTAACGGCAGCTGGAGGCACGGGAGCTCCCCTGGGCCAGGGCAGGAATCGCACTTGCAAATCTCAAGTGGATGTTTGGATGTTTTCACAGCCTTGAAACAGGGTCAGCCCCCGAGCAAACGGAATGAAAAACACAGGAAGGGTGACTGGCTGCAAAAGAGAGAGTCCCTTCCGAAGTTGGCTTGAACAGCTGCAAGGATGGATGGTTTCTTACCTATCTCTGGCCTAAACACAAAAACAAAAAGCAAAACAAACTAAGAAACGCATTGAGGGTGATGGAAAATGATCAAAGCTCCGGAGCCCGCTTGCGTAACTGATTTGTGGAAGGTGTTTCATAAACATTTCATAAGAAGGAGAATTATGAAGAAAACATCTCCCAACCTGCCTGCAATTACTGCACAAACTCTTCCTTACCAGTAGGAAGAAGGGGAGAGGAAAAAAAAAAAAAAAAAAAAAGAGAAAGGTACATCTGTTTTGTAACTGATCTGTGAACTTCTGGCAAACGCTCGGCTCGTGAAAACATCCTGCAGACATCTTGGAGAGCTCTGGAAAACTGGGAAATTGGGAAGAGCAGCTCTGCTTGAATTCCCTTCAGATTCCATGGGCTGGTGGTTGGATCCTGCTGGCTGGGCTGGAGCCCTCCATGGGGAATCCCAGTTTAGGGATAATCTCAATGTCTTCCCCACAAAACTCCTTGGGATGAGCTCCTGGTGTGACACACACAGTGCTCCATCATCCTCCTCACTCAGCCACCAATTCAGAGCCTCCAATCGTCTCCCAGTTCCAGGTCTGGATCTCTCCTACCCAAGCCCTGGCAGCCCTCTCCTCACCAGTTATCAGGCAGGAACCACATCAGTGGGAGATGCAGACACCCCCATTTGTTGTGAAGCTCCTATTTAGCCAGTGACCTCTTTGAAATGCACTTATCTGCCTCCACATCTGCCTTATCTCACAGTCAGAGCCGAGTTTGGGAGTTTGACTCACTCTCAGCCCTGCAGAGCAGAGGGGAGGGGAGGATCAGGTGCACACAGAGGGTCTGGGGCACCCAGAGAAGGAACAGCTCTGAGTCACCCCAAAACGCTTTGAGTCACCCCAAAGTGCTCCTCAGCACAGCAGGGCTGCCCCAAAACCCTTTGCCTGGGGCTCAGGGAGGAGGATTTAAGCTGGAAACAGGAATTAAGCTGGATCTGAGGCTCCTGCAGCTCGCTGAGCCTTCCCACCTTGGGATGGCGTAAGCGCTCCGCCGTGAATTACCCGCACACGTGGGCCCCATAAAATAAAAAACACACTAATAATAAATTATGGCAATAATAATAGTAGTAATAATGGGGTTGCAATTACTATTTCCACATGTACTATCCTGCACATACAGCAGGGCTTAACAGCCACCTGGAAAGAAGGCAGGAAACCTTTATGTCAGTGCCACGATATTCACGCTGCAACGTTTGTATCCCACTGAAAGCTGGGGATTTTTGGAAGCTGTCAGCATCACAGAGAGGAATTCAGCGTGGGATCAACTCTCAAATTGTCCTAAAGCTCAGCCATGGCAAATTCAAATGCAATCCCAAACCTCAGCACACCTGCATCGCCCTCCACGAGGCCTTTGAGTTTATTAATTGAGCTGAGATCTGATAGGGTTTGTCCTCAGCTTCAGCTTGGGATGGAAATGGCTGAGCTGGAGTCAAAGCAGGGGTGGGAAGGCAAAACTTCAGAAACAACCAAGCTGCACGCTCGACAGGAGAAAAACACAACCACATGCAGCTCTTGTGGGCTCTCTGATACAGCTTTCCCTGGAAATTTTGCTTCCAAACAAACAGGGAAGAGAGAGAAAAGTCATCCCCACTTTGCTGTGCTGAACCTCAAATGATCACCTGTGGCGCAGGGAGAGGAGAACCACAGCAGAGGTGGGGAGAGCACCTGCCCTGCCTGGCCACGCTCAGGGTGACACCTGCTCAGGTGGGAGGGTCCTGGCCAGGACCCCACTGAGCCTCTGGGTGCTCTCAGGAGCACAGAACTGCTGGAAAAACACTGAAAAATCAACTTACTGCACCGTCACTCTCAGCAGGGATACCCAGGCACGTGGTACCTTCCTTGTGGGCATCCCACGAGATGCCTTTTCTTGGTCAGAGTGGCCAGAACCGGCACTCAAAGCACGGGAAATGATTTTCCCACCATCAAGGCTGGGATTTCTGCCCTGTCCCCCTGCCAGGGCTCCCCCAGCCCTCTGTGGGTTGCAGCACTGCTCCCTGCACCTCTCTCTCTCTCCCCCCACATTGCCCAACTCCCAAACCTCTCCAGGTTGGAAGGTCCTGCCCCACAGCCTGGGGAGCTCAGAGCCTCTGGGTGCTCTCAGGGGCATACAACCGCTGGAAAAACACTGAAAAATCAACTTACAGCACCTTCCCTCTCAGCAGGGATACCCAGGCACGTGGTACCTTCCCTGTGGGCATCCCAGACTGGGAGCATTTAAGAGGAGATGCCTTTTCTTGGTCAGAGTGGCCAGAACCTGCACTCAAAGCACGGGAAATGGATCTGCCCATGGATCCAGCCTGTCCAGATCCCTCTGCAGAGCCTTCCTGCCCTCCAGCAGATGAACACTGCCACCCAGCTTGGTGTCATCTACCAACTTGATCATTTATCAGATCACTGATAAAGACACTGAAAAGAACTGTCCCCAGTACTGAGCTCTGGGGAACTCCACTTTTGACTGGATGCCACGAAGGCACAACTACTCCCCATCACCCCATGGTCCACCCATAACTTCACTGAACATGATGCAATACACATTTAAAACTCGGCCTAAAATTTTGGGAATTCATTTGGTTCGTGTGTCATTATTTAAAAATACCTTGTGGAATCTGATGTCCAAAAAAGCAAGTGTTCAGTCAATCACTGTAAAACTGAAAAAATGTTTGCGGCGTCTTAATTTGAATATTTTATGGTGAAGCACCATTTCCCACCATCAAGGCTGGGATTTCTGCCCTGCCTCCCTGCCAGGGCTCCCCCAGCCCTCTGTGGGTTGCAGCACTGCTCCCTGCACCTCTCTCCCTCTCCACATTTCACTTGCCCAACTCCCAAACCTCTCCAGAACTCCACCTCTGCCTACACCTCCGTGCTTATCTGCTCTGCTCCCACCCTGGGCTGCATCCCTGCCCCTTTCCTTATCACCCTGATTTCACACACACCACTCCATGGCTGCTCCCCTGCCCTCCTGCAAGCTCACACAGGTCCCCTGGAGCCCGAGCACGTTCCTGCTCCTCTCCAAATTTGCCTTATTGGGATTTTCTGGGCTGAGAATCTGCCCTGCATGAAAAATATCTTTTTTAAATTTTTTTTTTTTTCCCATGCATCCCTTGCCCATGGGGAGGAATCTCTGCCTTCTGCAAACATCTGGCTCCGTGTGGGTATCCCTGGATTAATCACCCATGGGGACAATGCCCACACTGCCCTTGGGTGGGGACACTCTCCCCAGTGCATTTTAGGAGGAATTAGCTCAGAATCAGACTGGGGCTGGCTCCATCCCAGCTCCACAGGCCTCTCCTGCTGCTCCCTGGCACTTTTTGGCACTGGGAGCTGTGACAGGAGAGGAGCAGGAGAAGATTGCAATAATAACCACACCAAAAAGTGCAATTAAGAGAGAAAGGAAGAGTGAGGAAGAAGATGGGAAAGTGAGGAAGATGGGAGAGTGAGGAAGAAGATGGGAGAGCATCACACAGGGTTTCATTTTGAGTGGGGGGATGAAGTCCAAGGGTTGAGGGAGCTCAGAGCCAGCTCTCAGCTCCCAACCCCATGAATTCCATGGGCTGGGGAAGCAGCCAGGAGGGTCCCTGATGGATAAATCCACTGCTGCCACAGGGAGCATCTCTGGGGAGGGAGAAAATGCTGGATAAACCCACAGGGAGCATCCGTGAGGAGGGAGAATGTGCTGGATAAACCCATTGATCCCACAGGGAGAACCTCTGGGGAGGGAGAAAAGGCTGGATAAACCCATTGATCCCACAGGGAACACTTATGGGGAGGGATAAAATGTCGGATAAACCAATCGACCCCACAAGGAGCATCTCCAGGGAGGGAGAAAATGCTGCATAAACCCATTGATCCAGGAGGGTCCCTGCTGGATAAACCCATTGATCCCACAGGGAGCACCTCTGGAGAGGGAGAAAATGCCCTTGGATGTCCAAAATGAGAGGCCTTGCTGGGATCACAACACCTTCCCCTCACTGTGCTGGTGCAGGACAGGAGCAGAGCCCCACCCTGGCTGGCTGGCGCAGGTTTGGGGGGAATTCTTGGAGCTCAGCAGATGAAAGGGCTCCAAGGACTCAGAGTCCTTCTCCTCATTAGTGGTGACTCCCTGGGAGTCACATCCAGCACAGCAGCTCGTGCCACCCAACCCTCAAAAAAGGTGCTGGGCCACCTGGCCAGCGACAGCCCTGCCCTGGGCTGAGTTTCTGCTGTGGAAAACAAGTTTTGTGACCCTTCAGAGAGATCCATGAAACTGGGGCTTGTCCCTGGTGAGCACAGAAAGCGTTTGCTCAAGGATGAGCAGGGAATTTGCACAAAGATCTCTGACAGAGCTGGAGCAGGGAATTTGCACTAAGATCTCTGTGTCTCCCTCTCAGGCAGAGCTGGAGCAGGGAATTTGCACTAAGATCTCTGGCTCTCCCTCTCAGGCAGATCTGGAGCAGCTGTTCCAGGTGTTTTGCCAAGGAAACAGGTGTAGGAACCACATTGTAAATGGAGTTTGCCCTTTAAAAGCAGGAGAGCAGGAGTTTGGGAACGGACTGCAGCTGGATGTTAAGGAACAGATAAAATGCAGCCAGCTCTGGGCTGCTGTCAACAAATTAATTCAGTGGTTTCAGCCCATCTCCTGAGTAAAACAATTAAAACAGCCAAATCCTTGCTCCTAATTGCATCCCCCTTTCCCTCACAATTCCCCTGGCCTGTTTGGGAGTTCATTCCCAGCAAACTCAGAACAAACCCAGCCTGAAGAAGGGGTTCCTCTGCATATCTGTCCTAAGCAAAGCAGGGCCAGATTTAGGCACAGAGGACTTTCCCTGGAGCCAGGGCTTTCTCTCTGATGCTTTCCCAAAGGGCTGCATCTCAATGAGGAGCCTGCACACAAACAAATTTATGCAATCAGCCTGTCCCTAGGACAGAGCAGGGAGACTTCAAAAGGGAAAGGCCAGGGCAGAGCTGAGCTTAGATCCAGTGTCAGGCCCTGATTTCCAGCCAGGGGAGGCTCAAGAGATGAAAAGCAGATGCAAGAACTTAGGCTGATGCCCTGGGGCAACGGGGAGAAGAGAGAGTGAAATCTGAATTGATCCCCAGAGGGGAGAAGGAAGCAGGATGTGAACCTCCCCTTGAGAGGAGGGCAAAACAGGGCTGGGATGGAAATGTGGAGGGCAGACTGAAACCTGAGCTACCCAAGCAGGAACGGCAATGACATCCAGGGAGCACATGAGAGCAGGGGGAGGTGGGAATGAGAAACGATGAGAGAGATCCCCGGCGGGGAGGGAAGCCCTGGTGCAGCGAAATTAAATGTGCAGGGAGTTTTGCATCCCAGATATTAATAACAAACTACCCAGCGAGCTGGGCCCTCCTGTGCACCTTCAAAAGGACGGAGGGGAGGAAGAACTTGTCTGTGGTTGAGCACAAGACGATGAATCAGAGGATGGGAGTCCAGAACCCAGCTCTGAGCAGGGCCCTGGGTTCCAATCCAGCCCAATGTCCAGGGGCAAGTGGCCCACGAAGCATCCCCTGATCCCAGCTGCAATGACAGAGCTCAGCATCGCTGGGAAAAGCCAGGCTGTGTCTGCAGGACTCCTCCCCACCTCGCACAGGCACCAAGGGATGCTGAGCCCATTAGCAAAGAGCCCTCAGACGTGTGGGTGGAAGGTACCAGCTGAGGTCAGGGCGCTCATTAATGGCACTGAAAAGGGATTTTCACATCTCAGTTTGCCCACTTTGAATCTCTCACATCACATGTGTGCCTACAGGACATCAGCTGCGGAGCCCTGAGATAACTCACCCTGCTGCCTCAAAGCTGGAAACCCCACACAAAGCTCCAAAATTAAAGTTTCTTTGGGCAGGGAGTCAGATGTGAAGAGAAGAGGGAGAGAAGTTAGACAAGGAGGTCCTGAGGGGAAGGAACCCCTTCAGCACCTCCTGTAAAATCTCACACAAACCTCCAAAATTAAAGTTTTTTTGGGCAAGGACTGTCAGATACGAACAGAGGGAGAGGAGTTAGACAGGGAACCCCTTCAGCACCTCCTGAGAGAGCAGGGCAGGAACACACAGGAGGCTTGACCTCCTTTTAGAAAGGAGGAATTTTCACCAGACCCAGCTGGAAAGGCTTTCTAGGAGGCCTGTTGGAAATCCATATCCTCACTCCATCCCCTGAACCAAAGGCAGCAAAGAACAGGAATAAAGAACCAGCGCTAAAACTGGAGCTGGGCCCTGCTCAGGCACCTCAGAGCCTGTCTGTCCTAAACTCTGTCAGATCTCCCAGCCAGATCAGCTTCAGATTGATGTGATTGATGATAATGACAGGTTTGATAAACAAATGACAGCCTGTCCTGCAGGGTCAGCCTCTTGCTGGCATGAAGAGTGCCTGGCACATTTGGGTAGGGAGCAGGGACAGACCCTGCCCAGCTCTGCTGACACAAAAACCTGTCAGCTTCATTTCAAGGTGGACAAAAATCCATCAGCATCATTTCAAGGGGGGCAAAAATCTGTCAGCATCATTTCAAGGGGGATAAAAAACCTGTGAGCTTAATTTCAAGGGGGACAAAAACCTGTCAGCATCATTTCAAGGGGGACATCTCCCCTCCCAGCTCTGGAGAACAAGGAATATGGAAACCCAGAGCACTGGGAATATTTCTGTGTCTGCTCTGGGGTGCCCTGATCCCCAGGGCAGCACTGATTTTGGCCCTCATCCATGGAGAAAGTTTCCTAAAGACTTCAAGATAGATCAGAACCCACAAAAGTGTGAAATTTAGAGATTATAGAGAGAAATTTAGATTATAGAGAGCAGTGTAGGTGTATCACTTGCTGAGAAATTGAGGTTTTGAGATTTTTAGTGTGTTGTGGGTGGGAGCAGGATGGAGGGCACAGGGTTTGTCCTGGGTTTCTTCTTCATGGGTTTGGTGGGATTTTGTAATTAGGCAAAAAAGTCCACATTGAGGGCTCTGTGGGATCAGTTATGGGGTTAAAAGGGAAAATAATCCAGGTGTCTGCTCTTAATTGGATAGTTTAGTCTTAAAAGACCTTGGAACAAGAGAGACTGTTGGCCATTTTGTGCCTTGCTGCAGAACTCATGGCTGTGAGACTGTTTCACTGATAAGAAACAAACATCTGAGTCTGAACATGAATTACTGTCCCAAATGCCTTCAATCCAGACCCAGAGAAACCCACAACAAGGGAGAGCTTGAGGAGCTCTCATTCCCTCCCTGGAAGGAGGAGAGCTGATGCTGCATTCCTCCCTGGACCAACAAGGTGCTGCCATCGCTTCCCTGCTGCAAAGTGCATTGTCCTGCATTGTCCTCATTCCCTGCACAGAATGCAGCTGTGCATTGCCCTCCTGCAGCTGTGCATTGTCCTCATTCCCTGCACAGAATGCAGCTGTGCTTTGTCCTCATTCCCTGCACAGAATGCAGCTGTGCATTACCCTCCTGCAGCAGTGCATTGTCCCCATTCCCTGCACAGAATGCAGCTGTGCATTACCCTCATTCCCTGCACAGAATGCAGCTGTGCATTGCCCTCCTGCAGCAGTGCATTGTCCCCATTCCCTGCACAGAATGCAGCTGTGCATTACCCTCATTCTCTGCACAGAATGCAGCTGTGCATTGCCCTCCTGCAGTTGTGAATTCTCTTAATTCCCTGCACAGAATGCAGCTGTGCATTGCCCTCCTGCAGCGGTGCATGGATGCAGCTGTGCATCGCCCTCCTGCAGCTGTGAATTGTCCTCATTCCCTGCACAGAATGCAGCTGTGCATTGCCCTCCTGCAGCTGTGAATTCTCTTAATTCCCTGCACAGAATGCAGCTGTGCATCGCCCTCCTGCAGCAGTGCATGGATGCAGCTGTGCATCGCCCTCCTGCAGCTGTGAATTGTCCTCATTCCCTGCACAGAATGCAGCTGTGAATTGTCCTCATTCCCTGCACAGAATGCAGCTGTGCATTGTCCTCATTCCCTGCACAGAATGCAGCTGTGCATTGCCCTCCTGCAGCTGTGAATTCTCTTAATTCCCTGCACAGAATGCAGCTGTGCATTGCCCTCCTGCAGCGGTGCATGGATGCAGCTGTGCATCACCCTCCTGCAGCAGTGCATTACCCTCATTCCCTGCACAGAATGCAGCTGTGCATCGCCCTCCTGCAGCGGTGCCTGGATGCAGCTGTGCATCACCCTCCTGCAGCTGTGCATTACCCTCATTCCCTGCACAGACTGCAGCTGTGCATTACCCTCCTGCAGCTGTGCATTACCCTCATTCCCTGCACAGAACACAGCTGTGCATTGCCCTCCTGCAGCAGTGCCTGGATGCAGCTGTGCATTGCCCTCCTGCAGCGGTGCCTGGATGCAGCTGTGCATTGCCCTCCTGCAGCGGTGCCTGGATGCAGCTGTGCATTGCCCTCCTGCAGCGGTGCCTGGATGCAGCTGTGCATTGCCCTCCTGCAGCGGTGCCTGGATGCAGCTGTGCATTGCCCTCCTGCAGCGGTGCATGGCTGCACAGCTCCCTGAGCCGGGCTCAGCCCTCACACCACTCACACAAGCCCTGGCACCTCCCAAAACCATCAGCCTGCACCCCTGTGCGCTCCCCGGGCTGATCCCAGGGCTCAGCTCCAGACACCTGGCTCTGCACAGCAGCTACAAAAACAAACACCAACAATCCTGAATTTCCTACAGGGGAATCAAACCCCAGCAGAGACCGCAGCACCTGGGCAGGATCAGCTCCCATTGCAGCACTCCCAGCCCTCATCCTGCTCCCAGTTTGAGGCAAGTTTCCCCGTTTTCACTCAGATCTGTCCCTGGGCACCATGCCAGCCCATCAGGAGGCAGATGATGTCCCTGTGCAGGCTGCCAGCAGCGAAGGTGAAAGTTTGTTGCTGCGCCTTTGCATTTCCCTGGCCATAAACAGGAAACAAGCAGCATTAGACTCGCTAAACAAAAAAAAGCCAAACCAGATAGGCAAGGCTGAAGATGCTGCTTTTTCCATCCACACCCTTTTCCCTCTCATTCACATACAAATTACTGTTGCATCCAGGTGGGAGGAGAGTTTGAAGAAGGGGAGGGAAAGGGGGGCAGAGCAGAGATGTTTGCCAAATAGGCTGAGGGATCAGAGGCAGCTTTCTCATAAAGCACAGGGCTGACCCACAAACTGCTCGAAAAACCTCAAAATCCACAAGAGTTTCCCTCCCTGCCCCGTTTGCAGGGTGAGAGCAGCCCCAGCAGGGAATTGGGAGGCAGGTTTGGGGTCTAACCAGGTCACTCCACCCTTCCCATCCCGCCTGGAGCACAGCTCGGCAGGGAGGGAGGGAAGCAGACCTGAAATGTAGGCCATCTACAAAGGCTGGGGGAGAGGCTTAAACGATGTGAGATTTATGATCTTCAAAGTGATTAGAGCCCAGCACTCCAAATAAAGGCAAAGAGAGCTCCTGCAGTCAGTTTGGAGTTGGGTTTCAAACCATCCTGCCCTGGCTTCGGTTTGAAAACTTGAATTGCAAGCTAACGAAAAAGCAAAACCCATCCAAAACCAACCTCAAACCCCAAACCAAATTAAAAAACCCACCAACCTCCACCCCTAATGAAAGAGCACAGCACCTGATTTTACATGAAAACACTTTGATATTTCCAGCTCTCCTCTCTTCCTTTTTTCTCGTCATTTGAAATCTATTTGCTGAATTGAGGATGAATTCAGCAACAGCTGAGGTCAACCCTAAATGTGAGTGTGGAGCCCGTGTGCATTTGGGCTCCTGCTCGTTTAAGAGAACAATTTAAAATAATAATTATTATTTTAAATAACAATACTTTCAAATAGCAATTATTATTTTAAATAATAACGATTTTAAATCACTCCGCCCATGGCCTTGGGAGGGCCAAGAGAGGGAGACAAAGAGCCTTGCACAGCTCTGTGTCCACTAGGGATTGTTACCTCCCATCCCTGAATCACTGCAAACCCCCTTGGTGGGCTCTGGGCAATCAGAGCAGATTAGAAATAAAATAAAACAATAAAATGAGCTCATTCAGAGTATTTTGCTTTTTAAACCGTGCTAAATCCCCAGCTAAGTTGGCTACTCAGTTACACAGACAAGCTGGAACAAATTAATTGTATTTTGTGGCGGCGTTTTGGTGGAAGGAGGAAAATAAAAGTGGAAATGCTGCAAAAAATAAAAAACAAACAAAAAACCCAAAAAAACGAGACAAAACCAAACCCCCCAAAAAACCTCGAAAAGAGCTAAAAACAAAAAATAACCCAACCTCCTCCAAAAAAAACCTCTAAAAACCCCAACAAACCCCCTCAAAAAAACCAAAGAAACACGAAAAAAACCAAAAAAGCCCCAAAAATAACACACACACAAAAAAAAAAAAAAAAAAAACAACAAAAAAAACCAAACCTAAAACAACAACAAAACAAATCCCCCCAAAAACACTAAAAAAAACCTGAATGTAAACCCACAATTTCTTTTTAGGAGGAGGATATTTCTACTGCCTGCAAACCTGGCTGCCCCCACAACTTCCCCAGCATCCCTGAGAGGAACACAGGGGATGGTGTGTCAGATCTGCACTGGGTGTAACTCAGCCCTGCTCCACCACCTTTCCTCAAAAGGAAATTATTATTATTATAAATTAAATTATATCATAAATATAAATAATAAATTATATAATAAAGGTTGGATCCTGGTCGGATCCTTCTCCCTGCAGACACAGAGCTTTTTGTTTGCAGCTGGGGATTCCGAACTCCTGGAAGATGGCTGAGCGTGTCAGGACACCTTTGGTAGGGAAAGGGAGACCCACCCAGAGCTGCAGCAGCCAAAGCAAACAAACAAACAGAGCTGGGGCTGGCATTTGTCACTGCACTGCCACCAAGGCAAGCTGGAGGCGCAAAAAGCCACGTGTGGAAGGTGCTGCTGCCCACAGGGAGCTTTTGGGAAGGGTTGGAGCCCTGGGGTTTGGGGGAGATGCAGAAGGGAAGAGGTTGGGAGGCTGTGCCGGCATCAGCCCTCGAGTCCGTGCACGGAGCTGCAGCCCCTTGTGCATCCCAGCTCTCATCCTGCAGCAGGGCAGGGTTGGATCCCCAGGCTCCTCTTGGCCTTTCAGAGAGCATTTTCCTAAAATCTCAGAATTATTTGGGCTGGAAGGAGCCTTAAAGCTCCTTCTCTTCTTAAATTCCATTCCATCCCACCCCTGCCATGGCAGAGACACCTCCCACTGTCCCAGGATGCTCCAACCCCATGTCCAGCCTGGATTTGGGCACTGCCAGGGATGCAGGGGCATCTCCAGCTGCTCTGGGAACTCTGTGTCTCCCCACAAGGGCCCCAGAGAGCTGTGACCTCCTGATGTGACATTCAGGGATTTTCAGGAAGGTCTGCAGGCACTCCGGGAGCCAGGGAATTCTTTCATCTGGACAAAGCAGCACCCACAGCAGGGCCACAGCCCCTCAGCTGCTCTTTCTGCAATTGGGGTTTGCTTGTCCCGTATTTTATCTGCTGCCTTGCAGACAGGAATTTGACTCCAAAACCTCCAACCAGCTCATTTTTGGTGCTGGCTGACACTCCTGAGGCAGCCCCTGGCCTTTGTCCCTGCCCACCATGGTGCTGCCACTGTCCCAGCACTTTGGGGATGGATTTGTACCCTTGCCACCATCACTGAGGTGCTTTTAGTTTCTAAATGATGATCTAAAAAAAACTGTAAAAGCCAGAAAACCCCCTCGAGCAAATGGTCATTTAAAGGAACTCTGTAATTAGCTGAACTTCTCTGAATTAGGGAGAGGGAAAGCAGAGGTGCAATCTGTCATTGTATCCCAAAAAGGGAACTGGGAAGAAATTCTGTGGGTTTTTTTCTGACCTAACAGTTTTTATCTCTTTGCAGCATGGTGAGCAAAAAAAAAAAAAAAAAAGGCCATTCCAGAAAGGGGAAAAATAAAAATAAATAAAAAATAAAAAACAGCCAGGGAGCATCTTACCTGCCTGTTAAAGTCCAGCCCATTCTGTTCATTCCCTACAAGGAAACAAAGAGAAAAACATCTCAGTGTTAATGACAGCACTGGTGGGAGATTTCCAGAACTTGGGACACACATAAGCAAAAACTTGACCCTGGGAAAGCAAGGAGAGGAGGAGGAGGAGGGTGCAGAAATGGAAGGATGAAGGCTCCTGCAGCATTCAGGTGGTGCCAGCCTTTTTGCTGTGGGATAATGAAAGTGTTCCTGCCTGGGAGACAGCTGGCCAAGGGTGGGGGAAATCACGAGGGAGATTCCAGCAGAGGTGAGCTGGAGGCCATCACAAACGCGCAGGGGAGCCCAGGGCTAAGTGTGGGAAAGGCCAGCACGGAGGTGGCCAGGGCTGCTCACCCAGGACCTTCAGGAACCGGGTAATTGTGGCTACCTGGAGGAACACAGGGTGCCGTGGGGTTGCGCTCCAGAGGCGTCTCCTTGATTCCAAAAGAGATTGGCAGGCACAGGGGGGAAAAAAAAAAATCAGACAGGTCCCAGCCTGAAGGTACCGCACAGGCCCTCACTCATTCCCCTTTGATGATAAACATCCCCCCCCTCCCCATCACACCTGCCAAATTCATCAAGAACATCACAGAGCAAAGGTTGTGCTCCCCACAGATCCTGCTGAATGCTGGAAGGGATTCCATGAATCTCTGGAGCTGCAGAGGCAACCCCAAGACACCCCTTTGTTCCCCAGGCCTTTCCCTTCACAATCCCCAGGCTTTCCCCTGCCAGTCCAGCCCAGTTTGTGATAAAGGGCCTGGAATCGTTCTCATCCCACTGGCACAAGCCCCCAGGCCTCCTGCTCCTGCTGTTTTCTCCAGGATAACCTTCCCCACAAAGCAGAGCCCTGGGATCTGATCAAGCTCCAACACATTTTCCAGCAGTTCAGGGCTCCTACAAAGAGCTGTGCAGGCAGGAGAGCAAATCCAGCTCTGCCATGGACTTTCTTCAGCTGAACAAGGCCTTTTTCCTTTCCCAGCACACATTTTTCCATGCACAGAGCATTCCCAGGTGAATCAGCCTGGATGCTGAGGGGGAGTGTGCTTGGTACAATTATCCACGGATGGCAAACATTGGAGAGTCAGGGATAACAGAGCTTGGTGGCTGCTCTCTGCTGTCTAGAAACAGCCCTGGAGATTTAATCTGGGACGTTTAAAAAGCACTGGCTGTGGAAACAGAGCTGTGGGACTGTGATGTCGAGCAGGGCCACGGCAGAAGGAGCTGCTGCCCCCTCAGCTTGACATCTGCTCACCCTCTGCATGCCAAGCAGCTCTGAGCTTCCCTCAATCTGAAATCTCCTCACTATCCACACCCCAACCAGCTCTGAGCTTCTCCCCCAGTTTGAGATCTCCATCTCCTCACCCCCTGCACCCCCAACCAGGTCTGAGCTTCCCCCTCAATTTGAAATCTCCCTCTCCTCACCATCCACACCCCAAACAGATCTGAGGTGCCTCCTCAATGCTAAAATCTCCTCCATCTCCTCTCTCCCTGCACCCCAACCCTCAATTTGAAGTCTCCTCACCATCCACACTTCAACCAGCTGTGAGCTCAGTTTGAAATCTCCATTTCCTCACCCTCTGCACCCCAACCAGCTCTGAGCTTCCCCCCAAAATGAAATCTCCTCACCATCCACACCCTAAACAGATCTGAGCTTCCCCCAGTTTGAGATCTCCGTCTCTTCACCCTCTGCTCCCCAACCAGCTGTGAGGTTGAGGTGCAGAGGGTGAGGAGATGGAGATTTTGGCCTCCCCAATGCTAAAATCTCTTCCATCTCCTCACCCCCTGCACCCCAACCCTCAATTTGAAATCTCACCATCCACACCTCAACCAGCTCTGAGCTTCCCCCCCAATTAGAAATCTCCATTTTCTCACCTTCTGCACCCCATCCAGCTCTGAGCTTCCCTCCAGTTTGAGATCTCCCTCTCCTCACCCCCTGCACCCCATCCCCTCTGAGCCCTCTCCCCAGCCTGACTGCATTTCTGCCCTGCTTTTCCTGCCTTCCTCCCACCCTGCTGTCTCCCTCCCCAATCCCAGCCCTTTATCTCTTTCCCCCCGTGTAATTCCCTCGCTCCAACCCCCTCTGCTCCCTGTCCAGCTCTCTCCAGCTGCTCCCTCCCCAGGAATGGGGCTCATTCATTGCCTTCCAGCTCCATTCCAGCCCCAAAAGCCAAGGAGGGCACATCCAGCGATGGGAATGCTGATAGCGTTAATGGGTGATCACAATCAGCATCCACACACCTGAGCAGGACCGCGGGAGCATCTTCAAGGCCCGCAGTTTCTACCTTTGAAACCCGCACGGGGGGTGTGTGTGTAGGGGGGGTGTTTGATTCCATCTGCAGGCAGCTGCTGAAGGGGAGCAAAGCCAGCAGGGAAGGAGGAAATAAAAGTTCCCAGCTGCTAAAATAGAACAGGAAGGAAAAGGTAATCTCCGGGTTTCTTGGAGACAGGAGTTTCACTCACGTTCAGCCGTGATGAGGCAAGATTCAAAGAGCTGCAGGGGAATCCCTGGTCCCAGTGAGTCACCAGCACTCACCCCAAAACTTGGAACCTGAGAGGAGCAGCTGGAATGGAGCTTCCCTGCCCAGCCCCACATCCCACAGCACAACCTTGGCCTGCACAGAATTTCCCTGCACAACTTTTCTTCCCTGCTCAGCCCCACATCCTCCTGCACAGCCTTTCCCTGTTGCAGACACCCTTTTATGGAAAATCCTTTCCTTAGGATTTTTCCTCCTGAGAAGCTGGGAGGCCTCAGGAACAAAATGCAAACAATGGTTATCTGCTGCTGTGGAATGCAACAGGTGCATCTGGGATTGGTCTCGTGTGGTTGTTTCTAATTAATGGCCAATCACAGTCAGCTGGTTCAGACTCTCTGTCCAAGCCACAAACCTTTGTTATCATTCCTTCTTTTTCTATTCTTAGCCAGCCTTCTGCTGAAACTTTTTCTTCTATTCTTTTAGCATAGTTTTAATGTAACATATATCATAAAATAATAAATCAAGCCTTCTGAAACACGGAGTCAGATCCTCATCTCTTCCCTCTTCCTCAGACCCCTGTGAACACCGTCACATATCCCTGCACAGAATTTCTTCCCTGCACAGCCCCAAATCCCCCAGCACAGCCTTTCCCCCTCTCCTGCTTTTCCCTCCCTCCACAGGCCCATGACACGCCCAAACCTTTTCTTTGCCCTTACAAAGTCACCCACAGCATCCTCCAAGTCCCTGCAGATCAACGTGGGGGGATTTGGGAGCCCCCCAGCAGGAATTCTGTGCCAGATGGGCAAATATTCCAGAGCCTGGCACTCTCTGGGGTGTCAGGGACAGACAGAAGGAGCAAGAGGCAGCTCCAGAGGCCATTCCTGCCCTATCTGAGCCACCCATCTCCCTGGCACCAATGGCCCTCTGAAGATGGCAATTCCTCCTGGCTGACTCCAAAGGGACCCAGGGGCAACCAGTTCAGCCTCAGATGTCCAAGAGGGAGAGATTTAAATCTGGGAGGGGTGATTTGTGCTGCCAGTGGTTATGTAAATGGGAGCTAGATACACAAATCACCAGTGCTTGGGCACAGATTTATTTGCAAACAAATCTGGTCTTTTTTTTTTTTTTTCCTTTTCTGTTTCAGTAAATGTAAGAGTCAAGTGATCGCAGTTCTGAGCCAAGGTTTGGGTGTGATAGGGATAACAACTCTCCTCTTTCAGCTGAGCTGTAACTTTCTTACAAATGCTTTATAAAAATAGCCTCAGCTTCCTCCCAGTTTCTGTCAACATCAGGACTCACACTGCAGCGCTCATTCCTCTCCTTAAAGGAACGAGCTGTTCAAACAATCTGCACTTAAGATTTAATCTTTTCTAGCTCCAGGAGATAAAAAGAAAGAAAAGTGTAAGTGGCAGCAGATTCTCTCTGCTGCTGCAAACTGCCAGAACTCCACTCATTTTCATGGAGCTTCAGCCCAGCCAACAACTTGAATTTTTTTTTTTTTTTTTTTTTTTTTTTTTTTTTTTTGCTGCACCAGCCAGACACAATGGCATCCAGAACCTTCGGAATCTGCTAGATCAGTCCTCCCCTTGCTGAAATTCCACAAGGCTGGGGAATGAATCCCTGTGTCGCAGACATATTTTATGGAAAATCCTTTCCTTAGGGTTTTTCCTCCTGAGAAGCTGGGAGGCCTCAGGAACAAAATGCAAACAATGGTTATCTGCTGCTGTGGGATGCAACAGGTGCATCTAGGATTGGTCTCATGTGGTTGTTTCTAATTAATGGCCAATCACAGTCAGCTGGCTCAGACAGAGAGCCTGAGCCACAAACCTTTGTTATCATTCCTTCCTATTCTATTCTTAGCCAGCCTGCTGATGAAACCTTTCCTTCTATTCTTTTAGTACAGTTTTAATGTAATATATATCAAAATAATGAATCAAGCCTTCTGAAACATGGAGTCAGACCTTCATCTGTTCCCTCACCCAAGAGCCCCCGTGAACACCATCACATCCCTGGGATTTCAATGGGGAAAGACACAAATTCCCAGCAGCTCTCCCATCCCCAAGGCTTCACCCTGCTGCTCTGGGTGCCTGGAAAAGCAGAGATAAGCTCAGCTGGCTCCCCAAGCCAGCAGCCCAGGGTTGTGCAGCTCTCCTTGGTTCACCTGGCAGCTGTTTTGCATAGCCCTGGCATCAGATCTGCTGCGAGTTTGCCTGGGGAGGTTTCTCTGGGGATGGGCAGTTCCCCCCACCCCGCTGCCATTCCCTGGAAAAGGCAGGCACAGGGATGGATCCACGGGGAGCTGCAGAGCCAGTCCGGCCCTGCAGGATGAAAACAACCTCGTGGGGGAAAAGGAAAATCAGGGTGGCCTTCATCTTCACACGGGTCACCTGCACTGAGTGACAGCAGCAGGGAGTGGCAGCAGCAGGGCTCATCCTGTGCTCTGCAGGGACTGGGGGTGAGGAGGGGATCCCTGGATGTTCAGACGATGAGGAGAGGATCCCTGCAGGGATGAGGAGAGGATCCCTGCAGGGACAGGGGGATGAGGAGGTGGTTTCTGGAAGGACAGGAGGATGAGGAGAGGATCCTTGGAAGGACAGGGGTTGAGGAGGGGATTGATCCCTGGAGGTCCAGAGGATGAGGAGGGGATCCCTGGAAGGAGATGAGGGAGATGAGGAGGGGATCAATCCCTGGAGGCACAGAGGATGAGGAGGGGATCCCTGCAGGGATATGGGATGAGGAGGGGATTGATCCCTGGAGGTCCAGAGGATGACGAGGGGATCTCTGGAAGGAGATTAGGGGGATGAGGAGGGGATTGATCCCTGGAGATTCAGAGGATGAGGAGGGGATCTCTGGACATACAGGGGGATGAAGAGGTGATCATTCCCTGCAGGGATCCCCTGCTCATCCCATCCCTGCAGGGACAGGGGGATGAGGAGGTGATTTCTGGAAGGACAGGAGGATGAGGAGAGGATCCCTGGAAGAGGAGGGGATGAGGAGGGGATTGATCCCTGGAGGTTCAGAGGATGAGAAGGGGATCTCTGGAAGGAGAGCGGATGAGGAGGGGATCCCTGCAGGGACAGGGGGTTGAGGAGGGGATCAATCCCTGGAAGGAGATGAGGGGGACAAGGAGGGGACACTTGCAGGACCAGGGGATGAGGAGGTGATCCCTGGAGGTTCAGAGGATGAGGAGGGGAGCCCTGCAGGGACAGGGGATCAGGAAGTGATCCCTGGAGGTTCAGAGGATGAGGAGGGGAGCCCTGCAGATACAGGGGATGAGGAGGGGATCCCTGGAGGTTCAGAGGATGAGGAGGGGAGCCCTGCAGGGACAGGGGATCAGGAAGTGATCCCTGGAGGTTCAGAGGATGAGGAGGGGAGCCCTGCAGATACAGGGGATGAGGGGGGGATCCTTGGAAGGACAGGAGGATGAGGAGGGGATCCCAGCCTGCAGCAGGTGTTGGGAATTCCTGCAGGGACATCTGGGAGGGAAATGGGGAGCAGGGCCAGGCAGACACCAGGCAGGGGTTTCAGCTGCCTGGGCGGAGATTCTGGAACTCTCAGGTGCCAACTGCTGCAGGCTCCCCTTGCAGCCCTGCAGAGGCAGCAGCAGCTTCCAGAGGGCAATTCTGGCCCTGAGACAGATGGCACAGGGGTGAATCACCCTCTGCAGGTCCCCGCGCCCTGCCCGGGGTGAGCAGCTCAGGCTGCAGCCTCAGAGCATCCAATATCTAAAATTCAGATTAATCTCACCTATCCTGGAGATTTTGGCACCCTGTCTGAGGAAGAAGGATGCCACGGGAGATTGGCAGAGCAGGCTGGGTGCAGGGGGCATTTCAAGGGGTAATTCTGATAAATTCACTCATTCCAATCTCTCACCTCAAACAAGGTGTGAAGTTCAGAGATTGCCCAAGTGCTGGTAGAGAGAAGAGTGGCAATTACTGTAGCTACAACCAGTGCTTGTCCCACAAGCTGTAAATGAAGCCAAATGCTCACCTGCACTGAAGGAATGCGCAAACCAAGACATTCAGCATGAGACAGTCCTCAGGATTCCCACTGATTTTGGAAATTCAGGCTAAACCCAAGGCAGCGCCTTCATGCTACTGCTTCCACCAGCCACACCAGCGATTTCCCCAGTGCAGGGGGCATTTCAAGGGGTAATTCTGATAAATTCACTGGTCCCAATCTCTAACCTCAGACAAGGTGTGAAGTTCAGAGATTGCCCAAGTGCTGGGAGAGAGAAGAGTGGTAATTACTGTAACTATAGCCAGTACTCTAAATGAAGCCAAATGCTCACCTGCACTGAAGGAATGAGCAAAACAAGACATTCAGCACAAAACACTCCTCAGGATTTCCACTGATTTTGGAAATTGAGGCAAAAACCAAGGCAGTGCCTTCAAGCTGCTGCTCCCAGCAGCCACACCAGTGATCTCCCCAGAGCCAGCCCTGAGCTCTGGGACCTCCCTTAAATCACCCCCAAGGATTGGCGCCCCTGATTCCCTCCAGCTGCTCCCACCAGCATTGGAGGGAGCAGAAGCTGCAGCTGAGCGGGCACCAGGCAATTCCCTGGATTCCCACATGCTCTGCTGGGATGCTTGATGCTCCCAAGGCACTTTTAAAAACTGCTTTTTAAGCTGTGAGCAGGATGGGGAGTTTCTGAGGCAGCCAGCTAGGGCTGCAGTTTTAATTTGCTCCAAAAACACAAAAACCTCCAAACCACCAGAGCATCTCCATGGGAAAGCCAGGGCCGGGGAGCAAAAGTGAATCTTGTGCTGACTCAGACAGCTCCAGACTCCAGGGGCAGCTTTCACTGAACACCCGAGTGCTTCATTTGGCTGCAAAGCCCTGGGTTACAGAAGTGCCTTCCCTTTGTCAGCAGTGCCCCAGAGCAGCCCCTGTGCAGCCCCTTCGTGTGGGGCAGGCGAGGGGAGAGCAGGACAGCCAGTGTGGGAGACTTGGGCACCTTCCAGGAGGAAACCCGAGGGCAGCAGTTGTTCCCACGGAAAACATTTCACCTGCAGGTGCTGGGAGAGGGCAAGTCTCTTCTGCTAGACCAGAGGCAAGAGGCAGATCAGACCAGCTCTTCCTTTGCCCCTCTAATTCAAGTCAAACCAGCCTTTTGTTCCCCTTTCCCCTCCCCATCCTTTTTTATCCTCTTCCATAATGGGATGTTTAAGAAAAAAAAAAAAAAAAAAAAAAGAAATAAAATAACCCAACCTCAAACCCTAATCACCTTCATTTGAATTTCAAATATCCCCCTCCTGGCCTCCCCCACGCCCCAACTGACTCGGAGCTGGGAATATGGAAATTTCTCCTGCTCGCCTTAAATGTGGCTGTGCTATGAAAATCATCAGCCCTATGCAAATCCCGAGCAGCCCCAATTGCCATGGCAACCAGCTGTTTCCAGCCCGGCTGCTGCAGCTTTCCTTTGCCAGGGACTTGTCCCGGGGCTGTGCATGGCTGCGGGGGGAAGAGAGCACAGGGATCCTGGAGGCTTTGAGGAAAGTTTCACGAGGGAGAGGGAGAGCCAGCCTTGGGGAGCAAAGGCGTTGCCCAGCGCTGAGCTCAGCGCGGGGCTGGGAGAGGCCAAGTTTCCTCAAAAGACTTTGGCCTGGCAAGCTGCTTCCAGCCCGGGATGAGGAGGGAACTGCAAACGGCAGGAGGAATGAAAGCTCCCAGGAAAAAAAATAAAAAGTGAAAAAAAAGCGGCCAAGGTGGGAGAGAGCACGGGCTGAGCAGCCCAACGTGCCGTCCCTCACCTGAGCTAGGGGCTGAAACAGGGGCTGGAACATCCAAACCTATCCCAGCATGATCCATCCTCTGGAAGGATCATTCCTTTGGAAGGATCATTCCTTTGGGAGGATCCATCCTTTGGAAGGATCCATGCTCTGGAAGGAGCCATCCTTGGAAAGAGCATCCTTTGGAAGAAGCCATCCTTTGGAAATATCCATCCTTTGGAAGGATCCACCCTCTGGAAGGATCCCTCCTTTGGAAGGATCAGTCCTTTGGAAGCATCCATCCTCTGGGAGGATCCATCCTCTGGGAGGATCCATGCCCTTCCCCTCCAGCTCCCAGGCTCAGCCACAGAATTCACAAAATTCACAGAATCACAGAATTTACAGAACTCACAGAATCACAGAATCACCAGGTTGGAAGAGACCTTCAAGATCATCAAGTTCAACCCAGCCCCAACACCTCACCCAAACCCTGGCACCCAGTGCCACATCCAGGCTTTGTTAAACACACCCAGGGATGGGGACTCCACCCCCTCCCCGGGGAGAACGTTCCAGAACATTCCACCCTTTCTGTGAAAAACTTTTTCCTGATATCCAACCTAAATTTCCCTTGGCACAGCCAATCCCCCCATCCCAGATGATGCCTCAGGTTTCAGCTTTTCTATTTTTCAGGTTCTGTGCTGCTTTAGTGTGTGGGTCTGGGCTCACATCAGGGGATGCTGAGCTCTGGGCACAGAGCAGGGACACAAAACAATTCCTGCTCCAGCTGGGCACCAAGGACAAATGACCCAAATCTCAGCCCAGGAGCACAAACCCCGTGGGCTGCAGAGAGAAAAACAAGCAGGGTGGGACTGCCTGGGCTAAAGCTGGAATGGGACAATGAACTGCAAGGTGCAAATGGAGCAGAACTGATCCCAGGGAGAGACCCCGGGAGCGCTCGTGCATTTTGGGGCCATTTTGGGTCATCTTGGGTTCATTTTGGGGCCTTTTTGGTTCACCTTGGGACAATTTTGCAACCATTTTGGGTTCACCTTGGGTTCATTTTGGGACCATTTTGGTTCATCTTGGGTTCACCTTGGGCTCATTTTGGGACCATTTTGGATTCACCTTGGGTTCATTTTGTGACCATTTTGGGTTCATTTTGGGACCATTTTGGTTCATCTTGGGTGCAGCCCTGGCTGGGCCCTTGTGCCGCCCAAGGTGGATCTATTGAGAATATCCTTTTAACAAATCCCTGCTTTATTCTTTAACTCTGCCTCCCCAAGACGCCCCAGGAGCCACCCAACCCCTCCCCACACGTGTCCCACAGGGCACCCCACATCCCCCCTGAGCTGGGGTGCCCAGCACAGCCAGCCCTGCTGGCAGAGCCCAGCTCCTGGGGTTACAGGGTGGGGAGGGAAGATGCTGGGGCTGCCTGCAGCTATTCCCTTCCCCGTGGTTGTGTTTGAAGCGCTTCCCTATCGCCCTTTTTGTAAAAGCTTTGGCTTCCCCCCCATAGCCTCAACAGATGAAATCAAAGGGAAGTAGCTCTGCTTGGTGTAACCTGTTTTGATGGAGGAGATAACCGGGGAACAAGTGTCTGACACAAACAAACAGACAGACAGGGGCAAGTCCCACCTCAGCGTTCTGTTGCATCAGATATCAGCGCTTAGATAAACCACAAGAAGGGGGAGATCTCTGCCCTGGGGCTGCAGGACCAGGGGCGACACTCAGGCACTGCCAAGCCCCCACAGTTCCCATCAAAAAAAATCAGCGAGGAGCTCGCTGGCATGGCTTTCATCAGTTGGGGAAAAAAAAAAAAAAAAAAAAAAGAAAATAAAAAAGATGAAAAGAGCTCCCAGCCAAGCAGAAAACTCGCTGCTCTTCGTTACCCCCCATGGAGGCTCAGCACCGGTGCCAAGGCTTGGGATCGGGCAGGGAGAGGGGAAAAGGAGCTGAAAAGCAGAGGGGTAATCCCTGCTCAGCCTGCCCCGCATCCCTGGGGTGATGGGGATGGCAAAGCAACCCTCATGGGGGCAACCGGTGCCTGTTCCCCCTTGCACACAATTGAAAAAAATTCAGAGGTGAGGTAAATTAATATTCACAGGGCTGGGCAGTGAGAAGCCTTAGAAATTATGTATTTATAAAGAATAGGTTAAAAAATGCAAAATTTCATTGTAAGCGGTAGATTTGGGATCAAAACCCAACAAATTTCCGGAAAATGTCCTTTTTTAGAAGCCCTGAAACAGCCCCAGTGCCAAGGCTTGGGATCAGGCAGGGAAAAGGGAAAATGAGCCTAAAAGCAGAAGGGTAATCCCTGCTCAGCCTGCCCCGCATCCCTGGGGTGATGGGGAAGGGAAACCAACCCTTGTTGGGGCAACAATTGAAAAATCAGAGCTGAAGTAAAGGGAGGATTAAGATTCAGGCAGTGACAACCCTTGGAAATTGCAATTTTTTAAATAATAGGTTGTAAAATGGCAAAATTTCACTGTAACTGGTAGATTTGGGATCAAAAACTAAAAAATTTCTGGAAAATATCCTTTTTAAAAAGCCCTGAAACAGCCCCAGTGCCAAGGATTGGGATCAGGCAGGGAAAGGGGAAAAGTACCCTAAAAGCAGAGGGGTAATCCTCTGATTAAATGACTAAAAAATTATTAAAAATGGTTAATGATTAAAAATTTCAGACCTGAAGTAAAGGGAGGATTAATACTCACAGGGCTGGGCAGTGAAAACCTTTAGAAATTATATTTTTAAAATAATAGTTTGTAAAATGACATTGTTTCACTGTAACCAGTAGATTTGGGATCAAAACTCCACAAGTTTCTGGAAAATATCTTTTTTTTAAAAGCCCTGAAATATTTTCTGTGGAATGGGTGTGGATTAAAAGAATTAAAAAAGAAAAAAAAAAGCACTGAGCTCTTCAAACCTCCTACGAAAAGTTGAACAATTTTAACAATTTCCTCAAAAAAGAAAACCCCCACAATTATTTCAAACACTTTCAAAGGTGAACAATGCCCCAAATTACCCTTTTTTTTTTTTTCCCCTCTTCTAAGCCTGGAATTGGCGGGGATATGAAAGGATGATATTATGCCTCTGCTGCTGCCTCTTCCCATCAGATATTTGGGCACCAGTTTTAGATCAAGGGCTTGGTTTACAAAAGAATTTTGGTATTTAATTCCTTAATTTTTTATTTCTTTTTTTTTTTTTTTCTTCTTTTTTTTTCAACTTCTTGGAGCCAGCCTGCATTTTTGGCGATGAAAAACCTGAACCTAGGAGGATTTCTAGGTGTAATATTATTAATTTGGTAAGAGATCTCTCCTTTTTGGGGGGAAGGAGCTGCGTGGATTGGCTTAATTCGGTAGGAAATGGGAAATTTAATTAATGAGTCATCAGCAACCACTCTGAGCCTTTTCCCACATGAAGCAGGGAAGCCAAACACAACATTATTTGTAAGTATTCCTCTAACAATGCCTGCAAAGAGCACAAAAACTTCCCGGGAAGCTCGGCACAAAGGGAGTTTTGTTGTTTATAAACAGAAAAGAGCTGAGAAAACAATGTGGGAAGGGTTGGGGAATATCATCTTGACAGCCTCAGAAAAAATAGCAAAATATTAAAAAAATCACTGGGATAATCTCAGAAAAAAAAAATTTAAAAATCACTGAGGCAACCTAAGAAGAAAAAAAAAAAATCAAAAAATTACTGGGACAGTCTCAGAAAAAAAATCAAAAAATAAATAAATAAATATATATAAAAAAAAAATCACTGAGACAGCCTCAGAAAAAATAAAAAAAATATTAAAAAATCACTGGGATAGTATCAAAAAAAAAAAAAAAAAAGGCAAAAAATATTTAAAAAAATCACTGAGGCAACCTAAGAAAAAAATCAAAAAAATCAAAAATCGCTGGGACAGTCTCAGAAAAAAAATCAAAAAATAAATATATTAAAAAAAATCATCGTGACAGCCTCAGAAAAAATAACAAAATATTAAAAAAATCACTGGGATAGTCTCAGAAGAAAAAAAAAAAAAGGCAAAAAA
This sequence comes from Ammospiza caudacuta, assembly GCF_027887145.1. Taxonomy (NCBI): domain Eukaryota; kingdom Metazoa; phylum Chordata; class Aves; order Passeriformes; family Passerellidae; genus Ammospiza; species Ammospiza caudacuta. The sequence continues at coordinate 6,889,439 of NC_080615.1, forward strand.
TATTTAAAAAATCACTGAGGCAACCTAAGAAAAAAATCAAAAAAATCAAAAATCGCTGGGACAGTCTCAGAAAAAAAATCAAAAAATAAATATAAAAAATATCACTGAGACAGCCTCAGAAAAAATAACAAAATATTAAAAAATCACTGGGATAGTCTCAGAAAAAATTAACAAAAAAATAAAAAAATATTAAAAAAATCATCGGGATTGCCTCAGGGAAAATAATAAAAAAATTAAAAAATCACTGGACAGTCTTAGAAAATAATCAAAAAATATCAAAAAATATCCAAAAAATCATCAGGACAGCCTCAGGGGAAAAACAAAATTAAAAATCATCACTGGAACAGACTCAGAAAAAAAATTTAAAAATGAGAAATTATCACTAGGACAGCCTCAAAAAAATTATCAAAAAATATAAAAAAATCACCGGGACAGCCTAAGAAAAAAGTTTAAAAAAATTTAAATAAAATCACCGAGACAGCCTCAGGGAAAAAATAAAAAAATTAAAAAATCATTGGGACAGCCTCAGAAAAAAATATAAAATAATATAAAAAAATATGAAAAAAAATAATCAGGACAGGCTTGGGGGAAAAAACAATTAAAAATCATCACTGGGACAGCTTAAGAAAAAAGTAAAATAAAATAATCGGGACAGACTCAGAAAAAAATAAAAATATAAATATCAAATAATCATCAGGACAGCCTCAGGAAAAAAAAAATTTAAAAAATCATCACTGGGACAGCCTTGGAAAAAAAAATTTAAAATCAAAAAATCATTGGGACAGCCTAAGAAAAAAAATCAAAAATATAAAAAATCACCGGGACAGCCTCAGAAAAAAATTTAAAAATTAAAAAAACACCAGGACAGCATCAGCAAAAAAAAAAAAAGATTTAAACAGGTTCTTTGTGCCGCTCTTTGCAAATGAAGGAGATTTACTTGTCCTGATTTCCCTGCTTGATTTGAAGGCTCTGAGCCACCAACGCTGCCGCGAATATTTTTTGTTATTTTCAAACAAATTGACTTCGCTGTCCTGCTTTCTTTTCTCAATTACCACTAGAAAGAGGCGCTGCAGCTCTCACTAATGGCTGTCTGGGATGCATAAACTGAAAAAAATCTGAATTTTATCCAACCAAATGTGCTGCCAGTTCTGGTTTAACACTTCTGACTCCCACTACGTTTAATACCAAAATTAAATCCCCATTTTCCTCAGTCTTGATTAATCCTGCCACCCATTAATGAGCACCAAATGTTTCTGGGGGTTCCAGTTCCTTATTTAAGGCCCTGTAAGAGCTCTCAGGGGCTTTTGGAGAGCTTGGGGTGTTTGGGATTTGTTTGGTGCTGGTTTATCCCAAACCCCAAATTTGGGGTGATTTGAGAGCCCTGAGCAGAGGCTGGACTGGCCAAAGTCAATCAGAGTTCATGGATGTGAACAGAACCAGATTTGATCTCTAGTTTAGATTCTGTCAAATAACCCAATTATTTGGATTTCTAAATCAAGGGGTGGGGTTAGTCCCTTTAAAACCTGGAGTTCTCTTGCTTACCCAAAATCTCTTTTTTTTCCTAAATTATCTCAAATTTTATAAGAGGAAAACCATTCCATGCAAAGTTTCCACATCCCCTTGGCCCAGGCTTAGGGCTCCTCATTATTTAGAGAATTTTTGATTCCTCTACATTTTCTCCACCAGTTTTTGTTTCAAAATGTGTTGATTTCTCTTGCTTACCCAAAAATCTCATTTTTTTCCCTAAGTTATCTCAAATTTGCTTGTGTTCTCTTGCTTACCCAAAATCTCTTTGTTTTCCCTAAGTTATCTCAAATTTTACAAGAGGAAAATCATTCCACGCAAAGTTTTCACCTGCTCTTCCACACCACTTTGGCCCAAGCTTAGGGCTCTTCATCACTCAGAGAATATTTGATTCCTCTACATTTTCTCCACCAGTTTTTGCTTCGAAAGGTGTTGATTCCTAAGCCTTTTAATAATCTTAATTTGCTGCACCTAGTGGGTGCTAAGATGATTTCTCAGTGTTGCTCATTTGCCTACAAAGGGATGTGACCATGGCCCTTTGGGAAATTACAGGGCCTTGTAAATGGGATTCAAATCCCAGCGATCCAAATCTCACCCCAGGCAGCCCCAAAGCACAAACCTGATTTTTCGGGTGCCTGTTACACCTGGTGGTGGGCAAACCTGGCAGAAATCGGCGCTCACAGCATCACTGGCACCTTCAAAGGATCCCCCTGAGCCTCAGATTTCCAGATCCAAAGGGATTTGGGGGCTCCATGAGGAGCTGGAGGTGAAAAACCCAATCACGCCTCTGCACCCGCTGCTGCTGGAACTCCAGACTGGATTTGGTTGTTCCCAAAGTCCCTCCCATTTTTCTCCACACACACACAGAGCCCAAAAAATGTTGTTTTCCTTATGGAAAAGCTCCTGGCACAACCCTGTGGATACAGAGCTGAGTGCACCAGGACGGTTCCAAAGCCATCGCTGCTGTGGCAGCGAATTTCTGATTCCATTTCAGACCCGCTGTGGACACCGGGGAGGCATTCTCTGAGCAAATTTCAACCTCAAACTCACTGGGGACGTTGGGGAAGCGCCCTGTGAACTGGGGACATTGGGGAGGCACTCTGTGAGTGAGTGTCAAACTCAAACCACTGAGAACATTGGGGAGGCACTCTGTGAGTGAATTTGAGGACACTGGGGAGGCATTCTGTGACCTGGGGACATTGGGGAGGCACCCTGTGAGTGAATTTCCACCTGAAACCCACTGGGGACATTGGAGAGGCACCCTGTGAGCAAATATCAAACTCAAACCTGATGGGCACATTGGTGAGGCACTCTGTGAATGAATTTCCACCCGAAACCCACAGAGGACATTGGAGAGGTACTCTGTGAGCAAATTTCAAACTCAAACCTGATGGGCACATTGGTGAGGCACTCTGTGAGTGAATTTCCACCCGAAACCCACAGAGGACATTGGAGAGGCACCCTGTGAGCTGGAGAACATTGAGGAAGCACCCTGTGAGTGAATTTCCCTGTCAGAACTGCTGAGGACATTGGGGCAGGCACTCTGTGAGTGGATTTCCATGTCAGACCCACTGAGGACATTGGGGAGGAACCCTGTGACCTGAGGACATTGGGGCAGGCACTCTGTGAGTGGATTTCCACCTCAAACCCGCACAGGACATTGGGGAGGCACTCTGTGAGCAAATTTCTATGTCAGACCCACAGAGGACATGGGGGAGGCACTCTGTGAGTGAATTTCCATGTCAGACCCACTGAGGACATTGTAGAGGCATTCTCTGAGCAAATTTCCATGTCAGACCCGCTGGGGACATGGGGCAGGCACTCTGTGAGCACATTTCAACTTCAAACCTACAGAGGACATGGAGGAGGCACTCTGTGAGCAAATTTCCACCTCAAACCCACGGAGAACATTGGAGAGGTATTCTCTGGGCGAATTTCCCTGTCAGATCGCTGGGGACCCGGGGGAGGCACTCTGGGATTCGCTGCTGTCACACAGGAGGGATCTTGCATGGCTGATCAAGATACCAACGCAATCCTAGCCCAGAGCACATTCCTGATCAACTGCCAGGCTGCAAGAGCAGCAACAGGAGCCCAGAAAAAGCACGGGGGAGAAACTTCCAGCACCCACATTTCCCTTTTTTGTTATTTTTTCTTTTGTTTCCCCTCCCTCTCGTGGCCCTGCCACCCCAGACCCTCCTTACCTGGCTCCACCTGGTCAGGCTCGTGCCGGGTGTCTGTGGAATCTGCAGCATCCCCGCTCATCTTGATCTCTGCAAAAGGAGGCACAACTGATTTTAATAACAGGTCACAGTCCCAGGCAACAGGCACATGTGGCTTCCACTAAACAGCACAAATGAATGTGTGTAATTATAATAAACCATCAGACTTTCAAATTTCTGATTCCTCAACATCCAGGCGCTGGAATATTCATCAGCTCTGAGGATGCACTTTCCCTCCTGTTGCTCTTTTCAGCCCCCCTCACTCCTGTGCCCCCTCCCCAGTTTGCTGGGGGGGTTTTTTGGGGTTTTCACCCTCCTCATCCCTCCTCACCCACGGGATAGAGGGGTGGATTCAGCACTGGGAGCTTCCCAAACCTGCTGTGGTGCTCCGGCTGGGACAGCACCTCCCACACCTGCAGAGATGGGGATCCCTCCAGCTTTCTCCCAAATCCTTCAAGGTGGCTCAAACCCAACTTGGTTTTTCCAAGTGCCTCTATCTGTACTTTATTTCTCCTCTTTTTGTCACTTACAAGTGTTCACAGCCCTCAAAAGCCACCCAAGATCTGCCTTGCCCCAAAGTGCTGTCCCCTGCATTTCCCCCTATCTTCACCCAGGCCAAGAAATTTTGTCATTTACCCTTGAAGTGATGGCTGCCACCACACCCGGGGCCACTTTCTCCTTCGGGGACAGCTGCAAGAAAAGGTGGGAATGGTCAGCTCTGCACTAACAGAGGCCAAGGACACAGAGGTGGGAGAAGGGGAGATCTCCATTCAAATCCGGATGGACACCCCTCAGCTTTTCCCTTTCCACTGGAATTTTAACTGTTTCCAGACTCGTTGCAAAAAAAAAAAAAAAAAAAAAAAAAAAAAAAAAAAAAAGTAAAACTGAGATAAATTTTTTATTATTTGAGTGATTTGCATGTGCTTCCTGCAGCCAATCCCGGCCACAGACTCTCCCCATTTGCATGGCGGAATAACAACAGCGGGGAAGCTGGGCCAGTGTTTGCTGTGGTTTTCTGGGCTAGGGAAGGCAGGTGGAAGCCACCTAAAAGCACCATGCAAACCCTTTTCCTCCTCCCCAGATCCACCTTTTGTTATTCCCAAACAGATGAGAGCAGCCCCGTTGGATTTTTATCCCCATTTCCCTCTTTAGCTCCCACCAAAACAGGCAGGGCTTTGTGTGTGTGTGTGTGTGTGTGTGGTGTGTGCAGGTTTTCTTCTCCCATATTCAAAGCTGCCCTCGTGTGCAAACAGCAGATAATCTGCTTTTCTGGCCAAGATTTCATAGCTTTGATCAAGTTGAAAGTCTGTAACTTTCTCCAGCAAATGAATAAAGGTAGGAAAAAAAAAAAATCAGGATTTTATAGCAGAAACTTTCACATACTTCCTTTCCTTAAATTATATTAAGGATTGAGGGGGGAGAAAAGAGTTGTGGGGTTTTTTCTTTTTTGCCCCCTTCAAATAAACCCTCTGCAATTAAGACATGAACGTTTAGTGGGGCTTCTAAGCATTTCTACTGCAGGAAGAGTAATTACCATCAGCTATAAACACCTTCTTGTCTTGTACCACTGCCAAGGGACCCTAACTTAGGCAATCTACAAAGCACAAAGTTTTGCTGGCTGCCAAAAAGTATTAAAAAAAAAAAAAAGGCAAGTTCTCATAAAATAGAGGAAGAAAAAAAAAATCTAAAAGCCTGCAGAAATTTGGGTGCTTCCTTTGGTGAGAAAGCTTGTTAAAAAAGATAAAATTAGGGAAAGCAAATATTTAATTCCCAAGAGAGAGAGAGCTGAGGAAGGACAGACAGAAAAGCAGAGCATGGAAATCTCTGTCCCCCCTGCAGGAGTGACCCCACACCCCTCTGCCATTAAAAACTGGGATGGGTGGGGAGGGAAGGAGGAATTGCTGCTGCTGCTGCACCTTGATTGCATATCACACGTTATCCACCAGGTAAATCCCCTCCTCCTGCAGCTGGGAGATGAGAGATGCCCTGGGATTCCCATGCACAGGAATTTCATTTTCAGTGAGATTCAAAAAAAAACCCTATAAATGTGCACAAATTATTACAGTTTGAATATCTTGAATTTTATTTTAAGAGAGATTAAAAAAAAACCCTATAAATGTGCACAAGTTATTACAGTTTGAATATTTTGTCAGGAAAAAGAAAATAAGAAGGGAAAAATAAGCAGAAAGAAAAGGAAAACTGCTGATCTAAGAGGTTTAAGGTTTAGGACAGATTTTGTATTCTGGATCTGTATTTAGGATTTTTGTAATTAATACAGATTTTGTGGGTGACAGGGCAGCCCCAGCACCCTCCAAGGGATCCTTGGGAACAAGGAGCAGACACACAGAGCAATTATTTTCTAATCTAATTGCACCCAAACCCCTTCCAGTGCAACCAGAGCAATGCAAACCCATCTTTTACCCCTGCTCCATCCTCAAAACCACTTTCAGACAGGGCAGCTCCTTCCACACAGCTCTGCCAGCTTAGCAATACACACAGGATAATTAGGCTTGGAGAAAAAAAAAAAATAAAAATAAATAAATAAAAAAAAATAAATAAATAAAAATAAATAAATAAAAATAAATAAATAAAAATAAATAAATAAATAAATAAAAATAAATAAAAATAAATAAATAAAACCTCTCTGGGAAAAATAACCCAGCTTAGGACAGCCTAACTGCAAACCACAGCCCTATTAGGAGCCGCCAGTGTGGCCTGGGCCATATTAAAAATGTGCTGCAAACAGAGCAGGGGCAGGGGCAGGCGGGGTGGTTGGGCCAGACCAAAGGAGCTCTGCCCGTGCAGACACTTCTCCAGGACATATCTGCATCTCTATTTGTGCTGAAACAAACGCTGTCAGCAAACCAAGCCTTTCCCAAGCTGCTGCCTGAGCCGGCCCGATGGCTGCAAAAGGGGAATCTGCTCCTGGAGCAGGGGGAGCTGGGCTGGCCTGGGAGCATCACCCCGGGTTTGAGGTGTCTGGGCCCCTCTGGAGGCCGCAGGGAGCTGAAATATCCGAAATTTCCAAATGAAATATCCAAAATTTCCAAATGAAATATCCAAAATTTCCAAATGAAATATCCAAAATTTCCAAATATCCAGGGAGCCGAAGTATCCAAAATGCTCCGGGAAGGGGTGGTGGCACCAGCAGGGAGGTGTCTCAGCAGAGAGGAGGGTGTGAGGGGCATGGGAGTCCCCCTGTGGGCTGAGTCTTCTCTGAAAATCATTAAAGTTGGAGAAAAAGCCTCCAAGATAAAAACTGGGGTTAGAGCTGAGCTCAGGCCTGCACAAAGGTTACAGAGGGGCCTCAAAGCTGCTCAAGTCTTCTCCTAAAGTCATTAAAGTTGGAGAAAACTTCCGAGATAAAAACTGGGGTTAAAGCTGAGCTCAGCTCTGTTACAGAGGGGCCTCAAAGCCGCTCAAGTCTTCTCCTAAAATCATTACAGCTGGAAAAAAAAACCCTCCAAGATAGAAAGTGAGGTTAAAGCTGAGCTCAGCTCTGTTTCGGAGAGGCCTCAAAGCTGCTCAGGGACCCCAAAACTGAACGGCTTTTGTGGAGGGGTGGAAAAATCCCCTCCCATTGTGCTTGGGCTCCAAAGGACTCCTGGAAGCTCCAGCTTTTCTGTCAGCACAGGGGGATGATCAGGGGCAGTGGGAGCACAGCCCCAGCTCCAAACCCTGCCCTGAGAGAGGGCACAGGGTCCAGCCGGGGAATGTCCCCGTGAGGAAAGAGTCACCTGGAGGGCTGGATGGGTCATTTTTTTACCTTTCCTTTTTGCCCCCCTCAACGAGTCTGGAAGCAGTTAAAATTCCCATTAAAAGGGAAAAACTGAGGGGGTGTCCATCTGAATTGGATGGATGGATGGATGGATGGATGGATGGATGGATGGATGGATGGATAGATGGATGGATGGATGGATGGATGGATCATTTTTTACCTTTTCTTTTTGCCCCCCCCAAACGAGTCTGGAAGCTGTTAAAATTCCCATAGAAAGGGAAAAGCTGAGGGGGTGTCCATCTGAATTTGATGCCTGGATGGGTGGATGGGTGGGTGGGTCATTTTTTTTACCTTTTCTTTTTGCCCTCCCCAAACGAGTGTGGAAACAGTTAAAATTCCCATTAAAAGGGAAAAGCTGAATTGAATGGCTGGATAGGTGGATGGGTGGATGGGTGGGTGGGTCTTTTTTTTACCTTTTCTTTTTGCCCTCCCCAAACGAGTCTGGAAACAGTTAAAATTCCCATTAAAAGGGAAGAGATGAGGGGTTGTCCATCTGAATTTGATGGCTGGGTGGACGGCTGGCTGGCTGGCTGGGTGGGTTGGAGCCTGTGGGGCATGTGTCCCCCAGAGACACCAACCCCAGCACACCCAGAGCAGTTCTCCGGCCAGCCGGGCTCACACCCTGAGCCAATTCCCTCCTTGGCAGCCTCTCCTGGTGTCCAGGGCTCCCCAGCCCACTCAGGCTGCCCACAGAGCCACCCCAGAGCCCTGCAGGGGTTGGGGCTGTGGAGCAAAGGCTTTGGCCACCTTTGAGCCTGGCAGAGGTGGGACATTGCTGCAGCTGCCCTGCAGGCCTGTGTGTGAGCCCAGGGGCAGGCAGGGCTCGTGGAGGGGCTGCAAACCCCCAGGCATCCCCCAAAGAGCAGCACTCCCACAGGGGTACCCAGGGATGGATGCATCCTCCCTCCCTGCAGAGTTTTGTGCTGCACAAAGCCCAGGACAAAAGTCACCAACGTGGCTCCTGTACCCCAAATTATCGTTGGGGTACAGGAGCTCTCTCGGGGTCTGGCTGCTCAGCTCCAGCATCACCCCCAGCTCTGTGCGCGGGGACGGAGCTCGGGCAGGGTGAGCGGGCTCGGCACAGCCCCGGGGGTCGGGCAGGGGTCGCTGCGGCTCCCAGCTCGCTGCAGGGCAGGGGCTGCTCGGGGGGGGTGTGAGGGGCTCACCCATCCTTCCGGAAGCAGCTCCTGAGCCTCGCTGCTCATTCATTCCCGACCCAACCCAGCCTCCCTCAGCGCCCTCCTCATTCATTTCTCCCTCCTTTGTCACGAACTTTTCTCCTTTCAGCGCGTGTCCCATCTCTCTCTCCCGCACACCTCCCTCCAGCTTTGCCGCATCCCTCCGCGGGTTTATCCCTTCTCCCTCCTCCCAATGACAGGAGGCACGGGTCGGGCACTAAATTCTCATTTTCCAGGCACCCGAAAAGTCTCATTTTCCAGCACTCTGCGCCAGCGCTGCTCCCACGTTGTGGGCACGGCTTGGCAGCCCCCTAAACAGATCCGGGCAGCATCCATCCCTCCATCCCCCGGCAGGAATGTGGGAACCTCACCAGCGGGAGAACAGAGGAGGGAAAAGAACGAGGAAAGGTCACGGCAGCGGGATCAAACCCCATTTCCTGCCCGAGCCCACGGCCCCGCTGCCCCGCGCTGCGCTCCGTGCCCTTTACCTGCGTGCACGGACTCCAGGTTCACCATCCTGCCGGCGGGGGGAAATCCGCGGTGTGCCCAGCCTGCTGCCGTCAGCCCCAGGTTGCCAGGGGCTGCCAGTTTGCCCTCCCTCCTCTGCCACCCGCTGCCTCTGGAAGCGGCCGTGGGTCCGCAGCCCAAGGCACCTAGAGCTCCATTGCCTGTTGCCATGCAGGGCCAGGTGAGCATGCGGCGCTGCCACGCCTCGCCCCACCTCCGGCTCCCTCGGGTGCCCTGACACCCAGCAGCCTGGCGTCAGGCCCATGCAAACGCTGCCATTTGCATATTAGTAACTGGGGGAATGGATGAGTCCCTGCAGCGCTGCCAGGCTGCGGGGTGGGGTGGGAAGGAGGGCAGGAAGGAAAGAGCAGCGCTCCGCCCTCGGCACAGCTCGGGAAGCACCCGCAGCACCTGCCCCAAAGCCCCGCCCGAGCCCCCTTTGGGCACTGAGCTGCTCCGGGTGCCACCAGGGGAAGGTGGGCAAGTGAAGGAACAGAGATTTGGGGTCGTTCTGTGCTGTTGTGTCTTCTCAGGCTGGGTTGGATTAGCCCTAAGCACCTCTGGGTGGGCATTGCCCCAGGGGAAGGTGGGCAAGTGAAGGGACAGAGATTTGGGGTCACTCTGTGGTGTTGTGTCTTCTCAGGTTGGGTTGGATTAGCCCCAAGCCTCTCCAGGTGGGCATTGCCCCGAGGGCTGGTGGGTGAGAGAAGGAACAGAGGTTTGGGGTCACTCTGTGTTGTTGTGTCCTCTCAGGCTGGGCTGGACCGGCCCTGAGCTCCTCTGGGTGGGCATCACCCCCAGGGAAGGTGTGTGAGTGAAGGAACAGAGCTTTGGGGTCATTTTATGGTATTATGTGCTCTCAGGCTGGGCTGGATCCACCCTGAGCTCCTCTGGGTGGGCATTGCCCCAAGGGAAGGTGGGCAAGGGAAGGGACAGAGATTTGGGGTCATTATGTGCTCTCAGGCTGGGCTGGATCCGCCCTGAGCTCCTCTGGGTGGGCAGCACCCCCAGGGAAGGTGGGCAAGGGAAGGAACAGAGATTTCACCGAATCCCAGAATGATGAGTTTGGAAGAGACCTCCAAGATCATCAAGCCCAACCTGTGCCCTCACACCTCAACCAGACCACGGCACCAAGTGTCATGTCCAGTCCTTTTTTAAACACATCCAGAGATGGTGATTCCACCACCTCCCTGGGAAGAGCATTCCAGTGCTTTATTATTATTCTTTCAGCGATTTTTTTTTTCCCTAATATCCAACCTGTCCCTTCCCTGCCATAGCTTGAGCCTGTGTCCTCTGCTTCTGTCAGAGACCAACCCCACCTGTCTGCAGCTTCCCTTCAGGAAGGTGTAGAGAGCAATAAAGTCAGCTCTGAGCCTTCTCTTCTCCAGGCTAAACACCCCCAGCTCCTTGGGTTGACAATCCCGTGGCCATGTGTCCTCTCAGGCTGGGTTGGACTGGCCCTAAGCACCTCTGGGTGGGCATCACCCCCAGGAAAGGTGTGGGAGTGAAGGAACAGAGGTTTGGGGTCATTCTGTGGTGTTGTGTCCTCTCAGGCTGGGCTGGGCCTCGATGCTGAGTGAAACAGCACGAAAAGGAAAGTGAAAAGCATCAAAGAAACCCGTGCTGGCTGGAGATAAAGAGCCTGGTTAAATAATAAATAATAGAGATAAAGGCTGGCACATGGAGAGCCTGCTCTCCTGACATGTGCTCCATCTCTGTCCCCTAAGGAGAGGACAGAAGTGGCAGCCAGCCTCTTCCTCCTCATCCTTGCTGCTCTGAGCTGTATTTACCAGCTTCCAGGGAAGCCAGGCAAGAAAAAATCCCCTAAAAATCCCCCCCGCAATGGCTTCTTCTGCAGAAAGAGCCAGAGGCCAGAGCCTGGGCTGTGACAGGGACCGAGCTGCTCCCTGTCCCTGCCATGTGCCACCCTGGTGACCCGGGCAGCCCTGGGGACACCGGTGTGACAGCGCCGAGCTGCTGAAAGCGTTAACGCTCAATTAGTAGCTGCCAGGTACGAGCTATCGCACATTCATCTCTCCCTGGCTGGGTAATTCGCGTTCCAGGGCTCTCGGCTTTCCCACACGCCGCTCTCCCTCCCTCCCTGGAAATTCAGGTTTCTCCCAGGGGATGGGTGGGCGGGCAGGATCTCCAGCCTCACCTGCAGCCCGGCCCCGCGGCATGGGCAGCGAGGACATCCCCGGGACAGGGCGGGGAGCTCAGCGAAACCCTAACGAGGAAAATCTGGAGGAAAACCGGGGGTTCCCGGCTCGCCCTGGCATTTCTTTCCAGGGCAGGGATGGGATTTCAGCCTCCAGGAAGCAGCGAGGTGGCACCAGCTTGGCACGGGCAGCTGCTGGACTGATGCCACCGCTGCAGCCACCAGACCCTGCGGCGTTCCCGGGCACTGCCGCCCTCTTCTCGTGCGTTTTTCTGTGGGTTTTCCCCATCCCGAAAGCCTGACGCGATCGGGTGTCTTCACTGCGTCAAACAGGAATTTATTTGCCGGTGGCTCCCGGCCAGCTCGAGAGGCTGGAGACCACGGGAGCTCTGCTTCCCCCACATCAGAGCGGCTTTTGTTCACCGAGCAGGAGTTTCTCATCTCTCCCTGCTCTTCCTGGCGCTTTTCCCGTTCTCCTGAGCCCACCGGGAGGGTTCTGCCGGTGGCATCTCCAGCCGGGCAGGAATCCCGGGCATCCTTTGGGCAGGGACGCTGTCCCGGCCACGGGCAGGGCACCAGTGCCCTCTCCTGGCCCCAGACACGGCTGGGAATTGCTCTTTCTGGCTGTTATTTTGTGCTCAGCGGGAAATTTTGAATATATAGGTGGTTTTCTCCCCAAGCCTGTCCTCTTGAGTGCCCTGAGCTTTGAGCGAACGCATCCTCCTTATGGGAATCAGGGGATGGATCACAGCATCACCACTTCTTTCTGCTGTGGAAATGAAATTATCAAGCAATACAGGATTGGTTTTACTCCGATCACTGCTAAAATCACTCCCAGACACCACCAAACGCGCTGCCCTTTCTTTTCCGTGTGCTCACCATGACCTGTCCACTCCCCTCTCACTGCAACACCGTGTTTTTCCTCTCCTGCTGCTCCAGGTGTCTCTGGAGGGAGATGAGCTCTGCAGGCAGCACCCGATTTATGGGATAGGGCCTTGGAAGCACAAACTGCAGCGAGACGCTACAAAAATCCCCAATTTTATTTATTTATTTTTTTAATTATTATTTTTGGGAGGGCTGGGGACATCCTGCGATCCTGCAGGGACCACGAGCATCCCTGTCCCGACATCCCGGGAGCGCAGCCGCGCTCCGCCAGCACCCACTGCTGGAGGCCGGGGAACCGCACCGGCTACGGCCGCTCCGGAGCCTCGGAATTCCAAACTAAAACCCAAGGAGGCTCCTGGAGATGGGCCCCGATGGTCCCAGAGCGAGCCCGCGTCCGTCCCGATACCCCCGACATGTGGGAAGGGACAGCAGTGCCTGGAATCCATCCCCACTCTGCTCACAGCCCGCCCCAGAGCTGGGTGTAATTCCCGGGAAATAAAACCCCACAGAGACACAGAACAATCCCCTGCTCCCCCTGCCCCCGAAAAGGGTGAAATGTTGGTGGGTGAAGCGGAGAAAAGCTGGAATTGCTGGTGCCATCCCTGCATTCCCCACACTAGAGGGAAGCAGAGCTCCACATTTCATTTCTCCCTCCAGCAGCTCCGGGCTGGCCCCAGAGCGCCGCCCTCTTCAGCTGGAGCTATGTTAAATTTAAATTTTATCTATTTTAAATTTAAATTTTCCTGGAAAAATTCACCAGGAATATTTTCTGTATTCACCAGGAATATCTTCTCTATTCACCAGGAATATTTTCTGTATTCACCAGGAATATTTTCTGTATACATCAGGAATATTTTCTCAATTCACCAGGAAAATTTTCTCCATTCACCCAGAATATTTTCTCTATTCACCAGGAATATCTTCTCTATTCACCAGGAATATTTTCTGTTTACGTCAGGAATATTTTCTCCATTCACCAGGAATATTTTCTATAATCATAATTAATATTTTCTCTATTCACCAGGAATATTTTCTCTATTCACCAGAAATATTTTCTGTATTCACCACTGAGCCCAAAATTCCTGCATGTTCTCCCCCAGTCCATGGTTCTTCACCAGGTGCAGGCTTGAGATTTACCCCTAAAGGAACAAACCTGAATTCACACACAGAGTGTCATGCACAGAGAGACTTCTAGGCCAAGGATGCTTTAAAAAATCAGTTTATTTTACCTTACAAATGATAAATAATTTGTCTTTTTTAAAAAAAAAAAATTATTTCAAGTGTGTTTTACTTCATGTTCCAATATTAAAATACCTTTCCCTTCTCCCCCCACCCCCTTAAGTGATCGATACAAAAATAATTGTAACCAAATTATTTTTCTTCTTCTTTTGCAAAAAATTCCCGTATTTTAGGCAAAAAGGCACATTGTGAAGGCTTTTCACCAGGAGGCACAGGGGCTCCTCAAGAGCCCAAGAGCTTCTCTCCCCTCTGTGCTTGTCCTAATTTAGTAGAAGAGGACACAGACCCAAGCAGCACTTCCAGTGCTTTGTCTGGTCCCTTCTGGAACATTCCAGGGCCAAGGAAAACTTCAGTGTCACCCTTGTTTAACATATGGGGGAAACCAAGGCACAGCAAAGCAGTACAGTTATTTAAGAGCTTCTTGTGAAGAGCTGGCAGAGCAGGACAGAAAACTGGACGCGGATGTAGAATCCTGTCTGCTTCAGAACCCACCTGGGATCCTCCTCTCCCTTTCCATCACAGGGTTATGGTGGCAGTCACGAGTCTCTAGATGTTTCTTTCTTAGTGGAACAGTCACAAGGCCAACACAAAAAGTTGGGCCTTCACTAGTCTAGAGAGGGATTAATTAAAGCCCTAATTACCAGCCCTTCAGGGGCATGAGATGCTGGGTTATTCCCCCCGGTGTCTCTTCCATCCACAGGGGGATATAACCAGTCAGGCACTAGGAAAAGCTAAAGGCAGGCTCTTGCTTTGGGTGGGCTTCAAAGCCTCCTTGTTCAGGGGCTGTGGTCCCACAAATCAGCTGTTTCCCCGTGGATGTGTCACCAGGAGGTGGTGAAGGCAGCAAAGGCGGCTCTTCAGCAGCAGAGATGTCAGGTCAGCAAATCCTCGCCCTGCCCGCTCAGCTGGAGGCTGGGAAGTGCCCCTGTGAGCTGCAGAGCAGGGCAGCACCCCATTTCCCTGTGCTTCACCCCAAAACCTGCATCTCCTGCTCCAGGGAGCCAGAGCATCCCCACCCAGCGAGGGCAGGGCCCCGTGGGGAGGGAGGCCAGGACAGGCCACGAGGAAAGGCACAGAGCACAAGGCACCGCTGTGAACATCATCCCTTCTCCAGAGCAGCCAGCTCCTCGCTGGGGCAGACAAACCACCCCTGGCAGGCCCGGCCTGGCTCTAAGTTTCCTCATCCCAGAGGCAGAGCTGCTTTTGAGGCACGTAGAAGTGGAAGGTGTAGCCCTTCTGGCAGCTGCGGATGCCGCACTTGTAGGAGCTGAGCCTGCCCGCGGCGTCGCGGCTCTTGCAGTACTTGAGCATGCAGGGGTACCACTCGATGCTGAGCGAGTAGCTGCACATGCAGGGCCTCCAGCGCTCGGGGCACTGCCGGCAGCGCTGCAGCTCCGGCAGGTCTGAGCCCCGGGGCAGAACCTCGAACATGGAGCCGTCCATTCCTGTGGGGGCAAACACACACGGGATCAGGGTGGAGGGAATGGACACCAAAGTCAAGCCCACATGGCTCCCACACTGAGGAGGAGGTTGGACAGAGTGTTTTCAGAAGCTGTTGGGACTAAAATCTGAATGGGAACCACAAGAAAAATAAAAAACTCCAAGAAAAGCAAAGTCCGACAGGTCTGAGGGACACCAAAGGACAGAGCTACCAAAGCCATCCCAACACGGCTCCCAGGGTGAGGAGGAGGTTGGAAAATGTTTCCGGGAGTTGCTGGGATTTAAATCTGAATGGGAACCACGGGAGAGCAAAAGACCCCAAGGAAAGCAAGGTCTGAGCCCTGTGGCACCTCGAACATGGAGCCATCCATTCCTGTAGGGGAAAACACAGACGGGAGCAGGGTGGAGAGAACAGCCACCAAAGTCATCCCCGCACAGCCTGAGGAGGAGGGCGGACAATGTTTCCAGAGGTTATCGGGACTTAAATCTGAATGAGAACCACGGGAGAAATTAAAAACCCCAAGGAAACCAAGGTCCGGCAGGTTTAAGCCCTGTGGCAGCACCTCAAACATGGAACTGTCCACTCCTGTAAGAGAAAGCATGCACAGCACTCAGGATGGAGGGAAGAGGCACCAAAGCCATCCCCACACAGCCCCAAGGCTGAGGAGGAGGTTGGAAAATGTTTCCAGGAGTTGCTGGGATTTAAATCTGAGTGGGAGCCATGGGAGAGCAAAAGGCCCCAAGGAAACCAAGGTCCAGCAGCACCTCAAACAGGCACCCCTCAGGGTGAACAGAGATCCCTCAGGGTGAACAGCGATTCCTCAGGGTGAACAGACACCCCTCAGGGTGAACAGCGATTCCTCAGGGTGAACAGACACCGCTCAGGGTGAACAGGCAGCCCTCAGGGTGAACAGGCATCCCTCAAGGTGAACAGAAATCCCTCAGAGTGAACAGCGATCCCTCAGGGTGAACAGGCAGCCCTCAGGGTGAACAGCGATCCCTCAGGGTGAACAGCGATCCCTCAGGGTGAACAGCGATCCCTCAGGGTGAACAGGCAGCCCTCAGGGTGAACAGGCAGCCCTCAGGGTGCTGCTATGAGATTGAGCCATAGGAGACAGCCACCAAAGGCAGCTCTGGTACGTCTGCACAGTCCCCAGGTCAAGGAGGAGGTTGGACAGAGAATCTCCAGGGACTTAAATCTGAATAGGAACCACAGGAGAACAAACAACCCCGGGGACAATAAGCCAAAAGACACAAAACCCTCTCTCCTCTGGGTTTGTGGAGGAGGTGAAAAGGTTACTTTTAAAATCCCAAATTAGGTTCACTCAGGGAGCGCCAGCAGGAGGAGCGAGATCTGCTCACACACAGGCAGGGTGACACACGTGCCTCAGAGCCAAAACAATCAGTACTGATCCCCAGGAACCTGGCAGGAGCCAGCAGGGCACCGTGCCAGCCCACTGACAGCAGCAGCTCCAGGGAAATCACCTTTCTCCAGCCAGAACTTGACATCTTCCTCCCGGGTGTAAATGGCCTCCCTGGCCTCCGCGCAGACGTTGTGGATGTGGGAGCTCAGCTGGGCTGCCTTGCTGAAGTTCACGGCCACGTCCATGCTGAGGTGCTCCAGGCCTCGCACCTCCTCTGCCTGCCTCACTGTCCGCGGGTTTTTCTGCCGAGGAAATCAGCACAACTTCAACCCTGGGCGCATCTCATCCCTTAGAGCACAATGTGATGTGGTAACACCACCAGATGTGAGAACAGATGTGCACCTGCACCCTACCTGGGTGAGTAAAATAACCTGTTGGTACTGAAACCACGATGTTTTACCCTTGCCTGTCATAGTTTCTCCAGGTTTTGTCCTGATAAAGGTCCCAGATCAGTCCTGGCTTCATTGGGGCAGGGATTTTCACATTGCTGACACAAATTAGGCTCCACTAAATCTGGATCAACACCATTGATAAACTCAGTTTAATACCAAACCCCTCAAGCAGGTGCTTGCTGAGGTGCTCCAGGCCTCACTGTCTGGGGGTTTTTCTGCAGAGGAAATCATCACAACTTCAATCTTGGGCGCACCTCATTCCTTACAGATATGAGAACAGATCCTATAACCTGTTGGTACTGAAACCACGATGTTTCACCCTTGCCTGTGGTGGTTTCTCCAGGAATGGTCCCAGATCAGTCCTCGCTTCATTGGGAAAGGGATTTTCACACCCCAACACAAATTAGGCTCAACTAAACCACGACACCAATGAGGCTCAACTAAATCTGGCTCAATACCACTGACAAACTCAGTTTAATACCAAACCCCTCAATCAGGAGGGGTGGTCAGGGGTGGGTTGAAGGGCTGAGCAGCCAGGGAACAGCCTGGGGAGGGCATCCAGGCAGGAAAACGCTGAGGATTCCTGGCTGGAGGGGAGGAGGGAGCCGGTACCTGGCGCAGCTTGGCCATGGACTCGCTGGGGATGATCTCGTTGCGGTGCAGCCGGGTCACAAAGCACAGGGCCTGGAACTGGCTCTGGCCCCTCTCCAGCTCCCCCAGGATTAAGGCACGGAAAATCTTCACCTCCTGACACAGAGAGAGAAATAACAACAGTGAGAGCCATCATCTTCATGCCTTACTGAGTAAGCAGCTCCAGATTTCCTCTGCTGCCTCCCCTCACTTGCTCCTTGACAAGTGGAGAAAAAGTTACTCATCCCTGAGTGTGTGGAACAGAAATAAAAATGGAATTATTAAAGGCAGAAGGAGCCATGATCAGCTGCAGCTGACTTCCTTTTCTGTCCAGGTCACTAATTTTGTCACTTTAGATGACATGGATTGCAGTCCTTTCCAGAACCAACTTGGAAATCAGTCACAGTTACTTCATGTAGAGCTGCAGAATTCCTTGGCCAACAGCAGGACCCTGTGTGCTGCCCTGGCACCAAACCCTGATTGCTTTGCAGGGATCAATCCCTCCCTATTTAGGGGCATCAGTGCCCTCTGTGGGCATCTGCCACCCCTTGGTGCCATCGCATCCTAATCCAAGGGATGGGACAGGGAAATCAACCCCTGCCTTTGGCACCTCCTGCAGCCAAACCCCTGCACAGAGAGCTGGGCAGGGCTGGAGAGCAGAACCAGAGATCAGACCCCTCTCCTCCTGAGCTGTTCCTGCTGGATGCCTCACTGCCCTGGCCTCTGCCAGCCTCCCTCTGCCCCAAAAGGAAGCATTTCCCCTTTTCCAGCCTCCCTCTGCCCCAAAAGGAAGCATTTCCCCTTTTCCAGCCTCCCTCTGCCCCAAAAGGAAGCATTTCCCCTTTTCCATCCTCCCTCTGCCCCAAAACGAAGCATTTCCCCTTTTCCAGCCTCCCTCTGCCCCAAAAGGAAGCATTTCCCCTTTTCCATCCTTCCTCTGCCCCAAAATGAAGCATTTGCCTTTTCCAGCTGATCCTCTGCCCCAGAAAGGAACACTTCTCTTTTCCAGCCCCAGAAAGAAGCATTTATCTTTTCCAGCCTCCCTCTACCCCATGAGGGAGCATTTCTCTTTTCCTGCTCACTGAGACCCCTGTTTATTTCCTGCCTTCTCTCCCATGCCCAGAAGAACAGCGGGAATGCCATTCAGTGCACATCTGGACAGCTGCAAGAACAGCATTTTTACACCCCAGGATGGGAGGAATCATCTTGCTGCTGCAATTCTTGACTGCACAACGGCACTGAGAAGAAAGAGATTCCAAAAATTCTTGTGAAATTGCTGTGGAATTTTTTACTTTTTTTTCTGAGAGATTTAATGGGGAGGTGTCCCACTGAGTCACTGGAACAAACCACATTCCCCATCCACATCTGGTCCAGCTGGGAGCTCCCCCAGCATGCAGGGCCCATGGATGAGTGGACTAAAACCAGCAGCTGACTCTGGCATATTCCTCAGCTGAGGGTTTAATTCCAATTCCCTTTGAACAGGCTGGGAAAAGCAAGCAGGGAGAGCCACGCTTTGCATTCAGGCTGAAAAACCTCCACAGGCAGGAGATTAAAAACAGTGAAGCACTTCCCAGGTTGGAGGCGATTTTTGTAAAATGAGAACGTGCTGAGCAGCTGATTAATCCTCCTGATCCATCCATTTAAGAATTAGCCTTCAGCCAGGCAGCTCTTTCCTCCTCAGGGCTGATGCAGATGAAGAATTCTCAACTCCCTGTGCCCAAACTCCCAGAGGTGGCACCAAGGGTGATGCACTGGGACAGGCTGAGTTGCCAGCATTGAAACAGCTTAAAAAAGCTGCTTTTTCAAGGATATATTTTCCAGGATATATTTCCAAGGATATATTTCCAAGGATATATTTCCAAGGATATATTTTCTGGCTCCTGCAGCATTCTAAGGGGGGAAATCCCACCTTTAGCTGGACCTTGCAGTGACCACTCTGTCCTAAACAAAACCAATTTCTTCTTTTCTCTGTCTTGTCCCAAATCCCTCCCTGGCTTTGGTCTCTCCCTGCAGCCCCAGGTGGAGCAAGAACCAAACCAGGCTGCTTCAAAAAGATTCCAGAGGGAAAAGAGCTTGAATAAGCAGACAGGACTCAGTTTCTTCATGCACAAAAGCCCCTTCTTTGGTCACAAAGCTCATATTTATGGGAAATATCAGAAGGAATGTGTAAGACTTAACTGGCTAACAATACACTTATTTATTTGTGTGTGTTGGTCAGTAAATGGCCCGGCTGTATGTCTGTCAAATCTCTATATTTGGTTATAGAGAGTTAGTTAGCTTCTATATTTTAAAGTTATAAAGTTTATATATTATATATTTGAAGTTATTATATATTATATATTTGAATATATAAATATATTTATATATTTATATAAATACATAATTAATTATTTATACTAATATATAATCTATATAATATATAATATATAATAATGTGTATAGTTATATTTATATATTACTTTATCTGTTTATATTGATATTGCTATTTTCTTTGTAAAGTTTATCTATTTAAAAGTTTATATAGTATATATTTTAAAGAATTAGTTTGGTTAGTTTACATATTTTCTCCGCTGATTCTCATGGGACAGATTTATTGTTTATGCAGGTGTAAACTTATTTTTCTTACTAGAATAGGTCGTTAACTGCCTTTATTCTTATGATTTTTCCTTATGGGAACTTATAAGGAACTTATAAGCTAAAGCTAGCTTAGCTAGAATAGCAGGGTCGAAACAATATTTTATAAATATAAATATAAATATAAATATAAATATAAATATAAATATAAATATAAATATAAATATAAATATAAATATAAATATATTTATTAAGTATTTATAAACTAAATATATAAATATAAAATATGTATAAAGTAAATCTAAATAAATATATTTATAAAATCTATTAAATTATAAAATGAATATATAAATATGTAAATATAAAAATATATTTATATTAATATATGTATATATAATATAACTACATAATATATATATTAAAATATAAAATGAAAAAAATAAGATTAAAAAAATTAAATATAAAATATTATTTCTACTTGTCTGTAACAAAGAGCCACCAAAGCTTTCCCCAAAGCTTGGAGAGCACCTTCCCCTCCTTTTCCCAGCAGGAAGAGCAGTGAATCAGTGCCAAGGTGGGTACCCAGCCAAGGCAGCAAAAAGCACCCTGAACTCCAGGTTCCTGCAGAATTTCCCAGCAGGGAACAAGTCCCAGCAGAGCAGGGACTCTCCAGATAACTCAGGGTGGGGAATCCTCAGCCCTGAGTGGGGCAGTGACAGCTGGGCTTGGGGTTTGGGGGACAAAAATGGGGTTTGGGGACAGCCAGCCCTGCAGCAAGGCCACAGCAGCTCCTCAAGGCAGGAGGGAAATCAGTGCTCCAAAATCCTGCTGTTACAGCAGGGAAATCAGTGAGAGATGTCCCAGGGAAATCAGTGCTCCAAAATCCTGCTGTTACAGCAGGGAAATCAGTGAGAGATGTCCCAGGGAAATCAGTGCTCCAAAATCCTGCTGTTACAGCAGGGAAATCAGTGCTCCCATTCCAAAATCCCATTATTTCAGCAGGGATATCAGTGCTCCCCCTCCCAAAATCCCACTATTTCAGCACAGAAATCAGTGCTCCCACTCCCAAAATCCCATTATTTCAGCACAGAGATCAGTGCTCCCATTCCAAAATCCCATTATTTCAGCAGGGATATCAGTGCTCCCACTCCCAAAATCCCATTATTTCAGCACAGAAATCAGTGCTCCCACTCCCAAAATCCCATTATTTCAGCACAGAGATCAGTGCTCCCATTCCAAAATCCCACTATTTCAGCAGGGATATCAGTGCTCCCACTCCCAAAATCCCATTATTTCAGCACAGAAATCAGTGCTCCCACTCCCAAAATCCCATTGTTTCAGCACAGAAACCCCAGTGCTGCCTGTCCCTGCCCACGGCACTCGCCAGGAGGAGCAGGGAACTCCTCCAGCTCCTTCCCTCCCATCCATCTGTGGGGTGCGAGCAGCTCAGCCCCCCCTGCAAGCCCGGGTTTTTTTTTCCAGCAGGGATTCACAATCCTGTGTGGTCCAGCTCCCAGCCCAGCAACCATTCCCAGGGAAATAAATCACTTCAATAAATCCTGCAGCCCTCCTGCCAAATTTCTCTCCCCTAAGGACATGGGGGCTGTTGTGGGGACCCAGTTTTGTCTTTGCAGTGGCACAGGAAAAAAAGGAGAATGCGCTGCTGGGGGACAGGGGGTGACACCAGCACTGCTGGGGCCGATTCTGCACTGCTGTCAGCACCCAGGGATGCAGAATTCCCGGAGTTTGCGCAGCACAGGGAACTCGGTGCTGCATCCACGCCCGGGGTCCAGCCAGCTGAGCTACCCTGAATGGGTGGGGATTATGGATTTTAACCCCTCTGTGCCTGGAAGTGGCTGGGATGGAGAATTTGGGTGTGCTGCCTTTTATATTCGGGTATCTGAAAAGGCAAATCAAGGATGTGCTGGGAGAGGGGGAATAAAAAGCAAACTTTCTGAGCAACAAACACAATTCTACAGAGTAAAAAACACCAGGGTATTTTAATGACCGCTCCCAAAGGCTGCTGAATGTCCCTCATTTCCCACTTTTGGTATCAGTTCAGAGAAGAAGCCGCTTTCCAAACCACACAGATAAAATCTGAGCTCAGATGCCTTCTGTGCCACCTGGTGATTTGTCACCCAACACGTGTCCCCGCTGGCATGAGGAAATTCTGACACCAGCACCCCAAAACCATCACACAGCAGCTGTATCCACACGGGAAGCACTGGCAGTGCAAGGGTTAAAGCACTCCCCAGGCTTCCCCGCTTGTGTTTCCAAGCCCAACTTTTCCAGCAATGGGAAGGGAAGAGAAACTTCTCCCTATCTTTGTGCTGACCTTGAAATAAACCCACCTACTTTGTTCCCAGGCCATGTTTAACAACTGGCAACCTCACTCCACTCCGATCAGACACAGCAGTCAAGGTTGCTGAGCCCCGTCATTATTTTTTTTCATACAAAATTTGATTTTTTGCAATATGAAATTTGATTTTTTGCAATACGAAATTTGATTTTTTACAACACAAAATTTGATTTTTCGCAATACATAACCCTATGCCTGACCACGTTAAAAGAAGTGTTTTCATTCCCTTCTTTCAAACTGCAAGAAAAGAAAAGGTCACCCCTGTTCTGCTCAGAAAATCAGTCCCAGTTTGAGCTTGCACTGCCCAGTTTGTGCTGCACCAAGGAGAAAATAACCAGGTGTGCTCTGAGGACACAGCTCCAGCTCTGGAGGGCAGGCAGGGATGGAAGAGAAAAGAAAATCCCAGAAAAGAAAGCCCCAGGCATTGCTCAAGTCCCACCAAAGCAATGAACAATGATCTCATTTAGCTCCTTTCTTCTCCAGCCCCTGGTCTGGCAACCACAAATTGCCAGCAGCAGAGAGAAAAAAAAAAATAATAAAAAAAATAGCAAATAAACCCCTGACTTTGGACAAACCCCCTGCAGTTTAAGCCAGAGGAATGGAAAACTCATTTGTGGAAAAACCCCAGCATCCTGGCCACATCATCAGGCTCAAGGGCAGCAGACAACAACCCCAGCTGCTGCTGGGAACGCTCAGAGCCCCACAACCTCCAGAGCAGGCAGAAATTGTGTAATTTGGGTAATTTGGGCAGAACTGGGAACTGTCTGGGTGCAGCTGCAGCAGGTCAGGCGGGGGGGGATGCCCGGCCAGGCTTGCTCACACATTACTCACCTCACCACAAAGCACCTCCTGCTCCTTTATGTTCCCCTGGCTTTTCCCAGCTATTTTCCAGCAAATCCACGGAGCAGACAGAGTCAGGCCCCAGCTGCCCCAAAAGTGAGGATCGGGAATGCATTTCTGCAAGTGGGATGCTTGCAAAGCCCTCCAGGGACCATCACTTCCAGCAGGGGCTCAGGATTTAACCCATGGACCCAAAACGCCTCCGGAAAACCCCAATCCAGAATAAATTCAGCCCTAAAATTGAGGATCAGGAATGTATTTCTGCAAATGGGATGCTTGCAAAGCCCTCCAGGGACATTCACTACCAGCAGGAGCTGTGGATTTAATTTATGGACCCAAAACACCTCCAGAAAACCCCAATCCAGAATAAACTCAGCCCTAAAACTGAGGATCAGTAATGTATTTCTGCAAACTGGATGCTTGCAAAGCCCTCCAGGGACCATCACTTCAGCAGGGGCTGCAGAGCTTAGGATTTAATTTATGGACCCAAAACACCTCCAGAGAGCCCCAACCCAGAATAAACTCAGCTCTAATAAGGATGGGAGGGAGAGAAGATGTAACACACACTCAGTTGGGTTAGTGGGTGAGCCCTGAGCTCTCACGAGGAGCTGAAGCAAGTGAGAAATGCTGAATAAAACCACCAGGTCACATCCCAGGTTCTGCCTAGAGGATCTGCAGCGAGTTTGGATTTCCCTGGCCTGGGAATGTGCAAGTTTGCAATCCACGGATTCAGAGCCCTTCCTAAACTCCCATGGCTTGCAATTATTTAATATTTTCTTTAATAGGAGTCACAGGACTGCTTCCCTGCACATGTGCTGGAGTATTTGAAACATGCCGGATTTGAAATATGCCACATTTGAAACATGCCACCACTTCCAACATCGCCATGGCTTCTGCTGGCACCTCAGGGAGGAAAAGGGACATCAGGGAGACTGGGATTGAACAGGGAAGAGGCACCAGAACAATCCCTGGCAAAAAGGCTCCAAGGTTCACAGCACCTTCCTATCTCATGGCTCTGGGCTTCCTCCTGCTGCAAAGCAAAGTCCACCTGAGCAAAGAGCCAGGATGGGGGGTTGGAATGAAGATAACACAGCCATGGCAGCCTGAGCAAGCTGTGCTTCCCTGGGCTGTGGGAGTTCTCTGCATCCAGCCAGGATTGGCATCTCCATCCCATGGGATGTGTGGGATTTGGGGCTTCAGCTCAGAACTGACAGCTGCCAGTCCCACAGGAGCCCCCAAAGGCAGCAGGAGCCCCCCTGAGGAATCACCTGCACCCCATGGCATCGTGGAGAGAGATATCCCAGAGATACAGCAAAGCACGGACACCTCCACAGCAGGAACCCAAAATCTCCCCAGCCCTGCCCCTGCTCCCTGCCTGGCTGAGCTGAGCCTGCCACGCAAAACTCTGAGGAATTGGGCAAAACTCTGAGGAATTTGTGCAAAACTCTGAGGAGTTGTGCAAAACTGTGAGGAATTGTGCAAACGGCGCTGCTCACAACTCAGGCAGGAGCACCAGAGCTGCTGCCTGTCCCCACCGGGATATTCCAGCTGTTTCCAGCACGGAGGCAGCCCCGGGCACAGGCGTGACAGCGGTGGGCACAGCGAGCCTGGCTCACTCTCCTGGAGCTGTGCGGGAGAGCTCAAACAAAGCCCCCGACGGTGCGAGAGAATGGATGGGCTTTTCCCTGTGCATTCCCAGGGTCCTTCCATGCCTCTGGAACAGTTCTGGCTCCCGGACACCCAGTCAAGATTCTCCAGCTTCCGAGCAGGGATGGACTCGGGTCTGGAAGGAGGACGCGAAGATCGCCATCCCCAGCGCTCATCCCACAAGAAGCACTCACGGAGTGCACGAAAAGCCCTGACCAGACCCTACAGAAAGCGCCAGGGGCCAGCGCTCCCATCCCGCAGCCTTCACCGTCCTCCGGCCCCGCCGGGACCACGCGGCACCCGGGGATGCTCTTATCCGAAACCCTCGGGGATGGACCCAGCTCGGTCCTTGCCGAAACCCTCCGGGAATGATCTCCTCGCTCCATACCGGTCTGAACGCCCCGGGAATGTTCTCCCAATCCTGCTCTTATCCGACAACCCCGGGGATGCTCTCCCCGGCTCCCTCCCTGCCCGAACCCCCCGGGGATGCTCTCCCCACTTCGCTCCCTGCCCGAACCTCCTGGGGATCCTCTTCCCAGCTCCATACCGGTCTGAACCCCCCGGGGATGCTCTCCAAGCTCTGTCCCTTCCCGAACCCCTCGAGGATGCTCTCCCCACCTCTCTCCCTGCCCGAATCCCCTGGGAATGCTCTCCCAGCTCCGTTCTTATCCCAAACGCCCGGGGGATGCTCTCCCCGGCTCTCTCCCTGCCCGAACCCCCCGGGGATGCTCTCCCCATTTCGCTCCCTGCCCGAACCCCCCGGGGATGCTCTCCCCAGCTCCACACCAGTCTGAACCCCCCAGGGACGCTATCCCCCAGCCCGTACCTGTCTGAAATCCGCCGTGAGCGTGACGAGGGCGCCGTCGGCCGCCCTCAGCTCCAGGCTGACGCAGTCGGCGCCGCTGTCGGCCTGCAGGCTCTCCTCCGTCACCTGCCCGCCGGGCAGCCGCACCCGCACCCGCAGCTCAGCGCGGGCAGCGGGGCCGGGCAGCGGGGCCAGCGCCAGCCAGAGCAGCGCGGGCAGCGCCGGCAGCCGCGGGCCGCGCATCCCCCCGGGCCGGGCTCAGCGCATCGGGCGGGGGGCGCGGCCGCAGCGCGGAAGGCGGCGGGGAAAGGCGGCCCCGCCGCGCCCCCGGCCCCGCGGCGCTGCCTCGCTCGCCGCGCTCATTCAGCGGCCCTCGCTGCGTCCCTCCCTCCCTCCCTCCCTCCCTCGCCGAGCGGGCTCGGCCCTCGCCCCCCGCCCGTCACTTCCCCCCCGGAGCCGGGACGGCCCCGCCGAGCAGCGCCCGCCCCGGCGTTAAAGGAACAGCGCCGGGCACGGAGGGGGAGCGGCGAGAGGCGGCCGAGACCGGGATGAGCGCATGGAGCCATCAAACAGACCTGGATGTGCACATGGATCCAACAAACAGACCTGGATGCACATGGATCCATCACCCAGAGCCATGGATGTGCACATGGATCCATCACAAACAGACCTGGATGCACATGGATCCATCACAAACAGACCTGGATGCACATGGATCCATCAAACAGAGGCCAGGATGTGCACGTGGATCCGTCATCCAGGGCCGTGGATGAGCACATGGATCCAGATCCCAGGCTGTGCACATGGATCCATCACACACAGCCCTGGATGTGCACATGGATCCAGAGCCCAGAGCCCTGGCTGTGAACGTGGATCCATCAAACAGACCTGGATGAGCACACGGATCCATCAAACAGCCCTGAATGTGCTGATCCATCACCCAGAGGCCAGGCTGAGCACATGGATCCATCATCCAAAGTCCTGGATGAACACATGGATCCATCAAACACAGCCCTGGATGAACACATGGATCCATCACCCAAAGCCCTGGATGAACACATGGATCCATCAAAAACAGCCCTGACCCCACAGATCCATTATCCCGAGCTCCAGCCTTGAACACCTCTAGGGATGGGGCAGCCACAGTGAAATACACTCCGAGATTTCTGAACGTGTTCTTGCTGCAAGTCAATCGATATCGATGTGATTCCTCAGGCTCCCAGTGCCACAGGACTGGTGTGAGCCACACTGGAGGCATCCCTGTCCCTGAGGATGTCACTGGGACACTTCAGAGCCCCTCTCTCCCAGAAATGGGTGACCTGTGTGGCTTCAGAGCCTGCACTCACTCCCCAAACACCCCCAATCTGCCCTTCACCTTCCCGGGTCTGTGATCATTTCCAGATGGGCAGATGCTGCTGAAGGGCCCCTTTGATTTCAAAAGGTCTCTCTGCAAACACAAAGGTCACTGTGGCAGCAGGATCAGGGCCTTGGAGAAAGAGCTTTGTGAGGAGGAGCACAGAAATAAATGGAAATAACCATTTAAAGCCACGCTTCCAGGCAGGGGGATCACTCTTGTCCAAATAGTGCTTTTTGTGTGACCTCACACAAGATTTAACCCTAAATTTTCACAGCTCCCCTCAAGCCAAATTGGCTCCTTGAAACGTTTTTCAGGACAATAGCAGTGCTGAAAATAAGAGAAGGAAAAGTTAAGAGGTGGAAAGGAGGGAGGAAAGCAATGGGTACAAAAAGAGAGGGAGGGCCCACAAGGTAGGAAAGGCACAGAAAGATCCTCAGGACAAAAGCTGCAAAAGGAGAAGGCCCCACTCACACAGTGGATTTATTCAGAGGAGATTATGCAAAAAACCAGGAGGATCCCAGCAGGGGCTGGAGGGAAGAGCCATGAGGTCAGTGGGCACAAAAAACCCTTAGAGAGCATTCCCTCATCCCAAATCTGGAATCCACGTCCCTGTGGCAAATTCAGATTTATCTGAGCCCTGGATCCCAGGGTGTGAGAGGTGATTCGGGAACATCCCTCTCTGTGCTGCTGCAGCGTGGGAGTACAGGGTGTTCTTTTCCTCCTGGTGGCTCCTAGAGCAGAGGAAATCATCAGTTTGGCTCAGCAGCTTGCCAGGAATGCTGGAGTGCTCCTGCAGATTGCAGCTCTGACTTGGGAGCTGTGGGTTTGAGCCCAGTCCCAGAAACGAACGGACACACAGATAAGAAATGCAGACAGGAGATTAAAAATGCTGGCAGGAAACAGAATTAAAGAGCAAGGAGCTGTTTGGGAGGTAGCAGGGAGCAGAAAAACAATCAGGGAGCACAGGAGGGACAGCTTTGCTGAGGTGTGGAAGGGACTGGAAGGTGCCAAGGGACAGAATGGTCAGCAGGTGACAGTGAAGGGAATTCCTGAAAAGCAAGTGCAGCTGCACGGCTTTGGGACAGCTCTGAGTGGCCAAACCAAGGGTTTTCTGCCTTTCTACCTTTGCTGTTTGCTGCTGTGTGGATGGAAGCTCCTCTGCAGCCCAGGGAAGGTGAAACATTCCCCGCAGCTCAGTGTGGATCAGCCTGACTGCGTGTTAATGACCTGCGCCAGGATTTTCTGGTATGTGAGCACACTGCAGCTTTTTTACCGGGAGAAAACTTCCATTAAAATACCTCAGCCACGAGGCTGAAGGGGGAAAAAATGTGCTGCTAAAATCCCAGCTGGGCTCTGCTGGGAAGCTGCAGTGCGTGGGAGCAGGGAGGTGCAATCTGACCCAGCGCTTGCCTTGGTGCCTCTGTCATCCCTGGGGAAAACCACGGGGATTTGGCCAAGCTCCAAATCCTCGCTGCCTCTTCCTCACTCAGGGCTGGGTGTGCAGAAGCTCCTTCCAGCCCTGCTAACTGCTTGCACAGATGCAGGGCAGGAATGGGAAGGCAAGGGGAAGGAAAGCCAGAGTTTTGGTTGCACTCTGCAAACCCCACTCGGATCCGAAGCCTTCCAAATGAAAATCCCCCCAGAATAAGCTTTTACTGCCTGCTCAGTGCCTGAATTTCTCATTTTGTTTACTCTGCTGTTAATCCCAACTCCAGTTGCTGTAACTGAGGTCAGGGGTCGGGCCCAAACGTTCTGCCTTGAGCTCTTTAATCTCCCACCCTTCATTTTTGGTGCCAAACCACTTTTAAAGCTACACGAAAGCCCCATCAGTGCTTTTTGAAGGATTCAGTCAGGGCAAGTATTTTGGGGAGCTGAACACACAAAACCCAGCTATTTGCCATTGTTCCCAGCACTACAGAACTGAAAGAGCTCAGGGAGAGTTAATTGGATTTTTTTTTCACTCTCCTGGTCCCCCAACTTGTAGATTAAATCCCAGCTATTATCAGGAATGTTATTACCAGGGACCTGTGGCTTGATCTGAAGCCCTGGGAAAGGATTTGTGTTGTGGTGTTCAGTGGAGACCTTACTGTTGCAGAATCAGCCTTCAAGTCATTCCTCATTAATTAAAAGCAATTCCACATCCCTTCCGAGAGTTCCCTGCTGCCCCTCCTGAATGCCCTCCTTTCCTTGGCAATTACATAAACCAAGCTCCTGAAAGGGGGGGTGAAAAAACAGCTTTGGTGGCTTAGAACAATGGCCAGCATCTCCTGGCTCTGACCTGGTTACCACCCCATTCTCTGTCCTGGGCAATTAAGGGCTTGAGCAGTGCAGCAGCCTGGGTGTAATTAAACGAGCAGAGCGCTGGGAAGTTGATGGAGCGCTTTAAAGCTGCTGCAGATGCCGGTGCAGAGATGTTGTCCCGGTTGGAGTCACGTTAATCGGGGTTCCACGCTCTTTGATGCAGCCGCAGGGAGGGCGGGGAGGGCAAGGGCAGCAGTGGGGGGAAGGTTTTGGGGTGTGCAGGGGGGGTTCTGCCCCTTTTCTGTGCTGCTCCCGCAGCCCTGCTCCTTCCCTGCACATCTGGATCCAACTAGGCAGCAGCAGGATCTCTGCAGCACATTCCTCCCTGCCTCCTGCCTCTGTGCTGCTCGCAAACACAAAGAGGGGGAGGTCAGAGAGAGAAAAAGGAGAGCAGGGCGTGATGAATTCATTGGGAGATTAAATATTTTTT
The DNA here is from genome assembly GCF_027887145.1 of Ammospiza caudacuta. NCBI lineage: Eukaryota > Metazoa > Chordata > Aves > Passeriformes > Passerellidae > Ammospiza > Ammospiza caudacuta. The sequence continues at coordinate 6,919,126 of NC_080615.1, forward strand.
TTCTTTTCCTTTCCTGGATTCAGCTCTTGGCCTGTGTGGCTCTCAAATGCTGCAGGAATTCAGGAGTCCCATTAAACACCACTAGAAAAAAAAATCTTCTGAAGCTGCCCCCATGCCTGGAAGTGTTCAAAGCCAGGGTCTGGAGCAGCCTGGTTTGGTGGAAATGGGACAAAATGAGTTTTAATGTCCCTTGTAACCCAAACTGTTCTGGGATCCCATTAAGCCCCGCTGGAAAAAAATCTTCTGAAGCTGCCCCCATGCCTGGAAGTGTTCAAAGCCAAGGTTTGGAGCAGCTTGGTTTGGTGAAAATGGGACAAAATAAATGACTTTTAATATCCCTTGTAACCCAAACTGTTCTGGGATCCTATGAAAGCTGCCCTCAATGGGCACAGGGAAAACCTGGCAGGCATTTGCAGGGATGGAAAGGTTTGGGAAGGTTTTGGGAAGGTTTTGGGAAGGTGGAAAGCTCTGCAGGGATCTCCCACAGCCCCAGTGCCCCACTGGGGGAGTGCAGAGCCCTGAGCACACACAAAGCTCCGTGCTGGTTTTGGGAATTAAGCAATCCAGGAATTCAAAGTCCATTAAAGTCCATCAGTGCCCTCGGTGTTTTTGGAGATAAAAACAGGCAAGCTCTGGGAGCAGGAACTGCTCAGAGCCCTGGATCACATGAGAGCAGCCACATCTCCTGCTGGGAACATCTGAACCAACAGCCCCAGGGACAGCCTGCATGGGGGAAGGAGCTCTCCTGGCTCCTGCAACCCAAACCATGCCAGCATTAAATGCTGCCTCTCCAGGTGTCCCTGCGCTCCTGAGGAGCCCAGGCAGGACATTGTCACTGACATATTTTAGGGAAAATCCTGGGAAGCTTCATCTTCTCCATATTTTGCTGCTTTGGAATGTGTTTTGGAGAATTATTAAATTGGTTTTACTTGATGACCAATGACAGCCACCTGTGTCGTGGCTGTGAGCAGCCACAAGATTTTATTGTCATTCCTTTCTATTCCTTTCAAGCCTCCTGATGAACTCCTTTCTTCTATTATTTTAGGATACTTTTAATCTATAATTTTATTTTAATATGTATAATAAATATATAATATATATTTATATATATAATATAATATAATATAATATAATATAATATAATATAATATATATACAATAATATATATACAATAATATATATACAATAATATAAATACAATAATATATATACAATAATATATATACAACATACAATATACAATATACAATATATCATATATCATATAATATATAATATATAATATATAATATATAATATATAATATATAATATATAATATATAATATATAATATATAATATATAATATACAATATATAATATATAATATATAATATATAATATATAATATACAATATAATATAATATATTTAATATAATATAATATAAATTTAATATAATAATATAGAATAGTATATAATAAATAAAATATAATAATATATAGTGAAATATAATATATAATATGTAATAAAATATATAATATATATTATATTATATATATAATATATAAAAATATATAATCTATAATAAAATAATAAATCAGCCTTCTGAAACATGGATTCAAGATTCTCATCTCTCCCCTCATCCTGGGACCCTGCAAACACCACCACAGGAGATGCTCCCCACCACATCCCTGCTGCTGCTGGCATGGGAGGGGTTAATTTAAACCAGCACAGTTTAGATTGGAATGATTCCAGTGGAAATTAAAGGGGAAAAAACAAAAAAAAAACTCCAAGTGGTGAATTTTTATTTGGGAGGCTGACCAAAGAGCAGATAAAGCCAAAGTGGTGTTAAAATCCTTTAAAACAAAAATGATGTGAATTTTCTGTGCCTGGTGTGAGAGATATTATAAATCTCAGTGAAGCCCTCAAATTCTAAAAGGATATAAATCTAATTAAAGTGATATAAATCTAACAGGGGAAATAAACTGTAAATCCAGCCGAAGTGATATCCATCTAAGGAAAGCAATGCAAATGCACCAGAAACACCATAAATAAAATCAAAGCCATATAGGAGATGTAACGGGAGCAATCTGAACCCTAAATCAAGTGCTATAAATACAGCAGGATGATCTAAAACTAATTAAAGTGATTTATAAAATGGACATTTGGAGAAGAATCACGACCCACAGCAGAGGAGAGGAGCAGGAGAGGTTTATGAGCAATAAAAACGCAAAGAATCAGCCAAGGTTAATGAGGTGCTGTGCTCCAGCTGCAAAAAGGGTCAGGGAAGCTCCTCTGCCCACAACTGTGAATCCCATTTTGAGCCACATATTATTTTTTCCGGTAATATATTGGAAATTATATTTATTATATAATTTTTCCAATAATATCCCATATTCTGAGCCACATTTCACAGGTCAAGGCAGCGAAATGGGGGAGGTTTAGTGGGGTAAATGGTGACAATAATGCCATTTTTTGCATTTTTTTGCATGCAGGAGAAGCCAGAACATTCCAGCCCAAGGTCCTGGGAGCTGTGGGGGATCCTGAGCCAAGCAGGGATTTTTTGGAGGTCAGGAGAACTCAGCCAGCACAGCCCTGACATTTCCCCCTACTCATTCCCAACCCACATTTTCCTGTGTACAGTGAAACAACAAAAACAAAATTAAGGATTTGGGGATTTTCTCCACCCCCCTTCCCCTCCTGTGTTAAATGGCAGAATTGTCCCAAATCTGCTGTCACAGTAGGGACTATTTTTGCCTCCTTAAACTGGAAAAATCTCATTTGTAGTTTCCATTTTCCTTCACTTGCACATAAAATAAGCTCCTAAAGGTCCTAAGGACCTTTTTTAAATTTTCTTTCACTGAAGTGATGCAATAATTGACCTAATCCAGCCACAATCCAAATAATCACAATCAATAATGCTGTTTGTCTTTGGGGGCAAAAAAATATCAATCCCAGAAAATAACCAGGTCTGCTTAAAATTCTTGCTGCCTTTAGCAAAAAGAAAGTATTTTCATTCTGAATAATAAAACACCCTCAGTTCAGCTTTGCAATTGTGCTTTTCCCTTCCAATCTTCCTCCAAAGTGCCATATGTTTTATTCTTGCAATTCCAACATTTTTTCGTGCTTGAAATTCATTTGGCATTTGAGCATCTGCAGTGGCCTGAATTTCTTTTTATTTTTTTTTTTTTTTTCAAGAGCAAAAGAAAATATCTATGTTGTGGAAACTCACTGGGAAGCAGCAACCCTAAACGCCCAGCTCCAACAATTTATGTTCAAAAATCAGCCTGGAGGCTCCCAAACCTGCTGTAATCCCAAAACCTTTTTTCAGCTCCCAAACCCTTTTCCAGCTCCTAAACCTGCTGTAATCCCAAACCCTCCTGCAGCTCCCAAACCCTTTTCCATTTGCCAAACTCTGCTGTAACCCCAAACCCCTCCCCAGCTCCCAAACTCTGCTGTAATCCTAAACCTTTTTCCAGCTCCCAAACCCTGCTGTAATCCTAAACCCATTTCCATCTCCCAAACCCTTTCTTAGCTCCCAATCCCACTCCAGCTCCCAAACCCTGCTGTAATCCCAAACCCTTTCTTAGCTCCCAATCCCACTCCAGCTCCCAAACCCTCCTGTAATCCCAAACCTTTTCCCAGCTCCCAAACCCTGCTGTAACTCCAAACCCTGCTGTAATCCCAAACCCTTTTAAAGCTCCCAAACCCTGCTGTAATCCCAAACCCTGCTCCAGCTCCCAAACCATTTTCCATCTTCCAAACCCTGCTGTAATCCCAAACCCATTTCCGTCTCCCAAACCCTTTTCCAGATCCCAATCCTGCTCCAGCTCCCAAACCCTGCTGTAATCTTAACCCTTTTCTAGATCCCAAACCCTGTTCCAGCTCCTAAACCCTTTTCCAGTCCCCAAATCCTTTTCCAGCTCCCTTTAAACCCCTTTAAAGCTCCTAAACCCTTTTCCAGTCCCCAAACCCTGCTCTAATCCCAAACCCTTTCTCAGCTCCCAAATCCTTTCCCAGCTCCCAAACCCTTTCTCAGCTCCCAAACCCTTTCCCAGCTCCCAAATCCTTTCTTTTTCAGCTCCCAGCCCCTTTCCCAGCTCCCTGCTGACATTTTCCCTACTCGCGGCTCGTGTCCCCAGCCCAGCCTCCCCTTGTCGCTGTCCCCAGCCCAGGGCTGATGTCCCCAGGGGCAGGACATGGAGTCAGGCCAGGCACAATCTGTTCCTCACTGAGCTCATCCTGCTCTGTGCTGGTGATGTGGCGTTTGGGGGACGGAGCGAAGCAGAAGCAAATAAATAAATCATCCCTTCCTCAGATAAAGCGGGGGAAGCACGAGGGCAGCCAAGGGAACCAAAACTGTTCCGGGTGACCCCTTACCCTGCTCCCACAGCACGGGGGAAACCACAGCAGCTCCAAATGGACACTGGAACTGAATTTACAGGGGTATTTTTCGTATCTCCAGTCAGTCTTGGCAGATAGTTATTTTTTTCTTTTTCTTTATTTTTAAAATTTTTTGTTTGGGGTTTTTTTTTTTTTTTTTCTTTTTGGATTTTTTTTTTGGGTGGTTCTTTTCATTTTTTGGTGTTTATTTTTTTGGTTTGGTTTTTGTTAATTTATTTTGGGGGGTTTTGGGTTTTTTTTTTTTTTGCTTTGTGACTTTTTTTTGTTTGGGTTTTTTTTTTGTGTGTTTTTTTGTTTTGCTTTGGGTTTTTTGTTTTTCTTTTTTTTTTTTTTTTTTTTGTGGCGTTTTTCATTTGGTTTTCTTTGGGTTTTTTCCTTTGCGTTTTTTTTGCTTTACTTTGGGGTTTCTGGGTTTGTTTTGCTTTGGGTTTTTATGTTTTGCTTTGAGTTTTTTGCTTTGTTTTGCTTTGTGTTTTTTTTTTTTTTTGTTTTGCTTTGGGTTTTTGTGTGTGTGTGTTTTTTTATTTTGTTTGTGGGTTTTTTTGTTTTTTGTTTTTTTTTTCTTCGTGGTTTTTTGTTTTTCTTTGGTTGTTTTTTGGTCGGTTTTTCTTTTTTCTTTTTTTTTTTTTTTTTGTTTTTTTTTTTTGCTTTGTGCGTTTTTTTGTTTTGCTTTGTTTTTGGGGTTTTTTTTTTAAATTTTTTGTCTCTCTTCCAGCCCTGCTCTCCAGGCTCTCCCTGCTCCCCTGCAGCCCAGCCCAGCTGCTGCTGTGTCATTTCCACCACCCACCTCAAAGCAAAGCGCCGAGCTCAGGCATTCTGTTGGGTTCTGGTGAAAAATCCCAGCTGCTGAGAATTTCCTGTTCCCCTCCCTCACCTCCCCCTTGAAGGAGCTGGGGGAAGCAGGAATGCAAATTCCAGAGCTGGGAATATTTTTCTTCCCTTTCTGAGGCAGGTGAGAGAAATCAGCAGCACCTTTTGAGATACCACCCCAAAAAATGGAGACTCAAATCCCAGAGCTCCCAAACCTCCCTCAGGAAAGCCCCAAACTCTGAATTTCAGATGCTCCAGAGGCTGGAGGGGTTTGGCTCTGACTCTGGAATTTGAGATGTGTTTTTCTGCAGGGTAAAACCAGTAGGCTCCAGGATCTGCTGGTGACTCAGGGAAGCAGAAAAAGCAAGAAAGGAGAAAACAAGGGGCCTGAAGAGCTGGAATCAGACCAAGCTGCCAGTGGGAATCTGTGACCATGTTCACAGGGGTCCGAGGATGAGGGAAGAGATGAGAATGTTGACTCCATGTTTCAGAAGGTTTGATTTATTATTTTACGATATATATTATATTAAAACTATACTAAATGAATAGAAGGAAGGATTTCATCAGAAGGCTGGCTAAGAATAGAATAAGAAGGAATGATAACAAAGGTTTGTGGCTCGGACCCTCTGTCTGAGCCAGCTGTGATTTTTCATTAATTAGAAACAACCCCATGAGACCAATCCCAGATGCACCTGTTGCATTCCACAGCAGCAGATAACCATTGTTTGCATTTTGTTCCTGAGGCCTCCCAGCTTCTCAGGAGGAAAAAAAATCCTAAGGAAAGGATTTTTCATAAAAGGATGTTTGTGACAGGAAACCTCCTTGGTTTGCCCAAAGCACCATGGCAGGAGCTCAGGGCTGGATTAAGGACAAGGCAGGATGCTCCTGCTTGGGGCTGCCAACACTGCCAGGCCAGGCTGAGCTGCCACTGCCAGGCTTGAATCCTCCTGAGAATCCTCCTGCTGCTGGTGGGTGAGGAATTTCCTCCTGGCTCTGAGGAATCCTGCAGCCCAGGATTAGCTGAGAGGAGAAATCACATCAAATTCCCTTCACAGCTCAGGGCCAGGAGTGGCAGAGAATTCCCGGCTGGGATGGAGGCAGAAGGGTCAGGGCACTCCTGTCAAGGAGAGAGAGACCTTCTGCTGGAGATAAGAGGCATCAAACACAGCAGGAGGGAGGCAGAGCCTGGAGCACTGGGCTTTGCTGTCTCACAGCAGAGACAGGAGGGAAAACGCTCCTGAGGCTCATGGAAGAGAAACCTCCCCTTCCCTGCTTCCCACCACACTCCTGAATCTGCTTCTGGGACCATCTGGGATTCCCTGGCCCTGCCCAAAAGTTGCTCCAGGAGATGAGGAAGGAATGATCCCATTGTCCAGCTGCAGGACACCACCCCAGCAACCCCTGAGGAAGGAATGACCCCATTGTCCAGCTCCAGCATCTCCTGAGGAAGGAATGACCCCATTGCCCACCCCCAGCAGTCCCTGAGGAAAGAATGACTCCATTGTCCAGCTCCAGGGCACCACCCCAACATCCCCTGAGGGAGGAATGACCCTGCTGTCCAGCTCCAGGACACCACCCCAGCCCAGCAGCCCCTGAGTCAGGATTTTGGCAGTGTGGGGGCTGCCCCGTGCCTGCTGTGCTCATCCCAGCCAGGATGGGGCTGGGGGAGGTGGGAGGGGATGGATTCCCATCCCTGGCTCCAGGCAGGCTCTGATTCAGCCCTGGAACCACGTGCAGGACAGGAGCCAGAGCCCTTCCCCAGCAGCACGTGGGGAACGTGGCTCCGTTTCAAGGGACAAAGTGCAGGAGTTTCTCATTAACAGGGAATGAAAAGTTCCTGCTGGGATCCAGCTGGGCCAGATCCCAAGGAGGGAGGGAAGGAAAGAGGGGGAAGAAAGAGGTGGAAAAGGAAATTAGAGCAGCGCAACTGCACTCAGAACTCTGAGCCTCACTGTGCTGTCCCTGCTGGACCCACGCTGAGCCCAGCCTGTCCTGCTCCCCAAACCTTCTGGTGGATTGTCACCCTGATTTTTAAGCTTTTCTAAGCCTTCTGATGTTTACATTCTTGTGATGAACTTTCTCACACACTTTCTGTAAATAACTGATTGTTTTGCATTCTTTTCTGGAGGAGGAGAAATTTGATGGACTGTTGGTTTGTCCAGTGTCATTGGAGAGGTGGCACTGTCACCCTCCAACCCACTATCACTTTTGGAAATCTATAAATGTTATCTATAAATGTTGGAGTCAGAAATTAAAATTTCTTCTTTTATCTTGGGAGAGCTGCATGTCTGTGCTGTGTTATTTTGTGTCCTACAGGGGATCACAGCTGGAACAGCCCCAGGAAAACCTCTCTGCACAGGAAACATCCACCAGGCACCCAGAACCTGCCCAGGGTGTTTAGGAGCAGAGGACAGGATGAAGAGGAGCAGCCCTGCACTGTTTCACTGTTTACATCACGTACAAAAAGAAGAAGCTGAACTGTCATTCCCCTGAGACAGCTCCCAAGGAATTTACCCAACATTCTGAAGCCCCAAAGCAGATAGCCTCCAAGAAATAATGAGTTAAAACATAGAATGTGAGGCATTTGAAGAAGGCATAATATTAGGAAACACATAGAGCAATTAATCAGCTAAAGCATGGAACACAAGGACAGGAAGGAGATAGGGATAGGGGGAACTGATGGGCTAAGCATGTTCAGAGCCAACAATGTCAAACTGACCCTAAGAACTCTGCCAAGCTATGGAGACCAAGCCAAGTACACCGGGAATTAACCAAATTAGGGAAGAGGTTCAAAAGTTTAAAGAGGAAGACTCATCGGAAAGACCCCATCTATGATGAAGGCAACAGGAACGACCACCTGAAAATTCCCCAAAAGAGATGTCTCCACCTACGCTCCGCCCACGCTCCGCCTATACCACGCCCCATATGAATATGCATGATGATGTATCTGATCTGATGTAATCCTATACCCAAAATTGTATATAAGGCTTGCTTTTGCTATGTGAACTCAGAAATCCACTTCGTGATTTCTCCGACGCGTCGTAATAAAATACCTCCTGCTTATCTGACTTAGGCTGAGTCTCTTAAGCAGTTATTCTCGCCTTTTGGGGCAAAATTCGGCATCAATTCCTAGAAAAAAAAAACTCTATTTTTTTTTCTTTTTTTCCCACCTACAGAGTTGGCTGCAAAAGCTCATTCTCACTGCACAAGAGGAAAAAAGCCCAAACCATTTTGTTGGGGAGAGCCCAGTTCTGCCAAAGAGCCTGGCCCACGTGGGCCAGGCTGTGGGAGCAGGAGTGGGACAGGAGAGAATAAAGTGGCTCTTGATGTGGTGGGCTGGGGGTGATGCACAGGCAGCAGAAATGGAAAGGTCAAGTTTCCCAACTGCCCCAAGAGAGGGATCTCCATTCTGGGGGAGCTAGAGGGGGAATAAGGAGGAGAATCTGAGCAGCAAACAGGGAGATGGTCCCTGGGAGCACTGGAGAACCTCCTTGGGCAGCAGCAGCACATTCCCAAGCCATGGAGGAGGCCACATTCCCTTTTTGGAGGTGAAGGAGCAGAGATGGGGATGGCTGTGGGAGAGATGGGGGGACAGGAGGGAAAAAGCTGAGTTTGGATACAGCAGGAGCCTTTCCCTTTCATCCCTCATTTTTTCTCCACCAGAGAACCCCAGCCTCAGCAAACCTCACTTTTGCTCATGGTGGAGGAAGATCTGCTTTGCTTTCACCCCACTAACATCCACCCCTCAGCTCCTGCAGCCCTGCAGGGTCCTGCCTGCCCTGGAGAAGCTCCAGGAGCAGAACAAGCCCTTCCTGCCCTTGGTTCTGCCCATCAGGTGCTGGTGCTGCTGCCCAGGGTGCCCGGCCCATCCCCTGTCCATCCATCCCATCCCTGCCCGTGCCTGCCCACCCATCCCATCTGTCCCATTCCTGCCCATTCCTACCCATCCTTGCCCACCCCTGCCCATCCCTGCCCATCCATCCCATCCCTGCCCATCCCTGCCCACCTCCCTGTGCTCAGGGTGCAGGGCAGGTTGCAGGGACACAAAGCCCCAATCCCATCACCATGGAGATGCTCACTCAAGCTGAGTTCAGAGGAAATTGTTCCAGCTAAAGCCAAGGCTGGCAGGGGAGCCTGGCTGGCAGCTGAGAGGGGCCAGCTCCTGGTGAAAGGGGGAAGGAGGTGGGGTCAGAAAGGGGCCCTGCTCCAAAGAGCAGCTCCAGAGAGCCTTGGAGAGCTCCCTTGGAGCAGAGCCTCCCCCAGCGGCACAGGAGGCCAGGCAGCATCCCCAGAACACCCAGGACAGAGAGAAGGGCAGAGAGAGGGGCAAGACACAAGGCAGGACAGAATGCAGGACAGAGGAGGGCTGCACAGACAGAAAGGCAGGACAGAGAGAGGGGCTGGACAGAGAAGGGCAGGACAGAGAGGACAGAGCAGGGCAGGACAGAATGCAGGACAGAGAATGCAGGATAGAGCAGGGCAAGACAGAGAGGACAGGAGAGAATGCAGGATAGAAGGGTCCGGACAGAATGCAGGACAGAGCAGGGCAAGACAGAGAATGCAGGATGGAGAATTCAGGATAGATCAGGGCAGGACAGAGAGAAGGACAGAGAAGAGCAAGACAGGGAGAAAGGCAGGACAGAGAATGAATGACAGGGAAGGGAATTGAGAGGGGTTTTTTAGGGTCCTTTCAAGCATGACAGGCTGGGGGCAGCTCGAGGGGCACTTTGGGGGCTTGAGGGTGGAACAGGGAGAGGGGACAGTGGGTGACACACAGAGATGCTGAGGGTGGCAGGGGCAGCTGGAGGGTGGCACTGAGAAGCTGAGGAGCAAAGGAGAGGGATTCAGGGTGACACACAGGAGCTGAGGGGCAGTGTGGGATCTCAGCACCTCAGGACTGATGTGCAGAGTGACCGAGACCACCCTTGGGGGGCTCGGGAGTCCTGGGATGTTGCCAGAAGTGTCTGGTGGCTGGACAGGAGACGACACCTGTATGAGGATGGGAGGATTTCACTGGGTGAATGGTGAAGGGATAGGTTAATTAGAGTGTGAAACACAGGGTTTAGGATTTCTGTACAGGGGGGTCTAGAGAAGTAAGATGGAGGAATTGGGGCGTGTCCTGTTCTTCTTCTTCTTCTTCTTCGCCTCCATCTTCTGTGGTGATGTTGGCACTTTGGGATTGGTTATTACTAAAAGTGCACTGATCAATAAGGGTGACAAGTATTGGAGGGAAAAGGTAAATATTGTATATGTAACTTTGAGTATAAAGACAGGTGACCGCCCCGGGGGCTCTCAGTGTGCTCATGGCTGGCTGCTGTGCAGACTCTGTCGGGCTGAGAGAAAATCTTTTAGATAAACAATTAATAAACACCGAGACCGAGAAAAGATCAGAAGTCTCTTCTCGTCCTTTGAAGCACGGGCTGTCCAAGGCCATCTCCGAGCCTTTCCAGGCCATAAATCAGCCGGGAGAAATCCGGCAGGGCAGCTGAGAGGGGGCTTGAGGGGCATGGGGGGGGCTTGAGGGTGACAGAGCCTGAGGGCTGGGGGGCAAAAAGAAAAGGGCCAGCGTGGGTGTTCAGGGGTCTGTGGCCCAGTGGCCAGCTGCCACTGGCACTGATGTGTTTGATGAAAATCCTTTCACTGGGATTTTTCTCCTGAGAAGCCTCAGAACAGAAATGGAACCAATAAGGATCTGCTGGCCGTGGAGTGTGGGCTGGAAATGGTGTAGCAACAGGGGCATTTTAGATTGGTCTCCTGTGCATTGTTTCTACTTGATGACCAATCACGGGGCTGTGAGCAGTCCCAGGTTTTTATTATTCATTCCTTTCCAGCTTTCTGATGTCTCCTTGTTCTTTTAGTATGGTTCTAATATCTCATTTTCCCTTAATATAATAGAGATCATAAAACAATAAATCAGCCTTCTGAAAGGTGGAGTCAAGATTCTCATCTCTTCCCTCGCGCTGGGGACTCTCAAACACCACCACAATCACAGGCTTGAGCTGGACTGGGCAGCACCAAATGAAATGAAACAAAAAAAAAAAGCGTTAAAAATAGAAAAATTAAAAATAAAAAAAAAAGTAAGTTGAAGTTAAAAAAAATTAATTAAAAATAAATGAAAAACGAAAAAAAAGGGTAAAGTGATGTAAAAGGTCCATAAAAAGGGGTGCTGTAAAGCGCGACGGTTGTGAAAGAGGCAGTGCTGTAAAGCACGACTGTTGCAAAACTGCTGTAAAGTGCAACTGCCGTAAATATTGTCGTAAAGCACGACTGTCGTAAAAGGTGTCGTAAAGCACGACTGTCGTAAAACTGCCGTAAAGCACGACTGTCGTAAAAGGTGTCGTAAAGCACGACTGTCGTAAAAGGTGTCGTAAAGCACGACTGTCGTAAAACTGCCGTAAAGCACGACTGTCGTAAAAGGTGCCGTAAAGCACTACTGTCGTAAAAGGTGTCGTAAAGCACGACTGTCGTAAAACTGCCGTAAAGCACGACTGTAGTAAAAGGTGTCGTAAAGCACGACTGTCGTAAAACTGCCGTAAAGCACGACTGTCGTAAAAGGTGCCGTAAAGCACGACTGTCGTAAAGCACGACTGTCGTAAAAGGTGTCGTAAAGCACGACTGTCGTAAAAGGTGTCGTAAAGCACGACTGTCGTAAAAGGTGTCGTAAAGCACGACTGTCGTAAAAGGTGCCGTAAAGCACGACTGTCGTAAAAGGTGTCGTAAAGCACGACTGTCGTAAAAGGTGCCGTAAAGCACTACTGTCGTAAAAGGTGCCGTAAAGCACTACTGTCGTAAAAGGTGTCGTAAAGCACGACTGTCGTAAAACTGCCGTAAAGCACGACTGTCGTAAAAGGTGTCGTAAAGCACGACTGTCGTAAAAGGTGTCGTAAAGCACGACTGTCGTAAAAGGTGTCGTAAAGCACGACTGTCGTAAAAGGTGTCGTAAAGCACGACTGTCGTAAAAGGTGTCGTAAAGCACGACTGTCGTAAAAGGTGCCGTAAAGCACGACTGTCGTAAAAGGTGTCGTAAAGCACGACTGTCGTAAAAGGTGCCGTAAAGCACTACTGTCGTAAAAGGTGCCGTAAAGCACTACTGTCGTAAAAGGTGTCGTAAAGCACGACTGTCGTAAAACTGCCGTAAAGCACGACTGTCGTAAAAGGTGTCGTAAAGCACGACTGTCGTAAAACTGCCGTAAAGCACGACTGTCGTAAAAGGTGTCGTAAAGCACGACTGTCGTAAAAGGTGTCGTAAAGCACGACTGTCGTAAAACTGCCGTAAAGCACGACTGTCGTAAAAGGTGTCGTAAAGCACGACTGTAGTAAAAGGTGTCGTAAAGCACGACTGTCGTAAAACTGCCGTAAAGCACGACTGTCGTAAAAGGTGCCGTAAAGCACGACTGTCGTAAAGCACGACTGTCGTAAAAGGTGTCGTAAAGCACGACTGTCGTAAAAGGTGTCGTAAAGCACGACTGTCGTAAAAGGTGTCGTAAAGCACGACTGTCGTAAAAGGTGTCGTAAAGCACGACTGTCGTAAAAGGTGCCGTAAAGCACGACTGTCGTAAAAGGTGTCGTAAAGCACGACTGTCGTAAAAGGTGTCGTAAAGCACGACTGTCGTAAAAGGTGTCGTAAAGCACGACTGTCGTAAAACTGCCGTAAAGCACGACTGTCGTAAAAGGTGTCGTAAAGCACGACTGTCGTAAAACTGCCGTAAAGCACGACTGTCGTAAAAGGTGTCGTAAAGCACGACTGTCGTAAAAGGTGTCGTAAAGCACGACTGTCGTAAAAGGTGTCGTAAAGCACGACTGTCGTAAAACTGCCGTAAAGCACGACTGTCGTAAAAGGTGTCGTAAAGCACGACTGTCGTAAAAGGTGTCGTAAAGCACGACTGTCGTAAAAGGTGTCGTAAAGCACGACTGTCGTAAAAGGTGTCGTAAAGCACGACTGTCGTAAAACTGCCGTAAAGCACGACTGTCGTAAAAGGTGTCGTAAAGCACGACTGTCGTAAAAGGTGTCGTAAAGCACGACTGTCGTAAAACTGCCGTAAAGCACGACTGTCGTAAAAGGTGTCGTAAAGCACGACTGTCGTAAAACTGCCGTAAAGCACGACTGTCGTAAAAGGTGTCGTAAAGCACGACTGTCGTAAAAGGTGTCGTAAAGCACGACTGTCGTAAAACTGCCGTAAAGCACGACTGTCGTAAAAGGTGTCGTAAAGCACGACTGTCGTAAAACTGCCGTAAAGCACGACTGTCGTAAAAGGTGTCGTAAAGCACGACTGTCGTAAAAGGTGTCGTAAAGCACGACTGTCGTAAAGCTGTCGTAAAGCACGACTGTCGTAAAACTGACGTAAAGCACGACTGTCGTAAAAGGGGTCGTAAAGCACGACTGTCGTAAAAGGGGTCGTAAAGCACGACTGTCGCAAAAGGGGTCGTAAAGCACGACTGTCGCAAAAGGGTCGTGAAGCACGACTGTCGCACAGGTGGTCGTAAAGCGCGACTGTCGCACAACTGCCGCACAGCACAACTGTCGTAAAGAGGGGAGTGCCATAAAACGCGAGTTTCATAAAAGGGGGTCTCAGAGACGTTTTGGACACAGTTTTTTAAAGCACTTTATTGTATCTCCTGCCGGGCCATGGAGCCGGTCCCCGCTCTCCGGGCGCTGCAGCTGTTTGCTGCACAGGGGATTCCCGCAGCAGCCGCCCCGCTAAGCTCCGCCCATGCTGCCACCCCGCCCCTTGCCGCCGCGAGTTCACAACGGGACACGCCCCCCTCTCCCCTTGGCCCCGGCCCCTCCCACCGCCCCCGCCCCTCAATCCCGCTCACCAGCGTCACCGCGGCCCCGCCCCCTCCTGTTCCCGCCGCTTTCCCCCCTCTCCCTGCGAGTGCGGCCGCTCCTGCCGCCCCCAAGTCCCCCTCGCCCCCGCGGACACAGCGCCGGAGCTGGCCCGAGTCCCGCTGCTGCCGCGTCTCTGCAGCGCCCCGTGGCTCCCGGCTCTCCGGTGCCGAGCCCGCCTAGCGCGGCCGCGCTGCGTCCCCGGCGCCCCCTGTGCCCGCTGCCGCGGGAACCCTGCCCCTCTCGTCCGGCAGCGTTCCCGAGCTGCCCACGGGCCCCGCGGCAGTGCAGACAACACCCACGGCAAACGCTGTCCCTGCCGCCGTTTCCGCCCAATCCCCCGGGCCCGGCACAGAGCCGGTTGCGCAGGCATCGGGGCGCCCCAGCCCCTCCCGTGCCGCCGCCGCTCCAGCCGAGCCTCCCGCGCCGGCGCCGGGCCGGCAGCTACCGCAGCTCCCAGCGGCCGCACGCCGCGCTGCGGCCGCCGCTCGTGGTCGCCCTCCCGCTCCTGCCGCCGCCGCTCGGCACCGCGGCCCCGTGCCGAGCCGTGCCGTGCCCCACCGCAGCCCCCCGGCTTCAGAGCTGCCGGCTGGCGCGGCTCCGCCACCTCCTGCCCGCCACGCGATCGCCACGGCTCCCCACGCTGATCTAGCGACCCAAGCTGCGCGTGCGCAGTTGCTACAACCCCCCCCCCCCCCCCACAACAACGGTATCACTGCGCGCCGCCCCATCTAACCACGGCGCTGCTTCCGGGATCAGCCGCACGCATGCGCAGCTCTATCCCCACAGCCCCGCCGCCGCCCCCCCCCACTGTTTTTTCCGCAGTTTTGGTGCAGCCCGGTCCCGGTTCTGAGCCCGATTCCGGTCTCGAGCCGCTGCACGCCGCTGTCCGCTCACAGCCGGCATCCCTGTGCCCTGTGCCGCCGCTCCTGCCGCCACCGGGTCTATACACGGCAGCACAGCAGGCGAAAACGGCGGCGCCTTGCGTGTATCCTGCCGCGTCTCTCCCTCTGCCGGAACTTGAGGAGCCGGGCACGGACGCATCACCGAGAGATCCCTCCGCAGCGCGTAGCTTTTCACAACCGACCCCTAATATCCCTCCGCGTTTTCACCTTCCGCGCTCCCAGCACCGAGCGGGACTACTTTGTGTCACGACTCTTCCGCACAGCCACATCCACGCACACCAACCGTGCACCGAGGAGGGGGAGGCTGGAATACGACAGCTGCTTTAATAAATACAGCACAGACGGAGAATTATTTTGCCCCTGCAAATGCCAACCCTTGGATCCCAACACAAAAGAATTTCGAAAAAGAACTGTTCCCAAATAGCTCTGTGAAAAATGCCTGTATTTTATGAGTGGCTTTTCGCAAATATTAAAATGAATATTGTATGTGTTGTGTTAGAATGTAATGCTGTATTAATTCTCTTTAAGTACTGTGTTAAGTATAGTTTTAGGTTATAAAAATTGTTAAAATAGTAAGCTTTATAGATTCTTTTTACAGCATGCCAGGACTTGGAGGATTCTCAATCTAAAGCTCTGCATTGCTCCTTTTACTGCACATCCCTTAGGGGAATTGTGATTATTTCAGATCTGGTCTGGGGGATCCTGCACTTCATCAGAGAGGTGGACTGCCTTTATACTAATAATTATGTATGTTTTATTTAAGTAAATTATTTACAATAATTTTCCATTTAATTACATTATTTACAATAATTTTCCAATGCCTATCACCTGTGTTAGACAGTCTGTCTCTACTATAAACTAATTTAGAAGTGTCACCATCACAGCAGAAGATGGAGGACAAGAAGGAGAAGAAGGATGAGATTTCTCCATCTCGCTTCTTGAACCTCCATTCTAAAACCCCAAAATTCTACATTTTCACCCTGTGATAAATTCACTAACATTCTGCTCAGACTCTTGTGGCTCACACAAAGCTGGGAATTGTTTCCATGGGTTAAAATTGAAGCTCAGGTGGTTTTGCCTCCGTGCCAAGGTCTCTGAGCCCCCTGCCAGGGTCTGGAGCCCTCCAGGGCAGCCAGAGCAATGTCCTGGGTTCCAACAGAGCAGGACTTGGAAAAGCTCCTGGAATTGCTGCCACCAGCTGGGAAACTAATTTATTTTCTGTTCTTTGCCCCTTTCTGCCCATCCTCTCTCTTTCTCTGTCCCAGTGAGGGAGGAAGGCGGCCAAGGGCTCTGCTCCAGCCAGGCTGGGGCGTTCAGAGGAGGAGGAAACTCCAGGGAAAGCTGGAAGGGCTTCCCAAGCTGGGCTGAGGGTGAGGAGCTCAGAATCCCTGCCAGGTCCTGGCTGGGTCCTGCATTACCTGGGGTGGGGTGGAGCAAATCCCAAATCCAAATGAATGAGAGAGGAAAGAAGCAGGGACTGAGCACATTGAAACAAATATTTACATTTACATTTATATTTATATTTTTATATTTACATTTATATATTTATATTTACATTTACATTTACATTTATATTTATATTTATATTTATATTTATATTTATATTTATATTTATATTTATATTTATATTTATATTTATATTTATAGTGTGCTCTGTCACACCTCTGCATCCCCATCTCCTCTCTCCATGTCCTTTTCTGCTCTCTGCCGTGCCCAGCAGCAGCTCTGTCACCTTGAGCCAGAAGTGACCCAGACTCTCCAGCAGGCTGGTTCCACAGCAGCAGCCTTGATAGGGAAATTCTTTTATTTTATCACATTCTACTTGCTTGGCTCATTAACAAAACATCTTTCGCACGAACAGAGAAAAGAACAGAAAAACAGAGTAGGAAAACACCACCTGCAGGTCGTTTACACCAGTGTCCTGGCCTGACTATATGATGCTTTTATCCTCAGTCGTCTTGTTCTGTTTATGCTCAATAATAAGTTTTGCACCTCCCAAAATTCTCTCCCAAATTTACCCTAAACCAGCACAAACGCATTTAGAAAGTTATCATGGTTTCTCTACCACTCCCTAAAAAGCCTCACACATCCATTGTGAGAAAATAAATCCCGTTTTATCTCTTTCTGACCAGGCTGTCAACACCCACACAGCTCCAGGATTTTGTGATCCCAGTGTTAAAAATGAGAGCAGGCTCCTGGTATTAAAGTGATTTCAGCATTTATAATAAATAAATTTATAAATAAAATTAAATAAATTTATAATAAATGCTGAAATCACTTTAGTACCGGGAGTCTGCTCTCATTTTTAATATATTCATATAAGAAAAAATATCATTATAGGAAAATTAAAGGCCTAAAGCAAGGGTGCCTGGATCAAGCAGGAGCATTCCCATCGAGGATGCTGCAGAGATGTCCCTGAAGTTCCAGATGGAGCAGCACAAGATTCAGTGGGTCAGAAGCCTCTTTTTGTCCTGTTTTTTGTCCCTTTGGATTGTTTTTCTTCATTTGCATGAAGGTTTAATGGGCTTGATTGGCCCATTTCAGTTCTGTCCAGTCTGGCTCGTGTGCTACATTTTACTGAGTTGTGTTTCCTCTTTCCTTCCATATTTCCTATAATTTTACATTTAACCCCTTTTATAATATAACAATCAAATAAAGAGTACATGCTTAATGATCTATCAACTATTTCAGAACAGTTTTTAACCCATTTTTAACACCAGCACAAGGAACCCCTTCCCCATTCATCCCTGGCATCCCTGGTGGGAGCTGCTGTGCCACTGGAGGTGCCATCCTCTGGAACAAGACATCAGAGTGTAAAATCCCTCCCTTGGAGGTTTTGTTTTTTGTCCCTTTGGATTGGTTTCTGTTTGGATCCTTCATTTCCATGAAGGTTTAATGGGCTTGATTGGCCCATGACAGTTCTGTCCAGGCTGGCTCATTTCTCTGGGGGCGTGATGCATTTTACTGAGCTGTGTTTCCTATTTCCTACAACTGCTCATTTCACCCCTTTTACAATACAATAACCAATCCAACAGTACATGTTTAATGATCTATCAACTATTTTAGAACAGTTTTTAACCTATTTTTAACACCAGCACAAGGAACTCCCTGGCAAGCCTGGCATCCCTGCTGTGCCACTGGAGGTGCCATCCTCTGGAACAAGACATCAGAGTGTAAAATCCCTCCCTCGGCAGCTCCCGCCCGCCTTATCTCCCTCCCTCAGCCAAATTCCAGCTCACAGCGGCCCTGATGAGCTGCCAGGATTTTAATGAGCAGCTCCCACAGCCACCTTCAGCGATGAAACTCCGAGCAGGTGCAGGAAAAGGAGCTCTGTTTGCTGCTGGCGTGTTCAAACAGCGGCAGGTACAGGAATTCTCCCTCTCCAGCATCACTCGAGCCGGGAAGTGGATTTGTTTGGCGAGGAAATTGTCGTGGAGAGCGCTTTGCTGTGGGGATGTTTACACGGTGCTTCGGAGGGGATAATGGGTGTGCTGATAAGATAAGGGAGCAGCCGGGGATTTCAGCAGGGAGGGAACACCGGCATGGCAACTGCCGGGTTGTGGCCGTAATTCTCTTTGATTTATTAAAAATATGGATATTGATCTAGTACCGATATCCAACTGTGATGGACAAAAACTCTCGAACAGTTTAGAGTTAGAAAGTTCATGTTTATTGTGGGATAACTTGCAAATACGCATCGCAATTTATAGGTGATCACAGAGTCCTTTTGTCTATACACATATTGAATATTCAAAATACAAATATTCATAATTTTGGTACATCCCATTCCCAATATGGATATTGATCTGGTACCAATATCCAAAAACTCTCTAACAGTTTAGAGTTAGAAAGTGTGTGTTTATTGTGGGATAGCTCCCAAATACACACTGTGATTTACAGGTGATTCCAGAGTCCTTTTGTCTATACAGTACTGAATACCCCAAATACAAATGCATGTTCATGACTTTGGTACATCCCATCCCCGGCTCCTATGGTAATTACTTCAAAAGCTATTAAGCATGATAATTAGTTCAAAAGTTATTAAGTATGATAATTAGTTCAAAAGCTATTAAGCATGCAGAGTTTGTTCCTTGAAATGGATCAGTGGTCCCTTTCATGGGGAGGGGTCCCAAAATGAGAAGTAAATGAAGTCTTCCTCCTTCTGACCTTTCTACCTTTTCAATGCAAATCTGACAAATGAACCCTTGGTAGAACTCCCATTCCCATCTTCAATTGGTTTCAGAACAGAGGAGGCCACAATTGTCTTGTGTTCCTAAAAGCTCTTTATCAGCTTCTGTATTCTTCATTATAAACCCAGCTAACCAAACATTGTGCTGACAAACAATCAATTATTAATTAGCTACCAACTCTTAACTTCATCAAGGCCTACCTATTGATTTTGATTAATTCCAATAAAGCTTATCTCTAACTAAAATCTCAGCTCCTCTAAAATCCCTAAATCCCTTAAAGTTTAAGTTTCATACTCACAAAGAGCAGCAGGCACAAGGTTCCTAGGATTTCTCCTGGGGAAGGCAGTGAGAAATCTCAGTGGAGTGCTACAGAAATTATTACAGAAAAATTGTTTTTCTCTTTCTCTGAGCTCTCTTTCTCTGAGTCTCTCTCCTCCCTGGAGAAGGACTGACCTGCCAGGTTATGGAGGGATTTCCCAACAAGCCCAGATGTTTTTGGGGCCCCTGACACCCGTGCGTGGGCCAGGGAGGACACCTAGTGGCTGGTACCTGTGCGGGGTGCCAGCCCCACAGCACCTCGTGTGCTGGCACAGCTCTCCAGCCTCTCCCCTCGGCATCCTCGTCATCCTCATCTCCTCTCTCCGTGCCCTTTTCTGCTCTCCATCCCCCCTTTCTATCCTCATCTTCCTCTCCATGTCCTTCCTTCATGTCCATTTCCTCTCTCCATCCTCACCTCCCCTCTCCATCTCAATTTCTCCATCTCCCGTTTTTATCCTCATCTTCCCTCTCCGTGCCCTTCCTCCATCTCCATTTCCCCTCTCCATCTCAATTTATCCATCTCCCCCTTCATCCTCATCTCCCCTCTCTCCATCCTATCACCTCCATCTCCATCTCCCCTTTCCATCCTCATCGTCCCTCTCCACGTCCTTTCTCCATCTCTCCTCTCCGTGCCTTCCTCCACCTCCATTTCCTCCCTCCATCTCCATCTCATTTCTCCATCTCCATTTCCTCTCCCCTCTCCCCTTTCCATCTCCCCTCTCATTTCTCCATTTCCATCTCCTCTTCCATCTCCATCTCCCCTCTCCCCTCTCCATCTCCCATCTCCATCATTTCACTACCTCCATTTCCATCTTCCCTCTCCTTTCTCCATTTCCATCTCCCCTCTCCATCTCCCATCTCCATCTCCATCTCCATCTCCATCTCCATCTCCATCTCCATCTCCATCTCCATCTCCATCTCCATCTCCATCTCCGTATTCACCATCTCCATTTCCATCTCCCCTCTCCATCTCCCCCTCTCATTTCCATCTCCCCTCTCCTTTCTCCATTTCCATCTCCTCCTTCCTCTCCCTTCTCCCATCTCCATCATTTCACCATCTCCATTTCCATCTCCCCTCTCCTTTCTCCATCTCCATTTCCCCTCTCCATCCTCATCTTTCATCTCCACCTGCCCTCCCCAGTGTGTCCCCAGTGTGTCCCCCTGGAATGCAGGGCCAGGCCATTCCCTGCTGCAGGAGGGAGCTGCAGTTTCTTCTCCCAACCTTCCCCACCCCTCCCTGGGTGCCGGCCAGCCCCAGGGCGCCACTCAGGGCTGAGCTGGGACTCCGTGGAGCCTCCAAGCTGAGTGTAATTAATGTAATGAGGGCTGGGCAGGAGGGCAGGCTGGGCTCCCTGCCTTGCCCTGCTCCAGGGGCTCCCTGCCCGTGCTCAGCATGGACAGGGATGGACAGCAGGGGTGGACAGGGATGGACAGGGATGGACAGACAGGGATGGACAGGAGACATAGACAGGGATGGACAGGGATGGACAGACAGGGATGGACAGGGATGGACAGGAAAGATGGACAGGGATGGACAGTGATGGACAGGGATGGACAGACAGGGATGGACAGGGATGGACAGGAGAGATGGACAGGGATGGACAGACAGGGATGGACAGGAGAGATGGACAGACAGGGATGGACAGGGATGGACAGGGACGGACAGAGATGGACAGACAGAGATGGACAGGGATGGACAGACAGGGATGGACAGGGATAGACAGGGATGGACAGGGATTGACAACCAGGGATGAACAGGGATAGACAGGGATGGACAGGGGTGGACAGGAGAGATGGACAGGGATGGACGGACAGGGATGGACAGGGATTGACAGCCAGGGATGGACAGGAGACATAGACAGGGATGGACAGCAGGGATGGACAGACAGAGATGGACAGGGATGGACAGCAGGAGTGGACAGGGATGGACAGGAGAGATGGACAGGGATGGACAGGGATGGACAGCAGGAGTGGACAGGGATGGACAGCCAGGGAAGGACAGACAGTGATGGACAACAGGGATGGACAGGGATGGATAGCAGGGATGGATGGACAGGGATGGACAGGGATGGACAGCAGGGATGGATGGACAGGGATGGACAGACAGGGGTGCAGCAGGTGGTCACTGCTGTCCCATCCTCAGCCTCACTGCCTGCCCTGACTCAGAGCCAGCTCCTGCTGGGGGTTCCTGGAGCTGGGGAAGGTTCACGCTTTGGTTTTCCTGGGTGGGAACAGCTTTGTCTGCCAGCAGAGCAGGCAGCGGGGAGGCAAAGAGGCCTCAGGATGGTGGAGGCTGCTGAGGGGACTCTGGGCTGCAGGAACTGCCCAGGATGGAGCCCCTGGGGCAGCCTGAGAGCTGAAAGCCCTGCCTCACCATGGTGGGGCTGGAAGAGGCACAAACATGTGCTGAAGGAACCATGAGCTCAGTGCCACTGACGTCAGAGCCGTGCTCAGCTCCCTTCCAAGGCAAACATCAGACATTTTCCATCCTGCTTCCCTCAGATGCCAAATTTCCCTCCCACCCCTGCAAGCCAGGGCTGGTGTCCACACGCTGCTGCTGGCTTGCAGATCCCTTCCTGTCACTGTAGGACACGAAACAACACGAGCACACACACCTCTGCTCTCAAGGTGAGAAAAGGGAAGTTTAATTTCTGATCCAACATTTATAGATTTCCAAAAGTGACAGGGATTGGAGGATTGGAGGGTGACAGTGCCACCTCTCCAGTGATACTGGACAAAACAACAGCCCCATCACATTTCTCCTCCTCCAGAAAAGAATACAAAATAATGAGATATTTACATGACACAGACACGCAGCTCTCTCAGGGTAAAAAGAGAATTTTTAATTTATGAGTCCAACATTTATAGATTTATAGATTTATAGATTTATAGATTTATAGATAACATTTATAGATTTCCAAAGGTGACAGCGGATTGGAGGGTGACAGTGCCACCTCTCCAATGACACTGGACAAACCAACAGCCCATCCAATTTCTCTTCTTCCATAAAAGAATGCAAACCAATGAGTTACTTACAGAAAGTGTGCGAGAAAGTTCATTACAAGAATGTAAAAATCAGAAGGCTCAGAAAATCTTAAAAAATCAGGGTGACACCTTCCCAAGCCTCCACCACAGAGCAGGCAGGGCAGATAAGGGAGATGAGAAGAGGAGCTGTGTCAAGGACTGCCTGATCCCATTTCCAGCTAAATTCCAGCCACCAAACCCCCTCCGTGTGCTGCTGCCTGCAGGAAAGCAGCCTCGCTGGGCTGGCCTGCTGATCCTGCTGCATTTCCCTGCAAAAGGGGAATTACACACTCACAGCTGTTTCCCAGGCAGCTGCCACCACCCTGAAGCCAGAGGGTGGGATGGGGCTGCAGAGGGATAATGCTGAGGCAGGGCTGCAAGCCCAGACACGGCAGCTCAGAGCTGCTGCTGCTGCTGAGTAAGAGTGGAGGATGCAAAACCCTCCCTGGTGTCTGGTCCTGACCCTCACCTGCCTCAGCTCCTGTCACCTCAGCCTCAATTTATTGCCATGAGTAAGGCAGCTTCAGGCCCAAATTCATGCTCTTATCTAGATTTCTGATTTATATTTATATTCACATTCATATTTGTATTTTTAATATAATTTAATTTTAATTTTTATTGTTAATTTAACATTTATTTTTACTTTTAGGTATATTTATAGTTATATTCACACCAATATTTATATTTTTAATATAATATAATTTATATTTATATTTATATTTATATTTACATTTATATTTATATTTATATTTATATTTATATTTATATTTATATTTATATTTATATTTATATTTATATTTATATCTATATTTAATTTTTATTTCTATTGTTAATTTAATATTTATTTATAGCTAAATTTATACTTGTATTTATATTCACATTCACATTCATATTTTTAATTTAATTTCTATTGTTAATTTAATATTTATTTATATTTAGGTATATTTATATTTATATTTTACATTTACAATTATGTTTATATTTATCTCTGATATTTTCAGTCATTTTCCCAGTGTTTTCCCTGCTCTCTCCCCCCATGCCCCTGTCTCATATTTCTCTTGCTGCCCCATTTTTTCATTCTGTATTTACAGTGGGAAGGGAGAGGAGAATAAATCAAGAGCCACACGTGCAGGCTCACACATGGGCTGGATGTTTGTCTTGCTCAGTCACAGGGTGAATAAGTGTCCTTGTTCCAACACGTTTTCCCATTTCACTTCCCAGGGCTCTGCAGAGCCCGAATTCCTCTGCACAGCCACACACCAGGCTCAGCTCACTCTCCTTTGCTGCTGGCCCCACTCCTCAGGCTTTTCCCCTCCTTTTCCTGATTTCCAGGCACCCAAAGCCCACCCAAAGCCTTCCTGGATATCAAGAAAAAGTTTTTACAGCAGGGGTGATAAAGTTCTGGAACGTTCTGCCCAGGGAGGTGGTGGAGTCCCCATCCCTGGGTGTGTTTAACAAAGCCTGGATGTGGCACTGGGTGCCAGGGCTGAGTTGAGGTGTTGGGGCTGGGTTGGGACTGGGTGATCTTGAAGGTCTCTTCCAACCTGGTGATTCTGTGATTCTGTGAATTCTGTGATTCTGTGATTCTGTAAAGGTTCTCCCTTCCCTTCATGGCTCCCTGTGTGCCTTTGCTGCTCCCCAAGTCCCTCAAGCCCAACCCAGCTCCCTGGTGAGGTCAGGGAGTGCAGCCAGGGGAGGAAGGAGCAGGGCAAGCAGCAGAAAGGGCAGCAGGGCGGGCTGGAGGGAGGGGGGAAAGGGCAGCCAGGTGTTAGCAGAGCCTCCTGTGAAATCCTGTGAAATCCTCTGGCTTTGGCAATCCCAAGCCAAGCATCCCTGCAGGCCCTGCTCCAGCCAGAGAGCTGAGCAGGCAGCACTCCCTGCCCTGGGGACAGAAACTGAGCCTCTGTCCCTCCTGAG
Source organism: Ammospiza caudacuta (assembly GCF_027887145.1). Taxonomy (NCBI): domain Eukaryota; kingdom Metazoa; phylum Chordata; class Aves; order Passeriformes; family Passerellidae; genus Ammospiza; species Ammospiza caudacuta. The sequence goes on from NC_080615.1 coordinate 6,943,503, forward strand.
CCACCCAGGGTCACCGGGCAGCCTGGCACGGGGCAGGGACACAGGAGAGGTGAGGATGAGGAAGGGGCAGTGCTTCCTCCCCTCCCTGTGCTCCCAAGTTGGAGTGGCAGAACTTGGAATGCAATCCATGAAGTCCCTGATAGCAGCTACACCTCAGGACCAAACGTTTTTGTGGAAATAAAACTTCTTTTTGAGCAGCCAGATCTCAATGTCGGTTCCGCCAGCTGCAGGATAAATAAAGGACAAATAAACAATATAAAGAGCAGAATGTTTTGTAAGGTTTCTACAGCCCCCACAAAGCAGGAGTTTCTATAAACTATCAATTTCACATAAATAATCTCCCTCTCTTGCAGCCTGCTTTGTTCCCAAAGATCCCACAGCCTTTCAGCCATGCTGAGCAGGGCAGAGTCTCCATCTCTCAAGCTGGAGTGGCAGAACTTGGAATGAAATCCATGAAATCCATGAAATTCTAGCTCCAGAGTCAGAGCCTAGAAAATGCCACAGGCCCAAGAAGCCAAAGGAGAGGGCAGGAAACCTCCGGTGCTCCTTTTCCAGCCCAGATGAGGAATGTGCCCAGCTGAGCCCAGCTTTGGAGCTGGTTTTAGTGCTGAGCAGACCCTGAGAGGAGCTGGGGATGTTGGATGTTGGCAAAGTTGTGGATTTTGGGGTCAGCTCTGGGGTTTTACAGTGCCTTCCCTGCTCAGATCACATCTGGTGTCCCCCAAATGTTCCTTCCCCTCTTGGAAAAGCCTCCAGTGGGATCAGAGGGGTGGGAGGCAGGGCTGAGCAATCCCAGCACAGAAAATCCTGCACAGAAACCCCCAGAGGTGCCTTTGGCCCTGCTTTGGAGCCAGCTCAGCGCCTGGGCAGGCTTTGGGTGGGCTTTGGGTGCCTGGAAATCAGGAAAAGGAGGGGAAAAGCCTGAGGAGTGGGGCCAGCAGCAAAGGAGAGTGAGCTGAGCCTGGTGTGTGGCTGTGCAGAGGAATTCGGGCTCTGCAGAGCCCTGGGAAGTGAAATGGGAAAACGTGTTGGAACAAGGACACTTATTCACCCTGTGACTGAGCAATGCCCCAGCTGAGCCCAGCTTTGGAGCTGGTTTTAGAGCTGAGCCCAGCTTTGGAGCTGGTTTTAGTGCTGAGCAGACCCTGAGAGGAGCTGGGGGTGTTGGATGTTGGATTTAGGGCCCAGCTTTGGGGTTTTACTGTGCCTTCGCTGCTCAGAGCACGTGTGGTGTTCCCCAAATGTTCCTTCACCTCCTCCAGTGGGATCTGACTGCTGAGACGGCTCAGAGGGCTGAGCTGGATTTGGGGTTTCAGTGCTGAGCTGGATTTGGGGTTTTAGGGCTGAGCAGACACCTGAGAGGAGCTGTGGATGTTGGGCGTTGGATTTTGGGCCCAGCTTTGGGGTTTTACAGTGCCTTCACTGCTCAGAGCACATCTGGTGTCCCCCAAATGTTCTTCACCTTTTGGAAAAGCCTTCAGTGGGATCTGACCGCTGAGAAGGCACAGAGGGGTGGGCTGGATTTGGGGTTTTAGTGCTGAGCTGGATTTGGGGTTTCAGTGCTGAGCAGACACCAGAGAGGATCTGGAGATGTTGGGTGTTGGATTTGGGGTTTCAGTGCTGAGCTGGATTTGGGGTTTCAGTGCTGAGCAGACACCAGAGAGGAGCTGGGGATGTTGGGTTTTGGATTTGGGGTTTCAGTGCTGAGCTGGTTTTGGGGTTTCAGTGCTCAGCAGACACCTGAGAGGAGCAGCCAGCCTCACCCAGCCTCCCCCTGTGCACCAGGCCAAGCTCCAGTGAGAACCAGGTGGGAAAGAAAACAAAAAGCTCCAAACCCAATGACACAGAAACCAAATTAATCATCAAAGTGTGTGTGGGGGGATCCTTCCTGGCCTCAGCAGGCAGCCAGAAGAAGCCTTGAAATGCAGCTTTAATTAATTAATTATAAACAATGCGAGCGTGGTGCAACAAGCCCTGTGAGCACGTGGAAGGCATGCAGGATCCCTGCACAGTTATGCAACTGAAAAAAGAAAAGATTATAAAGTTGTAAAAACAAAAAAAATAAAATATCTATTCTCAAAACCCCTCAGCCCCAAAAAATAAATATAAAAAAAATAGTGAAATTTTAAAAAAAGAGCATTCCAAAAATAAAAAAACTATTACTTTTTTAAAATAAAAATAAATTTAAATAAACAAAACATCCTTAAAAAAATCCTAAAAGCAGCTCTAATCCATGCACAATAATAAAAGCACTATACATTAAAAAAATCACAATAACAAATATTCTCCAAGCAGTGCCACGTGTGACATAAAACCACAAAATTTTCAGCTATATTTCCTAAAAAACAATACCAAATATAAATAAATATAAAAAATACAAAATACCTATAATACAAAAACCCCTCCTCTCTGCTTAATAAACTAAAAATTAATTATCTAAAAAATAATAACTTAATTGAAAATCCAGTTTTATCTCACTATGCTATATTAAAATTAAAAAATAAAATATATATATTTAAAACATATAAAATATATAATATATATTTAAAATATATATAAAATGAATGAATATATATATATATATATAAAATATATATATATATAAAATATATATATATATAATGTGGGAAGAAGAAGAATGTTTTAGAGAAATTTCATTCTAAATTATGTGTGTATTCCTTTCTCCACAGCAGTTTTGCCACATGTTGATGGCTGCAGAATCCTGGGGTTTGGGGTCTCAGGCTGCTCCAAAGCCTGGCCTCTGCTCCTGGGGTGCTCCCCTAATTCCCAGATTAAGATTTTTAATGAGTAATATCTAGATTTTAATGGCTAAAATCTAAATTTTAATGAGTAAAATCTAGATTTTAAATGAATGAATTCCCCCTTTTTGATCTGGCATTGCCCTTTAACTCAGACTCCCCTGTCTCTCCTCTGATTTAATGCTGAGCTGTGTTTTTTCCCTTTTCCAGACTCAGCAGAAGCCCTGGGAAGGGGTTGTCCCCCAGGCTGCACAAATCCTCTGTGCTGTCACACCCTGGCACTGCTGGGCCTCACCCAGTATCGCTCTTACACAACAGGGCACTGTGTCCTGCTGCCACTTCTGCCAATAATTAACGTTCCCCACGGTCCTGCTCATAGCCTGCAGGCCTGGTTTAAGCCCTGCAAAGGTGTTTGGCCTCTGTGGTACCCTGGAGGAGCTCCTCGGATGCTCACAGCACCCTAAAAGTCCAAATTTTGGTGCAGGAAGCCAAATCCTGAGCAGGGCTTGACCAGAACTGAACCAAATTCATCCCCTAAATTACTTCATCCTGTTGGTTCAGCTTTTCTTCACTTCATCCCCCAGTCTGAGACACAGCTGGTGGGCAAATTGTCACAAATATCTGAGCTTCACTTTTTGAGTCTGTCTCATCTAAATTGAGTCAATCTCCTCTAAGGTGAGTTCATCTCATCTAAGTTGAGTCCATTTCAGATAAATTGAATCCATCTCATCTAAATTGAGTCCATCTTGTCTAAGTTGAGTCTATCTCACCTAAGTTGAGTCCATCTCATCTGGGTCCATCTCATCTGAGTCCATCTCCTCTAAGTTGAGTCCATCTCATTTAAATTGAGTCCACCTCATCTAAGTTGAGTCCATTTCAGATAAATTGAGTCTATCTCCTTTAAATTGAGTCCATCTTGTCTAAGTTGAGTCTATCTCACCTAAGTTGAGTCCATCTCCTCTGAGTCCATCTCATCTGAGTCTATCTCATCTGAGTCCATCTCATCTGAGTCCATCTCCTTTAAATTGAGTCCATCTTGTCTAAGTTGAGTCCATCTCACACAAACTCTGCATGAAGGCTCCAGGGACACCTCCCTGTGGCTTTCCAGGGTTAAGGGGGTTTATAAGGAGTGCAAAGACGGACTTTTTAGATGGGTAGATAACAACAGGACAATGGTTTTACACTAAATAAAGGAAGGCAGGGCTGGAACAGATGTTTGGAAGAAATTCTTCACTCAGAGGGTGGTGAGCCACTCATCTGTGGCTGCCCCATCTCTGGAAGTGTCCAAGGCCACAGCCTGGGATAGTGGAAGGTGTTCTGAACATGGCAGGGCTGGAATGAGATGGGATTTTAGGTCCCTTCCACCCCAAACCGTGAAATCACAGCCCAGAGCGTGTGCAGAGCTGCCCTCTGTGCCAGGAGAGCTGGATGTGATCAGCAGGGCGCCCTGGACTCGTTCTGCCAGCTCTGCTGTCCTGCCCTGCCATTGCCCAACACTCCCCAGATGGGATCTGGGCTCGTCTCTGAGCTCCCCAGCAGCAGCAACACCCCGGCTGCTCCTCGGCGTCGCATTTTCTGGGCCGGGGATTTATTCCATGTGAAGGTGGAAGAAGTGAGAAAGGGCTGGAAATATGCAGGATGTGCAAGGCTGTGTGGATTAGTGGGCAGAGCACGGAGCAGCAATTATCAGGCAGGTTCTCTGCTCCTGCTTGGCTCAGAGTTGTTGTGAGAAGCAGGGCCAGTGAATCATGGGCTGGTTGAGCTAATTCTCCCTGACTCCCCATGACTTCATCACTCGCTGCTGTTTGAAAACCTGCTCTGGAGCCTGTCTAAAGGAGTGCCCCGGGGTTGGCTTAACTGTTTCTGTTCTATTTAGTTTGAAGTGGACCCAGTTTCTTTCACTTTTTCGTCCTGGGGAGATTGGTTTCCTGTCACTATAGGACACGAAACAAAACGACGCGAACTCACCGCTCCTTTCACGGTAAAAAAGGGACTTTTAATTTCTGACTCCAACATTTATAGATTTCCAAGGTGACAGTGGAATGACAATGACACTGGACAAACCAACAGTCCAACAAATTTCTCCTCCTCCATAAAAAAATGCAAAACAATAAATTATTTACATAAAATGTATGAGAAAGTTCATTACAACAATGTAAACATCAGAAGGCTTAGAAAAACTTAAAAAATCAGGGCAACAGGTTTTCCAACAGCAATCATGTGCAGCAATGTTGCAGAGTGGAAATGTTTTAATAAAACACCCAAACTTTCTGGTACAGAGACAACAAAATGAAATTCTAAACAACCAACAGCAGCGTCATGAGGTATTCATAAAAAAGAGTAAGGATTTAGAGAGGTCACAACCATGAAAAATAAGAAGATGTGAAAGATGAACAATAAGAGAAAGCCAAAAGGCTAAACAGAGACTTCAGGAGGAAAAAAACCTTTCATTTTGCTGAAAAATTTGCCAGCTCCCCAGTGCATGCCTCAGTTTCCCTAATTGCTACATGGGGTTACCAGCCCAGACCTATTTTGCAAAGGTGTTGTCAGGTTTAATTTGCGAACCTTTGAAAAGCTCTGCCGAGTCCTGGAGATGAAAGGCCCTGCAGATGCCACCCGTGGGTGTGTGCTCTGAGTCACAGGCACAGCCAGGGCCCTGGCTGCTGGGACAGGGGGCACTTGTCCTGAGCAAAAATCCCAAGGGATGCTCCTGCAAAAAATGAACTCATGCTGGAGGCAGCAGGAGCCACCTCTGGGAGGGGCAGAGATAAGGAGATGGCCAGGCTGGGCTGTGTTTTTGGCTTCTAAATTGCCTGGAAAATGTGTGTGCACAAATTGGCACCTGGAATGTGAGGTCCCCAACACAAGGAGTACGTGGAAGTGTTGGAGCAGGCCCAGCATGAAGAATTTCTTCCAAACATCTGTTCCATCCCTGCCTTCCTTTATTTAGTGTAAAACCACTGTCGTGTTGTTATCTACCCATCTAATAAACCCCTTTCTCCTCATTTTATAAACCCCCTGAACTCTGGAAAGCCACAGGGAGGTGTCCCTGGAGCCTTCATGCAGAGTTGGTGTGAGATGGTTCATAAAGGGGCTGGAGACAGGCTGAGAGGTGGGAATGTTGAGAATGGAGAAGAGAAGGTTGTGTGGAGACCTCAGAGCACCTGGAATATGAGGTCCCCAACAAAAGGAGGATGTGGAAGTGTTGGAGCAGGTCCAGAAGAGGCCACGAGGTTGATTAAAAGGCTGCAGACAGGCTGAGAGGTGGGAATGCTCAGGCTGGAGAAGAGAAGGTTGTGTGGAGACCTCAGGATCTGGAGGGGAAGCTGGAGAGGGACTCTGGATCAGGAACTGGAAAATGGGAAATGGATTCAAAGTGCAAGACGGGAAGTTTGGGTTGGATGTTGGGCAGGAATTGTTCCCTGGGAGGGTGGACAGGCCCTGGCACAGGTGCCCAGAGCAGCTGTGGTGGATCCCTGGCAGTGCCCAAAGCCAGGTTGGAGCACCTGGGGCAGTGGGAGATGTCCCTGCCCATGGCACTGGATGGGCTTCAATGTCCCTTCCAACCCATCCTGTGATTCTGGGATTTATCTGCATTTGCATCAGTAAAACCAAGATCTAAAAACTCAATCCTTAACCTTTTAACTGCCTTACCCACCCCAAAATCTTATCAAAACATCAGGAAAACAAACCAAGGCCACCTTTGTGGCCAGACCTCTTCCTTGGGATGTTTTTTGCTCCTCAAGGATTAACCTTGGCTGGAGCAGCTCTGCTGAGTCTCCTCAGCACACATGAGAACAGGAGCCTCCACCCTGCAGTATTTTTAATTACTTGGAGACTTACAGGAGTGTTGATGTTCTAAAGAACGGCTCAGCCCAGCAAGCCAGGGGGAAAAAAATGCATTGATGTCAGTCAAATTCTTCCTTTATGAAATCGGGTCTTAAAAAATAACATTGCCCTTTCCTGGGCTGGGGAATGAATTCTGACTCATGAAAGGCTGTGGGCCTATTAATAAAAAAATATTAATGAAAGAAATGTTCTTTCCCAACGACTACTACCCAAAAAAATGCAGAATGCCAAGGCATTTCGCATAAAGAGAGAGTTGTGAAGAAATGTCTTTGAGCATGTCTATGAGCCAAGAAAAAGAATTTCACTTTCTTTTTCTCTCATTTTGCACAGACAAGACCTTGAAAAATTACATTTGTAAGACAGGTTCTTTCCTTCTCCTATCAGATCCAGAATTTATGCTGTTCCTGCTTTGCCTCTGCTTCCTCCACACCTCAGAAAAAGCTGGAAAATGCAGAGCTGGATTTTTACTCAAATCCCTTCCAACAGGAGGTTCTGGTGGATGTTTAAGATTTTTTACAGGTAAAAATCACCTCCAGCAGCGCCACTGGGGCGTTCTGAGAAAACTCAATTAAGCACAAATCTCTGGCATGGTTAATTTGCACCCTGGGCATTCATCTCAGAGAAATCTCACTAAAATTCCAAGTATAATCTGAAGGGATGTGAAAGGAAGATCAATCTCATCCTTTAGTCGCTGGAATCCACCAGTGCTCATAAAGAGATTTTTTTCCTCCTGAAATCATCTGTGATTCCAACAAGTGAACATCTCCCAGGAATTCAGCTGCTGGAGACAGATAATTTTTAATTCTTTTGTCACTTATTTTCTCTGGCAAGAGATATTTTGACCATCTAAGCTGCACCATGTTCCTCTTCCAGGTGTGTTCCAGTTCTGAGGGCATTTATGGGAAGAGCTACATGGGATACACCTATCTCAGAGCACACAGTGGAGGTTTTGTTTCACCACTCATCTTTTGGAGGTTGCCTGGCCTGTGGGAAAAGCAGGCCCAGCCAATTTTGACCTGTTCTGATCCGTGGCTGGGTTATTTCCAGGTCTAGATGGACAGACCTTGCACAAACCCAAAATAAAACCAAAATAAAGATAATAGGGCCATTTAAACCCAGCATTAACCATGAATTTCTCCTCCCTCCTGAACGCAGCAAGCCCCGGGGGGAGCCTGCTTGAAGAATGCTTTATTCTAGGCGTTCATTTTAATTACAACCCTAATTATTTTGGTGCACGGCTATGACCCAGTTAACAAACCCACCTTGGGCATCTTGTGGACTCCCCGACCCTGCCCATCTCTGCAAGGAAGGAACAAAATTATTTTTGAAACAAGTGGTGGAACTGGTTGCTACATCTTAATGAAAATGACTTTTTTTTTCTTTTCTTTTCTCTTCATTTTTTTTTTTTTTTTGAAGGAGACATTTCTATGTATATAAACAGCCCTTCCTCCCCAACCTGGTTAGACAAGAATGTTCCTGGGTGTGGACTGCCTTGTATAATTAACTGCACAGCTGGAGCTCTTCTGATCCCTCCACGTCTGCTCCTTTCTTTCCTCCTTCCTTTCTTTCCCCCTCGCATCCACCTGGGCGCGATCCGGGCGCGCTGCTCCTCCTCGGGGAGCGTCACTGGGGCAGGAAGGTTCCCTGAATTCTGCATTCCAGAGCCATTCCTGGCTGGGAGCAGCACCAGGCAGAGCCTGCCTGCCTTGGAGGGGGCTGAGAGCCGGGAGCTGGAGCAGAGAGCGAGCAGAGAAACCCCTACAAACCCCTGTTTAGGCCATGGAAACGGGGAGTGCAGCCAGGACAAACGGCACCGCCAGCAAGCCCGAGGACGTGAAGAGCCCAACTACCCCCAAAAAAGAAGAGGAGGCCAAGAAGGCCACGAGCCCTGGCGGAGGCGAGAAAGAAGCTATAAAAGGCACGGGCGGCGCTGCGTTGGAGACAGGGCAGATCAAGAGCTCCCTCTTCTCTGGGAGTGACTGGAAGAGGCCCATCATTCAGTTTGTGGAGTCATCCGACGAGAAGAGGTCAACCTACTTCAGCATGGACTCGGCCGACTCCAAGAAGATGCAGTTCAACAGCGGCCAGATCGGAGACATGAGGAGACCAGGCCTCAACTTCCCGGAGAAGGGCGACCTCAGGAAATCCCTGTTCTCCTTGGATTCCAAAAAGAGCTTCCTGCCCGCTGATGGGGAAGGGAGGAAGTCCCTGTTCTCTGCGGGGGACCTGAAGAAATCCTCCCTGCCCCTGGTGGAGACGGGGGACCTGAGGAGACCCTTCAACAAGGCCGAGCGCGCGGCGGGCTCGCGGCCCCGCGTGAAGCTGGAGGACGTTCTCTGCGACTCCTGCATCGACAACAAGCAGAAGGCTGTCAAGTCCTGCCTGGTGTGCCAGGCCTCCTTCTGCGAGCTGCACCTCAAGCCCCACCTGGAGGGAGCGGCATTCCGGGATCACCAGCTGCTGGACCCCATCAGGGACTTCGAGGCCAGAAAGTGCCCCGTGCATGGCAAGACCATGGAGCTGTTCTGCCAGACGGACCAGATGTGCATCTGCTACCTCTGCATGTTCCAGGAGCACAAGAACCACAGCACGGTGACAGTGGAGATCGAGAAGGCGGGCAAAGAGGTAATTTTATTCTCCTCTCATTCCTCCTTTCATTCCTTAAGTTCCTAGCAGCCTGCAGATGTCACGGCACAGCCTTTGCTCCCCTGCTCCCAGGTCATTTTTGGGGTGGAATCCTGGATGCAGTGGTGCTAGTGGGAAGTGTTTAGTGGAAACTGATATTTCCTGGCTGCTGGTGGGAAGTATTTAGTAGAAACTGATATGTCCTGGCTGCTGTTTCCATGGGATTGGTGGTCTCCTGATACTGCCTGCAGCAGCACAGCTCTGCAAGCTGCATTTAGGGATGGAGAACCTGGCTGCCAGCACACCTGACTTCCAGCAGTGGCTGAATCAAAGCCCTAAATGCCAAGTTTTTAAAAATTTTCTTGAGTTTTGACAGTGGTTGTGTGGTGTTGCCCACAGAAAGTCAGGATCAGCACCTCCAGAATACAAATTGTCAAATCAGTGGCTGCTAAAGTTACTCATGGGTGCTAATGACTATTGAAAATTGCTATCTCAGCTCATTAGAGTGAGATTAGGTTTTGTTGCTTTTTTTTTTCTTTTCTGTTGAGCCACACCTATGGAAAAAAATCTTTTGAAGTTTAGATGAAAAAAAAAAACCAAAAAAAACAAACCCTGGTGCAAGCACGAAACCTGATAATTTACCCTGAAGTGTTACTACAACACGTTCAGAGGATGGACACCCAGGGAGATTTCACTTTTGTTTGCTCAAAGCCTCCTGTTGTTTGCTTTCTGGGTGGATGAGGAGGATTTCACTTGTTCTAGCAAAAAAATCAGGGTCTTACCACGTCTGTTGCTGCACATCCCCGTGGTAAAAGGAAGAAACTTTCTAAGCAGACAGGACAGGAGAGATGCCAATAAAGAGAGCTGTAAAATTTTAATTATATAAAACAAGGCGCCTGGAGTCACACAGTCAGGAGCAGGAAGGGCACTAAGATCTCCTAAACCCCAAACCAGTGCTGTGATGTGGTGACCAGGCAGACAGAGGTTCCCTTGAGTTCCCTTCATGGGAAGGACAATTTTACTCTTCCCAAGGAGCTCGGAAGATTCAGCTCATCAGGCTGAGAGAGCATCTTGTGCAGAGCTTATCTCTGGCTGCTCTGGTCTTTTCTTGCCGTGTCATCTCCAGTTTGCAGCCCTGCTGAAACCAGACAAAGCCTTTTCCACGTCTCAGACAGCCTTTCCCAAATTCCTGCAGGGCTTGCCAGCCTTGCTGTTTGTTCCATAATTGCCTGAACTCGTGGTTTTGATGTCAGCCCTGACATAAAGCCGTGCCTGGTGTCTGCCAAGGTGTCCAATTCCTGCCTGCAACGAGGTGAGCAGCTGCTTCCTGAGGAAGCAAAGCTGCTCAGATCCTTCCTCCTGTGCTGGAGACACCTCCAGCACCTTGGTTTTAAAGGCACAGCCATGGATGAGCAGAGAATGGGGTTTAAATGCTGATTGATTCCTGTCTCTGAGTCTTTTTGCCACCTTCAGCTCTGCTGCTACTCAGCCTAGAGGATTTAGGATTTATCAACATGAATCATGCCCATGTGTGAGTTTCTCCTGACAGAGTTTGATCGTGTTGTAACTCGAGCGAGCATTCACTCAGACAAAAACAGCAGCAAAGCTGTTGCCTACTAATGATTGTTCCCGCCCCTGATTTATTCACCAGAGGTGGAGCCTCAGCAGGAGCCACAAAGAGCAATGAATATTTCCAAGCCCCTGGTGTTTGACACCTCTCCTTATCACATCAGCCCAGCTGGAATTTGTGACCACAGACTGGGAGGGTGCCTGGTGCTGCTGCCCTTTTGGAAGGGATAAATCACAACCTCACACCAGGTCACCTTATCCCTGCCCAGTTCTCCTATCTTGGCATCCCAGCAGCTGCAGAGGGGCTTTAAAACCTTCAGATCCATCCTGCCGCTGGAATAAAGCTGTGTCCTGGCAGAGCTTTTCACTTTAAAACCTCAAAAATCCATCCTGCCGCTGGAATAAAGCTGTGTCCTGACAGAGCTTTTCACTTTAAAACCTCCAAATCTTGTGCCATTGGAGTGGTGACCAGCACAAAGCTGTGTCCTGACAGAGCCTTTCACACCTTGCTGGGTGTCCAGGATTTATCTGCAGGGATTTCCTCACCCCTGGCTGCTGTGTGGCTCCAGGACTGGGGAGGGTTCCAGAGCTGGGGTTTGCTTTGCTGCACTGCCAACCTGGGAGCTCAGCGATTTGGTGGCACAAAAAGTGTCACAGAATAAGCTTGGTTTGGGTGCATCTGCCCTTCAGAGCTGCAGAATTAATGCAGATTTCAGCCTGGCTTTGCTGCGGGGAGGAGAGGGGCTGTGCTGTAGAGAAAGGAATTAGGAAACGCTGCTTGTCTCACGGAGCAGACGGAGCAGAGTAATGCAAACAAGCCAGAACAGACACCTATAGTTAGGGCAGTGCAAACCTGATATCTCTGTCCCAGACAGAGAGCACAGCCCCATCTTCCACTTTTCAGCAGCCTGGGGTGAGAGTCACTCACCCCCTGTTCCTGCTGAGCAGACACAAGTGAAGGAAAGGCACAGGGACTCAGACACAGACATTTGCCTGACTTCCCACCCAGTGCTATTTGCCTATTTTACCCAGCAAACCTTTAATGCTCTCCCCAGATCCACTTTGCATTAATTTCCTGCTGCAGCTTTAGAGGAAAAGTAACAGTTTGCACCAGAACCGGCACAAAAAACCAGCCAGGAAAGAAAAATCTGTGAGGCTGGGGAATAACAACTCCCACCTGAAAAGTGAGAATGCTCCACAGCAGCTTGTCCAGGCCAATAAAACCCTGATTTATCAGCAGAGCCCCCCCTTGGAGCCAGCATCCTTCATCCTGAAAGGGGATCCTTCATCCCAAACCTGTTTTACAGGGCTGCTCTCCAAAGGAGACAACTTCACCTCTGCCTGCCAGTCCCAGAGCTGGAAACAGCCTGGCATTGCCTTCCAGCTCCAGCCCTGGTGCTCAGCATGCCAGGTCAGCTCTGCTGAAAACCACTTTGATCTGGTTGTGTTTTGCTCTAATTCTTTATCTTTTAAAGCAAAGTTCGCTGTGGGTACAGGAAGGGGAGCTGGGTGTTCCTCCTTCCCACAGAGCTGCTTTGAAAAGGGTTTTTTTTACAAAGGCTTTGAAGGAAACCATCCACAGAGATGGATCCAGAGGGGTTCCCATTCCTGCATCAATGGCACTGAGCAGAGAGCAAACCAAATTAAATTTTGGAAGGGTTTGGGGGCATTTCTCAGTGCTGCAGCGTGGCTGGGAGGTTTTACCCACACCAGCTGTGGCTGCTCTGTGGACGCAGCTCAAAATAAATTTGTCTGTTTGCCTGAATTCTGCATTAATCCTCCACACTGAGGACAGAATCCAGGCAAAATCCACGTGTTTTGAAAGCAAGGAATTCCACTCTTGGAGAGAATTCCTTGCCTTCAAACAAGTGGAATTCCAACAAATTCCACTTTTTTTCAGGCAAGGAATTCTCTTCCAGCTGTGCAGACTCAGCTTTTCCAGTGGCATTTTATGGGATGCTGGCAGAGTTTTCAGGGGTTTCAGCCCTCTCTGCTTAACAGAAACTGGGATGGGAAAATGCAGTTGTGCACCCAGAGATGGATCCAGAGGGGTTCCCATCCCTGCATCACTGTCACTGAGCAGAGAGCAAACAAAATTAAACTTTGGAAGGTTTAATTCTATTTAATTCTAACAAATCCACTTGTTTTAAAGCAAGGAATTCTCTCCAAGGACTCAGCTTTTCCAGTGGCATTTCAGGGGATGCTGGCAGAGTTTTCAGGGGTTTCTGCTTAACAGAAACTGAGATGGGAAAATGCAGTTGTGCACCCAGCAGGAATCATGTCCCAAACACCCCCCTGACTTTCCAGCCTGGCCCTGCACTGGGACAACAAGCTGGAGCAGCACTTTGTGCAGCTTTCCCTTGGTTAATGAGCAGAGCTGGGGACACAGGGCTGTTCCCAGGCCGTTCAGGGCGTGATGCTGCTTGTGCTGCTGCTGCCTCCTTGCACAAAGCGCTTGCATCATCGCGCGGGGCTCTGTAATCTCCCATCTGCAGCTCCTCCACAGCACCAGGGCTGGGTTCAGCTCCTTGGATGTACACTCTGAACTTTCACTGAAGCCTCTTAACTGCCCTAATTAGCTGAGGCTCTAATAGGGGATCCAATCTGAGCATGGAGGTTCTCAGCGCCTTCGGTTCTCAGCCTGCTGTGCTCAAAAATTTGTCTAAATGTGAATTTCCTGGCTTTTCCCACACTATTCCTGTTATTTCTGCTCTGGGGGACCCCCGCCATGGGGGTGTTGCTGTTTTAGCTCTCATTAGGATCTTCTGAACCCCAAATCCTCCAATGGATTTCTTCTAGAGGGTCCATCAAGGATTTCTGAGCCTGGAAAATCTGAGGAATGTGAAGACAGGTGGGAGTTTTCTCTTGGGGAGTGAAGCTGAGGCACTGCCTGTCTCTAACCCCTGTGGCCCTCATATTGTGATTATATTTCTGTCATACACATGGGCAGCCAAAGCAACCTTCCAGTGAGAAAAAAGGCATTAAAACCATGAGGAAATCACCTATTGAACCCTTGGTGTTGTGCTTCACCTCCAGAGAACCCTTCTGCCACCAGTGCTTCTCCTATTCCAGACTCTCCCTGAACCTCTTTAACATGTTTTCCTATGTTTAGGGTATTTCTTTGTAGTATTTATTTAATTTCTTGCAGCACTCCACAGTCCCACCTCCCCTCACCTCCCCTGCCCCTGCTGCACTCTGTGCTGGTGCTTCCCCTTTGCCAGATCTGGCTGAGTGTGGGATTTGCATCCTGGCCATTGGGAGCATCTCTGTAATTTCCATTTGCAAGTCATAAACCTGCTCCAAATTGTTGTGTGCCTCTGCTCCTAAGTGGCTGTTCCACCCCACAGCACCTTTCTGGGGGGTGTTTGAACTGCTGGGAGTCACGAGCACTTTTAAAATAATAGTTCCCAAAATTCCTTGGAGACCCATCTTAATTAAAAAGGAACCATAAAAGCATAATATTGTTATCACCACCTTCCAGCCATCACCTGATATTTTTCTTTCCTGTCATTTTCTCTGCAAATCCCTTGAGTTTGGGAGTGTCTAGGTGGCTGTGAAAGTTCTGCTCTTCCCCAAAAATTCCTTCCAATCCTTCTCTGTAGGACTTAACATCCTTAAAAAAGGATTTTACATCCTTTTTTTAAAAGGATGTCCTGATTTTTGGGGATGAGGATGGAAATAATTGCTCTGGAGATGAGCTTTTCACTTCCTAAGCAATCAATGCCTGCTGGATGCAGCTCTGTGGCTCAAGGAAATCCCTGGAATTTGGGTGTAATTTCTCACGTTGGTTAATGCAGTGGATAAAAGGACCTAAACCGTTTTCATCTCATTGCATTTCCCTGCTGTGCAGAGTCCCCATGCACAGGACATCTCCCCCTGCACGTGGCAGTGGAAACCAGCAGGAATTCCTCCAAGCCACTGTCTTGAAAATGTGAAAATTGTGGGATCAAACTCCTCTCTTTGTTCTTTCCATCAGTAGCAGGGCAGATTTCCTCATCTGGAAGCCAGTGTGGGCTCCCTGGTGAAGCTGTGCCACAAAATCCTTCCCTGTGTGCCCTGAATCCCTGCAGAGGGTGAGAATCAGCTCATGGCAGCGTTCAGGCCATTGCTGAGGGTGTGTGGGTGATATTTAGAAATCCAGAGCTCTCCTAACTCCTAAAAACAGTCTGAGGATGCACTGAGACACCTCTGACCATGCTTCCCTTTTTTCTGCCCACTTTTCCTGTGTTTTACAAGGCAACAAAACCACCATCCAGTCCTTGTCCCTCCACAAACAGAGATTTTCTGGGTTGGAGCAGCTGGGGCTGTTGGCTCTCAGAGCAGCTGTGCTGGATTCCAGCTCCAGAGGCTGCTCAGACACTTGGCTGGCATCAGGACAACAGCTCCTGTCTGGGCTGGTTCACAGCTCCTTCCCCGCTCTTCATTTCCAGTGCAGAACTGAAAACCTTCAAACCCTGATCAATAAAAACCCAGATTTTCATGTTCCACCACATTCTTGGGTGGACAGCTGGAGTGTGAGAGTGCATTTATCCATCTGTGCCTCTAATTGTTGGCCTGGATTTCAGTGGTTTGGGTGAATTTAATGATTTTGCAGAAGATCCCACACGACCAGCAGGCTCTCAGGACTCTCCTGACATGGCAGAACATGGAATTTCTGCCAGCTCTGGAATTCCTCAACAGCTCTGGGCTGGGTGTCCCGCAGCCAGATTGCCTCCAGCCATGGCTGAGACCAACCTGCACACACATGAAATGCAGAAATGCCCCAGCAAAGGGTGGGACAGGGATGGAGAATGGGAACAACCCAGGGAGGGATTGCTGGAGTTAATGGGGTTTTGACAACGTTCAGGTCCAGGGCTGATCCAAGGAAAAAATGATCCAGGGTAAAAATGACCCAGGGAAACAGTGCATGGTCTGCACTGCCACAAATTCCTGTGCAGGTCCCAGCTCTGAGCTTCTCTGGGAATCCACTGCACAACAAAATGCAAATAATCCCAGTGAAATTGCTGATCTCAGCCCAGCAGGTTGACTATACCTCTTCCCTCCTCCTTTTGTGGCTTTTTCTTTTTTTCCTTTTCAATTTTTTTTTTTCCAAGCATTCCCCAGCTCCATCGCTACATGAAAGCTCTCAATTCAGAGCAAATTAATCCACAATCCTGTCTAAACAGAATTCCTGCCGGAGGCATCGTCCTCTTGTTGCAACACTCGTCCAACGTCATTCCGTAATTGCACGAAAACTGTTATTGCTGCACAGGCACACCCTGGGCTGGGCCCTGCTCTGCACACACAGCTGAATTTTGAAACAGCTCCCTTCCCCTGCAGCTCATGACTCCCATGTGATTAAAGGCAGCCTGGGAGGTGGGTGCTGCTGCTTTGCTGAATCTGCTGGGTCGGTGCCCGCTGGCAGCACGTGATGCCAGCTGGACCTCCCTGCTGCTCTGCTCAGCACAGCAGCGTGGATTTGTGTCCTGGTTTAGGGCAAACTGGGGAGAAAACCTCCAAAAGGGGGCCCCTCCAGAAAGCAAACCCTCACCAACCAGTCTGGGAGGGATTCCTCGGAGAGAAGTGGAAAGAACCTGTTTATTTAATAGGAAAACACCCCCCAGCACACAAAATGAGCAATACCAGGTGACACCACTCTGTCACCGCTATGAAAAAGATGACAAATTCAGAAAGTCTCTCCTGTGGGTGCTCGCTGTGTTATCAATCCCTCGACCACTGGGGCAGCTGCTGCAGCCACAAGGTGCAAATTCTCGGTGTTCCCAGGTCCCAGTCTGGAGCAGGTTCAAGTTGGTCCAAAAAAGGGAGAGGAGAAACAGTCCAGGGAAAATTCAGACTGCTTAGCTAAACTAACTAATGAGCAGAAGCAAGAGCAAAGCGAAAAGCCGAGCAAAAAGCAAAAGCAGCACCATGTACTGCCCTGTCTCTGTGTCCCGCCAGCCATGGGGGAGCGGCTGATAGCAAAACCAAAACAAAACTTCACTTTTCAGAGCCAGTCTTGAAGGCACAGAACATGATATCCAGCATGAACAGAACACACAAATGGGGGTACAACCTCACAATGTCACCCTAGGACAGGGTGATGTGGGACAGAGAGAGAAACAGCAAGGGTTTGTCACAGTGGCTTGTGAGAACTTTCAGGGAGTTGTGAGGATGTGAGAACTTGTTAAGCACAATCAATTTGCAGGTGGTGTTATTCTACTTTGTCTTTCTGTTCTTCTCAAGGACGGTGTGTGAGAAAGGTGCTTTTGTTAAGCAGCCAATCAAACAGAATCTATCCTATCACTCTATAAAAAACATGTGGTTCTCTTGAATAAAACCTTCTTTTGCTCTTTTTACAATCCTGCCTCTCACCTGTGTCATTCTCTGTGCAAGAGTGACACAGCAGGGCAGGCTGGGGCTGGTGGAAGGGGCCACCAGCTCACCAGGGTCCCTCCCCTCTCATCTCCTCTCCTCTGCTCTCCCCACAGACGGAGCTGTCTCTGCAGAAGGAGCAGCTGCAGCTGAAGATCATCGAGGTGGAGGATGAGGTGGACAAGTGGCAGAAGGAGAGGGACCGCATCAAGGTGCATTCGAGGGGCCCAGTTCCCCTCTCCCTCCTGTCAGCCCCAATTCCTGCTCCCCTCCTCTCCCTCATCCCTGCATCCCTTCCTCACTCCATCCCTTCCCCAGCCCTTATCTCATCTCCAAACTCCCAGCCAAATCTTGGAAACAACAACTCCCACTGAAGTCATCTTGCGACATTCCCTGCGGGGAGATGCAGCCCTGATACAAAACCAAGGCACCTCCCTGCTCTGCCTCCTTTTTTAGGTCCTTTGTGGCCCTTCCATCACCAGTAGCCAGGCAGATTTAGAAACAAAATCCACAAATAACCTGCAGGAGGGCTCTGGGTTGCCCAGACTGAGATAAGACAGCAGGAGCCGATGAATTTACCCACACAAATGTCTTATTTATGGTGGAACAGCTTTTTCCATGCTGAGAGAGAGCTCCTTTGTAATTCTTGCACCGTGGTAAGGGTTGGAATAGAGTCATGGTATTATTTTTTTCATTTATAGCCTAACTGAATAAAGCAGTGAAAGCACAAGTTGGAGACACCCCAGAAAATTTGCATAATATTAACAGGCAAAGCCATTCTTCTCCCTTTTATGTGGTGCAAGCACATTGGCTCACCAGCTCTGCTTTTCATCTGCTTTATTATTACTATTATTACTATTATTATTATTATTATTGGAAACCTGACCTAGAAATTCTGACTCTCAATATAGTTACATCCCCAGTCCTTCTGAGGAATATTTCAGAGGCACCTCGAGGTCAGGCTTGTAAAAAGAGTTTCAGCACCTTTCATCCTTTGAAATGGTGGGAATTTGGTCCTCAAATAATCCAGGAGCCAGAGCCCTGATTTAGAAGGTGACAGAGTGTTTTTAAATGTCACCTGTGAGTGCATGAATTGAAATTGGAGAAGTGCTCTTACCTCTGGGAAGGCAGGGGAAGGCAGTGGCCCTTTTGGATTGCATCCATGTGAATATTGCAGGAACAGCTATTGCTTCTCTTGGCACAACTTTCCTGCAGCTGAGACATGCCTAGCTGGAGTTTCCATACCCTAAATGCTGAATCCTTGGATTTATCCCCCTCTGTGTCTCTCTGCTAGCAAAGAACTCAGTGAAATTTTAATATTTTCTTGCTCCTCTTTCCCGCTGCCTCCTCTCTGTGCCCCTTCCCCACCCAGAATTACACCACCAACGAGAAAGCCACGGTGGACCAGCACTTCAAGGAGCTGATCCGTGACCTGGAGAGGCAGAGGGATGAGGTGAAGGCTGCCCTGGACCAGAGGGAGAAGATTGCCTCGGAGAACGTGAAGGAAATTGTGGATGAGCTGGAGGAGAGGGCGAAGCTGCTGAGAGAAGACAAGGAGAACAGGGAGCAGATCCACCAGATCAGCGACTCCGTGCTCTTCCTGCAGGTGACACAGACCTCATTTCCCTTCCCTTTGTCCTTGTGAGGACAAGATTTGTCCCAAAGACAAGCCCAAAAAAGTGTGAGATGTGTGAACTCTGTAAATAAACTGCCGGCATCAAGAAGGCTTGTAAGGAAATAGTGGAACGGAATGATAATAAAATCCTGTGACTCTCAGACAGTCTGAGCCAGCTGACTGTGATTGGCCATTAATTAGAAACAACCACATGAGACCAATCACAGATCCACTGTTGCATTCCACAGCAGCAGATAATCATTGTCTACATTTTGTTCCTGAGGCCTCCCAGCTTCTCAGGAGAAAAAATCCTAAGGAAAGGATTTTTCATAAAACATGTCTGTGACACCTTTCCACTTTTGGATTCCAACACCAACCAGCTCCCTCCAATTCAGCCTCCACACCTTTATGCTCCTCATTAATGCCATCCCTTTCTCTGGCAGGAATTTGGGGCTCTGATGAGGAATTATGTGCCCCCTCCATCCCTCCCAACCTACAGCGTGCTGCTGGAAGGGGAGAGCATGAGCCCATCCATGGGGCTGCTCAGGGATGATCTCCTCAACGTCTGCATGAGGCACGTGGAGAAGATCTGCAAGGCAGACCTGGGCCGCAACTTCATCGAGAGGAACCACATGGAGAACGGTAAAACATCCCCAAAATTCCCCTCCCTGCTTCCCCAGAGGGCAGGCTCAGGGCTGGTGAGGATGATGAGCACTCCTGGTCAAGAAGAAAGCAAGCAAAGACCTTGGGGGAAGGTGGGAGTAGCAACTCCTGTAGCTGGAATGAATTCTGGAAGGAGCCACATGGAGAATGGTAAAACGAGATGGAGAACGGTAAAACATCCCAAATATTCCCCTCCCTGCTTCCCTGGAAGGCAGGGTCAGGGGTGGTGAGGATGGTGAGCACTCCTGGCGAGGAAGAAAGCAAGCAAAGACCTGGGGGGGAAGTGGGAGAAGCAGCTCCTGTAGCTGGAATGAATTCTGGAAGATGAGAGTTAGAAGAATGAGAATTCTGGAATATCAGAGGGGGATGGAATCAGCTGAGCTGCCAGATTTAGGGTATCCCATACAGGACACCAAACTGGCCCCACTCCCCTGAGTTTTGGTTCATTTTAGGGTTTCATGTTTAGGATTTAACGTGTGAAGTCAAGAGCAGCCACCCTTCCCTCCTGCCCTGTGCCAGGCTCCAGCAGTCCCCTGGAAATTTAGCAGGACATTTTCCAGGAGGGGAAACTCCACAGATCTGCTGAGGCAGCTCAGTGAAGGGTGAATTCACACAGGAGAAATGTGGGATGGCAAGTTTGGAACCCCATTTGTGCACTCAGCACATGGAGGGTGCTGGTGTGACATCAAATATTACAAGTGCAGGGTTTCAGCACTGGAATACCCTGCAAGCACCTGCCACTGAGAAGGAAATATTTGAAAATGTAATTTTCCAAGTAAAAAAAATGGCTCAATTTGGGTGTTCAGCTACAACTTGAGCTGGAATGATTCTGATAATATTCCCTGTTCCACGTGGGACAGCTTTCCTGCCTGCCCTGACCCAGGCTGTTCACTTCAGTGGTGTTTAAGGTGAACAGAGAGGTCACAGCCACCACCACATCAGCAAAACCAATCTTTTAACTTTATAGCCCACTTCCTCACAATTAGCTGTGAATAAAGGACTTGTCTTGCATCACACCTGAGATCAGGACATCCTGCTCACTCACACCTGAGGTCAGGACAGAGCACCACAACAGGGCTGTGCTGTCTGCACTTCCCAGACCTTTGTAACCCTGGGCACGTTGCCTAATCCCAGGGGATGACCTCTGGCAGCAGGGATGGGAATCAGTGGTGACCTCACCTGGATGGTTATCCAGGGATAGCAGGGATGGGAATCAGTGGTGATCCCATCTGGATGGTTATGCAGGAGAACAGGGATGAGTGGTTATCTCACCTGGATGGTTATTCAGGGATAGCAGGGATGGAAATCACTGGTTATCTCAGCTGGATGGTTCTCCAGGAGAGCAGGGATGGGAATCAGTGGTGATCTCAGCTGGATGGTTGTCCAGGGACAGCAGGGATGAGTGGTTATCTCACCTGGATGGTTATCTAGGAGAGCAGGGATGAAAATCACTGGTTATCTCACCTGGATGGTTATAGAGGGAGAGCAGGGATGGGAGTGAGTGGTTATCTCACCTGGATGGTTCTCCAGGAGAGCAGGGATGGAAATCACTGGTTATCTCACCTGTATGATTGTCCAGGGACAGCAGGGATGGCAATGAGAGGTGATCTCACCTGGATGGTTATCAGGAGAGCAGCGATAGGAATGAGTGGTTACCTCACCTGGATGGTTCTCCAGGGATGGGAATCAGTGGTTACCTCACCTGGATGGCTATCCAGGGAGTGCAAAGATGCCAATGAGTGGTTACCTCACCTGGATGGTTGTCCAGGGACAGCAGGGATGGCAATGAGTGGTGATCTCACCTGGTTATCTCACCTGGATGTAATCTCCCAGCCACTGAGGAAGCCCAATACCAGGGCAACAGTGGGTGATATCAGGATAAGTGGCACCCTGCTCTTCCAGGAGGATGTGGGAGGCCAAAAGGTGCAGGAAATAACCTCAAGGACAGCTCATGCAACTCAGGAGCTGAGGAACTCTGCTGCAGATCTGCAAAATTGTTGATAATTCACTCAAATTCACAGTATTTACTGGAGACCCCTCCTGTATCAATAATTACAGAGCCACCATTCTCCATCAGACATGAATTAAATGGACCAGATCCTTCTGGACCAACCTTTCAGGAAGGTCAGGGATCCCAGAAGGCTCAGGATGCACAGCTAGATGCAGGTTTCAAAACTCTCCCTGCCTTTAAAGTAGCACCAGAAATTGAATATTACTCATCTTCCATCACTGTAACATTCCTATTAAAATTCCCAACCCTCCACATGCTCCAGAATTACTGAGAAATTTGACAACAACTCAATATCAATAGATGACAAACAGATGCAAAAATCACTTCTGTGCATTTTTCTTTCTTTGTTCACCCGAAGCTGTGCAGAATTCCCATCTGCTGGGTTTTGCATTTTCCTTGGGCATTTTTAAAACCCAACAAGGTTCTGCAGCTGCTCAGTTCTGGTAGCTCAGGATAAAGCCTGATTACTTCTTGATTATTTTAATTGGGGTCTCTCCCATGTTACTGATGCCCGAAGCCCTCGTTTTTGTTTGAAATTCATAAAATCCAAGTGCCAAAATTGTTTTTAACTCCTGCCAGAAACCTGGGTGCTTCCAGGTGCTTTACCAGGGACTCAGCTTGGATTCTGCCCTAATGAAAAGTTGGGAAAAGTTATTTATGGCAAGTCCCAGGAGCTTCAGAGCTCTCCATTCTCCAAGCCATGGTTGCAGATGAAAGAGGGCAGCACTCTGCATCCAGTGGCTGCCAGGGAATTAAATCCATTAAGGAACTGTGGAGTTATTAACTCAGACTCCCCCTGAGTCACTGCAACAAATTCATTTGCAGCTGGCTTGATCTTCCACTGTAAAAAAAACCTTCCCAGGAAGAAATATTATATTAATGGAATGAAAGCTGGTTAATAGCAGACTCCAAAGGGAATCCATGTCCTTTTAGTTGTCATAACAGGCACCTGTGTGGTGAGGAGACAAATAATCAGGGAGCTTAAATAGCACTGAAAGAAATGGGAGAAATAAAAGAAAAGTTTGTTCAGTGACTTGAGAATCAAAGAATGGAGCTATTTAAACACAAAAACTGAATTTACTTCCTTGCAGAGAACAATAGGTTTGTGGAGGCCTCCAAAGAATGTTTTCATGAGCAAGTGTAGTGATAAAGCCTCATTGCCTGTGAATCAGTGTCAGAAATCCAAACCCAGGCTGTTTGATCCATGAAACCTGAACCAGCCACCCTTGCCCAAGGGTTTAGAGCTGTTTGCAGCTCAGCTTTAGCATCTC
Source organism: Ammospiza caudacuta (assembly GCF_027887145.1). Classification (NCBI taxonomy): domain Eukaryota; kingdom Metazoa; phylum Chordata; class Aves; order Passeriformes; family Passerellidae; genus Ammospiza; species Ammospiza caudacuta. Next base: position 6,966,216 of record NC_080615.1, read on the forward strand.
TCTCTGAAAACTGGAGAAGCCAACCCATGTAACCCCCCCAGAAGTGATTTCTGGGGCTTTCAAGAGTGGCAATTCTCCATCAGCCACGCTGTGCTCAGGTGAATACAGTAAAGGAGCCAAACTCAAACTTTTGGACTAATTTTTAGCCACACATCATCATTTTGGTAAAAATGCCTCAACTCTCAGGTCCCTATGGATTTAAAAGATACGGAGTTTGCTGTGAGGTTGAATGCTTCACCTGGGCTTTGCCTCTGAAGGAATCTTTTATTTCAGACCCCGGCGAGCTCCAGAACTGCTTTGGCTCCCAGACAGAGATGCCCCAGGGGGATAAAGACCCCCAAAGTGCATCCTGTGCTCCCTGGAGCTGGGGGTGCTGGTGACAGCTGGTTGAACATGAGCCAGCAGAGTGCCCTGGTGGCCAAGAGGCCAATGGCTCTGCCCGGGTCAGGAATGGTGGGGCCAGCAGGACCAGGGAGCTCACTGTGCCCCCGTACCTGGCACTGGTGAGGGCAAACCCTGAATGTTGTTCTGGCCAGTTCTGGTCCCTCAGCTTGGGAAGGGTGTTGAGATGCTCAAACACAAGGCTGGAGAGGGGCTTGGAACACAAACCCTGTGAAGAACTTTTGAAGGAGCTGGGTTTCTTTAGCCTGGAGAAAAGGAGGCTCAGAGGTGACCTTATTGCTCTCTACACCTTCCTGAAGGGAGGCTGCAGACAGCTGGGGTTGGTCTCTGGCAGAAGCAGAGGACACAGGCTCAAGCTATGGCAGGGAAGGGATAGGTTGGATATTAGGAAAAAAAATTTCACTGGAAGAAGAATAAAGCACTGGAATGCTCTTCCCATGGAGGTGGTGGAATCACCATCTCTGGATGTGTTTAACAAAGACTGGACATGAAACTTGGTGCTATGGTTGAGGTGTTATGGCACAGGTTGGACTCGATGATCTTGGAGGTCTCTTCCAACCTCATCATTCTGTGATTCTGTGATTGTGTGATTATGTGAAATTTCTGTGTCTCTGAGATTCTGTGATTCTGCAATTCTGTGACTCTATGACTCAGAGATTCTGTGACTCAGAGATTCTGTGATTCTGTGTCTCTGAGATTCAGTGACTCTGTGATTCTGCAATTCTGTGATTCTGCAGTTCTATGATTCTGCAATTCTGTGACTGTGATTCTGCAATTCTGTGATTCTGCAATTCTGTGATTCTGCAGTTCTATGATTCTGCAATTCTGTGACTCTGTGATTCTGCAATTCTGTGATTCAGTGACACTGTGACTCTGTGATTCTGTGATTAATTCTGTGATTAATTCTGTGATTAATTCTGTGATTCTGTGATTCATGCCCTGCTCTCCCTCCACAGGGGATCACCGGTTCATGATGAACAACTACGAGTGGAACCAGCCTGACAACCTGAAGAGATTCTCCATGTTCCTGTCTCCCAAAGGTAAGGATGGCATCCCACAGCTGGGCAGGCTCCCTTCCACCTCAGGAAAGCAACTTCACATGATCCAGCCCAAAATTTGCTATTTTCCATATCTCAGATCCATCCCTCTGCACATTTTCTCTCCAGTTACAGAGCTTTTGCCTCAAAGCAGGCAGAAAAGGTTCTCAGTTTTATGGGGAAGAGCTGGAGTGGCTGAACTCTATCCAAGAGTGAACACGGGGCAGTTTTGAAATGAGTTTCCAGGATAAAATCAGTGTTTTTCTTCACCCAAAACTTATCTCTCTGTGCTATCAAGTGAAAGCTGCATTCAGATTTTACTTTCACTACCAAACATAATTTTTCCTAACAGTGAAAGGACAGAAGAAGTCAGGAACAACAGAAGTCAGAAGTCCTTAAAAAAAACCCCAAAACCAGGAGTTTGGATCTCCTCTGTGAGCTCTGACAAGAGCCCTGGTGATTATTTTATGTCCCTCTTGCAGTGTGGCCACTGCAGGGTGAATATTTGGAGTGAACCAATATTTCCAACACACCCAGCTCTAAAATCACAGCTGGCATTCCCAAACTGGCATCCAGAGCAAGGAGCTGAGAGTGCTGAAAGCCCAGGGAAGGCGAGGAACAAATGAACAGGGAGAGTGGCACCAAACAAGTGACCAAATTTCAGCCCTGCTGGATTTGCCAGGTGTTTCCAGCTGCTGCTCTGGGCAGGGACAGGGCCATGGCAGCAGGGACAGTCCCTGAGGGCACATTCCTGCCCTGTGCTGGTGTTTCCTGAGGAGAACCCAGACCCCAACACTGAGCCCTTTGTCTGCATTGCCAATTTGCCCTTCTGTGCCCTCAGCCCACGCCTGGCAGCTCCCTGAGGATGTTTGGAGCAGGGCTGGGATTCCCATTTCAACTCGGCTCTTCCCAAGTTCAGGGGCAGAGTGGTGATTTTTTAGACTTGAGTTTGTTTTTCTGCTCTCTTTCCTCAGGGTTTGCAGGCCCTCTGCTGAGACCACAGGCTCAGCCCTGCACCCAAAACTTTCCAACCCTGAGGGAAATCTGAAAATCAATTCTAACCCAGCACAAGCTGAGCTTATCTCTACCCAAAATCTGGAGCTTTCAGGTGGAAACAGCCCCGAAGGCATTAAAGGGGTGTGACAGGGGGGAACACCAGGCAGTGTCATCCCCTGGGATGGGGACAGTGCCCAACCTGGTAAAAAGGAAGGGAAAAAAGAAGGGATCCAGCTGATCCAGGATTGCACCCAGAGCCTGTGCTGGGTGGGGATTGAGCAGAGAAAGGGCTCAGAGAGGATCCAGGTGATCCAGGATTGCACTCAGAGCTGTGCTGGATGGGGATGGAGCAGAGAAAGGGCTCAGAAAGGATCCAGATGATGAAAGATTGCACCCAGAGGCCATCAGGGCCAGGGCTCAGGAGGATCCAGCTGATCCATGATTGCCTGTGCTGGATGGAGATTTTGCAGAGCCAGGGCTCAGGGAGGATCCAGCTGCTGGAACCATTCTAGGAGAGAATTTAGGAGCAGGGTGAATCAGTAGGCAAAGCAGGAGACGTGACCCACTTGGCTTGCAGGCTGGCTGGCCAAGGATCACCCCATGAATAATGCGCCATCCTCATCCTCCCTGAACCCTCCTGAGCTCTCTGTGCCCTGTCCCTGTGGCAGCCAAGTCCAGCAGTGCAGCTGATTGCATCTCTGCTCAAGAACCCCAAAAAACAGGAGGGAAAAAATAACGAGGACCACCCTCTGCATTGTGTCACACCCTTGGAATCTCCAATATCTCATGGCAGCTCTGCTACACACCCTGTTCTCAGGCTGGGTCACTGCAGATTCTGCCCCAGGCCACAGTGGAAATTCTGTTTGCTGGATTGAGGAATGCTCTGTGCTAATTACAGCAGCCCAGACTGGGGAACTGCTTGGATTCCAGCTGAACCTTCTGGGTTTAAACCCTGCTTAAAATCAAGACTCCTGAATTTCATAATAAATGGCTTCAAGCTGAAAGAGAGGAGGTTTAGATGGGATATTAGGAAGAAATTCTTCCTGTGAGGGTGGTGAGGCCCTGGCACAGAGCAGATGTGGGTGCCCCTGGATCCCTGGAAGTGCCCAAGGCCAGGTTGGACAGGGCTTGGAGCAACCAGGTGTCCCTGTCCATGGCAGGGGCTGGAATGAGATGATTTTTAATCATCTCAACCCTTCCAACCCAAACCATTCTATGCTCCAGTATTTCCTTGCAGGGATGACAGGATGAGGCAGAGGGGCATAAAACACTTCAAACACTGCCCCAAAGACAGAGAGGAACAATCTGTCCAGCTGCTCCATCCTCAAACACCGCCCCAAAGACAGAGGGACAATCTGTCCAGCTGCTCCATGCTCCTTTCTGTCCTCTCCCACTGAGCTTTCTTCTCCTGGTGCGTCAAATAGTTTGGCCAAAACCAGGAGGAGGCTGGAAAAATCATTTTGGAATGAAGAGTAGAAGGGACTTGAGCACACAGAGAGAGAATTGTGCGTACAGAAACACATCTTAAACAGAATTGTGCACACAGAAACGCATCTTAAATAGAGAAGCAGCCCACAGGATGGCAGCAGAGCAGCTCCAAGGATCCCTCTTTTTGCTTTACTGGGTGTTCAAAGGGCTTTACTGCCTTCCCTACACACCAGTCTGTATCCTGGTGGGAGCCTGGAGCACACACCTGGCACAGGGCTGGGAAATGTTCCTGTCCTGGTGCACACACAGGGCTAGGAAATGTTCCTGTCCTGGGAAATGTTCCTGTCCTGGTGCACACACCTGGCACAGGGCTGGGAAATGTTCCTGTCCTGGGAAATGTTCCTGTCCTGGTGCACACACAGGGCTGGGAAATGTTCCTGTCCTGGGAAATGTTCCTGTCCTGGTGCACACACCTGGCACAGGGCTGGGAAATGTTTCTGTTCTGGGGAACACAGAGGGCAGGGAAATGTTCCTGTTCTTGTGCACACACAGGACAGGGAAATGTTCCTGTGCTGGGACACAAAGGGCTGGGAAATGTTCCTGTCCTGGTGCACACACAGGGCTGGGAAATGTTCCTGTCCTGGGACAGACACAGGGCTTGGAAATGTTCCTGTGCTGATGCCTGTGGAGCTCTGAACCCCAAGCTCTGCCTGCAGAGCTCTCATTTGAGTCCCCAAACCCAAACCTGCAGCTCTGTGGCACTGGCAGCTCTGATCACTGCAGAAGAGTTTTCCTCTCTCTGTTCCCCACTCCCCATCACCCATTGGTAAAACCCAGGCTCTCCTCTGCTGCCTGGGCCCAGATTTCTGCTCTGGGGCTGCTCCCAGCTCGGTGGGCACCTTTCCTAGAGCAGTGCCAGGCACAGCCTCGTCAGGAGCCCACTGCTGAACTGGATGCTCTTGTTTTTACAGCCAATTTCAACCCACGGTCATGGGAATTTTCCTCCTTCCAAGCGACCGAGGAAACACTTGGTACGGGTAATTCTGCCTGCAGCCTGAGAGGATCTAACCCCCCGTGCCACAGCTTTCTGCCTCACTAACCCACCCCTCCTGCTGCCCTCTCAGCTGCCCTGGCACCTAAAAACCCCAGAGCCAGCTCCTGCTGGGCTGTCACACCCTGCCCAGCCAGGGAAAGGCGCCCCTGGTTCTGCTTGGTCACAGAAAAATGAGGTGCAAAAACACAGGAGGCAGTTTGTAAAGATGCCCAGAACACTCAGAGCACCCCGAGGAGGTGGCGGCAGAAGCAGGAGGAGACTCCAAGTACTCCCAGCCGGTCTCAGAAGCACGAGGTGTTTCTTTCTGTCACACCTTTTATTAATAAAAGGTGTTAATACCTCTTAGGTATCCTTATTCTCTAGGGAGGATATTCCCAACTGGGCATTAAAACCCCCATTTTTTTTTCCCCTGAATTCCATGGTTATTCCTTCAGTGATGGGGGGGTATTAAAACCCCCATTTTTATCCTGAATTCCATGCTTATTCCTTCAGTGATGGGGGGATATTAAAACTCCCATTTTTTTTCCTGAATTCCATGGTTATTCCTTCAGTCGTGGGGGGATATTCCCAACTGGACATTAAAACCCCCATTTTTTCCTGAATTCCATGGTTATTCCTTCACCAATGTGGGGACATTAAAACCCCCATTTTCCCCTGAATTCCATGGTAATTCCTCCAGTGATGGGGGGATATTAAAACCCTATTTTTTCTTGAATTCCATGGTTATTGCTTCAATGATGGGTGGGATATTCCCAACGGGAATATCGTGTGTTCTCAAAGACACAGCTTGGCCCACGTTCATGCCTTTTCTTCCCAGATCCCCATCTTCCTTTCCCTTCCCATTTCCCTCCTTTGCTTCGTTCCTCCAAGGTCCTCCAAGGTCCTCCAAGGTCCATCCTTTGCCGCTCCCTGGAATCAGCCAGGGCCACCCAGCCTGGGGAGCTCTGGTGACTCAGAGCCACACCCGAGCCAGGGCTGGCTCGCTCTCATCTCCCTGCTCTCAGGAGGGCAGCAGGGGAAGCTTTGATGGTGTTTGGAGGAAACCTGCAGTGCTGGGAGGAAGGGCAGTGCTGGAGTCATCCCTCCTGCCTCAGGGAGCTGCTCTGCAGCCACACCTGCACTCTGGGGCTCTCAGGAGCAAGGCTGGGCCCTGCCTGGGGGCTGGCATCACCTCACACCCACACAGGGCTCACAGGGGTCCCAGGGTGAGGGAAGAGATGAGGATCTGACTCCATGTTTCAGAAGGCTTGATTTATTATTTTTATATATATTATAATATATATATTATAATATATATTATAAATATATTTTTATATTTTATATTTATATATACTTATATATTTTTATATATATTTATATTTTATATTTTAATATATTTTATATCTATTTATATAATTTTATATTTATATATATTTATATATACTTATTATATTATATTAAAACTATACTGAAAGAATAGAAGAAAGGATTTCATCAGAAGTCTGGCTAAGAATAGAAAAGGAATGAAATAGCTCTCGGACAGAGAGTCTGAGCCAGCTGACTGTGATTGGCCATTAATTAGGATCAACCCCATGAGACCAATCCCAGATGCACCTGTTGCATTCCACAGCAGCAGATAACCACTGTTTGCATTTTGTTCCTGAGGCCTCCCAGCTTCTCAGGAGGAAAAAATCCTAAGGAAAGGATTTTTCAGAGAATATCATGGCTGCACAGAGCTGCCTGCCCTCACTTGCCTCTGTTCCTGAGGGAGAAAAGGGACAAGAGGCACAAGGGACTCGTGGCAGTGTCACGGGGGTGTTTGGAACTGTCCCCCTGCAGCCCTTTGGAATAACAAAAACCTCTTTATCTTCCAGTAGGCAATGGCACTAAGCTGCCTTTTCAGTTCTCCTCGGTGGGACAGAATCCGCCCGGTGACTTCAGCAAACAGTCTGATGGGAGCCTCTTCACTAAGACCGGTACTAGGAACTGACTGTCCCCCTTCCTCCTGTCCCTTTGAGGTGCCAAACCCCCTAAAATGCCTTCCTGGTAATAAGAGGTATTAATACCTCTTGGGTGTCCTTATCCTCTAAGGAGGATATTCCCAACTGGACATTAAACCCCCATTTTTGTCCTGAATTCCATGGTTATTCCTTCAATGATGGGGGATAATAAAATCCCCATTTTTTTCCTGAATTCCATGGTTATTCCTTCAGTGATGGGGGATAATAAAATACCCATTTTTTTCCTGAATTCCATGGTTATTCCTTCAGTGATGGAGGATATTCCCAACTGGGCACCTTTTGACACCTTTGAGGTGCCAAACCCCCTCATCCTGATCTGCCTTCCTGCCCCATTTGAGGTCCCAAATGCCCTAATCCTGCTCTGCATTCCTGCAGAAGTTCCACACCTTGGCCTCACTGCCCATCTCTGAGGCACCTGCACAGGTGAGACTCTGCTGAAGCAGGGCAGCAAGGAGTGTTAAAAACCATTCAAGATTTATATAAGGAACAGGTGGAGGGATTTTAAATTCTGTTTGTAATGGGCAGGGATAAATTTTAGATGATTCTTGAGGAAGACACCATTTGCCCCTCTGGTTTCTTGGCTGAAAAATAACACAAACAGCATAACCTTAAAAAAAAAATTAAATGCAGGAGCTGCTTCACCAGAACCAAACCCTCATTCACTATGTCATCTCCCTGCTGTCACTTCCCACCAAGGGTGGGATCCAGGATTTTAAATTTTGTGTCTAATGGGCAGGGATAAATTTTAGATGATTCTTGAGGAAGACACCATTTGCCCCTCTAGTTTCATGGCTGAAAAATAACACCAAAAAAAAAAAAAAAGAAAGAAAAATATGCAGGAGCTGCCTCACCAGAACCAAACCCTCATTCACCATCTCATCACCCTGCTGTCACTTCCCACCAGAGGTGGGATCCAGGAGCTCCAGAACCTGCCAAGCAGAGTCAGGTGTGATTAACTGGGCATGCTGGGCCATGGTGACACTGGCTGTGACATTTCTGGGGGGCTGCAGGGGGGTCAGGGCATCTCAAGCTGCCAGAGGAGCTGCAGGAGGGCCAGGCTCAGCTCTGTGCTCTAATTAAACAGCCTGCAGCGCTCTCTGCAAGAGCCACAACGCTGACTCTGGGACCCGGCCTGAATTTAATTGGGCTGATTGCATTCCACCTCTCTGCATTCCTCAGACGTTTTAATTAGCCAGCCCTCCTCTCCTGCCCTTTCCTGCCTGATGGGGTGGTGGCAGAGGCATCTGTCTGACGGCTGTCTGTGTGTCCCACCCGGGGCATGGCTGCATTTCCACGTTGAGCAATGCAAAACTAATGAGGTGGCGCTTCCAGTCCTGCTGCTGCTCCTGGGGACACCACGGGGGTGGCAGTGGCAGGGGCTGCCACCAGTGTGACTCTGTTTTGTGTTGTCACAGCCTACCCTTCCATAGTGAGGCACCAGTCTGCGAAGGTGACGCCACAGACGTGGAAATCCTCCTCCAAGCAGTCTGTATTGGTAAGGAAAAGAAGAATTTTTATTCTTGGGGGAGCTTCAGGAATAAGGATGGGAGCATAGAAATAAAAGTTTCAGTCCCACTGCTCCTGTTTGGGATCATGGAAATAAAAGTTTCAACGCCACTACTCTTGTTCAGGATGCAGATTAACCCCCCCAGCGCTGATCAATGCTGCAAAAATGATGTTTTGAAAAGGTTTTGGTCTAAAATATGATGCAGAGATAGGGAGAGTGTAAATGCTGTAAAATTATACTGATAGCACTTTTCCCTGTCACCCACCCTGTCCTTTGGGAATGTGGAAATGAAAGTTTCAACCCCACTGCTCCTGTTCAGGATGCAGATTAACACCTCCCAGCTTTCACAGCTCTGATGAATGCTGCAAAAATGATGTTTTAAAAGGTTTTGGTCTAAAATATGATGGAGGAGATAGGGACAGTGTAAATGCTGTAGAATGGTACTGATAGCACTTTTCCCTGTCACCCACTCTGTGTCACTCTGTGACATCCACAGAGTGTCAGTGACCCCAGAAACAACCACAGCAAAATTGTCATGTCCTGCAGGATGCCAGATGAGGGGTCAGAAATCCCCACAGCATCTCTGAGCCCCTGGTTTCGCGCTGACCATGATGAGGGGCACAGGGCAGTGACCTTTCAGGGCTCGTAGTCTCAAATACACAACCACTGCCTAAGGAGCAGCCAGTTAATCTGGTTTTATTCACACTGTGCTGCATTAAGGCCTTGCATGATCCGAATTAAGATTGTGGAGCTTTTGCCATCACAAATGAAACAATTTTTAAATTTATTTTTTTGTCATTCTGACGTTTGTGAGAGATGAATTAGTGTTTGGTGGAAGTGAGCAGAGATCATTCCCACACTGAGGGAAACCACAGCAAGTAGAAATTGGGGGCTGCAGCTGGATCTGCCCCATTCTCAAGGCTCCCCAGGAGGAGATTTCCTGTGGAAGGGATGTTCCTTGGAAATGCAGCCTGGAGCCTTTGAAGGGGCTGCAGCAAACCAGCAAAACTCTGCCATCCCTTCTGCCTTGGGTTTGATCTAAAACATCATCACCATGGTGTTCCCAGGGATTTTTCTTTAATCCCCGCTGAGAAAATCTGAGCAACTTCACCCACCATCCCTTCCCTGTGTCCCTTCCTCTCCTTTTTACACATTTATAATGACCGTTTCCTTTTTATAGCCAATATTCACCACACAGCCCTGAACCCAACAACTGAGCTGATAAATATAAGCATTTCAAAGCACCAAAATAGAAAATACATACTGCAGTATCTCTGCAGGAGCTTTTATGGTCTGTTGGGCCAATAATCTGGCTTTTAAACCAGCCTTTAAATGTGTATTTAAGTAATCTACACCCTAGAAGGCCTGTAAATATGAATTTTCACAAAGGATTTGCTGTTTAAGGAGGAAGGTCTTTTTCACACACAGGGAGCTGTTTTAAATGCAAGCCCCCCTCTTTCATATCTTAATTCTGTTGGAAATTAGAGCCATAAAATGAAAGTAATCTCGACAAAAGGGAACATTGAGGAGGGAGATGGGCTGGGTTTGCTCTGCTGTTTCCTGCTGTTCAATGGGGCTGCACCAAAAGGGGCCTGTGGGGTTTTCCCACCTTCTGCACCTGAGAACAAACCCAAGGCAGACTGGGCTTAAAAACATCAATTTTTCCTGAATTCCATAGTTATTCCTTCAGTGATTGGGGGATATTTCCAAATGGACATTAAAACCCCCTTTTTTTCCTGAATTCCTTCAGTGGTGGGAGGATATTCACAGCCAGGAGATTGTGCAGCCAGGGATAATATTTATATCTATCTATCTATCTATCTATCTATCTATCTATCTATCTACTATTTATATATATTTATATATGTATATTATATATATTTTATATATACTATTTATATATTATAATATAATGAATTAAAATTATAGTATAACGTAAATATATAACATAAAATATTTAAAAAATTAAGTTAAAATAGGAACATTTTATTATATAGTATTTTATTCATTAATACATATTTTTAAAGTCTTATAATTAAAAGTGTAGTGTTAAATTAGTAGAATTTAATTAATTAATTATATTTAATTTAAATTAATTTAAAAATTAAATTGATTTAAAATTTTTAAAATTAAATTATTAAAAGACAGATCATACTATATAAAAATAAAATTAATTAATAAAATTATTTATTATTAGACTATATAAAAATAAAATAAAATAAATAAACCGCATACAGATTTTTAAAATTAAATTATTAAAAGACAGATCATACTATATAAAAATAAAATTAATTAATAAAATTATTTATTATTAGACTATATAAAAATAAAATAAATAGCATCATGAAAAACAATTAAAAAATCCAATTCCTCGTGGTGCTGAGGCAGGAATTAGAGAGATGAGGGTGGATGGGAGGGGAAAAGGAGGGGTGAGACTGACTTTCCCCAAATTGTCCCTTGCAGTCCCATTATCGCCCCTTCTACGTCAACAAAGGCAACGGAGCCACCTCCAACGAGGCGCCCTGAGCTGCTGCGTGAGAGGAGAGCTCAGCTGAGGAATTGTCACAGATGTCCCCGCTCCTGCCGACCCTGCTGCTCCCCCGGGCAGGGCAGGCATGGCCCTGCCCTCAGCACACCAGGACTTCTCCCTCCTTGTGCCCTCCTTGTGCCCTCCTTGTGCCCTCCTTGTGCCCTCCTTGTGCCCTCCTTGTCCCCCCAGCTGCTCTGCCCCTCTGGGAATTGTGGATGCTTGGGTGGCACCCCCTGCTAGGCAGCTGTCCCCTTGTCTCCAGAGCTCTCAAACCCTGCTGGGTGCCCCAAAGCTCTTCCCAGGCTCCAGATTTCCTCTCCACCCTTGTGTCACATCCCCTGGTGGCATCAGGGTGCTCTATCAGCTCAGCTCTGCTCCTCATCTCACAAAAAAACCCAGCAGGGTTTTCCTAGAGATGTGGGATGTGGCACCCCCTGCTAGGCAGCTGTCCCCTTGTCCCCAGAGCTGTTAAACCCTGCTGGGTGCTCCAAAGCTCTTCCCAGGCTCCAGATTTCCTCTCCATGCTGGGGTCACATCCCCTGATGGCATCAGGGTCCTTTCAAGCTCAGCTCTGCTCCTCATCTCCCAAAAAACCCAGCAGGATTTACCCAGAGCTGGAACTGTGTCACCACCCCCTGCTAGGCAGCTGTCCCCTTGTCCCCAGAGCTGGACACTCCAAAGCTCTTCCCAAGCTCCAGCTTTTCCTTTCCATGGTGGGGTCACATCCCCTGGTGAGATGGAACCTCCATCAGCTCAGCCCTGCTCCTCACCTGCCCAAAAACCTCATCAGGATTTTCCCAAAGCTGGGAATTGTGGCACCTCATGTCCCCAGAGTTCCTCCATCAACTCAGCTCTGCTCCTCACCTCCCAAAAATACCCAGCAGGATTTTCCTAGAGATGTGGGATGTGGCACCCCCTGCTAGGCAGCTGTCCCCTTGTCCCCAGAGCTGTTAAACCCTGCTGGGTGCTCCAAAGCTCTTCCCAGGCTCCAGATTTCCTCTCCATGCTGGGGTCACATCCCCTGGTGGCATCTCATGTCCCCAAGGTCCTCCAAGCTCAGCTCTGCTCCTCACCTGCCCAAAAACCTCATCAGGACTTTTCCAGAGCTGGGAATTGTGGCACCACGCCCTGCTAGGCAGCTGTCCCCTTGTCCCCAAAGCTGGATGCCCCAAAGCTCTTCCCAAGCTCCAGATTTTTCTCTCCACCCTGGGGACACATCCCCTGGTGGCACCTCATGTCCCCAGGGTCCTCCATCAGCTCAATTCTGCTCCTCACCTGCCCAAAAACTCCATCAGGATTTTTCTAGAGATGTGGAATGTGTCACTCCCTGCTAGGCAGCTGTCCCTTTGTCCCCTGACCTCTTAAACCCTGCCGGACACCCTAAAACCCTTCCCAAGCTCCAGATTTCTTCTCCACCCTTGTGTCACATCCCCTGATGGCATCAGAGTCCTCCAAGCTCAGCTCTGCTCCTCATCTCCCAAAAAACCCAGCAGGATTTTCCCAGAGCTGGGAATTGTGTCACCACCCCCTGCTAGGCAGCTGTCCCCTTGTCCCCGGAGCTGTCAAACCCTGCTGAGTGCCCCAAAGTTTTTCCCTCTCCACCCTGGGGACACCCAGTTCCTGCTTGTGTCACATCCCCTGGTGGCATCATGTCCCCAAGGTCGTCCAGGCTCAGCCCTGCTATTGACCTGCCCAAAAACCCCAGCAGGATTTTCCCAGAGCTGGGAATTGTGGCACCTCATGTCCCCAGAGTTCCTCCATCAACTCAGCTCTGCTCCTCACCTCCCAAAATAAACTCCATCAGGATTTTTCCAGAGCTGGGGAATGTGTCACCCCCTGCTAGGCAGCTGTCCCCTTGTCCCCAGAGCTCCTAAGCCCTTCCAGATAACCCAAAGCTCTTCCCTCTCCACCCTGGGGACACATCTCCTGCTTGTGTCACATCCCCTGGTGGCATCTCATGTCCCCAGGGTCCCCAAGCTCAGCTCTGCTCCTCACCTGCCCCAAAACCCCACCAGGATTTTCCCAGAGCTGGGAATTGGTGCACCCCATGTCCCCAAGCTCAGTTTTGCTCCTCACCTCCCCAAAACCCCACCAGGATTTTCCTAGAGCTGCTGGAGGTTTCCCAGCCCGTTCAAGTGCCCCTCCAGCCACCTCTTGGAATTAAGAAATAAAAAGCAAATCCATCCTAGTGATACAAGATTGATTAGATGCCATAGGTGCTGGGTGCTTTTCTAGCTTGTGGTGGTTTTTCTTAATTCCCTTAAACCAAAATTGATTTATATGCTGTAGTTCATGTATTTTATATATATATTTTTCCCCTGCAGTGAGAATTACTGCTACAGCTTATTTTTGCTCAGGATAATATTTTTATATTTGCCCCCTGGACAGATGAATCACATCCAGGGCTGGAGAACCATTCCATGATCCCCCTGAGGGGATTTTCCCTCTCCATGGACAAGCTGAGGGGTTCAGTCCATGCAGTGCAGGGAGAGAAATGGAAATAAGAGCCCTCAAATGCTGAAAACCAAGGCCCAACAGCTCCTTTTCATGGTTTGCTCTATTCAAGCAGCTTTGGAATGGCTTCCCCCCCACTTTTTCCTGCTTCCAGCCCCTTGCTGAGGGAGGTCCCACCTCAAAACTCCTTCCTGGCTCATCCCTTTGCAAAGATACTCCTGGCTTTTAACCCAACACCTCACCCAAAGCTCCTGGGGCTGAATGTTGGTTGTCCAGAGCACTTAAAATGTCACTTTATGATGATTTTTAATTTTTTTTCCCCCCATAAAGAGCAGAGGGGGAAGGGGCGGGCGTGGTAATGCAGGATGTGACAAAAAGGATGTGAAAAAAGGGACGGAATTGCTGGGAGAAGCACTGAGGGCTTTGAGGATGCGTGTGAGAAGATAAAACCAGCCCCCTCCAGGTCTCACTGTTTTGCCATTGAGCAGGTCCAGTAAAACCTTGCACCACCTCCTTGTTATGCTCCAAAACATGGAAATATTTTTCCTTTTCCTCCTCAGCTTGGATGTTAAATCCCCCCATCCCTGTGTGGTGCCAGCTGGACCCTCCTGAGGCCACCCCTGTGCCCTCTTTGCTCCCCTTGCCCTCCCAGCCCAAACTCCCACAGGAATGGAGCTGCTCCCTGCTTGCCCCAGCCCTGGAGACACCAGAACCCCCCTGGAAACCCCATTTTCCCCCCGGGATGGGGCTCAGGGGGGTTCTGGAACCTTCCCTGTGCTTCTCAAGGGGTTCCAGCCAGGCTTTGGGGTGTGCAGGAACTGTTTGTGTCCAGTCTCGGTCAGCAAAGCCCCAGGGATTATGATGATGATGATGGTGGTGATGATGATGGTGATTCCTCCTCAGACAGGACAGGTGATGTAAACGAGGCCCCTCACGTGTGCACCACACTGCAGAAATAAAAAATAAAGGAGAAAGCTCCACGTCTGACCAAACCCAACGGGCTCTGCTCTGTCTTTGGTTTTTCTGTGCTCTCACTGAGGCTGAGCCTCTCCAAATTATCCTTGAGATCCTTGAATATCCAAATTATCCTTGGGCAGCAGGCTTGGAGAAGACATTTTCGCAGTTCTCTAAGGCTGTTTCGCTGCTTTTTTGGATATTTGAATTATCTGAATATTGGAATTTCCTTTGGAAATTCCTTTGGAATTTCTATTTTGAATATTGGAATTTCCTTTGGTCAGAGGAAATTGCCACATCCTTGAGACTCTCCTTGAGATTTAAAAGGCGATGTGCATTTCTAGTTTTGCTGCTTTTTGGATATTTAGGAAATTCCCACATTCTTTAGAGTCAAAAGCTGATGTACATTTCTAGTTTTGCTGCTTTTTGGATATTTAAGGTCAGAGGAAAGTCCCACACCCTTGAGGGTCAAAAGCTGATGTACATTTCCAGTACCACACCCCAAAATTACCCAGTTAGATCCAGCTCCCAAGCACTGGTGCCACAAAAGTCCTTCCCTACAAGGGCATTTCTGAAAAAACCCCTCAGCCTGTGCCGGAGTTGAACCTCCCCAGTTCCCTCTGGAGGGAAATGCTTGTTCCTGTATTTATTGGCCAAAATCAGATTATTTTGGCCCAGCCTGGACCTGGATCTTTCCATGAGGTTGGTTCTGGGACCCTCCACCCTCTTGGGCCCTTCTGGTTGTGCTCAGCTCAAAGCTCTTGGGACCATCAGAGCTTCTCCTTCCCCTCAAGGAGAGACAAAACCCCTGTGGGGTGCTGAAAATGCAGATTCAAGACAAAACACAAGTAGGTGCAGCTCTGATAGCTGCTGAAAGGAGCAATTGTACATCCCTCTGTGTGGGCAAGGGTTTTCCACAGATTTCCAGAGGATTCCTGGCATATTTTTTACTCGCAGGCTTTAAATACCAGCTATTTTCCCCCACCACTCATGCTGAAGAGCCAGGGTGCCACCAATCCACCGGAGGAGCTGGCAAATCCTTTTTGTTTACCCCACAAGGGAGCCAGCAGAGGAGAGAGCTCAGCTCTTTGCCATCAATTCCACTCACTGCCTGCGTTACTGTTATTACTGTGATTAAAAAGCAATCAAAGAGAAATCTCCTGCCCGTCCTGGAGCTGCTGCACAACGCCTCAGTTCCACCAGTGGAGCAGCAGAAGGGAGAATTTCCAGCACCCCCTGAGCTCCTGGGCTTGGTGACAGCTGGAAATGATGATGGAGCTCCTGGCCTGAGCAGGGAGCAGGGCTGGAATGGAGAAATGAATGTTTTTAGTGCAGGGGGTTGGGTTAAATGAGGGGTTTTTTGGTCTCTTCTCACCCCTTATTTTCCATGATTATTCCATGATCCCCTAAGGTATAGGGGTGATGGGTTATGGGTTTCCCTGGCCCACTCAGGGGGGTGCAGGGGACATTGGGACACCCAAAGGGGCTGTAAGAGCAGGGCTCAGTGACACCCACAGGGTGACTTGGGGTGGCACCAGCAGCTGTGACAGCCCTTTGGGGGCCTGGATCAGGGAATCACAGCATGGTTTGGGCTGGAATGACCTTAAAGGTCACCCTGAGGACAGAAGGTGGCTCTGAGGCTGCTCCTGGGGATGGAGGTGGCTCCTGGATGGATCTTGGGACAGGAGGTGGCTCCAGGATTGGTCCTGGGGCAGGAGGTGGCTCCATGGACAATTCCAGGATGGATCTTGGGACAGGAGGTGGCTCCAGGATTGGTCCTGGAGTAGGAGGTGGCTCCATGCACAATTCCAGGGTGGATCCCAGGGGCAGGTGGCAGTTCTGGGGTCATTCCTGGGTCCAGTCCATTGGAGGAGGTGGCTCCAAGGACAGTCCCGGGATGGACCCTGGGGACAGCAGGTGGCTCAGGGATGGTCCATGGGTCAATCCTGGGGACAGGAGGGTCCTGGGGCTGACCCCAGAGTGGATCCTGGGGCTGGAGCCAGCTCAGCACCGTTGGGAGGGACAATCCTGGGGATGTGCTGGGTCCCTGGACAATGGCAGGAACAATCCCAGGGGTTGTGTTGGGTCCCTGGACAATGTCAGGGACAATCCCGGGGCCAGGAGGTGGCTCAGGTCCATGGGACAATCTCAGGACCGGAGGTGGCCCTGCCCCAGGTCGCTGCTGCCAGCAGGTGTCACCGCTCTCCTGCTCTGCGTGCCGAATTCCGGCTGCCCGCACCGCATCCATCGCTTTTTACCCCAAAACCAACAACCCCCGGCTCCATCCTCCTCCCTGATGGGGAAAATGCCAAGGAAATTGTCACTACCCGGGCACAGGGCCTCTGCCCGGGGTAAATTCCCTGGAATATCCAGCTGAGGATCAAAGCAGCCGCTTCCAAAGCATTTCTCTCTCCTAATTCATTCAGCTCACTCAGCCACTTGACTTCAGTCACCAGAGCAACGCAGGGCACGCTTTTATCTCGGTACATATTAACTATAAAGTTTTAAAATGAACAATCCTTCAGAGGCATAAACAAGAATTACAAAATCTAATTGCCTGCAAACCTTTAAATTCTTGCCATATTTTATAATGCCATAAATTTGCCACTCTCTTGCACAAAGATAACACGGAGATAAAGTGTTTGAATTTGCTAATTAGCAAACATAAAACGCAGGGACGAGGCCTTAATGAAACTATTGGGATGTTCAATCAAAGGCTGTGATAGCTCCTGCATTTTCATTGCCAGGACTCACATCTTTGGGCTTTTAGCTCTTCAGCCTACAGACCTGGATAGAGCTTCCTACAGGTTAATATTTCCCTTAACCTGGAAAAAACCAGGCCAGCATTTAAGCCAGCTAAAGCACGCTTGGGTAGTTATGGTAATTAATTTGCACATTTTAGTGCTTTTAAACGAATAATCTTACACTCCTCGTATCTAGACCTGGAGCAGTAAAGCTTTGAAGGATGAATATTTTGTCCTTTCTGTTTGTTATTATCGGGTCTTCAGTGTTTTGTAAATAAGAGTTTTAATGCTGTTGTGACTGGGATTTTCAATGCCCGCCCCTTGAGAGGCCAGGCAGCATCAGGACACAGGTGCACCAAGAGGAGCAGTGCTGATCCTGAACCCCCTGCTCTGGGATGTGTTTTGGGGAGGATTTGCAGCAAATTCTGTCAAACTCTGCCACAGAGGGTTTAACCTGATAGGACCCAATCCCAGTCAGTCTTTCCATCAGAAATCCAGTGAAACAATCACTGACTAATTTATTATTTTATGATACTATATTATATTAAAGAATACTAAACTACATTATACTAAAGAATACAGAAAAGATACTTACAGAAGGTTAAAAAGATAGTAATGAAAACTCGTGACTCTTTCTAGAGTCCTGACACAGCTTGGCCCTGATTGGCCAAAGAGTCAAAACACAACAGAATCCAATGAAACAATCACCGGCTAATTTATTATTTTATGATACTATATTATATTAAAGAATACTAAACTATACTAAAGAAAACAGAAAGGATACTTGCAGAAGGCTAAAAAGATAATAATGAAAACTCGTGATTCTTTACAGAGTCCCAACACAGCTTGGCACCGATTGGCCAAAGAGTCAAAACAACTCACAGCAGAACCCAATGAAACAATCACCTGAGGGTAAACATTCTCCAAACACATTCCAAAGCAGCAAAACACAGGAGAATCAATCAGATAATTATTTCCTTATTTATTTTCTGAGGCTTCTCAGCTTCCCAGAAGAAAAGTCCTGGGTGAAGGGATTTTTCCAGAAGATGTGACTGCCACATGCAGAGTCACTCCCAGGGGTGTTTTTGTGGGATCCTTGGCCCCAAACCCCGGCAAGATCTCTGGCACTCTGCACCCAGCCCTGCTCCAGCACTCTGACCAACCCCATCACCTTTTCCCTGCCCTTGGCCCCTGTCAGGAGCAGGAAATCTCCTTAAGAGGGGCACCTTGAAAGGCCACAGCCTGCCCATGGTGCTCTTTAGGCAAGATTTTCTTCCCATCTCCTCCTCCTGGCTCCTCCAGGGGTCGGCAGCTCCACAGCCCTGCTCTCCCTGCTGCTTGTGGATTCTGTGAGTGCTTTGCCATTGCAAATTCTGCAGGATTTAATATCCACTCTGTAATCTACTGGCACCAACAGGCATTATCTAACTAAAGCTTAAATTGAAAATGCTCCTGTGCTCATTCTGCCCTGGCCGCGCGGAGCAGGACGGGCTCGCTGAGTCTCACTCTAATTAAAATCCAGCAGCTCTGCCCAGTGTGACACTCGGCTGGTGCCACCAGTGTCACAGGGGCTGGGACAGCAGTGCCAGACCTCCAGCCTGACCCTGCTTTACCTCACCTGCCCCTGCCCCATCTCCCATGCAGCATGGGCTGAATTCTGGGCTTTATTTTTCTCTGCTCAGTCAATTTGGGGCCCAGTTTGTCATTGAGGGCATCCAACTCCTTGTTCCAAGATATCACCAGAACATAGTGACCAGGGCCATTCTGTTTGATCCAGTTTGTCACTGAGAGTGTCCAATTCCTTGTCCCAAGCCATCACCAGATTTTAGTGATCAGAACCATTCTATTTGAGCCACACTTTGTCATTGAGGGTGTCCAATTCCTTGTCCCAAGCCATTACCAGGTTTTAATGATTCTGTTTGGACCAGTTTGTCATTGAGGGTGTCCAACTCCTTGTCCCAAGCCATTGCCAGACTTTAGTGACCAGGGCCATTCTATTTGGGCCATGGTTTGTCACTGAAAGTGACAATTCCTTGTCCCAAGCCATTACCAGACTCTGATGATTCTGTTTGGGCCAGTTTGTCACTGAAGTATCCAATTCCTTGTCCCAAGCCATTACCATACCTGAGTGATTCCGTTTGGGCCAGTTTGTCACTGTGGGTATCCAACTCCTCATCCCAAGCCATCACCAGGCTTTAGTGATCAGCAAGGACATTTTTCAGAGTCCTGTTTGGTTCCACAAGGAAAGGGAACTGAGCAGCATCCTCAGATCCTCCCTCCAGCCCAACGACCTGGCTGGGCTAGAAAATCTCCCAGCTGGGCTGGCAGAGGTGAGCAATGTTTAGGATTTTTGGTTTTATTAGGGGGAAGAAATGGTCTCAGTCCCAAGCATGACTGCTGTGTGTATCAGATGGATTGGTCCCCACTGACACCCTGCAAATGGAAAATGGGAAAATTCTGGAGGGTGAAAATCAATCAGGAGGTGCAAGAACAGAGCAGGGGGGAGGCAGAGCAAGGGCAGCTGCTTGAGGAGCACATCTGGAGAAGCAGCTGCTCCTGAACACCCCAGATGTGGGGGAACTGCCTCTGGAGAGGGTCCCATCAGTGAGCACTTGGCTTATGGCCCTAATTAATGCCACTTTTAGCACTTTTAATGCCACTTTTAGCACTTTTAAATCCTCTTAACCACACACCAGAGGTGGCTGGCCCTTGGCAGAATCAGCATCTCCACTGGATTGATTTCCCAGCAAATGTGAGTCCCCATTTTACTACCAAACACAGAAAATTGGGAATTTTATCCTCATTTCCCCTGTTTCCCTGGCAGGTGGAAGGAGGATAACATCTCCTGGTTCATCAGAGTGTGCAAATCCCTCTGCCATTCTTACCCTGAGCTTTATCAGCTACTCTGCCACCTTGTGAAATTCCCTTTTTGCCCACAGCAGGGTGAGGAGCCACCAGTGGGGCTGAGATTTGTGCTGCTGGCACAGAAATCCCACCCTGGCATTTTGCTGTTCCAGAAATAAACTTCAGCTTAGCATTTAGCTGCTCTTGGTGAATGCCTCGGGAAAGCAGCCAAGGAAGAGCCCTGAAGTGCTGTGGACTGGCCCAAAGGGAGCTGGTAGCTAAAAACCAGAGAAATTCTGGCTCCTGAGCCGTGCCCTATTTGTTTTGTGGAATTTGGAACCCAAATCGCTTGGATTTTTGAGCTCAGAGATGCCCCAGGGATTGCATTGCCTCAATTTCCACCTCGGAGTCACCACTGGCACGTGAAGTTTGGGCTGCAGCGACCCAGAGCTGGAATTTGGTGAAATCTGCCCAAAAATCTGCTCAGGAAACTCTCAGCCCTGGGGAGATTGTGGTGGGCAGAGAGATCCTCTCTGCTCCTCCTTTTCCTGCCAATTTAAAGTTCACTTTCTGCCCCCAAAGCCTCTCTGAATTGTTATTCTCCCTGACCAGGGAGGGATGGGATGATCCTTGCTCCATCTTTGCCACCTTTTCTCTGTGCTGGGAATTCTCTTCCCAGTTATCCACCTTGTCCCCATAAATTGGGGTCTTGCTGACCCCTAAACAAGGAGAAAAATTTAGTAATACAGGAATCCTTGTGTATTTTGGGATTTTGTGGGATTCAAGGAACACAAAGCAGCGAAATCCTGACCTCCTCTCCCACCGAGGGGGATTGCAAAGGAGACAGCAGCATTAATTATTGATCCCAAATGGAATTAATAAAGGAAGAACATTTCCTACAGCTGATAAAATGCTCTGTGCCAGATCCTTATCCCCGGGTCAGCGGCAGGAATGAGACAACAGTGACAAACAAGATGTGAATCCTCATTTTTCCCAAAGGAGAGAAAAAACCCAGGAGCTGCTGAGGACACAGAGTGAGTTTCAAAGTTTGGGATCAGGAAAAGCTCTTCAGGCCCTGTTAATTCTGGGACAACCATCACCAAATCCTGTGGGAATTTGGGATTTTGGGGTGTGCTGTGCTGAGCTCCCAGGAGGAGCTGCCTCTCCCTTTGCTGTGGAATTTGAGCAGCAAAAAACCCTCTTGGAATTATCACAATTCAAGGTTTCTCTGATTTTCTCCCTGTTGAGGTTAAGATGGTTCCTCATGTCCAGAATTAGGGAATTTAGCTTGGGTGCTGAGCCCCTCCAAATGCTCCCCTCACTCCGGACATCTCTGAAAATGACACAATTTCCCCCTTTTTTCATAATAAATACTGCCAGGGTGCATAAATCTGCATCAATTAGCACCCCCAATATTAGGAAAGCTCTAATCAGCAGAAAGAAAACTGATTAAAGATAAAGGACTTGCAGCAAGTCTGTGCAAGTACTGGGATTTTGTCACACCTGATGGAAGAACACAAAAGCAGAGGATGGCCCAGGTATAAACTGAATTTTAATTTTAATTCAGTTTATGCCACAGTCAGGATGTTTTATGACCTACTTGCATTTATTTGCACCCCCAAACTCACCTGCACCACAAATTATTGGCAAAGAGAGAGAGATTTTTTTGTTGTTGATTGTGATTCCATAAATAATTAGAGGTAGTGCTAAGATGCATAAAAAACCCACCCAAATTATGCTAACGAGCAGGATTTGGGGAAAGTTTAACCCAAATTGTGATTGGGAGTCACAAACAGCAAAAAAAAAATGCTGGATTTAAAAAATAAAAGCTTTGGATTCTGTCATCACAAATCCCCTAAAAACAGAGAGAAGCAGAAGGTTCAAAGGTTGAGTGTTGGAAATTAGGCAGGGCACTTTTCTCCTCTAAATATTCTGAATTTGCATTGCCAGCAGCAGCATCAGAGCAGTAAAATGTGATTTTTAAACAGTAAAATGTAATTTTAAAACAGCAAAGTGTGATTTTAGAACAGTAAAATGTGGTTTTAAACAGGCCCATTGGAGGAGGGAGTTCAGGACAGGATAAAGGTTTGGGTTTGAGGTTTATAACAATGATGGCACAGCCAGGAACAGCAGCAGCTCCTGGTTTGGGCTTTTCCCCTTTAGTCTGGAGCCCCAAAAATCAGCTCAGTCCCAACCCATCCTTCCCAAAACCAGTTTGTCCCAGTTTGTCCCCAGCAAAAAAAACCCAGTACCCAGTGAGGTGGGAAAACATCAGAAATCTGAGTGGGTTTCGAAACAATTCTCCTGCTCAAAATCTGGGATTTTAAGGCCATTTTGAGGCCATTTTGAGGCCATTTTGAGGCCATTTTGAGGCCATTTTCCTGCCTGCTCCCAGGGCTCCTCTCAGACCCATCTCAGGAATTTCATGGAGCAGGGAAATGAGGAGGGAGCAGAGCTGGAAATTCCCAGCAGGAAAAGCAGGAGCAGAGAGGATCTCTCTGCCCACCACAATCCCCCCAGGGCTGAGAGTTTCCTGAGCAGATTTTTGGGCAGATTTCACCAAATTCCAGCTCTGGGTCGCTGCAGCCCAAACTTCACGTGCCAGTGGTGACTCCAAGGTGGAAACTGAGGCAATGCACATGCCTGGGGCATCTCTGAGCTCAAAAATCCAAGTGATTTGGGTTCCAAATTCCACAAAACAAATTCAGGAGCCAGAATTTCAGCCGGAAATTCTCAATGTTCCACAGCACCCTCAAGGAAAATATTCCAATCCTCCAATGAGGATCTTGTGACAGCTCCCAACTTTCTGAATCCCATTCCAGAAAATTCCAAACTGGCCCAGTTATTCCTGCTCCCAGCCCATCAAATCTCCCAAATCTGCCCATTCTACCTGTCCTTATTTCACTTTTCTTCTGGAATTGCTCTTCCCTCCCTTCTCCAGCACATGGCGAGCACCACTGGAGGGCCCACAAGTTGTTTGAAGGAACCTCGCCTATATTTGCCACCCCCTGGAGTTAAAATATAATGAGCTCTATAAATAATAAATAAATCAGCAATTCTTTTTCATGTCTTTGGAAAGGCTATTCTCTAAGGCTACAGAGCTTTTCGAATTTTTAATGGCACTGCAAGGCTGGGGGGAGCCAGAGAGTTTTTCTTTTTGATTTTTCAAGATAAACACATGATTCATGGAGGTGAAGTTTTAAGAAAATCCCAAAAAAAGAATCAAGGAAATCTGATGAAATCATCTTTTTTTTTCAGTTCAGTGGAAAGATTGGGGAAAAGTGGACTAAGTTTTGCTTGGAACCTCCTAAGAGAAAACATTTCCTCCCACCAGACAAACAGATCAAGCTTTTTTAATGCATCTACACATGGTATTTTGAACAACTCCCCTACATGAGCACGGTGCTTGAAAGGATGAGCTCAGTGTCTGACACATCCCCAAAAAGGGAGACTCTAAAAGGGGAAGAGGAGACCGAGCTGTGCTTGTTTATTTGGGATTTTTTTGTTGGTGTTGCGACAACAGTTCAGATTGTTTTTAGGGTATCAATAAGAGAAACCCCTCAAATCTGGGGGATTTCTATTATTAATACTCTAATATCCTATATTACCTTTTCCTTAATACCCAAAGTATCATATATCATATATAATGTATAATATATAATGTATAATATATAATGTATAATATATAATGTATAATATATAATATATAATATATAATATATAATATATAATATATAATATATAATATATAATATATAATACATAATACATCATATATCATATATCATATATCATATATCATATATAATGTATCATATATCATATATCACATATCATATATTCAACCCAAACATCCTTGGTGAAAATTGAGTTTCACAGCCACAGCTGAGCAAAAATAAAAAATAAAAAAATAAAAATAAAAATAAATAAATATTCCCCTGCTAGGTCCTGTCTCAGCAAAGCCTTCCCTGCCTGTTTTTCCTGCCTAATGAGGCATTTTCCAGCCCTGAGGAGAGAATTCCCTGTGGAATGGGAGCACCAGGATGAGAATGTGCTGGAATTTACAGCAGGGCTACAGGGAAGGGGGCAAAAGGATGGGAATCAAAATAACTCACACAAACTTTGATATTTCCACACTCTCTGCTTCCATCTCTGCCCCAGAGAAAATCCCAAACCCAAAACCTGTGGTGGAAAACATCCCCAAACTCCTCAGCTACCCCTGGTCCAGCAGGGTTTTATTTTGCTTCTGTTTTCCCAAGAATCACAGCAAAACCCTCCAGAGCAATATCAAAATAATCAATGTGAATAAACACCCACGGGAGCATGGCCAAAGGGAGCCAGGGATGGAACAAAAGCAAGGCCAGGGGATTATTCTGGGATTTGTTTTGTTCTTCTGTCATTCCCTATCCATTTCCCCCCACGGAAAATAGAAGTGGAACAGAATTCTTGGGCATTGCCAAGGAAAAAACAGATTTTAGCTGAGCCTAAAATACCCTGGGTAAAAATCTCTTTTCTTGAGGCAATGGGAAATACATCGCAAAGTTATGACCCCAGGAAGGGGTGCTCAAATTTCCTGTCAGTCAAGAGTTTGGCTGCTTAATTACCTGTCTAATTACCTGTCTAATCACTTGGACACTGTCTGTCTAATTAGCTGTACCACTGTGGCAAGGGAGGATGTGTGGGCAGCGATTCTGCTGTCCCAGGAAAAGCTTTTCCAGGTGGGAATCACAGAGCAGAGGCTTCACCTGCATCTTTTCCATTTGAGGAGCCTCACAAAACCAACACAGCACAAGCAGAGCACCTGAGACTTCCAAAACACTTCCCACAAAACCCTAATTAAGGCAGGTTTGTTTTTTTTTTTTTTAGTGCTTTCTCATACCTGGATGAGAAGCTGAATATTTCTGAGTCTATATTTGCGGGATGAGTCATTTCCTGCCAATTTGGGAAAACCTGGGGCTTGCTTTGAAGGGGGGAAGGTTTTGTTTCTGCAGAGCTGGGAGCTGTGGGAGGGGGATTTGTTTCAAATCGAGCTGTGTCTGCATTTTGGGTTGCCAGGCAGGTTCTACCAGAGTGATCACAGCTCGCAGCAGCAAACTTTGGGGGAAAATCCCCATTTTTTGGGGTCAGCATCTCCTGCTCTGCACCAGCAGCGCCCTTGTCTCACTTTAAATCTCAAATAATTGTTCTAAAAGCTCTGAGATGGTCCCCAGAGGCCAGATGAGAAAACAGGAATTGAAGGAAGGTTAAAATGCTGATTTAGAGTTGCTGATGCCCCTCAGGAGTTCCGCAAACATCCACTTGGAGCGGGGCCCATCTGGATAAGAGCAAGAATTGCTCAGGAGCAAACCCTGAAGGTTAATTAACACACCAGCCTCCTCTAGAGCTCAGATTTTCTTTATTTTCACCCATTCCCTGCCCTGGACACCACTTCAGATCTCTGAACCTGGATTTGGGATCCCCGGATTTGGGATTTTATCTGGATTTTATTTATTTGGGATTTAATGAGGCGCTGATGGGGTGGGAGAGCCCTGGATGGTCTTGGTGCCATCCCTGACCTCCCTGAGCCTGTCAGTGAAGGATGGAGGGAGGAATTCAGGGCCATCTTAACCCTGTTGAGGTTCAGATGGCTCCTCACGTCCAGAATTATGGAATTGAGCTCAATAACCCATATTTAGGAAGGGTTGGACCAAAACCCTTCCTAAAAATCTAAAAACCCTTGGATATCCTCAGTCATGGGGACACACAACCCTCAGCCTCCAAAATTTGGGTTTCCGCACAGCCTTGAGTTTAATCCAGAGAAATTCTGGATCCCTGACCTCCCTGAACCTGTCAGTGAAGGATGAAGGGAGGAATTCAGGGGCATCTTCGCCTGCTGAGGTTCAGATGGTTCCTCATGTCCAGAATTATGGAATTGAGCTCAATAACCCATTTTTAGGAAGGGTTGGGCCAAAACCATGCAAGAAGCAGGCAGAGCTCATCAGGAGAATGGGAGAATTTGGATTTCACCTTAAAAAGCACCAAAAATGAAGGGCAGGGTTCAGCTGGGATTGATTTGCCCTGGCCCTGCACTCATTGTTTCTGTTTCTCCAGGCTCCCTTTCAAGGCAGGCAGGGCTGGGAGCTGAATGAAGCCTCGGATGCCTTGGCAACCTCTTTTATCTCCCCTTTGATCCCTCCCCGGCCCGCTGCAGCATCAATGCCCACTTTGATCTCAGCATTTCTCGCCTCTCCCCATTATCTGCCCTTCCCTCGGCAGGAACACGCTGATTTCCCACCAATTCTGAATTTCCCCTTCTCTCCTTGGCCTGCCAGGCTCGCTCTCCTCAGTGCCCACAGAACATTTCTGATTCTTCATTTTTCTATTCTTTATTTTTGTATTCTTTATTTTTGTATTCTTTATTTTTGCATTCTGTATTTTTGTATTCTGTATTTCTGTATTCTGTATTTCTGTATTCTGTATTTCTGCATTCTGTATTTTGTATTCTGTATTTCTGTATTCTGTATTTCTGTATTCTGTATTTTTGCATTCTGTATTTCTGTATTCTGTATTTCTGCATTCTGTATTTTGTATTCTGTATTTTGCATTCTGTATTTCTGTATTCTGTATTTCTGTATTCTGTATTTCTGTATTCTGTATTTCTGCATTCTGTATTTTGTATTCTGTATTTCTGTATTCTGTATTTCTGTATTCTGTATTTTTGCATTCTGTATTTCTGTATTCTGTATTTCTGTATTCTGTATTTTGTATTCTGTATTTCTGTATTCTGTATTTCTGCATTCTGTATTTCTGTATTCTGTATTTCTGTATTCTGTATTTCTGCATTCTGTATTTTGTATTCTGTATTTCTGTATTCTGTATTTCTGTATTCTGTATTTCTGTATTCTGTATTTCTGCATTCTGTATTTTGTATTCTGTATTTTTGTATTCTTCATTTCTCTACTCTTGATTCAGTCTTGGATATCCTCAGTCACGGGGACACTCAATCCTCATCCTCCAAAATTTGGGTTTACAAAGTCTTGAGTTTAATCCAGAGAAATTCTGGATTAAAAAAATCTTCTCAGCTGCCCATTACTGCCAAGATCATCACCAACACTCCCAGCACCAGCAGCAAGTGTTGAAGGCTAAAAATGTCATTTTTTCCTAGCAAGACAGGACCAGGAGGGGAGATTTCCTGGGAGGAATCTTTTTATTTTTTTCCTCTGATAAAAAATAACTTGTGGCCTAAGCCTGTCCTCCTGGGAAAGGTCAGGCTGCTTTCCAAAAAGGGATTTTTAGGTGCTTAAAGGTGAGGAGAAGGACTGGCAGCTCTTTGTTCTCAGGCTGAGCTCTGGGAGGTTCTTGGCCTCACCTCCAGCTCTCTCAGAGTTGTTCTCCTCATCAGTGGAATGAGGAATTTGGATTTGTGTTTCCAAACAAGCTGTGGGGCTGCTGGTGGATAAAACCAGCACTGGGAGGGAAAAGAAACAATGGGAAGGATTCCACTGATTGATGAATGGAAAAACGTATTTGCTTTTATAAATAAATTTTAGGTTTGCTGATAAATGAGAGGGGACATTGAAAGATGAAAGAAACAAGGGGGAAGAAAAACCCCTAAATTCAGTAAGAATTAAAAATTAAAAGGGAGGGTTATACATTGGAGGGAAATCTTTGGGATCAGGTGTTCTGGGGAGTCTGAACCTCTCAAGTACCTCAGAAATGCGGAAAGACCCCTAAATTCTGTAAGAATTAAAAAATTAAAAGGGAGGGTTATACATTATAGGGGAATCTCCGGTGTCAGGTTTTCTGGGGAGACTGAATCTCTCAAGTACCTCAGAAATGAGGAAAAACCCCTAAATTCCATAAGAATTAAAAATTAAAAGGCAGGGTTATACATTAGAGGGGAATCTTTGGTATCAGGTGTTCTGGGGAGTCTGAACCTCTCAAGTACCTCAGAAATGGGGAAAGAGAGAAGGGAAATGTGGCTGGAAATTGGGGTAAAAAGGAGGCTGAGTCCTCCAAAAATTGGAGAGACCCCAGGGGATGCCCCATGGCCTCTGCCTTGATTGGAATGAAGCCAAAGGACTCCTCTGTCTCCTTTTTGGACACAAACCCCTGGTGTTTGTGGGTTAATTTTCCTAACATCAGTTAAGCATGTTCTCAATATCTAAATTAAATTCTGTCTCAATCCCACCTGGACACAAGGATTTGAAGGCCAGTGTGGTATTTTCTTGAAATATTTCCCTTTTCTTGCCCCCTTCACAAGTCCCAATCCCAGTGAAATACTGAAATATTTCCCTTTTTATTGCCCCTTCACGAGTGCAAATCCCACTAAAATACTTCCTTTTTCTCCCCCCTTTTCCACGAGTGCCAATCCCAGTGAAATATTGAAATATTTCCATTTTCTCCCCCCCTTCTCCACACTGAGAGCTCAGCTGGGTGCACAGGGGGCTGATTAAAGCAATCAGCTGGTGTGTAATTAGTGCCCAAAGCGGCTGCTGAAGGCCCCTGGGATCCAATAACCACCCATGGATCAAATCCAGGATTTTCCCACCCTGTATTTATGGTTAAGAGCCACGAATGATCCTCCAAGCTCAGTTTTTGCTGCTCTCTGAGGCCTTCTGAGGGCACACCAAGAGCTCATTGCTCCCTGCCCTGTTTGGGTCACAAAGACCACAGAAAAATAGAGCAACTGTTCCTCAAACCCACCCTGCAATTCCCACTCTTTTCATTTATTCCCATTATTTTCATTTATTCCAAATTTTATTTATTCCCATTATTTTCATTTATTCCAATTATTTTCATTTATTCCCATTTTTTAATTTATTCCCATTTTTAATTTATTCCCATTTTTTATTCATTCCCATTATTTTAATTTATTCCTATTATTTTTTTCATTTATTCCCTTTTTTTTTTCATTTATTCCCATTTTTTTTTTTTTTTTTCATTTATTCGCTTGTCTTTTTTTTTTTTTCATGGACAAGAGTTTCATTTGCTGGTGCCATGGGAATCAATACATAATGATAAATTCTCTGTGCCTCAGCAGCTGATTCCCAATCTTTTATCTGAATTACTGCATTGATCCTTGGGTAAAAAAAAAAAAAAAAGAATTGCAAATAAAAATACAAGACAATTAAATGCTGCGCAATTAGCACTAAGCCTCAAGGTAAAAATCACTTAAATATAAAGGGGAGAGCTCAGTAATCTGCTTTTATTCCTATTTTTTTGGAGGATATCAGTCCTGATGTTAGGGAGAAGAAACAGACTCTTGGAGAGAGAAGCTCAGGAAAGTTGCTCTGAAGACTCATTTTTATTCCAGAGGGATTTTTCCTTGTCCACAGCAGCTTTTGGATGTAAGGGAATGACCTGGAATCGTCTCTTGCCCGGCCAAAGCGGCACTGACAGCTCAAACTGCAGCTCTGGCTTGTGACACCCATCAGTGGCAATGTGGTGACAGAAACAGAGGGAAAAATGTCCTCAGCTCTGCTCTGGAATGAGAAGATCCAGCCTTGCAGGAAAAGGAAAATAAAAAAATAAAGACCATTTAAAACCATTAAAGACCATTTAAGGTATTTTTACTTTTTTCAAGTTGAGGAGTAGCAAGAGCCAGGCTCAGTTTGGGCTATCAGGTGAACCTTCCCCAACACATCCCCTACAAAAATTATTTCATAATAATTAATTTTTTTAAATTTTCATAAAGTCCCAGAATGGTTTGAGGTGGGAGAAACCTTAAAGTTCATCCAGTTCCAACCCTTCAACCACCCCAGGCTGATCCAACCTGACCTTGGACACTTCCAGGGATCTCTGGGCACCCTGTGCCAATCCCACCTCACTCTTACATTGAAAATATACTGAAATATTTAGGTGGGACATTTCTTCCCAATATCCCACCTAAATATTCCAGTATATTTCACTCAATACACTGAAATATTTCTTCCCAATGTCCTGCCTAAATATTCCAGTATATTTCACTCAATATACTGAAATATTTCTTCCCAATGTCCTGCCTAAATATTCCAGTATGTTTCTCCCAATACACTGAAATATTTCTTTGCAATGTCCACCTAAATCTAATTTCTCCAGTGCTACTTATTAGCAGAACAGGCTCCTTTTATGCTGGAAATTTGTGTTCACATGGGGAGATAAATGCTGCTGAAAAGCCTCTGTGATCTTGACCAGAATTAAGCACGATCGGGATAAGTAACAAACAAATGTAGGCAATGAAAGAAAATGGATGAAAGCTCTCGAGATAAGAAGTGTCCAGAGGCTCTTCATGTTGGTTTGGGTTTTTTTGTAAAGAATCAAAGTAAATTGATTGCTTTAAAAAAAGTGTCTTTGACACCGTTTTAAGCAGAAATCCAAATCTGAGCTTGAAAATCACAAAAGTTTCTACAGGAAATGATTTATGCTCATCCAATCAGAGATTTAAAACATGCCACCAACAAGAATCAAAGCTGCTCCAAATACTCTTCCCAGACACCCAGAAGTGACAAGCTTTAGGCCAAGATTTATCAGGAGAAACTCTTTTTTGGAAGCTGTTGTTGCCAACACACACACGTCTGAGAAAGTTGCAATCACAGAGTATTCACAGAAAGCAAAGTGTGTGAAACTGCCACTAAAAAATTCATTTCCAATCAAATGAATGAGCAGCTGAATGGGGCCTGTTTTCCATTTGAAAATGTCATTCATCCCCAAGCAAATTATGTTGTGAAATTGTGCTAATTTTGACCAGAGGGGGATAAAAGAATATTGACAATGATGAGGTGTTCTGCTTTGGCAGTTTTGGAATAATTTCTCTGCTGCGGCTCTGGGAGATGATTTAAATTGCAATTTATCATCTGAGAGGTTACAAACACCAACACTGAAGCAAACCTGTTCCCTTTTGAAAGCTGACCAATTTTTACCTAAAAACAGTCGAGGGTTTGTTGTTGTTTTTTTTTTTTTTTTAATCTGCTCCTGTTAAACCAGTGCTTATAAAAACCTCCTCGTGTCTGAGCTAAATGTATGCATGGACCCATCTGCTGGCTCCTTTTTTAGCTGCAAGGAGCTGACATGGGCTGGGACCTGCAAAAAGTCATCTGCAGGATGAGCAGCACCTCACCAGGGCTGGCTGAAGGGGGGAATCCATCCTGAGAGAGGTTCTCAAAGAGATTTTCCTTCCAAAATCTAAATATTTTGGGACTTTCATTCCCTTCGTCTCCCTTCCTCCACTTTGAAACACTGAGGTGGAATTCGAGGGATGCATTGTGTGTTTGCTTTGCTTGTGCTGGGCTGTTCCTCCTTTTCACAGCCTTTAACCCACAAAATGTGATATTTACACTAAAAAAAACATGCTATTTTTCCTGACCTAAATAGCCAGTGTGGCCAAATGCTTCAGTAAAATGGGAAGGGACTGACTCGGCTCAGTCTTTAGTATTAAATAACTGCGGTTTGGAAATCCCACTCTCCCATTTTCCCTTTTACCCCCTTATTTCTGAGCTTCTCCTTCCCCTCCTCCTGCCCTGGGGATGCACAGCCCCCTCAAAGGTACAGAGGGAGGAAAAAAATCAAAAACCCTTGAAAAGTGCCAAAAATGCTGAAATAAATGGGATGTGGAAAGGGCAGAAGCAGCTCAGGAGCAATTCCCCCAGCAGAGCTTGGGGCTGGTCCCATCCCAACTCTCTGAATTCATCCCCTGGGGCAGAGAGAAGGGAAAAGTCCCTGCCTGGTGACATTTCCTGTCCCTGGTGACATTTCCTGTCCCTGGCACCATCTGTGGCCACCCAAAATTGGTGTTGCCTGTCTGGGAGGTGTCACAGTGAGGAATTTTTGGGGTGCCCAGAACGAAGGAGGAATTGAGAATCTGATTCAATGGTATTAGAAGGCTAATTTATTATATTATATTACATATTATATTATATTATATTATATTATATTATATTATATTATATTATATTATATTATATTATATTATTCTATACTAAAACTATACTAAAGAATAGAAAAAGGATAGACAGAAGGTTACAAAGAATGATAATTAAAAATTCATGACTCCTTCCAGAGTCCCAACACAGCTTGACCATGATTAGCCAATAAGTCAAAATAATTCACATGACAGCAATCAAACAATGATCAGTTGATAAACAATGTCCAAACCACATTCCAAAACAGCAAAACACAGGAGAAGCAATCAGATAATTGTTTTCATTTTTCTCTGAGGCTTCTCGGCTTCCCAGGAGAAGAAATCCTGGGCCAGGAGATTTTTCAGAAAATGTGACAGTGACAAAACAGTGCCAGGAAATATTCCCAGGCCATAAACTCCAAAAGGAAAATCTCTGTTGCCCTTGAATATCCAAATTAAAAGGTGGAGGTGTACAGAGATGTGTCCTGGATGTCCCTCCCTGTGTGACAACACCTTCAACCTGGCAGAGATCAGGGAACAGGATCATTTTTAGGAAAGAGAATAGAAAATCTCTGTTCTGCTCTACAGTGGGATTGGGGAAACGAGGAAACAAAAAAAAATGGAGCTGGGTTTTGAAAAGTAAGGCAAAACTTTGGCATTTATTGAGCAAATTATGTGTTGAGTGCCTGAATGTCTGTGAGGGATCCTAGAGAGGGATTGGGATGGTTGGGATGCTCCAAGGGACAGCAGGAAGGAGCCACACAAAGGTGTGAATTCAGCCCACACAGCCAGTCCTGCTCATTCCCTCCCAAAATAGGCTCTAAACGCTGTGAATCACCCAATTCCCAATTTAATTCACCAAGTCATTCAAGGGAGGGACAACAACACAGCAACGTCTGTGCTGGTGAGATACACCAGGCCCCAGATATTGAACAAGGATTTCGAGCAAATTAAACTTTTTTTCCCTCTCCTCACTGACAAGGATCTCCAAACAACAGAGTGGCAGGAAATAAAAGCATTTAGCAACACCTCAGTGGTTGTTTTTTCCCAGCCAGCTGCTCGAGCAGGGTTTTGATCTGCCCAGAGGTTACAGCTGACTGGTTGTGCTAATGTCATCTCCAAAAAAAAAAAAGAAAAAAAATCCCATCAAAGCAGCTCTTCTGGAAAACACAAGCATCCATTTATCCCCTGCTGGTGTCAGGGAATGGCCTGGCTTGGAAATGACTTCAGAGATTTCCTTTCTGAAGGGACACCTTCCACTACCCAAGGCTGCTCCAAACCCTGTCCAACCTGGCCTTGGACATTTCCAGGGATGGGGGAAATCCATTCTGGGCCTCCCCAGCCTCTCAGGGAAGGATTCCTCCCCAATATTCCACTTAAAACCTTCCAGTTTAGACAGTGGGGAACTGAGGATGGGTGAGGGAAGGCTGGCTGCAGCTTTAGGGTTCTCCTGGATCCCAATCCCACCCTGGCAGCTCCTCAGGACTGGGACAAGGCCTTGCCTTGCTGCCAGCACAGCTCAGCCCAGGAGGATTTCCCAGGATTTGACTCAGACAAAATCCTTCTCATGGAAGGATTCCTCTCCAATATCCCACCAAAAATCCTCCAGTTTGGACAGCAGGGAACTGAGGATGGGTGAGGGAAGGCTGGCTGCAGCTTTGGGATTCTCCTGGATCCCAATCCCACCCTGGCAGCTCCTCAGGGCTGGGACAAGGCCCAGTACAGCCCAGGAGGATCTCTGTGCTAAAAAATGACTTTGTGGCAACCGTGCCTTGACAAAGTGCCTGCCAAAAGCCAGGGATTGACACCCAGCAGCTGGATTTCCACAGGAATTCCCAGGATTTGAATCAGACAAAATCCTTCCCGATATCCCACCTAAAACCCTCCAGTTTGGATGTTGGGGAACTGAGAACAAGTGAGGGAAGGCTGGCTGCAGCTTTGGGGTTCTCCTGGATCCCAATCCCACCCTGGCAGCTCCTCAGGACTGGGACGAGGCCCTGCCTTGCTGCCAGCACAGTCCAGGAGGATCTCTGTGCTAAAAAATGACTTTGTGGCAACCGTGCCTTGACAAAGTGCCTGCCAAAAGCCAGGGATTGACACCCAGCAGCTGGATTTCCACAGGATTTCCCCGGATTTGACTCAGACAAAGTGCTGGGGAGGCCACATGGACTTGCTGCTTCTCTGCATGGGCTCATTAATTAAGGGCTCATCTGAAAGCATCCCGTGGCTCTCTCCCGTGGTGCCCGGGCTGTTCAGAGCTGCTGCTGCTTTTCCAGGGTTCTTCCTGAGCTCCCAGAGCCATGAGCAGCTGCTGGGATGTGGGAGAGCAGCCCCAGCACGTCCCAGCTCACAGTGCTGCAGCAAATCTGCTTTTTTCACTGCCATCACTCCCCTCTGATTGATCAAACAGCAGCAGCTCCGAGCACTGCGGGGATTTTTTGGGAATGTTTGGTTCATTCAGAGGCTGAGTCACGCTGGGGAGAGGCAGCTCTGCTGCTGGGGATGGGGAGGAATAAGGGGGAGGCAGAAATATCCCCTTAAAAAGAGCATTTCAGGCCAAAAAAAGGGTAATTTTCCGTGATGGTGCTCCATTTAGGATTATATACTGAGGTAAAAATAAGTCCCTAAATACCAGGCTGGGGCATTTACAGCCTGGGTTTGGAGATATAGATCCCCAGAGCAAGGCAAATCTTCATCTGCCACAATTCCAAGCCCAAAATCTGTACGCTCCTAGATTTTCCTCTCAGTGCTGCTCTTTTTTTTCCAAGCCCTCTCACAAAAATCAGATTTTTAGTTGCAATTTTGGGGTAGTCAGGGATCTCTCCCTTCCCTCCTACAGCAGGGATGCTTTTTTATGCTTTTTTTTATTTTTTATTTTTTTTATTTTTTTGCTACTTTCCCTCCTTTTTCTGCAGTAAAATTGGCTGCAAACCCAAAAGGAGCCATGATGTCACCTGGGTGGGACTTTCAGGCATCAGGGGCTTGGACATTCCTTCCCTCCTGTCCTTAGCAAGAAATTTCCACTTATCCAGCATTTCCCAGCTCTCTCCCCTCCA
This sequence comes from Ammospiza caudacuta, assembly GCF_027887145.1. Taxonomy (NCBI): domain Eukaryota; kingdom Metazoa; phylum Chordata; class Aves; order Passeriformes; family Passerellidae; genus Ammospiza; species Ammospiza caudacuta. The sequence goes on from NC_080615.1 coordinate 7,001,079, forward strand.
AATGTATCAGACAGATGCTGCTGGGAGTGAATTCCTAAAAAAAACCCAACCCAGCTCCTTCATTTTTGGAAGCTTTGAGCTTAATTAGGCTCGTTCTGCACCTGTCTTGATGACACGTGAAGGAAATTAATGGGACCAGCAGCCATTTCAGACTTCCCTGTGGCCTGTGGGAACTTCCAATGACTTCCAGGATTGGGCTGTGTCAGGGAGAAGAAGAAAGGGCTTTAATTATTGACCCTGCTGTGCTGGGGGATGGCAGGGAAATGGAGATTTGGCTGCATGACACGACCAGCACTTGGAGAGGGACATGGCAAAGGCTCTCAGGAGCCTTGCAAAAAAATCACAGCTGGAAAATGAACCAAAGCAGAGCTGCAGAAGTTCAGGGCAGAGCTCATGATGCAAAACCCAGCCCTAAAATAGAGCTGGTGATGCAAAACCCAGCCCTAAAATTACCTGTGCAGGTAAATCTCCTGAATTCCCTGCCCTTGGTTTTCATCCCACTGACTTGGTGGATGCACGACCTTGAAGGTGAGAGGGAAGAGGGATGATGTGCAAGGAAGAGCACAGAAGTCGATATTTTTTCCATCAAAGATGCTTTCCTCCAGTAAAACCCTTTTTCACAAGAAAAGAATGAGGTGAAAAATAAAAGCCAGAGGTTTGTTACTCTGGATTTTTATGGGTGTCTGGGGAAGTTGGATGGGAAGTGTTTGGCTGCTGATGCAGCAAGGCCAGAGAGGAGGGGATCAGTGAGATCTCGGTGCAGGCAGGTCTGTGTTCCAGCACACAGGTCCCTGAGCTGTTCCCCTGCAGGGCAGGGCTCGGGAGGGAGCTGTGGCTCCTCTGTCGTGCCTCACATCCCCGGGGCTGTCACAGCTCCCAGCCAGGCTGCGTGGGCTGGGCCATATGGAGCCAGGCACAAACATCCACCCAGGGCTGCACTGAGCAGGACTCAGCCTCTTCCTTCCCCCTCCCTGCCCCAGATCTTTCCCTGGGTCAGCTTGTGGTGGCAAATACAAATATTGTGTTTGTGGGGTGCCCAGATGAAGGGAGAAATGATGAATCTGACTCCATGTTCTCAAAAGGCTCATTTATTATTTTATGATTTTCTATTATGTTAAACAAATGCTATACTAAACCATGCTAAAGAATACAGAAAGGGTACTTATAGAAGGCTAAAAAAAAATAATGAAAACTCGTTACTCTTTCCAGAGCCCTGACACAGCTTGGCACTGATTGGCCAAAGAGTGAAAACAATTCACATGAAACCAATGAAACAATCACCAGCTAATTTATTATTTTATGATACTATATTATATTAAAGGATACTAAACTATACTATACTAAAGAATACAGAAAGGATACTTACTCAGTGCTAAAAAGATAATAATGAAAATTTGTGACTCCTTCCAGAGCCTTGACACAGCTTGGCCCTGATTGGTCAAAGAGTCAAAACAATTTACATAAAACCAATGAAACAATCACCTGAAACAATCACAATGTCCAAACACATTCCATATATAAGCACAACACAGGAGAAGCAAATCAGATAATTATTGTTTTCCTTTTTCTCTGAGGCTTCTCAGCTTCCCAGGAGGAAATCCAAGGGATTTTTCAGAAAATGTGACAGTGACAGTGTCCCAGCCAGCTTTCCCCACTCTTTTGGAGCACAGGAGAGTTAAAAACAAGACCAAGACTGAAGCTCTGTGGTCATGAGCATCACTTGCACCAGGAAGGCAACTTCACCCTGCACACCCAAAGCTCCACGCTTTGTACCTTTAATTAATTAATGTTATTATCTTCAAATGTGGCCACCACCCTCTCTCAAGGCTCTGAAGGAAGGTGGAGATGAAACCAATTCCCACTTTCCCAAATCCCAGAATGGTTTGGCTTGGAGGGAACCTGGAAGTTTATCTCATTCCAAACCCCTTTAGGTGATCAGGGACACCTAAACCAGGATTCTCCACACCCTGTCCATGAACACCTCCAGGGATGGGGCAGATTCCTCATTGCAATAATAGATCCCATTCTGCATATCCCAGTTCCCAGGTTCTCCCTTCCCTCCTGGAACAGAGAGAAAATATCGTAATTTTTTTGGTCTGGTTTTGGCTGGAATGGAGTTGATTTTCTCTCAGCACATGGAGCTGGAGGGAGGAGAAGGGGAAGGAGGAGAAGGAAAAGGAGAAGGAGAAGGAGAAGGAGAAGGAGAAGGAGAAGGAGAAGGAGAAGGAGAAGGAGAAGGAGAAGGAGAAGGAGAAGGAGAAGGAGAAAAAGGAGGAGAAGAAAGAGGAGAAAGAAAAGGAGAAGAAAGAGAAGGAAAAAGAGGAGAAGGAAAAGGAGAAGCAGAAGAAGAAGAAAACAACAACTACAGAGGGGATGTTCAGAGCCCATCCTGGCTGAACACCTGATGATGGAATGTACAAAATTAATTCCTTGTTTTCCTTTGCTTTCCTGGCTTTTGCTGTACCTATTAAACCATCACTAACTCATCCCACGAGTTTTCTCACCTCTCCTCCTCCACCTCATCCCACCCTGGGGGCCGAGCTGAGTTTCTGCCTGGGGTTAAACCACGATGTGTTTTTTGGAGCCACACAAAAACAATGAAGGCTGGCAGGGTTTGTAGGTGGATGCGACATGTGAAGGACAATTTCACTCAATCCTCCAGCTGAATGATGGCTCTTTGGATAATTAGCAGCAGATATTTTTAACCAGATTGGTCCCTCTGGCTGAGGGCAACTCTGAGGTTGAAATCAATCCTGTACAAGCGTTATATTAATTTGCGAGATCTTTGTCTCTGTGGACAAAAGCCCCACTGTCTTCCTGTGAGCGTCATGATGATGAGACCATTAATATTAGATAATTATGGCTTTGAAAGATTAAATGAAAAACGGTGGTGAGGAGGAAAAGGCATCATGTTAAATAAAACTGCTGCACATGTAGGCTGCTAATGCTCCTCTGTTGACAGATTCACAGTGAAACAATCAAAGCAAGGAGAAGGGAGAGGTGGCTCCTGTGTCTGTCCAGAGAGACAGAGGTGCAGCTCTGAGGCAGGGAAAACAGAGTTAATCACACAGAAAAGGCATTTCACTGATCCCCAGCAGAAATTCAGCCCCTTTTCCCCACTGCTGCTCATCCTCAGAGCCTGCTCTGGGTTTTGATTTGCAGGGCATGCTCAGGGTTTTGATTTGCACCAGACACAGAATCGTCCTCTGAAGGATCTGGGGGGAACATCTGTGGTAGGGAATATCACAGAGATGTGAGATGGGAGGGACCCCCAGGGATCATCAATCCAAAATCCCCCCCTGTGCCTGGGAGTGGTGTCCAAACCCTCCTGGAGCCCTGGGGTTGTGCAGAGAAATTTTTCCAACCTTATCCTCCCCTGGCACAGCTCCGTTCTCCCTCCAGCCCTGTCCCTGGTCAGGCTGGGCAAGCCTTGGAACCAGAGCCCAGCACTGAGTTTGAGACAAATGCAGCACCTGAAACTCCAAACAAAACCCTGACTGAGCCCCAGAGCTGTGGGATGAAGGGAGGATGGCAGAGGGGAGGATGAGGAGGTGGCTCTGGATGAGGGTGAGGTGGGAAGGAGAATTTTCACAGCAAGGAGAAGGAGCACAGCCCTGCCCACAGCTCCTGTCTTCACCCAGAGCCTGGCAAAGGGAGAGCAAAGCTTAAAAAATAAAATAAAATAAAAAAACAACCCAGGAAGCAAATCCGTGATCGTTCCAGGCTGTCCCCCCTTGCTTTAGGTATCCTTCACCTCCTTTCTCTCCTGATCAAATCTCAGAGCTTCTCAGATGTGTTAGAAAGTCTCTTTTCCCAGTCCAGTGGTTGAAGAAGGAGTCAGAGCTCTTCAGTTCTTGTTCTCAAGGTTGTTTATTGTTTCTTATCTATAAAATTCTTTCTCCTGACCTGCCGAGATCCATCCAGCAAGACAGAGGCACTCTGCCTGCCCCCAGGGCAGTGTTATCTTTTTATACTAAAAACTATCTCTACAATATTTACCACAACTTCTCAATACCCATCACCTGTGTTAGACAGTGAGCTTCTACTCTAAACCAATCCCAAAGTGCCAACATCACAGCAGAAGATGGAGGCCAAGAAGAAGAAGGAGAAAGGCTGGACATGCTCAGATTCCTCCATCTTGCCCCCTGAACACCCATTCTAAAAACCCCAAAAATCTATTTTTCACCCTGTGATAAATTCATTATCATTCTACTTAAACTTTTGTGGCTTGTAATTCTTCATGTAAGGTTGGTAATTGTTTTTTCCAAGGGCTCAATCAAAGGCACAGGGGTCCGGGGCTGTGTGCCAGGGTCTCTGAGCCCCCTGGGCAGGGGCTGGAACACTCCAGGGCAGCCGAGGAATTTCCTGGGTTCTGACACCAAACTGGCTCTGCTGCCTTGGATGGCTCCAAACAGCCCAAACACCCCTGGCATGGCCACGTTCCTTCCCTACAATTCCGGATTTGTTCAGGATTGTTGCCTGGCTCCCCCTGGATATGCTCAAACTCGGTAAAAACCTCACTTGAAAGAGGCCCAGCCCAACCTGTCCACACCTGTGTCTTTTGCCAGCTCAGGGCAGGATTTTAGTTGCCAACCCAGCCCCATTCCAGGGCAGCTTTTCCTTTTCCCTCCCTCTTCTTTTTTTTTTTTTTTTTTTTTCTTTTTTTTTGGCTCTCTCTGACGGAATTTTATGAATATAAAAACATTACCAGTGTGTAATAGGCAGAATCCTCTTAGAGCAAATCTGACAGGCACTGAAGGTGTCTTAATGGATGTATTATTTCAAATGCTGCCTTCTGTTTTGGAGCTGGCGAGCAGAGGGAAGCAGAATTACAGGGTGCTGGGGACACTGTGCAGCTGCCCTTCCTTCCCACCTCTCCTACCCAGATTATTTCCCCTCTGTGACTTTTATAATCTGGCTCTGATCTGGATCTGAGCGAAAATTTGTGACCCTTTGATGAGCAAGGTAAAAGAGTTTGTGTGTGCTAAATTCATTTTCTTCTCCTTTAAAAAAAAAAAGTTCTTAAATAAGGCTCAACCAAATCCTTTAAGCCAGTTGCTTTTATCTATTTTTATATGGAATTTAAGGATTTGTGTCCTTTTTTTCCCCACCTCCCTGTCGGTTCCTTTTTGATTGAATTACATCAGGAGCTGGGAGTTACAGCATTCACTGGAGCTGTAGTAAAACTCCAAAAATCACAGAATCTGTGACAATTTCAGCGGGTGAGGACGCAAAATCCTCCTTCACCCTCCTCATCATTAATATTTCAGTGCACATTTGGCTTCCAGGCTGAATTTTTTCCAGCCAGGAATGCCCAGCCTACCCATGGTCAGTCATTCCTTCACCCCTGGATGGAGAAAATTCTGTTTTGTAACAGATTTTGGAGCTTCATAAATTGGGCAAAGCTCCTCCCTTGAGGAACATTATGTCAACAGATTCTCATCAAGCCCCTAATTATAATAATTAGAGCAGGATGATTTGGAGTTAACAAGCATGGAGAAACCACTTCCCTCTCCTCATCCTCCTCACCCAGCAGCCCACAGCTGAGAGGATTCCTCTCCTTGTCCTTCTTTCTCTTTCCTCCTTTTCCTTCTCCTTCTCCTTCTCCTTCTCCTTCTCCTTCTCCTTCTCCTTCTCCTTCTCCTTCTCCTTCTCCTCCTCCTTCTCCTCCTCCTTGTCCTTCTCCTATCAAAAAAAAAAAAAAGGGAAAAATCTCAAAACTAAAATAAAAAAAGTACCTTTTCTCCATTAAGGTTATTGATGGTCTCAGACCACAGCAAGATCAAAGAGAGAGAGGAAAAACTTCAGCTAATTAAAGAAATGACCCAAGATGAGATAAAAATCAGGAAAGAAGACAAAAGCCTGACAGAGATGGGGACAGAGCCAAGCCCAGCTCACAGAGGGCAAAGCATTTGCAGGGAGCAAACATTGGGCTGAGAACAAAATCTCAGTCTAAACCCCGTCCTAGGTTAAACCAAGCCCTAAATCCTAAATCCCGCACCAGGAAAAGCTTGGACAACAGGAAATGTGACAATTCCAGATCCAAAGGCTGCTCCGATTCTCACCAATAATCACAATTTCAGCCTCCCCTGCCCTCAGAGCTGCTTTACCCATCACTGCTTTGGGATCAGACATTTCCAGAGACATTTGGGATGTGCCAGGAGAACCCCACTGCAAGGGAATTGTGCTTTTAGGGCCATTTGTTCAATTTTGGTTCTTTCAGAGGTGCCAAACAGCTCCTGCCACCTCAGAAAAAATCAGGACAAGGAACATTGTGTCCCTGCAGCGCTCTGGGGGCTGTGTGAGGATGAGCAGAACAAGATGAGGATGAGGGCAAGGCTGCTCCAAGGTGTTTGTAACTCCTGGCTATTGGCAAACACCGGCACGTCCCTCTTGAAATAAATCCATCTCACTCACAGCTGCTCTCTCACATGGATAAACCTGCACAAATGCTCAGAGAAATTCAAATGAGGGGAAAGGCTTTATTGACATGACAGGCACTACAAGCGCTGCCAAAACACGAGGGGAGAAACCTGGCAGGGGGAGATAGGATTCAGCAAGCCAGGCTGAACGTGCAGCCCTTCACCTGCCCTGGGAATGGGGGAAAATGGTAAAAAAGGGGGGAAATGGCAGAAAAAGGGGGGGAAATGGCAGAAAAATTGGGGAAATGGCAGAAAAATTGGGGAAATGGGAGAAAAGGGGGGAAAATGGTAGAAAAGGGGGGGAAATGGCAGAAAAATTGGGGAAATGGCAGAAAAGGAGGGGAAATAGGAGAAAAGGGGGGAAAATGGTAGAAAAAGGGGGGGAATAGCAGAAAAAGGGGGGGAAATGGAAGAAAAAATGGGGAAATGGCAGAAAAGGAGGGGAAAGGGTAGAAAAAGGCAGGATATGGAAGAAAAAGGGGGAAAATGGGAGAAAAAGAGGGGAAAATGGCAGAAAGGGGGGAAATGGCAGAAAAAGGGGGGAAATGGAAGAAAAAGTGGGAAAAGCAGCCCTGAGTCACCCTCTGTGCCAGGGTGAGCTGGGCCAGAGCCCTGCTCTCCTCATCCCTGGCACCCACCGGGTATCCCATGCCAAGAGCACCTTTCCTTGTTCTGGAATGCTCCTTCCTGCCTCCAGCACATCCCTCCCTGCCCCGAGGTGTGTTTGCTCCTCAGCTATCACACATTCCTGTCTGCTCCTGCTGCCTCTGCAGCCCGAGCAGCTCCAAACCTTGGCCAGAGCATCTCCAAACCTTGGCCGGAGCCTCTCCAAACCTTGGCCAGAGCTTCTCCAAACCTTGGCCAGAGCTTCTCCAAACCTTGGCCGGAGCCTCTCCAAACCTTGGCCAGAGCTTCTCCAAACCTTGGCCGGAGCCTTTCCAAAGGGGCACCCATGGGTTCTGGTCTCTCTGCACCCATCTGAGAGCAACATTTTGGGAGGGTTGAGTGCTCCAGGCTGTGGGTGGGAAGAGCTGGGAAGAGTCCAGGAGCTCAGGGGTGAATCACCCAGGAATGGGATGGAATTTGCCCCCGGGATCTGAGGGTGCAGCTGAAGGAATCCTCCCCAAGGGACTTTGGCAAGGGAAAGGAGGGCAAAGCCAGGAATTCAGGGAATGTGCTGGTGCTCGCCTTCATGGAAATATTCTCCCAGATCAGTCCTGAGTCCCTACAAACACCAGTGCTGCCTCTTGAACATCTGAGCTCCAGGAGATTCATGGATGGGCAGGGGAACCCTGAGGGTGCCTTTGCTGACCCCTCCAGCTCCACATCAACATGAAAATCCCTGAATTGGGTCAGGCTGTGAGCCCTTTGAGCCATTTTTTCATCCCAAAATGCCATCAAGTACCGTGGAACTCAACAGGTAAACAATTATTCCGTGGGTTGTGGAGAGCCAAGAGATTTCATCTGGAGTTGAGTGGAAGGGGTCCCTGCCATGGTCCTTAAAGTCTCTTCCAACCCCAGCCAGTCTGGGATTATGATTCTATCCCAGTTCCAGCTCAGCCCAGCAGCACAAGGAGAGCATTTGGTGTTTCAAGGAGCAATATCTACTCCTGCCTGCTCTGTTAAGGTGGAATTGAAATGAAATGCTGGATGAAAAGCCCTTGTAAGAGCTGAAATGAGAGATGTGGGACTCCAGGCAGCTCTCCAAAATGCAGTTTATTGTGTCCAAGACGTCACAGCAGTCCAGGGTGACAGAGCTGTGCCTACAGCTGTCAGCTCCAGCTGCAGGCAGGCCTGGAGACCCTGAGTTTAGGTTACAAATGCATTATAGACTTTTCTTTTGGTGACATTTCATTATATACTTTTCTTTTGGTTACATTGCATTATATACTTTTCTTTGCTGAGCATCTTAACACAGCAGAACCAATCTATACCTTAACTTTTACCTCTAGCCTATCATAACTGCTATAATTACCATATTCATGTTACTGTTCTCCAATCACTAAAAGTCAGTACTTTATAGTTTAAGCTAGAAGTTGTTTTTCAATTTTCTTGCAGTGGAAAATTCTGAGAACTTTTTCTCCTTGCCACATTTGCTGCCTTGTTTGCCTGTGCTCTCTTTCTGCTTGGTAAAAACATCTTCTGGTTTCTGGTGGGTTTATCCTTTGCTCTAAGCCATAAAAACCCCTTCTAACTAACACACCCTTTGCCTCACTGGTTATCCAGTGAGACTGGCTCAGCAATTCTTTTCTTCTGTATCAAAACTTGCTTTTATTTCTATTCCTTCTTCAGATTCTACGTTTAAAAATCTTTCTGCCAAGCATACAAAACTGTGAGACTTTCTTGTCAAACTCTCCTCCTTCCCAACACCACCTCCATTCCCATGGGAAGGGTTGAGTTCGAGGAGCTTGTGTTGCCTTGGCTGATTGCAATTACACCATGTGCTGGCTGGCTGGAAATAAAATGAAATTGCAACAGAGTTCCAGCTTTAATTGAAATTTCCTGGGATCTGTTATTACACGGCAGTGATTGTTCTGCAGCACTAATGAGCCTTTGCTCAGATGATTATCCAAGTGTCTCTCCAGTCGCTATTTCATTATTGTATTATTAATGATCAGATAGGATTGTCACAGCTGAGATGAAACCTGAACATCAGACAGAGCCAGAGCACACAGACACTGCCTTGACACATCCCCTGCACTGCTGCTGCACCAGCACAACGTGAATTCCAATTTTTTGGGGGGTGGGAGAAGGGTTGGATGTTTATTGGTGCTTTGCTGTGTTATTCTGTAGGAATTCTGCCAGCCTGCTGATATTTTTGGATAGTTGGGAAGATTGGTGCTCTCCAGGCTTTGTTTTTCAAGTCTTTGGTTGTTTCTTGGTTTGGTTATTGAAGGCTGAAGATTTTTATTTGGTCATTCAATGGAACAAGGGCTGTCACCTTCTCTTACCCTCTCAAAGGGTTTTTCTGGAAGATTGGTGCTCTCCAGGCTTTGTCTTTCATGTCTTTGGTTATTTCTTGGTTTGGTCATTGAGGTTGATGATTTTTATTTGGTCATTCAGTGGAACAAGGGCTGTCACCTTCTCTTACCCTCTCAAAGGGTTTTTCTGGGGATGATGGCTTTTTGTTTTGTGGTGTTCTGGGCTGTCACCTTCTCTTCCCCTGTTAAAGGGTTTTTCTGGGGATCATGGCTTTTTGTTTCGTGGTGTTCTGGGATGGGGAGACCCTACAGAGCACGGGGGTCACTCTTTTGCTTTGGGTCCATCAGGGATGAGAAGGGGGAGCTGGAAGCAGCTCAAAGTGGTGACACAGCCCAGGTGTCACCGTGTCCTTCCAGCAGCAGCTCTGCCTCCAAAATCCACCCCTGGAGGCAGGGAAAAGCTGCTTCCAAAAGAATCTGGGGCTGCACCCAGCCAGGGTTCGCCCTGCCCTGAAAATCCTGGGATTCTCCCCAAAATGAGCAGCTCCAGCCCCATTCTGAGCCTGATCCTGCCTGATCCCACCCAAGGAGAGGGGGCTGAATTCCTGCCAAGCTGCAGAATGTGGGCTGGGGAACAGCTCCTAAATATTAAAGTTCTTTCAGTGATGAATCCAGGAAATTCAGGCAATCAGGGGGAATCCTGGAGGCTCTGATACCCAGAAGGAAATGGGAAGTTCTGCTTTTGCTGGGTTGTATTGTTTTGGAATTAATTTTTTTTTCTCCCTCATTTCACAGGCTGCTTTTTGCTGGCCGAAATCTCTTCTCTATTCCAGTGACTTCAGATGTAAAAAGGGAGCAAAAGTTCAATGCTGGAGCTGGGTGACATTTCAGTTTCCTTGTGAAATGTATCCAGAACCAGAAAAGGAACAGTTTGAAACCAGCAGGAAGCAACTACAAAAATCAGCGTGAGTTGAGGGAAGCTTTGCAGTCAACAGAAGAATCTGTAAAAAAATCAGGACTGCCAAAAATTTATTTATTTTTGTCACTGCAATCACTTTTAATTTCTTCTCTTAAATATTTTTTTTAATTATTCTGCTCCTACTTAAGCCAAATGTGGTGTTAACCCATGAGTGAAAGATAACAGCTCCCTTGGGGCTGCCTGAGTGCTTCAGCCTCTATTAATTTTTTACTGGGGCTTTGCTGCCCAAGATCCTGAGCGTGCATTGGTAATTGGACCAAAAAAAAAAATTAAAAAGCTGATTTCCATAATATTTGGATTCATTTGAAATAAATATTCCAATATTTGGATAACCTTCTCCACCCAGCATTGCAGGAAGTTTATGGAGGAAAATCCACTGGGTAAGTGCTTGCTATTGTTCTTAGTGTTGGGAAAAGACAATCTAAATGTCCAGGAATTGTTTCCATAAAATGCTTGCAGAAACTCCTGCTCCTCTTCCCCTCCTTTCTCACAATCACAGCACACACCATTAGATCATTATGGTCTATCAATTTGTCAGATTTCAGCAATTTCTTCCTTTAAGGCTCTGGGATGAGAAGCCACTAAAAAGGCCTGAAACTGGAGAGAAATCATTTCGCAAAAACAATTGCTCTATTTGGATGTCAAAACACACAATATTCTCCTGCTTGGAAAGAACATCTTCTAAAAAATCATCCCCCTCAGCAGCAATCATTTCCCCCTGTGATTCTGGCACTTTGTGGTCATGGATAACTTTCCTGGGAGTGATAACAGAGCTTTAATTTCTGTTGTTTGATTTTTTTTTTTTTAAGGCTCCAACTTAAATCCTCGCCTGTTTCAGAACATTCCTGTAAATTTATTTATCCTGCATATATTATTACAACTTTTACATTTTTAACTTATTTTATACTGTTATATTACTATACTAGATTTTAAAATAATTATATTGATATAGTTTTTTATTTGTTTAATACATTAAGGATGATATTTTATTTAATGTACATGCATTGCTGGGAGCTGGCTGAGATTGGACAGGGAGATTTCAGCAGCTCCTGGTTTCCCAACTTCCCACAAAATCCACATCCTGGGAGGAAAAAGGCTCCAAGGAGAGCTCAGAGCCCTTTCCAGAACCAGATAAGAACCCTCAGTTTCTCCATGTTCTGCTAATCTGGAATGTGATTTGGAGAATTCTTTACCCAGCATGTGAATCGTTTTTAATTAATGACCAATCCCAGTCCAGCTGTGTCTGGATTCTGGTCTGTCATGAGTTTTTATTATTCATTCTTGTTTTAGCCCTCTGAGGTCTACTTTGTTTAGTATCGTTTCAGTATGTCATTTTCATACAATATAACTATAACACAGTACAATATAATTATAATACAAAATATAATACAATACAATATAATTACAATGCAATATATAATACAATACAATGTAATATAATTACAATACAAAATATAATACAATATAATATAATATTATATTATAATATATATATTATATTATATTATATTATATTATATTATATTAATCTCATTCTTGTTTTAGCCTTCTGATGTCTCCTTCTTTTAGTATAGTTTTAGTATATTATTTTCATATAATATAATACAATACAATTATAATATGATACAATATAATTCAATGCAATATAATATAATATAATATAATATAATGTAATGTAATGTAATGTAATGTAATGTAATATAATATAATATAATATAATATAATATAATATAATATAATATAATGCAATATGATATTATTAATACAATACAATGCAATACAGTACAATACACTATCAGCCTTCTGAGAACCTGCATTCAATTCTCATCTCTCATCCCGGGGACCCTCACAACACCCCAAATATTGGTGCCCACAGCCAAGCCTGGGTTTGGGCTCCCAAACCTCCCCTCTGAGCTGCAGGGCGGCGCCTGCCATGCCCAGGGGCTGTGGGATTCCTCCAGCACCAAATGAAGATGTGCTGAGGAGACAGCCCCGAATTAAATCCCGGCCCAGGCTGACTCCCAGAGGAGTCAGAGCAGAGCAGCCCTGATCCATGACAGAGCTAAATTTGCTTTCTCCACCTTCTTCAGGCTATTCCCTGCAGCCCCAGGCCATTAGCGAGCCGTGCTGGCAGCTCAGGGAAGACAAAAAGGTCCCTGTAGCTCCCATCTGCCCCAGCAGCAAGGATGAGCTGATTATGTTCTACATTCAATCACCAGAAAGAATCAATCTGTAATTAAGAGACTCCTCTCCCACCCCTCTGTCAGGTTTTTGCCTCTTCTCCCCTTCCACCCCCAGCAAACCTTCCAGCGCCGAGACAGTTTAATGAGATTTCTCTGTAACAAATGACCAGTTTGTAATAATTATATTTTCTTCTGCAATTGCTGTGGAAATGATTTAAAGCAGAGAAGGCTCCAATTTATTAAGCATCAAATTTTCTGCAGTGAACTTTTAACTACGAGAAGAGCCTGGAGACTGAGGGAGCTCTCCTCCCCCACGCTGGGTCCTGAAATATTGATGGTTTGGAGATCAAGATTTGGCTCCTTGATGAAAATAAATGAACCCCGTGTCAGACAGGGCCCAGCTGCACTTTCTACCCTTTCATCAAGGCTTGTGGAGAGGGGAGAGTGGGGTAAGAAGTGGTGAAAGGAAAAACAAACCCATCCTTAAGCTGTTCCATCTTTTCTAGTTCGTATCTGTGGCGTCCCTCACAGGCTGTCAGGGAAAATCCAGAATAAAAGAGCTCAGCTGGAGAAGCCTCAGCATCTCCCAGGGATGCTGAGAACACAACATTCATCCTGAAAAGCATCAAATCATGGCTCCTAAACCTTGGAAAACCAAAATCCTGCTTCAGCCCTGAAATATTGATGGTTTGGAGATCAAGATTTGGCTCCTTGATGAAAATAAATGAACCCCTTGTCAGGCAGAGCCCAGCTGCACTTTCTACCCTTTCATCAAGGCTTGTAGAGAGGGGAGAGTGGGGTAAGAAGTGGTGAAAGGAAAAACAAACCCATCCTTAAGCTGTTCCATCTTTTTCATATTTGTAGGTGAAGGTTTCACTGCTGCACCCTCACAGACTGTCAGGGAAAATCCAAAATAAAGGAGCTCAGCTGGGGAAGATGCCAAGATGGCGCGTTGTGGTCATGGATAACTTGGGCTGAAAGGGATGCAGAGAACCCAACTTTGATCCTGAAAAGCATCAAATCATGGCTCCTAAACCTTGGAAAACCAAAATCCTGCTTCAGCCCTGAAATATTGATGGTTTGGAGATCAAATTTTGACTCCTTAATGAAAATAAATGAGGGAAAATCCAAAATAAAGGAGCTCAGCTGGGGAAGCCCTGGCCTGACAGGGATGCTGAGAACACAATTTTCATCCTGAAAAGCCCCAAATTGTGGCTCCTGAACCTTGGAAAACCAAAATCCTGCTTCAGCTCTGCTCCCAGGTGTTTGCAGCTCATCATTTGACAGAATTTAGGGAGGAAGGAGAGGATTTATTTCTCTCAGGAACCTCCACAATGACAACATTCCCACTGGTGTTTCACAGTCTTGGCTTTCCACCCTGCCATCCCAATTAAACTAAATTAAATTAATTAAATTACACATTCCAATTAAGTGCTCAGGCAGAAAGGGACCTCTCATAGGTTTGAAATCTCCTCAATTTTTCTTTTTTTCTCACCAACCTGCCACCTGGACTTGAGAGAGAACATCTGGGGGAGACAGAACATCTGGGGGACTCTTAGAACAACATCCCAGCTCAAATCCTCCATTGGAAACTCTCTTTATTTGCTTTGATAAACCACAGCTCTCAAGTCCTGCAATCATTTCTGCTCCAGAAAGGCACCACAGCCAAATGAGCTCTTTAAAGCTCAGGAAGAAGTGAGAGTTCAAAACTTTTTTTCAGCTATTGCTCTGTCTCAGCAGCTCCCTAATTAATGGAAGTTTCATCCCATTTTGTGCCATTTTCTACAGAGCAGAGAGTACAGAAAGTTTAAAATACTCTGTAAAGTTTAAAATTTGAATTTTAAACTTTAACCAGGGTTCCAAAAGGCAAAATTTGATTTTTTTTTTTTTTTTTCTGATTAATACCAGTGAAAGGCACTGCCCGGAGTTTTAACCTGCACCTTGTTTACCCAAGGCTGTGGAAATCCAGCTTCCCTTTCAAAGCACACTTGTTACACCAACCTAAAAAGCCTGTTAATTTAATTAATTATCCCTGCTAAATCGGCCCCTGAGGGCTCCCAGAGGTAAAATTCATCTTGGCAGGGAAACAACAGAACTGACAGGAGCATCTGCCAGGCAGAGAATTACAGTGCCCACCTCGAGATGCCCGATGGAGCAGCAGCCAGGTGTCCCTGCTCCTTCCCTCAGCGCTCCCCGTGGCAAAAATACCAAAAATTCCACTTTTGTGTGGTCACATCCACTGTTTGCCAGCTCTGAGTACATTCACACGCTCAAAAATCAGAGTTTTGGGTGTCTGGCTTGAAAATTTCTGCACAAAACCGGCTCAGGTAGGTTTGGGTTATTTAAAAAGCAAAATTGGTTTTTGTTTTTAAATGAGATAAACTCAGTCCCATGCAGGAAAAAGGGATTTGGGGTTCGTGCAGCAGTTGTCAGGAGCTGAGGGATGAAATTTTGGCCAATGTGGGGGAATTAGCAGGGAGGGAGAGGAGGAGATCAGGGGGATCCAGGGCCCTCCAGGGAAGCTTTGCCAATATTTGGGAGCCGAGGATCCAGCTCAGAGCCCTTGGCAAGGACATTTCCACATTATCGGCAAAGATCTCGGTTCCTTTACCTGGAGAAAGGTGCCAGAGGTACCCCAAAGGCTCCATTTTGTTGCTTTTCTTCCCACTCCATCCCCACTTTGCTCATTTGAATTTAATTTTAATTACATTCAAATTTTAAATTTAAATTAAATTAATTTTAAATTAGAAATTTAATTACTATTTTAAATTTTATTTTTATTTTTTAAATTTTCCATATTTATTTTTAGATTTATTTTTTTTTATTTTCCATATTTATTTTTATATTTAAATTTATTTAAATTAAAATCTAAAAATATTTAAATTTTTTTAGATTTTTCCATATTTATTTTTAATTTTTCCATATTTTTTTATATTGATTGATTTTAAATAAAGAATCTATTAATATTTCAAAATCTATATTTATTTATTTATTTTAAATTTTATTAATTTTATGTTGATGCATTATTATTCTATTTATTTTTATTTATTTTTATTACTATTATATTTTTGTTATTTATCATTATGTTTTATTATTATAGTTTTATATATTTTTATTTATTTAATTTTATTTATTTATATTTTAATATTTATATTTATTTGTTTGTTTAATAAATTATTATTTTTGATATTTTAATTTTATTTCTTTATTTAAATTTAATTTATTAATTTAATTTATTATTTTTTTTTTATTTCTGACAAAAGAAGACACAAAATTCTCCAGCAATGCAAACATTTTCAACAACTCCTGGCTGCCTATTATCCTTTGAAACCCTAAAAAAATTTCCTCATTAATAATTTCATTTTTTTTAGCACCAACCCCTCCATGGCTGCAGTGGAACTTCCACTCTAACAAGCCAGGAGCCCAAGTGCAAATGAGTGATTATCCCCAGCTTAACCAGCAAGAGGACAAACAATAAAAGAGCAAGGACAATGCATCACCAAATGTACTTTGTTCATTTATTTGACAACTGCAGTTTAGTTGTAATTAATTATGATAATATTTCATGGCACACCAGCTCGTGTTCTGGAGGGTAATTTGTTCAAGTCTCAGGAACACCAGGCCTGCCCTCCAGCCTTGTGCTGCTAAATTTTGATTGTGAAGTGAAAAAAAAAAAATCTGATTTTTTGGGGATGAACTCAGAGGACACTGTGGAAGGAGGGCAAAAATTAAAAATTGCCCTGGGAAATCTGTCAGGGTTCCAAGGACAGCTCTGTGTTGGATATTTGAATTAAATGTGAGGGTTTATATGAAATAAATTTGAGGGCTTATATGAAATAAATGTGAAGGTTTATATGAAATAAATGTGAAGATTTATATGAATTAAATGTAAGGATTTATTTGTATTAAATGTAAGGGTTTGCACAAATCTCTGTCACTGCAAAGCCAACACGAAGCCAGTGCTGCTGCCACTCTCGTGCCATGCATTTGTAACTCAGGATTTGTGAAATTGCTGCCCAAATCTGACTCCTGGCACAGCCCAAGGGCTCAACTTCATTTTCTTCTCTGTCCCAGAATTTTGTGGCTGTTGCCATTTGTTCTTTCAGTGTTTTTTTTTTTTTTTATTTTAGCCCTGGACCATTCATGGATACAAAGGAAAAAAAAAAAAAAAAATCTGAGGCAGAGCTGCTTTCAGAAAATGTGAATTAACTGCAGGTCAAAGAGAAATGGGAGGGATTTGCTGAGCAATCAGTTCAGGATCCTTCTGTTTAATTATCAAATTCTTTAATGAACTGCTGCAGCCGTGGGTGTATCCTTCAGAAAGTCACCATGGATTGCACAGAAATCCTCTGCTCACAAAGCCCTGGGACACCCAGGGCAGCTCTACAGGACCTAAAAAACACCAGAAATGCCAAAAGTGGTGCCTGGAATCAAACACCAGCTGGAATTTTTAGGATTTTTGCAGCAAGCAGGGCCCTGCCTTAAACTCTGCTGGAATTTTGGAGTGACCTTGATGAGCCCCTGATTTTCCTTTTCCCCTCAGCACAATTCCTTCCCTTCACTTCTCCTGCCCAAATTTTCCTTTATGGTGGACCTGGGGAGCCCTGAGCTGTTCCCAAACCACAATTAATGAAAAATAGACCCAGATTTTGGTAGAGCAGAATGATCAGGCTTCAGCAGGGATAACAATATCCAAATTATCAGGTGAAAGCCTTCTGGAAAAGCAATTAGATAATAACAAACCTGTGCCAGAGTCATCAAAGACTTTTCATGCTGGGCTAGAAAATCAGCACCCAAGAATGAATGGGATTGGATTGGATTAAATAAAAGAAATGTTCCAACCTCCTCACCAGCTCCTACGTGGGAACTGGAGCTTTACAGAGCTTTGAAAAAGCAATCACAGCGTTTTGTTTCACAATTTCCTTTGTTCCTCCCAGATTTTGGAACGAAAGCATGAAGTAGAAGTCACCTCAGTCCACCTTCTACCCCCCAAGAGTTTCTGCTTTGTTGCATTTTCCAGGAATTTATCTGAAGAAAAAGCAGAAATCAAAGGTAGAAGAGGCCACCAGAGGATTTTCCTATGAAAAGCACTGGAAAATTTTAAGAAAGATCATGGAAAAGTGTCACTCAGGATGGGTACACAGATGAGAGAGCAGGAAATAAATCCCACAATGGCTGAAGGACAAATCCATCAACACTCAGTGCCTGCCCAGAGATCCCCAAAAAATACTGCAAATATTTAAGGGAAAACCAGAAAAATTGAGACAAAAACATTCCCAACCCTTCCTGTGCCACCTGGAGATGTTCCGAGTCCTTCTCTGCCTCCCTGAGGATAGATTTGGGGTTAAAAATCGAGGTTTTGGGGAAAGGGAGAAGTCAGAGGATTGATTTGGGGTTAAAAATTGAGATTCAGGGTCGTTTGGGGAAATGGAGAAGACTAAGGATTGATTTGGGGTTAAAAATTGAGGTTTGGGGTGGTTTGGGGAAACGGAGGGGCTGTGCAAGGATCTCTCTTTTGATTTCCCAAGCAGCTGTGATGATTAATATCAAAGTTATTGCACTGCTGACATTCAAACCAGGCAATTTCAGTGGCTGGAATAAACCTGGATAAAAAAAGGAAGGTGGTGGGGTCAGCTCTGTGCCAGTCCAGGCTCTTTTGGTGTTTACACTCATCCAGAGCAGAGCTGAACGTGCAGAGAACACACAGGAAATATCAGCTCTGCTCACAGGCTTTGGATTAAAGATAAAAGCTGAATATTTATCTTCCCTGCCAGGCTCTGAACTCCACAGGTCCATTAGCTCAGGGCAGGGAATAAGGAACGCTGCGGATTTAGGATCCCAACCCTTTTGGGTGCATCTCCCTTCCTCAAATAAACATCCTCCAGATCTGCGAATCAAAAGAAAAAAAGAAGAATCAATGTTGTTTTTTCCTTCGAGCTTGAAAGAGGAAAAAAAAAACCCCAAGTAATTCAGCAAATATTACTTAAAATAAGGGTTTCATAAAACGAGTTGTGCTCTGCCTTTCTTCTTTTAAATTGTTTCTTCTCCCCCGCCTGACTGACAGCTCCCTGATAACAGATTCCCTCAGTTGCAGATATTTTTTATAATGTTTCATGCATGGCACTGCAAGCTCCCTCTGCAGCTCCTGAACTTTCTCTCCCTTTTCCAATTGTTCCGGGAGGAAAAATCGTCCCAGTCCCTTGGGAATGCCTCTGCACAGCCCCTTGTCCCTGTTTGGGTTTCCTAACCCCACAAACCCTCCGGTGACAGCAGAAACAGAGAGAAAATCACATCAGGGCAGAGGATAAAGAACTTTTTGCTCTGAGATGTGTTTCTTGCTCCCCCAAAACCCTCCACAAGCAGCAATCGGGGATTTCTTTTCATCATTTTGGGTGTGGTTGAATATTCCAGAGGACAAAGCCAGAACTCTCTGGTCTTACAGGTGGAATCTAGCAGGGAAAATCTGATTTCCAGCTATTTCCACACCCAGGAAGATTGGGCACTTGTTACAGTGAAAAAAAACCTTAATTCCTGCATAAGGGAGAGGGGAAGTCAGAGATAAAAATGGGATGAGAGGCGGGGCTTCACACTTGGACTGAACACAGCATTTCTGCAAACAGCAAAGTTCCTGCCTGGCCAGCTGTGGGGTTCAATCAATGCCTGATTCAGGACTGGAGAGAAAGGGAATAACATCCCAAGCTGGGCCAGCAGGGAACACATTCTGCAGGCTGGAAAGAGCAGCTTGCTCTGGCTAATTAATGGCTAATCAGGGCTGGAGCGGTAATTTTGCGAGTGGTGACCAATTTCCCCTGCACAGGTTTCCCCTGGGGGATCTCCTGCTCCCTCTGGATGGTCCTTGATTTGAGGTTTTTCACTTTAGCAAAGTAAAAGCTTCAACTTGGAAAAAAAATTATCTGAAATAGCATCAAGGGTACCCAGTGTGTGGCTGCAGAGGGAAAGGAAAATAAAAGGAAGTCCATGCAGGCTCAAATCCAGCTTGGAATGGGCTTCAGAGGAATCACTGGGAGCTTAAATTACCTAAAACCCACTCTGGTGCCCTTCCTGGCAGAGCCCATGGTGACAGCTGCAGGTCCTGAGCAGCCCAGAGATGTGTGGCCTGGAATAATCCAGAATTTAGGTGAAAAAAACAAAAAACCAAAAAAAAAACCCCACAAACAAAAAAAAACCGCAAAAAACCAACCAAACAAACAAAAACAAAACAAAAACAAACAAAACCAAACAAACAAAAAAAAACCACCAAAAAAAGCCCCAAAAAAACCAAAAAAAAAAAACCCAAACAAACAAAAAAAACCCCAAAAAATGCAAAACAAGGCTGACAATTTTGATCAAGTTCCAGAAAGTTGTTCCCCATTCAGTGCCTGAAGAGGATATGGAAGCAAGGCTGGAAAAAGCTTCCTGAGAGCTGTCCAGCCGCGTGCTCCAGCTGAAATGCTCCTCTCAGAGGAGGTTTGTAGAGATTTTGGTTCCTCAGCTGCAGACACTGTGATCAGACAGCACAGAAAGTGCCCAAAGCCAGCCTGGCACTCCTGATCCCATCAGAAATTTGGGATAACAGAGCCCTCCTGCCTCTCTGGGCTGGAGGGAGAGGAAAGGCTGTAAAGATTCTGTGATTCTCCCCTAAATAAATAAATCAATCCATCACCTCAGAGCTCCTGAGGAGGCATTTGTAGCCTCCTGCTGATGCTCAAATGTGGTGTCACAGGTGATCACCCTGCAGAGCATCCCTGGAGGGACAGGAGGGAGCTGAACCCCAGGAATTTCTTTGGAAATTGGGGGATGTTGTATTTTCTGTGGTGCCCCGTAGCAGGAAGGAATGAATCTGACTCCATGTTCTCAGAAGGCTCATGTATTATTTTGTGATACTATATTATATTAAAGAATACTATACTAAAGAGTGCAGAAAGGATACAGACAGAAGGCTAAAAAGATAAAAATGAAAACTCGTGACTCTTTCCAGAGTCCCAACACAGCTTGGCACTGACAGGCCTAAAGTCAAAATAATTTGCATGAAACCAATAAAACAATCACCTGTGGGTAAACACATTCCAAAGCAGCAAAACACAGGGGAAGCAAATCAGATAATTATTGTTTTTCTTTTTCTCGGAGCCTTCTCAGCTTCCCAGGAGAGAAATCCTGGACAAAGAGGGGATTTTTGCAGAAAATGTGACAGTGACATTGCTCTGAACACCCCAGCGTCAAAACTCCACACCATCCAAAGCTCAGCCTCATCTCCAGCCCTAAAATCTGGTGCTGTAGAGCATCTGAGAGGCACAGCACGAGGAACAGCAACGTTTTGTCTCTGCAGCAGCCTGGAGCTGCCCCTAATCACAGCAAAACTCCGAGCACATCAAGTGGCTCCGCTCCAAGCTGGCACGGCACGAGACACCAGGGTTTCACAGACAAGCACGAGAGGGCCGGGGAATTTTAATATCTCCTTCCCCTTACAAGTAATTTCCAGTGTTTATGCTCTGTGGAGCTCCTTAGGAGTGTCAGAGCAGAACAAATGTCATTTTTAATGGACTTGCTAAATCATAAAAACCATTTGGAAAATTGCATCTGATTAAGAGATGAAAACGTTCCATTATTCACGGGGCGATCGCGGCAGAGGCAGGAGTGGGCTGCAGAGAAATCTTGGCCCACAGGACTTTCCACCCCAGGAGCTAAAAGCAATCTTGTGATCTGCTGCTGCCAGGCTCAGAGGAGCTCTCGTGGAGGGAGGGAACAAAGCTCAGCATCTGTCACTTACATCCTCGTTTCTTGTAGGGAGCCAGGGAGAGGCACGACAATGGGAATTACAGAGCACAGCTCCTGCCCTGTCACTGGAAATATTCAAATCCTGCCCAGACGGGGATCACAGCTCCCTCTGGGAAAAGGCCAGGCCAGAATCTCTCATTTCTAGGGTGGTTGTCACTAAGGATTTTCAATTATTTGTCCCAATTCACCCAAAAAAACGCCTCTTGCTGTATGGGAGTAAAAATGGAAAGTTTCCTTCCATGCAACAAAGCAGATGTGGCAACAGAGCACAAATTAGAGAGAGGGGCTGCTCTGGAGAGCAAACAGCACTAAAGCAGAAAGGATCCCCATCAAAATGCGGATTTCTCCCAGCAGAAAGGATCCCCATCAAAATGCTGATTTCTCCCAGCAGAAAGGATCCCCATCAAAATGCTGATTTCTCCCGGCAGAAAGGATCCCCATCAAAATGCTGATTTCTCCCAGCCTCAGCTCTGCCTCTGCTCTCTAGATGGTGATGCAGAGTAATGAAGCTCTGGTTTACTGAGCATGTAACCTTTGGTAAGTGGATATTCAGAGAAGTGACAGCAGCTGATTCAGGCAGACATGGCACAGCAAGGGAGCTGCCTGCACCCTGCATGTCCACCAAACATCCATCAAACCTGCACTGCCGAGCTGCTATTCCATTTCCAGGGCATTTGGGGAGAGTGTTTCTTCCTAAAAGCTTTTAATAAATAATATTAATATTAATATTAATATTAACATTAATATTAATATTAATATTAATAATAGTAGTAGTAGTAGTAGTCGTCATCATCATCATCGGAAGAAGAAGAAGAAATTACTGATAATATATTATATATTATATATTATATATTATATATTATATATTATATATTATATATTATATATTATATATTATATATACTGTATATATTATATTATATTATATTATATCATATCATATCATATCATATCATATCATATTATATTATATCATATTATATCATATATCATATCTTCTATGATTATTTCTTATTATATTAGTATTGATTATTAATAACGTATTGTATATAATATATAGTAAATTATTATATTTTATTTATTGTTATTACTATTAATATTACTATTACTATTATTATTTCTTGGTTTTAATTGAACTAAACCATGCAGCTTCAGGGGAAGATGTAAGTAAGGAAGCCACATTCTTTCTGGAGAAGCAAAACCAGGCCATTCAAAGCATTGCACTTGAAAAGGATCCCAACTTTCCCTGGCTCCAGAGAGGAGCCCGAGTCCTGGTTTTATTTTATTTTAGTGGGATTTCCATGGCAGAGCTGAGGTCTGCACAAGCCTGAGGTTCCCAGAGCTGATGATTTCCCTGCTGGGGCCGTTCCACCCTGCCCTCGCCAGGGTGAGATCCAGGGTTGTGGCAGGAAATTCAGGATTATTCACTGCACTGATGGATGCTCAGGGTAAATCAGAGAGGAGATGTTTTAGTGCCTCCAATTCCAAGCATTCAACAGGAACCAAACCCCGATCCAGCAGCATTTCCAGAGTGCAAATCCCTCCTAAATTCACCCACAGCTCCTCGCCTGGTGAGGATTTACCCAGGGCCAAGCGTTGCTGCACAGATAAATTCATTCAGGCAAAGGTGCTTTGACATCCTTGCATGGAGCTGTGGAGTGAAAATCAGGCTCTCAGTGCTGCTGCAGCATTTCCAAACAGCTTCAGAGAGATGCTGAAGTTCAGCTCAGACCAATTTCCTCGCCCTGTGCAGCACGGTTCTCATGCAGAGGTTAATAACTGCTGATCTGTTCTGTGCGCTCAGCACTTCCCCGGAATTTCAGCTTGATGTAGTGCCCTTTTCACCAGGAGCACATTTCTCCCTGCCTGCCTTGCGTCCTGCTAATCAGTTTCATCAACACAGCCCCAGGTGAGGAATGGCTTTCAAGATGTGGGGACTGGGAGCTGGAAATTCCTGCTTCATGCAAATGATGCCAGGCAGCAGAGCCTATTAATGAGCTCCAAAAACCCAAAATCACAGCTGAGCAAACCCGAATAGCACTGTCAATTTACACCCCAGCACAGCCTGGCCTTGCAAGTTTATGAATCTCAGTGCTCTTTAAAAAACAAAGCATTAAATCATTTAGCCTGGGAGATGAGAATATCAATTATCTCGCTCTCCTATCTGTCACGGACATATTTTATGAAAAATCCTTTTGTTAGGATCTTTTCTCCTGAGAAGCTGGGAAGCTTCAGCTTCTCCATGTTTTGCTGCTTTGGAATGTGATTTGGAGAAATGATTTTTAGTTGATGACCAATGACAGCCACCTGTACCGAGGCTGTGAGCAATCACAAGATTTTATTATCGTTCTTTTCTTTTCTAGCTTTCTGATGAAATCTTTTCTTCTATTCTTTTAGTATAGTTTTAATATAATATATATCACAAAATAATAAATCAGCCTTCTGAAACATGGAGTCAATATTCTCATCTCTTCCCTCGTCCACCACATCATCCATCCTCCCCCCCAGGTGCTGATTTGTGCTTCCCCTCTTTCATCCTGGGGTTTTTTTGAGCATGGGGAGAAAATTTACAGGGGGAAATGGGGGGAAGCTGTGGAAATCCAGATTGCTGTGTTCATCCCAGCAGAGTGCAAACGCCACTGAGAAACCTGAAAATCCTGAATAAACAATTCCTTGCAGCCTGGGAGCTCCCTCAGCTGCACTGAAGGTGCTCATTTTCACAGCCAAGCTGCCTGACAATGGCTCAGGGAGTCTGGAAAGAGATCCCTGAGTGCCAGGAAAACATCCAATCTTCACGATTCCCTGCAAGGAGCAGCTCCAAGGGAATAAAATGTTTTGTGTTATCATGCAGGTCTGCACACTTAATCCTTTGCTCCTGCCCCAGCAACAGTTTGTTTTGAATTTAGAGTTGGTTTTGAGTTATAAAAAAAGGAAGAAAAAGGGGGAAAAAAGCAGTTCAAGCTCGTTTTGAGACATTTCTCCTGCTGCTGCAGCCAGATGTGTCAACACAACTTATAGGACAAGAATCATCATTTTCCTCTCCCATATTCATTTCACAGGATTTACAATCCAATGGGTTCCAGCTCATTGTTGGAGATCAACTTTGACCAAACTGGAAAAAAAAAAAAATCAAAGGTTTCTAAAGAAGCAAGAAATTAATTACACAACAAACTCCACAGGAGAAGGCATCAGCAGTTTTCCTTTTTAACTTCCTGCCCTTTCCTCCCCACAAGTCTGGTTAATTTTGAGGCAGAGCCTTTCAGAGCTCCGTTCTCCTGCAGGAAAGGCTGATGGAAATTAATTGATGTGAGAGAAATTGGAGCACGAAGGGGAGAGTGCCCTTCTTCCCATCTATTATTCACACTTCATGGTGAGAGAACCTCAAAACATGGGGAGGAACTTCCCCTTCACCCTGCAAGCAAGTCTTGCCAGATTCTTGCTCTGCAGACGCATTTTGTTTTTCCCTAAATAGCATGAAGCCATGGGGAAATTAAAGAAATAAAAAAAGGGACATGGGAAGTGTCAAAGGATTTTTCAGGATGGCAGAGTAGAGGGTGGAGAGGGGAATTTGTGTGGAGAACTCAGAGCATCTTCCATGGTCTGAAAGGGCTCCAGGGCAGCTGGAGAGGGATTCTGGATCAGGAACTGGACATGGGGAAGAGATTAAATTGATAAAAAGTAGGTTTGGATGTTGTTCTGTTTTTAATTTTTTTCCTAAGCCTTCTCATGTTTACATTACGCTTTTATGTAAATAACTCATTGTTTTGCATTCCTTTATGGAGGAGGAGAGATTTGATGGGCTGTTGGTTTGTCCAGTGTCATTGGAGAGGTGGCACTGTCACCCTCCAATCCACTGTCACTTTTGGAAATCTATAAATGTTGGAGTCAGAAATTAAAATTTCTCTTTTTACCTTGAGAGAGCTGCATGTCTGTATTGTGTTATATCATATCCTATAACAACATTTAGATTGGATTTGGGGAAGGGATTCTTTAATTTAAAGGTGCCTAGAGCAGCTGGAGCTGCCCCTGGATCCCTGGAAGTGCCCAAGGCCAGGCTGGAGCACCCTGGGATGACGTTGGCATGAGGTTGGAATGGGATCTTTAAAGTCCCTTTCAACCCAAACCATTCTGCCATTCCATAAGAACCAGCTGAAAGGAATAAATCCCATTTTTTGTTTCCCAAAGCCTCAGCACTTGTCATCTGAGCTCCTCAGTGGATAAATGCTCTCCCTGCCACTCTGAGCTGTCACAAGGATTTGTATCTGCCCTCATTACATCCCTCCCAGTCACGGGGTAATTAAATCCAATGTTGCTATAAGTCTCACTGAGCAAAGGAAAATTCACCAGATTAATCAGAATATCTTTCAGAAAGGCTTCTAAAAATATTCTAAATAGACCAGAAAAGCAGATGAGTGGCACTCTCATTTATCACTGAGGCAGGCTCTGGATACAACAATCAATTGGGGTGATAGATAACACAGCATCTTCTGCCTCTCCTCTTTCATTCTAGAAGCTCTCATTCAGAGCCAGATCAAGACACAATTCTCTCTATTATTGTCTCTCTCACCCACTGCAGCTTATTCTGGGCTGTGTGCTCAGCATTCTCTCCAGGGGCCTGCTGTTGTCATGACTCTCAATTAGGTTTTTCCCTTCTCCATGTCCCCATCCTGCAGAAATGGGGGGTTTTTTTTGGAGCACATGCGTCCCTCAGATATTTCCCTTCTCAATGTCTCCATCCTGCAGAAATGGGGTTTTTTTGGAGCACGTGTGTCCCTCAGATTCTCAATCCCATCCTGCCAGCAGCCTGGGAGGATTTTGCTGCTGCTCCCAGGGCCGTCATGATGTCACTGCAGACATGAAATAGGAAATTCCCAGATGGTTCTCAAGGCCTGGTTTTGTTTTTTTTTTTTTGGTTGCTGATTTATTTATTTATTTATTTATTTATTCACAAGTCTGGGCTGGTTTTCCATGATTCATAATTTGATATTTGCAAAGCAGTTTTTAAACCTCCTCAGCTTTGCTGCTGGCCCTGATAGAACTGATGGCCTTCCTCCATCAGCTCAAATTCATCCCAGGCCATTTTTAAGGATAACTTCCCAAGGTTTTTGGGTGGTTTTGGGGTTTTTTTTTTGGCCAGCTGATGTTCTGAGTTTATTGTTTCCTGCCTGTCACAGTGGCACAAGTCTGACTGGGCAAAACTCACAGCTCATTTACATCAAGGACTGAAGCAGCCACTCATCACCAGCAGCTGGGCCAAGTGAGCTGTGACAGAGGGGATGGAAATATTCCCACTGGAGCAGCCAGAGAGCTCAGACCCAGGGAAATGTCCCTGCTGAGATCAGTGTCACTTTAGCTGCTGCTGAGAACATTTATTATAAATATATCACGCAATAAAATGAGGCTTTGCTTCTCTGGTGGAAGTGACCTTGCAAAGGCAGGGGGGGATGACGGAACTCTCTATGCCTGTGAATTCCTGCTCCAGGTCAAAAAAAAATCAGATCCTGAGGAAATCCAGGTGCTGTTTGTTGAGTTTAGGGCAGTTCTGCAAAGCTGGTGCCACCTATGCACCCTCTCCAAAACTCTTGTGGAAAATCCTGGAAAATCCTGATCAGCACCAAGAGCAACCAGCTCCTACCTGGAGAGGAATTCAGAGCTCCTGTGGCTGCAATACAACCTCTGCCAGGGCACATCTTCCCAAAATTTAGAAACAAACTGGTGTCCAGATGCTGTTTGTTGAGTTTAGGGCAGTTCTGCAAAGCTGGTGCCACCTCTGCACCCTTCCAAAACTGCTCCTGCATTCCCCTCCCATGGAAAATCCTGGAAAATCCTGATCAGCACCAAGAGCAGCCAGCGCACACCCGGAGAGGAATTCAGAGCTCCTGTGGCTGCAACACAACCTCTGCCAGGGCACATCTTCCCAAAATTAAGAAACAAACTGGTGCAATGTCCAGGGGAAGGCAGTGTGCAGCAGATTGAGCAGGTGCACCTGAGAGCAGGGGAATGTGAGCTGGGCACCTGCCAGCTGGAAAGGACCTGGGGAAAGAGGCAGAGGCAGGCAGCACTGGAGGAAGGAAAGGATATTAAAACCACAGCCTCATGTTTCAATGCCAGAGTGATGAGGGAAGCAAAGGAAATAGGCTGGAAAGCAGCACAATCCCTCTCAGGATGCTGCAGCAGCAGCGGGGCTGAGCGGAGGGGCCAAGGCTGAGGGAGCTGCCATTGATCATTTTTGATTTAGTGCTGCCCAGACAAGAGGAACTCGCATGATCCATGGGCTGTGTATTCCTCTATTGATCCCCAGACTGGGCTTGCTAAACTGCACATCCATCACCCCCCAGCCCTGGCCAGGCTCCCCTGAGGCAGCTGAAGAGGAGCCACTGCCCTGTCCCTCGGGGTGAGCTCCAAGGGCTTGGTGACAGCAGCTGAGCCACTGCCTGGCTGATGGATTGGCAGCACTTCCAGGCATTCCTTTCTCACTGCTCCTGGAAAGGTGTCTTGGTTTGGAAAGTGAGGAGTCAGCTAAGGAAGGCAGAAGCCTCCCCTGAAATGGAGAATGTAAACCCTCCCCACCCCTACAGGACCCCAAAACTCCCTCAGACCCCAAAACTCCCTGCTAAGGAAGGCAGGAGCATCCCCTGAAATGGAGAATGTAAACCCTCCCCATCACTCCCAATTACTATAAATTTTTAATTAAGGGGCTCTCAGGCAAAAATATGGGAGCAGGAAATAACAGTTCTTTAATAGGGAAGAAAAATAAACAATGCAGTACAGTAGAAGAATACTGCCAGAGTCAGAACCCAACCTGACACCCTGTGGGTCAGGGTGTTGGTGGCAGCCCCATTGGAATTGTGGCTCGGCCCTCCTGCAGTGTCAGGGGTGGTTCTACTGGAGCAGGGATCCTGGAGAAAGGTGCAGTCTCTTCCTCTGAAGATCCAGGGGAAGGAGCGGCAGCTGCTGTTCCTCTGGGGAATCCAGTGGAGAAGCCGTGCTGGTGCTCCAGAATCTCCAGATTATATCCAGGCAGGAATGCTTGGCTGGTGCTCCAGAATCTCCAGATTATATCCAGGCAGGAATGCTTGGCTGGTGTTCCAGAATCTCCAGATTATATCCAGGCAGGAATGCTTGGCTGGTGCTCCAGAATCTCCAGATTATATCCAGGTAGGAATGCTTGGCTGGTGTTCCAGAATCTCCAGATTATATCCAGGTAGGAATGCTTGGCTCCTCCCTCTGGGCTCACATCTCCCAAGGGGATGCTGCAGTTCTTATCAGCCATGCAGTGAATTCAATAGCTGTTATCAGCAGATGTCCCCTCCTGAGGGAGGTGCGATTGTGATCACTCTGAGAGGGAGATAAGGCAAACTGCCCACTTGACAAAGATAATCTGCCATACAGATGGTAACAGAAAACATCTTGCATTGCAATCTGGGACAAAAGGGCAGAGCAGCCTAGGGGAGTTGTGCTCCCAGTCCCACACAAACTGATGGGGAGGGAGGGAGGAGAATTCACCCCCAGCTCGTGTTCACCTCGCCCCACACCTCATCCCACTCCCACTGAATTTAATTTAAAAACTCTCACCTCCCAAAGCAGAGCTCTGAGCTTTCTTTCCAGCTTGGCCACAGCCTCAAGTGCACGTTTTGAAGGATATTTCACTCCTATTTCACCACTCTCTGTTCCTGTCCCTGACTCCAGTCCTTTGCCAAGGTATGTCCAAGTGGGGAGCATGAGGAGTGAGAAGACAGCTGGTGAAACAAATGCAAATCCCTGTCTACACCTCCTTAATCTGTTTTTTCCTGTATTATCCCTGCCAGCAGGGACTGTTTCTGGCCTGGGCTGGCCTGGCTGGGGAGGGCTGGAGGGGCAGAGGGAGGATCATGGTGCAGGCAGCAATAAAATCTGAAAGTGTGGTTGGGCTGGGGCAGATTTTGAGCTGAAGAGTCAGAGTTTGTGCCTGTAAAGTAATTTCTTACCTCTCACATGGAGGGATGAGGCTCAGTGCAGAGGACAGATTGATGGCCATCACCTGGGAGCTTTTCACACCTTCACCAGAACAACTGAAATTCTCTTTGCTGAAAAATGTGTGGCAGCTCCCACAACTCCCCTTCAGTGCCAGCTTCTCTTGCAGATTGAGGGAAGGGTTTTAGAATCACAGAAGGGTTTGGATTTAAGGGGTGCAGAGATCATCCCCAGCTTCTCTCACAGACTGTGGGAAGGGTTTTAGCATCACATCCGAAGAAAGAAGACCCCCAGACCAAACCCAAGGAAACCAGGGGCAGTTTTGCCCCAAACAAGGACTGAGAAAAGAAACATCAATGAATCATTTCAGGATTCATCTCCCACCTGTCCAACCATCATTTTCTTCTGCTGGGATCTGCAAAATGTCTCCTGATGGATCTGACAGCCCCAAATCCATCACCTGAATTCTCCCAGCAGCTCTGGAAGGATCTGTGCAGAAATCCTCACAGAGCCTCTCCCCTGCCCTTTTCCTGTAGGAGATCAGGACTGAAGAACACAAAGATTTATTTATTTTCTCCCTTTCTGATGTTCCAGGTGTAAAAAAAAGGAAGCCAGGGATGAAGGGGACAGGTGGGTTAAGAGGAGAGAAAAAGCAGAAGTGAAATCAGACACTATCAGGTATCTCCTGTTGCCCTCCCAGTGCAAGGAAGAGCCACATTGGGACTCAAGGAGTGCTGAAAAACCTCCAAAGGAGAAGTGCTGGCAGAGGGAAGGAGAAATGGCACTGCCTCCCAGGTGCCATGCCAGGAGATCTCAACATTTAGGAGAAAGCTGAAGGTGGGTTCTGACAAAAAAAAGTGTTTAGACACTCCAAACTGAGCGTGTTCCTCCGTAGGAGGGTGAAACAACCTCCAGCAGAGCCTCCTGTGCGCAGCAAGGACCCCAAATATTCCCAAATACAAGAAAGGAGATGCTGCAACAGCCCAGGGCACGTGGTGGGTTCAGCATAAAAGCACAGCAAGGGCACGGCCAGAAATAACCTTGTTCAGAGGAAAAGCCATGATATAAATTTTAAATTTAGAAGAAAAAAGAGTTGTTTACCTATTACCAACCAGCCCCACTATTAACCAATTACTGGGAGGCAGCTCAGAGCAGCGCTTGGCCATTAGAGTGGAGTATTCCAGGGCCTGCTAATGGGAGATAAATTCATGGCTGGAAAATTGGATGCAATTAGAGGCATTTTAGCAAGAGTTCACAACAGAGCTGACCTTTGCTTTCACATGCAGGGGGCCAGCACAGAGATGATGTCTGATATTATTTTATTGCCTGTGGGAAGAAAGCTTTTGTGTTGGCAGGGACCAGAACAACCCACCTCAGCTGAGAAAAACATTTGGGACTGGGGTTAGAGACTGGTCTGGGGGTTAAAATTCCTAAATTGGAGCCTCATTTTTGCCATCAGCTCAGTGTGACAGTGACTTTGCCTCTCTGTGGCTGGTTTTAGCCATCCTTAAGGCTGGGCTGAGTCAAAAATCCTAAATTTCCCCTGATTTCTGTTGGACACTTCCCTTGCTTGCTGTTGGCACCTTCACAGGCAATGATCACCTTCCACTGAGAGCCCAGCTCGGGCAGCCTGCTGGGGAATCAGATCATTCCAGGGAG
The DNA here is from genome assembly GCF_027887145.1 of Ammospiza caudacuta. Classification (NCBI taxonomy): domain Eukaryota; kingdom Metazoa; phylum Chordata; class Aves; order Passeriformes; family Passerellidae; genus Ammospiza; species Ammospiza caudacuta. The sequence goes on from NC_080615.1 coordinate 7,031,971, forward strand.
GAAATTCCTTTTTTAGGGTGAATATTAGGGATCTTTTTCCAAGCCAGAGCAGCCCTTATGCTCTAAAATGCTTCACCAGCACTACTGGGGTGCCTTTAACCACCCAGCCATGAAGGAAAACCTGTCTGCAGCATTCAGGACTGGGTGGACATCACAACCATCTCTCCTTGCATTTTCATGCCTAAATTTTTTTTTTTTTTCTTGTTCTCCCCAGCCCTGCTCCTAATCCTGGGGTCTGCAGCTACCAGGCAAAACTCTTGCAAAGTCTGGCATCTCTTAATACCCAAAGTGCTTATTTTAAACACAGACTGATGGCTTTTCTCCTAGATAATGATGATTGATTCTGTTTTCCATCCTTTGTCAAGGCTCAGCACATGCCTGGAATTTTAACTACTCCTTCTTCTGATGCTTCCATGCATCCATCTGTTCCTCTGGATCTCTCTCAGCCTCCTGCTTTAAATAATGAACTTTGCTGGGCTCAGAACAATCTATTAATAAATAACAATCTCGGAGATTACACAAGCCAATTAATAGTGAGGCAACGGCATCAGGAGGGATGAAGGATGGGGGGGATGAGGGATGCTGCTGAGGGGGGGTGGAGAGGCACTGAGGGTTTGTGGGACCCTCCACGAGGATTGGGGGCAAAATTGTGCAAATGAACAAACTCAGATCACCAAGGAGGGATTGGGGCTCTGAAAGCTGAGGGAGCTGGGGGTGCTCAGCCTGGAGAAAAGGAGACTCAGAAAAGGAGACTCGGCCTGGTTGAGCCTGCAGACACCCCTGGGTGATGGGGGCTGTCCTCAGGGCTGAGATGGATGGATGGGGGGCACCTGAGCTGCTCTGCACGTGTGAAGAGCAATATTTGTGTTTCCTTGGCCACACTGAGCTCAGTGGTGAGGGCACAGCTTGAGTGCTGTGCCCAGCTCTGGGCCCTCAGCCTGGGCAGGACCTTGGGACACTGAGCACATCCAGAGGGGCTGGGAACACAAACCCTGAGAGGAACCCCTGAGGGAGCTGGGGGTGCTCAGCCTGGAGAAAAGGAGACTCAGAAAAGGAGACTCAGGAGACTCGGCCTGGTTGAGCCTGCAGACACCCCTGGGTGATGGGGGCTGTCCACAGGGCTGAGATGGATGGATGAGGGACACCTGAGTGGTTTTCCATGTGTCAGGAGCAATATTTGTGTTTCCTTGGCCCCACTGAGCTCAGTGGTGAGGGCACACCTGGAATGCTGTGTCCAGCTCTGGGCCCTCAGTTTGGGAAGGACCTTGAGATCCTTGAATGTGTCCAGAGGGGACAACGAGGCTGGTGAGGGCTTTGAAACACAAACCCTGAGAGGAACCCCTGAGGGAGCTGGGGGTGCTCAGCCTGGAGAAAAGGAGACTCAGGGGTGTCCCCATCACTCTCACAGCTCCTGAAAGGTGCCTGTGCTCAGCTGGGGCTGGGCTCTGTCTGCAGCAGCACTGACACAACCAGAGCACACAGCCTCGAGCTGTGCCAAGGGAAATACAGGCTGGATAGCAGGAAAAGGTTTTTACAGAAAGGTGATAAAGTTCTGGAATGTTCTGCCCAGGGAGGGGGTGGAGTCCCCATCCCTGGGTGTGTTTAACAAAGCCTGGATGTGGCACTGGGTGCCAGGGTTTGGGTGAGGGGCTGGGGCTGGGTTGGACTCGATGATCTTGAAGGTCTCTTCCAACGTGGTCATTCCATGATTCTGTGAATTCTGTGATGACTCTGCAATTCTGACATTCTTCAAGACTGTCTTGGTTTGAAAAGGCAGGAGTCTGCTAAGGAAGGCAGGAGTCTCCCCTGAAATAGAAAATGTAAACCCCCTCCCTTTGAATTATTATAATTCTGAAATTAAGGGGCTCTCAGAACCCTAATAAAAGATATGGGAGTAGGAATAACATTTCTTTACTAGGAAAAAACCAACAACAACAAAAAAACCCAAAAAACCCTGCAAAAAACCAACACCCCCCCAAAAAACCCCAAAACCAACCCCAAATAAAAAACCAAACCCCAAATGTAATAGTAACAAACAAAACAAAAACAACAGTGACAGAGTCAGAACAAGCCCTGACCCCCGTTATAAGTGCATATTATAAATACAATATATAACACATAAATAAATACATATTATATTGTTGGCTTTTTGCAAATATTAAAATGATTATTTTATATGTATAGCGTATATATATAGTATATATATGCTATAGTGTATATATATACACTGTTAAAATTAATTTTATTTCTACTATTAACAAAAACTTAAACATAGTAGTAATTACTAATATAGTTATAAGTAAACAGTCTGTTTAATCAAAATAATATCCAGTAAACATATACTAATACCCTACCCATATACTAAATACCCTACTATTAATATACCAACTATCAACATCTACCATTTTAAAAAATAATAAACCAAGACCCAAACTAAAAATAATTAAAAAAAAAAAAAAAACACAACCAAAAAACATACCTGCTCTAAAAAACCAGGCCCAAAATCCCATAGAGGATAATTCAGTTCAGGGCTGGAGGATGCACCAGGTGAGGAAATGGTGCAGGGACACTCAGCCTGCTCTGGAACCCTCCATGAATTCATTTTCCAGGGAGCAGCAGGTGCCAGCTCTCAGTGTCCAGCAGAGGAGGGATGTGGAGTGTCCCCATGGACCAAAGGTGCCTCTGCAGGGCTGTCCCGCTCTCCAGCCCTGTCTGGGCATTTAGGAACGGCCTAAACCCCTGCCTAAGCCCCACTGAGTGCTCAGCACACATTCAGCTGAACGCTCTGCCAACATCTCCATTCCCTTGTTTGCCATCTCCTGAGTTCCTCTTGTTTTCGCTCTTCCTTCTCCTGTCCTCTCCTCTCCCTTCCATCTCTCAGCCCAGCTCCTGTGGGTTTTTTTCCCCTCATTTCTCCTCCTCCCTGCCCTTCATAATGACTTCATCTGGCAGGCAGTAGTGTCAAGCCGGAGAATTGAACACGGAGTTTTCCTGCTCCAGATCCATTTGAAGATTTCTCCCAGCTCTCAAGCCCCAGATTCAATTTCCCCCTGACAGAACAACAGAATTAGTCTCCTGTTGTCATAGGTAAATTACTCACAAGCCCGGTGTCAGGAGAGGGGGAAAAAAGAGGGAAAAGAGACAAGAGTAGGATTCAAAGGAAGGTGTGAGTGTGACAAGCAACAACAGAATAACAATAGAGACCAGCGGGTGACATCGATCACAGCTGACAAACAGGGACAAAGCCAGCTCTGGATCAAACACAGGAATTATTTACCTCCTCTTCCCTCAGCCCTTGAGCCATTCAACCTCATTCTGAGCATTTCTCTGTCTTGCAGAGGACACATAAAGTCTAAATAACTCTGAGATTGAAAAATATTGTGTCTGATTGAGCTTAGGAGGGGGAATTTTGTCACAAGAATCCATTCACAGGAATGCCCTGAGCTGGAGAGAGGCAGGGATGAGCACACAGAGCACAGCAAGCTCTCAGGCTGGCCATCAAATTGAAAGCATTCACATAAAAAAAGGGAAAAACAGCAAATCAACAAATCCTCCTCTGTGTTCACACCCTGGCCTTTAATTCCCGTCAGCACCCAGAGCAGCCAGAGGGGCTGGAGCTGCAGGACAGCACTGCTGACTACAGAACACTCAATATTTGTCATTGAACACCATCCCTACCTGGTCTCTGGTTTTTATTCCCTGCCTGCCCGCCCTGATGCTCCATCATCCATCAGGGTGAGTGTCACACGCAGCTGGTTGTCATCTGGATGTCACAGGGGGTGGCAGGAATGGGAATTCTCCTGAGCAGGAGCCATCTGAGCCTTCACATTTCATCTCCCTCCTCATCCTCTGAGCTGCTCCTGGCAGTGAAACAGCCTGGGCTCAACACAGACGGGATTTTTGGGGTTTTCTGGTGTCCTCTGTGAGGTGGCTCCTGCCCCTCTCTTCTGCTCTTCTGTCGCAGAAAACTTTTATAAAAAAATCTTTTCTTTAGGATTTTTTCCTCCTGAGAAGCTGGGAGGCCACAGGAACAAAATGCAAACAATGGTTATCTGCTGCTGTGGAATGCAACAGGTGCATCTGGGATTGGTCTCATGTGGTTGTTTCTAATTAATGGCCAATCACAGTCAGCTGGCTCAGACTCTCTGTCTGACCCACAAACCTTTGTTATCATTCTTTTCTATTCTTAGCTTAGCCAGCCTTCTGATGAGATCCTTTTCTTTTATTCTTTTAGTATAGTTTTAATGTAATATATATCATAAAATAATAAATCAAGCCTTCTGAAACATGGAGTCAGATCCTCGTCTCTTCCCTCATCCAAGAACCCCTGTGAACACCATCACACTCTTCCAGCAAATTGCAGTTTTGGGATGAAATCCAGGAGGTGGGAGGTTGGAGGTGACAGCAAAAGGCACCTGAGTGAGCATTCAGGGCTGCAGGAGGCACGAGGGCAGGGAATGGTGCTGTGAGCCCCCAGCCTGCTCTGAAACCCTCCATGAAATTCCTCTTGTAGGGACGAGCAGCTGCCAGGACACTCCCAACCCCCAGGACCCCAAACATCTCTCATGGGTGACAGAATTCAGAGAAAACTTTGATCTGGGTAAATATTGGCCACAGAATTCCACCCTTAAACCCCAAACCAGGACAGAGAGAGCCCTGGAGTTAATAAATACCAGCAGGGAGGGAAGGGCAGAGCAGAGTCACCTGCAGAGCAGTAAGTCCCACCCTTGGAGAAGCTGAACTTCACACCAAAGCCAGGCTTTATTTGCCTATTGACAGAACAAAGGGCTCTGTTGGTCTTTCTAACCCACCCTGAGCCAGTAAAAGTCTCTCTAATCTGCCAGAGGCAGAACAAAAACTGGGGGCTTAGAGCTGAAGCAAGTCAGGCTGGAAAGAGGACAGAATTTATTATTTTATTTTATTTTATTTTACATATTTTATTTTATTTTATTTTATTTTATTTTATATATTTTATTTTATTTTATTTGGTTTTATTTGGTTTTATTTTATTTTTAGTTTTTCTATTTCATTCAATTTTTAAATTTTATTTTATTTTTATTGTATTTTAAATATTTTATTTTATTTATTTTTAAAATTTTTTATTATATTTTATATTTTATATTTTATATTTTATATTTTATATGTTATATTTTATATTTTATTTGAAATGTGTCCCTCAGTGCCTTTAGTTAAAACTGGGCAATTTAAAAAATTAGCTAAATTCTTTCTCTTGAGTTTTGTCTGGATCTCCCAGGCAGAGCCTGACTCAGTCCAGCTCAGGATTAATTTAGGGGGAGCATTAAGAAGCACTAAATAACTCTGCAATCGTCCAGAGCACTCCACCACTCATCCTGCAGATCCCTACAAATCCAAACACACTGGAACCTGTTGGAAATTCAGATTTCCTGCAAGGCTGACTTTGAAATCACCTTTTCCCCAGCACTGCACAAACACCTCACTCCTCCTCTTCCTCCCAGGAGGTGCCAAAGCCCCCTGGGCAGAACTGAGAGGAATTTCCACAGCAAAAAGCTGGGAGATCTCCCTTCCCTCCTCCTTTTCCCCCCTTCCATGAATAACATCAGCCACTGACCTTTTCAAGCAGGTACTTGGTGTAAAATACGAGTTCCAGGGCTCAGGAGGGAGGAAGGGGCTGGGGAGAAGCCTCATCCTCGTGGCACGGCAGGGAAAGGGCTCCGAGCTCCTCACAGCCCACCAGGAGGGTTTATGACTCTGGCTCTGGCATTTTAAATTCATAAAATTATTAACACAGAGGTTGTTTTACAGCAAAATGGCTTTTTAACGAGGTGAACGCCGCCAGCTCCTGCTCAGAGGAGAAAAAGGGGAGAAAAAAGGAGTTTGGAGGGGAAATTGTGGCTCTTGGAGGGATCAGCAGAGACAGCTGAACCCCTCAGGGAAGGGTGGGGGTTAATTTTTGAGTTATTCACCCTCTGGTTGTGTCCCAGAGGGACAGGGCAGGGACAGTCCCCAAGGTGTCCCCAGCACCAGGAGAGCTCAACTCTGCCTTCACCTGCAACTCTCCCTGCCCTTCCTGCCTTGGCTATCCCAAAAATGTACCCCAAAATGGCAGTTTGTTGGATACCCTAAAAATGTACCCCCAAAAAATGGCACTTCTTGGCTATCCCAAAAATGTACCCAAAAAATACAACTTGCACTTCCTTGGATATCCTATAAAGGTACCCAAAATATGGCACTTCCTTGGCTATCCCAAAAATGTACCCCAAAATGGCAGTTTGTTGGATACCCTAAAAATGTATACCCCACAAAAATGGCACTTCTTGGCTATCCCAAAAATGTACCCAAAAAACGCCACTTGCACTTCCTTGGATACCCCAAAAGTATACCCAAAAAAGGCACTTGCACTTCCTTGGCTACCCTAAAAATGTACCAAAAAATGCAACTTGCACTTCCTTGGATATCCTAAAAATGTACTCAAAAATGGAAGTTTGTTTGCTATCCTAAAAATGTACCCAAAAAAATGACGCTTCCTTGGCTACCCTAAAAATGGCACTTGCACTTCCTAAAAATTTACTCAGAAATGGCACTTTCTTGGATACTGTAAAAATGCACCCAAAAAATTGCACTTGCACTTCCTTGGCTATCCTAAAAAATGTGCCCAAAAAATGGCAGTTTGTTTGCTCTCCCAAAAATGTACCCAAAAATGTACCCAAAAATGGCCCTTTCTTGTCTGAGCAGCTCCTGCCTCGTGCTCTGGAACCCCAGAGCTGCAGCCCAGAGAGGAGGAGCCTGCACTCATCTCACCCACTGCTCTTTATTGCTGCATTTTTGATTATTTTTAATTTTTAATTTTTTTTTTTTTTTTTTATTCTGTAAACCAATAAATCAAGCAGTAAGAGACCCGAATTTTGCCAGTGGCCAGGTGGCTGCTGGAACATTCCTCGCAGAGCCACCAGGTTGATTCCCGCTGACTCAATTCACATCAAATTCCCTAAAACCAGCCACGGACGGTGTTGCTTCGTCCAGAGGCTGCCAATATTCTGAATTAAGAAGTCTCAGGGAGCTTTGCTTGCACTGGTTTAGACTGGGATTAGCTCTGCAGGATGATTTCCAACCAGGGTGGGATTAAATCCCTTGTTGTGCAGGGAGACTCTGAGCATTAAACAGCATTTACTTGCTGAGCAGAGCTCCAGAGCACTAAATAAAGTAATAAAACAATGCTCAGCAGGACAGCAAGGCCAACCTCTGGCAAAATCCTGATTTTCCAGAGCCTGGAATCTCAATTCCAGAATCACTGGATGCTTTTTGCTGTGATTTGTTGGACGGTGGCCACCTCAGCAGGCACTTTGCCTGATGCTATAACAATAACTGCATTATTTGCAACATCACAAATCTTTACTTCATCTGCAGAGGACATGGATCATCAGCTCAGGCATTAATGAAGGTATTGAGCAGCTGAGGACCAAAATAATCCATCCCTGAGGGAGCTGCTTGGAGCAGGGATGCTGCTCCTGCTCCTCTCCTCCACCTCGTGCTCAGCCCGTTAATTCCAGCTCAGGAAAGTTGTCCCTGATCAAAATTCCAGCTCTCCATCCACAGAGCAGGCACAGATTTTCCCAGAAAAAAATCCTAGGAAAATGTGAGAAGCTGTGAGAAATGTAGAAGGGAAAATTCAAACAATTATTACCTCTCTTTCTGTAAATATATATTACATATATATTTCTGTATATGCAATATATTTCTATTATCATATATTAATATATATTTATATTAATTTTACATAACTATTATATTATATTATATTATATTATATCATATCATATCATATCATATATATAAAATATTCATCTTTAGATAACATTTATTTTATATTATATGAATGTATATTATATGAATATATATTATATATTTCAATTTTATTATATGATATTATATTATATGATATATGATATTATATGATATTATATGATATTATATGATATTATATGATATGATATGATATGATATTAGAGTATTTCTATATTATATATTTCAATATAATATTTTATAATATATAATAGATATTATTATAATAATATCTATAATATACATTATATATAATATACATAATATATATAGTTATAATAATATATATTTATAAATATGGTTCTCTAGAGTGTGCTATTGATAGTTCACCAATAGTGTGAGAGTTTTTCACTTTAAGACCAATCAAGTCTTAGATCCACCATTTTTTCTATAAGAACTGCAGGTGTGAGGGGCTGCCCAAAAAGCCCAAATAAAACCAGAGCACAACAACTCTGTGCTCCACAGGCAGCAGCCACTCCAGGATTCTTCACCAGGAGAAGGAATAAATAAGCTCTGAGTGACAGAGTTTTTAACAACAAAATCATTCCATGGACAGAGTGTGTAATGAGTTCCAGTCAGAGCAAGTTATGGAGGAATAATTTTCTAGTACCTGCAGCTAGCAACCACTTCATGGGTGCTTTTTATTCCTGGCTTGTAAATTGATTTTATACATCATTTATCAATGGAGGCCTGGCTTTATAATGGGGATATTTTAATATTTATGCCTCTGCACCCGCATGCTCAGCAAACAAATGGGAACAATAGGACATGGTTGGTGTTACAAGTCCCTGCTCCCAGGTAAGGGTGATGGAGGTCTGCAAGTGCCAGATAAACCCAGGGAAATTTGATTATGGGATGCATAAAGAATGACTCCTGTGCTGCTGGAGAGGATTAAAGAAGTGCTGAGGGCTTAAGTTTTGTGTTGTATTTCCATATATTGGCTTTGTGAGGCAAAGGGGGACACACAAAATTCCAGGAGCTCCATGGCACACCCAGGGAGTTTGGGGGGATCCTGCTCCTTGGGGCACTGGGGGATGTGATCCAACTCCAGTGGCTGTTGGATTGTGAGAATTCCTCCAAATCATGCCAAAAACCCCAAACAGCACAAACCCCTAACTCACCAGAGGCTGTGCCCCCTGACCTGAGCCAGAATTTGGCTGTTCTGCAGCTGGGGGCAGTAAATTGTCCTTGCAGAACCTCAAAACTCTGCCCTGTCCTCACTCACCCCTCTCTAACTTCCATTTTCATTGTTTTACCTGCTGGGGAGCAGCAATCCTGAGTGTTTCCCAAAAAAAAAAAAAAAAAACCAAAAAAAAAAAAAAAAACAACAAAAAAACCCAAAACACTTCATGGCTCTGTTTATTTTCACCAACTCTGTAAATAAAACCCCTGACAATTCCCTTCCCTCTGTTGCAGAGAACTCACCCAGGGCTCGTGCAGGAGGATCCCGTGCTGAACCAGCCAGCTGCAGGGATGGGGCATTAATATTCAGCAGAGAGGCTGGAAAACACATTTACTCCCCACTCACAGCTAAAACAGTTCCTCAGGCAGCTCCTTAATCTGTGGTCACCGTGCTATTTACTCCCAGCAAGGAGATGGATGCTCAGAGCTCTCAAGCTGGTTCAGTTGCAAAATGAAAAAAAAATCAAAAAGTAGACTTAATTTAGGTTTAATTCATGCGGGTGGAAGTGAGAACCACCTGCAGAGGATGGGAACAAACCCTGTGGGCTTTGGGGTGAGGATGCACCTCTGCAGGGCCATAAATAGAATTACACTCCTGCTGCACTAATTATCTCCCCGTTAATTATGCTGATGAGGCAGATTCTCTGTCTTGGTAAATGCCTCATTGTTTATCAGTGCAGGTCCAACAACAGCAGGGCAGGAGCAGCTAAAACATATTTTTTTTAATTTCCCCCACCCTCCAGGCATCTCAGGTAATATTGATCACAGGTAATATTCATCTCAAGTAATACTAATTACAGGTAATATTAATCACAGTCCAAAGCAGCAAAACACAGGAGAAGCAAATAATTATTGTTTTCCCTTTTCTCTGAGGCTTCTCAGATTCCCAGAAGAAGAATCCTAGAGAAATTTTCAGAGAATTTGACTGTGACAGCTCAGAGATGGGCTGTGTGACAGAGGGCTCCAGGACTGAGGTCTCACCAGGTGTTTGATGTTTCCACAGAGAAAAATGAGATGTAAATCAGCAGGAGGAGAGCAGGAGCTCTGTTTAGCTCCCTGTGAGAGCCCAGCTCGGTCATTGAATCCTCCTTGGTCTGTGAGAAGAAAAATCAGCATCGCCCTCACAGCCCCCTCTCCATCCTGTCCCTTCACCCAGATCTGCTCCCCTGTGAGCAGGAGAAAGCCAGTTTGCCCAAAGCTGAGCTCCAGAGTGAACCCACAGCAGTTTTCCTTGGAAAAAATGAGATACAACACAGATTTCATGGAGAGTTCCCTGATCCTGGACCTTAGGGCAGCAGAGTTTGGGGAGGGAGGTCAGCCAAAAGGGGGAAAGGGAAGAGAAAAATGAATTTTTGAATATTTAGCCTTATTTGGAGGCTAAATAGTGCAATTAGCATAGAAATGACAAAGAAACATTCCAATAAATACATCTATGCTCAGTCCTGAGCACCCTGGAGAAGGAAGGACAGCCAGGAGCCAGATCCTGATCCTGGACCTTAGGGCAGCAGGGTTTGGGGAGAGAGGTCAGCCAAAAGGGGCAAAGCGAAGAGAGGAATTAATTTTAGAGAATTTCGCCTTATTTGGAGGCTAAATAATTCAATCAGCATAGAAATGACAAAGAAACATTCCAATGAATAAATCTATATTTAGTCCTGAACACCCTGAAGAAGGAAGCACAGCCAGGTGCCAGATCCCTGCACATTTTTTTGTCTCTCCATTTTTATTTATTTTTTTTGCCACCTTCCCCTTCTGAGGCTGGTGTTCGGAAGGATGCAGAGAGCTAAATAAATGCTGATAACTCCCTGCTGGCAGGGCAGGGGGTCCTTCCCCTCCTGGCTGTGCCTGTCACTTGTGATCCACTTGGACACGGAAACAATTTTGCTCCTGGATGGAGAACAGAGCCTTTGCCTCGAAAGATCAGCCCAGGCTCCTGCTGATGCATTTGTGAGCTGTCACTGCACCCTGCCAGGGTGTCACTCACTGCGGCAAGAGCCCCCTGCTGCTGGGGGCGAGGGAGAGGGGATCCCAGCACCCCTGTGCCCACAGCAGAGGGAGAACAGCCCTGCAAAGGGAGCAGAGTTTCCTCCCCAGCATGGCTAAATTTTGAATTATTATTATTATTATTATTATTATTATTATTATTATTATTATTATATTATATTATATTATATTATATTACATTACATTACATTACATTACATTATATTATATTATATTATATTATATTATATTATATTATAATAATAACAGGATAATGTATAATAATTATATATTATAATATTATAATTATTATATATAGTAATTATAGATAATAATATAATTATTATTTATACGACCATTATTATTGATATGACTAATAATAATAATACCTATTATTGTTTTATATAATAATAATAATTATAATTATATAATGTTATATAATTATTATATTATATTATATTATATTATATTATATTATATTATATTAAAGTTATAACAGGATAATATACAATAATTATATATTATAATATTATAATTATTTTATAACAATTATAGATATCATTATTATTATTTATATGACCATTATTATTGATATGACTAATAATAATAATAGTAATAATAGTAATAATAACATTATTATTGATATGACTATTATTAGTAGTAGTAGTATGACCATTAATAATAACAATACCATTATTATTATTTATACGACCATTATTATTTATATGACCAATAACAATAACAATAACCATAACCATAACAATAACAATAATAATAGTATCTCACACTTGCTGTCTCTAATTTGCAATTTTGAACCACTTTTCCAAGTCCACAGACCCTGAGGAAAGGCCCCTGCTGTTCACCTGACCTGCAGCGCACACCTGTGCTGTTCTGCACAATTCCTTGGGCAAAACACCAAGAAACACCCCCTGCTCCAGCCTGCAGGAAAAACTAAAATTCATTCACCACCCAACATCCCATTTTTGATGGATAGCACAGATCAATTGAAACAATTCCCCAAAATTTGCTTTTCTATGGGGTGAAAGCTTGGAATGACACTGGGATGGAAGATGGGATTACCATGTCTGACTTCCCTGAGCACCCCGAGCGTGGGATGGAAGGAGCTGCCTCCTCCTGCTCCCTCCCATCCCCGATTCCTGCTCCTCTCAGGAGAGCAGAGATAAAATGCATTCATTACCTCCCCTTCAGCAGGGGAAAATGAGGGGAAAGTGCTTGTTTATTAGATGTCGAGAAATACCCAAACCCTTTTAACTTGTACTCTTAAGAGAAAGGAAAAAGGTAAAAAGGTAATTTTCCAGGAAGCTCCTGTCACTGTTTGAAAGGAGAGAGTAAAGAAGACTGCTTTTATTATCTGCTTTATTTATGGTTACTTAATAATGACACAGACAAGTGCATTACTCGCTCACCACTTCCCTGCCGCTGCCTCTGGAAAGACAAAAGAGCAATCAAGTGTGGGCCTGTTTGCTAAAAGCTGAGCTCCAGAGTCCACCAACTGCAGTTTTTCTTGGGAAAAATGAGATTTAATAGAGATTTCATGGAGAGCTCCCTGATCCTGGACATCAGGGCAGCAGGGTTTTGGGAGGGAGGTCAGCCAAGATGGGGAAAGGGAAGAGAGAAATTAATTTTAGAAGATTTAGCCTTATTTGGAGGCTAAATAATTAGATTAGCATAGAAATGACAAAGAAACATTCCAATGAATAAATCTGTACTCAGTCCTGAACACCCTGGAGAAGGGAGCACAGCCAGGTGCCAGATCCTGATCCTGGACCTTAGGGCAGCAGGGTTTGGGGAGGAAGGTCAGCCAAAAAGGGAAGAGAAAAATGAATTTTCAAGGATTTCCTACTTTTTTTTTTTTTTTTCTTTTTTTTTTTTTTTTTTTTTTTTTTTTTTTTTTTTTTGGGTGGGATATTGAGCATTTTTAAGCTGTCAAATGAGAATATCTGCCCAAAATGGGATTCACAGGGTTTTGGGAGGGAGGTCAGCCAAGAGGGGGAAAGGGAAGAGAGAAATGAATTTTTGAGGACTTCGATCTTCTTTGTGGGATATTGAGAATTTTTAAGCTGTCAAATGAGAATGTCTGCCCAGCATGGGATTCACAGGTGCTGTCACTTCTCCGGCTGGTGACAATTGTGGCACTCAGCAGCTGAGCCCCTGCGGCAGATGAGAGGATGTGCAGGGACCCAGGACAGGAGAGATCTGAGAGCAGGAGGTAGAAACCCTGCTCAGGAGTGTTTAGAAGTGTCTAAAATGTAAAAACGAACATTTATGGGGACAGAAACAGCCTCTGCACACATCTGGGGGTAAGAGCACAGAAGGAATTTCAGGGCAGGGGGAAGAAAGAGGAGCCCCAAGTTGCCTTAATCAGAAAAAACCCTGATAAGGGGCTTAAGGAGAGTGTAAAAGGGACAAAAAGCCCCAAAAGCACCTCAGCCCCATCTGTCTCTGCCACAAGCAGCCACCCTGGGCACTGAGGAGTTTGCTGGGAGCCATTTTCCCTGTGCTGATGGATGGCATTTTCCAGGCTCTTATTAACTGGACTCCACCACTTTGGGCTGATCTATGGAGCAGCAGCAGCTTGAAAGCTTTTGGCACTGCAGCCGTGGATTAAGGGATGGAATAAAAAATTGAAGCAGCTCCTCAGAGCATCCCCATCTGTCAAGGTGCGCTCAGGGGCTGCAGGTGATGAGGAGGGAGGGAGGAAGGGCAGGGGCAGCACTTCCCTGCAAAATCTGACCTCTCCAGGTGGTTCCAGGAGCTCCAGCTGGTTTGCAGGAGCTCCACGTGGTTTCCAGGAGCTCCAGTTCTTTCCAGGAGGGAGAAATTGGGTGACCACTCTGAGATGGAGAAGGGGAAGAAGGGAGGTGGGGATGGAAGGAGAAGCTGAGGTTTTCAGGGTGGAGGAGGCAGGAGGAGCCTGCTCAGCACAGGAGGGTGAGGGTGGCTGAGTGTCACAGACACATTTTATGGAAAATCCTTTCCTTAGGATTTTTTTTTTTTCCTCCTGAGAAGCTGGGAGGCCTCAGGAACAAAATGTAAACAATGGTTATCTGCTGCTGTGGAATGCAACAGGTGCATCTGGGATTGGTCTCATGTGGTTGTTTCTAATTAATGGCCAATCACAGCCCAGCTGGCTCAGACTCTCTAAGAATCACAAGATTTTGTTATCATTCTTATGTTCTTTCCTAGGCTTTTGAATGAAATCCTTTCCTCTATTCTTTTAGTATTGTTTTAATATAATATATATAATAAAATAACAAATCAGCCTTCTGAAACATGGAGTCAGATTCTCATCTCTCCTTGTCCTGGCACCCCTGTGAACACCACCACAGCTGAGGGCACCGATGGCCAATCCTCCTTTTTGGAAGTGTCTGTGGAGCCTGAACCACCCTCTGCAGCATTCTAAAGGCAGGGAAGGCACAGGGGGACTCCCACCCCCAGTAATTAAGCGTTTAATTAGCAGTGAGCAGAGCGCAAAGCCTGGGTGGAGAAAGCAGGGATCAAGGTTAAGATATTTCCCTGAGCCAGCACTTCTGTTCTGAGAGCACCCAGAGCTGTGACCTGCAATCACAACAGCAATTCTGAATATCAATTAATCTTACTTTAAGCAGTTCTCACTCCTGGGTTGTGATCTACAATTCAAGGTTTTCTTCTGCTGCACTCTAAATTTCCTCTGGCACCCAGGAGCAAAGATCTGGCTCCACCCCAGCCTGGTGGGCACTGCTGATCCTGAATTCACACAAAATCCCCTCCAGTCTCTCCTCCAGCTCAAGCATTTGCCCAACTTTAGCATTAATTTATGAATCATTTCAGTCGACTTGAAAGTGGCCTCTGCAATATTTATTTGTCCAATATCCATCCACTCAGCACGGTCTTGCCACAGTTTCAGGGGTCTAATTAAATCACAGCCTGAATTGGGAAAAGCCATTCTTGCAGCAGGGCTGAGCTGACCTCCTCAACTCATTTATCCACTGATAACCCTCGTGTGGAAGCACTCAGCCCCCCTGAGGGAAAATCCACTTCACATCCCATTGATCCCCAGCTTTTCCCTGACTCCTTAAGCAGCTCTTGCTTTTATTCACTGATCAGAAATTACTTGACCAGCCACCAAAAAAAAAACCAAAAACAAAAAACCACCAAACCAACGCTTCATCCACATCTCCCAGGGAGCCAAAGCTGTGAGAAATCACAGGAGGGGACACAGAGCCAGGGCAGCCCAGGGGGGTTATGAAAGGTGACAGCTCTTGCTGCTGGACTGCGTTTGAAAATGTGAGTAATCATCAAGGTGTCGTTTGTGTTCTCCCTGTGATCAAAGCACTGCACAGAAAAACATCGACTTTTGCAGGGGAGCAGAGGTGCTGGAGCAGCCCCAGCTGCCAGCAGGGATTTAACTCTTTATGGCCTCCTGTTCTGTGAGGATTAAACCAACCAAACAACAGCTGCTTCCCCTCCTCTGCAGCAGCAACAGGACCTGGGCTGCTCGTTATTAATTCTGGGTGGCATTCCCATCACAGGGGTACCCAATCCTGCTCCCAGACCTTGTGTCAGGTGCTCAGTGCACAGGAGAATGGAAGCACAGCAAGAACAGAAATTTTGGTTGGATACCAGACCAGAATGCAAGAGAAAATGAAAATGCAGCAATTCCCCAACACTGGGAGCACAGCTCCTCACATTACAGAGGGCAGAACAAGAAGAAAATGAGGGAATTTTTTTCTCCCTTTTCCTCTAAGCCTTTACAGGGTTATGCAAGTTGACTTTATCTGCTGCAAATCCCTTTCTGTTGTCAGTCCTTGGCAAGTCAAAGTCCTTAATTCTCCTGCACACACTGAATTGTAGGGTGGGTAAAATCTGCTGCAGCCTGCCCAAAATGAATCCCAGCTCCATCCCCCAGGCCAGACCCCAGCCTAAACCCAGCCTAAAGCTCAGCCTCGCCCCTCTGATCTGCTGGGCACTTTTATCTCTGATTTCCTCCTTGGTGCCTCTGAAATTCATCATGAGAACATTCGGGGCTTTGCCATCAGCTCCTTCAACCTCTCCTGACAGTTTCTGTCACTATAGGACACGAAATAAAATGATGTGGACATGTAACTTTCCAAGGTAAAAAATAAGGAAGTTTAATTTCTGACTCCAGCATTTATAGATTTCCAAGAGTGACAGTGGATTGGAGGGTGACAGAGCCACCTCTCCAATGACACTGGACAAACCAACAGCCCATCAAATTTCTCCTCCTCCATAAAAGAATGCAAAACAATGAGTAATTTACAGAAAGTGTGTGAAAAAGTTTGTTACAAAAATATAAACATCAGAAGGCTTAAAAGAACTTAAAAAAACAAAGTGATAGGATTCCTCTGCAGGAATTTGATGGTGACAGACAAATATTGGGATTGAAAAGGTGAAATTCTCCTTTTTATGTTGTTTATGGATGGCTTTGCTATCAGATCCACAACCAGGCACAGCTCTGTGCTGGCAGGGATGGAAAAGGTGAAATTCTGCTTTTTATGGCTTTGACCTCAGACCCAGCACAGCTGGGTGCTGGCAGCCTGAGATGCCAAATCCCTGCAGAGGCTCAGCTGTGCCCAGCTCCAAGGACACTTTTTGCTGCCTGGGCATTGCAGGAGCAGAGCTGCAGGGCACTGGCAGCACCAGGGCTCTGCGTGAAGGCTGAGGCTTTGTAAAGCTCAGCTTTTCCACTGTTGGAGCTGGGCTTTGCCCAGAGGGACGAGCTGCAAGGGGAGAGCTCAGTTCTGTGCCAGGGCAATGCAGCAATCCCAGCTGACAGAGCAGCAGCCTCTGCCTGCAGCAGCTCCTTCCCCAGGTACAGCCTTTGCTGTGCTGCCCCAAAAAATGCAGCACCCTGTCAGGAATCTTTGGGGTGAAGGAAAGGACACCCCTGTTGCTCTGATCTTTTAAGATTTTCTAAGCCTTCTGATGTTGATGTTCTTGTAGCTAACTTTCTCACACACTTTCTGTAAATAACTCATTGTTTTGTATTCTTTAATGGAGGAGGAGAAATTTGATGAGTCCAGTGTCATTGGAGAGGTGGCACTGTCACCCTCCAATCCACTGTCACTTTTGGAAATCTATAAAAGTTGGAGTCAGAAAATAAACTTCCCTTTTCTCCATCTTGAGAGCAGCATTGTGTGCTCGTGTTGTTTTGTGTCCTATAGTGACACCCCAAACCCAAACCCACTGAGAGCCCCAGAGTGATGCCGCAGCTCTGCAGGTCCCCACAAACACCTAGAGGTGCGCACTGAGGGGAAATTGCACATTTCTGCTGCCAGAATTCCACATTTCTGTCTCCTCTCCCGGCCCTGAACTGGGGGTGTGGGTAAAACAGAGCCAGCACTAACCCAGCATCAGCACAAGGAGAGCAGCCCCGATGACCCACGGGGTTTTGGGGTCTCAGAGGATGAAAACAACCCCAGGAGCAGCTCTGGCTCAGTGATTCTGATTAAATTCAGCCCCACAGAGGCCAGGCAGGCACAGCTCTGAGCTCTCTGCATTATGTACAGCCCCATCCCCTGAATATCCTTTGTGTGCTCTCCATTCCAGCCAAACTCTGGAGATAAAACCTCTGCTCAGCCTAAACAATAGAACCCATCAGCTCCTCCAGATTGTGAAAATCCCCTCCAAGGAACTTTTATCGAGTCTCCCCTCCCAGCACCCCAAAGTGCAGCTGCTGTTCAGTTGGTTTTTTGCCTTTCAGAGCTTTGGCTGCAGCAGAGCTGAGCCCGGTCCTGTGCTGGTGGCTCTGGGATGCAGAGCTGAGGCTGGCACTAAACCACAGCCATTGCCCTTGGGAGCATCACCCTGCAGCTGGAGGAGGGGACAAACCCCACGGGGGACAGCAGGGTGCCAGTGTCCCTTTGCAGGTGCCAATGCCCCTTGGCAGGTGCCTGGCACCCACCCCAGGGTGGCATTTCCGCAGCAGGTCAATGCAGGTGGGGCTGCTGCTCTTGAAATCCCTTTTTTTGCTGCACCTGTTCCTGCTGCAGGTGTCCCCTCCAGGTGTCCCAGTGGATTTGTGTCCCCTCCAGGTGTCCTGGTGATTTTGGGAGTGGGAACAAAGTGTCTCACTGGATTTGGTTCCCTCTAGGTGTCCCCTCCAGGTCCCCCAGAGGATTTGTGTCCCCTCCAGGTGTTGCACTAGATTTGTGTACCCTCCAGGTAAAGGTGGATTTGTGTCCCCTCCAGGTGTCCCAGTGGATGTCCCAGTGGGTTTGTGTCCCCTACAGGTGGATTTATGTCCCCTCCAGGTGCCCCAGTGGATTTGTGTCCCCTCTAAGTGCCTTCTCCAGGTGTTGCACTGGATTTGTGTCCCCTCCAGGTATCCTGATGGATTTCTGTCCCCTCCAGGTGTTCCAGTGAATTTGTGTGCCCTCCAGGTGTCCTGGTGGATTTGTATCCCAACCAAATGTCTCACTGGATTTGGTTCCCTCCAGGTGTCCCCTCCAAGTGTCCCAGAGGATTTATGTCCCCTCCAGGTCCCCCAGAGGATTTGTGTCCCCTCCAGGTGTCCCCTTCTGGATTTATGTTCCATCCAGGTGTCCGCTCCTGGATTTGTGTCCCCTCCAGGTGCCCCAGTGGGTTTGTGTCCCCTCTAAGTGCCTTCTCCAGGTGTTGCACTGGATTTGTGTCCCCTCCAGGTGTCCCAGTGGATTTGTGCCCCCTCCAGCCCCTCCTGACCCAGCACACAAAATTCAAACTCACTCCGACATCACCCTGAGCTATTCCACACCTCAAACCTCCAGCAGAAATCACTCCCAGCTCGTGCAGCTCCTGCGGCTCGTGCAGCTGGTGCAGCCCCAGCTTTTCTGGGATTATTTCTCTGCAGAGTCCCAGCAGAGCCCCCTCAGCCCCAGCACTGAGGGTTGGCTGAGGACAGCGCAGGTGGAGTGGCCAAACCCTCCCCTCTGCTCACCTCACAGCTATTTAAAGGTGTGGGATTTCAACTTTTAACATCCTCCTCTAATAATAAACTCATCCCTGCTCTGTGCTCAGCTCCTGCCTCGCCCTCCAAAGGCTCAGTGGGGACTTTGGCCAGGTGGGGACGTGGTGACAGCTGCTGCTGACTCATGGTGGGGCTGCTGCTGCAGGGACACTTTGTTCCCACTCCCAAAATCAGCCAATTTGCACAAAAATCCAAGAATTGATGAGGCCAAGGAGTTCTTGTACAGCCACTTCTGGAGTCGCTTTACAGCACTCCTCCCCTCACTTTTTATTTTATTTTAAATTGCAATGTAAAGCTGAGAAGGTCAGCTCGTTCTTACAGGCATAAATTAGACTCATTATTTGTTAAAAAAGTCGGACTGGGAAAGAAAATGTGAATTTGCTGAGGAAAAATAAAAACATTAATGAGATCTAAGAATTATTAACCGGTCTGGGAAGGAGAGAAAAGGGAATTTAGGAGTGTTAATTAAAGATAAGTGCAGGGAGTGGGGACACTGCAAGGATACTCAGAGAGGACCAATTCTCATGGTTTGGGTTTTTTCTGAGCTTGTCCCACTGGGGGAGGATTTGATCAATTATTTGTGTGTGGGGGGCACAGGAGAGGATTTGGAAGGGAATATTTGGGGCCTGAAGAGGAAGGAACAGAAGGCACAACTATTCCATATTATTCTGTACTGACTTTTATCAGTTCTGCTTTGCTTCCCTGAATATTTTCTATGCCTGGAGCAGCAAACTTCTGTCTTATTCTCCCCAAGAAAGAGATGTGAAAAGTTTGGGAAGGGAATTATCCAGAGAATGTTCCAGTGTTCTCCAGGCCCAAATTAATGCAGGCACCCCGCTAAAAACTCCCTGAGTGCTGCCTCTTTATTTCCTCTCTTCTCCCCTCTCCACTAAATCTGAGTGAAGCATTAAACAAAAACTTCTCCAAAAAGCCCTCTCAGGATTAAAGGACAGCAGTGTAATTCCTCAGCTGTTTAAAGTGGGCCCATAAAGGTTAAGTTTAATATCAGGGAGATGAGATTTTCACCTGGCTGCAGCTGGAACTGCCAGAAGCTCTCACAAGAAATCCTCTGCGCTCCTGCCCTGTCCAGGGCTCGTTCCACAGCTGGATCACAGCTGGGCAGGGGCTGGGGTGGATTTCCCATCCCAAAACCAGGCAGGAGCAGCCTGGGGTAGGGGAGGTGTCCCTGCCCATGGAGCTGGATCAGCTTGAAGGTCCCTTCTAAAACCCAAAGCATTTTAGGATTCTATGAATGAAAAAATGGAATGGAATGGAATGGAATGGAATGGAATGGAATGGAATGGAATGGAAAAGGATGCCAGTAAAAGAGCACAGAAAGTTTTTTGTGGGTTTTTTTTTTTTTTTTTTCACAAGGATAGAAGCTAGGGGTTTCTATCATTTGGGGTTTTTAGCTGGTATTCAGGGTTTTTAGCTGGCATTTTGAGTTTTTAGCTGGCACTGCCTTTGTTGACTGCTGCATTTACAAAGTTCCTGGTTTATAATAGGAGGACTATAATATAAAATATAACTCCCCTCATCCATCCTCCTCAACTCCTCATATCCCACCCATCCCAAAACTCTCCAGCACCTCTGTCCACCTGAGCCAGTCCTTTCCCTTTCCATCCTGGAAATCCCTCAGCCATCCGTGGTGTTTGTGAGGGTCTTCAGGACGAGGGGAGAGATGAGAAATTTGACTCTAAGTTCTCAGAAGACTGATTAATTATTTTATAAAAAATATTATAAAATAATAAATCAGCCTTCTGATTATTACATTATATTATGTTATGTTATGTTATGTTATGTTATGTTATGTTATGTTATGTTATGTTATATTAATTATTATAGAATGCTATACTAAAACTATACTAAAGAAATAGAAGGCTTAGTAAGAATGAATAATAAATTCATGACTGACTCCTCAGAGTCTGACACAGCTGATGGTGATTGATCATTAAGTAAAACAATTCACATGAAACCAATCAAACATTCACATTGTTGGATAAACAATCCCCAGACCACATTCCAGAGCAGCAAAACACAGCGGAAGCAATCAGATAATTATTGTTTTCATTTTCCTCTGAGGCTTCTGGGCTTCCCAGGAGAAGAAATCCTGGCAAAGGGATTTTTCAGAAAATATCACAGTGACAGCCACAAAACCTGGAGCTCCAAATCCCTGCAGCTCCTCTCCTGCTGCAGCACCAACGCAGTGGGAATCTGCCCAAGCCAACAAAAACAAATCCTGACTGGAGAATTTGCTGGATGCAGGATTCTGTGCCAGCAAGGATGAGAGAACAAACAGAACAAGCAAAGCTTGACCCCCAAAGGCACCAGGATCAGCTGGGGGAAGGTGCTGACTCTGCTTGAATCCAAAAGGGGGAGGAGGGAAATCTGCATTGGGATGGGATGGGATGGGATGGGATGGGATGGATTCCAGCTCCCTCAAAAAATTGGAATTCTGCATGATCTGTCCTTGTGCTAAAGCAGGACTTGGGGCAGCTGCTGCTTGAGGAGGAAAGCAGATTTTAATTCCATAAAATTCCTTCTCAAGCTTCTCCCAGTCTCCAAATAAGCTTGTTGGTGAGTGTTTGAAGGATAAATTTGGGATTAATTCCAAAGAATCCTTGAAACACCCTCAGCACTGGAGGGGATGTAGGACACGAGAGCAGCTCTTTGAAAACTTGAGCTCCCTATTTTTGGAAAGAGAGGAAAACTTTACATTTTTCTTTTAGGATTAGAGAGGATGGACTGAGGGAAGTCATCAGGTGCTGAGCAGTGAAATTTTCTGTACTGGCAGAAACAACCAGAGGGTTTAAAAGTGATCTGTGCTTATGTCATAACCACAGAGGGAATTTGGTAGAGACAAGTCATCCCATTGGTAAAAAACCAAAATAATCCTATTTTCCCCTTACAGTTGCCCACCTCAGTGAGATTTCCCAGCACAGAAAATGCCCATTTTGCAGATGGCACCAAAAATTAAGAGTTTGTTGCTCTCAGAGGGAGCAGCACCTCCAGATTGCTGGGAGTAGTTGCTCAGCTGAGGGTTCTGAGCTGCTCTGAGTGCCCCAGACAGGAGAGAAATGTTTTTACACCTCAAAAAATGAGTAAATTGAACATGGGGAACACCAGCAGATAAGCTCAACCCTTTTTTCAAAGGATAAAAAATTTGCTGTTCTCTGTCTCAGCCTCCCCTGGTGACCATCACCAAATGTGTAAAATAAAACCCATCCCTGAGTTTTCCCCCTCATTCCCAATAGAATATTCCCAATATTCTCCAGTGAGAATATTGGGAATATTCATTTGGGAATTCCAGGCTCAGGCTGCAGCTCGCCAGCACGATGAAATTCCCCAAACCCTTCCAAAGCTCCACTGGCAACTTATTCCCCCACCAGCCAATATTTCCCAGCATCTGTATTAGCTGAAATTAAAAAAAAAATTAATTAAAAAAGCAAGGAAAGCCACAAAAATCCAGGAGATGTTGGGAAGAGCCCAAGCCCTGACATTCTGAGGCTGGTTTAGACACAAACCTCATTTTCCATCGTCCCTTCTCTGTGCCCAGCAGCTCTGCTGGAAGGCTCTGAAAGACTTGCAAGCAGGTGGAGAGAAAAGAACTCTTCCTCAGGGAAATTTCCTTCCTGACCCTGATTAATTGGAAGCTGCCTGGTGCCCTGGAGCATGGAGAGGAGGAAACCAAAGGCAGAGAGGAAAGGTGCCCAGGGGGAGCAGCAAGTACCTGCCAGCTGACAAACTGGGGCTTGAAGTGTAAACCAGCCTGCAAGGGGATCTAAAAGCAGTTTAAAGTCTCATTTCTGCCATAAAAACAAGACTCTTTCCTCCCTGGGAATCAAAGAGGGTTTCCTGGCCTGAATTTCATTTCCTCTGTAATGAAAATTAATCACAGTGGTAAAGACAAGGAAAAGCTGCAGCTTCCTCACAGCTCTTTGCCTGCCATGCACCATTCCCAGGGATAGGAAAAGATTTAAAATCATAGAAAAAGTGAAGTCAGTACATCTTAAATTATATAACTGTTAGATGTGATTAGATATAATTATTGTTTAAGAAATCATGAGAAACTGTTAGGGGTTGGAGTGGGATCACGAGAAATCCATGCTTGGATGAAATCAATGTATACAATAGAACAATGTAAGATTAATAATTAATATTAAGTTATATAACTATTATATTATATTATATTATATTATATTATATTATATTATATTAATTATATTAATTATATTAATTATATTATATTATATTAATTATATTATATTATATTACATTATGCTATAGTATACTATAGTATATTATATTAAAGAATGCTATACTAAACTATATTAAAGAATACAGAAAGGTTACAGACAGAAGGTTAAAAAGATAATAATGAAAACTCATTACTCTTTCCAGAGTGCCAACAGAGCTTGGCACTGGTTGGCCAAAGAGTCAAAACAATTCACACCAGAATCCAATGAAACAATCACCAGCTAATTTATTATTTTATGATACTATATTATAGTAAATTATACTAAACTATACTGCACTAAAGAATACAGAAGGGATACTTACTCAACGCTAAAAAGATAATGAAAACTTGTGACTCTTTCCAGAGTCTGACACAGTTTGGCCTCAATTGGCCAAAGAGTCAAAACAATTCACATGAAACCAATGAAACAATGACCAGCTGGGAAAACAATCTCCAAACACATCCCAAAGCAGCAAAACACAGGAGAAGCAAATCAGATAAAATTGTTTTCCTTTTTCTCTGAGGCTTCTCAGCTTCCCAGGAGGAAAATCCTGGGCCAAGGGATTTTTCAGAAAATGTGAGGATGACACCACTGCTCCTGTGCACCCAGGATCGGGTTTTTCCCATTCTGTCCCCCACTTTTCCATGCCCTCAGAGCCCAGCAGCAGCAGAGTTAAGCTGATCAATAGAAGAGAAGCAGCTCCAGGGGCCTGCTTCGCTGCCATCCATCAGCACCATTTACATGAGAACTGTCAGGCTGCAAATAGAAAGCCAGGCGATGTGAAACAATCCTGTCTGAAGGTTTTTAGCACTCCTTACAAATTGCCGCCGTGAATAACTTGTTGCCTGTATTTATCCCTTTTCAAATTGTCTCTTAGCTACACTCATCCATCTTCATTCCTCCCCGCCTGCTCCAGACACTCTCGGCTGCTGCCTCATTATTTTACATTTGTGCGCTGCCACTTGGCTCAGGCTCGCAGAGCAGCCCCAGGAGCACAGATCCATCCCCGGGGCGATGCCACCGGGCTTTTGGTGGCCTTTTGTCACAGACATTTTTGTCACAGAAATCCTTTCTTTCAGATTTCTGCATTTTCTGGGAAGCTGAGGGCCCCCAGAAAGAGAATGTAAACAATTGTTATCAGCTGCTGTGAAATGCAATGGGATGCACCTTGATTGGTTCATGTTCCCATGTTTATAATTAAAGGCCAATCACAGGAGCAAGCTGGGGACAGAGTCCCTGGACACAACTTTGTTATGGATTCTTTCTTTCTATTCTTAGCTTAGGAAGCCTCTGCAACTTGTCTCTTTATTCTTATTAGTATAGTTATAATGTATTATATAGCATATATCAATAAATCTAGCCTTCTGATCGAGAAACAAGATTATCGTCTTTCACCATGGAGACCTTCAACAGGACGCTGTAATAGCCTTTCACACATTCCCTCTCATCCCTTGTGAGGGATCTAAGCCTTGGCACCAGCACAGCTCCACCCCAGACAGGACAACATCCCTAAAAAACAGAGTTCTTCTCCCTGAGCCAGAGATTTTCACTCAGGGATGGGCTGGGAGATGCCTGAGATCTCAGCAAGGCTCAGTTTGTCCTTGCAGTGACAGCGGTGACAACTCCTCTGCTGAAGCCCACAACTCCCTCATTTTTCTGTGCCAGTGGCACCAGACATGACTGAGACTCCAGCAGCCCTGCTCGCAGGCTGGAGGGGCACCCACAGCCCCTCTGAGCAGGAAATTGCAAATCAGAGCTGCACAGGGAGCAGACACCACACCTGGGGCAGCTTTAGCTCCAGCTCTGCTCCATCACCACACAGGCAGCTGCTCAAAGTGTGCCTCCACCAGATTTCTATTCCAATTTTCTAGTCCAGCTTTCTATTCCGATTTTCTACTCCAGTTTTCTATTCCAGATTGCTATTCCAGCTTTCTATTCCAGTTTTCTCACTGCTCCCTCTCTCAGGAATGCTGCCATCCATCCATCCTCAAACCCTTCCACCAAGCACACACCTTCACCCTTCTTGAGGAGGGAATGGTTCTTTCCCTCCTCCAGAAAAGCAGGAGCTCTCAAGCCACCTCCTTGTGGGCTGTGATTTTGCACCTATCTCAGCTGGGATTTATGGCACAATATCAGTTTATTTTGGACAGCATCTTTCACACAAACACTGCCACTTGAAGGCTTTTCAGAGGCAAATAAAAACCAGGCAGGCAGAGTACAAATGAGGGAGAGCTGTGCTTTGGAGGTGTGGAGTGGGGAATGCATCTGTGGCTGGCAAAATAAGGAGAGAGGGAAAAGCTGGAGCATGGGAGATGCAAGAGATTTAAGTTGGAGGGGTTTAAAATGTGCAGAGGTGGGAGAGAAACTGGGGGTGAAGGTGTGTGCTTGGTGGAAGGGTTTGGGAATGGATGGATGGATGGCAGCATTCCTGGGAGAGGGAGCAGTGAGAAAACAGGAACAGAAAGCTGGAACAGAAAGCTGGAAGAGAAAACTGGAATAGAAAACAAGAATAGAAATCTGGAATAGAAATCTGGTGGAGGCACACTTTGAGCAGCTGCCTGTGTGGTGATGGAGCAGAGCTGGAGCTGAAGCTGCCCCAGGTGTGGTGTCTGCTCCCTGTGACAGCTCTGATTTGCAATTTCCTGCTCAGAGGGGCTGTGTGTGCCCCTCCAGCCTGCGAGCAGGGCTGCTGGTATATCTGCCTACCTGGCTTTTATTTGCCTCTGAAAAGCCTTCAAGTGGCAGTGTTTGTGTGAAAGATGCTGTCCAAAATAAACTGATATTGTGCCATAAATCCCAGCTGAGATAGGTGCAAAATCACAGCCCACAAGGAGGTGCTTTGAGAGCTCCTGCTTTTCTGGGGGAGGGAAAGAACCATTCCCTCCTCAGAAGCGTGGCTGGGATTATTTGAGTGGTCAGGCTCTTCAAACCCATGGTTAAAATCACGCAAAAATCCAACCCCCAAAGCCCTGGAGAATCTGCGGAGCTGTTTCAGGAGAGGTCCCAGACAAAACAGCAGAGAAATGCTTTGGAAAGCAACCCCAAAATTCCTAAGTAACCTCTGTAAGGGATGCAACAGGATGGGGAAGTTTTCTGACAGAAATACAAAACATCCCTAGAAAATAAATTATTTCAGAACAACCAGCAGCATTTAATCCAAGGAAATGAACGACTGAATTTAAATTTCATAAATAAAAGTGATATTTTGAACTGCATGTAAGAAAATAAAGTGCACTTTTGCTGACATGGGGAGAAATAAGTTCTTTTCTAGTTCCCTAGCAGCTTAAAAGCTGTCAATTAGCAAATCCCTATGCAAATGTGCTCCAACTTGACAGGCAGAGCTCCAAAACAGTGATAACACCACGGGCAAAAATGCACCAAAACCCACAATATTTACAGGAAGCAGCAACACCAGGTAAATATTTTCATATGTTGTAAACTGTATAGGTTTAAAGCCTTCTCAGCATTGCTTTTAATGTGATTAAAGGGTGGGGGGAAAAAAGGCAGTGTGCAAATAAATTGCTAAAAAATGGGTGAAAAATGGGAGGTTCAGACAACTGAGTGTCAGAGAGGAGCGCGCTGAATCAATAAATTGTGTTCTCAGAGGCAGAATTCGCTTGCCCTTTAGCTAAAGTTGGGATCTATTCACTGCCTGATATCGTGGTCACTTCCCAGAGCACTAAATCAAGGCTGGGATTTGTTAATCCCAACATTTTGCTGACAGAGCAGAGCTCAGGCCCAGCCAAAAGGCACCAGATGGGCACAGGGGGGGATCCTGAGCACAGCAAAGCCAGAGGGAACAGTTTGGTGCTCACTTTGTGTTTTGTGTTTTGCTTTAGTGGCTTTAAATTCTTGTTCTGGGCAGGAAGAAGAGAAGAAAAGGAGAAAATTTCTCTGGAATGTGGAGTTGGGTGGTAACTCAGCCCCCCCAAAAAGCCTAGAAAATAAAGAGATGCAGCAGCAAAAAATATTTATGGTCAACAAAATCAGCTGCTCCTAAAAGCCACGCTGGGCATGGGCCCTTCCCTCTTCTCCATCCTGGCACTGCTTTGGGGGATTTGTCAGCCAAGGGATAAAGAGAGAAGAGCTGGGATCACGTCAGGCTGGTCTAAAACCTCAGGCAGGGTCTACAACAGGCTTTAGGTTCATCTAAAACCCCACTTCGGGCCAGCTTAAAACTCTCATTGCAAGCAGGCCTAAACCTCTCTTCAGGTTGGTTCAAAACCCCATTTCAGGCCAGTCTAAAACCCCATTTCAGTCCAGTCTAAGAAAAGTTTAGGTTCATCTAAACCCTGCTTCAAGCTGGCCTCAAACCCCTGCTGCAGGCCAGCCTGAAACCCCACTTTGGGCTGCAACCACACAGCAAATGTTATCCTAAACCCCCACTTCAGGCCAGCCTAACAACACATCACATTGTTCTAAATCCTCACTTCAGGCTGGCCTAAAACCCTCACTGCAGTTTGGCCTAAAACCCCACTTCAAGCTGGCCTAAAATTCTCACTTGCAGGCCAGCCTAAAGCCCTCACTGCAGCACTTCACCCACACAGGCATTCCCCACAAAAAGAATTTTGACTTTTTGGGCCAAGACAGGCTGTGCCCTCTCATCCCCTGCGCTGCCCTGAGGGGGTTCAGTTGATTTTTGCCTCCACACTCACTGAGCTCTTCCTAAAATTCAGCCCTAGGGAGGGCTCAAAGCAGAGCAGGCAGTGAAACATCCCAGCAAGGCTTCCCTTGGTAACAATTGCAGCAAAACTGCATGTCCTGAGCTGCTGCATCACTGAATCCACACTCAGGACACAACATCATCTCCTGAAAATACCCCTTTCCTTCAGGTACTTTTTGTTGTATCATTTTGCAAGAGCAGGAAGAAATTTGATGGAAAGCAAGATACTAAAATATTTTTATTCTCTCTTTATTTGCTGTTGAGGCAGAAGAGGCTTTAGTTCAGCTTTTTTTATTTATTTTTTTCCCAGGCACAATTACTGTTACGTTTCCTATAGGAAATGTGTCACCAAAGTTTTGCTGGCAGCTTCTCCACGAGCACACAGAGGGCCCTAAAAACAGGAGAGCAAAGCAATTCCCTGCAAGTCAGACTCAATCTCTGGCCACCTTTTGCCTCATTAGAAGAGAGGAGCTTCTGAGCCTGGCCCAGGGTTTTACTGCAGCTCTCAATTACCCCGTGTACATTTTAAACACTTCCCAATTACTTGGGAACGATCTAGGGCTGGGTAGTCCTTCCCCAAACTCCAAAAAAGCAATCTAGGGAATAACAGCAGCCTGCTGCAATTTTTGGGACAGAGATGGGGATTTTTACTCCCTAATAAAACATCGCTCCCTTCCCCAGCCCAGCTTTGTCTGGATGTGGATTTCACTCACTCACTAATGATTATTATCCCTTCTAGCAGCCAGTGGGAAGACTCCAGTTTGGTTCTGCAGGGATATTTATTACCCAGGCTGCCCTTTGATCCTGTTTAGTCTAATTGAGCCTGGCACACAGCTCAGCCCTGCTGATGGATCTGCCCCATAAAGGATCTTTGCAGACAGATGGAAGTTCCATGATTGCCTCCTTTTCCCTGCTATTAGAGGAGCTGGGCTCCTTCCCTTGACTCACAATTTAATTACCAGGCATATGGAAACGTCAGGAGCACTGAAGCCAAGGCCCTTGCACAGATTTCAGTGCTCATTCCTGTGTCTTTGAGCCACCCTTGTGTCCTTTTGAAAGGCTCAACTCCTGAAACAGCCCTTTCAACACCACCCAGAAACAGATCCCTCAGTGGGATGCTGCTCTGGATGCGTTCAGTGGAAGCAGCCAGCAAAATTCCCACTCCCACAGGGCAAGGACAGAGGCTGAGCCCCTTCTCCTGAGCCAAATTCCCTTTTCCTGAGCCCAATGTCCTTTTCCCAAGCCCGATCCCCTCTTCCTGAGCCCAATTCCCTTTTCTTGAGCCCAATTCCCTTTTCCCCAGCCCCATACCCCTCTCCCCAGCCCCATCCTCTTCTCCTGAACAAAATCCCCTTCTCCTGAACAGAATTCCCTTTTCCACAGCCCCATCTCCTTCTCCTGAACAGAATTCCTTTTTCTTCAGCCCAGTTCCCTTCTCCCGAGACCCATCCCCTTCTCTCCAGCCCCATTCCCTTTTCCCGAGCCCAATTCCCTTTTCCCCAGCCCCATCCCTTTCTCCACAGCCCCATGCCCTTCTCCCGAGCCCAGTTCCCTTCTCCTGAACAGAATTCCCTTTTCCTCACCCCTGTCCCCTTCTCCCCACCCCAATTCCCTTCTCCCCAGCCCCATTCCCTCCTCCTCAGCCCCATCTCCTTTTCCCCACCCCAATCCCCTCCTCCCCAACCCAAATCCCCTCCTCCCCAGCCCAGCCTCTCTCTCAGAGTGCCCCAGCCCTCATTAGCTCTGTGATCTCCTCCTGGCTGGAGGTGCTCACACCTCACCAGCTCCTCCCGCAGCATTTATCCCCTCCCAGCTCTCCCAAATGTCAGGCACCCGTGAAAAACCCACAAGTTGCGGCTCCTGCCTGGATTTTAAATATCAAGATGCCATTAAAGCTCTCTCAGTGCCCTCCAGGAAGCAGAATGAGAGGACAATGGCAAATCCTGGGCTTTTTGTGGTTTCCTCCTCTCCAGATTCCCGTGGGGATAAGGATGGTGCTCCCCAGGCCCCCCACTCTGTACAGCAGGCACAAGGGAGCAGCAAAGGGCTGGATAAAAGGAGTTTTCCAGGCTTTATTCATCCCTAAATAATCATCCCTGCAATATTCATCAGGGATGGCCCAGACCCAAACAGCTGGTTTAGGTGGAAAGGTGACTCAAAGACCTCCTTCACTCAGAATTTCCCAATAATTTTACAGGAAAGACCCAAAAGAGAAGGAAATGTCCCCAGTCTGATGGAACCTGCCAGGCAGCACCAGCCCCTCCTAAAGGGAGTCCATTAAAATTAAAATTCACCTCACCCTTTCCTGCTCCCTCACTACCCAACATTTCCTTGTTCCACTTCCCTGTTTCCAAATGGAATCCTCAATAAAACAAATCTCAAAAACAAACCCAAAGGCAATGAATGGAGGAAGGGGAGGATGCAGAGGTGACATTCATCTCTCCCCCCCTCAAAAGAGACACCTGACAGTTCCTGCTGCTGAGTGTGTGACAGTCGTATTCAGGGGGATAATTGACTCCCTGTCAATTAGACGGGGAAATCAGATCAAAGTTATAATAAGATTTCTATAAAAAATAATAAAAATTGAATATGAACAGAGAATGGAAGGAAATAAAATGTACAGAGTGGTGTAATGGGGGAAAGGATGGAGAGGGACCCTTTGGAGAAGGAATAGGAGCACAGCTGAGTTTTCTTTGGCTTGGAATCACTTCAGTGCTCCCACAGACCTGAAGAAATTGTATTGAACATTAAAAGCTTCATTTTTAGGTCAAGAAAGGTGCCTGGACACTGGGAGACATCCTAAGCAACACCTGGAAGGAAAGGCTGCACTCCCCTGCTGCACAGGGCATGGAAAACTGTCACCACATCACCACCCCCTCCTTTCAAAAGCTGGAAATCAGCTGGTGAACTAGGAAATTCCCCTTCGAGGGTGAAATTCTGCAGGAAAATTCCCATTTTCTTTGCCAGGCACTGGGGTTGTGTTTTTCACAGCATCCTCACATCCATGCAGTCTGATCCCAGCACAGCTCTCCTACCAGCCAAGTCACCACTGATACTTCCCCTGTCTGATATTTTTGTCACTTTTTCTTGCTTTTTCCCCAATTTTTTCTCTCCTTTAGGAAAAAAAAAAAATATCTCTCCCTTTTCTTTTCTTCCCCTCCAATAGAACCCTGCACTTCTCTGCTCCCTTTCTCAATTTCCACTCTCTGTTTGGCCGAGTCCAATTCAATTTAAGCCAAATGAGTTTATTGGTGCCACTAAAAACACAGGGCTTGCAGGAGCCATTAGGAACATGTTCAACCCCACATTATGGAAAAAACATTTAAGGGAAGGAACTCTCCAGCAAATGGAATCAATACATTCCAGGTGAAGAATTGCCAGGCATGGGAGGAGAGGAGTTGGAGTCAAACTCGACAAAATGCCGAGCTGATAATGTGTCAGGACATCAGCAGCAGCATTCCATATGCTCTTGATGCCTCAGGTTTTTGATTTTATATTTTTCACATTCTGTGCTCATTTAGTGTGTGGGTATGGGCTTTGTATTATGGGATGGTGTGCACAGAGCAGGGAGACAAAACAATTCCTGCTCCAGCTGGGCACCAAGGACAAATGATCCAAATCTCAGCCCAGGAGCACAAACACCGTGGGCTGCAGAGAGAAAAACAAGCAGGGTGGGACTGCCTGGGCTAAAGCTGGAATGGGACAATGAACTGCAAGGTGCAAATGGAGCAGAACTGATCCCAGGGAGAGACCCCGGGAGCGCTCGTGCATTTTGGGGCCATTTTGGTTCATTTTGGGTTCATTTTGGGACCATTTTGGGTCACCTTGGGTTCATTTTGTGACCATTTTGGGTTCATCTTGGGTTCATTTTGTGACCATTTTGGTTCATCTTGGGTTCGTTTTGTGACCATTTTGGGTTCATCTTGGGTTCATTTTGTGACCATTTGGGTCCATCTTGGGTTTGTTTTGGGACCATTTTTGTTCATCTTGGGTTCATTTTGGGTTCATCTTGGGGTCATTTTGGGACCATTTTGGTTCATCTTGAGTTCATCTTGTGCTGCCCAAGGTGCATCCATTGAGGAGATCCTTTTAACAAATCCCTGCTTTATTCTTTAACTCCTCCAGCCTCTGTTCCAGGCCAGCCTTCCCAAATCATCCCCTGCTTCCTGAGCAGCCTTTCCCAAATGGATGCTCCCTCATTTTTCAGGAATTCTGGGCTGGGAGCTGGAGCTGTTCCCTTTGGATCCCTTCCTGGCTGTGCTGCTGCCAACGAATCCACACTTCGCTGTCACTTCTGAGTCACATCTCAGATGGGGCTGAGGGTGGGCAGAGGCATTTTTAGACCCAAAGGGGGAGTGAGTGTTGTCTGTGGCCACTTTTAGCAGGTGGCCTCAAGCGACCTCTGATTCCAAAGGTTTTGTGCCTGGTTTGGGTTAATTTTCTCCAGGAATAATTCTTAATTACCGCACTGGGGCATGGGAGCCTCACCTAGAACAGGCAGATCCTTAGTTACACTTTTTAAAATTTCTGTAATTCCACCCTTCCTGAAGGAGTCAGGAGTTTTCCAAATAAATATTAAATTATTTTAATATAATTCAATATTTATTTTTAATAATTTAATATTTATTTTCCAAATAAATATTTAATTATTTTTAAATTTTTTCCCTTATCAACCAGCCCAGCGAAGCTTTGCCTGGTGCACTTCAGAGAAGCACCCTGAAGCCAAGAGCTTGCTGTGAGAGCTGTGCCATCAAAAACCAGGCTTAAAACCCTGACCCAGCCACCAAAACCAAGATTCAAAGAGATAAAGGAGAAAGGAATCACCCACACAAAAAAAAAATCAGTAAAATCTGCCTTAATAAATTTACAAATTCCCATTAGACAGCATTGAACGTGTGGATAAATAAATTATGAAAAGAAGAAATGGTTAAATTCTAATTTTTTGTTTTTCACAAGTGATAGGATGAGGGGGAAAAGGCCTCAGGATGCACCAGGGGAGGCTTAGGCTGGATTTTAGGGAAAAATTTCCTCACCAAAAAGTTTGGTACAGGGGAGTGAACAGATCCTGGAGGGATTTAACTGAGGTGTGGATGTGGCACTTGGGGACATTGCTGGCAGTGCCAGTGTTAGGGGTGTGGCTGGACTCAATATTAAAGAATTTCCTGGCCTAAATGATGATTCTGTTCCACGAATTCACTGATTCTATTCCATGAATGATGATTCTGTTCCATGCACTCACTGTAAATAGTAAATAAATAATGATTCTATTCCATGAATGCTGATTATATTCCATAAACTCAGTGTAAAGAGATTTTCAGAGGCCACGGGGATTTCTGGACTCCAGATTCATTCACACAGAGCTCAGTGGCTTTTCTGCAATGGATCACAAAGGCACCTTCCCCACCAGGAATTGTCATTTTTCCCCTTCCTAATGCACTTTTCCTGTTTCCCCACATTCCTGCACCCCAAGCTGAGCCCCCTGCCCTGGGGACAGCTCCCTGTCCTCACTGCATCATCATCCCCTTGTTCTGACAACTCCTGGAGGCTCCAAAAATCCCAATACAGACCAAAAAATAAAAAATAAATTCAGTTTTCTCCTTGGAAGCAATCAGCCAGAGCACGTTGTGTTTACTGCAGAGATGAAGAGGTCTCAATAAAAATTTGATTTTTAGCACAGAACTGTCAGTTCTGCCTCCCTGTCACCCCTGGGGATGGCACAGCTTTTCAAGACACCTCAAATCCCAAGTGAGGAATATTGTGATTATTCCAGATGAGGAATATTATTGTTGTTATCCCAGATAAATCATGTCAAAGCCCTGGCAGGGCAGCAGCCGTGTTCCACAACACCTGAGTGAGAAGTTACCAACACTCACTGATGTTTGTCAAAACAAAGAACAACAAAATAATGGTGATAAACCCAGAGTGTGCTGAATTCTGAGAGTTAAATTACACAGCTGCTGACAGGGGTGCATTAATCATTATTAATTGGGATGGTTATCTCCTCTTCTGCTTTATGTGTCCTTAATAGCTCAAAATGCTTGCAAAATAATTTGCTATTCATCATAATTGATTGCTTTCCCCCTAAATATTAATCCTCAGAGCCATCCCTGTGTGGGACCTGGGAAATTTCCCTCTCTGAGAGGAGACCTTGCAGTGCCTTTTCCAAACATTCCTGATGCAGTTTTTGTCTGCATTTCCCTCTGTTTGCTTTTTATTGCTCTTCCCGCCACGAGCCTGCAAATAAAAATTAATTTCTGAGCGTGCTGCAAACAAAGCCTGGCCTGGAAAGGCCTCCAGTGGAATTCTGGATGATTTTAGTTCAAACAGCACTGCCCAGGCTGGGTTTAACAAATCCACCCCTAAAACCACATTGCCAGGCTGGGTTTAACAAATCCAACACTCAAACTGCACTGCCCAGGCCAGTTTAACAAATCCACCCCTCAAACAGCGCTACCCAGGCTGGTTTAACAAATCCAATACTCAAACAGCACTGCCAGGCCGGGTTTAACAATTCCACCCCTCAAACCACGTTGCCAGGCTGGGTTTAACAAATCCACCCCTCAAACAGCGCTACCCAGGCTGGTTTAAAAAATCCACCCCTCTAAAGCACTGCCCAGGCTGGGTTTAACAAATCCAACACTCAAACTGCACTGCCAGGCTGGGTTTAACAAATCCACCCCTCAAACCACATTGCCAGGCTGGGTTTAACAAATCCACCCCTCTAAAGCACTGCCCAGGCTGGGTTTAACAAATCCACCCCTCAAACTGCACTGCCCAGGCTGCGTTTAAAAAATCCACCCCTCAGCATCTGCCAGGGGCTGCAGGTCACAGACTGAGCTGGAACTTCCCAAAAATCCTCACTTTTTGCCAATAATCAACTGCAGCACTGGGCTGAGGGGAGGGTGCAGAACAACCCAGTGCTCAGAGAGGTGCAGAATTCCAGGAATATCCATCAGGGATCCCAAATCCTCTCCCTGGGAAGGCAAAGAGCCCGGCACAGCCTTGGAGATGGGGAAAGACAGCAAAATGGCAGACTAGGAACCAAAATAATCCAAATCCATCATTCCAGCAGCCAAAATTCCCAGGTTAAACACCCATTCCCAAATTCTCTCCCTGGGAAGGCAAAGAGCCCAGCACAGCCTTGGAAATGGGCAGAGATAACAAGAAGTCACACTGAGCACCAAAATAATCCAAATCCATCATTTCAGCAGCCAGAATTCCCAGATTAAACACCCATCCCCACATTCTGCTCCAGGAAACTCCCAAAACTCCCCCAAAATCTTCATTCCTTGCCAATAATCACCTGCAGCAGCTGGGCTGAGGGGAGGGCAGGGCTGAACTCACTAAAACTGGGAAAAATTCCAGGTGTGGCAGAGAAATCCCTGCTAGGAATATTCCCATGCAAACACCCAGCCTGCTTTAATCCCTGACAGGAAAATTGCTTTAAAACAAAGCTTCAACCCTAAAAAAAAAAAAAAAAAATTAAAAAATTTGCCCCTCGTTATCCACTGCTTCCCATTTATCCACAATTTTTTATCTGAGCTCGTTTAGAACACCTGGTGCTCCTTTAACTCACTGGAGAACATTCTGAAACCTAAATATTATCACCTGCATTGTTTTTATCACCTTTTGTCCTTTTTTCCTGGCTCTTGAAGTCTCCAGACTGTTTAATTAGCAGACCTGGAGTAGAACCCATTTATCTAAAGGCTCTTTAGAGCAGAGTGTTCTGTTGACATCTGTTAACCACAAAATCTGGCCTCAAACTTTTTATTTCTGAGAGAAAAAAAATCAGACGTTCTCTCTCTATGAACAGCAAAGAACCTGAAACAGAAGCAAGTCCAAACAAATAATCTGAAAACAGACCCAAAAATGAGGTAATCAGTGCTAATGACCCAGAATTTCTCCTTTTCACATTAAAATGAGCAGATCTAGGGAAGGAAAATTCAGATTTTTGGAGGGGACAGAGCAGGAAAAGGATTGGAGGAGTTTTTTTCCCCAATTATTTTCTTTCCTAAGTGATGAAAGGAGGTTTTGGGAACAAAAAGTGAAGGGACAGTAAAGAAAAACCAGCGAATTAAAGCTTTTTTTAATTCATTCTCCTCTAAGTCTCTCAAGGTGTTTTTGCTTCCTACAGGTCCCAGCTCACAGCAGCTCCCACCACAACACAGAAAAGGGGTAAAAAATCCTAAAAAAGGCAAAATTTTTCACAAAATTCAAGGCAAACCAAAACTCCTGCCCTGGAGAAAGAGACAGCCCTGAGTTCCACGGGGGGTTTGGAGCTGTGCTCACCCACCCTGATCAGCAGAGCCACAAAACTGCTCCAAAAAGGGACAAATATTGAGCTTTTCTGTCAATTCCACGAACTAAACAGCAGCAGAGATGCTTGCACTGCCTCAGCCCATAAGGTTTTGCTACAAACACACACTTTCCAGGATATCTGGCAGCAATCTGGAGGGAATAAAACTTCCCAGGGATATTTTGCAATTTCCACTTAAGCTCAGTCTGTCTTTATATTCACTGTCATCTAAACTGTGAATATATTATATTTTTTCTTTCCCCCCCCCCAACTTTCCAATTTTATCCTCTCCCATCAGCCTGTCATTCCTGGGATAGGAGCTGGGGGATTTTTTAAAATTTATTTCTTTCTTAGGCAGGAACTTTGTCTTAATGTGTTATAATACAAAACATAACAGCCATTACTGGCTTGGGTGGCAAAGTTAATATTTCATTTTCAGGTGTTTTCCATCCTGATGGCTTCCCACGAACATCAGAGGCAATTCTCACATTTTTCACTGGGAAATGTAATGGGCTGGAAAGACATTCCCAAGTTCTGCATTCAGCTGAGGCACAAATGGAATAAAAACCTGCAAAAATGCAGTGATGCTGCTTATTTTGGGGCAGAAATTCTGAGATTTATTTAATAATCATGTTGATGAGAAGATTTTCTTCCCTTTTGTTTGCTCCCCACACAAATGAGAGGAAAAGGAATGGCTGCATTTACACCCTGAGCCAATCTTTAAGGCACTGGTGTGGAAAATTGCATTGATACTTCCTCACTAAAATGATCAACTTTATTGAACAGCAGCAAAAGCTGCACATTTGCATCAGGCTTTTAAAAAGAAATCTTCATCTCCCCTCCC
Organism: Ammospiza caudacuta; assembly: GCF_027887145.1. Taxonomy (NCBI): domain Eukaryota; kingdom Metazoa; phylum Chordata; class Aves; order Passeriformes; family Passerellidae; genus Ammospiza; species Ammospiza caudacuta. Next base: position 7,068,964 of record NC_080615.1, read on the forward strand.
TGAGAAATCAAACAATAACTACAACAATTTTAAGGTTTCCCAAGGATTTAATTGGAGCCCAATTTATTTGTGGGGCAGAGGAAAACTTATTGATCAAGGGGTTTTAAAACTGGAGATTAAAAAAATGGAGTTTTTAAAAATTGGAGTGTAAAACTGGAGGTAAATTGAGTTTTGGAGGAGGGGATTTGATGGTTTTCAGGTCTGGGTTTACAGGTGGGTCGTGGTCCTTTCAAAGTTGCCAAATTGAACCGAACTAAAGTGAAATTGAATTAAACTTAATTTGAGATTGAAGCAGGTGTGAAAATTCAGAAAAAAATTCAGATTGCTGTGGTGAGCTTATTGACCAAGGGGGTGTAAAACTGGGGTTTAAAAAATGGAGTTTTTAAAAACTGGAGTGTAAAACTGGAGGCAAATTGAGGGAATTTGATGGTTTACAGGTCTGGGTTTACAGGTGGGGTGTGGTCCTTTCAAAGCTGCCAAACTGAACTGAACTAAACTAAAATGGAATTAAATTTAACTTGCTTGGAGCCATGAGATTGAAGCAGGTGTGAAAATTCAGAAAAAAATTCAGATTGCTGTGGTGAGCTCACCTTTCTGTGCAGGTGGTGTCCCCCTGACTGCCCAAATCAACGGGAAATGGGATTTCCAATTCATCACAACAAAGAAACAGGATCTAGGGAATTAATCAAATCACAGACAGCGTCTAACAGCAGCTGAAGCATTTTTATTGCCAATATTTCTTTTCTGCCAGCAGAAAAAGATCTCATCCCTTATCACAAACTCTGTTTTTTAAAGGCCAGACAAGTTCATTGTGGCAGCACTGAAAGCCAGCCCTCCTTCTCCTGCTTTTATTCCTTGTTTCCCATCAGGGTTTCTGCTCTCCTCTAATGCTGCACATCAAGGTTTTAAGAGTTATTTATTTACAAATAATTCCACTTCTCTCTAAGCTTTTAATTCACCCTAATTAAAATCCTTACACCGGCAGGCTTTGCCTTTAGTTTTTAAATTAAAAGAAAATTCCTGAATCACTCCAGCAGAGCCTTTTTTTGCTTATCCCCACGGGGTTCTCCACTCAGGTAGTCCTTAAAAAAAATAATATGGTTTTGGCAATGCCTGAGCTCCAAAAAGTTCCCTTCCTTCCATGGATTTCATGGGCTTAAAGGGATTTTTTCTGTGCCAACCTACCCACAGGTAAAATGATGCCTTTGGGCATCTGGGGTTGGCCAGGCTGATTTCCTGGGACAAAGCAAAAATCACATCCCATGGTAGATCCCACCTGTCTGGAGCACTGTGGACAGAGAAAAACCCTCTTGATGTAAAGCAGGGGAAAAAAAGTGATGAAAATGGAGAAAATGAGAGGTGCTAGAAAGGCACTGGCAGGGCTTCCATCTCAAATCCAAGGGAGAGCTCCAGGCTGAGCAGGGAACACCAGGGAGAGGAGCTGAGCTCAGGAAAGGTGACAAAAAAATCCTCTGGGATTATGACAAATAATCCTCTGGTCATGATGCCTCAGGTTTTGGCTTTTCTATTTCTCAGATTTTTAGGTTTTGGCTTTTCTATTTTTCAGATTTTGTGATGCTTTAAGTGCGCAGAGAGAGCACAAAGCTTTAAACAGGGGCTGCTGCAGAGCACCCACACTGGGAGAAGGGAGAAGAGAGAGGAAATGGGGAGAAGGAAATGGGGAGAAGGAAATAAGAGAGAAGAAGAGGAAAAGGAGAGAAAAATCTTCTCTCTTGAAGAAGAAGAGGAGGAGAAGGAGACGAGAAGGAGACGAGAAGGAGACGAGAAGGAGACGAGAAGGAGACGAGAAGGAGACGAGAAGGAGACGAGAAGGAGACGAGAAGGAGACGAGAAGGAGACGAGAAGGAGACGAGAAGGAGACGAGAAGGAGACGAGAAGGAGACGAGAAGGAGAACGAGAAGGAGAACGAGAAGGAGAACGAGAAGGAGAACGAGAAGAGGAGGAGAACAAGAAGAGGAGAGAAGGAGAATTCTGTGCTGGCCCCAAAAGCAGCAGTGATGCACAGCAGCCTCCCAGCTGAGCCCTGAGCTGTGTCTGCAGCTTGCCCAGGTGCACAGAACCCTTCTGGGACAATATCTCAGCAGGCACTTGTTGAGCATCTCTGATCCTTGTGCTGAGGGCAGCAGAAGGGCTCAAAGCCCAGCTGTAAGGAGACAAACCCATTGTTTGTGCTGCCTTGAAAAGCTTCCGGCTCCTTCCTGATTAAAAACCCACGTTAATCCACAGCCCCAAGCCTTTTGGTCATTTGTCACCATCAGAAGGCAGGAGAGCCCTGAGGTGCTTTTCAGGTCGCCCCCAGTTTATTTTTTAAAGGAATCCCTGCCCTTGCCAGGCTCCTGCCTGGCAAATCCCCCCTTTGCCAGCTGCACTCACAACTCTGGGCTTCGAAGCCAACCCAACGCTCTTTATTAAAAAATTGTCATCAAGGAAAACCCTCAGACCTGGGGGCACAGGGAATTCATAACATCAGTGACAATTTCTTATTTCTTCAGCCTCTCATCTCGGGCTGTGTTGCCCACAGGGCTGACATCAGCTCTCTGCCGTGTACATATATTTTCATTTAATCACTGCTGAAAAAGAGCAAGGCTTTTCGCACACTTTTAATGAAAACCACGCGTTCTGGCGGCCAGCCAGGCACTATCTCTTCATCTCCCCTTGCTCTCGAGGGCAGGGCAGGGCAGTGCCAGAATTCTGGAGAGGCTGAGCCACTCTGGGCCTTCTCACCCGGGGAGGACTGCAGCTAATGTTCCAAGGGCATTAAAAAAATCCAAATTTTGTGGGAAATCATGCTGTTGAGGCAGCACAGATAAGTTCTTGCTAAAGATTTTAATTTAATTAAAGAAGTTTAATTAATAAAATTCTCTATATCCTTGCTGCTGGGATGTGGATGGAGGGAGCAGCACATGGCTGGGGGCGGTTATAGGGACCCCACAAAATGACCCCTCATTTTTAGATATTTTATCCAGGTCTGTTCATGCCTCACCTCTCAGGACAAGACAAAATTCCTGCACTTCCCAAAATGTCCCAGTGGCTTCCTGGTGCCTGTTAAATTCTGAAATTGGATTTTGGCAGGAGCTGATTCCCATTTCAGTTTGGGAGCATCCCAGGGAATGTTCCATTCTGGCACCTCCTTCTCCAAGGATTTTGCCTCTTTCACCACTGCCTGAGGGGGTCCCTGTGCATGCAAACATCCTTTATATCTTTATATTTAAAATATATTTTTATATTTCTTTAAACATGTATTTCTATTTTATATGTATATCTTTTATATTTTAAATATAATATATATTTTATCTATTTTAAAATATATTTGCATTTTATATATTGATATTGTATATTTTATATATTTCTATTTTATATGTATAATATAATTTATATATTTATATAATATAAATTTTTATATATTTAAATATATTTATATTTTATATATTTATCTATATTTAAATTTTATTTAATATATATTTATTTTTAATTTAATATTTATGTAATCTATTTACATTAAATATATAAAATATATTTAATGTTTTTAATATATTTTATATTAAAAACATTAAATATTTGTCTATTTTGTACAGGGGGAAAATCTTTGGTGCTATAAACTGAAATTCCTTTATTCAGTAATCAGTCCTCTGTTTGCAAGAGATTTCTGCTCATCAATCCAATAAATTATGGAAATGGTGAATCCAAAATCTTTATTTTTTGTTTAACAGCCTGTGCTGGGTCAGACCATTGTTCCCTCCATCCACTGTCCTGTTTTATCCAGATCCATTCCCCCCAAAATGAGGGAAAAGAACAAAAAGAAATTCAAGATTCCCCTGATCTCTGAGCATTGATTTATCTGACCATAACTGTGAGGATAATTACATTGCAATTATTAAGACTCCAACCAAGACTTGGACCATTGAGCATCAGCTCAGCCAAATCATTTTTGCTTCTGTCCAGCTCCGTGTGCCACCATTTGCCGAGGGAAATGAACACGAATTCAGCAGCTCTGCAGGTTTTGGGAACATTCCCTCACCCAAAGGGCAGGGAAAAAACATCTCCAGGGATTTAAACACCGTCACCCCCCACCCAAATATTTTACAGCTTCATGCCTGACAGAAATGACAAAAAAAGCCCTGGAATGTCCTTCCAAGTGACACTGCAGGAGACAGGGAAAACAGCAGGGACAGGAGCCAAAGCACTGACCAAATGTTTCCACTTTGTGGCAGGAAACAAAAATAAGTGTTGACAAATGAAAGCACAAGAGCTGGGCTGGGCAAGAGGCTCTTCAGCGTTTCCCTGTCTGGGTTTTGCTTTCTAATGTTGACACATGCAGAAAGCAAACAAACAAACAAAATGAAAAATCCTCCCCGCTGTGCCTGGATCTGGGAACACATCCCAGAGCCAGGGAAGGTGCCAGCCCTTGCAGCAGGCTTGGCTGGCACCAGCAGGGACATGGGGACACTGGGGACATGGCAGAGAGCTCTGACACCTCTGAGAGCCCCTTGTCACAGCTGGCACCAGGCAGGGACACTGGGGACACAGCAGAGAGCTCTGGAGGGTCACTGACACTTCCAAGAGCCCCTTGTCACACCAGGCACAAGCAGGGACACTGGGGACATTGGAGACAAGGCAGAGAGCTCTGACACCCCTGAGAGCCCCTTGTCACTGCTGTCCTGGCACCAGCAGGGACACTGGGGACACAGCAGGGAGCTCTGCAGGGCCACCCTGACACCTTCAGGAGCCCTTTGTCACAGCTGGCACCAGGCAGGGACACTCAAGACAAGGCAGAGAGCTCTGACACCCCCTTGTCACACGAGGCACCAGGCAGGGACACTTGGGGACACTGGGGACAAGGCAGAGAGCTCTGACACCTCGAGAGCCCCTTGTCACTGCTGTCCTGGCACCAGGCACCAGCAGGGACAATCAGGACAGGGCAGAGCTCTGCAGGGTCACCCTGACACCTCCAAGAGCCCATTGTCACAGCTGGCACCAGGCAGGGCTGGAAGGGCACAAGAAGTGCCACCTGCCCTGCTCTGGCTGGGGACAGGGTGACCTCGCTGTGCCCTGGGGCAATCAGGTCCCTCTGGCCCAAATGTGACAAATCAGGAGCAAAAAGAGCTGAGGTCACCCTGAGCAGGAGGACAAAGCCCTGGCAATGACAGCAGGGCTGCCTTCAGCCCTGCCTGAGCTGGGGCTCCTCAGAGAACCATGATGGGACACAAAAATGGGTCCTTTTCCCCCAAACCACTCCACACCAAGAAGTGGCCCCCATAATGATTTCCCCATTTTCCAGAATTCTCTTCCCCTGCGCAATCACAGCCGAGGGATCCACACTCTGCTCATAACTCATTAAAATGCCCCAAAACCAGAAGGAGGTGTTAACTCTGAGCTCATTATCCAGCCTGGCTCCCCAGCTAACCAAGAGGAGGAGGTGAGGAGCAATCCCCAACCCAGAGCAGAACCTTCCTCTCCTGTTCTATCCCTCCTGACCCAGGAGAAGGAGGTGAGTTAACCAAGAGGAAGAGGTGAGGAGCAATCTCCGTCCCAGAGCAGAACCTTCCTCTCCTGTTCTATCCCTCCTGACCCAGGTGAGCAGATCCCAGCAATCAGAGCAGTGCAAAAATACTGAATTTCAACCCAAAGCGTTCATGAGGGAATGAATTTGGCCAATTCAGCGGAACAAGAGCTGTCCCTCACCCTCCACGCAGGGCAGAGCTGAGGGGGAAGGGTTCAGACTCCGCTGTCTGGCAAAGCGAGGCTGCTTTTGGCTGCAAGCACAGTAAAACATTTGCAGAACCAGCACAAGCACCCTGAGCTGCCATCTGACTGTCTGGGGGGAACTGGGACAGCAGAATGGGAAGAGGAGAGGATGAGCAGCAGCTCTTCCTCCTCAGAGCTGGCTCCAGCTCAGTCTGAGGAGGAGTTTGTGGGGCTGCTGCAGCTTTAGACCACCAGGAGTGAAACTGTGGGCCCAGAAATCAGCCCTGGGGGTGTGGTGTGATGGGCTTTGCGATCTGAGAGCTTTCCTTTGCAGGAGAACACATTCAGCCACACCATCCCACAGGTAATTCCACGTTTAAGCAGGACAATGACACCTTCAGCCTCTCCCTCAGCACAGGATCCCCCTGAGCACCCAAACCCAGTCCTGGACCCCTCCTGCGCCAGGCTAAGCAGGGCTGGAGCGAGCTAATGGTGCAGAAGTGATGGATACAGACACTGCTTATGTAAGGCTCATTTCTCGAGGAAACTCAGCTAAAAACAGCACTGAGGAGCTGTGTCGCCTTCCACACGCTCCGAGGTTAAATCAACCCTGCTATAAAACGTCCCTGAAAGGCTTTTTTCCTTCCCCAGGCGCAGCAGCAGCAGCACAGCCCCTGCCTTTGCAAGCCCTCATCATCTCCAGGAGCAGGAAAACATCTGGAGTGGAGAAACGATTCCCTGACGCCTCCCAAAGGACGCTGCGACAGCAGCTCTTCATTCCTGAATAAAAACCCTCTCCAAAGTAATTAGCATTCCTCCAAAGTGGAGTAATTATTCTCCAGTGAAGTCACTCGTGGTGGCCGAGCAGCTGATTCTGCAGGAGCTTCTGCCACCCCAGGGAATGCCAAGCAGCTCCTTCCCCCTGGAGGGAGGGCAAATGGAATCGGGGACCAGAAATGGGAAAAGGGAACCAGGAATGGAATTGGGGAGCCAGAAATAGGAAAAGGGAACCAGAAGTGGAATTGGGGAGCCAGAAATGGGAAAAGGGAACCAGAAGTGGAATTGGGGAGCCAGAAATGGAACTGGGGACCAGAGCTCTTCAGGAGATGCTGGAGCCCACTTCAGCCACAGAATCTCAGAATAACAGAACCACAGAATCACTGAATCCCAGAATAATGAGATTGGGAGACCTCTATGATCATGGAGCCCAACCCATGCCCTAACACCTCAACTATAGCACCAAGTGCCATGTCCAGTCTGTTTTTAAACACCTCCAGAGATGGTGATTCCACCACCTCCCTGGGAAGAACATCCCAGTGTTTTATTATTCTTTCAGTGAAAAATTTCTTCCTAATATCCAACCTATCCCTTCCCTGCCATAGCTGGAGACTGTCCCCTCTGCTTCTGTCAGTTGCCATCTACCACTTTCAAGGAAAATTCATTTTTCTGCTGTTTTATAACTGCTGGCAGGAATTCAAGGAGAAAGGTCAAATTCTTTCCCTGCCCCTAAAGAGGAGACAACAGCTGGGCCCAGCTCAGAGAGCACCCAGAGGGAAGAGGATTTTTATGAACTCCCAACCATGCCCAGAGCCTCAGAAGAGCAGGATTTTACAAGGCACCAGAGACTCCAGCATAAATCAGAGGGCTGAAGGAAAGCTGGCTGGGACTCTGCAGCTCCTGGAACTGCTTGTTCTCCAATAAAAGGACACGAAAGACAAGTGATTCCTGAATATACAACCCTGTGTTGTGCTCCTGTGCAGAACAGCCACACCAGGGGCTCACAGGAGCTTCTCCTTGCCAAAAAAACCCCAAATCAGCAAAAACAGAAGGGTTAACACAGAGCAAAACGGCCTGGGATGATTTTCCTCTGGGCTGGGCTTCTGCTGAAACGTCCTGATCTATCTTTGGAGCTGCTCAGCATATTTGCTCAGCTGATTTGCATAGGCAAATATAAACTGTGCTCTCAAAAAATTGCTCAAGCAGAGTCGGGAGCAAATTAAACACTCAGGCTGAGGGGGAGGGAGTGAGAGAAAGTTGTAGCTCTCGTGTGCTCTGCTCCTGGAGCTGCTCTGAAAGCAGAGAGACTTGAAAACATCAAGTTCTGGGGGAAAACATGACAGGAGAGGCAGGCAAGGAAAGGAGATGCACGAGTGGTTTATTCGTGAATATTTCACGCTGATGTGGAGAGCTGGAGCTGTCAGCACTGACAGGGATTGCATCTCTGTGCTGGTGCCTGCAGGGTCCCAGGATGGGGGAAGAGATGGGAAACTTGACTCCATGTTTCAGAAGGCTGACTTATTATTTTAATAATAAATAAATAACAATATGTATTATATTAAAACAATAATATCTATTATATTAAATATACATTATTTAATATATAATATCTTATATTAATATATATTATGTAAAAACTATACTAAAATAATAGAATAAAGGATTGAGGGTAGAGATGAGAATCTTGACTCCATGTTTCAGAAGGCCGACTTATTACTTTAATAATAAATAAATAACAATATGTATTATATTAAAATAATAATATCTATTATATTAAATATACATTATTTAATATATAATATACTAATATCTTATATTAATATATATAATATAAAAACTATACTAAAATAATAGAATAAAGGATTGAGGGTAGAGATGAGAATCTTGACTCCATGTTTCAGAAGGCTGACTTATTACTTTAATAATAAATAAATAACAATATGTATTATATTAAAATAATAATATCTATTATATTAAATATACATTATTTAATATATAATATACTAATATCTTATATTAATATATATAATATAAAAACTATACTAAAATAATAGAATAAAGGATTGAGGGTAGAGATGAGAATCTTGACTCCATGTTTCAGAAGGCTGACTTTTATTATTTTAATAATAAATAAATAATAATATATATTATATTAAAATAATAATAATATATTATATCAAATATATATTATTTAATATATAATATATTAATATATATAATATAAAAACTACACTAAAATAATAGAATAAAGGATTGAGGGTAGAGATGAGAATCTTGACTCCATGTTTCAGAAGACTGACTTTTATTATTTTAATAATAAATAAATAATAATATATATCATATTAAAATAATAATAATATATCAAATATATATTATTTAATATATAATATATTAATATATATTATATAAAACTATACTAAAATAATAGAATAAAGGATTGAGGGTAGAAATGAGAATCTTGACTCCATGTTTCAGAATGCTGACTTATTATTTTAATAATAAATAATGGCTGGTTTATTTAATAATAAATAAATGGATGGTTGGCACCTGCAAACATGGCTGGACCTGGGAAATGCTGAATTAGGTTGAAATTGTGGTAATTTGGATCATCAGAGATATCCCTCCCCTACAAGGATTTTCCCAGCAGTTTTAAATCCTGACCCTTCCCAAAGCTGCCTCACAACAAGGAAAATAAAACCCAAAAAGAATTGGTTTGCCCAGGGGAATTTGGGCTCCAGGAAAACCCCAAATCAGGGTTTATTTTGGATAAAGGATAAACCAAAATCTGGATGGGTAGAGTTGGCACCTCCAAGGGCACCTGCAAACACATTTGGACCTGGCATAAACTGAGTAAGTTGAAATTTTGGTAATTTGGATCATCAGAGAGATCCCTCTACAGGGATTTTTCTAGAAGTTTAAAATCCTGACCCTTCCCAAGCTGCCTCAAAACAAGGAAAATAAAACCCCAAAAAAATTGGTTAGCCTGGGGGATTTGGGCTCATTCAGTAACAGAACCAGGAAAAGTTCCCAACAATTCACTGCTGCTGCCTTTGATGTGCTGCAGAACTCCTGCCAGGCCAGGGAGCATCTGGGGCACATTCTGGGGGAAATTCTGGAGCTGAGGCTCCCCTGAGCAGCACAAAGGATCCTCAAACACTCCCAGAGGAGCAGAGTGAGGAATCCTTTTTGTTCTGGGCCTGTAACATCAGGAAACCTGTCAGCTTCCATTCCACTTGATGACTGGGGTAAATCTCTCTGTCTTTTGTCTATTCCTGCTTTTCTTTCCTTTCTTTTATGGGTTTTTCTTTTTCTTTTTTTTTTTTTCCCTGAGAAGAAGTTGAAGTGAAAAATGAGAAGCAAGAATTGCATTGTCAGACAGAAACACACACATGTAATGAATTGTAAGCTGCTTGACCCTTCCTGGGTATTGATTCTGCTCTTTAAGCATGGGCTGCTTTGCAGGAGCTGATAAAAGGCAAAAAAAAAAAAAAAAAAAAAAAAAAAAAGAAATCTGCCAAATAAAAATTGAACCCAGGATTTTCTTATTTGAAGCTGAAGCTTGTCACTGGCAGAGCTGCCTGAAGCACCATAATACACTGCAATTTCTTCGTTCTCCCCAAACACCATTTTCTGTGTGCATGAGAAACTTGCCTGCTTTCATTTATCACACTTTTTTATCAGCAGGGAAAATGTAAATAATTGAGACAAAAAAAAAAAACAAAAAAAACAAAAAAAAAAACAAAAAACCAAACCAACCATTCTAAAAAAAGTGTTTTGCTTTCTGGGATCCCATCTCCCATCAAAGCCTTAAAGATGCTCATGAAATATTTCCCCACACCAAAGGAGCATTTTTATGAGAAGACATATTTCGTGGAGAGCAAAAATATATTACAAAATTTGCATTTCTCCAACAGCTGCAGTAAATCCTCATCTCACAGGGATGCTGAGAGAGAGGAACACTAAGCTTTAAGCAGTTTTAGAAACACATCTTCAGCTGGCATAAATCAACTTATTTCCACCAAAACAGCAGCTTTTGAGGCCAAATTCTGCTCCAGAAAGGAGTTCCAGGTGACAATTTGGCACCTTAATTTTGCAGAAATAAGGGAAGTTTTTTAAGGAAGTTTTCCTTTCCAAACTTGAAGCATGGAGTGCCTTAAATCCCCCTGGATAAACCCAGCGGCTCACACTTAAAACTGTCAGGGTTTTCATCAGTTATTCCCAATAATTCAAATTATTTGGAGCAGGGGAGGGAGCAGTCCTGGAACTCCTGTTTGATGGATGGGCATTGCAGCAGCAAGGAAGGACAGGTGCTCAAAGGAAATAAAAGTACTCAAAGAAGAGCCTTGCCAGGGAATTTTCCACACACAGAAATATCATTTACTCCCCCATGAACCCATCAGGCCAAATGAAAAAAAAAAAAAAACAACCACAAAAAAATCCAAAAAGCCAACAAAAAACCCACCAAAAAAGTCCCAAAAAAAAAAAAAAAAAAAAAAACACAAAAAAACAAACCAAAAAACACCTCCAAAAATAACAAACCCAAAAAATAAAACAAAAGCCCCAGAAAAGCAGCTCTTTACACCTTTTTTAGCACAATGGGGAAACAATGAAAACTCAATTGCTGGAGCTCCAAAATTCAGCTGCTCCCAAGAGATTTTCAGCTTTTTGCTCTGCTTTGTGTGGTGTTTTCTCCCTTTTTTTATAGCAAATACTCGTATTTTACCAATCTTTGTTAAATGAGAGGTAAAGCTTGATATTTCTAGGGTATGTGGTGTCTGACCTTCCTGAGCAGCACAGGGACATTTGGATAAATCCCAAATTAACAGCTGGGCACTCCTGGATGGATTTTAGCAGCTCCCCTTGATGCTCCTGTGCCCCAGCCTGGGTGAAATGAACTCATCCACCACTGACAAATCCAGGGAGAGGCTGCACAGATCCCTGAATTTTCCCTAATTTTCTTCGTCCTTTCCTCAGTACAGCCCCTAGACGCACTGAAATAATTTTAAAAACCCCTCAATAAACAACCCAAGAGAGAGAAAAGTGCTGTGTCGACATTTCTGGGCCAAGAGGAGGAGGAGGAGGAGGCAGAGCTGGGAATGAATTACAGAGCAGCTGCTGTCTCACTGACAGATATCCCTGCTCTTTAAAACACACTCTTCTCCCCCAAAAAGAGATTTTTCCTCCTTCCCCTGGCACTCCAGGCTGGAGGGAGACTCACAAAAAGCAACAGCAGAAAGTTTTCCTACCTTATCCTGCAGCTTTGTGGTCAGAGCAGATGGAAAAATCAGCTGGCACCTACAGCCACAGCAATGTATAACCGTAAACTAAAAATGTACCAAAAAAATCCCAAACAAACAAAAAAAACAATGAAAATGTCCAGAAGAACATCCTAAAAGGCGAGCAGGGCCTGGAGCTGCTCAATAAATCTCCTGCAGAGGTGGTGACCCAGGTGATGGGGATTTGGGGATGTTGGCTTTAGCTGAAACACCTGGGGAGGGAATTGGTGACACCTGGGGAGGGAATTGGTGACACCTGTGAAAGAAATTGGTGACACCTGGGGAGAGAATTGGTGACACCTGGGGAGGGAATTGGTGACACCTGGGGAGGGAATTGGTTGCACCTGCAGAAAGTGTTTGTTTCACCTTGAGCAGGATTCCTAAAAGTGTTTTAATTACCCCCAAACCCACCTGCTCCAATGCCATCAAGGCCTATGGGGTTGGTGGCACCTGTAGGTGGTTTTTAATTGACAGAATAAATTTATAGTGAGGATTGAAGGAAATATTTTCCCAAGGGAAAGCGCGAGGTGAAAACTTCAAATGGAATTGTCCCAGTTGATGGGATCAGCTGCATGGCCAAGGACTCCTGGAACAATCCAGGGTAAATTGTCACCCTCATATTTTCTAAAAAATCCCTTTGCCCAGGATTTTTCTCCTGGGAAGCTGAGAAGCCTCAGAGAAAAAAGGAAAACAATAATTATCTGATTTCCTTCTCCTGTGTTTTGCTGCTTTGGAATGTGTTTGGACATTGTTTATCCAACTGGTCATTGTTTCATTGGTTTCGTGTGAATTGTTTTGACTTAATGACCAATCAGGCTGTGTCAGGACTCTGGAAGAAGTCAGGAGTTTTCATTATTATCTTTTTAGCCTTCTGCCTGTATCCTTTCTCTATTCTTTAGTAAAATTTTAGTATAGATAATATATAATATAATATAATATAATATAATATAATATAATATAATAATAAATGAGCCTTCTAAGAACATGGAGTCAGACTCATCATTCCTCCCTTTGACAGGGCTCTCAGAAAATCCCACATTACCTCCTCAGTTATCCTCCAGAATTCCCAAATCCCTGCCCAGCTCCCTTGGACAGCTCACCATGGAGCTCTGATGGATTTCTGTGCTTTTCTGCAAGAAGTTCCTGTCTCACAACACATTTGGGTTTGCAAAGTGGATAAATTTCCTTTTAAGGATGCCCTCTTTGCCATCCCTGGGGAACAGCCACAATTATTATCCAAATGACGCCGTGATGCAAATGCTCAGGCACCTGAAATTTCCCATCTGTTAAGACTCATTAACAAGACTTGAAATTCCTTGATTCCGACAGAAAATACCTGAGAAAACACAGGTTTGGGGTAAAAAGTGAGTGGGGCTGGCTGAATTCCTGAATTACTACTTCAGAACTGAGCTTTAGTCCAGGCCCAGCTTTTGATCAGAGAGAGGCAGAGAAGGGCCTCAAGGTCTAAAATTCAGTGGAGAGGGAACCAAGGGAGAAACTTTATGCTGATCACATGGAAAATAACATCAAAGCCCAACAATAAAGTGAATTTATTAAACTCCCCCCCATCCCCCCCAAAAATTATTTAAAAATCAATCAGTATTGAACCTCCATAACAAAGGAATCATAAACTCCTGGCAGAGTAATGAACTTGGGCTGAGCACAAAGATCCCCTCAGCTGCTCAATCCTCCCCTGCTCCACTCAGAATCTGCTCTAAATTTCATATTGTCTTATTTCACAATATGAAATATTGTATTTTATAAGATTTATCCCCTGAGCCATGGGGATGGTGTAGCATTTAAATAAAATTATTTATTAATAATTTCTAATTAATATCTATATCTATTAATATTAGATAATAATAGATAATAATTATTATCTATTAACAATTTACCTATTAATATCTAATAATAATTTCCCTCAATAATATCTATACAAAGCATGAATTACCCCCATAAGGCACCAAAACACACTCAGGGTTTTCAAAACCCCAAAGCCCAAAAGCTGAATGTCACCTGAAGACACCTGAATGTCACCTGGATGTCACCAGGATGTCACCAGAATGTCACCCAAAGGGACAGACTGTCCTTCCTCCTCTGCGTCCCCAGCAAGCAGTGCCTCGCTAAAATGAATCACTCTTATCAGGGAAATGGATCAAAACTTGGATAATGGCTCTCCTCAGACTCAGCAGTGAGATATTTTTTATTTTTTACAGAACTGATTTGGAAATGCTCCTAATGATACAATTAAGGGATCAAGAACAAGTTAAGCTGGGCTTAAATGGCTCTGAAGCAGCATCAGATGCATGAAAGGCACCAAAATAATTCTGCAGGAAGGTTCTGGCACGCAGGAATGAGTTTTGTCTGGTCGGGGTTTTAAACCAGGGCTGAAATTCCCTCAGACAGGGATTTTACACCCTGTCAGGGTCTCCACGAGTCACTGCCAGTGTGGTTTCGGTGGCTGCAAAGCTTTCACCCTCATTGGCAGGCCCCACAAATCCACCAGCAGCAGCGTGGCAAATTAAAGCCTGATATTAGTGAGCTTTGCTTTCTTAATCCCTCTGAAATATCCTTTAAAAGAACCTCAGGCATCAAATTCTTGGTTTAAACCAATCCTGGAATTTTTCAGCCTGCACCAAGCAGGGCAAGAGTTAAAGCATCCCATAAAAATAAAAGCTTGTGTATGGGGAACTCCATAAAATTCTTCAGAAAAGATGAACAATATTGTCTGCCTTCATTTGTGAGGTTCTGGAATTTAGGAAACCTGGGATTAAACCAATCCTGGAATTTTTCGGCCTGCACCAAGCAGGGCAAGAGTTAAATCATCCCATAAAAATGAAAGGTTGTGTGTGGGGAACTTGGTAAAATTGTTTGGAAAAGATGAGCAATATTGGCTGCCTTCATTTAGGGTGCCGGAATTAAAGAAAAATAGGATTAAACCTCAAAATTTGAGGCATCACAAATTCCTCTGCTCCTTCCCAAAGCCCCTCCCTCCAAGAGCAGTTGAGGATGCAGCATTTGGAGCCCAGAGTGATTTAGAAATTGCCCCCATTTTTTATCTCCCTGATTCCCGAGCATAAGTCACATCCTGATTGAGGAGCGGATCAGATCTCAAATTATTTGTATTTTTTTCCCTGATTGAGAGTACATTTGTGGTGAAAGGAGCGCTGTGTGTTTTATTTACAACGCCATGCCTGGCTCCGAGATTGCCCAAACCCAGTGATAAATTCCTGCTTTGTTCTCCTCACAGCATTTTCCTGCCTCTTTAGTGGGAGCTTTATGACTTTTTTTTTTTTTTTTTTTTTTTGCTGCAATATGAATTCGCCAGCCTATAGATATGTATTCTTTTAATAATAAATACAATGTTTACAGGAATAAAACCTCCAGCCCAGACAGAATTATGTGCCTGCACAGGGATGGCAGAGCCAGAGGCTCCCAGCTCTTCCCAGGGGTGAGAACTGCAGCTCCAGGAATAAAAAGCTTTTTTCCCCAGTTTTGGTACACTTTGGAGCAGGTTTTGTTCTTAAAAAATCACCCAGGAGGAGAAGGGGGGCACAGACAGGTCTCAAACACCAGGCTGGATGCATTAAAGCTTTCCTTGAGCTCTGACCTGAAAGGTTTTTTCCCAAATTTGCTACCAGATAAATTCCAGATTAGAGCAATTTTTTTCCCCAGTTTTGGTGTCAGATAAATTCCAGATGTGAGCAGGTTTTTTTTTCCCCAGTTTTGGGAAAACTTATCTGGCCAGATAAGTTCTAGGTGGGGACAGGTTTTATCCTGGTTTTGGTGCCAGATAAATTCCAAATGAGAGCAGATTTTTATCCCAGTTTTGGTGGCAGATAAAATTCCAGGAGAGAGCAGGATTTTTATCCCACTTTTGGTATCAGAGAAAATTCAGGTGAGAGCAGTTTTTCCCCAGTTTTGGTATCAGATAAATTCCAGTTGTGAGCAGTTTTTTTCCCAGTTTTGGGAAAAATTATCCGGCCAGATAAGTTCCAGGTAAGGGCAGGTTTTATCCCAGTTTTGGTTCCAGATAAAATCCAGCTGAGAGCAGGTTTTTTTCCCAGTTTTAGTACCAGATAAATTCCAGATGAGAACAAGTTTTTTGTCCCACTTTTGGTACCAGAGAAAATTCAGATGAGAGAAATTTTTTCCCCAGTTTGGTACCAGATCAATTCCAGGTCAGAGCAGATTTTTATCTCAGTTTTGGTACCAGATAAAATTCCAGGTGAGATCAATTTTTTAACCCACTTTTGGTACCCGATAAAATTCAGGTGAGAGCAGGTTTTCTCCCAATTTTGGTACCAGAGAAAATTCTAGATGGGAGCAGGTTTTCCCCCGCTTTTGGTACCACATAAACTCCAAATGGGAGCAGTTTTATTCCCACTTTTGGTGCCAGATGAAATTCCAGGTGACAGCAATTTTTTAACCCAGTTTGGCACCAGGTAAATTCCAGGTGAGACCAGATTTTTTCCCATTTTTGGTATCAGATACGAGCAGTCTATTCCCATTTTTGGTACCAGATAAGTTCCAGATGAGAGCAGGTTTTTTCCCCCAGTTTTGGTGCCAAATAAATTCCAGGTGAGAGCAATTTTTTTTCTGATTTTTGGTGCCAGATAAGAGCATTTTTTTATCCCATTTTTGGTACCAGATGGAATTCCAGTGTTCTGAGGGACAGAGGGACAGGTCCCTGCCAGGTGCAGACCTCAGGGGCTGCTCCCTGTGCTAAACCCAGCCCGGCTGCAGCTGCAGCCCCCAGAGCAGAGCAGAGCAGAGCAGAGCAGATTGTCACTGCTGTCACACCGAGGGATTTCCAGCTCATCCAGCCCACAGCATTCCCATCCAGCCAGGAATTACCAGATCTGAGCTCTCCTGAGTCACCGTGGATTCCTCCAGATCCCTCACTGTGCACTTCTACAGATCAAAAACCCCCAAAGCTTCTCCTCTTCCCATGTGCTTTGTGATTATTCAGCTGGGGGTGACATTAAATCCAATTAATCCTCAGGCTCCCGGGGCATTTTGCCATCAGCAACTCAGCACAGGGGAAGGGAGCAAAATGATTCCTTTTCTTTGTCGCTGGTCCTCCCAGAAATATCACAGCACTGAAGGGGATCAATGAGAATGTGCTGCTACACTTCCTTAATGCTTTATTACAGGCACCAGGGTCCTGCTAAACAGCATAATAAAATATCAATAAACACACTCTGCTGGAAAGGCTCCTCATGCTGCTGCAGTTTCTGCACCTCGAGCAGGATTTCTGCAGCTGGGGATGTCTCAGGGCTGCTCTGGAAGGATGGGAATGGATGGAAAAATGAATGGATGGATGGATGGACTCACAGGGCTGTGGGGCTTAGAGGCTAAAAGAGGAGAGGAGAAATATCACAATGCTGATGCCCACGGAAATTGTTGTGGTTTCAGCCTCCAGCAGAAAGAGAAATCCCAAAATGTTCATTTGAGAGCAAGACAGATTCTCCTCACTCAACAGCAATCCCAGAGAAAAAGGAGCAGAGCAGCACTTTGGTTCCAGATTTGAAATCTCAATAAACACACTCTTTGCTGTAGAGACTCCTTGTGCTGCTGCAGTTTCTGCACCTCGAGCAGGATTTCTGCACCTGGGGGTGTCTCAGGGCTGCTCTGGAAGGATGGGAATGGATGGATGGATGGATGGATGGATGGATGGATGGATGGATGGATGGATGGATGGATTCACAGGAGAGGAAAAAAAATCACAGCACCAGAGGAAGGCTGATGCCCACAGAAATTGTTCAGCCTCCAGCAGAAAGAGAAATCCCAAAATGTTCATTTGAGAGCAAGACAGATTCCCCTCACTCAACAGAAAAAGAAACACAGCAGCACCTTGGTTCCAGATTTGAAACTTGGATTTTGGGGGCTGTACAAAGGGAAAGGTGGTGAATACATGCGCAGGAGTAGGAAAAAAATATAAAAAGGCCTAAATGAATTGTTGTGATCAAGCCCAGGTAAAAGTTGGTTTTGATGATCGATGAGAAACGCCAGGATTTTCATTCTGGTAAAAAAGAAAGGCTTTGACCTTCCCCCAGAGCAGGAAATCCTCTCTCCATCCTGCTCCAGTTTTGATATCATCTTTCCTTTAGTGCCTCTGCTGAGAGTACCGGAGCAAAGCTGCTCTGCTGGGGGATGCTGCAGGTACAGCACAAATCTCCTTTTCTCTGAGCAGCCTTTGGCTCTGTGCAGCCTCAATCCCAGCCAGGCTGTGCCTGAAAAATCCCTGCTGACCACAGCTCTGTCCTCCAGCTTCCCCCGGGGCCTTGGCAGAGCACCTGATGAAGATGTCTGCTCTGACACGGAGCTATTATGCTGTTTACAAGAGATCTGTCACAGACAAGCGCCTGCTGCACAGGAGCCATTTCCTCCCCAGGCAGGGAGCAGAGCATGTCCCAAATTAGCTCCTGAGGATGGAGCAATTCCAACACACCCAGCCACAGCCCCGCAGCGAGTTTGGCTTGTGACCTGTAAATTGTCTCTGGTTTCTGCTCCCTTTCCTTCTTTGTTTGGCTTCTGAGCCTTGCAGTTCATCCAATAATTCAGCTGGAGAGAGGGAGAAATTCAGAGGGGAGGGGCAGGGCATGGCAAGGCTGAGAAATACCTGCTGGGAATGCTTTGGAAATCACCCAGAAGTGGGAATAGATCATTATGGAGGGGACTGTTAGCGTGGAAGGAGCAGACAGGAGCCTGATGGAGAGGCTGCAGTGCCAGCTCACTTTGGCTGCCCACGGAACGCCTTCCCTGATCCCTTCATTTCAGGGCAGCAGCAATCCTGCAGGAATCCTTGTCTTCCCCTGGGGTGTCTCAGCCAGGGTGCTGCACACAGGAGGGGCTGGGGGAGGCAGGGGGTGGCGAAGGGTTAATTTCTCTCATCATAAATTCAGCCTGCCGTGAATTCAATTCCGCGACGCCGCGCCTGTGACGTGAGTGAATCGCAGGCATAAAGCAGGGCAGGGAGGCAGGAGCGGCGTGTGGAGGGAATGGCAATGCCTGGGGAGGCAGGGCCATGGCTCGGCCCAGCAGGACAGACAGACAGACAGCCCCAGGGTGCCCCTGCATCCACCAGCATCACCCAAGGATGCATCTCCTTGGAGGTGGGCTGGGCTGGATGGGTTCAGTGGAGGACACCAGCAGGTCTGGGTCTCTTTTGCTTCATAAAAGCTGATGTTCCTCTTTGTTGGGGAAGATGAAACAGGAAAGCCTTATCAATAGGATTGCCTGGCAAAAGATTTTGAGAATAAGGAAACTATAAGTGAGACTGAAATGAAAGTAAGCTTTGAGATCCCTCAGTTACTGAACAACTGGAAAACAATGGTGTGGCTGGCTGAAGGTGATCCCCTTTTGATGGAACAACACCCTCTGCTTGCAGACAGCTCCAAGGGTCAGGGCAGACCCTACAGCTTGGCAGAAGGGGCCCAAAGAGGAGTTTTTAGGGTTTAAAATGTAACACAGGATGGTAATGTAATGATTCCTATAGGCTGCATGGAAATGCTGTAGGATTTGTATCTTGGACTAGATTGGTTAGTGGGAATTAGAATATTCAACACAGAAGAAAATTTATGGTATTGTAATGGGAACCTCACTCTCTTACCCTCTCACTCTCTCACCCTCTCATCCTCTCTCCCCCTCTCTTTTCTCTATCCTGCTCTGAGCTGTGCCTGGCAGCTCCCAGCAGGGCCCTGCACGCAGGCCCTTTGCAATAAACCCCAAATTCCAAGCCCTGGCTTCAGAGATCTCTCATCTTCATCCATCCCCACCCTCCTACACCCATCACTCCTACATCTCTTGTTTTCCTGACTGGATTTTCCCAGAAGAAGAGCCCTGGACACCTGCTGTACTGGGTGTGGAGCTGTACAAACACTGGTGGGTTCTCCCCGTTCCTAAAAGGGCATTTCCTGGTGGATTCTCCCTGTTCCTAAAAGGGCATTTCCTGACACTCCCACTGAAGGTATTCCTGCTCCACATGTTCCAAAACCCCTCCAGGTGGGAAAGCACTGCAGGTTCACTGAGGCCTGACATGTGAAATCTCACAGGCCGCAGGAGCTCTGCTCCCTCCTCTCCCTGAACCCTCCCTGCTCCGTTCCCAGAGCTGAGCTCACCCTGCCCTCCCCAGCCCATTGCTCCTCCAAAAACAGACCCACGCAGCTCCCCCACCCAGGTGACCTTGTCCAGGGCCAGCGCCGCATGTGTGGCTCTTGGCAGCACAACGTGACAGTGACCTGAGCTGGCCTCCCTGTGTGAGCCAGCAGCACCTCCTGGCAGCCCCGAGGGGAGCCCGGCAGCAGGGACAGCCTGCCCTGCCCTGTGTGCCCCTCTCTGGGTGCCCCTGTGGGCTGTGAGCCCTGTGAGGGGCTGTGCTGCTCTGCTGTCCCCTCCCACGGTGGCTCTGTGGTCCCCAGTGCTGTCACTGCGCCTCGGCCCTGCTGAAAGTGAAGCTGATGCTGTGTGACACCGCACTCCCAGCACATCACACACCCCAGACAGCACCAGCTGAGGCTGCTCCCTGCTTCCCAGCCTGGAAACTTCCAGCACCAGACACCTTTGTCTCCTTGCAAAGAGCTTTTCCAGCGGTGCAGGGGTTCAGTGAGGCAGCTGAGATCAGCCTGTCACAGCCTGCTGTGTCCCCCCCGAGCAGGGTGACTAACACAGCTGCACGCTGGGTCACTGCAGGCTGATCCCTGCTCTGATCCAACAAACCAGCAGTGCCAGCCTTAGAGGAGACTCAGGACTGCCAGCAGCACACAGTCTGCACTGCTTCCCCCTCGGCTGTGCATGGCAAAAGCCATCAATAAGGTCTGGGTAAAAGACTCTGCCCTCCCCTCCTGCTTCTGTGCAAAAACTCATTTCAGCCCTGCAGGCTCCCTTCAGCTGTCTCATCCCTCCTGTGTGCACAGAAACACGGAGCCACAGCCAGGCAGGGGCCCTTTCTATTTGCAGCCACTCACTGATTAAATGCACCTCACCCAGAAACAAGGAGCAGCTCCCAAAACAACCCTGCACCTCCAAAGCAGGCTCCCTTCTGATTGACAGCTTGGGAAAGTTCCTAATGATGTCCCCTGGACACTTTGGGGCCACCCAGCCCAGAGCAGGATGTGATGGCTCAGCGGCTGCACGGCCTCGTTTGTTCTGATTTATATTGCAGAGCCAGCTCCAGCCTCATCAGCCTGGCCTGACCCAGATTTCCCTCTTGCATAGGTCAATAAAAACACAGCAAATAGAACTAATCAGGCACTGAGGATGCACAGTTAATCCAGGCTGGCCCGAACTTAACAGCAGCACTGCAAACTCTGCTGTCAGAGAAAGGAGAGGATAAATCTTTCCCTAAACAGTCAAAGGGAATTGTAAAAAGAACACGCTGTTTCCAGGACAGATAATTCATGAGGATTGGTTTTTTTTTTTCTCTCTCTTAGTCTGGCTGCCTCTGGTGGATGCAGCACAAGCCTCCTTCCCTTCAAGCTCCCTTCTCCACGCCGAGTTTATAAGCAATCACCAAAAGGGCATGAAGTCAGACAAAAAGCAAATGAAAAAAATGTCTGCAGCTGGCTCTGGAGTGTCCAAATAAACCCTGGGTAAATGCCAGGCTGCTCAGTCACCGCAGGGAGCAGGACAAGCTCCTTCCAGCCGTGCAGGGAGCGGTGCTGTGCCCACATCCATGGGCTGGACATGCCATGGGCAGTGCCCGGGGACACCCAGTGCCTCCCAGGACCCACGTGTGTCCCCCACTGTCACCCCAATCAGGACCCAATGCTGAATTTTGGCACAAGCAGGTGTGTCTGTGCTCTGTGGTGACACAGAGCTGGCAGTGTCACCCAGTGACAGCCACCCCTGCTCAGACAGCCCTGTGGGGTGTGCAGGGAGCCAGCAGGGCTGGGCTTGGACGTTGTGTCCCCCTGTGATCCCACTGGGAATGTCCTGTGAGGATGGATGTCCCCGGGTTGTCGCACTCCGGCATCCTCACAGCTGGGCTGTGCTCTCCTCTTGTGGAAATAGCAGGGGGGTGTTACCCAGGCCATACAGACCATGGGAATTACAGGGATGTGTTACCCAGGCCATACAGACCATGACAATTACAGGGATGTGTTACCCAGGCCATACAGACCATGGGAATTACAGGGATGTGTTACCCAGGCCATACAGACCATGGGAATTACAGGGATGTGTTACCCAGGCCATACAGACCATGGGAATTACAGGGATGTGTTACCCAGGCCATACAGACCATGGGAATTACAGGGATGTGTTATCCAGGCCATACAGACCATGGGAATTACAGGGACATGTTATCCAGACCATATAGGTCATGGAAATAACAGGGATGTGCTGTCCAGGCCATACAAATCATGGGAATTACAGGGATGTGTTATCCAGACCATGGGAAATACAGGGATGTGTTATCCAGGCCATACAGATCATCCCTGGGACTCTGAGAGTTCCCAGCTCTCAGGGACACAGCTTTCTCCAAAGAATTGTTTATTCAAAAGATTACAGCGCTTAATCGCAGCTTGGTAAGGCGAGGTTTATCAGCAAGGCTGTGCTCCAAGGCAGCTGACGCACAATGAGTGGGACATGCCCGTGCACAAAAGCTACAGTGGAGCAGTGCTGGAGGTCAGCAAGATTCTGGAGTTTATTTTTCCCCGTGGGAAAGCAGAGCAGGGCCAGGCACGGCTCCCAGAGCCGGGTGACAGCACCAGGTTATTCCAGCACCCACCAGAGCCCTGCCCTGCTCTGCTGGCCCTGGCAAACCCTGCTGAGGGTGGGAATCAGCATTCCCAGAGACGGCTCCTCCCGCTGCCTGCCGGCCCTCCCCATCCCCGCGTCTCGGGCGCCCGAGCATGAGCGTGATGTGATGTGACACCTTCCCCCACACTTTGTTATAAATATCGTGTTTCACTGTAACCGCGTCTGACACCCCCTTGCAGGCATTGGCTCATGCTCGCAGCCGGGGCGCGGGCACGTGTGGGCCGGCCCCGGGAGTGATGGGGATGGGCTGCCCGTGGCCGCCACCCATCAACCCATCCCTGTGCCCACCACCCATCCTGGCCCATGCCCACCAACCATCCATCCATCCATCCCTGTGCGCACCATCCATCCATTCATCCCTGCCCGTGCCCACCATCCATCCATCCATCCATCCATCCATCCATCCATCCATCCATCCATCCCTCCATCCATCCATCCATCCATCCATCCATCCATCCCTCCATCCATCCCTCCATCCATCCCTCCATCCATCCCTCCATCCATCCATCCCTGTGCCCACCACCCATCCCGTGCCTGTGCCCACAATCCATCCATCCATCCATCCATCCATCCATCCATCCATCCATCCATCCCTGTGCCCACCACCCATCCTTCTCTGTGCCCACCATCCATCCATCCATCCATCCATCCCTGCATAAGCCCACCAACCCCTGCCCATGCCCACCACCCATCCATCCATCCCCTGCCCGTGCTCACCATCCATCCTCTCTGTGCCCACCACCCATCCATCCATCCATCCATGCATCCATCCATCCATCCATCATCCATCTGTCCATCCGTCCCCTCTCCATGCCCACCATCCCTGCCCATGCCCCAGCCCAGGGCAGTGCAGGGTGAGCCCGCAGTGCCTCAGGGGGACTGTCCCAGACTCCAGCCCTGCTGGAACACGGATTTCTCCTTTTCCTCGCTCTGGAGCCGAAGATGGAGCTCAGAGGATGGAGCTCAGAGGAAGGAGCTCAGAGGAAGGAGCTCAGAGGATGGAGCTCCGAGGATGGAGCTCCGCGGATGGAGCTCCGAGGATGGAGCTCAGAGGATGGAGCTCAGAGGAAGGAGCTCAGAGGATGGAGCTCCGAGGATGGAGCTCAGAGGATGGAGCTCCGAGGATGGAGCTCAGAGGAAGGAGCTCAGAGGATGGAGCTCAGAGGACGGAGCTCAGAGGTGCCCAGCCCTCCAGCCGATGTTGATTTCGCCACTGCCCCGTCCCTCCGGCCTGTGGCACCCCCGGGCAGCCTGGCAGCGCTGTAGTTATAGGAAATGCCACTAGATGTCTGTCAGGGTCCTGCGCATCACTGCCTGCTGGGGACAGCCCGGCAAAGGGCACAGGGACGGGGTGCCAGCTGTGCCCTGTCGGTATCACCGTCCCAGACAAAATTCCTGGGATTTTTTGGTGGGAAAAACCTCTGTTTGCCGTTTCACAGACTCTCGGAATGGGTTGGGTTGGAAGGGAGATCAAAGATCACTGTGTTCCACCCTCTGCCATGGGCAGGGACACCTTCCACTGTCCCAGGTTGCTCCAAGCTCTGTCCAGCCTGGCTTTGAACACCTCCAGGGCATCCAGAGCTTCTCAGGGCATTCATTTCCTTCTGAGAGTCCATCCAAACATGAACCTATTCATTCTCTGTCAGGATTCTCCCCCCTGCAAGGCACAGCAATCCCGCTGGCATCCCGTGGCTCTGCTGCTGGAATTGCCCACGGCTCTGGGAGCAGAGGCCAAGCCTTGGATGTGCTGCCCAAAAACCATCGCTGAGGCTCCTTCCAGGCAAAGGGCAGCTGCAGCTTTATGGCTTCACCCCTCGGGTGTCTCCGCAGCAGATGCAGGGAAATTACCAGCACTGCTGCGAGGCAATTACTGCTCGAGCTGCTTGAGAAATGCCAGCTCTTTTTCAGAGGAAAATTTGGGATGGAAATCATCTCTTTTTGTGTTTGGGGGAATTTGAGCTCCTTTGGCGCTCAAAAGAAAAGGATGGCAAACGTGTCTTCCTTAATACTGTTGATGTAAAAACACATTAAGGAAACACAAGGATAAAAAGAGGAGAATGTATTTTTGAGCATAAAGGAGAGTATTTTACATATTTTACTATTTTTTATCTACAAAAAAATATTTTTTTCCTATTATAAAGGTATTTATCTTGCTCTGTAATAGAGGTTGAATAAAATCCTACCCAGGTTTAGGTCCAGGTCTCTCCTGCAGAGGTCAGGATAGCACAGGAACCTCTGCATTCAGGGCTGTCCCTCCCCACGGCTTCAGACCAAAGGAATTGTGACAGTAATGGAGCAGAAAAGCAAATTTCTTTCCCTTTTGCTTCATGGGACCAGAGAGGAAACCCTGCTAAAACCTCCAAGAGAGGAGCTGGCAGGGAGAAAAAGGCAAAAGGCAGTTAAAAACTAATGGAGAGGACAGAAGGGAGAGAATCTTGGCTCCCAAGAACCGGGGATGTAAGGAGCACAAAGCATCTGGAAAGGCTCAGGAGTTGTGTCTGAAATGCTCCCCTGGCTGATGTGTCAAGGAGCTTCCAATCGCCTCTCAAAGCTCCCCTTCCCTCCTCCGCCTTTGTAATGGGTGGCTGTTGCTAATTATCTGTAAATGTTAAATGTTCTCTAATTCAATCAGAACAACTTGTTCACAGATGGCAAAGCCTTCATCTGCTCGGCTCAGCGGAGTCGCTGCCTCGAGAGCCGGCGATGGCTCTTCCTTCCCTCCCGGAGAGACGCGGGGATGTCGGGGCACAGGAGGAACCCGGCTCTGTCCCTTGTCCCGGCGGCTGTGACACCGCCCGTGTCCCTGTGTGACCCGTCCTGCCCTGGGCTGGCACTGCGGGCACCAGGGAGGGCTTGGGGAGGGGGTGAGGGTGAGGGTGAGGGTGAGGATGAGGATGAAGATGAGGATGAGGATGAGGATGAGGGTGAGGATGAGGGTGAGGATGAGGATGAGGATGAAGATGAGGATGAGGATGAGGATGAGGGTGAGGATGAGGATGAGGGTGAGGATGAGGATGAGGGTGAGGATGAGGATGAGGAATTTGGGGTGAGAGGTAAGGGGTGAGTGATGAGGGATGAGAGGCGAGGGGTGAGGATGAGAGATTTGGGATTCAGGATGAGAGATGAGGGATGAGGGACGAGGATGAGGGATTTGGGATGAAGATGAAGGATGAGGGGTGAGGATGAGGATGAGGGATGAGGGATGAGGGATGAGGGATGAGGGATGAGGGATGAGGGATGAGGGATGAGGATGAGGGATTCAGACAGACACCAAAATCTGTGATTGTCCCCACTCCTGACGTTACAAGCTGTGATTGTCCCCACCCATGACAATGAGGATGAGGGGTGAGGAAGAGGGTGAGGGATGAGGATGAGGAAAAGGATGAAGGATGAGGGATTTGGGATAAGGGGTGAGGGATGAGGATGAGGGATTCAGGATGAGGATGAAGGATGAGGGATGAGGGGTGAGGATGAGAATGAAGATGAGGATGAAGGATGAAGATGAGGGATGAGGATGATGGGTGAGGGATGGGGGATGAGGGGTGAGGAATTCGGGATTCGGGATTTGGAATTCAGGGTGAGGGATGAGAGGCGAGGGATTTGGGATTCAGGATTCAGATGAAGATTCGGGATTCAGGAGTCGGGATTTGGGATTGGGGGTGAGGGACGAGGATTCAGGATTCGGGATTCAGAATTTGGGATTCAGGATTCAAGATTCAGATTCAGGATTTGGGATTCGGGATTCAGAATTGGATTCCAGATGAGGGATTCAGAATTTGGGATTCAGGATTCGGGATTCAGGATTTGGGATTCAGGATTCAGATGAGGGATTCGGGGTTCCTCCTCTCCCCGCTGCCGCGCTGCCCTGGTCTCGTTGCCAGCCTGCCACAGGTGCCCTGTGTGCTGTCCTGGCTCCGAGGCAGTTGTGTCACAGGCTGGCACGTCCCCTCGCTGCCTGCCCGCTGCTGTCACCTCCTGCCAGCTCCTGTCACATCCCGTGCCCCGCTGACGCTGATCCCCTTGGACTCCTCGTTCCTCCTCTGGTTTTGTGACAGTGAGTGGCACATGCCAGCACTCTGTCCCCTCTCATTCCCTGCTCCTGGCACGTCTGTCCCCCCTGGCCACAGTGCCTGTCTCCTTCCTGCTGCCCAGCTTTGATGGTTAGGGCAGCAAAGCCCTGCCCAGCGCCCAGGAATGGGATCCTAAATCAGGTGACAGGGATCCTAAATCAGGTGACAGAGATCCTAAATCAGATGACAGAGATCCTAAATGACTCACGACATTAAAATCTATGATTGTCCCCACTCCTGACACCAAAATTTGTAATTTTCCCCACCTAAAACACTAAAATTTGTGATTGTCCCCACTCCTGACACCAAAATCTGTGGTTGTCCCCATTCCTAACATTAAAATCTGTAATTGTCCCCATCTCATGACAATAAAATCTGTGATCGTCCCTACTCCTGACATTAAAATTTATGGTTGTCCCCACTCCTGACATTAAAATCTGTGATTGCCCCCACTCCTGACACTAAAATTTGTGATTGTCTTGACACTAAAATTTGTGATTTTCCCCACTCCTGACGCCAAAATCTGAGATTGCCCCCACCAATGACACCAAAATCTGTGATTGTCGCCACCCAAAACACTAAAATCTGTGATTGCTCCCACTACTGACATGACAATCTTTGATTGTCCCCCTCCCATGACACTAAAATCTGTGATTGTCCTGACACTAAAATTTGTGACTTTCCCCACTACTCCTGACACTAAAATTTGTGATTGTCCCCACTGATGACACCAAAATCTGTCTGTGATTTACACCAGGGGCAGGGGGACAAAGGAGGGGACAGCCAGGTTTTCTCCTCAGACCCCAGGGCCACTCCTTGCTGCGGATCCCTAATGATTTATTGAAGCGCCTCCTCTTCCTTCCAGCCCCAGAAAAGGGTCTATCCTCTGATCAGCCAGTGACTCACCCTCTGAGTGATTTAAGATGAGCGCCACAAGCTATTTCTGCTCCTGGAAGGGGAGAAAAATAGACCTCATCCTCCTCCTCCTCCTCATCGTCATCAGGGAGGGCAAACAATGCACCCAGGGGTGTGAGGCTGCCTGGGCTGGGCTGGGCTGCTCCCCACGGCCGAGGGGCTGGCCAGGAGCTGAGGGGGAGGCTCTGGTGTCTCACACAGGTGGATCCGTGCCAGGATGGGATGGAGCAGCTCTCTCTGTGCTGGATGCAGGGTTTGGAGAGGGCTCTGTCAGCCTTGGGGTGCAGGGCCAGCATCGACAGACGCTGCTGAGCACAAATCCTGAGCATCAGCCCAGGCCTGAACCTGCTCTTTTCCATGCCTGTCTCTCCCTCCCTCACAATCTAATCACATTCAGAAAACATTTTCTGGAAGAGTTTTTCCTTTGGAGATACAAAATTGAAATCCTTAAAGACCTTTATACTTTCTCCATGGCACCCCTAAAAGCTGGAGCATAACCTCTACCAACTCCCTGACTCAAATTTCCTTTTTTCTTTCTTTTTTAGCTAAAGGACCATCCCCTTTCCAGGGAAGGAAGATGTCTGGTTGCTCTGATTTATTAAAGACCCCTTATACTTTTTCCATAGCACCCCTAAAGGCTGAAGCATCACCTCCACCAGCTCCTTGACTCAAACTAGTCAGATTTTTTTTTTTTTTTTTTTTTTTTTTTTTTTTTTTTTTTTTGGCCAAAGACCACCTCCTTTCCGGGGAAGGAAGATGTCTGGTTGTTCAGGATGTCAGCAGATTCACAGCTAACATCCAGCCGCTGCTCCAGCTCCTCCAACAACTGGCTGAGGAGAAAGAAAGTCATTAAAGTGTGAGTTATATTGGCTGGAAAAATCCTTGGGAAGGAGCTCCACGCAGAGCCCCAGTGGGCAGAGCGCTGGGCTGCTCTGGAGCGGTGATTAGGGAGGGTTTGTTAATGAAGCAGATTTTAGTGACTGAAGGCAAGCGGAGAGAGACGAGAGCGCTCGGGAAACGCTCTCCTGTGGGGCTGCTGCAGCTGAGGCATCAATCAGCCCAGCTCTGCCAGCTTTTATCAGCTGAGGATGTGGCCCAGGGGGTTTGGGGACCCCTGAGGCCACAGCACCATCCCACCCTCCCAAAACTGCTCAGCTCTGCCTGCTGCCATCCCAGCGCCCTGTGAGGGCACCCAGAGCTGCTTCAGAGCCAGAAAGGTTTCACTGACTTCTCCAAAATTGCCCTTCTTTCCCTGCAATGCCTTTAAATAGGGGGATCCCCCGAGGCAGAGCAGAGGGACCCTGAGGGGGAGCCCAGGCAGCCCTGATGTTCTGATCTCACTGGGATGGAAATCAGCATCACCCACTGATGGAACAGATCAATTCACCCTGTCTGGAGCTCTGCTCCCAGCTCCCTGCGCTGTGCTTTGCCCTGTGGGAGAGATGGAAGGCTGGATCAGGGCTCTCAAAACACCCAACACCATTTTTGCCAGTGTTTATAGGAGGATTGCACCCAAAACTCATCAAAAATATCAGTTTTGTTCCCTATTCCCTCTTCCAACCTGTCATCCCTCCTCCATCTCATTCCTTTCCCATTGTGCCATGTTCCCATTTCCTGCAGCAGATCCCCAAATCTCCAGGTAAGATTTCCTCCCCATTTTCCCCTCAGTGATGAGCAACAGGAAAAAGGCTTGAGGGGAGTTTGTTAGACCAGGACAAGCCCTTCCCCCAGGATAACTCCCTTCAGGTGATGAGAAACATTCCAAACCCTCCAGGGAACATTCCAAACCCTCCAGGGCACTTCCCTGGGGATGCAGGGATGCTCTGCAGCCCTTATCTCTCACCTTATCCATAGCTCATCTCCCTGCCCCTGCTGAATCAGCTGTGACAAGAGGAAATGAGATTGTTTGGGAGCAGGGCTGGGTGGTTTGGGAGAGACAAACCTTTCAGAGAGAGGGAAATTCGCACATCCAAAATTTCTGGGGCGAGGAATCAGATCTTGAGCATTCCTTCTATGTGTCCTTTTGGCACCACCAAAATCCCTGCAGCCAGCAGGGAAAATGAGGCGTTTTCCAAGCTATCTTCCACCAATTTCTGCCCACCCAGCCCAGGATAAAGCCCATCCAGCCCAGCCCCTTCCCATCCAGCCCTTCATCACCAGGGATCGATATCCCACATTGACTAAGCAGGGCCCAGCCATTACCGAGTTCATTTTCCATCACTTAGATGCAGATGGATTCCCTCAGGAGCCCCGGGGTCACCAAAGTTTCATTAACAGAGGCTGTAAAAGTATTTAAATACATTTAGAAGAATCGCTTGACAAATGGAGTGAGCCCACAGCCCTGCTCCTCTCAGGTTATCTTGAAAGAGAAAAGAGACTCTTGCTGCCCACAGAAGGACAAAAAGCCCTTAACAGCTTGTCCCTGCCATTATCCATCTCCAACATTTCACCTCCACAGAGGTCCAATTTCCCCTCAATGCTCCAGATGGAAACCAGTTACTCATCTATCCCCAGCTCTGGGTTAATTCACTGAAAGGGTTTTGGCCTCCAAAATTCCCATGTTTGGTGGCAAACTGAGGCAGGAGGAGATGAAGGCTCAGCCTCAAATCTGGAGAGGAGAAATAGATACCACAGACAGGCACTGGGAGATCTGAATTCTTGTCCCAATTGTTTGCATCAGGGTAAAATAAAATGTAACCAAACCCAACCTGGCCTTGAACACAGAAAATCCCATGAAAAAAAGGTGTCAAAAACACAGGCTGAACTCAGGGGTCTCTTCCTGCAGCTAAAAGTTTTCTCCTTGTCACAAATCTGCAGAAAACATTGAATTTTACCACCACCAAACTCTGTATAGGTGCTGGCTTAGCTGTCCCCCCATGAGAACGGGATTTAGAACCCAAAAACATCACGAAACCCCACCAAGATCCCATGGAAATGCAGCCCTGCACAGTTTCCACTGTGAGCTCATTTTGTGTCAGAGAGCTGGAGCCACGCACTCGGAACGTTTGCAAACAGAAATGTAATGTGACATTTTTTGTCCCCGCTCGGGAGGAGATGACTCATTAAAGTCACTTTACAGCTCTGGGAGGGTGCCCAGGGTGGCAGGGGCTCATGGAAACAGAGTCACACTGAGGAGGGAGGGCAAACAAACCCGGCTCCCCAAAATCCAAAGCCTGCATGAATCCTTCTTCCTCAGAAGGTTCTAAAGCACCATTAACCCACTGATTTTATTTTCCAGTTTTTTTTTTTTTTTTTTTTTTCCCATCACAAATAAATCTAAATTGTAAAGAGGAGTTAGGAGCAAAGCTGTTTCTTTGGCTGGTGAAATTTGGTGCCATGAGGGCTCATCCTCACTGCCAGGCCAAGGTGGGCAAAGCCACCCAGAGCCTCTGGAAAGGTCTCATGATCAGAACTTGTTGGGATCTCTTGCTGCTCACAGTGACCCTGAGAAGAGTTGGAAATTCTCTTTTCCCAGCCCAGAGCTTGAAGAAGGAGTCAGGGCTCTTCATTTCTCGGTCCCAAAGTTGTTTATTGTTTCTTATATGTAAAAAATTTTCTCCTGCCCTGCCGAGGTCCATCCAGCAGGACAGTTCCAGGCACTCTGCCTACCCCCAGGGTGGTGTTATGTCTTTATACTAGAAACTACGTGTACAATATTTACAATTACTTTCCAATACCCATCACCTATGTTAGACAGTGATAGCTCTAAACCAATCCCAAAGTGCCACCATCACAGCAGAAGATGGAGGCCAAGAAGAAGAAGGAGAAAGGCTGGACACACCCAGTTCCCTCCATCTTGCCTCCTGAATCCCCTTACCTAAAACCCCAAAATCTACTTTTCCACCCTGTGATAACTTCACTATTATTCTACTTAAGCTGTTGTGGCTTGCTGATCCTCATACAAGGTCAGTAATTTGCTCCATGGGTCATAATCAAACCCACGGGGGCATTTTGGGCTCTGTGCCAGGGTCTCTGAGCCCCCTGGCAGGGTCTGGGCTGCTCAGGACAGCCAGAGGGATGCGCTGGGTTCTGACAAGAACTTGGTTCCTCTCATGATTACCCAGGTGATTCCTCCCTCCAGCACCTGCAGGAGAAAGCAGAAACCCATGGATGGAGAAGGATGAGCCAGGAGCAGGGAAGTGGCCCATGAGGAGAGGTTTGTCCCCTGGTTCAGAGCAGCCATCCCATCCCTCTGCCCCCTCTGCCCTCACTGCAGGCTGACGGAGACATTCCCCTTGGAGCCCCTCCAAATTCCCATTGCTAACGCCTCAGACTGCAGCAAAACCCCTGTGAATGGACATCAGGCAGGCCCAGCTGGCATTTACAAAGCAGGCTGGGAGGGGGATTACCCCGGGCTCACAGCGCATTGTTTGATAAATCCCCTTCCCTGCCTGGGCCGGAGCAGGAACGTGCACAGGGAACCCCCAGAGCCTCCCCGCGGGAGATCCAGGGGTGCAGACAAGGTAAACTCAGCATTCACAGCTCTGTTTATCAAGTGTGAAAGATGCCAGCCTCAGGGACGATAAATCAGCGTCTCTGGGATGTGCTGGTTCCCACCTGGCCTGGTGGATGGGGGCAGAGGGTCCTGCTTTTTTTGGGACAGCCAGAAATTAATGGCATGGCTGAAAGAAGGGGAGATAAAAGATAATCTTTGCTGGATGTGCCTCAGAAACAATGGCAAGGGTGGAGTGGGGCAGTCCCTTCCTGTGGTGGTGTTCACGGGAGTTTTATGTTGAGGGAAGAGATGAGGATCTGACTCCATGTTTCAGAAGGCTTGATTTATTATTTTTATTATATATATTAGATTAAAGCTATACTAAAAGAATAGAAGAAAAAGTTTCATCAGAAGGCTGGCTAAGAATAGAATAGGAAAGAATGATAAAAAAGGTTTGTGTCTGGGACAGAGAGTCTGAGCCAGCTGACTGTGATTGGCCATTAATTAGAAACATCCACATGAGACCAATCCCAGATGCACCTGTTGCATTCCACAGCAGCAGATAACCATTGTTTGCATTTTGTTCCTGAGGCCTCCCAGCTTCTCAGGAGGGAAAAGCCTGAGGAAAGGATTTTCCATAAAAAGATATCTGTGACGCCTTCCCTGTCACTGTCTGTGTCCACAGCAGCGATTGTGCTCAACTCACTCCAGGATAACACCAAAAATTCCCATGTCTGGCATGGATTTGCTAGCTTAATGCATTGGAGCTGCTGCAGAATTGCACCCTGCCATGGATCTGGTCCAGCTCCAAGGTCCCCAGAGGGTGGCAGTGGCTTTGCCCTGCTGATGGCAGGGGTGGCTGCAGGAGCACAGCTCCCCGGCCGCAGCAGCTCTGCAGCCAGAGCATCACATTCCCCTCCGGTGGCACTGCCGTGACAGCCTGCAAATGAGACAGACCCTCCAAGCTCCCTGTGTGACCCTGAGACCAGGCCCCAGCAGAGCTTATGCAGGAAGAGAAGCCTATTTGTCCAAGCACAAACAGCAAAAGGCTTATTTCCACTTGTACACTTGCAGCAAGCCCTGATCCCGACTCAAGCCCGGAGCAGAGCGTGTCAGAGAATTTCCAGGGCAGAGAAATCCTCTCTGGGAGCTCTCCCTCATGGATGGCTGCACAGCAGCTCCTGACACCCCGTCAGGAGGCTGCTCCCACCTTGCCTGGGGACTCTGTGTCCTGCCTTCCATGCATGGGCACTGCCAAGGCCCTGGGGATGGCAGGGCACAGAGCTGCTCAATAATAAATGATATTTTCTGATACAGTCGCTGCTGCTCTGAACGAGCTGTGCCCGTGCCTCTGCGAGAGAATTCCCCTTGCCCGACCTCATCAGCGATGCCCTTTGAAGTGTTCTGCCGATTCCACCCTCTGCCTCTCCTCTGCTTTCCCTTTCCCTGTGGATGCTGTGCCTCATCTCCTGCCTGCCTCTGGCCCTCATGGACACGCTCACACACCGTCCCCAGCGCTTGGTGTGCGTGCAAGAGAGGTCCTTCAATCCCTTCTTCCATGTCAGCTCCTTCTGGGAAGACAGCAGCTCCTTCCTGGAGGCATTTCACGGCTTTGATGAAGGAATTATTCCCTGCTGATGGGAACAGGCTGACACAGAGCCCACAGGAGCCACTGGAGTCCCCAGCACTGCTGGCCAAACCTTGGGCCAGTGGTTGTTGTTTGCATCACTCTTACCCATGCAAGACCCCCAAATTCCATCCCAAATTCCTCCCGTGCATTGAAAGCCCCTCACTCCAGCCCTCGTAGGGCATTTCCAAGCCCACCAGCCTCGCAGTTCCAGCCGCCTTCCACTGGCAATCCCTGGCAGAACTCATCCCGCTTCCTGCGAGGCTGGGATTCCTGATCTCCCCCGGTTTCTTTTCTCCGTGTATAATGAGGATTACGGTTTAATTCCTGCCTCACAAGGGGGTGCTGTGGGGATTGCCAGGGTTAAGGCACTCAGCACAGAAAGGCTCTTCCCAGCCCTTCAGCAGAGGGGCTCAGAGAAAACCCCCACTGCTGTTTGCAGCCTGCTCGCAGCTCGCATCAGCTCCCATTAACTGGGAGGCAATTTTCTCCCCAGTTCAGACTTAATTCCTCCTCTAACTGCTGGCTCTATCCAGAGAACAGCAGGGCAGCAGCGACTATCAGCGCTGAATTGCCTTTTGAAATGGGATGTGCGAGCTGCCCGCGCAGAGCATGTGTGCTGTGTGTGAGTCCATGCAGGAGGCTGCTCCAGGAGAGCTCAGAAGTGAAGCCAAGCACGGAATCAGCTCGGGAATCCCTCTGCACCCCCGATCCCCCATTGCTGGCTGCACCACAGACGCATTATGTGTGTTTACAGATGAAAAAAGCGAAAAATAAAACCGGTGCCGGCGTTAAAATTCCGCCGAGCGCAGCCTTCTGCACTGATTCCAAATGTTTATGAACACGGGAGTTAATGTAATCAGCACTGCAGCAAATACACACCAGGTACACGGCACAGACAGGAGCGTCAAACGCGCTCCCAGCTCGGAGTGACAGCTCTCTGCTGTGGGCTCTGCAGCAAACAAAAGCAGCTGAAAAAACCCCACCGAGGAATGCCTGAGAGAGCAATCCCTCCTCCTCCCCTTCCAAGACTTTCTGGTAGTCAGAGCTGTAAAAATCTCAGAGAAGGTGTCCGTTCCCACTGAGCCTTTCAAGTGGCAGGGAGCCACTGGGGAGGCACTGGGGGAATTCCTGGCTCCATCCACCAGCCCAGCCCCGGTTCTGTGCTCATCCCACGGCAGCCAGGAGCTGCTTTAGAAAGATTTGGACAAGACAACTCCAGGAACTGTTCCACCCTGGGGAAGGATGTGCATCAGTTTGCCAGGGAAGATCCCATCCACAGGAGCTGTGCCAGTGCAGAATCCTCACCAACCCTTCATCCAAGGGGTTGTGCCAGTGCCAGCCCCATCCCAGCCCCATCCCAGCCCCATCCCAACCCCTGCCCACTGCTCACTGCCCACATTTTCCAGTGGGAAGGCTTTGGGGAGGTCCCATTCCAGCAGGTTGCTGAGGAGACGTTACCTCACACAGCAGCATCAGCAGAAAACCCCGGTGCTGGCAGAGCAGCCAAAATGCTGGGAGGACAAAACACTGCAAGCCTGTTGTTTTCTTTTTTTCTTTTTTTTTTTTCCCAGCCAAATGTTGTTTCATGCTCTAATGGTGATTTTCAGGAGCAATATTGGCGTGACAACTTATGTAAGTGTGGGCCAAGTTCCTACACCACTTCCAGGGTCTGTGCCTAAACCTGATTTCACAGGGGGGCACAGGAAAGGTTTGGATCTCTGTTTTGCCACCTAAAATGAGACTTTAACCACCCCTAAAACCCAAGAGAGGGTAAATATCACAGTTTTATAAATTATTTTCCTTGGAGAAGGTGGGGTTCCTCACACCCTAGTGCTACCTGAGGCACCAGGTGGGTTGGTTTTTTCTCTCTTTGTTTGCAGTGGAACACATTTAGAGATTTATGGAAGGGATTTCTGAGTCTCACAGTGGTTCATGTGTTCCTGCAGCAGGAACCTTGAAATCCCCTGTCTTATCACTGCAGGGCTTCTTTTCCTCATCTCTGGCTGAGATGAGTTTTAGGAACTCACTGTTGTGAGGGGTAAAACAAGGAAATAAAAAATGGGTTTAAACCAGCTGATCTGGCAAAGTAGCTCCCCCAGCCCCTCAGAGGCCATGCACACAGAGACCTCCCCAAATTAAAAACAATATAAAGCATGATGCAATTAAATATGTTACATATTATGATCTTCCTCCCCTAGAAACAACAAAAAACTGCCAAACCAGAGCATTCTGCTCCTGCCTCTCCTGCTCATGCACGAGTTCCCCTTGGGCTTCACGGAAATTTTGGTCTCACAAAATTCTGCAGAACAGGGGCCCCCATGGCACTGTGTAATAAATCTTAGAAGTTAACAGCCAGAACTGTGCCAAATGCGATGGGTTTTGCTTTGTGCAGGATCATGAAAATAATACATTCTGGCTCAGTAAGTCAGGCCTCATGCACCAGGGCTAATGGTCCACTGCTGCTGCCGCTAAATGGATTTACATTTTTGTCTCGCATGGTTGAGGGCTGTGATTTGGGAAGCCAAGGCCCCGAGGCTCTGTGAAATCTCCCCAGATTTTTGAAGGGAAATGTGAATTTTCCCCCCACCTGAAATGCAGGAAGCTCAAAGGAGGAGAGTTGAGGTGTGGCTGCCCCACAGGTCTCAGGGATGTCAGCTCAGGTGCAGTGACAATAAATGGGAGAAAGGGGAATGTGACACTGGGAATAATGCAAGCTGGAGCATTGTTAATGTGGGGAACTCCATGGTAACTCAGAGAGACCTGCCCAGGGGAGCAATGTCTCATCGGAGGTATCTCTTTAATGGAGTTGGGAAAGGAAATAATGAGATTTTATGGATTAAAACTGAAATTAGACAGATAAACACTCCACGGGCAGGAAAACCAAGCAACAACAAGGATGCTGGGATCTCCCCACGGCCTGCCTGCCCACAAGGATGGGGGTTTGCCCTCCTGAGCTCAGGTCGGTGGCTTTAGAGAGGAGGCAGGAGGCAGAAATCATCAGCTCAGCAGCCCCAGCTCCACAGGCAGGATGTCCAAAAGAATCCCAGCGGCCTTACAGTCTGCGAATCTATTAACTAAACCTCATTACTACGTAATAACTTTTGTTATTTCGGAGCAAACCTTGTATCTGCCTAATCCGCTTTGTTACAGAGCTGCCCATCCTTCCCTCGAACAGGAATTAACTTCTAAAGGAATTAAAAGGAGGAGGAGACTGCCGAAAGGGTCCTTAGGGGTATCTTTTTATAGCTGCTGGCTGCCCCCCCCTCCTTTCCCTTTCCCACTATGTGTGGTATCCTTCCCCACTGATTCCATCCTTTTCTGCCTGCCAGGCATTGATTTGTTCCCGTGTTGTTCTAATGGAGCTTGAAATCAACATGACTTTGTTGTTGGTTGTTGTCATTGCTGTTCACATCTTTGTTTGGGGTTCAGCATCCTCGCAGAGGCCGGGGCAGCTCAGGGGCCGGCATTAGCAGGCTGAACACCTCCTTGGCGAGAGATCCACAAAGGCTGGCACTGTGTCCACATAATAAAGGCTGCCACAAAACGCAGCGAAACCGCTGCCCCCTCCTCCCGCGCATCAGCTCTTGTGCCAGCGCCGAATCCCCTCGCTCATCGGCGCACACAGAGGGTGGCCACAACAATCTCCTTCTTCCAGCAGGCCCCAGGAAAGCGCTGCGGTGTCCCCATCCCAGGCGTTCCGGAGCGCCGCTTTATGTCCCGCGTATCTCACTCACATCGCGCAGGGTGAAAAATGCGTTCGGCCGGGGCGGTCGGTGGGTGCCGGGCCCCCGAAAGGAATTCAGGACCGGCTCAAGAATTCAGGAACAGCCCCAAGTCCGCAAGCGAGGCAGGAGCACCTCCGCCAACCCACGGCGAGGCGCCCTGGGCCGCTCGGCGAACAAAGCCCAGCTGCCGCCAGCTGCCAACATCCGGAGGGGCGGGCGGCGAGCCCGGCCGCCCGTCCCGCCCTCGCCCGGCCCCGCACCGGCGGCAGCCGCGGCCCAGGGAAGGGTTAACGCTGCGCCCTCCTTCCTCCGAGCGCTGACATCACGGGGCGGGCTCCTCCCGCCAGTGTGTGCGTGAGTGCGAGCGCGGCCGCCGAGCCCCGCACCGGGCACCGCAGCGGGCACCGCACCCGGGCACCCGCGGCCGGCCCGGCCCCGCGCCCCCCGCCCGGCCATGGAGCGCCGCGCCCGGCCCCGCAGCGGCAGCGCCTGAGCAGCGACAGCGGGGCCCCAGCGCAGGGCGGGCAGCGGGCGGGGGCTGCCGAGCCCCGCCGCCGGAGCCACGGCACCGCCGCAGCCCGCCGAGGGCTCTGCCTCGCCGCTCTGCGCTTCTTTTGCCTCCCCTCTTGCTTTTGGGGTTTCTTTTCTTTGATTTTTTTTTTCCTCTCAATTTTTTTTTCCTCAATTTTTTTTTATTTTTTTCTCCCAATATATTTTTTTCTCTCAATATTTTTTTCCTCTCAATTTTTTTTTTTTTTTAAATCGCATTTTCCACCCCCCTCCCTTCTCCTCGCCGCTCGCCCGGGCTCTGCGGAAGGAAGCGCCCGCACTGCCCCGCGGCCGGAGCGCCCCGCGCCCGCCCCGAGGGGCCCCGCGGATGTGCGGATCCCTCCCGCCCTCTCTTTGTCCTCACCCACCTCCGAGCGTATTTTTATTTTTATTTTGAAATTTCATTTTTTTCAAGCAGACCTGAGCATCACCGCGGGCTGGGAGGGTGGGGGGCCCCGCGGCGCTGCCAGACCGACCCCTGCCCATCGCTCTTAAGGAACTCTCATGGCTTCACGGCCGCAGACAAGTTGCCGTGCATCGTGGTGGACTATCGGAGTTTGCATCCTGGCAGCCGCGCTCCTACCAGGTGAGCCGCTCCCCGGAGGGCGCTGCGGGGCTGGAGGCAGCCCCGGAGGGATTTGCGGGGTGCCCGTGCGGGAAACGGGGTGCGGGAAGGGTGGGATCGGCGTTGTGGGGCGCGGAGCAGGTGTGGGAGCATCTGTGCGAGGGTGGGAGAGGAGCCGGGGCCGGTTTCAGCGCCGGCTCGGCTCGGAACAACACGCTCGTTTGTTTTGGAAGCAGCTGCAGGCAGCGGGCTCCGGAGCCCTGCGAGCCGAGGCCGTTTGTTTGCTTTTTGGATGGAGCGGCGTCTAGCGAGGTGCAGCAGCAGCCAGGCTTCCCCGGAAAGGCAGCCACGAGGCTGGGCAGATGTTTCGGGAGGAGAGACGGAGGGTTTGGGCTCTCCAGCATGCCCAGAATGCCCGCTCCCCTCCGCACACACTTCCCACGGGCTCTTTAGCGGAGGGGCTGGACCGCTCCCAGCTTTCAGCGCTTCCTTGCGCTGCCTCTGAGCTTGGCTGCCTGATGGCATCTTATTCATCCCTTTGGTTCCGATCCATCCCTCGCGTTCTGATCCGTCTCTGGAACGGAGATGGGCAGAGATGCGCCTCTCCCCGCTCGCTGGGGAGAGCAGAGCTGTCCGTGTGTCCTTCCCTGGGCTAGGAGCTGCCCCGGGCTGGGCACAGCGCTGGGGAGCGGGCGAGTGACCCACTTTGGCCACTGCCCTGCGGGGACTCATTTATTATTCCGCTCCGGTGCAGAAGGGGTTAATGCCATCCTGGAGGGCTTTCCGCGAGTCGGAGCCATGGAAAGGGGATCGGCAGTCTGCGTTCGCAGCTTGTGAATGAGCTGAGAGATGCAAACAGAGCCGGGGTTTTGCCTTTTCGGTGGCTGGGGCTGGAGCGCGGGCACGGCAGCGGATCCAGCCTGGGCTGGGAGCTGCAGCTGGGAAGTTGCGATGAAGGCAGGGTGGAATTGCGTCCTCTCCTGCGATATTGGGGCTGGGGCAGCGTCCCAAAGGAGCGGCCAGGCTGGCTGGGTCGGGACTTTGAGATATGAGCGAGGTCTGGGCCATCAGGGCCCAGAGTTCCCTGGCAAAGACGGGGACGCGATAACATCAGGACACGGGAGATCAACAGATCCCAGCGGCTGGATGGGTCTGGTTAAAATGGATGGAACGGGAGGGGGTGGCGATCCAGAAACCAGGGAGCCTGTGAGAGGGAGAAGGTTCGCAGGGCGATGGGAAAGCAGGGCTGGGTGCACCTCGGTGTCCCCAGGACAAAGGGATCTGTGTGCATCGCAAACAGAGGTGACGGAAGGGACAGCCTCGGGCTCCCCGCGCTCCTCTGTGCTTCAGGCAGGTGCCTGGCTGAGCTCCGGCTCCTCGCAAGGAGTCTCGGAACTTTCCGTGCCGTTCTTCACCTCATCCTCCTCCCACAGCCCCGGGCAGAGGCGCTGGAGGGGCAGCAATGCTCCG
The DNA here is from genome assembly GCF_027887145.1 of Ammospiza caudacuta. Taxonomy (NCBI): domain Eukaryota; kingdom Metazoa; phylum Chordata; class Aves; order Passeriformes; family Passerellidae; genus Ammospiza; species Ammospiza caudacuta. The sequence continues at coordinate 7,108,846 of NC_080615.1, forward strand.
GCTGAACCAAAGGACTTCGTGCTCCCCTGGGAGCTGCTTTCACCAAGGAGACACGCAGTGACCCTGACACAGCCTGGCATCTCACCTTGTCCTGCCAAGAGAGACTTCTCCTCCTATTTTTGGCTGTCCTCGGGGCTGTGCTGCCAGCAGCAGCTCCTCTCTTGCCGCTGCAGCAGCGTGGCAGTTTGTCTTGCCCTGTCCCGCTGACAGCTCTGCCAGGACAAGGCAGTGGTGCATCTCGTGGTGCCTTGCCAAGGCCGGGGGACAGCCAGCTCTGCAGTGTTCCAGCAGGATCAGCCTCCCCAAAGCCTGGCCCTGAGCACGGTGCCCTGCAGCCTGTGTGGGCGACACTCTCGGCCCGACCTGTTCAGTGGTGGATGCACCACAGCTGCAGGAGGGGCTGATCCTGGGTATTAAATATTCATTCATTCATTTATTTTGGTTCGTTTGGGTGCTCTGATGGACCCAGAGCTGCAGGGAAGGAGCAGCACAAAGCAGAGGGTCTTTACCAGACCCCAGGTAGTTCCTTGAGTTCACAATTTATTTTGCCAAAATCATATATATATAAAATACACATATATATATATGTCATATAAACATATACAAAGCTGTATATATATATATATATATATATGTTATATACATATATATATAAAAATTCAATTTAAGCTTTGAATTCAGACAAGCTTGCTCTACAAGGAGAGGAAACTCACGATCCTCTACTACAAGTGAATTAGTAGCTGTGGACTTGTTGGAAAATGTGCTTTTTGTACCCAGCACCCAAGAAGGATCAGAGCAGTGCCTGCTCTCTGAGAAACCTTTCATGTCCAGCTGATCAATGCTATTTCATTCTGTTCCCACCCACCTCCCCCTTCAGATAATGTTAGCTTTTTTTTCCCCTTTGCTCTGATAAGGAAATAAAAGTTCCGCCGCTGTAAAAGCTGTAAGGAGCCTGGTATAAAAATCTGCTTTACAAATTATCTTTAATGTGAGCGGTTCAATCGCCCAGAACGGATTCAATTCACGGCTCCTGCAGCCTTCCCTGCCCATCCATTTGGAACCAGGTATCAGCTCACGCTCCACTCGAGATATTGATATCAACAGGGGTTACAGAGAGCCGTGGGGGAAGGGGAGCAGAGATCCCAGGCACAGCATAGGAACACTTGCAGTTCAATTTGTGTTTTACAAACCTTAACAATCTGTCTGTTTGTGCCCACCTTGGAGCTCCAGGTGCAGCCACACAGAGTGGAGGCATCACCTGTGCCTGCTCCTGCCCCTGCTCCCAAACTGCTGCAGACAAATTCCTCTCTGCCATTGCTGGGCTGCCTCCTGCTCTGCCTGGGAACGCTCTGCAAAGCGCTTTGAGATGCTCCACGGGGGATGGAGAGCCTCAGAGGTGGCTGGAGCTGCTTTGCCACGGGGTTTTTCCATCAAAGGAGCATTGGCTGAGCCGTGGTGACCCGCAGGGCTGAGGTCAGGCTGGGCTGCAGCTGGAGGGAGGGAGCCACAGCTGGAAAGAGCCAGAGCGTGTCACTGCAGGATCTGCTCCATCTTGTGCTTTTAATATCCCAAAGTAGCTTCCAAAATGAAAAAAAAAAAAAAAAGTTGCCAGAGTCTCCTTCAGCATTTGAGTTGAGTTCTTGGCTGTTATTTTTTTCTTCCCCCGCCTCCCAAAACTCACAAACAGCAGCATCAGGCTATTTCAGGCAGCAAAAACGTGTCTTTGGCTGATTTTTTCTCTCTTTAAAATTCACTTAAACCGACCAGTCGGGTTTTACCCTGGAGCTGCTGAGTGTGTCAGTGTGGGTGAGGCACCAGGCTGGGGCAGAGGCAGCTCAGCTCATGAGCAGGGGGTGTTGGAAGATGATCTTTAAGGTGCCTTCCAGTCCAAATCGTTGTGGATTCTGTTAGTAGAGGATCCTGAGTTTCCTCTCCTTGAATTCAAACTTTAAATACATCTTTATATATGTTTATGTTTATATATATGATTTTGATACAATGCAAAAGGAACTACGTGGGGTCTGGTGAAGACTCTCTGCTTTGTGTGCTGGTCCTTCCCTGAGATGCTGTTTGCCCCCTGAACCAGCAGCGTTGGTCAGGCAGGAGCTCCCAGCCCAGCCCCATCCTCAGGGAGATTCCAGGGGCTCATCCAGCAGCAATTCCAGTGCTCGGGACGAGCTGGTGGGCAGGAGATGCTGGCAGAGCCTGGCACATCTCTCCTTGCACCACCCCTGCTGCTCTGGGCTGCAGCTGCAGCAGCCACAAAAGCCGAGCTAAAGGGAGGCACCACGGGGCTCCTTGGAGCGGGGCTCACACCTCGGCTGAATCACGGCAGGAACCTGAAGAGCAGGTTGGCCATGACCTGCTTCCCAGGCTGCCACCGGCACCTGCTGCCCTCTGCTAGTGCCACCAGGCTGGGGACAGCCCGCGGGGACAGCAGCAAGGGGTCTTTGCCCACCTCTTCCCACCTGGGGAGTCACACAGCACTGCCAGGATGGGGCAAGCACTGCAGGGAAAAGGGGATTTATCACAGAATCCACAGTAGTTTGGGTTGGAAGGCACCTTAAAGATTGTCTTCCAACCTCCTGCCTTGGGCAGGGACACCTTCCACCTTGGTTTGCTCCAAGCCAGGAATTTTGGGAAAAGCTGGAATTGCACTGTGTGTGAGCAGACAGGGATGGGGCAAGCACTGCAGGAAAAAGGGTTTTATCACAGAATCCACAATGATTTGGATTGGAAGGAACCTTAAAGATCATCTCTTCCAACACCCTTCCTTGGGCAGGGACATCTTCCACCAGGCTGGTTTGCTCCAAGCTGGGAATTTTGGGAAGAGCTGGAGCTGGGCTGTGTGAGGGCTGCAGGGATGGGTTGGCCAGCGCCCAGGAGCATGGCCACGGTCCTCAGGGCTGCCAGGAAAGGGTTGGAATATTGCAACATCCTTGCCCGAGGTGCTGACGGCTCCTGCTCGGTCCCTTTCAGAGGCCAGCCAGGCTCATCAGTGCAAAAAGGCAGAAACAAATGAGGGAGGGACAAAGGAAGGTACTCCAGTCTCGCAGCCCCTGGAGATGTTGCTTTTTCAAATCACGTCAGATTAAATCAGGGCAGCTCTGCTGAAGGGCGAGCTGGTGCTGAGCCACTGGAGCAGGGACCCGGTTTGCACTGGAGACACCTCTGTGTTAATTACCAGAGCCCAGCACGGAGATTTCCCAGCTCTGAGGTTCCAGGTGAAGGAATTGTGTGCTGTTTTACGCACAGCAGCAGCTCCAGGTGAAGGTTTGTTCAAGGAATGAGAGATCTCATGCCACGGTTCCTCCTGCCTGTATTGAACCATGGATGTTCTCCCAGGTGCACATTTTGCCAGGATTAGCCCAGCCTGCATTGAGGCACAACCCAGGGTTTTCAAGGGGAACTCCTTGGCTCTGGAGCAGAAGAAAATCTGCTCAAATGACCAAGAGGAAGGAAGGAGTTTCCCCTCTGTCCCACACTGGGTTTAACGCCCCTTCTGAGTCACAGGGAGAAATGGGAAGTGAAATTGGCAGCACGTGTTACTGTCTGTGCCCTGTGCTGTGTCCCAGCTCCTTGGGGACACGTGTGGAGCTCAGCTCCTGCTGCCACCCAGGGTTTGTCCTGTCTGGGCACTGATTGCAGCCCTTCCCACCAGAGCCATGGCTCTCCATCTCTGCTGCAGTGCCAGGGCACACAAACAGCAGCTCCTGGCCATGGGGAGGGGACACAGCTCCTGTCCCTTGCTGTCCCCAGCCCAGAGGGACAGCAGAGCCCAGCCTGGGGAGGCACAGAGCTCTCCTGTCATGCCAGCAGCTCTGTGGGGTGCTGGGCATGGTGGGAGGAACTGACCCAACCTGATGAGCCATCTCTCCTCCATTCCCCACCACAAAGCCGTCCCTGCAGGAGGTTCATAATCCTGCCCTGACGTTATTGGGTGTGATGCAAGCTGGAAGCATTTCTGAGCATTTTCCACCCAGCTCTCCTCTCTGTGCTGCAGGCCTGCCCTCCCTGCTCTGAGCCAGACCCATGGGGACTGGTGGAGGGCCCTTGAGCCCAGGTGTGCGGGGAGAAGAGCCCAGGAGAGGCAGGAGCAGGGAGATTCTCCTCCCTGGATGTTAGAGCACAATGAAGGGGTTTTCTGCCCCCCATCCCAGCCTATTTGCCTTTCTAGCTGCAGGAAACAGCCAAGTGCTCCCATCTGCTCCCAAGCATGCAGGGATGCTCCAGATGTGGTCCAGGACCTGCAAATCACATCCCTGCCTCGGAGCAGCACCAGGCACCAGATGGACCACCTGGCTGGGAGACAGCAGGTACTCCCAAGCCTGCTTAGGCAGGAGGACTCAGCCTCCACCTCCCTCCCCAGCAATCAGGATGGGTTTGAGGCTGTTTTGCTTCTCTTGTGGAAGATCCATCCCTCTTCCCTCCCTCTGTGCTGGTGAGGGGCATCAGGAGCATGGCCAGGAGTGATGGAGGGTCCTGTTAGGCAGGGCTGACATGAGCCTTTCCAGAACATTCCAGCACACAGGGCAGTCTGTGAGGCACCCAGGGGGCTGGAAAGGAGGGCTGTGTGACCACCTGGGAGCAGAGCCAGCCCTGTGCTCTGTGTGGCTGCTGTGGTGTAGCTGTGTCATGTGCGTGCAGGGATTTCACCCAGGAACTGTCCTAAGAGTGTCTGCTCTCTGCTCTGAGGTTCTCACGTGTGCAAAACCAGGTTTCATTGCTTAATTTCATTCTTCTTTCATTTCCCCTCCAAGGGAAATGCTGCTGGAGCACTTTGCACTGTCCATTTCCACAGCCCAAGGGCCCAGCCTGGGGGCAGAGCTCTGCCTGTGGGCTCTGATGGGCACAGGAGGCTGCTGTGACTCAGGAGCAGAGGGCTGCAATTAGAGGTTGCTGTGCTGAGTGCCCTGGCACAAATGATTACAAGGGTTACAAATGATCCCTGACGGGCAGAAGTCACAGAGTTTAATGGGAGAAGTAGGGGAGGAGAGAGGTCAGAGTTTCTGTCACTCCCTGCTCCTGATTTCTGTGCAGAGCAGCTTGGCACGGGATGGTTTTGCTGCCCTGTGGCACTCAGGGCAGGGGAGAGCAGCAAGGGAGGGATGAACCATGCCCTGTCCTTGGGCAGCCTGGTGCCCATTATCACCTCTGAGTTATCAGTTCTGAGTTCCCAGCTCTGAGTTCCCAGCTCTGAGTTATCAGTTCTGAGTTATCAGTTCTGTGCAGTCATAACTCACCCAAACCCAAACCTATGGCTCTGATAGAGGCTCCCCTTGCCTTGAAGCCTCTCCTAGAAATAACCCTACAAAGCCTCAGCCTGCAGTCAGGAGGACACTTTGCACAGCAGAATTACCTGCATCAAGCTCTGGCTACGTTTTCCTTAAGAAGAGGCATCCAAGGGGCTTTACCCTGACTTTTCTTGGGCTACACCATCAGCAGAGACCCCTTGGAGGCAAGCCCAGAGTCTTGATCTCACCAGTGCTGATGGCCTTCCTAACCTGGGGGTGCCAAAACCAGGGGAAATGTTAGAGATGGATAATCCAGATCAGTTTAAGAACACACAATTAGATGATCTCCCCCATTCTGGAGGGACTGTATTTCTTTTTTCCTGCCTGTCTCCTCACTTATGTTGTTCTGAGGGCTGGAACTGGAGGCAGCAGCAGATTTGGTGGTGCACAACTGCACAAGCTGCTCATTGCTGGGCCTCTTTGGGCTCTTGCCCTGGTCAGAGAGTGTCTGGGGGCTGTGCTGGAGGAAGGGACATCTCTGGGCACAGGGCAGAATTGGGGCTGTGCCCGTTTGTGGCTGCTGAGGATCGGGGATGTGTTACATAGCAGCATCTCTGCCATGCTGTAATTCATATCAGCTGCCAGTTTCCATTGGATACAGGACCCCTCTGGGCTCTGCCAGGCTCCATGGAGTGCTGGATGTTCTACTTGGTGAGTTTATTTTCATGTGCTCAGGGTGCTGAGGGGAAAAGGGCAGTGGTGGATCTCCTTCCTCCAGCTCAGCCCCCCAAAATCTGGGTCAGGAGCTCTCTGTGTGTGTGAGTTTCGTGCAGAGGCTTTTCCCAGTGATGGGGCTGAGCTTTGCCAAATTTACCTGGAGGTCAGATTCAGTGAGAAGCCAGGGAAAGAGTCAATGAGAACCCAGGGAAAGGTTCAGTGAGAACCCAAGGAAAGATTCAATGAGAACCCAGGGAAAGAATCAGTGAGAACCCAGGGAAAGATCCCGTGAGAACCCAGGGAAATATCCAGTGAGAACCCAGGGAAAGATCCAGTGAGAACCCAGGGAAAGATCCAGTGAGAACCCCGGGAAAGATCCAGTGAGAAGCCAGGGAAAGATCCAGTGAGAACCCAGGGAAAGATCCAGTGAGAAGCCAGGGAAATATCCAGTGAGAACCCAGGGAAAGATCCAGTGAGAAGCCAGGGAAATATCCAGTGAGAACCCAGGGAAAGATCCCGTGAGAAGCCAGGGAAAGATCCAGTGAGAACCCAGGGAGAAATTCAATGAGAACCCAGGGAAAGAGGAGCAGGGATTGTGGGGATCTCCTCTCAAGGGAGTGACTGCAGTGCTCAAATCTTTCCAGGAGGGTTCTTTGGGGATTTGTTGGATGCTGGGATGGGCGTGCTGGGTACCCCTTTGGTAGGATCTGGGTGGGATCCTGTGGAGGATGGCAGCAGTCAAGGACAGGGGTGGGAAGGAGGGAGAAAGGCTTGGGCAGAGCAGAGTTTGTAAAAGCAGCAATGTTCTCTGTGCCTGAGGATGGAATGAGGATCAGGACTGAGGACAGGGAAGGCTGCAGGGGTTGCAGGGAAAGGCAGAGCCCTGACAGTTCTTATCTGGGGTTCTCCAGGAGATCCAGGCTGGAGCTATCACATCCCACCCATGATCAGGCAGCTCTTGACAAGATTTCCTGAATATCCACCCAAAAACCAGATGTGTGCCCACTCCAGCTCTGTGTTCCACTCCAGGAACACTGGCCTGGCGATCCTGCCCATGCTGATCCATGGATTCCCATCTCCAGGGCTGGGACATCCCTGGGACATCATCCCATACACCCAGTGAGCAGGGACAGGGCAGGAGCCACCCCTCAGGATTTGCATTTGCTGCTGATTGACTTTGGAGCTGGAGCAGCAATTTGCCAGTGATGGAACCTTTATCCCCCAACTCCCCCAGTCCTTCTGGGAGTTTGATTTCTCAGCTCACAACAGACTGATGGTGGTAGCAGTGAATTCTCTGGGGCTAATATTGCCAGCTAGCACACTATAGAAAGAAAATTCTTTATTTGTTGGCGTGGCAGGAACAGACTTTGGAAAATGTACCCTGATTTTTAAATACCCATTTCGCCTGTGGTGTAAATACTAAAATGGGTTTTATTCTCTCCCCCCGCCCTTCTTTCTCTCTCTCTTGGAGTTTAAAAATATCGCCAGCCTGGGGAGGTGCATCTTTCACTGAGATTTATAACGGCTGCTCTCAAGTGATCTGGAAAATGAGCCTCCCTCTGCCCCATCCAGCCTGGCACCTTCCAAGAATTTATTTCCTATATTTGCGCCAGCCTGAGAATACTTAGAGGCTGCATCTCCACCCAAGCACTCTAATTATTTAAGTTTTGTTTATGGCCACTCTCCGGGGAGCTGGGAACGTCCAGGCTGCTGATCCCTCCCTGCAATGGGTAATTCAGCCCTGCATTGCTGCTGGGTGATAATGGCCAACAAATCACGGCTGCTGCACCGTTTGCCCAGGATGGATCACCCTGGCTCTGAAAATTGGCCAAGCCCGCAGGGCAGGGGTGGGGAGAGGTGCAGGGGCTCCGGTGTGAGCACAGAGCTCTGGGTCCTGCTCTGTGCCCTGTGTCCATGCCAAGCTGCCTTATCCACTGATCCCTGCTCACTCCTGCCTCTGGAGCCACTGGCAACCTGTGGCTGAGGTGAGGCAGGAGGCAGTGAGGAAGAGGAGGGAGGCTCCTTCCCGGGCTCTGCCCACCCTCATAACCAACCTGGGGCTGCCTCTGGTCACAGCTGGGGCTGCATCCCCTGCCCACATCCCCATCCCTTCCTGCCTTGGGGGGTTCAGGCCACCTTTCCCATTATCCTGCTCACCCCAAAGCTGCAGTTTTGGCAGTGAGGGGCTCTTTTCCCATATCCCCATCCCTTCCTCCATCCCTTCCTGCCTTGGGGGGTTCAGGCCACCTTTCCCATTATCCTGCTCATCCCAAAGCTGCAGTTTTGGCAGTGAGGGGCTCTTTTCCCACATCCCCATCCTTTCCTCCCTAGGGGGTTTCAGGCGACTTTACCATTATCCTGATCACCCAAAACCTGGAATTTTGGCAGTGAGGAGCTCTTTTCCCACATCCCCATCCCTTCCTGCCTTGGGGCCACCTTTCCCATTATTTTGCTCATCCAAAAGCTGCAGTTTTGGCAGTGAGGGCTTCTTTTGCCACATCCCCATCCCTTCCTGCCTTGTGGGGTTCAGGCCACCTCTCCCATTATCCTGCTCACCCCAAAGCTGCAGTTTTGGCAGTGAGGGGCTCTTTTCCCAGCCCTGTGGCCAAGCTGCCCAGCCCCAGTGAGGTCTGGAGGAATCTGCAGTCCTGTGGCTGCCTCTGCTCCTGTCAGGCTGGGTGATAGAGAGAGAGAGAGAGAGATTTTGATTACATTATGACAAGCGACAGAGAGATGGAGTGAGGGCTGAGTCTGCCTGCTGTAATTCCAATTAGCAGGGGTGCTGTGGCCAGGGCCTGACAGGTGTATTGATCCCAAATCTGGATGGGGAAAACCTTTCCAGGGGTCCCTGGGGCTGAGCACAGCTGTGGGGCAGGGAGGGGAAGAAAAGGATTTTTGTAATGGGGCACTTGAGCAGGTGGCTGCATTTCACCTTCCAAAATGCCACAGCCAGCCTGGTACTTGAGCTTTCTCCTGGATTTACCTCAAAATCTGTGCTGCAAACCCCCCCTGGGGTTTGTCTGCAGCTGCAGGATGAACAGGCTTCTCCTCAGCGTGCACTTGGAGTGAGTTTATCAGGACTCAGGTTCTTCCCTAGACAGAATGTACCCAAGTTAAATAAATCAGCATGCAAGGAACAAAAGCCCAGGGCTGCAAGGCGAGGGGGAGTTTCCCTCTGCCACTTGAAGGTCAGAGCTGAGGCAGGCTGGCAGGGCTGTGGGCAGGCTGGTGGTGCAGACGCTGTCTCAGCTGCACCCTCCCCGTGGCAAAGGGGAGGACTCCAATTTGCAGCTTTGCAGGTATCGATCCGAGACCTTTCACTGCCTCTAAACCCACTTTGGAAATAAAAGGCTCGAATCATTCTCCTTAAGTACATATATTCTTTTGTGTTCTTGACATTTCCAACGCTGCCGTGCCCGTGGAGCACCTCAGAGCACCTCACTGGCAAGGGGAATATCTGCTGCCTCACAGCAACTCCTACCAGGCATGAATCAGCTCCTGCTTACAGGGAAAGGATGGCCTGGAGGTGATGGCAGAGCTCAGAAGGGCTGGCAGCGTTTCCTGGCTGTGCCAGCAGCTCCCTGGAACATCCTTGGCCAGCTCCCCTCACCTCTGTGTGCCTTTCCTTGTCAGGAGCTGCTGGGAGCTGTCCCTGTGCGCTCTGCTCACATTGCCCCGTGCCCTGCACACCTGATCCTCCCTCAGCCAGGCAGGAGGCATTTGCAGAGCTCAGGGAAAGGTGACTCTCCTTTATTCGGTCGTTTTTTCACGGCTGCCAGACGCAGGCAGAGAATTTGGAAGGCAGGAAATGCTTTTGCACGGATCCAAGTACAAACATTCTGTCAGAGCAAACACTGGGCTCAGTTTCTGGCTGCTCTGGGTGTGGGATGTGGGGCTGACATCATGGAGTTGGGTGAGCACAGCCCATTGCTTCCCTGCCTGCTGGAACCCAAAGCTCTCTTGATTTCTGCTGGTTTTGTGTTCAGGTCACCTCTGGTTTCCAGGACAGGAGGGTGAGAGGTGTGAGTTGGACATCTCAGCACTTCCCAGATCCTTCCCACCCACAGCCTGGACTGTGCTGGACTCAGGAATGGCTGTCAGGGGTTCACAACCTGAACAGGGTGCTGAGGCAGGAAGGATGTCCTGCTATGACAGTAGGTGACACTCATGGTGTCCTGCCATGAGAATAGGTGACACGATGTTGTGCTATGGCAGTAGGTGACATTCATAGTGTCCAGCCATGGCAGTAGGTGACAGTCATGGTGTCCTGCTATGACAACAGGTGACACTCATGGTGTCCTGCTATAGCAGTAGGTGACACTCATGGTGTCCTGCCATGGCAGCAGGTGACACTCATGGTGTCCTGCCATGGCAGTAGGTGACACTCCTTTTTTTGCTCTTCCCAAAACCTCCCTGCATGCCTGTGAGCAGCATTCCTGGCACCTGAGCTGCCCCAGATAACAGAAACACCATTTCTTGCATGAACAAGCACTTCTAAATCCCCGTGGTCCTTCCCCCAGGCAGGGATGGAACCCAGAGCCCACTGAGGCTCCCAGTGTGTCCCCGTGTGAGCCTGGCACTGATGGCACTGACTGTGGCTGCCTCAGACAGCAGATGGGCTGGAACAAGTGTCTCTGTGCTGGAAAAGCTCTGAGTCTCTCTCTCCTGGGTGATGACGACTTCAGCCATATGCAAGAGAGTCTCTGGCATTCCAGGGCTGGGAGAAACTTCCCTGGGAAGAGCCACAAAGAGCCATTCTGTGGCCAAAGGAGGTGCAGGATTCATTGGAGGAAGGAAGGGAGGTTCTCTTCCAAGCTCTGGAGGAGCTGCAGAGTCAGCAGCCTGCCCACGGAGTCTGTCTGCATCCTCCTCCTCCTCCTCCTCACCCTGCAGCCCCAGTGCACCCCAGCACCCCGGGCTGGGAGTGTTCCATACTGGGGGAGTTATTACAAAATCCTGGCCAGGACACACAGACAGAGATGGAGGGTTTAAAGGTCGATAATTGTTAATTATTACCCAAGCTTCCCAGGAGGCTTTCTGGGAAAAAGACGTGGCTCTCATCTGCAAAGGTGTTCTGTGGAACATTAGTCTGTCCTGGCCACACTAAAACCCTTCCACTCTGCTTCTTCCTGCCTCCTGTGGGATTAATAAAGTGCTGCTGGAGAGCTGCTTATCTCAGAGCTGAATAATGTTTGCAATACAGGGAGGGGAGGCAGCTGTGATCCGGGAAAGGAGCAGAGGGAAGGGAGGGAAGAGGAGGGCTCTGGGGCAGGGTGTCGGGCAGAGAAAAACCCCGGAGACAAAAAGCACTAATACAGGCTGGGGGGTACCAGAAAACCAACTGATTTCTGCATGGATTTAATGTGAGGGTCTCCCACTGACACTGCAGCTTTGGACACACAGATTATAGTGAACTTTGGATAGAGCCATAAAGGACACGAGGGATTATCAAAACTTTGCAAGCATTCCAGACACCAGCAGAAAAATATGTATATATATATATCAGGGAACCTCCTGTGAAGGGGAACCCGCTGTGAAGGAGAAGAAGCCCTAAAAAGGGGCAATTATAGTGAACTTTGGATAAAGTCATAAAGGACACGAGGGATTATCAGAACTTTGCAAGCATTCCAGACAGAAAAATAATATATATTTATTCCTCCTGGAGGAAGGAGAAGAAGCCCCAAACGGTGCTGCTGGTGCTGCCATGGCCCTGGGAGGCTTTGCTGCCCTGCCCAGCTGGCAGCTGGCTCTGGAGCAGGAGCCCGGGGCCAGGGCCACACCTGGGAGGCAGGACGGGCTCTGAGCTTCCCACGGGTGTGGGCTGGAGCAGGTTGGGCCGGGCTGGGCCCCCAGGGCAGCACCCAGCGCCCCTGGGAGGGTGCCAGGGCTGTGGGGAGGGCAGGGAAGGGAAGGGAAGGGAAGGGAAGGGAAGGGAAGGGAAGGGAAGGGAAGGGAAGGGAAGGGAAGGGAAGGGAAGGGAAGGGAAGGGAAGGGAAGGGAAGGGAAGGGAAGGGAAGGGAAGGGAAGGGAAGGGAAGGGAAGGGAAGGGAAGGGAAGGGAAGGGAAGGCAGGAAGGGTTCAGCTCCCCAGCACCATCATCTCCCACCCTGCTTCCCCTTTCTGTCTTCTGAACCATAAGGAATGCTGCTTTCCTAGGCTAGAACCTCTCAGGACTCCATGGGCAAGGAAAACCCAGCCCCTCAGCACCATCATCTCCCACCCTGCTTCCCCTCCTTGTCACCATGATATTTGATGAAAAAATCCCTTCGCCAGGATTTTTCTCCTGAAAAGATGAGAAGCTTCAAAAAAACCTTCAAATAAATATAAAAAAAATAACTATCTGCTGCTTTGGAATATGGCAAGGGATTGTTTGATTAGTTCCATGTGAATCGTTTAATTTAATAACCAGTCACCATCAGCTGTGTTGGACTCTGAGGAGTCGGTCAGGAGCTTTCATTGTCATTCTTTTTCTTCTTTCATTATCATTCTTCTTGTCTAACCTTCTGAAGTATTCTTTTCTCTATTTCTTTAGTATAGTTTTAATATAGCATTTTAAATATAAAAATAATAAAAATAAAAAATAATAAAAATAATAAAAACAATAAAATAATAAAAAATAAAATAATAAAATAATAAAATTAGTTATAATATAATATAATATAATATAATATAATATAATATAATATAATATAATATAATATAATATAATATAATATAATATAATATAATATAATATAATATAATATATCAGCCTTCTGAAACGTGAAGTCAAATTCTCATCTCTTCCCTTGTCCTGGGACCCCAGCAACCCCCACACCTCCTCAGCCCCTCTGATCCCTAAGGAATGATGCTTCCCAATCCCAAAATCTCCAGGATCCATGGGAAGGAAACCCCTGTGTGACCCTGAGATGGGGACAGGGCTGCAGATTTCCACCATGATCCATGGGGGATTGTGTGCAGCCAAGGAGGCTGGGTAATGGCGGTAACAGCTCCAAAACTGGCTCTGGACAAGCAGTGTTGCTTTGGGTTTTTCAGGAGAAAACAGGCTCAAACAGCTGGGACAGCCTGTGCTAAAATTCCTAAAGAACAGCCATTTCTTTTTATTGTTTCTTTTTTTTTTTTAATTTTTCCTTTCCTTGCAGCAGTTTCTTGATGCCTTCAGTGAGGGCGAGAGCCCCTCACCTGTGCAGGCCCAGACAGATTTGGAGGCTTTGAAGTGCAGCCTCTCACTTTGTGTTTTTCCCCAAAAAAAGAGGAACCAGTTCTGGGGCTGAGCACAGGGAGCTGCAGCTCTGTCTGTAAATGGGGTGAGGAAAGAGGAGGGGAAGGATGAGGTGAAGGAAAATGTGAAGGATGAGGTGAAAGAGGAAGTAAAGGATGAGGGGATGGATGAGGTAAAGGAAGAGGTGAAGGATGAAGTAAAGGATGAGGTGAAGGAAGAGGTGAAAGAATTCTCTTCTCTTCTCTTTCTCTTCTCTTTCTCTTCTCTTCTCTTCTCCTCTTCTTCTCTTCTCTTCTCTTCTCTTCTCTTCTCTTCTCTTCTCTTCTCTTCTCTTCTCTTCTCTTCTCTTCTCTTCTCTTCTCTTCTCTTCTCTTCTCTTCTCTTCTCTTCTCTTCTCTTCTCTTCTCTTCTCTTCTCTTCTCTTCTCTTCTCTTCTCTTCTCTTCTCTTCTCTTCTCTTCTCCTCCTCTCTCCAGGAGGGCTCAGCTGCCCCACACAGGGCCCCACGTGGATGTTTAATCCCCAGGGAGATTAATGGCTGGGTTTTATCTCACCCACCCCTCTCCTCAGCCCAGTCTGGCCGGATGAATCCCTCTGGGACAAGGCTGGGACAGCTGAGCCCTGTGTCCCCTGACTCCAGGGATGGCACCGTGTCCTCTGTGCCCTGCTTTAGGGCTGAGGCAGGCAGGGAGATGCTGCAGATGCCTGAGAAAATGTGGATTTCCCACAGCCAGGTGGATCTCAGGCCCTTGGGAGGGGACAATCCCTGTCCCTCCTTCCTGCAGAGCCATCCCTGAGGTGCCACCAAGGTGTGGTGGCCATGGGGAGGATGAGGGGAGGGTGCCAGAGGGTGGTGACCCCCCTGTCCCCCTGTCCCCAAGGGTGTGGCCCTGAGCATTCCCCTCCAAGGGGGATTTGCCTGCCAGGCCCATCTGTTCCTTCAGCCCATTGCCATGGCAACGGGGTGGCTTGAGACGGGCCAGGAAAATGAATCCAGGCAGGAAAATATTCTTTTTTTTTTTTAATCTTGGGCGGAAATGAAGGGGAGAGGGAAGAGATCCTTCTGTCTCCTCCCTGTTTCCCCCCTTAGGGCTGGGCTCCTCCTGCTCTCTGCTTTTCCCTTCCCCTCAGGTTGGGTGTCCCATCCAGGTGTGTGGCAGCAGCCAGGTGAGGGTTGGGGATGTGCAGGTGAGGTCTGGATCTCTTCAGGTGAGGGTTGAAGCTGCAGGTGAGGGTTGGAGCTATGCAGGTGGGGTCTGGATCTCTTCAGGGGAAGGTTAGGGATGTGCAGATGAGGTCTGGATCTCTTCAGGTGAGGTCTGGATCCTTCAGGTGAGAGTTGGGGATGTGCAGGTGAGGTCTGGATCTCCTCAGGTGAGGTCTGGATCTCCTCAGGTGAGGTCTGGATCCTTCAGGTGAGGGTTGGGGATGCACAGATGAAGTCTGGATCTCTTCAGGTGAGGGTTGGAGCTGTGCAGGTGAGTGTGGATCTCTTCAGGTGAGGTCTGGATCTCTTCAGGTGAAGGCTGGGGCCATGCAAGTGAAGTCTGGATCTCTTCAAGTGAGGTTTGGATCTCTTCAGATGAGGGTTTGGGATGTGCAGGTGAGGTCTGGATCTCTTCAGGTGAGGGTTGGAGCCATGTAAGTGAGATCTGGATCTCTTCAGGTGAGGTCTGGATCTCCTCAGGTGAGGTTGGATCTCCTCAGGTGAGGTCTGGGATCTCCCCTGCCCCCCAGGCATGGCCACAAGCAGTGAGGATGCCCTGACAGGGGGCTCTGCCTCTCCCCCAGCCCTGCAGCCATTCCCATGGAATCCCAGACTGGTTTGGGTTGGAAGGACCTTAAAGATCATCTCTGCCCAGCCCTGATCCCCTCACCTTGCCCAGGTGTGTGGCCAAGGGGAGCCTGGCAGCTTGATTTAATGCAAGGAGTCACTTGTCAGAGCAAGTTACTCCCAGTTTTTCCAGTAAAAAAAAGCCTGGAATGGAGTGAAAATGGTGCCCTGCTATTTGTGTGCATGTGGCTCTGCCTGGCTGCATCTCAAGTGGAAATGGCCTGGAAAAAGAAGCAAACAAAAGAGGAAACAACAAATAAATATCTGCTTGTTGACAGTGAGATCTGGGCTAATGTTTGACAGACGAAAGTGAAGCGAACGCGGAGTGACAGATTGACAGGAAGACAGACATGTTTTTGTGCTAGTTTAGCATCCTGATAGAAAGAGGAGATAATTCAGCTTTGCAGGGGACCTTGAGGGGTCACCTACCTGCCTGCTGAGGAGGGTGGGTGTGCTAAACACCCCTGCACACCCCTGGCAAGAGCTGCACACCCCTGGCACCCTAAGGCTGCTCTGAGGGGCAGGAGCTGGCTCCAAACTGGTGCCACTGGGGCTGGGGGGCACAGGAGCAGGCTGGGGGAAGCTCTGTGGTTTAGTGATGAAGGGGTGTTTGGGCAGATTGCCCTCGATGATCCTGGAGGGTTTTCCCACCCTAATGATGCTGTGATCCTAAAAGCAGGGCTCCTTTTGGGGAGGGCACTGGCAGCAGAGGCAGGCTGGGGGGTTGATGATGAGGCTTTTTGCTTGTTCCTCCTAAATGTGGGGAAGTGGGATGGATGGGGTGAGTTCTCCCTGTGCATTTTTTGCTGCAGTCCCACCTGGAGATTTTCCCATTTCTCTGCCTTTCCCCTGCCCTGGACACGTCTGCTCCCAGGGCAGGAGGCATTTCAGGTTGGATAGGGCTTGGAGCAACCTGGAAAATGTCCCTGCCCATGGCAGGGGAGTGGGAAGTTGATCTTTAATTCCCTTCCACCCCATTCCATGGTTTTAGGCTTTGGGGCTGGGGTTGAGTGTTGAGGACACGCTTTGTTTCCCCAGCATCAGAGGCTTGTGCTGTGAGCTGAGATGAGGAACCAGCTGCTCACAAGGCCCTGGTGAGTGCAGAGCTGGCTTAAAGTCACCTTTGTGCTCCCCTTTATCCCAGATCTGAGTGCAGCAGGGCTGAATGTCACCTGTTCCCTCGTGAGCAGCGATTTACAAGGAGCTCATCCTGCTCCCTGTTTGCAGAGCAAATGCCCTTTTCCTGTTGGCTCTGCCCTCCCTGCAGTGGGGAATCAGCAGATTCTGGGCTTGAAGCTTCTCCCAGATTTATGAGCTTGCTCTTCACCTTGAGAGTGAGGCTCCCTCGCCCTGAGAGATCTTTGAAACCCAAAACACCAATTGCTGACTTCAGCAAACACCATTGATCCTCCTGCAAATAAAAGTTCTTTCTTTTTCCATTTTAGGACATGGCTTGTGGGGATTTTGTTGTTGTCCTCTTTGTGTTTCTCTTTTTTTCTCTGGAGACATGAATCCCAAATGGTTCTGAGCAAAATCAATGTGATCTGAAAAGAACTCATCAATAGTTCTTATGGGGAGATATTTCCTCCCAGCTAGACACCAAAAAAAGCCCACAAAAACCCCTCCTCTCATCTTGCTCTCCCCTTGAAAAGCAAGGTTCTTTAATTGGCTTTAATCCTGGCAAGAGCAGAGCTGTTTGCATGGAATTGCTAATAGGGGATCATCTCTCACCATGACTGATGGGTTATTTGATGCTGTGCCTCAGAAACCTGAGAAATCAGGTGGGGAGGGGGATCCCAGGCTGGCTCAGAGCCCAGGCACAGGCACAGCTGCTTTGTGATTTCCAGGCAGGATCAGGAGAGCAATGGGGAACAAACCCCTTTTGTCCTGTTGCTCCAGGGGAAAAGCCTTGCTGGATCTATGGGGTGCACAGAGTGGGGCGCACTGGGCAGTTTGGGGGTTTGACCTCGGTTCCAGGGGTGTCCCACACCTGGCTGTGACTCACAGGGACAAACACTGACCCTGTGAGTTATAAATAGCAAAGAAAAGCCCTGCACCTGCACAGGTGAGCGTGCTGCTGTGTGGGATGCTCAGGAGAGGAATGGTTGGATCTGTTGGCTTCTCTGCTCCTATTCCTGCTCTGACCACCTATTTTTTGGCACAAAGCCTCTCATCCTCCTGCCTGTGTGCTTTGCCTGGCTGCTGCTGGGCTCCTGCACGCCCTCACCTCATCTCTGCGTCCCTAAATGTCACTTCTAGCCCCAAACTGGGCTTGGAAATGGGGATGAAAGGCTGATAAACCCAGCCAGTCACCCTCACTGAGCTCTTCAGGCATCAGAGGGGTTTGCAGTGATCTCCAAAGTGGGGACCACTGATATCCCCAGCACATGGAACACCCCAGGAAGGGGTGCTGGGAGGCACCTGGAGCTCCAACAGCACCAGGTCCCCAAGCTCTGAGCCCAGTGAAACGTGCTTGAAATGCCCCCTGGCTCTGAGCTGACTCAAGCACTCAAGGGAAACTTGTTGATGTGGATGGCACCGCTCGTTCCTGGCTGGTTTTTGTTTGTTTTGTTCTGTGTTTCTTGCTGCAGCTGCCTTTGGAGCAATAAATAGCTGTGGAGCTTGCTTGTGGTCTGTGCTAAGTTGTTAATATTTAATCAGAGGTCTGAAGCTGGATTTGTTTGGTTGGCAAAAGATAAAAATGGCTTTTTTGGGGTTTAGAGCTAGGCACAGACCTTCAGAAAAACAGCTCAGGGTCAGCTTTTAATTAATCAATTATTTTAAGACTGGAGCACACTGGTCAGTGACAGATTTTCTGAACACCTCAAAGCTAATATGTGCCAAGCACCTGAACTGGCTGGCACTCAGCATGGCCCTGGTGTGAAATGTTATTTACAGAGGGAGCCGTGCTGACATGTGCCAGCAAAGTGTGACCTGGATCCACTCCCCTCCTCCTGCTCCTCCTTGGGGCTTCTCCAAGGAAGCCAAGGAGAGCAGGATTTCCTTCCTAGAGCAGGATCCAGCTTCCCTCTGGCTTTGCTGGGATTAGGGATCCAGGCTCTGGGCAGCTGCTCCTGTATAAACCCTGTTGCAAACTGCTGAGGGAGGGAAATTGAGCTTTTATTCCCCATCAGCAATTTTTGCCATGTACAGAAACCACTGGCACACACCCCTAGAGGCTGGCAGCTCCCCTGTGTGCAGGGAGGGAATTCTGGGTGTCCTCAGAGCCAGCCAGACCCCACGGCTCATCCCCTGCTTGAGGCATCCTGTCCCAGCTCCTGCCCCATCCCATTTGCAGCATTTCCATGTTGGCTCTGGGTCCAGGGATTTGGCAATGCCCAGGGTTCTCTAGTGGATTCTGGAGTGCCGGGTCTGTGGATTCTGGCACTACAATAATGATAATTCTGTGGATTATTGTCCCTTGGGGCTGAGCAGTGGCATGGCCATGGCTTGGCCAGCTGGTGTTTGCCTTGTGGAGGAGGACACAGCTCATTTGTGTCAGCTCTGGTGCCTGATCCCAACATCCTGCCTGCTAAATCCCAGCCTTGGGATGAGCTCCTGGCGTCCAGCTGGCCACTCCAGGGGCCAGAGCCTTGCCAGGGCTTTTCTCAGGTTCTAGAGTGTTGTTACAGGACACAAATAAATAAACAAAATAAATAAATAAATAAAATTATTCAGACATGCAACTCTCTAAGGTAAAAAAGAGAGAAGTTTAATTTCTGACTTTACCATTTATAGATTTTCAAAAGTGGCAGTGGATTGGAGGATGACAGTGTCACCTCTCCAATGGCACTGGGCAAATTAGCAGTTAAATTTCTCGTCCTCCATAAAAGAATGCAAAGCAATCAGTTATTTACATCAAGAATGTAAACATAAAAAAATTTAGATAAACGTAACAGGGTGACCCTGGGGTTTGTGTGCGGGTCAGTTGTGCACAGGATAAGTGTGCTGGCCCTGTTCGGAGGGATGGGAGCACTCCCTGCCTGGGGACAGAGCTTTTCCAGCTCACCCTATGAGGTGACACATTGTCACCGTGCTGGTGACATTGAGTGCAGATGCAGGGAGGGATAAAAACCCACAGACCTGGCACTGCGGGATGTAAATGTGAAGGATCCAGGCTGGGGATGCAGTTGTGAAGGATGAGGATGGAAGGGAGGAAAGATGGGGGTGCAGGGGTTGAAGGGTGAGGATTTGAGGGGTGCAGGATGAGGATGTGAGGAAGGAAGGATGGGGATGTGAGGAGTGCAAGATGGGGATGTAGATTTTGCAAAATGGGGATTTGAGAGATGCAGGATGGGGATATAAGAGGGTGCAGGATGGGGATGTGAGGAACACAGGATGGGGAGGATGGGGATGCAGGATTGGGAGGTTGGGGTTGGAGTTTGGGGATATAGGGGTAGCAGGATGGGAATATGAGGGATGGGATGTCAAGGGGTGCAGGACGAGGATGTGAGGAATGCAGGATTGGGATGCAAGATGGGGATACAGATTTTGCAAAATGGGGATTTGAGAGATGCAGGATGGGATGTTAGGGGTGCAGGATGGGGATATAAGAGGGTGTGGGATGGAGATGTGAGTAGTACAGGATGGGGACATGAGGAATGCAGGATGAGGAGGGTGGGGATGCAGGATTGGGATGCAGGGGTTGCAGGATGGGGATTTGGGAGGTGCAGGATGGGGATATCAAGGGGTGCAGGATGAGGATGTGAAGAATGCAAGATGGGGACACAAATTGTGGAAAATGGAGATTTGAGAGATGCAAGATGGGGTGTTAGGGGTGCAGGATGGGGATATAAGAGGGTGTGGGATTGGTGTGGGATATAAAAGGGTTTAGGATGGGGATGTGGTGGTAGAGGATGGAGCCATGAGGGATGCAGGATTGGGATGCAAGATGGGGATGTAGATTTTGCAAAATGGGGACATGAGACATGCAGGATGGGATGTTAGGGGTGCAGGATGGGGAAATAAGATGGTGTAGGATGGGATGTGAGTGGTACAGGATGGGGATATCAAGGGCTGCAGGATTGGGATGTCAGGAGGGCAGGAGGGATGCCGGGTGAGAATGCAGAGGTTTCAGGATGGAATGTGAGGCTCTCAGAGTGGAATGCGAGGGTTGCAAGGATTTGGAGGTTTCAGGATGGGGTTAATGCTCTGCACCACGGCATCCTTTGTTCTGGGCAGGCTGCTGAGGTTTGGAAATGGAGCGAGCTGAGGAGCGAACACCGCAAAATAGAAACGTCCGCACTTTCTGCTGCTGATTTTCAGTTTCAACAGCTGCTCCATTTGGAAATGGATGAAAATGCACTCCGGCTTAGTAGGAGTCAATTAAAAATAAACCGAGGCAGAGGATTGGTGCTGGAGCCCGGCGACGCTCATCGGACATAAAAGTTGCATCCTCTCAGGGCTGGATTTTCGCTCCAATTTGCCACGGGCGGGCGGCGGGATGGAACGGGGAGCGCTCATTAGCATGGCAATGCTGGGTTGTGATGAATTCCCGGCGCTTTGTTCTTGCTGAGCCCCCCTTTGTGGCAGGGAGGGGACAGCGCTGTCCCCCCGGGTGACACTGCTGCCTGCCCGGATTAGGCTGCAGCCAGCGGACATTGCAGGGAGGGGGCAGGGAGATGCTGCTGCTGCCGCTGCCTTTTGTTCTGGGCTGGGGAAGATGGAACAGGAAAGCCTTATCAATAGGATTGCCTGGCAAAAGATTTTGAGAACATAGAAACTGAAATTGTAATGAAATCAGTTTAATTTGAGACGCCTCAATTGGAGACGAACAACTGGAAAACAATGGTGAGGCTGCTGAAGGTGATCCCCTTTTGATGGAACAACACCCTCTGCTTGCAGACAGGCCCAAGGGTCAGAGCAGACCCCACAGCTTGGCAGAAGGGGCCCAAAGAGGAGTTTTTAGGGTTTAAAATGTAACAGAGCATGGTAATGTGGTTTAACTCTCCTTACAAGGTTAAATATAAAGCTGTACACAAACAAATGAGAGATCATGGCAAGCAGGTGGTTTTCAGAGCCCTGGATGAAGGGGACACAGAGGCTCTGGGGCTCTGAGCAGGCTGCAGGCCTGGCCTTGCTTTCCAAGGCTTGGTGAGGAAAGAGTTTGTGTAAAATATAACACAGGATGGTGATGTAATGATTCTTATAGGCTGCATGTAAATGCTGTAGGATTTGTGTCTTGGACTAGATTGGTTAGTGAGAATTACAATATTCAGCAAAGAAGATTTATTGTATTGTAATGGGAACCTCACTCTCTTACCACTTTTGCTCTCTTACCTTTTTTACTCCCTCACTCTCTTACCCTTTTGCTCTCTCACCCTCCCATCCTCTCTCCCCCTCTCTCTTCTCTCAGGCCTGCTCTGAGCTGTGCCTGGCAGCTCCCAGCAGGGCCCTGCACCCAGGCCCTTTGCAATGAACCCCAAATTCCATGACCTGGCTGCAGAGATCTCTCACCTCCAACCATCCTGACCCTCCTACCCCCCAACACTCCGACAGTTTTGGGTTATTTTTTACCTTTTGTGCTCATGGAACAGCAATCCTTGGGGGATTTGCCTTCTGCCTCTCCAAAATAGCAAAGAAAAGCATTGCCTTAGCCCTGCACCTGCACAGGTGAGCATGTGGGATGCTCAGGAGAGGAATGCTTGGAGCAGGAGAGGTCGGTTCTGTTGGCTTCTCTGCTCCTATTTCTCCTCTCACCACCTATTCTTTGGCACAAAGCCTCTCACCCTCCTGCCTGTGTGCTTGCCAGCAAGAAATTGCCAGCAAGGCAGGGAATCCAGGGTCATCCAGGGATGGATGGCTGGGAAAGGAATGGAAAAGACCTGATGGCCCGCAGTAGGATCCCAATTTTCCTCCCCTTCCTATTATTTCTACGTGGATGCTCCACTTGAGCTCTGCTGAGCTGGGAAACAGGGGCAGGTCCTGGCAGTGCCTGCAAGAAACCCAGCTGGGTTTGCACTGCCTGTGCCTTGGGCTGCTCCAGGGGGTGGGACCAGGCATCATTTTACCCAGGCTGGACCAGCACTGGGCTAAAACACATCATCTTTAAGTGATGAGGCTGAAATCCGATCCACAGCCGGTGTCGCTTTTCTCAGAGGGGGAATTGCAAAGGGAGAAGGGGAAAGGCGAGTTCTGCTCAGAAATTTGGGCAAAAACCAGTGGTGCTGAGGAGGAGGAGACAGGTTCAGCTGATGTTCGCCTTGTGGCTGTTCTGGTTGAGACCATCTAAGGACAGCAGCACTTCAGGAGTCATTTCTGAGAAGAAAATGCTCTCCTGGAATGGGTTCTCCAGCTCAGCAGCTCCTTGAGACAGCAGAGGCTGAGCTTTCCTCCACAAGAGATTTCAGCAGTCTCTGGGTGAGCAGAGCTCTCTCCCTCTTGCCCAGGTCAGTGAGAAAGGCTCCATTGCACTGAGTTCTCTGCTTTGGAACAAAAAGGGAAAATGGAGCAAATCATCCAGACTCCCTCATGTCCAGGGAAAAAAAAACAAAAAACAGGCACTTCCAGATTTATCCAGCCCAAGGTGGATTTCTTATGCAGAGTGCCTGAACTGAGAATTTCTCTCACTGACTTTGAGTGCAGAGAGAGAGCCAGGATGGAGATGTGTGAGCTGGGATTTTCCATCAAGGGGGGCTGCTCCTTGTGCAGGCAGAGTTTCTCCTCCTCCTCTCACCTTTCTGCAACTTTAGGAGCCCTTTCAGTGGCTTGGAGATGCTTAAGAGCTTCCCAGTGGGGAAAGTGGCCCTTTCTTGGAGCCTCCTGCTCCCCTTTCCTGCTCCCATGTTTTTCCATGGTATTTTTGCATGGCAGGAAGAGAAAACGCAAGGACAGGAAATGAAATCTGGAGAATAAACGGGAGATTTGTTAATTTATTAATCTGACAGAAGTCATTAGTGTCTCTCCAAAGATTCATCTCCTTGCTTGGGTTGCTCCCAAGGAGCCACAAAGCTGTGACAGCAAAGCTGGGAAGAGATTTCTGAGGGGATGGAGAGGAGAACACACAGCCAGGGTGGGCAGGGCACAAGGGGATGGCACAGGGGGATGGCACAAGGGGATGGCACAAGGGGATGGCACAAGGGGATGGCACAAGGACAGGACACGGGGAGGGCACAGGGGGAGGGCACAAGGGGATGGCAAAAGGGCAGGGCACAAGGGGATGGCACAAGGGGATGGCACAAGGGGATGGCACAAGGGCAGGGCACAAAGGGATGGCACAAGGGGATGGCACAAGGGGATGGCAAAAGGGCAGGGCACAAGGGCAGGGCACAAAGGGATGGCACAAGGGGATGGCACAAAGGGATGGCACAAGGGCAGGGCACAAGGGGATGGCACAAGGGGATGGCACAAAGGGATGGCACAAGGGCAGGGCACAAGGGGATGGCACAAGGACAGGACACAGGGGGAGGGCACAGGGGGATGGCACAAAGGGATGGCACAAGGGCAGGGCACAAGGGCAGGGCACAAGGGGATGGCACAAGGGGATGGCACAAAGGGATGGCACAGGGGGTGGCACAAAGGGCATCCCAGCCTCCCAAATCTGCTCAGGATGACTGAGCTGGAGCTGAACCATCCTCTCCTGTGCTCACTGTCCCCTGGGACAGCTGTGGGACAATCCAAGCCAAAGGAGCTGCTGTCAGCCCTGCAGGAGCTGCTCTCCATGGGCGAACTCAAAGATGAGTTCTGGCAGCAGCTCCTGGAGTTCTTGGAGCTGCTGTGAGTCCTTGCACTCTTCTTGCACTCCTGCTCCTGTTAATGTGCCATTTAACACAAGCATGGGCAGAATCCTGCAGTCCTGAGAGGTGCCAAAATGTTGCTGATGAATCCCCTGGCTCCAGCTCCTGGCATTATCAATTAAAAAGCCATTTGTCCTCAGTGTGTGCACTGAAAAGCTCTCAGCTCATTTTATTCTTCATCACCCTCAGTGCAGGAAGGCCTGGGACTCCATTTAAAATCTATTTGAGCAGTGGTTCTGAGCTTTCTCAGTGACTTGGCCAGGTTTCATAGGCTGTGCTGCAGCCAGTGGCTTCTCTGCCTCCCTCAAGATCCTTTGCTCTGTTCCCACCTCTGTAAAAAACCAAGGCAGTGGATCAAGAGGAGTTTTCAGACAATTTATTCATGCTTTGGCCTGATCCGTCCTCATCTGGCAGCACCGAGCAAGGACACTGAGGGCTTTTTACTGTTGTGTGGCTGAAAACTCCAATTTGATTTTTTTTGTGGCTGCAACTTTCAGTTGCTGGGTGCATTCATGTGTGTGAAGGGCAGAGCTTTGAAGGCAGGGGTGACAGGGAGTGTGACAGGGCCAGGGGTGTCCCCCCTGCCCACTGAATTTCCCTGCTGTGAATTTGTCAGGCTGCTCCTCCTGGCACGGCACAGCGATGCTGTTGTGTGCAGAGGTGCCAGAAAGGCAGAGCCAGAGGTGCTGTGGAGGGTGGGAGAAAGGGCAAAACACAAGGGAAGTGTGAGTCAGGCGCCTGTGTGCTGCCTCCGAGCCTGCCACTCTTCCTCCTGGGAAGGCACAGCTGAGGCACAGGCAGAGCTTGGCTGCTGCCCTTGGCACACACAGGGAGGGAAACCAGCCCTGCCCTGGGCAGCTCCAGAGCAGGAGAAAGCACCAGAGCCTGGCTGGGCAGCTCCAGGGACAGGAGAAGGCACCAGAGCCAGGCTGGGCAGCTCCAGGGACAGGAGAAAGCACCAGAGCCTGGCTGGGCAGCTCCAGGGACAGGAGAAGGCACCAGAGCCAGGCTGGGCAGCTCCAGGGACAGGAGAAGGCACCAGAGCCAGGCTGGGCAGCTCCAGGGACAGGAGAAAGCACCAGAGCCTGGCTGGGCAGCTCCAGCACAGGAGAAGGCACCAGAGCCTGGCTGGGCAGCTCCAGGGACAGGAGAAGGCACCAGAGCCAGGCTGGGCAGCTCCAGGGACAGGAGAAGGCACCAGAGCCAGGCTGGGCAGCTCCAGAGCAGGAGAAGGCACCAGAGCCTGGCTGGGCAGATCCAGGGACAGCTCCAGCTCCCCTTGGGCAGCCCTGGCTGAGGGGGAGCCCCCCATAAACACCTGGAGGGGCTCTGGGACTCTGGGGGTGGTTATCCAAGGGGGGCCCAGCCCTGCTCCTCCCCTGGGCTTTTAAAAAGCATTTAATTACTAAAAAAAAAATTTAATTCTTAAAAAAACATTTAATTCTTAAAAAACCACTTAATTGTTAACTCTGCATTTAAGAAGGGATCTTAAAAACTGTTTCATTCCATCCTCTGTGCTCTGTTTGCTGCATCCCCTGCTCCTCAGGGTGTCCCAGCTCTGTGGATGCTGAAATTGCCTCTCAGAATCTCAGAATCACAAAATCACAGAGTCACAGAGTCACAGAATCACTGAATTGCAGAATCACAGAGTCACAGAATCACAGAATAATGAGGTTGGAAGAGACCTCTAAAATCATCAAGTCCAACCTGTGCCCCGACACCTTAACCAGATTATAGCACCAAGTTTCATGTCCCGTCTGTTTTTAAACACCGCCTGAGACGGTGATTCCACCACCTCCCTGGGAAGAGCATTCCAGTGCTTTACTATTCTTTTGGTGAAAAAATTTTGCCTAATATCCAACCTATCCCTTCCCTGCCATAGCTCGAGGCTGTGTCCTGTGGTTCTGTCAGAAACCAACCCCAGCTCTCCTCCAGTGCAGCCACCATGGCTGGTGACATGGGGACACTGCAGTGCCCCTGTGACTGTGGCTGCTCACCAAGCCAGGCTGCAGACACTGCTGGAACCAGAGAACATCCTGAGCTGGAAGGGATGCACAGGAACCCTGGAGTCCTGCACTCATAGGAGGGTGGGAGCTGTTGGAGTCACTCCCTGATGGGATGTAACACCATTTCTGCGTGCAGGCAATAGGATTTGAGCCCTACTGATGCAGATTTTGGGTTGGGACCTCAGGCCTGCTGCTGAGCCCAGGGAAAGCTCTTGGTGGTGGCACCAGGGACAGCAGGGAACGTGCCTGGAAGGGGCAGCTCCTCCCTGCTGTGGCCAGCCAGGATCAGTCCTGCCCTGGAGCTTCAGGGCTGGCTGTGTTCTGCTCCAGGTGCTGTTCTGAGGGTGCTGTGGGGCAGATGGACCCACCAGGGGCGTTTGCCAGCTGCAGTGATGCTGCTGTGCCTCCAGCCCAGCTCTCAAAGCCTGCCCTGCTCCTCCTGCCTGGCCCAGCTGTGTCTCCTGGAAGGTTTCTCATTTCTGGGCTGGGTTTCTCCTCTGGCTGCTTTGTTTATGGGGGAATAAATGACACAATCAGGCGGCCTGATCTGTGTGCTGGGAGGGAGGAGAGGCTTGGTGCAGATCTCAGGGGCTGTTGCAATCAGCTTGGCCATTCCCAGCATCAGGGGCTGTGCAGATCAGCCTTGGGACAGAGGCTGGACCCTACTCTGCCAGGCATGGGGGCAGGACTAAAGTTTTCACCTAAGTTTGGAAGTTTTCCAAGTTTGGAAGCCTTTTCCAAGGTCTCAGATCAAATCTTGTGTTTAATTCTAAGCTCTGGCTTACAGACCCAAAGTTCTGAGGGTTCCCTGCATTTCAGATTCCAATATCTCCCCCTTCTTCTCTTCCCAGCATCTGCAGCCAGGCTTTCCCCATCTCCCAGCCCTTTATTCCCCACTGCAGTGCCCCTGTGGACAGGCCTGTGATTTCATCCCCTTTGTGTTCCATGTTTGGGTGTCCCTCCTCGCTCTGCCTCTCCCAGTATCTCCCATCTGGTGTTCCCAGTTGTGCTGTGGCTGGGGGTGAAGCCCAGGGAGCAGGGCAGGGGCACCCCCTGAGCTGTGCCAGCCCCTGGAGCTGCCACAGGAGCCACAGCTGGACCTGGGCTGGGGAAGGTGGATGGGGAGGGAGCGTGGGAGAAACCTGGGCCTGTGCATGAAATATTCCAAGTGGGGAAAACTGGCAGGGCTGCTAATGCTCCAGAGGAGGAGGCAGCCCTCTCTCAGGCCCTGGGGCAGATCAGGAGGCAATAAAGGAGAAGAAAACAGCAGAAATGAGATCTGCCAAGCTGACGGCCCAAGCAAGCTGGGACCTGCCTAGGGAGGCAGCTTGTTCCAGAGTAGGAAGGGGCAGATTCCCAGCCAGGCCTGGCTCTGGGCAGAGCCTTTCCCATGGAAACTGAGCCACAGATTTGCAGGGAAAACTGCAGGATCTGGAGGGGAACTCTGCCCCCAGGCCTTAAGCCTGGCTCAGGCTGCCCCTCTCTCCCAAAGCTCAGTTTGTGGGCAGCTGGAAATGCCAGCCCAGCCCAACAACTCAGTCCCAGCTCCCAGAGTTTATTTGGCTTAATCTGGGGCTCATTCACAGGGACAGAATAAAGGCAGACTCATTCCAGGACCTTTCACTCGTGCTCTACCCCACCAGAATGGGAGTGAGAAGGGGGATCTGCTGTGCCAGCTGGATTTTTCCTTTAGGGAGGATTCATGCAGTCCCAAATATCCCCCCACTACAGGCTGCAGTGCTTTGTGTGCAATATGTGCAACTCTCCTGCACAAATTGGGGCTGGAGGAGGGGAGGGCAGTGCTTTTTGCTTTTCCTGGGCTGAACTGTCCCTTGTCACCGGGGCTGGGAGCCAGGGGACATTCCTCAACAAGCCAGCACAGCCCCTGTGCTCAGGACAGCTCAGGGGCTGGTTCCACGTCCCTGCTGCTGCTTTGCCTGTGCCATTTCTCACTAAATCTGCCTTTCTGGGGCAAGTTGGAGCAGGCAGCCCCAGTTTCTGGTTGGACAGGCTCTGTTTGTGCTCTGGAGGGGATGGGAGGTGCAGGGTTTGTGGCCTGGCAGAGAGGGGACGTGCTGGGACTTGCTGCCCCATCACTCCCCCTCTCCACTGTTCCAGCTCAAGGTTTTGAACTTTGGGAACGTCTCCCTGAGAAAAAAGGGCTGTGAAATGGTGCCAGAGGGAGGGAAGGGATGGAGAAGGGGAGCAGCAGGAGCTGGTGCTCGTCTCGTGGGAGTTGTCTGAGTCAAGGCTGTCCAGTTTGGGGACACAGGGAACAAGCAGCCATCCCCCCTGGCTCTGGAGTTGAATGGCTCCTGTCGGTGAGGAGAAGGAATGCCATTGTTTCCCTTTCCCTGCTCAGGATGGGACAAGGGGAGATTTTTGTGCAGGATTTTGGACTCCAGGATGAGTGAAGGGGGCTCCTTTGTGCAAGATTTTGGGCCTCAAAATGGCAGAAGGGGAGATTTTTGCGCAGGATTTTGGACCTCAAAGTGGGAGAAGGGGAGATTTTTGCGCAGGATTTTGGACCTCAAAGTGGGAGAAGGGGAGATTTTTGTGCAGGATTTTGGACCTCAAAGTGGGAGAAGGGGAGATTTTTGCGCAGGATTTTGGACTCAGAGTTCAAAAGACTCTTCTACCCATTTCAAATCTGCTTTTTTCCCCCAATGCCTTCTCTCCCCACCACTCTCCTCTCTCTCCCATCCTTTTGTCTGGCTCTGTGTGAACCCCTGTCCTGCCTGCCTGCAGAACTCCAGTGCCCAGACACAACAGATGCTAAAGGGCAAGACTGGAGCTACTCTAGATGCAATCTCCATTTTGCTCAAGGATCATTAATTACCTCGATGATTAAATACAATTAAAGATCCCTAAGACCTTTCTAATATCAGGGCCTTCAGCAAGGGCAGCTTTTAGGAACCTGCAGCAGCAGTAAAACAAAAAGAGGAGATAGACCAGTAAATCAGGGAATCCCAATTAAAATCCGGGCTTAGCTCATTAACCTAATTACACATTGTGTCTTGCTGGCTTCAGCTGGGCTGAGGGGGAGGCGAGGCAGCAGTGGGGGTGGGCTGGATGTGCTGATCCTGTGGGATTGTTTATGTCAGCTCCCATTGTCCCTTTGGCTGAGAAAATGGCCTTGCTGGGGGATTTGGAGCCGGGGCTGCGGAAATCCAGGAGGGTTTTGTGTCCTTGGAGCGCTGCACGTGTTTCCTCTGCCATGAGACGTTCCCTGGGCACACACCCTGCTCTGTGCCCTGCCTGCCAGGCGGCTCCTTCCACACCCAGCTCACCCTCGGCCCTCCGTGGAGAGCACTGGGCGACAAGGAGAGCGGGAGAATGGCGTGGAAATGGAAGTGGAAGGGGAAATGGGTCAGTGCTGAGCACAGAGAGCCCCCCAAGCAGGCAGATCCCTTTGCTGAGGCTGAAAAACACCAGAGCCCCCTGGCTTGGGGCTCACCCTGCAGGGATACATCTGCTCTGGTTGCTGTGGCACCAGGAGTCCCTGTGCCCTGTCCCCTTCTCACGGCTGGCTGCACAAAGGACCCCCCTTTTCCCATTCTGACTTCAAAATCCTGTACAAAAATCTTCCCTTCTCCCATCCTGAGCCCAAAATCCAGCAGAAAGGTTTCCCCTTCTATCCTGAGTCCAAAATCCTGCACAAAGGTCTCTTCTCATCCTGAGTCCAAATCCTGTGTCCCCTTCTCCCACTTTGAGGTGCAAAATCCTGCACAAAGGACTCCCATTTTCCCATCCTGAGCCCAAAATGCTGCTCCCCAGCCTGGCACAGGATCTCCTCCTTCCCAGGAGCTCTTGGGAAGGGAGTCCTGCTGTCCTGTGCCTGTCTGTCCCACCGAGAGAGGGAACAGGAACCTCCAGAGGCTGGAGCCAGGTGACTCAGGGGATTTGTGGCTTTTCCACACCAAAGTCTGTGGGTGCAGCTGCCTACGTGGCTGCCTTCAAAGGCTTGGGGAGGAGGTGGCAGGTCCAGGCACGTCCTGCCCCAAACCAGCCCAATTTGGGAAAGCAAGTCGGAGCTGGAAGAGGTCAGGGCGCGGCTTCCCATGCAGCAGGGCCAGGGAAACGGGAGGGATGGGGACCCTGAGCCCCGTGGGAGCCTCAGCTGTGCCTTCCCCAGCACCTGCAGGCACGGGGCAGAGGGGATGGAGCCAAGGGGGTCTGTGCAGCACAGTCACTGCCAGCTGGGAGGGACAAAATTGCCTGTGGAGAGCTTGGGAAGGAGGCAGAGGGAGTTTCTGACAGCACAGTTTGCCATTCCTGCTTGAAGAACACCAGGACCCCTGCCATAACCTTATAACAAATCCAAGGTGCCCCAAATGTCTATCCGTGCTTGGGGAGAGCTTGGGAAGGAGGCAGAGAGGAGTTTCTGACAGCTCAGTTTGCCACATTCCTGCTGGAATGGAGCCCTGCCACAGCCTCAGAGGATTTCACACAAAGCCAGGGTGCCCCAAATGTCCATCCCAGCTTGGGGAGAGCTTGGGAAGGAGGCACAGGGGAGTTTCTGACAGCACAGTTTGCCGTTCTTGCTTGAAGGAGCCCTGCCATAACCTCATAACAAATCCAAGGTGCCCCAAATGTCTATCCATGCTTGGGGAGAGCTTGGGAAGGAGGCAGGGAGGAGTTAGGCATGTGCAGGAGTTTCTGGAGTTTCTGACAGCACAGTTTGCCATTCCTGCTTGAAGGACCCCAGGACCCCTGCCATAACCTCATAACAAAGCAGGGTGCCCCAAATGTCCATCCCTGCTTGGGGAGAGCTTTGAAAGGAGGCAGAGTAGAGTTAGGCACATGCAGGAGTTTCTGACAGCTCAGTTTGCCACATTCCATCTGGGAAGGAGCTCTGCCATAGCCTCAGAGGTCTTCACACAAATCCAGGGTGCCCCAAATGTCCATCCCTGCTTGGGGAGAGCTTGGGAAGGAGGCACAGGGGAGTTTCTGACAGCACAGTTTGCCATTCTTGCTTGAAAGACCCCTGACGTAACCTTATAACAAATCCAAGGTGCCCCAAATGTCCGTCCCAGCTTGGGGAGAGCTGCTGCTCAGCCCTGACTCCCATCTGAGTGCCCTGGGAAAGATCTGCTCCTTCCCTTCCCTCTGCCCCCACAGACACACACCCAAACACCATTTTCCTTCCCTTGGGTTTGCTGTGGGCATCTGAGGAAGATGAAGGGATATGAGGGGACCATGGGGAGAGGATCGAGAGGAGGGATCTGCCTCTCTGCTGGGTTAAGAATTGAAAAGAGATAACTTCAAACCCTGCTGGAGTTCCTTGGTGTCACCCAGATGGGAGATTTGCATTTGCACAGCTCTGGGAGCTGCCCCAGCCCAGACAGGGGTGCAGGGGATCATCCCCGCTGCCATAAAACTGCAGAGCAGCTCTCACCAAAGAATTTAATCTAACAGAGCATCAGCAGGAGCCTGGTGAGACATCCAGGGCTTGCTTTGCACACTGGCCATTCCTTGGCTGGTGCTCTGCTTGCAGGTAATTAAAATGGCTCAACCCTGCAGCCCCAGCAGCTGCCTGCAGATCGTTTTCTCCATGCCCAAGGGACCCTGCCCTCGGTTTCTGCTCCAGAGATCCCCCTCTCTGCAAGGCAGCTTTGGAGGATAAAAAGATTTCATTACACAGGCAGAGAGTGAAGGCAGAGACTCAAAAAAAATTCTAAAATTCTAAAATCACTGCAATGGAAAGAAAGAAGGGAGCAGAGAAAATCCTGGGGATGTAAAGAAAGAGGGGGTTTGTAGATTCTGCAAGGAGAGAATTCTGAGTTCCTCTGTTATGCCAAGTGTACCTGGAGTATTCCCAGAGCAAACAGTGCAATTACTTTGGATTCACACTCTGCCACGGAGTTGTCAGGCCCGAGGTTGCAGCTCCCAGAGGGCTCTGTGCAGACTTGCAGATGAGTTGTGCTTTCCCAGGGGATGGGGAGGCTCTGAGAGGAAAGGCCACGCTGACTTTTCTGAGGACAGCTGTAAACTTCCTCTTCCTCTTGGGCTTTGTGCGGCTTCCCTGTCTGAGTGCTTCGCTTGGGGACATCCACAGCAAAGTGTCCCCGTCCTTGGCTGGGTGTTTGTGGAGCTGGAGTGCCCCAGGGCTGGGAACAGCTGTGGGGATCCTCACAGCTCGCCCTGAGAGGAGCAGAGAGCTGTTATTGTCCTTTCCAGGGCTGTTGTTTCTCTCTGATGGGATCTCTCCTGAGGAAGGTGTGTCGCTCCCCTCAAGGAAGGCTCTTCCCTTCCCTTTGGGGCACATCCTCCTCATCCTCTGTTTGCTGCATCCCTGTGGCTCAGGGATGGCCTCAGAGGCAGAACCCACCTTGGCACACTTGGAATGATCTTCTCTCCCTTTCTGGATCTGCTGAGCTCCCTGTGACTGTCACAGTCCTGGTGTTGTGGCAGCCTCACAAACAGGAGGCTCCCAAGCCTGCAAGGAGGCTCCCAAGCCTGCAAGAAACTTTTGGTTTATTCAACTGCCTCCTCTCAGAGTTTTTACTGACAAGCAAAACAATTCCTGTGACCTCCACCCTTCAGTGCAGATGGAGCCTTTGAACTCTCTGAGCCCTGCACTAACAGGGGTTAATGGCATTTATCTGCATGCTTATCTTCCTTCTCCACTGCCTCTTGTCACTCTGAAGGTACCTCCAGTAGGGGTTTGTGGCACCCAGGTGACAAAAGAAAAGCTTTTTCCATAAACTCTTTTTCCAAGATGGGACAATTACTGTTCAAACAGGTTCAGAGTCTCCTTTTAGTCTCTTTCCCCTGTCTTCTCTTTTAATTCATTTTCCATTCATTTAATACTCACATGCTTATTTCTGGAAGTCTTCCTCCTCTACTATTCTGGTCAGTTTTTTTACCAGATTGGAAATGGGACTTTTTGTCCTCTTTCCTTTTGCCATTAGCTATTTATATCCTCCCATCCATCTCTTTAGGCAGCCAAGCTTCCAGCTGTGTTCTCTCTGCCACTCTGCTCGCTGAGCAACAAGTAAAGGTGGCTCTGAGCAGAACTTAGCTCAAGCAGGGGTGACAA
The DNA here is from genome assembly GCF_027887145.1 of Ammospiza caudacuta. Taxonomy (NCBI): domain Eukaryota; kingdom Metazoa; phylum Chordata; class Aves; order Passeriformes; family Passerellidae; genus Ammospiza; species Ammospiza caudacuta. Next base: position 7,141,635 of record NC_080615.1, read on the forward strand.
ACAAGTGACACTGCAGCCTGGGAGCCACCCCAGGTCCAGAGGTGGTGGAGCACCAAAGGAGCCACAGCCAGGCTGGTCCCATCCCTCTGAGCAGGAGTTCTTGTCTCCCTCCTTGGGATTCCTCCTGCACACTTCCTTCTCACCTGATGATGGTCCTGGCATAGGAGGTCAGGGCATGGAGTCCCAGCATGTTTTGGGTTAGAAAGGACCTTAAAAAACATTAATTTACACTCTGCCATGGGCAGGGACAGCTTCCCCTGAGTCTTATCCATCCTCTCCTTGGATATTTCCAGGGATGGAGAGTCCACATCCTCTCTGGGCAATCTCTCCTCCTGCCTCCACTGGTTTGTCTCCAAAGCCATTTTCCCCACCCTGAGCACTCCCCTGATGGAGGACAGAGCTTCTCCCATGGGAAATGGGAATTTTAGAGCACTCATCATTGCTCCAGCCCTTGGGAGACAGCAGGGAAACAGCATGCTGTGCTGGGGAAGGTGCTCAGGAGTTTCCAGCTTTTCCAAGCTAAAAGTTCTGCTGGAAACCTGGAGGACCCTTCCATGCCTTCATTCTTCCTCCCACCAGGAGAGCTGGCTGACATTTTTGGGGTAAAGTTTGCCTTAAAATAAGCACAATGTTCTGGAGGAGCTGTGTCCATATTGTCATGTCTGCTAAAAAAATGTAATAGCCTGGTTTGTGTTCTCTCTCTCCCCCCTCCTCTTTTTTGCCCCCAAATCTGAAAGGAACGGGAGTTCTCTCAACCAGCCTCCCCTGGAGTTGTTAGAGGGTGGAAAGGCACAAGCAGCAGACTTGTGGAGGAGGAGGAGGAGGTGGGCACAGCAGGCAGGTGCAGGGTGGGAGCAAATCCGTCTGTCAGGAAGGAGGAGCAGACAGAGCCCAGAGGGAGAGGGGCTCCAGAGGGGCTGGGGGTCCCACACAGCTTGCAGGGCTGGCCCAAACCCGCAGAAAACTCCAGGGACAGGGTGGGATGAGGGGCAGGAGAGGATGAACCCAGATGGATCAGGGGCTGTGGGGAGGGAAGGTGGGGAGAGGCACAGGGAGGTGATTTGTGTTTGGGGGTGAGAGCTGCTGGAAAGGTCAGCTCTGGGGATGACTAAGGCAGGATGGGCTGGCAGAGTGGGGATGTTGGTGGTTTCAGAGGGAGGTCTCCTTCTGCTTTGTGGCTGTCATTTGAAAACTTCCCCAGAAGGGAAATTTCCAAAGAAAACTTTGGCCTGTCTTCATCCAAAATGCCCCCATTCCATGGCAAGCAAAGCATCCCATCCTGGCTGCACTCCTGCTCAGCGTTTTACCATAATGCCATTGCAAAGAAATGAGAGTCCACAAGGAAAAACCATTTCAAAGTTATCAAGAAGGCTTTATTTATTTATTTTTTCAAAAATAGAATTTTGCCAAAATCAGCACGTTCCATTAGATGGTTTTGGCTTGGACTAAGTGACACTTTCCATCAGAAAAATATGCTGTGCTGGAAAATGTTCTACCAGCTCTGGTTATTTTTTCATAGCATGCTTTCCATTTTTGTGGCAGCCTCCAGTTTGAGCTGAGACAAAGCACACAGGAGTCCCCTGAGAGCAGTTGACCTCCTGGTCTCTGGAAGAGCAGGATGGCTCCCTGGAGCTCTCCCCAGTGGCACAGGAAAATCCATCTGGCTTCCACATCCCTCTGCACGTGGCTTGTTGCTCCCTGAGAAGGGAACAGGGAGCCTGGCGCTGATGTAGTTGAACAAAAGGCAATGAAATCACCATGAAAGGCAAGAAAATCTGTCAATTAAGGCCAACTGAGCTGTTTAACCCTGAGAATCCAGGCCTGGTTTCTCCAGCACCAGGCTGGGGATGGGGAGTTGACTCTTCCTTCTGCCTCTGCATGGATCCGATCTCAGATCCCCATGGATCTCCATGAGGAGCTGATTGCTTTTGGCCCTGCCTGGTCTCTCGTGGATCAGGACCTGGGGAACAGTTTTAGGGCAAATCTGTGATTCCAGCCTGCCACAGGGATTGAGAGCTGTGGGGATGCCAACCTTCCTGCTCAGAATTCAAGTGGAACACCCTGAGAGAGGCCCCCAGAAGTGCTGAAGGTTGTGTTTGAAGGGACACCTTTGTCCCTGGGCACTGAGGCACTCAGCACTGGTGTCACTCCACCTCCTGAGGGACATTTGTCATCAAATTCCCCTGGGTGTTGTGGCACAGCCCAGCTCCTCCCTGGGGCTACCTGGAAGCACAAAGCCACCTTGCTGGAGAATGGGATAATCAGGCATGGAGAAATCTTTAATTTCCCTTCCTGGAAGTTCACCTGTGTCCCTCATTGCGTTACAATCACTGAGATAAAACTTTTGAGTCTAAGTCCCCAGTTAAGTCAGCCGAAGGAGCAATGAGAGATGTCCAAAGGGAAATGGGAGTTTGTGAACTCTCTGCAGGACAAATAATCTTTTTTTTCCTGCAGAATTCCCTGTTCCTCCTGCCTTGCCCTCTGGCCTCTCTGAGCCCTTACTGACAGCCCTCACCTTTCTGGGCAGGGTGGAGGGGCTGTACCTGGTTGGTGTCCCAGCAAAGCAAAGCCCAGGCAGCGCAGAGGATGGGGCAGGGAGCATGACCCGTGCTGGGAGGTCTCCCTGCTGTCTCTGACCCTCCCTCCCTGCTTTCCTCCCTGCTTTTCTCCCCCTCCCCATGCCCAGCCCTCCTTTAATGGGTGGTCTTGTCCCTTGTTTACAGTCCTGTCCCTTGCAGGCCCCTCTAAGCCCAGCAATCATTCCTCAGACAGCCTGGATGAAGGTTGGGACATTAATGGATGGCAGAGCTGCATCTCCACCCAGCACCAGGGTCACAGAATGGTTTGGGTTTAAAGGACCTCAAAGTTGATCCCATTTCACCCCCTGCCATGGGCAAAGACACTTCTCACCATCCCAGGGTGTTCAGAGCTCCATCCCCAGGCACTTTCAGGGATGGGGCAGCCACAGCTTCTCTGGGAAACCTGTGCCACTCCCTCACAGCAGAGAATTTATTCTTAAAATCTAATCTAACCCACTGTTTTTCAGCTTGTGGGATATTTCAGAAATGTGGCGCTGGCTTTGCTCAGAGGGTGAATGCCACACTCACCCCCTCAAAGTCTCTCCTGATTTCTGGCATGTCCTTAGCACAAAATCTCTGAGATTTGGTTGCAAGCAGTTTCCTTGTGGTTGGTAAAATCGTGAGCCACATTTTAGGAAACTTTAGTGGAGCTCTTACCTGGACAATGTTTAGGTTTCCACGCTCTGCCTGTTAAATGGATTTTCCACTTCATCTCCCCCGGTTTCCTCAGCCATGGAAATGAGGGTGACTCTGCCATTTGCATGAGGGGTGGGTGGGGCTGTGGGGCTCCCCACAAATGCCTCCATCCCTGCTTCCTCAGGTGGGAATTGCCACCATCCTCTGCACAACCCCACCTCCAGCCGGCTGAGGTTGCCGCTGCTTGCCTGGGTGGCCTTGGGCACATCTCTTTGTCATTCAGCACCTCTGATTTCCCCACCCCTGAAAGCAGGGGTAATAAGGCTTTCCTGCCTCTCAGGGTGTTGGAGGATTAATTAGTTGCTGTTTGAAAAGCCTTTTGAAGATGCAAAGCTTTTTTCCATAAATATGCAGAGTGATTCCTGCAGATGGGGCCCAGGTAGGGCCGGAGCTGTGTCTGCCTCTACTTTGTGGAGACCATAAACCCAGCAAGAAATGAAATTTGTAGGAATTTCTTACACAAGGGCTTGATGATAAGGAAGCTGAGCAGCAGCAGGCTGGAAATCAAGCAGAGCACTGAATTTGGGGTTATTTGTACTCACTGTTCTTTCTGGGCTGTTGTTCACGGGCTGGAATCTTTAAACAACCCAGAGAAAGTTGGGAGGTCTGAGCCTTTCCCACTTCCCTGCAGAGATATCTCTAGAGCAAGATAAAAACACATTAAAAGAGAAATCTCAGGCAGGGAGCCAGCGAAGGGTGTCTGTCCATTGCATCTGTTGGTGCCATGTTTGCATTTGTCTTGTTTGCAAAGCTTTTCCCGACTTGTCAGCCACCAGAGCATATATCACATTCTCCTGGTTACAAAAAACTTGCTTGTTTCTGTCTTTCGAAACAAATTACAGAAGAACAGAGTGTGGCATTCCTGCTCGCGAGAGGAGGAAACATTTCTTTTTAACTTCGAGAGATAGTGAGATATCAGCAATATGTTATATCCTGAGAGATAATGGGAGGAAAGCAAAACCACAGGCAGAAAGCTGTGACTGTTAAACACACATTTCAGCTATAGGAAAGTCAGAGTTTTGATCTTCTCCATGAAAATTACAGGGCTGGCCAGCACCAGCAGGCTTTGGCAGGGGTGCGTTTTTCACCGCGTTTTGGACGCAAGGCCAGCGTTTGGATCTTTGATAATTTCCTGTGACCGGGCATCTCTGCTGATGAAAGAGGCTTGGTTTGAGTGGGGACAGAGGGAATTGGCTGCTGGGGCAGCCAGGGGAGGCTGCCAGTTATTAACCCTGGCGCTGAAGTCACGCCTGAGTCAGCAGAGTTTCGGCTTTGTCCCGTTCCCATTGTGGAGGCGAGTGAGTCACTCCCTGCTCCAGCCCTGAGAGCTCCCCCATTTCCTGCTCCAGCTCCACAGACCAGCGAGGGGAGGAAGGATCTGATGTTCTCTCCTTTTTCTGTGCCATCGAGTTTATTTTTATTTTTATTGAATCTCTTCAGTCTCAAGTTCCCTCCTTTCGGAAATGAGGCTCTCCATGGGTTACTATCTTGATCCCCTCTTCACAGCTCCTCATTAAATCTCTCCTCCTTAGCACCTGGAGAGCTCGAGGAGATTTAGCACTGGACCAGAGCTCCTTGAGCAATATCCAAGGCAACAAGGAAGTCAAAGAAAGAGGCAGAGCAGAGAAAACACTCGTGTGCATTTGGAGACTCAGCCCATCAAGATAAGGTCTCAGGACAGTCTCAGCTTAATTAGTTTCCCTCTTCTCAAAGCTCCAGCTTCTTTCCCTTCCTCCACACTTGATTTTCCAGCTTTTCTTCCCCACCCAACCACCAAATAAGCATTGGCTCTGCTTGTGGTCCTCTTTTCTTTTGCTTACAGGTTAGAATTGGTAAGCAAAAATACCTTGGTTTTTCCCTTGCTGGCAGACAGTGAGATGATTCCAGAGAGAAGAGTCTTGGATTTTTGGTTCTTTGTCTTTGCCTGGCCAGCTGCCTGCTTTTCCTAGTGCAGAATGTCATCTTGGACATGTCCACTGGTGGAATAGTGGATGAGCAGGGGCAAGCAAGTGGGCTGGGGTGTGGTTGTGGAGATACAAGAGGGGTGGGAAGATTTTTAATGCTACAATGGAAAGAGGGCAAATCAAAGGAAGGCACAAGCATTGAAGAGATGGAGAGGCAATCCTGGACACAGGCAGTGGGGAGGGAAGGAGATGTGACGTGAAAATTGCAGGACAAAGGGATTGGAGTTGCGAAACCAAGCGCTGGACAGGTGTGAGCAAGGGCGCAGAGAAGGAAAAGAGCTGAGGAAGGAGCTGGAGCCACATCCAGCCCACAGGAGAGGGGAAATGAGCCAAGTGGGCAGCAGTGGGCACAGCAGGCTGTGTGTGTGTGCTCAGGTGTGTGGGAGCTGGCAGCTGGATGAGCCGGGCGCGCTGGGGCGGGCCGGGCGCTGCGCGGCGCGGACGGAGCCTTTGTGCTTTGTTGCTGAGCACGGGCTTTGGGAGCTTTATTGCAGGAAGGCCTTTCCCAGTGCTGTGTCAGCTCTTTCTGCAGGAGCCCTGCTCTGCCAGCCTCCCTGCTTTTGCCATGGGGCATGTTCCCCTCCCCGTGACTTGGGGGGTGAAGCAAAGCAGCTGTGAGAAAGGCAGGGAAGGAACAGCAGGGAGGGAGAGCTGGGAGCAGAGGCAGGCTGCTGTTCCCATCCCACTCCCCTGCTTTTCCTGGCTGGATGCAGCTGGGGATGTTTGTAAAGTTGAAAAACTCGTGGTTTAGTCTGGTGGTCATCCCTGCCTCTTCCATCTGTGGCCCATCCCACCCTGGCCTCTGCTTTTCTTCCATCTCTTTCTATGAGGAGGACTGGGACAAGCATGGCCTCACTCTTGCTTGGGGCCTATGTGTGAATCCCAGCAGTGGCTCAGTGACCAGATTTCACAAAGTGTAACAGGGAATAAGTGGAGCATCGATGGATGAGGCCCTCTGGGGAAGAGCTTTCGTTCCAGGGGCTCCTGAGGCTGCTTTGTGCTGGGGATGTTTGCAAAGTTGAAAAACTCATGGTCTAGTCATCCCTATCTCTTCAATCTGTGGCCCATCCCACCCTGGTCTCTGTTTTTCTTTCCTCTTTCTATGAAGAGCACTGGGACAAGCATGGCCTTGCTCTTGCTTGAGGCCTGTGTGTGAATCCCAGCAGTGGCTCAGTGACCAGATTATAAGTGGAGCATGGATGGATGAGGCCCTTTGGGGAAGAGCTTTCATTCAAGGGGCTCCTGAGGCTGCTTTGTGCTCCATTTATCCCGAGAGGAAATCCTGCCCAGGCAGGAGAAGGCTTTATCCCAAAGGCAGCCAGTGATGGCCTGGCTGGAGACCTCGCTCGAAACAAGCCATTGACTGCTCCTGGGATAAAATCATCTCTGCCCTGGGCTGGATCTGGGTCTGAACCAGTGACCTCGATGAGAGGACCCCATGTTTCTCATTTGCAAGCCAAAGGCCAGCCCAGTCCTTTCTGGTTTGAGAGGGATTTATTTGGCTGAGGGCCAGGCAGGCCATTGTACAACGCTGCCATTTCCCGACAGCTCCCATAAATCTCTCCCAGCTCCCACTGGGAAGGGGGAAGGGATGCCTGGGCGTGCAGTTTCTCTCTTGGGGTGCCCCCACCCCATCCCAGTGTTATCTCAGGCCTTTCATGTGTAGCCATGTCACCTGGAGCTATAATCTTGCCACATCTCTCTCATCTCATCTTCCTTCTAAGGCTCCCCCTCTCCTTGTGTTGGAAACTCAAGTTTTACAATCCCTGTGGTGCTGAGGCTCTGCAGGGGTGAATCAGTGGAATGCAGAGAGACCTCCAGTGAAAGTCTGCTGTCACAGGAAGGGCCTGAGGTGACTCACTGGAGCCCACTGACTCACTGGAGCCCACTCCTTCATTGCAACGGGAGGCCCTGTGCTCCTGGAAGAGCAGCAGAATCCTGATTTAAATGCCTGGCAATCAATGCAAAACCTCCCTGGCAAGAGCAGAGGTACTAACCCCAACCTCCTGGCCAAGTGCCACCTCACAACTTTGCTTCTTGCCACCTGAAATTCCCCTGCTGGGATTTAGGATCTTTTCTCCCATGTTTCCCACCCTGCCTAGCACACCTGGGATGTTCCTCTGGGCTGCTGGAGGCTCTGTCCCACACAAGTTGTGTTTCAGACCTAGTTTTCCTTTGGAAAGATTCAGAGTTCAGAAACAACAGCAGAGAATTTTTTAAGTGCCACCAAGTGGAAAGTTTTGGGCTCCTGTTCCATCCCACTTTTCCTTCATGAAAAATTTGCAGTGTCTGTGAGAGATACAGGATGGGACATCACTGCCATGGCCATGGAGCTGTCCCAAAATCAGGTCCTTTTGTGGGACTTTGTGCAGGTTGAAGTGTGATGCACTGATTTGCCCTTCTGTAAGATCCCAGCTGCTGTGACTAAGAATCAGGAGCTTTGTGACATCTGCATCAGTCATGATATTGCCACACCAAAGGGTGGCTCATCACACCCTGCCGAGGGCTGTTTCAGTGCCCTGGGGGGGAGATGAGTATCAGGGAGCAGGAGGGAGAGAAATCGGTGAGAGGCTCAGCAGAGGCAAGGTTGTGCAAAACAGAGTGCAGTTCACATGGCTCTTAACAAAGAGGCATTGAGTGAGGTTGTGACAGAGCTCACCCAGAGCCTGGAAATCATTTCCAGAGCTTTCTATACGGGAGAGCAAGAACCTGATTTGCAAGTGTGGGACAGCGCCTCCTGGGCTTTTAGAGAGAGGGTTTCCAGCTCCAAGAGCCACCACCTGCCACTTCTGCTGTGTCCCTGACAGGGAGTGCAGCCCTCCCTTCCCAGCCCATGTGCCTCAGGGCACCCCAAGCTGTGCACGGAGCCCCCGAGGCCTCGGTGAATATCTGGGCTTGGGATCGTGGGGAAAGGCATCAACACAAACCACTTCAGAGGCCAAGGTGGAGGAGTAGGATCTCCGAGGTCTGCACTAATGAAGTCTTGGCACCAACATGTCTTTGGCACACAGCTGGGCCCTTTTTGGTCCGCGACAAAAAAATAACACCACAAAACTAATGAATAAAATGCAAGTGGGCAAGCTGCAACCCATCCAGCTAATCCTTGCTCGGGTGCTGGCTGCCCCTGGGAGGTGTCAGCATGGATTGGTGGGCACTGGGAGATCTGGGCTGTGAAAATGGCAGGATTCATCCCCAGCTTTCTCCCTGCCCTACCAAGCGCACGGATCGTTCAGCAAAAGGAGAAACGCGGCCAATCCCAGCACTTCACACACACACACACACACATCCAGCTGAATATGTTCAAACCTCTCCAGAGGCTGATTAGTGATTTTATTTTCTCCTCCTCTGCCGGCTGTGCGTGCTCATTGCCATCAATTATCTATGCATTTGCCCTGATGAATTATTGAGTGTGTAACGGGGTGAGGGAAGGCCCGCCAGCCCAGCTCAGTCACCTTGCAAACAAGTACTCAAACGAGCACTCTCCAGAGTGTGGCAGCAGCCAGGTATGCCCTCTGGCTTCTGATTTAGGATGGGAAGCTGATCTAACAACCTCCCAAACCCCTTTCCCCCATCTGTCCCCCTTCCTCATCGCTGCATTGAGGTGTGGGTGCTCCTCGAGCAGAATGGGTGCTTTGTTTTCCTGATTTGAGGCTTGGGTGAGTGGAACAGAGAGAGTTTTTCCTGTCTTGCAAAAGAGTTGTTCAGTCACCTGGAAAGGAAGCGCGATTTCCGCGCTGTGTTTGAGGTTTTTCAGGGTGTTTTTTCTTTGTTTTGTTTTGTTATTTTGTTCTGCCGGGTGTTATTTTTTTGTTTTCCCTTTTCCCCTGGAGCCCTGAGAAAGTTTGGAATGTGTTTTTGTCAAGGCTGCTGCATGTAAGGGCCTGAATCCCAGCTTTGGCAGCATTTGGCTGTTGGCAAGCTGTCCTCACTCAACTGGCACAAGCTTTTTCCCTGGCCAGAAATCTGGCTATTCACACCTGGGCACTGAAGGCTTCTGCAGGACCATTGTGAGCTCAGGATCAGGTTTATCATCTCCAAAATCCACTTTTTCTCCAGTTTATGTGCAAACCCAGCTTGTTTTGATGCATGGGTCCCATGGCAGGGGGAGGGTAGAATTGGGAATTGTTGTTGCTGCTCAAGGTCAAGATAAATAACTTGATTTTTAAAAGGGTCAGTTCATTAATTTGCAGGGAAATCACAGCGAAAAGGAAGGGCACAGCAATGATGGATGGAGTGAGGGACTGGACTGACCTCCCCTGTGCCATCCATCACATTTCCTGCTGGTTGAATGACTTTATCTCCATTCGAGAGGCACATCAGTGGAGGCCTTCAGCTGTGGCGGTGCTCACAGGGGTTCTTGGAATGAGGGTAGAGACAAGGATCTGACTCCATGTTTCAGAAGGCTTGATTTATTATTTTATGATATATATTACATTAAAACTATAGTAAAAGAATAGAAGAAAAGGTTTCATCAGAAGGCTAGATAAGAATAGAATAGGAAAGAATGATAACAAAGGTTTGTGTCTCGGCTCTCTGTCTGAGCTAGCTGACTGTGATTGGCCATTAATTACAAACATCCAAGATGGGTCAATCAAAGATCCAGCTGTTGCATTCCACAGCAGCAGATAATCAATGCTTACATTTTGTTCCTGAGGCCTTTCAGCTTCTCAGGAGGAAAAACCCCAAGGAAAGGATTTTCCATAAAAGATGTCTGCGACATTCAGCCTAGCAGTACTCGTGCCACGAGGGACTGCCAGCCCTGCAGGGGTGACCCTGAGGAGAATCTGGTGGCCTTCCACCCTCTCCTGTGTGCAGTTTGGCTCCTCTGCTGCTCCCGGGCACCAAGAGGAGACGCTGAGCCATGACTTCCTGCGCTGGGCCGCTTTGTTGGGGTGTGGAAACTCCGGTTCAAAGGGCCCCGCCAGGCCCCGTGGGGGGTCAGGGAGCTTGTGGGGAGCAGAGCCAGCTCCTGTGGGGAGCAGAGCCAGCTGTGTGGCAGCGCCCCAGCCCCAGGCAGGCCCTGCTGGGGGCACCAGGCCTCGGTGGAAGCGATGCTAATCACTCCGCGCTCCCCCGGCCCTGAGAGCTGAGGGAGTGCTGAGCACACCCACCCAGGCCGGGCCGTTCCCAAGGCCCTGGCTACGTGATTGAAGTGCTCCCCAGCAAGCTCCCACACGCTCTGGGAGGCTCTAGAGCCTTCTGAGCCAGACTGCTTGGCAAAGCTGTTCCTCACCTCGGCGGGTGTGGGCAATGCTCACCTCCAGGGTGGAAGGAGCAGCATATGCTGCACAGCATGGTGGAGACATCTCCCCCTCCCCTGTACACCCGTTCTTCCTTTAGATCCCAGCGTGGCCTTGTCTAAACCCAGCCTGTGCCCTCGTTTCATCAGGGAGGATGTTGTGGGTGCTGGTGGTAGAAATGTCCTGCACTGTGTCCTGCTGGAACATCATGATCCAGAGAGGAAACACGGTCCAGATGACTGGGGACCATATTTCCCCTCTGGAGAAGGATTCCTCAGAGTGGGGATATCCTACCTTCTGCTTTGTGGAAGCAAAACTGTGGGGAAGCTGGCCCTGGCTGTGCTGGGAGGGGAAGGATGCACCCTGCCAGCCCCAGAGGACATGGTGGCTTTGTGTGTGCAGGCACTTGAGGGCACCAGTGCTTTGCTGTGGCTGCAAGAAGCTCTGGAGAACATTCCTGAGCACCCAGCTGCAGTGCTGGGGTGTGGGGCTTGGCTCGGGGAGCAAGGGGCAAGTCCACACAAAGCTCTGGAGGCCGAGTTTCGGTCGGAACTGCTGATGGCTGTGGTCAGTGGTGGCGTCTCGTGGCCAGGCTGGGTTGTTGGGGCTTGTCCTCAGGGTCACAGGAAGGAGAAGGGAGAAAGAAGAGGCGTGGATGAGAATTGGGGATTAGGGTAAGGCTGGGAACAGCAGGCAGGGAGTGAGAGGGCAACGTGGAGTGTGGGTGGAGAAGAGTTTTGTCTGCCTGCACTCGTGTGTGTGTGTCTGTGAAACTGCAGGAAGGAGACTCTTGGAGAGGTCCCAGGGCACATCTGCCACGGGGACCAACACTGAGGAGTTTATTTTAGCCTTGGACAGGGAGCCATTCATCCCTGGAAGAACAGAGCAGGGTGACATTTCTGTTAGGAGGTGCTGTCTTGTTTCTCTTGCTCTGTATTTTTCTTTCCCCAGCCCCTCTCTCTGTTCCATTACTCTTTCATGTTTCTCACTCTCTGTGCAGAACATGAAAGAGTTCTCTATCTTTTTTTTTTTTTTTATTATCCCTTTCTTTCCTTTCCTGCCCAGCTTCCAAAATCCATCCAATTGCAGATTCTCCCAGAAGCTGGGAGCAAAACCCGCTTTTCTCGTTCTTCCCACCTTGCCTCCCTGTTGTATTTATCATACAAATACTGGCTGTATAATTACCAGAGCATTATCTCTAAACACACAGATTAGGAAAAGACACAGTGGCAACAAAGATGAATTTCAGGGTCAGTCTGGTGGGAGATGCTTTTCTCCATCTGGCAGGGGAGGAATCAAATGAGACAGAAGAGCTGTCATGGACTGCAGCTCCCACTTCTCACCAGCACCTTCCACAGAACAGGGTGGAAGGTTCCTAAATTCAGCCACTTCTGGGGTTATAAAAAGGCCACAGAAATTATCTGGATGATACAGGGAGATCATGCAAGGTGCAGAGACAGTGCCTTAACATTTTTCTCATATGGGAATTATTGCTGCCCAGAAATGAGGGCTGAGTCTTTGCAGCTCCTTTAATTACTGCTGTAGCTCCAATGGGATTAAATGGATGTCTGAGTGTGTGTTAGCATATGTTGGGATGTGCTGTGCTGATAAACATCAGGGCTTTCACATGCCTGCAGACACACATGCCCTGCATATTTACCACAACTGACTCAGTGTCACCCGGAGCTGAAGACAAAAGGGAGGAAGGTGTTATTGATCCAGCCTTATGCCTTTGGGTGATGATGATGAGCTGGGCAGGTCATAGTGGGAGGAAGATGTTTATGACCAAGAATGAGGCTGCAGGTGGATGCAGAAGGTGCCTGTAGCCACATATTGCTCTTGTATCAGCCATGTCAATAAGAAACACAAGCCCTGTGAGGAACTACTGAGGGAGCTGGAGTTGTTTAGCCTGGAGAAAAGGAGACTCAGGAGTGACCTTATCACTCTCTACATCTCCTGAAAGGTGGCTGTGCCAGAGGGAAGAGCCAGAGGATGCAGCCTCAAGCTGTGCCAAGGGAAATTTTGGATGGATATTAGGAAAAAGTTTTTTATAGAAAGAGTGATAAAGTTCTGGAATGTTCTGCCCAGGGAGGTGGTGGAGTCACCATCCCTGGGTGTGTTTAACAAAGCCTGGATGCGGCACTGGGTGCCAGGGTTTAGTTGAAGTGTTGGGGCTGAGCTGGACTCGATGATCTCAAAGGTCTCATCCAACCTGGTGATTCTGTGAATTCTGTGAAACAAGTGCAATAAACAGAGAAATTCCTGAGCCTGATGCCAATAACCACAGTGCTTCTGGGAAGCCCCCAAACGCTCACAAGTTGCCATTTCATTGCAGGGCTGCAAGCTCAGAGTGTCTTGGTCAATGACTCCGTCTCGGGGTTCATCGGCACGGACGTGGTGCTGCACTGCAGCTTCACCAACCCGCTGCCCATCGTGAAGATCACGCAGGTGACGTGGCAGAAGGCCACCAACGGCACCAAGCAGAATGTGGCCATCTACAACCCCGCCATGGGCGTGTCCATCCTGTCCCCCTACAAGGAGCGGGTGACTTTCCGCAACCCTTCCTTCAAGGATGGCACCATCCAGCTGTCCCGGCTGGAGCTGGACGATGAGGGCGTTTACATCTGTGAGTTTGCCACCTTCCCCACCGGCAACCGGGAAGGGCAGCTGAACCTCACCGTGCTGGGTAAGGCTCTGCAGGGTGAACCTCCAGTCCAACAGAGCTGGAGGAAGCTGAGATTCACATCCTGGGAGCTCGGGATGAATTTGGGGTGTGAATTGTAGCTGGGATGGATTTTAATGTTTTAATGTTGACTGGGAAGAGGTGAAGAGCAGGGAGAACAAAGCAGGTGGTTCTGAGACAGCTGAGCTGTCAGACCTCTTCTTTTTCCAGGCCTCAATTCCCCTTTTCCCTCCACCTACACTCCTAATGTAGGTGCAGTAACAGTGACCAGGGCCCTGTGGGAGTGGTGAGTTTTAATGAGCGGGAGCTGTCAAGAGAGAAGAAACAACAGATTGATCCTAAACTCAATCAGAGCTTGTCCCTGGAGCTCAGGGCTGTGAGTGAACAGACCCCACCCAAGGTCTACATGAGTTGTTTCCTCTCCAATTTCAGTTCCTTTCTAACACAGGGATGAAAACCTCTGGGAGGAAAGGGCTTTCCATATATCTGTGCATTTAGGGCACCTCCACCATTGTTTCCCCATAAATGATGCAGGTTGATGGTGCAAGGTGCATAGGCACTGCCATAAAGCGATTACTATATGGGAATTATTGCTGGCAATTTACACACTCTGGACCCACCACAAGCCCTGTCACAGCCTCAGTGGTGTTAGACAGCTCTGGGGATGTAGCAAACAGAGCAGCACTGCTTTTGTAACCATCCCTTTGCACCCTTTTCTCCTCTTCCTCTGTGACCGTGATCACAGGGGTCTTAGGATGAGGGAAGAGACAAGGATCTGACTCCATGTTTTAGAAGGCTTGATTTATTATTTTATCATATATATTATATTAAAACTATACTAAAAGAATAGAAGGAAAGATTTCATCAGAAGGCTGGCTAAGAATAGAAAAAGAAAGAATGATGACAAAAGCTTGTGTCTCGGACAGAAAGTCTGAGCTAGCTGACTGTGATTGGTCATTAATTAGAAACAACTAACATGAGCCAATCAAAGATCTACCTGCTGCATTCTACAGCAGCAGATAACCATTGTTTACATTTTGTTTCTGAAGCTTCTCAGCTTCTCAAGAGGAAAAATCCTAAAGAAAAGATTTTTCATAAAACATGTCTGTGACACTCCTCCTCCTCCTTTCTGCACTCCCCTACAGCCAAACCCACCAACTGGATGGAGGGCACCAAGAGGCCTCTAATCGCCAAGTCTGGCAGGACAGAGAAGATCTTGGTGGCCACCTGCACGTCCTCCAATGGGAAACCCCCCAGCACCGTCACCTGGGACACAAAGCTGAAGGGGGAGGCGGAGTTCCAGGAGATCCGGAACAGCAACGGCACCATCACGGTGATCAGCCGGTACCGGCTGGTGCCGAGCCGCGAGGCGCACCGCCAGCAGCTCATGTGCGTGGTCAACTACCAGCTGGAGAGGTTCACCGACAGCATCACCCTCAACGTGCAGTGTAAGGGGCCTGGCACGGCTGGGAGGGCTCCCCCTGCTCAGGGCTGGGCTCTGGGGAAAGAGGGGTTTGGGTTGGGCTGCTGGAGGGGCTGTGGTTGTGGTTTTGATGGTGAGAACTGAAAGGATCCTTTGGAATAATTGTGGGTTTTCTCTTTTTCCTTCCTTCCTTCTTCCTCTGCTTCTGCTGTGTTCCTTTTGCTCCCCTTCTCTCTCTCTTTTGCATTCCCATGATCTTTCCCTCCTCATGTTTCTCTCCTTCCTCCACTCCTGCCTCATCTCTTCTTATTTCACCTTCTTCCCTTTCCTTTCCCACATTCCTTGTCCCATCACCTTTCCCTCCTCGTGTTCTCTCTCCTTCTCCCACTCCTGCCTCCTCATCTCTCCCTATCTCATTTTCTCCCCTTTCCTTTCCCACATTCCTTGTCCCATCACCTTTCGCTCCTTGAAATCTTTCCTTCTCCCACTCCTACCCCCTCACCTCTACCTATTTCATTTTCTCCCCTTTCCCACAATCCTTTCATCTCCTTTTAATCTCTCTCCTTTTCCCACTGTGCCCCTCATCTCTTCCCACCTCATTTCCTCCCCTTTCCTCTCTCCTTTTCCCCCCCTGCTCTCCTCCCTTTTCCCCCCACCCCTGCAGATGAGCCAGAAGTCACCATCGAGGGCTTTGATGGCAACTGGTTCCTGAACCGCAAGGATGTGAAGCTGATCTGCAAGTCTGATGCCAACCCCCCAGCTCACACCTATGAGTGGAAGCTGTAAGTGTCCCCAGAGCCCTGCTGCCAGCAGCAAATGTCACCTCCCAGCAGGGACAAGGAGTCTCTGCAGACACCTCACTCACCCTGTGGTCACTTAGGGCCCAGTCCCATTAGTGTCAGCGGTGTCACCCCAAGGTACAGCCTGTGCCTGTGGTGGGGGTGGCTGCCAGCTCAGTGCAGCCTCAATATCCAGGGAAAATTCCCCTTTCTCACCTCCCTGGGATCATTTTCTGCCCTGGTGACGTGAGGCAGCTGAGATGTGACAAGGTGATTCACGTGCCCAGAACCACCAAGTGCCTCGGCAGCAGAGCTGGGAAAGAACCCAGGATTTCCCTGCTTTGAAAAGGCACAAGTAACACAAAATTTGTGTGTGTGTGTGTGAACAACCTTCCCCTGGAATCAGCTCCTCACGTGACTGGCATTAAACAGCAGCAATTCCTTGTCCTCAGGTTTCCAGCTTTTGGCTGAGCACACTAAAGGGACTTGAAAAGTGAGTGAGGGGTGTCTGGGCAGTCAGGTGGGAATTGATACAGCCTGATGTGGTTCTCCTGCTGCTCTTTCTTCTCTGTAAGCACTCATGTAGCTTTAAAAGAGGAAGATCAAATGGATCCTTTCTTCTTTTCAGCTGGCATTTGTCATCAGGAGAGAGGCTCTCAACATGGCTTTGCAAGGAGCACATTCTCTCTCATTCCACTTCCCAGATCAAACTGCTCAAAGTGAAAGTCTGAAGAGGATTGTTTTTCTTGCCTTTTTTCCTAGTTCTCCATCCCCAGCTCTCTCCATCTGTTGGTTCTGCCAGTCTGACTTAAAACTCTGAGGGGCTCTCTGGGTTCCTCACAACATTTCCAGGAAAGCCTCAGAGGCAAAAACGCACCCAAAAGCAGAAGAGATGCCACTTGAGGCAATTTCTGTGCCTGGAATGTAAAACCCAGCAGTGCTTTTCCTCTCCTCCCATTTGGGTGGTGATGAGCAGCAGTCAGAGGAGGCAGCAATCCCACACCACCCCTTTGAGCACCCTGTGCTCTTGTTTTTGTAGGTTCAGGGCTCTGTAGGACCATGGTTAAGGTGTTTCTCCATCAGCTTTGGGATTGTTGGCTTGATGCAGCTGGAAAAATTGTTTTCTGTACATATGGGTACATGTAGACATGCAGAATACATGCGTTTAGGCACTGCTTTACAATCCTAATTATACCCCCGTTATTCCCTTTTGTTTCTTATAAATTGCTGACAATATGTGCACATTTGGGTTGGGAGGAGGGGAAGGAATTACTTGAGTAATTTTTAATTGCCTAAGAGGAGTAATTACTTTACTTTACTTCAGTAATTAAGAACAACCAGGCCATGTGTGTCTTTTCCTAACACACAGGGGCTTTTTTTTAAATTATTTTTTTCATCTGCCTTTGTCAATTTATTTTCTGTATCTCCGGGTTTAGTTTTGCATTATTCCAGTTTCACACTTTGTGACGTGAGCAGGGCTCTAAATCAACACTGCTGTGCTTGAAATTAACCCTGTCTGATCAGGAGAGTTAAATGGGCAGGAAATTGGGTTTAAAACAAGCTCAGGTTGTGTCCCTTTCGTGCCTACATCGATGGGGATTTTCCAGCCCACATTAATGGGGATTTTCCAGCCAGCACCTCCAGCTTCCCCACCTGCCCAAGGGCAAGCACAGACCCAGAATGTTGCTGTCACCTCTGGGTGTCACCTGTGGGGTCAACCATTGTCTCTGTCCCCACCAGGCCAAACGGGACCCTGCCAGGGAGTGTGGAAATCCAGAACAACACCATCTACTTCAAAGGGCCCGTGTCCTACAGCGTGGCTGGCACCTACGTCTGCGAGGCCACCAATGCCATCGGGACACGCTCGGGCCTGGTGGAGGTCAATGTCACAGGTAGGACAGCACCTGGGCTGCTCTGCAACATGGAAAAAACAAACTGGGGAGGGACACAAAGGTGTGAGCACTTCTGTGATGGTGTTCTTAGGATGAGGGAAGAGACGAGGATCTGACTCCATGTTTCAGAGGGCTTGATTTATTATTTTATGATATCTATTATATTAAAACTATACTAAAAGACTAGAAGAAAGGATTTCATCAGAAAGCTAGCTAAGAATAGAAAAGGAATTCAATGATTACAAAAGTTTGTGTCTCGCACAGACAGTCCGGACAGCTGGACTGTGATTGGTCATTAATTAGAAACAATCACATGACACCAATCACAGATCCACCTGTTGCATTCCACAGCAGCAGATAATCATTGTTTGCATTAGTTCCTGAGGCGTCTCAGCTTCTCAGGAGAAAAAATCCTAAAGAAAAGGTTTTTCACAAAATGTGTCTGTACCACAGCACCATCTCCTCAGTCACACTGTCTTCTTTCAGGGTGGGAATCTCCTGAGGGAAATGGGGCAGTGGAGTTCTTGGCTTTGTGCTGGTGTTGCACTGGTTTGCTGTGGATTTTCTCCTTTCCTCTCGTGGTCTTTTTTCTTTCCTACACCAATTCAGTTTGTTCCCCCCTCATCTTCTGCTTTGGATTCAGAGAGATTGTTGTACATGCTAACAGCAGAGGCACGTCAGGGAGATATTGATCAGAACAAGGGGCAGGGTGAGGATGTGGACTGCCAGAAAGGCAGGAGATGGATGAGTCACTTGTCCACGATGGTGTTTGGTGTTCCTGGTGTTGGGCAATTCTCATGATTCTTCATTTGAGCTCCTTGCAGTGCTGCTCTGTGAATTCACTCACCTGCCAGGGATCCCTGTGGGTGCTGGAGGAGCTTTGGGCTCCAGGGAGGAGCAGCATCCCAGGCTGCAGGCAGTGGGAAGTGATGCTGTGATGCCACAGAGACAGAAGGGATCTGAGGGCCTGCAAAGCACTGTGGCCACAGGAGGGAGGGAAAGATGTGGGCAAGCTGAGGTAGCGTCAGGGAGAGAAAGTCATGTCAGGAAACAGCTTCGAGAGAAGAAATAACATATGGCAGTGACCTGATTTCTGAAAGTCAGAGTGACATTGTGAGACATCACCGAGGGGGAAAAGTGGCTGTGGGTGTTTCGAGAGCAGGAAAGGGACAATTATCCCATTCCTTTGGGGCAAAAGGAGCCATTTGGGTTATCAGGAAGTGACTCAGGAGGGCTGGAAGTGCTTCTTGGAGCAGTGAGGTGGGGCACAGCCACACTGCAGCGAGCTCTGGGCTGCAAACAGCCCGGACAGGATGGGCAGTGAGGTGAATGAGGTGCACTGGGTGCTTCCAAGGCACGGGGAGCACAGGACAGCCTCCCAGGGCTGTTACCTCTTGCTCTGCCCAGCCCAAGGAACTCAGAGCCTCTCCTGCCACCCCAAACCTTGGGAGTTGTCTGACCTGAGGGTGATGAAACCCCAGCCCCTGCACCAGTTTCTCTGCTGGTAAATGCTGAGCAAGCACAGAGCCGAGTCTGGGGCAGCTAAAATTAGCAATATCTCCGTGTTTGGCACCTCAGCTCCCTTCTCTAACTTGGGCAAACCAGGCTAAGCTTCCTCTGTCCAAGTGCTTGGAGGTCAATGGGTGGGATGTGATAATTAGATGCTAATTACCCGGTATTTGTTTATGATCGTTATCACTGGAGCAGGCCTTTCATTCACACCTCCTGTCCTGGATCCCTGCCTGCTGAAGTGTTCTGGTACAGCCATTTCTCTGGGGGCTGTTTCTTGTGCCAGGGAAAGGCACTGGGAGAACAAAGCCCTTTGTGCCCAGCCCTGCCCAACCACCCAAAACCAGGACAAGGTCATGGCCAAAATCAGCTGCTGGGGAGTTGTCACCTCGGTGTTCCTGGGGCAGTGCTTGGTTCAAGCTGAGCTGACTCCCTTTGGCAGCAGAAATCCATCCCACACAGTGTCCACAACCTTGGGGCATGTTTGAAACAGTGAGCAGAGCTTAAAAACCTCCAAGGTCAGCCCCAGATAGAGAGAAGGAGGTGGAGTAGGGAATGAAAGAGACTTTGAGAGTGAGAGGCTCTCACTTGCCATCCCTCCATAGCCTCTGTGTCCATTTCTTGCTGTTATTCTTGTTGCAGCTTGAATTGCTGCTAGTAAAGTCCAGGGTGGGGTGTAACTTAAGAGAAGCCCCTCCAGGCCTCCACAATTCTGCCTGTCCAGCCACCCCATATCATTTGGGGTGTCAGGGCACGAGGCACAGCCTTCTCTTTGTGTTTCCTGCCCGTTTTTGATGTGTCTCAGCACCACAGTGGCACTGAAGGTGGCTGCACCAGCTCACCTGCACAGGCTCCTCCAGACACGAGGGGCTGTGGCTTCCCCCTCTGGAATTTGGAATTGTCTCTTTTCCTGGTGTTTTTATAAAGGACTGGAAAAGAGCATTGTTCTCAGGCTCCACCAGCACAGGGCTGGCAGGATTTTTGGGGCTGTGCCGTGTCTGCCTGCCTCTAATCTCAGCTGGTTCCCAAAGGTCCTGGCTGTGGGGATGAGGTTAAATGAGAGAGAATGAAGGGCACACCCACAGCTACCCTGTGAGGAGGGATTAACAGCCAACCCCACAGGCCAGGCCTGCGCCACATAATAAAAAAAAAATCCTTTAATAATTCATGGGATCTGAATATGTTTATCCAGCTCTCCCTCAGGAGCGATTAGGCCGGTGCTGGGGAGGGCTCACCCTCCTCACTCAGCTATTACAGGTACATTTGTTTGGGTCTTGCAGGCAATTTAGGGATTGTCAGTGGACCACGAAACCTCTTTCAAGAGCTGCATGCAATAAATGGAGTTCAATCTAGTGAGCAGCCAGCCTTGGGAGGAAAAAAAAAACAACACAGAAGGCTGATGCAGAGAAAAGCCTGCAGCAGCTTTTCCCCTTTCTGTCTCCCTGTTCTACCCCCTTATGCCACCCAAAATCTTCCCTCCAGGCCCCAGAGAGGAAAATGCAGGGCTGGTCCAGCCCCCTGATGGGGAGGGCAATTTGTTCAGAGGGAGAAGGCTGAATGCTTCTCGGAGAGTTATGGAGCATTAAAGAGATTGATAAGTGGAAATTTAATATTTTATTCCAGCAATCTGTTCCCCTAATAGCTTCTCCTGCCTTGCAGGACCTTTGTCAGTCGCAGGCAAGCCATGTAGTGTGACATGTAACTATTTATTACAGGCAGTGGGTGACAGAGTAAAAGGCTGTGCTTACGGACTGCACATGTGTGGTGGTCCTGAACAGAGAACTGGCCATGGAAATTCACCTGTGTGATCCAAATCTGCATCCTGGCCATGGATATTCACCTGTGTGATCCCATTTGTGTCCTGTTTATGGACATTCACCTGTGTGATCCCATCCTGGCCATGAATATTCACCTGTCTCATCCCAATCTGCATCCTGGCCATGGATATTCACCTGTGTGATGCTAATCTGTATCCTGGTCATGGACATTCAAATGTGTGTGACCCCAATGGACATTCACACCATGGATATTCACACCTGTGCGATCCCATTTTCATCCTGCCTGTGGACATTCATGTGTGTGTGACCCCAGTGGACATTCCCACCTATGTGATCCCATTTTTATCCCGCTTATGGACATTCACACCTGTGTGATCCCATTTTCATCCTGGCCATGGATATTCCCACCTGAGACTCCCAGTTTTCAGCCTGCCCATAGAAATGGTTTTCCCAAAGCTGCGTGCACAGGGCAGGATGAAAATGGGAATTTTGGGAAATGGGAATTCCTGCACAGGGCAGGAATAGAACATTTGCATGTGGAAATGTCCATGAATTCATGAACATGGGCTTTTCTGGGTGCAGCAGAGCATGGACACACCCTGCCCCCATGCAGGAAACATTCACCCATTTGTGCACTGGCTCTAGCTAGAGGAAGCAAAAGGAGAAAGGGAAAAAATGGCAAATGGACCTGGGGAAAAAAAAGTCAAATAGACCTTTGAAGGAGACTCACAGAGCTGGGGCAGCAGGGAGAGCCTGTGCCAGCAGCTCTGCAGTCTGGCCTTGGATGTGCTACAGGCTGGGGGGGAGGAAAAGCTGGCAGGGGTTGCTGACCCCCCCTGCTTGGCTCCCAGCAGGGAGTTATTTACACACCAGCAGCGCTCTCGTCCCAGCAAGGTCACTGCAAACAGCCCTGGGGCTCTCTGGAGCTGCTGCCACACAGCACTGGCTGGGAAAAGCCCTTTCTGGGAAGCCCTAAATGCCAATTCCTGCAGCAGGTGCTCCCAAAGGCAGGCAGATTTCAGTGGGAGGATGTGGGGCCGGGGGGAGCAAGCCCCGGGGAGGGGGGGTCTGGCTGATGCTAATCCTGCAGAGTGGCTGTGCATCCTGTCTGGTGGCATCTGTGCCAGCTGCCCCCACCGGAGCAGGGCCTGACTGACAGGGGATAGGTGACCCGAGAGAGAGATTAAAGCCTAAGACACGTTTGGCATCTGGCCCGAGAGCTGTCACACTCTGAAAGGCCGGGGGCAGCTGCTGCACTGCTGGATTAGCTGCCAGTGGTTGTTCCATCCCCTCCCGCCCTGCAGGAACCCCTGGGAGGGAGGAGAAAGCTTGGAAAGCTGGAGATGGACATGGCAGAGGTGCAGGGGGGAGGGAGGAGGTCAGCAGTGCTCCGGGCTTCTCAAATTGCAGCTTTGTCCCGAGTTTTCTCCTTATCTTGCCTTGTGTACATAACTCAACACACGAGCAAAGTCCTGGGATAATTTGGCGTGGGCTGTTCCGGCAGGGAAAGTTTGCCATCAGCAATCTGGCTCCTGAGCAAACCCTGCAGGGTCATTTCTGTATTTGCTGAGGCCATCTGGGAACTGGGGAGCCCCATGAATACGTTGGAATTCAGGTCCTGTTCCTCCCTGGAGCTGCTGCTCACGTTGTGGGGATGTTTGGTTTTCCAAAGCAAAAGGAAACCCAGAGTCTTCCTCTGGAAGAGCTTGGGCTGACACATGTCCAGCAGATAATTCCTCATGGAATGGACAAATGTCCATTTTCTTGGACATTTTCTTCAGTGAAAATGACATTTTCTTCAGTGCCCGTGGCTACAGGGAGAATTTGGGCTGGTGCTGGCTTTTCCCTTGCTCCTTAGGATTGAGGGGAAAAGGAGGGTAATGGGGCTTAAAGGAAAAACATGTCCACAGGAAGCAGTCTTTTAAAATATCCCAGCAGATGAGCAGAAGAGCTTTTGAAAGCTGATTTCCAGTGGATCTGCATATCACAGAAGAATTACTGGGTGTCTAAAAATACCCTTTTTCTGATCTGGGCCCTTCCTGCTCTTGGGAGCAGCCTCCTGTCCCTCTGGGTTCTCTGATGTCTAATGAGGTTTGGCTCCCACCTCTAGCAAGGATCCCACTCCAGCCATCTCCAGGAGCTTTCTGATAGGGATAATTTCAGCTCCTTCTGTCACACAGCACTAAAATTGGCCAGCAGGTTGAAAAAAGCAGCAGATAAAAGATTGATGGACAGGTGTGATGATTTGCATGCGCCTCATTTTTATTGAAAAACAGCTTTAAGAGAAAGATGAGATTCTTTCAAACCTCTACTTTTGAAGCCACTCTTGTGATGGGGAAGGTTTGGGGAAGTTTGTGGCCTCCCTGTTCAGCCCTGGGCTGCTGCAGGAAGAGGGCAGGAGATGCCTGGAGCCTCGCAGAGGGATCAAAGGGAACCTGTGGGCTGGGCCAGGTGCCAGGCTGAGCCCGGGGTGAGCTCCTGTCTCTCTGCCGGCTCTCCCAGCTGCTGTCCCCAAGGTCTGGCTGCTGGCACAGGGACAGGAAGCTGGGCTGAATGCAACAGCTGGCAGAGCTGGGCACGGGCAGATAGTGTTGCTGCTTTAATTCCTATTCATACAGCACTCCCTCTTTTTATAAGGGCTGGGGGGTGGCAGGGGGGGGAGGCTTTTCATGCTGGCATTAAAGCCTGGCTTGTTCCCCCTCCCTCGGCTCCGCTGTCTCCTGTTTCTCCAGGCTGCTTTTCACAGGGGCTTTAATTCTCTCCAGACTCTTCCTAATGGATTTTTCACATGGGGCCCCCGAGCACACTCAGGGTTCCAGAAATTTCACGCTCCCCCCTCGGACACAAAAAAAGGGGATTCCTTTTCCCACACTTCCCCCTCTCCCCTTGGTGTTGCTCTGTTTGAAACGAGGCGGGATCCCAATTTGTGGGATTGGTGGACATTCTGGTGGTGAATGGATCTGGATGCGGGGACAGGTGACATGCTGGTGCCCGCTCACCACCTGCCATGCTGAGGCACCTGTCCCAGGGCACAGCCCCTCCTTCCTGCCCAGGAGCAGGGCAGTGTCCACCCTGTTGTGGAGCCAGCACGGGTCTGTGCCGCCATCCAGTGGCAGTGCTGGGCTCTGGAGGGGCCAGACCCCCTCGTCTCCCAACACTGACCCACCCCAGGGACCCCCAGAGCCCCCCTTGGCCCGGGGCTGGAGGGAGGATGAGGAGGGAGGAGCTCTGTGGGTGATCAGGGGGTGATTTGATCTTCCCTCTGTTTTCCTTCTTTCTTTCTTTCTCCCTGCCCACAGTCTGGGTTTGTTTTTTCTGGCATGGGGATGAGATGAGGGGAGAAAATAGATCCTGGCTTGAGGAATGTGTGAAATCCACCAGGGATGGATGGATGGATGGATGGATGGATGGATGGATGGATGGATGGATGAAAAATGGATGGATGGATGGATGGATGGATGGATGGATGGATGGATGGATGGATGAAAAATAGATGGATGGATGGATGGATGGATGGATGGATGGATGGATGGATGGATGGATGGATGTGTTCCTGCTCGTGTCCACAGTATTGGCAGTGCCACGGAGGTGGCGAGTGCTATATCAGGGGTGGGCAGCACAAAAGGCAGGGAAAAAATAAAAATCTCCTGAGAAAGGTAGGAAAACATCCCCCCTTTTCTCTGCATGCATCCAACCTGGGCTGTCAATGAGGCTTTTAACAGGAAAGTGGGCCAAGCTCCTTTAGGAATCAGGCACAGCCTTCTCCTCTCATATCTGTTCTCAGAGCTGGGGGCAGAGGGATCTCTGAGGTTTGGTAGGGGCAGAGGGAGCAGTGTGGGTGTTGTGTGGTTGAAGCTGAGCCCTCAGCAGGCAGGACCATGAGGGGATGGACGTGACTGTCCCTGGTGTCCCTGCAGAGAGGATCTGCATTAACCAGCTGGCTGGGACAGGCCTTCTGTTGATGCAACATGTGGCTTTGGCTTTCCACAGCCCAGCCCCGGCTCCCCGTGCTGCAAGACATGCCCTTGCTGCTTCTCTAAGGCTGTCTTTGGGAAAAAATGCTGGCTCCTGCCTGCACAGCATCCTGCTCCTCATTGTGGCTGCAGCAGGGACCCTCCATCTGTCCCCCAGCCCACTCTGCCCACTGGGCTGCTCTCTGTGTGGGTTCAGCCTTGGGAGGCTCTGCTCCAGGCAAGTCAGCACTGCAGAAACCAAGAGGCTGTTGTTGGGTTGATGTTTCAGGAAAGGCAGGAATTAATCATCTCCCCGGCACAAAAAAACCCTAAAACATTTATGGCTCAGGCCAGCAATTGCTCAAATTCAGTGCCCTTGTCCAAAACTGCAGCTGTTGCAGTGCCTGCACTTGGGGGAAGCTCCTTTGTCCCTCTCCCTCAGTGGCTGGGCTAAGCTGTGCCAGCAGGGAATGGAGGAGGGTGGCAGCAGTCCCCTTTGGATCTGCTGCCTCTGAGCCCCCCACAACCTTGGCTGTGCTCGGGGATGCTGACTTTGCTGCTGGGGGAAGAACTGAAGGACAGGAGGTTCCAGGGTTGGCAGAGAGGCCTTGGGGGTGGGAAAAGCACTGGGAGAGACCTCATATGCAAAAACAAGGCTGCCACAGGGCATTAACAGGGCACCTGCTGCCTAAATTGGGAGGCAGGTGAAGGGCTGAGACAACCATTTGTGTTTGATGCCTGCTGGACGCGGATGTTCAACAGGCTCTGAGCTCAGCCAGGGGCTGTACCTGTGCCCAGGAAGGTTGATTGAAGTCCTGGCTCAAACTTTATCTGTGCCAAAGTGTAGGTGTTAAAGCGCATGAAAGAGAACAGAGCTGCTTTCTCATGTCTTTCCTCTGCCTCCTTTTGAGTTATTTATTTATTTATTTATTTTTAATAGGTCAGGGTAGGAGCAAGATTAGCAGGAGGAGTGGCACTGTGCTGGCCAGGGAAGGGGAAGAAGCAGTGGGAGGGCCGTGTCCTCACGCTGCAGGGTCAGCACAAGGGCTCAGGAGCCAGCAGGGCTCTGAGCAGCCACAGGGCACCTGTGGGTGGGGGATCACAAGGTGCTGCTGCCTTGGTTCTAATCTGGGCTGGGATGTGAGGAGAGGATGCAGAGCTGCTGGGTTCACCATGGCACCTGTCTATGCCCACCCTCGGGTGGGGTTTGGGGTTTGCTCCCTGTCAGGAGCACTCTCAGGGAAGCTGGAATTCTGTCAGCTGCTCAAACGGATCGCGTCCGGACTCACAACTCAGGGCTGGTGGGATGTGAGCACACATGGAGCCACCAGGAGGGCTGGGGAGGGTAAAACCACTGCTTCCAGCCTGCTGGGCTCCTGCATGAGGCTTGGCCAGCTTGGCACGGCACCTTCCCCTTGCTGAGGACACCCCTGTTCCCCTTTCCCCAGTTTTTCCCTTCCCTGTTCCTTACCCTCATCTTCCCACCCCCTCACCCCCCCGCCCCAAACTGGCAATGAGAGCATGGAGGGGAGGGCGCGTTTCCGCATGGTTTGACACTGTTCCCCCTTCCATCTGTCTTTTCCTACCCAGAATTTCCCTACACCCCGTCTCCAATCGATGATCACAAATCCATGGTGCAGCCGAACATCCCCACACCGGTGATTGGGGGCATAGTGGGAGGCGTCTCGCTGGTCCTGCTGGTGGCTGTGGTGCTCTTTGTGGTACTCCGGCGCCGGCGTCACACCTTCAAGGGTGACTACAGCACAAAGAAGCACGTGTACGGCAACGGCTACAGCAAGGCTGGCATCCCACAGCACCACCCCCCCATGGCCCAGAACCTGCAGTACCCCGACGACTCGGACGACGAGAAGAAGCCGGGCCCCTTGGGCGGCAGCACCTACGAGGACGAGGATGAGGATGCCGGAGGAGAGCGCAAGCTGGGCGGCCCCAAAGCCTACGAGGAGGATGCCAAGAGGCCTTACTTCACCGTGGACGAGGGCGAGGCCCACCCCGAACCTTACGACGAGAGGACACTCGGCTTCCAGTACGACCCCGAGCAGCTCGACCTGGCCGACAACATGGTGTCGCAGACCGACGGCTCTTTTATTTCCAAAAAGGAGTGGTACGTGTAGCTCCACGCCCCTGTGCTACACTCACACACGCTCACACACACTCACCAACGCTCACCAACGATGCCCTCCCTCCCCTGCATCCCTCCCGCGCACGCCCCGGCCCCGCACAGACTTTTTGGATGCTGGGGGCCAGCGGGGAGGGAGGGTGGCTTTGCTTACGGATCATTTTTTGGGGAGGGGGGGCGGGGCTCGTGCGGGAGGGCGGGCGGGAGGTCGGGTAATTATTTTCTCTCGGTTTTGGTTTTTGGCTTTTTTAATTTCTCTCTTCGACGACTTTCGTCCCCTTCTGTGGTGTTTGTATTGGTCGGTGGCTTAGGTGTTACTCTTTGCTTTAACGACTGTTGCCCAGCCTGTATATTACACTCTGTTTGTGTCTTCATGTCTCAGAGTGCCCTTCCCTCCCCGAGGCTTCCTCCTCCCGCTCCCACCTCCCCTGAAACACTGGAAATTTGTTTGTATGTTGTCTTCTTTGTTTGTTTTTTAACCTTGGGAGGGGGGCAGGTGGGCTGTCCGTAGGACAGAGCCAGGAGAGTTTTATGGCAATGGAAACATAGGTGCCATTATCAGGTGAATGGATTTTGGTTTTTTTTTCCCCAATCACTTTTTTTTTGTTGTTTTTGGTGGGGTCTGGATGACATTCCCATTGCCTGCTGCACACCTGGAGAGAACCACACTCAGTTTTTAATGACTCAATAAAAGGAAAATGAGGAGAAAGGGGGGAAAAAACACCCTAGACCAAACCCCAGGTGTAGGGGCTGATAGCAGAGCAGGGAAACAAAACTGCCATTTTCCTCCTACGATTTATTATCGCCTGGCTTTTCATTTCTCTGTCTTTGTTTGAGTGTTCTTTTAAACGAAAGAAAAGGAGTATTTATTGCTGACACTTTTCCCCCCGTGATGGCTCAGAGAAAGGCTGGCTCTTTTTGTTCTTGTTGCTGTTGTCATTGCTGGTACCAGCCACAGAGCAGTTCACTGGGGCACCCCTGTGCCGGGCACATCCACTGGGGAAGGGACCAACTGAGGACACTTTGCTTCCACACATTCACTGCCTTCAGCCATGCTCTGCACACCCCGGCAGGGCAGGACCAGCCCCTGAGGTTTATTTTATTATACCACTAAGACTTAATTGTCATGTGTTTACACTTTATTTTTTATTTTGGTCAGAGCACGGGGGTGCTCCTATCTCCCTCTCTCTCTCTCTCTCTCTCTCTCTCTCTCTCTCTCTCTCCCCTAGCAACAACCCCAGCCCGTGGCTGCACCACGTAGGTGGCATTGATTGCCACTTTTCCAATCTCACATCCCTCTCCTGAGCACAGCCTTGGCAGACAGGGTAGGAGGGATTGAGCCTGGGGTATTGATCTTTCCCTCCTTGCCTTGAGCCACGCCGTTGTGCTGGGGGGGTTTGGATTGCTGCTATCTCTGCTCTGTGAATAAATGGGATTCCAGACTTCAGGGCTCTCTGTCTCACACCGACCATCTCCAAATTAGATTCACTGGGTTGGGGCTTATTTTTCTTCTTGTGGGTTATATTTTTTTTTTTTTAATTCCATGTATAAATAAATCTTTTGTTTGAAAAGAAATCCCCAGTTTTCTGAGCTGTATTATCATGCACATCTAAAAATAGCAGGACTAATTCTCCTCCTGCCTTACCCGCTGGGTTTTGTTCCACAGCAGTTATCCTGCTGCAGAAAGGGAGGAGGCTGGAGAGGCAGACCCACACAGATGAGTCAAGGTCAGATCTCTGATCCAGGCAGCCTCCAAAGCTTTCCTTTCCTGTGAGGTGCTCACTGCAGACCACAGCCTGAGCCCTCCCCAGCGTGCCCTGATTGCATTAGTGGGGTAGGGCAGTGGGCAATCCAATTGTAGGGCTGTAATCTCTCTGCTGTTCCTGCCAGCCCCCTCAGGCTTCCTGGCTCCTGGCACCACAGCCACATGCCACAGGAAGGCTGCTCTGTGTCCTTTGAGATCCAGGGCATGCAGAGATTCCCTGGACAGCCACATGCCACAGGAGGGCTGCTCTGTGTCCTTTGAGATCCAGGGCATGCAGAGATTCCCTGGACAGCCACATGCCACAGGAGGGCTGCTCTGTGTCCTCTCAGAGCAGGACAGGCAGAGATTCTTTGCACACCCACATGCCTGCTCTGTGTCCTCTCAGATCAGGGCAGGCACAGATTCCCTCAGGATCCCTCAGGCTGAATCACCCCACTGCCACCAGGAGCACCCTGCTAGCAGGAAAGCCCCCAATAAAGGGAATAAAATCCTCTTAACATCTCTCCAAAGCTCTGATTAGTGATGATTAGGGATGGGAATGACTTCCCTCCAGTGCCTTGGGAGAGCAGCGCACACAGGGCTTTGATTCCCCCAGAGGGAGAGCTGTAATCTGGCTCAGTGTGTGGTGCAGGGAGAATTCCCAACAAAGTCCAACTCTGGAGTGAATAATCCTTCAGATCTGAGCCCCTGGGGACAGGATGGTGACAGTGCCACACCAGGCTCCAGGCAGGCACCAGCAGGCACCTGTGAGATCAGTGGCACAGAGCCTGCCCTGCAGATTTCCCTCTGAGGGGGTGGCTTTGCAAGAAAACAATCTTTTATATAAAATCTGCAGGTTCCAGCAGGGGTTCTTCACATTGAGGCCACTGCTCAGGTTGGGCAATTCCCACCAGGCTGACCCCACAGCTCTGTGTCCTAAAGAACAAAGGTGCCAAGGCTGACATGAGGGCTGGGAGAGGTCAGGGCTGCTCCCAAATTCAGGGATGAGCAAAAGAACCCTAAGAAATCTGCTTTGGGGGTTATTAGCCTGCCTTTGAAGGTGCCATTTTTGGAGCTGCAGCCTCCTTGGATTATTTATTGCCCATTCCCACACTGTCCACTGAGTGAGGGCTCAGAACCCCAGTGGGAGCCAGGGAAAGGGAAGGAGACAGTGGAGAAATGTGGGATTTCCAAGCCAGATCCTGTACACCATTCCCTTCCTCCTGCAGCACTTTTCCCTGCCCTTTTTGCATCAGCCTAAATTTAGGACTTAGCTCAGCCACTTACCTGCTCAGAGTGGTTCAGAAAAGGGGTCAGATGTTCATTTTTCATCCAGAAGCTGCAGTGGAAGATCCTTAGACAGCGTTGCCTGGCACAGCAGCGAGGCACCCTGCGAGTTCAAGGCTCAGTGCTGCGTTTCTCTCATCCTTGAGCTCCTCAGCATTGCTCCCCTGGTGCAATTATCACCACAGCCATGGAGAAATGCCACCTCTGTGCTGTGATTTGCTTCTTGCTGTCCCTTGCAAGGTCAGCTAGATGGCCAGGAGACTCTTGGGGGGGTAATTAGCCGAGTGATTAGCCATTAGCAAGGTGGAAGAGGAAAGAAGTGTGGGGGCAGAAAATCAGATTGATGCTTCATCTGAGAGCTGTTTTTGGTCCAGTAATAGCATCACTGCCTTCTCTGGGTTAAATTGCTCTGAGGGGACCCTTGGAGGGAATTAGATGAGTTTTTCCAGCATCATCAAGCAGAAAGTGATCCCTGCTCCCACCTGAGTGCAGGGGTGAGCTCAGGGCAGAGGCCAAAGTGAAGAACCACGTGCATCCTGCAGGGAGGGAATGGGCTGGGGCTGTGCAGGGCCAGCCTGGGCTGCTCTGTGCTCTGCTGATGGTGTCACCTGTCCCTTTGTGCCCCAATGTCCCTCAGAGGGCAGATTCTGCCAGCCTGGAGTGCCACACATGAGCTGGGCCACCTCTGTGGGACCCTCAAGTGAAAAATCCCCTGCTTCTCCCAGCCCCCTTCCATCAGAGGTGCTCAGGAGCTGGAGAATGCCCCTGGGACCTGGAAAGGAGTGAGTGGGAGCTCCCAGCTGGGACAGGGAAGCTGTCCTCTCCATCTGGTGCTAGGGAGCTGCTGCTGGGCAGGAAATGTCCCATTTCACACCAGTCCCAAACTGGTGTGGGCCCCCTGGGTTGGGGTTCTGCCTGGGGAATGCCTTCACCCTGCTGGGACTGGGGTCAGTGCCTCATCCCCTCCCCTGGCAGGGATTCCTGGCCAGGAACAGACACATCAGCCTGCTGCTTTTCCCTTCTCCCTTATTTTTCCCTTTTCCCTTTTCCCTTTCCCTTTTCCCTTCTCCCTTATTTTTCCTTTCTCCCTTTTCCCTTTTCCCTTTCCCTTTTCCCTTTTCCCTTCTCCCTTTTCCCTTCTCCCTTTCCCAGCCTCATCCTGGATAACAAATCCCGTGGTACCTCAGAGTGGGTGGGGAAGCTGAGCACGCAGTGAGAGAGGTCAGTGACCCAAAATTCAGGTGAATTTGGGCCAATCCCCCATCTCATTCCCAGAGTGAATTCAGGGAGCTGTGCAAGCAAGCAGAGCTGTGTCACAGCCCACAACGAGCCTGTGCTTTATGTACAAAGCCACCCCAGCTGTTTCCCTGCTGGGGCTTTTCTCTAGGATTATTCATTGCAATTCACCCTGGTGATGTTTTTTTCCCTTATTTAATTACTAGGTTTGTTGATTTATTTTTTTCCCCCTGTTAAATCATTTTCATTCAAGCAGGGAAAAAAAAAAAAAAACACCAACCTGAAGATTTCCTCATGAAATAAATCAACAAACTGAGATGGTTGCACCAAATCGACTGCTAAGACATGAGGGACAAAGGGAGCCATTTTCCTGATGTTGAGTCAAAAAGAAACACAACAACAGTTCAGCAAAAATCAGGGAGGATTAGGGAGAGAGAGACTCCAAAGATTGATCTCGAGGCAATCAGAGCAGGGAGTGTGATTGGCACGGGGCTGCTGCTCTGCTTGGCTCCTTGCCCTGCACAAGCTCACACGCACACACACAGATTTTTGGGGTTTGGGGAGCAGATTAAGTGGAGGGAAAAACCCCATTGCCCTTGTGGGGCTCAGCTGTGTCATTCCTGTAAGCTCTGAGCTTCCCAGGGTGGAAATGGGGTTAATCCCAGCAGGTTAAAACCCAGAAAGAAAGAAACTTAAACTTTTAGTTTTCCCTCCAGCTCTGCTGTTGCAACACTGAAGATTGGGGTCTGTGGGGACAGGGGACACTGCCAGCATCATCATGCTGCCTGTTCTTTACTGATGAGGTGTGGAGCAGCCCCTCACCCTGCACTCTCTCCATCCGCTTCATCCCAAGGGAATCTGCTGCCACTTTGGGCTTCTCCCTGGGGTGAGAGGGGAACCCTTGGAGGATTCCCCTTGGAGGGTGGGAAGGTTCTGGGTCCTTCCCATCCATCCCAACCTCACCCAGAGCGGGGCCAAGGGCAGAGGGGCTGGGGGAGAGCAGGGAGGGCTCAGCCCATCAGAGGGAACGAAAGACAAAGCCAAGCCTAAAGCTGAGCTTGGATTTGGGACTGGGGATTTTCCCTGGGTGAATGCGAGGAGCACACGGGGTCAGATCCTCTGCTCTTGGTGGAGGGGCTCTCCTTGAGGGTCTGGATTTTCTTTTCTTTGGCCTTTCTCTTTTTTTAAAACATGATTCCTCAGCTCCAGTGGTTTTATCGCTCTTTTTCTTCGTCCTCTGGCTGTAATGATCATTGTGGAATTCAAACTGCAGACAGACAAACGAACAACCCCAACCCCACTTTTTTCTTTTTCTTTTATTTTTTTCTTTTTTATTTTGTAATCTGTGTTGTAAGTGCTTTTGTAAAAAATAAAAAATAAAAATAATAATAATAATAATGTAATGGACTTTCATGATTTCGGTTTGGGGTTTTTTTCTGGATTTTTTGTTTTCTTTTTTTTTTTTTTTTAAGATTTTTGTTTTGTTTTCTGTTTTGTTTTGTTTTCCATCCTTTGTAATTTGTTCATTTTGAGTCCTGGGTTGGGGAGGGGGGGATATTTTCATGGTTATAATTTGTGTGGGTGGGGTGTTGCATCACCCTTCCTTTTACTTGTATAAAAAAAAAACCAATAGTGGCTGAGCTGTGGAAAAAAAAAATGTACTTTTTTATAAATAAAGAATTTTAAAAAAAGATATCTTCTCCTTCTTTCTGGGACATCTGTGGCTGCGTCGTTGTGCATTCAGTGGGAGTGGGAGCTGTGAGGGGACTCATGGTTTTTCCAATTATTTGGGATGGAAATATCCCAGAATTTGCAGTGTTTTTTTGGAAATTCCAATTATTTGTATTTGTATTTTGGAAGGGGAGTTGCTGAAGGTGAAGGGTTCAGAGATATCCAGCAATGGGCTGGAGGAGGTGACTGGGAATGACTGGGTTTGCAAACCACGGTGGTTTTGTGTGGAATTCCTGGACAGCAGATCCAGTGCAGGCTAAAGGAGGCTGGGAGAGCTTCCCTTTGTTGATGTAAACAGTGAAATTCCTTGGCTGAGGCCCAAAGCTAACCTGAGCTTAAAAATAAACGGCTAGAAAAACACAGGGCAGAAAAATCCATCGGAAAATCTGTGAAAAGTTAGGATGAGTGTCTGTGGTGAGGAAGTTCTCACTGCTGGCTGCAGCAGATGGGACAGGCTATTGGAAAAATGTCAATATTTCCCTAGAAATGTGGAATGAGCTGGTGACAGGGCCAGGATGCAGAGACACTGGAGGATGGTTTGTAGAGCCACACGTGCCTGCCATGGCAATGGGGCTTCAAAACCCTCTGCAGGCTCAGGAGGAGCTCAGGGGGAGCTCAGGGGGAGCTCAGGGCATATTGATGCCTTGGGAAGGCTGGCCTGGAACAGAGACTGGATGGAGCTAAAGAATAAAGCAGGGACTTATTAGGAGGCCTCAATGGATGCATCTTGGGCAGCATAAGAGCCCAGCTAGGGCTGCACCCAAAATAGCCACAAAATGAACCCAAGATGAACCCAAATGGTCCCAAAATGAACACAAGGTGAACCCAAGATGGTCCCAAAATGAACCCAAGATGAACCCAAATGGTCCCAAAAGGAACCCAATATAAACCCAAAATGGTCCCAAGATGAACCCAAATGGTCCCAAAAGGAACCTAAGATAAACCCAAAATGGTCCCAAGATGAACCCAAATGGTCCCAAAATGACCCCAAGATGAACCAAAATGGCCCCAAAATGCACGAGCGCTCCCGGGGTCTCTCCCTGGGATCAGTTCTGCTCCATTTGCACCTTGCAGTTCATTGTCCCATTCCAGCTTTAGCCCAGGCAGTCCCACCCTGCTTGTTTTTCTCTCTGCAGCCCACGGTGTTTGTGCTCCTGGGCTGAGATTTGGATCATTTGTCCTTGGTGCCCAGCTGGAGCAGGAATTGTTTTGTGTCCCTGCTCTGTGCACAGAGCTCAGCATCCCCTGATGTGAACCCGGACCCACACAGTAAAGCAGCACAGAAACTGAAAAAATAGAAAAGCTGAAACTTTAGGCATCAATATCCCAATGTCCCTGCTTTGGGAAGGACACTTTGTGTGACAGGAGGCTGCAAAGGAAACCTTGTTCCCAAAGATCCTTGGTCCCAAAGGAAACCTTGTTCCCAAAGCTCAAGGCCAGGCTTTGGCCAGGGAGGGAGAGACAAGGTGGGCAGCAGATCAGAGGGAACATTTCTGCTGTCCTTGCACTGCTATCAGCAGCTCCTGTGCCATCCTCTGGGACAGTGGGATGCTCCCTGGGAAGGGCTTTTTGCACCCAGTCTCAGCATGTGGGTGATGTGCTGCAGGCCTGGACCTAAACCTGAGCCCAAGCCCAGCACAGAGGGAGAGGGATCTGACCCAAATTGGGGTTGGAGCTGGAGGGAGAGGGCAAAAATAGGGTGAGGAGGAGTGGTTTGGTCCCTGGGACTGGTGACCTGAGTGCAGCCTGGCAGGAGAACCCCCCCAAATTCTGCAAACAGAGCCAGGGCTCAGCCACTGTGCTTTGGGAGGGATTAGAGACAGCCCTGGGAATGCTTTCCTTGTGGAAAAGGAGGAAAAACAGGCTCCAAGGTGGACGAGGGGACTTGTGACCACTCTCTGAGCTGTGTCTTTC
The DNA here is from genome assembly GCF_027887145.1 of Ammospiza caudacuta. Taxonomy (NCBI): domain Eukaryota; kingdom Metazoa; phylum Chordata; class Aves; order Passeriformes; family Passerellidae; genus Ammospiza; species Ammospiza caudacuta. The sequence goes on from NC_080615.1 coordinate 7,176,180, forward strand.
TCTCCCCCCATTTTCCCCCTCTCATTTTGCCCCCTTAGCCATGGCACCTGCTTTGGGAGGGATTAGAGGGCCCTGGGAACGCTTTCTTTCTGGAAAAGGAGGAAGAAACAGGCTCCAAGGTGACCAAGGGGACTTGGGCTTTGTGTATCTCTCCCCCCATTTTCCCCCCTCTCATTTTGCCCCATTAGCCATGGCACGTGCTGGAGGAGCAGCTTTCCTTCAGGAGAGACCACAGCTCCTACAGAACCAGCTCCCAGCAGCTGCCTCAGCCTCCTCTGGGCATGGGGAGGAACAGAAGGAGCCCTGCAGAGCTGGGGCTGAGATGGGAAGAAGGACAGGAGGGGCTGGGATGAGCCCCTGGGAAATGCTGCTCTGCTTTCCCAGGGGCCAGGCCTAAGGAGCTCAGTGCTGATGGATAAAAGCCACAGCCTGGGGCCTCTCCTCGGCAGCTCGAGTTGCAGAGGGCTGCAGGCAGCAGGAGCAGCCCCCCAGGCAGAGCCCACAAGGATTGGGTTTCCTTGGAACCAAGCAGAAACACACTGGGGGTGGGAGTGCCAGCAGCACCTCATGGACAAAAGCATGGCTTGGATCCCTTCTCCAAGGCACAGATCTGCAGGAGGGCCCAAAAGGGGCTGCAGGAGAGCCCAAAGATTGGTTTTCTTTGGAACCAAGCAGAAAAACACTGGAGGTGGGAAGGCCAGCAGTGCCTGATGGACAAAAACATGGCTTGGATCCCTTCTCCAAGGCACAGATCTGCAGAAGAGCCCAGAAGTGCCTGTAGGAGAGCCCAGAAGGGGCTGCAGGAGTGCCCAAAAGGAGCTGCAGAGCCCTGAGGAGCAGCATAGGGTGAGGCAGGAACTGCATCAGGAAAAAAAAGTGGCTGGACTGGAAAAAGAGTGGCTTGGATCCTTTCTCCAAGGCACAGATCTGTAGGAGAGCCCAAGAGGGGCTGCAGAGCCCTGAGGATCAGCACGGAGCAAGGCAGGAGCTGCACCAGGGCAGCAGGAGGTTTGTGGCTCTGTGTGTGGTGGGATCCCCCTCCCAGGTGAATGCAGGTGGAATTCAGGGCTGGAATGTCCCTGGTGGAGGTGCAGGGCCGGGTTCCCACCCTGTGCACTCCCTCACCGTGCCTGGTGACGGTGGGGTGTTATTTCTGACCAAATAAAGGAGCTGGAGAAGGATTTGTGGTGAGATGCAGCTCAGGGCGATCAGGGAATTTTCCTGGAGCAGCACCTGGGACTGACACCTTGCACAAGACCCAAAACCAGGGGGATAAATCCACAGAACCAGAGCTGGAAGTGCAGGAGCCAAAGGGCTGCAGCAGCCAGAGAGGAAAGCAGGACTGGGACATGTTAAACCAGTGAGGGGGCACTGGAAACAGGTCAGGCCGCTGAAATATTCAACCTCCAATCCCAAATTCCTTGTGAGGTGAGAGGCAAGCCCTGCTGCAGCTCAGCTCAGAGCACTCAAGGTCACCCAGAGCCCATTAAACCTCCTGCAGCCACTGCTGGGTAAATGGAACCAAGAGAAACTCACGGTGCAGGCTGAATTACTCGTAGCAACAAATATGTTTGATTGGGGTTGGGTTTGGTTTGCTTTTTGGGTTTGGTTTTTTTGCTGTTTTTTTTTTTCACCACTTTCAAATGATTTGCAATCTCCAGTTTGATTTGTATGAACATATTTGTTGGAGGAAATTGCTTTATGCAAATGGATTCCAGCTGAGGGACCTGTGACACCAGCAGTGCTGTTGAGCCTCAGATGCCCTCAGTGGTGCCTGGCAGAAGGAGAGGAGGGCTGGTTCTCTCCTCCTCCTCCTCCTCCTCCTCCAAACAGGCATTTCACAGCCTTCCCAGACGTGTCTAGATGCAGCCTGGATTTAGAGAGTATTTGCAGAACAAGGCTCAGCCTGTTAAAAATAAAAAAATAATTAAAAAAAAAAAAAAAACAAAAAAACGGATGCGTGCTGCACTGCTGGAATTTCACATCCTGGCGAGCAGAAATCAGAGAGCCAGGCTGATATTTTCACCTGAAATGTAGGGTAAAAAGTGTTGTGTCACCCTCCAGGGGCTGAATTATTGAAAGGCAGAGATTTATGGATCCCTGGCATCCGAGCTGCTCCCTTCACCTCACAGCTGGGGTGAGCGTGGCCTCGTGTGGCTGAGCCAGGCTCAAGGTGAGCTGGGGATGCTCCCTCCTCCGCAGATTTCACCACTGCTGGACCAAACCCAGGTCCTGGCAGGAGGCAGGCAGAATGGTTGGGAATTTTGGGAGGAAAATGGTTGAATGTGAGCAGAAAATGATCTTTTTCTGCCTCTGTGCAGAAGACGCTGTCCTGTGGCTTGCTGGGGAAATCAGCACTGGCTAAATCCCAGGAGGTGATTAGGGATCAAATCCTAAAGGGTCAAAGGGAGCTGTGAGAGGAGGGGGGTTCTGATTTTTGTGGTTTTCAGGTCCTTTTCCAGCCTCACCCTGATTCCAGGTGCACCTTCCCTCCTTCCACCCACCCTCACCCCGCAGAGCGAGGGTGTGAGAACATTTCCCTCTCTCCCTCGTGTCCCTGAACACCCCAAACTCCTGCCAGCCTGCTTTCCTCAGGCTTTGGAACAGAAATTTGCCAAGTTCACACCTGTCAGGTTTAACTGATTGCCCGTGGATGGAGGGAAGGGAGGAGGGAAGGGAGGAGGGAGTCCATCCTTATGGCTCTGCTCACCAGGGGAAATTCCTCCATTCCCCAAGGAATAAATCCTTAAATTCCTCCATCCCCCGAGGAATAAATCCTTAAATTCCTCCATTCCCTGAGGAATAAATGCTTCAATTCCTCCATCCCCAGAGGAATAAATGCTTCATTTCCAGCCTCACCCCACTGCTGCATCTCCCAGTCCTCCCAGTGCCACCAGAAAATGCATAGAGCCTTTCTGCTGGCACACACATCTGTCCACCCAGAGAGCTGATCCCACCCCAAAATGCTCATCCTGAGGTCCATAATTGCCCCAGTGTGCCCAGTCCAGCTGCTGCCAGCTGTGCTCTGAATGCTGCATCTGTCTGGGCTTATCAATGGAATGGGAATGGGCTGGGAATGCCAAGCTGGAGTAAACACTGCCCAGCAAAAATGGCATGGGGGGGCTTTGCAAGGGGAGGAATTGTAATTAAATAGAAATTAGTTATTTAAATGGTCACTTCCTGGGGTTTGGTTGGCGTCCGATTAACTGAACTTTTAATTTGCATAAGCAATAAATGTTTAATTATGTTATTAATATATTTGAGTTGAGGAGCTTATGGGGTTTTATAATTGGCATTTAACTAGATAGTTCCAGCATATTAACTGATGTTTTATAGCTCCGTGTGAGCTCCTCCAATTATAACTGACCTAAAAATTTGCTTGGAGGACCTGCCTTGAAATTGTTACCTGAGCAACAGGATGGGGAGATGTGAAAGGAAGGGGTTGGAGCCTGTCCCCAAAAGGAGGGATGTGCACAGGCAGCTTGTTGGAATTCAAGATAATTCTGGGTGTCCTGGAGTGCCAGGATCCCTGCCAGGGGTCTCAGAGACCCTGGCACACAGCCCAAGACCCCTGTGCCTTTGATTATGACCCATGTAAAAAATTACCAACCTTACATGAAGAATTACAAGCCACAAAATTTTGAGTAGAATGATAATGAATTTATCACAGGGTGAAAAAAATAGATTTTTTGTGGGTTTTTAGAATGGGGGCTCAGGAGGCAAGATGGAGGGATCTGGGTGTGTCCAGCCTTTCTCCTTCTTCTTGGCCTCCATCTTCTGCTGGGATGGTGGCACTTTTGGATTGGTTTAGAGTAGAAGCTCACTGTGTAACATAGGTGATGGGTATTGGGAAGTTATTGTAAATATTGTACACGTAGTTTTTAGTATAAAAAGATAACACCGCCCTGAGGGTGTCAGAGTGCCTCTGTCCGTCCTGCTGAACGGATTTTGGCTGGACAGGAGAAAAAATGTTATACATAAGAAACACTAAACAACCTTGACAACGAGAATTGAAGAGTTCTGACTCCTTCTGTGACCGCTGGGTTGGGAAAAGAGATTTTCTAACACATCTCAGGGTCGCTGTGAGCAGCAGAAGCCCTGAGAGCAGCCCTGCACTCTGCCCAGAGGCTCTGAGAGCCCTGTCCATCCCTGCAATGTCCTTTTCCCCAGGGCCCTGTGTCACACAGGGGTCACCTCCCCTCTCCTGGCACCCAGCAGGGCATTGGGCTGGCAGAGGGAGGTTTGGAGATGGGGAGGAATGTCCTGGGTCAGGGGGTGCCCTTGTGACAGCCCAGCTCTGGCAGCCTCTGTGTTCCACTCCCAAATCCTGTCAGTCACCCTAAATCTATTTTCCATCCCGTCTCCACTCTCGCTTTGATGACATGACTGGTTTAGTAGGCAAAAAAATGACATTGTGTTTGACTGACAAGGCCCATTTCCCATGACCCTCACAGACTGGCATTGATTATATTCCTCCCTTTTAATTCTTCATTACCTGGAGCCTGTGTTTGCTTTTTCTGTGGTGCCAGGAAACCACCCGGTAGGATTCGAGGCATTCTCTGTGCCCTCCTCCTTTCTGCTGGAATTTAACCTTTCTCAAATTTAACTATTTTAACAAACAGTAAAAAACCAACAGCTGTGAGTTTGGAATCTCCTCAGCTGAGTCTTTCAACCCCTCTGTTTGCTTGTAATAAGTGGAATATCCAAGGAGATGCTGTCCAGGAAGCTCCTCAGCTTTGCCATCCTCAAACGCAGGGAAATTGTTTTGTCATCTCAGAAGCCACCAACACAAGTGTGCCAGTCCCCAGAGACAGATCATGAGCAGCTTTTCAAATCTTGTGCCTTTTCTGGGTCATTCCAGCTCTCTTGACCACATCCACATGCAGGAGTGCCTGTGGACAGTGCAGGGGGGTTGTTTGGTCCTGTTGTACCCCCAGGGTAAGGCTGGGTTTAGTACTCATGGCTGTCCTTCAGCTTCTCTGGGCTGCTCACTGGCTGCTCCCTTTCCTGCTTTTCCATCTGCTCCTTTTCCTACTTTTCCATTTGCTCCTTTTCCTGCTTTCCCATTTTATCCTTTTCCTGCTTTTCCATTTTACCCTTTTCCTGCTTTTCCATTTGCTCCTTTTTCTGCTTTTCCATTTGCTCCTTTTTCTGCTTTTCCATTTGCTCCTTTTTCTGCTTTTCCTTTTGCTCCTTTTCCTGCTTTTCCATTTCATCCATGCTGGACAAGAGGGAAGCTCCCTGTCCAACCTGAGAAACTCCCAGCTGAATGAGGCTGCATGGCAAATTATTGGTGCCAGTTATTGGTGAATTTATCATTTCAGAAGTTAGGTGAGGTGGGAAGGTGTGTGAGAAGCCTTTCAGTGCCATTAACAGGAGAGAGAAATCAGGAAAAGGGTCAGGAAGGTGAGGCCTGAGTTGTTTTCTGCACCAGGTCCCTCTCCTGGAGCAGGATTGGGTGGGGACAGCTGGGGACAGCAGGACAGGGATGGTGACAGTCCTGGAAGGTGTGTGAGGGGCAGGAGGGGAGGCAGCAGCACCAGAGCCACAGGAGCATCCAAAACTCCATCCTCACACATCTGGAAGCTCCATCCTCACACATCTGGCAGCTCCCTCCTTGCCCCAGGAGGATGGAAAGTCACTTTTGGTCTGGTTTGCTGCATGTCTCAGGGATTTGGGACAGGAGAGAAGGAAAGGGTGTGAGGAGGAGCCTGGAGCCCTCCCTGCTGCTGCAGCTGCCTGGGCACAGGAGAGGGCTGATGTCACAGACACATTCTCTGAAAAATCCTTTCCTTTAGGGTTTTTCCTCCGGACAAGCTGACAGGCCTCAGGAACAAAACGCAAACAATGGTTATCTGCTGCTGTGGAATGCAACAGGTGCATCTGGGATTGGTCTCATGTGGTTGTTTCTAATTAATGGCCAATCACAGTCAGCTGGCTCGGACTCTCTGTCCGAGACACAAATTTTTGTTATCATTACATTCTTTTTCTATTCTTAGCCAGCCTTCTGCTGAAATTCTTTCTTCTATTCTTTTAGCATAGTTTTAATATAAAATATATAATAAAATAATAAATCAGCCTTCTGAAACATGGAGTCAACATTCTCATCTCTCCCCTCATCCTGGGACCCCTGTGAACACCAGCACAGACTGTGCCCCTTTCCCTGCCAGGTATCAGGGGAGCAGAGCAGCTCCTCCCCGCCCTGAGCTCCATCCTGGCTCCCTGAGCAGGGATGCAAAGGGGAGGTGAGCTCATCCTTTGGAGACATCCAGGACCCAGCTGTAAACACCCCCACGGCAACGGGAGACAAACACGGCCCGGGGCACACGGCCAGGCAGAGCCAGAGCTCCCAGGAGTGCTGCTGGGGATCGTTGAGCAAATTAACTCTATTAACACAAATGATGAGAGTCTGAGCTGCAGTCCCTGTGCCTTCTATCTGACAGAATTCATCTGGTGGCTGCTTGTAATAGCGTGACCTTAATGGACTCATCAAGGGAGCTGGGCTGTATCTGTGGCTGAACATGGGCTTGGGAGCACGCTGTGCCCTGGGCAGGCTGCTGAGAGCAGGACAGGAACATCCTGGTGTAATGGGCTGCAGGATCCAGCCCCTCCATCCCTCCAGGAGAGGCAATTTCAAGTGTCATCACCTCCTCGCAACTGTGCGGCAGAAGAAATAAATTACTAAAGGGATTTGATTGTTCATTACTCTGCCAAGCTGCAATGAAATGAAGCAGAACTAAAATTAAGGGCTGCGAGGCAGAGGAAATGCCAGAGAACATTTCCCTTCTTCTCCAGGGCTCATCTTCTTCCCCAAAACAGCCTGAGGTGCTGCAAATCCTGGTGGTGGGAGGCAGGAGGGTCTGTGGGGCTGGCAGGGACAGAGGGCTGGTGAGTTTGGGGTGGATTAGTGGAGCAAGGTTGTGTTTGCCCCCTCTTTGCTGGAGGGGCACAAACAAGAAAAACCAGCCCAGGATGGGGAATCTGTGGTGGGGATCCCACCAGAGTTCTGCAGAATTCTCAGCAGAGAGAGGAAAACCAGACCAGAATGAGGAATCTGTGGTGGAGCTCCCACCAAAGTTCTGTAGAATCCTCAGCCCAGGACGAGGAATCTGTGGTGGATCTTCCACCAGAGCTCTGCAGAATCCTCAGCACAGAGGAGAAACACCAGCCCAGGATGAGGAATCTGTGAGAAATTCCCACCAGAGCTCTGCAGATTCCTCATCCCTGCTGGATCCCAGGGGTTCACACCCTGCTCCCACTGCTGCATCCAAACCCCATCCTTGTCAGTGGCCGCTGGCAGCATGGAAGGGGAGGCCACCAAGGGCTAGGGCCACATTCCAGACATGTTTTTGCGGCCAGCAGCTCTTTAACCAGATGTGATTTAAGCAAGGATGGTGCTTCCTGCAGGGGAGGGACAAGCTGGTCATTACTGGAGAGAGCCTCGCATGGCAAAGCCATTCCCTGCTGGAATGTGTGTGAAATCCCAAGCACATCCCAGTGTCCACTTCAAAGCAGGCACCCCAGGGAGAGCTGGATCCACACATTGCACGTCCAGGCTCTCCCAAAACCCCATCAGAGGCTGGAGAGAGGCTTGGAAAGCCTCAAAGTGCCAGCTGGGCTGGCAGAAATGACAGAGGGAAAGAAAGTGGTCAGGGATGTTCAGGGGATGCTGTGATCAGTACCCAGACAGGAGGATGGCTGTGCTGGGAATGGCCGAGCACCCAGGGGATACCCAGATTTCTGGGCTTCATGGGAGGGAAATTAGAGAGGGACAGAGGAGTTCCCACCTGTGGGAAGAGGAGAAAGGACCATGCAGAGGGGTCAGGGCGTTTATTTGTTGGGGACACTGAGTTTTCCCCCCCATCACACGCACAGTAAACCAGAACACTCCCAGCACCCCTCTGCAGGCCCAGCAGTGCCGTGTGGGAGGTGAGCAGCACATTCTGGGGGCCCAGCCGGTGCAGAGGGGGATTTCCAGGCAAAGGAGGCATTGTCAGGATCGCAGCCATGCCTTGGCACTCGCCTGTGTGGTGGCTGATTGTGTAAGTGAGAGTTACATCAACAAACAGCCCGATGGGAGAGGCTGTGGCAGCTCTGAAAATTCCATCTGACTTATATCAGGGCACGGAGGCAGAAGAGCAGCTCTGCCTTCATTTTTGGTGCTTAACCTTTCGCTGGCTGTGCTGCAAAATGCAGAATAGGTCAAGATTATCTCGAGTCAGGATGTTCCCTGCTGTCAGACCTTTGTGGGCTTTCAAACTTAATCAGGAAGAAAGGAGACCTAATCAGGGGAGCAGGCAGCATCCCCCAGCCAAGGACATCCTGCAACTAACAAGTTTTGAGGATGGGGTAAATGAAGATGTTGTCTATCAGTGGAACAGACAGCTGATAGCATCCCTTATTCCAGAACCTCCTGGAACCAACAAGCTTTAAGGATGTGTTAAATCAAGATGTTGATGGATGTCTGCGTGGCAAAACATTCAAGGTCCATACATTCTGCAGCTGAGCTATCTTCATTATAATATTGAAAATCACACCAGAAAGGCTCTGCCCAGGAGAAAAATCTTCCCCTGAGCGTGTGTGGAAGTTTGCTGGGGTTACATAACAGGCATGGGAATTACTGACACAGTGCTTTTGTCTCCAAATGAAGCCCAGACACTCTTCCTGCTCAGAAAACCCTGCCAATCACCTTTCCTAACCAGACCACTCCTGCTACCTGAGCTGAGGTGCAGCTGCCCCTGTTCCTCTCCCTGGAAGAGCAGTCCTTGGTGACAGAGCTGGGTCTGGATCCTTCCAGGGGTTAATTAATGCTGCAAACCAGGAATCGCTGTGGAACGTGGGTTTGTGTTTGCACAGGGCAGAATTTCACTGTGAAGAGCAGCCTGGTCACCACCACCTGCAGTGAGGGAAGGGTCTGAGCCTGAGCAGGGTCTGAGGGGGCCTAGGAGGGAGCAGAGTGAGCTGCTGCACTCCCCTTCAAACCAGGATCAAAGCAAGGGCTGGGAAGGGTTTGGATGCAGAGGATGAAGGGCTGAAGGATTTTAGCCTCACATACTCATGGTCCAGTGCTGCTGTGCAGCTTTCCCAGCAGTGTCTGCCCTCCTGAATCCCTCTCATCCTCTGGGTGCTTGGGAGACACACACCCATGGCTAACAGCCTGCCTTGGCTGTCCCTGGAAGGGATTCACTGAATGCACAGAGCCCCCAGAGAAACCCTCCCCACTCTCCTCCCCAGGCTTCAGATCCCTCTAAAACCCCCAGCAAGCCCCTCTGTTTATCCTCCCCTCTGCCCTATCAGCTCCTGGGAACAGCTTTCCATTAACCCTTTGCCAACAAAAGGCATCACAACAAGGCTGGGGAGCAGCTTGTGCCTGGGGGTGTGTGTTCTACTGGAGCGTGTCTCAAATTAGCCAATCCTGCTCCTGCCTTCAGAACCAAGCCAGGGAAGTATTTGTTCTGCCAAGCTTTTCAACTCGGTTTAATTTAGCTCTGTGAACTTGTCTCAGGCTCCCTGGAATGTGTCAGGTGGGGTGCATTATAAATATGCATCGTCTGAGCTCATTGTCTTGCTCGGCAGGCAGAAAGAGTCCAGCAAACTTCTCCTTCCACCAGGTCACGGTGACAATCCAGGCTGGGGACAGGCTGGGCGCAGGGTGCTGTGCTGTAAATGCTGTGAGCAGGGCTGAGGTTGCATTAAATCCAGCAAGGCTGGCTGCTGCAGGAGCTTCAAAAGAGAAGGATCCCAATCCCTGCCCAAGGCTGTGAGCCCCTTGGCCAGCCATGAAATAAAGGGAGATGTGCTCACTGTGGGGAGGTGATAAATGGAAAGGGAACCCTGCTTTGCAGCTGGTTATGGGTAAAGCAGATCTCAAAGCAGAGGTGCTGTGTGTTGTTGTGGTGGTTGGCTGGGAAGGAAAGAGGGATCAGGTTGGATTTAGCAGAGGGCAGACAGGAGAAGGGTGTGCATCTCTCTTGGAACGAATTAGCTCCACTCAGAGCTGCTGTAAACCAGCCCTGAGAGTGGCCCAGCTTCCAGATTCACCTGGGGGTTGAAGCTCAGTGACTCAGCAATGAGATGGGGCTCAGGATCTCCTTGGGGCAGCTGAATTCAGGGCAGATGTGGAGGGACAAATATCCATGGCTGGGGGGACACAAATCCATAGCTAGAAGGACTCACATCCATGGCTAACAGGACACACATTCATCGCTAGAATGGGACACACATCCATGGCTAACAGGACACATGTCCATGGATAGCAGGACATACATCCATGGCTAACAGCATCCCACCTTCCCTAGGAGTGGCTGGCAGGTTGGAATGTGGTTGAACTGGGCTCTGGAGCTGGAGAATTGGCTATCAGCCCCTCAGAACTGGGGAATTGGCTATCAGCACCTCAGATTGGTGTCCCTGGCCTGGCTGTGCACAGATCTCGTCTGCTGGTGGCTCCCCTCACACGGCACCGGTGACTGGGAATGACGTTTTACAGAGAGATAACCATTCCCTCCCTTCCCTGTGCCTGCCTCCCTCTCCAGAAGAGCCGTGGGAGAACAAAGTCATGAACAAAACAGCTCTGAGAGAGACTGGGGGTGGGACGCCCTTCTTTTCTCCTTAATTGTAATACTGTGAATTAATTCAGCTTCCAGCAGGAGCAGGGAGTTTCCCAGCAGCCCTCAGACATCCAGATAAGGCTGAGCTGTTTGTTGAGCCCCTCTGGTACCTGCCTCACTGCCAACTGCTTCACACAAACTTTGTTTTCTTTTTTTTTTCTTTATTTTTTTTAATTTGGTTCTTTTTTTGGAGACTTAAATTGTTCAAGCGTGACAGAGCACGGGGGTTTGCATTCTTAATTGGCAAAGCCTTTTCCCACTCCTGTCTGGAGGCCCCTGAGCTGTCCTGCCAATTTATTCTGATCCTGATTCACAAGCCTTGCAAGCATCTTCCCAGGGCTGCCCAAAAGCCCTGTCAGTGGAACTGAATCCTCGTCTGGCACTGCTGGGCATCTCCCGAGGCTCTTCTGGTGTTCTCCCCTTTGACTGGAAATGTCCCTTTTTGCAGCCACCCTGCCCTCCAGAAAAGCTCTCGTGGTGGCCTCCAAACTGTACCAACCACAACTCTTCCCCAGGGGTAAATAAACAGTGGATAGAGATGAAAAAATAGGTTTAAAAGGGGAAAAAAAAAGTAAAAGAGAAGAGCAAGCATAAAGGAAGGTTTCTCTCTAATTCTCATTTTCCTCTATCCTGGGCACTTTCCTGCTCTCTCAGGACCTTCTTCTCTCAGTTATCTTCCTCACCTCCTAGGGTTTCCTCTTCTTGCCAGCAATTAGTGCTGTCACCTCTGCCATCTCCCTGCCTGGACCCCTGCAAAGCTGTGACCAACCCTTTGGAGTGGCTCAGATTGTCCCCAGCAAGGAGAGCTGCACGTGCAGGGGCAGGGTTTGCTGTCACAGGGCTGTGCTATGCTTTGGTGCTTGTCCCTGCAAGGCCACACAGCCCTGGGATGGGCTCTGACCCTGGGATGTTCATGCAGAGAGCCTGGGAAGGAGAGGGACTCTCATAAACACCCAAATATCTGCAATTCTCCATCATTCTTTCACTCCCCTCCTCCCCTTGCTGCCCTGCATTCACCTCTCCCTCTCCTGCTGTATTCCCCCCACCTCTAAATCTTCTCAGCCCCTTCCTGCCATCACCCAGCCTCACCTGAGCGCCTGGAGATCCATTTTATTTATTTATTTCCTTTCCCTCTTTCTCCTTCCACCCTTTTTTTCCTGATTTACGGCAGCAGCAGGAGGCTGATGTTCCCTGTTCATTCTCTGCCATCCCCAGAGCCATCAGGGGCCAATCCATCACGGGAATGCCCCAGCCAAAGTGACTGGGACATTCTTTACAGCCACAATCCCCAGTGCTGGCCTGGAGGGGGGCTCTGTGGTGAGATGTCAGATGTGAGAGAACTGTCTGGAGGCACAAATATTATTTACAAGGTGTTGTGACTTAGGGAGGGGAGGGGAGAGGAGAGGAGAGAAGTAGGAGTCCTAGTAAAATATCTGTATTGTATATGAATATCTGTGTATAGGCCTCGCCCTGATAAGCCCCAGTTGTTTTTGATGGGCTGAAGCTGCGATGTCCTTAATTGGGCTGCAGCTGTGGCTAGTGAAGATAACTGTGATAAAAGGGGGTGGGCTTGGCCGCTTGGGGGGAGCTGGAAAGGAGCCCTGACTAAGAAGCAGCAACAAGCAGAAGTCTGTGCTGTGAAGAACTGCCCCCAAGAAATATCACTGAGGAGGTATGGGGCTCTAGAAATATAATAAAAACCAGTGGTGACCCCGACGTGATAGAAGATAGGACAGCTGAGAGCTGTAGCAGCCTGAGAGCTGGGACTCTAGAAATATAATAACAACAGAGAAGAGAAGAGGCTGCCAACCATGGGGTCTGATGGCTCCAGCATCCTGCCACCAAACTAACACAGCTTGGAGCTTACATTAAGGAGCAGGAAAAGGCAGGGGCAGGGTGAGATGATGACCCATGGAGTGTCAAATTGTGGCAGGAAAAAAACAGGATTTTGTGGGAATGGGAATGGGGCATTGGTGTCAGAGCAATTCCCAGGGTGAATTCCTCAGTGTGGGGCTGGGAGTGCTTTGTGCAATTTGGGATGGAGCAGGGCAGGGGGGGCTCCCAGGGAGATGTTTGCACACCTCAGTTCACTCCTGGACGACAGCAGCAAATCTGAGAGCTGGGGAAGGGAGGGGACATCTGGGAATGCGCTCTTGGAAATGATCCAGCGCAGCCCTTTTGAGGCTGCACCTGGCACGGGGGGGGGGGGGGGGGGTTCAGGATGAGCAGCGCTGCATCCATGGAGGTGAAGTGGGAGTAAAGAGCAGGATTTTCACCCTGAAAAGTCCTGGATTCCTCATCCTGTGTGGTTTGGGGATGTGTGCAGATGTTTTATAGCCACATACATTTTGTTTTACTGCTTTGCACATGCAAAGTGGGCCTAATTCTGAGGCCTTGGGGATGGGTAGTTTAGGGGAGATTCTGGTCCAAATTGTTGCAGAATAAGATCCATTAGCCCAGTGTGGTCTCTCAGAGCAGCCAGTAGCCAGGGCATTAAGAGAAGTACAAAAATTAGATGTGACAGACAGATCCTACAAAGCCCCTTGTTCCCTCATCCCTGTCTTGCTCCCCTCCCCTGAATATCTTTTCCTCCTCCTCCTCCTTCTTCCTCCGTCCCAATTATCTCCTCCTTTCATCACTGCCTGAGTTGTAAGTACAAAGTACCAATTAGCTAGTTTTCAAGTTTAATTAGGTTGGAAGGTAGAGCAAATTAAATCCTTTTATCGCAGGTTTCAAAGCGCTTTCCCATCGGGATGGTTTCCTTTGGATGAGGTCCATGTTTGTCACCAAGGAGCTGGCCCTGGTCACCAAGCAGGGGATGAAATGCAAGACTGGGTCTATCTCCCTCCTGCTCCTAAATCCTGCGCTCAGGGCATCTTTTTTAGGAATGATTTGGGGTGCACAAACCTCTGCTCCACCTCAGTCTATTAAGCATTGCTCCTTAGCTCGTTTAAGGAACATTCCAGCAGCACCAGGAATTCAGTGAGGGAGCTGGGACAAAGCCCAGCAGAAGGCTTTCAGAATACTTCAACAGTATCAAGCAGCAGGTCCACATGAATGCTTGGAAGCACCTTTATTCCCTAAGCCCTTCTTCCTTTGAGCCCTGAACAAAGGCAGGGAAGCGGATCCAGGAATAAACACCTGAAGATGAAACCGCAGAGCGGAGTAAGGAAGTGTTTAACTCTTGGAGACACAATTGTAGCCACAATTTCTGTTCCTCTTGAGCTCTGAGCAGTGCATTTCAATAGGATCTGGCTCCCTCCATGGAGCTGCTGGACAGGGACACTCAGGGAAACTTCGGGATTCATCCTCACCTTTGCTCCCTGGTGGTGCCAGCGCTACCCCAGCTGCATTTCTGCTGTTCTTACCCTGTCCCCTGTGCTTCCCCGTGTGTTGCAGACAAGCCACTACCTCAGAGTGCCCCCGGAGGCATCATCGGGATCGTGGGAGGTGTCATTGCCGCCGTCTTCATCATCGGCGTGGCTGTCACCGTCATCATCGTCTACAGGCGGCAGCAGAAGAGCCGCTCCGACACCGACAACGACCTGTGAGTAGCACCAGCACTGCCCAGCCAGGCTGCAGCTGCCCTGGGCACGGGCACAGCTCCTCCAGCCCTTCCTCTACCTCCACAAGGGGGAAATTTTGTGGGAAAATGTTTTCCTGCTGGTTCTGTCTTGTTTCTCTGTGGCCGTATTCACAGGGGTTCGAGGATGAGGGAAGAGACGAGGATCTGACTCCATGTTTCAGAAGGCTGATTCATTATTTTATGATATATATTATGTTAAAACTATACTAAAAGAATAGAAGAAACGATTTCATCACAAGGCTAGATAAGAATAAAATAAGGAAAGAATGATAACAAAAGCTTGTGTCTCGGATAGAGAGTCCGAGCCAGCTGGACTGTGATTGGCCATTAATTAGAAACAACCACATGAGACCAATCCCAGATGCACCTGTTGCATTCCACAGCAGCAGATAACCATTGTTTGCGTTTTGTTCCTGAGGCCTCCCAGCTTCTCAGGAGGAAAAAATCCTAAGGAAAGGACTTTCATAAAAAGATGTCTGCAACACCTGAGCATCTCTGAATGCATTCCAAAGAGTCTGGGAAGGGTTCACATCTACCAGCACTGCAGTTTGGGATCTGTGGGTGACATAAACTCTGCCAACAGCAGGGACAGAGGCCACCAGAGGGGCTCCTCTTTGGAGCTGGGCTTTGCGCTGCCCACACAGGGCAGCAGAGATGCCAGGCAGGGAATGCAGTGGTGTAGAGGTCACTTTGTGCAGCAGGAACCTCTCCAGGAGCATTCAGCCTGGGCTCTGCTGAACAGCTCTGTCCTGCACCGGCTCTTCATCCCCTCCTTCCCTCCCTCCCTTCCCAGGGAGAGCAAGGGAAGCACGCAAAGCCAGAGGTTGCTTTTATGCTCCCCCAGCCCCCAGCTCATTGTTGTTCCACCTTGGGCACATTTTGTGCTCCATTTAATCCCATTTGAGAGAGGGCACTGGAGGATAGCAGGAGAGGCAGGGGAGAGGAGCGGGGGAAGCGGCAGGAGAGGCAGAGAGGCACACAAACAACAAAAACCAGCACCACAAGGTGAAATTGCATCAACAGCAGCGGGCCTGTGATCGAGATGCATTCTGACAATCCACTTCCCACAATGGCCCTCCACCAGGCTCAGGGAAGAGCCACTTTAGCTGAGAATAGAAACACAACTGTGCCCGGCTCTGCCGAGGTGCTGCCTCTATTGTGGAGGCTGATCCCGAAGGTAATGGCGTTTCTTTTGTGCAGAGCCACGGAGTCAATGTTTTACAGAGCCCCGGGGACCTGCTCTGCCCTCCCTGTCACCAGCACATTCCAGTCCCACGCTGGGATCCAAGGGAAGGCGCCCATCTCCATCGGATCTGGTGGAGTCTGCACGGAGAGGAGCGAGGGGGGCAGCCAGCTAATTAGTGGATCAGAGTTTTAATAAGTTTTGTAAAAGGATTAGACACATCTGTGCATGTGAACAGAATGTGCGGAGACAGTCTCCAGGCTGGGATTATCGTGGCTGCCAATCCCTGTGCTCTGGGGTAGGAGCTGATCCTTGGTGAGGGTCGGGGATAAATGTCCCTGCCTGGCAGGGCAGGTCCATGAGGAGGCTTCAAACTCCTCCTGGGGAGCTGTGGCTGCAAACAAGGCTGTTTATTGCAGACAGGAACCATTTCCAGAGAGATGTCAGGCTGGGGTTGGCATTACCTATGACGGTGTTCACAGGAGTTTTTGGATTGGGGAAGAAATGAGGATCTGACTCCATGTTTCAGAAGGCTTGATTCATTATTTTATGATATATATTACATTAAAACTATACTAAAAGAATAGGAGGAAAGGTTTCATCAGAAGGCTGGCTAAGAATAGAATAGAAAGGAATGATAACAAAGGTTTGTGGCTCGGCTCTCAGTCCGAGCCAGCTGACTGTGATTGGCCATTAATTAGAAACAACCACATGAGACCAATCCCAGATGCACCTGTTGCATTCCACAGCAGCAGATAACCATTGTTTACATTTTGGTCCTGAGGCCTCTTAGCTTCTCAGGAGGAAAAAAAATCCTAAGGAAAGGATTTTTCATAAAAGATGTCTGTGACAATTACCTTGTTATCACTTTCTGGTACCTCACAGCCATATCACAAACACCTCCCAAGGGATTTGCAGTCACTCCTGAGCAGGTATCCCACTGCACCCTCAGGATCTGCACTCTGACACTGGGATTTGCCTGGAATAAGGACACAATGCTAGGAGGGAGTTTATTTTCCATTAACAATTCTAATTGGGGTGAGGCAAAGGGCACGGGGGAGTTCCTGAGGATAATCTGTGTGATTGTATTGGCAGTTTGGTGACAAACACAATCAAACCCTTGGGCACATCAAAGCAGCAGAACCTTTTCTCCTGCTTTCTGCTCAGCAGCCTCCTCTTTCCCTGCAGGATTGACCTCCCTCCATCCCACAAACCTGCCCCTCCACCAAAGAGGAAACAGGACGTGAAAAGCCACCTGACTCCAGAAGACATCCAGGTAAAAACCTGCAAATTCCTGCCTCTGGCACGGAAAACTAATCCCAAGCAGTGCCCACAGGGCCTGGATTTTGGGAAATGGGGTTTGCAAGAGCAAAGATGTTCCCGGATTGGGTTTGAGGGGCAGAAAATGAGGATTTTTCAAGGCCAGGTTGGATGGGGCTCTGAGAAACTTGGTCTAGTGGGAGCTTTGAACTAAATTATTTTTAAGGTCCCTTCCAACCCAAACTGTTCTATGACTCTGATTCTCTGATTCTGTGACTTGTCCCCCAGAATTCCCAGAGTCTAGCATTAATTAAAAGATATAATTTGGGTTCTGCTCTGCCCCTTTGATGGATATTGAAGTCTGAAGGAGTTGGTGTTTGGTTGTGGTGCCACCTGAAGCAGAGCTTGCCCCAAGCTGTGCCACAGGATAATTATCCCTTCTCTTCTCATCCCTCTCCTGTCCCTTTTACTCCAGGTTGTTCACTTGGACAACATGAAACATGAGGAGGAGATCCAGAAGTTCCCTCTGCAGACTCCCTACTATGACATGGCAGCCCCCGAGCCCTCTCCCTACAGTGACAAGCTGGTAAGGAGCACAGGGTGACAGTGGCACTGCCTGGCACCTCAGCCCAGCCTCACCTGGCACCCAGGACCCTGAAACAGCAAAATCCACAGCCTGGGATTATCCCATCCTGGAGGAAAGCAGCCTCCACACTGATCCCAGCTCTAACTCAGCTGTCTGTAGGTCCCACAAATGGGCTTTTATGGGTAAAATGCCCTGCCCACCCCAAATTCTGTACCTGCTACCCCTGGGCACCGCTCAGCTCCTGCAGGGAGCCCCTGTTGGGGTTTGCAGCTGAGGGAAGCAGCAGTGAGAGCTTCACAAAGCAATTATCTGCAGGGCAGAGCATGCCAGCGTTTGACTCTCACTTGACAACAACAAGTTATTTAAACCTTTTTTTTTTTTTTTTCTGGAGTGTGGATTTGTTCAGCCTCAGATGGAGAGATGTTAATGTGAGGCAGCAGCAGCAGGGAGAGATTAAGGGTCAGGAGGAGATGCTGGCAGTCACATGGGAAAGGCTGGTTTGCAAGGAGTGAGGAAATGTTAGATGTGAGGGTGTAGGGAATAGGAAACAGGTAAGATTAGAGTGAGTTTTTGATGAGAAAACACAAAACCATCCCACTCTGAGGCCCTGAACAGCATCCTTTCCCTCCCTCACCCCATGGCATGGGGATGTTCTGCTTTTTTAACCATAGCAGACCAGATATCCCAATGTAAATCCTTCAGGTCTGTCCCAAACTCCTCCTCATGAGGAATTCAGAGCACTGCACACTCAGCCTGGTGCTTCAGCATAGTGAAATCCTGCCTGGAGAAAGGGGCAGAAATATCAGCCCAGACTGGAGTAATCTTTTATGAACACCACTAATTACAGCCCAGTTCATCCTGGTGTGGCCCTGCCATGTGCAGACAATGCAAGGACAGGGCTCAGTGACCTTTAGCTGGCACAAGTCTGATGCCAGGGAGATGCCAAGGACGCTGGAAATCAAAAGCCACAGTTCTGTGCTGATCCTGTTTATTTCATCCCTAAAGGAAAACTTCCCCTTGGAGCCCTCCCTCAGCCCTGGGGTTGCTCCCCAGCTCTTTCTGCTCCTTGCTGAGTTTTAAATGAAACACAGGACGCTGGAGCGAGACCGCGGCTCGGAAAGCGTCTGAAAGCTGAATTTCAGGCAAGCAGGAGGATGGAGGAGCTCATTTCGGGAAATAACGAGCAGTCAGTTAATTAAGTGGCAGAGTTAGTGATGTGAGATGGGGCCTGATGGGTTGCTGCTCCGTAACCATGGCAACAGAGTTTGCCGCTCTCAGTGCTGGCCGGAGAAGATGCATTTCCATGTCCCACGCCTGGCACCGGCTGCTCCTCGCCCATGGAGCTCTCCCTTCACTTGGCCCACCAAGAACTGGCTCTGCAGCAAGCACGGGGCGTCTGGGGGGCTCCAGCTCTTGGCACGGGGCTGGCACATCTGTGGCAGCCCTTGGCAGTGCCACCAGGCTCGCCCAGCACGTACCTGCGCCGTGCTCTGGCTCCCTGCCCCAGCAGCAGGATGCAGCCTGCTCCCACCCCTCGCTCAATAATGGCTGCATCCTCTGGGCAGGCAGCTGGCTGATGGAGTTTGGGGCTGGCAAGGGACACCAGGGTGTCCTTGGCTGCCAAGGAGTGCTGATTTTGCTGGATTCTGCCCAGATCTCACAGGCAGGACGTGCTGCCTCAGCCAGGCCAGGGCTGGGTTGTGCTGTCGGGCCACGCTTTGCCAAGGAACGAGCTTTGCCTTCCTCTCTGCTGGGGAAAAAAGGGACTTGCATCACTTTTTTCACCCTTAAAGCACTACATAACCTCCTTTTCATGTCACAGTGGGATTCTGAGGATTGGGAAGCCCCAGGGAACAGCAGTGGTGTCCAAAACCACCATGGGATGAAGCAATTCCTGCCCAATCCTTCACCTGAGGGCTGGCTCAGCTGGAGGATGAGGAGGGAAGCACATCCCTGGTCCCTGCCAGGCTCACTTTGGCACAGCCCTGCTCCCACCTGCTCCAAATGCAGATGCAGTGGCTGCTCTGTGGTTCTGGGATCCCTGAGAGCGAAATGCACTGCAGAAAGGCAGGATATTCTTGTTCTGCCTGTACCTCATCTGCAGATTTGTTTTGGGAGGGGAGTGAAGGAGATGAGAGTGGAAGGAACAGATCCTGCAGGAAAATGGGGCGGGTGCGTTCAGCTTTGAATGAATTGTGCAAAACCTCGTAATTTGGGATAAACCAGATTTATCACGAAAGACACCGCCTGGGGTTGACGATTTCACAGCGCTAGAATGGGAGTCAGGGAGTGATTAGAGATGGCAAAGAGTGAGGGAGGGGAGAACGGGAGAAGTGCCAGGAGAGAATAAAAGAGGCAGGTGGAGGAGGAAGCTCCAAGAGGGTGTGCAGGGCCGAGCGTGTGGACGTGTGCTGGCAGGGGACCAGGACACAGGGAGAGGCTGGGGCACGTCTGCAGGCTCAGGATACCTGCAGGAGGGAGCAGAGCCATGAATAAATCTCTGTTTTTGGGGTTCCAGGCTGTGAGGAAGCCAACAGAGAGCTGACAGCCCCAAAATGCCCAAGGAGAGAGTGGTGTAGGCACCTGAGGCTCCAGGGGTGGGTGTGGGGGCTGCCTGCAGTGCTTTTCTCTGAGCACTTTTGGGGTGACAGTGAGGATATCACTCCAAATCACAGTGAGGAGTGTGATTCAGGTGTTCCAGGTGTGTGGGTGAAGGCAGGTGAGCTCTGCCAGTGCTTTTGTGCCAGGTGGATGCTCCATGCATGTGTGAGAGGCAGCAGGAGCCAGAGAGGGGTGGAGGCAGAGGCAGTGCAGGAGCAGAGCTGTGATTAGTGTCCGTGTCAGCAGGGCCCATTTGCACAGGTAGAAGGGGAAGTTTCATTGCTGCAGACAGCCAAATAATTTCTCAGGGTTTGCAGGGCAATTACCGGGGTGCCGATGGTGATGATTTACACCCAGCGCTTGCGTGAGGCACTGCTGGGCCTTGTATACAAGGCACATTATTGATATTGTAATAAATTCTGCTCCAAACAGACAGAAAAGTGCAGGAGCAAGCCCAGGAGTGGGAGAAAGGAAGGGAAATCCATGGAGAAAACACCTCCTGTGAGAAGGAAGCAGAGAGGAGTGAGGCAAAGCAGGCAGGATAGGAACGAGGAGGTAAAACTTAGTCTGGCTTCCTCCAGGAGTAGGGGAAGGTGCTGAGACACAAAATTCAGAGGGAAAGAGCTCTGCAAGGCCTAGATTTAGGTCTGAGACTGGAGTTGGCATTGCTAATTTTCCTAAATGTCCAAACTCTGTGTCCAGACACGAAGCAGAGGCTCCACAGGATGTGCAGCTTTGATGCCAACAACTCGCCACTGCCATCTGGCCACCAAGGGCAGGACAGAGGTGACCTCCAGCCCTCTGCTCCTGCAGCCCCAGCTTTGCTGAGCGCTGGAAATGCTGGGAATGCTGCTGCAGCCCCGTTCCCCTCCATTCCCCTCATCCCTGTGGCTGAGGGGCAGAGCAGGGAGCCAGGCCCTGGCACAGGCCGAGATAATCATGGAGTGAACAGCCCCTTCCAGCAACAGGCACTCAACCAGCTCATTACAGGGCTATAAACTCCTAAAAACGGCTCAGCCACAGCTGCTCGGTGGCTGAGGACACTTCCAAACGGAGAGGAGAGGAACACTTTCAAATTAAACACCTTTTGCACCACTGCCATGCAGTGCAGCCATCTTGGAAAGGGGAGAGAGAGACTGGAAAGCTGTTTTGTTTGGAAGAGACACCTCTCTCCTCTCAGAGAGGCCCACAGATGCCTGGCTAATGCTGGCACTGCAACCAGCCCCAAAAGGGAGGATTAAAGAAACTCCATGGGGCAAGAAGCCAGGATCCCCCCTCACACCATGGCTGCTGGCACCAAGGCTGCTCCTGGTGATCCTTTTTCCCCTTGAGCCACAAGCTCTGGGCTATCCCGCCTCCCAGGCTTCTCCCATTATTATTATCTGCATGAAAGATGCCTGGCTAGGAATGATCAGACAAATTGGATAATATTCCATTCATGCAGTCCTCGCTGATAAGCCTGCTTAGTGAAGGAATACCCATAAATATTTCCATGCCAAAGGAGGATGCTTTGAGCATCTCTTAGACCGTGTTAGGATGACAAACTCGTGCTGCAGAGGTAATCTGCAGTGCCAAGCTGTGCAGCCAAGCCTTGTGTTAAACGAGGCTCCTCAGCACTCCACATTTCCCACATTGGGGCAGAACAACACTGACATTCCCCTGTGGCCATGCCTTTGGAGTTTGGGCTTTAAAGCCATTCCCTCTGGGTAGCTCCTTCACAAAACCCCAAATTTCAAACCAAGGAATTTCACTCATCTTCCTCGAACCTGATTTTGCAGTGAATCCCAAACTCTGGGGTTCAAACAGCTCAGGTGCATTGTGAGGTTTGGACTCACTGACCCAGCCCCAGCTAAGGACAATGCTGGTGCCAGGGGGGTTCAGTGGAAGATCAGAGCAGTGAGAGGGTGCTGGGAGCAGCCCCAGGGAAAGGGGCAGTGGCTGGGAGTGCTGCCAGCCAGGGCTGGGTCACTCAGCTCTGCTTTTGGGGGAGCAACACCTTGGTGACTTTTGCTTTGATTTGGGATTTTACCTGACTGATTATTCATTACCTCCCTACCTCCTTCTTTTTAACTGTTTTTTCTTACTCCCCCCCTGTTTTCTTACTCCTCCCCTCCCTCCTCACCCTTTTTCTTCTTTCTTCTCCCTTCACCCTCTCCGTGTCCTGTCTCACCCTCACCATCTGCACGGCCCCTCTGCCCTCACTCCCCTCCTGCCCCCCACTCCTCCCTCGTGTCCCCCCACTGCCTTGCTGCTCTCTTCTCTCCAGAACCCTGGCAACAAGGACTGTGATGTCCAGTATGCAGAGCTGGACACGTCGGCTCTGGCTGTGTCACCCAGCCCTCGGAGCTCCATCCATGCAGGAGGAGACCTAGTCGAGTATGCAACCATCCAGCCCAACCTTCGCTAGCGCATGTCACTCTAGGCCCTTTCCCCTCAGATTCTGGCCTCAAGGTACTCACCACAACACTCTGCCTCCCTCACTGCACCCCTCAAATCCCCCCATCCCTGCATTCCTCCCTCCCTCTGGAGCGCTCTCTCTGTCTGTCCTTCCCTGCCTGCTCTCCTGCTCTCTTTCTGTCTCTCTTTTTTATTTTTTGGGGTTGTTGCCCAGAATGCCTTTGCCTTGCCTTGCCTCTCTGCATGCTCTTTTTGCTGTCTTTCCCTTTGCTTCCTGCAGCCAGGCATGTGGGACAGGGGGAGAGGGGTCACGGCTTGGTTTGGCCCCCCTGCTCCAGGTGGGTTTGAAGTTCCTGCTCTGGTTGAGGGAATTTCTGAGGAACCAGAAGGTCAGAGATGCTCAGAGGGCTTTTCCCTCCTTGCTCCCAGGACAAGGGAATGATGGAAAGGAAAATTTAAAAAAAAAAGAAAGGCTTGTGTGCATGTGGAAGTAACTCTAGAGAAGGTGGAGCATATGTGAAAGAACAACGTGGGAGAGGATGTGACAGAATTTGGGAGCACCTAAAGGTTCCCCCAAGCTGAAAGTGTCCATGGATAAGGGACAGGCAGAGAGGGACAGTGCATGTGACAGTGACAGGGCTGGTGTGGTGTGGCTGGTGCAGGTGGCAAGTCTGGATGCCTGGGAGAGAGGGGGAGATAATTTTGCTTGGTGTTCTCCTTCTCAGAACTAGGTTACTGACTGAGCCCTGTTCTCTGGACTTTTTCAAGTGTCATCAAGCTCTTTCAAGCTCAGCTCCTGTGGCAGGGAGTGATTTGGACTCAGTTGCTTGTTCTGGACCATCTCCAGTAACTGCCTGAATGATGATTTTTTTAGTGGAAGAAACACTAAAACTGGGGTGACTTCAGCTATTCCCATGTTCTTTTGCCCCATAATCACAGCTTTTTCTCAGTTATTAAACACATCAAGTCCCTGAAATGGAGAGATTTCTCATTTCCCACATTTTCTGGATGATTCCAAGAGTTTTTGGCCGAGGAAATGCCACTGGTGCCCCTCTCCTTGGCCCCAGCTGTCCCTCACTCCTGAGGTTGTGGTGACTCCAGGCTCTGCCTTGCTCCTTCCCCTTTGCTTTGCTGCTTTTCCAGCAGCAGGAAGGATCTTTGGGTTTAAAGGAATGGAAAGGAGAGGAGAAAAGGCAGCCAGCAAATGCAGAGAGGTGCTTTGGAGATCCTTGAATCCCTCCTGGTCAGCCCAGGTAGATCAGAGGGGGCTCAAGAGAAGCGGGACCTTGGGGCCAGAAAGGACGGCTTGGAGAAGACAAAAACCATTGGATCATTGGGAAAGGAAAGGAAGGGAGGAAGGGCAGGAGGAAAATGGCATTTTTATAAAGCCCTGGACAATCCAGTTCAGGTCCCCTGAGCTGAGGAGCTCCACGGTGAGGGTGCAGCACCCACTCCTGGGTGCGGGCTGTGCAGGGGCTGCTCCAGTTTGCTCTGTCCCTGTTCTCCCTGGTTTCCCCGTGCTGGAAGCAGCCCTGTAGCTCCCCTGGTGTAGCAAAAGCCCTCCTAGGTGAGTGTCTGCAGCAGCTGGGCCGGAGCAGATCCATAACCTGTCTCTCTTGTGGTGTCTCACCCACTCCTGCTCCCAGAATGAGGATCAAGGTCTTCGTAGACGTAACGAGCGAGAGTGGACAGTAAGTTCTGGATGGGTTTGGTTCTCCCCTTCCCTCTGTCTCCTTGTGGGGATCTGTTTGGCACCTCCAGCCTCTCTGGGATGGGAATTCCAGCCCTGAGCAAGGGCTGGTGGAAACCAGCCCCTCTCCCTCGTGTCTTCACCTCCCGTTCCCAACAGATTCTTGGGCTGCTCCCACTGCTCCAAACAAGGCAAGAGCTCCCTAATCCATCTTGGGAGGTCTCGCCTCGTCCTCCCCAGGGTGGGGAATTTTATTGTCAGCAAAAGGACAGTAATCCTCCAAATCCAAATTTGGAAATCCTCCCAGTCTCTCTGAAGTAAAAATAAAGCCAGTCATATGGTGCTTTGAAGGTGTAATCTCCCTGCTAAGACACACCACAGATCAGGGCAATTTAATTTTTTTTGATGCTTTTTTAATTATTTCCTCCCCCTTCACTTCCCCACACTCCAGCTCTCTGTTTTGCTTGGGAATTTCTTGTCCCTGTTGCAGCAGGAATAGCTGGAAACCATCATACTTGGAATCAAGAACACAACAAATCAGTGACCAGGGTTCAGATTCCCATTTCCACATTGCAGAAGAAATTGTAAAATTTCCAAATTGCAGGAGAAATTGCAAAGAGCGGGCTCCTTATTAGTTTCCCATTTTTAAATGAGGAGATCAGCCCTGCCTTGACTCCAGAAGGGTGGAGAGGAGGATTTGGGAGAGAAACAGCCAGGAGGGAAATGTTTGGGATGATTGATGGTGTGAGGAGCTGTAGGAACACGGAGCAGGTAGGTACCAGAGGCAGCAGGGGAAGAGAAAAGCATGCTCAAGAAGGAATGCAATGTTCTGAGCAAGTTTTCTGCATAATTAATACTTGCATGTGTCTGAATGCATCCCTTACCACAGGTCCTTGCTCTGCATTTTGGGAATTTCAGTTCAATCATTTTATTTCCTAAACCCAGGGTGAGTCCCTCTGTCCCACTTGTCCTCAGTTCTGTCCTCACAGGAGCCCAAGCTCAGGTTCCTGCTCCTCCCTGACACATCAATGCTCATTCTTTACTCAGGACAGGGATTATCCAAGAACTCCCTCACAGATAAAGCACCAAACAGAGCAGGAACCTGCCTAGATATCCCTAAAATCATGGCCATACTTGGAAGTAGAAAAATCCCCCAAATCCCCCGAGCAGGGAGTTCAGACCCAGGGGAGGAGAGGATGTGAGGCTCCCAACACCAGGAGGAAATAATTATTTTTTTGGTTCCCAGAGTATTTTCTGTCCTGGCTGGTCCACGGCGTGACAGCAGCTTTGTGATGCTGCCACTCAACAGAGCTCCTCCTTCCTGGCCATCAGCCTTTGCTGCAGCCCAAAATTCCAAACCCACAGATGAGGGGGGTCAGGGTAGTGCCAGCCCAAAAATTTCTGGAGTTTTGAGCAACAGGGGTTTTTCCCCAGCCAGGAAAACACAGGTGAACACATTCCATAAGTGCATGAGCTTGGCCAAGCAGAGGAAACCATTACCCGTCCAATTCTCACCTGCAAAATCTTCAGATTTCCCGAAAATCATAGCAGAGAAACCCTCAGGTCACTGAGAAGGAGTTTTTCACTTTCAGACCAGTAGGAACTCATTATTCCAAGATGATTAAAAGTACAGGACATGGTCAGCTGCGTCACACCCCCTGCTACCCAAAGAGATGTTCTGCAAATAGAAGGAAAGATGGAATTGGGTGTGGAGGGGTGGAGAAGGGTTGAGTTAAAGTCATGGCAGAAATGAAAGCTCCCTAATTCAATCAAATAAAGCCTGTTTGAAGGTAATCTGCCAGGCTGTCTGAAATGGATAGATTGCTGACATCCCCTTTAATCAAACCCTTGGAAATAAAACTGAGAGGGGAGGATGTAACCCAGATAATGAAGAATTGCATGGAGTCATGCTGGAGACAAAGGCAAGTGGGAGAAGTCAGGTGGGGGAAGGTGGTAGAATCGTGTGCCAGTTCAATTTAATTAGTTCATTATCCCTAATTTAATTTCAAACTTCGTTAAAGATAAATTAGATTGGGGAAAAGTCACAGTGGGACTGGGGAAGGAAGTCAAAGGGCGCCGGCTGCGAGATGTGTTGGAAAACACCAGCCTGGTTTTGTTCTCCTCCCTTTTGCCACTCCACAAATGAGCTCAGGGAACAAAGCAACTCCCAGCTAGCTCAGGTGCTGGGGAAAGGCAAAAGGAGACAGGGAATTCTCTCCCTCTGGCCCTGACATTCTCCAGCTGCCCTGCCCTGACCCCATGTGAGTGAGGAGCGAGCACAAAAGAGGGGCCAGCAAGGAAAGGAGGATTTGTTTGCACTCACCTGTGCAAACAGAGGTGCTGACAGAACTGCTCTGGGTGGATTTGGCAATGCCTCATGGGCCCTGTCTCACAGCCACATTAACTGGGAGATAAGCAGGAGGATAAATGCTCTGCTGACCCTGTATGTTGTCACAACCAGCCTGTAAAATTGTCTCACAGCCCCTTTTGCTGTCACCTGGTCACATCCAGCTCAGCTTCCACTTTTGTCAACTGAGGATCTCTCCTAGGAGACCTTTCTGTCCAGCAAATCCTCTGCTTTTCTCAGAAAGCACAGAAATTTCCCCTCCCACTTCATTGATAACAAATTAGAGAAACCCCCTTGCTTGCTTTGTCTTACTAAATTTCTATAATTAAGACAACTTCCCTTTCAGGCTAGCTTAACCCACAAGATTAAAGCAGGAGGAGAGCATGGCTAAATACAGATTTTTTTCCCCCTTCCATGTCTGGAAAAGGATTCTGTTGAATGTGACAATTCTTAAGAGTAGGTTGTACAGGGAGAGGGCTTTACACATCCAATTTTCCCAATTTATGAGCTCCTTTTTACCTCTTTTATCAGCTGGTCAAAAGAACAGCAAACATTTATTTAAGGTTGAGTTAGTGAAACTTTTCCATAGCTCCTGGTTAAGGCTCCACTGGTTAAAGAGCTCTAATGCTTCCCTTATCCACATTTTTACTTGGCAATTAAAAGGCTAAAGTGGACAAAAACTGTGGGAAAGGCCCACCCAAATTTAGAATCCCAGCACAGCAACTCCACTACTGACTTTTAAAAGCTCAATCTGTAGGATAAACAGTTTTACTAATAGAAGGGAAATGAAAATGAGGTTGACCTCAGCACTGCTGCTGTTTTCCTGGAGCCCAGACAAACTTTCCCTCACTGGGCTCAGCCAGACTATTCCCAAAATTGCCTTTGTGCCTCTCCCAGCAGTCTGAGCCATCAATAAATTATTGCCGACACCTTGTTTTCTATAGGACTTTAGATTTTTAAAGCATCCTGGTGAAATATTTATCCAGGAGCTGGAGTGGATTGCTCTGTTCCTTCAGGCGTTTTCTCCTGAGGGCCAAACCCTTGTCCTTTCCACTAAACTGGCTGTCCCTGGGATTTTGAAAGGGAACAAGGAAGGACTCAAGGGCACAAACCACAAGCATCAAAACATTTTCCAGCTCTGTTTGCTCCCTCTTGGAGAAGAAATTAACTCCTGGCGAGCGCCCCTGAGTGCAGGTCGGTTTTAAAAACAAATGTCCATCCTGCTTGGGTCATCCTGTAGGGTTTCCAAAGCAGGAACAGGTCTGGGAGCAGGGAGGAATCCTTCCCATCTGCTGCCACCCTCTGGGGAGCCGCAGCCCTGGGATGTGGGAGGGATGCTCCCTTAACCCCAGCAGGGCAAAGCATCCACGCACAGAGGGAAAAGCCGACAGAGCAGCCTCGGGTTTGGAAGTGGTTTTGTGTTCTCTGTGCTTGATTTGAGTCACAGAACCCACCCTGAGGGGAGATGTTCACACTGGTAAAGCCCAGCACTCCTGCCTCCCATGTCAACAGGCACAGTGAGCTTGTCCTGCATCCCCTGGTAGGACAGATGTGCCCTTTAAATGGAAGAGCCCAGGCCTGGCTCGGATTAATGATGCTTTCAAGCACTGCTTTTCCAAAACTCAGGTTAGAAATTGTAGGAATAAAGTGCCCCTCCTTTGGCTGGCTGCTTGTTTAGTGCAGAGAGCAGAGTATTTACAGACAAGGGACAAGCCATGCCCAAGCCATACATATTCATCAGTGATCTGGGTATTTCAGGCAGCGAGACAGAAACTTTGCAGCGTGAGGATTTATCACCTGGGTTTCCATTTTCCTCGAGCAGCGAGCTCTGCAAACTGGTTAATATTCCATCCTGCTTGCTCTCTGTGTGTCTCATCAAGGAGCTGAAGGGCTATGTGTGTGTGTGCTCTCTGGCCGTGGATCCCGGAGTTTTCACCCGTTGACTTTTGTCTCTACTTGCAGAACTTTGGAAAGTGTCACTCAGAGATATCGAATGCGAGTGATTACCTGACCCGCTGTTACTCACATGAAGATCGATATCTGGAGAAGATCCCTCATGTCTATGCCCCCTTGTCAGACCTCCCACAAGATTTTTATCCTCACCATTCCGACATCTCCTTCTGCTGCCCACCTCCCGGCTCCCGGGCTCCTTACATCTGTCCTAAGGAACAGTATGTTTAAAGTGTCAACACTGCAAAAAAAAAAAAAAATAATGAAGAAACTCATGGTTTTCACCTCTCCTGTCGCTCAACAACCAAGGCCTTCCAGCCCTCCCCTCCCTTTGCCATCGCTCATGTTATTGATTGGGTTTTAAATCCGGGTGCAATTGCCATGATTAGTTCCAAGTGTCTGCCTGGCTTGCTAACGCTCAAGGGAACACTCTGCCTTCTCCCACGTCCTCTCCAGCACCTGCATATTTCTGTTCTCCTCCTGGCTCTGTGTGTGCATGTGTCTGTGAGTGACAGCTGCCCTGTGGTGGGTGGGATGTGCCCAGCCCAGTGTCCGTAGGTTTTTCCCCTGTGTTGATTCCTGCACCCCTCACACCACAATAGCTGGGTGTGCATCGTCCCCAGCCCTCGCTGCAGCTTCTGTGAGGTTTTACAGCACAGCCAGTGCTCAAAGATGAGCCTGTGGCTTTTTATTTCCTTTTTTTTTAATTTTTTTTTCCCTGCTCCTTTTCCCCCTTGGAAGTGGGGATAGCAAATCCCCGTTTGTGAAGAGCTGAACAGCCAAGATTGCTGAACCAAATCATAAGATGCTTATAACGAAAGATGCTCAAAACCAACCCAAAAATAGAGATCAGGACACGGTTTAGGCGGTTTGTTTCTGTCCTTTTCCCTTCCTGCTCCCACTCCCAATCTCCTGGATTGACTCTTTTAAAGGAGACATATTTTGGAGTCAACACATTTGGAGAAAGCATCCTTTAAATAACAGGTCTGATAACCTGAAACCCAAAGGAGAAAATAATTATAAAGGAAAACATTCTCTCTAATTTTCCTTCCAAAGCCTAACGTGGCCCCCCACGAGCTTTTCCCCCTTCTCTTCCTCGCATCTGTTGATTGGAATTTTAAAATTAACTCAGGCAGAATATGAAGAACAAATCAGGATTTCAGGTAATCTCCTTGCTCTTAATGAAGGATAAAAGCCAATAGAGGAATTTGGCCTTTTAACTTTTATAAAAGCATCTTAGTTTTGGGACTACACCTTTTTTTGATATTGGAATGTGTGTGGGTGTGTAAATCCAAACGTGTACATTCCTGTGACCACAAAGTGTTTTAGAGAAGGGAATTTATCTCCACATCACATTTGTGTTCACTTGTATTAGAGGAAAAAATATATATATATATAAATATCGATATGCACTTCAATGTACATAAAAGCAAAGAAGAGGAAGAGGAGGACGAGGAATGAACATCCTGCCTCAGAGCTTGGTTTCAGGGATAACTCCCATTTGTTTCACACGTGGCATGGAAGAGGTGAGGCTGGGATGGTTCTGAACCCGGGGACAAAGCTTTGTGGCCAGAGGGCATTTCCTTGGCTTTGGCTCCTTTGCTTTGCAAACCTGGTGTTCTGCAGGCACTAAAAACCCTCTGGAAAATGTGAGGATGCTGGAGCTGAGGTCATGGGAGGGAGAGTGGGCACCACACCCTTGCCCTGCTGCCCAGGCACCCCAAACCTGTCACTGCTACTGGGACAGGTGAGCAATGGAACTCCCAGCAGGTGACAGCTCCTGCCAGGGAACGTGTGACCACACAGGTGTCCCTGCACTGAGGCACCCCTTTATCTTTGTCCAGCTCTGCCTGTTCCCCGCCCTTGCTGTGTCCCTGTCACCTCCAGCCTCGTCCTGCCTGTCCCTGCTGCACATCTGGCTCCCTCTGCCTCCCTGCGGGCTGGCGCACACATCTGGATGGGGGAGAGGGGGTTCACACCCCGGGCAGGCAGGCAGCACAGCCCTGGGGGGGATCACACCACGTGCATGGATCCCCCAGAATGGCAAAAATCACCCCCAGAATGGCAAAAGGCACCCCCAGCCCTTCCCCAGCGCACGCTGCCACTCTGTGCTCCAGCAGGACAAGGTGTGTGGGGAATCGCTGCACCTGCAGAGGTGTTTCCTGCTGGGAGGTGGCCTCACACTCAGTGACAGGTGGGTGCATCAGCTGAGCCACCTGCGGGTGCCTGGCTGGCTCAGCAGTGGGGGAAGGGGAATTTTGGATGCATTTTTTGACCAAGCTGGGATGGGCAGCAGCAGCTCTGCCACGTGCTGGTGTGTGGAGCACCCTCATTCCCAAAGGATCAGGGGAGGATCAGCAGGACACAGCTTTAGAGGACTCCACACAACTCTTCAACCCCATCCTGCCAGTCCTGACTGATGCAAAACTTTCTGGGATCATTTGGGGTCACATTTCCTCTGCCAATCTCCAGAGGATTCAACCTGTTGTTCCCTGACACCAAAGGACTCCAGGTCTCTATCAGAAAATGCATTTTTCTCTCTGGTTTTCTCCCCAAAACACCTTGGGTTACCATGGAGCTGGAAACTGGGTGTGCTCTGAACTGAAGGCAGAGCCACCACATTCACCCCACGCTGCATCTGCCAAACTTGCATTTGCTCCCTCAATTTGGAAAGGTGAGGAGATGCTGGGAGCCCCACAGGTCTCCGATGTCCTGGAATCAACCCAGCACCACTGACCATGAGGAAAAACCAAGCAAAAACCCATTCCAAGCTTCCCTACCTGCATGCCTGGAACAGCAGAGCTCTGCCTGCACCGTGGTTTGATTTGGAGCCTTCACCTGATGCGGTTTCAGACAGATCCAGGAATTTAAACGAGAAGTGGAATATGTTCAGGTCTTCAGATACAAGAGGAAAGAAGCCAGACAAAATGATTGCCTGCCAGAGGAGGCTGGGAACACGTTGCAGGTGGTTTTCTCTGCTGCCCATGTCTGGGACAAAGATGCTTTGATGAGCGAGGGGAAGGCAGGGGATACAAACTGCAGCATTACAGAAAAACTCTGCTTGCCTTGTGCAGCTTTGGATCTCAGCTGCCCACAGAAGTCTGCCACAAAGGGTTTTACTGGGCTTGCAGCAAAGCAAAAGGATTTCAATCCTCCCTGAAAAGGTAAAAGGCAGGAGAAGCCTCAGTTCAAAACAGTGGTTTGAGTTGTGCCAGCACAGGTGTTTAGTCTAGGAATGTCTTGGTTCTCTCTGCCTCTCCTGAGGAGCTGCTTTGATCCCAAAACATGGCAAGAGGGGCTCGCCACACGCCACCAAATTCCTCTGTGCCCTGGGAAAAGGGGGGAAACCCTGAAGGACAGCCCTGAAGTAAGAAATAGTGAGTCCACTGCTTTGGTTTTACAAATGTGTGCTTGGAAACGGTTCTGATTCAGGGCTCTTTCCCCGCTGTCACCCAGCATTTGTCCAATGGCTCTTCCCAATCTCCCCTGGGCTAAATCCTCACTTTGCTCCAGGACAAGGCTGCCCGTGCCTGGGGGGTGATGGATCAGGGCCAGGGGAGGTGCTCTCCTGCTGACACGGTGCCAATTGACTTTACAAGATCCCTGCCCTGGGGACTGAGCCATCCAACAGCACTGTTGGATCACTGAGCAGGTCCAGCTGGAAACTGGCGGAGTGGGATCCAGTGGGCTGGGAGGAGCTGGTGTTGTAGGATAGGGAGTAATTTAGGTTGGAAAGACCCCTAAGGTGGAGCTGTTCTTCCTGTCACCAGGGTGAAATGTCACGGGTTCTGTTCCATGTGTTGGTGGCACTGACGCCAGAGCTCTTGCAGATGGAAAAGACTGATCACAGAACTTCAATAAAAGTGAGCTGAAGAGTTACAGCAACTTCTGTCCTGCCCGTGGGGGCTGTGTTTGGTGTCTGCCTTGCTCCCAGGGCTGCCTTCTTGCTGAGTTCTCCTCCACATCCCTCACCCTTTGCACTGCACCCCCCAAAATGCACCCACAGGCTCTCCTGGGAGTTCCTGCCCATTCCAGAGGCTCCTCAGGATGGAATAACCCACTTTTCCTGCTGCATCCCTCCCTGCCTGCAGCACAGGGCAGCCAGCACCCAAAGGTAAGCAGAGGAGCAGGGTTCAGTGGATGCTCAGGAGATGCCAGCCCCACCTCACTTTGCTTGGGAATCCTCCTCCAGCCTCTCCCTGCATGTGGGTGGGACAGATGCAGTCACAAACAGCCCGTCCTGGGGCCAGCAGCTATTTAGGGAAAGAAAAGAGGGGTTCCTCCTCCTCCTCCTCCTCCTCAGCCCACTTCTGGTGCAGCGCTCAGTGCTGGCTCCAGAGTCACTGCACCAGGGTGTGAATCCATCTGAACACTCAGAACTTCCTCAGGAGTTCCCTATCAGACACAAATTGATCAATAAACTGTTTATTGATGGTATTTTTTAGCGCTGACTCTGAGAATGAAAAAGGCCCAGGATATTTCTTACCAGCCAAGCTGCACACAAGGATGGAGCCTCTGGTAAAGGCTCTTTGGGACAATTCAGCCACAGATTTGGGGCTGAATTGATGGATGGGGCACAGAGGGAGGGTGGAGGGTCTGAATGCACCAGCACCAGCAGCAGCCAAAGCTGGTCATGGCTGGGAAGGGTTTATTGGGCTGTGGGAGAGGAGCTGACACAATTCTGCTGAGAACTCCAGAGTTCCTCTGGGCTGTTCTCGGGAATATCAGAAAATTCTCCTCAGGGCCAGGATATCACCCAGCATGGTGGGAGCAGAGTGCTGGCAATGCTCTGCTCGGCACACAGACGGGTTTATCCTGCATTTCTGGATCCTGGCATCTCCCCCCAGGGCTGTGTTCACTTCCCAGGAAGAGGAAAAGAATCTGGATTCACCTCCTGCATTGTTTTTAAAGCATTTTCCCACAAACTGCCACCAATGCCCATCTGAACGTGGCCCATGGGAGATGAAAATTCACACCAACACCCAGTGTGGCATCAGAAATACCTTGTATAAGTGGAAGCTGCCCACTCCATTGGGAATACACACCAATTCCAGCTCATTTTTTATTTCCCTGTGGCTGGCAGGGTCAGCACCGAGATTTTTGGTCCCTTTCCCCAGTGCTGAATGTCTGATCAGTGCCACAGTCAGAAGAGAAAACTTCCTGCTGGGCTATTTTATGGCTGTGGAGAAATTTATGCATCTATTCATATGTATAAAACTAAAATACAGCTCTTGGACAGCACTAAATATATCAAACCTATCAAAACACTTACACAGGATAAGTAAATTGATACTTATGTGGAGTAAGGTGAAAAGCTGTTGTTTTACCATCTAATTACCTTTATAAAGATATTTTCTCCTAGAACTAAAAAAAAAAAAGGCCCCATGGAGGGTGGAGGATGTTCAAATTCAAGGAGGAGCTGCAAATCCAAGGCCAGCACAGGAAAAGGGCTGCTCTGAAGATTTCACATCCCTGCTGCAAACAGGGCAGGCTGAGCTCTTCTTTTTTATTTTTTTTTAATTTTTTTTTTTTTCTCTCTCTACTGTCATGCTCTATTTTCTTCCCCTTTATGGCAGATGGGAGGTGAGGCTTTAAAGGCTGCCAAGAATGCATCCAGCCCTGCTCCTCTGGCGGAACAGCACCATAGAGGGAAGGAACTTTTCCTCCGAGCTTCCTCCCACCCCCAGCCTCCCCCCCACCTCCTCCTCATCATCATCCAGGCTCCAGCGCCATCATTTTCATATCACTGCTAATTACATTAATTATTCTCCTCAGCATAAAGCTCATTACGCTGGAATTCACGGTTCATTAAGTGCGAGGCAGGGCTTTTCCTCGGTGCTGTGGGGTCAGGATTATTCCTGTCCTGGCTGGGGGCAGCTCCTCATCCTTGTGTCCCTTTAGCACCTGCTGAAGTGTGACCAGAGCCGTGTGTGCCACCTCAGCGCTGTCACAGCAGGCTGGGGGTGGCTCTGAGCCCCGACAGGACTGGAAAGGTCAGCAGTGATGTTGTGGAATGAGGTTTGTTCCAGCCCAGGTGTGAGGAGCAGAGCAGGGAGTGCTCGAGGCAGGGTGCAGCAGGATGTGCTTGGTGCCATGGGGAAAGGTTTGTTCACCAGGAGATCCAGCTCCACACCTGCTGCAGAGCTGCCCTGAGCCTCTGGGAGCTGCTCCCAGCACAGGACACGGGGGATTCTCCACCTGAGCTAAGGCAAAGTGCTCGGGGGGAGATTTGAGGGTGCCAGGGGCTGGAAAGGCCATCCTGGCCATGCCCTTGGGGTGACAGCAGTGCTGTGGTGCCAGCTCCCCATGTCCCTTTGCCAGGCTGGAGAGGGTTTATCCAGCTGAAGGGTTCATCCATCTGCACTCCCTGAGAGCTGGAGGTGAGGAGCACTTCCATTGTCCTGATGGTGTGGAAGCGCTGCGCATCACTTGGATGTGGTGATGGTGTGGAAAGGCTCCAAGGGCTCCACATCTCTTGGTGGTGATGGTGTGGAAGGGCTCCAAGGGTTCCACATCACTTGGTGGTGATGGTGTGGAAGGGCTCCAAGGGCTCCACATCTCTTGGTGGTGGTGGTGGTGTCACCTCCTGCCCTCCCAGGAATTACCCAGCACCTGCCCTTCTCCTAAAGAGCAGCCAGCAGTAAAGTTTCACTGATTTTTGAGCATGAAACCCGAGCTGGGAAATAGGGAATGAGGAGCAAGGAGAAGCTGCAGGGGCCCTGCTGAGGCTCCCTGAGCCCAGGAGCTGGAGGGATGGGCAGGATCACCTCCAAAGGGACCTGACCCCAGGGAATCCTGTTCCTGAGGGCAGTCCCTCCCTCTCACACAGCACAGGTTCCTACCGCGCTCCCTAATTACTGTAATTAAGCAGTCACGCTGAGTGATGTCAGACACAGGGTTCAGAGTGCTTACAGCCCTGCAGAAGATGAAACCACCCCCAGCTGCAGGGCCTGAGCTGTTCCCCGTGGTGGTGATGATGGGTTGGAGCAGCGGGCAGGGCCCTGTGGCACGGGCTGTGCCATTTGTCACGGCTCTGGGGTCACAGCATCTGTCACTGCCTGTGACCCCCACGTCCCTGCAGCTCCCAGAGGTGCAGGACTGTCTGGGAAGCCCTGGAAGGGTAAATATAATGGTAATGGTAATATATATATGCCAATCTCCCTGTGAGTGGCACGGAGATGATGCCTGTGTGTCTGTTTTGTCATCTGCCAAGCATGAGGACATAAATATGCAGCTGGATTTGTGCAAAGTGCTGTGGAGCAGGGAGGGACCCATTTTCACTTTATTCCCTCAGTCCCCACCATTTTCTCTCTCTTCTGGTCCCCTTTAGGAAGGAATTCTGATATTAGGCAGCAACCAGGGAGTTCAAACTCATTTCCTCGTGGTTTAACATCAGCCTGATTAGTGGGAAATGCCCTTCCCTAAGGCACAACAGCAGGGCACTAAACTGGAGACAACCTTTTCCATCCCACATCTGCATTCCCTCCCTGCCCAGCCTTTTCTTTCCTCAGCAGTGTTTGCAGTTCTGTTCTCCCAGTGCAGGAGGCAGGGGCTCAGTTCCTCCACCTAATTCATTTCTCTGAGAATGTGAAAATCAATAGTGTTTATAGAGCCCACAGAGGCCCTCCCATCGGTCACTGTCCTCGTTAGGTCCATCCCTGGCTGCCAAAAGATCCTTTCAGGAGGAGATTCCACCAGCTGAAGGAGGAAAATAATGATCCCCGTGTCTTTAATGAAGCCTGAGAAGTCTCCAGGCTTCTCCTCTCACCCAGAGCAAAGAGTTTCTTGGTAATTTCATGGGATGGAGTGGCTTTTCTCAGAATTTTGCCTGGATAGTCAAATTCTGGTGTTTGGTTTAGCTCCAATTCAGCTCAAAGTGCCTTCTCACACATGCAAGGACATGCATTTCTCCAGCAGATGTTCAATGGTTTCAGCTCTACTTGTGCTTGCAGATTTTGTGGGCACAACACTGAAAGCCAAGCTCAGGCTGTCCCGCGGCACCAGAGCTCCACACCTTTATTATTATTATTATTAATAATAATTTTTTTCTTCTATTTCCTGTGCCTCTAATTCTATCTCCAGGAAGTATCCTCCAGCCAGTGTTGGATGTCTGTGTCCTGCCTGTGCTAGGAACAGTTCCAGCCCCGTGCCCAGCTGCTCCATCTGGGGATGTTCCAGGGGTTTGTACAGCTGTTGCCTGCTCCCCTTTTCCCATCTGTTTCTCTCCTCCCTGGCTCATCTTTCCTCCCCACCATTCCCAGCATGGCAGCACCACCTGGAGCTGTTGGAGAAGGGAGTTTAAGCAGAGCAGGGAACCCAGGCTGAGCTCTCCAGTTTTGCAACTGCTCTTTTTTTTTTTTTTTTTTTGATTTCATTTCTTTTTTTATTCAGTGTTTGCCTTCCAAATCCCACGGAATAGTTACTAATATTCCATCCCTGCTTATTGATGGGAAACCAGCTGGAGTGTGATTGCTTGTTATATCTCAGGGCATGCTGATAAATGTTGCTGCTGAGCTGGCCATTTCCCAGCTGCCCAGGCCCCAGATCCAGAAAATTTCATTTTTCTTTTTCCTTAAAAAACCTGAATGGATGGACAGCTCATTCCTCTGGATTTACACCCGAATTGGCTCCTGTTCTGGGAGGGTTTTTAGGCACACAGAAAGGGCTTAGCTGCACCTTGATGGCTTTTTCTGAATATTTTCAGCTCTCCCAAGGGCAGCAGCATTCTGACATATAAAGACAGCAAAAAAAAACCCCAGAATTAACCCTTTTTGCTTGCTTTTACCACTCTTCAAGGCACATTAAGGCCTTAATTATACAGTTTTTAAGACTTAAATTCAACATAGGATTTAATATATGAATTCTTTGTCCTTCAGCTTCTTCTTCCTCCTATTGGGATTGGGTTGGGATAGCCCTGGGGTCAGGAGCCCAAAAATGGCTCCAGACTCCCTGAAAAGAGGGAGCTGGTTTGAAGATGTCACTTTTGGCTTTTCAGCACCAGCACCATCCACTTTTCCACCTGCTGATCCTCAGGGAGCAGCACAAGATGTGAGCAATGCTCCAAGGGTAGGAAAACCCCACAGGAATTCTGTGCCATTCTCACTCATGGGGAGGAATTCATAAAGCAGAAAAAAAAACCTTCAGAGTTCAAATTCATTCTTTTTCTTTCTTTTTTTTTTCCCTCTTCTTTTGGATTTTTTTTCCAACATGATATGAATACACTCACAGAGCTCCTCTGAATATTTAGATTTTTTTTGTTTGAGCACCGGATTCCTCTGTTCCCATTCGCTCAGCTAATTACCCTTTTAGCTTGCTTTTGCTCTATTTTCACAGATCTCCTGGTTTATTTATATCTACCTATCTATAATGATTTCAGAGCCATTACTCACAGCAGCACCAGGAAACATTACATTTCCCAATTTACAATTGCAATTATGATATCCGTCAGAAACAAATGCAGCTGCCTTTAATTTTAAGCAATATTTTGATCATTGTAATTAAAAAAGGAACTTATGGCACTGCACACATTAGAGAAATTAATGTAATTTCCTGGCTGCCTTAAAAGGCATGCAAATAGTGGTCTCTGGATGAGAGATTTAGGGGAGAATTAACCCTTTTTGGTTGCTTTTACCACTCTTCAAGGCCCATTGAAGGCCTTAATGATATGGTTTTTAAGACTAAAATTCAATGTAGGATTGAATCTGTGAGTTCTTTGTCCTTCAACTTCTTCTTTCTGCTACTATTCTCTTTCTGAAATTGCTGGTTATTAAAGGATTTATGTGCAAACAAGACCATTTTCCTGTCACTGCTCATTTCAGCTCGCCTGTTTCAATGTGTGGGGACAGATGAAATCCAGTTGCTGATATTATAATCACTGCCACAATTGCATATTACAAACTCAATAACAAACCCTGGCAGATCCCAGGTCTGCGCCTCGCTGTGCTTTACAACAAGGAGAATTTACAGCCTGGATTTGGATTCATGGCACAAGAAAAACATCTCTGAGGGAAGCGAGGATTCAGACGAACAGACACAGAACATCCTTTTCACGGAACTTGAGGCTGATTCAATTAATTTTAATGTGCTGCTTTAGCCATGAAAGGTGCAAGTTTGACTTGTTGTTGTCTCAGCAGCAGGGGATTCATCAGTGCATGGCTTTTCTCCTTGTGTTATTTGCTGCCTCCTCTGTTCCTTTGGCCACTGGGTGCCTTTCCCAGCTTGGGGCTTGTTCTGCAGCAGGGAAATGTTAATAACAGGCACATGGGAATTGCCAAATGTGGGTAAACCTGGGCTTCTCCCAACTTTCTGTCCTTTCTGAGAGGCTCAGATAAACAAGGAGGAGAGGTGGCCACAGCTTTGTAATGGACAGGGTTTAATTGTTGCTCCTATCACTGTTTGTGCTGGGATTTGTCCCTGCAGATCCTGGCTGGTGATGTACCAGTGGGAAACGTCCCTGTTTTGAAACTCCTAATGACAAAAATGTTGTGGGAAAGGGACATTCTGTGGGATCAGCAGACACACAAACAGCCTGGGACAGTGTGGGTGCTCCAGAATCACGCTGGATGAGCTGGGGGAGAGCGGAATGACACCAGACTCAATGATCTCATCACAATCCCCTCTGTTCTGCTTCTCATTTCTGCAATCTGGTAACTGGTCTGACCACACATTTCTATTGAGACCAAGATGATCTTGAGATAATTTGATGTCTGTCAGTAACAGGTCAGGAAGACAAAAAGCCTTTTTTTTTCTCCCTTTAAGCACCCAGAGCTGCAGAGAAGAGACAATCCTATTGCAAACAGAACATTTAAGTGTGAGAGAAGAAGGACTGGCTCCTTTTAGGAATTTTCCTTCAGGTCAACACCTCATCAGGGTGATCACATCCTTAATTTCAGCCGGGAAAGATCAATCCAGGGGAAGGAAATCAAGCTGCAGCAGTTGTGTGCACATCAGTGCTCAGAGCATGGAGCAATAATCACTCCCTGATCAGAACTGGCTTTGCCATTATCTGCCTGGTGCTGGGCTATGATATATGAAGCAATTTTGGCTGAGACAGTTTCTGTTTTGTGTGCAAGCAGATCCTGACTGGTAAAAACTATACAGAATTGTTTTGGGTTGTTTTTTTTTTTTTCCCCTTTGTGCTTTCTTTTTTGCCTTATGAAGGAGTAATATTTTAAACTAAAAGGAGTTTTCAAACCACAGTCGGCATCATTCATCTTTACAGTCCTGGGGTAGGAACAATCTCTTCATTAGGCACTGAATTTTTCTCCATTACAGCACTATCTGAATGCATTTATTTGGTCATTTATTAGAAGTTACTTGATGGGGTGCAGGGAAGGGGAGGACTAAATTAAAGCAAAAGGGCTGTGTGTGTAAACACGCCTGTATATTCTAAGTGGAGAAGTCTATAAAAATATTCCAACTTAATAACAGCCATAACTCTGGGGCTCACACTGAAAACACCTCACTTGCTGCAGTGATAAAGGGAAAAAAGCTTTGGGCCAACCCCATCTGCCCGGTGGGTTTTTATCCAGCTGGGGCTGAGGAAAAGTGATTTCTCTTTAAATATTGCATCAGCATCCAGCCCTTTGTTCAGGCACAGCCTCGTGTGTCTCAGGCCATGGTTGCCTTATTGGCTGCGCTTGCTGTGGGAGATCTGCAGGCAGCCAGGATTGAAGTGGAGCAGGGTTTGATCAAGCCAGGCTTTTGCTTTCAGGATTCCCCAGGCCTGGCCTGTGCTTTGTGCTGCAGGAGCGCCTCGGGGCCAGCTGATCAGAGGCTGCGTGAGGAAATTCAGCTCTCGCCGGGCTCCTGTGCAGATGGAACTGGCACCACCTCATCAGCCATGCAGGGTGACCCCTCCTGAAGCCAGGGCAGCACTAATGGAACAGAACAAACCCCCACGAGAGCCTCAATGGCAACGTGAGGCACCAAGCAATTAATGCTGGGAAATTCAGACTGCAGGGACAGGCCTGGTTGTTTGCTTTGTGTTCAGAAGCCGGGCGAGCTCACAGCACAAACCAGAATGAGCTGAAGATGGAGAACCTTGCTCTCCCACCTCCCTTCTGCACCCTGCTCATCTCCTCCAAGCCTGCTTTTCACCCACACTCCCCCTCCCACCCCTGTGACTCCCTGTGTTTCTGCTCTTGGCTCCAGCTCTGTGCCAGCATTGCCCATTTCCCCCATAGTGCAGGATCTCCTGCATGGAGGTGCTGCAGGTTTGGAGATCACACCTTTAACTGGAGCCAGAACATCACTTTCCCACCCAACATCGTGCTTGGGGCTTGGCTGAGGAGATCAAAGAGCCTCTCCCCCATTCCTGTGCATGTCACACCATCATTCCCAAGTTAGTTCTCCTAGGATGCCTGTGAGGCTGCTAATTTTAGAGGATCTATCACTGTTTCTGGGTTTATTTTGATTCCCCTTCTCGCTTTTATTAAAACAGACAACTCTTCCCTGCATATTCCAGAAGGCTGCTATGGTTTCTCAGAGGAGATTTGTAAAAACTAAAAACCAAAAAGAAAGACCGTTTCCATCCAAATACTCTTAAAAATTTAACAAAGCAACACAACAGCTCACAGCTCAACAGGAGCATTTAGTCTTTTATGCTTAATTTCCACTGTGAATCTCTCCCTCAGAAGTGTGCTCATGTAGCCAATTGCACAGTGAACATGCCAGGCTGAAAAACAAATGCAGCACAGGCATTTGGCCTCTCCAAAAGATAGCAGGACATAAAGCAGGATTATGATCCCAGGATGCAACAAAAAGAGATAAAAAATTCAGAAGAGATCAAAGTAATTTCGGAAGCAAATGAAACATTTACATGGGAATCAGACCTTATAAATGGGAAGAGAGCAAATGGCATCAGCCTGGATTGGTGTCAAGGGGGTCTAAGGGCAGATGTGTCTCAGGAAACTTTTTAGGTGTTTGGAGCATCCTCAGAGCAAAATCAGGGCCAGGAGGAGGAGGAGAACTGAGCTCTGCAGGCCACTGAGGCACCCAGGGAAGGGGAATGGGCTGTGAGTGGGTGAAGAGCTGGGAAAGGTCAGGTTGGTGGCAATGGCAGGTATTTATCTTCAGTATTTGTTTGTAGATAAACAGCCATGAGAAGACCTTTGGCAGCCTAAAACTTGACAGACACACCCAGAGCAGGGGGATTTTGAGCTGGTCCTGGCTGGAAATCCTTTGTAACCTCACCCAGGAGATAAAGCAATACTTCCCTGCTACAACTCACACTGGGAGAAAATAAAAGGATTTCGTGGTGTAAATTAAGGAAACAGCTGTTCAAGTGACACGGGTGAGCAAAGCCGAGCAGTTGGAGATGAAAATATTATTATAACCATCTTTCAGCCTTTCCTTTAGGAGCCCCAAGCAGATGGAAGGGTCAGCATTCCCTCTTTAGAGGTGGCAAAGTAATAGCTTGATCCTGAACCAACAGCCAAGGGAAACGAGGGACGGAGTCTGTGTGGAGAGAGGGAATGAAAACAAAATTAATACAAAGGAGAGAAAGCTAAAAGAGAAGAAATGCAAGTGTTTGGAGGAAGAGGAGCTCTGGGTGAGGGTGGCTGGTCCAGCAGGAGGTTCAGCAGCTCCCCAGCACTGTCTGTGCACAGATAGGGCTGCCCAGCATTGATGCATGGGGGGTGCTGGCAGCGGCAGCCCAGCCTCTGAAACAAAGCCCTTTGACAAAGCTGTTCATTAGATCCAGCACCTTATCACCAGCGTGGGCCCTCCATCTATCTCCCTGCATGAATTGGGATCATTCCCAGGGAGACACAAAGGGGAGAGCAGAGCCTCACCCCAAAGCCGGCTCCGATCAATTCTCATTTGCCTGGGACACGTTCCTCTTGTTTTGTCTCACCTGACACGGGCTGGGAGAAGCAATTTTTAAATGTCACAGCTCATGACCTCCACCTCTCCTGCCTTCCTGCAGGATTCATCCCTGCCCAGGGATGGGAGGAAGGTGCAGCAGCCCTTGGGAGAAGGTTTCAGTTTAATGCCCGGCGTGTTCAGCTCTGGATCTTCTATTGAAATCAGGGAATTTGTTAAGCTGATGAGGGAAGGCTGCAGTGGAGAAACACAATAGCAGAGTGGGATTAGGCCTGGAGTAAGTGTCTGTACTTTGGAGGATTAATGAGAAAACTGCAATGGATTTTACATGGTGAAAAGGATTCGCTGAACGCTTTAGGTGAAATGAAATTAGTCCCACTCATGCTCTCTGAGCCTCCAAGCAGGAGGGGAGACTGGCACCCTCCCATCACGTGTAATAGCCAGATCCCCTCCAGCTGCTCTTCTTTATGGAAAATTCCAGCACAGCACTGCTGGCCATTTATTTCCATTTAGGATGGCGAGGCAGGCTCCGTCTCTGGGCACAGAGAAACCCTGACAAAGCCAACTCTGTGTCCAGGGACTCCAAGGCTCCCTGAGGCTGAAAGTGAGGAGAAACACTTGCTTCAGACACTCCAGATGCTCCAAATCCTTGCAGGAGAGAAGGCTCAGAAGGACAAACCCTGAAATGGAGCAGGGAGAAGGAACATGGGTTCTCCAACACATGGGGAAAGGTAGATGGAATAAATCAGCATGTGGATGGATGAAATCATGCCAGGGTCAGGCTGGCACATGAGAGGTGCCAGGGAGAGACCCCTGATGGAGGGCACAGATGGGGAAAGAGGGACTTGCTGATTCTGGAGCATTTACAGTGCCCAGAGCTGCTGCTCCTGGAAACAGAAGAGGCCACTGAGAGCAGCTTGGGCTGGCTGGTGCCTCCTGTGTGTTGCCTTCCAGTCCATCATTCTGTCTAATTAGGCACCTCTGACACACAATTAATCGTATTTGCCCGCCAGCTTTTTCATCTTTCCTCCTGCTTTTATCAGGCAGAGAATTAGGCCCTGCTGGCATGCAAAGTGCACTGCACAGACCTGGCTTTTCAGGGGGATTTGGAGAATTTTCAGAAGGCAGAACCCATGATCTTAAAAGTTTGTTAGGAGTTTAATTAATTTCTTTCTCTTCTCTTCTTTTTCCAGTCACTGAGTGTTGATTTCACCTCTGCTCAGACAAGCAGAAAGGCAAAGATGGGAGGGTAGGTCAGAACTCAATTCAAGGCTGCAAAGTCCAGTAAATCTCAGTTTTCAGCTGTTCCCTTCAACTTATCCACTGGCCCCATCGCAGGCTTCAGCTGGAAATTCCACAGAACTTCAGAGCTGCACTTTCAGGCCACAATTTATTTCCATTTAGGATTTTCTTACCAGGAAAAGGTGGTGGGAATTGAGATTTTCAGGTCCCTTTTTCACCCTGTGAAAAGACTGGTGTTGCCAACCTCCAAGAAAGAGAAGGAAAAAAGAAATTAAAATTCTTTAACTCCCAGCGCGATCACTTTGGCAATGAGACAGGTTAAATCTCACTCTTTACTGGGATTTCCCCATGAGGTGCCTTGCCCTTAACCGGGAAAGAAGGAAAATCTGTCTGCAGGGTGAAAATGGACTGCAGATAAGGTCTGGTGACACTGGATCCAATATTTCTTCCATGCACAGGTCAGAGGCAGAACGAAGCTTCCAGACTGCCCAGTGCCCTTATCCTGGCAATAGGGAATAGGGAATAGGGATAGGAAATAGGGATAGAAAATAGGGAATAGGAATAGGGATAGGAAATAGGGAATAGGGAATAGGGAATAGGGAATAGGGAATAGGGAATAGGGAATAAGGATAGGAAATAGGGAATGGGGATAGGGAATAGGGAATAGGGAATAGGAATAGGAATAGGAATAGGAATAGGAATAGGAATAGGAAATAGGGAATAGGGAATAGGGGTAGGAAATAGGGAATGGGGATAGAAAATAAGGAATAAGGAATAGGGAATAGGGAATACGGAATACGGAATAGGGAATAGGGGTAGGAAATAGGGAATAGGGATAGGAAATAGGGAATAGGGATAGATTCCCTTTCCATAGATATTAAACTCCCTCCCAAGTCCATCCTTCCGGGCCCCTCTCTCCACCAGCTCCATACATCCCCAAATATGTATTTGAATATGTATTTAAATATGAGCTTCACCCTCAGCCACGTTTTTGTTCTCGTTGGGAGCAAGGCTGAGAATGTTGTAATAATCAGAGTTCTACACTTGTTTAGGAAATGAAGAGGCAGGAAAAGGTCACCCTGCTCCCCCTCCCTGTCACCTGCTCAGCAAGAGCTCTTCCCCAGCCAGCCCCAATCCAGCCCTCTCACAGCCACCCTGGGGATCTCTCCCTGTTAGTCCCTCCTTGTTCCAGCAGCTTCTTGATTCCTGTAAAACAATGATTAACAAGACACTTCTGACTGAGCAGGTACTGCAGAGAGCTGCGCCTTCCCCACCAGCTTCCTCTGCTGCCTTTTATATATCACACCGAAATGTAATTATCTCCACGGTGCAGGGTGTAAATCAGGGTGTGTGTCAAGACGATTTCCCTCCAGGTTTTATTTTATTGCGTAATAATATTTGACACAGGGCTTAGAGGTGCTGTT
Source organism: Ammospiza caudacuta (assembly GCF_027887145.1). NCBI lineage: Eukaryota > Metazoa > Chordata > Aves > Passeriformes > Passerellidae > Ammospiza > Ammospiza caudacuta. Next base: position 7,220,880 of record NC_080615.1, read on the forward strand.
ACCTGCCTAATCGTGTGAAACAATTTCATGTGCAAACAGCTGGTAAGTGTGAAAACTACCATCAGCCAGCTCCAGGAAATGCTCTGCTTCCCTTATCTGTGCTTGGAGAACACTGGTGTTTCCCCATCAGGCTGGGAGGAGCTGCTCTGCCCTCACACTGGAGAATCCAGCTCCATCCTCCCTCCTTGGTGTGCAGAGGGAATCAGGGTCTCCATCTGTGTCAGACCCCTCAGGCCTGAAGGGATGGAGTAAATTTGGAATAATTAATTGGTTGGGTTTATTATCTCAGAGAGGAAACCCGCTGTATCAGGGATGTTGCCCCCGCCTTATCTCTCACAAATAATCTGGGAGGGGGAGGTTGGGCTGTCACCCTGCTCAGGTACGGAATTTTACACTCAGTTTCCCTCAACATCCATCGTTTGGGGTTGGTGTTCCACTACATTTTGTCCTAACAGGGGACATGAAGGTGCTGAGGGCTGCAGGGACAGGTTAGGGACAGGAGAGCACATGGAAAAGCTCTGTGAGTCCAGCTGAGCACCCAAAATGGAGCTCTCAGTCCTTATTTATAAAACTTGCTTAGGCAATGTTTTCCTGAATGGCAAAATCCTCCTTCACCTGGGAACACAAAGCTGAACCCAACCCAGGTGTGACATCAACCTAGAAAAATTAAAGGAGGCAACTCAGGCAGAAGGGAAGATCCCCAAATCTGAGCCCCCTCTCATTCAGGAGCTTTGTGCTGCAGAAAAACCCAAGTGCACAGGGAGAAAAGCTGAGAGCAGAGAGAGGAGAGCTCAGAGCAGCCTGCTTCTCCTCAGCACAAATGGGAGAGGACAAAGGAGAGGCAGAGATGGCAATCTGGGGACAATGGTGGTTATTTATAAGGCTTTTTTTGTGCATTGGAGATCATAGCCAAAAGGCATCTATCTGCCTGAGGTCTGCATTAGTCAGAGTGGGGCTGGGAGGGGAGGTGGGCAGCTGCTTGAAATCACCAGCCTCCAAGTCACTATTTTTTTTTTTTCTCCTCAGGGTAGCTGGCATTGTCAGTGATGGTTTAACCTACTTAGGATAATAATCCCTGTAATAGAGGCATTTTTAAAAAATCCCTTAGCCCGGATGGCTGCGTGGAGGGCTGTGGGAGCTGCTGTGCAGGGAGGTTCTGTGTGGGGCTTGCCGTGGAACAGTGGTGAGCCAGCTATGTTCTGTCAGCTTTTAATACACTCCCAGGCCACCACCCCCTGCCAGGCAAGAAAATTCCTTTCCAGGAAGGAATCTGGCAGAGTCTGTCCCTTCCCCCCCAAAAAATACCTCCTCCCTGTGGATTAAGGCATTCCACATCTGGAGCAACATTAGATCATCGAGGTTTCTGGTGCATCCTGACAAACCCCTAATCCTGGCCACCATCTGGCCCAAAGCCCCTCTCCAGCTGCTGGGTCCCCTTTAGCACATCCAGTGCCAAAATGAGTGACCTGGTGGCACCAGCAGCAGCCTGTCCTGCTGCCCCAGGTGCCATGGCAGGCAGGTGAGGTGCCAGGGGTGCTGGGGTCAGTTTATCCAGGGCAGGCAGGTGAGGTGCCAGGGGTGTTTAGGTCAGTTTATCCAGGGCAGGCAGGTGAGGTGCCAGGGGTGTTTGGGTCAGTTTATCCAGGGCAGGCAGGTGAGGTGCCAGGGGTGTTTAGGTCAGTTTATCCAGGGCAGGCAGGTGAGGTGCCAGGGGTGTTTGGGTCAGTTTATCCAGGGCAGGCAGGTGAGGTGCCAGGGATGTTTGGGTCAGTTTATCCAGGGCAGGCAGGTGAGGTGCCAGGGATGTTTGGGTCAGTTTATCCAGGGCAGGCAGGTGAGGTGCCAGGGGTGTTTGGGTCAGTTTATCCAGGGCAGGCAGGTGAGGTGCCAGGGGTGTTTAGGTCAGTTTATCCAGGGCAGGCAGGTGAGGTGCCAGGGGTGCTGGGGTCAGTTAATCCAATCTCAGGCTCAGCTGCCTGATCCCCAGGCGGGCAGAGTTCCTGGATAAACTATTCTGGAACTGGGAGCTGCCCTCTGGGATGGCTCCATGGCTCTGTGGCCAAGGTCTTCCAGCTGTCCCAATTTCACAGAGATCTTCAGAGGCCACGGACAGAGCCAGCCTTGTTCTTTATCTGTGTTTTGTTGCTACTCCTCAACACAAAGCCCTTCTCTCTCTGCTCCCAAGGCTTTTCCTCCTGCACACCAGGGCTGTCCATCAGCACTCTCAGCACCATCACACCTCCTCAATCCATTTAATGAGGTGCAGAGCTCACTGCTTGCCTGGCTCCAGCTTTGATAAGGTCCTGGCTAAACCCTTCCCTGCTCACCCACTCAGAACGCTGAGCAAACCTGAGCAGGGACACGTTGGGAGGGATGGACTGGAACCTGCTCCCTCCCAGAGCTTTTCCCCCAGGCTCAGGGTGACACGGGGACACAGGAGGGGTTTTTTGGTGTGTATTTACCAGATATCTTGGGAGTGAGTCACAGGGAACAGCACGAGCTGTGCCGGACGTGTTGGGAACAGAGCAGCAGGGCTGGCAGGGAAAAATCTCAGGGCTGTGGGCAGGCAGTGAAGGTGGGGACTGGGGGCTGTGTTATCCCCTCCCTCTGCACCCTGTCATGTGCCTGGACCTGTCACAGACTCTGCCCTTCATCCCTGTGGGCTGGGTGAAGTTTTCCACCCCAATCCCTGGTGAGGGAGGCAGGGACAGCAGAGGGATGAGGTGCCCCCAGCCCAGGGGCTGTGCCTGCTCCCCTGCCCAGGCCGATCATTTCCACACCCAGTGCTGCTGTTCATGAGGGTGCTCATGAGAGGCTTTTATGGAGCTGCAAATCCCAGCTGCTCCAAGCAGGAACGAGCCAGCTGTGAGGCAGGGAGAGACTTCCCCAGTGCTGGAGCAGAAATTTGCTGGGCTGCCATGGGAGTAATGCAGGCAGGGTGACAGCAGCTGCATGGATGGGTCCTGGGAGGGAAGGAGAGGAGCCTGGAACATCCTGGGGCTTGTCCTGGTTATTTATCCTTCCATCAGAAAGGAGGGCTGAGGTGCCCTCAGAGGGATAAATGATGATTTAGAGCTCACTGGAGGGACCCTGTAACACCTGGCACACGGGACCTGGGGTGTGACACCCATGAGGGACAAGGGACAGAGAGCAGGAGCCCTCATCTCCTTCATCTCCTTCATCTCCTTCATCTCCTTCATCTCCATCAATTGTTTTCTCCCTTTGAGAGCCTCTGAGGAAGATGATGGGGGCGGGAAGGAGCAGCCCTGGCAGTGCTGGTGATGGTGTCACCCCTGAGAGCAGGGGACAGGAGGCAGGGCACGGTGAGTGTGACAAGCAAGTGGCTTTGAGATCGTTCTGGAGCCTGCTCAGGCTAATGCAGGGTTTTATTCTAAACCACCCATGAAACACAGCTCGAAAATTGCACTTGCTATTGCTACCTCAGCCACTGCAATCAAAGCTGGGGAAATGTGTGGCTCAGAGAGCTCTGAGAAACAGCCTAAAAAAAAAAAGAGAAAAGAAAGAAAAAAAAAAGGCAAAAAGGAAATGGAGAGAGAGCAGTGACTGCTGTGATTGCCCTGATGCCAGGGAAGGGGACAGAGACTCCCCAGGTCTGGGGGCTGCAGGGCTCAAAGGAAAAGAGTGGTCAATAATATATATAAATCAATAATAAAATAAGATGCAAGAGCAAATCTACCTTTATTTGCATAGTGAGGGAATGATTTTGGGTTTCCTGTTAATTCTGTGTAGATCATATTAACTCCTACAAAACACTTGGTGCTCCCTGTAAAAATGGCAGCATTTATGAAGTGCTGCAGTACCAGCAGCTGGATCTCATCATTGTCCTTTTGCCTGGGATTTCGGAGGGGAAAGGAGCAGTGTTTGCTTTGATCATTGTCAAAAATGAACATTTGAATGTGATTTCACAAGGACACGACTGTGTCAAGAGAAGAGGTGGGATGTGGTGACCCTGGAAATGTCTGGAGCAGTAACAGGGTTTTATTTGTGCTGTTATCACCTGAATTCCTGGGTTCACACCCAGGCTGTGCTCTCAGCTTTGCCATGAGCTCATCCCCAGAACGGGGCTGTGGGAAGGGAAAGGGAAAGGGAAAGGGAAAGGGAAAGGGAAAGGGAAAGGGAAAGGGAAAGGGAAAGGGAAAGGGAAAGGGAAAGGGAACAGGGAAAGGGAAAGGGAACAGGGAAAGGGAACAGGGAAAGGGAAAGGGAACAGGGAAAGGGAAAGGGAAAGGGAAAGGGAACAGGGAACAGGGAAAGGGAACAGGGAACAGGGAACAGGGAAAGGGAAAGGGAACAGAGAAAGGGAAAGGGAAAGGGAAAGGGAAAGGGAAAGGGAAAGGGAAAGGGAAAGGGAACAGAGAAAGGGAAAGGGAAAGGGAACAGGGAACAGGGAAAGGGAACAGGGAACAGGGAAAGGGAAAGGGAAAGCCTGAGGTGACACACTGAGTGCCCCTGCTCCAGCAGAGCTGTGAGGTTCAGATCTGGAGCCAGCTGCTGCAGACAGCTGCAGGATGGATTACACCCAGCTCTGCCCTCAGTCTGGAGGCAGAGATAACGTCACACACCGCAGCCCTGCCTTTCCCATCCTCTGCATCCCCACATTGCTCTGACTTGTACACCCAGGCAGATCTGAGGTATTAAAAAAGAGGATCCTAAAGAAATCTGGCAAAGGCTTTGCTATCTCAGCCTGGCAGCAGAACAAGATATGGAGCTGAGGGAGCATCCATCAGAGCAGCCAGCACCCAAAGTACACCCCAAAGAGCATCCCCACCCTCTCTGAGACTGATCTGAAGGGAAATAAAACATCTGTGGCAAAGCAGGAATGTTGTGTCTTTCACTTTCCACACACTGGGATGGCCCAAGTGACAGCACAGAGCCACGAGGACTTGAGAAAAATGCATCTGAGCAGCTGTGGTGGTCATTTAGCCCAGCAGCAACGGAGTATGGGCGTGATGGATGCTGCTGATCATCCTCTGCAACACCGAATTGCCTTTTTAGATGAGAGTTATCAATTTTGCTGCCATAGCAACCCCAAAAGTCACCTAGAGGGCTGCCTGTCTGGGAGAGCAGGGATGGTTTCTGTGTGAGATCAGGGGGAATTCAGGATTTCTGGGGTTCTGGAGGGTGTGGGAGCCCAGGGACCAAGGCAGGACAGTGAGGGGCACAGAAGAGAGGAACCAGCTCTGAAAATGGGGGCTGGTGGTTCCTGTCACAAGCCAGCGACTTGCCCAACATCCTTCCTTCATGGGTCACTCTTATGTATTGTTTAATGCCACTGAGAGCCCCTGTCCCTTTGTCACAGCTGAGTAAAGTCTCCCAGAGGGTTCAGGAGTTGTAGAAGGGGACAGAAAAGCCTCTTCTCACTGATGCCATATGTGGTGTGATCCCATATCTCCATTTCCTTGGAAAATCAGGCAAGAACTGGTACGCTCCAACCATTTCAGCGCTTTTCTGTGAATGTTTTCAAACCCAGAAGTTTAGCAAAACTACCCTTTTCAATGCAAATAGCTACAATTTAGCTAAATAGTGATTTTCCAACCGAAGATTTCGCAGATTTCCCAGACAGCTGTACAGAGCAGCTCAGAGAAACCAGGGTTTCTTTCCTTCACTCTGCCATTCATACATTGCACATTTTAAACATGTTCCTGTCTGTCTGTGAGCTGATGTCAGCTTCTCATTCCTCCCAAGCATTTGAAGTGTATTAATTTTATTGAAAGACCTTGTCAAAGCCGCCTCTGTGCCCCCATCTAGGATGCAGGCTCTGCAAAGCCATTTTATTTTCAATCTGACCCACTGAGCACTGATTGCAAACAACGATTTCTTCTGCTTTCTGTGCATCCTGTGTGTGCCTCCCTCCTTTTTGTTTGGAGTTTATGGTCACTGGCTCTGGCTTCTGTCATTATTTGTGTTTGTTCTGTGTTTTAACCTTTGTTAGAGACGCAGCCATTGTGCAATCCCTGTTCAGTGACCTATAATATCCTAATTTAGTTGGCATTTTGATCTGGGTGAACAGTCCACTGTACGCGAGGCTTCTTTCCCTTTCTGTTTCAAAAGGTCTCCTGTGTTATTTCCTCACCCCCTTCACACCCCACTCTGTGTTTCCTCGGGTTGCCTTTCACCCTTTCTCTCTGTTTTTGTTGCAGATCAGCCTCAGCTCTCACCCCTGCTCCTCTCCCAGCCCCTGCTCCGTGCTGTGGCTCCAGCAGGTCCTGCAATCCTGTTCATCCTCCCAGGATCAGCCTGGAAAGGAAACCGCTCCTCTGCTGGGGCTGAACATTCTGTCAGCTGCTGGTGGATGAAATAATGACCCTAAAAACCTCTGGGGAGCAAAGCACACCCAGGCCTGAGGACCAGCAGCGAGGTCACCATCGCAAGAGGGAGTTTTGGGAGTTTTTAACAAAACTGCTTGGTTTTGTTAAAGCAGATGGAGACAAAGGAGTTCATCCTCCCAGGACCAGCCAGGAAAGGAAACTGCTCCTCTGCTGAGGCTGAAAAGATGGAGGTGGGTGGAGAATCAGTGCCTGGTTCTCTCAGTCTGGCCAAAGCAAGAGGAACCAGCATTGTTCATCTTCTCAGAATGGCTGAGATAATCAGGTTGGGAAAGAGGTAAAATGGATGAATAATTTAAAAATGGGTGGAGTGTGACCGTGTTCACAGGGGTTGTTGGATGAGGGAAGAGATGAGGATCTGACTCCATGTTTCAGAAGGCTTGATTTATTATTTTATAATATATATTACATTAAAACTATACTAAAAGAATAGAAGAAAGGATTTCATCAGAAGGCTGGCTAAGAATAGAATAAGAAAGAATGATAACAAAGGCTTTTGGCTCAGACAGAGAGTCTAAGTCCACCCGCTGTGATTGGCCATTAATTAGAAACAACCACATGAGGCCAATCCCAGATGCACCTGTTGCATTCCACAGCAGCAGATAATCAAAGTTTACATTTTGTTCCTGAGGCCTTTCAGCTTCTCAGGAGGAAAAATCTTTAAAAAAGGATTTTTCATAAAAGATGTCTGCGACAGTGGAGTGCTCTAATTATGATAGCGAGCTGTTTGTCCCATTAGGCTCATGTTTAGGGATCCTAAAGGAACAGCATCTCTTTACCTGGCAGGTGTCAGCTGGTTGGGAGCCCCAGTGTCAGCTCAGCCCTCTCCTTTCTCCCCTCCTCGCATCCCACTGAAATAACAACCCTGGGCAGCCACACTCATCTCTGCTGCCAGCCTGGGAATGCTCCAGTGCACACACCCAGGAGAAGGAAAACACCCTCCTGGCAGCTCCTAAATCTCTGCTGTCCCATCTCTGCACGGTGGCATCCTGATGGGCACGTGAGAGAGGGAGATAGCTCTGAAAGGGAGGAAAACAAGGCCTGCTTTTCTCTGTCTCTGCTCTTGGAAGGAAAGGCAGAGCATGGCAGGACTATCAGATCTGTCAGCGCGACAAGTGGCAAGGGGAGGGAAGGGAAATGCTATTGTGCACCCCATCCTGGGGCTGGCAGGGGGAAGGAGAGGGAAAACAGAAGGAAAACAAGGCGGTGTGTTCGACAGGGAGCCAGCGCGTTTGTTATCAAAATGGAAATGCAGCCCTTTGTTGATGGAGGTGTATCTGCTTCCCATTGTCTCCTGTGCCAGCCCTGTGAAAAGCTCCTTTGATGGCTCCGTGTTTGTGCAGGGGCTATGAAATTGCTCGGGAAGACAAAGGGAGTTGGTGCTGCGGGTAATGAAAAGGAGCCGAGGGCTGCGCTCCGCAATTTCCCCCGGAGCAGCTGTCAAAGGCTCGCCGAGAAAATTGGAAAGCTGAGGCAGGATGGGGGGCCAGGGACGAGCAGAGGGAGTGAGAGGCTGCTCTTTTGCAGGGCTAATGTGGCCATCTGCTCTGCTCTGCTCTGCTCTGCTGTGCTCCAGCCCAAGTGCTCCAAGCCCTGCGGCCACTCATTGCCCGTTCCTGGTGTGCTGCTCCCATCAGCAGTGAGGACAGGGCTGTGAACTGGGGTGGAGTTGCATGTAAAGCAGTAGCAAACTGAGAGAAAGCAGGTTTGGATGAGATATTGGGGGAGAATTCTTTATTGTGAGGGTGGCCAGGCATTGCCCCATCCCTGGAAGTGTCTAAGGCTGGGTTGGATGGGGCTTGGAGCAAGCTGGTCTAGTGGAAGCTGTCCCAGAGGGTGGAAGGAGATGGGCTTTAAGGTCCCTTCCAATCCAATCCAATGCAATGCAATCCAATCCAATCCAATCCAATCCAATCCAATCCCATCCCATCCAATCCAATCCAATCCAATCCAACCCAAGCGCTCCAAGCCCTGCGGCCGCTCATTGTCCATTCCCGGTGTGCTGCTCCCATCAGCAATGAGGACAGGGCCAGGAGCTGTCTGCCACCACCTCAGACCCTGCCAGGAGCTGGGATGGCTGGGGAAAGGACGGGAATCCTATCTGGAAGAGCCTGAGGGCTGCACATCTCACTCCTTTCCTCGCCCTGCTGATCGCCAGTGAGGGCACCGCGGGTGGAGCTGCATGTAAAGCAGCAGCAAAGTGAGAGGAAGGAGGTTTGGATGAGATATTGGGGGAAAATGCTTTTTTGTGAGGGTGGCCAGGCATTGCTCCATGTCTAAAGATGTCCAAGGCCATGTTGGATGGGGTGTGGAGCAAGCTGATCTAGTGGAAGCTGTCCCAGGGTGTGGAAGGAGATGGGCTTTAAGGTCCCTTCTAATCCAATCCAATCCAATCCAATCCAATCCAATCCAATCCAATCCAATCCAATCCAATCCAATCCCAATCTATGCCACAGTTCTACAATTCTGGGATGAAAACTGCAGGGATAGCACTTGCAGGGAGCACACCAGGCATTGTGGAAAAACACCCAGCAAAGCTGAAAAAATGTTCATACCCAAAGCACAGCCCACTCAGCTGGACACTCCAGCAGGCAGCAGCAGCACTGCATGGCCCAGTGCTCTGGCTCCTCACAGACTCACCTGGAATGTGCTTTCCACCTGGATTTCTCCCTATTTACCTGTGCTTTTCACCTGGATTTCTCCCTTTTTTCCTGCTCCTCATCCTCAGTTTCTTGCACACCTCTCCAAGGGGTCCCATAGTGTCCCCCCTACCCTGCTCCACCCACACAGAACATGTGTCGCAGACATCTTTTATGAAAAATCCTTTCCTTAGGATTTTTCCTCCTGAGAAGCTGAAAGGCCTCAGGAACAAAATGGAAACAATGGTTATCTGCTGCTGTGGAATGCAACAGTGGATCTGTGATTGGTCTCATGTGGTTGTTTCTAATTAATGGCCAATCACAGCCCAGCTGTGACAGACTCTCTGTCCGAGCCACAAACCTTTGTTATCATTCTTTATTCTTAGCCAGCCTTCTGATGAAATCCTTTCTTCTATTCTTTTAGTAAAGTTTTAATGTAATATATATCATAAAATAATAAATCAAGCCTTCTGAAACATGGAGTCAGACCCTCGTCTCTTCCCTCATCCTCAGACCCCTCTGAACACCATCACAAACATGTGTGTGAGTGTGTGGAAACCCTCTCTGATCACACACACACACACACACACACAAATTCTCATTAACTAATGGTGTCCCTAATAGGAATGGGTGCCTTTCTTCACCCCTGCTGCTGGGCTGCACCATTTAATGGCTCAGTCATGCTCAGCCGGCCTCGCTCCTTTATCTGCTCAATAAAGAAATGGTTTATGGCACATCCACGCCTCGGCCCGAGCTGGCAATTTCACACAGGCCTTATCAGCACTCACACACGCTGTAAGGCCGCTGGAAATGAGACGTGGGATTCGCATGTCTAACAACCGGGGTTAAACGCTTTTTTTCCCTTTTTTTCCCTGCTTTTCCCCTCTGCTGCTCCTTCTTCTCCCCTCCCTCCCTTGTCTCACCGGTTACAGCTCTCACAATGGCGTTAAAAGGATAGTCTTGCCTGGCTTCTGGTAAAAGATGTTAATTTATTGTAGTCACTTCTTTATTTGATTATTGGTTTATTAAAACTGCCAGGGGTGAGAGCGTTTGTGCTCGAACAAATCCTTTAATCTGTTACCAGCTCTGTAGGCAGGACAAACATGAGTGGCTGTGGCTTTTTGGGGGGATCACTCCCCCTTTTCAGCAGGAGGTGGGAGCGCAGGGATGCAGCCAAGCCAGCCCAGAGGAGCTGCCAGCCAGGAAGGGCTGTCCCCAAAAGCAGCAGCTGTAGCTGTCACGCTCTCCTCAGCCTTGGACACACTCAATTTCCATTTGTTCAGCTCACCTGCATCCTGAAGTGCTCTTTGGCAGCGTGTGGTGACTCCCTGGAACTGAAACTCTGTGTTTCAGCTTGCCTGGCAGGGACCCTCTGCCTGTTGCACCCCAAAGGGTTTCTGCACCTCATTTCTTCACCCCTGCTCCTGTCCCATATCTCTCCTGTCACAGACATCTTTTATGGAAAATCCTTTCCTTAGGATTTTTCCTCCTGAGAAGCTGAGACGCCTCAGGAACAAAATGTAAACATTGATTATCTGCTGCTGTGGAATGCAACAGGTGCATCTGGGATTGGTCTCGTGTGGTTGTTTCTAATTAATGGCCAATCACAGCCCAGCTGGCTCAGACAGAGAGCCAAGCCACAAACCTCTGTGATCATTCCTTCTTATTCTATTCTTAGCCAGCCTTCTGATGAAACCTTTTCTTCTATTCTTTTAGTATAGTTTTAATGTAATATATATTATAAAATAATAAATCAAGCTTTCTGAAACATGGAGTCAGATCCTCATCTCTTCCCTCATTCCAAGAACCCCTGTGAACACCGTCACACTCCTCTAGAAAAGGGGACCCTGCTCTCCCCTGCCCATTCCCTCAGCCCTCACACCCAAGTATCCACAGCTGCTTTTACCCTTTTTGCCCAGAATTCAGCTGGGTGTGCCTGTGGCGCCTGTTTGGGGACTCAGGTGACTCCTGCAGGTGAAGGTGGGGCTGGTTTCTCTCAGCCAGGAATCCCATCAGCATTCAGAGCCAGGCCTCCTGTGTTTGCACTCAGGGATGGAGTTATGGCAGCAAACCCATCTCTGCCTGGTGCATCCCAGCCCTGAGGATCCATCCAGCCTTGAGTGTCCCCTCCAGCTCATCCCCTTCATCCCTCTCAGCTGCACATCCTGATTTTCCCTCTGCATCCCAGCCCTGAGGATCCATCCAACCTTGACTCTCCCGTCTCAGCTGCACATCCTGATTTTCCCTCTGCATCCCAGCCCTGAGGATCCATCCAACCTTGACTCTCCCATCTCAGCTGCACATCCTGATTTTCCCTCTGCTCTGCCCTCCAGCTCAGGGATGTTTTTTCCCTGTGCAGAGATGTTTTTCCCAGTGGCAGCAGCTCGTTCCAGGCTGCAGTTCCTGCCACATAAAAGTCAGCAGCAGCAGAGCACAGCGATTCATGGCAGTGGTTAAGGTTTTATGCAGAGCCTTCCAGTCTAAGTGTTGCAGGGCACTTAGAGGGCTGCATCAAAACACAGCCCCAGGGTCCCTCCAGAGACAGCAATAGAGTCCCCAGGGCAACCTGAACTGGGTTAGTGGCATGTGAGAGCTTTGTCCAGGACCTGGGAGGGCAAGCAGAGGGAAAGGTTGACTCCCTTCCTTCTGAGCTGGAACAGGGCACTTCAAACAGCTTTAAAATCCTCAATTGCAGGACATAAATTCAGTGCTTTGGTTTGTTTTTTTAGTTATTTTTCCTCTTTTTTCTTTTAAGGCATTGCTGTTGTAATTCCTGGATGCTTTGGGGCAGATTTAATGTAGCTGAGGGGAGAAGCAGCCCCTAAAGAAATTGCTGGACCTGCAACTTGAACTCCAAGGACAGGAGAGAGGAGAAAGCCTCCCAAGGTGTTCTGAACCCCCTCCTCTTCTCCCCGTGTTGCTTTTCAACAGAAAGTCACCTTCAGCACTGATGGCAGGGGCAGGACAAGGTGCCTGTGGCTGGAATTAAATCAGGTTTTATCCATCCTGGGGAATCTGCACATTGCCAAGGCTCCCACATCAGCGATGCCTCTGAAATGTCTTCATCACAACTGTCTCGGCTGACCTGCAATTTAATTTTCTTCCTTTCTGTCTCAGACCTGTGCAGTTGCATCCTCTCTGCAGAATCACAGACATCCAACACCTCCTGCCAGCCTCTGAGGGAGGGAGGGGATTCAATGACTCCTGGATAACTTGTTCCTCACTCCTCTCATTAAAAACCTTTCCCTTCGACTTCACCTGGATTGTCTTGCTGCATCTTTTCCTCTCCCATTCATTAGAAATAAGTAAGTGATGATCCAAGCAGATTGCCTGCCTCCCTTGCTCCATAAGAGCTTTTGACATGGTCCGTAGGAAATGAACCTCAACCAAAACTTAATTTTTTGTTCCCAAACAGGAGACACTTGAGATTAAGGCCTGAGACCCAGAAAAAAAAAATGTAAATAAGGGGCTTTAATGCAAGATGTTTATTACAAACCTGGATCTGTCCTCCCACAATGAAATGGTGCCTGAGGGCATCAAGCTCCTGCTCACATGTCAGTGTTAGGGCAGAGAGGGCTGAATAATTCATCAATAAAACCTCAGATTTGGCTTCCCTGCCTGTCTGGGAGCTGTGTCTCTCCCAGAATCTGTTCATTAGGTGAGGTAACTCATAAAAATGGCAGAGGGACCCCGGGTGGGAAGCCCTGCTCCGAGTGGAAGTTTGGAATTTGCTTTGCTTTGCATCGGGAATGAGCTGGGACAATTCCAGCAGGGAAATGAGAGCAGCCTGGTGTTGGTTATGCTGCTCACATGGCTCTGGCTGTCTCCTGAGCAGCTGAACTCAACCCCTGGAATGAGTTTCCTGGGTGAATATCACGCTGGATTTCCATAAATGTGCTAAAACATTGCTTAAAATTCACTTCTCTCAGTCAGGCTGGTCTATCTCTGTGTCCATCTGTATCATTTTATTTCCACAGCACCCATCACTGCTCACTCTTCCTCAATCTAATCTTCCTCATCTAATTATTAATTCCTCCACTGGAGTGCTTGCTGCAAGCTCCCACCAGAAGCTTGGAGATACAACTGGAGTAAATCAGTTGAAAAATGAAAAAAAAAACAGATATAGTCTGAATTTCCCTACATTTAATCCCAGTTTTCCATCCCTTTTAAACTTTTGAACAACATTCACACATCCAGGCAGGGGAATGAAGATAAACGGACATTTAAGTTCACTCAAACAAAATTCCACAAGAAATGGCAAAATCTGATGGAAAGGAGAAGATTTTGGTGATTATTTTTATTGTAGGAGAGTTTCTGAGCCCCGAGACAAATATCAGGGCACTAAGCCTGGGAGCAACCAGGGAAACGCTCAGTTCAGGAGGCAGGAGGTGTGATAAGGAGGAAGGAAAAGGAGGAGGAAAAAAGAGGAGGGAAAAGGAGAGGAAAAAGGAGAAGGAAAAAGGAGGAAGAAAAAGGAGGACAAAAAAGGAGGAGGGAAAAGGAGAGGAAAAATGAGAGGAAAAAGGAGAGGAAAAAAGAGGGGGGAAAAGGAGGAGGAAAATGGAGGAAGAAAAAGGAGAGGGAAAAGGAGGAGGGGAAAGGAGAGGAAAAAGGAAGAGGAAAAAGGAGGAGGAAAAAGGAGAAGAAAAGGGGGGAGGAAAAAGGAAGAGGAAAAAGGAGAGGAAAAAGGAGGAGGAAAAAGGAGGGGAAAAAGGGGGAAGGAAAATGAAAGGAAAAAGGAGAGGAAAAAGGAGGAGGGAAAAGGAGGCGAGAAAAGGAGGAGGAAGAGGGAGAATGAAAAAGGAGGAGGGAAAAGGAGAGGAAAAAGGAGGGAAAAGGAGAGGAAAAAGGAGGAGGGAAAAGGAGGAAGAAAAAGGAGAGGAAAAAGGAGAAGAAAAGGGGGGAGGAAAAAGGAAGAGGAAAAAGGAGAGGAAAAAGGAGGGGAAAAAGGAGGGGAAAAAGGAGGAGGGAAAAGGAGAGGGAAAAGGAGGAGGAAAAAGGAGAGGAAAAGGGAGGAGGGAAAAGGAGAGGGAAAAGGAGGAGGGAAAAGGAGAGGGAAAAGGAGGAGGAAAAAGGAGAGGAAAAGGGAGGAGGGAAAAGGAGAGGGAAAAGGGAGGAATAAAAAGCAGAGGAAAAAGGAATTTCAGCCCTCCAGCTAAACAGAACCAAGGAGGGGGCAGTGACAGCAGCAGCCAGGAATTGTCTCCTTGTCCCCACCAGCCAGAAGTGAAGATTCCAGCATCATTCTCCACGGATTTTAAGCCTTGCCCAGCCAGAAGGGAGGAAAAAGCAAAGCCCATCTCTGCCAGAGACTTTGAGAATGAATCACTCTGCCCTCGCCCTGGAGTGCCGCCGTCTCCTCCAGGTGACAGCTCACGTGGGAGGATAAATATAAATAAAGAGAGGGAAGCTGCAGCATTTTGATGACTCATGTAATATTCATTTTGAATTAGTTTGTACATGATTCTATTAAAAAAAAAAAAAAAGGCAGACATTCCATAAGATTTTTTTTGGTGGTTTATTTTTTTTGCAAGCTCCAATTTGCTGCTGGCAAGGAGCAGCGCTCGGGTCTTTTATGGGTATTAGTTCCATAGTGTATAGCAGGAGGCAGAGGAAGTTTAATTATGATTCACTGAGCCACGTTGTGGGTATGTTTTAAAGCCACTTAATTAGTGCAGAAATATACAGCTGTAATTATCCTGAAATATGGCCTAATTAACCTATCGAAAACCCGTGCACGTGGCTCAGGAAACTTGGAAGCATTAATAGTCTATTAATACACCGGGGCTGACAGCCCATCATGCTCACATTTGGGAACAGGAACCTCCTCCCGTGACCTCCCATTGAGCAGAGATTCCTGTGGCAGGTGAATCCTGCCCTTTTCCCCCGCCACAATCTTTGTGTATAAATTGGAATAAAGCTGCTGTGGTCCTAAAGCTGCTGATCATCCAAACCTTTGCTCTGTCCTCTTCCTCGGTGCTGAAATTCATCTCCCAATCCCTCCAGCCTGACATTCCTGCAGGCTCAGGGTGTCCCTCCAGCCCTGCTGTGTCATTGTTTCCTCTCTGGAACCAGGAGAATCCTCCTGGATGCATTCCCAGCCCTGGAGCAGAAAGGAGATAATCAGGGAGATAGATAAAGCACAGCCCGAGCCAAAAAGGTGATGGCCAAAGGTCTTGTGTTCAGTGCTGGGTGTTAAAGCTGATAAAAGCTGGGGAAACCAATTATCACTTCAAAAACACTGTGATATCCAAGGCCTTGGAGCAGCCTGGGACAGTGGAAGGTGTCCCTGCCATGGCAGGGGTGGCACTGGGTGTTCCTTTAACACCCAGTTAAAGGAAAAATTCCTTTAGGAACCTTTAAAGTTCCTAAACTTTTAAAAGGAACTTTTAAAGTTTTCTTTAAAGTTCCTTCCCACCTGTGATTCTATCACAGATCTTCCCAAACCATCTTGGAGACCCAAGGAATTTGCCCTTGGAATGCTGCTTAGAGGAACTTTTACAAAGCAAAACAGCAAATTAATGCCCTACCCCTTTTTCCATCATTTTATAGATGAGGAAACCGAGGCACAGGCTTGGAAATTTAATTCCCTGACTGTGCCTTCCTCAGGCCCTGCTCCAACAATCAGGCCACGCTGCTTCTTCACTGGGAAAACTGATTTGAACAGAGCTTCATCTTCCAGGATGGAGCATTTATTCCTTCCACTTGAGCTGAAAAGACAATCCCAAGATTGGCAGGGAGGGGTGCTGAGAGGGAGAGGGAAAACAGGGAGGAAGCA
The DNA here is from genome assembly GCF_027887145.1 of Ammospiza caudacuta. Lineage (NCBI taxonomy): Eukaryota > Metazoa > Chordata > Aves > Passeriformes > Passerellidae > Ammospiza > Ammospiza caudacuta. The sequence continues at coordinate 7,236,644 of NC_080615.1, forward strand.
GCTGGCACGAGGTTCTTCAGGCAGAGCACAGCACCAAATATTCCAGCAGTGCCTTCATCCTCTTGGTGATCAAAGCAACCTAGATTGAATCCGGCTTGTAATCATCCACGGGGTAGTTTGCTTAAAATTCCCCTAATTATGGAAGTGCAGCAAATTGCTGCTCCATGATGAACTGAATGGGAAATTGAGGGCTCCCACAACCCAACTGCTGCCACGGGGGCTTAAAGACAAAGCAGGAGGGAGGTTCAGAGGGAAGAGAGACAAAGAAATGCAGGTGGGGATGAGCAGGGAGAGGAGGGGAGGGAATTGTGTCTCTCCTACATCTCCATGGGATGCCACCAGTTTTGGAGAGCTGAGAGATGCAGAGAGCACTGAAGTGCAGCCTTGCTGGGCTGGCCCTGCCACTTCCCCAGCAATTGTGACACTTGACACTGTGCCACAGGCAGTGCTATGACCAGAGCTTCTGGCTGAAACCCAGAGAGCTCATCTGAGCACCATCCTGCCCGAAATGCAGGAGTGGGCCATCTCTCTGGACCAATAATCTGTATTATTTCCTCTCAGAGTGCTCTTGCAGTGGCAATTCCTCATGAGAGGTGACAGCAGGTTCCACAGAGGGCTCAGCTGAGTCACTTAGGGACAAGGGGCTGGAAGAGGCTGTTCTGTGTTAACAAGAGGTGTTCTCTTCCAAATTCACCTCCATTTCAGGGCAGCTCTGAGAGCAAGTCCTCTCCTTGTCCTCTTCAGACAAGCTGTGCCCAGGATCCTGATGGAGTTGTCTCGCTCTGGATGCTCTGTGCTGAGTGTGAGGGGGAATCCTGCTGCCTCCATCTCTCTCAGGAGCGCACACAGGCTGTGATTAAGCAGAGCACTTTGCTTACTTAATATCAGTGTCACTCCCAGAGCCCCGTAATGAATGAGCTCAGCAGTGCAGAGCAGAGCCCGAGCCTGCCTCAGTCACAGGCGGCTGCTTGGGCTCCATCCTCCTCCTCCTCCTCCTCCTCCTCCTCCTCCTCCTCCTCCTTCCAGCACAACACATCAAAAGCTGCCTACAGGAGCCCAATCATCCTCCTGGGAATGCCACCCCCATCAGAAACTGGTGCTGGGGAGGGAAAACACCACAGACAAGTGTAATTCATCCCACCCGGGTGTTTGTGCTCGAATAAACCCTACGGTTCTTTTGAGATAAACAACAACAGAAAATAAACACCCAGCCAAAAATGGGGATTTCTGCCAGCAGCTTTGGCGTGGCTCTTTTCAGCAATCTCCAGCCACAAGGAGTACCTGTGTTGATAGGAATGGGAAAGAACCCCAGGGTTGCTCTACCCAATCTTCTGCTCAAAGCTCTGTGGGGTCAGAGGACGAATTTGGGTTGGATATCCAGAATAAATTCTCCCCTGAGAGGGTGGGGAGGCCCTGGCACCCTTTCTATGATATCTCATTGTAAATCCAGGTGAAGCCTTTTCTATCATATCTCATTGTAAATCCAGGTGAACACAGGGGTTTAAATATTTTCATCACATGCAGTGGCACAGGACTATCGTTCTTTTTCCTTAATCCGCGTGCTTTTCTCCCCCCAGAGTTGTTTATTTCATAGTCAAGTTCCAATATAATTTGTACCTTGTTTTGCATCACTGTAAATCATTTCATTAATGAAAAAACAAAAAAAAAAAAACAAGACCAAGTAATTATAAAGCAAATATACAAAATATACAGAGCTAATCTCTCCCTTATATTGCAAGGATTAAATAAACAGAAATATCAGCAGAAAGTATTCCAGACACGTTGGGCTGCCATAAAATCTACTAGGTGAACTGTTCATTTACATATTCCCCAAATACAATGGGATGACACTTTTGAAATTAAAAACTGATGATACAAATGGCATTTAAAGTTCATTTAATATTATTTGTTAAAATTTCACTGACAAATCTGTCATATGTGAAGCAGATCCTATTACTAGGAGGAGAAAAAAAAAAGCAATTGAAATCCAAACCCACCCCAACACTGAAGGGTCTATTAAGATAGTAGATGAGAATTTGCATTATCAAATAATCCTAACAGGAGAATTTATAAATGGAAATGTAAACTGTGCAGGGTTTTAAATGTTAATTCATCCCCATAACTAATTTCATAAACAGCTTGACTGTGTTTCTCCTGGAGACAAGGCAGAGATGTTTCCCTGGGGGATTGACTGGGACAACTCAGGCAGCAGCAGCAGCAGCTGGGTTTGTGAACAGCAGACCTGGAGGCACCTGGGATTTAGGCACAGTGCAGGTGGATGAGCCCCGGCTGTGCCTGGATCCAGCCCTAGCCCTGGTTTGGGTATTTCTGTGCCCCTTTCCCACCCATTTCTGAGTGTCCCACACACCTGCACAGCTCCGTCCCCAGGTCCTAAACCTCTGAACTCCTACAGAGCACTGACCCCATCCCTTGGCTGAAACTTGGAAAATTATCCCATGTTGAAGATTGCAATGCAAGATGTTTTCTGTTACCATCTGTATGGCAGATTACCTTTGTCAAGTGGGCAGTTTGCCTTATCTCTCTCTCTGAGTGACCACAATCGCACCTCCCTCAGGAGGGGACATCTGCTGATAACAGCTATTGAATTCACTGCATGGCTGATAAGAACTACAGCATCCCCTTGGGACATGTGAGCCCAGAGGGAGGAGCCAAGCATTCCTACCTGGATATAATCTGGAGATTCTGGAACACCAGCCAAGCATTCCTGCCTGGATATAATCTGGAGATTCTGGAACACCAGCCAAGCATTCCTGCCTGGATATAATCTGGAGATTCTGGAACACCAGCCAAGCATTCCTGCCTGGATATAATCTGGAGATTCTGGAACACCAGCCAAGCATTCCTGCCTGGATATAACCTGGAGGTTCTGGAACACCAGCCAAGCATTCCTGCCTGGATATAATCTGGAGATTCTGGAACACCAGCCAAGCATTCCTGCCTGGATATAATCTGGAGATTCTGGAACACCAGCCAAGCATTCCTGCCTGGATATAATCTGGAGATTCTGGAACACCAGCCAAGCATTCCTGCCTGGATATAACCTGGAGGTTCTGGAACACCAGCCAAGCATTCCTGCCTGGATATAATCTGGAGATTCTGGAACACCAGCCAAGCATTCCTGCCTGGATATAATCTGGAGATTCTGGAACACCAGCCAAGCATTCCTGCCTGGATATAATCTGGAGATTCTGGAACACCAGCCAAGCATTCCTGCCTGGATATAACCTGGAGGTTCTGGAACACCAGCCAAGCATTCCTACCTGGATATAATCTGGAGGTTCTGGAACACCAGCACGGCTTCTCCACTGGATTCCCCAGAGGAACAGCAGCTGCCGCTCCTTCCTCTGGATCTTCAGAGGAAGAATACATCCTTTTTCCAGGACCCCTGCTCCAGCAGAACCACCCCTGACACTGCAGGAGGGCTGCAGCCACAATTCCAATGGGGCTGCTGCCAACACCCTGACCCACAGGGTGTCAGGTTGGGTTCTGACTCTGGCAGTGCTATTCTAGTGTACTGCATTGTTTATTTTATCCTCTTTTTTTTTTCCTTTTTCCTATCAAAGAACTGTTATTTCCTACTCCCATATTTTTTCCTGAGAGCCCCTTAATTTAAATTTTATAGCAACTCGGAGGGGTGGGGAGGATTCACATTCTCCATTTCAGGGGACACTCCTGCCTTCCTTAGCAGACTCCTGTCTTTCCAAACCAAGACATCCCACTACCTAAAAAGATCCAGAGGAAAACTCTTTTATCCTGTTTAAATGACAAGTGACTCATGCACTGCTTAAAAGCAGGTAGATATTGGGATTTCTTTTTGTTTGTTTATTTATTTTCCCCTCACATCAATATGGAAGGGTAGCATTGCAGGCGAAACAGTGCATGGAGATTAATCTGGTTCATAGCCCTCATAAATATTAACAGGCTGGTAAATGTGTAACCTTATTACTTTGTCCCTCTGCTCTCATCTCTTCCAAGCTATTTTCACCAGAAAAGGTTAAGTAAGTTGGTAAATGAGACCATGGAAAAAGAGAAGGTGTTCATGCAGAGCCAGTACACACAGAGGTGGGATCAAAGCTTTTTTTTCCTTTCCATTTTCCTTTCCTTTTTCCTTTCCTTTTTCCTTTCCTTTTCCCTTTCCTTTTCCCTTTCCTTTTCCCTTTCCTTTTCCCTTTCCTTTTCCCTTTCCTTTTCCCTTTCCTTTTCCCTTTCCTTTTCCCTTTCCTTTTTCCTTTCCTTTTCCCTTTCCTTTTCCCTTTCCTTTTCCCTTTCCTTTTCCCTTTCCTTTTCCCTTTCCTTTTTCCTTTCCTTTTCCCTTTCCTTTTCCCTTTCCTTTTCCCTTTCCTTTTCCCTTTCCTTTTCCCTTTCCTTTTCCCTTTCCTTTTCCCTTTCCTTTTTCCTTTTTCCTTTCCTTTCCTTTCCTTTCCTTTCCTTTCCTTTCCTTTCCTTTCCTTTCCTTTCCTTTCCTTTCCTTTCCTTTCCTTTCCTTTCCTTTCCTTTCCTTTCCTTTCCTTTCCTTTCCTTTCCTTTCCTTTCCTTTCCTTTCCTTTCCTTTCCTTTCCTTTCCTTTCCTTTCCTGCCAGCAAAGAGGCACAAACACAATTTAGGAAAGGACTGTTTCTCCAGTAATTAACATTTGTGTCCTGCTGGTTTTATTTCCTGTGTCCATGTTTTTCCATTCAGCAGCACAAATGATGTGGGTTTCAAAGCAATCATGCCATTTTCTGTTAGTTGATCTTTTAATGCCTAGGATTTATGAAAGATGGCACCCTATATTTTTGTGTTTACATGGATCATTGCTGAATTGGAACTCATCCTGTTTTCATGAAAGGATTCCTCCCTTTTTTTGGCAGAGCAAAGGAGTTTGTTTTCAAATCTAGCCTATGTGAAAGATCATGTGGCCATGAAGGAAATCTTGAATCTGTTCCAAGTGGTGAGTCTCATGAAGGCAGATCTGTACCAAAACCTCTAACACTTGCAGTTTCAGATATTTTCAGCAGGGAAAACCCTCAGCTTGGTGAAATCTCACAGAGGAGACATATTTCACTGACATGAGCTTTCCTGAAAGACAAAATTGTGAATTATATACAAAGGAAGGAAGGGGGGGGAAAAAAGCAGCTGAGACTTTATACAGCATTGCCATTGATCAGCTGCCCTGAAAAGCAGCAACTGCTGGGGAGAGCAGAGAGCCAAAAATCTGCAGGGATGAATCAGGTGAGGATGCAGATGGGGACTGGGAGAGGAACCCAAAATCAGGGGAGCAGAGGAACCCAAAATCTGGGGAGCAGAGGAAAATGGTGCTGGATTTGCACCTGGCTCTGGGTTTTAACCACAGCAATCAGATATTGGGTAGAACATCTGCAGCCTTCTTCCTCAGTGGGAAGATGGATTGCTGTTGGTTTTCTTTCTTGCTGTTGGTAACTGAGAGGTGTTTGAAAATATTTTATTCTATTATTAATCTTGATAAATACTTAGATACAAGAAATGTCAAACTCAGCACCATTCTATCAGAAATTAACCTATTTCTTAGTTATAATGCTTTATAAATGTTTTTCAGCTTAACTTGTAATAATACAATAACAATAACAATGCTACTATTACTACTTAACAATAGTACTATTACTTTTAGCACTAATCACTTATTCTATATAGTCTTGCTATAATGCATCTTTCACAGTTCTAATTTCCTAAAATTTTTAATCTTTTTGTAAAACTATATTTTAAAACATTTCAAAACTTATTTCTAGTTCAATCTTTCTCTCAGTGTCATCTCTAGCCTATAACTTTCTTAAGTCAACACACCTTACCTCAGTATTTCCATCTAAATATACAAAACTATGTAAGCTTTCTATCAGATTTTAAGAATTCTTTACAAATCCATTTCTCACAAATCCAGCAGAGTCCTGTGCCCCTGTCCTGTGACACAGCCTGGATTGATCCCCCTTAATCATTCCTGGGGGCCTCTCCTGGAAAAATCCAGCTAAAATCCAGAGGCAAAATACCAGGGATCGAAATTCCTGCATGGAATTTCCCAGTCCATGTGAAGGTGAGTAAGAAAAGGAAACAAGCAGGGAGCCAGGAGGATTTGGTGGTGCTGATGACTCTCTTAGGGATATTTAAATACCCCCATCCAGCTGTTGAGGTGTTGGCTGTGTCTGATTCCGAGGAAGATGATGCTGCTGTGCCTCACTGAAGTGTTTTATGAGCTCTGCTGGAAGATCAGCTCGTGTGGAGTGACACTGATTTGGTAGCACCCTGCTCTTGATGGAAAACCCTGTGTTTGTTCCAAGTAGGAGAAAATATTTCTCCAGCAGCCTGCAAAACAACACGTTCCCTCACCTCCTGGCTTTTGATACCCATCAGGAAAAGTTCACTGGAAGAGAAACAATCACCAGCAGCTCCTGGAAGTGCTCAGAAACTGCTTCAGGTGGGGTCTTAGGGGTTGGGAGTGCAGCAGAGCCACCCTGCCTCAGCCAACTTGTCAGCATCCAAATTTCTGGCAAGAACAGCAACAAAAAGAATAATAAAAGGGGCTGGGCAGGGGCTGTGAGGTGCAGAGACCTTGCAGCAGCTCACACTTGGCATCCTGGCTCCACGAGCACGGATTGCCATCCAGGAGGAGCCATTGATTCCCGTGACTAATGGGGGCTTTAAGGAGGAGAGCGTGCCAGATCAATATGCAATCCTCAGTACATGAATCACTGCAGCTTTCCCAATTTATTCCCCTCCAAATCCAATGGATGAACAAAAGATAAACACACAGCCGGCTGGGGGGGCCCAGGAAGGCAGGTGGGGAGGCAGAATCTCATAAGGGATAATTAACTGGCTTTTATCATTCTAACAAAGCATTAAGCCAGTAAATCTATGGAAATGGGAATGCTCCAGAGGGTCGTTACTGGCATGAAGCAGAAGCTCTGGAAAACTGCTTGTCTTCTCCAAGTGGCTTGGGTTGAGGAGAGGAAGGCCCTGACACTGTCCCTGTACCCAGCCAGGACAGCATCCCACATTCCCATGCTGGATATTCCCCTTCCCACTGCCCTCTCAGAGCTCCTCCAGGCTAGAGGTGCAAAAAAAATGGGTTAATTTAATTTGAAAGAGGAGAAAACTTATATTCTCTGAAGATACAGATATTTAATTCAAAAGAAGAGAAAACTGATATTCTCTGGGGATGAGACAAGAGAAAATGATAATTTCTTCCCTTTGGGGTGAACAGCGCCCAGTACCAGAGCTGCTTCCCAGCCTGGCACAAGGAGAGATTTCCCTGAGAGGTTCTGGGTGCAGAGATCTCCCACATCCAGTCCTGCAGACACCCTTCAGCATCCTCACATTGCACCAAATGGAGATGAAAAAGAGTGGGGCAGAAAACAATTTTTTTTTCTGACTGACAGAAATCTATCTCAAATTGAAGCAAAATGCCAATGTGTTGCCAATTTTCCCCAGATGACCAGTAGAAATGCAGTTTAGATTGGGTTATTCCTTTCCTCCAATAACTTCAGATTGTTCCATTTTGATTTGAAGCTTTAGGGTATTTTAAAGCATTCAAGTTCAAACTCCAAGTGAAAGGGTAAATTTCGACTCAGACTTTGCCAGACTTTGTGTCCTGATTGCATGAGACTGGGGTGCCTTGATCATTTCAAACCCTGTTTTTCCAACTCAGAAAATTCCTCGTGAACACTTCCAAATCTTGAATAGTTCTGCTACAACAAATGAACACTTTTCAGTGAAGGACAAAAATGCATCTTGGGGAAAAAATTGCCACTGTGTCTGCCTGTCAGAGGCAATCTCATGCTCAGCATTCTCCTTCCAGTTCTCTCCTGCTTCTTAATCTCCCTTCATTCCCAAATGAAACACGAGAGAGATTTGGGACAGATTTAGGGCAAATTCCCACCCTCTGCCATAGAAACAACCCTTCCCTGTGTCCCAGATGAAGGCAGTGTGTTTTGGCATGGGAAGGCCATTGAAACCTTGTTGTTTTCAAAGGTTTAAATTTACATTTTAAATCCTGAATTTACAGGCATAACCTCAGGTGCGACTTCAGCCTCCCCAATGAGCGCTGCACTTGTTTTTCCGATGTTTTTCCTCATCTCCCACCGCATCCTGAAGGATTTCCTCCTTTCTCCACAGCCTCAGTGTGCCACTTCCCTCTCAGTGTAATTCCAGCTGGGAATTCCTGTGCTGCTGGGCCAGGAAAAGGGATTTTGCCAAGGCAGGAAGATGCGTGGGAGGCTGTGACATCTCAGAGTCAGCTGTGACAGGTCACAGGTGGCTGTGACCTGGGAAAAGCATCCCCAGCACTTGAATGGGGTGGGATCGTCCCTGGCATCAGCTTGGGGACCAAACCAGGTGGAATTCCTGTATAAAAATGCCAAGTATGGGGGAAATTCAATATTAAACAATAAAACAGAATTTTTCCCCTTCTTGGGCAAAATTCCTCTTCCTGCCTCCCTGGTGAGAGGAATAGGGGATTTGTCTTTACAAACCAGCTGTGGGTCTGCTGGTGGATAAAAACAGCACTGGGAGATAAACAATGGGAAGGATTCCACTGACTGATGAATGGAAAAAGAGATTTGCTTTTACAAATAAACTTTAGGTTTGCTGATAAATGAAATTAGACATTGAAAGACGAAAGAAACAATGGGGGAAAATTCTGAATTCCATAAGAATTAAAAATTAAAGGGAGAGTTGTACATTAGAGGGGAAGCTTTGGCATCAGGTGTTTTGGGGAGCCTGAACCTCTTGGGTACCTCAGAAATGGGGAAAAAACCCTAAATTCCGTAAGAATTAAAAATTAAAAGGGAGGGTTGTACATTAGAAGGGAATCTTTAGTATCAGGCGTATTGGGGAGTCTGAACCTCTCAGGTACCTCAGAAATGAGGAAAAAACCCTAAATTCTGTAAGAATTAAAAATTAAAAAGGAGGGTTGTGCATTAGAGGGGAATCTCTGGGATCGGGCATATTTAGGGAGTCTGAACCTCTCAGGTACCTCAGAAATGGGGGAAAACCCCTAAATTCCATAAGAATTAAGAATTAAAAGACAATTTTATACATTAGAGGAAAATCTTTGGTATCGGGTGTTTTGGGAAGTCTGAATCTCTCAAGTACCTCAGAAATGGGGAAAGAGAGAAGGGAAATGTGGCTGGAAATTGGGATAAAAAGGAGGCTGCACCCTCCAAAAATTGGAGACACCCCAGGGGATGCCCCATGGCCTCTCCCTTTATTAGAATAAAGCCAAAGGACTCCTCTGTCTCCTTTTTGGCCATAAACCTCTGGTGCTAGTGGATTGATTTTCCTAGCATTGGGAATCCCACCCTCCCGTGCGGGACGAGGGGCTGTGCTGCCCGTGGCAGGTTTCCATTTGGCGATGCTATCGCGGCTCTCGCGGCGTGCTGGGCACGTGCCTTATCAGCCTGCCCGTGCAAAAAGCAATATCAATTTGGTGGCGTTGAGGGCTGCAGCGAGAACAATGAGCTGTGCATTGTTAAACAAGGCAGCAGCCCCGTGCTGTACAAGTGGAACAGGTGTAATCGCTGACACAGGCTCTGAGCGTAATTACAGCTCAGCAGCGAGCACAGGAACCTTCCCTGCCTCGCCTGGGCTGGGCTGGATTTTATAAATCCTGTCCTCAGTGAGAGGAAACAGCCTCAAATTGTGTCAGGGGAGGTTCAGGTTGGGGATCAGGAGGAATTTCTTCATGGAAAAGCTGCCCAAAGGGGTTTGGGAGTGTGTCACCCTGGTTTTTTAAGATTTTCTAACCCTTCTGATGTTGACGTTCTTGTAGTGAATTTTCTCACACATTTTCTGTAAATAACTCATTGTTTTGCATTCCTTTATGGAAGGGGAGAAATCTGATGGGCTGTTGGTTTGTGAAGTGTCATTGGAGAGGTGGCACTGTCACCCTCCAATCCACTGTCACTCTTGGAAAACTATAAATGTTGGAGTCAGAAAATAAACTTCCCTTTTCTTCACCTTGAGAACAGTGGTGTGTGTGCTGATGTTTCATGTCCTATAGTGACAGGAGTGCCAGTCCCTGGAGGTGTCCAAGGAATTACAGGATGTGGGGATCAGTCACAAACCAGGCTCAGTGATGCTGGAGGTTTTTCCAGCCTCAGTGATTCTGTGACAACTCACGGCCTTTGAGAAAAGCCTCACTAATCCCACTGAGCAGCTACAGAACCACACTCTCACCTATCCTCAATTTTAAAACTGGGAAGGGTCATTGCTTGGACCCTCAATGACAGCACAATGCACCCCTGAGTTCCTCCACAGCAATCCCACCACCTGACACAGAGAGAGAGCTGCCTCATCCTCCCACCTGAACACGCCTGAATTTTATTTATTTCATTTTTTTTTCCAAGCAAATCCTAAAGCTCTGAAGTCTAATTTCTTCTCTTAGCAGCCAGATTCACATAATGACTACAGTGTTTTGCCACGCTGAATAGCAGCTGTGTATCAGCAATATCTCTGGAGCAAGGTCAACTGCTCTGCAATAAAACTCCATCCTGCCTTTCATATCCCATCAGCACAATCAGGGAATTGGGCTCTTCCCCGAATACCAAATGAAGCAGCAAACTCCAGAAGGAGCTTCCTGAGACAGTGACAGCCCTGCTTGGAGAGCCAGCACTGGATGCACATTCCTGATGCTGCTGCTGTCCCTGGTCCCTGCTCAGGGCGGTTTCCAGGTGGGGCTCCAATCCCAGCTGATCTCACAGCTGATTAACACAACCAGGCAGGCAGAGAGGTCACCCTGACCCAAACATGCCCAGGAATTGATGGTAAAACCAATTTCCCCACAGTTTTTCACCCTGATCTCCCAAAATCACTCTCCCCCTCCGTCATCTCCCCTACCCAAGCCTGCCAAACCAAGCCCTCCTCAATGTCTGCACTTTAATTTGTTCCTGCTTTCATCCCTCTTTAAAAAACAAAGAAATAACAGGGTAAAAAACCCCACTTCAACAGGTTTTCCTTCCCTCCTCCCCCTTCTTAAACAGATAGTCATAAACCCCGTGCCTGTTTTCCCATGGCTAATTAGCAGTGCAGATAATAAGCTGGTTTCAAGGAGTTAGCATGCATCAGTGTCTCTGCTAACTGGGTTAATTACACAGTGGATGGGCATTTGTTAAAAGGAGGATGGTGAGGATGGGTCTCTTTTTCCCAGCAGGGCTCAGGAACCTGCAGCATTTTCCAGGCAGCGCCACCAGATTTCGCAATAATTCTGATTTTTGCAATAATTTTGATTTTCCAATGTTTTTTCCCCAAGTTCAGCTCCACCAGCAGTGTTGCTGTGTCCCCAGCCCTGGTGTCCCAGGTGTTTCACACCAGGGACAATTTCTCTGTCCCAGATGCCCCTTTCTCCCAAAAACTGTTAAATTTTTGCTCAGTGAAGGGCTCTGAGCATTCAGCACCTTGAATTCTCCATACCTCAAGAACGAATACACAAATGAACTGTAGACACCAAAAAAAGGTGAATTCAAGGCCAGCCTTCAAGGGGTTAAGAGCAACATCTCTGCTGGCAGAGCAGAGAAAGGAGAGATGAATTCTCAGGCTCAAGAGCAATTTCAGAATCCACTCAAGCTTCGTGCCACTCTGTGAAATCTCAGTGCACCTCAACTCAGATCAGAAATTGGTTTACACTCCCTCCTTTGTGTTTATGAGTTTGCAAAAGCTGATTTATTTTAGTCCATTGTTACTCTAGGAAATTATAGCAAAGGCATCTGTTGGGAGGAGAGCTGGGGTTCATTATAAAGTTGCTTAAACAAAGTCACTGCTCTCAGGAAAGCTGGATCAGAGACTATTTTGTTTTTATTGCACTGCAAGGAGATACCTTGGCAGCAGAGTTAACCAAGGCCTGGCAGCTGATGGGGGAGAGTGGAGCTGTGGTCAGATGCACTCAGTAGAAAAATTACTTTTCACTTCTCAGAGGACACAATTTCACCTGGAGGGTTTCATTTCTTTCTCCGTTCCACACTTGCACAGTGATGCCTCTTTTGCTCTCACTGCTGGAGAAAAGACACCTGGCTGGGTGTGCCCCCCCCCCAAAAAAAAAATCTTATTTTAACCACAAATGTGAAAGGTTTTGGCCTTCCTGTAGAGCCAGGCCCTGCTTCTCCCTCTGAAGGACCATCCTGCTCTGCTGTGACCCCTGAGCTCCTGCTGAAAATAGAATATTTTACTTCACCCTTCATTCTCCCCAGTTCCAACCCCTTGGTCTCCTCTCTGCTCCCTCCTTCACAAATGTTTTTCCCATGTCTTATTCCACCAAGGAGTTCACAGGTAAAACCCAATTGTGGAACAATTTGAAAGCAATTTTGCAGCTGCCTCGTGATCAGAGGCAAAGCAAGGAGATGCCTTGGCAGCAGAGGCAAAGCTCCTATCAGGGATGTTCACTTTGGAGAAATAATTCTCCCTGCTCATAGAGAGAGAGAAAAATTTGGGGAAAATGCAGGGCACTGCCCAGATGGCCTGGCTGGCTCCTGCCTGCATTTCTGAGGTGCCCCCCAATAGTCCTGGCTGTGTTTTTTGCCCAGGACACCTGGAGAAGGTTTTTCCTGAAGGAACAGAGGATGGAATCTCTCCCAGGCACAGGTGGAGAGTGCATTCCTTCACCCAACAGCTCCTCTGACACCCCAGCAGCTCCACTCAGCTGATCTCAGGGGTGGGTTTGCACCAGAAGGGAGGGAATCAGGGAATAACAGCATTCCACACATCCATTGCTGTGATTCATGGCTCACTGGTTGATATAAAAGAGATGGAGAGCCACTTCTCACACAGGCAGGCGGTGATAGGACAAGGGGGAGCAGTTTTAATCCAGAAAAGGAGAGATTTACATCAAATTTTGGGATGAAATTCTTCCCTGGGAGGGTGCTGAGGGCCTGGCACAGGTCACCCAGAGAAGCTGTGGCTGCCCCTGGGTCCCTGGGAGTGCCCAAGGCCAGGTTTTCATCCTGGGATTCTGTGATTTCCTCAGTTATTCTTAATAATTAATCAGAATCTCTGAGCCCTCTGGGGAAGGCCTGTGTTTGCACAGCACATTTCTCTGCTCTCAGCTGGCTTTAGTCGGTGCCACAATGAACTGAATCCTTAAAAACTGCCCTGACATATTAAAAAACTCTTCTTTGAAAGCAGAGTGAAAAATAACACTCTCCTCCACAGAGCTAAACCCAAATGCAGGCACTTTAAAAACTTCCTTTATAACTTTCTGATCCAGATCTGAAAATTGGCTGTCAGATCAAGCCAACAAATCGCAGCTCTGCCCTTCCTCCCTTAATTCCACGCCAGGAGCTGCAGGAGGAATGAATAAACAGCTCTTGCCTTCAAACCCTGCACCCTGCACCTTTCCCTCCACAGATAATCACACACACTCTCGATTTAATAGCTGATTCCAGAGGAGATTAAAGCTGAAAGGAACAGACCACATATGAGGAGGTTTTATCTGAAGGTGGGAGATTTCCAAGGCAGCCACACAGGCTGGAGGAGTGGACAAAGTTTCCTCTGTCACCTGAAAAAATGAAGCTTCTTGAAGGAATTCTGGCTCAAAAACCTTGGGGGTTTTAAGCCTTGCTGGGGCAGTGTGTGACATTCTGGGGCAGTGTGTGACACCCTGCCAGCCTCAAAGCCCTTTACCAAGAGTCATCTTCAGACAGGGAAATTATTCAGATTCATTCTTCATTTCTTATTCAGGGAAAAAAAAAATCCCGATTTAAGGATTCCTGACCCTTGGCTGGTGAATGAGGAGTGAGTGAAAGCAGTGGCACTGTGGCTGGGTACCCCTGATCCTCTTGTTGGGTCAAACAGGTTCTGCAGCTCTTTGAGGCTCCAAATCCCCAGAAATAAATCCTCCTAAAGAGTTCAGCTATGCCCAAGCTGGCTCTCCAAGTGCCCAGCCCCGAGCTCTGAGCTGTAATACAGAGAAGACAAACCGTGCACCCATTAGCACCACATCAATATCATTTAAAGCCCCATTCTGAGGAGGGCCTGGCAGCCTCCTTAATGCATTTCATTTCCCTGTGTCTCTGAGTGGACATAAATAATTGTGCAGTGCTGGCCCTGCCCACTCCATCCTCCCAGCCAGAAGGATTATCTCTTGTTCTTTCCCCAGATTTGGCTCCAGGATGCAAACACCATTCATGGCCACCGATTGTTCAAAAGGCCAAGTGTATAATGTACCATAAAATGAGATTTTAATACTCAGTGGGAGATGTGAGCAGCTCTGCTTTGTCACAGCGGCCTCTGCTCCCACACTTGAGTGATCCCCAGCTCTTGGAGCTTCCCACTGGGTTCGGGAGAACCTGGAGTGAGGAGAGCACTGATCCAGCATGGCCTTAATGATTCTGTTTTCTGCTGTTGTTTTCACCGCTTTGCCCTCAGATTTTTGCCTTGCAAGGGCTGCCCTTGATCCCAACCCTAGCTCAGACTGGCAGGAACTCTCTGTGCACAGCACAGGCCATGAAATGAGGGAAATTTGCACAAATAGGGATGGCAGGCTCAGCTTTGGGTTGTTTCTCCCACAAAGCCAAGCTCAAGGATCAGTTTTATCCTCCCAAAGATGGGAAAGCAGCAAAGCTGGGCCTGGGGAGCAGGCTGCAAGCAGAGAAGAGGAAAATCTATCATGAATTAATCACAATAGGGCATCTTTCCTCAGCCTCCTATAAAACTCCAGCGTGATAATTTAGTGGTGAGAATATCCTCTAATGAGCTTCGAGGAAACTGCAGTTGTCTTAATGGGCTTCTTAATGAAGAATCATTTAGGATTTTATTAACACTGAGGAAAAACACATGGTGTTTGGTAGCTGTTTGGAGCTGGGTGAACATGAATAATTGCTTCAAATGCTCAAACACAAGCGCTCTAACGGGCCCCTCTTTGGTGCTTGAAGGATATCACAGTTTGGGTCTTTGTGAAGAGTATCCAGAAAGGAGATTTTATGTTGGTTGCTGGAGCAGAATTTCCAGTGCTGTGGCAAGTGCCATGGTGCCATATGGATCCCAGATGTTCTCACAAGTGAAGAGAGAGTGAAGAGCCAGTGGAAATCTCCAGTGGGTCTCAGCTTTGAATCTCATCCTGGGTTTGCTCCAGGTCCATCCAAAGAGCAGTGTTTGCCAAGTGACCCAGCTTTTCATTTTGCTCCTGTGTTGTCTTTTATTTTAAGTCCTGACACCACTCAAACTTCAAGCAAGGTCCTGATGCACAAGCTGAGGTGGACCAGGAGAGCTGGGAGAGGAGAAATTGTCATTTCCCAGCACAATTTACCCAATTAATGAGCAATTTGTTCTGTGGGCATCACATGTCAGCAGCTTGAGTGAGTGAAGCCAAGAGCTCCATGCTCTGCAGCCCTTCTGTGTGGTGTGGGATTTGCTCACTGCAGAAAGGCTGAGCTTGCCTGCAAACCCCAGTTCCAAATGCCAGCAGCTCATGGGAAATGTTTCTTTCTAGTCCTGAGAATGGCTTCAGAAAGATAATTCCACCTAGGCTATTGTGAGCAGCAATGATGCAAGCAGGGATCCTGCAAGAAGCAAAAGTGGGGCTAAAACAGGGAATAAAGGGGATATTTCTCCTTTTCCTAGGCCTAGGTTTGCTGGGGAACTTTTCTCCCAACTTTCTCTGATCATTGTTTCTTTCTAGTTTTGAGAATGGCTCCAGATGAAGATAATTCCACCTAGGCTATTGTGAGCAGGCAATTATGCAAGCAGGGATTTTGCAAGAAGCAAAAGTGGTGCTAAGACAAGGGTTAAGAGGTTATTTCTCCTTTTCCTAGGCCTAGGTTTGCTGAGGGAACTTTTCTCCCAACTTTCTCTGATCATTGTTTCTTTCTAGTTTTGAGAATGGTTTCAGATGAAGATAGTTCCACCTAGGCTATTGTGAGCAGATGATTATGCAAGCAGGGATTTTGCAAGAAGCAAAAAAGGTGCTAAGACAGAGAATAAAGAGGTTATTTCTCCTTTTCTTAGGCCCAGGTTTGCTGGGGGAACTTTTCTCCCAACTTTCTCTGATCATATCCCTCCATCCTTGTCCCCTTCCACCTTCTGCTCCTCCATCAGAACCAGTGATGGATCTCTTCTGGATCCAAAAAAAAAAAAGGTTTTCCCTAATTTTAAACTTCCTAGAGGACATCTAAATCTGTCCCTGAGAGACCAGCAGTGGGGGAAGACAGAAATAGCCATGAAATTACTGCCTTAATCTATCTCTGCTTCTTACTGTGCAATCCCAAGGCCAGCATTAACCACACAGTTATGGAGTTAATTAAATGGGTGTCTGTGCCCTTACACATAAAACACAACCAGGAGGTACCTGCAGCATTCCTTGGATTTCACAGGAATAAAGAAGGCAAAAAAAAAAAAAAAAAAAAAAAAAAGGAAGAATGGAAACATTTTTTTGATTAAGATAAAGGAAGGATTGGTGTTCATTTTCTTTTCTGATGCTCCACTTTGATAGATGCCAGGAGCTGAACTCTTGTTTAAACAAGATCTTGTTTTTCCAAGATTTGTGCCTCAGTGCAGTGGGAGCAGCAAGGGAGGGGTTTTTGCCAAATTCAATAGAATCAGTCAATAATGTTTCATTAAAACACAGGCAGTATCACAAGCTTTTTAAGTGTGGACAGCGCTCACAATTTATTTTCAAGCTAGATTTATTCTCCCACTATGGCTGGCAGTAAAATAAATGGCAATATTACCATTATAATTAATCCCTAACCTTGAAATTCTAGTAATGACTGAAAAAAAATAGAAAAAGAAGCTATGTTTGAGGGGGAATGTTCTGGGGAGGTATTATGTGCAGGTGGATTTATTCCACATTCAATTAAAACACCAACACTTCTGTTGCTCCATCAGCTTTGATTTGCCAACATCTTGCTCTGGTTTTACTGCAAGCAGAAATTAGGTTCTTGTGTTTCTAATGAAGTCAGCACCAGATTAAAAGAGTATTTACCCAAATAGTTCACGAGTGCTTTGGGCTGTGTTTGAATGGCTCCTAATTCACAGCAATTTGAGGACGGCACTCCCCGCAGTTTGTTTGGATTATGGAATATATAGAACACATAATATGTGCCTAAAACTTGCAGGTTCCTGTCACAGAGGGGCTGTGGATTGTGCATGGCTGAGTTACCACTCCTTTTTTCTGCTTCAAGCACCTTCCTCCACTGCTTCGGCTTCCCCATGGCAAATTAACAACCACCATTCAGCACCAGGAGGTTTTTCCAGCCACAGAAAATCCAGCTCTCTGTGCCTGCTCCACTGAGAGCCTGAGATTGGCACAGATTAAAGAAATAAAAATAATAATCTGTTAAAATCAGGTAGGAAAAAATCAGCTGTCCCAGGCACATGGTAAGATTTGAGTCATTCTCTCTGCTGGGAAAGAACTTGGAGCCTTGAGAGTGATAGAGACAGTTCTGAAATTGGGAAATTAGACATTATTTAAGCTTCCACACTCTCTGTTGGTAATTAATCTGGGTTCATTGCTACACTGAGATTCACTGGAGATGTTCCTCTCTGGTTGTTCCTGTCTGGGCTGCCAAGGGATGTTCACCCATCCATGGGGTGTGAGAGCTCCATTCATTTTTGGCTCAATTCCCTGCTGTCGTGCCTAAGTGATGGACAATGCACCTGGACACCAGTGCAGAATCACAGCACTAACTCTGGATCCAGCAAAAAACCCAAACCGCTGCCAAATAAACCCCGAGGAAGGGAAAGTGATGAAAATATAAATTATTAGAAAGAGATAAGAGACAAAGAGCCTAAACACGGCCAAGGAGAGAGGAAATGAAAGTGGGGAAGTGGCGCTCAGTGGGTTTAAATGAACTCCCTGATTATCTCAGATTGGCACCACTGATGAGCTGCCTCCCTCATGAGCTCAGCTCCACGCCCTGCCAGCTTTTCCCAGAGTTAAAGTGGTTGCAACTGGGTTTGTTTCCCCCATCAGCTTGTGCTGATCTCTTTCTACCCCTCCTTCAGACCCAGCAGAAGAGGCAGGGACAGAATTTGGAAAGAGACAGGTGATTTTTAGCCCAGCATGATGATCCCTTAGATGCCATCAGCTCTGCAGGAATCTCTGCGCGCTGTGCTCTGAGGTTTCCTTAGGAACATCTTCCTTAAACACGGACAGGTTCTCCCATCCTACAAGGAAGAATTTATGGAAGTAGAGAAAGTTGTTTTAAATTATTCAATATAAATGTAAATAGGAGAAAGGCTTCCTTTGAATAAATTGTGGTTTTTATGCTCTGCCCTGGAAAAGTGGGCAGCAGGTTAGGATCTGCCTGCAGAATCGAAGGCAGTATTTTTCTTGGTGGTTGATGCAAATAACATAAATATGCTTTACATTTTAGAGGGAAGCTTATGAAATATTAAAGCCAAATCCCCAGGTCCCATCTCCTATTGAAATGGAGTGCTCTTGAGGGAGGCTGGAGGATGGCACAGGAAGGCTGAGGTGTGTGTGCAAGGCAGGGAAAACAAAGAGTGGAAAGGGAGATGTTTGTACAGAGGGAGAGATGGGCAGGAGAAGGATGGATTAAAGGAAATGTGCAGTGTTTGTGTGTCCCAGGAGAGGCTCCCACTCTCCCAGGCCCCATGTGGGTAGCTGGGGGTGGATTCTCCCCAGGGACAGCAACAAAAAAAATGAAGCAGGGCATGGAAGTCGCTTGAATTATTCAGTGCTCATAAATTACCTCTCTTTGTCACTGCCTGTTTCATTTCAGGGGAGGGATGAGGGCATGGGGTATGACCAGGAGCCCTGATGGTGTGCAGGTCCATGCAAAGAATGATAACAAAGGTTTGTGGCTCTGCTCTCTGTCTGAGCCAGCTGACTGTAACTGGCCATTAATTAGGAACAACCACACGAGACCAATCCCAGATGCACCTGTTGCATTCCACAGCAGCAGATAACCATTGTTTGCATTTTGTTCCTGAGGCCTTTCAGCTTCTCAGGAGGAAAAAATCCTAAGGACAGGATTTTCCATAAAAGACATCTTTCCATAAAAGATGTCTGCGACACTCTGTACAGTGATCTGTGAGTGAGACTCCTGTGACACAGGGCTGTGTCTTTGGTGGCCTCAGACAGTGCAGGCTGGCTGTCCCCAAGGGCCACGTGCCACATGGCAGCAGGGACAGGCATCAGCCCTGGCACTGCCCCACAGCTGAGGCAGAAGGCCACACACCCACCCACACGCTTCTTTAACATGCCTGCAGCAAACAACCCAGCTTCTATTTTGTCTGATTTATTTTCTTCCTTCCCTCTTGAGATAGGCAGCGTGACCACTTCCGATATCTCTGGGGCTAAATATGGAATGAAGCAAGAGGCAGGCAAAATCAGGGTTTAGACATCTGCCTTCCTTGGCTGGATGGGTCTGGGAAATCTGAAAAATTCCCTTTGAAAGACAGACAGGAGATCAATTCCATCACTGCAGTGATGTCCCTTAGCAGGTCACTTTTCTCCAAGGAGATTCTCAAAGAATATATATATTTTTATATTATTATATATTATATATTTTTATATATATATATATATATATATATATATATATTATACATTTCTGAGACACTTTTTTTTTTTACTGTACCCACTTATAGCACTGCCAATAGAACAGAAAGGAAGGAAATTAAAAAGAATAATATTTGACTTCTCATTAGGGCATCTGACTGTAAATATGGACCTGCCACGAACGTTTTCATGAAATACAACACTCCTGCAGCATTTTAAGCAGCACCCCCCAAAAAAGCCATCAGTTTGATCCCCTTGGATTGAGGACAGGTGGGTCATTGCTGGAAGCTGTGTTTGTATTTACAGACAGGGCTGGGCATCCCAGCAATGCAATCATTTGCTTGAGTTCCGCAGGCAAGGGTGGATAATATGTGGCTGTAAACAGTAATGGATAGAGAAATATTGGTGTGGTGCAGAGGAAACACAAACAGGGGTGGCTGCAGGATGTGCTGCCCTGAGCAGGAAGGGGAGAGCACACCTGGATCCCTCACTGGAACAGCACAGCTGCCCATGCAGATTTTAGTGCAATTTTTTAGTTTAATCCCAGCCAGGATTCTCTTGGCCCTTGGGCATTAAATCCCCCCCTTATTCCTGCAGAAAATAATTGTTTGTTTGCCATCCTCCATTTTTGCAGCCACCTCTCCCTGCCACCAGCACGCTCTGAACGCTGGGTTCATATTAATGAAAACAAAACACTTGATAGAATAAATCCAGAAACCTCAAGGAAATTGGGATGGTTTCCCTGCACTGGGAGCAGGAAAACCTCTCTCCCCACCTGGGATCTGCTGGAACTGCCCCATCCCTGGCTGGATGCAAGGAGTGCATCACGAGGCTCCTGCTGCCAGGTGGATGCTGGTGCTGCCACCGGCTCAGCACCAATTATTTATGAAAAAGGAAATAGAAACAAAACTGCTTGACATTTGAAAAGAAATCATTACCACACACTTGTGGCGAATCAGAGCTGGAGTGCTTTAAAGTTCCATGTCCCGGTGCTTAATTAGAGACCAGGCAGTTTATGTTTAGCTCTCAGGAAAAATTTAACCCCGCGGATGCTCCCAGCCAAACCCTGCTGCTGGCCCAGCCCCTTCCACTTGAGCAGGGTGCAGGGACAAAAATCCCAGCTGGAAGCAGCCCCAGGAATGCTCAGGGGAGGCGTTTCAGCAGTTTCAGACCTCACAGGGATGCTTTGGGGTTGAATGTGTCACAGAAATCTTTTTATGAAAAATCCTTTCCTTAGGATTTTTCCTCCTGAGAAGCTGGGAGGCCTCAGGAACAAAATGCAAACAATGATTATCTGCTGCTGTGGAATGCAACAGGTGCATCTGAGATTGGTCTCACGTGGTTGTTTCTAATTAATGGCCAATCACAGTCAGCTGGCTCAGACAGAGAGCTGAGCCACAAACCTTTGTTATCATTCTTTGCTATTCTTAACTTAGCCAGCCTTCTGATAAACCTTTTCTTCTATTCTTTTAGTATAGTTTTAATGTAATATATATCATAAAATAATAAATCAAGCTTTCTGAAACATGGAGTCAGATCCTCGTCTCTTCCCTCATCCTAAAACCCCTGTGAACACGGTCACAGAATCCATCACAGCAGGACCTTGGTGTGGGGATCTCAGTGAAGCTTTCCCCCTTCTCCCTATGCCAGGAAAATCCTTGGTTCATCAGCCCACCCCAGGGCAGGAGCAGCTTTGGCTAAACCTCGGTTGGTTTTTTCCCCCCTCATTTTTACAAAACTCACCTCCACGGATGGGGCTGAAAAGAGATTTTTCTTTATTTTCCTCTCCTCCTGACAAACCTTGCAGGCTCACAAGGCAGCAGTCAGAGCTTGCTCCTTATTTTGGGGGTCTGCTCTCAGCTGGAGATGACACTGCTCACCTCCATCCCTCACCTCTGAAACAGATGTAGCAGGTGTAGCACGAAGATAAATAGAGTGAGCAGCACAAACTGCTCAGATAATGGGATCTGGGAAAGCTTGCACAGCCAACCATCATTGTAGCTACAGCTGAATTTCCCTAATCTAGACAAGCCCCTGCTTCCCTGTCCTTCAAACAGCAGTTTCGTTTGCATTAAAAAAAAAAAAAAATCCCTCCAAGATGATGTGGATTGAACATTTTTTTCCACCCTTCATGCTTTACAAGATATAAACATTGAGTCTTCTGTTTAAACATAGCCCCTGGTTAGGGATGCCTGGGAAATTGAGAAGCAGGCCATTTTTCAGATAAATGATTTATACAGAAGATGCTATGGATGACCTGATGCTGACCTGTTTGAATTAATTCCAGCATTTGAGCTCCCATTTCTATTAAAACTCCATTTACCAGGAAAGTGAAAAGGTAATTATCGTCCCCAGCTTTAAATCACTCCACTGCTGAATTATTAAAGGGAAGAATTAAAAATAATCAGGCTTTTTCATTATACTTCATAGAGAGGAAATTAAAGGTGTAAGAATGTATTTTTTGCTTGAATTTAAGTATTCATTTCTGAGATTTATGTAGAAATAGAAATTATTCCCTCTGCGTGCCTTGCTCATTTTCTTTATGAAGACACACAGACACACACATGAGGAGAAGGCAAAAAGTAAAAGCCCTCTTGTAAAATGAAAAAAAAAAAAAAAAGAATAGAAGGAAGAAGGGATTTAACACGAAGAAGTATAGGAGAGCGTTTTGCATTTTAATACCCTTTTTTCTGCACAATTACACCTCTGAGTGATCCAGCAGAGGGAGATTAAGCTGCTACTAATTTCAGATATACAGTTGTAAAATGCTAGGTTAGTTCTTATCGGGAGATGTAAGAAAAATCCGACAGTGCCAGGCGGCAGGAGAGAGCTGATTGCTTCTGGTGCCTGCAAAACCCAGGGGAGAGAATGCAGCAGCACCAGAGCGTCCCAGAGACCAGGGAAAGGGACTCACAACTTTACACAAACCTTTGCTTCACAAATCCCAGCCCTTCGTGCTCTTTGCAGGGTGAAAATGGGCTGGGAATGGTCGATGGGGATGCTCACAGTGAGAGCTCACACCTTCCCACCTCCCTGGAAAAAGAAGGAGAAGCGAAGCTGGTGCCTGGATTTGGTAGCTGGAGCAGGGAAATCTAGGCCAGCCAACATCTGTGCCTGGCAAAGCAATCAGGAAAGCTGATGTATGATTCAATTGATAAAGAATTAAAGGGCAGAAATATAATTAACATCAGTCAACATGGTTTTATGGAAAATAGGTCTTGTCAGTCAAATCTGATTTCATTCTCTGATGAGATTACAAGTTCGGTTGATAAGGGTAACTGCAAAGATATAATATATTTAGCTGTTGTAAGATGTTTGACTCTGTATCTCACAACTTTCTGATTAAAAAATTAGTGTTATATGATATCGGTGGAGCACGTGGTAAATGGATTAAGAATCCCGTTTCTGATGGAAGGGACTGTCCATGGAGGAGAGAACACTGCAGAGAGAGAGAGAGAGAGGGGCACAAGTAGAGCTTTAACACATTTCCAGCTTTCCTCAATAATCTTGATATGAAGAATTAAATTAATCCTAATGAAACTTGCAGGAAGCCCGAAGATCTAAGGGGAGGAATATGGCCAAAAAAAAAAAATAATAAAAAAATAAAAGGGAATTCACTGGAGTGGGGCTGGTGTGTGGACAGGGCTTTCCCTGGAAAAGACCAAAGTAAATGCAGAGCACGCTGAGAGCACTGATCCATCCTCCCTGGAGAGCTCAATCCTTTCAGTTTATCAGAGAAGTGACTTGACTAGAGCAGATAAAAGCCTTTGTGGGGGGACAATAGCAGGTACTAAAGGCCTCGTTAATCTAGGAAGGATTAAAAAAAAATTTTAAAAAAGAGGCAGCCCAATGACTGCAAGATGAAGCCAAAGAAATTCAAATGAGAAATTAGGCCCAAATGCCTGACTGAAATGTGATTAAATACCAAAAACTGCTCAAATTCTCAAGCTCCAAATACATTTGGTGCTTTAGGAAATGGTTGCTGAAACAACAAAACTGATTTTAACCCAGAACCAAGATAAGACTTAACTTGATAAGCCTGGATTTACTGTCCTCCTGCTCAGTGCCCAAAAGTCTCCCAAAGTCTTTCCTTTTTACCACGTTCTGCACAGAACTTTGACTACCAGATCTCCTGAGCAATGATTTTATTATCCCTTAAACTGAAAAGAACTTGCAGCCCTTTTAATAATGCTTTATATCTCTCCAGGGCTTTCCCTTTTAGGATCTCAAAGAGCTCTGCAAATAACTATTATTCCTCATGTTCCCACACCGGGTCCTCCTTTCCATCACACAGATCTGGGAAGAGGCTGAGATGACACGATTTGCTCTGTGTTGTACAAGGTATCAGCTGGTTTTTGATACTAGATGAGAACATGGAGACATTTTCCATCCCTGCTCTGCTTCTTTTGCCTCCAACACCCATCCATCCATCAGCTGGGTGGAAATTCTGATTAAAAATTAGGCAGAGATGCCTTTGGATAAAGCAGAAACACAGTTTTGAAACACTGTTAGAAAGGAACGCCTTCATTTTTCATTTTAAGTCACAACATGACTTTTATACTATTATCTTCTCGAGGCAGAACTGGAAAGAAATATTGCACTCGCCCCGAAACAATGTTTCTTCCAAAAAATTGCGTTTCACATGGAAAAGGAGAAGTAGATTTTAATTCAGAGTAAGAAAACTGATATCCCCTGTTGGGATGGATACTGCAGGCAGAGGAGCAGACAGACAAGTAGGTCAGTAGGTAAACAGGGGATGGATTATGCTGTAAATGGATTAATAAATATGCAAGTAGAAAAAAAACAGAGGCACCTTTCCATTTCCCTGCCCTCCCTTCCCTCCACCAGAGTCTGTAATGTGTTAGGGGAAACGCTGCTGAGGTGCCAGAACAATTTCTATTAAAGGTAATTTTCTAATGAAAAGGTTATAAGAGACTGTGTCAGAGCTAATCAAAATTCAATCTCCCTGTCACCAAACAGCACAACCCTGCTCCAGCAGCTCTGCCTTGGAGGCTTGTGCAGAGTGAGGCAGTGCAGCCCCATTCCAGAGCTCCATGATCCCCACCAGGGCACAGGACAAGGAATATTTCACTGCTCAGCAAGCCATGCCCTCTCAGGGAGGAGGTTTTCAGGGCCTCCAGCATTTCCCTTAAATTATCCCTCTCATTCCTTCGTGTCCCTCCTTCCCTCCCACCCTTCCTGCGCTCCCAAGCCACCAGAGAGGATTGGAGGCAGGATTACTCATTGATAGCAGCAGCCACCCTCCTAAATCCAGCCGGGGCTGCTGGCTAATCCCTTTAATGAGTTGGTTTAGCCCTGGCAGCCGAGCTAACCTGCATGTTTAACTCCATGTTCAGCTCTCCCTTCACCCCCTCCCAGCTGCTGAGCAGAAGCTGCAGCACAAGAGATTGTCCTCAGCCCTAAAGGGTTTTTTAATTCCTTTAGAGGATACCTCAGAGAGCCCCACGCTTGTGTCTCTCCATTAAACAGGTGGGCAGATCCACTTCCCTCTCCATCAAACACCATCTGAGAAAGGCTATTATGACATCCAAGAAGACAATCTGGAAAGGTGCTGCCTGTTTCCCATCCAGTTTGTGTTTCCCTGCCATCCTTGCTGGCAGGAATAAAAGGTGGTTTTTTTCTTTTATTTCCCCTTTCCTTATTAAGATAAAACTGTCACCAGCTTCCCCATTCCACTGGTTTGTTGGGACTTTCAAAGCCTGGAACTGTATTAAATATTCAGTCTACTCCTTTTGGCTACATTTCAGAGCCTGTATCCCTCCCTTTAATTGCTCTGTCAAGAATAGATGAAAGTTTGATACCAAGGCTTTGACTGGGAAAAACTCAAACACTTTGGGCTCTGCTGTTTTATTTATTTAAAGAGGAAATATCGGGAATACTCTGCTTAAATTAGGCTCTATGCGATTGCTAAGGACTTCCTTTCTCATTTGTTCTTTTATGCATCCTTCCATTAACTCTTTGTTATGCTGAATTATATTCATGCGCTCTCCTTTATCTCTCTCTCTCTCTTTTGGGGCACAACTCCTCAAACACCTCTTCTGCGGCAGAACCCATCCCTATAATCCCCCAGGAATGCAGATGGAGATTTCCATCCGAGGAGAAAGCTCCCGGGGGCACTGCTCCACCAGCGAGGTGGCAGAAAGCAGAACTTGGAGACAACTTGGCTGCTGGAGATGAAACGAGCACAGCATCCTCTGCAGGGCTTCAAAGGCTGCCTCTCATTCATATGCACCCCACAGAAGCTCCTTAATCTGCACCACATCAGCTCACTCCTCGGCCCACCTCGAGCCCTCAGCCGTGTCTCCAGGGCTCTTTCCCTATTTTTGCCTCCCCAGAGCATCTTTGTTCCTGCTCTGAGCGCTGCTCCATCCTCCAGCGGCTTCCCATGCGCAAATTCAGCTCGCTCCTGTCGCAGGCTGCAGCTGGAAGGGGATTTTTGTTTGTTTGGGTTTGATTTCCTCCTCGCTGAGGTCTGGGGAGGGTGGGTGAGCACATCTGTGCCAGGAGCAGGGGCAAGGACAGCCCCCATCGCAGCAGCCACTCCAGCTGTGCTGCCCTTCTGCTTCCTTTGATGTAATTAACATCCCTTCCTCGCTGCTGCAATCACCCAGCTCTGCTTCAATCATCCTCTCCCAGCAATGAGCATTCCTTGTCATTAGGGCCTTCAAAACCTCCATTATGAGCATGTAAATGGGAGGGAAATATTTTACTGCTCCAATTTCCTGTTGTGCCACTGCCAGCAAGTGCTGATGTTATTGCTGAGCATCTCCAAGCTGCACCAGCAGCTACAGGAGCAGGCCCACGTTGTGCTTGCAGCCAGAGTCTGACAATGCAGCAGCAATGCCAAGGTTTTTCCAGGATTTTTTATGAGGAAAAAGTGGAGATACGTAGAGGAAAGCAAAGGAGAACCTGATCTGCTTCCCTGACCTGTGGGTTTGATTATGACCCCTGGAGCAAATTACCAACATTATATGAGGATCAGCAAGGCACAGCAGTTTAGGTAGAATATTAGTGAAGTTATCACAGGGTGGAAAAGTAGATTTTGGGGGTTTTGTTATGGGCGTTCGGGGGGCAAGATGGAGGAATCTGGGCATGTCCAGCCTTTCTTCTTCTTCTTCTTGGCCTCCATCTTCTGCTGGGATGGTGGCACTTTTGGATTGGTTTGGAGTAGAAGCTCACTGTCTAACACAGGTGATGGGTATTGAGAAGGAATTGTAAATATTATACATGTAGTTTCTAGTATAAAGACATAACACTGCCCTAGGGCAGGCAGAGTGCCTGAACTGCCCTGCTGGATGGACCTCAGCAGGGCAGGAGAAAATTTTTTATAGATAAGAAACAATAAACAACCTTGAGACTGAGAAACGAAGAGCCCTGATTCCTTCTTCAAGCGCTGGGCTGGGAAAAGAGACTTTGGAACTTTTCTTGGGGTCACTGTGACAAGCTAGAGACCCTGACACTGACCCCCCATGCCCACCTGGCTGCTAATCCCTTGGAGGCAGCCAAAGCTCCTTCAAATACAAACTGTTCCCCTCAATAACATTTTCAATGCAAATACCAGTTGTGTTTACAGGCACACAGGCTCAGGAGGAAGTGCAGGGGAGAATTTATCCTCCATCTCCAAAAAGGGCTGTGTGAACCATGTTACAGGTTTTGTCCTTTTCTCTCCTGTGTTTGTGCTTGTTGTAGGGTACAAGGGATGCTGGATCCCATCTCTCCAGACAGGTTTTCCACCTCATGCATACAAAGGTCTCTGCAAGCAGAACCCACTGAATACACACAAAATATTTCTCCCCAAGTTGCCTAACAAAGCCCTAAAGGCAGAACCTGCAGCCAAGGTGCAGAGGAGAGATAGCAAATCAGGCACTACAGTGCTTTCAACTCCAATTTCCTTGTCCTACCTCCTGATAAGGTGCTGCTGAGACCTCTTCCATTTCTCAGTTCCACTGTAGCATGTGGATTTGGCACTCGTGAACTTTTTAATTTCATAAACCACCGGTGCTTTGCCTTGCCTTTTGCACCCCTGTGCCTTCTTGGAGCTCTCTGAGCCAGGTGCAGCCACCTGATAATTCCCTGTAATGCAATCACAGGGCCTCAGTGCCAGGACTGAGCTGAGCTGAGCCCCAGCCTCCACTCAAGGACACCCTGATGATAAAAGAGGGGGCTCAAAGTGATGTGGAACCTGAACCACATCACACAAACCCCCTGATTTTGCTGCTCCTCACATTGACATCCTCCTGGTGGACAAAATGCTCTTTGCCTGCATTTCCCAGGCTCCACATATCTCATCTCCAAGTGTATGGATACAAAAATGACAGAAATAGCAGCCTTTGGCTTGCTGATGAGTGCTGTATACCCTCAGTGGCCCCGAGGAAAGGGCACACACTGATGGTGCCTTCCTCCAGGAAAAATCCCACCCCTCCATTTGCACTCAAGCCATCAGGACCAGAACAAGGCAGTTGTGCTCATCCAGTTAAAGAGGGAAAGGCAGGCAAGTTAAGAGAGGTTAAACAGATTTAGGAACACTCTCAGCCTTTTGTGCACGACCCTGTGCTTGGGGGCAGCCCCCATCAGATTAAATCCTCTCTAAGAGCTGCTCTGGCTTTGCCCCTGGACCTTTCTGTTTGTTCCCTTGGAGACGAGCCCTGAAAGCTTCTCCACGAGCCCTGAATGCTCTCATTGCCTGCCTCAGCTGCCATCCACGCTGACCAGTGGCCAGGCTGGCCATGGACAGGGCAGGATGAAACAAGGCAATGGATTCCTGCAGGGGAAAATTCCTCTGTTAGCAGCTTGCACCTGCACGCTGTCACAAATTGTGATTTATGTGCTCGGTGCCACTCATCCAAGCACTGCCAGCACTGGTCAGGGCATTGCTGTTGAGATCAGAAGCCTCATCTGGACGTGCACAAACAGCTCGGGAGCCCTGACACTGCACTAAGGATGTAGAATTTATAGGTGAGCTCATCCACCTGCCCAGAGACGGTGCAAAGATCCTGATGTCCCATCCAAGCACAACTCAGGCAGAATTTAACACTCACACTCTTCTATTTATGTCCCCGTTCTGTGGTCTTGAAATAAAATCATCCTTCTCACAAATTCCCATTGACTGCAAGGGATAATCCATACCTGTTTTTAAAGCCCTTTCCAGCTGTCTTCCCCAAATAACTTTCTTTTCTCCTGGATCAGAAATTAAAGTTCTACGTGACAAGCAGATCTCACTCAAGTATCTGATAAAAGCTGAGTTTAAAAGCAGTACATACCCAGTTCTGCCTTTGGCCTCAGCTCAAGGATTAGCAATTATGATGCACAAGTAGGAATATTTAATAACAAGAGGGAGATTTGAACCAGTTGTAGAGCTAAAACATCGAAATTGCAGCACTAATTAGGGGTTTGAGAGAGGTTTACTCTTAAATGGTCATGAATGAATGGGGAGTGGATGAGGGCGGAGCAGAGAGATTCGTGTTTGAGTGGGAATTAATAGTTGTAAAAATGAAATTTGGCTTTGTTTTGTGGTTAGGGCTGGGATATGACAAGACTGCCATCAGAGTCTGGATGATTTCAGCCTGTGCTGTGTAAGACTGGCCAATTTTCCAAGTTCGCTTTTGTTTCGCTTCTTTGGGAGAAGATCCATCTATGGATTGGAGATTAAAATGGCTTTTTTTCCTTGTCACTTTGGGTGCTGATTTTAATCAGGGAGGGTTTTTTTTCCTTCCTCTTTCACAGCTCCATTTCTAAAGAAAAAAGAACAGCTCAGAGAGAAATTGGAGCTGCTCCCAGGACAAATGGGCCTGACTGGCAGTGCATAAAATTACCACTGTCTCTTCACCTTGCTTCCTGCAATCCCTTTATTAACTAACTGAATCCTCAGTCATTCTCTCTTGCCCGGCTCATTCATTCTCTTTCTTTCTCTCTCTTTACTCCCAGCTAAAAGGTTCATTATCTCATGCTGCTGGACTAGTAATGCACCCAGAGCATGGGACAGAGCAATTACATGTCCTGCAAGTGTCCCCAAGGCACCTCTGGCCTTGTGGGGCTCAGTTTTCTCATGGGATGATGCACCTGGTTGGAATTAAGGATATTTCCAGGATAAAGCGGAATCCTGCCCTCCCACGAGCAGTGGGAGGCAGGAAGAGGAAACTGATGTTAATTTTGGGAGAAGATTTACCTAGCCCAGAATTTTGCCTCTAACCAATGAGCAATCCCACAAGTTGCTGGTGGGGCTCAGCAAGCTCTTGCTGCTGCCCTTGCACAGTGGACCCAACTCCCACGCTCTGAGCCCTTCATAGCCCTGCCATCACCTTCCTCATGACTCAGAAAGGGGGTGATTCTCATTTCAACCTCCAAAAAAGGCTCCAGGCACAGCCCCCAGCTGCCAGTCAGAGCACACATCCAGGTTTCGGTTCCAGCAGGGTAATTAATTTCCATCCAAAGAGCGGAGGGAAGGTGTATTTGTTTAATGACTGCATTAACAATTTGTTCTCCTGCTCAGTATGTGTTCTGGCATTTTATTAAGGTTTTTTTTTTTTCACTGGGGGGGTGGGGAACAAAGACTAATAAAATGTGCTAATGACAAATGCCAGCTGTGTGAAGAGGAGACATAAAAGGGACAAGATGATTCGTGGGTTGGATTGCAAAGGGCTCTGAACGCTCAGTGCACAGGCTGGGCTGAGGAAGAGCTGACACCACTCCATTTCTGAAAGGTGGTGGATTTCTGGCACTTAAATCTTGCTTATTATGGTCTGCCTGTGGTGTGACGGGGTCTGAGAGAGCCCAGCTCTCTCCCAGCAGGTGCTGTCTGATATTTCACCTTTTTTCCTTGCACCAGCTTCAACGCAAGGAAAGGAACCAGTCCCACTTCCCTATGCAGAGGATTTTCCTGCTCTCCTCATCCCTCCTTGCTTGTGCATTCAAGTCTGATGCTCTGGGCAATCTCACGGCCACCAGACTTCATCCAGGATAAATTAAAATTTTTTTACTTCCTTAATATTTTGTAGCTGACACGACGATAAATAACTTAAGTACCCCTGTTTTGTTGCAGCAAATATTGTTTTACGGGAGATGGAGGCAGATATGACCCTCAATATACTGCCCTTCACTGCAGTTATTTTCTCTTCTCTCTATTATTTGGTGAAGTTTTCTAGAGCCATTTATATTTTTCCGTATATCACTTTAAAATCAGAAAGAGCTTTAAAAAGTAAATTGCATTTTTCTCTCCTCACAGAGATTTAGATTTCTTACTCTTCTCTTTGATCTTTCTCTTTTTCTTTTTTTTTTTTTGCTAAAGTAAATAAACAACAAAATTTTTTACAGCACTCTCAAAAGGTTATATTCTGGTCATTTCTCATGGTTGTTTTTCAGTGTTCAGTGACAATTATTACTAAAAAAGAACAATTTTTCAAGCCAGGACCCAGAATGCAAACTATGATTTCTAAAGGATGAAACAATCAGGCTGCATCCTCCTGTTGGAGAAATCCAGGGAACCTCAGGGACCTTGGATGCACTGAGATTTGCACAAGTTTTCCAACTTCTGCACCCCCTGGCACCCTCAGCTTGTTCCAGACACAGAAGGAAGTGCTCCAAACACCTTATTTCTGGCACTTCTCACAGTTTGGAGGTGTCACCCACCTCCCCAGCGTTCATCCAGGCAGCAGCAGGATGTTGCTGCAGGGATCAGCCTCAGAAAAAGGAGGGTTCAGGTTTTGCTCAGCCTCCCAATGCCTCATCTGGCTGTGGGCAAGCTGGGAATGAGCTGGGCTCTCTCCTGCTGATCCTGCACAGAAACCACAGGTGTTACATCAGCATAACCCAAAGTAGGGTGAGACCTGCAGGGTATTTCACCTTTCCTGTTTGGAGGCTGTCGCACACATCTTTTATGAAAATCCTTTCCTCAGGATTTTTTTCCTCCTGAGAAGCTGACAGGCCTCAGGAACAAAATGTAAACTTTGATTATCTGCTGCTGTGGAATGCAACAGGTGCATCTGGGATTGGTCTCGTGTGGTTGTTTCTAATTAATGGCCAATCACAGTCAGCTGGCTTGAACTCTCTGTCTGAGACACAAACCTTTGTTATTCATTCTTTTCTGTTCTTAGCCAGCCTTCTGAGATGAAACTTTTTCTTCTATTCTTTTAGTATAGTTTTAATGTAATATATATAATAAAATAATAAATCAAGTCTTCTGAAATATGGAGTCAGATCGTGCTCGGTTCCTTCATCCAAAGACCCCTGTGAACACCATCACAGGAGGGTTCAGGTTTTGCTCAGCCTCCCAGTGCCTCATCTGGCTGTGGGTAACCTGGGAATCTGAGCTGGGCTTTCTCCTGCTGATCCTGCACAGAAACCACAGGCGTTTTCTCAGCAGGGTGAGACCTACAGGGCAGCTCACCTTTCCTGTCTGGAGGCAGCCCTGAGTTTTAGAAAGATTGTCCCTCTGTTAACTTCCCCTCATCTCTCATTCCCTCCAAGTAGCTGCTGCCATCTGTTCACACATCCAGGGGTTTTATTTTAAGTGGAAGTCCTTCACCGTTCAAGGAGAGCCTGCCCCATGACACACAGCCCAGGTAACACCTCCTGCGAGTTCCAGGTGTGTCCCCATCACCTCAGCAGTGAATCTCTCAGCACAAAAACCAGCCATGCAAAGCAGAAAGCCTTGTCACCGTGCTTTGTGCCTTGGGATTCCCTGAAAGCATGGGCAGAAGGGCCTCAGGGGCAAAACGCCACTCAATGAGCTCTCTGCTGTCTGATCTGAAGGGCTCCAAGAGGGGAAAAGCAGGAGGTGGAATAGGAACAGGTCAGGGAAGAGTCTATCCACTTAAAAACCACTTGATTTTCAAAAGGAGAAGCATCAAGGACTTTCTTGCCCACTTGGTGATGCCAGTTCCCAAAGGAGACAGGAGGAACGGGCTCCTTGGATCACCACAGGAGCGCACATGGAGAATTCAGATGAAAACTCAGCAGTGGCTGACCATGTGTGGACACCTCTGTCCTTACAAAGCAGGAGGAGGTGGCCAGCAAACCTCACTTGGGGGCTCTCACATCTGCACTGAAAGACGCCCAGAGTTTGTCAAAAGCCTTCAGGAGGAATCAAACCTGAAGACAAACTCCAGAGCTCTCCTTGCTGTCCCTCTGTCTGGTCTGAGTTTGGAGCGGCCGCCCCATCACCGCTGGTGACAGGCGTGTGATAACATTGCCATTTCATTAGCAGGGTATTGTTCAGGAGATTGATGGCTGGCAAGCTAAGAAAAATTGCATCTCCCTCTGCAGCTGCCTGTCTCAGAGACAGCATTCATCACAGGAGGAAGGGAGGGAAGGAAAACATGCCGGAGTTGGAACCTGATGCATTTTCTGGCATTGGCATTCCACCGAAATCAGCTGTCTGTGGGTGAGGATCCTGGAGCATGGGAATGCTCCCTTTGCTGCTCCAAACCCAGGAGAAAGTAGAGAAAATGAGAGTGTTGAGACCATTCTTCCCAGGTTTAAGCTACAGAGGCCTCACCTCTCCTCTGTGCTCAGGAATTATTATTATTAAACAGACAGTTCCAAAGCAAAGCAAATATTGACATTAAGCAAGAAAGCAAATGCCATTGCGCTTCTGGGCGCTGGAAGAGAGGAGAGAGACAATGAGAAGCAGAAGGAAATGAGGCTCTGGAAAGATTTAGAGAGGCTTAGGTTTGTTCCCCAGCCCTCTCAGCATCTACACACTCTCCTTTTGCTGGGATTTGGGGCTTTCTGCTGGAGACAGGAGCACTGCAAGTACAGAGGAAGGGCACACAGTAGTGCCATGCATTTGTGACAAAAATAAAAAAAAAAACCAGCTCATATTAAAGCTGCAGCCTATTCTGTCACTTCTGGAATATCACCCCTGTTTTGTCTGGCCCTCTCCATCCTCCCAGAGGCAGCTTCTGACGTGGGAGGCCTGCGAGAGCTCCCCATGCGATGAACAAAAACCACCTCACGCCTGTACACACAAAAAATTAAAACCTCATTTGTGTCTGCCGAGCGAGCGAGCCACAGCTAATGAAATCCCTCACAACAGGATGTTACAGGAATGAGAACCACCTCCTTCAAAGCCCAGCAGGGGACAAGCACAGCCATTCGTGCTGTGCCCCTCCAGAGTCGCAGGGTGATGAGTCTTTCATGGCACAGGCAGGAGGGAGCTCCCTCACGCCCTGGCAGATGAGCCAAGGAAGATTTAGTTTGATTTTAGCAGGGAAAAAACGCACACAGACACACAGGGGCACGCAGCAGGAATGCTCTCCTGATGCCTCCTCGGGGAGCAGAGTTGTAGGGGGATACAGGATGGGCAAATGAAGGTGGTACAGGATGTAATCTTATCCCCTAAAGAGCTGCAGCTGAACCAATTACTGAAGATTAGGAGCAGCCTGATGTTAACAGGCCACACCTGTAGCCAATAAGAATGGTGTTATAAAAGAGTGGATTGCTGGGGTCTGGAGTCAATTGGCTGCTGCAAGGACCAGGAAGAGCCAGTGCTTGGAGGAGCTGCCTACGAGGAACATTGAGGAGGTATGAGACTTTGGTAATATGGAATCCTTGCACTATAATTATAATAGAACTCTTGATAAATAAGACAACACAGAGGAGCTCTCAGCCATTGCTCCCACTGAGGGATGGGGAGATCCCTTTGTGCTCACATTTCCAACAAGGAGGGGGCACTCAGGCACTGCCAGCGTGGCCATGGGCTCTGTCCTGCCCTCTGTCACTTGTGACATGCAGGAACCCAGCAGTGATGACTTATTAAAATCCAACATCTGTGCCACTGAAACCAGAGCCCTCTCCAAGGCTTGAATAGCCTCTATTGCTATTGTGCAGGATCTCCTCCTCGCCAGCTTCACACATCCTTAGGGAATGGAGTTGGGAGCTGCTTTTCTCTTTTCTCACATTTTTGTTTTGGTTTTTTTTTTCCCCAGACAGCGAGATGGGAAGCACAGAGAAACGTGAATGCCAAAGCTGGGGCCAGGAAACACATCTGCACCAGTGCCACAGCTTCCAGATCTGATCACAGAATCATTAAGGTTGGAAAAGGCCTCCAAGATCATCCAACCTGTGGCAGATCACTGAGTGCCACATCCAGGTGTTCCTTGGATACCTCTAGGGATGGGGACTCCAAACCTCCCTGGGCAGACCCTTGCAATGCCTGACAACCATTCCCATGAAGAAATACCTCCTGATGGTCCATGACAGCCCCCTGACAGTCTCCCTCACCCAAAGGCAACCATGTGAGCAGAACCATGTGGCAGGATGGATTGTAGGAGACTAGAGATGGTGCTGAGGGCAATCCCACCCCTGAGGAGTTGCAGCTGTACTAATTAGCACAGAGTAGGAACAGCCCTGCCCTTAACGGGGCACACCTGTGTCCAGTAAGGATGGGTGCTATAAAAGAGTGGGTTAGCTGGGTGAGAGGAGAGTTGGAAGCTGTTGGCTGGGTTGGGAGGAGGAAGAAGAAGGGTTAGGTGGTTGTGTAAGGAAAAGTAAATGTTGGGTGCTTGTGCTAGGGACAGGAAGGAGTCAGCTGGCCGTGCAGAAGAAAGAGAAAAGGAGGCAGTGTTGTGAGGAGCTGCCCATGGGAACCCACAGAGAGAAGGTATCAAAGTCCTACAGTAAGATAATAAACTGTGATGGCAATCAGGTTCCATCCACTGCTGATTATTGCCAAGCACTGACACCAACACTTGGTGGCCCTTATGGGGGTGAGTCCCAACAGAACCGTGTCCCACACCAAGGGGAAGGTCCCCAAACTGCTGGGGACACATGACAAAGAATATAATAATTTCTCACACTGTTTATTTTTCACCCTATAGCAGGTGTGATTTCACACTGTGCAAGGTGCCTGCTCACAGCTCTGGCTTTGCAGCAAAGGGTATTTAAAAGGCAAAGAATGGTTGGGGAAAAGATGTGTTTTGTATGAAAAGAATGAGATTCATTCAGCTGAGCTCAGTCTGGACTCCTTGAGCAGGAGGATGAGAGTTCCTTCACTATCTGCACCCACACAAGTTCAGCCTTTGTGATTTTTTTTTTTTTTGCAGTATCATTTAACTTTCTTTTCTGAACAAAATATAAAGTGTCTTTTTTTTTTTTATTTTAAAGTGTTGAAATGGGATGATTCACCAGTATCTTTAATTCTTTCCTACAGATATGTTTGCTATCATGTTTCTTGTAAAAATTGACTTATTTCTGGGAGCATTTCCTGCAAAGAATTTTAGTTTCATTAAAGCAGTTTTCTGATGAGGAAGCAGATAATCAGAGCACACCTGACCTTACCTGGTGTGTCTCATCTTCCCTTGTTAGTACTGAGGAGCTTTTCTGACACAGTGGCAGGAGTGGGAGGGCTGGATTCCTGTGTTTGCCATGATTCTGGCCAGGACTCAAGGAGTAATTGGGGAGGCAGGACCCTAGCCCAGACCAGGAAGGAAGCAAGAGAGAATTTTGGCCCCTCTCCTCTGTCTGCAGTGTCAGCAGCATCACTGCTATTGTTTTGCACTGGTTTACCAGAGACTTTTTGATCCCTGGGGGAATAACTGTCATGCCCTTCAAGCCTGTGGTTAGAAAGGGTCTAGAAGTGCAAAGAGGAAACAAAGCAAAGACAAGACTTCATCTGGTTCTGATGCAGAGTCAAACCAAGCCACTGATGCATTGTAGTTTCTATCCACAAGCACTGGCACCTGGTGAGTGTATGACCAGTGCACCTTCTCCACAGAAAATCCTGGAATGTTCTGGAGCAAACATGCTCTGCCTTTTAAAATTGCCCCTAAGGGTCCATAGTGCTGCCTCCCCATAATGCTGTCCTTGGGAAAGGAAAGACTTCTGCTGGAAGACTGGCAGAAGGGGAGAGGAGAAAACCTGAGGAACCAAATGAATGCAGATGACAGAGAGTGTCTGTGAGGGAGGCAGAGCCTCCAATGGCTGAATTCACTGAAGCCAGCTCTGCACTGGCTCGGGGGAGAGGACTGTTCTGTGTCGTTCTGCACTGAGTGTTGGTGGGTTTTTAAGTTTTTCATCCTGGTTTGACACCAGTTCTGCCATTTCCAGACTGGCTGATTTGTGGCAGGAACACCAGAGGCTGTGCTGAGCTGCCTCTCCTCACCCATCTTGTCTTGCTCCTGAGGGCAGCTTAACTAACTCACCTGAAAGATTATTTATTTGGCAGTAAAAGCCACAAATAAAACAGAGCTGCCTAATGAAGACAACTTGGTGACTCTGGCCCATTTTTAATTTTAATGTTGCATGTAATCTCCATTCTGGTCTCTGGAGTTGTCAGTGGTTTTACAGCTCCTGATTATACGAGTGCAGCAGGCAGAGACAGCTCAGTGGAAGAGCTGGGAAAGCAGCATTAACAACAGCCCCAGGGGAATGCAGCCACAGGAGCTGAGGAATTGTCTGCACCATCACTGCAGTGACAGAAAGCACAGGCTGAGCAAGCACTCTGTGGTGGTGTCCTTTTCACACCCTACCTGCCTGTTTATTTATAGGTATCCAAATAGCTCTGGGCCTGAAACACAAGGGATGAGGAAGCTCCTGCATTGCCATCCATGGAGAGAGTGACACTTCACTGTGTGCTAAAGAAAGGCAACTCTTACAGAAATAAAGGGCATACCAGGGATTTGCCCATGGGTACAGAAAGCAGAGACAAGCCTGCAGCCAGCTTTGGAATCCTGGGCTATCCACCACTGTTCAGCACTTTATCACCAAGGCTGTCTACACAGGGGAAGGATCCCGTTGGTAACAAGCCAGCCTTCTCTTCTCTCCAGAGCACTGTCCTGCCAATAAAGCCCTCCAGAGCCATTCACCTCCTCCCACAAGACAGGCCCGGTGCTAACCAGCTCTCAGATTGGAGAGTAAATCTATTTGGAGGCTAAGGATTTTCTGACAGGAAGATGAATACAGAGACAGAAGATTCCTTCCCGGCATGACTACAGGCAAACACAAAAGGCCAGCCACATTAAAAGTGGGCACAGTTCCTGTCTGGAGCCCCAAGTCCTCAGCTGTCTGTGATGGTGTTCACAGGGGTCTGAGGATGAGGATCTGGCTCCATGTTTCAGAGGGCTTGATTTATTATTTTATGATATATATTACATTAAAACTGTACTAAAAGAATAGAAGAAAAGGTTTCATCAGAAGGCTGGCTAAGAATAGAATAAGAAAGAATTCTAACAAAGGTTTGTGGCTTGGCTCTCTGTCCAAGCAAGGTGGGCTGTGATTGGCCATTAATTAGAAACAACCACATGAGACCAATCCCAGATGCACCTGTTGCATTCCACAGCAGCAGATAACCATTGTTTGCATTTTGTTCCTGAGGCCTCCCAGCTTCTCAGGAGGAAAAAATCCAAAGGAGAGGATTTTTCATGAGAAGATGTCTGCAACAGCTGTCCATCATGGCCTGCTCTCCAGCCTGCAAGAGACTCACAGCCCTGCAAGGTTTTCATCCCTCATAACCACAGCAGGAGCTTCTTCAGCTTTTATGGATAGGAGAATTGGGACCTGCAGGAATTATACAACTGACATAGAGGCAGCCTGTGGCAGATCTCAGAGTTTTATTCCAGCCCCTCCTAGGACTCAGAAGTTTAATTATGCCTGCATCCTTTCTCTTTGCAATCATGTAAATCTGGAGCATCTCCCCTGGAATTATTCTGTCCTTACCTGCCCAGAGCCTGCCCTAAGGTGGCTGCACTCAGAGCCAGGGCTCACAGGCAGGCAGCACTTGGGAAGGTGGCCAGAGAAGATGCTTCAGACCCTCAACTTCCCCAGCCCAGGCCTGCAGGCTCTCCCCTGATGCTGGGCCCCTTTTCCTCCTGTGGAAATGGTGCTGCAGTGCAAAGAGTGCTTGGATAAAGCCCCAGTGAGAAAGGGGGGGGTCTCATCCCCTGGCTCCCCTCCAGGGAGCAGCATGTCAGCCACACAAGATGCTTGTTGAATGAAGTGCAGAAACTGCCACCAGCTGTGGAGCTGGTGAAAACTGGCCCAGCCATTGACAAATCTTTCTCTGGAGACAGCTGACTCAGAGCTGCTCTGCCTCCTGGGTATCTCCTGTCGTGCAGGCCCCGTCACTGCTGTGTCCCAGAATTAGCCAGGAGGCTTTTCTGCCTTTTGAGTTTGACCTTCTAAGGATTTTCAGCATCTGGCCCATCAGGGATGTGACATGCTTCACAGCTGTGCAGGGCAGCAGGCACAGGCTTCCCAGAGCAACAGAGACCTCATTCTTCCCCCTTGCTTCCCATCTCTTTCCAGGGACTGAAGCATATGGGCTGCATGGCT
The DNA here is from genome assembly GCF_027887145.1 of Ammospiza caudacuta. NCBI lineage: Eukaryota > Metazoa > Chordata > Aves > Passeriformes > Passerellidae > Ammospiza > Ammospiza caudacuta. Next base: position 7,275,411 of record NC_080615.1, read on the forward strand.
CCTTCAGGTCCCAGCAGGGATGTTGGAGCAGACCCCAACACTGTGACCAGGAATATTTTCCTACTTTGAGCTTCTCCAGTATGCTGTTGGGAAGCACCTTCCTGCTGCTGCCACCCGTGGATCTGCAGCCAAAACACTGGCAGGGCTCTCCATGGATAATGAGCATTCCACTACAAAGCCAGAGAAAACTCTCATTATCCACATGCAGGGATGTGTCTCTCCCAGGTGCTGGATCACTGCTTCTCAGCGCTCTTAGTTCTAGTCCCTGTCTGTATCTAGCCACAATGGACATTCCTGTGCACATCAGAGGCTCACCAACCTGGGCTGCAGTTTGGCTTTGTCCCAGTTCCCAATGCTAGCCTGCTGGTTGGGCTTCCCAAGAGGCAAGAAAGAGGCTTGTCTGTCCTCACAGGTAATTAAACCTGGATTAGAATATGATCTGACTGGAACCTAGCCTGAGGAAAATTGTGAAGGGCTTCCCAGAGGTGAAACCCTACAACCAGGGTCCAGGCAGTGCTTTGCCCTTCCTCTGCCTTCTGAAAGAAAGGGGATAGTGAAAAACCCACCAAAGGTGCTTTGGGAACCTGACAGCACAAGACTGCCCACCACATGCAGTTCTCTGTTCTGCCTGCAGAACTGAGGCACAGAGCCCTGACTCTTGCAAAACCAAGTTTAATCCTGAGTTCCCCCTAAAATTTCAGGTGCTTGCCTTTTCAGGGCTCTCAGGAGTGAGGCTGCAATCTGGATACCCTCAGCACCCCCACCCATCATCAGCTTCCTCCCAGCTGCTGCATAACGGGCCTGAAAACACAGAACCAATATGCAAATCTGACATTTAATTTGGACATGAGAGTTTAATGAGGCTGTGGAGATTCTGCCACTTGCAGCCTCCACATCCTGCAACCTGCAATCACATTCCTTCCATTGAATGTGTCCCCACCACACCTCTGGATGCACAGGCATGTTCATGTGTTCTCCAACAACTCCACCCTTTCCCCCCAACTCCATTTTTCCCAATCCAGTCTGGAGACCTGTTTTAAGGTGATGCTTTGGTGGCTCTGTAGCCTGAGCCAGAGGGCTGGGGCCAGACATTTCATCAGCTACTGTGCTGTTTTGTTCTTGAAGAGGTAGAAGATGTACCAGGAATCAGCTCTGGGATGAGGAGGGAAGGGCACAGATTGTGCCTTGCAAGGCCTCTCAAGCCACCCCGTGAGACCTGGGAAATGCTTCCCTGCCAAAACAAGTGCCTTAATCAGGGAGAACAAATCATATCCACTAGCCCCAGTGACAAATGAGAGAACAAATAATCAAATAACAAAGCCCAGGCAAAACCTAGGAACCCCTCCATGCAGCAAGGAGATACTCCCTTAGTGCCACCTGCCTGAGAGCAAAGCCTTCCATCAGCTCCCAGTACAGAGACTCCACAGTCTTTTTATTTGAAGAGGATTATGGAGCTGCCATTCAGTAAATGAAGTGCCACTCCAGACAGCTGCACTGTGGCCTGCCCTCCTTCAGGCACGGTGCCTTGCTGGGGCTGCAGAGCTGTAGGCAAAGGCTGCTCCCGGCCTTGGAGCTCTGCAGAACTAAGGAATGCTGCAAAGTGCAGACACAGGAGCCAGGAGAGAGGTGAAGAAGCAGGAGAGTGTCATTTCCTCATTTCTGCTGCTGCCCTGAAAGGTACACCCCAGGTTTTCTTCTTCAGCTGCCTTCTTTTCTCCCAGGTTACAGCCCCAGCACCACACTGCTCCTCTGGCTACTGAAATACATATCCTGCTTTCCTGGGAGGGGACAGCAGGACGAGTCACTCCCCTCTCCCTGCTGCTTGATATCACAAGTTGCTCCCAGAACCCATTATTGCCACAGTGAGCACAACACCCTCTGTGCAGGGCTGATTGCCCAGAGCCACAGGAGACAAAGGCAGCGAGCTCCAAGCCCCAGCTCCAAGCGTGCCACGTTTAATTCCCAGGGAATTGGATCCTGGGAGAATCCATGGTGAAGAGATAAGGAGACTCAGTCTGGTGCTGGAAGGGGGAATATGAACTGGGCCAGGGCAGGAGAGCATCAGGAAGAGGCAGGAACGTGGGACATGAGCTCTGTTCAGCACAAGCAGGCTCTGGGATGAAATATTAATGCCAGCATCCTGAACAGGCAGCAAGCAGCGGTGTTTGAGCTACTTGGCCATGAATAAAAGATGGCCCTGAAAATGGGGAAGAGCAGCAAATTAATTAATTGAAGCAAAAGTCTCTGTGCTCCCATTAACGAACAAGCCTGGAATTCTCCCTCATGCAGCTCAGCTTGGGGAACATGGAGGGGCACAGAGAGGAGAAGGACAGCAGAGGGAGGGTCTTCTCCCAGTGACCTGGGGTCTCCCACTGCTTGAGTTCAGATCCTGATTCAGCTCCTCATCATGTCTGACCTGCCAGCTTTGGGAGCTCACACTGCTCACCTGTACCCTGGCTCCCTCAGGTTTTAGGTAAGGGGTGAGGTGGGAGCTGAAGGGGGGCTGCAGGTTCCTAACACCCATTCCAAGACCTGTGCTGGTAGCCCAGCTCTGGGCCAAATGTGGGGCCCAGCCAGTGGTTCCAGGTGGGCCAGCAGGAGGGCTTGGAGCTGTTCCTGCCTGCAAGAGCAGTCTGGTTTGTCTTCATTCAGAGCTGGGAGTTTTCTGGGTGCTGCTCAGTGCTGCCATGCTCAAGCCTAATCCTTTATGCTGCACCAGTTAACTGGGAGCAGAGTAGTGGGGGCTGCTGCACATGGAGACACCCTCAGCACCAAGAAATGACTGATCTCCTCTTCTGAAGCCTTGCCCATAAATTATAGATTTTAAGCAGTGTTTGTTTAAAATATTCAGCTTGCCACTTAAAAAAGAATACTCATACACACCAGGAATGGGGAAAAAGGAATGGGGGCTGCGTTCCCACTTGGAGGAGGGGGAGGGAAGCAGCCAGGAAGGAGAGAAAGGTGTTTCCTCCACTAATGAGCCAGCATCCCTGGCTGTGGATGTGCAGTCCAACACTGCACTGCAGCTTTGCCTCTCTCCAGCACACAGCTCAGGCCCAGCCTCTGCTTTTGTCCCCTGCATCCCCGTGTGCACATCATCCCACAGGACAAGGCTGTGCTTGCAAAGTCGGAGCAAAGATATCCCAGGTGTTCTGAGAGGAGGAAGGAGGTGAGGAGGAGGGAAAACATCCCCCTCTGCACAATCCCTACTTCCCTAGAAACAAGCTCATTGCTTTGATTAAAAATTCAGGTTTTCAGCTGCCTTGGCCACGGGGCAGGTCCACAAAAGGTGAGTTGCAGGGAGCAGCAGCCGAGATGCTTCTCCTCAATGAAAATTGCTTCCCTTCATCTGCACTTCCCAGCCCGGGCAGGCACCAGAGCCTGTATTGCCGCCTGATGGTGAGGAAGAGGCTGCAGAATGAAGGATTTCTCTAGGCTGCAGCACCTCCCAGGCTGAGACAGGCTCTCACTGTCTCCTGGGATGGATTTCCATGGAAGAGACTGCAGAGACAGCCTGCAGGAGCTGGAAATTCACATGGATATTCAGGTACAGCTTGAGAAGGGTACAGGGAGCAGCAGCCCAGCTGCTCAGGAAGGCACAGATCTAAATTTTTGTTTAAAATATTCAGCTTGCCACTTAAGAAAGAATACTTATACACGCCAAGAATGGGGAAAAAGGCTATCTGGGATTATCACAGTCACACCCAGCCCAGAGCTGGCTCTCCTGAGCCTCAGGTAGCTCATGGATGGTTGGATGGATGCCAGGACTACCAGCCCAGGGCATTTCTCCTCCCTTCCTGCCACCTGGGTGATGCTCCAGGCCCAGCCCTCCTCCTGGTAGCTCAAGCACCCTCCAGGCTGCATCTCACTCCCTCCTTAGCTGTGCCCTCAGGAGGCAGAGAACCTTTCTTGCTCTCCATCCCGGGAGGCACTGACCATTCTGGCAAGTTCTGTACTGTATTTTTAATAAATTAGCCCCAAACTTCATTTGCATGGATAAAAATAGCATCAGCTGCTCTGCCAAGCCGTTTTTTCTCTTGGTTAACACATTCATCCAAGCTGCTCTATTTGTCTTTCCTCCACAGACTCGTATTCTTCTGGATTCATTTTGTCAAACAAATTGCACAAGCTGGACTGCCCATTTACCCAATGCTGTTTGATTACAGGGGTTATTTATGAAACAGCAAGATATATGGCATTAAGCTTCTTAATAATAATAATAATGAGAGATGGGAAGGAGAAAAGCTCTAGAAGAGAGGAGGGAGAAAATGTTTTTTATTACAGACAAAAGCTCCTGCCATCGGTGATAAATTCCAGACACTTTTTCCAGTTGCTCTCGTGCTGCTGGCGTGATAAATGGCACAGGCACTCGGCTCAGGAGCGTGGCCACGGGGTCCAGGGTAAGGAGGAAAATGCTGGAGCACACAGAGGTGGTGGGGCTGGCTCTGGTGTGCAGGGACCACTGGCCACGGGGCACTTCACTTCCCAGGAGGCCACAGAAATGCAGACTCCACCCAGCCCTGCTTTTGAACCCGATTCCCTCTCTTCTCTCTGATGCAGTCACTTATTCCTGAGGAGTTTGGGACCACTCCATTCAGCACATGCAGAGCTCCGTTGGCTCCCTGAAGACATCCTCGTCTGACCTGGCCATCCTGGCCCTGATGGTGACTCACTGCAATTCAATCAAAAGTTCTGTCAAAGAAAGATGCTCAGTTAAGGGCCTGGGAGACCTTGAAAGCAGAGTCATTTCTGCAGGAGGAAGGTAATTAACTTTTTTAATCAGTGGGTGCTACTCTGAAGGTCTAGTGAAGAGACAGAAGCAAACTCACTCCCACAGACTCAGAGCAGAGCCCTGTGAGGCCCCAGGGAGGGCTGGGGACTGGACTTGGTGCACACCAACCTGCAGAGCTGCTGCATCACCTCATCCTTCTCCCTGATGCTGTTCCCCAGGGGCAGAGGCACCTTTACCTTTGCCCTTCCCTTCTCTCCTTATCCCAACAAAGGAAAACACCAAACTTCCAATCAGAGCAGCATCAGTGTCTGGGGACAACTCCTCAGCACCCAGACTCCCTCACTGTCCTACAGGGAAGGCCCTGGCAATGGGATAAAGGAGCTCAACACCAAGTCCAAAAGCTTTCCCCTGGCACTTGCAAATGTTCTGTGGCACCAGCCTCAGCTCCTGGTCTCCTGTTCATCAGCTGGCACAGATCAGGGTGCCAGGCAGGCAGAGTTAATCAGGCCTCATTTGCCATTACAATGAACTCCTGCGTTTCATGGCCTGCATCCTAAACCTGCTTTCTAATTCCCCCAAGGCAGAGGGATTTACACTTCCAATTTTATGTCTAGTTAGTTAATGGTCCATTACTGTCAAAAGGATCAGTAGCTAGAAGTTAAATCCTACAGGATTTATGATAAGGAAGAACCAAAGGCTGCAGAAGAGCACATGCCAGAGCGGGCACAGGGAACACTGAGGGGTTTGCAGGTCCTGTGTTGTGACACTGGTGACAGAACACTGCTGGTGACAGCTCTAGAACAAGGCTCATCCCAGCACTTCTCCCTTACACACTGTACCACGTCTCTGCCTCAAAAACTCAGGGCAACAGAGCAGCTGTGGCAGGGCTGGAATGGGTTTGCCTTGTTTCCTGCCCCCTCCCCATCAAGACACTAAAAGGGCTCCACTCCCTTAGCAAGATAAAGGTCTCTGCAGAACACAGGAGCCTGCCAATTGCCAAAAACGTCTGTCTGTTCTGCTGCTATCCCTGAGATCCACAGTGCTGCTCCTGTCAGAGCAGAGGTGTTAAAGCAGCCACACTGAAAGCTCTGTCACCACTACAGAGCTGGCTGTGCAGGGGTTTATAAACCTGCCCATAAAAACTCACTCCAGGCTGGAGGGTAAACAAGGTCCTTTGAAGCAGAGAATCGTTCTTTTTATTTTGTAAGCAAGGAAACTTTTTTTTTTTTTTTTTTTTTTTTTTTTTTTTTTTTTTTTTTTTCCTGCTGACTGAGGTTTACTGAGTGGTAAGTGGTGCCAAAGAGAGAGGGAGTTTGGCTAGATTGGGGACTGGAAAACATTGAAGTGATCAATGGACAGTTCTTTGTGTTTAGCAAAGGGTTGGAAATTGTTTTGTAGGTCAATGTAGTTTGAGCTGCAGCCAGGCAAAAAGCACTGAGGAAGCATAACACAGGCCTACAGCCATCCAGACAGGGTCAAATGTCCACACCTGCAGAAGATGGACATATGAGGCTTGGGAAAACAATCCAGGAGAGCTCCTAGGTCTAAGCCACTCGCTCCTTCACCACCACACACAGATGTGCCAGCAAAATTGCTGATTCTGAAAAGCCTGGGACAGAGAAGGAGGACTTATATGTTATTTAATGACTCTACCAGTCTGTCTTTCCAGTGATTCTATTCCCTTTCCCTGCCAGCATTCTCCACTAGAGTTTCCCTCACCCCTTTGATGCAACCACAAAGCTTAGAGGAGCTCATGGCACATTAATGCCAGAATTCAGAAATTGTTTTCATCATTTCATCTACTCATCTGCTGAGACATCAGCAGATTTTAACTTCTATATTTTTATTATTCCCATCTACTTTCCATACAGCTGGAAATGCTCCTCCCCACTGAAATCTCCATTAAAGTCCCACTTTAGTAAGTCAGCCTAAGAGTATGTACACAAAATAGAGCTGTGCAGCTCGTAAAACTCATTTTCACCCCTCCTATCTACCCCACCAGGGAACACCGGGCTAAGCTGTAAAAGCAAAAACCATTTAAACATAAAAAAAAACCCCAAAACCCGCCCTACCAGCGGCCTGTATTCCGTCAAGAAAGCGCAGGACTTTCCACTTTCCACCTCGTGGGTTGCGTAATTTGCGTTCACCTACAAGGAATCAGCATTCTCCCTGTGAGCACCAGCCTAGCGAAGGGCAATGCTGCGCTCTCGTGGTTCCCAGCAGGACAAACACTTTGCTCTCACTCTAAATTCCCTGCATGGAAACACCCCTATGACTGAAATGTCCCTCCCAACTCAAACCATCCCGGCGTTCTGATTCCCTCTTGTCTCTCCCAAGCAAAAGCAATCCGTGTATTATTCAGAGGAGGGGGCTGGCTCCATCAAATCATTGCTTTGCGTGAGGAGGACGCGCGGGCTGTCTTTGCTGGCCCTTCACACGCGATTAATTCATATTTACAATGCTTTGCTCCGTCTGAAAGGAGCTTCTTGTGATTTATTTCCAATATGTTTTCAGAGATGCAGCCCTGGCCTGCCAGCACAGAGAGGAATTGCATGAAAAGGAGCTGTGGGTTGGTTCCTACTGTTTGTTTACTCTTCTTGTAGTAAGCAGCAGGCTATGTTGTTTGTGGTGCGTAGTAAATCCCCGCTTTTTTAAGTGTGTGTTTTGCAAGAAGAGCCTTCCCCCGTGTGTGTGTGTAGCATGATTATAATAGCAATGTTTTCCTCTGGTTTTCATCTAATTCATTCACTGCCTTTCTTCTTATTATTATTATTTCTTTTTATCCCTGCCTCTGATTTACACCAACAGAATTTTCTGGTTTTCCTTTGGTTACAAAAACTTGCTTTAAGGGTTATTTTTAAAATTTACCAATGTGTAACCTCAGAAATAAGTATCAGTACATCCTTCAAGTTAAAAAAAAACATTGCTTTTTGGAGTATCTTACCCAACATTTTTGAACTGAAATCTGAATCTCTTCAAAACAGATTCACGATATTAAAAAAAACAAAAACCATGGCATAAAAATTTCTATTCAATGGAAAGAATAAAATGAAAAATCATGTCATAACTGACTCACACAAACACCTTCCACTCTTCCAGTAGTAAAGAACAACATAAATATAGTTTATGGTCATGTGTAAACAAGCATAGTAAATAAGTCAATCCTTGGACAAAAAGCTGAGAAACATACTTGTTCCAAAGGGTTTTATCAAAGTTTAGTACAAAAATCCAAGCAAACAAAAAAACCCACAAAATAATAATTGCAATTCCTAACAAAATTAACAATTTAGTTTTCAAAAACTTTAAATTATTTAATAATGTTTTAACTTTCAAAAAAATTATTTAATTATTTCTATTTGCTATCTATTTGTAAGTAATTAACTCTCTCTTTCAAATTTGTAATACTTCCATAAATTAATTCACTGTATTTTAATAAATTCATACAACACATACTTTAAAAAAATTTTAACATTCATAACTATAAGATAACAATAAGAAACTTATAGTTACTTTGTTTTATAATGTCGCATGTCTAATGCTGGTTACACCTAACAATAACTTGTTAGATCGATATTTAGTTAGTTAGGTCAATGTTTAGTTTGTTAGTTATATCAATAGTTAGGTTGATCTTTAGTTAGTCAGATCAGTAGTTAGTTAGATCAATGTTTAGTTAGTTAGATCAATAGTTAGATCAATGTAAGTTAGTTAGATCGATGATCAGTTAGTTAGTTAGATCGATAGTTAGCTAGATCAATAGTTAGATTGATATTTAGTTAGTTAGATTGATAGTTAGATTGATGTTTAGTTAGTTAGGTCAGTAGTTAGTTAGATCAATGTTTAGTTAGTTAGATCAATCATTAGTTGGTTCGATCAATAGTTAGTTGGTTAGATCAACAGTTAGTTAGCCAGATTGATAGTTAGTTAGATCGATGGTTAGATAGTTAGTTAGTTAGATAGTTCGGTAGTTAGTTAGATCGATGTTTAGTTAGTTAGATCTATGATTGGATGGATGGATGGATGGATGGATGGATAGATAGATAGATAGATAGATAGATAGATAGATAGATAGATAGATAGATAGATAGATAGATAGATAGATAGATAGATGGATGTTTCGTTAGTTAATTAGATCAATAGTTAGTTAGATTGATATTTAGTTAGTTAGTTAGACCGATGTTTAGTTAGTTAGTTAGATCTATGGTTAGTTAGTTAGTTAGTTAGTTAGTTAGTTAGTTAGTTAGTTAGTTAGTTAGTTAGATCGATCGATCGATCGATCGATCGATGTTTACTTTGTTAGATGGATCGTTAGATCCGCGGGGCGGGGCCGGGCTGCGCCGCTTTCCCCGCGCCGCAAGGGGGCGCCTCCCGCTGCTCCCGTCAGCGCCCTCAGCGCCGCGCTCCGTGAGGGGCGTGCAGGCCCGAGGCGCTCCGAGCCGCTGCAGAAAAGCCCATCTTTACAAAGGCTGCAGTGGTCTTGTCTCTCAGTCTGTTTTTTTGGTTTTTACAGCAGTTTTACTGCGGAGAAAACATCTTTATCTCAGCGTTCACAAAATCCTTCTTCTTTTTTTTTTTTTTAATATATTTTTTTCTCTCCCCAGGAGCAGCAGCTGTGACTTTCTTGTTTTTCTCTTCCTCCATCTTCTTTTCCCCTCAATAAAAAATGTTTTTTCAGCCTCTGGTTTACAGTTTTTCATACACCTTTTTCTCTCATGCTTTTGCACTTGTCCTGTATTTCTTTAACATTTTCCCCTGCAGCGGCAGATTTTCAGATTTTGGTGTCATGGGGTGTTTATCCACCCTTGTTTGTTACCATGCTTTGGTGTCCAGGTAGGTGCCATTACCCTGCTACAGCTGACATCTTCTGGGCAGATTTCTGTGAATTATCTGAAAGGAATATGAGAGTGAGTTGTAATCAAGTGCTGACTGGCAGGATCTCAAACCCCTTAGGCATAAATGTTACAGCAGATGCTGTGTAGCTTCTGCTTTGGAACATGCTCGAGCTCCCTCAGCCACAGGGAGACATTTCTTCCATAAAATACAGACAGGAGGTGTTTGCTCTTTGCAATGAAGATCTCAACATTTAAGAGAGATTTATTCAGTATGCGTTGCCTTTTCTTGTTTATTCCTGGTGTTCCCAGCTGTGAATTCCTCAGCAATAGGAGAGCAAACTCAGCAAAACCTGGTTTTACTCATGTTTGTTGGGCTTCTTGGCCAAACGTAAAGAATTCTCCATGTGGCAGAGGCTACACTTGCTGAGTTTTAGGTTCTGTAGATAATAATAACTAATAAAAAGGTACGTAATTGATAAAAACAAAAGATAATAAATTTTTAATGATAATGGATAGTAAGTAATAGCTCAGAGAGATGAGCACTCACCAGCACAGTTCTTTGTGTGCCTGGGTAAATTCTCACTGCTATAACCCTGAAATTTTTTCCCCTTTCATTTCTAATTTTTTTTCTAACATTACGATTCTTCTTTCTAAAGCTCAATGCCTCTTTATGACAGTGCTGTTTATATTCACAATCTCTCCTACACTAATATTTCAAAGCAGAGGGGTTGGCCTGGACTAAAAAAAAAAAAAGGGAAGGAATAAAGGGAATAAAAAAGGGAGAGGGAATTTCTTAAAGGGAAGGAATTTCTTAAGGATGTGTTTTTCTGGGGCAAAACTGCTCCCCAGGGATGTGAAGTGAGCCACTTGCTGTCCCTGAAGGTGACAGTAGAAGGGATGGGGGACTGGGGCTCCCAGCTCTGCTGTGAGAGCCCAGCCACTTGTGGGTTCTCCAGCCTGAGCAGGAGTAGACAACAAAGGGGTGTTGAGCTGCCTGGGAAGCCCTTGAAAATCCCCCCCTGCTCCAAACAATTTGTCATTATGGACTGAGAGGAATCCCTGAGTGACCATGTGCAGCAGAAGAGCTTGATGAGGCTGGAGGGCTGCTGATGTTTGGGCTGTGATGCCCAGAAGGGAAACAGCAAGGCTGGATGAGAGCCTGGAGGAGCCACAGCCTGGCTGTGGGCAGGCAGGGCTGCCTCCTCCTCCTCCTCCTCCTCCTCCAGGCACTCGGCTGTGGCTGGGGCAGGAGGGCTCCTCGGAGCAGGGGAAGCCCCTTCTCCCTCAGCCCTGCACATGTGCCATTGTCCCTGCGAACAATGGGGAGAGGAGGCAGCGCTGGAGCTGGTGACACAAACCCCAGGGCAGGAGCAGCTGGCGGCTGCTCAAGGGAAGCTCTGTGTGTGCAGGCACAGCCGCTGCCCTGCCAGCACTGCCCGGGTCCCAGCCAGGGCTCCCGACAGCCTCAGGGTAGGACCGGGCCCTGTGCAGTGCTAGAAAGAGGTAAAAATGCCTTTATTTATGGAATTTATGGGATATCCTGACCTGGGAGGGTCATTGACTTCCCACAGCACTGCTCCAACAGTCCCACCCCGTGCATCCCTGAGAGCAGCGTCCAAATGCTCCCAGAACTCTGGGACCATTCCCTGGGGAGCCTGGGCAGTGCCCCACCACCATCCTTTCCTGATATCCAACCCAAATTTCCACTGGCACAGCTCCAGCCATTCCTGCACCTCCTGTCCCTGGTCATCAAAGAGCAAAGAGATTGGTGCTGCCCCTCAGGAGGAAGCTGTGGACCATATTTAACTCTGGACTGGATTTAACCTGCCTCTCTCCAGTGTTTGGGGCTTCCCAGCACTGGGAGACCCTGCAGGCAGATGCTTCCTGTGGTTCCTCTGTGGTGCTATCCCTAGGAACCTGTGTGGTGAGAGTTAACCACCCTGGCCTAATGGTTCCCTCATAAATAAGGAATGTTAATAAATACTTTCTATTCCTTAAGGCCCAGCAGATAGGAGGAGAATAATCAAGGATGCTATTTCCACTTTCTGCAACTTGCATTAGTCATCTCTCTTGAGACAGAGGGGAAAGCGTGGCTGGGGATGGGCAGCAGAAATGGTGCTGTGCTCTACACTTCTCTTTCTGTCCAGCACCTTCTGGAGGCCCCCAGCTTCTCCTTTCTGACATGAGTAAGTTCCCTAAAACAAAGGGGCTTAAGGTTTATCTGAGCGTCAGTTCCCTCTTGTGGGAAGTGACGGTGGTGGTGTCACGGGTGTTCAGTGGTGGCAGGGAGGAGTTTCACCATCTGAAGTGACACCTTTTCCCAGTTCTAGCCCTGTCCACGTTCACTCCCCTCCAAAGAGCCCGTGGGATGTGGCACCTTGCAGAGAGCTCAGAATGCAGGCCCTGTGGCCACTGACCCTGCAGGTAAGGTCTGCAAACAGAGCCAGGAGTTACCTGCCAGACCTGCCCGGCTCAGCTGGCAGAAATGCCTCTCCTGCCCACAGGGATGAGTCTCGCTGACAGCTCAGCAGAGATCAGGCTTGCAGGGCACGGTGCAGAAAGCAGCTCTCCCAAAAAAAACCCAGCCCCTGCCGAGAACTAACAGGATGTGATGGGAGGCGGTGAGGAGGAGGCTGGAGCAGGCAGCCAAGCACCCTTCCCACTCAGTCTGGAGAGCAGATGGAGCAAACTAAGAGCTCTGTACCTCAGTCAACCTCCTCTTCCAGGCTGAGCTGGCTCCTCGTGCGCTGGCTGGCTCCCACAAGGATTCCTAAGGCTTGCAAAGAGATTTTAGTGGCCTTGGGCTGGAGGCAGACAGATAGTCACACCCTGCTCCAGATGGATATCAGGCTGCAGGGACAATGCTCTGCTCTGGTGGATCGCAGTGGGCTGGGAAGGCAGCAGTGCAGGTGATGCAGGATTTGCTGGGGAGGATCCTACACTGCAGTGAGTGCTCAGTGCTGGCAGCCTCCCAGAGAAGCCCCTTGACAACATTCCCGCTTCGGGGCACTCGTGTGACTGGTTGTGAGCGCAGAGCCGCGAGCTACGAGGCAGCTCCAGGATACAGTGTGCAGCAAACAGGGAGGGAAGGGGAGGGATGTTCCTGCTGGCAAGTGTGTCAGTGCAGGGCTGGAGCTGATTGCTCACAGGCACTCCCTAGCCCTGATCGCTGCTAGAGATCTTCACTCTCTGGGGCTTCTCTTTATGCAGGACACAGGCACGAATCAGGTACAGGCTACCAAGGCTGGGGCTCTGTGCCAGCCATCTCCTTGGCCAGGCTGGTGTGACCCCAAGCAGTGCTGCAGCAGGAGTGCTGCCTGCCCCTGTTTTCCCTGGCTCTGGGCTGCCTGCAGGAAGCAGGGGAGCACAGTCTCCTCAACCCCTGCTCTGTGCAGCACTGCCACAAAGCCCAGGGGCTTCATATCTGGGCCGTGCTACATTTAGCATCTGTGGGGCCTCGCTGGGCTCCCGAGGGCCATTCTGTCCCTCCGATCAAGGGCACAGCTCTTCTGCAGCCTCCCTTCCTTGTCCCTCACAGATGGGGTGGAATGGGGCTGGGTTTGGCTTGGTGCAGTGAGGAGCAAACCTTTTGCAGCCCTCCTGTCTCTGGGGCAGGGGCCGAGCTGTGAGGCAGGTGAGCATCAGTCACTCCTTGGGCTGTGATCTCTGCAGCTCCACCACTGATTCCCAGATGCCCCTAACAGCCTTGGGGAGGGTGTCAGGGGTCTCTCCACAGCACGGCTGCCCCCAGCTCCTGTTGTCCATGTCCTTACATCACCTCTCCCCAGCAAGTGGCAGTGTGGGAGCAAATGGTTGCTGCATGGGCATTGTTTTGAGCAGGACCCGAGGTGTGCTGCTGTGCTGTGGTTCATGAGCAGGAGGAAAAGGGAGAGACTCTCCAATTCCTGTGTTTGGGATAGGCTGAGGGCAGGGCAGAGATGCTCCTCTTGGGAAGGATGTGCATCCACCTTTCTCCTAGAAGGGTGTCTGCTGCAGCAGGATGTCCTTGGGCAAGGCCAGGTTTTAATTGCTGCAGCATCACCAGACACCCGAGTCATGGTGCCCCTCACAGCCTCTGCTCCCAGCCTGCCTCCTGCAGCTACTGAGCTATTGGGAGCAGTGAATTTCCTCTCAGGGACCCCCACATGCCCTGGCTTTCTCTCCAGAGAGGATCCAGGGGCAGTTTGGCTGCTCTGAGCTCCCAGGGGAGCTGTCTGTACCCTGCTTCTGCCTGCTGCTCTGTCTGTCCTGCCGCATCCACTCGCTCCTGCCGGTGTCTGCACTGCTGTGCTGCACTGTGCCTGTTTGGCTGCCTCCTTGTCCCTCTCGCTGTCTGTCTCCCTGACTGACATCTGCCACTGCAAACACTGCCTGCCCCCCTCTCCGTTAGGTTTTCTCCTCCCCACCCCTTTCCTCTGGCTGCTATCCAGAGGCCTCTGCATTAGGTGTGATTTAGATGCTTTTCTCTGGTTTAGGGACAGCAGCCAGGCTGCAATCTGCAGCAAAAGGGAAAACCTCTGCAAGGAGCCTCCTGCAAATACCTAGGCAGGGCAGCGGCTGCCAGCACTGCCCAGATACTGCACACTCACACCTGCCTCCAGAGCCAGAGACTGAAAGGGAGCCCAAATCTCTCACAGAGGGATTTAGGCCCCTGCATGCCTCTAGAAGCCAGTCCTTGGAGCTTGAATTCCCTGGTTCGCTGTGCAATAGCTGCAGTTGAGGGTGGGGATGTGGAGGGGACACAGCTTGTGGAGATGTGAGGATAAATGTGAAAAGGACCCACGTGTGTGTGTGTGTGGTTGCGTGTGCTGCCCCACATCACAGCTGTGTTTGCATGTAGACCTTGTGCTTGCGATTATTCCCCCCTGACAACATTGCAGCATGCCTTGTGTCTGTATCTTTGCCTTGCATCCATCTGCTCCCAGTCTCGGTATCCTTCCCTGTTGTTTTGCCATGCCTCTCCTCCCATCCACAGCCAGCCCTGCCAGCCTGTGTGTGGCGTGTCATGCTGCCACAGTGCCTTCAATACCCCACTGTCACAAGGGTCAGCCCTCTGCCCTCCTCGTGGCAGCACACTGGGACCCTGCTGAACACTCCCAGGGCACCACAGGCCCCCTGGCAGCTTGGGGGGCTGTCCCCGTTTGGGCCAGCACACCTGCAGCCCATGTGGTGAGTGGGCAGCCAGGGCCAAGCTTCTGTAGAATTAGCAAAACCCCCTGCACAGCCAGCTTGCAAAACCTCAGCATTCGAGTGTCACCTGGGATCAGGTTCTGCTGGAGGAGAAAATGACTTTTATATCGACTTTCCCAGTGTCAGCCCTTTTAGCAGGGCCCAGCCAGAGCTGTGGGAGGGGGTGAGAGCAGGGCAGACCATCCCGTGTGTCTGTGCCTTCCTGGGATAGCTCTGGACCCAAACTCCCAGGGAAAACAGCTCCCTGCTGCTGCCTTCCTCTGCTGTCATGACCTTGCCAAAGAGCAGGGAAGAGGTCTTGTCCCAGGCTGCTTTCTGGTTCCAAAGCCATTTTGCCTGGGCAGAAGCAGCTCTGCTTATCCCCTTCCCAAACATGCTGATGGGAGCCTGTGGGGAGCAAAACCTTGTTGTGTCCTCATTGTCACCAGACCCGGGCCAAGAACTGAAGGTCTGTGTCCAGGGCCATCACAGAGAGAGGCTGTAGATGTGACACTAGGGGCCATGGCTTAGCCGTGGATTTGGCAGTATTGGGTTAGCAGTTGGACTCGATGGTGTTAAAGATCCTTCCCAAATTAAATGATTGTGTGATTCTTTGATTCAGCATTGTGAATCATTGATTCACAGTGATTTCCCACATGGAGGAGACCTGTGGTGACCTGGTGCAGAGTGGCCTCTTGGAGCACCTGAGCTGCTCTCATTTGGTGGCAGAAGATGGTACGTGCCCCCTCCTCAGCAAAGCCCACACCAAGCTCCTTTTCCCCTTCCCAACCATCCTCCTTTCCCAGCAAAACACCTCCCACGCTGCCGGGGAAGATGAGGGCTGGCAGCTCTTCCGCAAAATGATGTTCCCATGGCGATGGGGATGCGTCGCCCTTCCCGGGGAACATAAAGGGGGCGAGCCGCACCTTCCGCATCAGTGCGCGCCCCTTGTCCGGGGCGGGGGCGTCCGAGTCCCGCAGAGGCAGGGCCCCCCCGCACCGCCCCCCGCCGCAGGGCCGGGGGCCGAGCCTCAGTGACGCCTCCCGGTCCCCATTCGCTGGGTCCGCCCGCCCAGCCCTGCCCAGACTGCGGGAGCGCCGCGCCCACAGCCCGCCGGGCAGCCCCGGACAGCGCCGGCAGCCCCGCAGGCAGCGGGCAGCACCGGACAGCGCCCGCAGGTAGGCACCGAGCGCCCCGCGCGCTGCGGGGCCGGGAGCAGCCGCCGGGCTCGGGGCACAGCGCGGGGCTGCGGGCGGGGGAGGGTCCGCGGCCGCGGGGCGCGGCGGTGGCACCGGGGCCACCTCGCCCGGGGGATGCTCGGCCGGACGGAGCGCGCTGGAGGAGGGCACGGGCTCAGCTTCTCGCCCCCCACCGGTGCCGGTGCCCCCCACCCTCGGCTCGGGACTGCGGCATTCCCGGTGGGCGCGCCCCCGCGCACGCCCGCACCGCAGCCGCGCTCCCGCTCCGCGCTGCTGCAGGGGGGGAGCTCGCCCAGCCCGAGCCCTCCTGCCCCTCTCGAGGGTCGCCCCATCGCTTTTCCCTGCGCGCCGCGTCCCCGTGCACCCCCTTTGCTGGCAGCCCCCCCCCGGCACGGCCAGGCTCCTGCGGCTCTGCGTTCCCGCAGCCCACCAGCCCGGCTCTGCACGTCCCCATCCCCATCCCCATCCCTATCCCCGCAGCTCGTTTGTCACCCTGAGCCTGTGACGCTGGTGGGCACAGGGGGTAGGTACCTCCATGGTGTGACCCTGAGCAGGTTGGGACTTTGCCCTCTAAGAGTGAAGCCCCTCGAATGCCGCTGTCCCCCTGAGCCCTGTCCCTACGCCAAACCCCTGGGATCACGCAGGAGTGAGCGTTACCTGGCTTGCTCTGCTCCCAGCGCTGCTGGCAGGAGAACAGGGGTCCAAGGGCTATCCACCCAGAGCCTGGAAAATCTGAGTGTTTGGGCACATAGATGGGAGGAAAACCTGCTCTCTGGGAGCTTCTTTGCATGGATTTCCTGGAGGAAAGCCAGGCTATGACCTAGATAGTGTCCCAGGACATTTAAAAGGGAGAAGATTGGTGCTGGGAAATGACAAAGCAAGGGACAGAGGGACAGTTCCTAGGAATGCAGAGGTTCAAGCATTTACCCCATTGGCAACCTCTCGATTGTCAAGATCAGAGAGAAGGGAATTTTTATTCCTGGCCAAGCGTTAGGGTTCTGGATAAAGAGATTTTTTAGAGCTTCAGGGTGAGCAAATGGGTTTGGTATTTCCTTTTAGAACGTTATATGAAACACACAAAAATTGCGAAATAGAAAAATGCAGCTGGCTGTGGTACAGGCAATTCCCAGCTCTTCCCTGGATGCTTTGCCAGGCTCAGAGGGAGCAAACTGAGGGTCTGTTGTCCCCTCTGCCAGCCTGGAGTCACGAAGGGCTGGTTAGTCAGCTCCCCCTCTTGGACCTGGCCCTACATGGCCAGCCTGAGGGCTGACTGCAGGATGCTTGGTGCGTCCTTCAGCCCGGCTGCTGCCTCGCTGCTGCCCCGCGCTGTCCCTCCATTCCGCATGTCTGCGGCTGGATTCCCCACGCGGCCGCTTGGCCAGGCTGCAAACCTTTAATTGATTCCTTGTGGCTGCGTTGGGCCGACTGGAATCAGCAGCCCTGCTGTTTGGATGGCACATCACGGGCCCCTTACCCACACACACAGCCTGGAGAAAGGCAGGCACTGGGCAGGGACCCAGACAGCGGATGGTGCCACCCAAACCCTTTCCATCCCATGGCCAGGCAGGCTGAGTTCAACTCCTGGAGGCTTCATGCCATCCTTCAGCGGGCTTGGCTCGCTGTCCAGCTGCTGTGTCCCTCTTCCTCACTGCTCTTGGCCCCTTTCCCTCCCTGCATCGCAATGACTCATCCTTGCTGAGCTCACCCGCTGGAGCTGCTGGAGGACTGGCAGGGCAGGCGCCCACTGGCCCCCAGAGAGGGTCCCTCAGCTGGCAGCCCCCTCACTGTGAGCCACAGACCTCTGGTCAAGGTGTGCAGGCATTGGGGTGCAGCCTGGTTTCACCTGTCTAAACCTTGGCTGGCCATGGGGCAGAAGGGTGGGGAGGCTGGACATGCAGGGCCTTGCTGCAGGTCTGGCCATGCTCATTTAATGTCTGCTGGGGGGATCTGGACTGGGAAAACAATGTGTGGATGGGGCATTGCCTGGGGATGTGCAAAGTGATGCTGGGCAGACACACAGTGCCTGATTCCCCAGCGGGCTGCAGCGCCAGCTCGGTGCAGTGAATCAGACACTGGTGAGGAGGAGCAGACGCTGGAGCATCGTCTGTGCAGGAAGGGCAGCCTGCACCACCGAGTGCCCACACCCATGGGGCAGTGGCCTGGCTGACTGCCTCTCTCTCCCGCTGCCCAGGTTCCCCTCTCAGAGACAGCCCCCACCGGGCACCTCAGCAGCAAGATGAACCCCACCGTAGGCATCGCTGTCATCCTGACAGGTACATCCCTCCCTGCTCCCTGCTCGGCCCGGAGCAGCCTGGAGGCTGCATGGGCCTCCTCGGAGCACACTGTTCCCTGCCCAACCCCCTCGTGCCTCTCCCAGTCCTCCAGGCTGCCCACTGCCAGATGATCAAGGACCTGAGTGCCTGCCTGCTGGGCCAGAACCTGCGCGTGGACTGTCGCTACGAGAACAAAACCGACAACCCCCTGACCTACGAGTTCAGCATCACCAAGGACAACAGGAAGCACGTCATCCACAGCACCATCAGCGTCTCCGAGAACATCTACCGGAGCCGAGCCAACGTCACCATGCACAAGAACCTGGTGTGCCTCCACCTGCAGAGCTTCACCACCAGCGATGAGGGCATCTACATGTGCGAGCTGAGGGCCACCAACGACTACACTGGCAATCAGATAAAGAACATCACTGTTATCAAAGGTGAGACAGGCAGGGGCACCTGGCCTCAGCCCTTCCCACCTGCTCATTGGCTTGGCAGGGCCAGCAGAGAGCACCACAACTCCCTGAGCTCCATAAATATGCCCTGACCCTTACACGCCCTTCAGGTGGGACTCACTCTACCCCATCTCACAGCACTTTTCCTGCCTCTCTTGGGTCCCACCTCGGGCACATTGCCTAGGTATCCTCCCATAGAGAGGACAGTGGGGATCCTTCACACTACAGCACACAGGAGCAGTCCTCTATATGCAGAACTTTGTCTCACCTGGTGCCCATCCACTTGTCACCTCAGTCAGGCACAGGCAGGGTTATGCTTCTCAGGGTCCCAAAAAATATTTGCTACTACACACTGGGAGGGAAACAGGCCAGGATGGGGCGTGCTGCATTTCTGGGACAGAGCAAAGGCAAGAAGCTGTGTTGCAGTACCATTAGAACTCCCAGCCTGAGCCCCATTCCTGAGGGATTTCATTGCCTCTCTTCTCTCCCTCCCCATTCCTCCTCCTCACAGACAAACTGGAGAAATGCGCCGGCTTCAGCCTCTTGATCCAGAACACCTCGTGGCTCCTGCTGCTGCTCCTTTCCCTGCCTCTCCTGCAAGCCGTGGACTTCGTGTCCCTGTGAAAGGCGAAGCACACACACACTCCCAGCGCTCGCACACACACGCACACACACACCGAGCACCCCAGCCACCCCGCCTTCCTCGCAGCCCCTGGAAAAGAGAAGCTGAAGCGTCTGGAAGCCGTGAAACCTCTCTGTGTTATCTCTATTTAGCCGTATATTAACGCTAACCACCGTCCCGTGCCGAGGCTCACCATCCCACGCACACGCGCCCCGCTCCGAAGCATGGTGGCTCTGCTAGGCAGCGTTGCTTCTCCCATGGCGCCTCCCCGCTCCGTAGGCTGGCTGGTTTGCTTGTGCTGGGAGCACTGGAGGCCTCAGCCTCGCTTGTCCCATCCCTTTAACTCTTGGGGTTTGCCTGTTCCCAACTGGGCAAAGACAGCTGGATTGGCAGGTAAGAGAGAGGGGTGATGTGAGAGCATGCGGAGGGTGCCCGTGGTGGGTGCTGTGCCCGTGGTGGGTGCTGTGCCTGTGGCCCCTGGAGGTGACAGGGCTCCTGGTGTCCCCACCCACCCTGCCTGCCACCCAGGTGACCGATTCCTCACCCTGCTCCTCTCAACCTGAGCTGCCGCAGCTGGGAGAGGGCAATAAATTACTCCTGTCTCAGTGAGCAGGGGAGCCATGGGATACTGCTGGGCCTGGCAGGATGGGGGGAGAGAGGGGAACAGATCTAGGAGACACCATGAACCCCCTCTGCCTCCTTAGGGCTCCTCTGGGGCCCTGGGAACAGGCTCAGTGCAAATGTGCTTTGGCAACAAGTTTTTCCTGATCTGTTTCTTACAGCTGAGCTGAAAGTGAGGCCTCCTCCAGACAGCACCTGGTACCTTTGGGCTGCCCGAGCCAGACACCACTCGCTCTCCCTGGGGACCAGCCCTTAGCTGTGACGAGAGAATTGCTGCCAGCACCAGTGGAGGCAAGCAGAGCCTCTCTGAGCTAGCCACAGCCCCACTGCCCTCCCCAGGACCCTCAGAGCTGCACCCAGGATGGCTGGTGGGGAGGGGGTTCCCCTCTGGGAGTGTGACCCCATAGGGACTTCCCTGCACCGGCACCTTGTCTTCCCTAAGGGAACATCTGGGGACCCCAGTCCTTCCTCATGGAGAGGCAGAGCAGTCTTCCTCCAATCCCACCGTGCTCCTGGGAGGAGCCCGTGTTCCCCCTCCCTTCTCCCTCCTCCCTTTCAGCATTTCCCTGTCTCCCTTTTAAGAGCAGCAAAGGACAGAAGGGCAGCCCACAACCTCGGTAAGGCCAGGATGGCGCCAGGGGTTGGCGAGAGCGGGGACAGGGATGGCCAGCACAGCTCAGATCTGCCAGCCCAGGGCTGCCCAGATGCCCACGGGACCCCGAGGAGCCTCACCCAGGGGAGGGCACAGGGAAAGGAAGAGGCAGGCAGGAGCATCCAGGTGCATGGGGTGAACCCCAGCTGTGCCACCCGTGCAGCCACGGCTGAGAGCAATACACAGCAGCTGCTCCCCACTCCTTGCTCCTCTCCAGAGCTGCTTCCGACCCCCGTGCCCATCCCCTGCCCATCCCTGCCTGCTTGCTTGCTGTCTAGTGCTGCTGAGGCCGTGCCCAGCTGAGGCCTGGCTGTGCCCAGCGCCCTGGGCGTGCTGGTGAGCGCCGGGGCAGGCGCAGAGCCCAGCGGCAGAGCGTGGACGCGGCTCGAGTCTCATTTTTTTGTGAACATTTGTAGTTGTTTCCACAGCTTGTCGTCAAAGAAATTCTGTTAAGGGAAAAGGAAAAAAAGTGGAAAAAAAGAACCTTATGAAAAGCAACAACAACAACAACAAAAAAAACCACCTTACCATCCAGGAGTGTTCCTCTGTCTGCACAATAAAACCCTACCTAGGTTGTGTGTTGGAGCCATGGGCGCCCGTGTGTGTGGCGGTGGGGATGGGGGCTGTGTGGGGATGGGCACCAGGACCTGCTGAGGGGTACAGCCCCCCAGGCATCCCCCCTGTGCCTCCAGCACCCCAATACCTGCAGGAGAGAAGCAGGCAGAGGGGCAAGACTCGACTTTCCTGGGCAGGGCAACTCCCTGGAGTGTGGCACCCTGCACCCAGACCCTTTGTCCCCATCCCTGTCCCAAAACCCCCAGTCCATCCTAGAGGCCACCTACTGCCCACGGTGGTGGCAGGAGACCAGGTCTGGTCCTGGCCCATCCATCCTCTGGGGAGAGAATTGCCAGGGATGGAAGTGGCCATGGGAGGGGGCCACTTGTCCCAAAGCTCCTGTGCCCGTCACACCAGGGTCCTGCTGGAGCCCCCGTGCCCACACTCTGCCTGGGGGGCTGCCAAGGGCTCCCGTGTCCTCTGGAGCAGCCACACACTGCCCTGCCCAGGGTCAGGATGCTGCCCTGGCACCAGGAGTCACGAGCAGCAGCCTGCCACCACCCCCTAACACCATTGGTGACCCTGCGCCACCTCCCAGAGCAACGCCCCGACGCGTCCCTCCCTGTTTAAGGGCTGGAGCCAGACGGGAGGGAGGGAGGAAGATGCCACCCTAATTACATCCCTCCCATTATCCCCGGCAGGTGCTCGCTGAGTCACGGCCACGCAGGTGCCGTAGCCTGGGCGGGTCAGGCGTCCCGGAGCGGTGCCCCGGTGTCCCCATGGATCCACGAGGGGTGGTCACGCCATGCCAGCTGCCCCATGCCCAGCTTTGCTGAAGGTTTAGGGGGCTCTTCTCCCTACATTTCACCTCAAGGGGGGCAAAACCCAATCCTGCTCCTCCTCTCACCCTGATTCTCTACTCCAGACCTTGCTGGCAGCCACGACCACCCCTTTTTGTGCCTCCCTTACCCTCCACACACCAAGTCGTGTCCCCCCCGCCGGCTCCCTCCCTTAACCCTCCCTCCATCCTTTCCCTCCTGGACCTCGATCTCCCTCCCCAAATCTCTCCCTTCCTCACGCTCACCCTCAGTCCTCCTCCTCCATCGCCATAGCCCCCACTGCCCCCGCAGCCTCCCCTCGGGCCACCCCCTTGCCATGGGCCACCAGCCCCCCCAGGTTCGCGTCCCCTTTAAGCCTCCCCAAGCTGGAATGCGAGAGGAGCATTTCAGCGCCCTGTGAGGTCAGATAAAGACACTATATTTATCTGGCTGGTAACCTGAGCCCTGAATTTCTGCCGTGGTGTTTTTACGCGGCCCCACAGCCCTCGGGCTCGGCCCCCTCCGGCCACTGCGCTCCCTCCCCGGGTGGAGGGGCTGAGCCGGGGGTCTCCTGTCCCCTGCGAAGGGCTCGGCTGCTGCCCATCTCCGCACCGCCCGTCTCTGAAGCTCCCCAAGGAGGCAGGATCAGCCCAAGGGCATCACCAAATGCCTGGCTGGTCGCCCCTCGCCATGCCCTGAGCAGCCATCGGCCACCCGCGCCACATGCAGGTGAGTGCAGGTGGGGACAGCGCCCCGGGGAGGGGGACACGGAGACAGACAAAGGTGTCCCCCTCTTCCTTCGGGGGAGAGGTTTCTCTCCAGGGAGAAGGTTCCGAGTTCACACACAAAATCCTGGCTTTGCGCCCTCCTCGGCACCCTCCTCGTCCCCCAGTGTGGGCAGGGCACCTGCCCGAGGGTCCCTTCTATTTTTTTGCCACCCACAGACCTCAAAGCAGTAATTCATGCCCCGGGTCTCACGTCAGGGTCCCCGGTGGGTTCGGGGTTTTGCTGCCCGGGAATAGCAGGTTCTGCAGCAGGGTGGGGATGTGTCAGCAGCACAGAGTGGGGCCGGGGCGGTGACTCTTGGCCATGTGGGGTGAGCTGGGGGGTTCTCAGGCCCAGGGAAGGGCCCTGGCCAGGCTGGTCCCTGCTGGGTGAGTCACCTTGGGCAGGGCCTGTCACTTTGGGGGGTGGGAATGGTGGGGGGCAACGGAGGAGCTGGGCTGTGACAGAGGCACTGCAGTCCCCATCTGTCAACAAGGGTCACTCCAGTCCCTTCCAGGCAGCAAATATTTTGTGGCACATTCCCCCCAGGGCTGCTTGGGGTCACCCTTCTTAGAAGGAATTGGACACCAGGAGGATTCTGTGCCTCGTTTCCCTTGGGGAATGGGCAGGAGGCTGTCCCACCCCACTCAGCTGGACACAGAGCCCCTCAACCCCAAAGCACTCGTACCCTGAAGCGTGCAAAGTGCCTCACACAGGGTCTCCTCTGTGCTTCCACCACGGCAGAGTCCTGGGAGCTCCCACGTAACCTCCAGGCTGGGACATTGTGTCTCAGGGGACAGGGGACACAGCTCCGAGCCTGCGTAAGCGAGAAGCAGCTGTGCTGTGACACCTTGGATGGTGCCAGCGCTGTGTAAGCTGAGCTGAGCCCGCTCTGGGGCTCCGTGGCCACCGAGGGGGACAGCTGGCACCAGGCACGGGCAGGACAGAGGGGACACCTGCCACTGGGTACGGGCAGGACAGCAGCTGGGGACAGAGCAGGGCTCTGCTTCTCTGCCTTCAGAGTGAAGGGTTTGCCTCCTCACTTTGAGCAGAGATTGCCAGGGAAGTGCCAGGGCAGGACTCCCCAGTGCCCCGAGGAGCCCCTAGGTGTCCCTCTCCCATGTGGTGGCGCCTCTCCTGCCCGGCCCCGTGAGCGCAGACCGGACATTCCTGTGCCTCAGCTTCCCCTGACACCCCGGGAGGATGATGAGGGTGCAGGAGGCCTGACTCAGCCGTGCCGGCCCCAGGGCTTTGCCAGGCAGCAGGAAAGCTCAGCACAATGACGGGTAGGGAGGGGCCAGGCAGCCCAGGAAGCGCTGGGAGGAACCGGGGTTTTCTCACACCCCCTCAGCTCCTCTGGCTCCTGGCACGCTCCGCTCTCCCGCCGCCCTGGGGTCCGCTCGGATGTGACACGGGGACCTGGAAGCACAGGCAAGCCTGGCAGATGTGACATTCCTCCATGGTAAGGCCTCTCTTCCCAAGGAATGGGATAGCTCCCGTGTCTGGGGCCGGTGCTGGCTCCTGACCCTGCATCCCTCCATCGGCTGCTCCGCATCCCCAGGGCAGGTGCTGCCCTTGGAGACTTGTCCTGCTGCCAGGAGCTCCTGCTGCCCTCCTCTCCCCAACCTGGTGCTCTCCTGATGCTGCTGGCGCCAGGAGAGAGCGTGGGCACCTGGCAGGGGACGATGGCGTGGGGCTGTCCTGGCACTGTCCCAAACCAAGATCATCTCTGCTGGCGAGGAGGATGGAGAGCAGGGGCAGTCGCTGTGCCAGGCTGCTCCGTGCCCCAGCAGGGCAGGCAGCCAGGCATGTGCTGCTCCCTGGGAGCCCAGGGGCTCCGTCATTCCCATCCTGGCACTCGAGTGCCAGTCTCTTGGCTGGGGTCCCACTCCCTGTGAGCGAAATTCCCCACTGTCCATGTCAAATCCTGACTGGCAGAGCCCCGCTCCTGGTGAGGGCGTCCTCAGCCAGGCTGGGGAGAGCCGAGCCGGGTGTTTCGTAGCTCCCTTGCCCGGGAGCAGATTATTCACCCTTCATTCTCCGTCCCCAAACAGGTCTGTGCGCTCCACCTCGCTGCTGCTTGTAAATATTTCCTTCTGCAGGGTGGGATGGCTGTTCCCTGGGCAGTAACCTGGCTGTAAAGCCAGGCTGCCTGCCAGAAGCCCACGGGGGCTGGCTGCTGTCTCTCAGCACCCCCTCCTAGAAGCATTCCCGGGGCGTTTCCACGCTGAGCCTGCGGGGTTTTGAGCAGGAGGCTGTGCCCCCCAGGGCCAGGCTGGCAGTGACCCTCGTGCCACGATCAGTGCCCATCCCCAAGCCTGGGTACACCCTCGGTGCTGCAAGGGACGGGCCAGGCACAGACTCTGGCACCTCCTGGCTTGGAGCTGGGCCAGAGCCCGCCCCGGCTGGGCTGGGAAAAGCCTCTGAATCAGGGTCATCTCCCGGGTGACTGGAGACTCTCGGAGCCACATGAGCCGCTGTCCTGCCAGGGAAGGGACACCAGTCACCCCGGGAGCTGAGCACCAGCAGCGCCAGGGCAGAGGAGCTCGGCTGGGTCCTGCCTGCCCCAGTGGCACCCACAGCCCCAGCACAGGTAGGGATCCAGCCATCAGCCTGCCAGCCGGGGTGCTGAGGGCACACTCTCCTCCAGCTCCCGGCAGCCCGTGTTTGGGGGCTGCTGGCTGCCACAGTGCCCTGTCCCTTCTCTGGCTTGGCTCTGGGGGCCTCTGTCCCTGTCTCTGTGTGCTCCTCCCCTGCCCTGTGTGGGAGCCACCAGCTCTCTGTGGGCACTGAGTGCTGGCCGTGCCCGGCTGGCAGGGGCACGGCTGCCACCTCACCAGGAGGACTCTTAGTTTGAATTACTGATGGGGGCACAGGGCGCACGGCCATGGCAGGGAGACAGGAAAGCTGCTCAGATGCTGACCTTGCCTCAGTTTCCCTCTCACTGAAGTGCCAGCCCCTTGCCAAGCCCCAGCACTCCCTGTGAGTAACCAAGGGAAGGTGCTGACTGGATCAGCCCATCCCAGCTGCCTGTCTCAGCCAGAGCTGGGCCTGAGCATCATCCTGTGACCAGGCCACTGGGGATATCTCTCCAGGCCCAAGAGTGGGACAGTCACAGGATGGTGTGGCAGGGATGCCAGGGCTGGGGCAGAGGTGGCTGCTGATGGGGCTGTTGGGTGATTCTGGCAGTGCCCTGGGTTCCCTCCTGTGGTTTGAGGTGCCCGGGGGCATGGTGTGGCAGTGCCAGCCAGGTCCTGCTGTCTCAGGCTCTCCAGGAAGGCTGGCAGGTGGCAGGAGCCATGGCCACACTGTCACCAACAGCCCCTGGATGCCCTCAGTCTGCCAGAATCTCCAGGGGAGGCAGGAGCTGCTGGGTGGGAGCTGGTGTTGTGCTGACCAGGGCCTGTGGAATTGATCCCCGAGCTCTTCCCTTGCAGCCGATGCCTCCAGGACAGCGTGCCGAGCCCCAGCCTGCAGCATGTCCCAGCTCTCCTCCACCCTGAAGCGCTACGTGGACTCCTCGCGCTACGCCGAGAGCACCTACAGCAAAGCGCCCAGCGGCTACAGCTCCTACAGCTCCTATGGATCCACCCTGTCCACCGCCTACGCCGACAGCGACAAAATCGGCTTCAAAGCCAGCTACCTGCCCTCCCCCCGCTACCACCACGCTGGGGGGCTGTCCCCCACCTCTGGCTATGACAGCGGCCGGCTGTACCCCGACCCCAGCATCCGCCTGAGCCCCTCGTACCTGCGCACGCAGCCGCAGCGTGGGCTCAGCGGGGGCGCCTGCTACACCTTCAGCGGCACCCCCGGCAGCCCCACGGGCTACCTGCCCTCCGCAGCGCCCCTCAGCCGCCACAAATCCATCAGCCACTCGGACCTGGCACGGGAGTTCTCGGGGCTGCACACCTCAGACAGCGCCTACCTGCCCGCGGCCGGCGCGCTCAGCACCCGCGCCCGGCCGGAGCACGGCAACCTGCAGGGTCTCTACCAGGCTGCCGCCCACTCCGACTACGTCCGTGGCTACCTGGAGAGCTACGGGAGGAAAAGCCACCATGGCAGCCTCTCCACTGGCCACCTCAGCCCCTCTCAGGCCATCCTGCCGCCGTCGGGCACCCACTGTGCCAGCCAGCCCTGTGAGAGGAGCGATGAGCACTGCGATGTGTCCGCACAGGACCCCACGGTACGTGGGGCTGCCTGGGGTGGGGGACACAGCTGTGATGGGGAGGGATGTGGGATGTGCTTGTGGTGAGCTGAGGAGCCCCAGGCACTCAAACTCTGCCTGGGAACCTGGGTGTGCTGCTCCGTGCCTCGGTTTCTGTGTGTGACCCTCTGAGATGCCCTT
This sequence comes from Ammospiza caudacuta, assembly GCF_027887145.1. NCBI lineage: Eukaryota > Metazoa > Chordata > Aves > Passeriformes > Passerellidae > Ammospiza > Ammospiza caudacuta. Next base: position 7,302,446 of record NC_080615.1, read on the forward strand.
GCTGGCACAGCAGTCCCTGCTGGAGCTGCTGAGGCAGCCGTGTGAGGGCGGGTGGGTGTCCTCTGAGGGGCACCTCCCCAAGGAGGCAGGATCAGCCTGTGCCCAGGATTGTGCCCGCTGCACTTTCTGCATGCATGTGACAGCAGGTGATGGCTCCCATGAGGGGCTGACGAGGATTTCCTGCTGCCTCATCCCAGATAGGGAAGGTGACATGAGCAGCCTGGGCACTCATCCTGCTGGGACAGCTGGTTTGGCTGGTGCTGGCTCTGCCACAGCGACTCGGTGCCCAGCGATGCCAGCTCCCTGGCACCATCCACTGCTGCCAGTTTGGGGCTCTGTGCCCCAGCCTGTGTGGCACCAGGGGTTCCCCCTGGCAGTACCACCCACACGTGCTGGCAGGTACTCGGTGCCCCGTGTCCCCATCAGCGCTGCAGTGTCCCCAGAGCCCCAGCCTGGGCCGGGAGCAGGCACCGCACACTCAGCCCGTGCAGGGGAGCAGCCTGGTAATTTTCCACTCAGGTTTCCTTCCAAGATCTGGCCAGGCTCTGCCTGCATTGTCTCCCGCTGTCTTTCCAGTCACCCTCCATTCCCCCATGGTCTGACCTGCCCTTTGCTTCCCTGCCTCTCTGTCCCACCGCCATCTGCCAAACCACGAGAAATCCTGTCCTGCTCGCAGGGAGGCAGAAAAGAATCCCCCAGCATTTTTTCCATTTGAAGCCAGTGTTCCCACATCCCTCTCTGTGCCCCTTCCCCAGTGCCTTCCTCCACAGAACCACCTTCAGCGGTGCCCTGCCGTGGTGTGGGACCCCCTGTGCCCACCTGCCTCATGCCTGGCCCCCAGTCCTGGGGTGAGGGAGCGGGTTGGGGAGTCAGGGCAGTGGAGGATCAGTGCTGTGGAAGGGAGTTCCTGCCTCCCCCTCCCACACCAGGCCCTGCTGGGGGGCTCCAAGGGGGGATCCAGCAGCTGCTGCAGCCACTGGCGGCTCTCGTGAAAGCCAGCACTGCCACTGCAGTGTTCCCACCCCATGTGCCCACACATTGCTGTGTGGGGTGCCAGCCTGCTCCTGTGGGGCAGCAGGGACTGTGCAAGTCCCCAGCCCACAGTCTGCACATGAACCCAGCCTAGGCTGATGGGTGGCAAAGGTGGCAGAGGGCGCTGGGACAGACACCCATGCCAGGGCAGGCCAGGTCAGTGACACTGGCTTAGGTTTCCTCGGTGCTTTGATGGGCACACCTGCTGTTTTCCATTGCTGTGGTTTATTCCCTCTCTTTCCCAAGCCGGGACACAAATGTCCCGGTCGTAAACCAGAGCTGGCTGCCTGTGGCCGTGCCAGGTGCCGGAAACAAGCGCAGGCTGCAGCCCCGGAGCTGCCATCCGTTCTGCCCCACTGCCCAGCCCCGAGGGCAGTGTCAGCAGCACCCGCTCCTGACGCAGCCAGGCCACAGCGGGGCTGGCCCCACGCCTCCTCCCGTCCCTTTTTCCATCGCTGCCTCCCGCCTCTGCACCAGGGAAACCGCCATGCAGAGGGGTTTGCAGCCATCAGTGAGGGTGTCTCTGTGTGTCCCTACCCTCACCATCACTTTGTGCCTCAGTTTACCCTGTGGGCAAGGGGAAGTGTGTGAAGGTGTGATTTCAGCAGGGGGCTGTGCCTGCAGAGCTGCAGGGCCATGCTGGCTCCTGGGAAGGGCAGTGTGGTGAGGGGCAGGACTGGAGCTGTGCCGGCCCATTAACCACCCTGGGTGTACATAGGGTCAGAAGGCCAGGGCCACCCACAAAACGCCGGCAGCTCTCCGCAGTCCCATCCTGAGCAGCTGACGTCCCTGGCCCGCAGCCAGTGGCTGGCTGGCCCTGCCTGCTGCCGCGGTGCCAACCGGGCCTGTGGCAACCTCTGCCCGCGGCAGAAGGTCACCGCTGCAGAGGGGCCAGCTGAGGGCAGGGACCTGCTCTGGGTGATGCCATCCCACCGGGTGTCCCCTTCTCTCTCCCGCTCCAGCCTCGCCCTCAGAGCCTGCGCGCTGCTCTCTGGCTGGAGGGGAATTTGGTCCTTAGCCCAGGGCACTCGATGTCACTGGGACACGAGGTTGAACACGGGATGTGGCTGAACCGCCCTCTTGCCATGGAACCGGCTCAGCCAGCACGGTGCATCCTCATGGGGAGAGCTGCCCCAGCTCCCTGCACAGTGCTCAGGGCTGGCTGTGCCCATCCTGCCCGCGTGGTACCACCTGCACTGCCAGGCAGGATGGCAAGAGACCTGGATTTTGGGGAGCTGTGCCACAGCCTGGAGGCCCAGGGTTGGAGGATTTTGGGGAGCTGTGCCACAGCCTAGAAGCCCAGGCTGTGCCCCAGGCAGGGCAGGAGGGCGTGTGCCCCTCCGTGCACACCGTGTCCCCGTGTGTGTACGCCGTACACAGCGCGGGGTGTGTACATGTACACACGTGTGAGCACGCGCAGGCCGCGGTTACGACAGTCCTCCCGCTGTGATGCAAAAGAGCCCTGCAGATGAATAACGCTGCAAGATGCCTCCTCAGATATTTTTGCTGGTGCCAAAAATAGTCTCCCTGCCTTCCTCCCTCCCCTCCCTCCGTCCCCAGCCAGCCCCTCCGCTGCTTGACAGAGAGGCTGCATCTGCAGCCAGCAGGATCCAGCAGCCCCTGCCTCTGGATGAGGGTGTTTTGGGGGCTCCAGAGGAGGAAAGAAGGCTCTGTTAGAGCCCTCTCGGTGAGGTTGGAGGCTGTGGCTCTGTCAGAGCAGCCCAGCCCCACTCCCTGTCCTGGTTGCCCATGGAAATTTCCCTGAGCAGGCAGAGAAACACCTGGGCACGCAGAGCAGGCGCAGGGCTCCGGCGCTCGTCCTGCCGCGGTCAGAGGGGTGAAGCAGCGGGAGACGCAGGACGAGGACGCAGGACAGCCGGGCTCCCTGCCAGTCCCCGCATCTGCCCTTGCTGCAGGAGAAGAGCTGGAGCCCTGCCCGTGCCGTGCCTCAGTTTACCGAGGGGAGACGCCAGGTGGGGTCTTTGCTCCACGTAGGAATTGCGGGGAGTTTTTCCCCAGCTCAAGGCACTGAAATATCCCCTGAGCTCAGCGCTAATGCAGCCCCTAAAGAGGGGGGTTCCCCCAAAATGTCACTGCCTGGGAACCTGGCATTGGCACTGCAGGAAAGGCACATGCCCAGGAGCCCCACAGCCCGGTGTGACAGCCCGCAGCCCCTCTCTGGCTACAGGCATCGCCTGCACCCACATGCCGTGGGGCTGTCCCACTTTTACCCCGGCAATTTTGGCGACTAACCCCCAGTTAGGGATCTCTGCTCCCTGCCCGGTGCCTGTCCGGAGCACAGCGTGCCCAGGGCCGGACAGCCGGTGCCACCAGCTCTGGGCCCGCCGAGCTGCGAGCAGGGGGGAGCACTGGGGGGGCAGGCGCTGCTCCGGCTGCCGCCTCTCCCCATTCCCCATTGCCCCCGCGGTGCGCGCACGGTGCCGGTGTCGGGGTGCGGCAGCCCCGCAGACAGAGATGCCGAGAGGGCACCGCTGTCCCCCCGCAGCCCCCCGGAGCCGGGGCGGTGTCGCCGCCCCGTTCCGGAGCGTGTCCCCGGGGCAGAGCCGCCCCTCGCGGGCCCCCCTGGCTCCGGGCGCGCTGTACCACGCGGTGCGCGGGGGCTGGCCGTCACCGAGCCGTCACCGAGCCGTCACCGAGCCCGGCTGCCGCCTCTCCACCCATTTGATGTCAGAGGCGCTCAGGTGCCGTCAGCCCCGCAGCCGGCACCGGCTCCGGCCCCGCACGCCCAGCACGGGGGGCTCCGCGCCTGACCCCGCGCCCCCGCCTGCAGCCGGCCCCGGGCAGCCCGGCCGGTGCCCCCTGGCTCCCCGCTGCCCCCGGCTGCTCCCTGCCGTCCTGCGGTGCCCGCCGGGGCCACCATGAGGGACTCGTACACGGTGACGCTGCCCGAGGAGCCCCCCGCGCTCCCCGACCTTCACAAGGACCTGCGGCCCCGCGCCTCCATGCCAGGGTCCCTGCTGGTCTCCACCTTCGTCGGGCTCGTCCTCAACAAGACCAAGGTACGAGATGCCCGCAGCCCCCATGCCCCGGCTTGGGGGCAGAGAAGGGGCACCCCCTGCCTGCCCTGGGGAGCGTGGAGTGCCCTGTGCCATGCCCCGTGCCCGAGAATGGGGTGGCAGGGGGTGGGTGCCCTCCCGGCTGCCCGTGGGGATGGCGTGTCCCCGTGTCCCACAGGGTGGCACGGAGCAGGTGGACTGCACGTGTCAGGACACCTGGGTTCCTCTCCCAGCCCTGTCCTTGCAGTGACCTTGGCCAGGTCCCCGTGTCCCACCACAAGGAAGGGTCTGCTGGCCACGCTGAGCCCCTTGGCAGTGCCATGGGAGTGAGCTTGGCTGTCCCCAGGGCCACAGCACCGGGACAGATCTCTCCTGCAGGGATGGCAGAGCAAGGGGCAAGGAGGGCAAGGTCTGAGCACTTATGTAAGTCTGGCTGCTCTGGTTCTCCTGCTGCCCCAACATGCTCCTGGCATGTGGACCTGGATGGGGCAGGACGGTGAGGATCTTGTCCCTTGTCCCCACCGCCTGTCCCTTGTCCCTGTCCTGCAGTGCAGCCTCGGGGAGTCCCCAGCCGAGCCGCGTGAGCCAGCTCTCCTTCAGCGCCTCTGAGCATGTCGTGTCCTAGATAAAGCCCTGTACGGGAGAGGGGGATTAGCTGGAGTTGAGTCACCCAGGGGAGGGAAATCCAGAGGGGGAAATAACACCTCGGTGCACACAGGGCTTGTGCCAGGCTAGGGGAGCACCTGACACCCCCTGCCCAGCCCCAGCCCTCCCCTGGGGTTGTTCCAGGCTCTGGGAGGACAGCCTGGGACCTGGCTGTGGGGGAATGCAGGATCTGTGGGGAGGTTTGCACCCACATGGGCAGGACTGGCCGGTCCCTCCTGGCACAGGGCAGGAGCTGCCCAACCAGGGCAACTGGACAAGCCCGTCCTGGTGGGGATGGCTGGGGCACACTGGGGCAGCTCCTGGGAGTTGCTGCTCCCCCCTGGCACCGTGACCTTCCCTGGGGTAGTGGTGGGGACACGAGCAGGGCCTTGGGGCTCACATCCTCCAAGGGATGGATGTAGGCTGCTGGGACACTGGCCCACCTCTCCTGCCGCCATCTGCGCAGGGACCAGAGCCAGGCCGGCTCCTCCAGCCGTGGCATGGCACTGACCTGTCACATCCTGCTGGCACCCTGTGCCCAGCTGAGCCTGCCTCCAGCCCAAGAAGGCGCCTGGCACTTTTGGACAGCCCCCTGTCACTTGGGCAGCCACATCTGGGGACATCCCTGTGCTCTGGACACTGCGGGGACACCCGATGGCACAGAGGGCAGCCGGTCAGAGCCACGCGTGCCCACGCAGGGCGGCCGGGTCCCCGCTGGTGCCGGTCCCTGCCGCGGTGGGTGATGCCTGCGCCGTCGCTAAGGAGCACATGTAACTGGATCTGGGTTATTTTGGGCTGCTGTCAGGGCTGGGTGCTCAGCACCTCCCACACACACACCAGCTGCTGCTATTTCGGAGCTGCTGGGCCCCCTCCCCTCCTCTCGCCTCCTCTCCTCCTCCTCAAGCCTCAGGTGGGCAGCTGGGGCGTTTGCCTAAGGATCCTTAAACCCTGGACATCTGGAGAGCACCATCAGCAGCCTGGCCCTGTCAGACCCCCACCCTGCTCTGGCGAGGCTCATCCTGCTGCCCCCCAGTGCAGGGCTGGGAGCAGGACCCCTGGGCTCCCACCAGTGCCCCCCACCAGCATCCTGACACCCCTAAACCCCTCTGTGCTCTTGGTCTCTCCAGCAAAGAGTGATGATGGTTCCCAGCCCCAGCATCCAGCTGCCCATGCCCATCTTTGCTTTTCCAGGCTCAGGGAGCACCAGGAATTGTCACCCCATGGCACAGGTGCAGCACAGCCAGGGCTGGGAAGGCACCACTGGGCACACAGCCCTGTTCCCTGGGCTGGGTTTGCACTTTCCCAGGTGGACTTTATCCCGCAGAACAAGACAGCTATGCCAAAGTCTGGGCTGCGCTCGTGCAGGGTGTCCTGGAGGGGATGGACACCTGGCACGAGGCAGGCACGCAGTGACAGGGCACTGTGCTCCTCCTGCAGCGTGGGACAGGCACAGGGCATTGCCATGCCCCGGTGTCCCCAGGGGAGGCAGCCTGGGTGCCAGCCTGACCTGCAATCCAGGGCATGGGGCAAAGGCATTGCCAGGCAGGGAGAACTTTGAGCCCTGAGCATAGTCCTGGGCCAGCAGGATGGGGCAGGCCAGCCATGGTTTGTCACCAGGCTCTTGGCCCAGAGAGCTGCTCGGTGCCGGCTCTGCCCATGATGTCACAGCGGGATGGGGCCTCTCCTTGCACCTGAGGGTCTGCTCCACGGGCAGCTCTGTGGCACCATGGCCTCGCTGGGCTGCCCACAGGCATGGCCAGCCCGCCACCCTCCCAGCACTGTTCCCTCTCTCTGCAGAGCTCCAAGGCCGTGCAGGGGCTGACCGGCCTGCGGAACCTCGGCAACACGGTGAGTGTGTCCCCAGGCCTGTGGCTCACACCTGTGGGGCAGGGGGAGCCCTGTGCCTTCACCTCACCCTGGCAGCTCCCTGCACCCCTCTCCCCACGGCGCTTCCCCTGTCCTGTGCCCAGCCCAGGTGTCCCCCTGCCATGGCCTGCCTCTCTCTGCTTCCCGTTGCCATGGTTTTCTCTTCTGCCTCCCCCAGTGCTTCATGAACTCCATCCTGCAGTGCCTGAGCAACACCAAGGAGCTGCGGGATTACTGCCTGCAGAACCAGTACCTGCGGGACCTCAACAACAACAGCCGCATGCGCACGGCGCTCATGTCAGGTAACTGCCCAGCCCCGGGGACTGCGGGGGCTTCCCTGCAGCAATCCCTGCAGCAATTCCTGCAGCACATCCCTGCCACACCCCACGTCCTGCGGGACCCCCACCCAGAGCTCCACGCTCCTCCTTGGGCTGCCCCAAGTGGAGGATCAGGCTGTGAGACCCCTGAGCTGTCCCCATGGGGACATGGCCGTGCCACCTCCTCTGCTGAGCCGCCTCTCTGCCTGCAGAGTTTGCAAAGCTGATTCAGCTGCTCTGGACCTCATCCCCCAATGAGAGCGTGAGCCCCTCCGAGTTCAAGACACAGATCCAGAGATACGCCCCACGCTTTGTCGGCTACAAGTAAGGAAGGGGGGTGGCTGCAGGGTGGTGGGGGGAGCTGAGCCCCCTGCAGCCTCTCACTGGCCGTGCCCCGTGTCTTGCAGCCAGCAGGATGCACAGGAGTTCCTGCGGTTCCTGCTGGACGGGCTGCACAGCGAGGTGAACCGCGTGCTGGTGCGGCCCCGGGCCAGCACCGACACCCTGGATCACCTCCCGTAAGTGCTGGCACCGCACAAACCCCAGAGGAGTTCACTGCCCGCAAGGCCAGCACGGGGACAGTGACCTCACAGGTCCCTCTGGGCTGGGTGGCAGAGGTGGTGTCCCCCAGGCCATGCTCAGTGCCTGCTGTGTCCCCATGCTTGCAGTGACGACGAGAAGAGCCGGCAGATGTGGAGGAGGTACCAGGAGAGGGAGGACAGCCGCATCAGCGGTGAGCAGGGCTGGGGACGGGAGGACAGGGCTGGGCTGGCAGCGAGGGGGCAACCAGGGCTCTCACCCTGCTCTGTCCCACCCCACCAGACCTCTTCGTTGGGCAGCTGAAGAGTTCTCTGACCTGCAGCGAGTGCGGCTACTGCTCCACAGCCTTCGACCCCTTCTGGGACCTGTCCCTGCCCATCCCCAAGGTGAGGGAGCCCCAGTGATCCCACACCCCCTGTCCTACACCCCCTGTCCCACACTGCCTGTCCCTAACCACCACTGCACTCCCACAGAAAGGCTACGGGGAGGTGACGCTCATGGATTGCCTCCGGCTCTTCACCAAAGAGGACGTGCTGGATGGAGACGAGAAACCGGTACAGGGCAGGGGGGCTCCCATGGCAGGCTGGGCCCCTTCCCCTCTGTGCTTGTGTTGGCAGCACTGTGGGCAGTGCCCTCACCCTCCTGCTTGTGCTGTTCTCTCCCACAGACGTGTTGTCGCTGCAAAGCCAGGACAAGGTGCACAAAAAAATTCAGCATCCAGAAGTTCCCCAAGATCCTGGTGCTTCGTATCCTTCGGGCAGAGGGATGGGGACAGGGGCTGTTGTGGGGAGCAGAGATGGGTTATTGCAGGCTCCCCTTTGTCCTTTGGCTCCTTCATGTGACCCTCCAGACCTGAAGCGCTTCTCCGAGTCCAGGATACGAAGCAGCAAACTCACCACGTTTGTCAACTTCCCGCTGAAGGACCTGGACCTGCGGGAATTCGCCTCGCAGAGCTGCAGTGAGTCCCCTGCATGCCTCTAATCCCAGCCCTGAGCTCCTGGGGACTCCTGGTGCCCCTCGTGTCCCCAGCTGGTGGGGGACAGAGGTGTGAGGGGTGGGGGGCACAGAATCCAGGCTGCTGGTGCTGCTGGCATGGTGTGGGGCAGAGAGGTGAGGGGTGGGAGGCACAGAATCCAGGCTACTGGTGCTGCTGGCATGGTGGGGGGCACAGGGGTGAGGGGTGGGAGGCACAGAATCCAGGATGCTGGAGCTGCTGGCGTGGTGGGGGGCTCTGTGCTGGCACTTTGAGGGGCAGCAGAGCTGAGCAGCCCCCCTGCTCCCCACAGACCACGCCGTTTACAACCTCTACGCCGTCTCCAACCACTCGGGCACCACCATGGGGGGACACTACACAGCCTACTGCAAGAGCCCCGTGTCCAGCGAGTGGCACACCTTCAACGACTCCCGGTGAGCCTGGGGTGGCACAAGCGGGCAGGGACCCCCCCTGCTCGGGGCATCCCATCCCTGCTGCTCACAGCTGTCCCCTTGCCCTCTCTGCAGCGTCACCCCGATGTCCTCGAGCCACGTGCGCAGCAGCGATGCCTACCTGCTCTTCTACGAGCTGGCCAGCCCGTCCTCCCGCATGTAGCCAGCCCTGCCTCCCTGGGGGAGCCCTGGGCCACCCCTCAGAGCCGGCTCCACCAGGGTTCGGGCGTTTGGCACCCCCAGAGCGAGGGGGAGGCGAAGAGGAGACACCCCCGAGGTGGCTGCAGAGGGAGGCTGGGGACAGCCAGGAGCAGAGCCCGGGCAAGGACATCCCAGCTCCGAACAGAGGAGGGACTCGTGGCAGGGCAGGGCTCAGGCAGCTCCAGCTCAGGCACCTTCTGATTGCTGATTTGTTTTTTACCTCGGGGTTTTAGTTTCTTTTCTTTTTTTCTCTTTTTTTTTTTTTTTCTCTTTTTTTTCTTTTTTATCTTTTTTGTTTCTTTATTTTTTCTTTTTTTTTTCTTTTTTTTTTTTTTTGTTGGTGTGTAATAAAAATCCTGAGCAAGGGACTCTACAGGAATAATGGGGCCACCTGTCCCATTGACTCAACCAGGACCTCCTCTCCCCTGGGAGAGCACCCAGGAGAGCCTCACACATCCCTTCTGACCTCTTGCCACTCCTGTATCTGCTTGGCCGTCCCAGAGGATTCGTGAACTTCTCCCGATCTCCTCCCGGCACTTCCAAACCTCCTGGCAAAGGACTCCAGCAGCTCTCTGCTGGCCTCCGTCCCATCTCGGGCAGCACATCCCTGCAGCTGCCCCACTCACACTCCTCAAAGCAGCCAGACCCACGGACAGGAGGGAGGAAAACATTTTGTGGAATTTCTATGTATTTATAATGGACTTTGCTTCAACCTGGAGCCCCCCGCTGCTTCCTGCCTCTCCAGGGACTTGTGCCGGGGCTGCTCCGGGTGGGTTTTTACCTGCCTGCTCAAACGACGGTGCCTTAAACCATTTAGGGGAGCGGGGGGGGGGGGGGGCGCGGGGGTCGCACGGAGAGAGGGGAGGACGGTGGCTTTGCGGGACCATCTGCAATCGGGGCTTTGTTCTCCCTGTGATCAGGAGCCCTCCTGGGTGCCCGGGCACCCGCCCTGCTGCTCTGCCCTCCAGCTAGCAAATGCCAGTGGCCTTTTTAGCCTTTAATTTATTCTCCTCCCCGTCCTGCCTTGCCTGAGGTGCAGCGGGAGGAGACACGGGCACCATCCCAGCCCTCGGGGCAGCTCCATCCAAGCCATCCCCGGCCCTGCGGGCACGGGCTGAGCGCTGGCACCAGCACCCTGCCCAGCCTGGGGCATCCCAGCGGGGCTCAGGGGGGCAGGATGGGAACGGGGGGCTGCCCAGGGCAGGAGCTGGGCTGGGGCAGCGATGCTGCTTGGCAGGTGGCTTGTTTACTGTGTAAGCAAGGCGGGTGGGAAGCGTCTCATACAAGGGAGACTCGTGCAGGAATAAATTTGAGCTTGAACAGGGCGTTGAGTGCGTGTGGTTTGTCTCCGGGTGGGCTGGCAGAGGGTGGGGAGCTGCCACCGGTGGAGCCCCATGGACCAGAACACTCTGGGCTCGCTGCAGCAAGGGAGATGTGGCTGCAGGTGGCGGAAGGAGCCTTTCCAACCCCACGGAGCTTCCCCCAAAACCCCTGAACAATGGCCCCTTTCTCCCCTGCTTAGGGATGGAGACGGGCATTAAGGGGCAGCAGGAATGCAGGTGGCAGTGCCCAGGCACCCAGCGAGGGCAGGGGGGACACGCTCAGCCCGGGGTCCCCAACACGGCCCCTTCAGCGCTGCCCTGAGCGGAGAGGAGCTGCTGGAAAGCCAAGGTGCCATGTGGGGACCCCAGCAGCAGGGTCCCCGTGGGGAGCGCTCCCAGCAGGATGGGTGCGAGCACTCGTTCCCCTTTAAGACGCTGTTCCTCCGTGCCAGAGCCTGACCTCGGCATCCTCAGCTGAGCTGGATTAACGGGGCGAGGGGGAAGGGGCCTGCGGAGGGGACTGGGGCTGCCGCCGCCTCCCGGGGCTCCCCGCACTCCCGGCACGGCGGGCATGACCCTCGGGTGGGCACCGGCGCTGGGCTGCCACCTGTAGAGCTGGCACTGCCACGTCCTCACCCCACAGCTTGCAGCAGGGGTCCCCACGCCGCCTCGGGGCCCATGGGGACAGCTGGGGAGCAGCGGGCGGTGGGGCTGGGGGGCACAGGGCACTGGGCAGGATTTTAGCCAGGCCGCGCCGGGAACCGCCCGCTGCCATGAAAGACTTCACCGAAATCACGCTCTGCCCCGAGGCCCTGGACGGCAGCAAGGTAGGGCTGGGGGTGTGGGTGCTGCTGCTGATGGTCCCCAGGGTGCCACTGATGGTGCCCGAGTGTCCCCAGGGTGCCACTGATGGTCCCCGAGTGTCCCCCCGTGGGTCCCCAGGGTGCCAGGGTGCCACCCGCTCTCGTGTCCCACAGACCGAGTTCTGCAACCCCGTTTTTGAGGGCGAGGAGCCCCGGGCGGCACCGAGCGCGGAGCACCCGCCGGACAAGGATGGGAGCGGCCCCGCACCGCGCCGGGATGGCCTCGGTACCAGCCTGGGGGTTTGTACACAGCCCCTGCCCATGGAGCAGGGACTCTGGGGCTGCTTGGGGACACATCGGCACCGCGGGGATGTGCCCAGCGAGGGCTGGTACCGGCCTGGGGGTTTGTACACACCCCCTGCCCGTGGGGGTGTAGGATCGGGGTGCTGGGGCTATTTGGGGACACATCGGGGACGTGCCAGTGAGCCAGCCCTGCAGGGAGGTGGGCAATGGTTTAGCAGCGCTCTGCCCGCTGTCCTCGCCCCCAGGCCAGCAGCTCTGGGCACAGGTGGGCTGGAGGTACCGCGCCGACTGCAAGTTCACCTGGCTCTGCGTGGCTCTGATGAGCGCCATCCTGCTCTTCCTCATCGCCCTCCTGCTCGGCATCCTCATCCACCGTGAGTCGGGAGGTGGCTGTGAGCGGGGTGGGGGGCACAGAACCGGCTCAGAGGGGGAGAGGGGCACCCAGAGCCCACCCCGGGTCTGCCCGCTGTGGGGAGAGGGTGACCCCATCACAGGAACAAGGGGGATCTCCGTGTCCCTGGGATGTGTCCCATCAGTGTGGGACCCCCGGGAGCTGCACACCTGTGGGTGAGGTGTGAGCACAGGGCTGGGAGGGTTTCCCGAGCCCCTTCCCTGCCCCGCAGCCATCCCTCCCCTCTGGGGCTGAGCTCCCTGCTCTTCCCTGGCACAGAGCTGACATCCCCACATCCACCCGGAGCCCCAGCCACGGCCCTGCCCGCCCGCGGCGCTGCCACCACCGCCACAGCGCCCATCCGAAGGGACCCCCCGGCCCCCAAAACCGCTGCCACCCCAACCGAGAGCTGGCTGCCCACGGCCCGCACGGCAGCACCGGGTAAGTGCCGAGCAGGGCAGTGTTTTGGGATGGGGGTGCCCTGCTCCAGCTCATGCCCACGCTGTCGCCTCGCTCAGCCTGCGGAGGGACCCTGCGCGGCCCCGAGGGCTCCTTCAGCTCCCCCAACTACCCCAGCCCGTACCCCCCCAACGCCGTCTGCATCTGGCACATCGAGGTGGGCGCCGGCCTCGCCATCCAGCTGAGGATGGAGACGTTCAGCGTGGAGGGCACGGCCTCCTGCCTCTTCGACCGCCTGGAGCTCTACGAAGAGCTGGGCACCGCTGGCACTGCCCCTGCCCCAGCCCGGGGCAGCCCGACCAGGTGGGGCTCCTCACACCTAGAGCATGGCACTGTGGAGGGGGCAGAGAGCGGTGCCAGCCCTTGCTGTGCCCCCAGGTTTTGTGGCAACGTGCCCCCCCCGACCTTCAACACCAACTCGAACCGCCTGCGGGTCACCTTCGTGTCCGACAGCAGCGTGGGCGCCCAGGGCTTCAGCGCCCGCTACCGAGCCGTGGCCCCCGCCGAGAGTGAGTGCCCCCTCCCAGGGCACTGCCAGGGTCCCTCCAGGCTGGCAGGGAATGGGGAGGGTGCCCGGCAGAACCCCCCTCCATCCTGGGTGTCTGTGCTGCTTGCAGAGAGCTGCGCCTGGGACGAGCACCTGTGTGACCGGGGGCTGTGCCTCCAGCTGGGCTTCGTGTGCGACGGCTTCCACGACTGCTCGGACGGGAGCGACGAGGCCAACTGCAGCCTGAAACACAAAGGTGAGAGGGACAGACCCCTGCGTGCAGCCCCCAGACCCCCAACTGCAGCCCCCAGACCCTGGGGCACCGCGAATGGGTGGGAGAGGGAGATGGAGGGAAGGGAGAGGGGGTAAATCTCTTTGTGCGTGTGTGTCTCTCCAGAATGTGGGGGGCCGCTGACCGCCTTGGAGGGGCAGCTGTCCACCCCGAACCACCCGCAGCCATACCCGCACCAGCAGGTGAGAGAAGGAAGGGGCGCTGTGGGAGCGCGGTGAGGATGAGGCTGGGCAGGGAGGAAGGCAGCCCCGGCCCCGGGGAGAGCTGGGGGTGCCCCTGCCCAGCTTCACGGGTGTCGCCGGCTGCCCCCCACCCTGCCCCGCAGCTGTGCCTGTGGCAGATCTCGGTGCCCCTGGGCCACGTCATCGAGCTGCACTTCCACAACTTCAGCCTGGAGTCGCACGAGGACTGCAGCTTCGACTTCGTGGAGGTGCACGACAGCGCGGGCACGGGCACTGCCAGCCTCATGGGCAGGTACCCGACACCCCCAGGCCTGCTGTGCCACCCTGGTGACACACGAGCCGTGCCTCACCTGGGGAAACTGAGGCACGGAGCTGCCAGAAGGCAGGGTTTGGAGGTGCTGGTCAGCCTCCCGAGCCCATCTCTTGTCCCGTGACCTCGGCAGATTCTGTGGCCACCAGGTGCCACCCGCCCTGACCTCCTCACGGCACGTCATGACCGTGCTCTTCGTGGCAGACGAGGGAGTTGCAGACGAGGGGTTCTTTGCCACCTACCAAGCCCGCAATGCCACAGAGAGTAGGTAGCCAAGCAGGGGCACAGGGTGCTCAAGGTGGGTGGTGCCACCTCCATCTTTGAGGGACTGCAAGGCCCGGCTGGATAAAAACCTGGGAAAAACAGTTCTTGTTCCACGGCTGGCCCTGCTTGGAGCAAAAGGCCCCCAAGGCCCCTTCTCAGCTGGTTTCTCACCTGGTTTCTCACCCGGTTTATCCTACAACCTTACAGCCCTGGGGATGGGACCTGGAAGGGCTCACCTGCACAGAGGTGTGATCCATGACCCCAGGGCTGCCCCCAAACACCCCAGGGAATTTGGGATCTCCCTAAACTGGATCTGCCAGGTCCCCTGGCCAGTGAGCGTGGCAGGGGTGGTCAGCACGGGACCACGCTGGCTCCCAGCCGTGCCCTGCCCTCTCCCCTTCCAGAGACCTGCAGCCCTGCGGAGTTTTCCTGTGGGAACGGCGAGTGCCGGGCGCTGGAGGCTGTGTGTGACGGCTGGCACGACTGCCCCGATGGCACTGACGAGCTGAACTGCACCGGGGTGTCCTACCCGGCCTTCGGTGAGTGCCACCACCCCTGGGTGCCCCTCGCAGCACCCAGCGCCCCCTGAGCCCAGCTGGCACAGCCGGTGGGCAGCCCTGCCGCTGGCACAACCCCTCTCCCTGCGCAGGGTCTGTCTGCGAGCCCGTGGAGGTGGAGATGTGCCTGGGGCTGGGCTACAACGCCACCTCCTTCCCCAACATCTGGCTGGCCATCCCGGACCAGGCGGGAGCCGCCGAGGTGCTGCAGGACTACCAGGTGAGCTGGGCAGGGGCTGTCCCCACACTGCCACACCCCACAGGTGCGAGGGGCTGCTCTTACCTGCCACACCGGGCTCACAGCGCTGTCCCCGCTGTCCCGCAGACGCTGATGGAGCTGGCGTGCTACCAGCACCTCCGCCCGCTCATCTGCAGCCTCTTCGTGCCCAAGTGCACCCCGGACGGGGGCGTGCTGCAGCCGTGCCGCGCCGTGTGCCTGGCGGCCGAGCTGCGCTGCCAGCAGTCCCTCGGCCTCCTCGGCATCCTCTGGCCCATCAACTGCAACATCCTGCCCGACTCCAGCGACCCCGTGGAGTGCTTCCAGCCCTGAGCCGGCCAGAGCAGAGCAGCAGGGGCTGGAGCCACCCTCCCCACCCCAAATGTCCCTCCTGTGCTCTTCCTGAGTAAATACCCAGCTGTTGGGTGGCCCCTCAGCTGCCCTGGGGTCAGCCCCAGTGCGTGGTTTGGTGCCTGGATGCCACGGGCTTGCCCACAGCTCCATTTCCCTAGGGAGCAGGTGATATATCCCACAGGGAAAGGCTTGTGCTGGAGGGGCAGGAGGGAAAGGGTTAATGCTCCCCAAACGGAGCGAGGCTGGGCAGAGGTGAGCCAGGCTGCACGGACAGGAGCCCAGGGCTGCCCGTGTCCCACAGCCCCAGAGCCAGCAGAATAAACAGCGTGAGCAGGTGACAAAGCCAAGGGAGCAGGTGACTCATTTGGGGTCTGTGTGTGAGAAACTGAGGAATGGCTGGAGGCAGGGAAGCCAGGGATGGGCAGGGGATCTGAGCAGGGACGGAGTGGCACAGGGGACACTGCAGGGGAGAGTGGGCAGCTGGCTGTGCCCTCACTGGCCTGGGGGCTTGCAGGGTCCCAAGGAGATGGATGGATCTCAGAGGGGTCCAGTTGGTGGCCCCAGGGTGCAGGGAAGGGATCCTGTGCCACCAAGAGTGGTGGCCCTGCTGGCTGTGCTGGCTGAGCTGGCTGAAGGCCACCCTGGTGGCCACAATCCTGGCAACACCCATGGCCACAAACCAGCGTCCAGCTGGCCAAAAACAACACTCCCTTCACACCTTGGGAGAGAGGAGAGAGGCGGCTCCCTGCCACCACCCAGCCTGGCCATGGGTATCCAGCTCTGGAAGGAACATTTGGCAACGTCCCCAGCTCCACTGCGGGCTCAGACACGGGGAGGACAGAGCCAGCAGTGCCATCGTGTTTCCCACTGCCCTGAGCATGTGGAGAAATCCCCAGCCTGGCTGGGGTCACTGGGCTCAGGACCCACTCGTGCCAGCTCTGCCCCTGTGCCCAGCCTGGACCTGCCACTCCCACCCAGCCCGGGGGGTTTGAGCCCACCCAGCTCCTTCTGTCCCTGCCTGTCCCAGCTGCTGCCGGGCACAGGGACATCCCCAGCCTCAGGCCCGCCCCTCTGGCCAGCGTGTGACCGTGTCCCTTGGCCGCACCCGGCGCTGGAACGAGTTAAAGGCAGGCTGGGAGCGCCTCGAAAGCTTCGCCGCGTGCCCGGCGTCCCCAGGGCCAGCCCTGCCTGCTGGCACGGGCACAGCCTGCTCTGCCCGCCCTCCCACCTGCCCTGCACGCTCAGCCCAACGTGCTGGGACTGCCCAGATGGATCCTGCGGCTTCCCCTGCGTGCTCCCAGGGCTGGCACTGCCAGGCACGGTGTGTTCTGCCATGCCTTGGCCTCAGCTCTGCTGCACCCGCACACCCTGAGAGCTCCCTCTTCTTTCTGCCACTCCATCTCTCTCTGCCTTGCTGGATTTCCCTCCCTTCAGCCTTTATCTTGTTTCCTTTCCCTCTGCTGCCTGTTCTCCCTGTTTTCCTCCCCTCCACCCTGCTGCCCAGCCGTGCCCAGCCTGTGCCTCCCGTCCCTCAGCCGGGCTGTTTGCAGCGCTCTCCCTTCCCCCTGCTTACAGCACTTCCGACACCATGGGATTATTTTTCTTTTTCCCCTTGTCTTGTAGCTTTTGGCTCCCAAGGCCCTCGATTTCCTTTGGAGTTTGGGAGGAGAGACGTGGGGAGGAGGAGGGGGGGGGGAGAGGCTGCCTCTCTTAGGGCCTCCGTCAGAGCCAAGGGGCCAGGCGGAGCCTCAGCCCTTGCACAGCAGCGGTGAGCAGCGAGGTGAGCCCCGGGACAGGAGCCGAGGGACCGCAGTGAGTGGGGACACCCAGCCGGGGCCAGCTGGGGCTCCCTGCCTTCCTGCTCCGGCGCCTGGGCGGAGGGGAGACGCTTCTCTCCTCCTTTTCTCCTCCTTTTCCTCTTTGTTGCCGTCGTGGAGGGGGAAGAGAGCCGCTTTTCTGGGTCACGGCCGCGGGGATGGGGCCAGCGCTGGCCCCGGGGCTCAGCCCTCGCTGTGGAAGGGCTGGGGGCAGCCCGGGCACGGGGGTGGTCCCGGCACGGCCGGGGGTGGTCCCGGGGATGCTGCAGCCGGCCGGGGGTGGAGCGGAGCCGCCGGGATGCTGCCAAGGGCAGGGCCGGGCACAGCCCCGCGCTCCCCGAGCTGCCGCCGCAGAGGCAACAACCCCACCCCAGGCACGCTCATGGCTCGCCAGCCCTAAATCCCCTGCCCGTTCCTCTGTGGCTGGGCATCATGGGGCAGTGCCCACCCCAAAGAGCCCCCAGCCACACACACAGAGCCACTGCCACAGCCCCTGCCCCTAAAGACACACTCCACACACGTCCCGAGCTGCCCCGGGCCTTGGGGATGCTGTGGTGGCACATGGGGATGTTGTGGTGGCACATGGGGATGCTGTGGTGGCACACGTGGGAATGCTGTGGCAGGTGCAGGCAGCCCCGGGGCCTCACTAAGGGGAGCAGCCCAAAAAATAAAGGGGGAAAAAAGGGGGGAATGTCCTCTGCTGATGCCCCACACTCCCTGCCAAGCATTCCCAACCCTCCTCACTGCGTTACCCAGAGCTCTGATCCTTCTCTGCCCCCCTCCAGGACAAGATGAAGCAGCTCTTCCTCCTCCTCCTCCTCCTCCTGGGGCTCATCAGCAGGTCCTTGCAGATCGAAGACAACAAGATCCCTGGGCTGTGCTCGGGGCAGCCGGGCATCCCAGGGACCCCAGGCCTGCACGGGGGGCAGGGTTTGCCAGGCAGAGACGGACGGGACGGCCGGGATGGAGCCATGGGCATGCCAGGGGAGAAGGGCGACATGGGCCCTCCTGGTAAGAAAGGAGAGATGCCAGCTGGGAGGGGCATTTGCCATTCCCTACCCATGGGGAGCACCCTATGCCAGGGGGTGAGTGCTGCGTGCTGGCACAATTGCCAAATGGAGAATGAATCCTGCAGAAGTGCCCTTCCCATGCCACCACCACCCCTTGGCCCTGCCTGTGGTGCCCCTGTAAAAGGCAGCAGCTCCCTGTCACTGGTGAAGCTGCATTTGTGCCCATCCCCGATGCCACCCCTCTCTTCCAGCCCTGCTTTAGGAGGGACCACCAGGAATTGCATCATTCCTGCTTTCCCTCAGCCTGTGAGGGTTTCTCCAACAATTTGTGGATGCTGAGCTAAATTACCCACCCTCCCCACTCGTGCTGCTTCCCCACACAGCGCCCGGCTGTGGCAGGAATTGATGGAATGGGACTGGGCAGGAGGGGTGGAGGAGCTCTGTGGTGGCTCAGAGGTGACCCTGTCCCCTCCTGCCTGCCCCAATGCCACCCCTCTCTTCCAGCCCTGCTTTAGGAGGGACCACTAGGAATCACATCATTCCTGCCCTGGCTCCTGAGCTGGGCTTTCCCCCAACCTGTGAGGGTTCCTCCAACGATTTGCGGATGCTGAACTAAATCAACACACCCCCCCATGCAGTGCCCGGCTGTGGCAGGGAATTGATGGAATGGGACTGGGCAGGAGGGGTGGAGGAGCTCTGTGGTGACTCAGAGGTGACCCTGTCCCCTTTGCCGGCCCCAGGATTGCCAGGTCCCCGCGGGGAGATGGACGGGCTGCGTGGTGACAAGGGAGCTTGGGGCCAGTGCGCTGTTGCTCCTCACTCCCGGCTGTGGCAGGGAATTGGTGGAACCGGGACTGGGCAGGAGGGGTGGAGGAGCTCTGTGGTGACTCAGGGGTGACCCTGTCCCCTCCTGCCTGTCCCAGGAGTGCCAGGTCCCCGCGGGGAGATGGGCAGCCCCGGCGTGGACGGGCTGCACGGCGAGAAGGGAGCCCAGGGCGAGTGCGCTGTCGCTCCTCGCTCCGCCTTCAGCGCCAAGCGCTCCGAGTCCCGCAGCCCTCCCCTGGCCGACCAGCCCATCCTCTTCGACGTGGTGCTCATCAACGAGCAGGGCCACTACGACCCTGGCACGGGCAAGTTCACCTGCGAGGTGCCCGGCCTCTATTACTTCGCCGTGCACGCCACCGTGTACCGCACCAGCCTGCAGTTCGACATCATGAAGAACGGGCGCTCCATCGCCTCCTTCTTCCAGTACTACGGCAACTGGCCCAAGCCCACCTCGCTCTCGGGGGGCACCCTGGTCCGCCTGGAGCCCGAGGACGAGGTGTGGGTGCAGGTGGGCGTGGGGGACTACATCGGCTTCTACGCCAGCGTCAAGACGGACAGCACCTTCACCGGCTTCCTCGTCTACTCCTACTGGCAAAACTCGGCCGTGTTCGCCTGAGCTCGCCCTGGGCACCCTTCCCCGAGAGCAGCACCCCTGCCCTGCTCGGGGCACAGAAACGCTCCCTGTGCCATGGCGGGGGTGGTGGAACACCCCTGGGGCAGCTCGCTGTTGTTTCGGGCACCCCCAGGGCAGGGCAAGCCGGGCTGGGTGGCCGGGAGCCGGTGCCGGGGGTCGTGCCCCATGCCTCCCCTCAATAAAGGATGCTCAGCTCCGCGTGTGCCGCCTGCCTCCTGCGCCCCGAGGGGGCTGCGCAGCCCTGCCGGGGCTCCGGGCCGGGGCCACCGTGCCGGGATGTCCCCGCAGGGCCAGCGAGAGCCGCTAGATGGTGGCATCGGCGTCCTGGAGCCGCGAGCGCAGCGCTGTGACCGCCCCCGGCACCTCCCCGAGGCTCGGGAGCGCCCCCGGGGGTCCCCGAGCAGCGAGCCCCGGAGGATGGGAGGGTCCCCAAGCTGCCAGGGCCACCCCGGGGGGAGTGCATTGTCCGGGGGCAGCCCTCGGTCCCCGAACGGGGCTGGCCGAGCCCCCCGCCCCAGTGTGAAGGCGGTGACCCGCCGCTGGGAAAGGTCGCTATTTTTAGCAGGGAAACCAAGAGCTTCCTCATTCCTTGCCCAAAATAGGTCCCTGAGAGGACCAAGCCGGGGAGGGGGCTCTTGGCCAGCGGCCGAACCCCTTAATGGGCTTGGGACGCTGCCCTGCCCGGCTGTGGGGTGCCAGCTGGGACCGGCTCCTCTCCTGGCCGTGCCCAGCCCAGGAACCCGAACACAGCAGGACAGCCACCCCTGCCCTGCCCCGGATCCCCCACTGCCCCCCATGTGTGCCAGACGGACCCCCAGGATAGAGCTGTGCCCGTCAGGATGGGCAAACCCCTGTCCCTGCCCGCCAGGGGCTGCAGAGCTGGCACCAGCCTTGGGGACACGGAGCGCCGAGCAGTGCCACCCCTACTCCGGCAATGAGGACCGTGGGCACAGCACTGCAGCCTGCCCGGGCCACCCCCAGCCCATGGGGACCTGGGTGTCCCTTTTGGGGGGCAGGGGGGGCTCTGCTGCAGGGGTCGGGTTGCAGCAGAAGTCTCTGTTTGGGTTGGAAATGGATTTTTGTGCAAGCAGAGCTGCTCAGGGGGCAAACAGCGCTGCAGAGCAGATCGATGGCTATTCTGGGAGGAGGAAAGAGAATTTTCTGCACGAGGTGGGTGGGGGCTGTGAGCATTCCCTGGTCCCTGTCACGATGTGGGGGAGCAGGATCAGCACAGGCAGCCTCGGCAGCTCCTGGGTTCTGCTGCCTTTGGGTGCTCTTGGCTGTGCGGGCAATTTGGGATCAGGGGGAGCCCTGTGAGAACGTGAGGGTGTCTGCTGCTGCCTAGGGAGGCTGAGGAAAAGGAAAAGGAAAAGGAAAAGGAAAAGGAAAAGGAAAAGGAAAAGGAAAAGGAAAGCCACGGGAGACTTTGACAAGTTCCTAGTCAGCTCCAGGTGCTTTTGATGAGCTCTGCCAGCTTCCCCCAGTTAGGAGAGCTTGGAGACCCTGCCCCAGCAGAGCCCAGGCCAGGGAGGGGCCAGCATCCCTCAGCCAGGCTGAGAGAGGAGCTATATAAGAGCCAGGCTGAGCGCTCAGGTGCTGAGTGCAGCTGACTGAGGCAGCAGTTGGGTTGTTTTGTTGTTTATTTTGAGGTTTTTGTGGTTGCTTTGTGGGTTTTTAGGAACAGAAATAAATGTCAGCACCTCCTTTCAGAGCAGCACTCGTGTCCTTGGCACTGCAAGGTCACCTGAGGGGGTCAGCAGGCACCAGAATTAAAGAAATCACTGGATCATGTTTGCGATCCTACAGCTGCACAGGGTGTCAGGGCATGGAAGGGTGGCCTGGTGGCTCCTGGAGCCTCCTGCTTCACCCAAATTTTGGTTATGGCCCAGGTTCAGAGGCCCCATCACTGCCGAGGTGCAGGGAACACTCCCAGACATCTCCAGGACTGCTGAGCTGGTAAGGACACCCTTAACCTGGGAATGGCAGGGGAGGGACAATCCTGCTCACATGGGGGTGGGCTGGGCAAGAAAACGACCAAAAAAAAGGCTCAAAAAAAAGGAGAGCAGACACCGGCTCCTTCAGGATGTCCTTGGGATAACCCCACGTCCTGGAGAGGCATCCAGGAGGATGAAGGATCAGACCCATCCCTGTGAGCAGGGGTGGGAGGTGCTGATCAAATCCTGCTGCTCAGAGGGGCAGGCGAGTCTCATCTCACGGAGCCATTGGGAACTCTGCTGTCCCCAGAACCGAGCTCGCTGCTCTGGCCTGGCTGCCCTCGGTGTCCCTGAGGCACGGGGGTCGCTGCTGAGCCCGGGCAGCTGATGATGCTCCCTGTGCTGCCTCACTAATGAGAGCCCAGGCTGGTTCCCGCAGCATCCCAAAGGCTCCCCGCGGTTCTGCCGCTGCTCCCCAGCTGCTCCCTCCCTCCCTGCGGGCCGGGTATCATCGCCGCTCCCGCTGTGCCCATCTGCGCTCCCGGCTGCACCTCCGCTCCCGCCTGTCCCCAGGCTGTGCCGAGCCGCTCATTGGGGACCGGGAGATGCAGCTGGGATGACAAAAGGATTTTCCCAGCGCCTGGAGGCTCCTGCTTTCAGCGGGCTGCCAGAGCCGACCACCCCAGCGCTCCTGAACCAGGGGCTCCCAGCAGCATCACCTCCTCCCTCCTTGGGGAAGGGTCTGGGCGCTTTGATGAGCTGAGAGCAGCCTGCTGGGCTGTGTGGGAGCCTCCCAAGCATGTTCAGGAGCAGGGAATACCCCGAGGACTCCAAATTTTCTATCCTGGAGTGGCCCAGACCCCAACTGCCAGGGCAGGCAGGGCTCACGGAGTTTATCCATTAGCACAGAGCTGGTTGCATTTTCCTCCTGCAATCGCTGACTGCTCGAGCAGAGATGGAGCCAAGCGTGTGCAGGATGGCTCCCGGGGGAGGGCCGTGTCCTGCACATCCTGTCCTCGCTGGGAAAGCTGCGCTGCAGTGGCCCGAGGGGGCCGAGCAGCCTCCCCATCCCCTGCCGGGGCTGCTGGGCTGGGAGAGCCGGCCTGGGCAGGGCACGTTCCCTGTGCCATCCCCCTGCTGATCCCACCCTCCTGCCCCTCTGCAGCCTCCCCAGGTGCCCAGGCAGCCTCGGGTCACACCCTAGCGGCAGGAGAAGTGCATCAGTTTGCTTAGTTATCAGGAATCTGCCAGCACTGCCCTGCTCCCTGTGCCTGAGCAGATATCTGCCTCTTTCTGGCCTCCCAGTGGCTCCCATCTCCCCTCTCTTGGTTCCCATCCTGATTGAAATGAGCCACTTTGCCAGGGCAAGGCAAGCCAGGACTCCTGCAGCCTCTGCCCATCAGGGTCCTGAGCCGTTTTTCCAAACAATTTATGAGGATGCTGGGGAAGCAGAGAGTGCTTAAAAGCACAAAGCAACCTGCCAGAAGCTCAGACCCGAGCCAGGGAGCAGCTCCTTGTGCAGCAAATGCATCAGGGTAACCCTGAGCCTTTCTGCAAGGCAAGACCCAGCCCTGTCTCCATCCCGGGGACAGTCTGAGGCAGCAGAATTGTGCAGGAACAGGAAGGAAGGAACATGTCCCAGCACGTTCCTGCCAGCCTGGAACACACTGGGAGCCCCCAGCCCCTCCTCCCTGTCCCCTGGTGTGGTGTATCCACAGCCATCTCCTCTCGCCTGGGTTGGCAGAGCAGGAGCTGGGGGCTGCCAGCTCTGAGGAGCTGGGTTTGGGTGTGAATTCATCACCTGGGTGCTGGGTTTTCCCTGGCTCCAGGGTATCCCACAGCACTGCATTTCTGGTGGCAAACACCCCTGAGGCTGCAGGTGATGTTGGCCCTTTGTAGGGAGGGATGGACTTTCCATGGAGCCCAGGGGTGGATCAAGGAGACACAAACACACATTTCCCCAAAAAATCCATTCCCAAGAATGAGGCAGCAGCCAGCTCTTGGTAAAGGAGATTTTAATCTGCTCAGTATCTAGTCCATAGTGCAAAGAGTTAAACTTAAGGCAAAGCCTTCTCTTATAAACAGCAAACAGGCCCTAAACAAACAAGCGTGACTGCTATAATAATAATAATATAAAAAAAAGGGGTTAAGGGAACAAACTGCACGTTTGGGGAGGTGTCCTTTCCCCCCCAGCCTGTAACTCGTGTAGGGAACATTGCACCCCCTGATCCACGAGCTGGTCCCAAGGGAATGCTGCTGCCTGTGGAGCACGGCCACAATCCCACTCCTGTGTGGCTCCAGATGGAGCTCCCTGACCCCCCTGCAGGTGCCTGGGACAGGCAGAGCCTGGGCTCACACTCCTCTGGTGAGGGTTTGGCTGCTGCCAAGTGTTGGTGGCAGCTGAACGAGGGAGGTGTGTGGGGAGGCACAGGGACAAAAGCTGGAGCAATTGGGAGCTCTGCATCTCCTTGAAGTGGAGTGGAGGCAGCTGAGAGCCCTTCTAACACCCATCAGTGCTCAGGAGCCTGGCTGGGCCAGGAATCCTTCCAGCTCCCAGGAAATGTGGGAGCAACCATGCCTGGCAGGGCCTTTCTGAGCGAAGCCACTCAACAAGAGGATAGTTCCTTGCTAGAGCTCAGCCTTGCAGCTCAGAGGCATCTCCCAGCCCAGCCTGGCCTCTCTGCTGCCTCTGTTTTGGCTTAAGTTGCTAATCAAGAAGGAAAACAGAAGGAGAAGCATGCCAGCTGCCCTCAGGCTCTTGGCTTGCAGTCCAGAGTCAAGGCTCTCTCTGCTCTGGCTCCAGCCAAAATTGGCTGTGGCGTGTGGCTGACCTCAGGCAAGCAGCTGGGAAAGGAAAAGCTTTTAAGTGCAAGGCCCTCCTGCAGCCCAGCGATTTCTGGAATGGTGCTGGTTGCCCAAGCTGGGATGAGCCACCTCAGGATGGGATGGACGCCTTGGATTTCAGGGGACACCTCTGAATGGAAGTAACTACGTTGGTGACAGACAACACGACAAAACAAAGGTACAGCCCCAGCCCAATCCCAGCTATCCATGGTCCTGGTACTGCTCCACACACAGCTGCAGATCCACAGCGTGGATGTGCAGAAACTCTGCCTGGAGCTGGAATGTCTGTGAGCTCCCAAGAGCTTTGGGGTGCTCCCTCTTCTCGTAAAGAGTTCCTCCCTCTAGCCAGCCCAGCCTGGGAAGGAGCCAGCAAGCTCTGGAGTGACCATCCCTGCTCCATGGCACTCTTAGCCTGCAGATGTGTGGGGTTTGGAGAGGATTCTCCAGCCTTGGCTCAAAGCTGGGCTGCTGCTGCTGCCAGGGCTGGGAGCACTGCCTGGGGGCCTCTCCTCAGCTCCCCAGGCAGCACCAGCAGCCCTGCAGGAGGAGCAGTGATCCCTGCAGCCCCCGTGCAGGTAACCTGGTGTGTGCTTGCTAGTCTTGCATAGGTGATGCGTGGAAGCAGCAGCAGCACTGAGCTCTGCAGGGTCCATCACAGCTCCACGCTGTCGTGGCAAGAGAGGTCCCTCAAAAAGCAAAGCCCTGGGGTGATGAAGTACCCCAAAACCCCTGTTCTCCAGCTGAGAGCCAGGTTCAGCAAACACTAAACAACTCAAGTGTGCTCTTGGCTCTCCCTGGGCCTTGCAAACAGGGCACTCCTCCCTTTTCCCATGGATGCCTGGATGCAGCCTGCCAGGTAATTTTCTAGTGAAACCTTGGGAAAAAAACCCTCCCTTGCCTTGCACCAGCCCCTGTGATTGCCAGGAGGGCACAGCCTGTAACCTTCCATCAGCTTTGGCTAGGAGGGACCAGAGCATTTCTCTGCGCTCTGCTTTGGATCTCAGGCTGCAGGCTCGAGGCAACAGGCCCTGAAACAGCAAAAGTTGTCAACAAAAAACCAGGTAACTCTTCCAGCCCGCTGCAGAGATCAGTATTGTGCTTGCTAGCAAGAGCTACAACCTAGTTAGGCAGCAAATGTGACCAGCAGACACCCCACAGCGTTCTGCCCTTCCAGCACCATCCACAGTTCTTTGGAAGCTGCTCAAGGCAGCCCTGGGAAGTGCAGACAGGGGTGCTCTTGACCTCCTGGGAAAAACAGCCCAAGCCCCCGCTGTGGGCTCACAGGTAGACGTTGAGGGTCTGCAGGATCACCTGGCGGCACAGGGGGCAGTTGCGCTGGTAGATGTCCTGCTGCAGGAGCACCTCTGTGCATTCCTGGCACAGACACAGGTGCCTGCAGGGCAGCAGCAGGACTGTCTTGGTCTGGTCCTGGCAGATGACACATTTCTTACGCTCCTCTTGCTCCTTCAGCAGCACCCAGGGGTCGTTGTTGGGGTCTCCCTCGGCGTTCCCGGCTGTGGCGTTCAGCCGCTGCTTCCTCGGGGATCTCCACCAGGACGTGCCTGGCTCCTCCCTGGCTGTCTGGGGACGCTGCCCTGCCCCAGCACGGCTCAGAGCAGGTCGTGGCTGCGGGCCCTGCTCTGCATCCAGCTGCTCCTCCAGCCCGGCCAGCAGCTGGCCCAGCGTCACCCTGTCGGCGGCCGGGGCTCTGGGGGCACCCACGGCGCGTCGCTGCTCGCTGCCCTGGTCGCCCATCCTGCCCCCCTGGCTCCAGTTGGTCACCTGCTGGATCCAGTCCACCAGCCTGCGCCAGGGCTGCGAGGTGACGGCCACTCCCAGGGTGAGCGCGGCCACCTGGTAGAGGCGCCAGGCGTCCCTGTGCAGGCGGCGCAGCGAGGGCAGCGTGTGCAGGTGGCCCAGCAGATACCCCGTCAGCGTCCACAGCAGCCCGGGGTTGAAGGCGAAGGCGCTGACCAGCACGATGAGCAGCAACAAGCCCAGGCCGTAGACGTTGACGAAGAAGACGCTGATGAAGAGCTCGGTGGCGGAGCAGAGCAGCTCAAAGGCCATCTGGCAGGGCGACCACAGCAGGATGGACACGGCGATGGCGCCGCTGGACACGTGCGCCAGGAAGGCGGCCAGCAGCTCGGCCAGCCTGACCACGGGCCCGGCCAGCGAGTCCCAGAGGGCGGCGAGCAGCGTGAAGAGGTTCTGCGTGCCGATGAGACACACGTTCACCAGGCTGTTGGCCAGGTACATCAGCAGGCTGGAGCCGATGGCCAGCGCCTCGCACAGCTGCCGGCACAGCGCCTGCCCGCAGCCCAGCACGGCGCCCAGCCCGCGCTGCGCCAGCTCCCGGCCCCGCAGCGCCAGGTGCGACGCCAGGTGCGACGCCAGGTGCCCGGCCGCCCGCATGCCCTCCATGGCCCCGCAGCAGCCGCGCACCAGCACCAGCGCATCCCAGCACGCCACCGCCGCGGCGGCCGCGGCCGCGGGCAGGCTGGAGGCCGCGGCCAGCAGCCAGAGCAGCGCGGACACCAGCGAGGACACCAGGAAGAAGTTGAGGTCGAGCACCAGCAGCAGCAGGTCGAGCAGCAGGCGCAGCCCGCGGAGCAGCGCGAACAGCACGTCCATGGTCCCCGCGGGGCCGTACGGCAGCTCAGCCGCGGGGCCCCTCCGCCGTGGGCGCAGCCATCTTGGCAGCCGCCGCCGTCCGGGGCGCGGCCAATCAGCGCCGGGGACTCCGCCCGGACTCGCCGCTGATTGGTCGGTTCGCAGGACGCGGCGGGGGCGCGGCGGGGGCGTGGCTGCCAGCAGAGGCCACGCCCACTGAGGTGGTTTAAAGGGCCAGTAGCGCTCGTTAACCCAAAGCGTTCACCGCGAGCCAGATCCGTTTTTGCAGTTTTAACTGCGAAATGAAGATTGTCCATGCAATTCATGATCTCTTTGTGGATCTGCCCGACCATTACACAAAGAGGAAAAGCTCATGGTGCAGGAACACTTTCCAACATCCCGGACTGATCCAAGCGCAGTCCGACCTGGCCTTGGACACTCCCAGGGATGGGGCAGGCACAGCTTCCCTGGGCACCCTGTGCCAGGGCCTGCCAACCCTCACAGGGAGGAATTTCTTCCCAATATCCCACATAGTCCTGCCCCCTGTTAGTGGGAAGCTGTTCCCCCTGGTCCCACCAGTCCCAGGGGAGGGCACAGGGATGCTCAGGAGATGCAGCAGCTCTGCTCTGGAGACAGCCTGGGAGAGCTGGGGGTGTCCAGCTTGGAGAAGGGAAGCAGGAGGAGACCTTGGAGCCCCTTGCAGTGCCTAAAGGAGCTCCAGGAGAGCTGGTGAGGGAGTTTGCACAAGGGATGGGGTTCAGGAGCCAGGACAGAGCAGGCACAGTGCAGGGATGGACAGGGCTTGGTACCAGCCCCCCAAAGCTGGTTCCAAACAGCACAGGGGGATCCCATCAGCCCACAGTGGCCATGCATGAGTGGGGTTTGTGCCAGCCTGAGCCCTGGCACAGGGAAGCTCTGCCCGTGCCAGCAGGATCCCCTGGGCCTGCTGGGGACAGAGTCAGCCCAGGGTCACCCGGCCAAGCAGTTTCCTGCAGGAGGTTTGAACGTAAAGCCGTGGCCGTGGCTCACAGCGAGGTTCCAGCCCTGGAGCAGGTCCCGCCCGTCCTGCTGGACCCCAGCCAGGGCGCGGGGCTGTCAAAGCCTTGGCTCTGCCGTGCCCCAGGGGACGGCCCTGCCCTGCTGCCCTGACGGCGATGACAAGCTCAGGAAAGCGCAGCCCTGAAGCCCAAGGCTTTTTAAGGAAGGAGAGGGCGAGCGCGGGGCAGAATGACCCACGGGGAAGCCACGAGCAGCCCGGGAGGCTCCGGCCAGCGTGGGGAGGCACCAACCCCGAGGGAGCCCCGGCCGCCTTCCTGCAGGTGGCTCCCTGGGCAGCGCAGGGGCCGGGATGGCACATCCGTGTCTGTCTGTCTGTCCGTCCGTGCCCGGGCTCCGTCGCGCTGTCTGGCGCTGCGGCTCCGAGGCAGCGCTGCCGCATCCCCAGGGAGCGCCCGCCAGTGACGGAGTCAGGATGCTTTCAGCATTTATGGTAATGTTTGGGTTTCTCATCGCTTTCCCAAACAGGAGAAGGGAAAGGAGAGCCGAGCCAAGGGCTGGGCGTGCTCCGCTCGTTCCCTGCCCCCGGCTGTGCACCTGCCTCGCCCTCCCCGCTCCCGCCGTGCCCGGGGCACCCCGGTGGGCTCCCACCAGGGCCGGGGGCTGCAGCGCTCAGGGCTCGTGGCTCCATGGCAGGGCTGATCCGAGGGGTGCAGGGGAGCTCTGCCCGCTCCCATCCCGGTGGGATGTCCAGACCTGCAGGAGAGAGGCACAGGGGGCTGGGACACCTGGTGGCAGCGCAGGCTGGGACAGTGACTCGGCTGGAGCAGAGTGGGGAAACTTTGGATGGAAACCCTTCACGGGGCTCTGTGGGGGCACAGAGCTCCCACCGAGGTGCCCGGCGGCCAGGCTGGGGTGGGACCCCTCCTCACAAGGACAGTCCCCAGCTGTTGATGCGCTCGCTGGAGGTCTGGGGTGCACTCCCAGCTGTGGAACTGCGGGCAGCACACGTGTGTACCCCCCTTGTGAGTCCCCTCCCCTCCTCATCCTCACTGGCACGAACTTTGCTGCCATCGGGGACGCCCCGAGCCCACCCTGAGGGGGCAGAGCCCGGCACGAGTGCGGCTCCCGCAGCCCTGCCCCGGGGCTGGCACCGATCCCTGCCCCGGGGCTGGCACCGAGCCGGGCCCCAGGCCTGCTGCATCACGGCTCCATCACCGAGCTGAGCTCACCCCGCATTCCAGAAAATCTGCAGCAAGGGAACGCCTCAGCCCTCACCCAGAGCCCTTCTGGATAAATCTGGAAGCAGAGGGAGGCAGGGAGCAGCTCCAGGGCTGCGGGTGCCAGGGCTGAGGGGTTCTCTGGAGCCTGGGGGGATTCCCCAGCCCCAGTGTCTCGCTCTGCCTCCCTTGGTCCTTGGGCACATCCCGAGGGGATTTCTGGAGTGTGGGTCCTGCTGGTGTCACACCAGTGCTCCCACAGTTCCCAGTGTGCTCCCAGTGTTCTCCCAGTGTGCTCCCAGCACTCCCAGTGTTCTCCCAGTGTTCTCCCAGTGTTCTCCCAGTGTTCCCAGTGTTCTCCCAGTGTTCTCCCAGTGTTCCCAGTGTTCTCCCAGTGTTCTCCCAGTGTGCTCCCAGTGTGCTCCCAGTGTTCTCCCAGTGCTCCCAGTGTGCTCCCAGTGTTCTCCCAGTGTTCTCCCAGTGTTCCCAGTGTGTTCCCAGTGTGTTCCCAGTGTTCTCCCAGTGTGCTCCCAGTGTGCTCCCAGCTGCCTGAGCAGCGGGCACCATGCCCGGGGTGCCCTGCCCTGCAGATCTCAGGGCGTGTGGCAGCCCCCAGTGCCCGGGGCAGGCAGCACGGTCCTGCTGGGCCCTGCCTCACCCCGGCTGCCCCCAGGCCGGCCCTGCCCAGCCCTGTCCAGCCCGGGCAGAAACAATGGCTCATTGCGCCGCATCCGCTCCGGAAAATCCCCCGGCCCTGCTCGGGCTGCGCTCCAGCACGCTGTGACTCGCTCTTCCTCCGGCCTTGGAGGGGCAGCTGAAGGATCCTTGGCACCCTGCGGACAGGGAACACCCGGGGCTGCTGGGGAGAGCCCTCAGGAAGGAGCTGGAGCTGCAGGGAGGGAGCCCAGCCCTGTCCCCAGCAGCCACAGCTGCCATCACACTGCTCACCCCGAGCAGGATCTCGCCGTGTTCCTGGAGGGCTCTGGATGGGAGCTGGGACATCTATCTCCTCCTGGAGCCCGGCCAGACAGCCCTGGGAAAGACAAGTCCTCTTCCATGGGAAAGTCGTGCAAGAAGGAATTCCTCCCTGGCCAGCCCAGCCCCACGGCTCCCCAGGGCCCTGGTGGGGCTGTGCCCTGCGTGCTGCCTTGTCCCAGTCAGCCCCCAGCTTCCCCACCCCTCTCCACAGGGAACCTTCCCAAAGGCCTCCAAAGGGATCCCCTGCAAGAGGGGCTCCCCAAAGGTGGGCCTTTAGCCTGGGGCTAATCTCTCTAATTAGAGAGAAATGATCTTTTTTTTCTTTCAGATGATCCTAATGAACCATCCCGGGGGAGCCCTGCAGACACAGCCAGAGGAAGAGATCCCTGCAGGCAGGCCCAGGGAGTGATGCTGCGTCCCCATGCCGGCTGCTCCTCCCTTCCTCGGCAGCAGGGAGCCAGAAAAGCCGGGTGAGAGGGAGCACAGGGCAGGGCTGTTCCTCCTGGCCGCTCCCCTGGGCAGCCGCGGCTTGGCAAGGGCTGGATGAGCGTGGAGAGGACCACTCATTGTGCCCTGGGCAGCCCATGGCGGACCCCACAGCCCTGGGCCCATCATCTGCCCCATTGTGTGGGTGAGTGCCCAGCCCTGGGCCCATCATCTGCCCCATTGTGTGGGCAGTGCCCAGCCCTGGGCCCATCATCTGCCCCATTTTGTGCCCAGCCCTGGACCCATGGTCTGCCCCATTGTGCGAGTGCCCAGCCCTGGACCCATCTCAGCCCCGTTGTGTGAGTTCCCAACCCTGGACCCATCTCTGCTCCATTGTGTGCCCAGCTCTGGACCCATCTCTGCCCCATTGTGTGGGCAGTGCCAAGCCCCGGGTGAGTGCCCATCCCTGTACCTATCTCAGCCCCATTGTGTGGGTGAGTGCCCACCCATCCCTGTACCCATCTCAGCCCCATTGTGTGGGTGAGTGCCCACCCATCCCTGTACCCATCTCTTCCCCATTGTGTGGGTGAGTGCCCACCCATCCCTGTACCCATCTCAGCCCCATTGTGTGGGCAGTGCCCAGCCCTGTCCCGGCAGAGCCAGCACAATGGAGCCATTTTCCGGCCGCCGCTGGGGGAGATGCACTCGGAAGTGCTCCCAAGGAAAAGAACGGATTATAAATAACTCCTGGCTTCCCCCGGCCGCCCCATCCGAGCCCATCCCCAAATCCTGCCCCTTTCTCCGTGCCTGCAGCGCTCCCAGGCTGGGACAGGGACGTGACCAGCCCGGGTGTGAGGCGGGGCAGGACGTGGCTGTCACACCCTGTCCCAGGGCTGCACCTGCTCTGTGCCCGGGGCTCCTGCAGCCCCGGGATGTCCATCCAGTGACAGCCCTGGGAGGAGCAGAGCGCTCCTTCTCCCCGTGCCTTCCTTGGCATGGCTCTCAGCTGGATAAGGTTCTGCCAGGCGTGCTCCAGCTGTCCTTGTCCATCCACCCTGCACGCAGCTCCAGGGCAGGGACGGAGGGAGCTGCGTGCAGGGAGGGAGACGTTCCCCCTTGTCCCACCAGTCCCAGGGGAGGGCACAGGGATGCTCAGGGGATGCAGCAGCTCTGCTCTGCCGACAGCCTGGGAGAGCTGGGGGTGTCCAGCTTGGGGAAGAGAAGCAGGAGGAGACCTTGGAGCCCCTTGCAGTGCCTAGAGGAGCTCCAGGAGAGCTGGAGAGGGAGTTTGCACAAGGGATGGAGTGATGGGATGGGGTTCAGGAGCCAGGACACAGCCTTCCCTGCCACCCCTGTGAGCCACAAACCACAGCTCTGGAGCCCTGGGGTGCTGCCTGTGTCCTCTGCCAGCGGCAGCACCGTCCCCAGGGCAGGATGCTGAGCCCTGTGCCCTGGCCTGGGTGACCCTTGCCAGCCCAGCTCCTTTTTGGGGCTTTGCCACCGCTCTGCATCCGCTGGGCCCCGGCCACCCCCGCACAGCTGCTCCAAAAATCGCTCTCCTTTGTGACAGACATCCAGATGTCACCTTCCTTTCCCCCCCCTTCCCCACCCCACCTTCCTTCCCCCCTTCCGCTCCTGTCCTTCCTCTCTCCACCCTCCCGGCTCCTCCAGGCTCCCCTCCAGCCCCTCCTGAACAAAGGCCCCGTAGCCATGGTTAATAATCCCCTCAGAAAGGCCCTGCACAGAGAGAGGAAGGAGAGAGGAGACACAAAGGAGCCGCTGGGAGCCAAGCCCAGGAGGAAGGGGCTGGAAGGAGGCATTTTCCTCCAGCTGAGGAGGACACACAACTCCAAGAGGGCTCTGAGGTGAACACAGACAGGGCAGGAGTACCCCAAAGTGACCTCAGGAAGCAGAGAACCAAAGGCTGGGCAGCCCAGGAGGGTTCCTGTACTCACCTCAGAGTGCAAAGCCCTGTGTAAGCCCCAGAGCCCCCCAAAATGCAGCAGCAGGGACTGGCAGGAGGTGCCCCGAGGGCGAGGGGAGCAGCTGGAGCTGCTGGGTGGTGTGGGAACACTCAGAGCTGGCCTGAATCCCATCCCTTCCCCAGGGA
Organism: Ammospiza caudacuta; assembly: GCF_027887145.1. Classification (NCBI taxonomy): domain Eukaryota; kingdom Metazoa; phylum Chordata; class Aves; order Passeriformes; family Passerellidae; genus Ammospiza; species Ammospiza caudacuta. The sequence continues at coordinate 7,334,837 of NC_080615.1, forward strand.
CAGGGCCCCTGGCAGCTCTGACGGTGTTGTGTGAGGAGGTGCAGGCCTGGCTGGACACAGCCAGAGGCTTCCACTCTGCACAGCTGCCCTGCATCCACCCCAGAGACCTGCAAGCAGCTGGGACAGCCCCCAGCCCATGGGTGCCAGAGTGAGCTCATGGGCACCAGAGCCCCCAACGCATGGGCACCAGAACCAGCCCCCAGCCCATTGGCACCAGGGCCAGCTCATGGGCACCAGAGTGAGCTCATGGGCACCAGAGTGAGCTCATGGGCACCAGGGCCAGCTCATGGGCACCAGAGCCACCCCAAGACCATGGGCATCAGAGCTGGGCCAGCCCCCAGCCCAAGGGCACTGCTGAGAGTTCACTGGGGCCGCTGGCACAGAGCACCCCAAGCACCCCCCAGAGCCCACCCCAGCCCCTCTGGGCTTGGCTGCAGGGCTCAGGGAAGGCACAGGGCCCCCGTCCCACCTGGGACACACGAGCTGCAGGTCAGGACAGGCACAGGCACAGCCCACGCTGGGCCAGCTCCCTCTGGCAGCGTCCCAAAGTCCCCACATCGGCAGGGATCTGTCTGGCAGGGCAGGAAAAGGTGGGGGAAGAGCTGTGGTGTGTGCTGGGATGCACAGCCCCAGCCTGGCTCTGTGCTGGCCATCTCTCCCCTCTGGCTGCAGAGATCCAGGCACAGCAGCAGCCAGAGGAGGGAGGCAAATGCAATCGCACACTTGGAGATCATTGCCGCAACCTGCGAGGCTCAGATAAGGCCGGGAAATCAGCCCTGCCCTGGGCAGGGTCCTGTGCATCCCACATTTCCAGCAGCTGTGCCAGGGCCTGGCAAAGCCTCACCTCTGCCAGGGGCAGAACTGCCTGCCTGGGCACGGCCTCATGTGAGGGGTGGCAGGAGGGATGGAGGGGGAGAGTGCTGGGAGCTGTGGGGGCACCAAAATCCCTGCAGTGCCAGGGAGTGGGAGCTGTGGGAGCTGTGGGAGCCGCTCTGTGCCTCAGGCGGGGCCAGAGCTCTGCTCCCGGGCTCCCCTCCCCAGCTGTGTGCATGGGACCGCCACACAGGAGCCTCCCGCACGGTGTGTGTGCGTCGCTGGGAGCGGGGACTGCAGCCAAATCCATTAAGGCAGCAGATAAACAAGGAGGCGTGAGATCAGGCAGCAGGGAGGGGAGTGGAGGTGGCCAGCCTGCCACGCTCCCCACGCAGCGTCCCCGAGCCCGCCGGGTGCCACACACAGCGTGGCAGGCTGATTTCATGCCATCTGTGCATGCCTTGGTTTCCAATCCTGCCCCTCTTCCCCGGAATTATTCATTTATTAGGGGGAAAAAGCTCGAGTTTCCTTCAAAGTGGAAAGGACTTTCCACTTTCTGGAGGCAGAGCCGTGCACTAGAGCAGGGGGCTCCCTGCCTGTTTTGGGTGGCACGCTCCCCAGCCTGTTGTTCCCAGGGAGTGGCAGTGCCCTTTCCAACTGCTGGGAATTTTCTGCAGAGGTTTTCTTAGCAACGTTCTGCTTTATTTTTAACGCGGAATAAAAGTTATACCCAGAACAAAATGCACCAGGGGCGTGTCAGCCGAGCTCTCCCGCTTTGTTTGTTTGACTTTGGTGGATGCTTTCCCGTGGGCCTCCTTCCTTCATTTCAGGGGTGGCATTTCAGGGGTGTTTTGTGCCAAGTGGAAAATCCCTTTCCCTGCTCCAAGGAGAGCAAAGCCTGAGGCTCCTCCGGTGCTGCATCCTGCCCTTTGGAGGGAGGGAGAGAGTCAGAACATTGTCAGGGAGTCCCTGAGCTTGGGGTACACACTCAGGGTGGATTTCCCCGCTACAAACAGGGAGCTCCTGCCATGAGGAGCGACAGCATCCCAAAATTGAGGCTGTGAGGTGGGAGAGCAGCTCCTGAGCATCCTGTGGATGATGGCACAGCTGCCTTGCACTTGTTCTTCCCAGCAAAGGGAGGAGGCCTCCCCTGTCCAGCAGCAGCTCGAGGGCTCTCAGCCTTATCGCTGCCCAGCATTGCCATTTTAAGCAACTGATCTCCTGGGGAAAAAACTTAATCATTTCCGATGAATCACTGAGTGTGTTTGGCTGGGAAAGTCTTGGGGGGGGGGGGGGGGGTGGGCGTGCTGGTCAGCCATGCAGAGGAGGAGGAGGAGGAGGAGGAGGGCAAGGGAAGGGCCGCTGCATGGCACCAGGGGCCAGCACAGGGGGCTCAGGGCAGTGGGAGAGGTGCCTGGGCATTCCCAGGAGGAATGCTGTGCCTCGGGAGAACCTGCAGCCCAGCTGTGCCTCAAGGGAACCTGCAGCCCAGCCCCGGAGAGGCTCAGGGAGGGTCGGAGGGATGCAGCCCCTGCTGCAGGGGGACAGGGATGCTGCAGGGACAGCAAATGGAGGAGAGAAAAGGATGTGCAAAAGTTCAGAGCGTCCGGGCTGGGAGCGGGAGGAGGGCACTGTCACTGCCCTGGGTCTGTCCCCGTGTGTGAGGAATCTGAATCAGCGAGTTTCGGCTGTCCTGTGAATGGGGAGGCGAAACGGCCTTGAGGGTGAGGAAAATCTTTGTCCTCCAATAGTCCCTCTGGCTCTGATTGACCCGGGGAAACTGAGGCACGGGGCCAGGCTGTGACAGCGCAGGGGCGCTGGGGCCAGGTGCGCTGTGTCGCTGCCTGCGGGCAACTCGCAGCACCTGGCGGGGTTTGTTGTGCTCCTCCCGCTCTGCCGCAGGGGCCGGGCTGGGTGATTACCCCTGGATAATGGGAGCCTTGTGCAGCTCGGCGAGTCCCCCGCCCCCGGGCCGGCCCCAGGCCAGGCTGCTGCCCCGGCCACGGCGGGAGCAGCCTCTGCACAGCCGCCCCATTCAGCAGCAGCTGCGCGGGGGCTCGGATGGCTGCGGTGCCCGGGGGCCCCGCCTCGGGGAGAGCGCGGGGCTCCCGGCGGGGCTGGGGGACACCGAGGCCCAGCAGGGCTGGGGTGACAACCCTGCAGACCCTGGGGACCCGCTGGACACGAGCGTGCTCCGCCCCAGCCCAAACTCCCCCAGGTGTCCTTTGCAGCCCGGACAATGACAAAGGGTGTTCTGCCGGCCCGTTTTGAGTCTGTGCTTGTTTGGCGTGGGTTCAAAGGTGATCCCCCGGCTGTGCCGGGCTCTAGGGCACTGTGGGGCTGGGCAGGGCAGTAGGTCACTTGTGATTATCGCCACTGCTACCTGCACATTGCACTCAGGGACTGTCGCGCCGCCGGCATTCCCCAAATACTCTGAACAACGCATCCCACGCCTCGGCCCCCTTCTCTGGGTCTGTGAGCGATTCCTCCTCCAGCGCCCGGCTGTCTGCCTGCCTCAGCCCGTGCACGCCCGGACAGGCAGGAGCTGGCAGCTCTGCGAGCCCCGCGGGCGGAGCTGGGGCGGGGGCCGTGCCGGGCCGTGCCGTGCCGGGCCGTGCCGGGGGCCGGACTGAGCTCTGCCCGCCGCCGTGCGGGGCCGGACACCGCTCTGCGGGGCTGGGCGGCGACGGCGCCCTCCCGGCTGCTGCTGGGGGTGATAAGTGGCTGCGGGCGGTGGGCAGGCACCGCTCCTTCCTCCTCCTCCTCTCCACCTCCTCCTCCTCCGCCTGACGTCAGCCCGCGGCCCCGCTCAGTCTCGGGCTGCCGGCGGCGGGCATGGCTGGGGGGCGGCGGCCGGCGGGGCTCGCCCTGGGCTGGGGCTGCTGCCTCCTGCTCTGCTGCGGTGAGTGGCTGCGGGAAGGGCCGGGCGCTGCGGGGCCGGGTGCGGGGCGGGCGGGGCGCGCACCTGCGGAGCGCCCCGGGGTCCCGCGGAGCGCTGGGGGGGCTGTCCCCCGCCCCGCGGGACACCGGGCTGCAGCGGGGCTGCATTTGCCGCTGTGCAGCTCCCGAGGTGGCGGCCGGAGCGGTGTCCCCGCGGAGCCGCGGCGGGGCCGGCGCCGGGAGCGCAGCGCCCCTCGGGCGGCGCCTGGCGCGGCTCCGGGAATGCTCGGATCGCGGGGTCGGGGCAGCCCAGGTGGGATCGGCCCTTCCCAGCGTACGTCCCGCCGGGACGGCCCCGCGATCCGCGGTGGGGCGGGTCTGCGTGCCCCGTCCCGCTTTGGGGGCCCCTCTGCAGCCCCCCCATGGCAGCGCAGGTTGAGGGGTGACCCACGTGCGTTCAGCGCGCACCGGGGTGAGCTGCTTGTTGTTAGGAAGCATCCACCCCTTTCCTTCTAAGGAGTTTTCCCCTGAGCGCTGTGTTTCTCTTGGCTTTTTTCGCGCTTTCTTTTTTTATCCACTTTCCAGTCCATTTTCACCCTCGGGGGGTGGCTGCGCTTCCTGCCCTGCCCCGCTCCGCGCATCCCGCCCTCCCCTCGCCGGGAGCGCTCCCGGTGCGCTGGGGCTCCCGGCCCGGCTAAGCGGAGGTGGCCCCGGCGCTGGGAACCTGCCCAGGCCGAGGTGTTGGACCCAAATCAGGCTCAGAGCGGGGTCTGGAGCGGGCTGCTCCCACCCCCGTCCCGTGCCGGGATCCCCTTCCCACAGCCCGTGCGCCGAGCCAGGAGTCTCTCAATGGTTGGCGGCCTCGGTGCATTTGGAAGCCCAGACACGTGAAAGGTTGATGCTTCCCAGAAGCACAAGGGGCCACGGCCAAGACATTCCCAGGCCAGCCTGCGCTGCTGGATCGGGGGGCTGAGCCCAACCCGAGGCTGCCTGGGCCGCCCCATCCCTTTGTGCCCCGCGGTGTGGCTGTTAGAGAGGTGTCTGTGTGCTGTCACCCCTCTGCGGGGTGGCGTTGAGAGTTTTGCCTCTCCTGCTGCACATGACAGGTCCTGACAGGGTGGTGGGGTTGGTTTGGGGTGCCAGGCGCTGGTCCCGGCCGCAGCAGAGCCCTGGTTCGTCCCCATCCCGGGCTGGGCGGAGGCTGCTGGTGTCAGGAGGTGTCGGGCACTGCTGGTGGTGCTGCTTCCTGCGGGGCTGGGGCTCTGCACCCTCTTTCTTCTCTCTGTGAAGAACACAGGGCACGGGTGATGCTGTTTTGGGGCACCTCGGCTGGTGGATCTGTGCAGAATAGGAGGGGTAGCGTGTGTGGCTGTGCCGGCAGCAGGCGGGATCTGGCCGCAGCTGGTTTCCCTGAGAGGGGAACGCAAACCCACGGAAAGCTCAGGCATGCCATGTGCGGCTCCAGAGCCCTGCGGTGCCTCTGCTCCGGGCCGGGGGCTCTGTGCAGCCGCACTTCTCGCCTTCTCGCCGCACACCTCGGCTCTGCAGGAGGCTGGCGAGGGACTCTGCTGCTCCCCACCCCCTTCCCCTGCTCTAAAAGCAAATCTTTGTTCTTGCGGAGCCCTGGCTGCCGGCCGGCTGTCCGCCAGCCAGATGGAAAAGGCACGGGGGCTCTCCTTCCTCCTTCCCCGCTCGCTCCCTGCAGACGCCGCTCCACATCCCGAGGTCTCCGGCTGGAGCCGTGCCAGGCACTTGGGCTGGATGGGGCTCGGTGCTGCAGCTGGGCTGCTCCACGCGTGGCTGATGGATGTGCCCAGGTTCCAGCGCCGAACCTGCAGCTGTGCCGGGCACAAGGGAGGATGGCCAAGTCCTCAGAGCCTGCTGTGCCAGGCTGGCTGTGCCCAGCGCCTCTTTAGCCTGCCCACGCACATAGCAAAAGTTCTTGGAGCCGTAGAAGCGAGCCTTGTGTCGCCAGGCTTGTGGGGGACCTTGTGAGTGTCCCCTTGTGTCCCTCTTCCAGCCTGTCCCGGAGGAGGTGGGGAGCAGTGAGCCCTCTTTCCATGCGGGGTGGGGGCTGCAGAGCCCGTGTCAGCCTCCTCAAGGGCAGTGGATGGCTGGGAGGGCTGCGATCCTCATGCCAGCCCCGGATGCCAGCCATTCTCCAGCTGTGAGCTCATGGTTTCGGTTGCTCGCTGCCTGGTTGAGGGCTCTCATGCCGAGCGGGTCAGGGGGAGGGCCGGCTGCTCTCCAGGGGCTGCCTCTGCCTGGGGCCCTTGCTCGAGCTCTGAAAATGATGGAGAGGCAAAGTCTGGCCGGGCTGCCGGCAATCCCGAGTGCCAGGGCACAGGGGAGGGCACACCCCAGCCCCAGGCTTGCCAGTTGTGCAGGTGCCCTCCTGCAGCAGGCAGCCAGGTTCTGGCTGTGCAGGCGGGCAGTTCCTCCTGTGCAAAGTTGTCTTTATCTTTGTACTCTCAGCCAGTTTCCTGTCCCTGCTGCGTGCTTATCTCTGGGACTTTCACCTGTTTTTCCAGCACCTTCTTTGCCGTGCTGTGATTTGCCCATCTCCCTGTGCCAGCTGCGCTACGCTGAGGGGATGGGCGAGGGCCAAGCCCTGGCTGTTGGGAGTTCTGAGGGGCTGGTCCTGCGTGTCGGGGCCTTTGCTGTGGCAGGAGGGCTCCTGGCTGGGTTTTGGCTTTGTGCCACCACGTACCCAGTGCAAACAAAGAGCATTTTGTGGGCACGGCGCTGCCCTTTGAAGTCTCCCCATGGTGGTTGTTGCGGAGCGGGCGATATCAAGGGAGATGTTGACACAGCTGCTTCCTCCAAGCCACTTGTCCCCAGCTCCCGTACCTGGGCTGGCTCTGTTGCTTGGGGACAGGCTGTTGTCCCCTCTGCAGGGCTGTGTGCCAGCCCAGGGCGTGCAGAACCCCCTTTGCTTTGGCAGGGATGGCGGCAGTGACGCTCCCAGCCTTGCTGCTGTGCCGCCCTGGTCTCTGCTGTGCCCAACCCCTTGGGCAGCTGCTCCGTGCCCTGTCCTGGATCAATAGCCATTACCTTCCCATCCTCCCTGGAGCAGGGCCAGCAGCTCCATTACTGCTGTGGGCGGCTGGGCAGGGAGGAAGGTGGGGTGCAGGGATGGGCCCCGTGCCGTGGGTGGGCAGAGCAGCAGCCAGGGGAAGCCTTGGCAGTGCTGCAGGCATGGATGCTTCCACTGCTGGGGCAGCAGGGTCCGAGCTTGTGGAGGGACCTGGGAGTGCCAAGGCTGTGGTGGCTGGGGACATGCTGCCTCCCAACGGTGCCCTGGGGACACAGCTGGTGGGGGCACGACATGCCATGTCCCCCCTTTGGGTACAGGATCGCTGGCCTGAGCACAAGGGCTCCCTGTGGATGCTGAAGGCAGTGAGATCCTGGCTGTCACTCCTGCTGGGCAGGGACACAATGTGCAGAGCACAAGGCACAGATATTTTGGGGGATGGAGATGGGGACAGGCTGTGATTGGACAGCCCATTATTCCCCATTCTTCCTGCCCCTAAGAGCGAATTCTGTCCCACAGCTGCAGCCAGCAAGCTGGAGATCTCCATGCCGCCTGAGGTGGAAGTGGAGCTGGGGGGCACAGCCAGCATCGAGTGCAACTTCTACATCCCTGAGAATGCCTCCTACACCTACATCGACTGGTTCTACGTGAGTGCTGGCCTGGGACAGCAGCTCTGGCTGCTGGGCTGGGGGGCAACCAGCCCAGGGCTTCCTGCAGGGCCCCCAGCCCAGCTCTGCCCCTCACCTTGCAGGTGGATCGCAGCAACAGGCAGGTGAGGCTGTACCACATCACGGCCAACGGCATCCTGGAGGACGACACCGACTACAGGAAGCGTCTGTCACTGGGGGAGGACAAGGCCCTGTCCATCAGCGAGGTGACCCTGCAGGACCCCAAGGTCTTCATGTGCCAGGTTGGAGCTGGCAGCTACGGCATGGGCGAGAACAGCACCGAGCTCAGCGTCTACAGTGAGTGACTCCCCCTGGGCAGCTGCTCTGGGGGCTGGCGGGGATCCCACCCCAACCCTAACCCAACCCATCCCTCCTAACGTGCGTGGGGTTCTCTTTTCCAGAGCTCCCCACGACCCCCGAGATTAAGCCCTATGCAGGAGGCATCTCTGTGCACAGCAGTGACATCCCAGAGGTGAGGACACACACAGGGGACGGCGAGGCTGCCTGCCAGCCCTGCCCTGTGCTCACGGCCCTCTCTGCCACCACAGATTGCCAGGTGTGTGAGCAAAAACAGCTTCCCACCTCCCAACATCACGTGGCACAAGAACGGGGAGCAGCTGCACGCCGGGGAGAACAGTGAGTGGGGATGGGGATGGGCAGCCAGGCCAGCAGAGGGGCTGGGGGCTGCCTGGCAGCCAGGGAACCCCAGGGAGCCAATGGGGGGGGGGGTGGTCCTAGAAGGAGGGAAGAGATGAGAATCTTGACTCTATGATTTATTATTTTGTGATATATAAAGATATTTTAAATCTCTTTTAATATATATATATTAAAAATCACAATTATATATATATATATATATAAATTACATATATAAATATATATGATACAATCATATATACAATAATATATATAATGTATATATAATTATATATAATATACATATAATTAAAAATCACCATTTGTATTGTGATATATATAGATTAAAAGACATATTAAAAGAAAATGATCTATTACAACTATACTAAAAGATATAGTATGTCTTTTCGTATATATATACTATATATATTATATATATATTTTATATATATGTAATATATATTTTTATATATATTTTATCTATATATATCTTCTAATATATAGATTAGAAGATATATATAGATAAAATATATATTAAAAGAAAATGATCTATTAAGACTATACTAAAAGATATATATATAGATAAAATATATATTAAAAGAAAATGATCTATTAAGACTATACTAAAAGAATAAAATAAAAGATTTCATTAGAAAGCTAGCAAGGAAAAGAAAATAATAAATATAAGAATAATAAAAAAATGATATAATATAATATAATATAATATAATATAATATAAATATAAATATAATATAATATAAATATAATATATAAATATATATGACATAATAATAATAAATATAATAATAATAAAATCTTGTGACTGCTCACAGCCTCGACACAAGTGGCTGTTATTGCTCATCAAGTAAAAACAATTTCACATGCTGGGTAAACAATTCTCCAAATCACATTCCAAAGCAACAAAACACGGAGAAGCCGAAGCTCCTCAGCTTCCCAAGAGAAAAAAACCCTAACAAAAAATGATTTTTCACGAAACACATCTATGACAAGCCCTCCTCCCGTGTCACCTGCAGAGGTGGTGATGCCGTCGACGGTGATCCGCGAGTCCAGCGGGCTGTACACGGTGAGCAGCACGCTGCTGGCGCCCGTCACGCGCGAGGACCGCCACTCCCGCTACCACTGCTCCGTGCACTACCTGCTGCGGGGCCAGCCGCGCGCCCTGGACTCACCGCCCGTCCAGGTCAACGTCTTCTGTGAGTCCGGGGCCGGGGGGCCGCGCTGGGGCCCTGCACTGGGGCTGCTGGGCACTGACCCTGCCCGTCCCTGCGCCCAGACCCCTCCGAGAACCTGAATCTGAAGGTGATGCCGTCCTCGACGCTGGTGAAGGAAGGGGACAATGTGACGCTGGTCTGCGAGGCTGATGGGAACCCACCACCTGTCTTCAGCTTCTTTAAGAAAAACGTGAGGCTGGAGGGGACCAGGGCACCAAACATCTCCTGGTTGCTCCTTGTGCCCTGCCCAGAGGGTCCTGGGGAGGGGATGCAGTGGCTGGGTTGGGAGGGGCCCTGTGTGGGATTAAGGACTCTGCTGTGACCGTGTTCACAGGGGTCTGAGGATGAAGGAGGAGACTAGGATTTGACTCCATGTTTCAGAAGGCTGATTTATTATTTTATGATATATATTATATTAAAATTATACTGAAAGAATAGAAGATTTCATCAGAAGGCTAGCTAAGAATAGAAAAAGAATGAATAACAAAGGCTTGTGGCTTGGACAGACAGTCTGAGCCAGCTGACTGTGATTGGCCATTAATTAGAAACAACCACATGAGACCAATCACAGATGCACCTGTTGCATTCCACAGCAGCAGATAATCAATATTTACATTTTGTTCCTGAGGCCTCCCAGCTTCTCACGAGGAAAACTCCTAAAGAAAAGATTTTCCATAAAAGATGTCTGTGACACTCTGCTTTGTGCCCGTTGTCTGCAGCTGGGTGTGTGGCAGGATGTGACCTCGCTGGCAGAGCCCGACAGCGGCGTCCTGAGGCTGCACGACGTGAATAAAACCAGCAATGGCACGTACAGGTGCCAGTCCCTGGACCTGGATGACATGTCACAGATAGAGGAGGACGTGGATCTCGTTGTGAACTGTAAGAGAGAGGGGAATGGACCCTGTGGACCTCGTGGTGAGTGCTCTGTCCCTCCTGCTCACCCTGCCCTGTTCTCCATCTCTCTCGCAGACATTGAAGGGGTCCATGTGAAGATGGAGCCGTCCTCCACCCTTCGTGAAGGGGACAGTGTGATGCTGAGCTGTGATGCCTACAGCCCCGTGGGCCTGAAATACCAGTGGAGGGACGACAAGGTGAGTTAACATCCCAGTCCTGTCGGGCTCAGGCTCAGCCCGGGCTTTGCAGCTAATCAGGCAGAGTCAGGATCTTGCTCTGTCTCTCCTGAGAGGCCAGGGGGAGGATTCCCTCTTTCATGGACCTGCATTGTCCACCCCAATATTGTCACCTCCTGGCCAGGACTGCAGGGAGCTCCTGTGCTTGCAGGCTCCCTCACTGTGTTTTGGGACATGGGCACAGAGGGTCATTGCTGGGGACATTCCCTCCCAACAGGGCAAGAAGCTGGTGGAAGGGAACCAGCTCCTGGTGAAGAACGTCACCTTTGAAAAGTCCAACACCTTCAGCTGCAAGGTGATGGCCCCGAGCGTGCCTGGGCTGGAGCAGAGCAAGAAAGTGTCTGTGGCTGTCGAGGGTAAGATGTGGCCTGGGTGCAGGGTGACCCTTGGGTGCAGGGTGACCCCTGGGTGCCCAGCATCCATTCCATTGAGAGCTGTGGGTGCAGAGTGACCCCTGGGTTTCCAGCACCCATTCTCTTGGAGCTGTGGATGCTGGGTGCCCCCTCTCTGCCCAGCACCCATTTTCCTGTGAGCTGTGGGTGCAGAGTGACCCCTGGGCACCCTGTACCCTTTCCCTGGGAGCTGTGGGTGCTGATGTCCCCTGGGTGCCCATCACCCATTCCCTGACAGTTGTGGGTGCAGAGTGACCCCTGCCCACCCTATACCCATCCCCTGGGAGCTGTGGGTGCGGGGTGACCCCTGGGTGCAGAGTGACCCCTGGGTGCCCTGTACCTGTCCCCTGGGAGTTGTGGGTGCCCTGTACTCATCTCCTGGGAGCTGTGGGTGCCCTGTACCCATCCCCAGGGAGCTGTGGGTGTAGGGTGACCCCTGCCTGCCCTGTACCCGTGCCCTGGGGGCTGTGGGTGCTGATGTCCCCTGCCTGCCCCCAGACAAGCCGCGCATCGTGGCCATCAGCTCCCCGCTGTACGTGCGCCAGGACCAGGTGATCAACCTGACGTGCAAGGCCATCGCCTTCCCCCCGCCCACCGTCCAGTGGAGCATCAACGGCACGGTGAGAGCTGGGAGGGGCCAGCCTGGCACGCCCCAGGGGCTGCCCAGGCACTGAGCCCTGCCCTGCCTGCCCTGCCCAGGCCCACGAGTACGTGGACAACCAGCACGTCGCCAGCAACCTGACGGTGCGAGTGAGCCACGAGCTGCTGCGGGCAGGAGCCATGTGCCGCGTGTTCAACAGGCTGGGGTCCAGTGAGGAGCACATCCAGCTGCTGGTGGGTGAGTGTCAGGCCCTGCTCTCTGTCCCGGAGCCCCCCCAGCAGTGTCAGTCCCCCCTGGTCCAGGCACCGGCTGTGCCGTCTGCCCTGGGGGGGCTGAGCTCGGTGTCTTTCCCTCCCTTCCTGCTCTTCCAGATGGTTCCGTCAGGAAAGGTCAGTCTGCTGCTGGTGTCCATCAGGACATGGGTTATGCTCACCTCTAGGCTGGGGAGGGAGCTTGGGCTGCTGGCTCTGCACTGCTTCTCTTGCTGCTTCTCTCCCTGCCAAGCCAGGCAGGAGGCTGAGGCTCTGTCCCCAGCAGGGAAAGCTCCTGCTTGTCCTCAGCGAGGCCACCAAGTGCAGCTTCTTGCAGCCCAAACCTGCTGGGCAAGGAAGCAGAGTGGATTGGCCTGATGCCTTGCAGGAATTCCTGTTATCCACCCTCCTGTGGCACATGGGGCATGTGAGCTCAGAGCAGAATTTCTGCATTCCTACAGAAACTGCCCCAGCAGAGCATTTCTGTACTGAAATCTGCATCCCGCAGGCAGCTGGGGAAGCACTGGAGCTTCTTTGGGAGGAGGAGCCTTTTCCTAACACAGAAGGGAACCTGGAGGGTGTCATGGTGGAACAGGCATTAATTTCTTCCTCTCCCTGTTGTGTTTAGACCAAAAGTCAACAGCAGAGAGCCAAGGGGTGATCATCGTGGCCATCATCGTGGCCATCCTCGTGGTGGCTGTGCTGGGCGCTGTCATCTACTTCCTGCACAAGAAAGGCAAGATCCCGTGTGGCCGTGCCGGGAAGCAGGACATGTAAGCACTGCCACCTGTCCCCAGGGGCCTGTGGGGCTGGGGGATGCCTGATATCACTCATGCTTCCCATCCCATCCCATCCCATCTCACCGCTCCAGCTCTCCCTGCCCGGGCGGCTCTGCAGCTTTTCCAGCTTCCCACAGGGAGGAGACAGCAGAGTGGTAGAGCAGCCAAGGGCCCCCTTTGGGCAGCCCAAAGCTTTCTGTGAGCTGGAGTCTCTTTGGGACAGCCCAAAGCTTTCTGTGAGCTGGAGTCTCTTTGGGGCAGCCCAAAGCTTTCTGTGAGCTGGAGTCTCTTTGGGACAGCCCAAAGCTTTCTGTGAGCTGGAGTCTCTTTGGGGCAGCCCAAAGCTTTCTGTGAGCTGGAGTCTCTTTGACCCCAGCGCTGTGGTCCCCTGAGATGGAGCCCCGGGCCTCGGCCAGCCACGCGCCCTCCTGGGTATCACCAATGCGTCTCAAAAATTGTCACCTCCCTCCCCTAGCACAAAGCCAGAGGCCCGTAAAGACAAGATTGTAGTTGAAGTTAAGTCAGATAAACTTCCCGAAGAGGCGGGGCTCCTGCAGGGCGCCAACGGCGAGAGGAGAGCTGCAGCTGACCAGGTAGGACTGAGCTCGGCACCGCCCCAGGGCTGCACCAGGTAAAGCTTTGCTGCCCTCCCTGGCACTGCCCACCCTGCACGGGCTCCATCATCCATCAGCAGCACTCGGGGGGGCTGTGGGAGGGAGGGGAGGGGACAATTCTGGGCGGTGACAAAGCCGTGCCCTGCTTGGCTCTGCCCCCTCCGTGCAGCAACAGCCAGGCTGCGCAGGGGAGAAGGAGCTAAAAGAGAAAGATGTCTGGCCAGAAGTCAGAGCAGAGGCTGCAGGACTGATTCCTCTGAGCCAGAGATCTTGGGATGAGTCTCTTGGGACATGTGAGTGCCCCTCACCTGGGATGGAGCAGCTTTTCAGTGTCACTGCTGGGCACCACAAATGCAGCCGCTGAGCCCACTGTGGCTTTATTGCCTCGGGCCAGGAGGGAGCCCCTGCCTGGCTCTGCACAGCTCACACTCCCCTCCCCTCGGGCTGGCTGCCACCCTGGGGTGCCCCAGCTGTCCCCACCCTCTGTGTGTGTCACTGCCCCCCTGCAGCAGAGGGTTGGCTTTGTGTTCCTCCCTAACTTTGTGTTTTCCCCTCTCCCTTTCTCTTCTGGCGGAACGAAGAGCGAGAAATACATCGATCTGAGAAACTAGAGAGGAAACCTCCCAAGTGCTTTCTTCCTTCCAACCTTTCCTGCTCTTGGATTGCCTTCTCCCACCCCTGCTCCAGCCCCTGGGGAGCACGGCCAGAGAGCAGCGAGTGTCACCATGCTGGGGACACCTCCCTGAGCCACCTGGCCTCTACCTCAGCCCTGGGCTCGCAGGTGTTGCCTTAGCAGCAAAGCTGGACTCGCTTTACTACTCCAGAGAAGCCACAGCAATATTAGGAAGAATTCTATCCCATTAATCCCTACTTGGTGGAAGGATTTGAGGCTCTTTCAGGTAATCTGTTCTGTACATGTTCTGGGAAGGTTTTGACACATTCTTTTTACCCTGACCTTGCTCAGAGAGGCTGGTGAAATTCAGTTTTTGGGATGTCTGAGGCACCTTGGCTGTAGTGGGTGCAGGTTGGAGAGGGGAGTGGAAGGGGGGAGTGTTGGAGAGGTGTTTGCAGCTTCTGAGAGGGTTTGAGTGCTTGGCTTTGTCTTTGAAGCGTTCCTGGGTCAGTTTATCCCAGCGGTGCTGTGATCCCACAGGAGGAGAGGCCCTGGCAGAGCAAGGAAGGGGTGCCCATCTCCAGAAAGGTTTGGGGGTGTCTGTTTGGAGCTGCGCTGACCCGAGGGCAGGGCTCTCTCTCCCCTCTGGATTTGGTTCATTGTAGGAGCCAGAGCTCCCGCAGGTTTCAATTCAATATTGGACAGGGCCAGCCAGTGACGTCTCAGGGTTTTTTGTGCTCAGCCATTGCCAGCCCCAGGTCAAACTCCTCTCTGTGCTTCACTGCCACCTCTGGCTCCACGAGGAGAAGGGCAAGAACCTTCCATGAGCTTCTGTGGCACCTCCCCTGCCTCACCCCAGCGGGCTCAGCCCCTCCTGCCCCTCAGTGCCCTCCCCTGAGCTCTGCTGCCCACACGGCTTCGTCCCCTGCCCCACACAGGGGCCCTGTCCCCGCCTGCTCCACGTGGTGTCCGAGCAAAAGCTTTGGTTTATATATATTTTTGTTGGATTGTGTGTACATTTCCAGGAGTTTTATTTCTCTCTTTTTTTTTTTTTTTTTTAATTTTGGTTGTCTGATACTTGTAAGGTTTTTTTTTTTTTTTTTTTATATATATATGTGAAAATAAAGTACGGATTCAAAGCTGAGTGGTGGAGTTTGTTCCCACAGGCAGAAGGGTGGGAAGGGCATTCCACAATCCCATGGAGGTTCCAACAGGATCCATTTATGCCCCTCTGGCTGCTAATAATACACTAATTACTATTAATGCTACTAAATCTCTCCATTCTAATAATAATAAAAATATATTTATAATATAATAAAATAACAATAAATTAAAAAATAATAATAATTATAAAATATATTTATATTTATAATACAATAACAATAAATTTAAATATAATAACAAAAATTATAATAATAAAAATAAAGTAATAATAAATATATAGTAACAAAAATTTTAAAATTACATAATCTTAGTTTTAGGCTGCAATAGGTGATTATACCACTAGATCTTAAAAAATAATATTGTCAATAAAATTTACTGTTAGAATTTATTGATCGTTTAATTAATAGCTGATACCAATACTGTAGATGTTAACGCATACAGGAGATGGTCATAAACACTAATAAACTAACACTGGTAATTAATAAAAAATATTAATAAAGCTAATAACTACCCTGAGAGGACAGAGGGCACATGAAGGTGACACCAAACTGTCCCTTCTCCTTTGAATTAATAAGAATTAATTTCTGTGTCCTCATCTGAGCCCTTGATAATTATTGGGGACTCAAATGACCTAAAGTAACCCCTATGACCTAAAGTAACCCCAATGAAGACCTCAAATGACCTCGAACGACCCCAATGACCTCAAGTAACCCCGATCATGACCTCGAACGACCCCAATGACCTCAAGTAACCCCGATCATGACCTCAAACGACCCCAATGACCTCAAGTAACCCCGATCAGGGCCTCAAATGACCTAAAGTAACCCCGAGTAGGGTCTGAAATGACCTAAAGTAACCCCTGGAAAACCAAAAAATTGTCAAATGACCTAAAGTAACCCCTATGACCTCAAATGACCCCTATGACCTGAAGTAACCCCAAATTTGACCTCGATTGACCCCAATGACCTAAAGTAACCCCAAATTTGACCTCAATTGACCCCAATGACCACAAGTAACCCCAAATATAGACTCAAATTACTTCAAGTAACCTCATATCTTCATTTCACCCCAACTGCCCCCATTTCAGCCCTCGGTGCCTTCTGTGAGAGGTTTTTTTCCCAAGTTTTTCCAGGTCACCCTCCCCGACCCCTCTGAGGGTTCCCCTGTGACCTCAGTGTCCCCCTTTGTCCCCTTTGTCCCCTGGCCCAGTGGGTCCCTGTTTGTTCCATGTCTGGGCCCCTCTGGAATGTTGGAGTGTGGCAGAACCCGGATTTATTGCATCAATTTTATGTGTAAAATATTCATATATTGATAGATATGAATAGATATCAATGAGTATCCAATTAATGGATTCAAATATATATAATTATTTTCCTATTTTCATTAATAATACTCTCTAATAACCCTATTCTAGGATTGTAATTCATATATATATATTTCTAGAACTGTGTGAGATGTCAATTTTTTTATTTCTATAATTTCCATGCAATAACTTGAAAATCTGCAGAACATTCCCTTGGATTCTCTTCCTGGGTGGTAACTTCATGTTCTTCTTCATCCTGATGGTTACAGCCTTCATTCATTGAATCTCTCAGAATATATTTAATTATTATAATCTTTATATAAATCTTTCCTGGCCAGAATATAAATTTGAATTTACCAGATAATTGTGGTGATAATTATAAAATAACTCCAGAGTCAGTCTGCAAAGGATCCAGGAGATTGAAATCCTAAAATTTTCTTTTTCCAGCATTTACAGAAGCACCACAACACACACACACCATCTGCTACAACAAAGGAAATTTTATTTAAAAATAAAACTTTGTTTTGTTTTCTTTCTTACTGACACAGGTGAATGAAATCCCAAACAAAGAAGCTCTTAGTGGGCAGCATACAAGGATGGAAACAATTAATAAATAACATTAGTATAACCTCTAAACATTAACAATGCATCTGCAAACAAAATGAGGATTTAAACCAAGTGAACCTTAAAGCTCAGCTACTCTCTGTAAGAATATTTACCTTCTGTTTTTCCTTATTCTTTACAGATCTGAAAGGATTAAATACTGCTATTATAATTTTATATTAATGACACTATTATACTTTTTTTTTTAAAATATCTCGTGAAAATCTCAACATTTTTTAACACTGATATTTTACAAATTGGTATTTGTCATCCATGAGGAAGAACAACAGTAACAGCAGTTCTTCCTCCACTGGGAATTTCAAACAAAAAAGATTTCTAGGAGGAACTTTAAAAATAAATGTCCTTATTCCCCACTAATCTTTAAAGTGGCACCTCTGAGAAGGTGCCCTGGGAGTTGCATTTTTTCTTGCTCAACTGAAAAAAAAAAATAAAATAAAACGAACAAAAACCCCAACAAACCAATCAATCAAACCACATTTACAGCAAGGAGCCTGCCTCAGGATGAGCTCCAGAAATGTCACCAGTCTGGTGCAGGAGCCACATGCTGGGCCCTGGGAGGGCTGGGGGTAAGGACATGCACAAAAAATGGGGAAAATTTGGGATTCCTGATGGGCTCTGGATGCAGGAAATCACCTGGGAACTGCTCAGGGGGCACCTCCAGCTTCTCACAGCTCCTGCTGGGAGTGTCCCCACTCCTTTGGGAGTGTCCTCTGCTCCTTTTGGGAGAGTTCTCTACTCCTCTGAGAGTGTTCCCCACTCCTTTGGGAGTGTTCCCCACTCTTCTGGGAGAGTTCATTCCTTTGGGAGTGTTCCCCACGCTTCTGGGAGTGTTCCTCACTCTTTTTGAGAGTGTTTCCCCCTCCTTTTGGGAGTGTTCCCCACTCTTTATGGGAGTGTTCCCCACTCTTTTTGAGAGTATTTCCCACTCTTTATGGGAGTGTTCCCCACTCTTTTTGAGAGTATTTCCCACTCTTTTTGGGAGAGTTCCCCACTCCTTTTAGGGACAGCTGCACGACACCCTCAGCATTTTTGACCCCACCCCACGATCCTGACCTGGCCCCGAGCTTGGCACAGCACCAGTCCAGACACAGAAGCTCCACGGCTGAAATGCTACAAAACACAGTGTCAGAGTCCAAGTGAGCATTGCCCATCCCTCCTGCTCCTCTTTGCACCCTTCCCAAAGCAGTTTGGTGCTGCTTGCCCAGCTCTGCTCGTTTCCCCTCAGGGGTGGATCCTCAGATCCAGCCTGGCCACGCAGCATCCCCTTAAGAAAGGCACTAGACATTTGGGTTGGTTTTCCTTTTTAAAGTAGCATCAGAAAGGTAATTTTCTTAAGAATAAAGAATGGGGAGGTGAAAGGAAAGAAGAGCAATCAATCTTGGGCTTAGAAAGAACAAGAGAAATCCACTGGGCAGTGCCTGGATCGAGCTGGCAGAGCACAGCCACAACACATGGCCAGGACTCTGCTGCCCTCAGTGGAATCAGCAAATTCTTAACGTGTCTAAGGAAGAAAAGGCAAGACTTAAGTTTCTTAAATCAGTTTGAGACATAAACAAGTGCACAGAAAGGACACATGCAGAGAAATGAGCGCTACATGCCACAAAGATTGCTCTCTCTAAACTCTAACACCCAGAACAACACCCACAGGAACATCTCTTGGCACATAGACCCCAAAGACAGGCCTGGATCAGCTCTGCCAAGCAGGATTTCATGGAAATTACAGCCAGCCTGCCCTGAGGGGCTGGGAGGGCACAGGGAATCACTGGTGCCACACACACTGGGCAGGACAGGAGTTAAGGCTTTGGAGCTGGCTGGGTCAGCCTGGCTCAGCCATGGCAGGAGTCACACTGAGCTCACACAGCAGGACAGACACCCAACGGCTCCAAACCAACACAGAGCCCAGTGGGAGTGTGGAAAAGAGGGAAATAAACCCCTCACCAAAGGGTTTGCACCTGGATCTGCAGGACAAGGGACTGTGTGGCTGCTCAGGCTGCCCAGTGTGACACAACAGCCATGGCTGTCCCCTGCTGTCCCCTCTCCTGCCTCAGCAGCACCAGGGTGGCCTTGCCCCTGCACACACATCCCACAGGGAGCAGGGCTGGCAGCCCTGGCAGCTGCACTGGGGGCACAGGAGGAAGAGCAGCTCTTCCTCCGCTCCTTCCTCCCCCAGGCACTGAGCCCAGGGCTGTGCCCGAGCCCTGCAGGGCACCCTGCCCATGCCAGACCTGGCAAGTGCCAGCCCTGAGCCCAAACCAGCCAAAGGTGGGGACAGGGAGCATGGAAGGAGATCTCCCCACGCTGTCTGAGTGTTTTCTCCTCTACAGAGAGGAGAGGAGTAAAGAGAGACACCTCAGCCTGCCTGGAGGCCCCTGCAGCAATTCAGAAAGCTTTAGGTCTAGAAAGAAACCTCAGCTTGAATCAAAATCCACTTTCTGCTCTGCTAACACCACTCATGAAGGCCTCCCTGCCACTGCAGCCATCTGGCCCAGCCCCTGGATTCCTCAAAAGGCCAGACTGCACCCCAGTGCCAGAATCACTCCAGCAATATTCCACTGCAGCCCTTAGCCCAGTGACCTCTGCTCACCTCAGGGAGGTGCAAATAATGCTGGACATGCTCCAAAGGCCAAGAGCCTCTCAGGCTGACAGGCTGTGATCTGTCCGTGCCTCCTGGATCTAAATCTTCTCCAAAGGAACCATCCACTCCTCTAATAAGAACAGAGTTAAGTAGCTGAGTAGGCAAGTCAGGTTTTTCCAATGCAACAGCTGAGTTCTGACCTTTAAAACCATGTGATCACTTCACAAATACAGAATTTTTTCCCCAGGTCTGCTTTAACACCAGACCTGGCAATACTTTAGAGAAATGGAAATGGAAAGGAGAGCCCCCATGCTGTTTGGACAGCCATGCAGAGAACTGCTGCACTTCTGGGACTGCAAAGCAGGTGAAATTCCAACAAACACATCAGCTGCATCTACCAATTCCACAAAACACCCCGGCACGACGATGGCTCCTGCAAAAGCTCTCTGGAAGAATGTGTGTGAAGGCCACTAGTCTGCAACAGCCACCATGCAATGAAGATAAATAAAACATCCTATTCACCAGGTGCAACATTCCTAGGGAAGAGCAATGGGAGTGTCCAGTGATGGCTGCTCCAGCTCAGCAGGGCCACAAATCAAATTTGAGCACTGAAGCACAAAACGCTCAAGGCTAAGAGAGGAGAAGCAGCAGCCCCAGTTCTTTGCTCTTGCTTAAATTCTTTCTCCCCTCTCCCACCCCTCAAAACCACACCAAGTTCCTCCAGCTGCTGGAATCTGGTGCTGCCAGTCCAAGAGCACCCACGAGAGAGAAATCAACTGGATCAAAATCCCTGACAGAAATTCATCCTGCTATCTCCAGGCAGCAAGGGAGGACTGGAGTCAGAAGCAATAACTGCTCTTGTTACAGGCAAGAGGGACACACCACGGCCAACAGGAAGCAATCAAAGGATCCTTCCAAGGTCTCCTATAAATTCCCAGCAGAAAGTGACCTCTCAGTTTCTCTAAAAAGCCCGAGCCAGACACACAGCAGCGAACAGATCCAAACCTAGTACCATGAACCACAGGACACACCACACCGACCTCGAGACTTTGTTTCTCTGAGCATCCACTTAAAATTCACAGCACAAAACAACTCCCCCAGCCTCCAGGGCATGGGCTCGGGGATCCCTTGTCACGATACCTTTCTCTAGCAACACCCTGGAAATAAATCTGTTCTCTCAGACAAGAGGTAGGGGTAAAGGACTCCAAGACATACACTGTATAAAACACCGCTCCGCTCCATCGCACTGCTTTGAAATCTGGAACCACGAAAACCTGATAACTGATTCTCTTCAAGAGGCAGGACTGACCTCAGCACGAAGTCTCTAAAGGAACCCCCTTCCCCTTTGGTGCACAGCTGGGCAGCAGCTGCCCAGGCAGTTGGTCCACAGCAGCTCAGGTGTGGAGGTGCCCGTGTGCTATGTGGCCACGTGCGCCGGGGAGGAGATGGACACGAACTCCCGCAGAATATTCTTGGCCATCTCAATATTGTTATGTGCAATGACCAGAGCTTTCTGAATGTCCTGATATGAGTAGCCTTGGCTCATGAGGTTCTCGATCTCGCTGGAGAGGTGCAGGGAGGAGCTGGCCCCGCTGCTGGCTCCTCCTGCCTGGCAGCTCCCGGCTTTGCGCTCCGAGTTTATCCGCCGGGGCAGCGGCTTCGGCGGCCGCTCGGGGACCTGGGAGCCGTCTGAGAAACCTGGCAGGAGAAACAAGTGCATCACTTCAACGGAGAGATGTGGAAAGTTTGCTTGGAACGAAGCTGAGATGACAGCAGGGGGATAAATGGCACTTCAAAAAGCTGTTACTGAGCTCTGCTGCTTTCTCCAGCCCTTTTATCTCCTTCCCAAGCTGCTCAGCTTCCCCACCTGGGTGCAAAAACAGCTGGGGAGGTTTTGCTTAATTAGCAAGGCTCATCAGGCTCATTTAGTAAGATAAAACCACATAAAAAATGGCACAGGATCTATGTGTGTAAGCAGAGCTCAGATATCAGCCTTGGAATCAGAAAAAATGACACAATGAATATTCAATGCACCAGACATCTCATTTCCTTCCAGAATCAGACAGAACTCCCGGTTTAACTGTCCAGAGGCTGCTCCCTCATCTCTGTGTGCACAAACTCAGCCCCAACTCAGCCACCACAATTGCTTCAGCAACTGAATTATGCTCTCTGAAGGGTCAGCAACTGAATTATATTCTCCTCTTCCTCTGCTGAAGCTCTGCCTGCCTAATGGCAGATCAATAAAGCTCAGCCCGTTCTGCTTTTCCCTGAGTCACTCTGATGTGACACTGCCCTGCAGCCACATCATGCACTGCTGGGAAGAGGAAACAACAGCCAATAAACCAAACAAGTCACCAAACTCTCCAAGGAAAAAACACATTGTTTAATGTGCTCACCCAGCATCTGACTATTTCTGAGTTTTAACCTCCTGTATCATTGCAGAAAGCATTTTCTGCCAATCACAGGAAACTTTTCTACATGGATGTTTGACATCACCTTAAAGAAAGATTTATTTGTCTCCTGGAAAAAGTCCTCAGGGCACTGCACAGAGTTTTCTGGCAGAGAACTGGAGTACAACAGACAAATCACGTCCACACAATTCCTTTCTAAGAGTGAGCATTGTAGCTTGCTCAGAGCAGCAGCATTGTGGGGTCTTTCTGAAAAACTTGCCCCAAAAGCCCAGAGACAGAGAAGGCTCTTTGGGAACCAGATTCCCTGAAGCTTCCTCACCAACCACAGCTCAGTCCAGCTCCCTCATCTTCAGAATTGAAGTTTCTCACACATAAAAAGCTTTTTGTACATGTGAGAAGAAGGTCTGCCCCCTCCCCTGCCCCAGACTGCCTTCTGGAATTGCTGTTTCAGCTTGAGCTGGATCAAGTTTCAGAGACCATGGGTCAGTCTGAAAGGACAACTGCTAAGACAGTTATTTTGGTAAATCATTAATTAAAACTGCAGGGTCCAGCTCCTGAGAGCATAAATCTGCCAAGATGAATCCCAGAGCAGTCAGGCTTGCCTGCACCACTGCCTTGCTTCCCACAGCAGTAACAATCAGCATTTTCCACATTTGCCATTTTCCTAGCCCTAAAGCAGGACAACAGCAGTGTTATTTCAGGGCTGTAGAAACAGTGTCAATGATTAAACTCAGTACTTCATCTGGGAGGGGGGTGGGACTTGCTCTGTTTCTTTTTTATCCCTTTCAGCCAAATTCTACAGACACAGGGACAGATTTAAAAAGTGAAAAGGGGAGGTGGGGCAAAACTAACGAACTTTTCTGCACTAGGAAACTCTTCTCTGTGCTAAAGAAGGTCAGGGAAGTGGAATGGGGAAGAGGAAAAGAGAAGACTCACTGGGGGAAGGGGCTCTGGGTACAGGAGGTTCTGCTTCCAGAAGGAACAAGAAACTCATGCCTCCTCCTTGGCAAATCACCAGCACATTCAGACTGAAAACCCCCAACAAAAAGAGTTTCAGAGCTTCCTTAAGAGCTGCTGAGCAGGGAATAAGTCAATCATTATTCAGAAAGGCTCTGGGAGACACGAGGCTTTAGTTTTTCCCTCAGAGAATGTGCCTTGCAGCCAGAAGGACACCATGTCCTCTATTCCCCAGGGACAAAAAGCTGACCTTGCTGAGCCACTGGTCCCTGCTCAGAGGAGCTGAGAGCATCAGGAGCTGTGTGCAAAACTCTTGTGCCATCTGCAGGCACTGGCAGTGCCACAAACCCTGCCAGGCCAGCCCTGCATCTTCTTCCACTTGGGACACAATCCCTGAATGGTCTGGGTTGGAAGGGACCTCAAAGGTCCTTCCACCCCCTGCCATGGGCAGGGACACCTTCCACTATCTCAGGGTGCTCCAACCCCAAATCCAACCTGACCTTGGGCACTTCCAGGGGTGGGAAATCCTGTCCCACACCCCAGTACACACCATGGTACAAAACCAGTCTATGCTCTGCAGGAAACAGTGGTTTAAGGAATATGCTTTAAGCTGAAAAAACCTTTTCCTAACCGAGATTTCGGTGTGATTCGCAAGCTTGGGGATTAAATCACCTAGGCAGCACATTCCAAGCTATAAATCGAACACAAGTTAAATAAATCAAACAAAATACCTAAGAACCAATTCTGCCTCATAAACCTGATTTTACACCTTACATCCAAAATCTTTAGTGAATACCACAAGTTTCAAAGATGCAGAGGCAGGCAGCAGCAGCAGGAAGAGGGAGGAGAGCTCTCTGACCTGTGACAGGGTCGTTTTCCAAGGACATTCGGCTGAAGGCAGGAGTGGCATTGGAGATATCAGACAGTGTGCGGCGAGCGATGGCCACGGGCAGCGGCGCCTTGGGGACATCGTAGCCATCCTCTTCATTCTCTGACTCCTCAGGGCCATTGCTGGCAGTGGCTGCTGCCAGGTTCCCTTCATCTGCAAGAGGAGGCACCTTCTGAGCTCTGGGGCTGAGCTGTCTCTCAGGGCAGACTCCACTCCCCCATTTTCCAAACACTGACAGGACATCAAACTAAAGTTTTGCTGTCAAAACCTCACAATTAATGGCAGCTCTTTCCAGATGGAAAAATTAAAGCACTGGAATGCTCTTCCTAGGGAGGTGGTAGAACACCGTCTCTGGATGTGTTTACAAACAGACTGGACATGGCACTTGGTGCTACAGTCTGGTTGAGGTGTCAGGGCATAGGTTGGACTCGATGATCTTAGAGGTCTCTTCCAACCTCATCATTCTGTGATTCTGTGACTCTGTGATTCTGCGACTCTGTGATTCTGCAATTCAGTGATTCTGTGACTCTGTGATGCTGCAATTAAGTGATTCTGTGACTCTGTGATGCTGCAATTCAGTGATTCTGTGACTGTGATTCTGCAATTCTGTGATTCTGTGACTCTGTGACTCTGTAATTCTGTGATTCTGTCTCTCTCTGACTGCGATTCTGCAATTCAGTGATTCTGTGACTCTGTGATTAGGTTAAAAATACTTGATAGATTCAATATGCATGCCCAGACTCATATTTCCACATACATCCCAGCTATTTTAACAACAAAACCAAATGTAATTCCTTTAATTCAGCCTAAAATGCTGCTCCACTGGGAGCAATTCATTGTAGGCCAGTTCCTCAGCTCTTCTTTAGCACACCCACTCACCAGAAGTGCTGACAGCCTCGAAAGCAGAGGATGCTGCTTGGGAGTGAATGTTGTACATTGCTTCATACATGGAGCCCTCGGGCTGCTGGTCACAGTCCAGAACTCTGAGGGAGAGAAGACATTCCCCATCACACAGGTGACAGTGGCCACCACCTCCTCCCTGCCTCTGTGACAGAGTTTGTGCACAGCTTCTTGTTTCAAGGTGAAATCACCAGTGCTCTGTGAAATATTTGTTCTAGAAAATGCTCTGTTAATGTTTATTGCAATAGAGTACCTCAGCTTAAAAGAGTTAAAATGATACCACCAAAACTGATACCACTGAAATTTACATTTTAGTAAGAGTTTTGAATTTCAGTAAAATTACATTTTAGTAAGAGTTTTGAATTTCTGCTCCCAAAAGGTTCTTGGCAGGGAGAGTGGGAAGGAAGGGGATATCTGAGTCCTTTAACACTGTGCAAGGACTCTGCAAAGAGCAGTGGTCACATTTCCTTTATTGCTATTTTAGTCAAGATCTGGTGAATATCACTGGGGGAATTCAGAAATCTGAGCAAGCAAAATTCCCACCCTGATGTCCCAAATGTGCTGCTCCAGAGCTGGGAGGGGGAAGTGCAAAACCAGCCAGAATCTCACCGTAAACTCTGAGTCATTTCCAAAGGCATTTTGAGCTCCGGTTTTTGCACAGCAGGACCTGGAGGCACCACAGGCAGAGAGGATGGTGACATGTATTCAGTGTCCTCATCGCTCTCAGACTGCTCCCCAGGAGGCAGTTTTGGTACAGGCAGTGGTCTGGAGGCAGGAGAAACAAGATATAAAACATTTACACCAAATCTAATTAACACCAAGGTGCCCTTTAAATCCACAGTCACCTCACAGCAAGTCTGTCTAAAGAAATAATTTGGTTTTCAGGATGCAACCCACAAGGTCACACCAGCACAAGGTCATGATGCAAAAGTAAGTGACAATATCATGCACATTTATATCACACAAAGCCCCACTCAAAAGTGAATTTATTAAAGAGCTGATGGCAACTGCCACAGTCCAGGGGAACTCCCACCACTCCCCACAGCTCTGATTTCAGCTGCTTTCTCTAAATTGTGTTTTGAATCTGTCAGAGTTTAAAATGAAGACTGGAAGAGTTGTGCCAGTTCTGTTCCTGGCACCAGCACCCTGCAATTCCCACTCTGGAAGGTATAAAAAATCCCAACAGACCTGGCAGCTAAGGAGTAGATGGCATTGGCAGATGAGGAGGGTTTGATTTTGGGGTGTTCACACTCTGAGGTTGCTGCTGGACCACTGGTGGAGCTCTGGAAGACAAAATTCCAAACCAGGAATCAGAAATCAGAAACAATTCATGGCCCAGTGTAGCTGCAAAGCCACTCCTTCAACAGCCTCGGTGGGAATGGAGCATCCTCATTTCTTCCACAGAATTTACTGACACCTCAGAAATCCAGGAATTCTCTGACAGCTTTCCCTCATTGCAGGGACTTTCCTGCAGGAAGAATTTCACTTTTTGAGGTTCCAGTGGCCTTGGCAAATTCAGCTGAAACAGGCTGAAATGGGAGCCAAGAGGAAAAGGATGGAGACAAACATACACAACTGGAGACAGGATGAAAACTTTGCACGTGCCATTTTCTTAGAAAATCTGGCTAAAAATGTGCTTGCTTTCAATTTAAGAAAGCTGGAAGCATTAGAAGGAAAAATTAAGGAAACGGAATCGAGGAAAACAAAACTGCCTGCAATTTTTTAGACAGCAAAATATTGGACTAATCAGTTCACTGCTAACAGTGTCTCCTGCAGGTGAACAGACCCAAACTGAACTCAGGTTTTATCCAGTAAAACTCCTCACAGATGATGTGGTAGTTTTCTCAGGGCTGAAAAGCCAGCAGAGTAAATCAGAATTTTTCAGAGAATGTGGTGGTGTTTGCAGGGGTCTCAGGATGAGGGAAGAGATGAGAATCTTGATTTTATGTTTCAGAAGGTTGATTTATTATTTTATTATATATATTATATTTTAAAATGATATATTAAAACTATACTAAAGAATAGAAAAAAAAATTCATCAGAAAGCTAGCAAAGAAAAGAATAAAATTATAATAAAATTTTGTGACTGACTAGAGAGTCTGAGACAGCTAGACTGTGATTAGCTATTAATTAAAGACAACCACAAGACTAATCAAAGATATACCTCTGCATTCCACAGCACCAGATAATTATTGTTTACATTTCATTTTTGAGGCCTCTCAGCTTCTCAAGAGAAAAGATCTTAGCAAAAAGATTTTTCATAAAATATGTCTGTGACAAGAGAACAACAGAAAACATTCTCAGCTTTTCAGCACTGGAAGGTGAACAAAAATCAGGCAATTGGGATTTCAACCTTGTTCCCAAAAGGAATGAAAGCATCTCCCTTGGCTGGAACACACCAATTTCTTCCCATCTCCCCCATGACAAAATCCCACTCATCAGCAGGACAAGAAGGTGCCTTTTCTCCCAGATTTCCTCTCCCAGATCACCTCCAGAGTTACTCACGGCGGAGCTGTCCAGGCTGAGCGTGCTG
This sequence comes from Ammospiza caudacuta, assembly GCF_027887145.1. Taxonomy (NCBI): domain Eukaryota; kingdom Metazoa; phylum Chordata; class Aves; order Passeriformes; family Passerellidae; genus Ammospiza; species Ammospiza caudacuta. The sequence continues at coordinate 7,361,836 of NC_080615.1, forward strand.
CTGAGAGCACGTTCAGAGAACATGTGAATACCACAATCAGGCAATGGGGATTTCAATCTTGTTCCCAAAAGGAATGAAAGCATCTCCTTTGCTTGCAACACACCAATTTCTTTCCATTTCCCCCATGACAAAATCCCACTCGTCAGTGGGAGAAGAAGGTGCCTTTTATCCCACATTACCTCTCCCAGATCGCCTCCAGAGCTACTCACCGCGGGGCTTTCAATTGGGATTTCAACTTTGATCCCAAAAGGAACAAAAGCATCTCCCTTGCCTGGAACACACCAATTGCTTTCCATGTCTCCCAGGACAAAATCCCACTCCTCGGTGTGAGAAGAAGGTGCCTTTTCTCCCAGACTACATCTCCAGTTTGCCTCCAGAGCTACTCACCGCGGGGATTTCAACTTTGTTTCCAAAAGGAATGAAAGCATCTCCCTTGGCTGGAACATACCAATTTCTTTCCATCTGCCCCCTGACAAAATCCCACTCAGCAGCAGGACAAGAAGGTGCCTTTTCTCCCAGATTTCCTCCCCAGGTTCCCTGCAGGGTTACTCACCGTGGGGCTGTCCAGGCTGAGCGTGCTGCTGAGAGCACGTTCAGAGAACACGTGAATAGCACAACCAGGCAATGGGGATTTCAACTTTGTTCCCAAAAGGAATGAAAGCATCTCCTTTGCTTGGAACACACCAATTTCTTTCCATCTCCGCCATGACAAAATCCCACTCCTCAGCGGGAGAAGAAGGTGCCTTTTCTCCTGGATTACCTCTCCCAGATCACTTCCAGAGCTACTCACCGCGGGGCTTTCAGTTGGGATTTCAACTTTGATCCCAAAAGGAACAAAAGCATCTCCCTTGCCTGGAACACACCAATTTCTTTCCATCTCCCCCATGACAAAATCCCACTCCTCAGTGTGAGAAGAAGGTGCCTTTTACCCCACATTACCTCTCCCAGATCGCCTCCAGAGCTACTCACCGCGGGGCTTCCAACTTTGTTCCCAAAAGGAATGAAAGCATCTCCTTCGCTTGCAACACACCAATTTCTTTCCATCTTTCCCATGACAAAACCCCACTCCTCAGCATGACAAGAAGGTGCCTTTCACATGTCCCAGGTTGCCCCCAGGGTCACTCACCGCGGGGCTGTCCAGGCTGAGCGTGCTGCCGAGCGCTCTGGATTCCAGCTGCGAGGGCAGCGAGAAGGGCAGCGAGTGCCGGTTGGACAGCTCCCTGCCGGCCCAGGGCTCTGCCGGGGCTTTGGGCATGGGCCTGCCCGGCCAGGGCTCGCCCTGGCGGTTGGAGGGCAGCGGGGGTGGCTTGTCCCTGTCGCCAGGGGTGCAGGGCAGGGGCCGGCGCTGCGGGCGGCTCTCGGGGCCCAGCGGGTGCGGGCGGTCCGGGGGTGGCGGCGGGGGCAGGTCCCGGAGCGTGGGGGGGATTGGCAGAGGTTTGTCCTTGTGCAGAGCGCCTGGAGCAGCCTGGGAGGAGGAGGGAGAGAAATAGTGCTTAGCACAGGCAGCCCAAGCAGAAGAGATAAACAGGAGGGAGTTTTATCTGTTGATATTAGTACATCATCGCCAAGAATGTGGAGATATCTCTGCACCTTCTGCACAGGCTTGAGGAGATAACACAGGAACTACGTGCACTCCAGCCAGGCTCTGAACACCCTGGACTGTCACCCTGATTTTTTAAGATTTTCTAAGCTTTCTGATGTTGACATTCTTGTAGCAAACTTTCTCATACACTTTTTGTAAATAACTCATTGTTCTGCATTCCTTTATGAAAGAAGAGAAAGTTGATAGACTGTTGGTTTGTCCAGTGTCTTTGGAAAGATGGCACTGTCACCCTCCAATCTACTGTCACTCTTAGAAAACTATAAATGTTGGAATCAAAAAATAAACTTCCCTTTTTTCTTCACCTTGAGAACAGCCGTGTGTGCTTGAGTTCTTTCATGTCCTATAGCAACACCCAGATTCCTCTTCTTGAGGGAAAGCATGAGCTTACAGCAGCCTTGGATTGGAATCCAAATGGAGCCTCCCCATTATTTTAAAAAATTATTCAATTGTGGGTTATTTGTACAAGTTAACATTCATTGGTCAGTGATGAGTATTTCCCTCTTCTTGAGGGAGAACATGAGCTTAAAGCAGCCTTGGATTGGAATCCAAACAGAGCTTCCCCATTATTTTTAAAAATGATTCAATTGTGGGTTATTTGTACAAGTTAACATTCATCAGTCAGTGATAAGTATTCACAGAAGTAGGAATTTTCTTCTGCCTGGACTTTCCTAATTTCATTATTTCATCTGAACCAGATGAAGAACCATTAACTTAATGCCACCAAGATCATCCTCCTGCCTTCTGCTGATCAATCAGAAAGCCAGCTCATTTCTCCCAGTCACGTACATTGAATTCCTTCCTTCATTTTCTATGTAAAAAAATGCTTGATGGAGAAATGAGTGCAGAAAAGCTGGGGGAGAGAAATATGATACCTCCTGTATCAGCTAGAACAAAATATGAGGAAAATGCAAAGGGTGCAGGGAGCAGGGATTGAGGAGGAAAACAGAGAATGTGATAGCAGTAATAATAATTTGGTAGATCAGGATGCCGGACAGAAAAAGAGGAAAGATGTCAGAGAACAGGATGCCGGACAGAAAAAGAGGAAAGATGTCAGAGAGAACGTGCTGGGGTCCCCAGATTGTTCTGTCCCACTCAAATCCCACTGAAGGGGACAGAAAGAGCTGGGTCTGACCTTGGAAGTGGTGCCAGGGCTGGAGGCTCCAGGGGGGTTGGCCACTCTCTGCTGCAGCAGGTCCAGCCGGGGCGGCACAGGGGGCAGGGCGGCCTGAGGAGCCACTGAGAACGGAGAGGGAGGGCGTTCCACCTGGGAGAGAGGAAGGGGACATCAGCTCAGGGCTCAGCACAGGAATTCCTGTCCTCTGGAGAGCCCCTCCAGCTACAAATAATTCTGTGAGTAACAGCTGTGCTCCAGGAACGGAGCAATGCGAGCTCAGCAGTGAGACACCGCGGAAATGCACACTTAGAAACAAAGCAAAGTGTCCTGATGGAGTAATGAAAATGCAACTTAGAAACACAAACCAAGCTGCTCTCATGGAATAACAAAAATTCAACTTAGAAACATGAATCAAGCTGCTCTCATGGAGTAACAAAAATGCAACTTAGAAACACAAACCAAGGTGTCCTGATGGAGTAACAAAAATGCAACTTAGAAACACAAACCAAGGTGTCTTGATGGAGTAACAAAAATGCAACTTAGAAACACAAACCAAGGTGTCCTGATGGACAAAAAGCAACTTAGAAACAAAAAACAAAAATGCAACTTAGAAACACAACCCAAGGTGTCTTGATGGAGTGATGAAAATGCAACTTAGAAACACAAACCAAACTGCTCTCATGGAATAACAAAAATTCAACTTAGAAACACAAGCCAAGGTGTCCTGATGGAGTAACAGAAATGCAATTTAGAAACACAAATTAAGGTGTCCTGCTGGAGTAACAAAAATATAACTTAGAAACCCAAATCAAGCTGCTCTCATGGAGTAACAAAAATGCAATTTAGAAACCCAAACCAAGCTGCTCTCATGGAGTAACAAAGCTGCCTCAGTGGCCTCTGAGCAAGGACAAGCTGCTTTTCAACACCAGAGGGCACGATCTGCTGCAAAGCTCCTGTCCCTGTGCAAACTGCTTTCACTACAGAGCACTGGTGTGCACCAAACCAAAACTCCATTTTTGTCTCTGGAAAGCTGGTTTTCCATTTAACAAAGCAGCACCGTGCCTGTTATTCTCTTTATCTTCTCTTTTTTTTACAATCAAAGTTAGTGCTGTTGAATTTTGAAAAGCGTCACGTATGTTTGAGCTCAGTAAAATCAACAAAATTCCAACACTGACAGGATGTCACACCAAGAAAATTGCTTTGATTCCCCAAAATATGTAAAAAAAGCCCTCCAGGAATAGTGTTTACTGATTATTACATTATTTCACAGAATAAAAGATAAAGGGGAAAAAAGACTCCAGGTAAACCAGAGGTGAAGATTTTTTTCTGACTAGGAAATGCAGCTTATTTTAGTTGATTCAGCTATTAAAAATTAACCAAATTCAATCCCACTTCACTATGCAGTAAAAAAAAAAAAATGCAAGAGCAGCAATGAGATTTTGAAATGAGAAATGAAAATGGAATGAAAAAGCCATGCAGGGATCCACAAAGAATGCCTGCACACAGCTCCTGGAGGGAAGCAGAGTTATCACACCTTTATTGGACAGATTTATCAGCCACCATATAAAAAGATGACAGCCAAACTGAGTTCCTGAGCAGAACAGCCTGCCCTCCACCCTGTTATTTATCAGGACCTTGGGAAGGCTGTATCCATCACTGGGGAAAAATGGATGAATTTCTGCTGATCTGGGTGAATTCTGGCTAGGAAATCAAAATCTAACACACAGAGGAGTGTTCCAAACCTAGACCTTCCCTTCCAACAGGTCAGTCCAGCTTTTGCACCCCTCTGGGGATTCCTCCAAGACAACACACAAATATCAAAGGCTTCACAGTGTGATCCCAAAGTGGCAGTGTGAAATGAGCTCACAAAGCTGGAGCTAAACCCCTGTTTTCCATAGGGAGCAGGATGTTTGCTGCTACACAGTCTGACAAACCTCACAGGCACAAATCACTGAGAGAAAACTGCTGCAGAAAAGGCATTACCACATTTATCATTTATCATTTATGAGCTTACTTTGGTACCCGCGAGTTCTTTCATCATGAAGAGGGAATCATCAGCTTTGTCATCATCATCATCATCATAATTGGGAGAGGGGGTTCCTTCTGCCCCTTGCCTGGACAATCCTCCTCCTCCTCTGGGATCAAAGGGATCCACCACGATGGGCTCTGTGCCTTTGATCTCACAGCGACAGAAGGGACAGCCCTGGCCCTCAGATTCCTGCAGGGGACACGAGAGATCTGTCACAGCAGCCTCGGGGGGGCACAATTATCACCTGCTCCACAAACAAGCAGCTTGTAACCTGCTTTTTGGCAGGGAGCTTTCAGCTGAGAGGAACACAAAGGCAAACTGGGTTAGAAATATGGAATATTTTCTCCTTGAAGTAGAAAAACAGCACTTTAGGAAGTATTCACAGTTTTTTCTTATTCCATATTAAGAGATGAGGCATCTAAACAGCTTCTGATGCTGTGACATAATGAGACAATGTTTCTGCTGCGCTCTCTCCACACCTGAACAGTTCTGAGAAGAGAATATCTGTAAAAGATACTCTGTATAAGACTCTGTAAGATATCTGTACAAGAATACCTGTAAAAGATCAAGCAGCTGCCCTCAGAGAGATAAAGAAGAGCCAGATAAAGAGGCCAAGGCTCACCTGCCAGGCTGTGAGACACGAGGTGCACATCAGGTGCCCACAAGGTTCAATCTTCACGTCCTTGTCGTTCTCAGCACAGATTTTACACAGCTGGAACGTGGAGCCCATCTCACAGTACAGCTCATATTGTTCCTGAGGGAAAGCCAGCATAAATCACAGCATAAATGCAAAGATTTCCACATCATTTTATGTGCTAGATGCATCTGTCAAGCTCTGAGAAAAGTGGAATTCAAATTATCCAATAATTTTCATTTAAGCGTCCCAAGAAAAGCAGGGCTCAAGACATGTTGATGTTGAATGGCACAAAAGCATCAATGTTGGCAGAACATTCTAAAAATAAACCCTTAAAATCTGTTTTTGCAATCTCATCTGCCCATCCCTATCACACAGAGATTTCTGAATTTTGTAAAATACTGCAGCACTAAAAACAAGTCTGACAGAACTGGGTGAATAGCTAAGGAGGGTGGAAATCAGGGAGAAAGGCTGAGAGTGGCATGGAATGGAATATTTTATAGAATATTTTACTGACCTGTGTAACTTTAATGTGGTCCTGAGGTGTGGGCTCACACAAGCCAGTCAAGTCAGGATTCTGATTCCGGCCATCAGGAAATAAATAACTGGAAGAAGTTGGGAGAAAAAATATCTCTAAATGCCTGTACACACATGTACACACCCACAGATCTAAGGTTTCTTTTAGAGGTGGGAAGGGAAGAAAGAATGAAGGTGAGAAGCAAGGGGTGGGAAGCCAAGGTATTCTGAATTCTTAAGTTTTGGAGGAATTTTATGATTGGACCAAAATTAAACATGTTATTCTTAAAAATATTGGTTCAAATTAAGGGTTTGACCAAAAAAAGGAGGGATTTATGAGAAGGGAAACACTGGTGCACATTTATCATCTGCTCCTGCACAGCTCCGCAGTGCAAAGACAGCTGTCAGTAATTCCTGAGTGCCAAAATAGTTCAGCAATGACTGATTCCACTGACAGCAATGGTGTTATTCAACTTTTAACTGCTTTGTTGTCCTAATTTTTATGAAGTTACTTACAAGCCTTCCCTGAAGCCATCAATGAGTGCTTGGAAAAGAGGTTTGTTGTGGGGGATTGTCTGGAGAATGTTCCCATCTGCAGTGACGTAGCCGATGGCCCACTGACCCAGGCGGGTACAGCTCAGTCGGAAAATGTAACTAAAAACACACAAAGGAAAAGAAAGCTCAGCTTGGAACTGACTGAAAACATTCAATGACAAGTAGGCAGCCTTTGTCTGGCCATATCAAGACAGCAAATAAAATTAGTAGGAATAACTTGATGATTTGTAGCAGCTTTCCTCAAGTGAGGCCCAGGCAGTTCAAAGGGGAACTCTGCAATATGATACAAAATGAGAAAAGAATCCAACTGGCCTCCAGGTGAAATTAAACCCAGAATCCAAAGCAAGAGAAGTTAACATCCTCAAAACCATTTGTTTCAAATCAACTTCGAAAAAGCCAACAAGCAAACAGACTATAGGAGGTTTCCATGTTTCAAAGCAGCCCAGAAGTGACCACACAGGCTGCAGAAAGGAGCACAGAGAATCTGTCAGCCCTGCTGCCATCAGTGGTGGCAGGCAGACCCTCCCTGCTGGCTGAGCCCTCTCTCACCTGCCAGGTTTGTGAATGAATTTCTGCAGTCTGGCCTTCACCTCGTCATAGGTGAGGAATGCCATATAGCCAGGGTGAGTCACTGCCAGGCTGTTCCAGTTCCTCAGCAAAGATGACCAGGGCTGGGGAAGCACCAAAGAAACCAATTAACCACACACTTCTGGAAAGGGTTAATATTCCTGAATCAAAGGGTTCTGCAGTTAGAGAAACATGGTTCTGTTCCACCACAAATCCAGCAGAGAAACCAAAACATTTATTCCTGTGCACAACTTGGCATTTGAATTTGTTGCTTGTTGGGGATAAAATTATCACCTAAGACAGACCTTAATCAAAACTCCTTTAATAAATATAAAAGGAGAAGTCACTGAGGTCAGAGCTTAAGAATAGCCATCAATTGTGCTGCTTCTGCAGAGAGAATGAGTCATTCCCCAGACAGGGATAAAGGCAGGAGTTTAATGAGATTATGCAGAGCCCAGGAACCATGACTGCTCCCTCTCCAACACCGACTTCCTGCATGGCCTGGGGACAGTGACCTCCCCTCTGTGTCTCAGTTTTGCTGTCTGTAACTTGTGACTGTTTCTCACCACCCCAACCTCACCAGGGTGTGGCAAGGACTGTGGCTGGTCTCAGATCTGAATGAAGAAACCAGCACACACATCTCAAATATTGCTTAAAATGATGCCCCAAAAGTCACAACAGCCATCTGAAATCTCTAATCCTGAGAAAGGCTTGGCTGTGTAAATCTCACCTGATTCTTCCAAGTTTTTAAATTTGTCTACAGGAAGGTATCAGCACTCTCTAAGAACTCTGCAACCTCTGGAATTTGCAGCAGCTCTTGACTTGTTCTTTATGTACAACACTTGGGAAAAGTGCTGAATGAGATCAGCTACATTGCAACACCAAACATGGGAATTTTTCATCTAGACATATCTTAATTACAACCCACCCCATCACATGGGAAAAGGCAAGTCAGAGCCAAAGAAGTAAGTGATTGTTCTTGTAAATACCCAATTGTACCATCAGAAGCTGTGTTTTTGAATTTAGCACTATTAGAGACTGTGGGGAAGAATTTTACCTACTGTTAATATCCCTTCAGTGATACAGAGATTTCTCACACACACAGACACGTTCACAACATCCTGGCTGGGGCAGTTCAAAAGATAGGAAACCCAAATTTCCATGCTTGGAAACAACCCCCTCCATGGAAAATAAATCTGACAATAAAGAAAGGGATGAGGGAAGAGTGATGAACTAAGCTTCACATTTCCTGCCTTGCAGAAGCTGTGTCAGAGCTCCAGTCTCCAAGTGACCTTTGAAAGAGAAATCCTGATTCATGGCAGGATGCTGAATGTGCCTGGGAGTTGCAGTGTATATTTAGGGATTTTTTTTATTCTACAGCCAGAAATATTACTCACATTTACTGCAATATGGGGCCTTAAGTAATACTCTTTAAGGGATGGAGGGCAAGACGAGCAAATCCCATACAGCACAAATAATGAGTGTAAAATATTGGATAAAGCAGAGTAAAACACTTGAAGTGATTCCCACAGCTCAGTTCCCACCTGGAAGAGGCGTGTGAAGATGTCAAACTCAAACACTGAGATGTAATCATTGCAGGTCAGGTCAATGGTTGACTTGAGGGCCATGGCCTCCAGGCCAGAGCTGATGGGATGCACCTCGTGCAGGGCCTGCCGAAAACTCTTCCAAGGAACAATGGTCCTGGGGAAAGCAGGGAAAGGCAAAGGGCTGAGCACCAGCACCATGAACACAGCCACACCTTATCTGTGTCAGCATCCATGTTGTGATAATAGAGGAAAATCAAAAACAGCCACACGAGATTTATTCATGTCACACAAAAACCAGATTTCTTGGTACTGCAGGAATCCAGCAGCCAAATGAAATGATGGCAATTTTCTCTGCACATGCAAAATTTTGGAATTAGAAGCCCCCCTCTGGTTTCTCTTTTCCATCTTTCTGCAGTCCTACCACAGCATCATTATTGATAATAATTTCAAAATGTTGCAGCTGGCAGGGAAGAAGTTAAATTTAGATGGTTAAAAAAAAAGCTGCAACCAACTCTAAAGAAGGATTAACTGGAGAAGGAAGATAATCAGAAGGCAAAACACAGGCTCCTGTTTAAAGGAATATTTTCCTTTTTTTAATAAATCAAGTGGCATAGAAACACAGGAAGAAAATGCCTCACTTCAGACAACTGTGCTACTCATGAGTAAATACATTATGGCTTTGTGTTCTGACAGCTACTAATTAAACTCTTTAGGTGAAGTACCTCAGCTCCCTCAGTTTGAAAGCAGTACCCAATCCATTAACTTTAATCCCCAAACATTGCTGTGAACACCTCCATGGTTCATTTAGCCAGTGTTTCATTAGATACAGAAATTAAACCTGACATTTCAGCAGTCTGCACACAAAGACTGCTGCATTTCCCTTTCCCCTTCACTCTTAGCAAAGACATTTTGCAAACAGAAATTCAGAGAAGGAGAGAGGTGAGTAAATGATTGGAAAGACTAATTGGAGGGAAGATGAAAAGAATATAATATTATAGCTTAGCTAAAGAACAACCCATGTTGGGGGCAAGGTAACCTTTGGAAGAAGAAAGGATTATTTTGCATAGCTTGTAGAGCTTACTTAAAATTAAAGAATTAAATCAAGGAGAGGAAAATTTAAGTTGAATAATCAAGGAAAACACTGTGACAATACAAGAGTCTCCTGGGCAAACTGGGGAAAGATTCATCACTTGAAACATTTAAAACCAGAAAGGACAAAACCTGGGAAATTTAATGTAGGAATGACCAGTAGGTCTCTCCCATCATTTATTTAAACCTGACAAAGCCCTTCCTGAAGGGCCAAACAGAATTCTTAAAAACATTGGGTGCTATTTGCTCCCACACCTGTTTTTAAGCACAATTAGAAACTTACTTTTCACCAAAAGCCTTTCTCCAAAATTCTGCAGCATCTGCCTTGGTGATCCGGAACGTGTCCCCCTGGAAGAGGCCACTGGGGAAAATCCCTTTGAGTTCTGCCAGCATGTGGCTGAATATCAGGGACAGCTTGGTCAGGTTCCTCCTGCAAAGGACCACAAAAAATTGTTTATTTTAGAAAAAAAAAAAAAGAGTTTAGTATTCCAAGTAAAGCAGAATCAGCACTTATTGCAATTTAAGAATGATCCCAGCATGCAAAACTCTGATTTGGGGCTCTCTCTCAAGTGTTTCCCCAGCACTTAGAACATCCAAAACATGGGAACTACCAGCAAGATCTGTTGTCTTCAAGACATTTTCCACAATGTCAAACTCTGTATAATCTCTTTAAGGTGAGCAGGCAAAAATCCTCCCATGGAAAAACACATTCACAGAAAATGAGCAAAACCAACACTCAGACCTCACCTACTGAGTATTGAAGACAAAAAAACTCATCAGGTTTGAGTCTGAAAATTCCTTTTGAGAGCACATAAAGCTGCTCCTGCCCCAGACAATGGGAGCTGAATGTCTCTGCAGGTCTCCAGAGGCTCCCAACACAATAGATTTGCTCAGGGAATCTCTAACTGATCCTAACAGACCCAAGCTCCCAAGGGAATGCAAAAACACCTGCAGGTTCTTCCTAAAATGGTCACAACTTACACACAAAAGCTCTCAAACGGTTGTGTTTAATTATCCAATTTGAATTACAGCTGGGACCTCAAGTCCCTTCTCTGCCTGGTGCCACTGAGACATCAGGAGTGCTCCATCCCACAGGAAATGCCCTTTTTTAAGCTGGAAAAAATATATTTATTTTCTGCTATTCTATTCACCAGAGACACCTCTCTCTCAAAATAAATATTCCAAATATTCTCCTCCACTCCACTAGGAAAAGTTCCTGAAAAGTCACAGGGATATTTCTAGGCCAGAGGGGTTTTTTCACCCCCACATCATGTGCTGGGAGGTAAAAGAAGGAACTGGCATCATGTGGGCAAGAACAACTTGTGAGCAGTGCCCAACACACCAGAGCTGCTCAGAAACCACCCAGGCACGGCACAGACTCACTTGTGGCACTGATTATTTAAATATTGAACCACACAGGGAGGGAACATCCCCAACACATTGGATTTTCTTCTTTTCCCATCTCTCTCCCTGAGTTTGCAGAACATTGGTGTTTGGCAGCAAACTCCACTGCCCCAGGCTCCAGCCTTTCACCAATTTCTGGTGTTCTGGTTGGAGTTGTTCCTTTTCCCTTTATCTTGGATGTTTTTCAGACACCACTTGCTCCAAACATGCTATTGCCACTTGAAGGACTCGTCCTGTAAATGTGCCTGATTGCAGAACTGACCTCCAGCCTTCCCACCAAAATTCCCTGGACATTTGGGACATTTCCCACATTTTCGCAGGGTCGAGACTCAACTGGAAGTGACCACATTGCTTGACACATATTCCAGTATTCCCTCAGCCCCTCATGAGCCCTTCCTCCATACCCTGACAGTCTGGGTAGATTAGAAGGGCCCAAAACTCTGAATTTTCTCTGACAGCAGTTCTTTCCTACCCTTCTTTATCCAGCTACATTTTCATTAGTGTGCAGCAATGAAAGCTGCTCAAAGGGTTTATGGAAAACACCAGCTACACAAAGAATTCTGGTTTTTCTCATTTCAAACGTGTCCAACCACAGCAGGTGCTTGGGATTAACTCAAGGAAAAGCCCCCAGCTGCTCCTCCCCGAGCTGTCCCATTCCCCAGCTGTCTCTGGATGTGTCACACACTCAAACTGGGTATTTTGAAGCAGTTCTGCAGTCTGGGTTTGGCAGGGTAAGTAATTCAAAGCTGTGTATTTCTCTTTGCATTTTGGGGAAGGCTCAGATTCTGAGCTCATGGTACAGGGAAAATGATTTCATTATAAATTCCCACCCCATGGAGACTCCCACCATGTCTCTGCAATGCCTTTTTATGATAAACACTAGAAAAATTGTAAATCAGAGGTGTGGAATTCTGAAAGCACTCACTCATAAAAAGGCCAAATAAAAAGAGGACAGTGTGATTTAGTGCAAGAAGAAAAAGCAAACACCAGGCTGTTATCAATCATTTAATCTACAACCCAAGCAAAAAATGATGGGCTTTTTATAACTGAGTTTATAAAAATAGGAGCTTTAATAAACATGCTAATGATTGTGTACTCTCCTTTTGCTGCCCAGCACAATGTGGGGAAATTTGTGTATGACAGAAAAGCACTCTGATGAATTTCTGACCCTGAACAAGTGCATGGTTTAAACAAAACACTGCAAGAAGCCAGAGAATATTCCTGGGCCCAGCTGTTTATCTCTTGTGCCTCAGCTGAGCTCCAGGAAGTGCCTGCACTCAGCTGAGCACATCAGTTAATGAGAGAAATAAGAACTTCCTCAGGCTTAAGGATGGATAAACAAATGGTTGTACACACACACATTGAAGGACTTGGTTTCCAAAACCAGCTGAACGTTTTAAATTCTCAAGGTTATCATATTTTTTATAAAAATCCAGCTATATTGTGAGTAAATAACAGGAAAAACCACAGGAAGTGAACATAAAGAGCGGCAAATTGCAAAATAGTTTGTGTTACTGGCTCTTACATACAGCAGTTACCAATCCTGTGCTAAAAGGACAAAATATTTCCTTTATTTTAACAATTTACATATTTGTAAATTTACACAGACCAAATAAACACTTGTAATTCTAGAGAATATTTTTATTAGCATGTCACAGCTTACTGATGATTGTGCTTTATTTTTAGTAACATCAGAACTGTCCTTATTGCTATTGCTTCAACTAAGCAGATGTGAATGTACTCTCAGAAAAAGGGACAACATTCAAAAAAAATTTATGGTTTTTAGACTGGAGATTCTCACACAGTTTTGACCACAGACCTCCAGCAATGTCCCATTTTTTTTTAATTTAACCTAAACACAGTAATGCACACAAAACTGTCACCAAGGGCTCCACCAGAGACAACTTATGAGTTAAAGAACTAAATCTTATGAGTTCAAATTAAATCTTACAAGAATTAATTAAAATGAAATCTCCCAAGCCCAGTTTGGGAAGAGCTGAGTGCAGCACCTAAATCCTGCTGCTGTGGAATTTAAACACCTGCCAGTGTTTAAATGCTGAAAACGTTACCCAGGGAGCTCAGGCCACATCAGAGCTGTCCCCAGAGTGTGCAGCAGCTGCAGGAACACCTGGGCCAGCTTCAAAGAGCCAGAGCTGACTGTTCTGTGCTCACAGCACCGGCTGAGGTGGGATTTCACAGCCCTGAGGGTTTTCACACGTACGTGCAAAGCTCTCGGTTTATTATGGTTGGAAATAACGAATCAACATGTGAAAACGTCAAAAGATAAATATTTTTTTTTCACTGGGTACAGTAGCCAAGTGTTTCACACATGGTGAGGAGCACCTGCAGCTGGAGCATGGAGGGACCAGTGCTTGTGCACTGGGAGTGAGTGAGAATTGGTTGTGGGACCAGCCAGGCACAGCTCCAGAGCCTGCCCAGCTCAGCCTCTGCATCCATCAAGCTCTGAATTTGGGGAACCAAAACCAGCATGAAGCAAGAGGGTTCCTTCAGTTACCCCCTCCTTCCTGCCCTGAGCCCCCTCTGCTGGGGTTCTGCTCTTCCTTCCTGCCCAGGATGGGTTTGGGTTTGCTCCACACCTTTCTGTGAGCAGACACTTCCAGCTGCAGCCCCAGCTGGGGGCTCTGCTGGTGTTGTCTCCCTCCCCCAGACCCTCAGCAGATCTTTCTTTCCCTGTTTCCTGTATGGGCTCCATCTTGGAAAGCCATTAAAGGTCTGGTTTAATCAGGGATGTGTCTCTCAGCCACGTTGACACAATTAGTTAAATTAATGTGCTTTGTGACTAAATGCCTTTTCCCCTCAAGGCAAGGTTAGTGTGGCACAACCATTTCTGCCACTGCCAGCTACGATTTTTTCATTTTCTTCCAGTATTTCTCCCCTCCCTCAGAAGCACCCAGCTGACACAATATAATTTAGTTCCTCACACGTAGCAAGGATCAGCTCCACAGGCTGATTTAGTCACAATATTGTGCTCACATGCCATCATTTGACGTGCACACAGTGTCTGTAAAGCTCGTTCTACTGAAGACGTTACAAACACAGAGGAATTATAAAGAAACCAACCTCAAAATGCTTCACTCTGTAATTATTGTCCTCATTTCTTATTCTTACACTCTTACCACCAGATTCTGTTTAGGTGACACAGTTAGCATCCACAGGATAAAGTGCAAGCTCCACTACTTATGAAAACACCAACCACAAACCCACAGGTTTTTTTCCTATAACTGCACCTTACAATTTTATGCTTGAAGAGCTAAAAAAAAAATTAAAAAAAAAGAAACCCAAACAGTCTTTTAACGACTCCAACAAGTAAAATGCGCTTTCAGAAACCACAAAGATGTGAGGTTCTCATGTCACAGGGGCTTCCAGATGCACCAGGCATGAGCAGATTGATTTCAGCAGAGAGTTTGATATGCCTGGCTTCAAAAGGAAGAATTTCAGGAGTTTTCTGTGTGCTGGTGTTCACAGAAGCAGCCAGTGGAAATGCTCGAGGTGATCCCAAGCTGTCTTTTGTAACCCTGAGGCAGCTCAGGCTCCTCTGATCAGGATAAAAATAGAAACAGCGGAACTACTTTCAACAAAACTTGCAACACAGGAAGTGAATGAAATTCCACTTAACTATTGCTGGCTCAACAGAAGGCACCTTACACAGCCAGGCTCTGTAACACTCACAGGATTTCCTCAGAGTAACTAAAAGAATGGATTAATATTACATTTATTGCTTGTTCCACAGAATTTTTCACCATCAGCTCCTTCTTTTTCAGTGCTTTAGGTATTACAGAGCAGTTTCCTTATGCTCTGCTGGACCCTGGCACTTTTCAGGTCACATAAATATATTTTAACACCTTTAATTCTGTGAGCAGAGCCTGCCCATCACTTCCAAAGGTAACACAAAACACATTAACCACCCAAAATCATTACATATTCCTATCAGTATGCAAATGGCTGTTACTGATGGGAAGCAGAAAGGACACCAGGCCACTGTGCTGACCACAAGGACCAAACCCACTGACCTTTAAAGGATCTGGAATTATTATTTTTGGCACAAGTGTTGGTATTACATTATTTTTTCTCTGTTAAGAAGCTAGAAATCCACTTCTAACATTTAAATTTTAGAGATTATGCTTTCAAGAGAGGAATACATTTGGTATTATTAATGGTCTTTAAAGAGCTCAGCACATATTCAGAGGACTGACAAGGTAAAGGATAAAACTCTCACTTAGGTAACAGATTCATTTATTTTACCAAACTCAGGGGATTACACAACAAATGCACTGCTCAGGACATGTCTCATTATACCTAATTTTGGGCTCTGTGCACTGGAATAAAAAATTGTCTTTCAGGGGCTATTTGCAGGAGTTAAAGAGAAAAACAGAGCACAAAAGCCCTGACTCCAAATCGTGGAACATCCCATATTTCATGATTCATCTTCACAATCTCAAAACTGGATACCTAGTGGGATTGACAAGGAGCTGGGGCAGCTTCAGAGTAGATATTAACAATATCTTTATTCTAAGGAAAAATATTCTTTATTTTAGTTTGGGCAGGCCCTGGCACAGCTGCTACCCCTGGGAGTGCCCAAAGAACAACCTGGAACAGTGGGAGGTGCCCCTGCCCATGGCAAGGGGTGGGATGGGCTAAAATCCAACCCCAGAAATCCCAAGTGTGGCATCCCAGCCCTGAACACCCCAGAGACATGATAAAGTTGCCAAGTAGCAGCAGCAGATTTTTGCCAGCATGGAGAAATCCATCACATTCCCAACGATAATTACTACAAATGAACCAATGCTTGTAATTCCACCCACAACAGCAAGTCCACAGCCTCCCATAAAACTCTACAGTTTTATAGGCTCTGAGAGGAAAGAAGAATGAAAATCTTCCTTCCTTATTATGCAATCATCTGAAATCTTGCATTTGTCCACAAATTGATTTTCAAGACGGTTGGTTCAATTTTAGACAGAAAGAAAATGAATGCAAGCTTAAGCCAATTATGCTAAGTGTTACTTAAGTTCCAAAACTATCACCTAAACTGCAATTTAAAACCAAATTAGAAAGAAAGAATTCACATTCCTCCCCTCCAACAACATTTGCATGATAATGAATTTCTTCTTGGGTAATAAGCAGTTAGTTAGTGTTCATATGCTGGAGTCTGGCAAGGAAACCTTTCTTGTGGGCAGCTTTGGAGCCTGTTCTTTTCTTTAAGATGTTCTAATTTAAATGCAGATGTAGACTTCACACTAGTGGGTTTTGTTTAAAAAAAAAAAAAAAGTGCTGTGCTGCTGTATTAGAAGGAAGTGCCAGAAAGAGGACTCACACACACCATTTTGAGCTCCACATTTTGCACTATCTCCTTTCCCTGGGCAGGAATGTGTGCAAGAGGTCTCAAAGATGAGATTAGAGAATCAACCCCCCTCATCCCAGAGGGTTTTCTGGTTCAGGGTTTAACACAAATGTTTTCCAACTTTTTCCTCTTTAAATTCCAACCTTTTTCTTTTTCTTTTTTTTTTTCTCCAAGTCATTCTTCATGCGCTTCCTTCCCCTTCAGAGATATGCATGGTCATTTCCAGGAGACATTAAACACTGGGAGCTTTTTCCTGTGTAAATTAGTGAGTCCTAACATTGGAGAAGAATATGAAATCCTGCTGAGCC
Source organism: Ammospiza caudacuta (assembly GCF_027887145.1). NCBI lineage: Eukaryota > Metazoa > Chordata > Aves > Passeriformes > Passerellidae > Ammospiza > Ammospiza caudacuta. The sequence continues at coordinate 7,378,561 of NC_080615.1, forward strand.
AGCATCCCCTAAGCTCTTGTCAGAAGAACAATTAAAAATGGAGCAGCTTCCCAAAGCTTTTTTTCACCTATGGAAAAAAGTTTATTGTATTCCCTGCCTAACCCCATTTTCTTTATAGATATTTTCTATTTTAACTGGCTTTGTTAGGAATTTGTTTCCCACAGCTGAACTAGAAAAATATCTTGTGCCACTCCTTAAACATCCAGTCCACATCCTGAAAAATTATTTCTCCTCACTCACCCTGCAGCTTCCATAGCTGTGCTCTAATGTGGAAACATTTGCAGTGCTCTGATTTTATTTAGAAAATAACCTCTCTGAATTTTCCCTCCTTATAGACTGGTTTAACATAATTAGTAAATTTGATTCTTTGGTGAAAAATGGACTCTTCAGCCTAATTAATCCCTTCCGAAGGAACAGACAATTCCTCTACCTGTCTCCTGACCAACAAGCTATTTTTCACTCCTGCCATGTCAAGTATAATCTATTTACACAACTGCAAAACCACTGCTGCAAGAAGTAATTGATGCAGTGTGGAAAGCTGACAAATTGCAGCTCTTCTGTGCAAGCAAGAGGGCTGAGAAGTAAAAGCTTCCTGCAATGGAAACAGAAAAAAAAATAGTCCGGCAAAACCACCAAGCCTCTAAATGAAACTGAAATCGAGACCTGAGGCAGGTTCAGCATGTTCAGAGTAAGAGTGGCACTGCCAAGCAATCACATTGCAGGGAAAATATGTTTATTTCATCTTTTTGTTGTTGTTAAAAAGGAAACTGAAAAAGTTCACAATGGAAAAGTCACTTATTTACCCCTGGATCTATAAATAAAAGGAAGCAGCACCTCTGGAAATGTGCTCAGCCTTCAGAATTTCTAATTACTGACACAGCCAACAAATCATTAGATCTTTTGCCTTTACCTTATTACAAGCACACAACAAAATATCCAAAATTATTAACTAGAAACACTACTTGTTTCCAAGCCTGCAGATGTTACTTTTAGCTATCAAAACTCAGAGGAGCAACACAGTATCTCTAATAAAATCCCCAAAGTTACCAAGTTGCATTTGATCTACTCGCTAAAATTCAGTTTTAAACAGTAGCCAGAAGTTACTGCTCCTACCTATCAGTCAGGAAATGCACCCAGAGCTTTGAAAGCACCCTCAGCAGCATGAATTTTTAAACAGACATGGAAGTGAGCTAAAGCAGAATTTAAATAGCATCTTGAAAGCTCTCCTAACAAAACAAGTGAGCTCTCCTCACAAAAATCACAGCGTGAGTTTAAGGCAGGAGAGGTACAACCATGGTTAATTTATATATTCATATTCTGAAGCACTGTACACCAAAACCACAGAGCTACAGAGACCTCCCAATGTCTGAGAGGAAGTACACAGAGAGCAAGTTGGAAATAACAGGAATAGAGGGTGATGCTCAAGTGATCAGGGCAGTTCTGATCCCACCTCAGGCATTTTTCATGGGCTGGAGGAGCAAACTACACCTGTTTATGCAAATGTCAAAATTGTGCCTTCTGCTCTACACCAGGAGCCACTTGGGGGAGAAAATAAGGGTATACACAACAGGCAGCAAAATGAATGCAAAGTCTGGAGGAGAGGAGGAAAAATGCTTCAAGAACAGGGACAAAAAAGTCAGAAAAGTCAAAACAACACATCTATTAAAATTTTACAGTCCTGTTCTCAAAACACTGCAGAATAATGGCCACAAGCATGCATGAGATCAAGAGCAAAATAATGGCCACAAGCATGCATGAGATCAAGAGCAAATAAGATTATATATATATATATATGCACACATACGTACATATATATATATATATATATTTATACACACATATACAAACTGCCATGAGTACATTCCCAGTGAACACCAGATTCAGTTTCTATTTGTTTGCTTTAGAGACTGCTGACCATCTTCCATAAAGCCTCTCCCACACTTGGGAGTATTTGAATTTATTAATGTATTAATAAATTATTATTTATTTTGAATTTATTAATTCTTACTTTAAAAGATTCGTGTTTTTCTTCAGCTCCTAGCAAGGTGAGAAAATTTCAGTTTCTTCACTTTAGATTAGCATATATATATATATATATATATATATATATATATATATATACTAATATATATATATAATATAATACATATTTTATATATAAAATATATTTTTATATATGTATTATATATATAGGTATAGGTATAAATTTCTGCATTTATAGTATACATATTTTATATCTATGGGTGAATTTATAGCATAAATTAATTTAATTTAATTAACATATAGCACTGAAGTATTGGGTTCCAAGAGCTCCCACAACCATGGAATCTGGCACTGGCAGTGCAGCATTTAACAGAATCCCCAAAACCAAAATCCTCATTCTTTGTGTAGGTATCTCTTGAACTGGTACACAAATGACAGGCACTGGCTGCTCTGCTCTTGTCCTTTTTTGTGACAAATTAAAGAATTGAGAATGTTCCCAAGCCCAGCAGCAGCACAAGGAAAGGCTCTCTGTGTTACCCTCCAGGAACAAACAGCCACTGCTGCTTCCTGGGCTGTGCAGCAGCAGAGGAAGATGCCATGAGAGTGGCCAGGATGTGATGCTGTTTTAATGCTCGTGTTTAACACAAGTCTCCCCACAGTTCCTTCCCTGCTAAAGCTGTTTATTCATAAATGGGACAATTAGCAATTCCCCCAGGACTCCTGTGCCTGCTGTGAGAACAGCAGCCTCTGCTACAGCCCTGACATTGCCATCTATCAATCTGGATTTCCCCTGCTCCCTCTAGTCAATTAGTTGGATTACAAACCAACTAGGATGATTAACCCCCTGGAATTACTTCTCTCTGCTCCTCTCTGAAAAACCAAGGCACTGGAGATGGGATTTTGGATTCATGACTGACACAGCCACCACTTACCCAAGATTTATGACAGATCACAATACACACACAGCTAACAGCACTCCAGAAAGAAATTTCCATTTTTTAAACCATTCTTCAACACAGGCAGTAGCAATCGAAGCAGCACCAGCAATGCCTTCTGGAGCCACTGTCAGCCTTTGGTTGGAGCTCAATACCATGGAATATGCTACACAGAGTTCAATATTAAACCAGAAACATGTGCCAACACTTTTCCCCCTCCAGTACTTCCAAGCTGTTGCCAGGCTGTTAACCACATTCTCCCCAGGGCAATTATGTTCAGCCACTGGGTGGTTTTCACATTTTTCCACCTTTTTTTTTTTAATTTCAACGTCTACTCCAAAAACCTGAAATGAGTTTAGTGTTACAAATGTATGCCTTGTACATCTCTGCACAAATGTGTAAGATTGATCTTTTCCAGAGTTTTACTCCACTCTTCATTCATTTTGTCTTTTCTTAAAGCTGGACGAGGAAACACCTTCTCAGGTACACTAAGTTAATATTATTTTGTTCAAGAGAGCCTTATGGAGGTTTCTACCTCCACCTATCCCTTTTTTAATGCTGTTCAACCTGAGGGTGCCCCTTGACCTCTGCTATGCCTTTGTACAAAATGAAAGGAGCTGACACCAGATCTACCTTAAACACAAAGCTTCCAACCCATTTAATTCCTCCAACAAACACCTGAACCCATTTCTCTCCATTACCTAGGCTGGGAGTTCTCCTCGTACATCCTCTCCTTCCCCTCCTTGAAGAGGCTGATGGTCTGCTTGGTTTTCTTCATCAGGTTCTCCATGAAGACCCTGAAGTACTCGTTGTCGCCCAGGGTCTCCATCTTGCCCTCGTAGCGGGACAGGATGGTGCGCAGGTGCTGGTAGGTGTCAGGCAGCAGGTCCAGGATGTAGGGAGGGCTGTTCTTCAGGGCCAGTTTGGGGTTTTGGCACAGACGTACCACCTGTGGGATTGGAGAAAGCAGCTCTGTGAAAACTCCAGGAGAGGAGCACGAGCAGGGGTTAAACACAAGTCACACGTTTGTCGTAATTTGTTGGGCAAGTCCAGATGGAATCACAGAATCCCAGATTCCCTGAGGCTGGAAAAGACCTCTGAGACTGAGTCCAACCTGGTCCCCACCTCACCAATCAGACCAGAGCATTCCTTGGATACCTCCACCACCTCCCCTTCCAAAGCCTGACCATCCTTTCCATGGAGAAACTCCTCCTGATGTCCCAGCAGAACCTTCCCTGGTGCAGCTTGAGGTCCTTTCCTCTTGTCCTGGGAGCAGAGCCCAACCCCAGCTCACTGCAACTTTCAGGGAGTTTTAGAGTGATCAGGTCTCCCCTGAGCCTCATCTTCTCCAGATACTGAGCCCAGCCACCATAAAAGAATGCAATTTCTGGGCTGAAGTGCATGTGGATTGATGAAACTCATGATAATAAATTGATGTGACAGGGGAGGGGAAAGGAAGCCACTTCACCATCCGCCATGGCCAAATGTTTCCATTATCTAAACTGAGAATTAAAGGGAGAGTTGATGGCAAAACAGCCATTTGAAAAAATTAAGTAGTGAATTTTCAGTTCTAGAAAGGGCTGGAGTTAGAGTTGTGAGGTCAGTTTTGGATCAAGTGTACAAGGTAAGAAGCAGCAGTCTGACACTTCTATATTCTGTGATTTCCAGCAAACCTGAGCACAAAATGTAGAGACACTTTGCTAAAGTTCTTCCCTATAATGAACTTTATGTGGCTGCTTAACATCCAGCATATAAATGAGGTCTAAACTCAGGACACTGAGGGAATTACAGATATCAAACAGTGCAGAATGCAAAACTTTAGTAAAGTGGATAAGAAAAAGCAAAAGAACAGTTTAACATCCTTCTGCAGCATCTCATTCCCACAAAACCTTGTGAAACCTTCAAGAGGAATTGAGCAGTTCCCTACAGTGCAGGCTTAAATACCTACTTCCCTTAAATATAGCTGGTAAACAGAGTCATTCCTCCTGAAACACTGCTTTAGCTTTTCACTTTGCCATTTAGGGTATGTGCAAAAAGCAACCTTGTGAAGTGACACCTCCGATTTTATCTGACTTACAGCAGTGCCTGCACCAAGAGCTGACCTAAGAAAGGTTCAATTCCAGCCAAGAGAAAGGCACACAGTGTATCCAAACTCCAACCAGAAAAATCAGACTGCTGGCAAAAAAAAAAAAAAAAAAAAGTCTAAAAAAGCCTCGGCAAGAATACATGGGAAAAACAAACTACTAAAACTTTCCCTCCATTTTGAAGAGGCTGCCAAGGCCCTGAGATAAAGGGATGGATGGCCAGACAGCTGATTTAGTAAATTGATGCTGATGCCTCAACTGCTGCTTCCTTGGAGCCTGTGAACATTGTACACTGAACCATATCAACAAATTGAGTCAACACATTTGTCCCCTGAAAAAAAAAAAAAAAATGTTTCACTATGAGCATGAAGAGGTTCTAAATCTGCTCCTCAGACACAGCTGAGCTGTGCTCTGGGCAGCAAAAGCTTTTCAGCAGAAATTGTTTATTATACAGGGGGTTGAAAACGTTAACAAACACAGTCAGCCCTGAGGAGGAAGCACATGAAGCAAGCAGAGCCTGCACTTCCCTCATCTTGCTGGAAATAGAGAACAATTTGGCTGCTACATTCTGAAATTACCCAGCTATGGGAGCAGCAGACCTGCTGCATTTCAGACTTTGATATCAATTAAAACAATTCCCCCACAGCAGCAGAGAGTTCTGCAAACTGCTCATTCTCAGAGCCCCTGTAAAATGCTTCCCAAGAATCAGATTCCTCAAACAGTTAACAGAAAGGTCAAAACTTGCTGGTATTTTATTATCAAATCAGCTTCTTTATTTACCAAGCAAACCAAAATTAGCTAAGATGAGCAGTTAAACAAAACTGTATAACTAAGAACTGCTGCCTCATGAGCAAACTTGGGGTTTTCGCAACACAGCAGCAACAGAAGCATTTTGTGGCATTTTCCTCGTTTCTCTACGTGTGCACTTGCAGCATCATGACAACATCCAAAGGAATGTTCCCAGCCCTGGGAACAGCTGCCCCTCAGCAGCCTTCCACAGGGACCAGCAACGTGGAAGGAAATTGAGCAAAAAAGCAGAAAAATATTTTTTTGTTTAGGTGTGATGGCAACAAACAGAAGCAATCCACGGGTTTAAATTATCATCCAAAATTTGCCTGGCTCGTTGTGTTCTCTGAGGAACAAACCATTTAGGGAGATGTTTTTGGGTTTTCAGACACACCAATAAAGCTCAGCATGAAGAGAGGTAGGCCTGTGAAGGACCTGAAAATTGACTTCACCCATTTCCATTTTCCAAATGCAAGTCAAAAACCAGTCTTCCCAACTGAGTTTTGAGGAAAGAATCTGTTATGTACTCACTCTAGGAAAAATAATCTCATCTACATCTTCAAGGCCTGGAATTGAATCCTTGCCCTCAACAATCTGCAGCTTGCCTTGACTAATTCTGGATTTAAGAGTCCCAGGCCTGATGAGCATCCAGGGGCTACTCCCAGGTAAGATTTTCCCTCTCAGGCAGTTCTGAAAACTCATTTTTTCCTTCCTTTACTGCACTGAGATCACTCCTCATTCCAGTGCAACAAAACAAAACCTACTCAAACATCTCTTATCTCTTGCTAGATTTGTGTTTGGCCTTTCTTCTCCTCACAATGAAGGTGACCTGCAGTGGCACTTCTCTACATCAGTTCTAGGAACTGAATGGTATCAGGAAACCCTTTAGGGAAGTTTTATCTCAAAGCTCCTCTTCCTCCTCTGTTCCTTCCCACATTTATTGCACTCTGCTCCATCCCAAGCAGCTCATGACTAACCCACCTATTCCTCAAATACCACCCACAGCAGGGAACTCCAGGGGGCTGCATTTCATCTCTGCTCTGCAGAGAAATGCAGAAATGTCACCTCATTCGGCTGAAGGGGAACATCCAGCAGGGATGGGAAGGGATATTTTATGTCCATGCTCTGTGTGACCACGTGTAGCTGTGGGAGGAATGGCACTGACAAAAAATTAGGGCTTCAAATGAAAGAATCTGAAAGACATAAATATGTCAGGCAGCTTATGGAGAGCATTACAGGGAAAATATTTGGACAAGAATCAACTTGCATAGGAAATTCATCAGTCACATCCCAAAGCAGAGATGCACGAATGCTTTGACAACAGCAGCTAATTATGCAGGCTAACAAATGAGGTCGTGAGTGTGGTGTACCCACACAGACACAGCACGCAGCTCTGAGAGGCAAAAACATCATCTATTAAACATGCACACAGGCAGGTTTTTATCTGCACCTGGAATTTCATCTTCCTGGCCCAGAAATCTCACCCATTCTCAACACCTTCCATTCATTTAGCATTCCTCACTGTGAGCTTTGCTGGGTTTTTGCTACACCACGAAAGAGATTTTAATTCAGACGTGTTCTTTGAGTGTGCATAAGTACAGCTGAAATCTAACTGAAATCTGAAAGGCTTTTCAGAGCCAGAACTCTCCTTTTGTACCAATCAGACTGAGCAAGACTTCAAGCCTGAGAGCTTCTGGATGTTGCCTGTGAGTAAACCTGGAGTAAAAGAGGTTGATGTAACTTGTGACAAACACAGCAGCAGCCCTGGCTTTTCTGTCACTGGAGAGAGAACACACCCAACCTGCTATAAAGACCTAAAGCTGTGAAATTTCACGCCAAAAAACACCCTGCTGCATTTTAAAATGCCACAATAATCAGCTTTTTAGTCAGGCTAATCTTTTCCTTCGAGCAGAGCAGGTCATGAGCTCAAACACAAGTTGCCATCTATAGCCACACATTCTGTAGATGAATATGTGCATTCTTACAGGTTACACTTATTTAGGGTCCTGTTTCCATGCCCAAGCTGCCTCTGCTACATCAGCACTTGGCCCTCAGAGTGTGTAACAGAGCCAATGGCACCTCTGAAAGGGTTTTTTGCTCTGCCCCGGTCTCTGTAGGTGATCAAAGCTCATCACAGGCACAGCAAGGCACAACCATAAACCCTGCCTTTTGTGGGGCCAGCCAACACAGAGTGATTTCTTGGCAGGAACGGGATTTAATACTCCTTTAAAGAAGTCATTTGCTCTGCCTGCTTTTAGCACTTACTGCAGGAGGCTCAGCCACTGCATAGATAAACGATGCAGGGGAAAGCGAAGGGAAATGCACAAGCCTGAGGGGCAGTTGGATGAGGGATGGCCAAAATCCCTGCCTGCTCTGCTCCCAGAGGGGAGGGAGGTGGCCAGGTGACAGTCCCCAAAGCCTGGGGGCAACTTGGGTGATGCTCTCACTCTACACCACTTGTAGGGCCTTAAACTCAGTGCCATAAACTGCACTGCACGTTTCAGACTGCAGCATGCCAAGCCTAGCCTTGATTTCAGGGCTGAATAGTAATTATCAATGAAAATTCCACCAAAATGTTCCATTTTTATTTTGTGCCTATTTCTGTGTGCCTGCTTTCACTCACTTGGTCATTCCCTGACAACCCCCCAGCATTTCTGGAAACCCTGGACCGAGCAGCACACCTAGCCAGGCCAGTAAATCAAATATCCCATCACACCAACGGGCCAAAAGGTCTGGTGTCCTGCCCCCGGCAAGAGCCATTTCCTGGCATTTGAAAAGGAGGAGGAGGAGGAGTGGACAGTCTTAATGACCCCAGAGAGCCCCTCCTGAAGGTGTGGGGCTGGAAGAAGGCCTTTCCAGCTCCCACGCCACAAGTTTTTCTTGTTAAACATCACTTGATGCTTTATCTTCCTCTAACTACTGATTGCACAAGGGTTTATTCAGGCTTTTACAGTTTTCCCTCAGTTTTAAGGAAAAGGTTTTGTCCTGAGTGCAGCAACACATTCCTGTTCATTCCAAAAGGAACAACCTGGCCTGCCACAAAGCTTCACCATCCATTACCCACACACCAGGCTCTATTTGCTTCCAAGGAGCAAATCCTGGATTTCTCCCTTGTCCTGCTGCTGTCACCACCTGCAGCTCCCCATCCCATTCCCAGCACCACCAGTGCCCACCCCAGCACCTACAGGACTGGAATTATCTATACATGTATATAATTAATACAGATATTATTCTACAGGCTTGGAAGGGACCCACGACCATCCAGTGCAGCTCCTGGCCTTGCACAGGACAGCCCAACAATCCCAACAAGCCCAAATGCTGAGCTCTGGCAGCCTTAGGGCTGTGACCACTGCCCTTAGGAAGCATCCCAGATCTTCTCAGGCACTTCCAAATCCTCCATTCCAAACCGTCCCCTCTTCCTCCACCTTGTTCCTTGCAGAGCTGCTGATGTCCCTTCATGCCTTCCCATGCTGCCATGCCATCCTGGTGCTGCCTCCCCGCCATGGCTCACCTCCCCACCGGGTGCCACATGGAATCACAGCACGGTCGGGGTTGGAAGGACCTTAAATCCCATCCTGTCCCTGGCAGGGACACCTTCCACCACCCCAGGCTGCTCCCAGCCCTGTCCAGCCTGGCCTTGGGCACATCCAGGGGCAGCCACAGCTTCTCTGGCACCTTGTGCCAGGCTTGCCCATCCTGCCAGGGCACAATTCCTAACTCCCAATATCCCACCAGTGCCAAGCCATTCCCCCTTGTGCTGTCACTCCAGGCTCACCACATCCTTCCCCCACAGCGCTGCCCCCCATTCTGTGTCCACACACCCCTGAACCCCCCAGATATCCCCCCGGAGCCCCCGATATCCCCCTGGAGCCCCAGCCCCTTCTCTCCCAGCCACCTCCACAATTCCAGGCTCATCCCAGATCCCCCCTGACCCCAGAGCCCCGAACCCCCCAGGCCAGCCCCGTGCCACAGCCACCCCTCCCCACCCCAGCGCCCTCCCCACCTTGTCCATGAGCTTCCAGCACTTCTCCACCATCTTCTTGTCCACGGCGCCGGGCTGGTGCGGCCCGAGGTGGTGGTGGTGCGGCTGGAACGCGTCCTTCATCAGCCCGATGAGCCCGCCGGGGCCCTTCTTCAGCGGCGCCGACATGGGGGCGCCCACAGCCGGCCCGTGGGGCCCGTCCGGCACCGGGGCCGCGGCCCTGGAGGGGACCGGGCTGAGGGCGCTCCGGGCCGGGCCGGGCCGGGCAGGGCGGCGGCGGCGGCCGTGGGCGGTGGCGGCGGCGGCGGCGCCCGGTTCCAGCGAGGCCCCGCCCTCCTCGCCGGCGCTGATTGGCCGCTCGCCCCCCCGCGCGCCCGGACACGCCCCCTCCCCCGGGGTGGAGCCGGCGCTGATTGGTCGCGGAGAGAAGCGCATGCGCGTTGTGGCGGCGTGAGGGCGGAGCGGCGGCCATGCTTGGTGCGGGCGGGGCGGGGCGGGGCGCGGTCGCCATGGGAACGCGGGGGCCGCGCTGGCCCCGCCGCCCCCGGGACGGACCCGCGGCCCTCGCGGCCCTTCCCGTGGCCGCCTTGCGAAACCGCGGCGCTTCCGCTTTCCCGGACGCGCGTTCCCTTTTCTAAGAACGCGGGGCCCCGACGCGGGGAGGCGGCGCTGCACGCACCCCTCTCCCGCAGAGGGATGTGCCCGAGGCTGGAGCGGCACCGGCAGCGGCAGGGAGGGGATGGGAACGGGAGAGCGTCCGGTGCACCTGGCAGGTACCTGAGGCCTGTCCCCGCAAAGCAGGGGAGGCAGAGGCCACCGGGGCTGAGTCCCCGTTCCCGGCATCCCGGCTCCAACCGGAGAAGGAGCGGGAACCGGGCAGTGAGAGCAACAGGGAGAGAAAAGGGGAGCAGGGAGAGAAAATGGGACTGGGCAGTGAAAAGGGGACCAGGGACAGAAAAGGAACCAGGGGGTCAAAAGGAGGCAAGGGAAAGAAAAGGGAACCAGGGGGAGAAAAGGGACCAGGGGGACAGAAAAAGGGATCAGGGGGAGAGAGGAGAACCAGGGGGTCAAAAGGAGGCAAGGGAGAAAAAAGGGAACCAGAGGGAGAAAAGGAGATTGGGGAGAGAAAAGAGGACGCAGGAGAGAGAAGAGAACCAGGGGGAGAGAAGAGAACCAGGGGGTCAAAAGGAGACAAAGGAGAGAAAAGGGAACCAGGGGGAGAAAAGAGAACCAGGGGGTCAAAGGGAGGCAAGGGAGAAAAAAGGGAACCAGGGAGTGAAAAGGGACCGGGGAGAGAAGAGGGGAGCAGGGAATCTAAAGGGAACCACGGAGGGAGTTCAGAGCTGACGCCACTAAACCTTTAAAAAAATTACAACATGGGCTTGAGAGTCAGTTGAGTTCTGTTTCTTTGCTGCCTTCAGATCCTCTTTTCATCTCCTCTCCAGGCAGAAGAACACATCCTTTTGCAAAAAGCAGCTGTGGCTGCTGCCACAGGGGCTGTAAGAGGAAGCCAGGCAAAGGCAAACTGTGGGTTTGCCCACATCAGTCTGGGGAACACGAGCACCCCAAACTCGGGCCTGGAGGTTGGACAGCACAGCCCCAGCCCCTAGATCCAGCCTCCTGCAGGGAGCTTTGTGGCACCCACTTGCTGAGGAGCCAAATGGACAGCACGGCAGGAAGCAGCACTAAACACAACAAGGGAGCCCAGCATGGATTGGTTATAAAACTGCCTGCCTTCATTTTATTGCCTTTGGTAAAGCTTGGTAAATATTTCTGGGACAGGCAACTCCTTGTCTGGCTTTAATTACCTGGGCAAATTTTCCTAAGGATTATATTGACCTCAAATATGTCACGGTTTATTGAGGCCGTGTTCCTGAGGCTTTTCCCATTAGGTGCTAATGGATTCTGGCTAATACTCAAGCAGGATTGACCACCAGCAGGTGCCCTGGCCAGCTCCACGCTACCACAACTACCTGGGGAGAGAACTGGGGAGGGCAACACCGCCTTTGTGAGAGCCAAGTACAAAAATCACCATGGCTCTGATCCAAAGAGATCAGGGAACACGCTTGAGTAATTGCATTCCTGACTATCTGCTTCTCTGGGCATGATTCACCCCGAGCTGGGGCTGGGAGATTTCAAGCAAAGGGTGATTTGACTGGGGACTGTTGTGACTGTCTCACTTGGGGCTTTTGGGAGGGTTTCACTTGGGATTATTGGGACTGATGCAGGGACCCCACACCTTGGTGCTGCTGGGGGCTCCCAGCCACGCTTTTCCCACCTCTCCCTTGACCGTTCACCCCCAAACGAGCCTGCAGCTGCCAGCTCTGCTCCCTCCCAAGCTGTCAGCTCCCAAAATTTCTGCACAAGGACTTTCTGCCCCCCAGCTGCCTGCACTGAGCCCAGAGGACGCGAGGCAGGGACTCCAGTGTGGCGCTTCCGTTCACGCTCGAGAAGGGGCCGAGGTAAAACCTCAGCCAGAGGTTTGTGGTTCTTGGCCACATGCAAAACTCTGTGCTCGTTTTCACTCTCCCACGCTTGGCAGAGAGGTGAAATTTCCCCTCTGGGATCCCCCCCCGGGCCCCCTGCCCCAGCATTGTCACCACCCTGGTGACAATGGGCAGGAAGGGATGTGTCACCTGCAAGGGAACCCTCAGGAACAGCCCTTGCTGTGGAGCACAATGGATGCCTGCAGGAGTTTGCTGTCAGTTCCTGCAGGTGCAATGCCCAGGGGCTCTCAGCCCCCACCCTCCCAGCAGCACACCTGGAGAGCTCCCCCCATCCACTGCCCAACTCCAGGCTTGGGAAGAGAGGATGGATCTGGCCCTGGGATGTGCTGCCCACAACATCACCCACACAAACAGCAGTGGATTTGTCCTTTAATCACCCCAAAAGGGTGGTGCAGGAGCAGGGTGGTGCTGGCTGCTGGACACTCAGTGCCCACAGGTTCAGGGAGAGGAGCAGCACAGGAGAGATGTCCATGCACGTGCAGATCTGAGCCAACCCTCGAGTCCCCTGGGTCACAGTGCAGAGGGCAGCACTCCAGCTCTTCTGGGAACTCCAGAGCCTGGAGCTGGGCAAGGGCTTCATTGCAATGTCCTGAGCAATCCCTGGAGGTAGCTGGGCAGGTGAAGACACAGCTCTGTGGTCAGGGCAGGAGGAGCTGCCAGTGTGGTTGGTACAAGCTCTGAGGCAGCCTGGGTGGGCAGAGACGAGTCCCTGGGAGGGTCATGCTGTGAGCCAGGCATGGAGACACAGGAGCTGCGTGTGCAGGGTCCATGCTGAGCAGTGCTGAGCCCGAGGGCTGCCCATGGCCTGGGTGGAGGTGCTGTGTGGAAGAGCCTGTCCAGAGGCTCCTGGGCTGTTAGAATGCCTGGCACAGCTTTGTGTGCTCCTCCTGGCGCTGGCTCTGCAGGGACGCAGGTTGGAGGGGTCATTCTGCCTGGCCCTGTGGCCAGGGGAGCGCACAGCCTCCTCCTGGCAGCACCACAGGTGCCAGGAAATGTTGGGATGGGTGGAATAGGAAGGTGGCAGCACTCAGAGCCCTGCCAGGCTGCGAGCACTGCCCTGAGCAGTTACCTGTATGATCTCTATGCTGTTGGCAGCAGCCATCAGCCAGGACACAGGTCCCTTGGGTGCCACCTCAACGTCACAGGGTGCAGGGGAGCCACTGCGAGAGGGCAGGGAGGGCGTGCAGGAGCCTGAGGCGGGGTCGCTGTCCTCAAAGAACTGCAGGGGGGACAGCCCGATCTGGAAGAGCAGGAGAGGGATGGACACACAGCCCCTGTGGGGGACACCCATTCCATTGTACAGCCCCACAGCACCCCAGGGCTCCCCAGCCAGAGCAGGAGCGTGTCCCCAGGACCCACCGAGTGGTAGAACTCGTCCCCAGCGGGGTCGATGACCAGCAGCGTCACCTGATCCTCCCGGGCGCGGATCCTGTGCACCGTCTGCTCGTGGTCCAGCCCCTCGATGCTCTCCCCGTTCACGGCCAGCACTCGGTCCCCTTCCCTCATCCCCGCCTGCTCTGCTGGCAGCCCCACATCCACATCCCACAGGAACTGGCCTGCCACAGCACAGGGAGGGCGCAGAGGCTCACAGAGAGGAACTGGCTCTGCTGACCCCCGTGTGCAGGTGGGGACAGGGTATAGAGCTGTCAGCTCTTCCCAACCCTCAGAAACGCCTTTCTCACATACAAACTGCCCTTCTCAGGGTGGGGACAGGTCCCATTGCAGGCACAGAGCTGTCAGCTCTTCCCAACCCTCAGAAACGCCTTGCTCAAGTACAAACTGCCCTTCTCAGCCCTCTCACCTACTCCTCCCGAGCTGCAGTCATCCTCCTTGAGCAGGAAGCCGTAGGCAGCAGGACCCTTCACCAGGTGCAGGTGGGGACAGGTCCCATTGCAGGCACAGAGCTGTCAGCTCTTCCCAACCCTCAGAAATGCCTCGCTCAGGTAAAAACCGCCCCTCTCACCTACTCCTCCCGAGCTGCAGTCATCCTCCTTGAGCAGGAAGCCATAGCCAGCAGGACCCTTCACCAGGTGCAGCTCCCGGACCTTGAAGGGCAGCCTGGAGGTGTCAGCCAGGGCAGCCGTGACCCGCAGGCCCCGCAGGCGGTAGAACTCCTCCACGGCGCTGGATGCCACCAGCAGCGTCACCTTGTTGCCGCTCTGCTTGAGCTGGATGGGAAGCACAGGTGACATTCTCAGTGACATTCTCAGTGACATTCTCAGCCCCATCCCTCGCCCCCCATGGCAGGAGCAGGCACCTTTCTGGTGAGCTGGGTGTGGGAGTAGCTCTTGACGCTGTCCCCGTTGAGCTCCAGCAGCCAGCAGCCCGGTGGCACCCCTGCTCTGTCCGCTGGCCCGTCCTGCAGCACCGACAGCTGGAAGGTGCCCTTGGTGCCTGCAGGAGGAGCAGAAGGGGCACCTTGGGGTGAGTGAGGTGCTACAACGGGGAGGCTCGTGGTGGCAGCATCTCGTTTTACCTTCTGGACACGACACGCTGAAGCCAAAGCCGCTTTTGTCCCTGGTGACGTGGCAGAGGCGTGGGCGGATGTCCTCGGGCAGCATCTGGGACAGGTCCCTGCCCAGGGCTTTGGCTGCTTCGTAGGAATCACCATCCAGCACTGCCAGCAGGACCTGGTTCCCACTGGCCTTGATCTTCTGCACCACCTGGAAGGACCCAGGAACCCTGAGCAGGCACCCTGTGATGGGGTGGGGTCCCTGGGGTCAGCAGGGCTTGTGCATGTGGTGGTGTTTGCAGGGGTCCCAGGGTGAGGGGAGAGAGGAGAATGTTGACTCCATGTTTCAGAAGGCTTGATTTATTATTTTATGATATATAGTATATTAAAACTATACTAAAAGAATAGAAGAAAGTATTTCATGAGAAGGCTAGCAAGCAAGAAGAAGAATGAAATGAATAACAAAAGCTTGTGTCTGACTGAGAGTCCAAGCCAGCTGACTGTGATTGGCCATTAATTAGAAACAACCACATGAGACCAATCACAGATGCACCTGTTGCATTCCACAGCAGCAGATAACCATTGTTTGCATTTTGTTCCTGAGGCCTCCCAGCTTCTCAGGAGAAAAAATCCTAAGGAAAGAATTTTTTAAAACATATCTGTGACATATCACCACATATCACCTTTTTTATTTTAATTAAATTAAAAAGTGTATGTAATTTCATCTGCTGGGCCCATGCAGAGGAAAGAACAAACACTTGAGAGGTTATCTGTTGCCAATCAAAACCTCAATCAAGTGCTGATGTGGAATGATCAGGGAAATTCTTCACCTGTAGAACATCAAATTCTGTCATATCACTAAAACAATCTTACAATGTAAGAAAATGCTAAAACAACGCAAAGAAAGTGAAATGCTTCAAGTGCAAACAGCTGAGCCAGGCATCCTCTGTGCCCCTGGCTGGGCAGGACCCAGGGATTCCCATGGGAATTGGGGAATCAGGGATCCTAGGTGTTCCCATGGGAATCAGGGATCAGGAATCAGGGATCCCAGGCATTTCCATGGGAATCAGGAATCCAGGGGTTCCCATGGGGATCAGGAATCAGGGATCCCAGGGACTCAGGGATTCCCATGGGAATCAGGAATCAGGGATCCAGGTGTTCCCATGGGAATCAGGGATCAGGAATCAGGGATCCCAGGCATTTCCATGGGAATCAGGGATCAGGGATCCCAAGGATGCAGGTATTCCCATGGAAATCAGGGATCAGGAATCAGGGATCAGGAATCAGGGATCCCAGCTATTCCCATGGGAATCAGGGATCAGGAATCCCAGGCATTCCCATGGGAATCAGGGATCAGGAATCAGGGATCCCAGGCATTCCCATGGAAATCAGGGATCAGGAATTAGGGATCCCAGGTGTTCCCATGGGGATCAGGGATCAGGAGTCAGGGATCCCAGCTATTCCCATGGGAATCAGGGATCAGGAATCCCAGGCATTCCCATGGGGATCAGGAATCAGGGATCCCAGGCATTCCCATGGGAATCAGGGATCAGGGATCCCAAGGATGCAGGTATTCCCATGGAAATCAGGGATCAGGAATCAGGGATCAGGAATCAGGGATCCCAGCTATTCCCATGGGAATCAGGGATCAGGAATCAGGAATCCCAGGCATTCCCATGGAAATCAGGGATCAGGAATCAGGGATCAGGAATCAGGGATCCCAGGCATTCCCATGGGAATCAGGGATCAGGAATCAGGAATCCCAGGCATTCCCATGGAAATCAGGGATCAGGAATCAGGGATCAGGAATTAGGGATCCCAGGTGTTCCCATGGGGATCAGGGATCAGGAATCAGGGATCCCAGGCATTTCCATGGGAATCAGGAATCCAGGGGTTCCCATGGGGATCAGGAATCAGGGATCCCAGGGACCCAGGTGTTCCCATGGGAATCAGGGATCAGGAATCAGGCATTCCCATGGGAACCGGGGATCAGGAATCAGGGATCCCAGGGACCCAGCGTTGCCATGGGATGCTCCCAGCTTACCCTGAGGTGGTCCATGTGGTCCACGAAGTGGCCATTGACCTGGAGCAGGCGGTCCCCGTCCTGCAGCCCCCTGCGCTGGGCCACCCCCCCCAGCTCGATCTGCCGGATGACGTGGCCCTGGCAGCCCAGCTCCTCGTGCAGGCAGAAGCCGAAGGTCTCGGTGCTCTCCTTGGTCAGCAGGTAGAAGCGGGGCTCCCCCACGCCCTCACCGTCTGTGGGGGGGCACAGCCCGTGAGCAGGGCCCTGCAGGGATCCTCACACAAGTTCTGCACCCCATCCTGGGCTGAGGAGCTGCTCATCCCTCCTGTGGTCACCTCCCACAGGTCCCCAGTGGGACAGAGAGCTCAGGACCCCAGCAGTGCCCAGGTACCACAGCCCTGTGCAGGGACCGGGACACTCAGGTGTCACAGCCCCGTGCACAGACACAAGGACACCCAGGTGTCACAGCCCCGTGCACAGACAGGGACACCCAGGTGTCACAGCCCCGTGCACAGACACAGGGACACCCAGGTGTCACAGCCCCGTGCACAGACACAGGGACACACAGGTGTCACAGCCCTGTGCACAGACAGGGACACCCAGGTGTCACAGCCCCCTACACAGACACAGGGACACACAGGTGTCACAGCCCCGTGCACAGACACAGGGACACACAGGTGTCACAGCCCTGTGCACAGACACAGGGACACACAGGTGTCACAGCCCCGTGCACAGACAGGGACACCCAGGTGTCACAGCCCTGTGCAGATACAAGGACACCCAGGTGTCACAGCCCCGTGCACAGACACAGGGACACACAGGTGTCACAGCCCCGTGCACAGACACAGGGACACACAGGGGTCACAGCCCCCTACACAGACACAGGGACACACAGGTGTCACAGCCCTGTGCACAGACACAAGGACACCCAGGTGTCACAGCCCTGTGCACAGACACAGGGACACACAGGTGTCACAGCCCCGTGCACAGACACAGGGACACACAGGTGTCACAGCCCCGTGCACAGACACAGGGACACACAGGTGTCACAGCCCTGTGCACAGACACAGGGACACACAGGTGTCACAGCCCCGTGCACAGACAGGGACACCCAGGTGTCACAGCCCTGTGCAGATACAAGGACACCCAGGTGTCACAGCCCTGTGCAGATACAAGGACACCCAGGTGTCACAGCCCCTGCAGACACAAGGACACCCTGGGAGATGAGGGCATGTATTTACCCGTGTCCTCAGTCAGGGTCAAGGCTGGGTTGTCGATCCCAACTTTGGGGTTAAATTCAAATTTTCTGAAATGATAAAGGGCAGGAGAGGCCACGTTAGTGCAGGGTGGCCATGCCCCTGCCTCCCCCAGCTTTGGGGAGCTTGTTCCTCCATAAAGGGCCAACTGGGTCCTGTGCCTCCTTTTCCTTGGGGAAAGCCAGAGGGGATTTTCCTCTTGGACCATTCCCCACGTCTCTCCTGAGCCCCAGAAAGCCCCTGGTCAAGGGGAGATCAGCACTTACATGATGGACATCTTGTCTCCCTCGAGCCCTGCAGGGGGAGAGGAGAGGTCAGCACAGGAGGGGGTGGGCTGGGAGCAGACCCCACGCTCAAGCACTCCCAGGCTGAGCCTGCCATCCATGTGAGGGGGTTTGCCAAGCCCACACAGCCCCCAGGCCCCTCTGTCTCTCAGCACAGGTTGTTCCTTGGCCCTGTCACACTGTCCTCCTGCCTTCCCAACGGCAGGATGAGCTGCTCAGGTCCCATGGGCAAAGCAGGGCCCAACAGATGGGGCCAGTCCTGGGGGTTACAGGGCTCTGCAGTGAGGGCTGAGAAGGTTCACCAGGACCCCAGGGAGCTGCTGGAGCCAGGAGAAAGAAACAGAGACCTTCCCTGGCACACACCCCCCCCATAAAACCCCTCCACACCTCTTTGGGCACAAGGACCCCCAAAAACCCAGGGAGAGGGGATGCCTCCCCAGCATCCCCACAAGGTGACATTTCCCTGCACGCCTCTGGCTCCTTCCACAGGCTGCCTGGGCCCTGACAGTGCCTTGCTCCACCTGGCAGCAGGGCCTGTGTGTGTGGGGAAGGGTCTGCGGAGGATTCCCCGGCAGGCACATACCTTTTGTTTGCTTCATGGCTGCAGGGATTGCCAGAGGGAGCAAGGTACAGGGTGAAGTGGCAGGGAAGTGTCCCCGCCTCTCCCAAGACGCCCCAGGTTTAATGGTTAAACAGCCCTGAGCTTCCCCTGCCCTCCCAGCCAGAGCTGGGAGCAGGGACCAGCACCCCAGGACACCCAGCTTGGGGACAGCTCCTGGTGGCTTCCCAGGGGACACACAGAGAGGGGAGAATGACTGGTTCAGCACTGGAGCAGAGGTGGGCTGCTCCACGCCAGTGCTGGGAGATGGGGAAAGGCAGAACCCTGCACTCCAGCTGCTCCAATTCCTCCCCAGGAAGGGCCCCAAGAGGAGATCAAGTCTTGGTACTAGTGTGCTTCAGTGGAAATAGAGAGGTGCACTTTAATGCTCCCAAAAGCTTCACAGACAAGCCCCGATCCTGCTCCCTGCCAGCACTCTGGCCAGGCTGCAGGGGCTGGCTTTCCACAGGCCCAGAAGAACAAGTCCCATTTGCTCCTGACCTGGTTTCTGTGCCATTCCCACACTCGAGCCTCGCGTGCAGATGAGGCTGAGCCCCACACACCCAGCACCCTTGACAGCACCATCCACCCAGCATCTCCAGGTGGGTGAGGGCGCAGGGAACGTGCTGCTGGGCACACTCCACTGCCCCACCCTGGCTGGTGGATGGGCAGCAGGTCAGAGGCTCCCATCCTGCAGTTCCCCCAGCATTTTCTTGACCTCGCTCTCGACTCGCAGGAATTTGGCTTTCCTCCAGGGGTTGGCAGTCTGGCTGCGGCTGCTCTCCAGGTCCTGCAGGAGGAGGGCGAGGTGCTGCCGGACCCGCTCGCGGTCCCAGAAGGGCAGGTTCCTCTGCACCACGTTCAGGATGTGGGACCAGTAATCGGAGACGTCGGTGCCCGCCGTGAGGAAAACCAGAGCCCTGACGCCGTCCCGGTCCATGCGCAGGGAGTCGAGGGCCCTCTTGCCATCCTCGCTGATGTCGTTGAAGTAGAGACTGGGAAAGCAGCAGGAGGCACTGGTGAGGGCTGAGGGGAAGGACAGGGGCACACAGGGCAGGGATGCTGGGCGGGTAAAAGGGCAGGGATGCAGCAGAGCGGACTCACTGCACTTTGTCCAGCGTCTCGTGCCTCTTGGCCACCTCCACCACGCGCAGCGCCGCCGCGTCCGTCAGGGAGTTGTAGCCCAGGTTGAGCTCCTGCAGGTGCTGGTTCTGGGCCAGGTGTTCGGCGATGGCCTCGGCGCCGGGGTCCCCCAGCGAGGTGTGCAGCAGGGACAGCTGTGTCAGAGAGCGGTTGCCGGCCAGCGCCTCGGCCAGGTAGCGAGCGCCCTGCTCGCCCACGGGGTTGTTGGCCAGCCTGTGGGACACGGAGCTCAGGGAGTGCCCAGGCACGTGGGGGGACAGCAGTGGCAGTGTCATGCAGGGCGGGGGCCGTACTCACCGCAGGCTGCTCACCGCACACTTGTCATGCAGGAGCAGGTCACGGATCTCCTTGCAGGCGTCGGAGCCCAGGCTGTTGAGCTGCAGACTGGTGCAGAGCAAGGCACGGGGGTGAGAAGAACAAAATGGCTGTTACCTGGGAGCCTGGCAGCCCTGCCCGCTCCGTTTTGCCCATCACCATCCTCCCTGGGCTCCCCAAACTAGGCCACTCCAGGTTTCCTCTCCCAAAGGGAGCGCGGTGACACCGCACCCGAGCATGAGCCAGCAGAGCCAGTGCCAGCAGGAGCGGGGCAAGGGGAAGGGGATGGCGGAGTCTTCAGGAGGTGGATGAAGGTCAGAGGAGGGATCAGGGCTCCATCAAGCCCTCCTGAGCATCTGGAGGCAGGAAGTGCGGCACAGCCCAGCTGCACAACCCGATCCATCTGTGCTGAGCACGTCTCGCCACCACCTGGGCGGCAGGAAGACCTGCAGCTCCACAAACGTTCTGGAACGTCTGTGGGAACATCTGCACAGCCCAGACTCCCACCTCTGGGACTGCATACTCCTCACAGGGCGAATGACACGGGGATGCCGGGTAACTTCGCGTAGGGACTCGGGTCTGCCAGGACAGCTGGCAGCCCGCCCAGCCCGTACCAGCTGCAGGGAACTTCCCAAAAATTCCTGTGGGAGTGCGAGCTGGGACTGCAAATCCCAGCATGCAGTGCCCTAGAAAGGCTGCTCAAGGAGTGTTGCATGTTGGAAGCTGTAGTTCCCTAGGAATACACTGGGATAAACATGCCCTCGCCTCAGTTTTCCATACTTGGGCTCCTAAAGCATCCCTGTGATGGGCAGAGGTGAGAAAAAACCCGATTTTTGAGCAGGAGGAGGTGGTACTCACTGGAGAGCTTTGCATCGCAGCAGGACGGGGAAGAGGGTCCTCAAGCTGCCGCTGTCCAGGTTGCACGAGGTCAGGTTCAGCTCCTCCACCTCGTGACTCGTGGTGCTCATGACAGACGCCAGCACGGAGCACTTGAGAGGGGTCATCTTGACGGACGAGAGGTTGACGGCACGCAGGGAGAGGATGGCCTCGGCCGTGAAGCGCTCGTTCTGGAACTCGTGCAGGAAGAACAGGTAGTCCATGAGCTCCGAGGGGGGCAGGCCCCGGCGGCCCTTCCTGATCACCGTCTTCTTCATGGCCTTGGCGATCTCGAAGGCTGCCAGGTTCTTGATGGAGCAGCCCAGCTGCTCCAGGATGGCGCGGTTGCGGCGGGACAGGATCCCGCCCATGAAAATGGGGAAGAGCTCAAAGACCTCATCATCCGGGGCCTCATCGGGGTGGCGCATGGGGCCCTCCACGCCCAGGATGCTGGAGTTGATCTGGTCCAGGACATCATCATTGTAGTAATCCTCCTCTTTGAACAGCTCCTCGGCCATGGTGTGGGCAATGGTGTCCCTGTCCTTGCCACCCACCCGCGAGAAGTAGCGAGGGAAGATCTTGAGCAGGTTGAAGAGCACGGGGAGGAAGCGCAGCGGCAGCACCTTGGAGATGATGTTCACAACCACGGCAACATCTTCACTCACCTTTCCCAGGACCTCTGACAGCTCCTTCCCCACTCTCTGCACCAGGGTCTTCTTCTCGCCCAGCACCACGTACAGGGCTGCCAGGTACTCCTGCATGGCGGGGATGGTGAAGACAAAGGTGTGCTCCTTGCCCGGCTGCACGCACGGGCTCAGGAAGAAACGGAACACATCGCTGCGGAAAACCTCCAGGAGGTTGAGCTCGCTTTCAGTCTTCATCTCCACCTCGAAGCACTGCCGCAGGTCCTCCTCTGAGAAGCAGGTCTTGCGGGACATCACCCCCTCGTAGGCCAGCTTGCCCACTGTCTTGGCCACGTACTTCATCATGGAGATGTGGGTGGGGTCGCTGCTGTCCAGCACCTCCCCGCTGAAGTTGAGCCTCAGGAAGCTGGTGTAGATACCAGTGAGGGTCTGGCTGGGAGGAACCGTCCTGGTGAAGTAGAGGAAGTGCAGGGTGGTGCACACCAGCCAGCAGTAGGACGGCAAGAAGCAGGCAGCCGTTATTTGGTTGTGGCGCTCCAAGTTCCTCGACAGCATCTCCACCAGGTTCTCCTGCTCCGCTGAGCGGTGCTCCTGGCTCTCCTCCCCGGAGCAGCCGGGCTGGCTGAGGCGCATCTGGAAGTAGAGCTTCTGCAGGTTGGTGTCGGAGAAGCCGCAGATCTCGGCGTAGCGCCCCACGTACTTGCCGGGGATGCGGCGCACGGCCGAGGGGCGTGTGGTGACAATGATGCTGGCCTGGGGACACAGGGCTGGATGAGCCTGGGGCCCCTCAGCACCACTGCGGGGTGCACAAGGGTCACCCTGTCAACAGGGTGGGGTTCACAAAGGCGCTGGATCAAACCTGGCCCAGGCAGAGGGGAGAGAAGAACTTTCCCCATTCCCTCCTAGACATAAAGTCTGGAAGATCACAGCCTTCATTACCTTACCAGGCTGTCACAGATGTGGTTTATGAAAAATCCTTTCCTTAGGATTTTTTCTCCTGAGAAACTGAGAGGCCTCAGGAACAAAATGTAAACAATGGTTATCTGCTGCTGTGGAATGCAACAGGTGCATCTGGGATTGGTCTCATGTGGTTGTTTCTAATTAATGGCCAGTTACAGTCAGCTGGCTCCAACTCTCTGTCTGAGCCACAAACCTTTGTTATCATTCTTTCTTTTTCTATTCTTAGCCAGCCTTCTGATGAAATCCTTTCTTCTATTCTTTTAGTATAGTTTTAATATAATATGTATCATAAAATAATAAATCAAGCCTTCTGAAACATGGAGTCAGATCCTTGTCTCTTCCTTCATCCTCAGACCCCTGTGAACACCACCACACAAGACCTCAAAGACATAAATAAAATCTGGAAGATCACAGCCTTCATTAGCTTACCAGCTCCTCCCAAAGACCCCACCAGTGACACGAGCCCACCTTAGCAAGTCCCTCCAGGAGCAGAGGCTGCCTGCTTGTCCCCAGCCAAGCTGGACAGCGATTAATGACCACAACAGCCCTGTGACACCTCAGGGCTCACCCCCAACCTGCCCCCAGCACAGAGCAGGGCAGCACCCACCTCGGGCAGGAGGTATTTCCGCAGCAGGTTGACCACGATGGCAGAGGGAGGCACGGGCTCGTTGGGGTCACAGCACAGCTCCGTGCCAGCCAGGCGGAAGTCCAGGTTGAGGCGCTCCAGGCCGTTGAGGATGAAGAGCACGCTGAGGTTGGAAGCCTCCAGCACGGGCACCACGTCCCGGAGGTGCTGGTACTTCTTGGTGACGAGGCGCCGCAGGGACACGTGGGCATGGCTGTGGGACAGGTCCTCGCAGGAGAAGGGGATGACCAGCTGGAAGCGGGGCAGGCGGCCGTGGCACCAGTCCACCACCATCTTCTTGATGAGGGTGCTCTTGCCCGTGCCCACGGTGCCGTAGAGCACCACGTTCTTCACCTGCCGCCCACAGGCGTCCATGTCAAACAGGCTGTGCAGGCTGATAACCTTCCTGGAGGGCTGCTGGAGCTGGTTCTGGATGGTTAAACCAGGGGAGGGCTTCAGAATCTCCTCAAGGGAGCTCTCCCGGATCACTGGGTCCACGTGGACGGCATCCAGAGAGAAGGAAGGGCCAAACTGCCTCTCCTCATTGGGCTGGTGGCTGAACCACGCAGACAGGCTCTTCTGGTGCTTCTTGATGGCACCTGCAGGGAGGAAGGTGCTGGACATGACAAGGGTTGTGCAATAGCAGGGTACTGGGGAGGTTGCCTGCCCCAAGACACTGCAGAGAGGGGACAGCACCCAGTTATGGGAACCCTACCACACTGCCTAGGACAGCAGCTGCCCCCACCCTGCTGTGTAGGACCCTCCCTCCAAACCAGAGCTGCAAACTCACCAGAAAAGGCCACTTTCCTCAGCTGGGACTGAGCATGGTGAGAGGAGCTGGGCTGGGCAGAGTTCTCCTGGGAGTCTCCCTGGTAGCGAACACAGCCCCTGCAGGAGGAGGGAGAGTCACAGGGAGCAGCTCCAAACCCCACCTGGGGCAGGGTGGGCAGAACACCAGCGAGGCTGTGGGAAGTGCTGAGAGGAGCCAGCTCAGCCCTTCCTTCCCCCACACCATGGCAGAGCGTGGGGCCAGGGCAGGGGCACGGCTGGGAGGTGAAGGCAGGTCAGCAAGCCATGGACTGTGCGTTCCCAAAAAACCCGTGCAGAGGCAGGGGAGGTGGGCTGGAGTCAGAGGGTCTGGGTGTTTGTTTGGCAGCAAAGCAGTGTGCAAGGTGCCAGAGCAGCCAGCTCAGCCAGCTGTGCTGTGACAAAGAGCCCCAGCCGTGTGACGCTGTACCTGGGCAAGGAGATGCTGCTTGTGCCAAGGATCCTCCTGAGGAAATTCCTGCCGGCACCACCTGCTGGGGAGGAGGAATGCGCATGGTCAGGGACGGACCCCTCCATCCCAGCAGGGTAACCCCACACCCCTGCCCAGCCAGGGGACACAGGGCTGAGTGCCCGAGCACAGAGCCCAGCTCACCTGGCACGGCAGCAGCGCACACGGACACGCTGCGGGTCCCCCTTGTCCCTGCCAGGCACCAAGGCAGCCGTGCCCATCTGCCCCAGGGCAGGCAGCCCTGGCACTGCATGGCCCGGGACATCCTGCACCTGAAACACAGGGGGTGAGAGGCGGGTGAGGGGCCCCGGGGGCTCAGCAGAGCGCGGGGGCTGTGGGATGGGGTGCACAGAGCCCTGCCCAGCCTTACCTGCCCCAGCGTGGTCCAGCCCGGCAGAACCGGCTGTGCTGGCGCTGACTCAGGCTCCCGCCCCAGCAGGGCTCAGCAGGGCGATCCTTCAGGAGCCCGGGCGGTGCTCACAGCCCCCAGCATCCCGGGAAACTGAGGCACGGGGGGGGGGGGGGGGGAAGACATAATCAAACCCCAGCCGAGAGGACGGGACGAACAGAGTGACAACTCCACTCACTCACTCACTCACTCACTCACTCACTCACTCACACCTCGCACAACCCACGCTGTTTACAGCCCCTTTTTATGTGATCCAGGTGGAGAAACTGAGGCACAGGGGCAGGGGCAGAGGGGCTGACCTTGAGCACAGGTGTCCCGACCTCGGTGCCCCTGCAAAAAACAACCCCGGGCTGTCCCATGCCCGGCTCCCAGCCCCTGGCCCGAGCGGAGGGCCCCGAGCTTCCCTCCTGCTGCTGAGCCCTTCAGGGACCCCCCTGGGGACCCCCGTGTCCTGGTGGCCCCCGTGCCCTCCTCGCTGCACGGCGAGGCCGTGGCCGGGCAGGACCGGAGCCCGGGGCTGGCCCCGAGCGAGCCAGGGGTTACCTCGTCCTGCAGGGTTGCAGCCGGGATCTGCCCGTGCTCGATCAGCCGGGCTCACGGAGCGCAGCCCCGAGCTGCCCATCCGCCTGTCCCGGGCACGGCTCCGCTGCGGGGGCGGCAGCTCCGCAGGCAGAACTTCCTGCAACGCCATCCTGCCCTGTCCCGCCCCGCTCCGCCGCTGCCAGCTCCGGAGCATGATTGGAGAGCGGCTGGAGCCAGCAGGAACACCCGCACCCATCACTGCCAGCTCCAGAGCACGATTGGAGCCTGGCAGGAACACCGGCACCGGGCTCTGCCAGCTCCAGAGCACGATTGGAGAGCGGCTGGAGCCAGCAGGAACCCTCACCCATCACTGCCAGCTCCGGAGCACGATTGGAGAGCGGCTGGAGCCAGCAGGAACCCTCACCCATCACTGCCAGCTCCAGAGCACGGTTGGAGAGCGGCTGGAGCCAGCAGGAACCCTCACCCATCACTGCCAGCTCCAGAGCACGGTTGGAGAGCGGCTGGAGGCAGCAGGAGCACCCGGAACACCGCACTGGGCTCTGGCAGCTCCCCGAGCACGATTGGAGAGAGGCTGGAGCCTGGCAGGAACCTGCACCGGGCACTGCCAGGATCACCCGCAGAGAGCACTGCCAGCCCCCCGAGAAGGATGAGACGGTGTCAGGAGGCTGCAGGATCACCCGCACTCCCCGCGGCCTCCCAAACACGGGCAGGACTGCGGGAGCCGCGCTCTTACCAGATGTGCAGCCAGGCGGGGATGTCCTCCGGACACATCTGGCGGCTCTGCATCCCCAGCTGCTGCCCGGCCGTGCAACCCGAGCCTGCAGGACGCGTTCTGCTGCGGAGAGGATCCCTCCCCGGCGGGGGAAGGAGCTGGGGGAGGCTGTGCCTGGTGAACACCACAAACACGCACACCTGTAACCTGTACCTGCCCTCTGGCTGCCGGCAGAGCCGCTCTGGCCACCCAGCGAGTGACAGCTGTGTCACCGAGGCCACACACAGCCCCTGGATGCTGTCCTGAGAGATGCCAGCCCACCCAGGGGTGCTGAGACTGAGGAGGTCCCACCTGTGTATTTATTTAGACCCCAAATTCAATGCTCCCCATCACCCGTGTGCCCTCGAGGCTCTCAGGAAAGGAGACGTGCGGGCAGTACACTATAAATATAAGTTTTATTGATGTGTGAAATCCAACAAGTACAGCTGGCATCTCGGAAACACCGACACAAAGCAGAACATCTCCTCCTGCCCGACAGCTCCTGGCACCCTCTGGGTGAGCAGCAAGCTGGCACCTGGCACCCCGGCCCTGCGGGGCACTTACCTGCGTGTGCAGCCCAGCCTGGAGAGCCCAGGGCCTCGCCTCCACCCTGCCTGGTTCCTGCCAGGCTGCAGCTGTGGGCAGCAGTGCCCTGCTCCTGCCTCACAGCCCCCTCCCAGCAAGGCAGAACCACCTGGGCAAATGCCCCCGGAGCAGCTGGCACAACAGAGCTGTGCCAGGAGACTCCCTCGGTCTCTGAGCTGGTACCTGCCCCTTATTTTGGTAGGAAGGTAGCTCACACCTGTGGTTGTGTGGAAATGTGAGTTTCAATGCCTGCCCTTCT
Organism: Ammospiza caudacuta; assembly: GCF_027887145.1. NCBI lineage: Eukaryota > Metazoa > Chordata > Aves > Passeriformes > Passerellidae > Ammospiza > Ammospiza caudacuta. Next base: position 7,405,837 of record NC_080615.1, read on the forward strand.
CTGCGTGGTGCCCCCCTGGATCACACGTGCCCACATTGTCCAGCCTGGTGTCCTGACACAGCAAAATCTGGAAAATCACAGGGCCCAGCATGGCAGGGACACACACAGAGCCCAGGGCAGGGGGACAGGACAAACGGTGTCCACACACACACACAGAGTGAGAAGGAAACACTGTTTTATTGCCTGATTTGGGAGAGGGGTGACACCCTGGGAGAAGCCCCATCCCCTCCCTGTTCTAGCCCAGCCTCCCCTCCAGCAGACCCCAGCCAGGTGATGAAGCGTTTGCTCTTCTTGTGCGTGTGACAGAGGTGGCCTGGACATGCATGGAGGTGAGTGGCCATGTCCCTGCCTGCCTGCCTGCCATCAGAGCCCCCGTGAGAGGCAGAGCCTGACACGGCCATGGGCCAAAGGGGCTGCAGCAGTTTGTGGTGGGTTGAGGCTCAGCTGGCGCTCCCAGGGAGCCAGAGCCGCAGTTTGAATCCCACCCTCGTCCACTCGAAGTGCATCACAAGGGAGGGCAGGGGCAGGAGAGGAGCTGTGGGGGAAGAAGCCTGCTCTCCTCCATCACACTCCTCCTGATTATCCGGACGCGTTCCCCCATGGCATTCCTGCAGCCAGGAGCACCCACGGCTCTGCTCCCTGCTCTGATAAAGTGCATCCTTGCTGCTTCCCTCAGGGCTCCTTGGGGCAGGATGGCTGCACCCCCATCCCTCTGCCATGCCCGGGCAGAGAAAACCCCAGGAGCAGGGCAGGGAGCACCCAGGCAATGAACCCGGGGTGCTCAGCCCAGCCCTGCCAGCCTGGGGGCTCAGTGCAAACGTGCTTCTCCTCCTCGCCTTTCCCTGCACCTTCCACACCTCTGGGGCTGTCCTTGAACAGAGGGAAAGCACAGTGACACCTTGGCTCAGCTCCTCAGGCAGCACTGAGGGCGCCTTTGCCCTGTGCCACATCCCTCACTCATCAGCCCCTTCATACCCACACATTCACTTGTGTCCTGCTGCCCTGGGGTCTGCCCCACCACCCCCACCTCAGGGACTGCCGTCCTGCAGCTCCAGGCTTTGTCCTGGCCCTCTGCCCTGCAGTGGCCACGTACCTGATGGGCACAGGGGGCACAGGCTGTGCTGAGCCCTCCTGGACATCCCAGGGTGCTGCCCCATCCCAGGCAGGCTGGGCCCAGCAGTGGGAGCCACCGGCCCTGGCAGTGCCTGTTCCATGGGGTTTCACTGCAAACTGCAGAGCCTGCTCAGCAAATCCTTCCCTGGGCATGGGGACACAGCCAGTGGCTGTCCCTGGTGCCTGCTGGTGGCCCCTTTGCTCCAACACCAGTCCATCTTGTCCTGGTCCTCCTGGGACAGTGGTGGCCCTGGCTGTGATGGCACAGGGCTGTCCAGGTGTGCTGGGCGCTGGGGACAGCACTGGGGACAGCAGCACCCCCAGGGTGCAGAAGACAGGACCCACCAGGAGAGCCCCAAATGCCAGGGGGAAAGCAGGAGCTGTGCAGAGCTGCCCCACTGACACCTCCTGCAGCTCAGGATCCACCCAGGGAAAAGCCTCAGCCCAGCAGAGCAGGGACTGGTCCCAGCCCAAAAGCAGGACAGAAGCAGAACCAGCTGCAGAGAGAAGCAGAACCATCATCCCACCAGCTCCAGGGACAAGGAGAAGGACAAGGGTGACAGCCCCACATCCCCAGCTCCCTGCCCAGCTGTGCACATTGTGACAGAGCAGTCACAGGGGCTGCCCCCCCTCCGTGCCCCCGTGGCTGTGGCTGGCAGCCCCGCAGCTGGCACAGCTCCACTGCAGAGCACAGCACTGCAGGAAGGCCCAGGAGCAGAGGGGAATTTTGTGAGGGCAGTGAAAAGTCAGAGAGCAGCCCCTGGGGATAACCCCAAGCTCAGCGTGGAAAGGGCAGCAGGGAGGGTCCTGCTTCCAGACCCTCAGTGCAGGAGAGCCCCATGGCCAAACATTCCTCGATGCCCTCCAGCAGGGGAAGCTCAGCCTTGCTGAGTGCCAGCATCAGTGCCAGGCCAGCCAGACTCTGCTGTGCAGCCCCAGCCCGAGCCAGCAAAGCCAAAGATCATTCCCCAGGACTCTGCTGGAACCTGGCATCTGCCCTGCCATCCCTGGCTGCTCAGAGTGCCAAGACAGGATCCCCAGGCTGAGCTGAACCAGGGCCGGCCTGCCAGGGTGGGGCAGGGCTCTGCCTCCCCCACGTCCACGCTTGCCAAAATCCTGCAGGTTCCCACGTCTGTGGGTACCACGTGCAGCCCAGTGCCAGCCCATGGAGCTGTGCTGGGCAGGGCAGCAGGGTGCTGGGTTCCCAGCAGTGCCAGCAGTGCCAGCATGCCCACAGAGCTGTGCTGGGCAGGAGAGCAGGGTGCTGGGTTCCCAGCAGTGCCAGGATGCCCACAGAGCTGAGCTGGGCAGGAGAGCAGGGTGCTGTGTTCCCAGCAGTGCCAGGATGCCCACAGAGCTGAGCTGGGCAGGAGAGCAGGGTGCTGTGTTCCCAGCAGTGCCAGCACCTGCAGATGGCCCTGGTTCAGAAGCTCTGGGCTCAGCTCAGTTCCTCTGGAGAGCCAGCACGGTGCTGAATTGCCTTCCCTCTCTCTGCAAGGTGTGCGAGTTTGGAGCAGCCACCAAAGCCACCAAAGGTTCCTTCTGGTGCCATCACTAAGTGCAAAGGCCTTCCCAGAGTCCGTGTCACCTGCTGCAAACAAACCAGCCTGGGATCTCACCTGGTTTCCAGCGCAGGCACTGCTCTGCAGAGGGACCCCCTGTGCCCAGTGTCACCCTGGGCGCTGGCACTGTGCCAGGCTGGGTGTCCTTGGTGTCCCCTCCCTGCAGTCGGTGCGGAGCGAGGCTCGTGTGCTGAGACAGCCCCGGGGGAGCTGGGGCACAGAGGCTGCAGGGAAGGGCTCAGGGCCAGCTCTGCTCCTGCAGCACAGCCTCCAGTGATGACACAGCTGAGCCCAGCCCTGCTTTCCATCCTCCTGGCACGGGCAGGGTGTGGGAACCCAAATCCTCCTTGCTCCGTGCAAGGGACCAGTCACTTCTTCCATGTTGGTTAAATCGCTTCAGATCCTCCTGTCTCAGACCCCAGGGACAACAGGGACTGAATGAGAGACTCCCTAAGGTCTGAGAACACTGTCCTGCTCCCACAGACCCTGCTTTGGAGATCCTATCTCTGAGCATGATGTCCCAGCAGGAGTTTGAGACAGAGCCCCAAGTCCTTCTCTGCCTGTTTGCTCCCTTTGCTGAAGATGCAGTGGGGCTTGTGGGGAAAAAAAAATAAAGAAAAAAGAAAAAAAGGAGGAGGATTTGCACAGAAAGGAAAGGGGGATGCAGCAATCTCTGTGGCTACAGCGACAGGAAACTCTAAAGCCTTGTGCAGCTCCACCACGGCATCTTTGGGCTCCTCTCAGCGCTGACTCCCACGCTGCTGGCCAGGACGAGGAACGGGCCCATGGCTGCACCTCCAGCTCTGCAGCTCCCTCCTGCCAGCCCAGCCCAGCCCAGCCCAGCCCCAGCTGCTGCTCCCCCTGCTCAGGGCAGGCTCCTCCCAGCCGTGCTGGGCACAAACACCTGGGCTGGGCTGTCCCTGCTGTCCCCAGGGCACAGACAGGGACAGCAAAGGGGGAGCCAAGCTCTGTCAGTCCTGGGGGAGACAGTGGCACATGCCAGGGCTGTACAAAACGTTTCGCAATGAAGAGTGTGTGTGTGGAAAGGTTAAAACAGTTCCGAGATGTCTCAAAACCCTTCTCGACTGAGCCAGGCCTGGCTGGCACCTCCCAGTGCCTCCACCACGGTCTGGGACCTGCAAGAGCACCGTGTCCATCTGCAGAACATCTCTCACAGCAGGCCAGGCCCGGGGACGGCACCGGGGCCCCACGGCCCCCTTATCTCTCAGATTTGACCTTGTACCTGAGCACCAGGTAAGCCAGGAGCCGCAGGATGACGAAGAAGATGCCCAGGATGAGGAAGTCCAGGTAGAGCTTGGCCTCCTCCACGTCCAGCTCCTGCAGGATCTTGATGGGCTTTTGGAAAGGGCAGAAGTCCTCGAGGCACTCCAGGTCCTCGCGCTCCATGGCGTAGATGGTGAGGATGACCCCCTCGAAGCCATACCTGGGGCAGAGCACACCTGAGGGTCACCAGGGGACCAGGGGAGCCCAGGACAGGGAGCTCTGGCCAGAGCCGGGGCCCCACCTGACGTAGGAGACGTAGGAGCTCCACTGCAGGTAGGTGGGGATGGTCTTGAAGCTGACGAAGAAGCCCGAGAAGAGCAGCACGGGGATGGCAGTGACAGGTCCCACAAAGGTGGCCACCTGGGGAACACAGGCCGCTGGGCGTCACATCCCTGCCCACCCACAGGCAGCACTTCACCCCAAACCCTCCCAGGGACCCTTGCAAATCTCCACGGAAGAGGCAAAGCCTGCCAGACCTGCAGGGAAGTGGAAGCAGCTCCGATGAGCAGCCCCAGGGACTGGGCCACCAGGGCGGTGGCGGTGGCCAGGGCGGAGAAGAGCAGGAAGCGCGTGGCCTCGGGGGGCTGGCCCGTCATCCAGTACACGATGCTGCAGTAGGCGATGGGGCAGATCACCTGCAGGGGACAGACAGACAGCCCTGCTGGGCCCCACGGCCATGCCCACCCCACCGACCCCACAGACACCACCCATGGCCATCCCCACCCCACAGACACCACCCTGCTGGGCTTCATGGCCATCCCCACCCCAGAGATGCCACCCTGCTGGACCCCATGGCCATCTCCACCCCACTGGCCCCACAGACACACAGCCCTGCTGGGCCCCACGGCCATCCCCACCCCAGAGACACAGCCCTGCTGTGCCCCATGGCCATGCCCACCCCACTGACCCCACAGACACCACTCACAGCCATCCCCACCCCAGTGACCCCACAGACACCACTCACAGCCATCCCCACCCCAGTGACCCCACAGACACCACTCACAGCCATCCCCACCCCAGAAACCTCACCCTGCTGTGCCCCATGGCCATCCCCACCCCACTGACCCCACAGTCACAGCCTGGGGCACTGGGCAGGGCCTGGCCGTGCCAAGGGTGGCGCAGCAGCACCAGGGTGGTACCAAAGGCACCAAAGCTCACCTGGAAGGGCACGTCTGCCATGGTCTTTGCCAGGTAATAGGCTTTGAGGCTGTACCAGTAGTTGAGGTGCTCCCTCAGGAACACGGTCATCTCCTGGGGGACTGCAGGGACACAGGGGGTGAGCAGCCAGCCATTCCCTGCCCTGGGGGGGCTCCAGCCCCTCTGACACCCGCCCTGCAGGTGGGGTGCACCAGGTAACCCCCAGCTGCATCATGAGAGGGTGCCCAAACCTTCCTTGGGGAAAAAAAATATCAGCGGCTGATACGGGGAACTTCCACGTGGAAAAGTCAGCTTGGGTGGGGCTTTTTACATATTTACATTTTCACAGATCAAAATAATAAAATATTAAAATTCCAGCATTCTGCTTTGAGCCAACAGGGGTCAAATTATAGCCAAATAAAGGGCAAAACTGCAACACAGGCAAACAGATGGCTTTCCCCTGTTAAAGTTTTTCTCTCCTCTCTTATTTTCTCCCTTTTGCCTGATCCCTCTGGCTCCCCACGCCCTGCCCAGCACACCCACAGTGCCACACAGCTGGAGCGCCCCTGGGAGCAGTGAGGGGATTTGGGGGCAGGGAGCTCCTTACAGGTGAGGATGGTGGGCATGAGGGCAGCGAACATGAGGAAGAGCATGGAGAAGAAGAGGAAGCCGGTGTTGTTGAAGACCTTGCCCGCGTCGTTGCCGATGTGCAGGTAGAGCAGCCCGATGAGCACCCCGATGCAGATGTGGGACATGAACCGCAGGTGGGTCAGCACCTGTGGGCACAGGGGGGCTCAGCACCCCAAAAACACCCCAAGGGAGCCAAGGACAGCCCATGGAGCTCCTTGGTGCTGCCAGGCCCCAAAGAGCCCAGCCCTGAGCCCTCACCGTGTCCCGCAGGATGCAGATGAAGGTTCTCTTGAAGAGGATGCAGAACTGAGTTGTGGCGCTGGTGGCGAATGTGTGGCTCTCGATGTGATCCACATCCTGCAGGAGCACAGGGACGTGGGTCAGCTTCTCACCACTGCTGGCACAGGTGGCTCCTCTGAGCCCCACTCACCGTCCCACACGTGGGGCACGATGAGTCTGCCTTGTCAGGGCTGCTCTTCTTCTCGGCCATGGTGCACATCCCGTTCTGGACGGCGCGGAACAGGACGGGGTTGAGGTCCCCGTACTCCCCTGAGGCCACCTCGATGACTGTGGAGGGGGACAGGACCCCTGAGAGGTGCTGAGCCAGCAGCACCCGGCAGGAAGGGCACGGGCAGCTCCCTTGGGCATCCTGGGAGGTTTGGGCAAGGGGTTTGGAGCTGGGGTGGGGGCACTCACTGAAGTCAGCGGGGTTGTGGTACGTGGGGCAGTGGAGGCCGAGGCCCTTCAGGTAGGGGATGAGGTTGGTCACGACGCCCTTGAAGATGCACTGGCCCTGGCTCAGGATGTAGAGCTGCAAGAGAAAGCCAGGATGTGGCAGGAGACGGGCAGCCAGGGCACTGCCACCCTCTCCTGACACAGGCCAGCCTTGCCACAAGAACCCAGCACAAATGGCTGCAGCCCACCCCTCCCGTGGCCTCTCTCCTTGGGGCCAGAGGGAGCCTGTGCCAGGCCAGACCTTGTCGAACATCTCGAAGAGCTTGGCGCTGGGCTGGTGGATGGTGCAGATGATGGTGCGCCCGCCCTGAGCCAGGGAGCGCATCAGGGACACCACCTGGAAGCAGGAGGCGCTGTCCAGCCCGCTGTGGCCGTGCAGGAGGGGTGGAGAGGAGAGAGAGACAGCAGAGAGAGAAGGGGAGAGTTGAGAGAGGCACAAGAACATCCTAAAGATGCCCCACTTGTGGGCACCCTCCCCTCAGATCCACACAGAGCAGCACCAGCCCCAGGGGCACAGTCCCATCCTGTGCTCAGGCGGGCACCAGAGGGCACTGACCAGGCCAGCAGGGGCAGCCCAGCTGGGCAGGCAGGGCTGGGAGCCCCTGTGGGCTCACCTGGTGGGCTCATCGAAGAACATGACGGGCGGGTTGTTGACCAGCTCCAGGGCGATGGCCAGGCGCTTGCGCTGTCCCCCCGACAGGGAGCTGGTGCGGGTGTAGGAGCACTCCAGCAGCCCCAGGGCCGTCAGGATCTCGTTCACCTGTCACACAGGCAAGGGTTTGGACAGGCTTTCATCCCCCTCCCTTCACCCCTGCCATCCCCTGCTCCCCTTGTCCCCATCCTGGGGAGAGCTGAGGGGGTCTGGGCCCACCCTCCCCGGCCCTTACCAGCTCCTTCTTCACCTCCTGCTTCTCACTCAGCTTCAGGTTGGCAGAGACCTGCAGGGAGAGGATGGCCAGGGAGACAGGACTGTCAGATGTAGAGAACAGAGCTGGCTGCACCATGATTCCACCCCTGACTGCTCAGCATGGAGGGAGCACAGACAGCAGGATTTTGTTCCTGCATCCCAGAGCCCTTGGAAATGCCCAGTGCTCGTGTGGGGTCAGTGCCCAGCAGGAGCCAGCCCACAGCATGTCCCCAGAGGATGTCCCTCAGCCCACAGCATGTCCCCAGAGGATGTCCCTCACCTCTGGATGTCCCCAGAGCTCACCATCATGGCCTCGAGCACGGTGAGGTGTGGCAGCAGCATGTCATCCTGCATGATGTAGCAGGACATCTTGCGGAAGGTGCGCAGGTCCCGCGGCCGCCCGTTCACCAGGATCTGCCCCTTCATGCCAGTCTCCCTGCAGGAGGGAGGGCAGGGGGATGCAGCACAGCCCTGCAGCACAGCCCTGCAGCACAGCCCTGCACCCCCAGCCCCCCTGGGCCCCCCCAGCCTCACCTGTAGCCAGCCAGGATGTTCATGAGTGTGGATTTCCCAGCTCCTGAGGGGCCCATGATCCCAATGAGCTCCCGCTGGCAGAACTTCCCCGACAGGCATTTCAGGAGAGTCTTGTACCCTGCAGGGGGAGAGCAGCAGGGGTTTGGCACTGCCACCCCAGCTCCTGGGGCACCTCAGGACCCCCGTGTGCCATGGAGGAGCTCTGTGTGCCCCATCAGCACCCCCAGGGCTTTGGCCACGGCAGCTGCCACCTCCAGCACGATCCCTGCCCCTGGTCCTTGGCTGATCCCGCTGATTCCCGGCGCTGAAGAAGCTCCTGACCTGGATCACAGCAAAGAGCGGGGAAATCCCCGGGTCAGGGCACTGAGCCGCTGAGGGAGATTACCAGGCTGCTCCTGGGTTTGTCTTCAGACGCCGATCCCCAAGGCCAGGGGCAGGGCCAGCCGGAGCAGGGCAGCGGGGGGCAGGCAGAATTCCCGATCCGGCTGCCGCCTTCATTGGCATTCGCGCTGTGGCACCCGGCAGCAGCCGCTGCTAGTCAGACCTGGAATTATCTCTGCTTTAAACGCGGCTGATTAGCATTTTCTGGCAGGAGGAACACGATGTGTCGGGAGCAAGGAACAAGCACAGCCTCGGGCTCTCAGGAGCCGCCCCTGAAATGGAGCCCTGGCTGGACAGGGATTGGTTTTGGGGGGTGATAACCCCATGGACCGAGCCTGAGCATCCCTCTAGCGGAACTGCGTCCCCTCTGTGCCCCACGGGGACAGCGCTGTGGGGCGAGGGCAGCAAAGCCAAGGTGGGGCAAGCGCAGGGACAGAGCAGTGACAGCCCCACCTCTCTGGGGAGCCCTGAGGCTTCTCCATCCCCAGGGAAGCGCATCCACCCCGTTCCTCCTTTGAGCCCCTCGGGGTCAGGACCCCCGTATCAGGAGGGGTCCCGCGGGCAGGGGGCGGTCAGGGAGAGGCCGGGGGGGCTGCGCAGGGTGGGCAGGGGCGAGCAGGGCCAGCAGCCCCCCCCCGGCAGCGCGCACGGCTCCGCACCGCGCATGCTGCTCACGTCGGCGCCACTGCAGCTTGCGCAGCGGTTACTCACGTTCATTGACTGCCAGTAACCTCCTGCTCGGCACAGCGGGCCAGCGGGGCCGGGGGATGTGGGCAAAGCCACCGCGACCCCCCGAAAGCCCCGCCAGCCTCGTCTGAACCGGGGGAACGAGGGGAGAAAAGCCCCCCACCCACCGCCACCCCAGGGACCCCCGGGTTTGCTCCCACCTGGCCCAGCTGCCCGAGCCTTCCCCCTCCCTCCCTCCCTGCAGGCCCTGGCCCGCTGGCAAGGAGCCGGTTCCTCCTGGGTGCTGGAGCACAACCCGCCCTGGCTGTGCCATGGATCCTTCTGGGATGCTTCCTCAGCATCCCGGGTAAACAGGGAGGCATCACCCCGGCTGATGTCAGGGATGCTCCCAGGGTGTTTCAGCGCCTCGGTTTCCCGAGCTTTGCACAGCCTGGGGATGGGGCAGAGCCCACCGGGTACTCCTGGCTGCCAGAGCCCCTCACTGAGCCCTGTGGCCTCCCTGCTCGTCCCCTCCTGCCTTCAGCTTCTGCAGATCAGTTCACCCTCCATCTTATCGGGCTGCCTGATTGGCATCCCATTAACTGAAAGCACTAATTAAAGCAGACTGCCACCCACCAGCCGCCATCTGCCTCCCCTCTCCCCTCCCTGAGCTCCTGGCCAGAGTCACTCACAGGGAGGGGGCCCCGGCCTGGGCTCACAGGGAGAGGAAATCCCCCACAAACCACACCCCACACCTGGCCAGGCTGGGAGCTGGGGCATCCTGCTGCATCCCACACAGACACCATACCCCAAACAGCACTGCTGGGGAACCCCATCCCATCCATCATACCCCAAACAGCAGTGCTGGGGTGTCTCATCCCATCCCATCCCATCCCATCCCATCCCATCCCATCCCATCCCATCCCATCCCATCCCATCCCATCCCATCCCATCCCATCCATCATACCCCAAAACAACAGTGCTGGGGAACACATCCCAGCCCCAAACAGCAGTGCTGGGGAAACCCACCCCATCCCATCCCAGGGTGTCTGCCCAGGCCAGAGGTTTCCCTGGAATTCTTTCTGCCTTCCCCTGGCATTGCCCAGCACAGGTTTCTCCCCCGCCCTCCCAAAGCACCCAGAACAAACACCCGGGCACAGAGAGCCCTGGCACTGGGAGCAGGGTGAGGTCATGGCGTGCAGAACAAGAATGGGCTGGGACAGCCCCGCGGGTCCCCTCCCCTCCCTGCCCTTCCCCACCCGGCAGCTCCTACCTCTCTTCCTCCACCAGGATCCCTCCCGCACGGAGTAGGACAGGTCGATGAACTCGATGTTGACAGCCGAGCGCTTGGGGAGGTGGGAGAACCTCTGCGCCTCCGTGATGTGGTTCTCCACCTTCTTCAGGTGCGTGGTGAGCAGCGGCGCGTCGGGAGGGCCGGCGTGGCACACCGTGTCCTCCAGGGCGATGGAGACGCAGGCGGGGTCCATGCCCTTCTCGGCCATCCTGCCGCTCTGTGGGGAGCGCACGGGGCTCGGCTGCTCTGCCAGGCACTGCAGGGACCGGCCCACAGCGAGTCCCGTCCCCGCTGCTCCTGCTGCCTCCGCTGTCCCCTCCGCCCGGCTGGGGCCGGCACCCACACCCGGCTGCGAGGATGGAGCGGCCGAGCCTGCGCCCAGGGGCTCGGAGCAGCGGGGTTTGGTTCAGCTCCACAGTCAATAATTGAGGCACCTCCTGCAGCTCGGTCCGGCTCTGCTGCCGGGGCTGCTCAACTTCCCCAGCCCCGGGGGCCCTGCCCCGGTCCCGTCTGTCCCGGTGGGTGCAGGATGGGAGGGGGGAGAGCTGATGTCCTGCCCTGTGCCTGGGGTCCCCAAGGACTCGCCGGGAACCAGCCCTGCGCTGGCCTTGGGGAACACAGCTATGAAACCCTAAACAAGCAGATGATTCCAGCTGGTTTCCTGGACAAAGCACTCCGTGCTCCTGGGGCAGAGCTGTCCTGGGTGCATCAGACCTCAGACAGTGCCTGGGGTCCCCCTGGGCTTGCTGGGAGAGCCTGAACACAACAGGGAGGGGGCCCTGCCGGTGCCATTCCTTCTCTGCCTTCCTCGGCTCATCATTTCGCCTTCCGGGCTCTTCCAGCACAGCCTCAGCGGCCAGGCCGGCACCGAGCCGGGGCCATGACGCTGATCCAGCTGCCCCAGCGCTGCCGTGCCCGCAGTGCTCCACAGCCGGCTGCAGCACGGCCGGCCCCGCTGGGCTCGGGGCTCTGCGGCGCCGGAGATGCTGAGCGGGCAGGGCGGGGAGCGCGGCTCTCCGAGGCCGCCGGGGGCTCGGGGATACCCCCAGGAACAGCAAAAGGAGCTCGGGCTGTGCCGGAGGGGCCGTGCCCTGCACCCAGCTCGCCTCCCAGCCTGGGGTCCCACCGCCGCCTCGCTAACCTACATTGGGCTGCGGGATGCGGGCAGCGCTCGCTGCGGCTGCAGCGCTCGCAGCGGCCCCTGCGAGGGGCGCCGGCAGCTGCGGGAGATCCCCCAGCCCAGCCCAGCCCAGCCCAGCCCTGCTGCAGGCAGACCCCGCTCAGGGCTGCAATGAAGCCAGCCCAGCCCCGGGGAAGGAGGGGTGGGGGTTCCCATCCCGAGGGTCCCCTCCCGGCATCCGCGGGGTGCAGGAACGGGGGGTTCGGGGGTGCTGCTGGGGGGCAGCGGGCTCGGAGCGGCCTCGGGCTCACCTTGACTCCTCCGGCTGGGCGTTCGCGGAGCGCTAAATCCCGCAAGCGGCTCTCGGCGGCTTAGCCCAGCCCCGAGGCGCGGGGTGGGGACGGGAAGGCTTTGCCCGAGGATGCTCTTCCTTCATCCGCGCTCCCCGCCGGCCCCCTCCATCCCCAGCCCCCCCGGGCCCGGCTCCGCTGCCGGCTCTCCCGCAGGCTCACCTGGCAGGGTGCGGGGCGGCGGCTCCGCTCCCGCAGCGCCCCCGCCTCGCCTCCTCCGTAGACAAAGGGGCGCTGCCCGGGGGGCCCGGCCGGGCTTGGCTCGGTTCGGTTCCGCCCGGTTCGGTTCGGTTGCGGTGCTCAGCGGCGGGAGCCGGGCTGGGCGCTGCCCCCGAGGGTGCCCGGCCCGGGTCTCCTCCCCATCCCTCCGCGGGGCTGGGTGGGCAGGGCGGGCGGGGGGCGCTCCGGCCCCGCAGTGTCCAGCGCTATCCCCGCAGTGTCAGCGGCCCCCGGCCGGGCTGCTCGGGGCTCCCCTCTCTCCCAGCCCCGTGGCCGGTGCTGCCGGGCGGGGAGCAGGATGGATGGATGGATGGATGGATGGGCTCTGCCCGGGCGGGCAGCGCTGCCAGGCAGCGAAAAAAATCCTCTTAAAGGGACCGGCCCTATTTCCTCTCGCCGCCTGCCAGCAGGCCCTGAGCATCCCTGAGCGCACGGGCGGGTTTGGCAGCGCTGCCTCCGCACCCCCCTGCACCCCAGGGCCCGCATTGCCCCCACAGCCCAAACCCCCCTCAGGGAGCCCCACACACCCCAAAGCTGCTCCTGCCCCCCAGACCCCTGTGCAGACCCCCCAGCACGGGCACAGTGGGCAGTCAGGGCTTGGGACAGCCAGGGGGTGACAGTTGGTCACAAAGGGGGTGGCAGGGGGTGTCCCTCCGGGGCTTTACCCCCAGCACACCCTCCCTGGTGCAGCTCGTCCTGCAGGATCCCCCTGCACCTCCCAGTACCACGCCTGGCTCCCTCCTCACTGTTACTCACACCTCGCACCCACCACAGCACTTAAACACCAGAGACATATGGAAATGAGTGGCACCAGCAAGAGTATTAATTAAAAAACCATCTGTTGAGCCAAGGAGAGCTTTCCCCACCCCCTGCCAGCTTAGGGCTGGGACAGATCTCAGGGCAGGATCCAGGCAGAGACTGGGGAGGGCACGAGGAGCAATCCATGGAGCCAAGCTCCTCATGGAGGCCTTAAGTCATCTTGTTCTGGAGCAAAAGGCACCAGGTGGGGCTCACCCAGTTCTCTCTGTACCCAGCTGCCTCCCAGCCCTGGGGCACTCCCTGTGTGCAGGAGCCAGCCCAGCCCTGCTCTGGGCAGTGCCACAGCCTTTCCTCCCTGCAGGGAATGGCCTGGGAATGAAATCCCTAAATCCCTAGCCCCTAAACCCCTTTCTGCTCAGCTGGGCCCAGGCTGGTGGCCATGAAACACCCAGCAGCCGTGGGGAGTCATTTCAAGGTGGGAGGAAACAGGGATGGAGCCCAGTGCCGTGGGGACCTTCACATCCCTCTAATCCCCAGCTGGGACCTTCCTAAAGTGGCCTTGTCCACAGCTGTGTCCCCACCCAGGACAGTGGCAGGGGGAGCCTGTCCTGGTTCTGTCATCTGTGTTCAGGGCTGCAGGAACAGAGCAGGCAGCAGAACCTCTTGGCATGACAGGAGAACCTGTGGGATTCCCTGCAAATATATTTTTAATGACCCGTGGCTGGTCCTCCAGCACCCTCAGCAGCGCCATCACTTGTGCTCCAGACCACCCTCTCCTTCCCTGGACAATAAAACTGCTTCCATCGAGGAGCCAGAGGTGTCCCCAAGGGGCACAGAGCTGTTCCTGGCTGCAGCCACATCTCCCCCTTTGTGGCCCCAAGCTGCTGGGAGGAGAAGCCCCTGCAGGAAGGGGCTCTCAGGACAGGACCACAGAGCCCCTGGCAGGAGCAGCCCCAGCAGCCATGCAGCAGCCTGTAGGACAGATTTTCCACCTGGGAGATGAGACCTTTCCCCTCTCTGCACTCCCAGGGAGGCTGCAGGGCAGTTTGATTCCTCAGCACTGGGTGCTGCAGCCCTGGCCAGGCTGCTCTGTCCCTGCTGTGGGGACAGGAGGCAGATGTTACACTGGCCAGGCTGCTCTGTCCCTGCCGTGGGGACAGGAGGCAGGTGCCACACTGGCCAGGCTGCTCTGTCCCCGCTGTGGGGACAGGAGGCAGGTGCCACACTGGCCAGGCTGCTCTGTCCCCGCTGTGGGGACAGGAGGCAGATGCCACACTGGCCAGGCTGCTCTGTCCCTGCCATGGGGACAGGAGGCAGGTGCCACACTCCTGCTGGCCCCAGCAAGTTCAGGGGGCAGCTCCAGCTCCCAGCTCAGGGCCTGGAATCCCCTGACACAGAGAAATCTCAACCTGCAGCACTGAAGGACAGGTATTTTGCACCAGGCACAGGTCCAGGCGCTGCCTCCCCCCTAAGAGGGGCTCTGAGCCCCCTCTGGGAAGCAGCCAGGGAAATGGGTGATGGCACCCCCAGATCCCAGCACCTGCTGCTCCCAGAGCATCCCCTGGCCCTGGAGAGTCTGGGGTGATCCCCCCTGCAAGAGTGAGTCCAGAACATCTCAGATGACATCCTCAGGACAGACAGAGCTTGTGGAAGGAGCACAATGGAGACACTGGTGAAGGGAAGGAGAACCCAGGCTCGAAACCTCCCTCAGCGCAGTGGTGACAGCCCTGGCTGGCCCAGCTCTACCTGGAAGAACCTGAGGAGAGCAAAGACAGGATTTTGAGCTGTTGGCATCTCCCATCTCCCAGCGCCAGCCTTCCCCTCGCACCGGGCAGTGCCACCCAGGGCTCACCGCAGGGCACGTGGCAGTCGCACTCGCAGATGTCGCAGCGCTGGAACCAGCGGGGCCAGCCCGACAGCTTGGTGACACAGCCCGAGATTTTGATGCAGCCGCGGCTGGGGGAGGCTCCCAGGTGCTCCTGGCTGCCGCACGACGAGGAGCACCGGCCCGTGAGGTCCCGCTCGCTGATCTGGATGCGGCCCCGCAGGCAGATCCCTGGGGGGCAGAGCCCATCACGGGGGGCTCACCTGGGGCGGGGAGGGTTCGGCGCCGTGCCTGCAGCCCTGGTACCCCCGCGATACTCACGGAGAGCTCACCCAGAGCCCACCAGGGCAATGAGGGTTCGGGGCCGTGCCTGCAGCCCCGGTACCCCCGGGATACTCACGGAGAGCTCACCCAGAGCCCACCAGGGCAATGAGGGTTCGGGGCCGTGCCTGCAGCCCCGGTACCCCCGGGATACTCACGGAGAGCTCACCCAGAGCCCACCAGGGCAATGAGGGTTCGGGGCCGTGCCTGCAGCCCCGGTACCCCCGCGATACTCACGGAGGCAGGAGGGCTTGGGGCTCCATCGCCCGTCGGACTGGCAGGCGCTGGCGGGGTCCCCCAGCAGCACGAAGCCGGGCCGGCAGCTGTAGCGCACCACGGAGCCCACCCACCAATCATTGCCGTGAACCACCGAGTTAAAATCCGCCTCGGGCCGCCCGCAGTTCACTGAGGACAGGGATGGAGCCAGGGTGGCAGCCTGGGCAGGGGGCAGGGGTCCCCAGGGCTGAGGGGACAGGGGCTGCGCCCTTCTGGCCACGGGACAGCCGCAGGGGTCACCGGGCAGGGCCGAGCGTGCCCCAGGCTGTGTCCCCGCCTGGCCCAGGCTGCTGGAGGCGCTCACACTTTGTGTAAGTGTGGCACAAAGCCCTGCAGCATCCCCAGGGATCCCCCGGCTTTACCTCTGCAGAAGGATTTGTAGCCCAGCCAGCAGCAGCTGCCGTTCCCACACTGGCTCCTCTTCAGCTCCTTGTGCCGCCCCTTGCAGCCCCCCAGGCAGATGGGGGCCGTGCCAGACCAGTACGTGTCCAGGTCTCCTGGGGCCACCGGGGCAAGGACACCACTGCCAGCCCTGCCCAGCCCTCCTGGGGCCATTGGGGCAAGGACACCACTGCCAGCCCTGCCCAGCCCTCCTGGGGCCATTGGGGCAAGGACACCACTGCCAGCCCTGCCCAGCCCTCCTGGGGCCATTGGGGCAAGGACACCACTGCCAGCCCTGCCCAGCCCTCAGAGCCCCACAGGGCGGTGCTGGAGCCCACAAAAGCCACCCCATCCCTCCCCAGCCCTGCTGTGAGTGCAGCCACTCAGCTCCCACGTCCCTGTGCCAAGCCTTGCTCTTGCTCTTTACTGGGCACCCCATAAACCTTTCCCTCATGCCCCAGGCCCCCCGTTACCTTCTGGCTCCTGGCAGGAGGTGAGCGTGGCCAGCACGGCGAGGAAGAGGAGGCCCAGTGCCATCATCTGCCTCCTCCCCTCGCCCCTCCAAGCCCAGAGCCCTCTGTGCTCGCCCAGGAGAAAGTGAACTTGGTTTGCACACACCCCCCAGGCCCGGGATGCTGCAGGACAGGGGGGAGGGAGGGGACATTGCCTTTAATGCCAATCCTCTCCCCAGCAGATAATCCCTGGCAGCTGAGCCTGCCCGAGGCGGTGTTTAAAGGGACACTCCAGCAGCAGCCCCAAGGCAGCAGCAGCAGCACAGCCCAGCCTGGGAGCTGCAAACAGAGCCAGGCTGGAAGTGCTGCGAGTGCAAACCTGGCACGGGGCCCTTCTGTCCTGCCCTCGAGGGCAGCTGAGCCCAAGGCAGGGGCCAGGCTGGGCAAGGCAAGTGCCCAGGGCAGGGATGCTGTGCCCCCAGCAGTGTGTGCTCCCAGGGACAGCTCCTGCCTCTCCCTGCAGCTCTGGGATCAAGGGGTTTCCCCCAAAATCCAGAAATTCCAGCAGCTTTTGCTCAGCTGCTTGAGAGGGAGCAATGGGGGAAGTCGGTGCCCAGCCAAGAGCAGCACTGTGTCCCCCTGGGCACATCACCTCCACACACAGGGCAGGGAGGGCACCCCAGGGACCCCAAATTCACTGTCCTTGTCCAGCCACTCAATAAAGGATGAGCTGGCTCTGCTCCCAGGCCCAGGATACTCCCTGTATTCAAACAAACCCTGGGGAGGCACCAAAACTCAGCCCCACAGCAGGAACAGAGTGCCAGAGCTAAACCTGGCCCTGCAGTGCCACCTCTGGGGAGCAGCACACTGCAGTGCCAGCTGCACAGTGCCAGGAGAGCCTGGCAGCTCCCCAGTGCCCACCTCCCACCCTGCACCACCCCACAGCACGGCTGGCAGGGCTGGGGCTGAGCACAGAAACACCAGACACTGCTGGGCCTGGCAGCCTGATGTTTATTTGTCTTGCCAAAGCACACCCTGCCCAAGCAGGAGCCCAAACCCCAATGTGGGGAGGACACCTAGGGGATGCCAAAAGCAGCAAGAAGCTCCCAATGTCCCAGTGCTGCCCTGGCCTCCTCCCAGAGCTGGTTCTGGGATCAGGGGAGCAAACACCACCAGCAGCAGCAGGTGAGACAGGAAATGTGTGCAGGAAGTGCTGATGAAGGCATGAAACCCCTGGAGAAGGCATGGATGGGGCAGGACAGGCCTGCCAAGGGCCACACATGTTCCCAGGGAAGAGGTTCAGCACCAGAGTGTGCTCCACACACCATCCTGCCCGGGGAACGGGCTCAGAAGGGCACAGCTGGTGAGCACTCCACCCTGCCAAACCTCCCAGAAGGGTGGGGGAACCCTGACAGACCCCAATCCCCAAAAGGAGGAGGCAGACAGCTCCGTCCAGCTCAGATCACTTGGTTCACACCTGGGGGACGTGTCCCTCCCCTCTCCCCATGCTGACCAGAACCAGCAGCACATCCTCAAGCCCTCTTCCAGCAGCACATCCCAGGAGGCTGAAACTGTGCTGCAGAGGGGCAGCCTCTGACAGGATCTGGATGCCCTGCAGCCCCTCACAGGATCTGGATACCCTGCAGCCCCTCACAGGATCTGGATACCCTGCAGCCCCTCACAGGATCTGGATACCCAGCAGCCCCTCACAGGATCTGGATGCCCAGCAGCCCCTCACAGGATGTGGATGATGCCCAGCAGCCCCTCACAGGATGTGGATGATGCCCAGCAGCCCCTCACAGGATGTGGATGCCCAGCTCCTCAGCTGTTTTCTGCAGCCTGTCCATGACGTTCTCCTCCAGCTCCAGGGCTGCAGTGCCCTGCTGCTCCGAGGCTGTGCTGGCCAGCACGTAATAGACAGTCTCACTCTGGCCCTGCTCGTTGGTCCTGCTCACCACACGGATGATGGGGCTGCTGCTGCTGCTGCCTCCTTGCTCTGAGGAGGAGGAGGATGAGGAGGCAGCTCCTGGAAAGGGGCTGGGCCGTGCTGGCTCAGGGCTGGGAGCAGAGCACAGGGCAGGGGGCACAGGCAGCTCTGATGTGTTCTCTGCTGGGGCAGGGTTTGCTGGAGGCTCCAGAAGGATTCCCTGCAGGCTGCCCTCGCCCTCAGGCAGCACCATGCGCTCGCTGGAGCCATCCAAGGCCTCCCCACGCTTCTCCCTGTCCTTGAGCAGCTGCTCTGTGAGCTCCACGCTCTCGTAGCGCACCAGCTGCAGCCTCATGTAGCCGTCCTCGTGCTCCCTGTACCTGGGCACAGACAGGAGGGGTCAGCCTGGCACATTCCCCTTCCCAGGAGATGGGCAGCAGCCAGGGGAAGGGCACAACAGCCAAGGTTCAATCCCCGTGCGGCACAGATGGTGTTTCAGCCTCTAGTCCCAAAGGCACACCCATGTGGCAGCTTCTGAGCTCTGTGCCAGGCACAACGCCCTCCCCAGCCCACCTCCTTCCACCACTCTGCTTCACTGGGACCATTTCATGTCCATCCTCTTCCCCTCCCAGCTTTCAGGCTCTGGAAACCCTCTGGAGTTTCCTACAAGGGGTGCAGCAGAGGTTTCTGTCCCAGGACTGATCTCTCTAGAGGGGGACATCCTGCCAAGCTCAGAAGTGTCCCAGCAGAGGGAGCAGTGATGGCAGCACTGCCCTGGAGCTGCCAGCCAGCACTGCTCAGAGCCCACTGAACATTTACTGCCCTCCCAGCCACTGGGAAAGGGTCCTGAACACATTTACAGAGCCCAGGCACTGCCAGCACCACGCAGGATGCACTGAGGAGCTGCAGCTGAGCAGTACCTGAAGCGAGGATGTCCTGAGGGCCATTTGAACTGGTGCTTCTTCCTGAGGTGCACAGTGAGGTTGTTCCCCCGTGTGAAGCACTTGTCACACACGTGGCACTTGTACCTGGGCTCGGAGTCACCCTGAGAGACGCAGAGCGATGTCAGCACCCACAGGGGCAGGGAAGGACACAGAAAGCTCTCTGAGAAGAGCAATGCAAGCTCTGCTGCCTTCCCACCTCGTGGACCCTCCTGTAGTGCAGTTTGATGGAGCAGAGGGAGCGAGCAGAGAAGCTGCAGGCCTCGAACTCGCAGCGATACGCCGGCTCCTTGCTGTGCGTGTCCAGGTGCTTCCGCAGGTCAATGAGGTTCTTGCAGCTGGAAGCACAAGGTGAGGGAACAGAGCTGCAGCACACACACACACACACACACACACACACAGGCCTCTGGGGGGTCTGGGGAGGGGGCCAGCCCTGGCCCTCACCTGTAGTCACAGTAGTCACACTTGAAGGGGCGCTCCTCGCTGTGGCGGAAGCGGATGTGGTTGCGCAGCGACGAGGGCAGCGGGCAGGTCATGTCACACAGGGGGCACTTGTAGTGGTTCACTGGGCCAAAAACAGGGAGAGATGTCAGCCCAGAGCAGGGCAGGGCAGAGCACATAGCCCATGGGCTGAGCTGGGAGCAGGGCCACTCACTCACTCACTCTCACTCACTCACCGTGGTTCCTCATGTGGTCGCGGAGCAGCCTCTCGGTGGCGAACCTCTTGGAGCAGTGGGAGCACTGAAACCTCTGCTCTGCACCAGGGGCAGGGAGGCCACAGGGGACATCAGGGCAGGAAGAACAGCACAAGGAGCAGTGAGGAGAGGGGTTCCAGGGGGCTGCAAACCCTGGTGGGCAGCCCTGGGTCCCCGCAGGAGGAACAGCCTCCATCCTGCCTCTGCCAGGAGACACTTCCCAGGGGACACAGACTAAAGGTGGGCCAGGGGAGGTTCAGGTGGGATTTCAGGAGGAATTTCTTCAGGGAAAGGATGGTCAGACGCTGGAAGGGACTGCCAGGCCCTGCCCCCTCCCCTTTGAGGCCCTGCCCACTCACTGGTGCTGCCCAGGGGGGTGGGAGAGTCCCTCCCCTCATGGCTGGCTCACACGGTGAGGATCAATCCCAGTGGTCTTTTCCCATCTCAGTGATTCTGGGGCTGCCATCACTCAGCAGCCAAGCACACCCTGCCCTTGGCTCACAGGGTTTAGGCACCTCCAGCAACCCCACCAGCCCAGGGCAGCCTTCCCCAGCCCCTCCCTGCCCCAGGGCTTACGCTCCAGGGCAGTCTGGCGGCGGATGTGGTCGAAGAACTTGGTGTTGTTGGCAAACATGCCCCCGCAGGTGGGACAGGCCACCACCTTCTCCTGCGTGTGGCTGCGCAGGTGCTCCCGCAGCTTGCAGCGGCCCTTGAAGCTGCAGTTGCAGTCTGGGGAGGGACAGCACAGCTGAGAGCCCTCCCAAAGGACACAGCCTCACTCAACAGCAGATTCCTCATCCTGTTTGGGCCAGCAAGGCTCCAAAATCCCCACAGAGCAGGGTGAGATCAGCACAGGGAGATCACAAGTGGTTCTAGCACAGTACAACCAGTGTGGCCCCTCAATCAGTTAAAGCAATTGCAAATAGAAGAAATTAATGAAAAAAGTCAAAGTAAAATAAATCAGCTGTAGCCTTTTCTCCAAGGTACTGATTACACATAAATAGGAAGTTCTGAGCACTCAAGTGGATTCCCTGAGGGAACTTCTGCAGGAATCTTTCATGGTCAAAACCATGGAATTTGAAAACCTATTTTTGAAGGCCAAGGGGCTCTCTGAAACCTGTTCCCATGTTTGCCACCCAGCCCAAAGCTGTGAGGAGAGGCCCTGCAGGCTCCCACAAACCTTTCCAGCCACAGAGCAGCACGTGGTTCTCCTTCCCTGCTGCCTTGTACTCGGAGCAGAAGCTGTGATCCTCCACGTGCCGGTAGAACCACTCGGGGTTGTCAAACGACCTCTGAGGGGACAAGGACACACAGGACAGGGTGAGACAGACCAGAACAAACCCAGATGCTCCCACATGGCTCCAGACAGAGCCTGTAGTTGTGCAGCACAGCGGCAGAGATGATATTTTTGCCGTGACAATGGGAGAGAATGATGCATCTGACTCCACCTTATCAGAAGACTAATTAATTACTTTATTATACTGTCTTATTCTATGTTATATTGCACTATGTTACATTACAGCTAAACCGAATCTGCCAAGCCCTCAACTGCACTGAATCTCATGACTGTCAGCCCACAGTCCTGACACACACACACCTGGCCCTGACAGGCCAAGGAACCAAAACCCCACCACTGTGGGTAAACAATCTCCACGTTGCATTCAGCTTTGGCACAAACACAGGCACAGCAAATGAGATAAGAGTCGTTGTGATCATTCTCTGAGGTTCAGAGAATGTGAAACCCAGGAATATTCTTGGGAAGAACGGTGCCTTGCTTTTCTCTGTGAAGAGAAATGTGGTAACATGTCACGGTCACATTTCCTGAAAAATCCCTTTGCCAGGATTTCTTCTCCAGGGAAGCTGAGAAGCCTCAGAGAAAAATGAAACCAATAATTATCTGATTGCTTCTCCTGTGTTTGGCTGCTTTGGAATGTGGTCTGCAGATTTTTTATCCAACTGGTCATTGTTTGATTGGCCATTAAGTAAAAACAATTCACATGAAACCGATCATGGCCAGCTGTGTCAGACTTTGAGGAGTCAGTCATGAATTTTTATTATTCATTCTTGTTAAGCCTTCTGTCTGTATCCTTTCTCTTTCCTTAGTATAGTTTTAGTATAGCATATATATTATATATATATATATAATATGTATAATATAATGCAATGTAATGTAATATAATACCATGTAATATACAATGTAATGTAATGCAATGTAATATAATAAATATAATATATCAGCCTTCTGAGAACATGGAGTCAGTCATGAATTTTTATTATTCGTTCTTGTTAAGCCTTCTGTCTGTACCCTTTCTCTTTCTTTAGTATAGTTTTAGTATAGCATAATATAATATAATGTAATGCAATGCAATGTAATATATAATGTATGTGATATAATGTAATATGATGTGATATTATGTAATATTATGTAATAGAATGTAATATAATGTAACATAATATAATATAATGTTATATTATATTACATTATATTATATTTACACATTCATATATATTAATGTATATATAAATGTATAAAACATATTATATATATTATATATAATATTAATGTATAGTATAACATATAAATATATTAACTATAATAAAAATAATTAATATTTATTATATATTAATTATAGATTAGTATATATTAGTATGTATAATATATAATGTATAATATAATATAATATAATATAATATAATATAATATAATATAATACAATGCAATACAATGTAATAGAATGCAATGTAATAGAATGCAATGTAATACAATGTAATAGAATGCAATGTAATATAATATAATATAATATAATATAATATAATATAATATAATATAATATAATATAAGCAATATAAGATAATATCACTAATATAATATAACAGCGAATCAGCCCCTGAGCACATGGAGTGGGACTCACTCCTGTCCCAGCCCCTCCTGGGCTCCCCCACAGCAGCCCCCCGTTGCCCGGCCCTCACCTCGCAGTACTCCCAGAGGCACAGGAAGCTCTCCTGGATCTCGGGGATGATGTTGTGGCTCTGGAAGTCCAGCTGGCAGTGGCTGAGCTCTGCCTGGCCCTGCAGGGCCCTCAGCCCCCACTGCTTCAGCTTGGTGTGGTAGCAGTGGAAGTAAACGTGGCGCACCAGCTCGGCCGAGCTCGCCGGGGAGCAGAAACCACAGTCCTGCCACAGGCACGTGTACTCCTCTGCAACGGACAGACAGACTGCTGCAACCGACAGACAGACAGACTGCTGCTCTGCAACAGACAGATGCTCTGGAACACAGACAGACAACTGCTCTGGAACACAGACAGACAGCTCCTCTGCAACTCAAACTGCTCCTGTGGAACACAGACCGACAGACAGCTCCTCTAGAACAGACAGACTGCTCCTCTGGAACACAGACCGCTCCTTTGGAACACACACACACAGACAGACAGACAGCTGCTCTGGAACACAGACCGCTCCTTTGGAACACAGACAGACAGACAGACAGACAGACAGTTGCTCTGGAACCCAGACCGATCCTCTGGAACACACACAGACAGACAGACAGACAGACAGCTGCTCTGGAATCCAGACCGCTCCTTTGGAACACAGACAGACAGACAGACAGTTGCTCTGGAACCCAGACCGATCCTCTGGAACACACACAGACAGACAGACAGACAGCTGCTCTGGAACCCAGACCGCTCCTCTGCCCCACACAGGCACAGCTCGAAGGTCTCTCTAAGCAAATCCGCTCCTCAAGTCCCTTCCCTCTCGCAGTCCTTGTGCTGCTGCTGCCTGCGAGCACAGCCCGACCTCCCTGGCTGTCCCTCCTGTCCGGGGCTCGTGCAGAGCCACAGGGCCTCCCTGAGCCTCCCTTTCCCCAGGGCCTCACCCAGCGGGTCCATGTCGGCGCTGGGCCCGCCGGAGCCGGGCAGGTGCTGCTGCAGGTGCTGCGCCACATGCGCGCAGAACTGCTCCATGCCCGAGGCCACGAAGGAGCACTGCTGCCACTCGCACTGCAGCACCACGGCCGCCTTATCGCCCGCACGGCCGGGAGCCATGGCCGGGCTGCTGCGGGGCCGCCCGGGGCTGCCGACCCCGCCCGGAACCGGCGCCGGGCCCGGCGGGAGCCGCGGGCTGCGGGGAGAGCGGCGCCGCCAGCCCGGCCCGCCTCGGCCCCGCGGGGGGCCCTGCACCGCGACGCACCGCGCGCGCCCGGCCGCCAATCAGCGGGCAGGAACCCGCTGACTGTGCCCGGCGGCTGAGAGGTCCCGCCGGGAAGCAGCGCTGTGGCACAAAGGTTCCCACGCTGTTTAGGGTCGTGGGTAATGGCAGTGTGGAAACGCCAATCGCTCGCTTTTAAAATTTAAAGACTTTAATAGTAATAAAATAGTAATAAAAATAGAAATATAATTAGAGTAATAACAATTTGGACAATTTGGGTTAGGACAATATGAGACAATAAGAACAAAGAGTTACAGACAGTCCGGACAGTCCGAGTACCTTTTCTTGGTAAAATAAGCCCAAAAAAGGACCCACATTAACAGAGGATTAACCATTAAAAGCAACAGCCTGTTGCATATTCATACAGCTCATCCATGATGCATAAATTCCATTCAAACACAGGATTCTGGCTGGGCAGTGTCAGCTTCTTACCCTGAATCCTGGCGGCGTCGCTAAGCCTGAGCGAGGCAGGAAGAAGTTCGTTTCTTCTGATAAGGAAGCAATAAATTTACTCCCTTGTCCGAATAAGTTAATAATAAATAAATAAATAAATAAATAAATAAATAAATAGAAGAATTCCCTTTTTCTCTGAAAGATTTAGGTGTCCTGTGGCTGCTATCTCACAGCAAGTCCTTCCTTAAAAAAGGTATCTTACCTAGCATCGTTTCTATTTTAACATTTTGTTATAACCTAAAACTATATTTAACACAGCACTTAAGAGAATTAACACAGCATCACTTTCTAACACAACACATAGAATATTCATTTGAATATTTGTGAAAAGCCAATCATAAAATACCCATTTTATTGTTTACATTTCGTTTCTGAGGCTTCTCAGCTGCTCAGGACAAAAGATCCTAGCAAAAGGATTAAAGGATTTTTCATAAAATGTCTGTGACGCCCAGAGTGTGTCGTGCCAACACACAACAGCCTCTGCCCTGATCTGAGTGGCAAACACGTGCCCAACTCCACCAAACTCCCCAGAAAATGCGGGTGTGATGATTTTTGAATAGAAAACCCCACGCAAGAGGTTTTCATCTCAAAGAAGCCTGGCTGAGCTTTTGTTCTCTCTCTGTTTTCAATAGAATTGCTTTGCAGCCAGCACAGCAAACACCTGCCCTGAGCAGCCACAGGATGGGGATTTAACCGTGTGAAAAATGCCAATCACTTGTTTTTAAAAATTTAAAAGTAATAAAATGGTTATAAAATTTCCCCTTTCCTTTCCTTTCCTTTCCTTTCCTTTCCTTTCCTTTCCTTTCCTTTCCTTTCCTTTCCTTTCCTTTCCTTTCCTTTCCTTTCCTTTCCTTTCCTTTCCTTTCCTTTCCTTTCCTTTCCTTTCCTTTCCTTTCCTTTCCTTTCCTTTCCTTTCCTTTCCTTTCCTTTCCTTTCCTTTCCTTTCCTTTCCTTTCCTTTCTTTTCCTTTCCTTTCCTTTCCTGAAATTTCCTGAAATTTCCTGAAATTTCCTGAAATTTCCTTTCCTTTCCTGAAATTTCCTTTCCTGAAATTTCCTTTCCTGAAATTTCCTTTCCTTTCCTGAAATTTCCTTTCCTTTCCTTTCCTGAAATTTCCTTTCCTGAAATTTCCTTTCCTTTCCTGAAATTTCCTTTCCTGAAATTTCCTTTCCTTTCCTTTCCTTTCCTGAAATTTCCTTTCCTTTCCTTTCCTGAAATTTCCTTTCCTGAAATTTCCTTTCCTTTCCTGAAATTTCCTTTCCTTTCCTTTCCTGAAATTTCCTTTCCTTTCCTGAAATTTCCTTTCCTTTCCTGAAATTTCCTGAAATTTCCTTTCCTTTCCTTTCCTGAAATTTCCTTTCCTGAAATTTCCTTTCCTGAAATTTCCTTTCCTGAAATTTCCTGAAATTTCCTTTCCTGAAATTTCCTTTCCTTTCCTTTCCTGAAATTTCCTTTCCTTTCCTGAAATTTCCTTTCCTTTCCTGAAATTTCCTTTCCTGAAATTTCCTTTCCTGAAATTTCCTTTCCTTTCCTGAAATTTCCTTTCCTGAAATTTCCTTTCCTTTCCTGAAATTTCCTTTCCTTTCCTGAAATTTCCTTTCCTGAAATTTCCTTTCCTTTCCTGAAATTTCCTTTCCTTTCCTTTCCTGAAATTTCCTTTCCTTGTCCCTTCCCTTCCTTTCCCTTAAATTTCCTTTCCTGAAATTTCCATCCCTGAAATTTCCTTTCCTTTCCTGAAATTTCCTTTCCTTTCCTGAAATTTCCATGGAATGTCAGCTCAGGCAGGAAGGAGCTCCTGGGGAAGGACCCACACTGACCATGCAAAGTGGAGCCAAACACAGATCCAGGGATTTGCATTTAAGCAAATCCCAAACGAGGCACGGTGCTGGAGACGTCCCTAAATTCTAAAAACCCATTTCCGCCCGGCTCAGCTGGAACTTCCCCAGGGAATTATGAGCACGGGCTTCACTCTGCTCTGGGAAGCTGATGAGGGACAGATCTGCCCCAAATTCCTGCAGGATCTGGGAGCTGGGACTCGTCAGCAGCACCAACAATGGAAGCAGGTGAGTTCCAGCAGCTCAGCTCCTCAGAAATTGAGGAATCTTCATGGCAATATCAGGGAAGGAACAAACTGTGCTGTCCTTGGGCTCCTATTGAAAAAAAAAAAAACCAAAAAAATCTGTCTAGAATAGACATGTGACATCTTAAATGTCCAAGAATTTAATAGTATCAATTAATATTCTGCCTTCTCCAGAATGAATTTATATTCCTTCACAGGGCAATGCTTTGTTCCTATTTTTATTTTTTTTTTCAAAAGGCCGTTAGATCAAAGTGATGTGAAATTGGATTCAGTTTGCTTGGAAATTATTTAAACTCAGGCCTGAATCAGCATTTTCTTCCCCAGTGCTGCCAGTGGCAGAGTTGTCTGAAGATTTTTGGATAATCCACAGGCACCAACAGGTCCAGCTGTGTGACAGCTTCAGCCCGGGGTTAGAGGGCTGAGTGATGCTGAATTAAAACAATTTGGGCAGAGGAATAAGTGAGGATGTGAGAACAGAACAGCAGAGGGGTGTGGAAATGATTTTCTAATGCCTTCAGAGCACAGCAAAGGTGTCAGGAAACCTGCAGAGCACCAGGCCTGCTGGAATTCCTCCACCTGGGAGAGCTGATGTCCATTTCTGGCCACTTTTGTTGCTTTTTTTATTTGGGTACTCTCATCTCCACCTCATTTTTGGGTATCTCTCCCTTGCTTTGTGTTTGCTTTGTGCCTGGCCTTGGCTGAAGCTCTCTAGTCAGCACTCAAACACCAACATAAAATTCCTCTCGGCCAAATTTGCAGCTGCTATGACCTCAAAAATAATAAAAAACCCATTTGGGGCAAGGCCGAGGCAGCAGTGTGTTGTTTAAAACCCTCCCACCTCTCCTGGTATGCGCGTGTGTGCACCTGGAGCCACAATGGCACCAGAAACGGAGCCAAGGGACACATCCTGAGGGGCAGAAGAGCCAAATGATAAGTCCTGGAGATCAAACACATCAGCTGTGCCCTGGCAGTTTGCTCTGCCTCGGGAGAGCGTGCCTGTGTGTTTTCCAAGGGATTAGCTTCAAAGGCAGGCAGGTTTTTTCCGGGATAATTCAATAAAAGCCCCCGTGGATGCTCCTCCCTGGCTCCGCAGGTGCCAGCTGGGTTCAGGCAGGATAAAAAACTGTCCCTGCATTGTCCCCCAGCTCTCACCTGTGCCGCAGTCTCTGTGCAACCCCCAAAATCCAGCCCGGGCTCAGGGGGAGGGCAGATCCCTCGTGCCAAAGCCACCCAGAGCTGCTTTGGGCTGTGCTGGGCTCCAGGGCAAAAAACAGAGCCAGACCCTGCAGGTGCCAGGGCAGGGAGCCTTTGTGCCTTCCCAAAAGAATATTCTATTAATATCAACCACAATATTTTATTAATATTAATATTATCTATCTAAATAATAAATACATTTTCTATATTCTCTCTATATATTTCTATATATGGGAATATATATAATTTATTATATATATATATTCCCATTATATATATATAAATATATCTAATATTAATATATTAGATATAATATATTATTCTATATTATCTATTATATATAAAATATATAATGTATATAATATACAATATATATAATATATAATATATAATATATAATATATAATATATAATATATAATATATAATACATAATACATAATATATAATATATAATATATAGTATATTATATATTATATATTATAAATTATATATATTATATTATATATTATATATTATATTATATAATATATATAATATATAAAATTGAAAATATAATATATATATTATATAATTAGATATATAATATATAATAGATAATTTCCATACCTAGAAAGATATCTTTCTAGATTACAAATACTTCTGTATTTCTAGATCTAAGAATTGCAGATTTGTACTTTCCCCTCCCAACCCGACGCACAGAGGCGCTGAATTTGCCTCTCGCGGCTGCTCTGTGCTCTCCCTGAACCCTGCCCTCGCTCAGTCCCTGCAGATTTCGGCAAACGCGTGTACCAAGGGGTGCGAGTGAAGCACACGGTCAAGGATCTCCTGGCTGAAAAGCGATCCCGGCAGAGCAGCGGCTCCCGCTTCAGCGTGAGTCCCGTCCCGTCCCCCACCCCCTTTTTAACCCCATAAATTCCCTCATCCCACCCTCTGCTTCAAAACCAGTCTGGGACACTGCCAATATTGATAGAATTAATATAATTAATATAACGCATGCCCCAAAACATGATGGCTCCTTGACTTTCAGATCTCTCAACCTTAAATGCCTCAAAGCCCTTTTTTTTTTCCCCTTTTCCAAGCATGGCAGTGATGTTAAATCCCCTTTTCCTTTCACATCCCACGTGTGACACCTTCCCAAGCCAAGTTCCTTTTCCAGCAGCTACACTTGGACAAGTCAGTGCCCTGAAAATATCTGTTCTTCCCCGAACGCTGAGCTCCTTCCAGCTCCTCTCAGGGTGCCAGGGTAGCTGCAGGGATGTGATGGGCTGGAAAGAGGCCAAGCATCAGCTTGGAAGAGATGATTTCCTCTTCAAGTGCTTCTATGGCAACAGCAAACCCAAGTCCTGCTGCACTACATTGGGTTTACGTCTCAATTGCCAGCCAGAAAAGTGAGGCTGTCCCAGAAGGGGACACGATATTGTGATGGCAGGATGAGGTGGCATCCAGAAGGGGACACAATATTGTGATGGCAGGATGTGGTGGCATCCAGAAGGGGACACGATATTGTGATGGCATCCAGAATGGGACACGATATTGTGATGGCAGGATGAGGTGGCATCCAGAAGGGGACACAATATTGTGATGGCAGGATGTGGTGGCATCCAGAAGGGGACACGATATTGTGATGGCATCCAGAATGGGACACGATATTGTGATGGCAGGATGAGGTGGCATCCAGAAGGGGACACAATATTGTGATGGCAGGATGTGGTGGCATCCAGAAGGGGACACGATATGGTGGTGGCATCCAGAATGGGACACAATATTGTGATGGCAGGATGTGGTGGCAGCCAGTGGCACAAAGAACCTTCCCTGGGTGCTCCTGGCACTCCCCTGTGCTGGGCAAAGCTCCTCACCTCCAGCTGGGGCAGTGGCAGAGGAGCAGGAGCAGGAGCTGTGCCCTGCAAGGAGAGAAAGGCAGCAGAACCTGGGATCACTGACAGCAGAAATTGGGAGTTCTGATGCTTTTTTCCCCAAAAACCATTCACCTCTGCCTTCTTTTTTATACTGAAGGAGCCTCACAGTGACTTACTTGCTGTGACTTTCAGGCCCACTAACTCTGCAACAAAACAGGCAGGAAAAAATCCCAAAACAGGATTGGGCATCACCAAACAGCAAAATCCAGCCACTCATCCATCCCCACAGGCTCAGCTGCTGCAGGCAGGCAGAAGCCCCCTGAGGGAAGAGTCACAGGGCAGGGCACACTCCCAGCAGGCAGATATTTAGGAAGAGTTCTCTTGGAATCTCTAGCTGATCAGAGTGACCCTGAGAAGAGTTTGAAAGTCTCTTTTCCCAGCCCAGAGCTTGAAGAAAGAGTCAGGGCTCTTCATTTCTCAGTCCCAAAGTTGTTTATTGTATCTTATCTATAAAAAATTTTCTCCTGCCCTGCCGAGGTCCATCCAGCAGGACAGTTCCAGGCACTCTGCCTACCCCCAGGGTGGTGTTATGTCTTTATACTAGAAAGTACGTGTACAATATTTACAATTACTTTCCAATACCCATCACCTATGTTAGACAGTGAGCTTCTACTCTAAACCAATCTATAAGTGCCACCATCACAGCAGAAGATGGAGGCCAAGAAGAAGAAGAAGGAGAAAGGCTGGACATACCCAGTTCCCTCCATCTTGCCTCCTGAACCTCCATACCAAAAACCCCAAAATCTACTTTTCCACCCTGTGATAACTTCACTATTATTCTACCTAAACTGTTGTGGCTTGCTGATCCTCATACAAGGTTGGTAATTTGCTCCATGGGTCATAATCAAACCCATGGGGGCATTTTGGGCTCTGTGCCAGGGACTCTGAGCCCTCTGGCAGGGTCTGGGCTGCTCAGGACAGCCAGAGGGATGTTCTGGGTCCTGACAGAGTTCTTGGGAAGCAGCTGAGAAAACAGCTCCTGTTGGTGCTATCACCAGTGACCTGCTCCCTGTGTGGAGGCGGCAGCTTCAACAGCCACAGAGGAAACGCCCTGGGACTGTAAAACCCTCCTGGCTTTTTTGTCCTGGGCTTTGTGCTCAGAGACCAGCATTGTGTGTGTGTGTGTGATGCAAAACCAGCCCTGCTGCTCATTCCCTGCGAGAGACAAAAAATGATTGTGCAGGGCAAACATCCGTATTTGCTTGGACGTATCATGAAAAGAGCAGCTGGGAGTGCAGCTCTGTTTGTCTGGCAGAATATAACCCAGAAAACAAGCCAGGGGCAGATAACTGAACACCCCCGTGACTGTTGGTGATGCAGAGTCATTTAGCTGCATCTTTTGTTTGAGGGTGATCTTTGCTCCAGAATTAAACCAGCCCTGGGCAGTTGTTGGTGCCAGGCCTCTACTACCACCCTAGCCTGAACCTCCTCACTCATCCTCCTCCTTAGCCTAGGAATAGTCTATGAATGAATTCAAGGTGGATTAGAATGAGCAGAATAACAGAAAGTTAGTCTAATTAAGACAGTTGATTTTGACTAAACAAATGATAGCTCCCACCCTATAACTTTCTTTATGTCCTACCTCCATCTAAGCTTCTCCTCAGCCTTCAGCCTCAGCAGAGCAGAGTTTTGGGATGAGGTTTCAACAATTTCCTGGCAGCCAGGCCCTGCACATGTGGAGTGATGGAAGTCAGGGGGTGCTGTGAGGAAACCCACCCAAAATCAGGGCTCAGGGCTGGGATTTAGGGAGGCTCTGGATTTTCCTTTGCATAGGGGGAAACCTGCAGCTGTTCTCTGCAGGGTGAAAGGATTCCTGTGAAAAGATTCCTGTTTTCTCTGAGGTGTGGAAGGGGGTACCTGCACAGGTGAAGCAGTGCAGTGCTGTGGTTTAAAGAGGATTCATTGCTCAGCGCTCCCAGGGCAGGGACACACAGCCAGCACTGCCCTGCCCAGGCCCAGCTTTGCTTTTATGGAGGATTTCTGTTCCTTCAGCTGCTCCACTCCCCCAGAGAGGGGATGCCCTGATGCCAAAGCATTGCCACAGGGCAGGGCCAGGTCATCATTTGGAGCTGGATCCTTGAATTTAGGCAGGTTTGTAGGGGAGTTAGGAGGCAGTGAAGCAGCAGAGCAATCCCAGGCAGGATCTGTGGCTGGCCACGGGCAGGGCAGGCTGAGCCCAGCTTATCAGCAGCTGGACACACTCTGGGCCCCAGGGAGGCTGAGCAGAGCTGCAGGAGATCCAGGCTCCCATTGCCATGGCAGGCAAAGGAAGCAGAGCAGGGAGGAAATGAACTAATGGGTCTCAATTAAGGCAGATAAGGAGCAAGGAGGGGAATGAAATGCAGGGCTCTGCTCTGATGAGGCCAAGGATGGGCTGCAGCAGAGGCTCCTGCACTGAATTCAGGCAGGCAAAGCCCTGGTGGCTCCTGGCACCTCTGGGACTCCTCAGCACAGGTGTGTACACACAGCCAGGCAGGTCCAGGGGCTGTTGAACAGACAGGATCAAAGATTAAATGCTCTGGTAACTGGAAATGATCCCTGCTGGAGGCTGCCAGCCGTGCCCAGGGAGCTGGCAGAGCATCCCAGCTGCCATCCCTGCAGCCCCTTGTGCTCTGGGCAGCAACTGAACCTCCCAGCTTGGCTTTTCCCTCTAAAAGTGACCTGGATTTGCATGGGATGGCTTCAGCTGGGGACAGGTGCAAGCCCTGCCCGTGTGACAAGGACACTCCTCTGTCCACAAGCCCAGGGGCTCCTTCCTGACACCTCCTGTCACCTCCTCAGCCCGTGTGGCCCGTGCAGGCTCAGGGCTCATTTCCATGGTGGAGCAGGGAGCAGCTGCAAACCTTCCCTTGCAGCAGAAGGAAGTCCTCAGAGCTGGCAAATTTAATTCAAATCTAAACCTCGAAATTTGGTTGCCTGCTGTGGCAGGAACCTCCTGTTTGCACTATGCAAACTGGACAGAGCGTGCCACCAGCATGGCAGGGGACAGCAGAGTGACAGCAGAGTGACAGCAGGGCAGCTTGGGGCTCTCTGTTCCTTTCTGGAGCCCCCAAAACCAGAGCTCAGGGGGATTCCAGAGCAGCAGATGCCTTGGCCAGGTGCTTTGTAAGGAATTAGGCACTGGGAGCACCACTCCAGGGGTAATTCTCTTTTACCTGGGAACAAGAGGAGAGGATGATGATTAATATTATTATTATTATTATTATCATCATCATCATCATAACCATTGCTGTAGGACCCAAATAGGATTTAGGAACTCTCCACCCACCCACCCTCCCAGGAAGGGCCAGGTAAAGCAGCCGTGGGGCAGCAGAGCCAGCCCAGCTGAGCTGGAATCTGCCCCTTTTGGCCACTCAGATCTCACATCTCACCTTGCCTGGTTTGTGCCAACACCCAAGGACTCCTCAGCGCTCTGCCTGCCTTGAGGACCCTGTGGGACAGGAGGAAGAAGCCAGTTATGTTGATACTCCTCCTCTTAGCAGCTCTGCACAAGACCTTCACAATCTCTGCTTAGCCTACATCTGTTAATTCCTGTGAGGAAATCATGGAGTTAAACCCCTCACAGCAGCCAGGCTGAAATAATGTGTGTGAATCCCACTCAGAGAGCTGCCTTGCTTTGGAAAGTCATTCTTTCAAACATCTCTTTATCTTTTGCAGGGCAGCACCAGCACAGCACAGTCACCCTTTGGCCAAATGCCAGGTGAGGTTTGCCCTCCATGCTAAACGCCTTCCATGCAGGTGGGAGGGTTGGCACAGCCCTTCTGTTCTCCTCCAGAGGATGTGGAACAAGCCCCAGAGCAGGGCCACCCCTCAGAGGGAGCCCAGGAGGAAAGTAATTAAAAGAATCAAAAAAAAAAGAACAGCAATAATTTGTATAAAATCCTCAAACTGAGTAATTAAAGCAGTTCCCACCTCCTTTAGCAGAGGAGCTGTGCAGAACCCCTCCTTTTCCTACTGTGTTTTCCCATTTTCCCTGGAGCTGCAGAGAGAAGGCTCAAAAGCAGGAGCTGACCTGTTTCATCCCTTGGCTCTCGGGCAGGGAGAGCAGAGTGAGGCTGGAACCTCCTCCCCAGGGCTGTGGCACAGCGAGGAGGAAGCACAGGCTGAGCTGACCTCCATCCCCCTGCCCTCCTATTTAAAGCTCCCCCAACACTTTGGGTTTGCTGCCGATGGAGTCACCAGGTGTAACCAAAAGCACCTCTGTGCCCACACACCTGTGTCAGGGCAGGGATGTCACCCTGATTTTTTAAGATTTTCTAAGCCTTCTGACGTTTACATTCTTGTAGCAAACTTTCTCACACACTTTCTGTAAATAAAGTGTGTTTATATATTCATTGTTTTGCATTCCTTCATGGAGGAGGAGAAATTTGATGGGCTGTTGGTTTGTGCAGTGTCATTGGAGAGGTGGCACAGTCACCCTCCAATCCACTGTCACTCTTAGAAAACTATAAATGTTGGAGTCAGAAATTAAACTTCCCTTTTTACCTTGAGAGCAGCAGTGTGTGCTCATGTTGTTTCGTGTCCTACAGTGCCACAGGGTGGGTTCCTGAGTGATGGTGGAGTGAAAAGAGCTCTGCTTTGCACCATCATAGGGGTGTCCATCATTCTGTGGCAGCTGTTAGAATTTTCTTTACACTTTTCCCTTTCCCACCCCATTTTCTGTCCCCAGGCTCTCCCACCACCGCTGGTTACTACGGCGTGCGCAGACCCTTCCCACCCGAGCTGGATTTCCACGGCACCAAGCAGTTTGGCAGCGATGCCTACCCCTCCCCTCTGGCCTCCAAGCCCTTCTCCTGCGACCCCTCTGCCCCCCAGGGCTGCCCAGCCCTCCTGGAGCCCTATCTCAGCGAGCAGTTTGGGGAGCACCGTGCTGCTCCTCCTCCTCTCCCGGCTGCCACCAGCTCCTTCTTCAGCGCTCCAGCCGTGCCCCCTCTGCTGCCATCCTTCCCCAGTGACACGGGACACTTCCTGCTCGTGAGTGCCTCCATGGCTCTGTCCCCAGGGCAGGGCCACCCCCTCTAATGTGGGGTTCAGTCAGGGGGGCTCGTGGGGGAAGGATGTGGCTGTCACAGGAGCAGCCATGGCAGGTGGGACAGGGCTCTGCAGGGAGGGTTTTTCTCTTTGGTTCCATCTAAATGTGGTTTTTCTCTTTGGTTCCATTTCATTGTCCCCTGTTCCTGTTGGAGCCATCCCTGGAGACTCCCATTCTGCCCTGAACAGGACACTGCCCCCAGGCTCGGGGTGGGATTGTGCAGGGCCAGGAGCAGGATTTGATGGTCCTGGTGGGTCCCTTCCAGCTCAGGATAACTCTGTTATTCTATGGTTTTATGAATCCCTCCCTCCCTGAGGTTCTAGAAACAGCCCTTGGTGACTCCAGGCTCCCTATCCCAGCTCCACTCACAGCCCTACCACAGAGCTCCTGGATCCTGTGGGATCAGGGCTGGTCAGTCCTACTGGGACCCTGCCCCAGGCCCTGCTGCCAGGACGGATGTTCCCTTTCACACTTACAACCCCAAACACTGCTGATAGGAGGGATGTTCCCTTTCACACTTACAACCCCAAACATCACTGATAGGATGGAAGTTCCCTCTCACAGCTCAAACCCCAAACACTGCTAACAGGATGGACATTCCCTTTCACAGCTCAAACCCCAAACACTGCTAACAGGATGGATGCTCTCTTTCACACTTAAAACCCCAAACACTGCTAACAGGATGGATGTTTCCTTTCACACTTAAAACCCCAAACACTGCTAACAGGATGGATGCTCCCTTTCAAACTTAAAACCCCAAACACTGCTGATAGGATGGATGTTCCCTTTCACACTTTAAACACCAATCACTGCTGATAGGATGGATGTTTCCTTTCACACTTTAAACACCAATCACTGCTGATAGGATGGATGTTTCCTTTCACACTTTAAACACCAAACACTACTCCAGAGCCACAGAAACCCTTTGGGCATTCCCAGGGATAGAAATTCCATTCCCTCCAGGACAGGCTTTTGTTCCTAAGCGTTCTCCTTGCCTTCTCTCCCTGTTTCCCTGCAGAGAGAGCCCTGGGAGCAGCCCTCACCCGAGAGCCTTGGCCAGCCTGACAGTGCCTGCTCGGAACCACTGCAGGCGCTCCCTGCCACCTCCAGCTGCCTCTCCCTGCCCGAACCCGGAGCTGCTTCCCCGTTCCGAGGCTCAGGTTGGAGCCCAGCCCTCCCTGGAGCCCAGGCCTACCCTCTGCACCCCCTTGAAGATGCCCACTACTCCCCCAGCTACGCTGCCACCTCGCCCTACAGCCTGTCCCCGTTCATGGCTGTGGCCAGCGAGCCCTCCAGGATGAGCCACCTGTGCCCAGAGCCACCCTCGGAGCCACCACACCTTCCCGAGCACTCTGCCTGGGCCAAAGAGGATGGAAGTGCCCTCTGGGGGACTTATGAAGGCAGGAGAACTTACTGAGGAGAGAGAAGAACTGGAGGAAAGAGAAGCAGACCATTATAAAGCAAATTTTACGCTCCTTCCTGTGGTGGTGTTTGCAGGGTTCCCAGGATGAGGGAAGAGATGAGAATCTTGACTCCATGTATCAGAAGGCTGATTTATTCTTTTATTATATATATTAAAAGAAAATTATATACTAAAACTATACTAAAAGAACAGAAAAGATTTCATCAGAAAGCTAGAAAAGAATAGAATGATAATAAAATCTTGTGACTGCTCACAGCCTCGACACAGGTGGCTGTCATTGGTCATCAAGTAAAAACAATTTCACATGTTAAGTAAACAATTCTCCAAATCACATTCCAAAGCAGCAAAACAGGGAGAAGCTGAAGCTTCCCAGCCTCTCAGAAGAAAAGATCCTAATTAAAAGATTTTTCAGAAAATATCTCTGAGACACCTTCCTAAAACTGCTCCTTCAAGCGTGATGCTTTGTGCTCTGGTCAGAAACACAATCACTGGACACACCACACTGAGCTCAGGTGGTGCCTTCTGGTGCCTCCAGAAAGGGATTTCTCCCAGCCCCACAAGTAAAATACTCAGCCTGAAAAACCACAGTAAAATACCAAGTTAAAACCCTCTGTGCTCTTCAGGTTTTTTTCTGCAAAAAGGATCCCTCTTCAGGGGGCTTTGCCAGCCTAAATGGTCTGGGGGCTCTGGAGGGTGTGGGCACTGCCCTGCCTGCTGACCTGTGCCCGACGAAGCCTCACCATCCCTCAAGGGCACCAAATACTCCATCCATGACACCCCTTTTACCCTGAATGAGCTCACAGCACATCCACACCCACCTGGTGGCCTGCTTGGGGACATCCAGGAGGGCTGGTAGTGCCAATAGGACCAGCCCCGGGGACACCCAGGCGGGCTGGCAATGCCAATGTCACCGGTCACCAGCCCCGGGGACCCCCAGGTGTGCAGGCAGTGCCAATGGCACCACTCACCAGCCCCAGGGGCACCCAGGCGGGCTGATAGTGCCAATGTCACCGGTAACCAGCCCCGGGGACACCCAGGCGGGCTGGCAGTGCCAATGTCACCGGTAACCAGCCCCGGGGACACCCAGGCGGGCTGGCAGTGCCAATGTCACCGGTAACCAGCCCCGGGGACACCCAGGCGGGCTGGCAGTGCCAATGTCACCGGTCACCAGCCCCGGGGACACCCAGGCGGGCTGGCAGTGCCAATGTCACCGGTCACCAGCCCCGGGGACACCCAGGCGGGCTGGCAGTGCCAGTGGCACCGGTCGCCAGCCCCGTGGCCACTAGAGGTAGCTCTGCACACACGAACACCGTCATGGAGCCCTCCCAGAGCTGCACACCCTGCTCTGTCCCCGGAGGGGTCACCCCCTTCGGCCCCAGCTCACCCCTAAACCTGGCACCCCCAGCAGCAGCAGCAGGAGGAGGCTCTGGAACATTCCAGCCCCAGGGAATGTGTGGGGATGAGGAGCTTTCAATGGATGAGGTGTTTCAATCCCTCCTTGCCTTTCCTCCTTAAATCCTGGGGAATTTGAAGCTTTCCCAGCCCCTTCCACTCAGAGTGGCAGCTGTGGAGCCTCCAGGGGTGACCCTGCCCAGCCAGAGCTGTTCCCCCATCAG
This sequence comes from Ammospiza caudacuta, assembly GCF_027887145.1. Taxonomy (NCBI): domain Eukaryota; kingdom Metazoa; phylum Chordata; class Aves; order Passeriformes; family Passerellidae; genus Ammospiza; species Ammospiza caudacuta. The sequence goes on from NC_080615.1 coordinate 7,443,269, forward strand.
CTCAGGGTTTCTGCAGCTCTCCTGACCCCACATACAGCCCTGTTCCCCCCAAACCTGAGCCCAGTTTGAGCCTTTTCCACCCCACAGCTGTCAGCATTGCTGGGCTGAGCCCCGGTGTCCATCTGATCTGCTCCTTGTGCCAGGTGAGCAGGGCCACCAGGCCAGGGTGGCTGTGCTGTTCCCAGGCCCCGGGCAGAAGCAGGGACAGGGTTTTGAGGTGTCTTTAAGGGGTTTGACCCACTCAGGCACTCACTTCCAACCCAAGCAGGGTTTTCCTGGGGGTTTGAGCAGCAGGGACAGGGTTTGGAGCTGTATTTAAGGGGTTTGACTCCAGCATCCAGCAGGGATTTCCTCAGCCTGGAAATGCTCTGCAGCCCAGGAACAGCCAGAGCTGCCCTTCCATTCTGCTTCAGCTCTCAGTTTGTGGCTGGAAAATGTTCAATTTGGCACCTGTGGAGGTGTCACTGCTGGGCTGAGCCCCAGGGACCATCCAGTGCCTCCCTCAGGGCCTGAGCTGTTGCTTCTGCCAGGGGCTGAAGGTCAGGCCCTGAACCAGGCCATGGTGGCTGTGCTGCCCTCAGGCCCCGGGCAGAAGCAGGGACAGGGTTTTGAGGTGCCTTTGAGGTGTTTGACCCACTCAGGCATTCACTCCTAACCCAGGCAGGGTTTTCTTCATCCTGGAAAGGCTCTGAGGCCCAGGAACAGCCAGAACTCTGCTGCCTCCTGGTTCCTGAGGGCGCCCAGCTCGCCCAGGGCTGGAGCTGGCAGCCTGCAGGCTCTGCTCTCTGCTTTCAGGGGTAAACAATCACCACCCCAGCCCCCTGCAGCCTGCACACACCCACAGCAGCTCCAGCCCCACTAAGGGAAGGGTTTCAGATCCCAAATTCCTCAGTGAACCCCCTCCCCTCCCTGCACAGCACATTCCTTAGGTGGGCTCCTCTCCTGGTGGGCTGTGTCCCTATAAAGCTGTCCCAGGCAAGGCTTGGCCTACCAGGAGCTGCAGGGGCACATTTCAGAGGCAGGATTGGCCTCACTCCCCACAGAAATCAAGTGTTATTTGTTCAACTTAAAAGAAAAAAAGAAAAAAAAAAGATTCGGCTGTGACAACAGCCAGCCTGAGCTGCTGGTAGATGATTAACCGCTGGCCTGCTCTCTGCCTCACTCCTGCCCGTGCCTCAGGCTGTGGTCCCCAGGGAAAAGCTTAAAAGCAGCCTAAAACCCCAATTCCAGCAGTGCTGGGAGGGGATGTTCATCCCAAAACTCTGAGCCACACGCTGAGCTCCACAGCTGCAGCTCCCAGGGCAGGCCAGCACTGGGCTTTGCGAAGAAAAGGCCAATTTGTGCAGCACAGACAAAAAGCCTGAACTGGGGGAAAGCACAAATAAACTCCAGGGTGAGCCCAGCATCCAGGCAGAGGGAGGGAATGCTGTGGGGACAAGTGGGGCCCAGCTAACTTCAGCCACCCGGGTGCCCAGGGCAGCCTCTTTGTTAGGCCACGCCTGCCTGCTGCCATTTGGGCCCCAAAACCTCAGAATTTAGCCTTAAAATGTGAAAAAATGTGTAAAAAGCAAGTCAGTCCGTTGCAGAGTGCTCAGTGCAGGTAGCAAATGAAATCTGAGAGGGCTGGAACCCAGCCTGTGCATCTGAGGGGAAAACACCGAGCTGCTTTGGAGGCATCTGCTTCATTCAGGGAAAGATGGATAAAACCCTGCAAATGTCCCAAAAGCAAAGGGTGGGGAGGGTGACTCCACCAAATCCTATTCCCCCAGACCCTCTGCTAGATGGGGATGTGCTCGGTTTCACAAAAAGATAGCCCATTTTGTGGAGCCTTTGAATATTCAAATTGAAAGTATCGCGCAATCATTGATTGTCAAATCATTGGTTTCTAGAGGTTTTAAATACTTGGCATTAGGAGAGAAAAACTCAAACTTATACCCGTAGGGATAAAACAATAATATTGTCGGGATCCACCTGCCATTGCCACCGGGCAGGCAGGTCCCCTCACCCCCAAATTTCGAGGCTGACTCCTCTTGCCCCCTTGGCCAGCTTGTGGGGCCGGGGCCACCTCTGCTGCTGCACCGGGCACCTGGCGAGGCGCTGCCCGCTCCGGCTCGGCATGTCCGGTAAGCCCCGCTCCGTCCGCAGCCCCGCCGCCCCCGCACCCCGCTTTGGGGCCGTTTCGGGGTTCGCCGGGGTCACTCCGGCAGCGAGGCGATGCCGCCTGCCAAGGCAGGAGGGAGCGGGGAGGGCGGGGAGGAGGGAGGGAGGAGGCACGGCACGATCGGCTGCTGCCCGCCGGGTGCCAGCGCCGGGTGCCAGCGCCGGGTGCCGGCTCGGCACGGGGCTCCGCGGGCACCGAGCGGGGCTGCTGCCGGGCTGGCACACCCGGCCGGGGGGGCACAGGGGACCCCGCACATCTGGGTGCCCGCCCCGCGCCTCTGGGTGCCCACCCCGCACCTCTGTGCCCACCCCACATCCCTTTGTGACCACCCCGCACCTCTGGGTGCCTTCTCTGCATCTGTGCCCACCTCGCACCTCTGGGTATCTTTGCATCTGCGCCCTCCCTGCATCCCTGTGTGCCAACCCCACACCTCTAGGTGTCTTCTCTGCATCTGTGCCCTCTCTGCACCTCTGTGCCCACCCCACACCTCTGGGTGCCCTCTCTGCATCTGTGCCCTCCCCACACTCCTGTGTTCCCACCTCGCACCTCTGTGCCCTCCCTGCATCCCTGTGTGCCCACCCTGCATCCCTGTATGCTCTCTGCATCTGCACCCTGCCCTCATCCCTGTGTGCCCACCCTGCATCTCTCTGTGCCCTCCCCGCACACTCCACCCCAGCCACACCGCCCCTGAATCCCAGCCCCACTGTCCGACCCCGAGTCCACCCCCTGTCCTTGTCACCCACCCTCCCAGCCTTTCCCTCGATTCCCAGCACAGTCTCTGTGCCCCTGGACCCCCAGCCCCATCACCCTGCTCTCTGTGCCCCAGAATCATCACTCTGTTCCCTGACCCCCGACCCACCCTGCCCACCCTCCTCCCTGACCCCCAATCCATCACCTTGGCCCTGAACCCCAAATCCATCACCTTGCCCTTGACCCCCAGCCCACCCTCACCATCCTGCTCCTCGACCCCAACCCCACCCCAGCCTGTCATTGTCACCCTGCTCCTGATTCCCCACCCTGTGCCCACCCTTGCCCCCAGCCCCATCACTCTGCTCCCTTCCCACCCTGTGCCCACCCTCACCATCCCACCCTTGGCCCTGCCACCTCAGAGCCCTCCCTGCCTGCGGGGAGCTCTGGTAAAGCCATGTTCTCCTTAAATCCCACCCTTCCCTGCCTCATTATCCCCTAGCTTGTTGAACAGAAACAAAGCACCAAAACACGAGCCGCATAATCCCCAGCTGAGCCCAGCTCAGCAAACCGCCCCGAGGGCAGCCCTGTCACTCTCTGGAGGGCTCGGGGTGCCTGTCCCAGCTTGTCCTCCCCCAGATCACCTCGGGGGCACTGGCAGCAGAGGTTCCAGCACAAGAGGACAGTGCCTGCAGTGCAGGATTCCCTGGCTGTGTGGGCAGATCTGCAAACCCAGCGTTGTTTCTGTGCCAGGGTCTTCTGGCACCGTGCAGCTGCCCTACAGAAGGTGTTCTGTGCCCAGAGGTGGCACTGGAAGGCCGGGTTTACCTCTGGCACTGCTGCTCTCCTGCTGGGAGTTTATTTTTGGTGCCTCCTTCAGGGCTGTCTGCTCCCTGCTCTGGCGTTTTTTGAGTGTAGAGACCAGTCTGGGTGTGTTTCCTTTTATTGTGTGATTTCAATTAAAACACCAGCAGAAAGTTAGGACAGGAGCAGCTGCCAGAGGAGCTGAGTGTTTTACCATGAATGCAACAAGTGAAAGTGGTTTTTCAGAAGAAATAAATTCTTTATCATTTCCTGTCCTAAAAATCCCTCATTAGGTAGTGACTGGTGATTGCTGGCTGGTTTTGGCTGGATTAAACACACCCTAAATTCTTGTTTGAAATAAATAGGGGCTGTACATGAGCAGAATAAAGAGATAATCTAGGCTTTGTAAGAAAACAGTAATTTTATTCGTGTTTTGTTGAGCTCTCTGAATAACCACCCACATATTTCCATTGTTTTATTCCTGGGTTTCATCTGCCAGATGAAACACTTCCCACATTTATTTTCAGGTCCTGAGAGAGGCAAATATGTCAGGAATTTAAATGAGTCCAACAGCAGCACCAGATGGAGCTTGGTATTGGGAAAGCTGGAAGGGGGGCAGGGGAAGAAGGAGATAGGGAAGAATAAACCTGTGGTTTTAAAATATTATTAACAGCAAGATTTTCATGAGTGTCTGCTTGTCCCAGGCTGGAATAGCAGGTGTTGAAGAGGGCTGTGAGTGTGACTGCAAACAGAGACTAAAACTTAGTCATGTTAAGTCTAAAACTGTTCTCCACATAGAGCACACTGAAAAGCTGCTGAATTTGCTGTTTGCTCTGAGATTCTCCCTCCTTGCAAAGTGTTTTTCCACAAATTCTTCCAGGAAAGCCCAAGGTGTACCAAGGTGTGAGGGTCAAGATCACAGTCAAGGAGTTGCTGCAGCAGAGGAGAGCACGACAAGCAGCCACTGGTTCAGCAGTGAGTAAAATATTGTGGTATTGGCTTTGTACCTTCTCTTTCAATGGTTTTTTATTTGCCAGGACTGTAATTTCTGGACCAAAATCTGAGTGTCACAGGCTGGTGAGGATGGGGGAAAGGAACATTCAGTCTGAGCAGCTGCAGCAGTGACCTAAAGGAGTGAGAATGTGAGGAATAGAGGGAGAAAGCAGAGCTGCTGCTCCAGAAAAGTCACTCCCTCCGGGATGGAAGCACACCTGGGCAGCCCCATCCCTTCTGGAGGAGGGGCTGGAGCTCTGTGTGTGCACACACACCTGCACATTCCCTCTCATTCCCTCTCCCAGCCTTTGTAGGATTCCTCCAGCTCCAGCCACTCAGGGGATTTGCATAAAGAGCTTGGCAAACCATTATTTCTTCCTGGTTCATGACATTGCAGCTCTTGGAGCCTTTCAGATTTCAGCTTCTGTACTTTGTTGCGGCTGATTGCACAAAAATCAGCCTGAGATCCAGGGTCAGAGAGGTCTGGGTGAGGAGAATTGTCAGGTTTCGGAAATGCCGGGTCACTCACTGCTCCCCTGCAGCCCCAAGAGCAGCAGCCTCTCCATCACAGCCAGGTGTCCCAGGGCTGCGTGGAACCGGTTTTCACTTCCCACCAGCACTGTGCCCACACAGGAAAAAGTGAAAAGTGGCGGTGAGGGAAGTCACCTCGGTGACCTGCACAAGGTATGGCCCGCCCCAAAAGCCCCGGGGCTTTGGGCTGGCAGGATGTGCGCTGAGAAAAGCTCAGCCTGGGGACTCCATCGCTGCCTTGTCACGTCTGCAGCAGGGACAAAAGGCACCCCCGGCCCAGAAGAGTCACTGTTTCAGCAATTAAATGCACGGGATGTGCCAGGAAGTTGTTGCCAGGGAAATGAGCTGCTCACTCGAGAGCATCTTGAATAAAGGAAATGAAGTGGAGGGCTGGATGAATTAAATTTGAGGGGAAAATCCCACCGGTATTTGTACTTGCAGAGTAAAATCCTGGCCCCCAAGCAGCAAAACTCCCGCTGCTTTTGGGGTGGGTTTCTTCCTTCCAGCAGGTCAGGTTCTCAGAAGTGGTTGATCCGTCTTGCTTCAGCTTCCAGCAATCCTTAAAAACGAAGCTGTCCCTTTTCAGGGAGCACTGCCAGAGCTGCTTCTCAAACATCAATCCAGTCTGCTGGGACACCTGCAGTGGTCATTAGTTAATGGCTTATTCCCAGTAATATCCATCCCTAGGAATTCCTTGGGATTCCCTCCACGATGGAATTCACGCTCCTGGAAATTAACACACATTAGTTGCAGAGGCAGCTCTGTAGAATCGGGAATGCAGCAAAAAGAGCAAAAAAACCCCTCAGCTCGGAGCTGATTCAGGGGCTTCACCCCAGGTGGGTGCTGTGCCCAGCAAAAATCCTGTTGTGCACATTCATCTAGTGTTCTGGAGGTTTTCCCAGGCACAGCTAGGAGGGAAATAAGGTTTATTTCAAGAGTTTTCTCTGAAATCCAGACTCACCTCGCTGTGTGCCGCAGCTCCTCTCCTCCCTTGTCTTTGCTCAGGTTCCTTGGGACAGCAGCAGCAGCAGCAGCAGCATCCAGTTTGCAGAGCCTGTGTCTCCGCCTCACCCAGGTCGGTACAAAGCCCATCCACACGGCCCTTCCCGCCCCATTCCCAATTTTTTCCCACCGCCCCGAGCCTTCCCAGCCCTGTCTGAGGCCGGGGGTGCGGCCAGTCAGCACCTGCAGGGAGCCCGCGGGATGCAGATGAGGAGCTCAGAGCTCCTTTCCGAATTTATCCTTCCCCCAGCAGGGAATTCCATCCCTTCGGGTAAAAGATGCTCATCCCGAGGGAACAACATCGCCCTCCCCAGGCTCTGGGGCCGCTGAGGGTCAGAGTGCCCCGGAGCCCCTGGCTGGGCTCTGCTCTCTCCTGCCAGCATCCACAGGAGTGAGAGAAATACCAGATTTTCAACACCACCAAGAGTTTCCTCCTCCTGCCCGCGAATATCCAAGGAAAAGGGGGAAGGGGTGAGGGGAGGGGCACTTTGGGCTCGCAGATCCTTCAGTTGTCCCCAGCCAAAGCACAGAGGAGAGGCTGGGCAGGTGTGAGTGCACGCATTGCATGGACAAGGAAATTGTTAAATCATCGATAGCTGGAAATCCATTTGCTTATGTTAATAAAGAAACGTGAGACATGCCAAAGCTGACATGCCAAAGCCTTTTCAGGCTGGAAGGTCTCCATCAGTTTATGTATTTTGGGTGTTTCTCACTCCCCAGAGCCAGCTAAGCACTGCCACCCTTGACCTTGCAATGTGCACTTCAGACCTGTGCCCTTCATGTGGACAGGGCTTAAACCATGTTTGATCTTGGTGTGAAAAGATAATAATTCTGAAAAAAAGCCAGATCTGCTGTCAGCTTTCCAGGAACTCACCCTTTGGCCAGCAACACTTTGTGGTCACAATGCCACATCAGCCCTGCCTTGCTCCATTTGTTCTGCTCCTGTCTGGCTCTTTGGAGGATAAAAAAGCAAATTATCCTCCTGTTATCCCCTTTTTCCTGCAGGTGTAGCTGCCCCGAGTCTGGAGATGAGGCAGAGGCACATCTGCCAGGCTGGAAAGCACAAATCACTGCCTGGCACCTCCTGGGGCTGCAAACAGGGCACAGAAGGGAGGCCAGAGGGTCAAGAGTCTGAGGGAGTTTCCAGCTGGATCCCTGTCCAAAATGCCTGGGGCCAGGAGAGTTTCCAGTGTTTAAAGAGGTTTATAGCTGAGGGGCCTGCCTTCCCTGAGTTATTCACATGGTTTTGAGCATCTCCCTTGTGGTTTCTGCTTTTAAAAACAAAAATTCAGGCCCTGAGAGGCCTGTTTAATGTCTGAATTCACAGGGTTACTGAAACCTGCCCTTTGTGAAGGCAGACACTCATGTGCTGCTGTCTGCTCTCCTTTCTCTCCTAGAGCCTTTTGAAGTAGAACCCATCCCTCCTGTGCCCAGCTGCTGCCCACCCTGGCAGTTTTCCAGCTGCCTGTCCTGTGAGGAAAGCCCTGGGTACCTGGAGCAGCTGATTGATTCCTGCCTGCAGTCAGATGCCCCCTCTGAGCCAGCCTTCAGTGCCTTCCAGCCATCCCCACACTACACCCCAGACACCTTCCAGCCAGTCCAGCTCTGCTTCAACCAGGGCCTGGTGAGCTTTGGGAGCCAGGGGAGCAGCCACAGGTGTCCCCAGGGGGAGAGGGAGTCACCTCATGGGGCAGAGCAGCAGCAATGTGGGAATTTGGGGCTGCTTTTGGGAGCTTGGGATGCTCATGGGCTCTGAATGCTTTCCCATGGGGAGCACAAAATAAACTGGGAGAGGCTGCAGGATGGGGAATGTCCCTTCTTTCCCCATGGGGAGCCCCAAATAAACTGGGAGAGGCTGTAGGATGGGGAATTTCCTTTCTAGAGGTCCTGCAGATTTTGTGCAAATAGCAGCACAGCTCCTGCAAGGGGTTATCCCTACAACAGAAACTGCCTTTGGGTTTAGACCTCCAGGATCTCCCTGGGCAGGGATTGTCTCTGTTAACATTGGGTTTAGACCCCAGGATCTCCCTGGGCAGGGATTGTCCCTGTTAACATTGGGTTTAGACCCCAGGATCTCCCTGGGCAGGGATTGTCCCTGTTAACACTGGGTTTACACCTCCAGGATCTCCCTCGGCAGGGATTGTCCCTGTTAACACTGGGTTTACTCCTCCAGGATCTCCCTGGGCAGGGATTGTCCCTGTTAACTTTGGGTTTAGACCCCAGGATCTCCCTGGGCAGGGATTGTCCCCACTAACATTGGGTTTACTCCTCCAGGATCTCCCTGGGCAGGGATTGTCCCTGTTAACACTGGGTTTAGACCTCCAGGATCTCCCTGGGCAGGGATTGTCCCTGTTAACACTGGGTTTAGACCTCCAGGATCTCCCTGGGCAGGGATTGTCCCCACTAACATTGGGTTTACACCTCCAGGATTTCCCTGGGCAGCCAGATGAGAAAGGCAACAGCACAGCAATTCTGGCTGCTGGCCACATTGCCCTGAAATGTCTTTTTTCCCCTTTCTCTCCCAATCTCCAGGCTGCCAGCTCTCCCAGCTCAGCAGACCTGCCCAGCCCGTGGAGCTCCAGCTGCTCTCCCCCTCAGCTGTCTCCCCTCACCCCGCTGACCCCCAGCCCGCCCTACAGCTGCCCCATGGAGGAGTGGCCCTGCCACCCCCCGTGTCCCCTGGGCAGCCCTGCGTGCTGCTGCCCAGCCTGTGGGGCGCAGGGCAGGGACAGCAGGGCCCCGCAGTGCTGCCCCTGCCCCAGCTCGGACTGCCTGGAGCTGCTGCCACCCCTGGCCGTGGCCGAGGACTTCTTCAGGAGGGACAGGAGCTGGGACATCTGCTACAGCTAATGGGGGCTGTGGTTTCACACATCCACTCTATCCAAATCAGATTAAATTACCCATGAACTATGCAAAGTTTGCTGCCTGACACAGCCCAGTTTATCCTTCACTACTCACACTTTTATACACGATGCTGTCACTACATTGATCTACGGTCAGGGGGGTTTGTTGGTGGTTTGGTGGGGTTTTTTCCCTGTTTTTTTCATTGTTGCTCTTTTTTAAAATAAATCTGAAGCTGCCTTATTGAACGTTTGTTGTTAAACCAGCTCCTTTTGATACAAATAAATCATTTGGTGAAATGCTGAAGCCTGCTCATTTTTCATGTGCTAAAGGTCAGTGCTTTTCTATTCTGCTGCTGACCCTGCTCTCACAGAAGTGAGGATGAGATTTTGAGCAGCCTATTCAGTGACACAAAAGCTCTCACTCACCTTTTCTGGCAGATAAAAGTTCCATATTTAATCCAGCTTTCCCCAGAGAACTCTGTGCATCACCCAGCTCTGAGCTGGATCTGCAGCTCCTCACCTCTGCTGCAGCTCAGGCTGCCCTGGTGACATTTCCCAGTGCTTCTGGCAGCAAAGGAAAGTTGTTTGACACACCAGGGTTTAGCCCTGGCTCCTCAGAGGTAAAATCCAGAGCCAAACTTCTCTGGCTGCTGCTCAGCACCAGCTTCCCTGGCGAGGCAGAGTCTCAGGGAGAGGCTGATGTTATTCAGCAGCCCTTGGTCAGGTTTGGGCTGTTGATAAAAGGTTTTCAGCATAATCAGCTGAACAGGAGCTAAATTATTCAATTTTTTTAAAGTAGACAATAGGCAAGTTGTACTACCTGAGGATTTCCTGCTTCTTGCATAAACCCAGAGCTTCCTAACATTTTGCCTTGCCTCCTCTTGGTGAGGCAAACTGGAAAGAAATAAAGAAGCATCTCTCCATATTAAATCCCACCAAAAAAGAGAAAATAACTACACCTGTAAAGAGAAATATGAATTCTATCCATCTGTTTGCTCACCTCATCCAGACACTTGCACACTGAACTGAAAACCTTTCCAGTTCCTTTAACTTGTGTAAGGTAGCAATGGTTGGGGTTTTTTTTACCAAAACATGCTTTAAAAATATTTTGATACCTTCAAATAATATCTCCCTTTCTCCCCTGATTAATCTCAGCATTGGCCCAAGTGATAAATTCATGAGGTCACAGCAATATATATGTATATTATTATTATATAAATTGTAAAGAGCTGTAACTTTGCAGCAGTTAAAGGTGTGATCACCCCTGTGCAGGGACACCCCACCAAGCGTCATTTCAGTAGTGCTGGCAGCTGCTCCAGCCCCTGAGGGATCTTTTGGGGCACTGAAGGGCTGAAATTCCGCCCCAGAGCTCACCCAGTGCCAGCTGCTCCTGCCTGCTGCCTCAGGAGCAAGCACAGCTCCAGCCACATATCAGAACCTCTTATCAGCAGCAAGAAAAAGCCAGAGAATGAGGCTGAGGCAAGAAACTGGAGGCTTCTAGAGGAAATGGGGTGCCCACATCCTCCCCATGGCTTGGCAAGGCTGGCCTGAGCTTAGCAGAGCTCTCAGGGAGGAAAGGGCACCATGAAATGATAAATAAGGGTTTAAAAACAATCCATAACACATCTTAGAGAGCACCCTGTGGTGCTGGAGTCTGACAAGATATCTCTGACCTGCAGCTGAGGTGGATGTTTAATTCTGATAGGTTTTTAGTACATTGCACACTTATCAATATCTCGTGGTGTGGATCCTCCCCAGGACTGCTCTGTGCAAGGGCTGGGGTTGTGCCCATCCTGATCCCATTGCTGGCACAGCCAGGTACCAACATCAGCGCTAAAACCACCCTAAATCCCATCCTGATCCTTGGATGATGCCTGACCCAGGCCAAAAAACTCCTCCTCAGTGGAGGAGACCAAGATATTTCCAGCAGAATATTCCTACCAAAACCTGCCGGCTGTACCAGCTTCCACCCCATCAGCAGCACCATTTCCACCCCTTGCAGCCTCTTCCTCCTTCCCTGCTGCTCCTTCTGCAGTGGTTTTGCAATCCCACCTGTGCCAGACTGGAAACTGGTTTGAGATGCTGTCAACAGCCCCAGGGACACACTCAGGACAAGTAGAAGCTTGCTGGCTGTTGACACAAGGCCTTGTTGACACAAGAAAGGGAAAAAAACACAACAGAGGAGCCATTCAAACGTTGATGGTGTGTTTGCTGGCTGTGAGAAATGTATTATTTCCATCTTTCATCCCTCCCAAAAGTAAAAAGGAGTTGAAGGAAACACTTAGACCAGAGCTGGCTCTGCTGCAAGGCTGGCATTTCATCAGTCCCTGCCAGGTGAAGCCCTGACTGCCTCTATAAACACAAACCCGGGGATCATGTCGTGCTTACAAAGCCATGAATAACTCCAGAAGTCACCCACAGTTACAGAGAAAAGAAAAAGTTCTTATTTTCAGCTTCTCTGCCCGAGAATTTGATCTAAAAGTTTCCCTTGCCAACCGACTGACAGCTTTTCTATGGAGCCACTTCAGAGCGTTTGTTTGGTGATAACGAGCCTTTGTTATTAACAACTTATCCAAAGCCACAGGTAGGAAGAGATAAACTGTGCAAATAAAGGGATATCACACACTGCCAGCAAGGCCGAGCTTTGAGAAGTTACATTTCCCCTGAAAGAGCAATAAAAATTTGAGGGGTGAGCTCTGAACTGCTCAAATCAGTGAGACAAGTAGAGAAGACACTCAGGTTAGAGATTGAAAAGTGAATTTCTTCACAGCCAGGCCAGGAATTGGGAAAGGAAAAGGGAAAATTTGTTTTACACCCAGGGGGAAGCTGCAGCTTCCAACAGCCTGGTGGCTCCAGTCCAAAGCCAACAGGAGCAGCTTGGGGATTGGGGCTGCTTTCAGAGGAGGCCTCTGCAGGCTGGGCTTTGGGAAGCTGAGCACAGACAGGAGGAATCCTGGGCTGCCATGGGTGCAAACCCACTGCAAACCTCATCCACCAGCTCCCAGCTGCCAGGGGGATGCTTTAATTCCTGCCCTCAAAGGTATTTTCCCTGATATTCTGGGGATGGTGGTGGTTCCAGACTCCCATTGACACTGCTTTGTATGAAACTCCCAAGAGATGACACAATAATAAAGAGAAAAGCCACTCGAGGAAAGAAAGCTCCTGTATTTTCTCACTGCCAAAGGACTTCAGTCACCTCAAAGACATTTTTAGGTGGCAAAAAGCTTTTTACACTTTCACATTGCTCACAGTTTGACAGTTCTGCTGGTTCCAGAAATTGGTATTTTATCCATCATTGCCTTGACACACGGTACAACCTCCCTGATACACTTCTCACTCCATTCAGGGCGCGTTGTGACATCCTTCCAAGTGAGACAGCACTGGCTTTTGCTGGCCTGTGCTGAGATACATGAAAATTTATGCAAACACATGCAAATACATGTCTGCTTCTCTGTCAGCAGGATTGCAGGTACGTGTAGTGAGAGACGATGGCCCAAGAGCAGAGAGGAGGGCTGGAAAATCGAGATCTCTGCATTTCTTAAGAGCTTTTGTTCGTGTCAGTTGTTCAAACACTCCAGGCCTGCCAGTGCCTCAGGAAATCCCGGTGAGGCAGCAGCCAGTGGGTGCTCAAGGAAGTGGCTGCAGTGATTTAAGAGCTCTGCCCTTCATCTCCCTGTTCACCCTGCTGGGGAACAACCTGAGCACACTGAGGAGCCAGAAAAATCCAAAATACAGCTCAGAGTGAGCCCCAGCCTCTGCCAAAACACAGCCTTGCAGAGCCACTGATTGCACAGCAATCCACAAATCATTTCACAGAAACGCCAAAAAGAATCTGCCAGACCCCCTCAGGTGGGAAGGGAGCAGGGGAGCACTCCCTGCACACACCCACACGGGTCTGCTGCCCTAAAGGCTCTGGGAGACCCAAAGGGATTCTCTGTCTGCCACGGAGGTGAGGTCAGCTCCCACCTGAGCTGAGGGGCTTCCAGAGCTGGAGACTGGGATGGGATGGGATGGGATGGGATGGGATGGGATGGGATTGGATTAGATGGAATTGGATTAGATGGGATAGGATTGCATTTCACTGCATTGCATAGCAATGAATGGGATTGCATTGGACTGGACTGGACTGGACTGGATTGGATGGGATGGGATGGGATTGGATGTGATGGGATGGGATGGGATTGGGATTGGGATTGGGATGGGATTGGATTAGATGGGATTGGATTGGATGGGATTGCATTTCATTGCATTGCATAGCAATGAATGGGATTGCATTGGACTGGACTGGACTGGACTGGACTGGATTGGATTGGATGGGATGGGATGGGATGGGATTGGGATTGGATTGGATTGGATGGGATTGGATTGGATGGGATTGCATTTCACTGCATTGCATAGCAATGAATGGGATTGCATTGGACTGGACTGGACTGGATTGGATTGGATGGGATGGGATGGGATTGGACGCGATGGGATTGGGATTGGGATGGGATTGGATTAGATGGGATTGGATTGGATGGGATTGCATTTCATTGCATTGCATAGCAATGAATGGGATTGCATTGGATTGGATTGCACTGCACTGCACTGCATTGGAATTCTCCCCTCAGCAGCCACACAACCCCACCCATGCCCCTGTTCTCACAGCAGCTGTTTCTTTCCCTGGGCTGGCCCTGAGGAGCTGCTCCAGAGCCCTTCCAAAGTGCTGGGAATGGCAGTTCCAGCTTGCAGGAGCCTCCCGTGGGGCTCGTGCCTTTGGATGTCCATCCCCTGGGCTGACTCAGGTTCTCCATCCAGGCTTCCCCCCTCAGGATCCTGCATTCCCAGGGGAGCAGGGTCAGTGGGAGCTGCACATCCCAGAGGCTGCAGCATTTCCAGCGGTCCCTGTGCACAGGCCCAGCCAGAGGCACAGTTTGGGGGTCTCAGAGCAGCATTTCTCAACCTTTTACAGCCAAACTGTCACCTTGTGCTCTGTCACCTCCAAGGGTTTCAAAGCTTGGCTGTGCTTTGAACTTATTTGGAATATTTACTTATTCATATAGCAGCTCCTTGATTTGCTCACCTCCTTGCTGGAGGTTTATTCACATTTTCTGTCACCAAAATTGAGTTTTCAACCATTTGAAAGCTCATCTTCTGCTGTCTGATGTGCTGCTCGTGGCCACAGGTTGAGAAGATTCCCAGCCCAGCCTGGCTGAAGCCTGCAGGAGCAGGGGTGTGCTGCAGAACCACCCTCACAGTTTTTATAGGAAGCAGAAGCTGGAGCTGAAGCTGTTCCAGAAATTGCAGATAAATCAGGATCTGGCATTTCTGTGGCAGGAGTTGAATGCAGGCGTGACTTTCCCTTTCTTCAGCAAATTCCTGACCTGCCAAAAAATGTGGAATTTCAGGAAGCACCATCTGAGCCACCAAAACCACTCACACACACAATTATTTACATGTACATGTGGACATACATAAACACCCAAATACATCAGGAATATTTTTATATCCACAAGCATAAAACCCAGCCACCCCTGGAGCGTGCAGGTGTGATAGGGAAGAGCAGCAGTGTGGATCCCGTACCTGATCCCCAGCTTTTCCAGCAGGGGCCATGTGAATGGGCTGGTCATTGTCCAAATTCCTGATGCTGGGGTCTGCCCCGTGCTCCAGGAGCAGCTGGATCATTTCCTTCTGGTTCTTGTCCCCAGGCAAAGCAGCTGCCATGTGCAGGGCTGTGTTGCCATGGGCCTAAAGCAGGGAGAAGGGAAAAAAAAGGAGTAAAAAACCCAGATAAACTCCTTGGTGAGCTGTGCCATCTCCCCAGAATCATCCTAGAAAGGGAGAGGTGAAATGAGAGAAGAATCCTCATGGGATTTGTCATCAGCAGCTGAGGGAGGATCTCTGCTCTACTTCTCCCAGGCAGGAGATTTGTGGATTCAGATTTTTTTTCTTTGCTAGTGCACCACAAATTGAGAGGCATTGATGTTTTTGGTGTAGGTGATAAATAGCCCTGAAGCAGGAACATTCCCTGGCTACATAAATTCCCCAGAATCATAGCCTGGTTGTTCTGAATTCCCACTTAAAACTGCTCTGAAATCATTCCCTAAATCACAGCCTCATGTGTGATTGCACTGAAATCCCCCATTAAAAAATCACTCCCTAAATCACAGCCCCATGTATAATTGCACTGAAATCTCTCATTAAAAAATCATTCCCTAAATCACAGCCTCATGTATGATTGCTCTGAAATTTCCCCCTAAAACTGCTCTGAAGTCACCCCTTAAATCATAGCATCATTTATGATTGCTCTGAATTTTCTCTAAAACTGCTCTGAAATCATTCCCTAAATCACAACCTCATGTATGATCGCACTGAAGTCTGTCATTAAAAAATCCCTCTCTAAATCACACCTTCATGGAAGCAGAGACCTGGGGAGTTACTGGAAAAAGAGAAAGCTGTGACAGGCATGGAAATATTTCACTGGGGAGCATTAAATTATAACAATATAATAAATAACACTGGATTATAGACACCAAACACATCACACTGCTGCCCACCACACACAGCTCCACAGCACCACTCCCGTTTGTGCTCCACACATTTCCCCTTTCCCAACACTACCAAATGCCAGGAAGGTTCCAATTCCCAGGGCCAGGATTGGCACAGCAGGGACGGAGCTGGCTGTGAAGCCAGGCATGGATGGAGGGGCTGCAGAAGCTCTGGTGCCACCAGACCATGAAGAAATCTGTGCCCTGTCTGGTCAGGTATGACTGGTAACGGTTGGAAATGAGAAAAAGCTGATAAACAAAAGCACAAGGTGAGGTATTTTTAGTCTGCAAGAGTCTCATTGAGGCAGCTGTTTGGGTTTTTTACTCTCAGAGACAATCATGGGTTTGTCATGGCATTGGGATGGTTGGGCACAAACTGCAGCCTGTGTTAATATTCCAGTTGTTCAAATGTGAAATGAAAAATGTGATTTTCAGCTCCTGTTAACCACTGAGACATCAGGGAGAACTGAAGCAGAAAATAAAATTGCAGAAAATAAAATTGCAGAAAATGAACCGTTTTTCTCAGACAAGGCATGTTTTACAAGCAGATCCTTGTCAAGTTTATTATCCCAGAAAGTCAAGGGATGGTTACAAGCTCTTTACAGGATTTCTTGTTAAAATGGAAAGATCTGCACTTGAGAGATTCCAAATCCAGGCATGGGCTAAGATAAATCTGACAAGGCCTGACCTTGAGGCCTCAGGCTGACTTTAATAGGTCTCATTGGAGACAAAGTGGGCTCCAGGAATCCTCCAGAAGGAAAACACCTCCAAGGCTCCAATATTTTTCTCAATGTGAAAATGCCGTGGAGACAGATTTGGAGTGAGACAAACACAAGCAGTGGGTGAACCAAGGAAACCTAAACATGGCTGTTTCCTTGACTTCTTCATGCTCTGAAGAGCTAAAAAATCCAGGACATCTCCCTGCCCCAGACAGTTCAGCAATGAGACTGAAGACTCTGAGTGATCCTATCACAGGAGGAAGCTCTCCCAGGATTGTGATCAAGAGACAACAGAGACTCCCCTGGACAGGCTCTCACCTGCCTGAGGGTCTCTAAAGATACACAAGGAATGCAGTGAAAAGACTTCACTGGACAGAAAAGCCCCAGCTCGGCGCCATTACCCACAAACACAACCCAAAATAGGTTTTATCCAGCCCAACAGAAATCTGGAGGGGTAAAAAACATGGAGCTGCCCTTTGTCTGCCTTGGTGAGCAATGGATTGACAGAGAAATTCAGTTCCCTCCTGAGGGACACAAATTCTGGGGAGCAAGGCTGAGGCTGGAGGTGCTGCAATGAAACAGGGACCCCCAGGTTTGTCCCCTTCCCCAAAGGAGAAGGACAAGGGGGAATCTCAGGATCTGCTCCCAGGGGCAGCTCTGGGGAGGTTTCCCCCTTGCTTTACCCAACCTGGTGCTGGCTGTGCCAGAAAATCTGCAAATAATGTTTAAGGTAGAAAGAATCCCCGTGTCCCTTGCCAGAAGCAGGGACTTTGTCCTTCCTGTGGTGCCACATCTGACAGCAGAGATGAACTGATTGATCCCTGGCTGCCCTGAGTGCCACCTCTCAGTGTCATGCTGCTGTCACACCTTGCATCACTGCAGGGCTGTTTGCTCAATCCTCAGCCTGATCTAAAGTTCGTGTTCCTCCTCAAGCAACCATTTCCCCTGTTCCTCCTCCCTGCTTATCTCCTTCTCATTCTCTCCTCTCTCTTTTCATGACAGAGTTCAAGCCAGGTGCTGTTTTTCTGTGAGCTGTCTGTTTACTGGAAAATGCAGTTTGGGGTTGAACAGAAGTTCAGATTAGCAACTTTTGCCCTTTCCCTCTGTAAAAAAACCCCTTTTGTTGATAAAAATTACCTTGTTGTTGACAAAATCCTTGCACTTGAAAGCGTTCAGCTCCAGGAAGTACCTGAGCAGGGAGACATTCCCATCCTGCACCGTGTAATGAAGAACTGTCTTGTTGCTTTTCACATCCTATTTCAAAACACAGAAAAAGAATGTGAAATAAACAAGCCAAATAAGAATTGTTCAGCAGGACAATCTGGAGAGATCCATAAATATAACAGAGGAAGCCCAGCTGTGCAGCTGATGGGGAGAATCTCCCTCCCTCCAGGGACCCTCTGAGTGTTGTGTCTGCTTCAGGAACTCCAAAAGGCAGCACCTGTTGGATAATATTTTTTTTCTTGACTTAGAGATGGGGTAATTGAGAGGTGTTTTAAAATTTTTTATTTGATTTTTAGTCTTATGAGAAGACTGAGACAACCCAGATGCTATAATTTATGTTATTACAATTAGAAATTAACTATTTTAAAATTATAATACACTGTTATAATAGTAACAATAATCATATAACAAGCACCTAACCCTGCCAGCAGTCTCTTGGAAGGAGAGCAGGCTTGGCACATGTGCATATTCCTTCTCCAATCCTGTGTTTTGAGCAGGAGAATGGAAAGGAGAATTCCCAGACAAACCCAGGGATTACCCAGGGATTACCCAGCCCCTCCTCACCCGGCTGTAGATGGAGGCTCCAGTCTGCACCAGGAGATGGATGCAGGATTCCAGCTCCCTGCTCTGCTGCTGCAGCTCCTTGTGCTGCTCCTCTGCCACTGCCTGCCTGCCCTGCTCCCTCAGCAGGGCGTTGTGGGCCAGGACAGCGCAGTGGAGAGGGGTATGGCCTGGGAAAGAAACAGGGCATGGAGGGGAGGACAGTGCCAGGAAAATACTGATGTGCAGAGAGGAGGCAGGGCTGGCACAGAGAGCCTTCATCCAATCATTCATTCCACCATTCACTCCACCATTCACTCCACCATTCATCCAATCATTCATTCCATCATTCATTCCATCATTCATCCAATCATTCATTCCATCATTCATTTATTCCACCATTCATTCCACCGTTCATCCAATCATTCATCCAATCATTTATCCAGTCTGTGTAGGTGTTGTCAAGGCACAAGCCCTTCTCAGGTTTTTTCTCTGCCTCTCTGGACACTTTTTGGGGCATTCCAGCATGTTTTTAGCTCCAATGTAATCCCCCCTGAGCCATCAGCACCTTTGGATTTCGTGGCGTTTGGGTGCACAGACACAACTCTCTCTCCCCCAGGAATTTTCTGAGCCTGCTCTGGCCTCCCAGCACACCCCAAAACCCAACAAGCATCAGGCAATGAAATATCCAATGCAGTTTTCACACCACTTGTGCAAAGACTTTTACCTTCAAAATCCTTCATTTCCAAATCCAGAGGGAAACCCAGTGACAGGATAACCTGGAGGCAACAGAATTTTAGTTCAGCAGAACACTGTGCAAGCCAAAACCAACAAAATGCAAAACCAAACAACATCAGATAATGATATTTTAATTACAAACCATTATTTGACACTAGATTCCAGTGCTGTGAATGCTCCCAACAGGGACATTCAAGGGGATCACATTCCCTGGTTTCCGAAGTCCCACCTAATTATCCTTTCAGGTTCTCAGTTCAGAACAGTGAATTCAGTCTCTGCCCCCAGCTCAGGAGTGCCAGACTCCTCACTTTCACCCCGGGTTAGGCAAGGCCAGCAGTGACACCAGGACATGTTTACTCTGAGTGATCCTTGACAAGGACGAATTAAAATCCCTCCTTGACATGTGTAGCCAAAGTTTATGGCCTTAAAGTTTGCCAGCATTGACAATTCTCAGGCTGGATTTATTTACTTTTTGTGCAGCAGTGTGTGAAGTTAAAGCCTCAGCTTGTGGCAATGAGGCTACAGAAACGCCAGGAATTGTGATCTGCAGGTGAGAATTTCTTGGATTTAACAGAGAATCAAAACTTTAAAACCCTCTCCTTAATATAAGAAAATTATAGATTTAACATGATGGAGTTAAGTAGCTCCTTGTCTATATTATTTCAAAGAATTTATTTCTTTCTTTTGATTGAATAAAGCAAGTTGTTCACATTAAAGGCTGAGAATTTTTGCAGTGACTCATCAGTGTGAAGCCAGACAAGGCTCAGGACAGAATCCTCCCACTGAAAGATCACCCAGAACGGTTAGGGCTTGACTTATCACCTTCTAACAAAAATAAAATATGTCCAGATCAAATATTGACATCTAGCTCTGGGGTGCTTATTAGAGATTAGATAGTTAATCCATTAGGAAAAAAAAAAAAAAACAATAAAATAAACAAACAAACCATAAAGCCTTTCATGGCTCTGACCACATCGAGGAGCGAGTCTCTGCCCGTTGTCCCTTTTTTATGTCAAGGCAAAAAAAAACAACAAAGAAACCCACACAAGAAAAACCAAACAAAGGAACCTTGCAATCCAAACCACCACGAGGCACTCTGAGAGGCTTTGTTGGCATCATCTGGATCAAACCCCCTTTTCCTACTTAAGGAAACACCTGTTTTCCAGAGAACTGGCTGTGTTACACATTAACTGCCCTGGGCACAGCTAACGAATGCTGGACGTGGTGCCAGCACCACGGGCACCCCCTGGCACCTCACCCCTGTCCCTGCCCTCAGGGAGCTCAGCAGAGCCCCAAACCCTGCCTGTGCTCAGCCCTGACACAAATCAAGGCAGGATTTTTAATTAATTTCATTTTCTGAGCACCCTGGCACCTAACTCCTGTGCCCTGCCCTCAGGGAGCTCAGCAGAGCCCCAAACTCTGCCTGTGCTCAGCCCTGACACAAATCAAGGCAGGATTTTTAATTAATTTCATTTTCTGAGCACCCTGGCACCTAACTCCTGTGCCCTGCCCTCAGGGAGCTCAGCAGAGCACCAAACCCTGCCTGTGCTCAGCCCTCAAGGCAGGTTTTATTAATTCCATTTTCTGGACGCCCTGGCACCTCACTCCTGCCCTCAGAGAGCTCAGCAGAGCCACCAAACTCTGCTTGTGCTCAGCCCTGACACAAATCAAGGCAATTTTTGGGATTAATTTTATTTTCTGGGCATCCTGGCACCTAACTCCTATCCCCTGCCCTCAGGGAACTCAGCAGAGCCACCAGACTCTGCCTGTGCCTAGCCCTGGCATGGCTCAAGGCAGGATTTTTTATTAATTTCATTTTTTGGCCAATAGTGAAGCATTTGAGACTCAAAGAGGGTTAATCCCTGCTGAGGAATCGCTTCCCAAAGTGCCCACAGGGTCTGTTTAAAGTGTTAATTTGCTGTTCAGGGCTGGCACAGAGCTTAGGTGCAGAAAAATCCATGAAGCAATAGGGAAGCAAAGATTTGCTCATGGAAGTCAGGTTTTGAAGGAAAATCTGAAGAATGTGCCTCGTTTTGGAGACTGTGCCTGACTGCAGGGTCACAGCTCATCTCTCTTTTGCTGGCTTGAGTCTGGACACAATTTTTGCCCCTGTGTGGAGGACAGTGACCGCAGGGAGGGATTTCACCCTGGTTTTTGAGCTGCCTCTCCTCACACCTCATGGCTGGGGAACACCCTCCAATGCTGAAGCACACTGGGGATGCCACCAGCACATTTAGAGCTGTCATCTGCAGAAATAATTTATTTCTCCCCACAGAGCCACTAAAGAATTTTCCTCTGTAACAGCAGGCTGCAAGCACAGCCCTAAAATAGGGATAAAACCCACCCTGGGAAGTCAATCCCTGACACAATGAGCCTTTGCTCAGCCTCCATCGCTCATTGAGGTTTATTTAAAGGCACCAACAGCAACACTTTATATTATATATAGATTATATATATACATGTATATATGTATATTACATATACACGTATATATGCATATATATGTATTATATATAAATGTGTAATATATATACATTATATATACATTACATCAATGTATATATATGTATATATGTACATATATATTGTATATATATTGTGTACATATACATATATACAATATATACACAAAATATATATGTACAATATACTGTCTATATGAACAATATACCATATATAGATATATATTTCTATGTAAAATACATCTAATTTACATTTGTATATAAAATATATTATTTATATTTATACATAAATATATAATTTTATATGTGTATATTTATACACTATATATAAATAAATATATCTGATATATACATATATATAAATAATACAGATATATACATATATACATATAAGTAAATATATAATATATATAATATATTTATTTATATATAATAGATAATGCATATATATAAATATATATATTTAAATATATGTATATACAATATATACACTTTATATTATTAATCAGCAATTAAAACCATCCACGTTCCCCTACCTGGAGGACCTGGGTGTAGCCATATGTTGCAGCAAGGTGCAAAGCTGACTGGCCCTTGTTGTCCACAGCGTTGACATCTGCTCCTGCCTGGATGAGGTCGTGGACGATGGCTGCCTGCCTGGCAGTGACAGCCACCAGCAGGGGAGTCTGCAAGGGCAGCACAGACAGCTGTGAGAGCTCAGCCCAACTCCAGAGCCTGCCAGGGATGCCTTGGAGGGGCTGCCTAAAACAGGGGCTAGGCGAGATTAACAGAATAAAAGTGGGTTTTTATTGAAGCTCTTCAATAGGTACAACTTGGGCAGTCAAAGCCTCCCTGAGGCTACACCCAAACGGTCATGAGTTTTTCAAACAATTATAAGTTTGGTCATACCAGGGGTTAATCCTACCATTACTTCAAGTAATGAAGTAATCAGGGGTTAATCCTCCAATTACTTCAGCTTCAGGTAATGAAGTAATTTACCCCAATTTACTCCTCTCCAAACTCACTTCTGTTTATACTTTTTAGGGCTGAGACAGTGAGCTGTCCTTGAATTCCAGGCCTACAGAAGAACTATTTTGTCTGAATAAAATGTGAGAGCAGTAGCTGACAGGGTATGGAGCTTTAGAATTACACACTAAAGAATTGCAGGATTATAAATATATGAAGAAAATAAAAGCTAAAATCCTAAGGCGTCAGCAGCAGCTGCTGGTGTAAAACAAGGAGTGGGGCAAGTGCTGGCTGAAATCCCAAGGACTGCGGTGCCAGGAATGAGCACAGCTCACAGGATGGTTTGGAATCCTACATGAGATGGGGATTTCCAGCTCTTGCTGGACTTCTCCTGCTGCTCTTCAGCCCATAACTTGATGGCAACACAAACCCAGCATTTTTTAAACCCCAATTGCATCAGGTCCAGCACAAGTCAGTTGGCTGTAAACCCTTCAGCCTCAGAGACTGATGCCAACACACAAACATTTTACTGGACCAGTGTTTTCACACAGCACTCATGGGCTGAAAAAAGAATGGGCTCATTCTCATCCCACCTGATTTATGACCATGCCACTGAATTTTACAATTCTGCCACCGAATTTTACAATCCTGCCATCGAATTTTACAATCCTGCCACTGAATTTTACAATCCTGCCCCCGAGTGATGCCCATCAGCGCCAAGCTTTCCTTGCAGGGGCAGAGATGGATTTTGAGGGTACCTTGCTGTCTGTCATGCCAAGCCTCTTCCCATCCCAAACCTTGCTGTCTGCAGGAGAAAGTGGCCCCTTTTTTACCCTTTTTACCTTTCCTCTGTGCTCCTTGGCATCGAGTCTCCTCAGGGCTCTCATGCGCTCTGCGGCTGCCAGCGTGTGGGCCCGCAGGCCTTTAGCTGCATAAATATGCAGAATTCTAAGACAGCAAATAAATAAAGACACCCATCACTGATGGACCATGCACCACGCTGGGAGCAAACAGTTTTACAGGGTAGCCCTGTCACTTTTTGGGGTTTTACCGCTAGGGTTGCACAAATCCATGCCATGAGCTCCAAAAATTCCCATTTTCATGGGAAAGGTTTTGCACCTCCAGCAGATGCAGAGTCCAAGAGCCCTCAGAGCTCCTGAGCTTTGCCTGCTGCCTCCTTCCCACCTCAGCACCTTCCTGCAGCTGAGATTCACCACTGGGAGGTGTCAAAGTCCTCCACCATTCCCAGTTTGGGGAATTGGATGTATAAATCCCTTTTTGGGGTGATACAGCTCTGGGTGTGTGGGTGAAACCTCACCATCAGGGGTAACAGCCTCTCCCTAATTGATGTATTTGTAACATATCAACCTGTTAAACTCTCTATTGATGCCCTTGTAATATATCAACCTGTAACACTCTAATTTCTATCAAAACTCCTGGTGAGAGGAGTTTTATTTATTTATTTATTAGTTATTTACTGTCCCTATATTTTGCACCAGACAAAGAGTTGGCACACCCCAGGGAGTGGCTGGTGGCCCTTAGTGACGGAGAGAACATTTCTCTGCTTCACTTTGCTCATCTGGCTCTGGCTGGAGCCGCTTCCATTCCCCCAGCTCCTACTTGAAGGAAATTCCAACCTTCTGAAACAGGAGGAGCCCATCCCACACTCAGTCACACCAACCCCTGGCTTCATTCTGCTGCAGACAGAAATATTTGATGCTTTTCAGGCAGAAGGTGGTGGGAGTTGTTTCTCTCCTTGGGTAGTTTCTCTCCAGAGCCACCCCTTGCAATCTCAGGAAGTGGAAATACAATTTTCTGGCTAATCTGATTTTCAGTCAAGCTCAGCATTAGCTGTGGCTGCACACCCACACATCCCCAAGGGTGCCAGGAGAGGATAAAAGTGATTGAAGCTGAACTGCAGGAGCAAGGACTGCTGCAGGAAATGTCTCCAGGCTGCAGCTGGATCAAGGAATTCCTTCTTAGTCTGCTTCATGTGTAAAATGAGCACAAAAGTCTGACAGCTAACCTCTGGTTCTAGCCTGTACATATATTATTGAACTAATTGATTGCTAAACCAATGCTTGTGGGTAGGAAATAAAACACTCTAGGCATAGCAAAGTTACTGTAGATCTTTATTGAAAAAAAAAAAAAAAGAAAAAAAGAATTTGTCTTTTTTTCTAACCAGAACAACCCAGAAAGAAATGATGAAACAGTTTCATCTTTGTTTTATGTTCACACACAGAATTTACATACATTGGAGTGAAAGGAATTGAAAAGCAATCAAAGCAACCACGAGCTTGATTCACAACTGCTTTATCCAAGTTTGACCTAGGGAATATCTCTGAATTTCCTAAAACTGGAGGAAGCAGTGGTGAATTAAGCTCCATGGAATTAATTTCTTTGCTGGGTTTTTCTGCAAATATAAGCCACTAATTTCAATGCCAACCTCAACTGCTGCTCTTTTCCAATGACTTTATGATCACTTACATGATCTAGTGCTTGTGTCTTCCACATTTGTCAATATTCAATTAAAAATACTCTTGGAAAGTCTTTAAGACTTTCAGCCTGGGTTTTCAAACCTCACCCAGGAATGAACTCTAGGGCCAGCTGAAATATTGCCTGGGTGGCAGCTGGACTCCAGGTAATAAAGAGTACAAGAAATTATTTTTCAGTTAGTCTTGTAAATAATAAAACCATCTAACAATCCTGGGCTTTAGAAAGCAGAAAAACCCAGAGAAATTGTGTTCACCAGCCAAGAGCCTCTTGTTTGTCAAGAAAGCAATAAACAGGGTTCAAAGGGGATGTATCTCCTGAAATATATCAATTTATTTGCCTGTGCCATTGCACTCCTGAGCCTAAACCAAAATATTTAAACTCTCATCAGAGGGAAAAGTGAAGCTACTCATTCTCCAGGAAAGGAAATCAGAAAGCCATAAAGGAATTGCGTGCACCTCTGGGCCTGGGGAGCTTTCCAAGGAAAGGTCACCAAAGTTCCCTGGCTCAGCAAATCACACTCAAACACTACAGAAAAGCAAAAATATTGCCAGATAACAGCAATGCCATGAAGTCCTTGTTGGGCTGCAGTCCAGGGTCTGGAAAATTCCTGTTTTCTCAATGATCTCCTGACCTAGGGCCATGAATTCAGTCCTGACTCAGACAAACCTCCCAGAGACTTCAGTGGGACAGGATCTGTCACTGGCAGCGTTACCAGCCAGCCACTAAATCAGCCCCACATCTCAAATTCAGATATTTCAGAGCCCCAAACCCCTCTGCAGCTGAAATAACACGGATTTACCCTCTGCTCCACACCTGCAGGGCTGGGCTGAGGGGCAGACAAGGGGCACAGAGCTTCCAGGTACGCCTTGGTGTGAATTCCTGCTCTGCAAACAGGAATCTCTGACCGCTCTGGCATTTAGCTCAGCTTTATTTTCACACTACTGCACCTACCTGCACCAGCAGAACAAAGCTACGCTTTATATTTTCCTGATTTCCAAAGGAATTGTAAAATTTAGGAGAGAAAAATGTCAATTTAGGCTCACCCCAATGTTTTCTAGTGGCCTAAATCTAGTGAGAGTTCCTCCACGGACAGCTCAAAGACACAAACAATGACTTTACACAAAAGCAACCCTAGTGAACCGGGTTTGGCAATATTTAGAAACAGCTGTACCCTCACCAAATGCTACAGCTGGCTGTGGCTACACTGGAATCTGTCATTTTGAGGCCATGAGGGTGAAAATCACCTTGTGCTGGTGCTGAGCACAAGTGTGCAGCATCCAAACCCGCCTGGGAGCGGCAGCAGGATCTGGGACAGCAGAGGAGCCTTGTGCTGGGCGCCAGGACAAAGCAAATTTCCCTCACCACACAAATCACAGCGTGCCAAAACTCCCACCCCACCCTGCCTGATCCCAAACCCACTGAGCTGCAGGGTGGAGCTCCAGATGCGCAACCTAAATCCCTTCAACAGAGAGAGCATGGCTCAACACGTACGTATCATTGTCCTCATCTTCCAGCAGCAGCTTCTCGATGGGCAGGGCGCCGATGGCTCTCCGGGCATCCTCCAGCTCCTGCGGGGCTGGCTCGGGGATGGAGATGGGCACGGGCACCAGCTGGGGCCCGGGGAAGGAGGAGGAGGCTGCAGGGTACTGCAGGCTGGAGGCTGGCAGGGCAGGCAGGGGCTGTGCCCACGGGAAGTAGGGCAGGGGCGGCTGCTGCTCCGTCACCTCCAGCGGTGGCACCACGGCCGGGGCGCTGCTGCGGGGCTGGGGAGGGCACAGAGACACGGCAAAGTGAGACAAGCAGGGTGGTACTCACTGCTGGGGGAGGTGGAACGGGAAAGCCTTGTCAGTATGATTGTCTGGCAAAAGATTTGGAGAATATGGAAACTAGAATTGAAATGAAAGCAAGCTTTGAGATCCCTCAGTTACCGAACAACTGGAAAACAATGGTGTGGCTGCTGAAGGTGATCCCCTTTTGATGGAACAACACCCTCTGCTTGCAGACAGGCCCAAGGGTCAGAGCAGACCCTGCCAGCTCGGCAGAAGGGGCCCAAAGAGGAGTTTTTAGGGTTTAAAATGTGACACAGGATGGTAATATAATGATTCTTATAGGCTGCATGGAAATGCTGTAGGATTTGTAATTGTACTAGATTGGTTAGGGAGAATCAGAATATTCAATACAGAAGATTTATGGTATTGTAATGGGAACCTTACTCTCTTACCCTCTTACTCTCTTATCCTCTCTCTCTCTCTCATCTCTTTACCTCTCTCTTCTCTCAGGCCTGATCTGAGCTGTGGCTGGCAGCTCCCAGCAGGGCCCTGCACCCAGGCCCTTTGCAATGAACCCCAAATTCCATGACCTGGCTGCAGAGATCTCTTGTTTCCATCCACCCCAACTGTCCTACCCCCCCGACAACTCACGTATTTCTCTGAGCAGAGAGAGACATCATTCTCTCTCCCAGCATTTCTCCTGGGGAAGGCAGTGAGAAAGCTCAGAGAAAGAAGACAAAACAATTCTTATCTCTACTTGCTACCCCTGTTGTTTGGCACATGTGGAATGTGTCATGGAGATTGTTCACCAACAAGGGATTTGTTAATTGGACTCTGGTTGTTTTGGGTTGATTGACCAATTAGGTCAAAGCTATGTTGTCACTGGGTTTTTCTTTAGTATAGTTTTAATATAGTATAGTATCATTACAACACAACTTTTTGTCCTGCTCAAATCATATTCCTGTCCTGGGAACTACATGGCAATGGATGCAAAGACACACAACATTACAGTAATAAATAAATTAGTCTAATTCCACCCACCCCACAGCTCTTAGAAGGCGAGAAATAATGTAATTTCCAGCTTGGTGTTTTTGACTTACTGCAAAATTGGTGATGAGAGGCTGGGAGGTGTAGGTGAGGACAGAGGAGGGTCCCACCAGGGTGTAGCTGGGGCACACGGGCTGCACGTACATATCTGCTGAGTAGGGACAGCTGGCAGCCTCGTGGGACACGTAGTCAGGGTAAGGGCTCCACTGAGCCAGGGGCTGCAGGGGGGTGCCAGGGGCCTGGGGGAGCCAGCCAGAGGCCACAGCTCCTTCCTCTGGGCCAGGCAGAGCAGCAGGGCCAGCAGCGTCCATGTCAATGCAAGGCTGGCCTGCAAAACAGGACAGGATCAAAGCCCAGCTCAGCACAGTCTCCCCTGGAGAGCCCCAGAGGGTCAGGGATACTTTACCCATGGGTGAGTAGGAAGGGACTGGCTGGTGGGGCAGAACAACCTGGAAGAGAGAAGAAAAAATCAAAATCAGAGGTGAAGCCCATCAGCATTAAGGTCAATCCCTTAGAGAAGCACAGAGCAGAGCACGCACGCAGAAGAGCTGAACCTGGCAGCCAGAACACAGCACCCCAAACACCCACAAACACCTCAGCTCAAGGGGACCTTAAAGTGTGTTTAGATTTTGTATAGCAGAGGGAAAAAAATAAAAATCAGAGGTGAAGCCCAGCAGCATTAAATTCAATCCCACAGAGCAGACCAGGCATTATCAGCTGGTTATCAATGCTGGGTCTGAACTCTCCCACCCCACACAAGAGCCAGAAAAGCTGAACCTGGCAGCCAGAACACAGCACCCCAAACACCCACAAACACCTCAGCTCAAGGGGACCTTAAAGTGTGTTTGAATCTTGTGTAGCAGAGAGAAAGAATAAAAATCAGAGGTGAAGCCCATCAGCATTAAATTCAATCCCTTAGGGAAGCACAGAGCAGACCAGGCATTATCAGCTGGTTATCAATGCCAAGGCCTGACCTTAAAGTGTGTTTAGATTTTGTGTAGCAGAGAGAATTTACACAAAAGCAACCCTCTTGGGGTCGCTGCCTGCCGGGAGGGCAAATCCAGGCTGAAAAGAAGCAGCAAAGGGCCAGGGATGGCTGGGGATGGTTTCCTGCTGCCTCCCTCCCAAGCCACTTTCAGTCCCCAGCCAGCAGGTCCTGCCAAGTGCAAAGCACTTCCCCTTTCCATTAAGTGGTGGAAGGTGCTCAGCACATAAAAGCACCCCAGCTAAAGGGATATTAATGGTATAACAGGTAACAGCAGGGCCTTCAAAACGCTTCAGAGATGCAAAGGTTTCTTTCATTGGCTCAGTGGTGCTGGGGCTGGGCAAGCACTGAGCTCCTGAGGGAGAATTTTCCTCCTGTCTGCTTTTCCCTACCGTTGCAGCTGCAGCTGCACTGGAATTCTGTGCATTCCCCCTTTTCCTCTTCAGCAGCTCCTTCACTGGCTCCTTCACTCGGACACCTTGGTAGGGGCGAGGCTGTGGCTGCTGCTCCGGGGCAGAAGCTGAGGGAAAAAAAATAAATTAAATATTTATGCAACATTTATTGTCCTCCCAGGGACCCCAAATCCTCACGGCAGCCTGGTGGCTGTAACAGAACACATTTATTTTATTTTTCCTTAAATTTATTTTGTTCTTCCTTTCCTTTGTGTCCCTCAGTGCCACTGACCTGCAGAGCAGCTTCACACACTCCCAAAAGGAAAATCAGACCAAATATACCCAAAAGGTGACACACCAGAATTATTGGCCAGGCAGGGACATAAAAAAGCAGAGATTAGATATTTAAAAGAAATTGATTCACTGTTTAGGTAGAAGGTATAAACCCAACCCAAATCAGGAGAACATCCTCACTTGAAAAACCATTTAAACATCATTAATTTGACTTAAATATCTCATTTTGAGATCAAGCAGGTGCTGAAGTCCCAACTAGACCAGAGTTGTATTTCAGTTCTGAACAAATTTTGCTTATAGCCTGGCCAGGAGGTTGATGAACAGGATTCAGCCCATCAGAGATCCTACACTCAAAAACCTCCCAGCTCCCACCCATAAATTCTGCTCCATTTTGAAGAATTAAATTTAGAGCCAGAAATTTTAATTTAATTAAAAATTAATTTGCAAAATTGAGTTTGCAGCTCCAAAAGCCTCTCCCAAAGCCATGTGAGCAGCAAAGCAGGGGAAGCACATTTCTGCCAGAGCCAGCATTAACAGCTCATATTTTACTGGAGTGTTTGAGGGATTGATAGCAGAATTAAAGCAGGGGATATCAAAGCCTCTGTTTGTAAAGGCACCGATAGCAGAGGTGGCTGCCTGCCCCTTCCACTGCACTTTGGTGTGCAAATACAGAAATTGATAAGTTTTCCATTTTTAACGATTGGAACTGGCCTTTGGTTTTGAGGTACAGGTGTGTGTCCAGCTCCAATCTGGATTTTAAACTGTTATTGCACCCCAGGAGCATTTATTTAGATTCACATCCTACAAGAATGAATAATTTCACCTCAGATCATCTCTCCCAGCCACATTTAATTCTGAGCACACTGAGATGTTTCTGCTGCACCTTCCAGGGAGGAGGAAAATGGAGCTCTAAATACAGAGATCATAAATCCACCACAAAAATTACTTAACGGAATAAACGTTTCTGCTCTAATTTCTTTTCAAAAGTACTTTTTTCCCTTCAGCTTGGCTCTTCTACTAACTCATTATACATAATTTAATTATGAAATCTTGATTGGCCACTATAAATCCTTTTAGGATCAGACAGAACTCCATTTATGCACTGAATGTTGCCTTTGTTATGCACATTAAGGAAA
Organism: Ammospiza caudacuta; assembly: GCF_027887145.1. Taxonomy (NCBI): domain Eukaryota; kingdom Metazoa; phylum Chordata; class Aves; order Passeriformes; family Passerellidae; genus Ammospiza; species Ammospiza caudacuta. Next base: position 7,473,582 of record NC_080615.1, read on the forward strand.
TATTTTACTTTTAATCAGTTGTTGAAGCAAAGATGATTTTCCAGCCTTTGCCTGATCTACCTTTGCTTGTTGTGGACATCCTTTGTGGCTCTTTAAATCAGATTTCTTGCATTCCCATGAATCCTGTGGCTTTCAAAATGGAATTTTTAAAAGAGAATAAATGTTCTTTAACCTCCATACAAACATCCACAAGGGCTTTTAATACAATTCAGGTTTTGCTTTTTCAATTTAACTGGTATTAATTTATTTGAGTGCAAATAATAACGAGTTCTGGTGTTCTTGGCGCCACGTGAAAACATCAACTCCACAAATGTGGAGTGGCAGAAATGAACATTTTGGGGAGTTTCTCACCCCCAACTCATAAAGGGCCTCCCTGCAGAATTAGGGTGGGGAAGGATGGTGGTTTCTGGCTCCAGGTTTGGGGGATGGGAAAGAAGAAATTTACTGTAAAAGCTGACAAATATACCTATTCAGAGTTTCCGGTGTAAGTAAGCAGAGTAACCAAAAAAGAAAAAAAAAAATAAAGAGAAAAAAAAAAATTTTTAAAAACCAAAGTCTGCAGATCATATTTCGGTTCCCCCAAGCTGACCTCCAGAAATAAAAATAATGTGAGCACAGCTGCTTTTCCACTGCTCAGGGGCCTGTGGGGTCTGAGCACCACAGACAGACCACAGCAAAATGGCTTTGGGGCTTCAGGGTGCAATTCCTCATCGAGCTGAAGGCACATGGCCAGTTACAAATGTCAGCATTTGGAGGAATAATGACAATTAAAATATCTTTGTAAATGAAGAACATGGATTTAGTCATCCTTATAGAAAGGTTTTAACAAACTATGAAGCTGTCTTGAACCAAGATTCCATTTTATTTTAATTTCGGTCACGAGAGCCCAAGTTCCATTTAGTATATATGAAGGTTTTAACAAACTATGAAGCTGTCTTGAACCAAGATTCCATTTTATTTTAATTTTGGTCACGAGAGCCCAAGTTCCATTCAATAAAATGGAATTAAAGGAGATAAAGGAATACCAACACTGCAATCTCCTGCAATTCCAGGACCACACAACACCCACATGCTGCAGGCACATTTTGATTTTCACCTGCTCTGTGGAGCTGGGGCAGTTTGAGAAATCTCCAGTCGAGGAAGAAGAGAAGGAACCCAAACCCAACCCCTCTGCAATGGTTTCCACATTTCACTGGGGCCCATTTCAAAGCTTTGCACCAGCCCTGCTTTGTGCTCAGCCCCAGGCTCCCTCCATCAACATTATCACCTGATGTATTTGCTAAAAGTCCACAAAAGCCTTGAAGGCTTGTGGGCAATCTTTAAAAGCTGCTGCTGAACACCAGAGCTGCTGGAAAGGCACCAAATGGCTCCAAACATCAAGCGAGAGCAGCAGGGAGATGCTGGATTCCAGACCACGCTGCAGCTCAGCCTGGAAGCACCCAAAAATGTTCCAAGGGATCCGCCACCCTCAATTTATGCAGATACAGGCTGCATAAATACCTCAAAAATATTGATCTGTATCACTGAAGGGGTGTCAGGGACAGCCAAAGGTGATGCAGAGACTCCATCATCAGGAAGGCACAAAAAGCACTTTAGAAATCTACAGTTCTTACAGAAATGATGGTGGATCTAAACCTGATTGCCCTGTAGGAATCTTCTCTCACACTATTGGTGAGCTATGAACAGCACACTCTGGAGAATCATGTCTATAAACGACTGTTACAGAAAGAGAAATAATAATTGTTTTAATTCTTTCTCTGAGCTTTCTCACAGCTTCTCAGGAAAATCCCGGGAGAACCATGTCTGTGTCTGTTCAGAGGAGGTGTGATTACCACAGGAGGGAAAGCACACCAAGACACCACCAAAAATTCAGGCTCCGTCCTCCCCTGCATTTTGGTTTAACCATTGCAGAAACGGGAGGGAGGAGAGGCAGAGCAGCTGCTGGAAGGGTGCGGGCAGCGAAGCGCGGAGAGTTCCAGATCACTGAGCTTCCCCCAGCAGGGCTGTCCCGCACACACTCGCTCACACACACACACACAGGAGCTGCAGCTCGCTCTCAGCCTCCCAGCCCAGGCACTGCAATTTCCCAGCAGGCAGATTTCACTTTGAACCACCCTGCTGGTCCTGCAGCAGCATCCTGCTGTATGGGTGCTATGGCGCCCGATGTCTGTGCTGAGCTCCATGATTTCAGAAGGCTAATAAATTACTTTATTATACTATATTAAACTATATTACGTTATATACACTTACAAGAACTATCACTAACTAACTAACTAGCAAACCCATGACTCCTGCCCTGGAGTCCTGACACACACACACGGATCCAATTTTGGTCAATGAATCCAAAACAGCATCACCGAATCCAAAACAGCATCACCAAATCCCAAACAGCATCACCAAATCCCAAACAGCATCACCGAATCCCAAACAGCATCACCGAATCCCAAACAGCATCACCAAATCCAAAACAGCATCACCGAATCCCAAACAGCATCACCGAATCCAAAACAGCATCACCAAATCCCAAACAGCATCACCAAATCCCAAACAGCATCACCAAATCCCAAACAGCATCACCAAATCCCAAACAGCATCACCGAATCCCAAACAGCATCACCAAATCCAAAACAGCATCACCAAATCCAATCAATCACCTCAGGCAAACAATCTCCAGAACACATTCCACAAATGGGAACAAACACAGCAGCAGCAAATAAGAATTGCTTTGATCATTCTTTTCTCTGCTTTTCTCGGGAGAATCCTGAAAAAGCTAAATCTCTGTTCACAGGGCATGTGACCACACCACTGCTGCCTCTCACAGATTTCTGTGCTCACAACCATGTGATAAAATAATCAATTGATCAGTGTTAACACTGCAAATAGTTTTCCCTTTTTTCCACCTCTCACCCTCCAGTGTAATAAATAATTGAAAAGAAGCCCAATAGTTTCTCTTGTTTGCAGTAACAGCAAAAAGCAATCGCTGACTGCAAACAAGAAAAATTTAGATTTCAATTAGCAAAGCCCCGAGTTAATGGTTTGGACATTGGAGACCAAATCACATTTTTATCAGACACAGTGAACGCTGGCTAATAAAAGAAGAAAGAGGCTTCGTTTCATAGGCTTGTGTGCTTAGACTCAAATCAAAACCTTTTTACCTCCAAACCTGTGGCAAGGGAATCAACATTGGTCATGATCCTGTCCTTATTTCCTGGCTAATTAAAATTTCCCTCAAAAAAACCCAGAGTGATCTTTATCTCTGCTTTGTGGTCAGTCCATTCTTGATTTGACAGAATAGTTTAGATATTAATGCCCAATATCTTCATCTTCAAGTGTTGGAAGATTTTCCAGGAATCAAAGTAGCCTTGGATTCAGGCAAATCTCTGCCCCATGCTTTTCTTGAGGAATGCTTCTAATAACTCTAAAAAGTTATCAAAAAGTTATAACTTTAAAAAGTCCTTTAAAAATATTTCCTTCACACCTAAAGGATCTTAATGAGTGCAGAGCCTATATTTTGTTCCTACACACAGAAGGGATTGCAGATGCACAAATACAGAGTGGATTTTAGATTTTTTCCACTTGGACAGAAACCAAAATCAAGGGGAGACACAAAATGCTGGCTAATCCCTGCTGCTCTGATTATTCTAATTTTAAAAAACCTAAAAACTTTCAAGTGCCAAATGAGAGCTGGATGTTTTGGCCATGTAGTGGTGAGGGCCACTAAAAATTCTCTGTTTCAGAATAAGAGGAGCCCTGGTGCAAAGGGGAAGCTGAGATAGACAGAAAGTGCCTTTAACCTTATATCTCACCCTCAGGTCCTAATTCCTCCCAGCCCATAATACTCTTTCCATTTTAGTAATGCAGCCTTTCCATTTAATTGCTGCTGTGGTCATTCGTAGAGTTTGACACCTGCTCTGCAAAGCATGGATGGGCTCAACTTTTGTGCTATCCCTCTTTCCTGGTGGGGTGTGACCAAAATTAGCGCTCACAAGGTGCAGAATGCTGCAGTTTCACCTCTCAGTCTCATTAGTTGATACTTTCAGGGTTGCTCTGTGCAGCCCCACATCTGTTGTGGGCAGAAAAGGTTTTTTATTCGCTTTAAAAGCGTTTGGGAAGGGATTTGCAGAGGTGTGAATTCACATCTCTCGGTGGTGAAGGGAATCAGAGCAGCTCAATCTCTGCCAGTGACTGCAATGGGAGCTGAGCACCCAAAAAACTTGGGCACAGGCAAAACCAGCACCTAAATAGGAGAGTCCTGAAGAATTAGAGTTAATTAGGCTGGAAAAGACCTTTGAGATCATCAAGCCCAAGCTGGTTCCACACTTTGCAGAACACAACCCATTCGTACGGAAGGAGCGTTCGGGTCAATTTAAAAAATCCACTACGGAGGTCACAACAAAAGCAAATCAAGAGGACAAAGCTGGTGCTGCCCATGAATTCCCCATCCCTGAGGGGCTGCTGGGGCTGCTCCTGTTCAGCAGAATCCTGGGGAGCCCCGACCAGTCACTTCTCCAGGGCCGTGGGAGGGGAGGCTTTCGGGCTGAGCCACCCTTGGGTGCTGAGCGGAACCAGGGCCCCCGTCCTGCAGGGCAGTCACTGTGCTGTGACCTGGAACATTCCCAGCCTGGCCAGGCTCCCTGCCCAGCCAAGGGACCCAGCTTGCCCTGTGGTCCTGCAGAAATGGTCCTGAGGGAGCAGGAAACCACCCTGAGGCGCCCTGAGATGGCCCCAGGTGAGGTCGCACCTGCTGCTGGAGGGAGTTCCTGTGTCACTTCTGGGCTGTCAGAGATTCACAGAATGTTCTCAGCTGGGAAGGACCCTCCAGGATCACCTGTCACAGACACATCTTATGAAAAATCCTTTTGCTGGGATCTTTTCTCCCGAGAAACTGCGAGGCCTCAGAAATGAAATGTAAACAATGGTTATCTGCTGCTGTGGAATGCAACAGGTGAATCTTTGATTGGTCCATGTGGTTGTTTCTAATTAATGGCCAATCACAGTCCAGCTGTTTTGCACTCTCTTGCAGTCTCAAGATTTTATTTTCATTCCTTTCTATTCCTTGCAAGCCTTCTGATGAAATCCTTCTATTCTTTTAGTATAGTTTTAGTATATCATTTTCTTTTAATATAATATATAGCATCAAATAATAAATCAGCCTTCTGAAACATGGAGTCAAGGTTCTCATCTCTCCCCTCATCCTGAGAACACCACCACATTTGGCGACCCCGAGTGAGGAACATTCCCACAATCACCCACTCTGAGGTGAGTGGCCCGTGCAGGGATTGAACCCAAAACCTTGGTGGTGTCAGCAGCAGATGAGTCAAACCTCAGGGTTTCAGTTTGGAAAGTTCCCAGGTCACCTGAGCTGCCTCTGCCTCCATTTCTGCCCCAGAGCAAGGCCACGGGGTGGGGACATCCCTGGGGTCACAGGTGGCCTGGGGCAGGTGGTGCAGGACACGTGAGCTGGTCACAGTGACAGGAAACAGGGGGGACGCCAAGGGGACTCTCAGAGCCGCTGGGAACTGCAGCTTCCACTGAAACCTGAGGGACCTGGCACCTGGTACCTGCCCCGAGCTTGGGGGTCACACAAGGGTCACCCAGGGCTCTCCAGGATTCCCCTCCTTCCTTCAAAGACAGCACGCTGAAATGGCTTGGAAAAGCAGCAGCATCAATCAGATTTCCAGCACTTCCGTGTTAGAAAAGGGAATTGTGATAAAACTATAAAAGGAGGGAGAATCAAGCAAGATTCCAAGCAGAATCATCAATCAGATTTCCAGCAGTTCCATATTAGAAACAGGGGATTCTGACAAAACTACAAAAACAAGGAGATCCAAGCAAGATTCCAAGCAGAATCATCAATCAGATTTCCAGCAGTTCCATATTAGAAACAGGGGATTCTGACAAAACTACAAAAACAAGGAGATCCAAGCAAGATTCCAAGCAGAATCATCAATCAGATTTCCAGCAGTTCCATATTAGAAAAGGGAATTCTGACAGAACTACAAAAGGAGGGAGAATCAAGCAAGATTCCAAGACTGGAAAAGCAGCAGCATCAATCAGATTTCCAACAGTTCCGTGTTAGAAAAAGGAATTCTGACAGAACTACAGAAAGAGGGAGATCCAAGCAAGATTCCAAGCAGAATCATCAATCAGATTTCCAGCAGTTCCATATTAGAAAAAGGAATTCTGACAAAACTACAAAAGGAGGGAGATCCAAGGATGAACAAGCTCAAGGGACACTGGCCAGGAGTTGTCTATAAATTATCATCAGGGAATGACTGACATAATTTGATTTGTAATTCCTGCAAGTGTCAAAGGCAAAAAAGCAAAATAAAAACACCAATTCAGTTCCAAATTTCCTCCTACCCAAAGCATTGTTGCTAGCATTGCTTTGTCACTGCAGGAATAAAAAAACCTGAACCCAAATAAACCATTCAGGGTTAATCCATCTGAGATGGAAGATTAGAATCAGGATTTGGATGTGATCGTCTTGCAGGTTTTTTACATATCTTGTCCTGAAAACTGCTCAAGGTGAAGGGGGGAATACAAACAAAACTTCCCAAATACACATTTGAGCTTCCAAAATGTTCAGCTGAAAAGAAAGAAGGGAAAAAACCAGAGGAAACGGATTTCAAAGCTCACAAAGACACATGGTTGGTTTACTACACGCAGCAGAACAACCTACAAGCTGAGATAAAAGATGAGTAATGTCAGATAAGTCACTGGCAAGGGTTTAAGAAATTAATTTTTCCACTCAGGTGTGCTGAAGCATTCTATGCTAATGGAACAGCAGGGTGAGAGGCAAAGGGTGGCAGCACAGGAGCCAAAATGAGCATCCCCTACTGATGACAAGTGAGATATGGTGGTGATAAGAGTGAGAATGAAAACCTTGCAAGAAGCAAACACCTACCTGGAGCAGGATCAGTAAACTACTCCAGCAAAGGTGGGCCCAGAGGAGTGAAATTATCTTGAAAACAAGAAAACTGATTTCCTGTAAAGTCATATCTGTATTGCCCTCAACTGCTCTGTTCCTTATCTTTTTTAATTAGCTGAAAGAAGTACATATCAAAAAAAAAAAAAAGGCACAGAAATAAGATTTCTCACAGGTTTCACTTTTCAAAAGGAAAATTTTCTGCTACGTAACCACCGTAGCCTTTGATATAATACCTGCATCCTGTTATTGTTTTTATGAATCATAGTCTCCCACTTGATTCATAGTGATGAAAGCCAACAAAGCAGCCCTGAGCTCAGATCCCTGCTGGAAAATGAGCATCATACCTGAGCCCCGGCCTCCCTGGAGCCATCCCTGAGCATCCCCTCCCCTGCCACCCTCTGCTGATTTATCCCTCAGCACCCAGAGGTAGGAGAAGCAAAACCAGAGCTCACTTACATTTTTGCCAGTGCATTCTGTGGTGGGTTGGAGCTTTTCCCCCCTTTCTTGGCTGAGGATAACTGGGCTGTGAGTGTGTGTGTGTGGCTGCTGGGTGGGGATGTGACAAGTGAGGGTCAGGATGTTTCTTTCGGCTTTTTAAAAGCTCAGTGTTCCCGCTGAGCCCGGTGACATCACCACCCCTCCAACCACAGCCACTTCTACATTTTCCCTTTGCTCTCTGCTGCTTCTTCTTCTTCTTCTTCTCCTTCTCCTTCCCCACGCTCAGCAGCTCCTCTGAGGAGATGTTCTGCGTTAAAAAGGTGGCACCAAGATGGGTTTGAACGGCCAGAGGTGGAACCTGCCTCTCCTGGGATTTTCACCTCACATTTGCAAGATCAGGGCGAAAGGTTGGGCAGCAGCAAAGGGTCTTTCAGGAAGGTTTTGGCCTCTTGTGGCACTAAGGATGATTTTTGCTCACGTTCTGCTGCTCTGGATGGCACAAACTCTTGTTTTCAAACAGCCCCCAGGCCACGCCGGCCTGGCCCTTTAAATATGCAACCCTTCTAAAACCCAGAACTGAAGAGTTAGCTCCTGCCTTATGAGAATCTCAACTCCCCAGGGCCACTAAATTTGAACTTGTGAGGAAACACCTGTAAACACTTCAAGCCCCATTAAGCCAGGGCGTCCTTCATTTAAAAAAGAAACTCCCTTTTTTTTTTCTGTTTTGCTTTTATCAAAATACAACACTTCCTACCCAGGGAGAAGCAGCCCTTCCAAAGGAGCCTGCAAAGCTGGAGGAAGGCCACAAAATCCTGGAGAACTCCTTGGCATTAATGACACCATGAACAAAACCCTCTTCCCTCTAAAAATCAGACCCTTGGGATCAAATTTCACAATTAACACTGATTTAGGAGCTTCATTCCCAGAGGAATGTTTGTTGGAGTTGCACAGTGAGGTCAGGATCTTGTTGTTCCCATGTTGCTGTTTAGTTTTAAATCATTCCCCAAAAATTTGCTCTCCCAAATTTCTCTTCCCATAAAAAGAGCAAGGCAGGGTCTGGTGGGTTTTTTTGGCCAGGATTCTGCTGAAGGAATTTTATGTTTTCAGGCGTTTCAGGCAGCTCTTGGGATCAGATCCATTCTGTGTACCATGCCACGACACACCAATCTGCATTTAGTGGGGAAACACAGATTAATCAGATGAATATTTAATTACACTCACTCTACTTCAAAAATTTGTCCAAAACCCAAACAAGAAGCAAACCCCAGAGCAAGTGGAGTGGAAAGAATGAAGGGATGTGCCTGTCTGCCCTCCAGAGCAGCTCTCAGGCACCAGGGCATTGTTCAGCCACATTTTGCATATCTGAATTATTGCTGAGCACCAGCCCCACGCTGGGACATCCTCCCTGCTGCTGAAGTGCTTAGTAACAGCTGATACTGCAAAACCAGCCAGCCAGCCTGGGCCTGAGCTCCCAGCCAGGCCAGCAAAAGCTGGAGATTGGTTTCGCTGCAATTTCAGCCACTCCAGGGCACAAAGGAGCCGTGGGCTCTCCTGCCTGTGAGAAATCCATGTTGTGTTTCTCCCTAACCTAATGAAACTCTGCTTTAGGAAGCTCCTACATAGAATTAAGATAATGCAGCAGCACTATCTCTTCCTGGCAAATTCAAGCTGAAAGGCAGGGCCCTGAAGGAACCCTGAAGGACAGGGCAATGCCAGGGGGAAGCTCTGGAGTTTGGCCGCAGCAAAATTTAGAGGGGTTTGAAGTGTTCTCTGCTGGAATTTTCCTGTGGAAAGCCCTGGATTGTGACAGCACTGGGGCAGAGCAAAGCCCAGGATGGAAAGCTGACCACAGATGCAAGAATATCTTTGTCCCTGTTTCCTTTTGCTTTTCGTGTTTCCTAGTAGTACAATTGTCAGTGAAATCCTTTGTGCTTCACTGTGTGGCTTGTTGGAGGGGTTGCGTGGGGAGAAGAATCTCGTTGACAATATTTGTCAGTGCTGAGCTTTCTGTTCCTGGAATATTCCCTGCCAGGCAGCACAAGGAAATCATCAATTAGCAGGATCAGACCAAACAGAATTGCTCACTCTCAGATTGGTGCATTTATTGCTTTTGCTATTTCCCAGATCACTTTATTTCCCTCCTAGCTGGCCAGAGCCTGAATTCAAGGGCTCAGGCAGACCCTGGGCTGGTTTTTTCACCCTGAGATTTCCCCCTGTGCACACCTGGGTGTGAGGGTGTTCACAGGGGTCTGAGGGTGAGGGAGGAGATGAGGATCTGACTCCATGTTTCAGAAGGCTTGATTTATTATTTAATGATATGTATTATACTAAAACTATACTAAAAGAATAGAAGAAAGGATTTCATCAGCAGGCTGGCTAAGAATAGAATAGGAAGAAATGATAACAAAGGTTTGTGGCTCGGCTCTCTGTCTGAGCCAGCTGGACTGTGATTGGCCATTAATTAGAAACAACCCCATGAGACCAATCCCAGATGCACCTGTTGCATTCCACAGCAGCAGATAACCAGTGTTTGCATTTTGTTCCTGAGGCCTCCCAGCTTCTCAGAAGGAAAAATCCCAAGGGAAGGATTTTCATAAAAGATTTCTGTGCTCACCTGGGCCCTGCAGAGCAGCAGCAGCGCAGGCTGAGTTTGTGCACAGTGGGTCTGAGTGAGCTGAAGGCAGATTGCTTCAGAGCCCAAAGCAAATATACACACTCATAGTAAAAGAATCTATATGTGCTTATCATCCTGCCCTCAACTGGGCTTTAATTGAGCTTAGAAAAGCTGTGGGTAACATTAAATAACTCAGGATTAAACCGGTTTTCAGGGCTTTACATCGATAATTTAAAAATACAGAGCCAGGCAGATAAAGACTTATTGTAATAAACATCTAAAATGAGGAAGTTGCAGAAAAGGGGCACGTTTTCCTCAGATAAAACTGTTTTGGTGGCTGATAATCATCCATTTCCATATTTTACACATGGTTTCTAGATTAACTTTTGAAGTGCTTAACAAAGAATCGCTCTCCAAAATGTAACTTCAATTGTACATTAAGATATGGAGGGCCACATCACCCCACACCAAGCAAAGTAAAAATATGGATTTTTCCACATTTAATGCATTTTATAAATGCAATTTAGTTAAGCACCATTTATTTATGAGGTGCAAAGGAAGAAATAAAAGTAGAGAGAAAGATCAAAAGCATCATATTTGCCTTTTCCTCTGAAAACTGCAATTCATGATTCAGGTTTATAAATGTGAATGTAACAATTATAAGCTATCAACTTTAGGTCTATAAATAAGTCTGGAGCCTCAAAACTGTTGCAGACCATCCATCCTTCCCTTTTTTTCATGGCAAACCCTCCCTGCAGCCCCCATCCCTCCTGCCACTGCCTCTCCTCAGCACAGCAGTGCAGATGGAGGCTGAAGTCACGGAGAGAAAACAGATTTTTGGTGATTTTTGCATCTAAGCTCTCTGCAAAAAAACGTGTTTATCCTCTGAGCTGATGCTGCTCTTAAGGGGAACTAAAACCAAGAGCTGGCCCTGCTCAGTCTGGTCTGGCCCTGCAAGAATCGTGAGTGACAAACAGAAATACCCAATGATTTTCTGCCAATCTGAACCTGAGCTTTAATTCACTCCCTCACCTCTCTGATGTTGTCTCAGCAGCCCAGCTCCAGGGAATCAGTGATTTTCTCCCCAAGGTGGATTAATGCTGTTGACAGAAGTGTTGGGTTTTGTTGTTGTTGTGGGGTGTGGGGTTTATTCTCCTTTGTTTTTACACAAGTCAATATTAACATTTCAATCCTCATGAGAGGTAGGAGTATATGAGGAGCAGTTTGATATTTCAGAAAGCTTTGTGGTCTGCAAGCACAAACATTTACCTTTGAGAACAAAACCTAAATTAATAAATGGATCTTTGGATGGGTTTAGGGGACAGCCATGCCTAGAACAGGTTCTCATGCTCCTTCCCTAAACAAGAGAGAGAATGGAGGAAATGGAAACCTGAGTCTCATTTAAGGCAACAAAATCTGACATAAGGCTGGGAAGGATTTGTTATTTCAGATCACAAGTTCTACAATCTGTGTCTTTACTTTGTAGCTTGATATTGAAAGGGAAAATACTGCAGGGAAGCGCCCAGAGGCAGAGCCCAGAGAGGCTGGATGGGCTCCAGGCAGTGATGGGAATCCATGCCCTGATTTAGGAACATCACTGTGCCCTGGTGTGTGATTACCAACCTGAGCAAAGCCCAAATCCCAGCCCTCAGCTCTCCTGGCAGGACTGACCCACTCTGGAATGTCTGAGGTGATCAAACAGCAAAATTGCTTTGCTCAAAGTCACCCAAGAAATCTGTACTAGGGCCAGGAGCTGAGGCTGAATTCTGAGGGAGCCCTGTGAGCAAGGTCCTGCTGATCCTGAGCTTCCCAAGAAGTGCATCACCCCTTTTTCAGTCCCATAATTAACACTGAAACGAGCGTGGTGCAACAAACTCAATTTTGTTGGGTTTTTTCCTTCTTCTTCTTCTTCTTTCGTTTTTTAATATCGATATCAGCCTCACACCTCCCACTGCGCCCTCTGAAACGAGTTCTGATTCATCCCTCAGCCCTGATAAGGAACAAATGATGCAGCCCTGGGGTGTGCTCAGCACTGGAGATGAAATCCTGGGGCAGAATAAAGCCCCAGAGCCCTCTCAGGCAGCCAGGAGCTGATCCAGGTCCCCTCCAGGGTCATCACGTGGATCTTTTCACACAATTCATTATCCCTCACGTCAGGCAAAAAGGGAATAATATGAATTTTTGAGGGGGAAACCCTTCAGAACTCTTCCTGAGTGAAGATATTTTTAAACATCCTCAAGAAAATTCAGAGCAAAAATTCTGGAGTAAAAAGTTCTGGAGAAAAGAGAAAATAAAATAAATCCAACTCAACCATATTTGTCTGCACTCAGAGAGGTGAGAATTTCCCATCAGCGAGTACTTGAGGGGTTTATAACACACACCAAGAACTAGAAGAGATTTTCCCAGGATTTTTTATCCTTAGGAAATGATCTGGTCCATCCCTGAGCTCCAAGATGCCACCAGTTCTCCCCCTGCAAAAAACCCAGATGGACACAGAGCCACCCCAGCACTTCTTAAGGATTTAAGAACATAGAAATATTTAAGAGTATAGAAATATTTAAGAATATAGAAATATTTAAGAAGATAGAAATATTTAAGAATATTTAAGTATTTAAGGGGGTGACTGCTTCACCCTCTCCTAAAAAGCCCAGATGGACACAGAAGCACCCCAGCACTTGTTAAAGATTCAAGAACATACAAATACTTAAGAACATAGAAATATTTAAGAACGTAGAAATATTTAAGAATATAGAAATATTTAAGAAGATAGAAATATTTAAGAAGATAGGAATATTTAAGAAGATAGGAATATTTCTGATGCTGTTTATTGTGATCTGCCTTTGCCTCTCCCCTCCTGCTGCTCCCACAGCCCAAGCCCAGCGCGGCCTCAGGGCTCTGTCAAAATGAATTTTGTGATTCCCTCAGAGATTCCTAAAGCACCTGGGCTGCAAGGAGAAGGGGCAGCAGCATCTCTGTGACTTCCCCACCTACAGCAGCATCCCCCTGGTGCTTTTCTGGCCTCCAGAGCCTCGCTCAGCACCACACACAGGGCAGAGCCCCCATCCCAAACCATCTGCTGGGAAATCACGGGCGCAGAGCCGCCCCCAAACCAAACAGAAATGACAGAAATCAATCACAAACCACTCACTGAGGGAAAGCAGGGTTAAAGCTGTCACTGAAAGGCTCAGGGAGCTGCCAGGGTTAGCCCAGGTGGGAAATAAACCCAGCCCAAAGTTCCACCTTCCCTCTGGGCTCGCAGACTTTGCCCGCCCTGCACTGAATGAACAGAAGATTTTTTTTGCCCAAAAAAGCTTTGCTGCCTCTTTGCTGAGTCTGCCAAACCCAGCAGGATTTTAAGGGGTTTTTAAGAGGTTTTTAATGGCCTCTTTCTCCTCCCAGAGCAGAAGTGAAGGGCAGGGAAGGTGTAACACGAGCTCAGGGCTGCTTCTCACGCCCTACATTCACCGTTCGCAGAAGAGGCTTTCATTCCCAATTCCTGTTACTGCTGACACCAATTTACCTTCTGAGAACAGCACCTTTGACTGGAGCACACCAAGGCAAGGCCTGGGAGGTGTTTTAGAGCTCACACTCTGCGTGCTCAGCTCACAAACCCATCCCAAACCCTTCCAGAAAAGCCACATTCAGCCGAGCCCTGTGCCCAGCTCAGCACAGCAACCCAGGGGCTCCAGCACCTCCTTCCACACTCAGATATTGGCCCAGGCTTGCTAAAACTGGCTCAGGCTTGCCAAAACTGGCCCAGGCTTGCCAAAATCAGGGCAAAAGCAAAATCAGGGCAAAAGCAAAATCAGGGTGAAAGGTTGGGCAGCAGCAAAGGGTCTTTCAGGAAGGCTTTGACCTCTTGTGGCACTAAGGATGATTTTTGCTCACGTTCTGCTGCTCTGGATGGCACAAACTCTTGTTTTCACACAGCCCCCAGGCCTTGCCAGCCTGGCCCTTTAAACACCCAGCATTTCCTCAAGCCAAAGTTGTGATATTTCACTATCAGGTCAGAAAATCAAACTGCTTCGTTTAGCACACGAGCATTGACTCTGCCACCAAGGCAAAAGTTCAAACCCACACTGAGCCACGAGCAGAGCCAAATCCCCTTTGTCTGGCACCCTCTGGAAAGCAATCACGCTGAGAGCACCCTCTGAGCACGAGAGTTTCGAGGGGGGACAGGACCCAGCAGCTTTGGCAGCATCCCCTGCCTGCCTTGCCCCAAATCCCTGCAGAGGGTGGGCAGAGAGCGGCAGAGAACAATAGCGAGCCCAGAGTGTACACAGCAGCTCCCCTGCTTTCATTTGCTTTTCTGTGGTCTCCTCCAAGGCTCTGGGAAAGCCCCCTGAGGGTGCAGCTGCTGCTGGAAGCTCGGGAGGTTTACTTTTCCCAGGACACGAGGGGTGTGAGGGCTTGGACAGCTCTGCCTGTGGGGCTGGGCCCAGGGCTCAGCTCATCTCTGCTCCCAGATCGATCCTCTGCTCGGGCCATTAGGAGTTGGGGGAGAGGGGAAAGAGGAAAAGTTTTGTGTGTTTACTCACTGCATCGTGTTTTACTCACTCCATTGTGTTTTACTCACTCCATTTTTGTTTTACTCTTTCCATTGTGTTTTACTCACTCCATTGTGTTTTACTCACTCCATCGTGTTTTACTCATTCCATTTTTGTTTTACTCTTTCCATTGTGTTTTACTCACTCCATTTGTGTTTTACTCCATTGTATTTTACTTACTCCATTGTATTTTATTTACTCCATCGTGTTTTACTCACTCCATTGTGTTGTACTCCATTGTATTTTACTCACTCCATTGTATTTTACTCACTCCATTGTGTTGTACTCCATTGTATTTTACTCATTCCATTGTGTTGTACTCTTTCCATTGTGTTTTACCCACTCCATTTGTGTTTTACCCACTCCATTGTGTTTTACTCCATTGTATTTTACTCACTCCATTGTGTTGTACTCCATTGTACATTATTTATTTGCAGTATTATTTACAGTATTTATTTACTCCATTGTATGTTATTTACTCCATCGTGTTTTACTCACTCCATTTGTGTTTTATTCACTCCATTGTGTTTTACTCCATTGTATTTTATTCACTCCACTGTGTTGTACTCCATTGTATTTTATTTACTCCATTGTATTTTACTCACTCCATTTTGTTTTACTCACTCCATTGTACTTTATTCACTCCATTTGTGTTTTACTCACTCCATCGTGTTTTACTCCATTGTATTTTACTTACCCCATTGTATTTTACTCACTCCATGGTACTTTACTCACTCCATTCTGCTTTACTCTTTCTATTTTGCTCACTCCATTGTGTTTTACTCACTCCATTGTATTTTACTCACCCCATTTGTATTTTACTCACTCCATCGTGTTTTACTCACTCCATGGTGTTCCCTTCCATTTCTGCTGTTACTGCAGCAATATTTGATCAAACCAGCAAATTCCTGGCATCAAAAAGCAGCCACAGCCCCTCCACTCACCTTCTCTGCCCCGCAATAGCCAGAGACAGAAGGGCATGAGGAAAAGGGCATTTTGGTGTTTGACACAGCTCCTGCTCTGAGGAGAAAGTCTCAGCTCCCTTTCAGGGTGGAATGTGATCTGCAGCTCCTGCAGGGCAAAGCTTCCAGCTCAGCCCAGCCTTGGTGCAGAGGTGTTCAACAGCATTTAAAGCACCCAACTCGATTTTCTGCCACAAAAAAACCCCTGGGACACCGAACCCACACCCAGCACTGAGCCGGAGCATCCCCGTGACCCCAGCGAGAGCCTCCTCCTCCTCCTCATCCTCCTCACCGTCATTGTCCCCAAACTCCAGCACACACAATAAAAAACTCCAAATGAAAAATAACAAACTCCAAAGCTCAAGCAAAAGCCATAATCTAGCTAAAACCAGAAGTTTGGCAGTCAGCATTTATATATTTATATATAAATTTATTTCTCTTAAAGGAATTGCATTCCTTGGGTGAAGCTGCCACCTGCTGGTCCCCTCCCTGCTGCTGCTGATTAAGTTGTAAAATCAGGGGGAAAGCTCAAAAAAATAAATTAGAAACAACCTCGTTCCCCCTCATTCCATGCAGTAAATCATGATTTTAAAAAAGGAGAGTGCAAGAATGGGAAAGCTGTGATGTAAGAGCAGCATCCCGGGGCAAACAGAGAATTCTGCTCTGGTTTTTGCTCAGGACTCACGGGCAGATTTATCACACATTGTATAAAATACCCCACAAAGCAGAAATTCCGTCTGCAGACAGGAATTTTCTTTTAGCCAGCTCTGCCTGCAAACCTTTTCTTTAACCCAAATTAATTAAAAAAAAAAAAAAAAAAAAAAAAAGGAGATCTAAACCACAGATGTTTAAAAGTTTCATCATCATGGCAGTAACATCAGCAGCAAGGAATGTATTTGAGAAAAATGTTCAAACCAGACATTCCCATTTAAAACTCTGATTGCTCCCTAACCATCCTTTCTACAGATTTTTGGATAACCTTGCAGTGCAGAGAGAGATAAGGGTGTTTTTTTCTACTCCAGATGCACAAAAATGATAAAAATAAAGGGGAAAAAATAAAGGTTTTCCCTCTGGAGGACTCAGCTGTGAAAATTCCTCACTCTCAGTGTCTGGAGCTCCCACTGGGTGAATTTCAATTGTGTTTAATCAAGGCAGAGAAACCAGCTAGAACTGAGCTGGATGATTCTGCTGCAAGAACCAATGAAGGCATTTAATTTTCCATTTAATTCTCCCCTTTGTTCGCCTGTCAACAGCTCTGCACACTCTGCAGTTATTTATTTTCCACACAATTTCACCTCTGAGGGTGCTGCGAGCCAGGGAAAGACTAATGAGGGGAGTCTGGCCTCAGGAATCCTCACCTGCAACGTGAGCTGGGGCTGCCACGACTCATTCAGCTCCTGCTCTACTTCCTGCAACCCTGGGTGACCCAAACCTCCAAAAAAAATCAGAATAAATTCGATTATTACACTCAGTGTGAGGTGTAAATGAGCATTTAGCTGTGGCTATCACAGTTAAATGCTCATTTGCGCTCTCAGGTGGGATTTTTGTTGGAATGCACAAGTTCTGCAAGGAGAATTTGGGGATTTCCCTTCACGCAAAATGCTGAATGAGTAAAAAACCCAACGAAACAAGACTGGAACAAACCTGGTTTGAATGATTTCTTTTATTTTTTCCCCACTAGAAAACATCACTTCTAGCAACGAACCCACAAATTGCAGGAATCCCTTCTGCCTTTCATGCTCAAGAACGTGTCAGATTTACAGGGACACCAGAAAATGATGGGAAATCACAGTGCCCATGGGCAAAAGTGGAAATAAATTCTGCAGGAATTAAAAATGAGGGGTTTTCCTTCTAATTCAGTCCCTGAAAAGTACCAAAACCCAATGAAAATCCCAGATCTCCCCTGGAACCCAGATTTTTTCCGGATGATGCTACTTTTACACCAGCACTGGTTGTAACTGCAAATGTCACATTTTGGGAGACCTAAACCCAAATATTAAGACATTTTTGTGGTTGCTTTTGGAGTATTTTTCTTTTCCTATTAAACAAGGCTGGGTGACTTCCAAAAAGAGGATTTTAAGGTGGTTTTCTCTTCATAGAAGGGCAGAATTTTCTTATGCGGTCAGAGCTCCCCGTGGTTTGGATCACACCTTAAACAATGTTAAATTTCATTTATTCCCTCCCAATTGCAGGCAGTGAGGTCAAGTGCATCACGGGTGTGGCCAGGTGAATAAATTGAGGGAAAAAAAGAGATTTTTTGGGGAGAATTTGCCAAGAACACCAATTTTCCTCAGCTGCAGAGAGGCTGGAGCAGAGCGGCCTTTCCTCACATGGAAAAGGGAAAAATCCCCTAAATCTGGACAGGCAGCAAAAGGAACTTTGCCTTTTTCCAGCAATAATTCATTTATCTGCAGCCTGTGGAAGGTGCAAGGTCAGGGTGCTGATATCTGCGTTCTGCTGAGGGCTCTCCAAAATTTGCATGGAGTTTTCTGCTCTGATAACATCAGAGGAAAAAAAAAAAAACAAAACACAAAACCAACACAAAACAAATCAGATTGTGCTGCTTCAACCATCACTTGCTGCAAGCGAGGCAAACGTGGAATTTCCCTGCGAAATCTCTCGATATTGTAAAAATATTGTGACTCATTTATTCTGATGTTTCCTGTTCAGAAGCTTCTAAATGAAACTTGGGGAGCCAATACCCAAATGAGCTGAGGTGCTGAGTGTTTTCATCTGAGGAGAAATGTTGTTTCTCAGTTTCCCTCCCAAGCTTTGTCAACACTCAATGGATTTTCTCGGCGGCCGCAGCAAATGGAACATTTCAGGTTTTCCAGTCAGGCAGAAAGAGCCAAAGCACAGCAACAAATCCCATCCTGCCATTAAACCACTGAATGCTCAGAAAATGAATGAGCTTCTTGATTTTTCTGTCTGAAAAAAACACAACAAAAAAAAAAAAACCCAATTCAAATAAGCCAAATAAAGCCAACCAAACCCAAATTCACAGAGCATCCAGGTCAGGGCTCAGGGATGAAAGGTCCCTGCTGTTCCCACCCAATTTTTGTAATATTGCTAAATTTCTCAATATTTTCCAAATTTATGGCCGTTTTTCTGTTTTATGGCCGTTTTTCTGTTTATGGACGTTTTTCTGTCTTATGGACGTTTTTCTGTTTATGGACGTTTTTCTGTTTTATGGAAGTTTTTCTGTCTTATGGCCGTTTTTCTGTTTATGGACGTTTTTCTGTCTTATGGCCGTTTTTCTGTTTATGGACGTTTTTCTGTTTTATGGCCGTTTTTCTGTTTTATGGACGTTTTTCTGTCTTACGGACGTTTTTCTGTTTTATGGGGACCGTTCCTTTTTCCCGACCCTTTGGATGTGGCTGCAGGCAGGAGCAGCTCCTGACTCACCCCGAATTCCACTTGTCCTGCAGGAAAAGTTGGATTTGCTCAATCAGGAGCAAATTCCCAACTCTCTGAGAGAAGAGGGTGAAAAACTGAAATATCTCTGTGCTACTTCATCGCCAGGAATTTTCTTTTTTTCCCTCCTTCCCCGCGCCCCTTGCAACTGTTTTGGTTTATTTTCAAATTTTTGACATTTAACATTTATCTTCAAGAAGCAGCACCTGCAATGGAGTGGGTGAGAGTATTTCTGTAATTAATTTATTTTTTTAAAAAAGGCAAATCCAAGGACTTCAGCTGCTGGGAAGGACTTGCAAATACCAGCTCGAGTGTGTTTGAGGTTTAAAAGTTGATTACAAATATGAGAAACACTGAGATTTATTTAATCCGGCCAATCTCAAGGCAGGACTAATTAATTTGGTGATTCTCCACTGGATCATAACAATGAAATTATTTGCATTAAATATAAAAATTATTTATATTAAATATAAAAATTATTCGTATTTAATATAAATATTTTAATATTAAAAATTTTTATTTTAATTAAAATTATATTAAATATAAGATATAAATTTAAATTAATTGAATTCAATCAATTCAATTCAAATCAATAATTGTAATACTATAATATAAATATAGACAATTCAAGGCAATTGTTGAGGATCAGATTGGGGATTTTTAAATATTTAAGATATTGATATGTATTATGGCCTTGTTTTCCATGTCTGAATATCCCTGCAAATGGATATATATATATATTATAGTGCTACAATTATTGAATTGAATTGAATTGAATTGAATTAATTTAAATTTATAGCCTATATTTAATATAGGTAATTTTAAAATAATACAATTATTTATATTAAATATAAAGTATAAATTTAAATTAATTAAAGTCAATAAATTCAATTCAATTCAATTCAATAATCATGATGTTATAAATATAGGCAATTCGAGGCAATTGTTGAGGATCAGATTGGAGATTTTTAAATATTTAAGATTTTTATATGTATTATGGAATTGTTTTCTATGTCTGGCCATCCCTGCAAATGGAACCTCCCATCCCTGCACTATATTTATATATATATATATCTATATATATATAGATAGATATAGATATAGATATAGATATAGATATAGATATACATACACTTATCTATATTATAGTGTTACAATTATGGAATAGATTTTAATTGATTGAATTTAATTAATTTCGATTTATAGCTTATCTTTAATCTAGATAATTTTAAAATAATACAATTATTCATATTAAATATAAACTATAAATTTAAATCAATTCAATGATCGTAATGCTATAACACAAATGTAGGCAATTCAAGGCAATTGTTGAGGACCAGACTGGGGATTTTTAAATATTTAAGATTTTTATATGTATTATGGTATTGTTTTGCATGTCTGGCCATCGCTGCAAATGGAACCTCCCATCCCTGCACTATATTTTTATACATATATATAGATAGATAGATATAGATATAGATATAGATATAGATATAGATATAGATATAGATATAGATATACATACACTTATCTATATTATAGTGTTACAATTATGGAATAGATTTTAATTGGTTGAATTTAATTAATTTCAATTTATATATATATATAGATAGATAGATAGATAGATAGATATATATAGATATAGATATAGATATAGATATAGATATAGATATAGATATAGATATAGATATACATACACTTATCTATATTATAGTGTTACAATTATGGAATAGATTTTAATTGATTGAATTTAATTAATTTCGATTTATAGCTTATCTTTAATCTAGATAATTTTAAAATAATGCAATTATTCATGTTAAATATAAACTATAAATTTAAATCAATTCAATGATCGCAATGCTATAACACAAATGTAGGCAATTCAAGGCATTTGTTGTGGTCAGACTGGGGATTTTTAAATATTTAAGATTTTTATATGTATTATGGTATTGTTTTGCATGTCTGGCCATCGCTGCAGATGGAACCTCTCTAGAAACCCACAGAAATTTTAAATTCGGGTTTGGCTCAGGAGCAGTGGAAGAGCTCAGAAGTCCCTCAGTGAGCTCTGCTGACTTCAGCATTTCCTGCCTGCCCGCGGAGAGGAAATGCAAATTCAGCTGGGGTTGCACAGGGCAGCAGCTTCTCTCTGAAATGATTTCCACGAATGCAGAGTCATGAAAAGCTGTCACCCCCTCAGGTGACATCTCCCAGCACCGTGACCTGACGGGGAGAAAAAACACCAGGTGGAGTTTTTTTAAATCATTTCTACATCAAAATAGGGGGAAACAAATCAGGGGGGAAAAACCCCCAAATATTTGAGGGTTCTTCTCACCTGGTTCTGCCCCTTACCCAGAGATCTGAAAACTTCCTCCAGAAAATTCCATTCAGCACAAAACTCAGAGCATCCCCCACTCACTGGAGCTCGTGTTGAACACTAGAAAAAACCTTTAGGTTTTGGTGGTTCTTAGGCGTAAATCCCACATAAAACTTGACCTGGAGCAGGCCAGAATTGGGGTGGGAAGGGATGGGAAGGGACTGGGGGACAATCCCAATGTTCCTGGGGTCTCTGCTCTCCCTTCTGGCTTTGTCCCAGGAATTTGCTGCTCCTTCAGCTCTGATTTTTTGTCCTGGAATCACAGGAATGATAACAAAGAACTCGCATATTTAACCTGGCAATTGGTATTTCCCTCACTGGGTAAATATTGAATTCTTTGCTGTTTTTTTTTTTTTTTTTAGCCAAGATCCCCCTTGTGTGAGCTGTGTTTTCCATCAGCCTCTTAACCCTGGATAAAGAGGAGCAAATTCCAAGCAACACCTGTATTTTTGCATTTTTCTCATTTCCCTACCCAAACTCACCCTCTGCCAGCTGCAAATCCGAGAAAATTGCATCATCCTTCACCTCAGCTGAATGAAAAATATCATTTTTTGGGAACAAGGTGCTGCTTCCTGCAGGAATTCAGCTCTCAGTCCATGAATTGGCTGAGTTTGCAAAGCCCTGCTGGAATCAGTGATTCCCGAATTTTAACAGCTCAGTGGCTTGAAGTGAAAGTTAGGAACCCTTTTTATGAGAATGAAACTTTTTTGAGGGGGGAAGTGTATTTTTTATAGGTATTTCCGCCCTCTTTTTCCATCCACACTTTTTAAAATGGGTGTTTCCAGCCTCCGGCCAGCACGGCCCTAAAAACCTCAGGGATTTTAGGGCAGATTCCAAGCAACACCTGGAATTTTTGCATTTTTCTCGTTCCCCTACCCAAACTCACCCTCTCCCAGAAAATTGCATCACCCTTCACCTCAGCTGCATGATAAATGTCATTTTTTGGGAACAAGGTGCTGCTTCCTGCAGGAATTCAGCACTCAGTCCATGAATTGGCTGAGTTTGCAGAGCCCTGCTGGAATCAGTGATTCCTGAATTTTAACAGATCTGTAGTTTGAAGGGAGAGTCAGGAATCTTTTCTATGAGAATGAAACTTTTCTTTGGGGGGTATTTTTTATGGATATTTCCATCTTCTTATTCCACCCACACTTTTTTAAATGGGTCTTTCCATCCTCTGGCCAGCACAGCTCTAAAAACCTCAGGTTTTCAGGATTGTGTTCCCATTTTTCTGTGCCTCAGCTAAAAGGATTTTGCTATAAAAATTTAAAATCTCTGATGTTAAAGAGTTAAATCTTTCAGAGGCAGGAATTTTAGGGATCTAGCAGAAGGAAGTGGCGCTGAATTTCCCCGGCAAGGAAGGATGAGCTGCAGCTTTGTAGCCATGGAGAAATTAGGTCAGACTGCAGAAGACACAGAATGATTTATGCTAATGAAATATTAACTCCCAGCAAGGAGGGGAAGCTGTTGGCGCTTTCATGGGAACTGAGTGCTCGAGAAGAATAAAAATAATAATAATATTAAAAAAAAACAAACACGTGGCAAGAAACCAACCCAAACAATGCCCAGGTTGGACTGGTTTGGGCAGAGAGGCTGATCCTCAAAAGCTGCCAGAGCCATCATTTATTTGTTCATGGTTCAGGCAAATGAAAGCAAGAATAATCCCAAGGAAATCTCTCCTGTGGCAAAACAACACGATTTCTCTAAAATATATCTGTTTAATATAGCAGTCTGGCTTTGGTGAGATGTTTCTCCTCAAATTTTGTGCCTCAGCTCAATGGAACAAAGGCCTGGCTTTTAAAATTCTGTTACAGCCCTTGGAGACTCATTGATCCCCCTACAAAGGAATTTAATGCCTCTGAATACATTTCTCAGCCTTGCTGATTAACAGGATGTTCTTCCTTATTTTGAGGTAAATATCAGCTGTCACAATTTCCAAAGAAAACCAAAAAGGCAATAAAATACGCATCATTTAACAAATCAAATAGCCCAGCAAGCTCAGGAGTTTTACAGGGTTGGTTTGCAGGGTTCTGCTCTTATTCAGAGTTATTATGCAAATATCAAATTTCAGAATTAAGAGTTAATTTGGGGTATCATTAATTTGAGTATTGACCATAAGAGGAGGGATTTTTTTTCAGAATCCCAAGAAATTCCATTTCTACAGAAATTTTTTTGGGGGTTTGCTTCGTGTTTCTCTTGAAATCAAAATTATTTATCCATTCCAAGCGACCCTTTGAGGTTGAGGATATAGAATAACAATATTTTCACTCCTTTTTCAGGCAAAGTGCAATAACTTTCCAAGCAACGACAACAATCCTGACCTTTCCCATCCCTGCAGGAGCAGCTTTGGGGACCCCTCACCTGTTTTTCCCCACAAATCTCCAAATTTTATTTTCTGTGGCTTTTTCCTGTCCCCACATCCAACCACACACAGAATAAGCAGCATTTTATGCCTCAATAAAGTAATTTTTCCCCCATTTTTCTGCAGCCATGGAGTGACCTCAGTGGGAGTTGTTTCCCTGATGCTGAAGGAATTTGGATGGAGGCCACGGGCAGTGAAATCAAATCTGGGTGGATGGGAAAGGGCTCTGAAACCTGAGCCCAGATTAAACCCCATTGTTGTTTGTGACTTTCAGAGGACTCACATGGATTTAGGGCCTTTATTTTCTTCTCCCCACTTGTGTATGGCTTTAATTATTAACCCCAAATAAGCAAATTTTCCTGCTGCCAGCTTTAATGCAGAGCAGGTGCAATTTGGCCCATCTCAATTCTGGTTTTATTCAGCTGCCCTGGCTGAGGATCAGGCTCCAGACTCCTAAAAATGCAGGTTTTTATGAACATTGCAGGGTTTTAGGAACATTGCAGGGTTTTAGGAACATTGCAGGTATTTAGGAACATTGCAGGGTTTTAGGAACATTGCAGGTATTTGGGAACATTGCAGGTATTTGGGAACATTGCAGGTATTTAGGAACATTGCAGGTTTTTAGGGACATTGCAGGTATTTAGAGACATTGCAGATATTTAGGAACATTGCAGGTATTTAGGGACATTGCAGGTTTTTAGGAACATTGCAGGTTTTTAGGAACATTGCAGATATTTAGGGACATTGCAGGTATTTAGGAACATTGCAGGTATTTAGGGACATTGCAGGTATTTAGGGACATTGCAGGTTTTTAGGAACATTGCAGATATTTAGGAACATTTCAGGTTTTTAGGAACACTGCAGATATTTAGGGACATTGCAGGTTTTTAGGAACATTGCAGGTATTTAGGAACATTGCAGGTTTTTAGGGACATTGCAGGTATTTAGGAACATTGCAGGTTTTTAGGAACATTGCAGGTTTTTAGGGACATTGCAGGTATTTAGGAACATTGCAGGGTTTTAGGAACATTGCAGGTTTTTAGGGACATTGCTTACATGCATTTCTGCTTTGGGATGAGAGATTTGCTGAGGGTTTGGCTGTAGAAACAGAAAATTTCTAGCAAACACCATCAGTGATTTTTAAAGTGGCTCAAATCCCCTTCAAAAAGGAAATTCAGCACCAAGGGACTGAATTATACAGAAATAAAATTGTGAATACTTGAAATATTTCCCTCACAGCTCAGTGTGGAAGCCCTGCTTTAATCTGGGCACTTTGGAGCCTATATTTAATATAAATATTAAATTCAACCTAAATTTATAACTTTGATTATATAGTTATAAATTATATTTATATTATTAAATTTAATTAAATTTATTAAATTTAAATAATTTAAATTTATAGCTTATATTTAACATAAATAATTTGCATTTCATTGTGATGATCCAGTGGAGAATCACCAATTTTTTTCTTCCTGCCAGACCTGGGTCCCTGTGAAATGCTCAGATTTTCAGGCAGCAAATCTCTGGAGAGCAAAACTGATACCAGCTCCATTCCCAAAGCTGCTGCACCAGGGAATTCCATGGAATATTTGGGAATTATTCTGTGGAATATTTGGGAACCACCCAGTGGAATATTTAAGAACTGTTCAGTCAAATATTTGGGAATTATTCAGTGGAATAGTTTGGAATTATTCAGTGGAATAGTTTGGAATTATTCAGTGGAATATTTGGGAATTATTGAGTGGAATATTTGGAAACTATTCCATGGAATATTTGGGAACTATTCCATGGAATATTTGGGAATTATTCAGTGGAATATTTGGGAACTATTTAATGGAACATTTGGGAACTAGTCAGTGGAATATTTGGGAACTATTCCATGGAATATTTGGGAACTATTCAATTGAATATTTAGGAAGAATTCCATGGAATATTCGGGAACTATTCCATGGAATATTTGGGAACTATTCGATTGATTGAATATTTAGGAAGAATTCCATGGAATATTCGGGAACTATTCCATGGAATATTTGGGAACTATTCCGTGGAATATTTAGGAACAATTCAGTGGAATATTTCCCAAATATCTGGGAATATTTGGGACTCCCAGGTACAAAAAGGTGTGAGGGCCCCAGCTCAGACTGCACCAGCTTGTGGTTAATGTCAGGCCAGCCCTGAAATTCCTGATTTAAGAGATGATGATGATGATGATGATGATGATGATGATTATGATTATTATTAATAATAATAATAATAATAATCATCATCATCATCATTGGTTTGGTGCCTAATAATAATAATGGGAAAATTCAAGGGTTTGGGGCCCAAATTCCCCATTTTGCCCACGTGCAAAACCTCAGTTGAAGCAAGAAAAGCTCTTTGAGGCCCTGAAGAGAGGAGCAGCTGCCGAGTGCTGCAGGAATTCAGAGGTGAGGAGACATTTCTTGTGCAAGAGCTGCAAGGAGCCTGTTTGGCCTGGCTGCAGGCCAGGGCATTGTGAGGCAGCAGCAAAGCACAGAAATGATCCTTTAAAACAGCCAGCTGTAAATGGAGAAGCTCAAGCAGCCAGACTCCAGAAAAAATAAAGTGGTTTTGTGGCTTCTGCTCTCAAAATGTTAACCCTGAGCATCCTAAATTTGAGTTTATCCTCTGCTGGGCCTGGAATAGGCATCGGCTTTGCTGAAAGTGGGATTTGGTGTGGATAGATGGAAATTAAATTACCTGGTGAGCTGCAGGGACACAAAAAGGGGAATTTCCTGTGCCACAGGGCCTGGTGTGTTCTACATTTCTCTGATTTAAATTCCACCTTTTATGAGTCCTTTGAGCCCTCACCTGAGCTTTGCTAAACCCAGCTCTGTCCTTTCCTCCCTCTTTTGTGCCAGCTCCCAGTGGAGCTGTCAGAAACCAACACAAACGTCTGAGACATCAGCTTTGCAAGGAGGGAAAAGCATTAAAAATGCAATTTCTGCACGTGTTGAACCACAGGGAAGCCCTCACACACCATCCTCAAACATCAGATTTGTTCCAACATTAAATTTCCACTCCCTCTCCTATTTCCCTTTTTGCTGTCCTTGTTTGGATTCTGACGAGGGTTTTTTTGGTCTGATCCCCAGCACCATCTAGTGACACAACCCGGGATAGAAACACATTTTATATTTCTACTTTATCTTCCTCTCGATTTTCTTGACCTCATTTTGCTTTCCACTCATCAAAAATTAAAATTCAGTTTCATTTTTACAAAACGTCTCAAACCTAATTATTGCAATTTTCCCCTCTGCTTTCTGCTCCAATCTCCAAATAACCCAAATAACAGCACAGAAATTTCCAAACCATTTCAGGTAGCCTAAAAAAAAATCTGCATTTCAGAAGGAATAGCAAGTGCTGAGCTTGGAAATGCTTTCCCCCTGGTGCCCTGGAGCTGCAGTTGGTGCCAGCACTCCCCAGCTGAAGATTTTTGTTTGAAAGATGAACCAGCAGTGCCTTTCAGAGTCTGCAAATATAAATTAACGTTTATTTCAATCTCTTCAGTGCCCACACAAATGGATGTGGCCAATTCCTCGGCACTAATGTCTGGCTTTCACCTCAAGAGCAAAACCCCAAGAAGCCCCATGGGTTCAATTCCCATTTTTTTCTGTCTGCCTCCCTGCAGCCAGTCCAGCCTGAGGAAATGAACCATTGTTCCTGCATCACCTCTCATTTCTGAGCTCAGGAGATGAGTGCATTTTGTTTCCAGAGGCATCAGGAGGAAGGGATGAAAAATAATGCCAAGAACAAACATCCCTGAGCCCTCTCCTGGGGAGGTGGAACTCTGAGCATTCCCATTAAAATTTAACAGGAACAAGGCCCCAGGATTCAGCAGACTTAAACCACTCAGTTCCCTCCCTTGGCTGCTAAAAATAATTGTGGCTAAAAATAAAAATATTTTGATTTCCAAGGGGCAGTGAGGTAACTGGTGTGGAGAGCCAGACTGGGCCATTCCAGCCCTGGAGGAAGGGCACTTTTATCATGGAATTATCATCCCAGCCTCTGCAGGAATGAGGAAATCTCCCCCTCTGCAGCCAGGGTGACTCAGCTGGGAAGGAGGAAGAGCTGAAGAAAAATGAAAAATTCCCTGATCACTCCAAACTCATCAGATCCAACCATTCATTCTCTGATGTGAGCCCACAATGCTGCAAATGCAGAGCAATTTCTGTAACCCAGCCCCTCCATAAAATCAAAATTATTGCTCAACCCCTCCACAAAATCCAAATTATTTCTCTCAGAGCTCAGCAAAATCCTCACTGCATCCCACAGCAGGGTTGAATTCAGGGATCCATTTTCCTCTGAATTTTCTCTCCATCTCCCATTTCAGGTGCTCTGCTAAGAACCCAGCACTGATCAGCTGAGGGAGCCACCAAAGGAAAAGCCATCAAAATGCTCCAATAATAAGATTTATCCCTTTTGTCGTTCCATCCCTACTAGGCCTCCAAATTTAAACTTTTATCTGGATGTTTGTGCAGTGTAAACAAGTGAAAATCTCTGTCAGAAGAGTGATGAATAAAAAAGCTGATCCTGAGATATTTGGAAAGTTGGGAAGTGCTGCATGTCCTTTGGGATTGGGATGATCAATTCCATTTGGGACTGGATGATAATTCCATTTAGGATTGGGTGACCAATTCCATTTGGGATTGGGGGATCAATTCCATTTGTGATTAGGGGATCGATTCCATTCGGGATTGGGCGATCAATTCCATTTGGGATGAGGTCATAATTCCATTTGGAATTGGGTGACCAATTTCATTTGAGGTGACCAATTTGAGGTGAGCAATTCCATTGGGATTTGGTGACAAACCCCATTTAGGATTGAGTGATCAATTCCATTTGGAATTGGGGGGTCAATTCCCCCAATTTGGGATGGGGTGATAATTCCATCTGGGATGAGGTTATAATTCCATTTGGGATTGGGTGACCAATTCCATTGGGACTGGGTGACGAATTCCACTTGGCATTGGGTGACAAACTCCATTTAGGATCGGGTGACCAATTCCATTTGGGATGGAGTGATAATTCCATTCTGGATTAGATGATCAATTCCATTGGGATGGAGTGATCAATTCCATTCTGGGTTAGTTGACCAATTCCATTCTGGATTAGTTGACCAATTCCATTTGGGATGAGGTGACCAATTCCATTCGGGATGGGGTGATAATTCCATTTGGGATGGGTGACCAATTCCATTCGGGATTAGATTACCAATTCCACTCTGGATTAGATGACCAATTCCATTTGGGATGGGGTGATAATTCCATTCCGGATCTGTGGGCTCGGTGGAACAGCAGCACCCAGTGCTGGCAGCTCCTCCTGCCCAGGGGAGGTCACTGTTGCTGCACAAACGGGGCAGTTTTAGGTTGAACAGCACATTTCAAACCTGGAACACCAGCAAACCCCTCCCACGGCAGCTCAGGGCTTCTTCCCTTCCTCATCTTCCCACAAATCCACCAAAAATCAAACCCACAACTGCATCGCTCCCAGTGGAGCCTGATAGTTCTGATAATTCCCAGGGCTGCACCGAGGGCAAACCAAATCCCATCCCCACATGCCTCAAGGCATCAAAACCGGGCAGATTAAAATAATTTCTTCACCTTTAATCACCTGCAATTCAAGACCACACAGCTGAGAAGTCATCAACAATTAACTGCCTGTGATCACTGCATTAAAATTAGGAAATTATATCCCAGGGGAGAAGAGCTTTGCTTGGTCTGAAGAGGTGAAAACTGTGGAAAATTCCCCTCTGATGGGGACAGAGCCACCCCAGCAGCCCCGCACAGGAGGAATTTCCTCACGGTGCAGCATTTCAGGGAGGTAAAAGCAGTCTGAACACGCCAGCAGGAGCTGTGGATCCAAGGAAAACATTTGGAGGTAACCATGGAGCAGCAGGAGGGATGAGTCAGGGGCAGGAAATTCTTGGAAATGGAACAATGGGGAGCACACGGCGGGGGACAGGGCCATTGTCAGCCTCACCTGTGGGGTGCAGGGGCTGGAGAACCCTGGGGAGCTGGGAAGGGGCTCAGAAAAAGAGGCTCAGGAGGGACCTCGGGGCTCACCTGGAGAAAAAGGTGTTCAGAAGGGACCTTCTGGCTCTGCTTGGAGAAAAGGAGGTTCAGGAGAGACCTTCTGGCTCACCCTGGAGAGAAAAAAAGTTCAGGAGGGACCTCCTGGCTCAGCTTGGAGAAAAAAGAGGTTCAGGAGGGACTTTCTAGCTCTGCTTGGAGAGAAAGAGGTTCAGGAGGGACTTTGTGGCTCAGCCTGGAGAAAAGCGGGTTCAGGAGGGACCTCCTGGCTCAGCCTGGGGAAAAGGAGGCTCAGGGGGGACCTTGGGGTTCACCTGGGGAAAAAGAGGCTGAGGAGGGACCTTGTAGCTCAACCTGGAGAGAAAAAGCCTCAGGAAAGACCCTGTGGCTCACCTGGACAAAATGAGGTTCAGGAGAGACCTTGTGGCTCAGCTTGGAGAAAAAGAGGCTGAGGAGGGACCTTGGAGCTCAGCCTGGAGCAAAGGAGGCTCAGGAGGGACCTCCTGGTTCAGCCTGGAGAAAAAGAGGTTCAGGATGAACCTTATGGCTCACCTGGAGAAAAAGAGGCTGAGGATGGACCCTGTGGACCACCTGGAGCAAAGGAGGTTCAGGAGGGACCTTGGGGCTCACCTGGAGCAAAGGAGGTTCAGGAGGGACCTTGTGGCTCTGCAAACTCCCTGCCAGGAGGGGAAGATTTGGGATCCCATCCCAGGGACAGGAGGAGAGGGAGCAGCCCCAAATTACAGCAGGGAAGGACATCAGCAGGAATTTCCCCATGGGAAACGTGGCCAGGCACTGGAAGGAGCTGCCCAAGGAGGTTTCACCCCATGAGGTGACAAACAAAACATCAGGAGAGGTTTTAAAGCTCATCTTCAAAGAGAATTGTGCATCTCTAAACGCAAACATAATCTGTGTAAATATATCCCGAGCTGAGTGGATGGGGAGTGTTTAAAAGGCGGAATAGTGAAGATATAATGAATATATTTAAAATATAAATATATATAATAATATAAATCTATAGAATAATGTCTAGAATAAAATATAAATATATAGAATAATGTATAGGGTTAAATAAATACATAGAATTAGGTATAGAAGAAAATATAATATATAGAATAATGAAGATATTTAAAATCTCTGGAGGTGCCCAAGGAAGGGCTGGGGGTGGCACTGAGTGCTCTGGGATGGGGACAGGCTGGGGATGGGTCACAGCTTGGGCTTGGTGACCCCGGAGGGTTTTTTCCAGCCTCAGTGATGCTGGGGTTTGCCACAATTGTGCCCTTCTGCATTCAGCAAGGATTTTCAGCTCCCCCAGAGAAGGTTTTGTTCCTTTCTGAAGCATCACCCAGCTCAGGACACCGCTCCCAGCCACCCCAGGTGACCCCGCGCCAGTCCCGGCGTGGGTAATTAATTAATCAGGGAATTAATCGGGTGGATGTTTACTCCGAAAGCGTGTGACAAACCCCGCCGCGATGTCACAACCCCGCTGCCACCACCGCGATTGTCACATCCCCATTGCAGCGCTCCCCATGCAAATGGAGCCTCCACATCCCTGCTCTGCTTCCCGGGGGAAAATCCACCCATATCCCACTTCAATCCTTCATTTAAAATATCTCCAATATTCAGCCTTTTAAACGCTCCCCATCCACTCAGCTCGGGACATGTTTATAAAGATTATATTCATATAATATATATCTTTATATATTCACAATTCTCCTCAACGATGAGCTTTAAAACCTCTCCCCATATTTTGTTTGTCACCTCAGCGGGCTCTGCAGAGCCTCCTCCTGCCTTTCTCCATCGGTGCAAACCAAACCCGCCCCCTCCCAAATATGCAAAGGAGGATTTTAATAAAGGAAACCTTTTGCAACAAAGGCAAAATCCAGAAGGAGAGACAGACAAACAGCTGCCCCGGCAGAGGCTGTTAAAGTGGGTGTGTGCTCGGGAACATGTAGGAACAAGGGAGGAGGGAAGAGAGAGGATTCACCCTCCATCCAAAGGTAAAAAAGGAGCTCAAACCTTGGGGAGCACGGCCTGAACGTGCTCAGGGTGAGAGGCTTTGCAGAGATGCCCATTAGAAATCATCTCATTGCAAGGTTTTTTATTTTTCACTGAGAGCTTCAGAGGGTGCTGGTTGTTTCTGCAGAGAATATTACAGCAGGAATCTGAATTGCTGCAGCAGGATGTCAGGAATCAATGAGGGTGTCAGGAATCAATGAGGGTGTCAGGAATCAATGAGGGTGTCAGGAATCAGTCAGGGTGTCAAGAATCAATCAGGGTGTCAGGAATCAATGAGGTTGTCAAGAATCAATCAGGGTGTCAGGAATCAATCAGGAATCAATCAGGGTGTCAGCAATCAGTCAGGATGTCAGGAATCAATCAGGGTGTCAGGAATCAATCAAGAATCAATCAGGGTGTCAGCAATCAGTCAGGATGTCAGGAATCAATGAGGTTGTCAAGAATCAATCAGGGTGTCAGGAATCAAACAGGGTGTCAGGAATCAATCAGGAATCAATCAGGATGTCAGGAATCAATGAGTTTGTCAGAAATCAATGAGGTTGTCAAGAATCAATCAGGATGTCAGGAATCAATGAGTTTGTCAGAAATCAATGAGGTTGTCAGGAATCAATCAGGGTGTCAGGAATCAGTCAGGATGTCAGGAATCAATCAGGGTGTCAGGAATCAATGAGGTTGTCAAGAATCAATCAGGGTGTCAGGAATGTACAAAGGAGGAAAAATAAAATCCCCCCCAGAACAAAAATGATGTGATTTTTCCTGCAGGTCAAACCTGACTTTCCTCAAAGCACAGCTCTGTTTCTGCCCAAACCTGGATTAATCCCCACCCCTGTCCCAGACAATTGGCACTGAAGACCCTCACCCAATCATATCCTCTTTTCTTACACCCTTAATGCTTTTCTCCCTTCCTTAGAATAGAAGCACAGAGAGTGTTAAAAACCACAGAAATCACTAAAACTGTGCAAGATAATGAAAATATTCCACAATCTTGTGTAAAATAATGAAAATATTCCACACTCTTGTGCAAAAACCACTTTCCCCAGGTTTCACTAGGTAATAAATGAAATAGCTCAGCCCATAGGGAACTCCCTGTGGGAGCCAGCACTGACTGAAGCAGCATCCACAAATCCTAGAAAGTCACTTTTGGGCTCTCCCTGTGCTTGCTGTGCAGGCTGGAGCCTGCCCTGCCCCGGTGGATAAAAGAGGACTCCGTGCAGCATTATTAGAGGGTCCAAATTGAAAATTGCTCCAGACCAGGCAGGGATGGGGCTGGGGGTGGACAGCTCATGGCCAGCAGTGCCCGTTTGCAGGGCAACACTCGTGGGAGCTGTTTGAAATTAGAGCAACAAAGGGTTCTTTCAAAATGTGGGGTGCCTGTTGAGGTTGGGAGCAGAACCACAAAATTCCCAGTTAAACAAACGCAAAGCCTCGGAGACCTTGCAGTGTCCACATTCCAAGGGGGTTTGTTGGTAGATTTGAAAATCCACTTCTGTTCTCATGGCTGAAAATTTTATTTTTGGCCCTTTCTCTGCCACAAAAAGGGCAATTCCTCACCAGATTTGAGAATCCACCTCTCATGGCTGAAAATTGCATTTTTGGCCTTTTCTGTGCCATAGAAGGGTCAATTCCTCACCAGATTTGAGAATCCACTTCTTTTCTCGTGGCTGAAGATTGCATTTTGCCTTTTCTGTGCCATAGAAAGGGCAATTCCTCACCAGATTTTAAAATCCACTTCTCTTTTTGTGGCTCAAAATTGCACTTTGGCCCTTTCTGTGCCACAGAAAGGTCAATTCCTCACCAGTGTATGTCAACAGCTGCACCAAACCCAGGCCAATTCCTGCTTTGCTGTGGATGTAATCACAAGTTATAAACAAGAAGATAAAACCACCTTACTAAAGATAAGGGCTGGAGGAGAATAGAAAGAGGAGCAGTCTCTGATGTGATTTACTGGCCAATAAATGCAGTGAGTCACTGCAGTCATTTCCTGTTTGCAGGAGGCCAAATTCTCCCACCTCGAATTGGAAGAGTTCCTGAACTGGTGGAGTTGGAGCTGGAGGAGTTCCTGAACTGGTGCCTCATCCTAGAGACTCGCACAGGGTATTTTCAGGGTATTTTCAGGGTATTTTCAGGGTATTTTCAGGAAAACAGAGGGATTCACAGCACTGAGGGGCTGGATCCTGGATCCAGCTCCTCCTGGACTCATGCAATCCATGTAAAGAAGGTGAAATGGAAATATTTCCCCAAAAGAGAGCAGGAGGTGTCTGTCACCATGATTTTTTAAGATTTTCTGAGCTTTCTGATGTTTACACTCTTGTAACAAATTTTCTCACATACTTTATGTAAATAACTCATTGTTTTGCATTCTTTTAGGGAGGATGGGAAATTTAATGAGCTGTTGGTTTGTCCAGTGGCATTGGTAGCACTGTCACCCTCCAATCCACTGTCACTTTTGGAAATCTATAAATGTTGGAGTCAGAAAATAAACTTCCCTTTTTACCCTGGGGACAGCAGCATCTCCCCGTGGTTTTATTTCATATAGTGAATTTATTTCCTACGGTGACAGTGTCCTTAGAAGAAGGGACACCTTGTGGCTGTCTCTGTGTCAGACAGGCAAACACAATCCAAAAATTAAAATTTATCTGACAAATCCCTTCCCCTGGGACAAACTGAGGAGGAAATTCACTGCTGGCTCCCTGTGCCTTCAGTCCCTGAGCTGCAGGAATTTCAGGAATAACAGAGGGTGCAGGTGAAGCCTTGTGGAATTTGCAGCAACCCTGATGAGGGGAGAGGTGATGAATCTGCCTCCATGTTCTCAGAAGGCAGATTTATATTATATTATATTATATTATATTATATTATATTATATTATATTATATTATATTATATTACATTATATTATATTACATTATATCATATTACATTATATCATATTACATTACATTACATTATATTACATTACATTATATTACATTATGCTATACTAAAGAATATAGATAGGATACAGACAGAAGGCTAAAAAGATAATAATGAAAAATTTGTGACTCCTTCCAGAGTCCTGACACAGCCTGACCATGATTGGCCATTAAGTAAAAACAATTCACCCAAGAGGATATAATTGGGTGAGGGTCTTCAGTGGCAATCATCTAAATTGATTTTTAATTTCTGATACCAATCAAACAATGACCAGTTGGTAAACAATGTCCAAACCTATTCCAAAACAGCAAAACACAGGAGAAGCAAATCAGATAATTATTGTTTTTCTTTTTCTCTGAGGCTTCTCAGCTTCCCAGGAGAAGAAATCCTGGGCAAAGAGGATTTTTCAGGAAATGCGATGGTGGCAAAGCCTGGCCCCAGCCGTGCTCTGCCTCACTCATCCCCGTTCCCAGCTGCATTAATTAAAGGCAGCAATAATCTGTGGGGCAGGCAGCCAGGGCAGAGCCACTGCAATGCAGATCCGCTCCTGATTCCCTGCTTGTTCTACAAGTATCAAATCTCCTTTGATCAATACCTGAATAATCCTTTCAACACCCCTGAGCTGCGCTTGCTGCTCCCAGCGCAGAGAGAGCAGGAGATGGGATTGGCCAGGCCACTGTAAATCATAACACAAATGTCATCGTTCTTTTAAATCTGCCCCAGAAAGCCTGGCCGCCCTCTGCCCAGGCTGATGGCAAAGATGAAAAGATGGAATTGTTTGGGATTAAATCTGAAATGCTTTCCAGGACACGGCCAGGGAAGGAGATGTAACTGATAACATCGTAATCCTTTTTTCAATCTAGCTACTTAAGAGAAATATCTGCTTGTTCAGTCGAAATGGCACAGCCCACAGGGTGAAATACATTTCCCAGGGACATGGCAATGGAGCTCAGATCTGACACTGAGATCTGGTGACAAGGAAACAGATTTCCTGTAGGAAGTGTCCCCATTTGTCACGGCTTAACCCCTGTGGCACCACACACCCCACAGTCACCAGGTCACCCTGAGCTGTGAGCACATAAAAAAACCATGGTTGAGATAAGAACAGTTTAATACATGAAATAATGGAAGGAAATTATCATACTTTCATTATCAGAGAGATAATTTCATTATCAGAGAGAAAAATAAATAAACCCCAATTAAAACAATAAACACAAGGTCTCCCTCCAGCTGCTGCCCTGAAATTGGTGCCTCAATCCCCCAGTTTAAATATTGGGCACATTTTCCTGCAGGATGGGGTGTCCCTTTGGCCATGGCCAGCTGTCCTGGCCCTGCTCCCTCAGGGCTCCTTCTGCACCTCCTGCCAGGGAAATTTCCTTGATTTGGGGGCAGCACAGCTGGGCAAGCACTGCAGCATCACTTTGATACCAAATATTCTCCTGCTAAATCCAAACCACGTACTGAGAACAAAACTCACCCTCTATCCCAGAAAAGCACTTGTGAGAATTCCCAAAACATTTAATTAAGGATCTCCTGTTACTTTACTCACTTGCACAACTCTGACTCAGAGGTTGCTTTTCCCTTCCCAGTAAATCAGAAATTTTTTTTTCTGTTTCTCACAGCAGGGAAAAAAAAAAAAAAAAAAAAACTCAACTTGAAGTTAAGCTTTTTCTTGGGAAAACTCATTTCCTCATCAGCTGCTCAGGGTTGTAAGGAAAGAGGGTGGAGCCTTCCCAGGCTGCCATCCTCCAAACCATACCTGAGTATAAAGAGCAGGGCAGAACTGCAGCCAAGAAACTCTCAAAAGCTGCTTCCCGTGCCTGCTGGGATTCCAGGGCTGCTTTCATTCTTCCCCTGCTGGAACTTGCTGCTCCAAAGACAAGAGGGAAGCTGGACTCAGCTAATTACGTTGGAGGATTAATTACATTGCCACGGTCTCCATGTGATACTGGATAGATTTTTTTTTTATTTTTTTTTTTTTTTTAAACACAACTGAACAGGGGGTTTTTGCTTCCCCTCATCTCTTTTCATCTTTTTCTGCACACGCACACACACACACACACACACAGACAGAGCGGAGATGTTGCAGACAGTCTGCATGAGCCCTGAGCTGCTGGTCAACCAAAGCAAGAGTGAAAGTGAAATCTGTGGCTACAGCCCAGGCCAGGGCTCTCCCCTGCCTGGGGAAACCGCCAGCCCCAAGAGCTGCTCCCAGCAGAGCCCATCTCTGCCAGACTCTGGATTGACCGAGCTCAACGTGGCCAGCCCCAAGATCTTCCACCCTCCTCCTCCTCCATGCAAGCCTCCAGGGATGCCTGCTCCTGCTGGTAAGAGAAAAATCTTTATTCCCATTCCCTGCTTTGTGCCTCTTTGCCCCAGCTGGTGGGGCCTGGGGCTCTCAGCAGCACAAAGCAAGCTCAGCAATCCCAGGGATGTTCAGATTTCCCCCACTCAGGCTGGGCTGGATTTTGCTGTGTTCTGCTGCTGAGGCCAGAAATTCCCAAGGATGCCCAATATTCCATCCTTTCTGTCCATCCCCAGCGCTTTGCTGCTCATTTGCATCCTGAATTGCAAGTTTGGCTCTGAGCTAGCAGCAGGGTAATAGATGTGACCTTCTGAGTCATTAGCATTTCAAAGTCACAGCAAAGTGTGGCTGGTGAATCAGAGTCCTTCAGTTCCCAGGAAATGTCTGATCTGTCACTGGAAACTCTTCCCAGATAACAACATTTAACAATCTTATTGACTAGTTATAAAGCTTTACAATATAACCTTTAAAATGATCTTCAAACAGTAAATAATTCATTGCCAAAACACCAATCTATGAAAAAAATAATAATTTCTAGAACAGCCTGAGAAACAAACTCTGCTTGTTGAGAGCTCAGTGTTTTGATTATTCAGTGCTAGGTTAAACACTGGGAAGTGCCAGAAATCCCAGCACAGAACAACAGCCCCATCTCCATTCCAAAGGCTCCATTTGCTGCTCCCTCCTGCTGCAGGGCTGGGAAACAAAATCACGCAACAAGAAACCACAGCTTGTGGGGCTGGTTCCCCTGCCAGGATTGCTGCTCTCTGCCATCCCAGGGTTAGGGAAATGAACCCACAAACACCAGGGGTTTGTGTCCAAAAAGGAGACAGAGGAGTCCTTTGGCTTTATTCTAATAAAGGGAGAGGCCATGGGGCATCCCCTGGGGTCTCTCCAATTTTTGGAGGGTGCAGCCTCCTTTTTATCCCAATTTCCAGCCACATTTCCCTTCTCTCTTTCCCCATTTCTGAGGTACTTGAGAGGTTCAGACTTCCCAAAACACCTGATCCCAAAGATTCCCCTCTAATGTACAACCCTGCCTTTTAATTTTTAATTCTTATGGAATTTAGGGGTTTTTCCTCATTTCTGAGGTACTTGAGAGATTCAGTCTCCCCAGAAAACCTGACACCGGAGATTCCCCTATAATGTATAACCCTCCCTTTTAATTTTAAATTCTTACAGAATTTAGGGGTCTTTCCGCATTTCGGAGGTACTTGAGAGGTTCAGACTCCCCAGAACACCTGATACCAAAGATTTCTCTCTAATATATAACCCTCGCTTTTAATTTTTAATTCTTATGGAATTTAGGGGGTTTTCTTTCCCATTGTTTCTTTCACCTCTCAATGTCTAATTTCATTTCTGAGCAAAGCTAAAGTTTATTTGTAAAAGCAAATCTCCTTTTCCATTCATCAATCAGTGGAATCCTTCCCATTGTTTCTTTTCCCTCCCAGTGCTGGTTTTATCCACCAGCAGACCCACAGCTGGTTTGGAAACACAAATCCACCATTCCTCTCACCAGGATCTGCACCTTTCCCATCTGCTGAGCTCCCCTGCTTCCCCTCCTGGGCCCAGCCAGGTCCCACACACAGATTTTGGTCAGGAATTTTGGCTCAGGCACCTCCTGTTGGATTTAACAGCACCAGGAGCTGCTGGCCCAATGCTCCTCTCTCATTTCAGGCTCTTGTGTTGTTCCATCCTGAATTGTGTTTGATCACAAGAGTTGGTTTTATTCCTCCTGCCACGAGCTGCAATGGGAGCAGAAAGTTTCTCCTGCTCTTAGGATCCCACACTGTGCTTCCCTTGGAGCTTTCCCCATGGTTCATTTCCATATTTTATTGGGAAAACCCTGATCTGATGCATGAAATCTGTGATTTTTTAATGGTAATATCTGCTGCTGAATGAATTTTAGATAGAGGTTATTCCAGGCAGGGGGACACACAAGGCAAGGACGTGAATGCCAGAGTTACATAAAAGCTATTTCAAAAGCCAATGGATTTAAGCTCCTAATCTGGGCAAGTCTTTCAAGTTTGGGGATGCAGGCACCAGATGCGAGGAGACCTAACACAAACAATCACAGAGCAGCTTGTTTTGACAGAGAAAGAGCCTGTTTGGACAACGAGGTATATTCTCAAATAACTGTTCCATTTCAGTGCAGAAAATCATTGTTTTACTGTGAAACACACTGAGAGCCACGGGGCAGAGCCACTGGACAGAGCATCCCCATCTTAATTTTGAACAAATTCTGCTCCTCGTTGCACTGATAACAATTTCACAAACCACAGGACAGGAAAGGGCAAAGGCAGATTTACCACAGCACAGGAAAATGAGAGTGTGAGACGGACAGAGACCTAAACACTGCTGACACATTCCCCAAAAGCAAATCCATGTTCCATTCCCCAAAAGCCAATCCACATTCCCCAAAAGCAAATCTACACTCTGTGGCACACAGGAAAACTGAGAAGGAATTCATCAAAGGAATTATTGAGCAGAGGCAAGGAATAAGCAGGAAGATGTGGAAATTTCCCACAAGTGATGATGAAAATGGGGATCAGAGCCCGTTCCCCAGGCTGACCTCACCCTCCCACCCTTGCCCAGCAGCTCAGACAATTGTGGTACTTTCAGCATCGTGTTGTGACTTTTCCAGACTCTGAACTTAGCTCTGATCCCCCTCAGAAGCGCTACATGGGTGTGAGAGTGAAGATGCCAGTGCGGGAGTTGCTGAGGAAAATCCGACTTTCCAAAGGCTTGGACCCAGCTCCAGGCAAGGTGAGGAATCCCCGGGGCTGGGAAGGTTCCTGCAGCATCCTGGGGCACACTGGGTGTTCTGCAGGGTCACACCTGCAGCTGCTGCCTCCTGCAGCCATCAGTGCTGTTAAAAGTGGGGAATAACCAAATTTCAAGCAGAACAAGGGCTGGGTAGGGGCAGCTCCAAGGCAGCGGCAGCAGAACCCATCCATGCCATGGGTGCTGTGCATCATTCAATCAAGGCAAAGGTGGCCCCATAAACAGCAAAAATATTGCTCCAGACTCTGCAAAAAGGAGCTGATGAACTCTCAGATTGCTGTAAAGTTCTTTATAAAGCTGCCATGAATTAATTACCCATGGAAATCTGTCCATCTGCAGCCCCTGCTGAGCAGAACCCATAGCCCAGGAGGCAATTTCCCCCGTTCATATCCCAATATTTGCCACTGTTTCATTCCTCCTCCCTGTAAGCGCCTCACACTGAAGCTGGCTGGTTTTGTCTCCTCAGGAAGCCTCAGCAGTGAAGATGGCAGCCAAAGGATCCTCAGGAAAAACAGGTTTGGAAACACCTCCCTCGGTAACTGAGCCTCCTTTCCTAGTGGGATCATCCCTGTGGGGTACCCAGAGAGCCAGAGCACTCCTGTCCATGCTCAGTGGGCCCTGCTGGGTCCCTTCCACACCCCCCTGCCTGGCTTATCTGGCTCTAATCTGGGAATCTCTGCCCTGTGTGTGCCTCTCCTCCGCTCTGAACCTTTCCTTCCCTTTTTTTTTTTTTTTTCTCCAGCAGAGAAGAGGAGATCTCACCCTTATACAGAG
The DNA here is from genome assembly GCF_027887145.1 of Ammospiza caudacuta. NCBI lineage: Eukaryota > Metazoa > Chordata > Aves > Passeriformes > Passerellidae > Ammospiza > Ammospiza caudacuta. The sequence continues at coordinate 7,514,060 of NC_080615.1, forward strand.
AAACAGCTTAGACAGGTATGCAGAACACCCTGAACCCCTCTGCGCCAGGCTCCTGGGGCAGAATTCCTGTTCTTTCACCCAGGGAGAACAGGACACTTCATGTCTGCCTCCCTCCCCTTCCCTCCTCCTCCTCCTCCTCCTGTTGCCGTTTCAGAGCAAGCAGGGCGCTGGGCAAAGCCCCAGAGGCTTGGAGGACCTCGACATCCTGGTGGAGGTGCTGCAGGAGGATCTGAACCAGAGCCAGCTCGGGGAGGAGCGCCGGCACCCCGTGCCAGACGGCTTCTGGCAGGGATTCACCCGGGAGCTGCAGAGCTGCTGCTGGCAGGGCAGGGAGGCAGCTCGAGGGGGACCAGCAGAGCTTCACCCCCAGCCCTGGGGCAGAGATTTCCACCCCGGCCTGCGGGGACAGGCACAGCCTCCCCTCCATGGTCAGCAGGAGAGCACCCAGAGGTCCGGCTCGCCTGGGATGTTCTCCGGGACGGGCGAGGATGGGGGCAGCTGGTGGGTGCAGGAAGGTCCCTTGAGCTCCCAGGAGGGGTTCTCGAGGGATTCTCCATCCCAGGAAGGTTTCCCAAGGAACTTTCCATCCCAGGAATGTCTCCTGAGGAATTCTCCATCCCAGGAAGGTTTCCCAAGGAACTTTCCATCCCAGGAATGTCTCCTGAGGAACTCTCCACTCCAGGAAAGTTTCTCAAGGAATTCTCCATCCCAGGAAGGCTTCTTGAGGGATTATCCACCTCAGAAATGTCTCCTGAGGAATTCTCCATGCCAGGAAGGTTTCCCAAGGAATTCTCCATCCCAGGAAACTTTCTTGAGGAATTCTCCACCCCAGGAAGGTTTCTCAAGGAATTCTCCATCCCAGGACGCTTTCTTGGGGAATTCTCCATCCCACAAGGATTTCCCAAGGAACTCTGCACCCCAGGAATGTTTCCTGAGGAACTCTGCACCCCAGGAATGTTTCCTGAGGAACTCTCCATCCCAGGAATGTCTCCTGAGGAATTCTCCATCCCAGGAAGGTTTCTCAAGGAATTCTCCATCCCAGGGATGTCTCCTGAGGAACTCTGCACCCCAGGAATGTTTCCTGAGGAACTCTGCACCCCAGGAATGTTTCTTGAGGAATTCTCCATCCCAGGAATGTCTCCTGAGGAATTCTCCATCCCAGGAAGGTTTCTCAAGGAATTCTCCATCCCAGGGATGTCTCCTGAGGAACTCTGCCCCCCAGGAACCTTTCCCAAGGAATTCTGCCCCCCAGGACACGCCAGCAGTCCCCGGCTTGGCAGAGATGCTGCTGGAAGCTCCCAGGGGCTCTCCAGATGTGGAGGGACATTTGAGGCCGACCCCAAACTCCTTCACCAGGCAGGACCTCTCTGCCCTCTCCTTCTTCCAGTTCCAGCTGCACAGGGAGGAGAATTGGCTGAGGAACATCCCAGAGGAGGAACTGCTGGCTCCTGATGAAAATGGCAGCAGGTTTTACCCCTCCCTTTCTGCCCCAGTTTTTGCAGACTGCGCTCTTACTGCAGAGAGCAATTAACCCTTAAATATCCCAAAATTTCAGTATTTTTCCAGCATTAGTATTTTGTGTTTGAAATCCACTCTCCGTGTTTCTTTGGGGTATTTTAACTCCTCCTTTTGGGTGTTTTTTACCATTTCTTTGGGGTGTTTCTGCCCATCCCTTTGGGGGGTTTCTATCCCTCACTTGGGGGATTTTCAATCATTCCTTTGGGCTGTTTTTATCCTCCCTTTGGGATGTATTTACCCCTCCCTTTGGGGTGTTTTAATTCTTCCTTTCGGATGTTTCAACCCCTCCCTTTGGGAGGTTTTTACCCCTCCCTTGGGGTTGTTTTCCCCTTTCTTTGGGGGGTTTTAACTATTTTTGGGGTGTTTTCTACCCCTACCTTTGGGGCGTTTCTACCCCTCCCTTTGGGGGGTTTCAATCTCTCCTTTGGGTGGTTTTTACCCCTCCCTTGGGGGTGTTTTGACCCCTCACCTTGGGAGGTTTTTGTCCCTCTTTTGGGGTGTTTCAACCCCTCTCTTTGGGGGGTTTTAACTATTTCTTTGGGGTGCTTTTACCCCTCAATTGGGGTGTTTTTTATCCCCTCCTTTGGTATGTTTCTACCATTTCTTTGGGGTGTTTTTACCCCTCTCTTTGGGGTGTCTTTTATGCCCCCTTTAGGGGGTTTTAACCCCTCCTTTGGGGTGTTTTAACCCCTCCTTTCCCCTCTGCTCATTCCCAACTGAGTTCTTTTCTAGGCTGCTGCACAAGGCTGTTGCCCAGGGAAGGAGGGCTCTGACTTTTGCCCTGGCCCAGAGATTTGCCTCCCTCAACAAGATCGACGAGAAGGATGCAGAGAAAAGGGTAGGAGGCTCATTTGCCACAAAAAAAAAGTCATTTTTTATCACCTGCAACCTTCTGTCAAACCCCAGCCAAGCAGCAAGAATCCTCCTGCTGTCCTGGAAAAGAAGGGAAAATGGGAATGGGGAGGGAGTGATGGAGCACAAGTGGGAACAGAGCCCCAGAATCCCAACTCCCCACTTCATTATTTACAAAATATTGTTTTTAAACTATTTTTGCCTTCTGTGCCCTTCTTCCCTTCTCAGACTGCTTTACATCTTGCTGCAGAAAAGAACCAGCACCTGATGGTGAGTGACCTGATCTCCCTGGGAGCCAACGTCAACGAGCAGGACAGCTCAGGGAAAACTCCCCTCCACCTGTGTGCACAGAACGGCTACCTGAGGGTTCTGCAGGTAAATTGGGTCTTAACTGGGCCTTTTTTGGGGCCAAAGTGGACTAAAAACAACTCGTGCACCTTCTGGTGTTGGAAATAAGCTGGGGTGTTCCTCACATTTCTGTTCTGGTGTGCTTACAGAGGGATTTGGTGTGGTGGTGCTCACAGGGGCCCTAGGATGAGATGAGAATGCTGACTCCATGTTTCAGAAGGCTTGATTTATTATTTTATTATATATATTATATTAAAACTATACTAAAAGAATAGAAGAAAGTATTTCATCAGAAGGGTAGCTAAGAATAGAAATAAAATAATAAAGAGAAAATAATAAATAAAAATAATATTTAAACAATAAATAAAATAATAAATAAGAATAATAAATATAAAGTAATAAATAAATAAAATAAATAGAAAATAGAAATAAAAAAATAAAATAAATAGAAAAGGAAATATAACAAAGGCTTGTGTCTGAGACAGTCCAGACAGCTGGAATGTGATTGGCCATTAATTATAAACAACCACATGAGACCAATCACAAATTCACTTGTTGCATTCCACAGCAGCAGATAATCATTGTTTACATTTTATTCTTCAGGCCTCTCAGCTTCTCAGGAGGAAAAATCCTAAAGAAAGGATTTTTCAGAAAATATAATGTCTACAATTTGGGGGGGAAAGGGTGTTTTTATGAGGGATTTGGGGGTGGAAAGGGTATTTTTGACACTGCCGAAAGTCAGGGATCAGCTGGATATTCCTCATTTCAGGTGCTGAAAAGCTGCAAGGACAACGGGGTGTGTGTGCAGGTGGATCTGCCCGACCACCACGGTGAGAGGGACAGCCCAAGCGCGGGGCTTGCCTTAGATCCCAAATCCCCAAACACAGATATTTCCCAGGGTCGGGCGCTGGGTCTGACTCTGCCGCGGTGTCCCACGCAGGTCTGAGCCCCCTGCACTGCGCTGCCCTCGCCCACACGGCGCTGGTGGCACAATCCCAGAGCCCTGGCGGGGACGGCAGCGCGGGGAGGCTCCTGAGGCTGCGGAGGGCCCAAACCCTGGAGGGAATCCTGTGCCTGCTCCAGATGGGGGCAAAGCCCCAGCTGCAGGTGAGGACCAGGCCCAGCAGATCGCTGGCCTGCCTTAAGTGTTCCTGTCCTTGTGCAACCGCGGGATTTGCTGTCATCTGCAGGTCCTGGACTCCTGTCCAACCTCCACCCCCTGCCTGAAGCTGGAGGAGAACACAGAGCTCATGTGTTTGCTTCAGACTCATCAACCCCAGGCACAGGATGTTCCTCAGCAGGTAACTGTGGCTGCTTTACACGGGCAGTGTCGATTCCATGATTAATTCCCAGGATTAAGCAAATATTCGGTGCTTAAAACCAAAAAAAAGTTACATCTCTCTTGTCTTTTACAAGGTCTTTTTTGCCTCGGCCAGATAAGAGTTCTCACCAGACTACGTGTAATAAATGCAATAATATAACAAGATTTCCATTAGAAATACACATTTAAAGTCACTGAGGTTCTCCCACAACCCAGCAGAGAAAAAATAAAATCATTTCAGTCCAGTTCAAGTGGAAATTGACTGTTGTGGTCTCTCCACCTGTCCAGAGCTGCAGCCTGCTGGATGCTCCCAGAGGAATCCCCTCTCCCCCAGGTGCAGAAAACTCACCTGGAGTGGGCTCCTTGTCATCCTCAGAGCTCCTTGATGTCCTTCTCAAAGGTATTTTGTGGTAGGAAGTGGAGTTCAGGTACCTGGGGGTTTGTGTGGCTCAGCAGCTGGGACGGAGTGGCTCAGTCCAGTCCCATCCCACAAAATCATTTGGGGTGGAAAAAACCCCAAAATCATCAAGTTCAAACCTCCACAGCAGGGGGCTGGTGGAAAAGCTGCTCAGCACCTCATCCCAGCCTTTGGGTTCACTCATTTTCCTTGCAAACCTCCTTCCTCACCCAAAACCAGCCAGAAAATGAGGGAATTTTTTCCTTCTTTAGCAGGAACAGCTGGGCTGGGACTGAGCTGAGATTTTTCTGCTTTGTTGTCTTCCAGGGAAATGCTGAGAGCTCTCACCACCTGCACCTGATGGGCCACCTGCTGCAGAGCACAGACACCAAAATCTAGAATATTTTATATATTATCTTGAACTGACTGCTGGAAAGATCTCACCTGGACCCAGAATTTAAAAGGCTGATAAATGAGGGAAATCCTCAGTGCAGGTTGAGCCAGGAATTCAGGGTTAGGTGCTCCTGGAAGAATTGCATCTTCATTTTCTCACAAATTTGTGCTTTTCTGCTCAGGTCTGAGGTCAGTCTGAAGCTCTGATGATTTTTCATGCAGGTGTTTGGACAAAGAAAAATATTTTAACCATCCAGGGTCTAGTCTTGAGGGTTTCAGCCTAAAATTTATCTATACACTCCAAATTCAACATTCAGACTGAAAATCTCAGTGATTTTAAACACGAGCTCTGGGAATTCAGGGCTTAATATTAAAAATATTTAATGTTTTCTGCATTCTGGCTCTGAATTTGGCCAAGGCTGGAGTGGTCACACTTTAAGGCAGTCTCTCCAAAACAGAGCATTGTGCTGACTGTGTTTCTTCTACAAAAATCAAGCTTTTTATTGATGCAATCAGAATTTTGCACCCATAGTGGATTGTAGGTGAAGTCTGGGACAAAGTGTTTTGAATAAGTTCCTTTCTAACAGATCTAACAGAGGATTTTACCTTTATAAAATTTAAATCTAGAACAGCTTTTGAAGTTCATTTTTTAAAACAAAGTTGGGACAATAACAAGGAGCTGAAATAATCCCACACTGCCAGAAAACTGAGTTATTCAGTAGAATTATTATAAACTAGATAATTTTTACTTTTAATTATTTCCTCCCAGACTTACTCTCGTTCAATTTTAACTTCTGGTTGCGAGTTTGCTGGTTTCTATGAAACTTCCCTGTTTGCTACATAGGGAGCAATTCTACTTTTACAGAACCTAAAAGCAAAACCAAAACTGATCCAGCAGCTCTCACGTGTCTCCTGTGGAGGAAAATGGGAGGTTCCCACGTGAAGCCACTGCAGGATCCAGTGTTAAGTACTCAGCATCTTTGGGGAATGTTTTTAATGAACCCTTTGCATTTGTTTCTTGTGAAAAAACAGGAAAAAAAAAAAAAAAAAAAAAGGTTATTTTTGTGTTACGGGGTTTCCTTAAGTGTTAAGCTCCAAGAGCTACGTTGCACAAGGTGAATGGACTTGGAGGAGTGGCAGTGTTGAAGTGAATTCCAGTGGGGTTTGGGTCATATCCTATGATTCTGATGCCCTGAACAGCTGAAGAGTTCTCTTTTGTGTTTTCTCTAGTCTGAGATAAAATAATTCTTAATCTTTCAGTATTTCATTTTAAAAATCTATATATTATATGTTATTCTCATAAGGAGTTGCATAACTCATCCACCTCCTTCCACAGCTTTCCCTCATGTTTTAATAATCTAAAATCTTTTTTTTTTTTTTTCCCTTTTTGTCTCAGGTTTTATGGATATTTTTCCTCTCTGAATATTTCTCTCCGTCCCCTCACCACTGCCCATCCTTCCTTCTGTTTGCATTTAAACTCTCACTGAACTTTTTATTCATTTGAGGACGATTAAGGAAGAACTTCTGGGTTAGCTCAGCTTCCATTTGTGGGATTGAAGGGTCAGACCCAGCTCTTTATTTTCATTACAAACCAGCCCAGAAATCCCACATCACGAGGGTGAGGCAGAGTGTGGAACAAAGAGAAAAGCAGCCATAAACATTTTCAGGGAAAAAACCTGAATTTTCTCACAGTTTTTCTTTAAAAAAGCATAGAAAACTCTCATTTAATAATCCAACATTAATCTTTTAGTCATGGGAACCACTCAGGTGAAAGGACAGGAGTATTAAACTATTCCTATAGATATCATTTATTCAATATACTCAGAGATGAACTTGCTTCTACAGTGTATTCTACCACAGTTATCCATTAATTGCATTGTAAATTGCTTTACATTGTTTCATGCTCCTTCCTGTCAATAAATACATTTATTTCATGCAGTAACTTGGTTTTTTCTGTACTCTTCTATTCATACTAAGCTCACAGCAGAAGGGACATCGTGGAAAAGGCAAATTAAGCAGGGTTTGGAAGCTGAGAAGTGCGGGAAGGTTTTGTTATTTTGGTTTCTAGGATGGCAGAAATCCCCCAGCATCCCCCTCTCCCACCAGTGACGCCAATATTTCCCAGTTCCAGTGACTCCAATATTTCCCAGTTCCAGTAATTCCTGTCATTCCAGGGGGAAACAGGACCCAAATCCCTGGCAGAAGGTTCTGGAGGGATCCAGCTGCTCCCCACCCCTGGTACCCAACCCACAGCACAAACGCAGGCCCTGTTTGGTTTCCAGCCTCCCAAAAATGTCCTTGAAGCCCTGATTTGCTGCACGGCCACAGTTACTGCACCAAAGACTCTTCCCCAAGAGTTGGGGATTTTGCTCAAAGAAATTTTTGCACCTCCCAGGGCCCAAAATCCTCAGCTGAGGAGCACGGGGGCTGCTGCCCACTAAAAAGATCATGGCAGGCAGAGAGCAATGCCAGGGTTGTAGCAAACCACAGGCAAAGAGAATCAATTACATATTTTTTAAAAGCCCTAATTCCCTGTGAAAATGGGTATTTTATCATTGGCTTTTTGCAAATATAAAAATTAATATTATATGTGTTATATTAGAAAGTTATGCTGTATTAATTTTCTTAAGTAGTGTGTTAAATAGAGTTTTAGGTTATAATAAAATGTTAAAATAGAAACGATGCTATGTAGGATGCTTTTTTAAAAGGGAGGAATGAGGCACTCTCACTGAGATAGCAGCCACAGGACACCTGAATCTTTCAGAGAAAGAGAATTTATTGCTCCATTATCAGAAGAAATGAACTTAATGCTGTCAGGATCCAGAGGCAGAAGCTGACACTGCCCAGCCAGAATCCTGTGTTTGAATGGAATTTATGCACCATGGATGAGCTGTATGAATATGCAACAGGCTGTTGCTTTTAAGGGTTAGTCCTCTGTTCACGTGGGGCCTTTTTCGGGCTTATTTTGCCCAGAAAAGGTACCTGGACTGTCCATAACTCTTTGTTTTTATTGTCTCGTATTGTCCTAATTCGGATTGTCCAAATTATTATTACTCTAATTATATTGCTATTTTTCTAACCATTTTATTACCATTAAACTTTTAAAACTTTACAAACAAGTGATTGGCATTTTTCACAATATTATATATCTCTATACCCACTGCAGGATCCAGTCTTTCTGCTCCTTCCCTGGAGGTTCTGTAGCACTAAAAGGGGTTTTTTTTGCAGCTCTGCTGAGGCTGCGATGAAATCATTGAATGTAAGGTTTTCTGTGCTGTTTAGGTGGCCTGGAAAGGCCCAGGGATGGCCTTGAAGAGCCGACGCTTCAAAGGACGAGGAGAGACTTCTGATCTTGTCTCGGTCTTGGTGTTTATTAATTGTTTATCTAAAAGATTTTCTTTCAGCCCGACAGAGGTCTGCACAGCAAGTCAGCCATGGGCACACTCCGCAAACCCCTGGGCGGTCACTTATCTTTATACCCGAAGTTACGTGTACAATATTTATCATTTCTCCCCAATACCTTCTACCCTTATTAACCGGCGCACTTTTAGTAATGACCAATCCCAAAGTGCCACCACCACCACAGAAGATGGAGGCCAAGAAGAAGAAGAAGAAGAACAGGACACGCCCCAATTCCTCCATCTTACTTCTTTAGACCCCCCTGTACCAAAATCCTAAACCCTGTGTTTTACACTCTAACTAACTTATCCCTTCAGCATTCACCCAGTGAATTCCTCCCATCCTCATACGGGTCTCGTCTCCTGTGTAGGATCAAAGCCCTGCCACCAGACACTTCTGGCAACATTCCAGGACTCCCGAGCCCCCCAAGGGTGGTCTCGGCCTCTCTGCACCTCCATCCTGAGGTGCTGAGATCCCACAATTGAAAGGATGAATTTCAATGAAGAAAAGAGAGGCTCCAGGACCGGCAGGAGCAGGAATGAATCTCCAGGGTTCCCAGGTTCTGTTCCACGCCCAGGAGCTGCAGGAGCCGCCAGGGGCTGTGACCTTTCCTTGGAATGGTTGCTCAGAGCCCAGGGCAGCCCCTGGTGAGATTGGATTGCTGATAAGGTTCTGCGGAACCCGGCGGTCCCGGAGCTCAGGGCCGGGCTGCTGTTTGCCGGGTGCGCAAGGTGAAATCCATCCTGGGACATTTCCCGGGACAGAAATGTTCCTTTCCTTCCCTCGCTGCAACTGCTCATTTCCTCTTGTCTGCTGGAACCCGAACACCTCAGCAGCATTCCCTCGAACGCTCATTTGTTTAAATTTCAATTGTGACTCAGCTGCTTTTCAGAACTGCCTCAAAATAACCAATCTTCAGGGTTGTTTTTTGTTTTTCTAGCACAGAAATCCAACCAGGTGCTTTGGCTTCGTCCCAAAGTCACTGCCCAGCCTTTCCCCAGAAATTGTAAAAATTATTTCAGCGTTTATACAGCTCCTCCTCACGGGATTGTAAACGAGGACTGTGTAAATAAAATCTCCTGGAGCAGAGCCAAATCCTGCTCTGAGTGATACCTGGACAGGGAAGTTTATGTGGGAAAAAATAAGAGTTTGGAGGCTGTTCTTTTAGCCCATTTAATGAGGTAAAATTCAATTTAATTTAAATATAGGCTCATCAAATATTTGCCCTCAACATATTCCACTTGTGGCTGCTTTTGCTGAGAAATTTCTATCAAATTTTACAGAGAAATAAGACAAAAATTTGGCTTATCTGACTTGCTAGCCATGGGTCTCACTGACAAATCAGGGCCTGCTTGTTCATATGCTGTGGAATTATATTAAATCATTTCAGAGGCTGATGGCCAGGAAGAAAAATAGATTAAAATAGCTAAAATTAGCTAAAAATTTATCTAAAACAGCTAAAAGTAGCTTAAAGTAGCTAAGAACTAAAACTAAAAAATGTGGAATCAAATTCCTGTTTCCCATCCTGCAGGGAGCCAGGCTGCCCTCTGCTGTAGGAGTAACACCGAGCTGCAGAAATCCTGCCCAGATTTGGGTTTGTCACCTCCAAAACCCCCAAAAATCCTCCCAAACCAGGTCCCTGAATTGCACTGTGAATTTTAAAAACCACAGGGGGCAATCCAGGTGTGGATAATTAATTTTTTCATTGCAAATTCCAAAAATGCGCTGATTTCTCGACAGATTTTTGCTTTAGGCTGCAGAGGTTGTGGTGAGAATATCCCAAACCCACGGCTGACCCCACACTAACTGCTGAGCCCTGGTGGGAAGGGGGATTTGTGGGGTGGGGAAAATGGTAAATGAGGTAAATGGGGTAAATGGTAATTAGGGTAAATGTAGATTTGTGTACTGGGGTAAATGGGGTAAATAAGAATTTGTGGACTGGGGTAAATGAGGTAAATGGGGTAAATGGTAAATGGGGTAAATGGGGTAAATAAGGATTGGTGGACTGGGGAAAATGGTAAATGGGGTAAATGGGGCAAATGGGATAAATGGTAAATGAGGAAAATGGGGTAAATGGTAATTAGGGTAAATGTAGATTTGTGGACTGGGGTAAATGGGGTAAATAAGAATTTGTGGACTGGGGTAAATGAGGTAAATGGGGTAAACAAGGATTTGTGGACTGGGGTAAATGATGTAAACGGGGTAAATGGTAAATGGGGTAAATAAGGATTGGTGGATTGGGGAAAATGGTAAATGGGGTAAATGGTAAATGAGGAAAATGGGGTAAATGGTAAATAGGGTAAATGTAGATTTGTGGACTGAGGTAAATGGGGTAAAGGAAGATTTGTGGACTGAGGAAAATGGTAAATTGGGTAAATGAGGATTTGTAGACTGGGGTAAATGGGGTAAATTGTAAATGAAGTAAATTGAGTAAATGAGGGTTTGTGGACTGTGGTAAATAAGGATTTGTGGACTGGAGAAAATGAGGTAAATGGGGTAAATGCAGTAAATGGAGTAAAGGAGGATTTGTGGACTGAGGTAAACTAAGTAAATGGGGTAAACGAGGATTTTCCAAACCAAGGGTTGCTCTAGGGACCCTGGCCCAGGAGCAAACTCCATCACCCCAAACCAGCCCTTCCCTGGCCTTATTCCACAGGAATGTTCCTGATAGGGCAGGATATCTCTGCTCTGTGACCTGTGGGGCTCAGATAACTCCCATAAATATTTCACACCAATCTTTTCACTCTCCCTGCCATGAAATATTCAGCAGGGAAGGAAAGCTCTCCTCACCCCTCAGTCCTCACCGTCTCTGGCAGCTCGGGGCAGTAAATCCATGGCCCTTTTCCTCTTCTTTTTCTCTCTTTTTCCAGCCTTGCCTGGCATCAAGGGGGGAACACAACCTCAAAATGACGAGGAGTGCCCAAGCGGGGTTCACTGCAAAGGAGGAGAGCAGAGCCTGCCAGTCTGCCCAGCAGGTAACTGCGGATCCTTTAGCTGATTTTTTGCTTCTCAGTCACATATTCTGCAATAAAAATGCAGCCGGGCTGAATTGTGCTGCAATAATTCTCAGATAATTGATTTGGTTTGATGAAATTCAGGTGGTAACAGGTAAAAAAGCTTGGAGAACAAATGCAGGGTACAGGATTTTATTGTCATAAAATATTGTCATAAAATATTGTCAGTGTCCATCACATCTCAAAAGACCTCCTTTCTGCATCTTGCAATTGAATTATGTTTAATATATTTGTTTTCAATATTTCATTGTTTAATATATTTTATTTCAATATGTTTAACGATATTTAATATATTTGTATTACAACATTTCAATACTGAATGTATATGAAATAAATGCAATATTGAAATATATTCAATATTCAATATATGAGGTATATTCTATATGTATTAATATAGATTCAGTATATATTAAATATAGATTAAATTTCTTATATAATATTAGATGTTATACATTTTATATAATATATATTTTATATATAATATAATTTTGTTTTAGATATAATATATAATATATAATATATAATATATAATATATAATATATAATATATAATATATAATATATAATATATAATATGTAATATGTAATATGTAATATGTAATATATACCGTAATATATACCATAATATATAATATGTAATATATACTTTTATATATTGTAAAATTCATATATAGTATCTAATTATATATTATACAATTAAAATATTTTTTCTATTTTACATATATGATATATGATATATGATATATTATATATTATATATTATATATTATATATTATATATTATATATTATATATTATATATTATATATATATTATAGAATTAATAATTACATAGTATAGAATCCATATTATATATACAAAATACATTCACCAGTAAATTATATACTTCAAACATCCAAACTAGGGAATATTTTGGTTGCAGCGGGATGCATTTAACGAATTTATAACATAAACACACCTCAATATCTAGACTGCAAACTCATCCGTTTCAGCGGCTTTGCAGGGGTAAAACTGACAGGAACGTTTTGCTGTTCCCAGGGTATTTCTGCCCCGGAGGGAACAGCTCGATGCCAGTGCCGTGCCCACCGGGCACCTTCAGCCTGGCCGGGGCAGCGGTGCCATCCCTGGGCTGCCAGCCGTGCCCCGAGGGCTTCTTCAACCCCAGAGCCGGACAGAGCTCCTGCCTGCCCTGCGGCTCCGGGGCTGTGCAGCCTGCAGAGGGACAGAGCACCTGCGTGTGCCTGGGGCCAGGACAGGTGTATCAGGTATGGCTCAGCCCAGGACAGGTGTCTCAGGTGTGTATGAGCAGCTCTGTGTGTGCCTGGGGCCAGGACAGGTGTCTCAGGTATGGCTCAGCCCAGGACAGGTGTCTCAGGTGTGTATGAGCAGCTCTGTGTGTGCCCCCTGCCAGGACAGGTGTATCAGGTGTGTGTGAGCAGCTCTGTGTGTGCCCTGGGCCAGGACAGGTGTCTCAGGTGTGTGTGAGCAGCTCTGTGTGTGCCTGGAGCCAGGACAGGTGTATCAGGTGTGTGTGAGCAGCTCTGTGTGTGCCGCCTGCCAGGACAGGTGTATCAGGTGTGTGTGAGCAGCTCTGTGTGTGCCGCCTGCCAGGACAGGTGTATCAGGTGTGTGTGAGCAGCTCTGTGTGTGCCTGGAGCCAGGACAGGTGTATCAGAGTGTGTGAGCAGCTCTGTGTGTGCCTGGAGCCAGGACAGGTGTATCAGGTGTGTGTGAGCAGCTCTGTGTGTGCCCCCTGCCAGGACAGGTGTATCAGGTGTGTGTGAGCAGCTCTGTGTGTGCCTGGAGCCAGGACAGGTGTATCAGAGTGTGTGAGCAGCTCTGTGTGTGCCTGGAGCCAGGACAGGTGTATCAGGTGTGTGTGAGCAGCTCTGTGTGTGCCCCCTGCCAGGACAGGTGTATCAGGTGTGTGTGAGCAGCTCTGTGTGTGCCCCCTGCCAGGACAGGTGTATCAGGTGTGTGTGAGCAGCTCTGTGTGTGCCCCCTGCCAGGACAGGTGTATCAGGTGTGTGTGAGCAGCTCTGTGTGTGCCTGGAGCCAGGACAGGTGTATCAGAGTGTGTGAGCAGCTCTGTGTGTGCCCCCTGCCAGGACAGGTGTATCAGGTGTGTGTGAGCAGCTCTGTGTGTGCCCCAGGGCCAGGACAGGTGTCTCAGGTGTGTGTGAGCAGCTCTGTGTGTGCCCGGAGCCAGGACAGGTGTATCAGGTGTGTGTGAGCAGCTCTGTGTGTGCCCCCTGCCAGGACAGGTGTATCAGGTGTGTGTGAGCAGCTCTGTGTGTGCCTGGGGCCAGGACAGGTGTATCAGGTGTGTGTGAGCAGCTCTGTGTGTGCCGCCTGCCAGGACAGGTGTATCAGGTGTGTGTGAGCAGCTCTGTGTGTGCCCCCTGCCAGGACAGGTGTATCAGGTGTGTGTGAGCAGCTCTGTGTGTGCCCCCTGCCAGGACAGGTGTATCAGGTGTGTGTGAGCAGCTCTGTGTGTGCCTGGAGCCAGGACAGGTGTATCAGGTGTGTGTGAGCAGCTCTGTGTGTGCCCTCTGCCAGGACAGGTGTATCAGGTGTGTGTGAGCAGCTGGGGCAGCAGCTCTGAGTTATAAAATTCACAGTCACAGAATCACAGAGTCACAGAATCACAGAGTCACAGAATCACAGAATCAGAGAATCACAACCACAGAATCAGAGGATCACAGAGTCACAGAATCTCGGAATCGCAGAATCTCAGAGACACAGAATGATCAGGAGGAGACCTTCAAGGTCATCGCGTCCAACCCACCCCAACACCTGACTAAACCCGGGCTCCCAGTGCCACATCCAGCCTTGTTTTAAACACACCCAGGGATGGTGGCTCCACCACAGAGAGCAAGGCACAACTTCCCCAGGCATTGTCCTGTGAGAAGATTGTCCATTGTGAGAGGATCGGGGAAGGGAATGATAAAAATTCTTATCTCTATTTGCTGCTCCTGTTGTTGTGCACATGTGGAAGGCGTTGCAGAGATTTGCTCACCAAAGGGTGGTTTCTTAATTGGCCACTGGTGATGGAATTTTAGTTAAAGAACCAATTGGATCAAACTGTATCAGACTGTCTGTAAGGTTGATGGGTTTCTTAATAAGTATAGAATAATAACGAGATTGATCAGCTTCTAGAATATCAATGTTAATTATCACCTTATCACTCTCTAAAACTTCCCAAAGGGTGGCTGTGCTCAGCTGGGGCTGGGCTCTTTCTCCAAGCAACACTGACAGAAGCAGAGGGCACAGCCTCGAGCTGTGCCAAGGGAAATTTAGGTTGGATATCAGGAAAAAGTTTTTTACCGAAAGCTGATAAAGTTCTGGAATGTTCTGCCCAGGGAGGTGGTGGAGTCCCCATCCCTGGGTGTGTTTACCAAAGGCAAACTATTGAAGGTTTGGGGCGGTGTGTGGACACCAGATTTACAAATATTCTGAATTTCTCAGGGTGACACCAATCCTCCCATTTCACTATATATGAAATACATTCAATTCCATATATTGTATGTATATATATATTATATATATTAAATAAATCCAAAATTGAATAATACCTTTCAAATATTGAAACTAGGGGAAGTATGGAAGGTTTGGGGCGGTGTGTGGACACCAGATTTGCAAATATTCTGAATTTCTCGTGGTGGCACCGATGCTCCCCGTTCCCGGGCAGGTTTGGGGCGGTGTGTGGACACCAGATTTACAAATATTCTGAATTTCTCGCGGCGGCACCAATGCTCCCCGTTCCCGGGCAGGTTTGGGGCGGTGTGTGGACACCAGATTTGCAAATATTCTGAATTTCTCGTGGTGGCACCAATGCTCCCCGTTCCCGGGCAGGTTTGGGGCGGTGTGTGGACACCAGATTTACAAATATTCTGAATTTCTCGTGGTGGCACCGATGCTCCCCGTTCCCCAGCAGGTTTGGGGCGGTGTGTGGACACCAGATTTACAAATATTCTGAATTTCTCGTGGCGGCACCAATGCTCCCCATTCCCCGGCAGGTTTGGGGCGGTGTTTAGACACCAGATTTACAAATATTCTGAATTTCTCACGGCGGCACCAATGCTCCCCGTTCCCGGGCAGGTTTGGGGCGGTGTGTGGACACCAGATTTACAAATATTCTGAATTTCTCGTGGTGGCACCAATGCTCCCCATTCCCCGGCAGGTTTGGGGCGGTGTGTGGACACCAGATTTACAAATATTCTGAATTTCTCGTGGTGGCACCAATGCTCCCCGTTCCCGGGCAGGTTTGTGGCGCAAAGCGCGGGTCCCACAGAAGCTGTGTTTGAATTTGCAGCCCCGGGACTCCCTGTGCACCTGCCCCCCCGGATTTCGGAGGGCAGGGAGGGATGGCAATGCCTGTGCCAGGAAATCCTACCCCGTGTGCCGGGACTCGGCCTCCCGCAGCCAGGACGGGCAGTGCCTGACCAGGCGGGCATGGGCTCGCTACTGCTCACAAAAGGTATTGAGGTTTTTAAATTTTTTTTTTTTTTTAATTAAATCCCCCCAAAACCAGGCGGTTTTTATTTTTTTTTTTTTTTATTTTGTAAATATCCTAAAAGCGGACAGAAAAATACCCCAGAAAAAGCAAAATCCCCAAGCTCTTCTTCGCAGGGCTCACCCAGCGTGGTGCTCCGGTGTTATTTGCATTTTCTGAGGAGGTTTTGCCTCTTTTCCGGCTTTAGGAACTCACAACGTATTCCTTTGTTTTTATTTTATTTTATTTATTTTGTAAATATCCTAAAAGCGGACAGAAAAATACCCCAAAAAAAGCAAAATTCCCAAGCTCTCCCTTCACAGGGCACAGCCAGCATGGTGCTCAAGGGTTATTTGTGATTTCATAGGAGGTTTTGCCTCTTTTCCGGCTTTAGGAACTCATAACGTATTTCCTTTTAAAATTATTTTTTATTATTTTGTAAATCCCAAAAGAAGGCAAAAAATACCCCAAAAAAAGCAAAATCCCCAAGCTCTCCCTTCCCAGGGCACCCCAGTGTGGTACTCAAGGGTTATTTGTATTTTCTGAGGAGGTTTTGCCTCTTTTCCAGCTTTAGAAACTCACAACGTATTCCCTTTTAAAATTATTTTTTATTATTTTGTAAATCCCAAAAGAAGGCAAAAAATACCCCAAAAAGGCAAAATTTCCAAGCTCTCCCTTCACAGGGCACACCCAGCATGGTACTCAAGGGTTATTTGTATTTTCACTGGAAGTTTTGCCTCTTTTCCAGCTTTGGGAACTCACAAGGTACTAATTTTTTTTTGTTGTTTTTTTTATGTTAAATCCCCAAAACCAGGCAGAAAATACCCCAAAAAAGCAAAATTCCCAGACATAGAAGGTATTATATTTTTTAATTTTTTTTTTTTATTGAATCCCAGAACCAGGCAGAAAATACCTCTTTTGCCGCTTTTCCACCTTTAGGAACTCACTACCTATTAATTTGTTTAATTTTTTTGCTAAATCCCAAAAGCAGGCAGAAAATACCCCTTTTGCCTCTTTTCCAGCTTTAGGAAATTCTGGTTTTTAGGGCGCTGCTGTTTTCCCTGTCTCCCCAGGTCTGTGCTGACCCCAGGGATTTCCAGGGCTATGACAAAGTCCTGGGGCTCTGCATTTGTCACTCGGAGAGCCTGGAGAGGATTTGCAATTCCCAGTGCAGAAAGCACCAAAAATCCACTTTACAGCTCTCCTGTGCAGAGAAAAAACCTCAGCTTCTCATCACCCACAGCAACGGCAGCAAGGTGACAAAAATTCTGATTTTCACCATCCCTCTCTTCCATCAGGCTCTGCCCCTCCTTCCTTTTTTGCTCAGAAAATCCCGGAATGCAACAGCAAAAAATAAACCCCCAAATGTTTTTCTATTTCACACATAAAGCGCTTTTTAATTCTGTTTTAACCATGTAAAAACAGGAAAAAAAAAATCTGAATTATTTTTCTTTCAGACTGCTGTTTTCTTGGAAGGTTTAAGGAAAGTTCTACCAAGACCAAATTTCTCTTTGGAAGATTTTTGTGCTGCAGGAGAACAAATCCACCCAGCACACATTGTGGAGATGAGTGGTGAGGGAAATTAATTATTGGGGTGTTTAATGGGGTTTGCACACAAAAGGCATTTTTGTGGGGTGTGAAACACAAATAATGAGAAATCTCCAGGTTTACTCCTGAGAAAAATGTAAATTAGCACTCCCCACCAAATTTATCCTGCTCAGCGTCAGAATATTCATTTGAAATTGATGTATTTTAAATGGAAATTTGGCTATTTCCGAAAGAAATTTGTGTATTTCTAATGGAAATTTGTGTAATTCCAAAAGAAATTTGTGTATTTCTAATGGAAATTTGTGTATTTCCAAAGGAAAGTTGTGTATTTCCTGTATGAAAAATGTTCAGGTGTTTCCTTCCTAAATCACAATAAACAGAGCTGGAATCCATTCTCAGCTCCTTTACCTGCACTGATTTTAATTGAGATTTAAATGTAACTATTCTTAATTCATTTGTTCTTTTTAAAATGTATATATTTTACCAATTTGAATTTTGCCAAGTAAAATTCAAAGGTGTTAAAAAATATTTCCCTCAAATTCCAGATCCAGGCCAAAAAACAGCATTTGCACAGCCAGAAAATTGAATCCCAACATCAGAAAAATCTCATTTCCCCCTGTGCAGGTTCATTGACTTCAACCAAAGGTTTTAATTTAAAAAAACAATTCAATTATAATTAAAATTTAATTTTAAAAGGCCCAAATATTTTCAAAACTGCCCTAGAATGTGAAGATTTTACTAAAAATGCTCCTGTTTGGGTTTAGAGCTTGGGGGCTTTGCTGAGCAGATATTCTGGAAGGAAAAGCCAAATTCATGGTGAAAACCAGAAATTATTGATTTTTATTTTTTGTACCTCTGCAGGGAAAGGATTTTTAGGGGTTTATAACCCTGACCCTCAATTAATTCAGGACCTGCTGGTGCAGGATGAGGATTCAGCCGTTCAGGGAATGAATCCTCCCCCAGCAGCAGCGCCAGGTGAGATCTCCTGCAAAGCTTCTCAATTTGGGTTTAACAAAAGTACTTTAAATTATTTTTTTTTTAATTTTGTCCTGTGCACACAGCCCCTGCGCTAGCCTGCAGGGAACAGCAGCTAATTCCCTCAGAAAATGCCAAAACCAGCAGAATTCAATGTACCCCTGCCGCTCCGGAGCTCCTGCTGGGGCTTATATACATATATTATTTATTATTTATTTTAAAGTATTTAGAAATGTCTCTATTTTTAATTTTTATATTTTAATTTTTGTATTTTAAAATATTTTTATTATGCACACAACATAAGGTATATAAAATTAAATATTTTTATTATATAGAAAGTTAAGTTTGCATATATATAGGTTTCTATAGAAATAGTTTTATATATATAAACTATATATATAAAAACTATATATATATAAACTATATATATAACTATATGTATATAGTTATATATATAAACTATATATATAAGTACATGTAATTTTTATACATATATAATTATATATAGCATATAAATATATATAAAACTATATATATATAAAACTATATATAATTTTAATGTATATATAATTAAATATTTTATATATAAAATTAAATTTACATATATATAGGTTTTTTAAATATGTAGTTTTATATATAATATGTATACAAAACTATATACATAGATATATAACTATATGTAATTTTTATGTATATATAATTATATATAGTATATAAATATATATGAAAAACTATATAACTATATATAATTTTTATATATATAATTAAATATTATTATATGTAAAATTAAATTTACATATATAGGTTTGTTATATATATAGTTATATATATTATAGCTATATATATAACTATATGTAATTTTTATGTATATATAATTATATATAGTATATGAATATATATAAAACTATATTTATATACATAACTATATATACTTTTTATGTATATTTAACTAAATATTATTGTATATAAAATTAAATTCCCACATATATATTGGGTTTTTAATATATATAGTCATGTCTTTATTTATACATATATTATTTATTTACGAGTATTTAAAAATATATATTTTTTAATTTTATATTTTTATTTTAATGCTTTTAAAATTTCTATATTTTATATATTTATTCGTATATTTTATTTATTTATTTATATTCTAAACTGATATCGTTTTATTCATTTACAAATCCATTTATGAGTATAAAAAGGGATTTCTGTTTCCTGAGGCTGCTCTGTGCTCTCCCAGGTCCCCCCAGCCCCGGGGAGTGCAGGGAGCAAATCCTGAGCCCCCCGAATTCCACATCCCAGCCCCCGTTTTCGGGCATCCTGAACCCCATCACCTGCATCAGCAGCACCGTCACCCTGCTGTTCCTCATCACCCCGGAGCATTTCCCCGTTTACGATGTGTGAGTACAGCCAGAGCACCAAATTCTGCACAAAAATCCACACAAATCCACACCAGCCACCAGAAATCCTGCACATTTTCATTTATCATGTGTGAGTACAGCCAGAAATACAGGAATTTCACACCAGGCACCAGAAATATTCAACCTTTTCCTTTATGATGTGTGAGTACAGCCAGATCATAAAATTCTGCACAAAAATCCACACAAATCCACACCAGCCACCAGAAATCCTGCACATTTTCCTTTATGATGTGTGAGTACAGCCAGAAATACAGGAATTTCACACCAGCCACCAGAAATATTGAACCTTTTCCTTTATGATGTGTGGGTACAGCCAGACCATAAAATTCTGTACAAAAATCCACACAAATCCACACCAGCCCCCAGAAATCCTGCACGTTTTCATTCATGATGTGTGAGTACAGCCAGAGCACCAAATTCTGCACAAAAATCCACACAAATCCACACCAGCCACCAGAAATCCTGCACATTTTCATTTATCATGTGTGAGTACAGCCAGAAATACAGGAATTTCACACCAGGCACCAGAAATATTCAACCTTTTCCTTTATGATGTGTGAGTACAGCCAGATCATAAAATTCTGCACAAAAATCCACACCAGCCCTCAGAAATCCTGCACATTTTCCATTACCATGTGTGAGTACAGCCAGAAAATACAGGAATTTCACATCAGCCACCAGAAATATTGAACCTTTTCCTTTATGATGTGTGAGTACAGCCAGATCATAAAATTCTGCACAAAAATCCACACAAATCCACACCAGCCACCAGAAATCCTGCACATTTTCCTTTATGATGTGTGAGTACAGCCAGAAAATACAGGAATTTCACACCAGCCACCAGAAATATTCAACCTTTTCCTTTATGATGTGTGAGTACAGCCAGATCATAAAATTCTGCACAAAAATCCACACAAATCCACACCAGCCACCAGAAATCCTGCACATTTTCCTTTATGATGTGTGAGTACAGCCAGAAATACAGGAATTTCACACCAGCCGCCAGAAATCCTGCACATTTTCCTTTATGATGTGTGAGTACAGCCAGAAAATACAGGAATTTCACACCAGCCACCAGCAATATTGAACCTTTTCCTTTATGATGTGTGGGTACAGCCAGACCATAAAATTCTGTACAAAAATCCACACAATTCCACACCAGCCCCCAGAAATCCTGCACGTTTTCATTCATGATGTGTGAGTACAGCCAGAGCACCAAATTCTGCACAAAAATCCACACAAATCCACACCAGCCACCAGAAATCCTGCACATTTTCATTTATCATGTGTGAGTACAGCCAGAAATACAGGAATTTCACACCAGGCACCAGAAATATTCAACCTTTTCCTTTATGATGTGTGAGTACAGCCAGATCATAAAATTCTGCACAAAAATCCACACAAATCCACACCAGCCACCAGAAATCCTGCACATTTTCATTTATCATGTGTGAGTACAGCCAGAAATACAGGAATTTCACACCAGCCACCAGAAATATTGAACCTTTTCCTTTATGATGTGAGTACAGCCAAACCATAACATTCTGCACAAAAATCCACTCAATTCTACATCAGCCACCAGAAATTCTGCACCTTATTCCAAAAGAGAATTGAAAGGAAACACAACAAGGAACAGGAAAATTCTCATTTTTAAACATAATTCTGTGTATTTTTCACAGAGGGCTGTGTACAGTAGGAAACACAGTGTTTAAATAATTAGAAATTCACAGTTACTTATTCCTCATTAAGAAATTCTCATTTATTTATTCCTCATCACCCTGGAGCATTTCCTCCCTTTATGATGTGTGAGTACAACCAAAGCCATACAGGAATTTCAGATCAGCCACCAGAAATTCTTCACATTTTCCCACACAGAATTGAAAGGAAACACAACAAGGAACAGGAAAATTCTCATTTTTAAACATAATTCTGTGTATTTTTACAGAGGGCTGTGCACGGTAGGAAGCAGCATTTAAATCATTAAGAAATTCACATTTATTTATTCCTCATTAAGAAATTCACACTTATTTATCCCCCATCCCCCTAGAGCATTTCCTCTTTTATGATGTGTAAGTACAGCCAGAAATGCAGGAATTTCACACCAGCCACCAGAAACTCTGCACCTTTTCCTTTATGATGATGTGAGTACAGCCAAACCATAAAATTCTACACAAAAATCCACACAAATCCACACCAGCCACCAGAAACTCTGCACATTTTCCTTTATGATGTGTGGGTACAGCCAAAACCATAAAACATCTCAGCTCATTTCATGTCAGCCATTAATTTATACATGGAACAACAAATGGAATTTGTACATGGAATAAAAAATTGAATTTACACATGGAATCATAAATTGAATTTATACATGGAACAACAAATGGAATTCGTACATGGAATAAAAAATTGAATTTACACATGGAATCATAAATTGAATTTATACATGGAACAACAAATGGAATTCGTACATGGAATACAAAATTGAATTTACACATGGAATCATAAATTGAATTTACACATGGAATAACAAATGGAATTTATACTGGAATGGTGAATTGAAATAATTCTGGGATGGTGAATTGAATTTACACATGGAATAACAAATTGAATTTATACTGGAATGGTGAATTGAAATAATTCTGGGATGGTGAATTGAATTTACACATGGAATAACAAATTGAATTTACACACAGAATGGTGAATTGAATTTATACATTTACACACGTAATAACAACCCTGAATTTATAAATCTCCACCCATTTATCAGATTTATTTTATTAAAATAATACAAATAACAGGATTTTTTTTTTGTTTTTTTGTATTTTCCCTCCTAGAGACAACCTGTTCAACACAAATGCAGAGTTTGACTGGGGAGATTTCCGGATGCTGAGGGAGGAAATCAGAGAAATTCCCCGAAATTCCCAGAAATTCCTCCTGTTCCTTTTCCAGTTCCAGGCCCCCGGCACCTACGCGCTCCAGCTGAGCAGCAACAAGCACAAGAGGATGGTCAGCACCCAGAAAATCCTGATTTTTATTTAGAACCCCCCGAATTATAAATTATAATTGTAATTTATAAAGTTGTATATGAAATTAGAAAGCACGGAAAGCATTTTGTGGTCCGGGTGAAAGATTGGAAGGTGCAAAAATAGCAGTGAGCATCTTTTTGTAGCAGAGAAATAAATGGGAGGAATGGATAAATTCCTGCAAATTGGATAATGTAAGGGCAAAAAAAATTTAATTTAAATAACTATAAATATGAATTTATGTTTTCAAACAGTACCTCAGTGGGGGAACACAAAACCTCAACGGGATTTCTGGCTTTTCGCTCAGGAAATCTAAATTTTTTATTCATAATTTCCCTCTTGGAGAAGAGCTTCATGCTCCAGATGAGAGTTTAGGAACTGCAAAAATAGCCTGAATCAAATGGGAGATTTTTTCTGTCAGGGGAAAACGGGGCAATCCCTGCGGATTGGACAGCGCAAGCGCCAAAAATGAATTTAAATCATTCTAAATATAATTTTGTGTCACCGTGCAGTACCTGAGGGTGATGCCATTGGGGGGACACAAAGCCTAACTGGATTTGTAGCCAGAAAATCTGAATTTTTTATTTATAATTTCCCTTTTGTAGAAGAATTTTGTGCCCCAGATGAGAGTTTAGAAGCTTCACAGGCAGCAGCGAGCACGAAAGGAATGGGAGGAATGAATAAATCCCTGCAGGCTGGACAGCGCAAGCACGGATTTAAATAACCATAAACCCAATTTTGTGTCTCCGCGCAGCTGGTGCGGGCGCTGCCCCCGGGCGCTCGGTGCCCGCAGGAGGGGCCGTTCCTGCCCTGCCGGTCCCGGTTCGCGGTGCCCGCGGGCATCGCCCGGGCCCGGCGGCTGCGGCTGCGCCCGGGGCGGGCGGCGCTGGGCGCGGGGCTGGGGCTGCTGCTGCTGCTGCTGCTGCCGCTGCCGCTGGGGGGCGCCCTGGCGCGGGCGGTGAGTACGGAACGGGCAGCGCCCTCCCGAGGCGGGTGAGCAATTCCTGCAATTCCTGCAATTCCTGCAATTCCTGCAATTCCTGCAATTCCTGCAATTGCGGCAATTCCTGCAATTCCTGCAATTGCGGCAATTCCTGCAATTCCTGCAATTCCTGCCATTCCTGCAATTCCTGCAATTCCTGCCATTCCTGCCATTCCTGCCATTCCTGCAATTCCTGCAATTCCTGCCATTCCTGCAATTCCTGCAATTCCTGCAATTCCTGCAATTGCAGCCATTCCTGCAATTCCTGCAATTCCTGAAATTCCTGAAATTCCTGCAATTGCAGCCATTCCTGCAATTCCTGCAATTCCTGAAATTCCTGCAATTCCTGTAATTCCTGCAATTGCAGCCATTCCTGCAATTCCTGCAATTCCTGCAATTCCTGCAATTGCGGCAATTCCTGCAATTCCTGTAATTCCTGCAATTCCTGTAATTCCTGCAATTGCAGCAATTCCTGCAATTCCTGCAATTCCTGCAATTGCAGCAATTCCTGCAATTCCTGCAATTCTTGCAATTCCTGCAATTGCAGCAATTCCTCAGAATTGCCCAGAGAGCCTCTGGCACTTTCACCTGGAACTCTTGTGCCTTTTATTTCCTTTTTTTTTGGTGATTTGATTTTGAATTTTTGTGCCTTTTATTTTCACTTTTTGGCGGATTTGATTTCGAATTTCTGTCAATTTTGTTTCGATTTTTTGTCGATTTTATTTTGAATTTTTGTGCCTTTTACTTTCATTTTTTTGGTGATTTGATTTTGAATTTTTGTCAATTTTGTTTCGAATTTTTGTCATTTTTATTTTGAATTTTTGTGCCTTTTATTTTCATTTTTTTGGTGATTTGATTTCGAATTTTTGTGCCTTTTATTTCTAACTTTTGTCAATTTTGTTTCGAATTTTTGTCAATTTTATTTTGAATTTTTGTGCCTTTTATTTTCACTTTTTGGCGGATTTGATTTCGAATTTCTGTCAATTTTGTTTCGAATTTTGGTCATTTTTACTTTGAATTTTTGTGCCTTTTATTTTCTTTTTTTTTGGTGATTTTATTTTGAATTATTGTGTCTTTTATTTTCATTTTTGTTGGTGATTTGATTTCGAATTTTTGTCAATTTTATTTTGAATTTTTGTCAATTTTATTTTGAATTTTTGTGCCTCTTATTTCTAATTTTTGTCAATTTTGTTTAGAATTTTTGTCAATTTTATTTCGAATATTTGTGCCTTTTATTTCGAATTTTTGTCAATTTTATTTTGAATTTTTGTGCCTTTTATTTTCTTTTTTTTTGGTGATTTGATTTTGAATTTTTGTCAATTTTGTTTCGAATTTTTGTCAATTTTATTTCGAATTTTTGTGCCTTTTATTCCTAACTTTTGTCAATTTTATTTTGAATTTTTGTCAATTTTATTTTGAAGTTTTGTGCCTTTTATTTCTAACTTTTTTCAATTTTGTTTAGAATTTTTGTCAATTTTATTTCGAATTTTTGTGCCTTTTATTTTCATTTTTTTTGGTGATTTGATTTTGAATTTTTGTCAATTTTGTTTCGAATTTTTGTGCCTTTTATTTCGAATTTTTGTCAATTTTGTTTTGTTATATGTAATATATGTTATATGTTATATGTAATATATGTTATATGTTATATGAAATTTTAATTATATTTTTAATAACTTTATTTTGCATGCTGTGCATTTTAGTTTGAAATTGGCGAAATTAACTTTGAGTTTTTTGAATTTTATTTTGAACGCTGCGGCTTTCCTTCAGAATATTTCGAATTTTAGCCTGAATTTTTGTGAAGCATATTCTGAATTTTTGTGAATTTTAGAGTCAGTCGTGTGAGTTTTAATTTATTTCATTTTTTTAGGGATTTTTCGGTTCGTTTGACTTTAGTGATGGGATTTCATTTGCGTTTGCAGCGGCCGTTCCGGGCCCCGCGGGCTCTCCCCGCGTTCCGGCGGCGGCAGCGCCGCTCCCGCCTGGCCGCGTTTCGCTGCTCGGCTCCGGCGCCGCTTCCTGAGAGCGAAGCTCAGCGCGCCGGGCAAAGCTGCGGGGCTGCGGGCACAGGTCAGGCAGCAACGACCCTAAAAAACCCAAAAAATCCTAAAAAAAAACCCAAAAAATCCCTAAAACCCCCCCAAAAATCCCTTTTAAAAAACCCAAAAAATCCTTTTAAAAAAAACCCCAACAATCCCTAAAAACCTCCCAAAAAATCCCTTTAAAAAAAAAAACCCCAACAATCCCTAAAAACCTCCCAAAAAATCCCTTTTTTAAAAAAAACCCCAACAATCCCTAAAAACCCCAAAATATCCCTTTTAAAAAACCCGAAAAATCCCTTTTAAAAAACCTCCAAAAATCCTTTTAAAAAAACCCAAAAAAATCCCTTTAAAAAATCCCCAAAAATCCCTAAAAACCCCCCAAAAATCCCTTTAAAAAAACCCCCAAAAATCCCTTTAAAAAAAAGCAAAAATCCCTTTTAAAAAACCTCCAAAAATCCTTTTAAAAAACCCCAAAATATCCCTTAAAAAAAACCCCAAAAATCCCTAAAAAAACCCCAAAATATCCCTTTTAAAAAACCCCAAAAATCCCTTTTAAAAACCCCAAAAAAATCCCTTAAAAAAAACCCCAAAAATCCCTAAAAAGCCCCCAAAATATCCCTTTTAAAAAACCCCAAAAATCCCTTTAAAAAAAACCCAAAAAATCCTTTTAAAAAAAACCCCAACAATCCCTAAAAACCTCCCAAAAAATCCCTTTAAAAAAAAAAACCCCAACAATCCCTAAAAACCCCAAAATATCCCTTTTAAAAAACCCGAAAAATCCCTTTTAAAAAACCTCCAAAAATCCTTTTAAAAAAACCCAAAAAAATCCCTTTAAAAAATCCCCAAAAATCCCTAAAAACCCCCCAAAAATCCCTTTAAAAAAACCCCCAAAAATCCCTTTAAAAAAAAGCAAAAATCCCTTTTAAAAAACCTCCAAAAATCCTTTTAAAAAACCCCAAAATATCCCTTAAAAAAAACCCCAAAAATCCCTAAAAAAACCCCAAAATATCCCTTTTAAAAAACCCCAAAAATCCCTTTTAAAAACCCCAAAAAAATCCCTTAAAAAAAACCCCAAAAATCCCTAAAAAGCCCCCAAAATATCCCTTTTAAAAAACCCCAAAAATCCCTTTAAAAAAAACCCAAAAAATCCTTTTAAAAAAAACCCCAACAATCCCTAAAAACCTCCCAAAAAATCCCTTTTTAAAAAAAACCCCAACAATCCCTAAAAACCCCCCAAAAATCCCTTTAAAAAAACCCCAAAAATCCCTTTTAAAAAACCTCCAAAAATCCTTTTAAAAAAACCCAAAAAAATCCCTTTAAAAAATCCCCAAAAATCCCTAAAAACCCCCCAAAAATCCCTTTTAAAAAACCCAAAAAAATCCCTTTAAAAAAAAAGCAAAAATCCCTTTTAAAAAACCTCCAAAAATCCTTTTAAAAAACCCCAAAAATCCCTTTTAAAAAACCTCCAAAAATCTCTTTTAAAAACCCCAAAAATCCCTTTTAAAAAACCTCCAAAAATCCTTTTAAAAAAACCCAAAAAAATCCCTTTAAAAAATCCCCAAAAATCCCTAAAACCCCCCCAAAAATCCCTTTAAAAAAACCCCAAAAAATCCCTTTAAAAAAAAGCAAAAATCCCTAAAAAAACCCCAAAATATCCCTTTTAAAAAACCCCAAAAATCCCTTTTAAAAACCCCAAAAAAATCCCTTAAAAAAAACCCCAAAAATCCCTAAAAAGCCCCCAAAATATCCCTTTTAAAAAACCCCAAAAATCCCTTTAAAAAAAACCCAAAAAATCCTTTTAAAAAAAACCCCAACAATCCCTAAAAACCTCCCAAAAAATCCCTTTTTAAAAAAAACCCCAACAATCCCTAAAAACCCCCCAAAAATCCCTTTAAAAAACCCCAAAAATCCCTTTTAAAAAACCTCCAAAAATCCCTTTAAAAAAACCCAAAAAAATCCCTTTAAAAAATCCCCAAAAATCCCTAAAAACCCCCCAAAAATCCCTTTTAAAAAACCCCAAAAAATCCCTTTAAAAAACCCCAAAAATCCCTAAAAACCCCCCAAAATATCCCTTTTAAAAAACCCCAAAAATCCCTTTTAAAAACCCCCAAAAAATCCCTTTAAAAAACCCCAAAAATCCCTTTAAAAAAACCCAAAAATCCCTTTAAAAACCCCCCAAAAATCCCTTTAAAAAAAACCCAAAAATCCCTAAAAACCCCCCAAAAATCCTTTTAAAAACCCCAAAAAAATCCCTTTAAAAAAACCCCAAAATCCCTTTTAAAATACCTCCAAAAATCCTTTTAAAAACCCCAAAAAAATCCCTTAAAAAAAACCCCAAAAATCCCTAAAAACCCCCCAAAATATCCCTTTTAAAAAACCCCAAAAATCCCTTTTAAAAACCCCCAAAAAATCCCTTTAAAAAACCCCAACAATCCCTAAAAACCCCCCAAAAAATCCCTTTTAAAAAAACCCCAAAAATCCCTTTTAAAAACCCCCAAAAAATCCCTTTAAAAAAACCCCAACAATCCCTTTAAAAAAAAAACCAAAAATCCCTTTAAAAAACCCCCAAAAATCCCTTTAAAAAAAAACCAAAAATCCCTAAAAACCCCCCAAAAATCCCTTTTAAAAAACCCCCAAAAATCCCTTTAAAAAAACCCCAAAATCCCTTTTAAAAAACCTCCAAAAATCCTTTTAAAAACCCAAAAAAAATCCCTTAAAAAAAACCCCAAAAATCCCTAAAAACCCCCCAAAATATCCCTTTTAAAAAACCCCAAAAATCCCTTTTAAAAACCCCCAAAGAATCCCTTTAAAAAAACCCCAACAATCTCTAAAAGCCCCCCAAAAAATCCCTTTTAAAAAAACCCCAAAAATCCCTTTAAAAACCTCCCAAAAATCCCTTTTAAAAAAACCCAAAAATCCATAAAAGCCCCCAAAAATCCCTTTAAAAAAACCCCAAAAATCCCTTCAAAAAACCCCAAAATCCCTTTTAAAAAACCTCCAAAAATCCCTTTTAAAAACCCCCAAAAAATCCCTTTAAAAAAACCCAACAATCCCTAAAAACCCCCCAAAAAATCCCTTTTAAAAAACCCCAAAAAATCCCTTTAAAAAAAAGCAAAAATCCCTTTTAAAAAACCTCCAAAAATCCTTTTAAAAAACCCCAAAAAATCCCTTTAAAAAACCCCAAAAATCCCTAAAAACCCCCCAAAATATCCCTTTTAAAAAACCCCAAAAATCCCTTTTAAAAACCCCCAAAAAATCCCTTTAAAAAACCCCAAAAATCCCTTTAAAAAAACCCAAAAATCCCTTTAAAAACCCCCCAAAAATCCCTTTAAAAAAAACCCAAAAATCCCTAAAAACCCCCCAAAAATCCTTTTAAAAACCCCAAAAAAATCCCTTTAAAAAAACCCCAAAATCCCTTTTAAAATACCTCCAAAAATCCTTTTAAAAACCCCAAAAAAATCCCTTAAAAAAAACCCCAAAAATCCCTAAAAACCCCCCAAAATATCCCTTTTAAAAAACCCCAAAAATCCCTTTTAAAAACCCCCAAAAAATCCCTTTAAAAAAACCCCAACAATCCCTTTAAAAAAAACCCCAAAAATCCCTTTAAAAAACCCCAAAATCCCTTTAAAAAACCCCCAAAAATCCCTTTAAAAAAACCCCAAAATCCCTTTTTAAAAAACCCAAAAATCCCTTTAAAAAACCCCCAAAAAATCCCTTTAAAAAAACCCCAAAAAAAAAACCCTAAAACCTCCCCCCAAATAACCCTAAAAACCCCCCAAAAGATCCCTTAACCCCCGCTAAAAATTTCCTTAAACCCCCAAAAAGATCCCTAAAAATCCCCCAAAAAGATCCCTAAAAATCCCCCAAAAAGATCCCTAAAACGCCCCCCAAAAAACCCCCTAAACCCTCCCCCAAAAAATCCCTAAACCCCCCCAAAAAAAGCCTAAAACCCCCCACAAAGATCCCTGAAAACCCCCCTAGAAAGATCCCTAAAAAAAACCCAAAAAAACCCTAAACCCCCCCAAAAAGAACCTAACACCCCCCAAAAATATCCCTTTAAAACCCCCCAAAAAATCCCCAACCCCCCCCCAAAAAAACCCTAAAAACCCCTAAAAAGATCCCTAAAACCCCCAAAAAACAACCCTAACCTCCCCCAAAAAAATCCTTTAACACCCCCAAAAAAGCCCCAAAAAGATCCCTAAAAAGCCCCAAAAAGATCTCTAAACCCACCCCAAAAAATCCCTTAACCCTCCCTAAAAAAATCCCTACAACCCCAAAAAATCCCTAAACACCCCCAAAAAAAATCCTAAAAAACCCCAAAAATCCCTAAAAAACCCCAAAAAAATAAAAACCCCAAAACACCCCTGAAAACCAAACACAACCTAAAAGGCCTAAAAGCCAAAAAAAAAAATCCTAAAACCCCAAAAAACTTAAAAACCAAAAAAAACCCTAAAACCCCTAAAAACCCCAAATCCCCTAAAACCATAAAAAACCCTAAAAAATCCTAAAACACAAAAAAATCCTCAAAAAACCCCAAATCCAAGGGATTCTGCACAGAGTGGAGCCCAAATTCTGAGTTCAGGCTGCTGAATTCAGGGAGCCCCAGGATTTTTTGTTCAGAACTACCCTCAAACTAATAAAACCTAAATAAAATGAATGCAAAGTAATTAAATTAATGAATAAAAATTAATGAAATTCCTATTTCCAGCCTGCTTCCCCAGGAGGGGGCAGCCCTGGGAGGAACAAATGGACCTGGAGGATTTTAACACCAAAATTTTCTTTGAGCTGCTGCTCAGACAATCCCAATCTGTCACCACCACCCTGGGCCACTTCAAAGAAGAGGTAAAAATTCTTATTTTAAATCAAAATTAAATTTAGCAATAATTAATTCATTTTTTTGCTGCTGCTTTTCGTGTAGAAGAGCATAAAATTCAGTATTTTTTTCTATTTCTGTGTAGAATCTTTATTTCAATTTCCATCTCTTTAAATAGACCTGTCCTCATTTTTGTTTTCTAAAAGTGGGAAGAGGAGTTTTAAGATAAAATATTTTGATTTTTCTTGAATTTTTTTCTCTTGGTGCTGAACTGACAAGTTTTGGAAAGTGAATTCAGCTTTGACTTTTTATCTATAAAATGAAAAATATTGAATTTTCTGCACTGAAGAGCTGCGGGTTAAGCTGAGGAGAGATGAATTAATCACTGGATGAGTAGGTTATTTAAATTTTATTATTTAAATTTTATAGTAATCATTTTTTTTTAAATTTTATTTAAATTTTATTGTAAATATGTTCATTTTGCTGCTGAAATCAATAGGAGAGCATTTCACAGCCCAAATCTGAGTCCACCTGTGGCACTTTGGGAAATCCAGGTGAGGTTTTAACCACGATAGAGGGAGCTGGATCACCGTGAGCATTTACAAATAAATAATAAAGAAATAATTTTATTATTAAAAATTATATAGAAATAATTAAATAATGTGGGAAAATCACCATTCCCCAAGCTGCCATCGATGTGTTGTCCCCAGTTTGGGGTTTAGTACAAAAAGGAAAATTTCACCAGCTCCAAGTGATCCGTCACTCCTAAAATCAGTTTTTAATTGAATTTATTTATTCATTTTTATTTCTTTTCTTTTTGTTTTGTACCGCAGGTGAGAGCGGTGTACCACAGGGTAATGAGTGAAATCTCCTTGCTGAAGAACCTTTGGCTGAAGGCCCTGAGCACCCCAGCCAAGGGGGAGGAAGAGGAGGAGGAGGAGGAGGAGGAAGAGAGCACAGAGGCCGAAGAGCAGGTAGAGCTCAGCAGGAGTCAGGTGGAATAAATTAAATTTATACATGGAATAAATTTAATTTATTCACGGACCAGTAAATTGGATTTACACATGGAATCACAACTTGAATTTATTGGATAAATCCAATTTATACACGGAATGGTGAGTTGAATGTATAAATGGAATGGTGAGTTGAAATTATACATGGAATAACAAATTGAATTTATACATGGAATGGTGAATTGAATTTACACATGGAATCACAACTTGAATTTATACAGGGGATAAATCCAATTTATACACGGAATGGTGAGTTGAATGTATAAATGGAATGGTGAGTTGAAATTTTACATGGAATAACAAGTTGAATTTATGCATGGAATGGTGAATTGAATTTACACATGGAATCACAATTTGAATTTATACAGAGGATAAATCCAATTTATACACGGAATGGTGAGTTGAAATTATACATGGAATGGTGAGTTGAAATTATACATGGAATAAGTTGAATTTATACACGGAACAGTAAATTGAATTTACACATGGAATCACAACTTGAATTTATTGGATAAATCCAATTTATACACGGAATGGTGAGTTGAATGTATAAATGGAATGGTGAGTTGAAATTTTACATGGAATAAGTTGAATTTATACATGGAACAGTAAATTGAATTTACACATGGAATAACAACTTGAATTTACATATGGAATGGTGAATTGAATTTACACATGTATTAACAAAAAAAGGTGAATTTACACGTGGAAGAACAAGTTGCATTTTTACATGGAAAGGGGAATTGTAATTAATACATGGAATAACAAATTGAATTTATACATGGAATGGTGAATTGAATTTACACATGGAATCACAACTTGAATTTATACAGGGGATAAATCCAATTTATACACGGAATGGTGAGTTGAATGTATAAATGGAATGGTGAGTTGAAATTTTACATGGAATAACAAGTTGAATTTATACGTGGAAAAATAAACTGAATTTACACATGGAATAACAAATTGAATTTGCAAATGGAATGGTGAATTGAATGTATATATGGAATAACAAATTGAATTTACACATGGAATGGTGAATTAAATTAAATTTATACATGAAATAACCAAAAAAATTGAATTTATACATGGAATAAGTTGAATTTATACATGGAACAGTAAATTGAATTTACACATGGAATAACAACTTGAATTTACATATGGAATGGTGAATTGAATTTACACATGAATTAACAAAAAAAGGTGAATTTACACGTGGAAGAACAAGTTGCATTTTTACATGGAAAGGTGAATTGAAATTAATACATGGAATGGTGAATTGAATTTATACATGGAACAACAAATTGAATTTATACATGGAATGGGGAATTGAATTTATACATGGAATGGTGAATTGAATTTATACATGGAATAACAAATTGAATTTATACATGGAATAACAAATTGAATTTATACATGGAATAACAAGTTGAATTTACAAATTGAATGGTGATTTAAATTTATACATGCAAAGGGGAATTGAAATGATACACGCAATAACAAATAGAATTTACACATGAAATGGTGAATTAACTTTACACATGGAATAAATTGCATTCTCTTCTAGAAACTTTAGGCACAGCCACGTAAAATGTCACTGTCAGTGCAGGAGATATTTCATATTTTATAAGGTGCAAAACATTGTCCATAAACAAGAGGTGACACCCAAAACCTGCAAAATAACAAAAACTTTACATGAGAAAGGCGTTAAACATAAGGCAATATTCAGATCAGATTTGCAATATTCAAATAATAACTTGGAGGGTGAAAAAATCTGAGAGTTTGGAACAATGACCACTGGAAAAGGCTTTGAAAATGCTGCAGGGTTCATTTGGTTTGGGACAAATCTGTAATTTAAGTTTTACACAAAAAGGCAGGGGATGCCAGGAGGTTTAATTTAAATAATTTAAAAGATTATAAATATTATAATATTTCAATAAATTTAAATAATATAAATATTATTTATGATATTTATATTATTTAAATTTAAATTAAATTTATTAAATTTAAATTTTTATAGATTTAAAAGGTTGCAAAAGATGGTAAATGGGAGCGCCCCTGTGCTGTTCCAGGTGCCTCTGCCGGGGTCCCCCCGGGCGTTTGGGAGCCCCCAGAGCCCCAGGTTTCGTGGCATCAGTAAAACCCCAAATGATCCACGGGAATTCATCCCCCAAAAACTGATCCCGCTGCTCCAGTCCGTGCTGCAGCTGCTGCAGGAAAACAGAAAATTCAATTTATCACCCGCGAGCCCAGGTAAGACACAGAGAAAAGCACTTCCGCTCCCCTTTATTTTATTCCTTTATTATTTCAGCTTAAAACGCACAAGATTCTCCTACAAATCAGATTTTGGTCCCGTTTTGTTGAGGAGCTCCTTGGGCTTGATGAGCAAATTAAATTGGGGAAAATTCACCCCAATTTGGGGTGGGATGAGCTCGCAGCATCCCCTCTGCAGGGTAAATAAAAACTGAAATAATTCTGACTTTTCTTTCTTTTCCCACCACCGTTTCCCCTTGCCTACAAAATTCCCCGTGCCAGAAATATTTACTCAAAAACCACAGTGAGAGAGGGATTGTTTAATAAAAGAACATTTCTGGGTTTCCATGCCTCCTTTATGATTAGATTCTCTAAGAAAAGTAAAATTTTAGTGCTGCTCACCAGCTCTAAATGCCACTTTTCCACACTTTGGTGATGATTAGTTTCTCTAAGAAAAGTAAAGTTTTAGACATTTTCTTCATTCTTTTTATAATAATTCACAGTGCATCAACAGGGATTGGTTGAAAAAGATTAAAATAAATATGAGAAATGCTCAAAAAAATAAATAAAATATATAATGTACGCTCAATAAAAGTGTTTTATCCACTCATATTGCAGTGTTGCTTCTGGGACAAAAAGAAAAGCAATTTTTTTGCAATAAATAATCTAATTAAATTAATTAATTTAAATTCTACTGTTCTTGCAGCAGAATCACACAACAAGTGGCTGATGAAGAAAAACCAGAATTTCCTTCACCTCCTGAGCAGTGGAAGGCACAGCCTTGCACAGAGGGCACAGTGAGCAGAATTTCCCATTATTTACTATTTAATCTCATTATTTCGCTACCTTGTACAGTGAAATTTGCCTTTCGTCCTGTGAAGATGAAACTTTAATACATACTGCCATTTCTTCTCTCCCAATTTAAATTTTTCCCTGGTTTTTTTTTTAGCCCTGGAGAGGAAATTGTCAATTCCTCGTCCCCCTCAGAGCTGGAGGACAAAGTGGATGCCCTGACCGAGGAGCTGCTGCAGATTGCAGAGGATGAGGAGCAGTTCTTAAACAGCAAAGGCAACGAAGATTTGCTCTCTTATTACCTGGAAATCACCAGCCTGGAGAAGGAGAGCTTGGCGAAACAAATAAATGCTTTGGAAGAGGAAATAGCCCAGGGCAGGAAGGTGTGAGGCTCCAAACTCCCTGTAGGAGCTGAAATGAAGGATGTGGGACTCCAGCAAGCTCCTCAAAATGCAGCTTATTATAAATGCAGCTTATTATAAAATGCAGCTGATTCCAAAATGCAGCTTATTATAAAATGCAGCTGATTCCAAAATGCAGCTTATTATAAAACACAGCTGATCATAAAATGCGGCCGACCCCAAAATGCGGCCGACCCCAAAATGCAGTTTACTGCATCCAAGGTGTCACAGCAGTCCAGGGTGACAGAGCTGTGCCCACAGCTGTCACCTCCAGCTGCAGGCAGGCCTGGAGAGCCTCAGTTTAGGTTAAAAATCTATATAAAATAATATAGAAATCTATGTAAAATAATATAAAAATTAATATAAAAGAATCCTATACTTTTCTTTTGGTTACAAATTCATTATATACTTTTCTTTTGGTCACAGTGCATTATTTACTTTTCTTTGCTGAGCATCTTCATACATGAGAACCAATCTATCCCTTAACTTTTACCTCTAGCCTATCATAACTGCTATAATTACCATATTCATGTCACTGTTCTCCAATCACTAATAGTTTGTACATTGCAGTTTAAGCCGGAAGTTGTTTTTCAGTTTTCTTGCAATAGAAAATTCTTTTTTCGACCTGCCACATTTGCTGCCTTGTTTGCCTGTGCTCTCTTTCTGCTTGGTAAAAACATCTTCTCGTTTGGGGTGGGTTTATCCTTTGCTCTAAGCCATAAAAACCCTTCTAACTAACACACCCTTTGCCTCACTGGTTATCCAGTGAGACTGGCTCAGCAATTCTTTTCTTCTGTATCAAAACTTGCTTTTATTTCTGTTCCTTCTTCAGAGCCTCCATTCAAAAAAATCTTTCTGCTAGGCATAAATATCCGTGAGACTTTCTTGTCAAACTTTCATCCTTCCCAACGCTGCAACCCAAAGGAAATCTCTATTTTTGCCTGAATTCCAGTGTGTCCAACCCAAAGGAAATCTCTATTTCTGCTGAATTCCAGTGTGCTTCTCCTCTCCTTCCCAAAGGCTCACTAAATCAGGAGGCAGAGCAGTGCAGGGATTGAAGTGACAAGACTTTGGCTGCAGGAAATGACATTTCTGGCCACATCCAAGTGCTGAGAAGAAATATTGCTGCAAAAGCCCCGACTCAGAGTTTCCAGGAACAGGAGCAGAAAATAGAACCACTCAATTCCTGGTGTGAAATAAATTATTCTTTCAACTAATGCATCACTCCACGAGGTGCTCTGAGGCCCCTGCAGCTGAGAGCTGCAGTTTTCTGATTTTATGACACAGCAAAAACTGCAGATACGGTTGCTTGGGTTAATTATAGCTGTTTAATTATACTTAAAGTGCAAGAAATTCATATTTTCCACCATTGAAGCAACTTCTGAAGTCACCTTATCCGGCTCTGTGCCACCACCCACCCAGGAATGCCCTGTCCAGGCCATTCCTGCTCTTCAACCTGGGGAACCCATCTGTCCTCCCAAATTCCAGAGCCAAACCCCAAAACATGAAATATTCACTATTTCCCAATATCAGCTCAGCCTCCAGTGTAGATAAACAAGTGAGGGAAGAGCAAAGTCATTCAAAACTCTTTTTTTTACCCCTATAAATATAAAACTCATGGGGGCACAGCAGAATTTAAATATTTTTGTGAGTTATTTAATACCCCAGACACTTCTGCTGGTGATATTTAGGTCTTGGCTCCTGACACCTCCGCCAGGAGGAAGCAAAGTGTTTTTCAAAGCAGCTCAGGGGTGTTTTATCCTCCTTCACCTGCTGGTGTTTCCACCAAAAAAGCTCCTGAACACCCTTCAAGGCACCACCAGCAGCTGGCTTTGGTAAAAAAACATCAGCAGATTTATTGATTTATGCATTTCCTTTTTAACTCACAAGCAGAGCATCGCATTACATCTTCAATCTTATGTTAACATCAATTAAAAACATTTAAAACCCTGGAGGGGGGGAAAAAAAAAATCCCCCAAAAATATTCACAAATACAGAGTCAGAGCCAGGGATCAGACAGGAAGTGCTGTTTTTATGAGGTTTTGCAGTGCCAGCCTTCACCCCCTCACAAAATCAGGGCTCCACAGTCCCCGAGGAGCCCTGGCTCTACCTCTTGGTGTTGATCCAGTGGTACCTGTCCACCCGGGGGCCAGCGAAGGTGGCCGTGGGTCTGTAGCTCCTGTAGCCCCTGTGCCGGCCAAGGTGGGAGCCCTCGGCCACGTGGGGCTTCCTGTGCAGGTACTGCCACCAGGGAGCCGGGCAGAAGTCGCCAAACTGGGCGGCAAAAATGGGGAAAAGCAAGGTTAAAGTGTGCTGGGGAAGGAGGGGGAGCAGCCAGGACACCCCAGACCCACCCTGTGCCTTCCTGAGGAAGCTGGGCCATCATTGCTGTCTGCTCCCAAAGCTCATCCCACCCCAGAGCATCAACGAGGCTGGGAAAACCCTCCAAGGACAAGCCCAGCTGTGCCCAAGTGCCACAAATTGTAAACCCTTCCAGGTGACACCATCAGGGCTGGTCCCCATGGAACAATTCAATTCTTCAAACAGCTCATACACCGCTTATCCCGAAGTTCATCCCACCCACAGCACCACTGAGGCTGGGAAAGCCTTCCAAGGACAAGCTCAGCTGTCCCCTAAGCTGTGTCCCCAAGTGCCACATCCTTTAAGCACATCCTCCAGGTGACACCATCAGGGCTGGTCATCACCCCATGGAAAAAATTCCATGCTTCAAACAGTTCATACACTGCTCGTCCCACCCACAGCACCACTGAGGCTGGGAAAGCCTTCCAAGGACAAGCTCAGCTGTCCCCTAAGCTGTGTCCCCAAGTGCCACATCCTTTAAACCCCTCCAGGCATGGTGACTCCATCAGGACTGGTCACCACCCCAGGGAACAATTCAATTCTTCAAACAGTTAATACACATGGAGTGGTATAATGAGAATTAATTAGAAAGAAATAGGGCCACAACTCCTAAACTTTGTTTCACAAAGCATGGACAACTGCAACACTTAAAGCCAACTTTTATGGGACAGGGACACCACCTGCCAGGGCTGGAAAACCCTTCCAGGGATGAAATCACACCTGAACCTCCCCTGGAGCAGCCCAGGGCTGTTTGCTCCCATCCTGTCCCTGGGAGAAGAGCTGACCCCACCTGCCAGAGCCCCTCTGGAGGGATTTGGGGGTGAGGAGCTCCCGCAGAGCCCCGGCTCACCTGGTAGATGCTGTTGGGGTTGCTGACGGTGGGGATGGCTCTGGGCTCCCTGCTGAAGCTCTCCTCGTCCGAGGAGCTGCTGGAGTGATAGTCCAGGGCTGCCCTGCCCACGGCCAGGCTGATCTGCTGCGGCAGCTCGGGGCTCTCCTCCCCACCAAAGTGCGCCACGGTGAAGGGCCGGCTCCTCTCGCCGTACCTGCAAGGGCTCACCTGAGCGAGCTGGCACTGACGAAGGCATTGCTGAAAAATCCCTTGGCCAGGATTTTCCTCCTGGGAGGCTGAGAAGCCTCAGAGCAAAAACAATTATCTGATTGCTTCTCCTGTGTTTTGCTGCTTTGGAATGCGTTTGAAGATTGTTTCATTAGTTTTTACTGTGAGTTGTTTTAACTCAATGGCCAACCAGTGCCAGGCTGTGTCAAGACTGGAGAGAGTCATTTGTTATCATCTTTTTAGCATTCTGTAAGTATCCTGTGTTCTTTAGTATAGTTTAGTATTTAATATAATTTAATATATAACATGTATTCATATATATTTTTATATGCTATATATATTTAATAGATACCTATATATTATATAGAACATGTATTATATAATACATACAATATATGAAGTATATATTAAATACATATATATTATATACACATAGATATGTAGATATTATATACACATAGATATTATATACACATAGATATTATATACACATAGATATTATATACACATAGATATTATATATAATATAATTTATTAAATATATAATATATATTTAATAAATAATATATCATCTAATATGTGTGCTATACTATATATTATATATAGTATATTATATAATTTATGCATTTTTATATTTATATTATTATAAATACATAAAAATGTTTTGTAGTTCTATATCTATATATTATATAATTTAATATATGCTATATTACATTATAGTATAGCATGCTATATGCTGTACACTATAGTATATTATAGTATTCTATATATAGCATATAGTATACTATATATATTATAGTGTACTGTAACTTCATAGAGTATGCTATATTAGAGTATAATCCAGTATTATAAAATAACAAATTAGCTTTCTGAGAACACCAAGTCAGGCTCATCATTCCCCACAACCCCAGCACCAAGGCACGCCCTGGAGCTCACCTGCAGCACACCTGGAAGGGATCCACCCACAGCGTCATCTCCTCGGGCAGCCCCAGCAGCTCGAAGGCCACGTCGCTCTGCACGCACGCCTGCTCCAGCAGCGGCTCCCGAGCCCGCTGCCTGTTGATCCTGATGCACCTGGGGACAGCACAGGTGGCACTGGGGATGCCGCTGCCGCCCTGCGGGGTCTGATCACGCAGAGCGCGCCCAAAAGCTCAATAAGTTGTCCCAGCACTTTTAACTTGTTGATGCAGGCTCTCACTCGGAGCCCCAAACAGAAATTCAGCCTCACAAGCTGATTCATCAGCTCAAACAGGGTTTGATTTTAGTTCTCATCAATGAGGCAAGTCCCTGCTTTGAGTGTTTAAAACAAAACCGTCCCAAAAGTCACTGTCAGACCACCTGAATTCTGCATCCTAGGAGTCAGGGGCTACTTGAGGCGGAAGTCTTAAGATAAGTGTCTCAGTTCTCTAATCCCACATCTAGAGGTAAAAAACCCATTTCCACCTCAGTTCTCTGATCCTGCATTTACGGGTTAAAAAAAAAAAAAAAAAAATTCCACCTCAGTTTTCCACCTCTAATCGCACATTCACAGGTAAAAAATATTTCCACCTCAGTTTTCTAATCACATGCTTACAGGTAAAAAAAAAAATAAAAATTCCACCTCAACTCTCTAATCCCACATTTACAGGTAAAATAAAAGATTTCCACCTCAGTTTTCCACCTCTAATCACACATTTACAGGTTAAAAAAAAAACCAAAGCAATTTTCACCAATTCGTTAATTTTTCCTTCAAGCTTAAGGGGTATCCTGGTGGTTCCCTCTGCATTATTTATTTCACTTTGAGGCCTCTTGGATGCCAACCTGAGCCCCTCTCACCTGAAGGCCTGGCCTCGGGAGGGGTTGTCCAGGTACCAGTGATTTTTGTACTTCTCAAACAGCAGCGTGGTCAGCTTGGCTGCAAACTTCTCCATTTTGTGCTTGCTCAGCCTGTCCTCCCTCTTCACCAGCTTGGTGATGAAGAAAACCGTGGCAGCAATTTCATCTTTCATCTTCAATTGGAGCACAGGAGGTGCTGGAGCAGGGATGGAACAGCGCAGCAGAGATTTAATAACATTAAGGCACAATCAGCTTCCAAAAACTGATGCTGCAAAATCCACACAAGCCAGGAGAGAAAAGCCTGACTGCCAAACAGAGATTTAAATTTAGTTTGGGATATTAAAATCGCTCTAATGCATTACTAGAAGGTACCTACACTAAGCAAGTTAAGAGAGAATAGAGAAAAAGAGTTTAAGACATAAAAGTTCTTATTTGTCATATATATCACAAGCAGTAGACTTTACTAAAGAGAGCTTTTAATGTAAAAAAAAACACCAAAAATATCACCTTTTCACAGCAGAGACAGTAAAAACTTGAGATAACCTTCGCAAACAGCTTGAAGAGGCACAAAAAAATCCAGATAAAAGCGCCCAGGGCCCTGGCTCAGCCACACAGGAGCAACCCCAACAGCCAAAGTTTCCCTCCCCCTTTCCCTGGCAGGGCTGGGTCAGGTTTTTATGGAACAGGAATCATGTGGAGCTGAGGGCTGGAAGAGCCTTCAGGTGTGCAGGAGCTGCAGGTGTTGGATTAATTACCAGCCTGTTCCAAAGGTATCCCCAAATCTCCTTGCCTTCATTCCTGCATCAGCTCCTTCTCTGAGCTGACAAAATTGTGTCCAGGGAAATGTCAAAGAGCAAGGTTTGCCACTTTAAAATGATGGGTGATGCACATAATTTTAATTTTTAAGTTCTTCTCAGTACATTTAATCCACTCTGGGTTTCCTAGACAATCCCAGACTCACAGATTGGGATTCCTCCGGGGATGATTTTGTCTTTCTGGCCAAGTCAGAATATTAAGTCTGATTTCTTTGATTTCACATCACTTTTCCTCCATATCAGATTTTAACCTATTAAAAGCCATGACCTCTTCCTCTCACCTTTGATTTCCTTTTATTCTTGAGCTACCCAAGCTAAAGCAGCAGCAGCCATGGTGGGGAGCACAGAATTTCCTCATCACTCCTCACCCTGCCCCATTTCAGCCCCAGGAATTCCTGAACCAAAACTGGCACAGCCATGAAAGAGCAGCCAACAAACTCTCCTCCCACTCATCCCCAGCTGCATCCAAGCAGGAATTCCTCTCATCCCAGCAGATTTAGCAAAACCCAGCATGGACAGCCAAGTGTTCTGACTGAGAGGAGGCAGGAGATAAATGAGGAGATGTTTGTGCCTTTTGGAACATGATGCTGTTTTGATTCTTGTTAGGAACGGGGAGAAAAAGCCAAACCACTAAAAACCAGTGCCTGGATATCCATGGGACTGATCCAGAGCTGAAATCAGGAAAATGTGCCCAAAGGCTTGAGTGGGGCTGAAATGGGCCCCCAGCCGGGCAGGAGCATTCTCAGCCAGATTAAATGAGCTGTCCCCGGGTCAGCAGGCAAGCCCAGGCTTGAGGCAGGCAGGGCCAGAGCCAGGCACAGTTTCTGTAGTAACAGCAGCCCAAACCCAGAGCAAACACTGCTCCCCCAAGCACACCCTGGCTGAAGCCACCCTCCAGGACTTTTTTTGCAGTTTTCCTGCTTTAAAGGATTAAAAAAAAAAATGGGAATAAAGAAGCCAAGTGCAATCTCCCCTCTGCACGGCGTTTGATTTTTTTGGGTGATGGAAGGCAGGCAGATCCTCCAGGTAAGCAGCTGCAGTTTGTAGATATTGATATAAAAATCAAGAAGGCTGAGTGATTTCCAGGGGGAAAAGCATCCTTGGTGACAATCTGAAGGAAAAGCAGCTTGCATTTGTTTGGTCACTCCCCTGGGCACATCCAGAAGCACCAATTCCATGGATTAAATCAGAGGCAGAAGAAACCTCATACTTGAAACATCAAATTTATACTCCTGTACTTAAGACATGCAGTCTCTGTAAAAAGAATTATTGTGGACTGGAGTGAACCAGAAGCTGATTCTGATCGCCACCACAAAAACTGTAAGGGTTTGAGTACTCCATATTGCTAGAATTTGATTTAAGATTTAGTGATTTAAGTAATAAAATAAACCTAAAAATCCCCAGTGGTTTCGACCCAGGATGTTCTAAAATTAAACAACAAAGGAAAGACTGCAAAGCTCCCTGGGTTTATT
Organism: Ammospiza caudacuta; assembly: GCF_027887145.1. Lineage (NCBI taxonomy): Eukaryota > Metazoa > Chordata > Aves > Passeriformes > Passerellidae > Ammospiza > Ammospiza caudacuta. The sequence continues at coordinate 7,556,583 of NC_080615.1, forward strand.
TTATGGGGTCTAAGAGCTGTTGCCGTAAGTGTTTAAATTTTCTGGGTTTGCTTCCTCTGTGTGTGTGTGCCATGATTTTCAGAGCTGGACAGATCCAAGAGATCCAATGGCTGGGCAGACCCCAAAAACCAAGAGAGAGGTGCAGGAGGTGGCACAGCACAGGACGCTCACCCCTCTGAGCTCTTCTGGGCATTCCTGGTGGGAATCACACCAGGCTGGAGCCCCAGGGCCACCAGCTGGGACTGCCACCAGTGCCACCAGGGCTCACCCTCCCCTGGGACCGTTTGGGTGGAAATTCCGAACTCTGGGTGTGTTCCCCATGTTGGCTTTGCCCATGGAAACCTCTCCTGCAACAAAGCTCCCACGGCTGGGGCCACCTGAGCTGTCCCCATGTCCCTCTGGAGGGGTGGCCATGGTGACAGGAGTACACAAAGCTCCCAGGCAGGGCTGGCCTGGGGACATTCGGAGCCAGGAGCCCCAGGGGAAAGGATGGGAACATTCCAGGAGAAAAGGTGGGAATATCCTCAGGGAAAAGGTGGGAGCAACCCAGGAGAAAAGATGGGAGCATCCCTAGGTGAAAAGATGGGAATATCCCAGAAGAAAAGATGGGAGCGATCCAAGGAAAATATGGGAATATCCCAGGGGAGAAGATGGGAGCATACCAGGAGAAAAGATGGAAGCAACACAGGAGAAAAGGTGGGAACATCCCCAGGTAAAAGATGGGAACAACCCAGGGAAAAGATGGGAATATCCCCAGGGAAAATATGGGAACATGCCCAGAGGAATTCTGCCAGGAAATGTCTCCTGGGGAAAGGAACAGGGAGGAATCTAAATACTAAATATAGATATAAATATTATACATAAATGTATTTAAACTATATAAGAATATGAATATGAATAGAAATATGAATAGAAATATAAATACAGCTACAAATATAAATATATATTTATAATATGTTTATATTTATCTAAATATGTATATTAGATGTATATTTACATTGAATAGAAATATATATCTAACATATATATTTACCTCTAATTTATATTGGGTATAGATGTAATATGTGTATTTACATATAATGGAAATACATCTCAAATATAAATATGCCTATAAATATAAATATAATGTAAATACATATAATATAAATGTACATCTTTGGCATTTAGCAGAATAAGGGTGATATGACCAATATTTTCCATTATTTCCAATTCTGTATTATTTTAAGAGCATTTGAGGAGATGGAGAATATGAATATAACAATTGGAAGTCTTTTCTTTCGTTGCAGGCTTGCATTCCATGACTCCAGGAGAAGTGCTTGGTTTGCAGGCAGTGTAGTTAGCTGATTGTCTCCACCATCCCACAATCACTAACTTCACTGCCACCAAAACAAGGCACAGCATTCTCTGCTCCAGCCTTGGCCTGGAAACTCCCAATTTCCTACTGCAAAATCATCAATAATGGGATTTATCTGCAGCTTTATTCCCAGAGTTTTACCTGCCCATGTCAGTGTGTGCTGCATGTTGGTAATGGGAAGTGAAATCTTGGATTTCTTGAAGTTGGTGCTAAAATCCTCAGGAATTTTCCTGGACCAAGAAGCCTGTCTGATTTTAAATTCTTCATTCATTGTATACTTCATTTTTAACACACAGAGACTGGACTATGACTTTTTTAGGTTGCATCCTTCAGCTTCTCTGCCAGATATCAATAATTTTCTTTTTCATATCTTTTATTAAGCAAAGTAAGTGAAGGGAGTTCTGAGCAATGATTATACTCAAATGCAGAGTGGTGCTGCATAATAATTTGTATTTTAGTGTTTAATTGCTTTGCCTTTGCACTCTTGAAATGGTCTTTGTGTTGTGTTCACTGCAGTTTTATATCTATATATAAGTGTGTTATATTGTTATGTGTGTTATATTTTGTTATATTATGTTATATCTGTATATAGGTGTGTTATATTGTTAGCTGTGTTATATTGGTTATATTGTGTTATATCTATATATAGCTGTGTTATATTGGTTACATTGTGTTATATCTGTATACAGGTGTGTTATATTGTTAGCTGTGTTATATCTATGTATAAGTGTGTTATATTTTTAGATGTGTTATATTGTGTTATATCTATATATGTGTGTTATTATATATCTTATATATCTATATATAAGTGTATCTTATATATCTATATAAGTGTGTTATATTGTGAGGTGTGTTATATTTGTTATATTGTGCTATATCTATATAAGTGTGTTATATTGTGAGGTGTGTTATATTGGTTATATTGTGCTATATCTATATAAGTGTGTTATATTGTGAGGTGTGTTATATTGGTTATATTGTGCTATATCCATATTTGGGTGTTATAGACCTCCAAGAGCTCATTAGACCTGGCTGGAAGAAGGGACAGGAACAGGGACAGGCTCTGCCCTCAGCCTGGCTGCCAGGCAGTGTGGTTAGCTGATTGCCCAAAGCAACAATCACTAGCCACACAGCCAGGTGAACAGGTCTGGAACGCTGGGAGCAGGAATTGGGGAGCAGGAATCGGGCTGAGCACACCAGAGATCAGCACCAACAGACAGGCAGTGAAATAAAACAAGAGCTGCCCTCCTGCCTAGCTCTTTCCCCGTGATCCACCTCATTTACAGCTCATTTCCATTAAAAAACATGAGGATAAAATGGATTTTGGGGTTTTTTCTCCGCCAGATTTGCAGGTTTTGACTCCCATTCTGACTGGGCTCACCAAGGCCTCTGTTCTCACATCTCCCTCCATTTATTCTGGTTGAATAAAGGAAATTAAAGCCTGTGGTGGCAGCTCTTCCCCATCCTTGCAGAAGCCGGGCTGGAATGGAAATGGCCTGAAAGGAGATGGAAACTTCTGCTGGAGCCCCAATTACTGACCTGGTTAATTATTGTGTCTCACCATATAAATAAAGCAAACTCAGATTTTCAGCCTGCCTCTGCAATTCTCCTTTTTTTTTTTTATTCCTAATTTTAGTAAAGCACTCCCCATTTTTAGTGAAAAGCTGGGTTTGGGAACTGGAAGTTGACTGGAGTAGAAATGGCCTGGAAAAAGATGGAAACTTCTGCTGGAACCCCAGTTATGGACCTGGTTAATTAGAGTGTCTGACCATCAACAGAACTCCCACAAATAAAGCAATCTCAGGCAAACCATTAAGCACAGAAATTGCATTTTCAGCCTGACTCTGCAATTATTATTTTTTTCCCCTAATTTTAGCACGGCACTCCCCATTTTCAGCGCAGAGCTGGGTTTGGGAGCCAGGCCAGGCAGAGCAATCTGCAGGAGGTGCTGAGCTCTGCAAACCTTTCCCGAGAGTCAGCAATCCCCCTTTCCCCATCAATAATCCCAAAAGGAATCTCATCCATCACTAGCCATTAGTCTGCTCTGAATTCTGCCTGCAGCCAGCAACAGTTCACTGAGGCTTCCCTTTCTTTTTATTTTTTAATTTTTTTTCTTAATTCCTTGGAAGGTTGGACTTGATGGGTTTGGAGGGGTTTTCCAAGCAGGGATGAAAGCCAGGATTTGCAGCTTTGGGCAGCCATAAAGATTCATTTGAAGCAGTAAATGGTTTTACACAAATATAGGACACCCTAAAAGCATCCCATAAGTCTAAGAAAATTCAAATTAATGCAGCGGACAGAATAAGAATAATGTTCAGGTTATTGTCAGTCACGGATATTGCTTAGTGCTCAAATCCAGATTTCAGATTTGATTCAGATGTGAACAAATCCAAAGGAGCAAACCCTGAAATTGTATAAATCTGGGAAGAGAATGTGGATTCATCAAAATAATTCCTTCAGCAAAGAGGATCCTGCAGGCTGGGGAACTCTGAAATTCCAGGCCAGGCACAGGAGGTAAATGAAGTTTAAGAGCACTTTAAAAAGTTATTAAGGACAATTTTCTGTCTCAAAACCACAAGAAATTAGGCAGTGAGTCTAAATTCCTCCGTTTAATATGAAAGGAATCTTGACAGCCTGGCCATTGTTATTTTTTCTATTTTTTATTTTTTATTTTTTCCATTGCTGTCTCCAAGTTTTTCCTTACTGAAACACAAACATTCACTTTATAACCAAATTACCAAACTGGCTGCTCTGCTCCCTAAAAAGCTCTCAGAAACTGGATTTGAGCAATAAAGCCAGAATTCCATTTGGGGATTTTTATTATTATCAGCAGTGAAATATAGATTCACTGATTTATAATGGTTTGGCCTGGCCTGGCCGGATGTTTATCAGGAGAATAAAATCCAGAAGTAAGAGGTCTGGATTCTATTAAGGCTTTTCCTTCCTCCTGCTGTAATTCCCAGGATACAAAGCAGAGACAAATGAGCTGAAGGTTAAGAACCAAATATCTGAATTAACACAATTTAATTCCTCAGTTGTACAGAGTAGCACTGAGATATTAAAGCTGATAAGTGCAGAGATTGGAAAAATAAGCTGGAAAACAAGATTTCAAAAGGTACTTTCAGGAATGACGTCTTCATTTTGGACATAAAAGCCTCTTTTTTTTCCTTCCTCCTTCATTTAAGCTTTTCAGTTGGTTCCTATTAAGCGGTTCCTCTTCTCAAAGTTTATTAAAATGCTGAACTAAGTCTGTCTGCTTGGCCCAAATTCCATAAACAGGGCTGGATGGAGAGTCTGGGCTGCAGGAATCAGGTGTGGAGCAGCTTCCCAAGAATCCATGCAGGAATCACAATTCCCTTGCTGTGCTTTCCCTTCCCAGGGCTAAAAACGCTGAAATTTTGGGGCCATTCCCAGGATTTTGCACTTGAAGTGATCCTTGCGGTGATCCCTTCCTACTCAGAGTAGCCAGAATATTTAGAATAGTTAGATTCAAGAATACAGAATATAGAATGAAATATAGAATGTACAATGATTCTGTAGTTAGGTTTAGAATAGTTAGCTTTAGAAAATAGTTAGATTTAGAAAACTGGGATTTGGATGGATTAAAGAAATCAGTGTTTGTCTGGAGCAACAGGAAAGCATAAAGCTCATTCCACAGCAAATGCACATCTGGGAAAGAGAAGGAAAAACCTTTCCAAAACAAACAAACAAACAAAAAAAAATCTCCAGATAGTTAGATTTACAAAACTGGGATTGGGATGGATACAATAGATCAGTGGTTGGCTGGATTGACAGGAAACCATAAAGGTCATCCTGCTTCCCCACAGCAGAATCAATCCACAGCTGGGAAAGTGAAGGAAAACCCTTTCAAAAAAACCCAAACAAACAAACAAACAAACAAACAAACAAACAAACAAAAAAATCCAAATAGTTAGATTTAGAAAGCTTTTCTAAATGTAAAAAAACACATCAGGCATGGATAAAATAGGTCAGTGGTTGGCTGGAGCGACAGGAAACCATAAAGCTCATCCTGCTTCCCCGCAGCAAACGCACGGCTGGGAAAGCGAAGGAAAAAACCTTTCCACAAATAAATAAATAAATAAATAAATAAATAAATAAATAAATAAATAAATAAACGATCCGAACTGGCCGGACCCGCCCGTGGGTGGCTCCCGGTGGGCGGGGGGGGTTCCACGGGGACATAAAGCGGGGTCGGGGGGACGCGGGCAGAGCCATGCGGGGCGCGGGGAGCGCGCTCAGCACCGCGCCAGCGGCGGCTCCGCGGGGCCGGGGCTGAGCCGGGAGGAGGAGGAAGAGGAGGGAAGGAGGCAGAGAAAGGAGGAAGGAAGGCGGGGAAGGAAGGAGGATCTGTCGCGGTCGCGGTCGCTGTCCCGTCCCGCGGAGCGATGCTGGCGGCTGCGGCGCTGTGCGCGGCCGCGCTGGGATGCGCGGCGGGGGCGCGGCTGCTCAGCGGTAAGAGGGGCTGGGGATCGCTGTGACATCGTGTGGGGACCCTCTCTAACCCAAAAACACCCCCCCAGCCCCGCCTCTGTGGCTGGGAGGGTCGCGATGCGCTGTCGCGACACGGGCAGGGATGCTGTCGCGGCATGGGCAGGGGGAGGTTGGGTTCGGTCGTTCTGGGGATCTTCTCCAACTTTTCCGGCTGGTTTTCCCCGCCGCCCTGCCCCGGGCCGCTCGCTGGAGTCAGACCCCGAGTCAGGAGGAGATGAAGGCGAAGGAGCACAAGGAATCCTTTCAGGCTGGCTCGGAGCTGCGCATTCCGGCTCCCAAAACGAGCGCTGAAATCCAGCCAGGAATCAGCTCCAGCGAATTTCCTCTGCTGAAAGCAATGGCAATTGGCTGATAAGGCACAGACTTTCTTCCTCTATTTTTTTAATGAGGAAAGAATGTGTTTGTGTACCAGGGAAGAGCTAAGTGCAGTTTTTGTGGGAGTTTCCAGAGAGTTGCAGGTTTTTAATGACGCTCTGCTGTCTGTGTTTTCCTTTTGCCTCTCCCAGCAGCAGTGGACATTTCCCTCAGAAGAGGTAAGGGGCTTTGCCTTTTTCTCAGAGCGTCAAATTGCCAAGAGAAACACAGGCTGTGCTAGAAATATACTTTATAATAGTGCTGTCATAGTAAAAATCCTGCTCCTGTTGTAATCCCTGTGCAAAATGTTAGCAAACTCCATTTCTGGCTATTTAACTGCTGAAAAATTCCAGTAGGAAAGGTGTTTAAACTCCCACCCCTCCAGTGACCAACATACAAGGATAAAGCAAAGCCAGCAATGATCCCATGGCAGGGTTTGTAGTGACCTGTCCTTGTATTATCCATTTGTTCCAAGCACACCACAAGTGTTGCTGAATGTTTTCTTTCTGTAAAAACATGTAGGTTAGCAGATTGTGCCTGCAAAGAAATATTTACTGAGCAAAACAAAGCTGTTTGTTTCCACAGTCTAAATATTGGGACTGCTCTGCTGAAAAAAACACCCGAGTGCATCATTTTGGATGATGTGTCTTTTCACTTTGATCTTCCCTCAGAACCAAAATAAGCTCTGCTGCTCCTGCATGAGACAGTCCTTGGCTTGTGACAGCCTGAAAACAGACATTGTTTACTCCCTGGGCAGGCAGAAACATTGCAGAGCTGGAAACTGGGCTGTGGGAATTCAAATTGTGATCCCGAGTACAGATACTGAAAATGAAAGAGTTTGAGGTTGGATGTAAATCAGAAATTCTGCCCTGTGAGGGTGGTGAGGCCCTGCCTGGCCAGAGGGGTTGGGGATGTCCCATGCTGGGAGTGCCCAAGGCCAGGCTGGACTGGGCTTGGAGCAGCCTGGGACGGTGGGAGGTGTCCCCATAAGGGGGTTTGAAGGCCCTTTCCAACCCCAAACATTCTGGGATTCTGTGGCACTGCAATATCCATTGAAATATTGCATATAGATCTATTATACCCATATTGCATGTAGATAATATATATTATATCTATATTGCATATCTCTATATTGCATATATGTATCTCTATATTGCATATAGATATATCTATATTGCGTACAGATATAATATCTATTGTCTCTATATTATAACTATATATCTATAGTATATTATAGCTATATTATATAGAGATAACATATATCTATATTGCTTATCTATATTGCATACAGATATAATATATATTGTATCTATATTATAACTATATATCTATAGTATATTGTAGCTATATTATATAGAGATAACATATTATATCTATATTGCATATCTATATTGCATACAGATATAATATATATTATATCTCTATTATAACTATATATCTATAGTATATTATAGCTATATTATATAGAGATAACATATATCTATATTGCATATCTATATTGCATACAGATATGATATATATTGTATCTATATTATAACTATATATCTATAGTAAATTATAGCTATATTATATAGAGATAACATATTATATCTATATTGCATATCTATATTGCATACAGATATGATATATATTGTACTATATTATAACTATATATCTATAGTATATTATAGCTATATTATATAGAGATAACATATATTATATCTATATTGCATACAGATATAATATATATTGTATCTATATTATAACTATATATCTATAGTATATTGTAGCTATATTATATAGAGATAACATATTATATCTATATTGCATATCTATATTGCATACAGATATAATATATATTATATCTCTATTATAACTATATATCTATAGTATATTATAGCTATATTATATAGAGATAACATATATCTATATTGCATATCTATATTGCATACAGATATGATATATATTGTATCTATATTATAACTATATATCTATAGTAAATTATAGCTATATTATATAGAGATAACATATTATATCTATATTGCATATCTATATTGCATACAGATATGATATATATTGTACTATATTATAACTATATATCTATAGTATATTATAGCTATATTATATAGAGATAACATATATTATATCTATATTGCATACAGATATAATATATATTGTATCTATATTATAACTATATATCTATAGTATATTATAGCTATATTATATAGAGATAACATATATTATATCTATATTGCATATCTATATTGAACATTTATTCCATATAGATATAATATACGTTTTATCTTTATCGCATATCTATATATCTATATTGCATAGAGATATATACTATATATTTTGCATATCTATATTATATTTATATTACATATAGATATATTATATATTATTGCATATAGATACATATTGCATAAAAGATCAGTTCTTGCTATCTCTGCTTGTATAAGGAAATCTCTAATTTTGACCATTTAACTCCTTAAAAATAATGACCATTTTAAAAAGCCTCTTGCAACCCTTGCCAGGGAGCTTTGCTTTTTAAGAGGTTGCATGTGCCAGCTTGCTCTGGCACAGTGTTTCTTTGGGAGGAACTCCCAGGATCTGCAAATCCCAGAGAAATCATGAGAAGAGCAGGACATGAAAGGACCTAAACTTTGAGATTCAGCAATAAAAATTTGGAGATGCCACAGAAAAGCCTTTCACCTGTGTTGTATTTTCCACATAAACAACACAAACCTCACCCAAACTGATGTTTTATTTTAATTTCGATGCCGTTTAGTGCCATTCCTGTGACAGCTTTCTCTCCCTCCCTGCAGGGCAGACGGTGTGCAGGCGTGGGACGCAGAAACCCTGCTACAAAATCGTTTATTTCCACGATGCCTCCCGCAGGACCAGCTATGAGGAGGCTCACCTGGCCTGCAGGGCTGACGGGGGACACCTGGTCAGCATCGAGAGCCCAGCGGAGCAGAGACTGATCGAATCCTTGATCAGGAGCCTCCTGGCCTCGGATGGAGACTTCTGGATTGGGCTCAGGAGGAGGAAGGAGGAGGGGGACAACAGCACTGAGTGTCACCGCTTCTACTCCTGGTCAGACGGGAGCTCGTCCAAATTTCGGTGGGTACATGGGGGTAGCACTGTGGGGCTGGCACAGGAATTCGGGATTTTGTCCAAAAAATCCAGGCAGTGATGTCCCAGCTGTCACCTGTGCTCCTTCTGTGTTGTGTTTTCTGAGACCAGCATTGTTGGGAGGAACGTTACTGACTCCATGTTCTCAGAAAGCTGATTTATTATTTTATGATCTATATTATATTATATTACTTGTACTAAACTATACTAAAGATTACAGAAAGGATACAGACAGAAGGCTAAAAGATAATAGTGAAAAACTCATGACTCTCTTCTCAGAGTCTGACACAACTTAGCTCCAACTGGCCATTAACTTCATATGAATTGTTCAATTCCATGTACATTATTCAAAACAATTCACATGAAGGCAATGAAACAATCTCCAGCCACATTCCAAAGCAGCAAAACACACGAGAAGCGAATCAGATAATTATTGTTTTCATTTTTCTCTGAGGCTTCCCAGCTTCCCTGGAGAAAAATCCTGGGCAAAGGGATTTTTCAGAAAATGTGATGGTGGCACTTCTGCACCCATCCCATCACCCTCCTGGTGGTGCTCCGTGGGAGTGGCTGCTTTAGGCTAAATTGATCATTTTGGGGGCTGAAAGAGGGGAAACAACAAGTGGCGTGTTCTTAAAATCTCTGATTAGGCAGCTACAAATGACCTGAAGATTCCTGCACTGCAGATCCCATGAAGTTTATACCTGCTGTCCTGAAAAATGAAAAATTTTATTCCCTACCTAAGATTCCGGCACTGCAGATCCCATAAAGTTTGTACCTGATGTCCTGAATAATGAAAAATGTGATTCCTTTACTGAGGGAATAATATTTTTTCCTGTGAGACAGCAAAATACTAGAGCTGCAGGATTTATTGCAGCCATGGAAAACTAAAGTGTTCACAGCACTTTTCAGATTTCTGCCTCTCTGTCTTAAGGAACCACAGGATTTGTTATGATTAAATTATAAAAGCAGCAAAACTGACACCAATTTGCATCCTTATATCAGACATGTAAAAAACACCTTGAAATTTTGACCTTTTTTGCTCTGGGAGCAAGCCATAAAGCATTTCATTGACTCAGAAAGGAACAAATAAAATGAGGTTTTAGCATTATTTGATATCTTGAAGTCTCTCAGATGAGAGAGACGTGGCTCAGATATTGGGGGTGGATAATGGGAAGCTGGCACCAGAATCTGCTGCTAAGAAACAGGCACAGCTTTGCTGCCTTCCATTGGTGAGACACTCTTCTTTCTGCTGAATGATAGAGCCAAGGAAAACACCAGGGGAGGAAGGAAGTGAGGGAGGAATAAAGCACTGGAATGGTTGGAAAAACACCATTTAAAATGGGTGTTCTCCCATGCTGAGAACCTCAGGAAATCTGGAATTATTTATGTCCTATGCATAATTTTTGGCAGGCAGAACATTGCTCGTTCCAGAATCAGTGGGGATTGAACAATTGGCAAAATCAGGGCGGTTTCAGAGGCGTTTTCTGAGCTGCATAAAATATCTCCTCACCAACAGTGATTTTACAGTGCACTGTAAAATCCTCCCTCCTGTGCACTGCCTGGAAAAGCAGCACAGGTGGCTGGTGGTGAGGTTTATTCTTAGAAAACAAAAAAAAGAAATTATCTGCAAGGCTGTGGTGGTGCATTTCTGACAGAAGAAGGCAGGTCCTGCTTCAGATTTTTAATTTTTTTTATTAAATATGTGCCAAAATTCTGCAGGCATTGAGACTGAGAGAGCAAAAATGATGATTTTTGCACAGGTTTAAAATTAAGTGTTAAAATTGAGCTCCTCTGCAAGGCTCAGTGAACTCAGGAGAACTTGGACTTTCTCTGCACAATTGCAGCTAATTTTGAGCTACTTTAACGTTCAAGAAATTATTTTGTCTACAAGAAAATAGTGAATTCTAAACCCACATTCTTAAAGATGCACCCAGGGACCAGAACTGAATCCTCATTCCTGGTTTATTCCATTGTGTCCATGCTCATTGCCACTACATTTAAGAAACAAATTTATTAAAAAATAGTTCTGAAAATCTGAATTAAAAGAACGAATAACTGCATTTCATCCCTCCCATTTTCCATTTTCAGTGGAGGAAAATTTCCTTCAGAGGGAAGGGAAATTGTGAGGAGCTCAGCCCTTTGCTCACTGATATTTGTAGAACTTGCTTGCGGGGTTTGAAAATCTGAATTAAAAGGACAAATAACTGCATTTCATCACTCCCATTTTCCATTTACAGTGGAGGGGAATTTCCCTTCAGAGGGAATCTCCCTTCAGAGGGAAGGGCAATTGTGATGAGCTCAACCCTTTGCTCGCTGATATTTGTCGAACACCTTGCTTGCGGGGTTCGAAAAATCTGAATTCCAAGAACAAACAACTGCATTTCATCCCTCCCATTTCCCCAGTGGAGCTGCAGGGTGTGCCACTACCCCTCTAACTCTGCTTTTTTCCCCTCCAAGCAGTGGAGCTGCAGGGTGTGTCAATTATTAATTATTAAATTATCAGCCACTCATTGTCAGGGACACCCCAAAAGAATCTCCCCTGCAGTCTGCACTTCCCCTGTGCTGTTCCCTGCCCCATCCTGCAGGGAAAATCCCATTGCTGGTGATGCTGCAGGGATTGCAGCGCAAGAATCCCAGTGCACCTCACACACCTTCGCAGCTCTCAGCCTCTTCAATCTCCTCCCAGCCTCGCTTTTTTATTATTTAAAAAAAAATAAATCTGCAGTATTAATGAAGCCCCTTCTTTCCAGCTGCGGCAACAGAGCCCTGGAAGCCAAAATTCAGTGGAGCCGCAGGGTGTGCCACTACCCCTCTAACTCTGCTTTTTTCCCCTCCAAGCTGCTGGCAGCTGGCCCTGAGGTGGTTTTTGTGTGGTTTTCCCCAGGAACTGGTACGTGGACGAGCCGTCGTGCGGGGGCGAGGTGTGCGTGGTGCTCTACCACCAGCCCTCTGCCCCCCCGGGGGTGGGGGGTCCCTACATGTTCCAGTGGAACGATGACAGGTGCACCGTGAGGAACAACTTCATCTGCAAGTACTCCCTGGGTGAGGAGGCTCTGTGGGGCTGCAGGTCTGCAGGAGGGGCAATGAGGAGCGTGGTGGGTGATAGGGAAATCGCAGAGGGGATTGAGGGCTGGTCTGCAAGAGAAGCTGAACTAATAGAATAAATAATAATTGGTGATTAAATAACAATTGATAATTAAATAATAATTGATGGTTTTCCAGTGTATCCATAGCAAGGAAGGAGACAAGGCTGTCAGCATAGGAACAGATTAGAAATGATACGTGAAAGTTTTTGTGAGCTGGACTAAGTGCATACGTACATGTGTATACATGCCTTATTAAATTTCTGTAAAATTTACAGAAATTTCTCAAAGTTATACATAAATTCTGCAAAACAGAATTTCTGTTTTGCGGAATTTACAGAATTTCTGTTTTACAGGAGTCCTGTAAACTTACAGAATTTTCTGTAAAACTTACCGATTATATTAACACTAATTGCCTTGCAGCAATGAATATAATGAGTTATTGTGGTGCAGTTGATGATTTAAGATCAGGCTTTGTTAAGAGTATATAAGCTGGAGAACACACAGAATAAAAACTCTTTCTACTTACATACTGAGCACGTGTGTGTGTCACATCCAACCTAACAGGGACAGGAGAGCCTCCCTCAGTTTTTAATTTATTCAGCAAATCAGGAAAACATGCCCGTGTGTCTGTAGCTGCTTGTGGTTTGCATAAATTCCGTGGGGGTTTTCATGAGGGGTTTGAGGTCTCAGATAGGGGGAGAACACAGAAGAAATTGTGCATTTCACTCATGGGAAAATTCTGCGTTTCTCTTTTCCTCCAGAGAAGCCAACAAGAGCTCCAATAGACAATTCCCGAAGAGGTGAGTTGGACAGATTTGTATGGGAATTTTTCTAAAATTATTAAAATATTTTAATAATTAAAGTAATGATTTCAACTATTAATTATTACATTATCAGCCACTCATTGTCAGGGACACCCCAAAAGAATCTCCCCTGCAGTCTGCACTTCCCCTGTGCTGTTCCCTGCCCCATCCTGCAGGGAAAATCCCATTGCTGGTGATGCTGCAGGGATTGCAGCGCAAGAATCCCAGTGCACCTCACACACCTTCGCAGCTCTCAGCCTCTTCAATCTCCTCCCAGCCTCGCTTTTTTATTATTTAAAAAAATAAATTTGCAGTATTAATGAAGCCCCTTCTTTCCAGCTGTGGCAACAGAGCCCTGGAAGCCAAAATTCCCAGAGGAACGCTGGAGGAAAGGTGCCAATGGAACAGCTGGGAGGGCCAAAGGTAAATTCTGCTCTCAAAATCTCATTTCAAGTGTTTGGCCCAAAATGTGGAAGACTGAATATAGAAAACTGCCTCTGGAATAAAAAAAAAAATTATCTTAAGAATTTCCCAGGACAGAATAAGGAGGTTGCTCTGGAGGTAAAAATGTTCAAAATCCAAAGCTGTGCCAAGTATTTTGGGTGTGAGAAAGCCACTTTTATTATTTATTTATTGTGAACTGTGTTATTACATTTATTGTGAATGTTACATAATGAATATGATGTTATTATTGTGAATTTTATTATTATATTTCTTGTGAATGTTTTCTTTTTACACCTGTGATTGACCATGAAAAATTTGCAATTTCTTCTCATGACCCTGCTTCATTTTTGCCCCCAGAACCCATTCAGGGCCTTGCCTTCATCCTGATTTCCAGCGTTCCTGTGCTGCTTCTCCTGCTGGCCATCACAGGCATCTCCTGCTTTTGGCTCTTCATGAAGAGGTGAGTGGCATTTTTGTGTTCTTTCTGAATTAGCAGTGACACCTTGTCCTGTTCACAGCTGATTTCACCATCCTGGAAAAAGCTCTGCACAGGAGCGTTTGCAGCTAGAGAAATGCTGGAAAAGTGGTGTTGATGCTCTAGGCTGGGTTAATTGAGAAGTAAAATTCTATGTAAATCACATTTTTGTATAGGAGACAGGAAAAAATATCACCAAGATTACTATTTTGATGTGTTAACCGTTTTACTTTTCTTATTGAAGATTTGAATTCTCAGAAGTTCCCCTTCAAAAGCAAAAAATGAAGCAAATGAAAGGATAAGAATTTGGAGCAGAGAATGTTCAGCAATGTCCTACCCTTGCCTTCCCTGCATGCACAGCAGCTCGGGAGGGAATGCTGGCTGGGATTTTGGGAGTGTCAGGAGGAGTTTTGTTGTCCCAGCATCTGCAGGTCCTGCCCTGGAATTTCCCAGGAGAGCAGCCTGGAATCAGGAATGTCCTGGGAATAAGGAATGTCCAGGCTCATCACCAGCTCACTGTCACAGTTCTGCTGTTGGTTTGTGCTTTCCTCTGTGCTATTTCATGGCTTTTCCCTTTTCCCTGCCCTCCCAAGGAGAAGGGAGCTGCTGGTGCAGCCCTCAGCATGTCCTGGGATTTTCCAGGAGAGCGGCCTGGAATAAGGAACACCCTGGGCCCAGCCTGGCTCAAAGCCCATCACCAAATCACTGTCAGGGCTGTGCCTTGTGTTTTCCTCTGTGCTATTTTATGTTTTTTCCCTCCTCAGGAGACAGGAGCTGCTGGATGTGGCCCCCGAGGGTGACAGGGCCTGGCTGCCCCAGCCCGGCAGGGACAGCCCCAGGCTGGACATCTCCAGGGTGCTCCACAAGCAGAGCGAAGCTGACCTGGCTGGGGCCAGGCCTGGCACGAAGAATTCCTCCTTCCGTGCCCAGGAGGGGCTGCAGAGCCCCTGCAGGGACCCCCAGGGCCCCTCCAGCAGGGGCTGGGTGGCGCTGGCCAGCACGGAGAGTGGCTTTGTCACCAACGACGTCTACGAGCTCTGCGGGGACCGCGTGGGCAGGAGCAAGGAGTCCACCTGGGTGGACAATGAGATTTATGGATATTGAGGAAATGGACCTAAAAACCTACTGGAGTTTGGATTTTGGGTGTCAACGTGAATTTTCTTGCCCTCTCTATGCACTTGTTTGAAAATGGGGTGTTGCTTTGGGACATGAAATAAAACAGTGTGTGGTGGTGTTTGAGGGTCCCAGGACAAGGGAAAAGATGAGAACCTTGACTCCGTGTTTCAGAAGGCTGATTTATTATTTTATTATATATATTATATTAAAAGAAAATTATATACTAAAACTATACTAAAAGAATAGAAGGATTTCATCAGAAGGCTTGAAAGAAATAGAAAATAATAATAATAAAATCTTGTGACTGATCAGAGAGTCTGAGACAGCCAGACTGTGATTGGCCATTAATTAGAAACAACCACATGAGACCAATCACAGGTGCACCTGTTGCATTTCACAGCAGCAGATAATCAATGTTTACATTTTGTTTCTGAGGCCTCTCAGGAGAAAAGATCCCAGCAAAAGGATTTTTCATAAAATATGTCTGTGACAACAACATGGACATACAACTCTCCAAGGTAAAAAAGAAGTTTAATTTCTGACTCCCAACATTTATAGATTTCCAAAAGTGACAGTGGATTGGAGGGTGACAGTGCCACCTCTCCAATGACACTGGACAAACCAAGAGCCCATCAAATTCCTCCTCCTCCATAAAAGAATGCAAACAATCAGTTATTTACAGAAAGCGTGTGAGAAAGTTTGCTACAAGAATGTAAACATCAGAAGGCTCAGAAAAACTTAAAAAATCAGGGTGACAATGCTGTGTGTGGTGTCTGTCCTGGTTTTGCATTGTGCTCTTATTCTTCTATTTTCTGCAAGAATAGGGGTTTTTAAAGATCCAAACTGAAAGGAATGTACAGATTTTGCTTTGCACCAAGGAATGACACGTTAACACCCCCCATTCCTTTTTGTACCAAAGATATGCCATGAAACTGAAGGACAATCCAAAATCCTTATTTATTTACAGACCTCCTCCTCCTCAAAGGTGCTAAAAGTTCCCCGTAGTGTGTGATGGAGCTTTCCTGGAGATGCTGAACACGGCGGGTGGGGAAGGAACCCCTTGGTTTGCTTTGCTTGTGTGTGTGACTTTCACTGTGCCTATTAAATTTCTTTATCTCAACCCATGAGTTTGCTCATTTTTACTCCTCCAATTCCCTCCCTCATTCTGCTGGAAGGGGCAGAGACCAAGAAGTGGAAGGGGAATGACCAAGCAACCAAAGAGTGCCCGGCAGGAACACAAATATTTCACACCTTTTGTTCTGCAGGTGATTTTCTGGCTCCAGGAGAGCAATATTGCTTCAGAACAAGACTATGAAACACCTAAAATGTGTTTTAGTTGCCTAAAAGTTTGCTGTTCTCCATTGCACATAAATAAATAGGAAAATGGAAAAAAAATTTCATAAGCTGGTAGGAAACAAAGGTTTGGCAAAAAGTTGTTTTAAATGTGGCTGAAACAGCAACAGAACTCAGTGCAGGCATAGCCATGAATCTCTTCTGCCAAAATAGGCAGGAAGAAATTTTCAGATCTCTGAGCTGCTGCTGACTGCTGCAAACACTGAAATGTTCCAGTTGTCACAGCTGCTTTTCACTTCCTAAGTGTCCCAGGTGCTGTGGCTGCGGTGTCACAGCAGTTCCTCCACCAGGACACGGGGCAAATAAAGCCCTGAAAGGAGAAATCCCTTTAAAAAATAAATAATCTTCTAATTGCTTTGAAAACAGCATTGAGAGGGCAACAATTTCTCCTGAAAAGCAAAATCTTGATACAGGAGAGTGGTCAGGGCTGGGCACTCACAGTATCTGGATTTTCTAATGCAGTAATTAATGCAAACCAAGCAGAAATCCATCCACTTTTAATCTTGTATTCTTGGCCTCCTTATTTTTTCTTTTTGCCAGCTTTTAGCATCTTTTGGGCACCGAAAAAGAGGAAAATGAGGGGGAGAACTTGTCAGATGCTGGAGTTCAGCTGTGCAAAGCCAAATGTATGATCCGACCTCTTGAGCCTCCCATTGGGCTCGGACAGTGATCTGAACGTGCTGGGCGTTATTAAGGCGAGGAAATTTTATAAATTTTTATAAATGGTATAAGTTTGACCCCTCCTTTGGGGCATCCCAGCTGCGGGAGGATGTGCGGGAGCAGCGACCACACGAGGGCATGTGCGCTCCACGTTCGTGTCCTGGAAAATCCGCTCAGCCCCGTTTGGGAGGGGTTTGAATCCCTTTCCTTGGAGCAGAGCAAAAATCATCAGCGACCGCTGAAATCTGCCCTGCAGAGGATGATTTTTATAGGTGCAGTTCCTCTCCTTGCGTTTTTAAGCCCTGTTTTTAAGCCCTGAACTTTCCAGCTTTGTGGTGAGGTTTCTGCAGAAGTTTTTCCCTTCCGAGCACCAAAATCTGGCTCAGTCGTTCATTTTCATTAATCTGGTTTAATCATTCAAATCTGGCTTAATCATCAATCATTCACCCTCACCAGGATGAGGCTTGAAAGTGGGCAGGAAGCAAATAAGTGTTTGCAGGCTAAAAAACTTCATTTAGGGTGACGTGACTGAGGAGTATTAGGTAACACTCAGTAGGGAAAAAAGCAACTTTTGACACGCCGAGTTTGGATGTGAAGAAAAGGTGAAAGAGGAGTGAAATTTGGCAAGTGGCAGCTGGGGATGACACCATTTGCTATTCAAAGAGGATTCTGGAAGGCTCTCTCACGTAGCCATCAATCACTGAAAGGGTGGATGTCTGACTAACCCCAGCCATCAGTTACTCACTGCCAGAACTTGTGCAGGGGATAAATCGAGCAGCAGCAGCTCCCTGCTTCTCCATGGCAGCCCGAGGCAGCAGCGTCATCCCCAAATGTCACTCCTTGGAGGGATCTCATCAGCAGTGAAGGACAAGCATTAATTTCTGCACAGAGACCTTCAGTTCCCTCTGCAGAACAGTCATCGCTGCTTGACACTCAACAAAAGTAACTTTTCACGAGGATGAGGCAGCTTTACGTGTAAAACCTGCCTAAAAAGGGAAAGAATGACACAACTTTGTTCCTCGCGTTCATCCACTCTTTTTCTTTTTTTCTTTTTATTTCTGTGTCCACTCTGTGTGTTCATAAAGCTCTGTGGCTGATTCAACAGGCACGTGCTGTGCCATCAGCTTTGGGATGGGCCTGGTTTAGTCAGTTTAGAAAGATTCCAGGGGTGATTCCTGGTTCCCAAACGTCAGGAAGGCACCAGTCCTCCAGCCTGGGATGGAGCAGGGGAGAGGGAGGGACAGGCATGAACTCAGAGAGCAAAAATTGCTGAAACAAACAAAGTGAATTTGAAAATGTAAGTGCATCTTTTAAATGCACACTTAGTAAGTGCATCCTTTAAGTGCACACTTACATTCTAAAGCAGAACGAGTGGGCTCAGCACTGAAAAGCAAATTCAGCACTGAAAAGAAAATTCAGCAGAAAGGGCCTTAAATTTCTTCACACATTCTCAGCTCTGATGGTCCTCAGACCATTTCAGGTCAAAGGGACCAACAGAGCTTCCAAATCTGCCTTTCCAAGTGTGCAGGAATTAAAAACAGAAGAATAATTCCCTGAGAAAGGACCTGCAAAAATCACCCTGTGCATCTGCCTGGCCACCTCAGGACATCACAAAAGTCATTTAAGGACTCCATTCAAACACCCCTGAGACACTGCCAGGCTTGGGCCCCTGAGCAGCTCCCTGGGAAGCCTTGAGCACTCTCTTGGTACAGAAATGCTCCATAACCTCCTGTCTGGACCTCTCTGACACAGCTCTGAGCCATCCCCAAGTGTCCTGTCACTGAGGGAAGGGCTCAGCACCTCCTTCTCCTCGTCCCCTCCTCGGGAAGCTGCAGAGAGCCTGAGGTTGTTCCTCTTGACCCAAAACCGAGCTGGGTGTGTTTGGCTCACAGAAGGCTGAGGGGATGTCACCAAGGTCACCAAGGTGTACAAACACCCTCAGAGGGTGTCAGAGGATGGGGACAGGCTCTGTTCAGTGTGACAGAATGAGGAACAACGGCCAGAAATTTAACAAACCCCCAAGTTCCACCCCAAAACGGGTCAGAACATCCCATGGAGGGTGGCTGGAGACACCCGAGGCACCCGGCCGCGCTGCGGTGCCACCTGCCCCAGGGACCGTCCCTCTGCGAGGGCGCTGGACCGGGAGATGCCAGCGCGGAGGGGACGCTCCAGTGGGGGACAGAGCGCGGGCGCCGCGGCTGCCACCTCCGGGGCTGGTGGCACTGGCATTGTCCCCGCGCGATGTCCTGGTGCCGGTGTCACTGTCCCTGTCCCTTGTCCCGCTCCCGGTCCCCGGTGTCCCGGTGTCCTGGTGCCGGTGTCACTGTCCCGGTGTCCCGGGTGTCCCGGTGTCCGGGTGTCCGGGTGTCCCAGTGTCACTGTCCCTGTCCCTGGTCCCGGACGTCCCGGGTGTCCCGGTGTCACTGTCCCTGTCCCTGCGTGGTGTCCCGGTACCGGTGTCACTGTCCCTGTCCCTTGTCCTGCTCCCGGTCCCCGGTGTCCCGGTGTCCTGGTGCCGGTGTCACTGTCCTGGTGTCCCGGGTGTCCCGGTGTCCGGGTGTCCCGGTGTCACTGTCCCTGTCCCCACGCGGTGTCCCGGGTGTCCCGGTGTCACTGTCCCTGTCCCTGCGCGGTGTCCCGGTACCGGTGTCACTGTCCTTGTCCCTGTCCCCGTGCCATGTCCCGGTGCCGGTGTCCCTGTCCCTGTCCCCGGTGTCCCGGTGTCACTGTCCCTGTCCCGGGTGTCCCGGGTGTCCCGGTGTCCCGGTGGCGGTGTCCCTGTCCCTGTCCCCTGCCATGTGCCGGTGTCCCGGTGCCGGTGTCACTATCCCTGTCCCTGTCCCCTGCCATGTCCCGGTGTCCCGGTGCCGGTGTCACTATCTCTGTCCCCTGCCATGTGCCGGTGTCCCGGTGCCGGTGTCCCTATCTCTGTCCCTGTCCCCTGCCATGTGCCGGTGTCCCGGTGCCGGTGTCCCTGTCCCTGTCCCCTGCCATGTGCCGGTGTCCCGGTGCCGGTGTCCCTGTCCCTGTCCCCTGCCATGTCCCGGTGTCCCGGTGCCGGTGTCCCTGTCCCTGCCACGTCCCGGTGTCCCGGTGCCGCGCCGTGCCGGGGCGGGCCGTGCCAGCGCGGTTGCCATGGCGAGGCCCCGCCCGCGGTGACGCGCGCGGTGACGCCGCTCGGTCGCTCGGTGCCCGCTCGGTGGCGGAGGGGGCGGCGCGGCCCCGGGGGCGCCGCGCGGAGCCGCAGCCGGAGCCGCCGCCGCCGCCGCCCCCCGAGCCCAGCATGGTGATGGCCGAGCCCCGGCGGCCCCCGGCGCTGCTGCCCCGCGGGCTCGGGCCCGTCCGCGTCGGCTTCTACGACATCGAGGGCACGCTGGGCAAGGGCAACTTCGCGGTGGTGAAGCTGGCGCGGCACCGCATCACCCGCAGCGAGGTGGGCACGGCGCGGGGGGCGCGGCGGGGGCCGCGCGGGGCCGGGGCCGGGGCCGGGGCCGCCGCTTTTGTCCCTTCCGGCACCTCCCGCGGGGACGCGGAGCCCCGGCCGCCGGCCGGGGGGGCTTCTCCCGCTCGCATCCTCCGGGCGAGGGCAGGAGAAGGCGTGCGAGGCCGCGGGGGGATGCCCGAGGATGTCACCCGCGGGATGTCACCGTCCTCCCCTTCGGGATGTCAGCCCGACGGTGCCACCCCTGGGATGGTGGCATCGCCCCAGGGTGGTGGCATCGCCCCAGGGTGGCACCCGAGGATGCTCCGCTGCTGCTCCAGCAGCACTTTCTGCTCCCTGCGAAGGGTCAGACCTTGTGCTGGCCTGCCGTGGTGCCCTGGGTATTTTGGGGTTTCCTGACCCGGGCAATGCTGGGTTATGTGTTTCAGCAGAGGAACTTGGTGTGTGTGTGTGTGTGCGCTGAATTCTTCAGCACGGCATCCTCCAACTTCACCAAATCCAACCATTTTTAGCCCCTTTGTTTCACCCGCCCCCGTGTATTACCCGGTGATTATTGTTAATACCTGGCGCTTTACCTAAAACAGAAATGATTGTCAGTCTGCCTGGGTAAAAATGCAGTCGTGTTCACTTTAAAAAAAAAAAAAAGGAAAGGAAAAAAAAAAAAAAGAGGTATTTGATGAGAGAAATGGCTCTGGAGGATCAGCTTCCTCTTCTGTTTTAGGTAGTTTTAGTTGCTACACCTAGAGGTGAGCTTTTTGTAAGGCTCTCTTCTGGTCGCTTTCATTGTTGACTGAAGAGGTTCCTGCTGCTCTGTACTTGACCAAAGTCATTCAAAGCCCGTCCCAAGCACGGACTGGAAGTGAAACAGACCCGCTGTTATTCAGAAGGGCTGCAGGTATCCATCACCGTGAGCGTGTGCGCGAAAATCATCCTCGGGGAATGGGAGCATTCCTGAAATCTGGAGCTCAGCTGAGCACGGCAGAGCCCTGGCTGTGATTGATGAGCTCTGCATCGCAGGGACTGAAACAAAGTTCTCCTCTCGCCTCATTTCTCAAGTTCATCATCAGCTCGGTTCCTTCTGAGCCCTTCCTTGCTCCTCGAGCGGTGCCAGCGCTGCCTTTCCAAGTTTGGGGCCATGTGCCAGAATTGCAAATGCTCCGCTTGAAGATACTCGCTTGTCGTTGCTCCTCAGCCCTCGTTTCTTTGGCAGGCTTTGTGATGGAGACGAAAACTTTAATCTTCGTTTTTATTGTCGTTTTAGAGAGCCTGTTTGTTTAGCATTGTTGGAAATAACAACAGAAAACACAGAGCTTAAAAAGCTCCCCAATTCCTGGATGGTTCTTTCATCTGTGTCCTAAGGAACTGCTGAATTCTGGTATCCTGAATTTTTTTAAACCAGCTTTTCTGTCCAGGCTGCAGCCTTTTTATTTTCCGTGGGATTTTTACAGCAAATTTGCCTGTGCTGGAGGATTTTTTTTTTAGTCAGCTCTGACTTCTGCAGCGAGGGATGCAAGAGTGTTTTTCTGGAACTGAATTGCTGACTTGGTTGCTGGAAGTATTTACACAATCTTTGAGGAAGGGGAACCCTGTTAAGATCACTTCTGGTGATGTCAGAGGAAATTAATTCCAGCCAAATACTCTTTGGAATAAGCACTTCCAGCTTGGAGCAGCTCACCTGATTGTTGGGTCCCTGAGCGCCCAGAGTGGAAATCCTGCTTGGTAATGACTCCAGCCTGAAGGGTCTGCATATTTCAAGATTCATATAAACTGTTGCTTAAGTTCCAGGGGAAGAATATTCAGTTTTTAGGTCTGGAAGGGCTGTGCTGGTGCACCCTCAGGGCTGTGCTGCAGGAGGATGCTGTGATGCTGCTGAGGTTTGCTAAAATCCTGTTTTAAAAGGGCTCCTTGTCAAAGTTTCTCTTGAATCTCCTGGTTTGAACCCTTTAGATTCACAACCTGTTTGTTGTTGGGATTTTCTAGCACTGGCACTTTGAAATTGTGTTTTATATGATTCTGACCTTTAAAATATTTGCTTTTTTTTTAACACAACTCTGCCTAGCCAATAACCATCAAATTAAAAAAGATGGGCTCTTATTACCTTGAATGCAGCACTTATGGGTTGTGTACAGTCCACCCTTTCTATGGAAAGACTGCAGGTGAGAAAATAAAATTGTTGCCATAAATTGTGAGCAGAGGTGGAAATTAAATGGAAACAAACATGAAGCAGGAGAACAGCACAGGGTGTGTGCAAACAAAATCAGAAACCAGAACTTGAATTAAGGCAAGTTCTAAACAACAATACAGAAGTGTGAAAGTTGGGAAACGTGGGATTAATAAAGATATTGAGTGATAAAGATATCATGAATAAATCAGTTAATTAAAGATATGAGGAATAGAGGTGCTGCCTGACCCTTTTTACTGCCAGTCCACCCAGGTGTGGGACTAATAAAGATATTAGGTGATAAAGATATCAGGAATAAATAAATTAATTAAAGATATTAGGAATAGAACCTTTTTACTGCCAGTTCATCCAGGTATGGGACTAGTAAAGATATTAGGTGATAAAGGTATCAGGAAAAAATAAATTAAATAAAGATACGTAGGCATAGAGGTGCTGCCTGACCCTTTTTACTGGCAGTCCACCCAGAGAAGGAATTAATAAACAAATTATTAAGATATCAGGAATAAATAACTCAAGATATTAGGAACAGACCCTTTTTAGTGTCACCTCACCCAAGGGGAATTAATAAAGATATTAGATGATAAAGATATCAGAAATAAATAAAATAAAGATTGTAGGAATAGAGGTGCTGCCTGACCTTTTTTAGTGCCAGTCTTCCTGGAGGGGGATTAATAAAGATATTAAATGATAAAGATATTAGAAATAAATCAATTAATGAAAGAAATTAGGACTAGAGGAGCTGCCTGACCCTTTTTAGTGCCAGTCCTCCCAGAGGGGGCTGAACCCGACCTTTGCCTGCCTTGTTTGGGTGTTTGGTGCCATTTGAGTGGAGGCCACGTGGCTTTTTGCTGCCACGCTCCATCCTTGATCCTGCTGCCCAGAAATCCTGTGATCCCAGGGCAGCTCCTGCTAATGAAGCGTGGAAATGAGCAGAGATTTTCCTGGGGAGGAGGAGGAGGAGGAGGAGAGCAGGGAACGGGAATAATAATGGGAAAGCTGGGAGAAGGTGGGGAGATTTGATTCTGGTGAAATGGGATGGGGATGGAATAGGGAAAAGGTTTGGGGTGTAGGGAAAAGGGAAAAGGTTTGGAATGTGGGGAAAAGGGAAAAGGTTTGGAATGTGGGGAAAAGGGAAAAGGTGTGGAGGGTAGGGAATAAGGAAAAGGTTTGGAATGTGGGGAATAGGGAAAAGGTTTGGAATGTAGGGAAAAGGGAAAAGGTTTGGAATGTGGGGAATAGGGAAAAGGTTTGGAATGTGGGGAAAAGGGAAAAGGTTTGGAGTGTAGGGAAAAGGGAAAAGGTTTGGAATGTGGGGAAAAGGGAAAAGGTTTGGAGTGTAGGGAAAAGGGAAAAGGTTTGGAATGTAGGGAAAAGGGAAAAGGTTTGGAATGTGGGGAAAAGGGAAAAGGTTTGGAGTGTAGGGAATAGGGAAAAGGTTTGGAATGTAGGAAAGTTGGAAAAGGTTTGCAATGTGGGGAAAAGGTTTGGAGTGTAGGGAATTTAGAATGTAGGGAATAAGGAAAAGGTTTGGGATGTGGGGAAGTTTGGAATGTAGGGAATAGAGTAAAGATTTGGAATGGAGGGAAGTTGGAAAAGGTTTGGAGTGTAGGGAAGTTTGGAATGTAGGGAATAGAGAAAAGATTTGGAATGGAGGGAAGTTGGAGAAGGTTTGGAGTGTAGGGAATAGAGAAAAGTTTAGAATATAGGGAAGTTTGGAATGTAGGTAAATTGGAAAAGGTTTGGGATGTAGGGAATAGGGAAAAAGTTTGGAGCAGTGAAGGTGCTGCTTGGAAAAAGCGGGGAATTTGGGAACCCAGCCCTAAATTCTTGATTAACCTCTTCCCCAAGGATTAATCCCCTGCAGAGGAGCTCTGCTCGCTGCTCCCCAGGGGAAAATCAAACCTGGCTCTCCTGTGCTCCCAGATGTGCCTTCACCTGGCTGCTGTTGCAGGGAATTTGTGGTTTTCTCTGGTAAAAAGTCTGGAAAATGAGCCTGCAGGCCCTGATTTGATCCGTGGCACCAGCTCAGGTGGGCTCAGGTGTTTGCAGAGTGAGTAACTCCAGCAGAGACAGCAGCTCCCTGTGCCGCACAACAGAATATGGAGTTTTTCCAGACTGCAGGAAGTTGTGTTGGTTAATTTTAATGCTTTTTATCTCTTTTAAGAATGTCCTGGGTTAACAAATCTGAATTTCTGTAACCTGCAGGGACAAAGCTCTGTTTGAATGTGAATTTGTAGCAGGAGGTTGTGTTGTGGTTTTGGTGTTTGTTTGTTTTTGTTTGGGTGTTTGCTTTTTGCCTTTGTTTTTCCTTTCAAGAATTAAATGAATAAAACAAAAACAATGGAAAGTGACAGTTGGAGTAGCTGAGGAGCAGAAGAACTTTCATCTTTCCTTGACAAGCATTTCATCCTCACTCCTTGGCAGCTGCAATTCCCAGATGTCAGGGGAGGATTGAGCAAACTCCCATTCCCTGGGCCCTCAGTGGAAGGGGGAAGGAAATAAGAAATAAATGCAGTTCCTTGGGCTTTTAAATGAGAAGAAACCATTAAAACTGCAAAGATGCCTTGGAATTTAACTCCTTAAGCAGCAAAACCTGGTGGCAGGGGGAGATCAGGGATTCCCTTTTGGTTTTCCTTGTCATGTGAAGGATGTGCTGACATTGTATCTTGAAATTTGGGGGATTTTTGTTGTTTGTTTCAGACTGTTGCCAGTAATTGTTGGCAAGCTGCATGTTTAGGAACAAAACACACTTTTCACATAGGAAACTGCTCTGTGCCTTGAAGGAGCTTCTCCACCTCTAAGAATTACATCCCTTTTCCTGTCATCAAGAGACAGCTGAGCTCCAAAAGGAGCTGCTGAGTTCCCTGCTCCTCCCCACGTCCTTGGGAAGGCTTTGCTGCATTTTCAGTACTTTCAAGTGGTTCTTCTGTAAAATCCTCCCCTGGTCCTGGCAGGATGAAGGTGCAGAATGAGCTGAGGTGTTTGATCTGCATTTGAGTGGAGGAGCTGCTGCTCTGCCGTGGTTTATCCATTTTATGGATAATTTAATGCACACTTCGAGTTGTATATTTTCCTGGGGAAAGAAAAGGGATTTTTAAAGAAGGAAATTCAGAGTGAGCTGAGGTTAACAAATAGTGAATTGCGAGCTCAGGTGGGCCCACAATCAGTGTTAGCAGGTATATCCATATTAGCAGGTGTATCCATTTTATGGATAAATTTCATGCACACTTTGAGTTATATATTTTCCTGGCAGTTGAGGAAAGACAAGGGATTTTTAAAGGGGGAAATTCAGAGTGAGCTGAAGTCAATAAATAGTTAATTGTGAGCTCAGGTGGGCCCACAATCAGTGTCAGCAGATAATGAGGCTCACCTCCCGTGGATTTCTGTCTCCAGCAGCTCTGCCCTGTTCAATAGTTTGTGAAATTCTCTCATAATTGGAAGCATTAGTGGGACTCTCATTGTTTGCTCCTGCTCCAGCGTTAGCACAGTGACGTTCAGGCTGAATAAACACCATTTCTATATTCAGCATCTTTAGCATTTTTACTCTTTGCATGTGCAGGGGCTGAATTTTCCCTTTCTTCTTGGTTTCAACTTTAAATTTCTTCTGTTGGAGCTTTTTAATCCCTTCAGCATCTAGAGTTATCTTCCCTTTGCATTTATTGCTTAAAACAAGGGCAGCAGGGCCAGGATGTGTTTTGTGAATTAGCTGAGATGTGTTTCCAAGGTTTGCCTGATAAATTCATCAGCAGAGTTTTTCCTCTGAAGGGATGAACTGCAGATCCCCTTCTGTAACAGCATCTCAATTAATTAAACATGTCACACATGCAACTGTGCATGGATCCCCTTGGTTTTTTGTGGAGATCCCCAAACAATCCCCACTGGATTGTTTGTGTGAAGCCAAGTTTTTCTCCTAAAATATCATTTTGTGGGACTCAGATTTGTCACCTTGACTCCAGAAATGGGCACCACTAAGAAGATTTAAATCACTGCAAATTGTTGATTTAGGAGCACCTGGAGCACTGGCTTCTCTCACCTTTTCTGAGCCTTCCATTCCATGGAAAATCTGGGGTTTTTCCATGGAAAATCTGCTTTTTCTCACTGAGAACCTGCCATTTCTCAAAGAAAACCAGGTTTTTTTTCACTGAAAACCTGCTTTTCCTCCCATGCTGCTGTGGGTGAGAGCCCTGCAGCCCCTTGGAGGGACCCCAGACCCTTCCAGTGCTGCCCTGCTCTATTTTCCAGCCTGGGATTTGCATTTCAGAGCTCCCCAGAAAGCCTCCAGTGACCTGGGGCTGCGTTTTCCCCTTCCCAACGAGGGTGAACTCACCTTGGGGGAGTTTTTAAACCTCATTTTTGCTCTTGGTCTGCAGGTGGCAATAAAAATCATTGACAAATCTCAGCTGGATGCTGTGAACCTGGACAAGATCTACAGGGAGGTGCAGATCATGAAGATGCTCGACCACCCACACATCATAAAGCTCTACCAGGTGGGCTCAGAGGGGCTTTTCCCCTTTTTTTCCCCTTTCTTTCCCCCTTTTTCCCCCTTTTTTCCCTCTCTTAGCTCTGCTGAACAAAAATGAAGATCCCTCTTAAGACCAGTTCAGCTTTAAATTCATTTTATGCAGAAGAAACTTTGAAAATATTTCAAAAATAAATAGTCTTTAATTTAATGGTCTATTTAAAAAATCAAACTGGTCTTTAAAATATTGATGTGCCAGGTAGAGATGGAGCTTAAGGAGTTGAATTTGCAATTTATAAATTTGCCATTTATTATTTGATGATATCTCCCCTCAGTTCCTTTCTGAATTAATGACACCACTCAAAAGTGGCAGAAGAGAGGTTGAAAATATTTAAATAAAGTCTGAGGATCAGCAGGATCACTTGGAGGGAGGGTGGTGCTCACTCCTTCAGTGCCTGGCTAAAAATGCATTTGATAAATGATTAAAATTTGATAAATTATATTTTTAAAATTCAAATTGTCTCCCTGGTTTGCTTTTATTTGTGAGCAGTCCCTTGGGACTTTCAGGCCAATTCATAAATAAAATGCAAAATCAAATTCCCAAAGCTCTTGCCCATGACAAGTTCAGCTGCTGCTGGAATGTTTCTCTGAGGTTGTTGAAATAAACCCAAAATACCTTGAAATTGTCCTGAAATCTGAAATGACTCTTTTTGAACTGGGGGATTTTTCTCAGTGATTATTTCTCAGTGATTATTATTTGATCATTTTGTTTGCACACATTGGAAGATTGTGAAATTCCAGGTGTGAGGCAGAACTTTCACAGCTTTAGGAGAGAACCATAAAAATAAAGATTCTTTTGGGTGGTTTTTGGCTTTCTTGGCTTTTCCCACGAGCCCTCATGTGTGATTTCTGCATCCACAGGTGATGGAGACCAAAAGCATGCTGTACCTCGTGACAGAATTTGCCAAAAATGGGGAGATTTTTGGTAAGCAGGAGAATATTTCCATGTTCAGCCTTTCAGTGCACTCCTGGTGTCTGTGTCCATATGGGTCTGTTCTTAGATTTCGTATTTCTGTGCGCCTGCAGAGCTAAAAACCTTTTAGTTTTAAATTCTATTTCCTCTGTTTCAGTTGGTCTCCACTGCCTCTTGTCCTTTTGCTGGGGTTTGTCTTGGGACAAAATCCTGCTGCTTTGGCTGCGAATCCAAAATCACTTCTGGCTTCTGTTTTATTATAATATAATTTAAAATTATATGAAATTATATACATATATACACATTGTATGTATAATGTACATTATTTTATCTATTCAATGTGTATTATATAATACATATAGATTGTATGTATACAATATATATTAAATAATACAATATGCATTATATAATATATAATATGATAATTATATTATAATGTTATATAATATAAGATAATATATTATATTATAGTATATATAATATATTGTGTACATTATATGTATTAAATAATACATATACAATAAATAAATATAATATAAACATAATATCATAAATAAATATATAAATAATATAATTATACTGAAAATAAAGTTAATTTTTATTATTAATAATAATGTTTTAATTTTATTAAATTTAATTTTTATTATTATATAATATAAATATAGAGACATATATTTTAATATTTTTAAGTAGAATCATGAAAAAATTCAATTTTCGTTATACAATATATATATAATTTTATATATTTTTATATATATATATATATACACTTTTTAAAATAGAATTATAATAAAATTTTTAAAAAACCCTCAATCCCTGCTGTAGAAAGGTGTATCCAGAGGGTGACAGTAGGCTTAGACAAATGTAGAAAATTTGGAGCTTTCCTGGCTGGGG
The DNA here is from genome assembly GCF_027887145.1 of Ammospiza caudacuta. Classification (NCBI taxonomy): domain Eukaryota; kingdom Metazoa; phylum Chordata; class Aves; order Passeriformes; family Passerellidae; genus Ammospiza; species Ammospiza caudacuta. The sequence continues at coordinate 7,585,807 of NC_080615.1, forward strand.
TGGCTTTGCTATTCCAGCCTCTCAGGATGCCCAGGGCTCTGCAGCAGCTCCAGCTGTGGCTCTGTCCCAGCAGGTCCCTGGTGTCCCCTGTAGGGTCCCTGGTGTCCCCTGTAGGGTCCCTGGTGTCCCCAGCAGCTCCTGGTGTCCCCTGTAGTGTCCCTGGTGTCCCCTGTAGTGTCCCTGGTGTCCCCAGCAGGTCCCTGGTGTCCCCTGTAGGGTCCCTGGTGTCCCCAGCAGGTCCCTGGTATCCCCTGTAGGGTCCCTGATGTCCCCAGCAGCTCCTGGTGTCCCCTGTAGGGTCCCTGGTGTCCCCTGTAGTGTCCCTGGTGTCCCCTGTAGGGTCCCTGATGTCCCCAGCAGCTCCTGGTGTCCCCTGTAGGGTCCCTGGTGTCCCCTGTAGTGTCCCTGGTGTCCCCTGTAGGGTCCCTGATGTCCCCAGCAGCTCCTGGTGTCCCCTGTAGGGTCCCTGGTGTCCCCTGTAGTGTCCCTGGTGTCCCCAGCGGGTCCCTGGTGTCCCCAGCGGGTCCCTGGTGTCCCCAGCGGGTCCCTGGACCGTGGCTGCTGTGCCCAGGGCTGGCGCCGTGCCCATCCCTGTTTGCCCTCTGGTTAATGCACAACCCCTGGAGCTGCAGGAGGGACAGGGCTGATCCCAGAACCAGGGATTTGCTCTGGGTTTGGGATCTCTCAATAAATCCTGGCAGGGCCAGAAAAGCCAAGGCCAGCTTGGCTGCATGAATGATGGAGAGGATGAAACAGGAAAGCCTTACCAATACGATTGCCTGGCAAAAGATTTGGAGAATAAGGAAACTATAAGTGAGACTGAAATGAAAGCAAGCTTTGAGATATTTTAGTTACTAAAGCACTGGAAAACAATGGTGAGGCTGCTGAAGGTGATCCCCTTTTGATGGAACAACACCCTCTGCTTGCAGACAGGCCCAAGGGTCAGAGCAGACCCTACAGCTTGGCAGAAGGGGCCCAAAGAGGAGTTTTTAGGGTTTAAAATGTGACACAGGATGGTAATGTAATGATTCTTATAGGCTGCATGGAAATGCTGCAGGATTTGTATCTTGGACTAGATTGGTAAGGGAGAATCAGAATATTCAACACAGAAGAAGATTTGTGGTGTTGTAATGGGAACCTCGCTCTCTTACCCTCCCATCCTCTCCACCCCTCTTTTCTCTCATTCCTGCTCTGAGCTGTGGCTGGCAGCTCCCAGCAGGGCCCTGCACTTGGCCCTTTGCAATGAACCCCAAATTCCACGACCAGAAGAGATTTATTGTATCATAATGGGAATAAACCCTGTTTGGCAGCTCCCAGCAGGGCCCTGCACCCACCCATGCCCTTTGCAATAAACCCCAAGTTCCAAAAGGTCCCTGCACTTGGCCCTTTGCAATGAACCCCAAATTCCACGACTAGAAGAAGATTGATTGTATTGTAACAGGAATCTCGCTCTCTCATCCTCTTTCCCACTCTCCTGCCTTGTTTCTCTCTACCACTCTCTTTACCTCTCTCTCCCTCTTTGGGGCTGCTCTGAGCTGTGCCTGGCAGCTCCCAGCAGGGCCCTGCGCTTGGCCCTTTGCAATAAACCCCAAATTCCAAGCCCCAGCTTCAAAAATCTCTCATCTCCATCCATCCTGACCATCCTACCCCCCGTCACTCCTACCATGAACTCGTGCTGCATTGCCAACCAATGCTGGATTAACAGCTCAGGGCTAATTGAGTTTGTGCCTTTGATATCTGACTTCGCCTTGCTGTCATATGATTTGTCAGTCACTCTGTGCCTGAGTGATATTTAGCTTGCAAATATTATGATCTCCCCTTACTGCCAGGCTTTTGTTTGTTCTTGTGCTTTGCCAAGTGAAACCAGCTGAGAGTGTGTGAGCTGGGGTGGGAGCTCTGAGCTGAGCTGCAGCTCCCACAGACCAGCTCTGACCACAGAGAAGAGTTGAAATTGAAATATTGCCAAAGTTACAAAGCCCCTAAATGATATTTGAATTAAAAATCCTATGAAACACAGGCTAACAAAGACCCAGAAATGGTATTTTAATTAAAAATCCTATAAAACACAGGCTAACACAGTCCCCTAAATGATATTTGAATTAAAAATCCTATAAAATACAGGCTAACAAAGCCCCTAAATGATACATTAATTAAGTCCTGTAAAACACAGGCTAACACAGCCCCCTAAATAATATTTGAATTAAAAATCCTATCAATCACAGGCTAACCAAGGCAGGTTTGGAGCTGTGCTGGGCAAGGTGCTGCTGCTGGGATCTGATGTTGCACAAGTGCTGTAGAAGATAAAATTAATCACGCCAAAATTAATCACGCCAAAATTAATCACTATAAATTGAATCACTATAAAATTAATCCCAATAAAATCTCTGCTCTGGCTGCTCCTTGGCCATTACCCGCATTATTTTTGGGGTGTTCTGAACCCATCCCAGCCCTGAATTTCTGATTTTTCCCCCAAAACAGAGCTCTGAAGCTGCTCCCTCAGCCCAGCTGCTGCTGCTCCCCTTGTTTTTGTTCCTGAGGATAAATGCAGGTTTTGGTTTCAGGGCTGCCATTGGTTTTTACAATGTAATCAAATATGAAAACAAAATGTTCTCTCTGCCTGTGACGCAGTGGAGAGGAGAGAGAGGTCAGCATGGGCACCTTTGGGGTGCTGGTTTTATTCCCAGAAATTAAAAAAAAATACGTTTATCCACCACACAGCCTCTGCTGAGGCTTCAAAGGGTGAAATGTGATGTGAAACTTTAGAGGAATTAAAGCTTGAAGTGTTCAGGATGGTGAAGTAAATTATTCCAAGTGTTCCCCATGAATTATGGTGTGGAAATATTGTGGAAATATTGACCAGGTAGCTGCAGAAGAAGGAGCAGAGGAGAGTTTCCTCTTTTTTTCCATTTTTTGGAGGGTTGAGTGGGAGAGCAACAAGTTGGAAACTGGTTTGAGTTCCCTTCTGCTGATTATTTGGGAGAAATTAAATTTCAGTGTTGTTGCTTGCTGCCCTGTCCATTTAAACCTGAATTATTTGATTTATCATGATTTGAGTTCCCAGGTTGTGAAAATATTGACCAGGTTGCCATAAAAGAAGGAGCAGAGAAAAATTTCCTTTTGTTTTTCCATTTTCTTGAAAGGTTGAGTGGGAGAACAACAAACTGAAAGTTGAAGTTTCTTGGTGCTGATTATTGGGAAGAAAATATTGAGTTTCAAGCTTGTTGCCTAAATCCATTTAAACCTGATTTTCTTGGTTTCTGCTGCTTTTATTTCTCAGATTGCCATGAGTTCTAATGTGAAAATATTGTAAAAATATTCTAAGTTTAAAAAAATATAAGTAAAAAATACTGAGCAGGTAGCCATAGAAGAAGGTATATTAAAATATTATAATAATAATATTATAAATAAAGATAAAATTAAAATATAATAATAATAATAATAATAATAATAATAATAATAATAATAATAATAATACGAACTATTATGCAAATGAAAAATATGAAACTATGATAAAAATATTGACCAGGTAGCTATAAAAGAAGAGAAAATTTTCCTTATTTTTTCCATTTTTTCAGAGATTTGGCTGGGAGAACAACAAGCTGGAGGCTGATTTTACGGGGGAGAAAGCACCGAGTTTCATGATTTTTACTTGCTGCCCAGCCTGATTTAAACCTGATTTATTAGAGTTCTGCTTCTTTTATTTCCTAGATTACCAAGAAAATATTCTTAAAAATATGAAGTATTAGGAAAATATTATGCAAATGTAAATATTGACCAGGTAGCTATAAAAGGAAAGAAAAATTTTCCCTATTTTTTCCATTTTTTGGCAGGTCGGCTGCTGATTAAGAGCCTGGAAAACTTTGATTTTTGTTGTGCTAATTTTTTGGGGCGAAAGCATTAAAAATAAGCGTTGCAGCCTGCTGTCCAGGCTGATTAAAGCAGATTTGGTTGATTTGGGGTGATTTATTTGTATTTCCCAGATTACCTGGCCAGCCATGGGCGCCTGAGCGAGGCCGAGGCGCGGCGCAAGTTCTGGCAGATCCTGTCAGCAGTGGAATATTGCCACAGCAGGAAAATCGTGCACAGGGACCTCAAAGCTGAGAACCTCCTGCTGGACAACAACATGAACATCAAAATAGCAGGTATAACACTTGATATTTATATAATTTTTAATAAAATCCCCCTTTGGTGCTGCCTGAGATTCCATTGTGGTTTTTCATGTGAATTTTTCCATGGTGGGTGTCAAAGTCTGTCCAGATTTCCAATATTAACTTCCAGAAAAACAAAAAAAAACAAAGAAAAATTATTTCATTATAAACATTTTATAATAGTTATATACATTATACATATATTATTAATATATATTATTATATATATTAATTATATATAATATATAGACATTGTAATATATATAGACATTATAATGTATCTGGACATTATAATAGTTATAGACATTATATATATATTATATCTATTATGTATATATAATTAATATATATTCTATATATTAATACTATATATAATATATACATTATTATATAGAGACATTATAATAGTTATAGACATTATATATATTATTAATATGTATTGTTATATATATTAATTATATATAACATATATAGGCATTGTAATATATATAGACATTATAATGTATCTAGCCATTATAATAGTTATAGACATTATATATATAAAATATGTATATAATTAATAGATTATATATATTAATTATATATATAATATATAATATATATAAACATTATGATATATTTAGCCATTATAATAGTTATATACATTATATATATTTTATATATTATTAATATTATATATGTATTAATTATATATAATATAGAGACATTATAATAGTTATAGACATTATCTATTATTAGTATATATTATATATATTAATAATATATATTGAGACATTATATTATATATAGACATCATAATGTATATAGACATCATAATAGTTATGGACATTTTTTGTGGCTGTCTTTAAAGCTGCCAGATGTTCAGGGTAAAACAGAGTTAATCAAATAACTTCTTTTAACATTAAGGAAAAAAAAAACAATAACTCAGAATGGGAGCTTATTGATTTTTTTTGTTCCTTTTTGCATGCATGATTTCACTTTAATTATAAATTTAGACACAGCAGATGTTGCTAGCAATAGAAATCATTTTCATTACAATTCCACGGATCCTTCCATGCTGACTTTAGCCCAGAGAGGCTGGAGATGGGTAAAATAGAGAATTTCTTGATTTGGGGGAGTGTTGAGCTTCAGCCTTCAATAATAGGGGAGCCGGAAGGGAAGGAGAGAAGGAAGGAGAAGGAATTTCCCTTCCTCAGGCTGAGAAAGGTGAAATAGTGAAACATTTCTGGATTATTTTACTTTTTCACTTCCCTGCTGGCATTTCTGGCATGGTGGAAGGGTTGTGGCGCCTTCCCCAGGTGGGTTCAGCATTGCTGCTGTTTCTGGGGTGCTTTTCCTGTGCTCATTTCTGATTTCATACTTGAACCCACCTCCAGCAGCAATCAGAGCACCTGAATCATGGCTGAGAGATAATTGATTCACCAGGCCAGTTAATACTGAATAAATCCCAAATTCAGTCTGAGGGCTGCCAGTCACCTGCCTAACACAGGAATTCAGATTTCCAGAGTGACTTCTGCTTGTTTTCCTCTCAGCTCCTGCATCCTGAGCTTTTCCTGCCCAGGATGTCCTGAGCACTGCAGGGATGCAAATCCCCTGGGAGAAATTACCTCCAGAGCATCTCAGGAGAGCCAGGGGCTGTTCTGGCATGGGGAATTCATATTTAAGTGTAATTTGGGGCAATTTCAGCTCTTTTCCATAGGAAAGGCTCTGCACCTAAAGTTCTCTCTCAGGAGCTCCACCTTGGTTGCTCCCAGTTGAACCAGGGGCAATTTCAGAATTTCCCTGCACACTCACCTGATTTTCCATGCTGGACTGAGCTCCTGCCTTGTGGAATTTGCAGGCAACCCCAAAATGGGAAGAGATGAGAATCTTGACTCCATGATTCAGAGGGCTGATTTATTATTTTATGATATATACTATATTATAAGAAAATGATGTATTAGAACTATACTGGAAATGGGATGAGGAGATTCCACCAGCTCTGTCCTGCTCCACTTCTCCAGTGCACGGAGTTAATTACAGGTGGGCTGTAAATGAGCCCATGAACTGGTTCCTCCATGGATCTCAGTCCTTATCAGTTGATAAGAGCTCTCCATGTCCAGCCTGGCTGCTGAAGGAGCTGGAGGAAAGTTCAGGCTGCTGGAAGCTTTGCAGTGATTTGTGCCGAGTCAGTTGTTGGGATTTTCATTGCAGGGGAGAGGGATGACGAACTGCACTGGGTTTATCTGGGGTTTTTGGGGTTATCTGGTCTGTGCAGATCCCTGGAACAGCCTCTTCCAGTTGTTCATCTTGCTCACGGCTCATTTATCAGGCTGGGGAAGGACAGAGGGCAGCCAGGATCCCAGCTCTGATAGCTGAGGTTTTCCTCTGGTTTCAGGTCGTGTAGGAATTGAAAAAACAGCACAAAAACTGATGAATTCTTTTGATAAACTCTTCTTAGCTTCCAGTGGGCCTCTTGGTTCTTTCTGCTACTTCCAAGTTTTTTTATTGAAGTTTTTTGCTCCTCAAGAACACAACAGTTTTTATCACACACTGAAACATGCACAAAGTCACCTCTGTATTTCAGCCACCAGGAGAATAAACTAACATTCAAAAGTGGTCCAAAACCTGTGGGTTCATAAGATTGCCACCTCTGATGCCTGAGGCTGGACTGAAATCCAGTTTTGGGTTAATATTGCTCTACAAGGACAGGGACAAGCAGAATTTTAAGGATCTTTTCTCTCTAACTGGACAACAAGCAGAGGACGAGTAAAGAATTTGAGGTGAGAGCTTTGATAGGTTTTTTGTAAAAGATGTGAGGTAGTTGGGATTAAAGCCCTTAAATGATAGTGTAAGTAGGAAAACTGAAGGTATCAATGAGATAAAATGTCCATTAGAAGGGGGAAGGTGAGGAATTCCCTGCCAGGTTTAATGTGGAATTTGTGCTCAGCATTGACAAGGCAGTTCTGCCTGGTTATTCCCAAAGTTCAGCAGCTGCCCTGGTGCTGTGTCCTTTGGTTTTTGCTGCTTTTTGAGGGCATCATCTGAGGCATTTCAGCTCTCTCTGAGCTCCACCTTTGCTGTGCAGCCAGAAATCCACCCATGAAACCCAAACCCAGATCCAAATGGGGACCCAGCTCCCGTTTTTGTCCTTGCAGCCCCAGATTGAGGTGCTGCAGGGAATTGTGACGCCCTGCAGCTTGCAGCAGCCCAGGTAGGCAGGGACTGTTATTCTGAAGGAGGCTGGAGCTGCTGCTGGACAGGGAAATGTGCATTGACGTCAGGAGAGGCTGCTCAGCACAGCCCCTGAAGTGGGTCAGGTTTGCTGCTCATACCTTGCCTTTATCAGCACCTCTGTGCCCATTATCTGCCAGGCTCACATTTCTCCTCCAACAAAAGCTCCCTGTGGCTCTCTGCAAGGCAAGGCAGATTGAGTTCTGCTCCTCGTTTTAGGAGAATGGATTAATTATAGCTCTGGAGCTCCTTCTGGGAGGCTTCTGGAGGCACCAGGGAGAGGCTGTGCCATCCTGCTGGAGGCTCAGCAGGAGCTGCGGTGCCTCTGCCATTCCTCACGTTGCACATGGGGCTGAAATCTCGGGCTGGTTTTCCCATTTTTAAGGGGAAAACAGATCCCACTGGCGTGATGTGCGCTCGAAAAAATGATACCTTCGAAATTCAGGATTATTCTGAAGGGGGTAATGAGATTGAGAAACCAAATACCACAACTGTGCAGAGCCAATATTTGCAGATTGCACAAACACAGGGTTTATTCAACTGAACACAATGCTGCAAATGATGGCCTTTTTTTGGGCTTTTTGTTGTTTGTTTTTTTTATATATTTTAACGTGCAGATTCAGGAAAATGTTAAGGAGATCACTCCATTATATAATCTCAGTCTTCTGGTAATGAGCTCAATTTCAGTCTTTTTAGAATTCTGTGGCTGGCATATGTTTGTTTCATTTTGGTTTTTTTGAGGGCTAGCACATTTTTTCCCTCAAATATCAGTGATGTTTTCTCTGGAATGAGACATTTTTGGGGTTAAAAATGACCACTTTGGATCCAGAATGGCTGTGACAGATCAGCAATGGCAAAAGAGGAACAAGGTGGAAGAGGGAGAATGAGAGACTGATGATTTTTTTGTGCTTAACTGAATCCTGGCCACTCCAAAAAAGTGGGGCAACTCAACTGACAGTGCAGTAATTAAAAATTGAGGAAGCCCCATGGAGCAAGCATCCAGGATCCTGACTAAATCCTGATTTTTTTTTTTCTTTGAAAGGGTTTTCATGGATGTTATCCATGCTGGAGTGCTTACAAATTGTTTCCCAGCCATTTGTGTGGGGAGAATAATGGAGACAAAAGGGATGAGCACAAGAAGTTGTGTCCCGTAACAAATAATGCTCATCTCCCCCACCCAGGGAATTATTTTGTCCAACAGCAGAGCAGAGTTGGATTTTTTAAAGCTAAGAGCCAGCTGGTGACATACAGAGCACTGGTTTTCATTCCTGTATTACATGAAATAGCCCAGTGCCACTCAGGAGGTGTCTGGCAGTGCTTTGTGCTGCTGAAATTCAGATCTGAAGGATTCTGGTGTTCCATTGGTCATGAAAAGGGAAGAAATTGGAGCTTTAGAAGTGCAGGGCTGAGGCAGAGTGGGGAAATCATGGTCGGGGTGCACAGGACAGCACTGCAGGCTCAGGGGCTGGTGAGGAATTCCCACTCACTGTGGCTGCTCCTTCTGGTAGCGGTTCACAGCCTCCCATTCATGGATTTTCTAATGAAGCTCAATCGTCTGTGCTGTCACACAGAGCCAGCCAAGAGCTGCTCTCCAGCCAGTTCAGCACTGCAAATTCTGCACTTCTCCTGCTCTGAGGGGCCAGCAGCACCTCCAGGGTGTGTCCTTGCTCCTGAGGTCCAGAAATAAAACCCTTATGTGTCACAAAATTCATCATCTAAAAATATTAATAACATAAACCTGAGACTTCTCTTGCATTGGCTCTGTTCTTTTTGCTGCTCAGATTTCTTCATGTTTCTCTTTGGTGACCAGAGTTAAAACCTTTATGTGTTAGAAAATTCATCCTCTTAAAAAATATTAATAACATAAACCTGGGGCTTCTCTTACATTGGCGTTTTGCTGCTCAGATTTCTTCGTGTTTCTTTTTGGTGGCCAGAAATAAAACCTTTATGTGTCACAGAATTCATCATCTCATGATAATAATAGCATAAACCTGAGGCTTCTCTTACATTGGCGTTTTGCTGCTCAGATTTCTTCATGTTTCTCTTTGGTGACCAGAATTAAAACCATTAAGTGTTACAGAATTCATCATCTAAAGATAATAATTACATAAACCTGAGGCTTCTCTTACATTGGATTTCTTCATGTTTCTTTTTGGTGATTTCTCCAAAGAGGTGGCTTTAAATCCCAGTCTGGACAGGCAGAGAATGTCACTTTTTTTAGGATTTGAAATCCTTGTGCTCCCAAGCAGGTCATGCTTTCTTTAGCTCTGCTTACAAATAAATGTTCTTGTACTTGTGAATCTGATAGGAAGATTTATGAGGGTGGCACCCGAGGGAGAGCTGCAGCTCTGAGATAAAAACCTGATGTTTATCTGCACTATGAGGATGTTGAAAACCTGACAAATCCGAGATAAGTGAGGGCAGAAAGCAGATTTAAGGACACCTACACGGGGTGACAAAATGCTCCTGTGGAGAGCAGGAATGGCTGCGTGCTTCTGAGGCATTGTCACCGTGGCCAAGGCAGTTCTGTGGGGAGAAAAAGGGAATAATGATAAAAAAAAATCACAGCAGTGGTCTGGCTGTCATAGGGGAAAAGGGGAAAAATGGGAAAGAGGAAAAAGGGGAAATGGAGAAAAAGGGGGAAAAGGGGAAAAAGGGGAAAAAAGGGGAGAGGGGGAAAGGGAAAAGGGGGAAAAAGGAAAAGGGGAAGAGGGGAAAAAGGAGAAAGGGGAAACAAGGGGAAAGGGGAAAAGGGAAAAGAGGAAAAAGGGGAAAAGGTGAAAAAGGAAGAGGTGAAAAGGGGAAAATGGAAAAGGTGAAAAAAGGGAAAAGGGGGGGAAAGGGAAATGGAGGAAAACGGGAAGAGGGGAAGAGGTGACACCATGCTGAGGGGTTACCCAGAGGGATGGGGGGATTTGGGGTGGGCTCTGTTGTCCCCCCTGGGTTGTGGCAGCTGGAGGCTTTGCAGAGCTGCAGGGGGATGAGGAGGGAGGGCAGCAGGGCCGTGCTGTGCTGTTCCAGCCCTGGCTCCTGCAGGGCTTGGGAATCTGAGCCGGCCTTGGCCGCCGGGCCCGGTGACGTCCCTGGGCCGCGGTGGCGTCACCGTCGCTGCCCGTCAGGGCCCTGTGTGACACCCTGGGCTCCGTGTGACACCCTGACCTTCAGAGCCTGCCTGGCAGCCAGCCTGGCTGGCAGCAGCCTTTGGTGGTGCCCAGGTGCCAGGGTTCACCCTGCAGGCTATCGGGTGTGCTGACCCTGGTTCACTACAGCGCTGGGACAGTCCGGTCTGCACGTAGCAGGGGTTTAGGGCACTGCAAGGTGCTCAATCCCAGCTCCAAACACCAAAACTGTCCCCATAATGCTTCGTTTTTGAGTGGTCTTGCAGGTAGAGGTGCATTAGGGGCTGCTGGGAAAGCAGCCCCCAGTCCTTTCCCCCAGAGCTCTGTGTCAGCAGCCCCAGCTCTGCTCTGCTGCCCCAAACCAACTCCTGAGTGACTTTTTCTGATTTTTTGTTAAATCTCTCTCTGTTTTTCTGCTTCTGAGGGATCTCCCGTGGTTTTCTGGCTCCTCTGAGCAGCACAGACAACACAAACAGGGTGATTGGGATGGTTCAGCAGAGCCTGTGATAACCACAGCGTTTATCAGCTCTGGGATCTGCTGGTCAGCATTCCAGCAGCCTGGGAGCATTCAGAGCTGGATCAACAGCCTGATGTCACCCTGTTTGTCACCTCCCAGGAGCATTCAGAGCTGTGTCCATGATCCTGAGCCCTGTTTGTCACCTCCCAGGAGCATTCAGAGCTGTATCCATGATCCTGAGCCCTGTTTGTCACCTCACAGCATCCCTAGGAGCACTCAGAGCTGCATCCACAGCCTGTGCCCTGTTTGTCACCTCAGAGCATCCCTGGGAACATTCAGAGCTCCATCCACAGCCTGATGTCACCCTGTTTGTCACCTCAGAGCATTCAGAGCTGCACCAGCAGCCTGATGTCAACCCGTTTGTCACCTCCCAGCATCCCTGTTTGTCACCCCCCAGTGTCCTGTTTGTCACCTCAGAGCATTCAGAGCTGCACCATCAGCCTGTGCCCTGTTTGTCACCTCCCAGAGCCCCGTTTGTCACCTCCCAGGAGCATTCAGAGCTGCATTCCCAGCCTGATGTCACCCTGTTTGTCACCTCCCAGAGTCCTGTTTGTCACCTCCCAGGAGCACTCAGAGCCGCGTCCCCAGCCTGGTGTCACCCTGTTTGTCACCCCTGTCACAGCAGCACCAGCTCGAGGGGAGAAGCACCAGCCTCTGTCTCTGAGCTCCTTTTGCTTCTCACCCCTGAATTGTAAAAATTCTGATTAACATCAGAGCGCAGCAGATCCTGCACAAAGCCATAAAAAGCAACATTTAAAGGAATGTTTTATTTGTGGGCTGCAGACTGCCCCAGTAGCAGCTAGAGTCTGTCTGTCCTTCCCAGCTAAAGTCCCCGTGCTTTCCCATCCTGTTGCTCTTGGCACAGCTCCTCCCTCCCAGCTCCAAACCTTGTCAAAATTTGTTTTGTATTCCAGGCTAGAAAGCACCTCAGGAAAGCCCAGGAAATCTCAGATTATCTCTTGGCAAGCCAATAATCTCATTTATCTGCTGGGACTGTCAGTTTGTTGAATTTTAACGATGGCTGTTTATAGCTGTACTCAAAGCTCCTCCAGGCTGGGAAGGTTTTGCAGCGTTTCAATAATTCCACAACACAAAACCAGCAAAAACAGAGAATATCCAACATCCCAATGCGGGATTTGTATTGTCCCCACAGAAGGATTTGGGGTGGAATCACAGTGAGATGTGCCTGGAATTATTCTTTGTGCTGCAGTGGAAGCTTGGAGTGACTTTCCCTTTTCCCTTCTTTTTTTCCCCACAGATTTTGGCTTTGGGAATTTCTACAAGAGCGGGGAGCCTCTGACCACGTGGTGTGGGAGCCCCCCCTACGCAGCCCCAGAGGTCTTTGAGGGGCAGCAGTACGAGGGACCCCAGCTGGACATCTGGGTACCATCATCCTCAATTTTAATGCATTCCAGTCCCCCTCTGGCAAGCTGGAACCAATATTTGATTGTGCTTAAGCTGCAGATCTGGAGTATTTGATTTTTTTTTACCTGTAGATCTGGAATATTTGATTTTTTCCAAAGCTGCAGATCTGCAATCCTTGATTTTTCTGAAGCTGCACATGTGGAATATTTGATTTTTCTTACCTGCAGTTCTGGAGTATTTGATTTTTTCTTAACCTGCAGATTTGGAATATTCAATTTTTCTTTAGCGGCAGATCTGGAATATTTGATTTTTCTGAAACTGCAGATTCGGAATATTCAATTTTTCTGAAACTGCACATCTGGAATATTTGATTTTTCTGAAACTGCAGATTTGGAATCTTTGATTTTTCTTAAGCTGCAGATCTGGAATATTTGATTTTTCTTACCTGCAGATCTGGAGTATTAGATTTTTCTTAACCTGAGAAGGTGTTGGTATTTAAAATAAAATCACCTTCACTTCTGTGTTAAGGATTCAGTGAAGGTGCTCAGCTTGCAGCAATCCCCACTTCAGGGTTTTCTTTAAAAAAAAATCTATATTTAATTGTAAAATCTCAGCGTTTTTACAAAGTTTTGAGGTCAGCACCTGCGTTTTCCCCCTCGACAGAGCCAGTGCTGTGTCAGGCTGCTGTGGTTCTCTCACTGGGATTTTTATGGCAAAACCATTCCCACTGGCACTGCCAATTCATTGCATCCTTCCAGGAATAAGCAATTGCAGCAGAGCTCTTGCCCAGAATTTCTCCTTTTGCTCACATTGAACAATTCCCTAAACTCACTGTTCATAGAAACTCCTCCTCACAGGCTTGAAATGGAAAATATTACAGGTTTTCACTTTGAAAATATTACAGTTTTTCACTTTGAGGGGCTGCTGTCTGAGGGTGGATTTGTTTGGGCAAGGCTGAGATTAATAGTAAATAAATAAAAAAATAAATAATACCTATAAATATAATAATACTAATATCAGACATATAAATAACATAATAAATACATACATATATATTAATGTTAATAATAAACATATAAATAATATAATAATAAATAAATATATTAATATTAATGATGAATATATAAATAATATAATAATAAATAGATACTAAATATGCCATAATATTATATAATATAAATAATACATTATGAAATATAATAATAATAATAATAAAAAGAAATAATGAATGAATAATAAAATAAATTATAATAAAAGTATCCTGAATTCTCAGCTGAAGTTGGCGTTCACTTCTCAGCCACCCGTGTGCAGCTCCCTCCTTTGCATCTAAATTCCCTTTTTCTGCAGAAAAGAATTATTTCTGCAGAAACAATTGCCTTGCACCCTCAGAGACACTTCTGGGAGCTTGGAACTGAGCAGGAAATTCCCTTTTTTCCCCACAGAGCATGGGGGTGGTGCTCTACGTGCTGGTGTGTGGAGCCCTGCCCTTCGATGGACCCACCCTGCCCATCCTGAGGCAGAGAGTGCTGGAGGGGAGGTTCAGGATCCCTTATTTCATGTCAGAAGGTAACAGTGGAGTGGTTTCATTCATTTTGGTGTGATTTGAATAAGTTCTGGGGTAACCACAAAGCGGGCAGGGGAAATGGCACTGCTGGCCATGAAGATTTTGGCTTTTCCTCCACTTTAATGTGATTTTTAGTCTTGTTTTGAGAGGTTTTTAGCAGCAGTGATGCATTTCTGGGCTTGTAGGTCGCTAAGTTTAAAATTGTTATATTTTTTTTTCCCCTTTCCAACAGAATGTGAGCACCTGATCAGGAGAATGTTGGTCCTGGACCCCTCCAAACGTTTGAGCATTGCTCAGATCAAGGAGCACAAGTGGATGCTGGTGGAGGTTCCTGCCCAGAGGCCAATCCTGTACCCGGCAGGAGAGGAGAACCAGCCCTCCCTGGGCGAGTACAACGAGCAGGTGCTCAGGCTGATGCACAGCCTGGGCATCGACCAGCAGAAAACTGTGGAGGTAAAACTCAGGTGGGGGTGAAACACACTGAAATGGGGGTAAAACACGCTGAAATGGGGGTAGAACACACTGAAATGGGGGTAGAACACACTGAAATGGGGGTAGAACACACTGAAATGGGGGTGAAACCTCAAATGGGAGTGAAACACGCTGAAATGGGGGTGAAACATGCTGAAATGGGGGTAAAACACACTGAAATGGGGGTGAATCCTCAAATGGGAGTGAAACACGCTGAAATGGGGGTGAAACATGCTGAAATGGGGGTAAAACACACTGAAATGGGGGTGAATCCTCAAATGGGAGTGAAACGCGCTGAAATGGGGGTGAAACATGCTGAAATGGGGGTGAAACATGCTGAAATGGGGTGAAACCTCAAATGGGGGTGAAACACGCTGAAATGGGGGTAAAACACTGAAATGGGGGTAAAACACTGAAATGGGGGTAAAGCACACTGAAATGGGGGCGAAACACCTCAAATGGGGGTAAAACATGCTGAAATGGGGGTAAAACTCAGATAGGAGTAAAAAACACTGAAGTGGGGGTGAAACACCTCAAATGGGGGTAAAGCCCACTGAAATGGGGGTAAAACACCTCAAATAGGGGTAAAACCTCAAATGGAGGTGAAACACACTGAAATTGGGGTACAGCACACTGAAATGGAGGTGAAACATGCCGAAATGGTGGTAAAACACTGAAATGGGGGTAAAACCTCAAATGGAGGTGAGACACACTGAAATTGGAGTACAACACACTGAAACTGGGGTAAAACACACTGAAATGGGGGTGGAACACTGAAATTGGGGTAAAACACACTGAAATGAGGGTAAAACATACTGAAATGGGAGTAAAAGACCTCAAATGAGGTAAAGCACCCTGAAATAGGGGTGAAACCCCTCAAATAGGGGTACAACACACCTGTCCTCAGCCCCACATGTGAGGTGAAGCTCCAAAGGTCCCATGAGGTGTCTTCGGGAGAGAAACTTCTGGGCTTTTTGCCTTTTTAGCTGACAAAGAATATTTCAGGCCCTCCATCAACAGGGGGCACATTCCTACACTGTGCTTTATTATTTATTTTTTTGCAGTCCCTGCAGAACAAGAGCTACAACCACTTTGCTGCCATCTATTACCTGCTGGTGGAGAGGCTGAAGTCGCACCGGAGCAGCTTCCCCGTGGAGCAGCGCGTGGACGCGCGCCAGCGCCGGCCCAGCACCATCGCCGAGCAGACCGTGGCCAAGGTCAGCTCCTCCTTCCTCACCCTGGGCTGCTCTGCCTCGTTCCCCTCCAAAATCCCTCCCTTCCCACCTGCAATCCCTTTCTGCTTGGTGAGGTTTCATCCTGGAGCTTAAAATGCTCAAAATGCCGGCCCAGCACCATCGGCGAGCGAACCATGGCCAAGGTCAGCTCCAGCCAAGCAGACGGTGGCCAACGTCAGCTCCCTCCTCAACTCTGGGCTCCTCTGCCTCATTCCCCTCCAAAATCCCTCCCTTCTCACCTGGGGACCCTCTCTGCTTGGTGGGGTTTCATCCTGGTGTTTAAAATTGTTAAAATGCTCAAAATGCTGGCCCAGCATCACCGCCGAGCAGACCGTGGCCAAGGTCAGCTTCCCCCTCACCCCTGGGCTCCTCTGCCTCATTCCCCTCCAAAATCCCTCCCTTCCCACCTGGAATCCTTCACTGCTTGATGATGTTTTCATCCCGGAGTTTAAAATGTTAAAATGGCAGCCCGGCGCCATCGCTGAGCAGACCATGGCCTAGATCAGCTCCCTCTTCACTGCTGGGCTGTTCTGCCTCATTCCCCTCCAAAATCTCTCCCTTCCCATCTAGAATCCCTCACTGCTTGGTGTTGTTTCATTCTGAAGCCTAAAATGCAAATATTGCATTTTAAATATTGCTGCTTGGTGAGGTTTCATCCTGAACCTTAAAATGCCGGCCCAGCGCCATCACTGAGCAAACCACAGCCACGGTCAGCTCCCTCCTCACCCCTGGGCTGCTCTGCCTCATTCCCCTTTAAAATCCATCCCTTCCTACCTAGAATCCCTCTTTGCTTGGTGTAGTTTCATCCTGAAATTTAAAATGCAAATATTGGGTTTGGTTTTAGCGAGGATCTCGTTGCTCTTCTCCTGGTGGTGCCTTGGGAAGGCTGACCTGGAACAGGCAGCAAAATTCCCCTTGGGATATTTGGGTTCTGCTGAGGTGAAGCTCAGCTTCAGTTATGAAAACAGGTCCAGGAACAGCATGGCAGAGATTAAACCCAGGTTTAAGCTTGGTTCTTGTGATAGAAAGTCACAGTATCGCAGAGAAAATGATCAATTTTAAGATGTACTAATGATGAATTTTAAGATGTGTTAAAAGCAGGATGAACAAGGAGGAATAAAACACCTCTTGTACTGAATTCCTGCATTTTAGAGCCACATTCCCACTTTATTCTTCAGTTACAGCCTCCCAGTTGTCCCAAGGATAATTTGTTTTCACACATGGTGGCACCACAGCTCCTGGCTGAGGGTGATTGTTTCCTCTTGGCCAGTGCTGTGGGTACTGCACTCCAGGAAATAAAGGCTCAAAACCAGGGGAAAACATCCCTGCTTTCCTAATCTTTAGGAAATTTCCCAAAAAAAATCATTGAAACCATTCCCGAGCCTCCTGGTAGCAGTCAGGGGGTTTGAACTCAATATAAAAAAGGAATTTTAGAGCACCAGAAATCCCCAAACTCTGCCTGTGCTGCTGGGAATAAGTCAGCTTCAATAAGCACTGAGCTTGATTCCATTTGGGGTTGGCCTGGCTGGTTTGGGGGTGGTAATGTTGTTTTTTAAACAGCTTTAAAGGCTAAGAATGTTCTTCATCCTGAACCAAGAAATAAATCTTGCAGTTCTGCTTTGGCACCGGGCTGCACATTGTTCCGTGACTTTGGATGTCGCTCCCCACCTCAGACCGTTCCAGTTTTGAGTTTTTCAGTTGTGTTTTGCAGGCCCAGGCCGTGGTGCCCTCGGTGAACCTGCATTCCCCAAACCCAAGGCTGCTGCAGTCTCCAGGGCTCCCCTCAGCCTCAGGAGCAGAAACCTTTTCCTTCCCTCCCTCCAGCTGCCAGGGAGAGGCAGCTTTCATGGAAGAGGAAAGGGTTGAGACACCAAAGGTACAGCTTGAAATCACCCTATTATTTGTTTATGGTTTTTTTCCAGACATCATTCCAGCTAAAAAATATTGTTTTCTTTTAAAAGCACAGCAGTGCTTCCTGAAATTTAAGTATTTAAGCATCAAGAGCTGTAGGTATTCCAAATTCTCCTTCCCTGTGACTCCCCAGAGCTGTGTCTTTTTTCATCATTCTTCTGCC
Source organism: Ammospiza caudacuta (assembly GCF_027887145.1). Classification (NCBI taxonomy): domain Eukaryota; kingdom Metazoa; phylum Chordata; class Aves; order Passeriformes; family Passerellidae; genus Ammospiza; species Ammospiza caudacuta. Next base: position 7,603,513 of record NC_080615.1, read on the forward strand.
TCCTGTTCTTTGCTCTCATTCCATTCTCACCACATTGCTTTTGGAAAGGGGGAAAAAACAAAAAAAAAGTGGATTTCCTTCCCTTGTTCTTCTAAAATGTATTTTCAAGAGCTCTGAAGATTCCTTCTTACACAAAGGGGTCCTGGATGCAGCTGAAGTGTCCAAAAGGAGCTCCAGCAATTAGAGAGGGGAAATAGCTTAAAATAATTACATTTATGAACTATGTGATTCTCATAAAACCTCTGTTGTTTTCTCTGGTGTTGCACCACGTTATAACTTGAATTTCAGCGTATTTCTCCTGCCTGGTGCCAGCTGGGGTCTGATTTCCTGCCTGCCAGTTTGAAGGGTTTATTGCTCCCTGGTTTGTTCCCAGCACCAGAAGTGTGGCCCTGGTTCTCAGCTCGGGCTCCTTGTGTGGTCTGTGGCAGCTGCAAAGCACAAACCAGTTCAAAGGCTCTTCAAAATTAACATTTCCAGCTTTATTTTGCTTTATAGCTGCACTTTGGCCAGGGTAGGTCAGCAGCTGGTGACAGCAGTGAGGTGTCAGGGCTCACTTGGGAATATTCTTAATTTTTGTAGGACATGAGCACTAAAGATTTCCGGGCTCTGATCCCTGGAAAATCTGCAGGGAGCCAACGTGGGATGGGTTCTGCTCCTCCTTTCTGCCACATCAGTGCCAGGCCCTTGAGTGGGGAAGTCCCAGATGGGAAGGAAGGTGTTCAAAAAAATGAAATTTAGAGGTAAAATCCACTCAGTCAAAACTCAGCAGAGCCAGAGTTCTCCTGTGCAGGAATCATCGTTTTACTGCTGTTTAAATTACTTATAGCTGTTTCTTGGTATTTTCCTACCACATAGTTCTGCCTCAAGACCATTTGTTAAGGGTTGCTGTCCATGCAGTGAAAGCTCTTTTCCAAACACTCCTTCTTTTCAAAATACCCAAGAACTTGGAGGAAAATTCAGGAATAGCTCCCAAAAAAATGGCTTTACATAAAATCAGCTGCAGCAGTGCCAGCTTTTGTGGTAAAGGATTGGATAAAACATGGATTTTCCATCCATATTTTACCCAGTGTGATCCTATTTGTGCAGCAGTAATTACGGGACGGAGGCCCCAAAAGCTGCAGGACATGAAAATATTTATAAATAAATAAATAAATAAATAAATAAATAAATAAATAAATTTATATATAATATAATATAATATAATATAATATAATATGATATGATATAATATAATATAATATGATATAATATAATATATAACATAACATAATATAATAGAACATAATATAATATAATATAATATAATATAATATAATATAATATAATATAATATAATATAATATATAATGTATGTGTATATATATAATGTATATACATAATATTTTAGTATATTATATTTATATATATAATACTAATATAATTAAATGGAATGTTCATAAAATATTTTAAATATATAAATAATAAAGTAATTTAGTACATTAAAATAAATAATAAATAGAAATAATTAAATATATTAAAATAATTTTTTTCCTTAAAACCCATATAATTTCATATGGCAAAGAATTTCATATGGCAAAGTGCCTTGGAGAATAAAACCAGAATTAAAATCCCAGGAGCAGTTTGGGCTGGGGAGGTGCCTCTAAAGCTGATTCAGAGCTGTGGGAGGCTGCTCAGGGCTTTATCAGGCTGGGTAAATCCAAGGAGAGAGATTCCACAGCTTCTCCAGGCAACCTGTGTTTGCAGGGGAACAACATAAATCAAGTGGAGTTGTGCTGGGAAAAGGTGCATTTATGGAGTTATTCCTGAGCACAGTCCTGCAGGGATGAAGTGCAAGGCTGGGGTTTTTCCTGGTGTTTATCTGAGCCTGATAAATGAGCACAGTAGGTATAGGAAGGGGGGAACAGCAGTGTTGCACATTCCAGAAATATTTTATGCTTATGGCTAAGCTGGCAAAGTTTTTAATAACTCAAAAAAAACCCAAAAAAAGAACCCAAAAAACCCCAGTCCTGGAGAGCACAGAACTGTGGGAATAAGAATATTTAGTTGTAGGGAATTGAGTGTTAAGGGAGTGTAAATAGGAAATGAAGAATTGTACATGGCAAATCTTACTTAACTCAGCAGAGTTAAAGATCCCAATTCCTTCGGGCCAGGGAGTTGCTGTTTGTGGGGGTGATGCTTTGGGCAGGACACAAAGCTGGGCACAAAACAGAAGTGGGCACGAAGAAAGGTGGGCACAGAGATGGGCACAAGGAAAGGTGGACACAAAGAAGGGTGGGCACAAAGGTGGGCACAAACAGAGCTGGGCACAAACAGAGCTGTCCCTGTGCCCCCAGGTGAATGGCTGCCTGCTGGACCCCGTGCCCCCCGTGGTGATGAGGAAGGGGTGCCAGTCCCTGCCCTCCAGCATGATGGAAACCTCCATTGATGAAGGAATCGAGGCCGAAGGAGAGGCAGAGGAGGACCCAGCCCAGGCCTTCGCTGCCCTGCAGGCAGCTCGAGGGGGCAAGAGGAGGCACACCCTGGCTGAGGTCACCAACCAGCTGGTGATGGTGCCAGGCACAGGTACAGCTCAGCTCAAAGCTCATTCTCTGATCGGCTGGGGATCAGGGTTTATGAGTGATGAGTACAAGACACTTTCTATTTACTAGAAAAGACAAAGGAAAAAAAAAAAAAAAACACAAAATGCCCCAAAATTTGCTGAGATAGTATGAAATCAGAGCAGCGAATTTACAGGTGATTAAACTCATGCAAAACCCCAAAAGCTACTGGGAAATGTGGCAAAATTGGCTGTTTTTTCAACTGAATGTCCCCAAATCATCAAATCAAAATATTCATCCCCTAAAGGTGAGCTGGCAGAGAGCAGTGGGGAAATGAAACCCTCTGGACTCCAGCACCAGTGAGGTGACCAAGCCTTTCGGGCTGCATATTTTTCAGGATTTAAAAAGCCCTGAACCCTTTCCGGTGAAGATCTGCAGGGTGTCTGGCTGCTGCAAGATACTGCAAAACCCAGCAGCAAGTCCCCATTATTGTACTGCAAGTTTCACTTGACAATTCCTTTGTCCAAATTGATTTCTTTGGCTGTTCACTCTAAGATAGCTACTGTTGGCAGGAGTAGCTGGAGTCAGTGGTGCTGATTCTCACTCTTATCCTGGGTTTTGGGTTGTTTTGTCCCAGGGAAAGTCTATTCCTTGGATGAGAACTCCTCCCTGGGCAGCATCGACTCGGAGTACGACATGGGCTCGGTGCAGAGGGACCTCAAATTCCTGGGCGAGACCCCTTCCCTGAAGGAGATGGTGCTGAGCAGCCAGCAGCCCCCAGGGGTGACCTCGCCGTTCCTGGGGCTCAGGCCTGCCAACCCCGCCATGCAGGCCCTGAGCTGCCAGAAGCGAGAGGCTCACAACCGCTCCCCGGTCAGCTTCCGCGAGGGCCGCCGCGCCTCCGACACCTCCCTCACGCAAGGTAACTGCTCCGTGCAGCACCAATCAGCTGTTCAACACCCTGCTCTAATGGCACAGACACCCAGGCACAGCAGGAAGTGCCCTCTGTGCTCAGCTGTGGCTCCGTTATCACTCAGTTTATCTCCTGGGCTGACCAGAAAATCAGATTATTCTGACAAGGGGTCTTTCCTTTTCTTTCCCTTTTCCTTTTCCTTTTCCTTTTCCTTTTCCTTTCCCTTTCCCTTTCCCTTTTCCTTTTCCTTTTCCTTTTCCTTTTCTTTCCCTTTTCCTTTTCCTTTTCCTTTTCCTTTTCCTTTTCCTTTTCCTTTTCCTTCCCTTCCCTTCCCTTCCCTTTCCCTGTTCCCTTTCCCTGTTCCCTTTCTCTGTTCCCTTCCCCTGTTCCCTTTCCCTTTCCCTGTTCCCTTTCCCTGTTCCCTTTCCCTGTTCCCTTCCCCTGTTCCCTTCCCCTGTTCCCTTTCCCTGTTCCCTTTCCCTGTTCCCTTTCCCCGTTCCCTTCCCCTGTTCCCTTTCCCTTTCCCTGTTCCCTTTCCCTGTTCCCTTTCCCCGTTCCCTTCCCCTGTTCCCTTTCCCTTTCCCTGTTCCCTTTCCCTGTTCCCTTTCCCTTTCCCTTTCCCTGTTCCCTTTCCCTGTTCCCTTTCCTTTCCCTCTGCAGGAATTGTAGCATTTAGGCAGCACCTCCAGAACCTGGCACGAACCAAAGGAATCCTGGAGCTGAACAAAGTGCAGCTGCTGTACGAGCAGATGGGATCAGAGGAGGAGCCTTCCCTGACATCAGCTGCCACCCAGCTGCAGGACCTCATTAACAGCCCTGCACAGGTAATTAAAGCAGAACTCGAGCTCCATCTCAGTGCTGTGGGAAAGACCGGGAGAGGATGAGGTGGTGTGGAGATCTGGGAATAGCTGATGGACAGATTCAATGTCCCTTTCTCCTTTCTGCCTTCCCCAGACTGCAGAATTTGCAGCCTTTGCCCACTCTGCCAGCTTCCCAAACCCAACAGCCACTGCTTTCAGTCTGAGGGGTGTTTGGGGTTTAGCAAAGGCCAGTGTCACCTTTTCTTGGGGGAGGCACAGCTGCAAGGAGCAGATTGCAGTTACACACAGATTGATGTGCAGAGTGAAGGTTAAACAGCTCCCAGTTGTTTTCAGTGGAACAGGAACACGACAGAACCTCTGCCAGGGAAAACCCTCAAAGCAAGGCTTAAGGGAGCCTTTCTGGCCATGCAGCTTGCTCCTCTTCCCCCTGCAGGAGGAAGGCTCCCAGCAGCAGCAGCAGCAGCAGGAGGCTCCAGCTGCTTTCCCCAGTGGTGCACAGCCCCCGCTGCTGTCCCGGAGGCAGAGCCTGGAGACCCAGTACCTGAAACACCGGCTGCAGGTACCCCTGTGCTGCCCTGGGAATGCCACCCTGCCCTGGGAATGCCACACTGCCCTGTGAATGCCACCCTGCCCTGGGAATGCCACACTGCCCTGTGAATGCCACCCTGCCCTGGGAATGCCACCCTGCCCTGTGGATGCCACACTGCCCTCCCTGTGAATGCGACACTGCCCTGGGAATGCCACCCTGCCCTGCCCTGCCCTGGGAATGCCACCCTGCCCTGTGGATGCCACCCTGCCCTGCCCTGCCCTGCCCTGCCCCACCCTCCTCTGCCCCGACCTGCTCTGCCCTGTTGGGGAAGATGAAACAGGAAAGCCTTATCAATATGATTGCCTGGCAAAAGATTTTGAGAATATGGAAACTATAAGCGAGATTGAAATGAAAGCAAGCTTCGAGATCCCTCAGTTACTGAACAACTGGAAAACAATGGTGTGGCTGCTGAAGGTGATCCCCTTTTGATGGAACAACACCCTCTGCTTGCAGACAGGCCCAAGGGTCAGAGCAGACCCCACAGCTTGGCAGAAGGGGCCCAAAGAGGAGATTTTAGGGTTCTGCATCAGCACCCAAGGAGCCACTTCTTAACCCCCTGGGCTTTTCTCTTCTGCACCCCTTTATTTCAAGCCCATTTTCATATACCTTTAGTTCATTAAAAACTGGTTTTTTCCCCCAGTTTTCCAGCTTGCAGCTTCTTCCACTTGGGAAGAAGCTTCCCATGGATTTTTATGGCATAATCTCCCCTGCAAAAATCGTGTCTAAGGGTTAGAAGCCAATGGGCACTGTTGTGGGTTTAGAGAGTGGCTCTGTGGACAGCTGGGCAGTTACAGGGGTAGAAAATGTTTCTGGACTCATTCATTAAATCAAAAGGCATTTAAAGCAGCTCTGCTTTCCCTGCAGAAGCCCACTCTGCTCTCCAAAGCTCCCAACACCTGCCAGCTCTACTGCAAGGAGCTGCCCCGGAGTCTGGAGCAGCAGCTCCAGGAGCACAGGTGAGAATCCCCCAAATTCTGCGCAAAAATTACTCTCAAGAGTAACAAAAGAACTGGAGCTCTCTTTGTCCATTAAGAAATAATCTAAAAAAAAAGGAAAGTTTCACTTCAAAACTTCTTTTAAAAGCAAGAACAAGTTCTTCCATATGTTTACAAATTTCTCTGCCTGATCTTCAGCTCCCAAATTCCCCAGAGCAGTGAACAGCAGGCTTTAAAATACAGCAGGAGCACAGGTGAGAATCCCCCAAATTAGGCACAAAAATTACTCTCAAGAGTAACAAAAGAACTGGAACTCTCTTTGTCTATTTAGACGTGATCTGAAAAAGGAAAGTTTCACTTCAAAACTTCTTTTAAAAGCAAGAACATATGTCTACAAATTTCTCTGCCTGATCTTCAGGCTTTAAAACACAAACACAAAAAATGCATCTTGTTCTTAACAAAGTGAATTAAACAATGCATGGGGTTAGCTTAAAAAATTGATAGAGTTAGCAGAGGAGATGTGTGATAGAGTTAGCAGAGGAGATGTTTGATAGCACTGGAAGGTGATAGCTGTGCTGTGCTGCAGCAGTCAGTGAGCAGGATTGGGCCGTGTGAGTGGCCCAAATGGCCAGAATAACCATTTTTTCTGTCCTGCCTGCAGGCTGCACCAGAAGAGGCTGTTCCTGCAGAAGCAGTCCCAGCTGCAGGCCTACTTTAACCAGATGCAGATAGCAGAGAGCTCGTACCCCCGGGCCAGCCCGCTGCCCCTGCCCTGCCCGGAGGAGCTGCAGCCCCAGCAGCCCCAGCAGCCCCAGCAGCCCCAGCAGCCCCAGCAGCCAGCCCAGTTCAGCCTGCAGCAGCCCCTGAGCCCCGTGCTGGAGCCCTCCTCGGGGCAGCTGCCCTTCGAGCCCTTCCTCAGGCAGTTCCCCAAGGTGCAGCTGGAGCCCAGCCCGGGGCAGGCACAGCCGGCACAGCCCCTCCCGTTCCCCTACCAGACTTGTGAGCTGCCTGCCGTGCCCTCTGCCCCCCAGAGCCCCGGGGCAGTGCCCGAGAGCCAGAGCAGCTCTGCAGAGCCTCAGCCCAGCTACGACTCCCTGCCAGAGCTGCCCGGACTCTTTGATTGTGAGATGATGGAGGCTGTGGATCCCCAGCACGGTGGGTATGTCCTGGTCAATTAGCAGCCAGGGCACGCTGGAAGGACAAAAGGAGAAGCATGTGAATTTTTGGTTGGGTTTTGGTTGTTTTTTTTTTTTTTTTTCTTCGCCCTGTTCCTACCCACCCCGTCGAAGTTTTTCGACTCTCAGATTGACAGGGGAACTGAAAATCCACCTGGCTGGAAGGAAAATAAAAAAGCAGGAGGTGTTTGGCCCCAGTGGCAGGGGCTGGAGAACAGGGAGTTCAACAGCAGCTTCATCCCACCAAGTCTGCGTGGAAGGAGGCAAAAAAGGAGAATTTCAGAGGAAGGAAAAGGCCCCTTCTGAAAACATCCGGGGAGTTGGCAGCATTCATCCACCATCCACTCAGAGAGGAGAGTGAGCGCACACTTCTCGTACTTCTTGGCAATAAAAGCAATAGTTTTTCACAGAAATTCAGGGTAGATTTGGGTCTGCGCTGATGGCAACTGAAATCCTCTGGAGAACGGGAGCACGAGGTGGAATCCAGGGGAAGCTGCACTTGGGTTGAGCTCCTGCTCTGGAATTCCTCTGTGGCCAGCCCTGAGCGTCTCAGGCAGCCTCCCCTTCCTCCTGCTGGCACCCAAACAGGATTTCCCAAACCTGCCAAGGAGCTCTTCACTGTCTGCTGAAGGAATCTGGACCTGACTTTGTCACAAGGAGCCTGGGACTGTGTGGAGAGACCTCGGGGTGGGGATTGGAATTCTGGAGGATCAAGGATGAGCCAGCAGAGACAGAAGGTAAGAGAGCCATGAAAGACAGCAAGACCTGCAGGAAATGGCATTTAAAAAACAAATAAAATCCACCTGGGTGGCTTTTAAAATCACCCCCTCATTCGGGAGGAATTCTGCTCGCTGGAAAGGATCCACCTGTCCCTGGGTTGCATTTTAAAAACAAACAAGCAAACAAAACTGTGTTTTGAATTTGCAGTATGTGTTGCTGGTGGTTTCTTGAGCTTTGTATATTTGGACAATTATTTAGGGTTTTAGAACTTTAAGGATAAAAAAAAAAACAAACAATGAGCTTATAAAAAGTAAAAAAAAAAAACACCCCTGTGAAGTGATAGTGCTGTGCCTTTTTCAGTTCTTTATCAGCCTATATGCTTTTTTCTGAAGAAAGTAGACAATACCCCATTTATATCCCTGCTGTGGCCAAAGTCCCTTCAGAGCACACGTCCCACCGTGTGGGGCAGGTTTAACTTCCTCAGTGCTTGAATGGCTCGTGTATATAGGACACTGAAAGTATCACAGCAATATTTCAGCATCAGCCTCTTGATGTGCCAGCCATTTCAAGGGATGCCCCAGCTCCACCTGGAGCTGTGTCTCCACAACTTTCCACTCATGAAATCCAAGTCCCAGGAGGGGGGAGGCTCAGGGAGCTGCAGGAAGCTGAGGTTCCACTTTGGGCTTTGGCTCTGACCCTGAGGTGGTGCTGTGGGCCAGGCCAGCCCTTGCCTGAGCAAACATTAAGCACAATTGCAGCTTCATCAAAGCACAAAGAGAGAGAGAGAGGAACTGTGCTGATCACACCAGAGTTTGCTGGAAGGTTTGGTCTTTGATACTGCAAATCCCCAGGGCAGAGGGAGGTGAAAATCAGCGTTTACAGCAATAAGATCACATTAAAACACGGCATAGGAGGGGTTTAGGCACCCTGTGTGAAGGGGAGAAGGGTTTAACGGGTGACAGAAGGCACCTGGTCCCTGTGTGGGCAGGTAGAGACAACTCTGGAACCTGCTCTGGCTCAGCTTCCGCCTCTGCCAGCGCAGGGATCCTCAAGGCAGCACAAAGGAGAGCTGGAGGAGCAGGGGTCACGAGATAAAGATGGCCAGAAAGCTGCTTTAAAGAGAAAAGGGTTTGTTTCCTTCCCTTCAGAAGGAAATCTGTGTGACACAGACCCAGTGACACCTGGAGGGAGGGAGCCTGACAGAACCTGCGGCAGAGCAGAGCAGGAGCAAGGAGCAAACAGAGCCCTGGCCTTGCTCTGCCCCTTCCCCACCCCTTGTGCAGTGTGGGATCTGCTCCTGGGCAGGGAAAGCTGCTCCCAGTGCTGCTCCACGAGCTGGGGGACTGCCAGAACAATAACCACTTCCTTCCCCATCCAGCTCCAGGAGCCTGCACGTTTCAGGACTCACAGGATAAAAATAATTCCGTTCTGGAGCTCTGCAATTCATTTAGCAGGATGTGCCAAGCAGTGGGAGCTCCTTGGAGCTTTGCAGGGCTGGGCAGGGGGAGCTGCAGTATTTTTTAATGTAGTTTTTAGACTGACTCCTTCCCCTCGGCCAAAAGCATATTTAACATTTCATGTAATTTCCTTTAAGCCAATTAGGACTAAAAGGCTTCTGAAGCCTTCTCATACAGAGAGGATCCATTGGGCACCGCTTCCCACTCCTTTGAAGTGGCTTTTTTGTTCCAATCTCTTCTGTTCTAACGTTAGAGAACTGTGTACACTACTGTTAGAGTAATTATTAGCTTTATTATCTTGTACTACAGCCTCCTTTGAAGAGACTTTGGTGTGATGTATATGGGGTACAAATTTCATACGGAGAAAAGTGCAATATGTGTGTGTGTGGTATGTTCTTTAATGTATTTTTTTAAGGATTTAGAGGGTTTAGTCTCTGCTTTGGGATAAATGCACTAGTTTTGTGAGCTCCAGTTTGGCAAGTTCATCTGTAGTATTTACATGCAACTGATCTGCTGGACTCTGTAAAGCAGTTACAGTGTATTAATACAAAATAAAGAATATGTGCATTTCATTTTTTAAATTTCTAGTGAGCTAAAGCAGCGCGTGCCACTCTTGTCTTCATTGGGGTCAAGTTATTTTCTCTCTGAGGCACCAAAACAATGGATGTCTGCTGCAAACACTGGATTTTCTAGATGAGCTTTGCTCCCCACGGTTCTGACACGCTTGGGGTTGTTGGCACCACTGACTTTTTGCCAAATATGAAAGACTGCGAAACTTGGTGCCACAGGGTTGGCGCTTTCATTAACACAAGGCTCGTTCAAAATTAATTAAAATGAGATCAAAAACCAGTGGAAAGATCCTCAGCAGCTCTTGTTTTAACATCACTGGTGACATTGCTGTGACCCTGGGGCTGAACTCAGTGCATGCAGCCCTGCTGCTGTACTGGTTGGAAAAATCCAAGGAAAGCCTTAAAACTGTGTCTGAATTCAGTGTATTCAGCTCTGCTGCTGAGCAGGCTTGGGAAATCCAAAAAGAACCTTAAAATTGTACCTGAATTCACTGAATTCAGGCACAATTTTAAGGCTGCTTCTGCTACTCAATGTACAAAGCTCTTCTGCTTAGCTGGTCTGAAAAATCCAAGGAAAGCCTTAAAATTGTGCCTGAATTCAGTGTACATGACCCTGCTGCTGAATTGGTTTGGAAAATGCAAGAGGAGCCTTAAAATTGTGCCTGAATTCAGTGCATGCAGCTCAGCTGCTGAGCAGGCCTGGGAAATCCAAAAAGAACCTTCTAATTGTGTCTGAATTCACTGAATTCAGGCACAATTTTAAGGCTGCTTCTGCTACTCAATGTACACAGCTCTGCTGCTGAGCTGGTGTGGAAAATCCAAGGAAAGCCTTAAAATCATGTCTAAATTCAATGTACACAGCTCTGCTGCTGAACAGGCTTGGGAAATCCAAAAAGAGCCTTAAAATTGTGCCTGAATTCAGTGTACATGGCCCTGCTGCTGAATTGGTTTGGAAAATCCAAGAGTAGCCTTAAAATTGTGCCTGAATTCAATGCACAGAGCTCTGCTGCTGAGCAGGCTTGGAAAATCCAAGGAAACCCTTAAAATCATGTCTGAACTCAACATACACAGCTCTGCTGCTGAGCTGGTTTGGGAAATCCAAAAATCCAAAAAGAGCCTTAAAACTGTGCCTGAATTCAGTGCACACAGCTCTGCTGCTGAGCTGGTTTGGAAAATCCTGAAATTGAGGAATATCTCAGACTGACTGTAAGATTACAGCAGGAATTAATTCTCCTCTCCTCCCTTTCTCCCTCCACTGCTGGACAAAGTGCAAGAGTGGAAAAACGAGGCAGAAATTCTGCAACCCTGCCCGTGATGGGAACGTGGCCAAGCAGGTCACGGTGGGGAAAGAGCTGCAGGCTCAGCCAGCAGAGGGTTTTGCTGATTCAGGTGATTTTCTGATGGGAATATTGCACTGGAGGGCAGAGAGCTCATCTGAAATGTGATGAAAAGAAACTTTTAATTGGGTGACTCCCATAGGGAATTTGAGGCAAACCCTCAAAGGGATAAGAATTGGGAAATGAGTGGAGAAATAAGGGAAATGTTTCTGCCCCCAGTGCTTTGAGGATTCTGTTGCCTGTTCCTACAGAGAGTAACTCAGTGCCACTGCCTGGGGTTTGCAGGGCTAAAGGAATGGGCTCTGTGTGGGCTAAACCTGATATTCATCTGATTTTGGACAGGTTATCCTGATTCTCAGTGGTTAAAATCAGCAGAACAAAAAGTGAATTTTGGAAGAGCCTGGACATAGAGGCAAACCAAGAAATTTGGGGTTAATACCACAAGATTGAGTGGAAACTGAAACCAAGGAAGGAGCATCCTCTAATTTAATAGAAATGGCCCCTGATGAAAAATCATACCTCCAGCTCCAGCAGCAGAGAATTCCATCCATGCTGATAATTGAATAACCACAGAAAATCTGTGCCTGCTGTTAGAAATCTTACAAAGGACAAGAGTTAACCCTGGGGGTGAAATAAACAGGGGGTGAGGGGAGGAACTGGAGCCTGACAGCTCCAAAAGGAGCATCCAAAACCCACCCTGAGCCCAGGGTGACCATGGGGACACCAGCAGGGATGCCCTAAGCACAGGAAATCCCAAAAGGAGCACACACCCCATGGCAGCACGCTCAGGAATGTGGGCACAAGGCTCAGCAGGTTTAATCCTCCTTTTATCTCATTTCTAAAGTTCTTTCTGCACATTTTCCCAAGGTTTCCAATCCAGCATCCCTCCCAGGAAAGCTCCATTTCCCCAGAGCTGTCACACTTTCAATGTGGGGCTTTCAGGAGAGATCCCTCTGCTCAAAAAGCTCCCTAAAGGTGGTGATTCCCTGCCAGGGAAATGCCATAATGTGGTTTTATGGAACAGCCCCTGCTGGGGTGACTTATCAGCAAATAAAGGGGATTTGATAAGGATCCGTGGGGGGCTGCCTTGCAGAGCAGCAGCAGAACCTCTCACACACGGGGAGCTGATGGAAGGTTTGTTCCCAAAATACCCCAAAATGGACATGGAAGGAGCTGAGAGGGCCCTGCCAAGGCCAGGCACATTCTGGGAGCTCAGAATTCCCTGTGGGCAGCAGGGCTGAGTCAGGAGGGGAAATGAGACTGAATCCCCTGAGCACAGGGGGCTGTTTGCATGGAAAACCCTTCAGCAGAGCCAGGCACTGTTCTCCAGGACCACCAGCCCCCAAAATAGTACAGAATGTATACTGATGCAAAAATAAATTCCTTCAGCTTCTCTGAAAGCTCGGCTCAGGTGCTGTCATAGAGATTGCATAGAGCAAAACCTCTCAGAAGGGGGAAAAGGCATCATTTTCCTGTTCCCCTATTCCAGAGCAGGCTGTTCTGTAAATCAACAATTCACATTTTGGTCACTTGGAGAAGCTCTTGGTTTGGGGAATCAGGAGCTTCAAATTCACCAAAAATCTTCTTTTTCGTGGCAAAGGAGCCTGCAGGAGCTGGGTCGTGGCCTTCAGCAAAGCGGAACACCCAGGCTGGTGTCCAACAGCACCCAGAAAACAGAGGTGAGGAACTCTGAACACCTATAAAGGCACAGTTCTCCTCTCAGAAAATTCCTGGAGCTGGAAAATGAGCCCAGCATCCCTCAGGCACCAATTCCCAGTTCCCCCATCAAACTGGGTGTGCTGCTCTCAGAGCAGAGCTATTCCCGTTTCCCCGGACTCCCAGCCCTGGATGGGGTGAAATAGAAGCACAAACCCGCAGAAAAAGTGGCTTTAAGCCCCCTTTTCTGCCAGCCAAAGCAGGAGAACATCATCAATAAAGCAGCACATTACCAGCCCAGCCTCGTTAGCCCTGCTGGAAAAGGAAAAAGGTGCTCAATTTCACCTGCCAATGGATGCACCAGCTCTGGATGCAGCAAGGTCAAAAAATACCACAAAAACACCACCAAAAAAAACCACAAAAAACACCACGAAAACACCCAGAAAAAATCCACCACAAAAAAACACCACTAAAACACCACAAAAACACCATAAAAACACCATGAAAACACCCCAAAAAACACCACGAAAACACCCAGAAAAAATCCACCACAAAAAACACCACAAAAACACCCCAAAAAACACCACAAAAACACCCAGAAAACAGCACAAAAACCACCACACCACCACAAAACCACCATGAAAACAGCCCGAAAACACTACAAAAACACCCCAAAAACACCCAGAAAAAAGCACAAATACCACCACAAAAAAGCACCACAAAAACACCACAAAAAACACCACGAAAACACCACCAAAAAAACCACAAAAAACACCACAAAAACACCACGAAAACACCACAAAAACACCACAAAAAAGCACCACAAAAAACACCACGAAACCACCACAAAAACTCCCTAAAACCACACAAAAACCCCTGAAAATCCAGCAGGAATTGCCCAAACCTAGAGTTACAAACCAGCCACTGAGAGGGGCACTGAGGAGAAGTTTAGGTTGGATATTGGGGAGAAATCCTTCCCTGTGAGGGTTTTTAAACCTTGATTTCAGAGGGTTGCTCCTTATCACAGCTCCTTTTAGTTATCACCGCAAATGTGTGGCTGTTCCAGTTTATTTTATTTTATTTTATTTTATTTTATTTTATTTTATTTTATTTTATTTTATTTTATTTTATTTTATTTTATTTTATTTTATTTTATTTTATTTTATTTTATTTTATTTCTCTTTTTGAGCCTCTTCAGGAGGTCTCTGGGTCTGGAAAGGTTTCCCCCATTCCCCAGTGAACAATGCACGAGCTGAGGTTGCTTTCCCCTCTTGAGTCTCTCCAGGCTTATTTTTAGGCACTTTACAATTAATTCTTTTGGAGAAAAAACCAAAAACAATTAGAAGTGCCATTGAGCAACGTGATGAGAACCTTTCTAACTGAAAGAGGGGAAGTTTAGGTTGGACATTGGGGAGAAATCCTTCCCTGTGAGGGAGGTTTTTAAACCTTGATTCCAGAGGGGAGCTCCTTATCACAGCTCCTTTTGGTTATCAGCTCAAATGTGTGGCTGTTCCCCCTTTTTTTATTTTATTTCTCTTTTTGAGAAGGCCTGAAGACCTCCCTTTTCAGGAGGTCTCTGGGTCTGGAAAGGTTTCCCTCATCCCTCAGTGGACAATGCAGGAGCTGAAGTTGCTTTCCCCTTATTTTCCCTGCTTATTTTTAGGCAGTTTACAATTAATTCTTTTGGAGGAAAAAACCAAACACAATTAGAAGTGCCATTGAGCAACGTGATGAGGACCTTTCTAACTGAAAGAGGGGAAGTTTAGCTTGAATATTGGGGAGAAATCCACAGCTGGGGCTGTGCCAGGGGAGGTTTAAGGGGTATCAGGGCAATGCTCTTCCCATTGTGGATATTTTTTTGGCTTCAGCTCCGAGGGCACAGGGATGGATTTCACTTGGCCAAGCTGCAGAAAGCAATTAGGAGCAGGCTGCCTTCTCTACCAGAGGGGGAGAAAAGTTTCCTGCTGCAGCCAAACAACTTTAACAAATCCAACACTGTGCCAGGGAAGATCTCTGCCAGGGAGGATCTTCAGGGCTCTTGTCAGAGAAAAGAAAGGCAACGCTGAGATGAAAGGCAGGGCAGAAAATGTCAATTCCTCTCTGGAAAAAACATTCTCGGGGATCACAGGAATTGCAGAAATACAGAAATTAGGTATTTCAATTATTGAAAATAAAGAGTGCAAGGACTTGCAGTGACAAAGCTCCAGGTAATGCTGCACACAAGTGGGGCACAAACCAAAACTCCTTTTGGACAGGGCTCTGGCAACGTTTATCAGGACTCTTAAAAAACTGCTGGAAACACTCCTTGTTCCCTTCCCTCCTGGAGTTTTGTGGGAGCAGGATTTCACCTTGGGGTTGAATAGATGATCCTGTGGCTTCCTCTCAAGATTTCACCTTGGGGTTCAATAAATGATCCCGTGCCTTCCCCTGCCCAAACTCCAGCCCTTTTTGAGGCAGATGGGCTGGAGCAGATGTGTTGCCATGCTAACACATCTGTCTGGGCCATCCCAAATTCCGGGTAATTCAGGTTCTGAGGGGTTTTAACCCTTCCCCTTGGGTTTGGACACAGAACTCTCACAGGTGCTGCTGGAAAAGGAAAATGGAGCTCGATTTCCCCTGCCAAGCTCTGGATGCAGCAAGGTCAAAAAACCCCACAAAAACCACCACAAAAACAGCACAAAAACACACAGAAAACACCACAAAAACCCCTGAAAATCCAGCAGCTCTGGCCCAGCAGGAATTGCCCAAAGCCTGAGTTACAAAGCAGCCCCTGAGAGGGGATGTCCTGCTCTGAACCCCACAAAAGGAGCCCCAGAGCTCAGCCCCTCACTGCCCCCATCAGAGCAGAGGATCCAAACAGGACCCGGCAGGTCCTGGAAGGCTCCCCCAGCCCCGTCTTTGGGAACTCCCCCGCGCCATAAACAGGAGCTGCCAGAGCGGGAGACTCTGGGGCAGGGTTCCAGCGAGGCAGGAGGAGCAAACACCAAAACCAAGAGAGCAGCAGCAGCAGCAGCACTTTAACAGCTTGCCTGGCACAGTAAATATTGACTGGTTAAGGGGGAAAAGGCAGCTCATGCTCCTTTTTGGTGGCACACAGGAGGAGCCCTCCCCAGCCACAAGAACACGAGGAAATCCCTCAGCAAATATTTCTGGAAGGTGGTGCTGGGTGATTGGCCTGCACAGGCAGGACAGAGGGATCCCAGAGGCTGCAGCAGAGCCCAGAGGGGAGCTAAAAACACCCAGGGCATTCCCGTGGCAGGGAAATGGCTTCTCCACAGCCCCGGAGGCAGAGGGGAGCACAGAGAGCTCCAGCAGAGCAGGAAACCACGGTGTGACCATCCAGGCTCCATCCAGGTTGTAGCACCAGCATTAAAAACCCTTAATGGGATTCAGAACCTCCTCCTGTTCCTGAGGTTGACGCTGTGATTCAGCCCAGCCTTGCTGCTCATCCAGCTCCTCCTGGAGCAGGATCAGGTTGGACCACAGCCCTCCCACCCTGCTGAGAGCTGCACCCACACCTGAGCCAACACAGGCATCCCCAGAGCTTTTCTTTTGTTGGATCCCAAACACCCAAATCTGCTCCCCAATCCCCCTGCTCAGAGCAACCCAACCACAGCCACAGCATGGAGGAGGTGCAGAACCTCCCCTCTGCTCCATCCCATCCCATCCCATCCCATCCCATCCCATCCCATCCCATCCCATCCCATCAAATCAATCCCATCCCATTCCATCAATCCCATCCCATCAATCCCATCCCATCCCATCCTATCAATCCCATCCCAATCCCAATCCCATCCCATTCCATCCCATCCTATCAATCCCATTCCATCCCATTCCATCCCATCCCCATCAATCCCATCCTATCAATCCCATCCCATTCTATCAATCCCATCCCATCCATCCCATCCCATCCCCATCAATCCCATCCTATCAATCCCATCCCATTCTATCAATCCCATCCCAATCCAAATCCCATCCCATCCCATCCCATCCATCCCATCCCATCCCCATCAATCCCATCCTATCAATCCCATCCCATCCCACCCAAACCCATCCCAATCCCATTCCCATCCCATCCCAATCCCAGCCCCACAGAATTCCAGGGCTGTGAGTGAAAACAGCTCCCTCCATCCAGCTGGTGATGCTGCACATTTAAAAATGGAAATTTAACAAGCACAGCACTGCTCTGAGGCATGCTGGACCCACGTAACACATCCTGGCTATTCTGGGAAACAGAACTGCAAAAAAAAAAATTAAAAAAAAAAAAAAAAAAAAAAAGGATTCATCCTTCTCCTCTCTGGATGATTCCAGAATTTTTAAGATGCTAAAGTCTAGAAGTCAAAGGATCTTGAAAAAATCATTATAAATAGCAAACACACACTTGGCTTCACAGATAACACAAACACTGATCCCATTAAACACATAATTGTCCCAGTTTGGTTTTTTTTCCCAAAAGCAGAGGTTTATCCCTGGAAATGTCTCCTGGACAGAGCAGTTCTGGCTGTTCCTCTGTGGTGCACGATGTTCACTCCTGGAGATTCAGTGCATTCCAGTTCCCTGTCAGTCAGGTGTTCTTCCTCCTTTCCCCTTGGAAAAGGAAAATTCCTAAACTTTGTTACCTGAAAAAAAAAATCCCTGGGTGAAAGACAGCACAGGTGAGGAGAGCAGAGGGGCAGGTGGGGGAGACAGAGAGAATTTGGGCTGGATTTTCCCTCATTTACAGCCTGGAGCAGAACCTCAGGGTGCCACCCTGTTTTATTTTCCATTCTTCTCTTCTCTGGTGTAAGAGGGAATATGGCGAGCATCAGGGATAACCCATCTTACTTTCCATTTTATTTTCCATTCTTCTCTGGTGTAAGAGGGAACACCAGGAGCAGCAGGGATACCCCATCTTATTTCCATGTTATCTTCCATTTTTCTCTTCTCTCATGTAAGGGGGGTTTGGGGAGCATCAGGCATAACCCATCTCATTTTCCACTTTATTTTCCATTTTTCTTTTCTCTGGTGTAAGAGGGGACAGGGGGAGCAGCATGGATACCCCATGTCATTTTCAGTTTTTCTCTGCTGTAAGAGGGGACACGGGGAACAGCAGGGATACTCCATCTTATTTTCCATTTTTCTCTTCTCTGGTGTAAGAGGGCCATTTTATTTTCCGTTTTTCTCTTCTCTGGTGTAAGAGGGGACACAGGGAGCAGCAGGGATAACCCATCTTACTTTCCATTTTATTTTCCATTCTTCTCTGGTGTGAGAGGGAACACCAGGAGTAGCAGGGATAACCCATCTCATTTTCCATTTTTCTCTTCTCTCGTGTACGGGGGGTTCGGGGAACAGCAGGGATAACCCATTTTATTTTCCATTTCATTTTCCATGTTTCTCTTCTCTGCTGTAAGAGGGGGACACGGGGAGCAGCAAGGATAACCCATTTTATTTTCCATTTCATTTTCCATGTTTCTCTTCTCTGCTGTAAGAGGGGGACACGGGGAGCAGCAAGGATAACCCATTTTGTTTTCCATTTCATTTTCCATGTTTCTCTTCTCTGCTGTAAGAGGGGACATGGGGAGCAGCAAGGATAACCCATTTTATTTTCCATTCCATTTTCCATGTTCCTCTTCTCTGCTGTAAGGGGGACACGGGGAGCAGCAGGGATTTCCCATCCCCAGGTGGTGCTGGATTTCCCAATGGCTTGAGGCAGAGCAGAGGAGCAGAGGCTGCCGGAGCCGCTCGGGGAATCTGTCCAGGAGTGCCAGCAGATGCTCTGGGTGGGTTTTTGGCTGGCCCAGGTGTGTGCTAGCCCCCCAGTTTCCTCCTGGGCTGCCTCCTGCGGGCTTTCAGGATGCTATAGTTGGCGTAGCGCGTGTGCTGCTCCGACAGCAGCGGCACGTAGAACGCGCGCAGCAGCCGCGAGGACCTGGGGGAGCAGAGGGAAAAGGGAAAATAAATCATCCCTCAGTGCCCAACCCTCTCCTCTTGGTGCCACCAGAGCTGGCTGGCACGGGTTTAAGAGCCCAAGCTTGTGATCTCTGGAAAAACCCCTTCAAGAAATCTCTTCGAAAATCCCTTCGCCCGGGATTTTTCTCCTGGGAGGCTGAGAAGCCTCAGAGAAAAAGGAAAACAATTTTAGCTATTTATTTTTTCATCTATTTATTTTTATCTTTTTAAAAAATCTATTTATTTTATCTATTTTATCTTTTACCTATTTATTTTTTTTTAATTTAACAATTTTATCTCATTTGTGGAATGTGTCTGGAGATTGTTCACCCACAGGCGATTGTTTCACTGGATTCTGCTGTGAGTTGTTTTCACTCATTGCCCAATCAGGGCCAAGCTGTGTCAGGACTCTGGAGAGAGTCACAAATTTTCATTATTACCTTTTTAGCATTCTGTAAGAATCCTTTCTGTATTACTTAGTTATTTATGAGAGGAACAGCAGATTTCTCTTTCCAAACCAGCGGTGGGGCTGCTGGTGGGTAAAACCAGCACTGGGAGATAAAAGAAACAACAGGAAGGATTCCACTGATTGATGAATGGAAAGATATTTGCTTTTACAAATAAACTTTAGTGTTTGCTGATAAATGAAATTAGACATTGAAAGATGAAAGAAACAATGGGGAAGGAAAACCCCTAAATTCCATAAGAATTACAAATTAAAATGGAGGGTTATATATTAGAGGGAAATCTTAGTATAGTATTATTTTATACAATATAGTATCATAAAATAATAAATGAGCCTTCTGAGAACATGGAGTCAGACTCATCACTCCTTCCTTATCTGGGGGCAACACAAATCCAACACAACCTCGTGCCCACCGTCCATTCCCAGCAGGACTGAGGGGGAGAGAGGGCAGGGAGGAAATTCCTGAGAGTAATTATGAAGTATTGAAATTACTGAAAGAAATTAAATTGAACCGTAATCATTGAAAGACATGAAATCCCAGACATCAGCAGCCAGGGGGTCTTGGGGGTCATACAGCCCTGTCCTTTGGGGCGCTGTGAAGGTGAAGGGGTCGTTTCCCCCCTGGCATCTCCTCTTTTCTGTCCCATCTTTTCTATCCCATCCCTTTTCCCCCACGCCTCTCTGAGGAGCAAAAAGCAGCTGCGATGGGCACTGGCATTTTGCAGTTTGGCTCCTGAGCCGATCTTCTGTGGAAATATTGAATTACAGAGCGCTGGGCAGCTCTCAAAGCCACACTGAGCCATGCCCTGCCAGGGCTGGGAGCTGGCATTTCACAGCCTTCCAAAAACGGGACCAGTGGAGCACGGAGGGCTTAATGATGTCTGGGTGAAATTAGCACCTTTGATTGGGTTGCTAATTGCTGCAGCAGTGCTGGCTGAGGGCATTGCGAATGGATGTATTCTCTCATTAATGGTACAGTCTGGGTTTCAGTGTGAGGTGGACAAACAAAACCTCCTTCAGCAGCAGCTCTGAGCTTTGTGAGGCTTCAAAAACCTGAGCAACTCATTGAAACCGGGGCTGAGGCAGAGCTTTGCTCCCTCAGCACCGCAGCTTCTCTTTTTGTGTCTTTGAGATCACCTGGATGGGAAAACATCAACCCTTGCCAGCCACAGAAATGCTGGAAAAGCAGCAGCAGCAGCTCTCAGACTGGGATTGCTGAGAGCTCAGGGATGGCACAGCCCTGCTGCTCACTTCACCCCAGCTCTGCTGCTCTGCACACCCAATTCTGGCGATTTTTTTATTTTTCCCCAGCAGAAAGACAAATTGTGTTTTGTTTGCCTGCACTGGAGATCTTTCAAAAGCGCAGCAGAAAAACAAAGGCAGGAACTGCCACTGGGAGCTGCGTGTCCCCAGGGGCTGCCGAGGCTCTGGCTGGGCTCAGCTGGCACCAGCAGCTCCTGCACCCTCCCAGCTCAGACACAGGGGACCTTCACCTCCTGTCACCTCCCTGTGGCAGCTCAGCCACCCCAGACAGCAGATGGCACATGCAAGGGGCTGGCTGACAGATGACAGGGAATATATTTAATGTTCTATTTGCATTTGCTGCTAAATTTGTCCCCCAGAGATGGAGCCTGGATCAGCACTCGGCTCCCAGCAGCAGGGCTGAGCAGGGGATGCTTTTCCAGGGATTTGGGGCTCTGAAAAAGGCACTGCTGCAGGACTGAGCAGCTCCCAGAGCTGGAAGCACAGGGAGCCTTGGAGCTAAGCCTGTGTCCGCCTGAATTTCAGGAGAAACAGCTCAAAAACTGCTCCAGCAGCACCAGAGGGAGCTGCTGTGGGATGGAAGGAAATCCCAAGTGAAGATGCTGCAGATGTTCCCAAATTGCCACACTAACATGGACTGGCAGCACTTGGAGCCTGCAGTGGTGAGAGATCCCCCCAGAAGTGCATTTTGTAACCTGAGTTTGGTGAGAGCAGAGCTCAGAGAGAGGCAGGAGCAGAGCAGGGAATGGCAGGAGGAGGCTGAACTCTGCCACGGAGCCACCTGGGCA
This sequence comes from Ammospiza caudacuta, assembly GCF_027887145.1. Taxonomy (NCBI): domain Eukaryota; kingdom Metazoa; phylum Chordata; class Aves; order Passeriformes; family Passerellidae; genus Ammospiza; species Ammospiza caudacuta. The sequence goes on from NC_080615.1 coordinate 7,624,667, forward strand.
GGTCCCAGTGCCACCTGGGCAGGTCCCAGTGCCACCTGGGCAGGTTCCAGAGCCACAGGGGCAGGCCCCAGTCACAGGGACAGGTCCCAAAGCCACCTGGGCAGGTTCCAGTCACAGGGACAGGTGCCAGTGCCACCTGGGAAGGTCCCAATGCCACCTGGGCGGGTCCCAGCGCCTCCCAGCCACAAGAAGCTCATGATCAAAGCTCTCTGCAAGCCCTTCAATGTTTGCACTTCCTCTGGAGGTGAAGTTCTGTACCAACACACACATTTCAGAGGTAATTCAGCCACTTTAAAAACAAAACTATAGAAAACAACTCAAGGAAAACACCATTAAAGGGAACAAGACAGCCTCTTATCAAAGCAGGGGAATGCTATGCTCCAGCAAGGTGACCCAATCATTAATTTTGCACTGCCAATTTTAGGTTTTTTTGATGGAAAACCCAAGTGTTTGGAGCAAGCAGACAGCTCAGCCCTAAAGAGCTGGAAAATATGTGCTCCTCAGAGGGGAGCTGTGATATATTTCCCCTTTTCTGTGCCAGATTCGGAGCATTCAGCCAGTATAGAATTAAATGGACCTTGGCAAAGCAGCTTCCTGAGGAGCATAATTAGCTGGTGGCTCGGAGTGCTCTCTAATTCAATTAGCAGCACCATTTATCAGAGCCAGCTGAGATTTACATTTGCACTCGCTGACGTCAATGGGAGACTCGCAGCGAGCCCCAGAGCCTCCAGTGCAGCAGGACTGAACCGAGCTGCTGGGGTCACTCATTTCACTGATTTCATTGATTTTCACACAAGAGCTGCACTTTGGGCTGAGCTGGGGAGGTGCTTGATGCGTTTGGGGTTTGTTTTTTTGCCCCTTGCTCTGCGACCACAGAGCTGCCAACCTGAAACCTCAACTCAGCTCCAGAGATCGAGCAGGCGAGATAAAGCAGCTGTGAGAACACAGAAATGTGGCTTTAAAGCAGAAATGCACATTTAAGGGCAAATCCTCTGCACAAGGAGAGCCTTTGATGCCTCAACTGCCTCATTAATAAAATTCATTGGCCACCTCCTTCGTGCCCCAGTGTAGCAGCAGGTTCTCCTGGAAAATGCAGCTCAGGGAAGACCTTGCCAAGGAAAGCTGTTTGTGTCAGAGCCCTCCTGGGAGCTGCTCAAACACCCCCATCCCTGCCCTGCTCTTCCCTGCAGGAAGCAATCGGGTCTCTCATGGAAAACAGGAGGGCACTGAACTCTGGGTTGGTTTTCCCCAGAGGTTTTTCCAGTCTCTGTCCTGGGGTGACACCTTCAGGAGCTCTGAAGGGCTAAATCACATCCTTGTACAGCTGACACAAACGCATTCCTGCGTTTGCAGGAATGTGGGAGCATCACTCCCAGCTGGACAGCCCTGATCCCACTCCCTGAGAGCCTGGAGGAGAGCAAATCCCAGCCTCTGCCTCTCACAGACGCTGCAGCAAGGTGCTCGGTGCAGAACAGCTCCAGCAGGGATCTCCCCCATGGATTTTCTGCTGCCTAACCAAGGTGTGGCCCTGCTGACTGCCTCCTCTCCCTGCCAGCTTCCAGAACATTCCTCAGAGCTCATCCCCTCTGATGATTTATGCCTGTTTTGCATTTAGCTGGGACAGAACAGAGTGAAAAGTGGCCTAGGAGGAGGTGACATCCACCTCACTTCTCTGGAAAGCAACCCCAAAAAACATTGCTTCAGCAGGAAGCTTTATAAAGAAATTGTTTATTTCTTTATAAAAATACTCCTCACCACCCTCCTCACAGAGTTTCGCCCTCTAAAGCAACTTAGGTCATGCATTTTGCAAGCAGGAGTTGGACAAAGGCTCCATTTTGCTGGGAACTGCATTTCAAGCTGGCATTTGCCCATGGATCTCTCTCCCCTGCCCTCTTTTACAACCAGAAATCCCAGAGTGCCCCCACCCCTCCCTCTCCAAAGTGCAAATCCTACCTGGAAGCATCAAGGAATGGCTTGTAGGCAATGGTGACCCACTCCTCTCGGTGGGAGGAGTACCTGGGCTCCCTGGGGCTCTCTGCTGCTGTGTCCAGGTCCACCAGGTAGTGGCATTTGGAGATGTCCATCTGCGGGGACAGACAGAGCTGCCTTTATGTCCTGTGGCTTTGGTTCTGTGCACAACTCATTTTGTGGGGGAATCCAGCAGGAGACCACAAAAATACTGATGAGGTGGGAAGGCTTTGATTCCATCTCCATCTCATGCACCTAATTCAAGTTTTACACAGGAAAATGCTTTTCCAAGTGGGATTATCAGAAATCTCAACTATCTGCTTTAAAACCAGTCAATTTTTAAATCAGTGGAGTTTACTGGTGAAAGATGAAGAGGATTTTAAAGTGATGCAATTCTGGTGACCCATACATACATATGTATAGATGAATGTATAATTAATAATTAATTAATGGTGACCAGCAGAACTTATTCCTCCCCCTGCAGCAACAACACCCAAACTTCCCAAGGACAAACTTCCCAATAAATCGTGTTACCTGCAGGACACAGGTAACGTAATTTGAAGGTTTTCAAGCAAAACCTTTGTGGGGGAATCCTGCAGGAGACCACACTATGAAACCTCCTCCTTCCTGCTGGGAATCCTGTGTCTTACCCTGCCTTACTCCCTAAAACTCTTCCTTGAGGGATCTCAGCTCACTCTCCCTTGAAATTTTACTGCCAACTTCCTTGGCCATGCTTGACATCCCTTTTCTGAAGCACCTTTGGGGCTTGATGTAACAATTTAGGCTGGAAACAATTTAATTAGGTGGATAGCAGATGGCTCTGTGGCATCACAGCAGAGTGGCAAATGAAATTACACCACAGGAAACGCAGCTGAGGATGCTGAATCCACTTTGTGCTCGGTGTGAGAGGAACATTCCAGGCACTGGGAGAGGCTCTGGCTCATTAGCACAAGGACTCCCAAACCACTAACCAAGTTTTTCTGGAAGTGATGTGGAGTCATTCAGAGAAAGACAAGTTGCTGCCTCAAGAACCTCACTTGTCTCATCCTAAATGCTGCCCTGACTCCAAATTCCAGGTGCAAGCCACGTTTCCCTTGTATTTTCACTTTACAATGAAGCCAAGGATGATATTCCTCCTGCTCTGCAGCACCTCTGCATTGATTTGGGGATTTACACAAGACCTGGGTGATGCCCAGACCTTGAAATGAAAGAAAGGAACGAGTTCTGCTGAACAAAGCTGTGAGGGATTTCTAAATTACATCCTCTCCTCTTCTGTTCCCCTTTCGTTTTCCTCCTCCCACTCTTTCTTTATTTGATACCACTGCTCTGCCAAGTGGAGGAGAGCTGAGCTGGATCCCATCCTGGCTGACAGGAGTGGGAACACCCAGAGCTGGGGCTAAGGGCACATCTGCTGCTGCCACGGGGTCTGGAGAGTGCTGGAAGTGAAGAGAAAATGCTTAAAAACCCTTTTCACTGAAGGCAGCTGCTGTTAGCAGCTTTCAGCCCAATCTGCTGGTCCTGCCTGGATGTATCTTGAGAAGAAATAATATTCCTTATCTGTTTCTTGGCACTTTCAGAGACAAATGCACCTCCCCAGCTGGGCAAGTGCAAGGTAAGTGCAGCTCGATGTGATTAAGGAAAGAGAGATTGCAAAGCAAGATCAAATCACTCTTCCCCCAGTGTCTCATAGCAACAGGAACACTGAGGTTCCCTCTTCCATTTCCAAGCAGAGCAGTAATAGATACTCACACCTGAAACAGGGAGATCACAGCCATTAATGCCTTTATCCATGGCTCACATAATCCTCCGAATAATTTGTTTTCTCCCCTTTAAATGACCAACAGCCTTGTGCTATTGAGATTTATCCCCTCTCACAGTCCTGTCCAGGTCCTGCTAATTATTCTTCTACTTTTTAAAAAAAAAACTGAATATGCTCATACTCACTAAATATAGGGAAAGATCTTGATCTTTTGGTGTAATTAGCAGGTCAAAAGTAAGAGTTTTAAACCCCTGTTTAATTTCTGATTTCTCAAGTCCTAGGCCCTTGAGCTTGCATGAGAAAGAACAAAGTTGTAGGGTGACATTAAGGAGCAAGCATGAAACAAAAATGTGTTTTGCTCTATTAGTCACAGGCTGGAGCAGCCAGCTGTCTGTGCTAAAAATATGCCCCAGTTAAAGATTTCATAAATTAAATGCACTGCAGCAGACAGCTCCTCTCAGGTGGGAACACGCCTCCTTCCCATTTCCAGTAACTGCATAATCAGCCTCAAAATAAGAATTTTAACCCACAAGACTGCCAAGATTGAACCTGTCAGTTCAGCAATAATTTTAAGACATTCCTATCTGTGTTTTGTTTAGTTCAACCAGGAAATAAATCAATAATTCCAATACACATTATCTTAGCAGATTCCCACTAATGCAATTAAGTTCCAAATTAAGTTCCTCCTCCTCAGTTGAAAATATGATGAATAGTTTCATATTTAAAAAGAAATAAAAGAGGAAATTTTCAATTCCTGCTCAGTGACAAATATTTTCTGTGGGGGACTTCAAATTACTCATTCCTGTGATCACATTAACACACTACACTAAACCCCAAACTGCAATCATTAGGAATTCTTACTTCTGCTGCTTCTTTTGTTATCATTATGTCTTCAAACTGGCAGATGAAAGGCAAACAGAAGCCACTCACAAGAATGGGGAGACTTCCAAGTGCTGCAGAGGGACCAATTTTGCTTTGGAACTCCCCAGGAAGCAGAAATGGGGAGAGGCATTGCAATAATTTAAATTATCCAGCAGAAATGGGGAGATCCACTGTGAGGCATTGCAATAATTTCAATTACCCAGCAGAAATGGGGAGATCCACTGTGAGGCATTGCAATAATTTCAATTACCCAGCAGAAATGGGGAGATCCACTGTGAGGCATTGCAATAATTTCAATTACCCAGCAGAAATGGGGAGATCCACTGTGAGGCATTGCAATAATTTCAATTACCCAGCAGAAATGGGGAGATCCACTGTGAGGCATTGCAATAATTTCAATTACCCAGCAGAAATGGGGAGATCCACTGTGAGGCATTGCAATAATTTCAATTATCCAGCGAGGTAAGGGAAAGGAAGCTGGAACAAATCCTTACATATCGAGAGGGCTCCTCCTTGTTCTGGTCGTTCATGTCTGCAGGAATGATCCTGGTGGCCAAGGGCCCCTTGGCAAAGGGTTTGGGCAGCTGGCCCCGGAATTCTGACAGGATGAACTGGAGCTGCCAGCTGCAGAGAGCAGGGAGAGCATTGTGTGAGAGCCCCAAAACCAGAACCAAGGACTCCATTCCCAGAAACACCAGGGATTCCCAGGAACTTATGGCCAAAGTGATCAAAAACCTTCAGAATCCTTTAGTTGGGTACTTTTGAGCACCAGAACCAGAACCAAGGACTCCATCCCCAGGAACATCAAGGATTCTCAGGAACTTGTGGCCATTGTGCTCATCAGAACCCTTCAGAATCCTTTAGTTGGGTACTTTTGAGTACAAAAACCAGAACCAAGGACACCATCCCCAGGCACAGCAAGGATTCCCAAGAACTTGTGGCCAACATGATGATGAAAAACCTTCAGAATCCTTTATTTGGGTACTTTTGAGCACCAGAACCAAGGAGACCATCCCCAGGTGATCCCCAGGAACTTGTGGTCAATGTGCTGACCAAAAACCTTCAAAATCTTTAATTTGGGTATTTTTGAGCGCCAAAACCAGGCACACCAGAGACTCCCAGGAACTTGTGGCCAGTTTTTCTGATGAAAAACCTTCAGAATCCTTTATCTGGGTACTTTAACACTGTTTATGACACTGCTGGTGACAGCAGCGTCCCTGAGGGTTCCCCACACCCATGACTGTGCCCCTCGTTATCCACCTGCCCTAATTGCCCCTTTCCCAGGGCAGCACTCACTTGTCTGGCAGCAGGAAGCTGCTGGGGAACCTGTGCCACTCCTTCCCCACACAGACATGGACTGGCCTCCCCTCGGGCACCGTGTGGATGCTGGGGTCAGTGGCAATCCTGTGGAATTCAGGGTACAGGTCCAGGGGCCCGTGGTAGCCTGTGCGAGGCAGAAAACCATCATTAAGCTTAGAGGGGTATTTAATTAAAGCCTACAAAAGTTGTTTCATGTATAATTTTTTTAACTGGTAACTCAGTGAATAAATGAACTGGTTTATGCTAAGAAGTGGCTGCATTCAAAGCTTCCCCTCTTACCAATTTTATTCACATTTCCCTGCCTGTCAATGGCCACCAAAACCCCCAAAAAATACTGATGAGGTGGGAAGGCTTTGATTCCATCTCCATTAAGGACTCATGCTCCTAATTCACATTTTACACAGGAAAATGCTTTTCCAAGTGGGATTATCAGAAATCTCAACTATCTGCTTTAAAACCAGTCAGGTTTTACATCAGTGGAGTTTACTGGTGAAAGGTGAAGAGGATTTTTAAGTGATGCAATTCTGGTGACCCATTCATACATATATATATAGACGAATGTATAATTAATAATTAATTAATGGTGACCAGCAGAACTTATTCCTTCCTCTGCAGCAACAACACCCAAACTTCTCAAGGACAAACTTCTCAACAAATTGTGTTACCTGCAGGACACAGGTAGCGTAATTTGAAGGTTTTCAAGCGAAACCTTTGTGGGGGAATCCAGCAGGAGACCACACTATGAAACCTCCTCCTTCCTGCTGGGAATCCTGTGTCTTACCTGCCTTCAAACTCTTCCTTGAGGGATCTCAGCTCACTCTCCCACGAAATTTTACTGCCAACTCCCTTTTCTACAGCACAGCTTTTGCAGCCCTGAGCCCAAGAGCCAGGAGGGCAGAGGGCAAATGTGGAATACCAACCTTTGAATAAGGCAACAGAGCGTGAGAGTGACAAAAGGCCAAAGAGGAGGACAGTCCCCAGGGCCAGCCAGTTGGAGGACACTGTGTAGTGCTCCAGGCGGTAGCGCTGGAAGATGAAGTGGTAACATTTCTCAGGGAAGAGATTAAAAAAAAAAGAGAGACAATGCGAAGTTACTCCAACTCTGATCCATTCAGCAAAATTCACATTTTTCATAAAGCTCTTACAACACTGTGTCCCCCACCAGATTTTTAAATTCAGAGCCATCAAAATGCACAGAAACTCATAGGGTTTGGTCATATTTAAGTGATAATTTGGGGTATTTCAGTGTTTTTATGCTTCCTAGGAAAGGCTCTGGACCTAAAGTGCTCTCTCAAGGGTTCCAGTTTGGTTGCTCCCAGGTGAACCAGGGGCAAGGGTCCCTTTCAGAAGTTCCCTGCACACTCACCTGATTTTCCATGCTGGACTGAACTCCTGCCTAACACAAGCTCCATGACCCAGATTTCCAGAGTGACCTCTGCTTGTTTACCCTGCCTGCACAAACCACAGCTTTGAAGTGAACAAAACACCACAGAGCACATTCTGCGTCCAGCTTTGAACGCAAGTCACTCTCTGCAACTCATAAAAGAAAAACTGATAAAAGAAAAACTGATAAAAAGAAAAATTTATAAAAGAAAAATTGATAAAAAGAAAAACTGATAAAAAGAACAACTGATAAAAAGAAAAACTGATAAAAGAAAAGTCCTTTAGGTTTGGTTTTTTCAATTAAAAAGCCATTCTGGAATAGCCAGGAGGAAATCCATCCAGTCCCTGCCTTGGTCCCTCCCTGCTGCTCTGCAGGAGTGGTTGTTCACTCCCTGCCCTCAGCTGCTTTCTGTTTCTCTTGTCCTGTTTGCATTTTTCTCATAACATCCACGTAGTTTGGAGGGGGACAGTGACAGTCTTGTCCTGCTGGTGGGCAATCAGTTCCAGATTCTCAGCTGGATGCTCCAGACTGGGCAAAATGTCATCAAACAGTGGCAAAATACGCAAGAAACGTACAGGGGGGAAAGTTTCCTCAAGTTACAATAAAAATAAATGAACATTGCTCTGTGATGTTCTGAGAGCACAGAGGAATTCTCAGTCAGAGCCAGAAAATTGGTGACATTCCAAGCTGGATCCTGTGTGGAGGCAAGGACTGGAACTCATCTGGGAGTGAAGGAGATCCAGAGTGGGAACAGCACCTGAGCAGGGGGAGGATGAGGGACTGAGGGTGGCAGGAATTGCAGGACAGAGCAGGAACAGCAGGGTGAGGCCAAACAGCTGGAACAGGCTCCAACAGGGACTCCTGGCTGCATTCCTGAGCCTTTCTAACAGCAGGAGATGAATAATTCTGAGCTTTGGGAAGGTTTATATCAGTCTCTATTAGTGCTTTGCTCTGTGAAGTGTTTCAAGTGATGTTTACTAAACATCCACGTTTTGGCTCTTCCAAACGTTCAGTGCAATTCCCAACATTTAAATGAGATCCTTTTGCTTTTTTTCAGCCCAGTGAGGGAGGGATTCCTTCTGAGACACATCAAAATGCATTTCCTACACACCCACATTCCTGCCCTTAGAGCTGAGCAGCCAAGGAGCCACAATTCCATCAGCAGGTCACTGAACCCTCAGGAATCTCTTGGATTTTGGGTGCTGTTGGCACTACAGCACCACAGCTCCAGAATTCCCATTTGGGACTGGAGAACAGCTCAAAGTCATAATGAAATAACAGCTGGGAAATATTCTCAGCTGTTTATTGAACACCACTGGAATTTACCTGAAGAGCAGAGAGAGCCACAGCACCAGAGAGACAGATGAGGGGGTAGATGGGGAAGAGGAATCTCTCTTCTTTGTGGGGCTGGCTGAAGAAAATCAGGATCCAGATGTACATGGGAGCCAGGGTCAGCCAGTAGGGACGGCCCAGGTTCTGAACTGGAAGAAACAAAACCTCAGCAAAGGAGAAATGCAGGAATTCCTTCTCTTGCACAATCCCCTCCCACACCCAAAGCCCACTCTGGAGACCCAAACACGCCCTGTCCTGAGCACCAGTGCTGCTGAAACCCAGGTAACACACCCCAAACAGCCAGCAGGGCGTTTTCCTCAGAGGATTTTTGCAAATTTCTATAATGCTAACAATTCCAATGGCCTTAGGAAGAGCAGAAGCAGAAAACAAGTATTAGTGGACCCAAAGCCCACTCTGGAGACCCAAACACGCCCTGTCCTGAGCACCAGTGCTGCTGAAACCCAGGTAACACACCCCAAACAGCCAGCAGGGCGTTTTCCTCAGAGGATTTTTGCAGATTCCAACAACACTGACAATTCCAACAGCCTTAGAAGAGCAAAAACAGAAAATAAGAGTTGGTGGATCCAAGAAGAGACAAATCCATCAGGAACTGCCAGGTGTGAGGAGGCAGACAGGAGTGCTGGGTTTCCTGCTGGGCATTGTGCACACCAAGATCAGAAAGGGCCTCCTCAGGAGCTGCCCTTCCCCTCCCAAATGGTTGTTTGGAGCCCGAGGTTTGCCCAACCTTCATTGCCTCATTACAAAAACAACACCGGGAGAGCTCTCCCAGGCGCCTCCTGCTTAACAGAGGAAATAACTGATTCAAAAATAACAACAATTACCCTGAATTTCAGTCACGCTGAGGACGGCTCTGCGCTGCCTGACAATTTTCAGTCCCTTTCCTACCCCTTGCTACTCCCAACAGCAGAGTTAAGCAATTAAGCCAGCGGCATTTCACAGACAATAAGAACAAAGCGCTTGGCAGAGTCGCTCCTGCTGTTCAGCACAAGAACACCAAGTGAACAGCAGGAAATCTTGCATTTACAGGAGCTCCTACTGAGCTTTTACTGCTTTCTGAGAGTTTGTCACTCGCAGCCAAGGAACAGACATAAGCAAACACCCCTGAACATACATTTTCATCGAGGATTGTGTTACTGTTTGTTGTAGTCAGTAAAAAAAACAGAGAGAGCACAGCACTGACTGGACTGATGAATCTGGAGGCTGCTGCTGAGCCCTGATGAATTTTCCTCAGGAAAACAGCAGAAAGGAATTTACACTTCCCCTCTGGAGTCACTCACAAGTGTCATGTGTTCAAACTGATGTCATTTTATTCAAGAAAAAGCCCAGTGTGAAGTAGGGAATATTCTGGTTCCTCTTTTTTTGTTTTGTTTTTTTTTAACTCTCATATATCCACACCCACAGGGACACTGCCCAGAGCAGGGCTCACTCCTGGCAGCTGAAAAACCCAGAGTGCCCAGAACAGCCCAGCCTCAACCCCAAAAGGTTTCTACCCATTTCCAGCTGCAGACAAGATGGGAACAACACCAGGTTCAGCTTCTTCCCCCTTCAGGATTATTGACTGGGCCATTCCTGATGGATTACATGTCACGGTGAAGCTCAGGAACCACACACCTTGTCAGGCTCACTTTTTTAACACATTTTTCCTCTTGAGGTGGAGGCAAGGAACAATCCTGAACCCTAATGAGCTGCAGGAACTTTTCTGGTGCTCCAAAGGCTCTCCCTGCTCCCAGTTTCACTTTCAGCAGGGAAAAGCTGCTCTTAGGCAGGCAAACCCTGCACTCACCACGGAATTTCTGCAGCAGACACTCCATCAGACAGGTCAGAGGCAGCACCAGCAGGGCCAGCACAAAAACCACATTGAAATTCAGAAAGCCATTGATGAAATAGAAGTACCAGGGTTCTGTACCTAAAGGAAAGGAAAAAAGAGATTTGAAACTCAAGTATGAATGGATGGAGCAGCAGCTTTGGCCCTTCTCTGCCTGACACAGCCCACCAGAGTATCTCACACTCACACCTGCACAAGAAACTTCATTGTCTTCCTGCTCAGAAATTAATTTTTCTCCTTATTTTTAATCTGAAGGTGAAAAATAGTCAGTATTACAGCTGCTGCTCATGAACCCCAGAGCCAGCAGAACTCTGTGACACAGAGCTCACCCCTCCATTCAGCCGGAAAGCAGAAGTGGAAACTTCTAAAATTGGGAAATTTGACCCCAAATTCATCCTTTCTTTCTAACTGCAGAGGAGTCACACAAAACCACACAATGCCATGTAATTCTGGAGTGAGGACGTTCATTCTGGGTTGGCAGCAACAGAAAGGTACCAAAAAAGATTAAGAAGGGAAGGAGTTTGTATTCTCACTTCACCCCAACAAAGCCGCTGCCACTAAATGCTGGTTTTGGTCCCTCCTTTCACTCAGCACTATTTAAATGTCCCAAATTCAGCCTGTTCTGACACCAAGAGGAGCCAGGCAGCTCTGCCTCCACACTCGGGAGCTGGCTGCAAGCTCTGCAGGATGTAAACTGAAAGAAACTCCAGTCCAACTGTCATTTATTTAGACTCTGAACTCAGGATGCTTAAAGCCCTTAACAATGAGGAATGCCAGTTCCTCTCCACACATTTCCCACTCTCTCAGTGTGATTAGCTCAATCAGCCAGTAAATGACACGCGGGGGCTTTAATCACGGCACTGTTGTGACATGTGTCACATGCCACAGCAATTTCCTGCAATCAGAGCCACTTACATCGGGTCCGTGTTGAAATTAATCAGACAACTGAATAGCAGCAAGGAAAACCCGAGGGCTCTGCAGCTCCTGCAGCTAAAAAAAGGGGAGAAGCTGCACTGGGGGTGTCACAAACAGGGCACTGGAGTCACTGCCTGGCCAAGCAGCTTGGGTTTGTGCAGGAAAGCCTGAGTTATCAGCTCTGAAAGTAAACAGCAATTATAGAAATAAGTTCTGAATCTTTGAAGGGTAAGTCCAGGGACCATCCTGTCACCTTTGTGGCTGAGATGGGAAGCAAAGGGAATTCACCCTGAATTCACCTCTCCCTGCTCTGGTTTCAGATTTGGCAGCCTGGGGGTCAGGAGTGAAGGACATTTCATAAAACACAACTCCTCCCCAACCCAAACACAGCCCAGATAACACTGCTAATAAACAGAGCAGCTGCTCTGAAGCAAAGCTTTCACCAAAAAATAGCTGCTCGCTCACATTTTTTTGCAGTGTGACTGAATTGCCCAGAAAAAAAACAAGCACTGAGCCTCCCCTGCTTCTCCAATGAGGGATTTTCTTCTCTCTGAGAGGCTAAAAAAAAATAAAAAGGGAGGAAAAAAGAGAAGAGAACAGTGCACAGCAGGCAGAGAGCACCAGGCTGGCTCACTGGTGACGCAGCCATTCAGAGGCACTCAGGCTCAAAGCCTCCCAGGGCAAAAGGGATTTTATTCCTCTTATCCACACTGCTCAAGGTGAACTGCAGCCTCAAAAAGGAACAACCCCACTGCAGACAAGAAGTGCTGGCCCAGAACATCATCTTTGAAGAGGGAGGGACACTGAGAACTCTCCATGCTCAGGGGTTAATGGGAACGTGCTTGGAGAGAGGAGCTGGAGAATGTTCCTGCAAGGATGCACATGGCAGAGCTGGGCAGCTGTGGGATCCAGGACACAGACTGGGGAAAGCAGTGGGAAAGGAACACCCAGGCAGCTCCTGGCACGGTGGTTCCATGGGGAAAAGCAGCTGGAAGCTCTGTCAGACCCCAGTGAGAAAATGCTTTGAACTCTGAGGCCTGGGAACGGCCTCAGGAGCAATTGCAGAACTCAGGAGTGAATCAAATTTATCCACGCTGCACCCTGAGCACAGGAGTGGTGAGGGCAGCTCAGGCCAGAGCAGGGGAGCTGTAAAAGAGGTTTGGGACAAGGAGCCCCACCCTGGGCTGAAGGCTGAGTGCAGGAACTGCAGCTGGCAAGCAGAAACTAAGCTGCAATAATTTGGTCATGAGTCACAGCCCTCGCTCTGATTCAGTGCTGCTACAATGAACAGTCTGCTCCCTGAATTTCATTTATTCTCACTCTGCTCAAGGAGCAGGGCTCCACAGAGAAAGGAGGGACATGAGCAGCTCCAGCACCTTCCACCCAAGCTGAACAAAGCCTCCCAAAGTGGGAAAAACTCTGGTCACAAATTAAGTACACAAAAACACCCCAAAGCCTCAGAAACAGGGATTTACTCTTGGCAGCTGTTTTCCCTTGGCTGTAGAAACCAAATCACTCCAGGGAAATATTAATTGCACAGACAATATTTATGTAGAGGGAGCATATTGCTAAAGACAGAGGGAAAAAAATTAATTGAACCTTGTCTCACAAACACTGCAGTGCTTACACTGGAGATGATCTGGGCTGGTGACTCTGCCCCCATCATGTGAACGTTGGGAAATCCCAGCTTGCAGAGCCAAGAGGGATTGGCCAGCCTTTCATCTCCCCTGGCTGTGTTATTTTTCCCCAGTGTTTTGAAGCTCTCTAAACACACAGCGTTGTCCTGGCCACACTGCATTAAAGAGCAATTCCAGGCAGGCTCCTTTACTAGCCCGAGGATGTTGTGTGAACGTCACTGCGAATAAAACTCTTCAGGACAGACGGGTCCCTGGAGGCTTCTGCAAACAACTCATGCACCAGTGTGGAAAAGGTCAGGCACAAGGCCCTGCCAAAACCGATCAGAGACAGAGCCTGGAGCTCACTTACACAAAACTCCCAGCCCCACACTTCAGAGCCTTCCTGCAGAGGCCCAGAGCCCTGGCAGAGCAGCTGCTGCCCTGCTGTGCTAGGCACAAGTGACAAATCAGCACCACCCAGAACAGCCCCTCAACCCAACCAGCAGCGCCAGCTGCCAGAGAAAGCCCTGATGCTGCTGCTGCCAGTGCTGAGCCCTCCTCAACAGCTCCTCTGGCCTCACACAGAGCACAGAGATGCTGCAGGCATCCCCTGGGCTCTGCCAGCCCTTCTGAAGCCCTGCTAGGAATTAGTTTCCAGCTCTAGAAGTGCAGGATATGGCCAGAAAGCAGTCTGGATTCTGCACAGAGCACACAGATCCTGCAGGCATCCCCTGGGCTCTGCCAGCCCTTCTAAAGCCCTGCTAGAAATCAATTTCCAGCTCTAGAAGTGCAGGATACGGCCAGAAAGCAGTCTGGATTCTGCACAGAGCACAGAGATGCTGCAGGCATCCCCTGGGCTCCGCCAGCCCTTCTAAAGCCCTGCTAGAAATCAATTTCCAGCTCTGGAAGTGCAGGATATGGTCAGAAAGCAGTCTGGATTGTGCACAGAGCACACAGATCCTGCAGGCATCCCCTGGGCTCCGCCAGCCCTTCTAAAGCCCTGCTAGAAATCAATTTCCAGCTCTGGAAGTGCAGGATATGGCCAGAAAGCAGTCTGGATTGTGCACCATTCCTCACTTTCCCAAAGTTCTGCAGCCTGACTGCGAGGAGCAGCAGCCAGGAACGGATCCAAGCTGACAAACACACACGGGCCACTTGTGCCCAGGCAGTGAGACACCTCCTGGCAGCTTCACGGGAGTGGAAAGCGAACAAAAGCAGCGCAACTCCCAGCCTGGAGGAACCGGCAGCGCATTGCCAGCTCGACAGGGACATCCCGTGTCCAGAAGCTGCAGCTGCAGCCCTCGGAGCTGGCAGGAACAGAAGCTGGCAGCTGCTTTGGCTGTAGGGCACAAAAAGCACTGCCAGTCGAGGGCCAGGGCAGCCAGAAAAGCTCGGGCTGCCTCCCTGGCTCGTTATCCCAAACTCACCGTAGAGATCAGGCCCGTGGGGGGTGAAGACATTGTACAAAACGATGTTGAGAGGTGCCACCACCAGCTTGCCATAGTAATAGCTGTCCACCACCACCAAGGGCACCTGGGGGAAAGCAGATTTTGGTTAAAGTGCAGCAGCTGCAGCAGATTTTCCTAAAGGAACTCATTTCCTAAAGGAACTCATTCCTTGTGTTGCCATCCATTCCCTCTTTGTGCTGTGGCATGTCACAGTCACAGCCACATTTTATGAAAAATCCTTTTCTTTGGGATTTTTTTCCTCCTGAGAAGCTGAGAGGCCTCAGGGACAGAATGTAAACAATGGTTATCTGCTGCTGTGGAATGCAACAGGTGCATCTGGGATTGGTCTCGTGTGGTTGCTTCTAATTAATGGCCAATCACAGTCTCAGTCAGTCACAAACCTTTGTTATCATTCTTTCTTTTTCTATTCTTAGCCAGCCCTCTGATGAAATCCTTTCTTCTATTCTTTTAGTATAGTTTTATAATATATATCATAAAATAATAAACCAAGGCTTCTGAACCATGGAGTCAGATCCTCGTCTCTTCCCTCACCCTCAGACCCCTGTGAACACCAGCACAGTGGCAGGCACTCACCAAAAACAGGATCAAGGACACCACACACCAGTTCAGGAAACTTTTCCACCTCTTCTTCAGGATCAACAAGTCAAAGGCAATAGGAAGCCTGGAAGAGAGACCAGCTGTCAGCTGGAGGCTTTGAGAACCCCACTGCAGCTTCTGCTGCCCTTTCAAAGCAAGAGGCGGAACCACCACTCTGCTCTTACTCCAGATTCATCATCCAGCTCAGGATTTACCCAAATTAATGCCAGGAAATCTGCCCAACCTGAGCTGTTCAAAAGCCAGGAAGGCTGTAGCAAGGATCCAGGGCTAAGCTGGCAGCTCAGTGCCTGCTGGCTCTGCCCAGGCAGGTGCAGAGCAGCTGAGAAAGGGCAGCAAGTGCTCCTTACCCCAGAGCTGCGCTGAAGGGCCAGCCCAGCAGGGCTCCAGCAGCCACCCCCAGCACTGCCACCGAGGTCCTGTCCATGTACCAGCCCGTCATGGCCACCACCGTGGTGTACATGCAGAAGCTGCTGGGCAGGAAAGCTGCAACACAAGGGGATGAGAGGTCAGCACAGGCTCCCCACACTTCACACAATGCTGCTGCAGGTCTTGCAGTGGCTGGGAGAACAGGTACAGCCAGCCTGAGGGGACAGCACACAAAGGCAAAGTGCCAAAGCTCCTGCCTTAGAGCAAGGGCAGGCGGGCCAGGAGCCTGTGTAAAGGCACTGCAATACTAAAAACAGGAGGCAGCAACAGAAACAGGCCTGGGAATTGTAACACAGAGAACAAAAATGGAATCAATGCTTGTTCTGTCATGGGAATACAACAAAGAGCACCCAGAAATGTGATTTTCTTCTCTCTGAACCTTTGTCAGCACCAGTGCCAAGCCAACTCACCTGCAGAAGCACAGAACATGCCCGTGCTGAGCACCAGGAAGGCCAACATCAGCCTGCTCACGTGCAGCCCAAACTTCTTGCACACAGCCCTGGGGAAGCAGCAGAGAAACAGGTACCACAAAACAGCCCCAGGGCCAAATCAGCAGCACCGAGGCATGCAGAACCACAAACAACCCACGGAGCAGCCTGAGAGCTCTGAGCTGGGGCATCCCCAGCACTCAGCTGCTGCCTCTCCTGGGGTTTCAGACCCTGAGTTTCACCAGTACAAAACTCTGAGTGGGGGCTGGATTCTCCCAGCTGTGCTTGGGCAAATCTCAGGAGTGGTGGCTGCACTGCTGCACACTCCCATCCATCCCCTCACCCCTCACAAAACCCCACCATGCAAAAAAAGCCACAGCTCATCTCTTTAAACCAGAATGTGGATGAGAAGATATGTGTCAGTGCTCTGGTTTAACGAGATGAACTGTGGCTTCTGACAAACAAGAAACTCATGCAAGGTAGTGGATTAAAAATCAGGAATCAAGAGGCAGCAGGTAAAAATAAAAATCCAGTTGAAACAAGATAATTGCATGTTAGGGCTACTGATTTTAGTGGCTGTAAACAGCACTGGCAGAGAGATTCCAGACAGCAGCAATCAGTGTGTTCCAGTCAAACTCACTGGGATAAGCAAGCACAGCAGCAGAGTCTCCTCAGTCTGCAACACTCCCACCCTGCTTGCTGCCAGCAGTGAGGAAACGAGTGGAGTCAACAAAATGCTGGAGTAGAGGTGTGGGTGGGACATCTGGGAGTGCAATTTTGTCCCAATTGTGACATTCTGACCAGCATCCCAGTGAGTTATTATGAAAACTTGTATTTTCTCATCTACACACAAGCCTCAAAGCCTAATTCCTGTGGCAGGAGCTGTCCCTGGCACTCACACTGCTCCCACACACCCCCTGCAGACACTCTGACACTCACTTGTAGAAGTAGAGTTCACAAACACAGCTCAGGAAGGCCAGGAAGCATCGCAGGAAATAGAAGATGAGAACCTAGCAAACAAAGACAGAGTCTGAATGAGGCACAGGACACAAAATGGGCTTGTAAAACATCAGGGGAAACCCACAAACCCTTGGAAATCCTTCCAGGGAGGTCAATGTTTGTCAACAAACCAGTTTTACAAACATGAAGTGAATTTCAACCATGTTTTATAAAAATGAAGTGAATTTCAATCATGGTTTTTAACAATGAAGTCAATTTCAACACCAAACACAACGGCTATTTCACACACACTAAATGTACATTTCTTCCTCTCAAAAGCAGCTTCCACACACCAAATTTACCTTGTTGGTTTGCAGAACCCTGGCGTGGAACCAGGCTGGCAAGGCATGGAGCCACAGGTAAGCATAGGAGCGGATGGCGTAGGCAGGAGAGTACTCCCAGGTCTGAAACCCCTTCCCATAAATGAGGTAGTGTGTCTACAACAGAGATCAAATAAATAAATTAACTTGCAGCACACAAAGCAGAGAGTTTGCCACAAAGCAGAGTTTCCAGAGCAAAATATTTCTCATTGAAACAGAGGGATCAGCACAAGGTTATAAATAAATCTGCATTTGCACAAGCCAACTGGAAACTGAAACAGAGAGCACAAGGTCCTAAATAAAGGGGTATTTGCACATTGCCAATCCCAAGGGCAGGAAGGGACTCACCGGCTCCCAGTAGTTAAAGGTCTCATCACAATCTGAGATGTTGCTCAGCAGAGCTGCACAGAACCTGGCCGAGATCAGACACTTGAAAGCTGTTGATCCTTCAGGGGCCCAGACGTGCCCTGCTTTGCTCCCGGATGATCTAATCCAAAAGCGGGGCAGGTAAAAAAAAAAAAAATTACAAATATGCAGCAGGAAAACTCAGCTACAAGATCACGGGTGACAAGGTGACAGCGAGCAAAGGGCTGAGGGTGGCATTAGGGCAGGATGGGGATGCCAGTGCCCTCACAAGGTGACAGCGAGCAAAGGGCTGAGGGTGCATTAGGGCAGGAGGGATGGAGATGCCGGTCCCCTCACAAGGAAGCAGCAGCAGCCCCTCAGCACCGGGCCGGGGATGCTCCGGCACCGTCCCCACAGCACGGACCGCCCGTGTAAACCCCGGCACCGGCAGCCCCGGTAGCCTCAGCAGCCTCGGTGGTCCCGGTAGCCCCAGCAGCCCCGGTGGTCTCAGCAGCCCCGGTAGCCCCGGTGGTCTCAGCAGCTCCGGCAGCCCCGGTGGTCTCAGCAGCCCCGGCAGCCCCGCAGCGTCAGCAGCCCCGGCGGCCTCAGCAGCCTCCGTGGCCCCGGTACCCTCAGCAGCCCCGGTACCCTCAGCATCCCCGGCAGCCCCGCTCGGTCCCCGGCAGCACCCACTCGTTCCGCGCCTCCTCGCTGCCCGCGGGCTCGGGCCGCCGCCCCGCCGCGTCCCCGCCGCCCGCCCGCGGCCGCTGCCGGGCCCCCTTGGCGGCCATGCCGGCTACGGGCAGGCAGCGCCCGCCGCCCGCCGCGGCCCGGCCCGAGCAGCTGCGGCAGCGCGGCCGAAGCCGCCGCCGCCATCACGGGTGTGGGCAGCGCGCTCCCGGCGGGCGGCGGCACCGCCACGGGGACCGGGAGCGACACCGGCACCGACAGAGGGACAGGGACAGACAGAGGGACCGGGACCGACACAGGGACCGACAGACGGACCGGGACCGACACAGGGACTGACAGGGGGACCGGGACCGACAGACGGACAGGGACCGGGACCCACACAGGGACCGACACCGGCACCGGGACCCACACACGGACAGGGACAAACAGACGGACAGGGACCGCGACAGGGGGAGCGCTGCCCCGCACACCCAGGTCCATCACTCACCCGTGTCCGTCACCCATCTGGGTCCATCACCCACCCGGGTCCATCCCTCACCCCATCTCTGTCCCACACGCCCGGGTCCGAGCCAAGCCCCATCCCCGCGCTGCCCTGCCCGCCTTTTTGGGGAGGAAAGTGAGGGAATGGGGAACGCACTGATGGAGAATGTTATTTATTTGGTACCCGCTGTGATCAGGAGATGGGGAAAGGACAGCACGGAAAGGATATGGAGGGGTTGGAGCGCGTCCAGGGCAGGGAACAGAGCTGGGAAGGGTCCGGAGCAGCTGAAGGAGCTGGAAAAGGGCTCAGCCTGGAGAAAAGGAGGCTCAGGGGGGACCTTGTGGGTCTGCACAGCTCCTGACAGGAGGGGACAGCCAGGGGGATTTGGGATCTGCTCCCGGGAACAGGGACAGGAGGAGAGGGAACGGCCTCAGGGTGGGCTGGGCAGGCTCAGGGTGGGCACCAGCAGGAATTTGCATTAGTAAAGAGATCAAATCCACTCTCACAGGAGCCCAGGAAAGAAAAGCTCCACTTTATAAAACGAGGTTTCATCACACACACACAGAGAACAGGAGGTCCCACATGGAAACGTGGGCAGGTGCTCAAAGTCCACCCCGCCCTTGTGACAGGCACTGCAGTAACACAGCCTCGGGTCCAACGACGGGCAGGTGACATTTTCCAGCTCAGAAAGGGCCACGGGAGCCCCTGCAAAGCACGAGAGATGTTCTACCTTAGAGTCACACCCAGGTGCTGCTGGATTTCCTCCCGAAGGTGCAGCTGCATCTCCGCTGCCTCCCGGCTGCCCAAGGCCCTGTCACAGGACTGGAAAGTCACCCTGTAGCAGAGGCTCCTCCGTCCCGTCCCTGGCTGCTGGAAACTGTCCCTCAGCTGGATGGAAACGACCATTTCACCTGACACCCTCCTGGCAAGGGTGTGGAAAGCCACTTCATCAAAGTCCTGCCCGTCAGGAAGCCAGAAGCTGACATCGTGCACATAGGAAGGTGGGTAGAGGGAAAAACTCTTGAAAAGCCTCAACTCTCCCTCAGGGAACTGCCTGAGGAAGCGCCTGTCCCACGTCCAGAGCATTCTCCAGTCGGATATTCCACAGAGCAGCATGGCCAGGAGGTCCAGGTTCAGCGAGGCAGAGACAACAACCAGCTCCTGGCTTTTTAATTCAGCAGGAGCTGCCCTGATAACGCCCACACAGCAGCCTGGGGGCTCTGGCTCTGTCCCCACACAGAGGAAATGCTGAACTTCACCAAGCTGCCTTTCAAAAGCAGCAAAGTCACTGAGCTCAGCTCCAAAACTTGGTTCCTGCAGGCTGATGCTGGGTTTGACACCAGAAGTGCCCTGGTGAAGGGAATTCATGGTGGTTTTAATGTTCTCCACCAACATCTGCACACAGCTGTTCTCCGTGCCCCTGCTCCCTGCGAGCACAACCAGCATCTCATGGAAAGCAGGCATGGAGTGGGGAGCGATCCGACATTTCCTAAAAACGGGCCCAGAAAGAACCTGAAGTGTCCCTGGGGAAAAGGCTCCATTTTGTATCATTGCCTGGGCACGAGGCAGGAGGGAAGGCCTAAGGTAAAACTGCTCTGGAGCTGGGCATCCCTCCTGCCCATTCCCACCTGTGCCCTGGCCAAAATGGGAACACAGAGCTGCATCTGCCAGTCCCTGAGATGCTTTCCCAGTGCCTGGAGCCTCCCCTGGGCTCAGGGTGACGCAGAAGATGTTGGAGTGGCAAACACCACCGGGGTGACCTTGCTGGAGCAGGGGAAGGCAGGAGCTGATGTCCTGCAGAGGAAAAGCTTGGCCGAGCCCTGCACTGAGCTTCTCCTTTATTGTCCTTACTGGATGACTTGAATTCACCTCAAGGAAACCCCTGTGAAAAACAAAAGTGCAAATTACAGACACCGTGTGTGATTTCCTTCCTGTGGCCATAATTTGAGTGCAGCAATCCACCCAAAACATTCTTAAGCCAGCAACTAACTGACCAAGCCAAGCCTTTCACCAAAGGTGTTGCACATTTTCAGGGCACTGGTGTTACAATCAAGAATTCACTGCAATTTGCTGGCAAAAAAAAGGATTTCCCAGCCACCATATCCATTTATCTGACCCCACTGCTGGCCATCCCCACGTTCCTACTGCCAAAGAGAAACCAATTAAAAAACTCACCTGTTAATTTTATCCACAAGGACTTGTGGCACTTGAAAAGAAACTTTTTGGCTCCCCAGTTGTGTGTGGCAGCTCATGGATGTGAAACACTGGGGTGCTGTGCTCCGTGTGAAAATGTGGTTCAAAGCACCCTCCACACAGAAGGATTTATCCTGACTCCTGAAAATACACAAAACCAGAGCAAAGTCACTGCTATTTTCTGATATTTAATGTTTATAATATTTAATATTTAAGTAGGCAGGAGCAGAGGTCTCTGCCAGCACCAATCCCAGCCCTCCTGTCTTTAGGCTGAGATTGATATTTGTTCTGAAACAGATGCTTTTGACCTTTAAAATCCTCAGATAGTCTTATTTTTAGAGGGTGCTTTGGCAGGAAGCTTGCCTTTTAATCTTGGTTATTCTGCTTGGAGATGAACAAGAACTGCAGCTATTTTGGGGAAAATTTCAAGGAAAATTAAAAGGATAATAAAAAGGAAAATATTAAAAGGAAAATTAAATTGAAAATATTAAAAGGAAAATTAAAAGGAAAATTAAAAGGAGTTCCTCTCCAGCCAACAAGACACTAAAAGAGTATTCTAGCGCTGGGGCATTTTAAGAGCACAAACATCAGAATTTCAGTTTGTGATGGTTACCTGTAACCTGTGCATTCGTATCCCTCGATAGTCTCTGCTTTAAAGGGATGAACGTGGCTCAGGATAAAGCCAGCTCCTGCAGCCACAGCCACGATTTGCCAGCTGTTGTGCCACTCCCTCCTGGGCTGATCCGCAGGAGTCCCTCCCTGGCCATTGCAAAGGGCCACGTGGACCTCTCCCTCCTGGGCCAGCACCTCTGCACAGCTGGAAGGGAAGCCAGAGCAGAAAGTCCTGTTAGCAACAACCCCAAAAAATCCTGTGAGCACAGCCCCAAAAAATCCTGTTAGCACAGCCCTAAAAAATCCTGTTAGCACAACACCAAAAAATCCTGTGAGCACAGCCCCAAAAAATCCTGTGAGCACAGCCCCAAAAAATCCTCTAAGCACAACCCCAAAAAATCCTCTAAGCATAACCCCAAAAAATCCTGTGAGCACAGCCCCAAAAAATCCTGTCAGCACAGCCCCAAAAAATCCTGTTAGCACAACACCAAAAAATCCTGCTAGCACAACACCAAAAAATCCTGTTAGCCCAGCCCCAAAAAATCCTGTGAGCACAGCCCCAAAAAATCCTGTGAGCACAGCCCCAAAAAATCCTCTAAGCATAACCCCAAAACATCCTCTAAGCATAGCCCCAAATCTCCCAGCGCCCCAAAAACACCTGTAGCGCAGCTGGAAAGCTCTGCCACGGCCGGTAATTAGCACGGCATTAATTAGGGTTTACTCACCTGTGGAAAAAGCCAGCGAGGAGCTGCCTGTTCTTCACCACCCCAGCCTTCCTCCCACAGTGGGGGAAGTTGAAATAAATGCGATCAAATTCCCGTTTTCCCGGGACAAAGTGCTCCTTCAGCTTGGTGCAGTCCACGGAAAACACAACCTCGGCTCCTGCGACAGCAAAACAAGGCTCGGCTGGCTATCAGGGAGGAAAACTGTAAGGAAAGGTGGGAACGCAAATCCTCCAGGGCGTTTGGAAGTGCGTGAGAGCTGCCTGGAGCATTGGGAATGCCAGGGAGCCCTGTGGGGCTCTCTTTGCTCCCTTTCAAGGCAGCAGAAACTTCTGAAAACAGTTGAAACCAGTAGTTTCAGCACAATTTCATCCTGATCAGATTTTAAAGTATTTCTGGGCTATTCCAGTCCCTCCCCTGAGACGCCTGGAGGGGCGGGGGGCTCCCAAGGGACGGGGCGGAGGGGGACAGCGATGCCAGGGGGTGGCATCAGGGTGGCAGTGATGCCATTCTGGGTGGCACCAGGGTGGCAGTGACACCAGCAGGGTGGCAGCGATGCCAGCAGGGTGGCAGCGATGCCACTCCGGGTGCCACCCAGAGTGGCAGCGGTGCCAGGGGGGTGACAGTGATGCCAGGAGGGTGACACCAGGGACAGGGATGCCATTCTGGGTGGCACCAGGGTGGCAGCGATGCCAGCAGGGTGACAGGGATGCCAGGGGGGTGACACCAGGGTGGCAGCGATGCCAGCAGGGTGACAGGGATGCCAGGGGGGTGACACCAGGGTGGCAGCGATGCCAGGAAGGTGACACCAGGGTGGCAGGAGGGTGACACCAGGGTGATAGCAATGCCACTCTGGGTGACACCAGGGTGACAGCAACGCCAGGGGGTGTGCCAGCGATGCCATCAGGGTGACACCGATACCAGCAGGGCTCCCAGCAGCAGCCCCACGCCCACCCCAGCCCGTCCCCGGCGCGCACGCACCGCTGTCCCGCAGCCGGCGGATGCTCCGCGCCGCTCCCCCTCTCCCGGCCGCCTCCTCCTCGCTCTCGTAGCAAGTGGCCACCACGTGCGTGCCCGGGGCCCCGCTCAGCGCCGCGGCGAAGGAGAAGTTTCCCTCCCCGAGCAGCAGCACGCGGCGGGGCTGCGGCCCCATGGCCCGGCCGGCAGCGGCGCTCGCAGCCCCGCAGGCACCGGCGCTCGCTCATGACGTGCGGCCGCTCCGGGGGCGCTGCCGGAGCCGTTCCGGCCCCGCGGGCATCCCCCGGCAGCCGCCGCCGCTGCCCCGAGCGCGCACAGTCCCCGTAAGGGAGCGGCACCGGGAGCGGCCCCGGGCATCGAGCGGGGAGCGCTCCCCGCCCGCCGCCGAGCAACAGGAAATGGGAGTTGTTCAAAACACCGGAAAACGGGATGAATCTGAATATCTGAATCTGAATCGCAGACTCGCAGGGTCACAGAATGGTTCGGGCTCCGAGGGGTATTAAAGCTGAGTTTATACTGGGACGCTTCTTAGCCCCGTCCTCAAACGCTTCCAGCATTTCTCTGGGCAGCCTGTGCCCGAGCCTCGCCACCCTCAACAGCGTAAAATTTCTTGTTAATATCCAATCTAACCCTGCTCTCTGTCGGGTTGGAGCATTCCCCCTTGCTCTGTCACTCCAGCCCTTTGGGAATAGCCTCTCTCCACCTTTCCAGGGGGCTCCCATCAGGTACTGCAAGGCCACAATAAATTCACCCTGAAATCTTCTCCTTTCCAGGCTCAACAATCCCAATTCTCTCAGCCTTTCCTCATAACAGAGGAGTTCCAGCCCTATAATCAAATTTTGTACCAAAAATTACAGGTACAGGTAAAGATCAGTTCAAAGCCTCCTTGGAACTGATTTCTACCTGTACCTGTAATTTTTATTCTCTGACAATCTTTGTGCTGCTTCAGTTCCCAAAGGGGAGAAGCAGAGACAGAAAAAGTGAAAAGGAGCCATGGAAAGGTGCTGGAAGCATCATCAGGTGTCAGATAATTGCAGACATAATCCAGGTGTAATAAGAAGGTCCCTAATTCCTCAACAGGGTGACACAAGGTAAATTAATTACCCTGCCTCACATATGTGCATGGTGCCTTTGAGAAGGAAGGAAATGATGGTCTAGAATATCTGCAACAGCCAGGCTTGGGTGTCACCTGCTCCATTTGTGTGCCCACAGCTGCCCCACAGGGCAGGGACAGTGTTTCACACAGATAATGACAGAGGGAGGTTTGAAATGGGCCCAGCCCTCCTGCACAGACCCACTGCCACAATTTGTGAGCTCTGTGCTGGCTCCCTGTGGCCTTGAGAGAATCATTTTAAATATTTTAAATGATGTGCAGTGGCCTGGAGCGGTGTTGGGTACTGAGAAAATAGTTACCACACAATGTTCCCGTTCCAGTAATTATAAAAAACCCCTCTAAACTTGTATTTAGCCATGCTAAATGTGAGTTTTCCTTTTCAGCACCCTCGCTGCTTTGGTAATCTGGAGCCTGCTCCAGATTACAGGGAAACATCAGAGAGGGAATTTCACTTGTGCAGAACTGGGACACTCTGCGGGATGTGAGGAGCTCCTGGATGATGTTTGTGCCTGGAGATGACAGAGGTGTTTTGTGTCCCTCTCCCCATGCTGGGCTGTGCTCCTGTGCCACCCCAGAACAGGAATTTCAGGTCACTCAGGGAGTGGTTCTGCATTTCAAGTATTCTTGTCTGGCTGACCTCATCCAGTTTATCCCCAGAGAGCTTTCACTCAAAATTCTCATTTCTGGTGCTGATTTGAGCCTGATTTGACAAAACCCCTGTGCTGTAAAACCCATTTCCCTCAATTGCACTTTCTCTAAATTCTTACTGTTTTACATTTGCTTCCTTTCAATTTTGATTCTTTTAGGATTTGAACAAAACCCTCCTTGATTTCCAGCTGGAACCTCTTTTGTGCAGCCCACTGCCCAGTGCTGCTGCACTCTGGGGCTGCAGGTGGAGAAGGACCCAGAAGGAAGCAGAAAAAGCAGAAGAAGCCCCCAGGAACCAGAGGTGCTGGGATTTCCTTCCAGCACCAAGAGCTGCCACACATGAAAGCCATGTGGGAAATGTTGTTCCTGCTTTTTCATCTGGGCTGTTTGTAACCTCTGTGTGTGTCTGGGGTTTGTTCTTGCGTGCAGAGGTTGTGCCTGGCCAGACAAGCCCAATTAACACCTGAGCTGAGAGCTAATTAAAACCAGCTAATGGGAAACGGCAGACCTTGGAAATGAGGGGGGATTTGGGGTGTTTGACAGTGACCCTGCATCACAGAGCGCTCATTTTCTTTTTCTCACCTACAGGATGTCCTCCCTGCTCAGCTGAGGGGAGCTGTGATCCCTGCTGACAGAACTTTTGTCTCAGCAGGTGGAAGGAACACAGAAAATAGGCCAGGCCATGACTGAGTCTGGTGATGTGTGCGACAGATCTGTCCTTTTTGAAGATGGATTTTAGAAATTCACTTCCAGCCATCCACACATCCCTTTCTACCCCTTTGAAGAGAGGTGCTGGGCAGATGAAGATGCCTGAAAAGGGCTTTAGTAGTGGTTTGTATCACTGAGCAATGCTAGCATAAATCAGATTATTGCTGTAGACATCAGATCCTGCTCAGTGTTTGAAGGGCACTATCAGCAGAGTTTCAAAGGGAGGTGATTTGCATCATCAGAAAAAGATGTTTTCCCTCTCTTTGGGTAGATGTGTGTTTACTGCAGCCCTGCAGTTTTCACCTGGAGCTGCTCTGAGCTGGCTGCAGCCCCTGGATGTTTCTCCATTGCATGAATCATTGGAGAGATTTGAGATACAGCTGTTATCAAACCCCCACACTTCAAATGGGTTTCAGTTGGCGTGGAGCTGTTTTACCAGTTTAATCTGCACGGGAGAAACTCTCCTGTTGCTTGTGAAACACTCTGAAATCCTCTGGCAGCATTGAAGGGAGAGAGAGCACAAGGGTGATGAGCAAAGTGCTTCTGAGAACCAGATAATCTGTCCTGGGCACGGACATATTTTCTGAAAAATCCTTTTGCTAGGTTTCTTCTCCTCAGAAACCAAATATAAACAATGATTATCTTCTACTGTGGAATGCAACAGGTGCATCTGTGATTGGTCTCATGTGGTTGTTTCTAATTAATGGCCAATCACAGTCAGCTGGCTCAGACAGAGAGCCCGAGCCACAAACCTTTATTATCATTCCTTTCTATTCCTTTCAAGTCTTCTGATGAAACCCTTTCTTTTATTCTTTTAGTATAGTTTTAATATATCTATATAGTATATATAGATATATATTTAATATATATAAAAATACATGTTTTAATATATATTTTTATATATTTATCTAGTGTATTAGTATATTATATAGATAAATATATACTAAATCTATAATATATAAATATATAAGAAATATAATAAATATATATTTGTATAGTGTATATATAATAAATATATATATACACTAAATATACTATATATTTATATAGTATATTTAGTATATACATTTATATTTATTTAGTATATTTAGTATATATATTTATTTAGTATATTTAGTATATATATTTTTTAGTTGTTTTTTTTTTCTTTTAATATAATATACTAAAGAATAAAAGAATAAATCAGCCTTCTGAAACATGGAGTCAAGATCCTCATCTCTTCCCTCGTCTTGGCACCCTCAAACACCACCACAGCCTGCCACCCAAAAAAACGATGTCACCCCGCACCCTTTATCCACCTTTCTCCACCCAAACCCCGAAACAAACCAATGCAAGCTGCTTCTCCATGGTTTTATTCGTTAGTAAACTTACTCAGCATAAATAACAGCAGCAGCCGTTCAGCACAGCCGGCACGTGGCGGAGGGCAGCGCTCCGGGACGTCCCTGCAGGGGTGGCTTTGGGGACAGCGGCAGAGCAGGCCTCACTTCCTCTGGGCGCCCGCGATGGCGGGCTTGTCCTCGCGGGTGATGGGGATGCTGCGCTCGGGGACGTCGCTCTGCCGGCGGGGTGCACTCACGGTCAGCACCCCATCCAGGGACAGCGAGGACGTGATGGTCAGGGGGTCCACGTCGTCCGGGATGCGGTACTTCCTGCTGAACTCCCGCGCGATGAACCCGTGCTCGTCCTGTGCGGGAGGGATGGGAGTTTGGACAAGAGTCACGCATGGGTGGGACCTGGCAGGAAGGTATTTGGATGGAGAATCTGAAGGAGGAATAGGGCTGGAAGCGAGTTTGGATGTAGAGATGGAAGCGAGTCTTGATATAGAAAGGAAAGCAAGCCTTGATATAGAAAGGAAAGCAAGCCTTGATATAGAAATGCAAGCAAGCCTTGATATAGAAATGAAAGCAAGCCTTGATATAGGAAGGAAAGCAAATTTCCATATAGAGGAAAAGAATTGCTGAGCCATTAATATAGTGCAATGTAATATAGTAATATAATATAGTGTAATATAATATACTATATTATATATTATATTATTATATAATATATTGTCACCCTGTTTTGTTAAGATTTTCTAAGCCTTCTGATGTTGACATTCTTGTAGTGAACTTTCTCACACACTTTCTGTAAATAACTCATTGTTTTGCATTCCTTTATGGAGGAGGAGAGAGTCGATAAACTGTTGGCTTGACCAGTGTCACTGGAGAGGTGGCACTGTCACCCTCCAATCCGCTGTCACTCTTGTAAAACTATAAATGTTGGAGTCAGAAAATAAACTTCCCTTTTTTTCCTTCACCTTGAGAGCAGTAGCGAGCTTGTGTTCTTTCGTCTCCTATAGCGACAATATATAATATATAATGTATAGATATTATATTATATTATATTATATTATATTATATTATATTATATTATATTATATTATATTATATTACATTATATTATATTATATTACATTACATTATATTATATTATATTATATTATATTATATTATATTATATTATATTATATTGTGTAATTATATGTAATTGCTATAATATAGTAGTAATTATTATATGATTACTATTATAGTAATATAGTGTAATATAATATAGTATAATAATGTAATTTATTAGCCTTCTGATAAGATGGAGTCCTCACCATTTTCCCCTCCTTAGTCACTATACAGGTACCCAGAGTTTACAGGGGAAGGCTTTGTGCCCACCCTGTGCCATTCCCCTGGTTCCATCCCAGCCCCAGACACCCTCAGAGCCTGATCCCACTCCTTGGTTATCTTAGCCAAAACAGATTCCAGAAATGGTGTCAGGATTACAGGCCCCCAGTGCTGCATGTGCTGGTGACACGCTGTGCTCCTAGGGGTGACGATTCCAGGGACACAGCCGCTTTGGGGACAGGAAAACGCTGTCACACCCAGCTCTGGGCATGGCTTTGCGTTTCTGCCTGCCCAGTGCTCACACAGGCCTCCAGAGGCAGCAGGGAGAGGGATGGATGACAGCAGAACACAACTTTTAAGGGTTAGAAACTGATAGCTGGGCCTAGGAGAGGGCAATGCTCTGATTTTTTTATGTGGCTTGTTACTTAATTTTTAGCTTGTTAGTTAATTTTTAGATTGTTAGGTAATTTTAGATTGTTAGTTAATTTTTGATAATTAACGATTTTAGATTGCGAGTTACTTTTTAGCTCACTGGACACCTCCCTGCATTCCTGGCCTCTCCCCAGAAAGAGGGGAAGCCCAAAAATGCCCATTTCACAGATGATTTTCCAGTTCAGTTCACATCTCATGCAACATCAGCAATAAACCTCCACCCTCTTGCTGCCCTGTCTGGGATCAGCTTGGAGGGCATTGCTTGGAGCATCTTGATTTAAAATAATGACAAATGTTTGAGATGAGCAGGGGGTTGTTTTGCAGTCCCCAGGGGTGAGGGGGTTCCCTCAGGGTGGATTAAAGCTGGGGGTACCTGGCGCTCCTCGTGCTTGCCGTGGATCTCAATCATGTCCCCGAGCACCTTCACCTTCAGCTCCTCAGGGGAGAAATGCTTCACATCCAGGTTCACATAGAATTTGTCCTTATCCAGTCGCATCTACAAAAAGCAGGAGGTGATTTCAGAAAAGAGTGAAAGCAGGAGGTGATTTCAGAAAAGAGCAAAACAAGAAGGTGACTTCAGAAAAGAGCTAAAGCAAGGAAATTACTTCAGAAAAGAGCAGCTCAGGGTTTCAGCTTAAAAAACAATGCAGCAGGCCAAGACTCAGGCTGGTCTCTACACACACTCTGACCTTTATTTTGGGACCTGATGTGAGTGCTCTGTCCCTTGCTGGCCTTGTGCTAATGCCCATCCCTGCAGCACCTGAGATTCTCCACCTGAATTGGTTAAAACTGACTCTGGATTTAAAGCTGAACTCTTTATTATGGCTGCTCCACTGGGCAGCCAGACCCAGGGCACTAAATCAAGAGGGGCATTATGCAAGGATTAAAATAATACTTTCACTCCTTCTGCTTGGAATAGCTCCTCAATCTCCTTGTGAATAACAGAGTTGACTTGCAGGACAGGCAAAAGCCTCTTGGCTCAGCCCTTGGAGGGAGGAGGCGTCTGCTCCATGATCCTCTGGGTCCTGGATCTTGTTAAAATTCTGTTTTTCTGGGCAGTGGTTGTTTGAAAAAGGCCCCTTTTCCCTCAGCAGTGCTTGGCATAAGGACCCCACTGCCCCTGTGCCCTTCACTTCTCAGGTGGGAGTGGGATCGAAAGTTTGGTGCAGCAGACTGGGAAATGGGGGAAATTAGAGAAATTAGGGAAATTAGAGACATTGGGGAAATTAGGGAAATTAGAGAAATTAGGGAAATTTGGTTTCCTCCTTTCCTCTGCCTGCTCCTAGGGTGACCTGCCATGCCTGCTGAGCTCTGTCCCCATCACTATGGCCACACTTGCTCCATCCCAAACAGTGCAGAGGCAGCACCTTTCCCCCCAGCCTTTTTCCTAATAAACCCCACCTAGGAGCATCCTCCACGCTCCCAGCTCTCCTGGGCCCCTGGCAGAGCCCAAAAGGAGCCCCAAGAAGCAAAGATTACCTCGGAGAGTCCTGTCTCTAGCCAACTGGGCATCCGAAGGATGGGGGATCTCATCAGGAAGGGGCTGAAGCTGGGGGAAACGGGGAGCAGCTCCGACTCGGGCAGGTGCTCCCCGAAAATCTGGTCAAAGATGCGGCTGGGTGCCAACCAGGAGAAGAAAGGTCTGCGGATCAGGGGGTTGTGGATGGTGATATCCATTGGAGAGCGCTGGAGGAGCCTGGCAAACAACTGTGCTGCCGTGCTGGGAGCGGGGACAGCTTTATAGGCGTGCAGCTGGCCTGGCCTTCCACCCCCCCGAGGCCTCTTGAACAGTGGTGTCAGGGATTTTATTGTCCCACTCCTGGGCTGGGCCCTTCGGCGGTGCCCAGCCGCTGTCTGAGGGATTTGAGCGCGCTGCTGAGGAGGAGGAGGAGGGGGCAGGGGACGGGAGGAAGAGGAGCCCAATGGGGCGGCAAGGAGCTGGAGTGGCCGTGCCCGCCCTGCTGCCCACGTGCTGTTTACCCACAGCGCTGGGCAGGCTTGGCCCCTGGTCCAGCTGCCCGGGATGCCAGCGGGATCAATGCAGCTCCTATCTTTGGATGGCAGGAGCAGCACAAGGGGCCCTTGTTTGTTCCCAGGAGCTCAGCATCCCCCAGCAGGGCTCAGCCTGGCCCAGCAGCAAAGGGAGCCCCAAAGTCAGGGCGAGGGAAGGTGCCAGGAGGGCTCTGCTGGGTGAGAGTGAGGCATTCCTGTAGTTAAATTTTGTAACAATGGTTTTTCAGGCCATAGATCTCGGAAAGAGGCCAAGTAGGAATTTGTGATAGGATTTGTTTTATTTTTAGGGTTGTGTTTTGTTTTGGGGGGGTTGGCATCCGACCCCTCCCCTTGTTACGGGGTGTTGGGGTTGGTTGTAGCGGCTGTTGCAGGGTGTGGTGTGAATAAAGGAGGGATCTCTCCACCAACACCTCTGGTCTTTTGCTTGGTCTTTTTCTCACATTTTTCTGGAGGGAAGAGCCCCAGGCTGTGACCTCAGAGAGAACCTGGGCATGGCCAAGGCCTCCAGGGTGCTGCAGAACACCCCTGCCCCTGCACTCACCTGCTTTCCTGCAGCTCTCCCCCCAACAATTCACACATTTGCTTTAATTCCCGCCTCACCCATGAACCCATATCTCAGGAATGGGTTCAGCCTAGCTTCTGTTGAAGGGCAAGAGCTTCTCTGCCTGTGAGAGCTCACAATTTAAACACAATTTCTGGCTCAGAAGCGCTGCCAGCTCTGCCAGCCCTTTGCCAAAGGCTCTGAGCCTCTTCCCCTCGGCTTCCCCTTGCAAGAATAGGAGCAGGATTTGCTCTGTGCAGCAGCCTGGGCCATAAATACCCTCTCCAAGTCCCCATTACATCAGCAGCACTGCACCTGCTCTCCCACACTGCAGGGCTGAAGGCAATCTCTGGTTTCGGGCTGTGCAGAGCTCAGCACCAGCAGCCCACCAGCCCTGCCCAGTAAAGCTGGACTTAGGCAGGTTCAGAGCCTGGCTTAGCCGGTGGGGGCTGGCACCAGCATTTCTCCGTGGCATTGTGCCAAAGCCTGGCCAAGGGAAGAGCCTGGGCAGCCAGCAAGGCTCAGGATGGGGAGGGGACAGCAGTGGGACCCTGCTGCACTCCTGCAGCCCTTCCCTGCCAAATGAGCAGGAGATTTGAGCTCAGCTCCTGGGACAATCAGGCTCCTCATGTAGGGAACAGGAGGGGTTTGAGCCCCAAGCTCACAGTGGGCACTGGGTGTGGGCAGTGGCTTCATCACATGAGCTGAACAATCTCATCCATCTTTTGGAAAGGATCGCTGCCTTTAGCCCACGTTTACTTCCACACTTTGTGGCTCCCCACTCCCTCAAAGCCTCATCCCTGAGGAGCCAGGAGGACCTCCAGAAGATGAAGAGCTCATTCCTCCTGCTCTGCAGCTGTGGCTGGTACTAGCAAAGCCCATCATTCTCCTATGAGTGCTGTCCAACCATGTGGCTGCCAGAGATAAGCAGATTCCTTTTGGATCTGATGGAATCTTTTGGAAAACAGCACCTTACAAACCACTCCGTGTGTCTCAGCCACCCACAGGGCCACCAATTCCAGTTCAGGGACACCCTGAGCTGCCCCAACGAGCCCTTGCTTTGGAGCAGCAGCACCTGGGGTCTGTCCTGCCCCTGAATCTGGGCTGCCCACCCACCCCCTGCTCCAGGAGGGACCCTCAGAGGGTCCCCAAGGTGTCCCCTGCCCTCCCTGCAGGAATGCAGCGAGAAGCTGCCCTGGCCCGGCGTCCTGGGGCCTGTGTGGGGCTATTTTGGTCCATCTTTTTTATCACTCACTCACTCACTCACTCCCTCCTCCCTTTGGAATCCACCCAGCTGGAGCCTTGCAGCCTGCAGCCCTCGCTCAGAGAGGCAGCGAGGGCTGGGGAGGCAGGAAGGAAAAAAGGAAAGAAGGGAAGAAGGAAGGAAAGAAGGAAGGAAAGGAGGAAGGAAAAAGGAAGGAAAAAGGAAGGAAAAAGGAAGGAAAAAGGAAGGTATCTGTGCTGGACACGCCATGGCCACCCGCTCCGTGCCCCACGCCTACCCCATGAGCTCTGAGTATGAATTTGCCAACCCCAGCAAGATCTACGACCAGAACTTTGGAGAAGGTAAGGAAGGGAGTGGGATCCTCCCCTCTCTTTGCACCTTTCTCCCCTCTGCTGCTGCAGGGCTGGGGGATTCCCTCTGGGCAGCTCGAGCTCCAGAGGGGGAAGCTGGAGCTGAGGAATTTTGAGAGGAGGAATCTGGATCAGATCAGGGGGGAACAGCCAGGGAAAAAACAGGGAATAGCCAGGGAAAAAAAACAGGGAAAAACCAGGGAATAGCCAGGGAAAAACGGGGAAAAAATAGGGAATAACCAGGGAATAACCAGGGAATATCCAGGGAATATCCAGGGAATATCCAGAGAATGGCCAGGGAACAACCAGGCAATAACCTGGGGATAGCCAGGAAATAGCCAGGGAAGGACCAGGGAAAAAACAGGGAATAGCCAAGGAATAGTGAGGGAATAGCCAGGGAAAAACAGGGGAAAAGCAGGGAATATTTAGGGAATAGATAGAAAATATCCAGGGAAAAACCAGGGAATAGTGAGGGAATAGCCAGGGAAAAAACAGGGAAAAAAAACAGGGAATAGCCAGGGAAAAAACAGGGAATGACCAGGGAATAGCCAGGGTCTGTCTCTTCATGTCCACTTCCCCATCCATGCCCGGTGCTGCCTGTCCCTCCCTCCCTGATGCCAGCCATGCTCTGGCATTCGTGCACATGCTGTGAAAACATGGAGCTAAAGCGCCCAGGGGAGGGGGGGGAAAGATTTTCCAGCCAGGGGGATGTGGAGAAAAGCTGAGCTGGGGCGTTCAGCACAAAGCTGGGCAGTGCTGGCCAGGGGGAAGGAATGTGGGCAGCAGCAGAACCATTCAGCACCGGCACAACAGCGTGAAAAGGCAAAAAGCTCCAAGGAAAGCCCTGTGGACAATGGCACACAAAAGGCCTTTAGTCCTTCACCATC
This sequence comes from Ammospiza caudacuta, assembly GCF_027887145.1. NCBI lineage: Eukaryota > Metazoa > Chordata > Aves > Passeriformes > Passerellidae > Ammospiza > Ammospiza caudacuta. Next base: position 7,658,518 of record NC_080615.1, read on the forward strand.
AGCACTTTCCATGCCCATCCCTGGCCGTGGGCTCTGCTCTGCTGAGCTCCCAGAGCACCCAGCGGGCCCTCCCAGTGCGCCCAACATGAGAAGCTGGATGCCAGCCCCAACCTGGGCAGCGCATGGCACGCAGCAGCTGGCAGGGACGCGGCTCTGGGTGGGTTTTAGGGGCACAAAGGTGGGAACTGCAGCAGACTCCACCCCTGCTTGGGGATGGGACGAAGCCAAGGTGTCCCCCAGGTCCCACTCTGCTCCTGCCCGCTGCTCCAGCCCCACACTCCCCACGGGCTCTCCTCTGCAGGTGTTTCCCCTTCGGAGATTTTAGCCCCTGCCCTGTACCACGGCTACTACATCCGGCCCCGCATCAACAAGCAGCTGGAGAGGGGCACCTCGGAGGTGTGCCTGAACCAGCACAAGTTCCAGGTGTTCCTGGACGTCTGCCAGTTCCTGCCCGACGAGCTGAGCGTCCGCACCGTGGACAACCTGCTGGAGGTGGCGGGGCAGCACCCGCAGAGGGCCGACCGCCACGGCTTCGTCGCCAGGGAGTTCACCAGGACCTACATCCTGCCCCTGGACGTGGACCCGCTGCTGGTCAGGGCCAGCCTGTCCCACGATGGCATCCTGAGCATCGTGGCTCCCCGCACGGGCAGGGAGGTGAAGGCCAGGGTCAACGAGGTGGAGATAACCCGGCAGGAGCAGCCCCTGGGGAAGGAGGAACGGGCCGAGGAGGGAAAGGAGAAGGACAAGTCCTAAAGGCTGCAGATTTGGGAAGGTGGGGGGATAGGGATGGGGAATGTGCAGTGCCAGAGCCCTGTTTGTCACCATCGGTGCTTGGCAGCCACACTGATGGCTGGCAACAAAAGGGACTTGGAACTGGAAATAAGTGGGGCGTGAGTGTGAGTGTGAGTGTGAGTGTGAGTGTGAGTGTGAGTGTAATGCAAGTTGTTTTCTAGGTCAGGTGAGCGTGCAGGGAGCTCTGCCCTCACCCAGGGTCACTCCTGCCCTTAGCTGTGAGGCTGTGACTCAATGGACTGAGCTCCAGCCCAGAAGGGCACTGGGGAGGGACAAAAGGGGATCCCAGTGCCTGGATTCTGAGATTCCTGCCTGTGCAAGGCGGGTGTTGGTCTGTCAAAGTGCCTGCAGCAACCAGGAGGAGAGAGGAATAAATCTGCCTCTGCTCTTCTCTTGTTTGCCTTGGATTGTGTTGCTCCTGTGCAGCAGGACGGATGGGCAGTGGCACCCACCTCTGGAAGTGGCACCAGTGGGGACATGGAGGGGCTGTGGCCGCCCCTGTGCCTCACCCGAGCCCAGAGTGAGGTGACCTCCAGGACACAAAGGTGAGGAGGAGTGATGAGCCCTTGGAAGGTCCCTGAGCACCTCCAGAGCTGCAGCTGGAGTCAGCCCAATTAACGGGGCACAAATTAATGCCCAGCACAGCCTGTGCCAGCTCAGCCCTTTGCTTATGGGGCATCCTGCCCACCCAGCCCTTTTGGGGGGGCTGAACCCAAAACACCCAAGGGAGAGGCTCTGCTCAGCCCCCAAATGCCTGGCTGGGGAGGCAGGGAGGGGCTGCAATGGCCCCTTTGGCAGCCACTGTGAGCAATGTCCCCGTGATGGGGACAGGGATCGTGTGTGAGCTGCTGGCAGCTGCTGCCCCGGGGCTCAGCAGGTGACACTTGCCACCCTTGTGTCATCAGGGCCAGCCAGGCACACAGAATGCTGTGTCAGCGCCTAAATTTGGGGGTGCCTGGCATGCCTGAGTGCAGCTCTCCCAACAGAGAGGAGGGGAGGCTCCAAAATCCTGGGGGATGTGAATTCCCCCTCTCCCAGTGGCTGTGCCCACCCCACTCTGGGGCAGGAATGCCAGGGGCAAGAATGCCCAGGGGCAGCAATGCCAGGGACAGCAATGCCCAGGGTAGGAATGCCCAGGGGCAGCAATGCCAGGGACAGCAATGCCCCCTCAGGCCCCCAGCACATCCCCTGGGACTGCAGCACGGATATCAGGCTGATTTTTGTCCCCTGCCAGGCCAAGAGCAGGGCGCTGCCCAGCTATTTTCAGCTCCCTTCTGCTCCCCAGGGCGCTGCCAGCCCTGGGATCAGTCAGATGAGGAGCAGCCCTGCCAGGCTCAGGGGGCACAGAGAGGGCACTGAGTGCAGAGCAGGTGCCAACAGTGCCCGACCTCCTGTCCTGAGCCCTGAGGTAAAAGCAGATAAAGTGTCAAAATAAAAAATCACCTCAGGGCGCTTGTGCCAGTGTCACAGCAGTGTCACCGTGCAGGACAGGGCTGGCAGTGCCCGGTGTCACTGGGCAGGACAGGGCTGGCAGTGCCCGGTGTCACAGCAGTGTCACTGTACAGGACAGGGTCTCACAGCAGTGTCACCGTGCAGCACAGGGCTGGCAATGCGCGGTCTCACCGTGCAGGACAGGGTGTCACAGCCCCGTCACCGTGCAGGACAGGGCTGGCAGTGCCCGGTGTCACAGCAGTGTCACTGTACAGGACAGGGCTGGCAGTGCCCGGTCTCACAGCCCCGTCACCGTGCAGCACAGGGCTGGCAGTGCCTAGTGTCACGGCAGTGTCACTGTACAGGACAGGGTCTCACAGCAGTGTCACTGCGCAGCACAGGGCTGGCAGTGCCCAGTGTCACTGAACAGGACAGGGTGTCACAGCCCCGTCACCGTGCAGGACACGGCTGGCAGTGCCCGGTCTCACAGCAGTGTCACTGTACAGGACAGGGTCTCACAGCAGTGTCACTGTGCAGGACAGGGCTGGCAATGCCCGGTCTCACAGCAGTGTCACCGTGCAGCACAGGGCTGGCAGTGCCCGGTGTCACCGTACAGGACAGGGTGTCACAGCCCCGTCACCGTGCAGCACAGGGCTGGCAATGCCCGGTCTCACAGCAGTGTCACCGTGCAGCACAGGGCTGGCAGTGCCCCGGGCTGTCCCCGCAGACACTGCAGACACGGAATGTGGGGTGGCAGCCAAGAGCTGCCGGCCCCGCCAGTGTTTGTGATGCTTTTCTGTTTCTCTGGTGGAGCTCGAAGCGGCAGCCGCAGTGTTTGTGGCAGAGGCTGGTGGGAACGGGCTCCCAGCCGCTTCTCTTTGCTCCTTCCCCACAAAGCAACAAAGGCCGAGTTATGCCGGGAATAACAACAGACGCTGGCTCATTAAAACAACAGCGTCTGTGGCAAGGCACAGACACAGAGTCTGCACTTCCCAGGCAGGGACGGGCTCCTGGGGACACCTGGGCTCTGCAGAACGCCGAGTCCCACTGTCTGCACACACCCGGCCCTGAATTCCGCGGTGTTTCTCCAGCCCGAGCAGTGTCAGAGCAAGGCTGCTCGCCCAGAGCCAGCTGTGACCCTTCCAAAGCAGAATCCTTCTCCTTCTGCCCCTCCTGGGCAGCTGCAGGCTTTGCTGTGTGTCACTGTAGGACACAACACGAGCAGCACACTGCTGCTCTCAAGGTGAAGAAAAAAGGAAGTTTATTCTCTGACTCCAACATTTATAGTTTTCTAAAAGTGACAGTGGATTGGAGGGTGGCTTTTGGCAGCACGAGCCCGAAAAAGGCCCCACATTAACAGAGGATTAACCCTTAAAAGCAACAGCCTGTTGGATATTCATGCAGCTCATCCATGATGCATAAATTCCATTCAAACACAGGATTCTGGCTGGGCAGTGTCAGCTTCTGCCTCTGAATCCTGACAGCGCCTTCGAGGTGGGAAGAAGTTCATTTCTTCTGATAAGAGAAAAATAAATTCTTTTCCTCTGAAAGATTCAGGTGTCCTGTGGCTGCTATCTCGCTGCCAGTCCTTTCTTTAAAAAAGTATCCTACATAACATAATTTCTATTTTAACAATTTTTATAACCTAAAACTATATTTAACACAGCACCTAAGAGAATTAATACAGCATCGCTTTCTAACACAACACATACAATATTCCTTTGGATATTTGCAAAAAGCCAATCATAAAATACATGCATTTTCCACAATCCTGATAATCCTGGGAGAATGGCGCTTCCCAAGGCTCGGAGCCGGGGCAAGCTGGATGGTAAACCAGATGTGGACTGGAATAAACTTCATAAACTGGAATAAACTGGAATAAACTTAATAAATGGAACAAAGGGGCAGTTGAGGGCTCGGCTGGGTCCGTGGCTCACCCTGGGCAGGGACAGAGCCGGGTGGGGCGGCCCAGCCCGGGCACACGGCAGCGCTCCCGTCCCGCCGGCGCTCCGGTAGATGGCACACGGGGCCAGCTCCGAAACCCGACACTGGGGACACTCCCTGGGAGCCGGGCCCGAGCAGGAACCAGGAAATACGAGCTCAGCCTGCCCGGGGAGCGCTCGGGGAGCGGGGAGCGCCATGGGCAACCTGTGCGGCTGCGGCCGGCGCTGGTGAGTGCGGGGCGGGCACCGAGAATCGGGAACCGGCACCGGGCACCGGCACCGACACCGGGAACTGGCACCGGGCACCGGGCACAGGGGGCACCGGGAATCGGGAATCGGGAATGGGCACCGACACCGGGCATCGGGAACCGACACCGGGCACCGGCGCTGGGAACCGGGCACAGGGAACCGGGAACCGGTTACCGGTACCGGGCATCGGGAACCGGCGCCGGGCATCGGGAACAGGGCAACGGGAACCGGCACCGGGCACTGGCACTGGGAACCGGGAACCGGGCAACGACACTGGGCACCGGGAACTGGCACCGGGAACCGGGTACTGGCACTGGGAACCGGGAACCGGGCACCGAAACTGGGCACCGGGAACCGGCACCGGGCACCGGGAACCGGGCACGGGCAGGATTCGGGAGCTTTGCACCCTTGTGCTGGGCTGGGCAGGGCTGGGCAGAGCTCTGTGCCCCTGTGCTGGGGTGCCCAGGGCTCTGTGCCCCTATGCTGGGGTGCCCAGAGCTCTGTGCCCCTGTGCTGTGCTGCCCAGGGCTCTGTGCCCCTGTGCTGTGCTGCCCAGGGCTCTTTGGGCTGCCCCGGGCTCCGAGCCCTGCACCTGCCTGGCACGGACAGGTGGGCACGGCAGCAGCGCTGTGCAGGTGCCCGGGGCACGGGGACAAGGGGACAAGGGGGGTTTGTCACATCTGAGCCCGGACGGGAGCGGCAGCTCGGGGCTGGGAAGGAGCTGGGAAATCCCAAATCGCTGTGCTCAAATCACTCTCCTCAAATCACGGTCCTCATAAGGGGTCCCCTTGAGGGGTCCCTGGGACAAGGGGGGTTCAGCCGCCCCGTCCTGCCCTCACCCATCCCAGCCCCTCTCCCTGCCCGCGTCTGTCCGGGTTTTATTTCACAGAATCCCAGAATGATGAGGTTGGAAGAGACCTCTAAGATCATTGAGTCCAACCTGTGCCCTGACACCTCAGCTATAGCACCAAGTGCCATGTGCAGGCTTTGTTAAACACATCCCGAGCTGGTGATTCCACCACCTCCCAAAGCATCCCAGTGCTTTGTATTCCTGCTCGGGAAATCCTGGGCACGTTTCTGAGACGCTGTGGCTGGCAGGGAGGGAGGGAAGGTGGCACTTGAATCCCCCTGGCTCCTGCTGTGCCCCGCACCTCCTGCTCGCAGAGACAGGACGGCACTCCCTGCCAAGTGGGAATAACTTCAGCTCTGCCAGGGGAAGAGCCATGAATTTCAGATGAAAGTGCAAGAAATTCATCCAGGTTTTAATAATTCCAAGAGGCACAGCATCACCTAGTGGAGGAAGGCTCGGGAGCTGAGGACACCGAGGTTGTTCCAAGCCCTGAGCCTTGAGGAGTTTGGGATTTCGGAACAGGAGTTGGAGGTGGGAGGTGGAAAGGTGGTCACCCACCAAAATTCCCATTTTTCATTTCAAATGAGGCACCCGGGGCATCAGGGCTTGATCAGGGCATGCCTGGGGCACAGTCTGAGGTCTGGAGAGAAAATTGATCGCAGCAAATTGATTCTGTCTGGGGAGTCATTGGTGAAGGAATTGTGCCCTCGGGTCTGGACTCTTCTGACCTTTAAAGTGGCACTAAGGTGGCACAGGCTGCCCAAATCCAGGCGCCAGGATTGTGTGGGGCAGGGATCAGCCTGGCCTTGGCACAGGGACAGGGCAGGAGTGGGGCTGTGGGTGCTGCCATGGAGAATCCCCTCGGGCCGGGAGCTCCAGCAGCTTTGGAGAGCAGGGCAGAGGTTTCCCCGCTGCCATTTCCCCTGCCACACGTGTCCCCATTCCTGGGGAGATGCCTGGCTGTGATTATCCTGCCGACAGGAATAGCTGCAGCCCACACGCTGCCTGCAGTGTTCCTGCACTGAGGGAACAGCCTGGAATGGCAGCCCAGCCCCTGGGAGGGCAGCGACCCAAAAGGAGCTGGTTTGGAGAAATCCTCCTTGCCTGGGCGTTGGCAGGAAGGGAACTGCCCCAAAAAGGGAAGGGAAATGCCCCAAAAGGTGCTGCTCTGGTGAAACCCTCACACCTGGGTGCTGGCAGGAAGGGAAATGCCCCAAAAGGTGCTGGTTTGGTGAAATGCTCCTTGCCTGGGTGCTGGAAGGAAGGGAAGTGTCTCAAAAGGTGCTGGTTTGGTGGAATCCTCACAGCTGGGTGCTGGCAGCAAGGGAAGTGCTCTGCCACACAAACTGGGCAAGGAGGGGACGCTGCAGGCAGGGGAGGAGGAGGAGGAGGCTGGGAGAGCCCCACAAAGGGGCTGCTGTGAGTTAAACCCAAATTTCGGGGAGAACCCCCCGGATTTTGGCTGTGAAGGGCTGGAGGTGCCCCTGTGGCAGTGCTGGAGCCTCGGCCACCCTGCCCTGCCAAAGCTGCCCGTGCCTGCCCAGTCCTGGTTAATCATTCCTGCCCATTCCTGCCTGCATTCCCAGGGGGGTTTGTTTTCCCTCTGCAGTGCCAGGGCATGGCTGTGCTGCCTGGCAGAGCTGGCACAGGCGCAGCCCTGCCTGGGGCGCTGCTCTGTGCCTGCATTCCTTCCCTGGAGCCCCATCCAGGCACTGGCAGGGCAGCTGACCCCAAAAGGAGGGGCTGGTGATCCAAAATAAGGGGTTGGTGTCCCCAAAAGGAGAGGTTGGTGACCCCAAAAGGAGGGGTTGGTGCCAGCTGGGATGGTGCCCTACAGCCCGTGCTTTGGAGCTGAGATCAGGAATGGAGGAAAATGCAGAAATGCAAAGCTCCAGGGAGAGGAGCTCCCATTACTGGGGATGCTGCTGGGGCAGGAGGGAGATCTGGGGTGGCTGAGGGGGTGTGGGTGTGCCCCAGCAGGAGGAAACACATCCCCTCCCCTTTGGACACCTCCCCTTTGGACACCTTCCCTTTTGGACATCTTCCCTTTGGACACCTTCCCTTTGGACATCTCCCCTGAAGGGTCACTGGGGCTCCTGGCTGGCTCTCCTGGGGTCTGCCCCACTCCCTGGTACCCCAGGTGGGGTCTGGGCTGCTTTGGGGGGCAGAGGTTTGGGATTTGCAGGGCTGATGTGTCTCTCTGCCTCTCTGATTTCAGGAAGTGCCCTTCACCTTTCAAAAGGAAGAAAGCAAAGCAAGGTAAGGACGTGTGACAATGTGTGCAGTGACAGAGCCCCTGGGGAGGGGACATTCCTTTCCACACTCATTTTGCACTTAACCTTCCTCAGGAGGAGTTTGAGGCAGAATTTCCTTCAGTCTCAAAGCAAGGAGGGTGATGTGCCACGGGATGTGGGGAGGGAAGGGACTTCAGCAGCTGTGACCGTGTTCACAGGGTCTGAGGGTGAGGGAAGAGATGGGGATCTGACTCCATGGTTCAGAAGGCTGATTTATTATTTTATTATATATATTGTATTAAAACTATACTAAAAGAATGGAAGAAAGGATTTCATCAGAAGGCTGGCTAAGATTAGAAAAAGAAAGAATGATAACAAAGGTTTGTGTCTCGGACAGAGAGTCCGAGCCAGCTGACTGTGATTGGCCATTAATTAGAAATAACTGCATAAGACTAATTACAGATCTACTTGCTGCATTCCACAGCAGCAGATAATCAATGTTTACATTTTGTTCCTGAGGCCTCTCAGCTTCTCAGGAGGAAAAATCTTAAGGAAAGGATTTTTCAGAAAATACATCTGTGACAAGCAGTGCCTTTAGAACAACCAAATCCCTCCTCAAAACACACCCAGGAGCTCTCCAGCAGGGCAGGGGCTGCAAACCCCTCCTGCAGGAGCTGCAAACATCTGTCTGACAGCCCTGCCACAATCAGGGGCATTCCTCAAGCTGTGTCCTGTGGCCTTTGGACCGTGCTGGGCAGAACATGTTTGCCAGGCAGCAGAGGAAATGACAAAGTTAAAAGTGGCTCTGACTCCTCTGGGAGCCTGACAAGGAACTCTCTGTGCTGGGTCTGTGCCTTCTGCCAAGAACTCTGCCATGCTGGGAAACCCCATTTTCCCCAAAGAAACAAGCCCAGGCTTTCTCCTTGGGCAGCCTCAGGGCTGAGGGAGTCAGAGGAGATGGAAATCTGATTTGTGCCCAGGGGAGAGCCCACCCAGCACTGCTGCTCCCCAAGGTGGAGCAACAAACCGGTCCAAGCTGACCCCTAAACTGGTGTTTCTTTTGCAGGAGCTAATGTGAGGCAGGAGGCGCAGCAGCAGCAGCCTGGCAGCAAGGTAAATGAATTTCCAGAGGGTTTTCCTAAGGGTGGGTTGAGGAGACAGAGCTGCCCTGGGCTGGGGGGACACGGGGCAGAGCCAAGAATCCTCTCCTGCTCTGCATTCTCTAACCTGGGCACACTGCCCATGGCTTTTCCCGCATTTTTTGTCCCCTGCCTGTAGGAATGTGCCCCCTGTTGATGGAGTGACCAAATTATTCTTTGTCTGCTTAAAAAGGCAAAAAGCCCAGAAGTTTCTCTCCCAAATTCAGTACAAAGACACCTCACAGGACCTTTGGGAGTTCACCTCACACCTGGGGCTGAGGACAGAGGCCAAAAGGTTCAAATTGTACCCAGTTATACCCAAATTGGTACAGAGACACCTCACAGGATCTTTGGGACTTCACCTCAACCTGGGGCTGCCCAATTAGAGACCAAGAGATCTAGCCTAGGTAATTCACCAGAAAAGGAAGAGAACAAAGGAAATAATCCCTTTTGTGGGGTGTTTTAGCAGGAGCAAGAACCTCTCACCCCTGGCTTTGTTTTTCTCTGTAAGAGCTTTGTTATTTTGCCTTTTATGAAACCTTTTTCTTTTTCCAACACTGCCTCAAAAGCCATCCTGCTGATTTGATGCTGTTTGGGGTAGCTGGGCTATCTCAGGTGTGATGGATTTCTCCTGTTCATTTCCAAGGAGAAATCTCTTTTCCTTATGAAGGAGGTGTCCTAATTTAAAAAAGAAGTGAGTTTTTTGGACAGAATTTTTTCCTACAGTCTGGGACTCTTGCTTTCAGCTTAAACCAAAGTTCAAGTCCATAACAGGCTGTAGCTTGGGTTAAATACCATGCAAACATGAAACCCAATGTAAATCAACCCTATCTAAATACCAATTTAAAACAGAAGATATTGAGTGCCGAAAGTTGAAAGCAGGATTCTTTTTAAATAAATACATTTTTGGACAGAATTTTTTTTTCTGGCATCGCACCAGCATCAAACCACGACAGGAGATAAGCCAAATTTTTTTAATATTTGGTATGCTGAAATTATTCTTTGTAAGTCTCAGATCAATTTGGGGAAAACTTACCTGGTTTTATCCTTTTGTGCCCAGGCTGTCCCATCAGCAGTGCCCACGTATGAGGATGTCCCAGACGTGCCCGTGTATGCCACGGTGAGCAGGAGGGGAGTCCAGCAGGAGGAGAGCATCCACTACGCTGACATCCAGGTGTTGTGCAGGTCCCAGCAGCGCTCAGCCGCCCAGGTGAGGAGCCTGCAGCAGCACCAGCCCACCGAGTACGCCACCCTCAACTTCCCCAGGGCCAGGCTCAAGTACGACAGCAAAAACGGGACCTTGGTCTGAGAGAAACCAGGGCCTCGTCCTGCTCCTCCAGCAGGGAAAGGAGCTCAAACCGTGGCCTCATCCTCCAGCAGGGAAAGGAGCTCAAACCATGGACTCATCCTCCAGCAGGGAAAGGAGCTCAAACCGTGGACTCATCCTCCAGCAGGGAAAGGAGCTCAAACCATGGCCTCATTGTCCAGCAGGGAAAGGAGCTCACCTTATGGCCTTGTCCTCCAGTAGGAAAAGGAGCTCACCCCATGGACTCCTCCTTCAGCAGGAAAAGGAGCTCACCTCATGGCCTTGTCTTCCATCAAAAAAAGGAGCTCACCCCGTGGCCTCATCCTCCTCCTCCAGCAGGAGAAGGAGCTCATCCCATGGCCTTGTCTTCCAGCAGGAGAAGGAGCTCAGCCCATGGCCTTGTCCTGCTCCTCCAGCAGTGAGAGGAGCTCACCTCATGGCCTTGTCTTCCAGCAGGGAAAGGAGCTCATCCCATGGCCTTGTCCTGCTCCTCCTGAATTCAGGAATTCAGCACTAAAGGGAGGTTCTGGCGCTGCCTTTGAGGATTCAGCACTAAAGGGAGGTTCTGGCGAGGGTTTTGTGTCAGTGTTAAAGCTCTGAGCCTGCAGAGCGACTCGTGGCTGGTGCTGTGAGGAGAGGAGACCTTCAGCAGGATCTGCAGCCCCTGGAGGTACAGCCAGGCCCTGGTGCATCCCCCTGCCCTCAAATCAGTGCTGAACAGCCACGCCTGGTGCCTGGCAGCCAGAAATGCAGAATTAGGAGGGTACAGAAGGATTTCTGTCACTGCTGGGCTGCTCAGAGGTACATCCTCTGTGCAAACAAGTGAGGAGTGAGCTCCTGGCTCGGGCTGGAAGTGAAACAAGGGAAAATTGGCAGTTTAGCTGCAGATCAGTGCCTATTTTTAGGGCAGTTCTCTGAGTCCAGCAGCTGCCTGGGGAACTGGGAATGAACCCTGGGCAGCCTCAGAGAAGACTTTGGACTTTGCCTCCACGTTTCCCTCATTTTGTGCTGTCAGCCCTGGTTGTAAACCCCAGTGACACCGAGCACACACCGTGTGGGGCTGTCAGCTCCACCTCTGTTTGTGGATTGGAAATAGTGTCAATAATTCAGCGTAGCAATGGTCCAAACTGGGCAGCACTGGCACCAGGGCTCCCCATACCCCTTCTGCAGGCACTAAAGCAAGGCTGGCACGTTCTGCTCCTCAGTCAGAGCTGCAGAGCAGATTCTGGGGCAGCCCCAGATGCTCACAGCGTTTAGAGATGGAGATTTTATTATTAACACACAGAACTTTGCAGGGATGGTTCCTTTTATAACCACAAACAACTTTGCAGGGTTGGTTCCTTTCATAAACACACACAACTTTTAATTTTACGACTCAGCTGGGTGGGAAAAGCACGAAGGAGTTCCTGCTCATGGTGAAAAATAAAGCTGCTCCAGGCTGTGTTTGCCAAGGTGGGAGTGTTTGAGGACCAATATTCACATTTTTTCTACGTGTTTTAATGAGTGCCCGAGCCCCTGGAATGGTTCTTTATCTGCCATTTCCTGAGGAGCTGCGGCTTCCACACCACCCTTGGGCTGTTCCTGGAAGTGCAGGACAATTCTATGCCCATCCTAAGACAATTCCATGTTCATCTGGAGACAATTCCATGCTCATCTTTGTCACTATAGGACACAAAACAACATCAGCACACACAGCTGCTCTCAAGGTGAAGAAAAGGGAAGTTTATTTTCTGACTCCAGCATTTACAGTTTTCTAAAAGTGACAGTGACTGTGTCACCTCTCCAATGACACTGGACAAACCAACAGCCCATCCAATTTCTCTTCTTCAATAAAAGAATGCAAAACAATGAGTTATTTACAGAAAGCGTGTGAGAAAATCTGCCACAAGAATGTAAACATCAGAAGGCTTAGAGAAACTTAAAAAATCAAAGTGACACATCCTGGAGACAATTTCCATGCTCATCCTACAGACAATTTCCATGCTCATCCTACAGACAGTTCCACACTCCCATTCCGGTGACTTTTCCCAGGTTTTCCATGGGGAATTGTGGAAGCTTCATGTTCTGCAATACAGATTTTCCTGAAGGACTCGGTTTTGCACTGAACATTAAAATCTGCCCGCGGCCGCCGTGTGTGCCCAGCGGGTGTTGATGGGCCATTAAAGATGCAATGTTCAGTTTTGAGTGAGAATTCCGCTCTTTGGGGGAGGCTTTGCGGGGCTGGGGGGACACACAGGGTCCCGTTCCCGGGGGCGGTGCGGGGCTGGGCAGGGGCATCCCCGAGCTGGCTCTGATCCCATCCCCACCCCGATCCCGATCCCGGCCCCCCGATCCCGATCTCGATCCCGGGGCGGAGCCAGCGCCATCCCGCCCCATCCCGCCCCCGTTCCCGCGGCAACCGGAGACGCGCCGGGAGCAGGTAGGGCCGGGAGTGCGGGTCCCGGTACCACCGCATCCCATGGCATCCCAGCCCACCGCATCCCATCCCATCCTGTTCCATTTCATCTCTCCCCATTCCCCCTCACCTCACCCCATCCCATCCCATTTGATCAATCCCATCCCATCCCATCAATCCCACCAATCCCATCCCATCCCATCCCATCCCATCCCATCCCATCCCATCCCATCCCATCCCACCCCATCCCACCCCATCCCATCCCATCCCATCCCATCCCATCAATCCCACCAATCCCATCCCATCCCATCCCATCCCACCCCATCCCATCCCATCCCATCCCATCCCATCCCATCCCATCCCATCCCATCCCACCTCATCCCATCCCATCCATCCCATCCCACCTCATCCCATCCCATCCCATCCATCCCATCCCATCCCATCCCATCCCATCCCATCCATCCCATCCCATCCCATCAATGCCTCCCACCCCATCCCAAATCCCTGATGGATTTGCTTTTCCCCTCAGGAGTGCTGGGACCCTCCCCTGGCACTGAGGTGACATCCAGCATGGGGACTCTGATGGGCACAGGGCCCTGTCACCATCCACAGCCTCCTGCACCCTCTGTGAGTTCCCAGCAGCCTTTTTGGTGCCCTTTCTGTTCCTTTTGGTGCCCTTTCTGTTCTTTTTGGTGCCCTTTCTGTCTCTTTTTGCTGTATTTTCTGTCCCTTTGGTGCCATTTCTATCCTTTTTGGTGGCCTTTCTGTTCCTTTTGGTGTCCTTCTGTCCCTTTGGTGCCCTTTCTGTGCCTTTGGTGCCCTTTCTGTCCCTTTGGTGCCCTTTCTGTCCCTTTTTGGTGCTTCAGGAGGATGTGGGATCAGTGACACGAGTGCAGCCATGCCTTTGGGCAGCTCTTTGGGTTCTTGCTGCAGTCACAGCCCCACAAACCCCACGGGTGAATTCCTGACCCAGGAATTTCTCACCCAGGAATGGGGTTGGATCGTTTATGTCGGATCATCTCTGGGTAATGAACAAGTCAGCCCCGCGGGTCTCAGGAAATTATTTTTGCTACCAGAGAGAGAAAAGCGATGTATGAGACTGTAAATATTCCTGACCCAGGGATTCCTCTTTTGTTTTCACCCCCCAAACCCCGATTTAGTGACCAGAAGGGTGCAAGGACAAGGGCTGGGGTCATGCTGGAAGTGGCCAGGAGATGGCAATGCCCCCGAGTGCCACCAAGCCTGGGCTGGGAGGTCACTCACCCCAGGGGCAGCTGCTGGGGCATCCTTTGGGTGTCACCCCAATGGGTTTGGTGTCACTGGGCAGAGAATTCCCTTGGGAAAATTCAGGGAGTATTCTGAATTTCCTGTTAGTGAGAGGCTCCTTGCAAAAGCAGCACTGAGAGGCAGCTCTTGTGTGTAACTGACAGCAAAACACAGCCCTGCCAGCAGCCCTGGAAACTTGGGAGTCAAGCACAAAGGGAGAAGTGGAATTTAATTTTTAAAAGTTATTTTTAGCCCCCACATCCACCCCAGCCCCATTTGTGTCCCCACAATGGGCAGGAGAATGGCTCAGCAGGTCCAGCCTGGTTTCCATTCCCTGGCATTCAGGTACAGATTAGAAACTGTAAGAATACAACGAGAAACTCCTGCAGAAAGAAATCTTTGATGAGAAAACCTCTGAGCAGGGCTGTGCCCGAGCCTGGCAGGGAAAATGAGAACATTTGGAACATTTTTGCCTTTGCTGGGGCAGAAGGGGGCTCTGCAGGAGGGAGATGGGAGGAAAGGGAGCCCCTGCATCCCAGATCCTCTTGGTCGACCCAAAAATCTCAAAATCCTTCCTTGTTATATTACAAATCCCCTATAAATGTGTGTTTGCCATGTAAAAAACAGGTGGTAAATACATATAATGCAATAAATAGAAATAATTTATAATTTAATAATGTACATATATAATATACCATATATAATATACAATATATACCATATATAATATACAACATATAATATATAATATACAACATATAACATATAATATATAATATATAATACCTACTATATAATATATAGTAATATATAATATACAATATATAATTATATAATTTTTTATATATATATATAATGTAATAATTTATTAGTCAAAAGGAGCATTTTAAACTCCACACTGGAAGCTCTGAGTGTGTTTTGTTGGTTTTTCCTCCAAAATTAGGTCACTTTTTGTCTCATGAGGCAACCACTTCATTTTCTCACAAAATTTTATTGGAATTGCACAGACATAAGCTACTCAATTGCATTAAAAAAAGAGGTTAAATATTTATTTAATGGCATTTTGAAGCTCAAAAGTGAACGGGATCAAGGCTCCAAGCCCCCAGCAGCCCCAGCTTACGAGGCTTTGTGCAAAGCCTGGCTGTAATCTGTTGTTTTGCTGAACAGATGTGGCATTAGAACCGATGAAAACATCAAAATCTCCACTCCCGGGGAATTATGAAAAGCAGGGAGAGCAAAATGAGTAATTTAGAGCGGGAGGAGAGGGAACCGCCTCCTTTTGGGCTGGGTATACAGGGAACCGACCTGTTGCTTCTCTTTCTGTATTTTAGCTGTGTTGGGCTAAAATTGTGAAATTGTGCCATTGATTTTTCCTCGGGATGCATCAACACTTAGGCAGGGTGAAAAAAAAAAAATTAAAAAGTTTGTTTTTAAGCGCGTTTCACACCTAGAAATCCTGGCAGGACATTTTGGGAGCGGAGGGCAGCGGGTCAGGGCTGGCAGAGCCCCTGCCCGGGGGTTTCACCCATTCCGCTTTCATTTTCCCATTTTTCCTTCCCGTGGCTCTTCCTGAAAGGTGACACCGACTCCGAGAGGCAGCGTGGGGACACTCGATACCCATTTCTGTCGTGGGAGCACTTAGTGGTGTACAGAGCGAGCTGGGGGTTGTGCTTATTGTTTGGACGTTTTCTCTCGCGTTTGGGGTTGGTTTTTTGGGTTTTTTTTTTTTTTTGTTTTATTTTTTTGCGGTTTTGTTTTGTTTTGTTTTGTTTTTGGGTTTTTTGTTTTTGTTTTTTGCATGTTTTTGTTTGCTTTGGGTTTTTTTTTTTTGTTTCTTGGGTTTATTTTGTTTTGGGTTTTTTTGGGGGGGTTGTTTGGTTGGTTTTTGGGGTTTTTTTGTTTGTTTGTTTTTTTGGGTGTTTTTTCTTTGTTTTTTGGGGAGACTTTTTGGGGGTTTTTTTTTGGGGGGGGGTTGTTTTTTGGTTTTTTTTTTTTCCATTGAAAAACGAAGTGTTCAAACCTGCGAACCTCCCAGCCGTCGTGGCCTGCCTTGCGGCTTCCTGTGGCTGCAGAACGATCTCCTCTCAGCGCTCCGCTCCCCGTGCAGGGCATCACCTCCCTCCGTCCCTCCTTCCTCCTCTTCCTCCTCCTCTCTCCCTCCGTCCCTCCTTCCTCCTCTTCCTCCTCCTCTCTCCTCCCGCTCCCTGCGCATGGCGCGTTTGAAAACCCCATTTCCCCGGCGCGTTCGGGGATAGTTCCGCGCTCTGTTTTCCCCCTTTCGGCTGGAAATGGCTTTCAGATGTTTTCCCCCCGCGCCCGCATCTCGCAAAGCCGCGGCGTCGCCGTGACAACCGAGTGACATCTCCGCCGCCTCCTCCCCCCGAGCATGCCCACAGCGGCTCCGCTCGGCCCGGCCCGCACGGATGGGACCATGAGAGCCCTTCCCCGCCGCCTCCCGGCCTTTGTGCTCGGGAGGAAGAGGAGGGAGAGCAGCGAGAGGCGGCGCCGCGGCCCCTGAGCCCCCCGGGACCATGCTGGCCTGCCTGGCCCGGGGCAGCGTGCTGGACATCCTGCAGGAGGGATTCAGCGAGGTAAAGCCGCGGCCCCCGGCTCCCTCGGGAGGAAGGCACGGCGGGTTAGTGCGGAATTGGGAGGCAGAAATGGGGGGAAACAGCGAGATTTATCAGCGGGGAGCGGGAGTTGGTGAGGAGTTTGTGGCTGGTTCTACAGGAGGGGTTGGAGCTCTTCTCGACGCTCTGCTGCTGTCCCGGGAAATTACAGAAACTCTGGGGTTACAGTAAATTGTACAAACTCTGGGATCTCGGTAAATAACACAAACTGTGGGGTTACAGTAAATAACACAAACTGTAGGGTCCCGGGAAATAACACAGACTGTGGGGTCCGGGAAACAACACAAACTGTGGGGTCCCGATAAATTGTACAAACTGTGGGGTCCTGGAATAACACAAACTGTGGAGTCCGGGAAATAACATAAACTGTGGGGTCCAGGAAATAACACAAACTGTGGGGTTACGGTAAATAACACAAACTGTGGGATCCCCGTAAATAATGCAAACTGTGAGGTCCCAGGAAATAACACAAACTGTGGGGTCCTGGTAAATAACACAGACTGTAGGGTCCCAATAAATTGTACAAACTGTGGGGTCCTGGAATAACACAAACTGGGGGGTCCCGGTAAATAACACAAACTGTGGGGTCCCAGGAAATTGTACAAACTGTGGGGTCCCGGTAAATAATACAAACTGTGGGGTCCCAGGAAATAACAGAAACTGTGGGGTCCCAGGAAATAACACAGACTGTAGGGTCCCAATAAATTGTACAAACTGTGGGGTCCTGGAATAACACAAACTGTGGGGTCTCGGTAAATAACACAAACTGGGGGGCCCCGGTGAATAACAGAAACTGGGGGGTCCTGGTAAACATCACAAACTGGGGGGTCCTGGTAAATTTTACAAACTGTGGGGTCCCAGTAAATAACACAAACTGTGGGGCAGCGTTTGTTGTGTAAAATCGACTCCTCTGCTGAGGGATGTGTGCTGGGAGATGGAAATCTGATTTATGGACTCACATTGCTTGGGAGAGGCAGCCAAAGAGCTGCTTTGGGGTTTTGCCCCCCATCTTTTTCTGTAAAATGAATCCTCGGGGGACTGAAATGGAACTTGGTGGGGAAAATGTAATTTTTAAAGTGTTTTTATTCACCTATTCTGCTAGGAGAGTAATGAATTGTAGAATAAGGACATGCACAAGAAACTGCAGAGGTGGGGATCCCATGGCTGTGGGGGGACAGCAGTGGGACCTCCCTCTTTGGGGGGCACAAAAATGAGTTTTGTTGGATATTTATGGATATTTATAATCCCCGGGCAGCCCATTCTGGGGCTGAAAAGGAAGAAAAACTGAGTGGGGATTTGCTGGAAGCCCAGAGCTGCTGCTATTTTATCTCTCACTTGTGGGGGGTTTTTATCCTTTCTTAAAGCGCAGAACTGAATCCTGTTTAGTGTTGGGTGACTCCTCAGCCGTGCCGTGCCTGTTATGCACAAAACATGAAAAATGAACCCTGGACATCCCTGCTGGGCTTCCCGAATCTGGGAAAACCAAACTGGGGGTGAAACCTGAGCCTGGCCCGGCTCCTGGGGCTGGAATGGCTCCGTTCCTCCTCCTCCTCCTCCTCCTCACGGTGTCAGCTCATTTTTAGCCAGCCAAGGTCTGGGTTTAGATCGAGCTTGTACTTCCTGTGCTCGGGGCAACACATCCTCCTCAGGCACAATTAGTGACTTATTTATTAATAATTTAATCAATGATGGGAGTGAACCCCAGCGATGCTCAGTGCCTGGCCCTGGCTGGTTTTACCCTCAGCTGTGGAAGAAACTTCCCTCTGCCACCAGAAAAAACAGATTATCGGGATCTCTGCCTCCTCACACGCCCCAACAAAAGTAAAACTGAAATGGGTTTGGCAAGGGGAGGACCTGGGATTTGCCAAGGCTCTGGGAATGAGAGAGGAGCTCCCACTCCATTCTTGCTGTGATCACCAGCTCTGAGTCCTGCCCGTCTCCGTTGGCCTGTTGGGTGTTTATTTACACAGAAATTAACGTGGAATTGTGTCCCCATGCCCGGTGCTGTTTACATTAAAATTAACGTGGAATTGTGTCCCCATGCCGGGTGTTATTTACATTTACATTAACGTGGAATTGTGTCCCCATGCTTGGTGCTATTTACACAGAAATTAACGTGGAATTGTGTCCCCATGCTGGTGCTGTTTACATTTACATTAACGTGGAATTGTGTCCCCATGCTTGGTGTTATTTACACAGAAATTAACGTGGAATTGTGTCCCCATGCTGGTGCTGTTTACATTGACATTAACGTGGAATTGTGTCCCCATGCCGCGTGTTATTTACATTTACATTAACGTGGAATTGTGTCCCGATCCCGGGTGCTGACCAGACCCAGCACAGCCAAGAGCCTCGGGGAGGTTCCTTTGTCCCTTTTTCTCCTTTTCCCCCTCCCTTTCCATCCCCTGTGACCGAGGGCACCTCAGCAGCCCAATTATCCCTAATTAGTGCTGGAGCAGCATTGTCCTTCTGCACTGCTGCTTTCTCCACCATGTGAGGAATCCCATGCTGCTCCAGGCTCCCTGAAATTGCTGAATTGTCACTTCAGGCCCGTTTATTTCCCTTTTTCCCCTTCCCTTTCAGAGCCAGGGCCCTGGTGGCCGCTGTCACCTGCAGACATCTGAGGGCAGGATGGTTTTGTTTGATGTTGAGATGCAGCAAAGTCCCCCCCGTGGGCATTAAAGCCCCTCATTAATGGCTTGCCCTGCCTTGAAGGTGTTTCCCTGCTGTTTGTGGGGATTTCTGCGGCTCCCAGGCCGATAAATAATTCAATCCCACAGCTGGATGGGGCCCTGGGGATGTGTGGCTGCTAAAAGCAGGAGTTTATAATGAAAGGGAACCACAGAGAGGGGGCTCATCTGCTCTGACCGTGTCCATGTGGCCCCAGCCTGTTCCCTTTCCTCGGGGAAATGCAGTTTATTTATGTGCTGACACTTCTGCCGGCTCTTGCAAACAGATGGGGCACAGAGAAATGTGGCACAAGTGAGCTCCAGGCTGCATTTGAACGACACCACACCTTGTCTTTTTCGAGCTGGAGGATCATTTCCTGTGGCAAACTTCATTATGTGGCTGCCCGTGTGCAGTGAGTCATTTAAAATAACTATTTTCTTCCCCCCCTCCCCGAGATTATGCTGAACAAACAGTCCATTCCAGAGAGGCCAGGGAGGCTGGCAGGGGTTGTGGGGCAAGCAGGGCAGGGTGAAATGCAGGGTTGGGGGAAATCTCCCCCATTTCTGGGCTGCAGGGAGCTGCAGGGCTGTTCTGCCCCTCACCAGCTGTTCCACGGGGTATTTCCCGTGGTTCTCAGCCCAGTGGGTGATTCCTGCATTTCCCAGCCCCTCTTGCCTGGGTGGAGGTGCCATCCTGCCTGTGAGCTGTCACTCCTCACCCTGGGCAATGCTCTGGGGGTGATTTGGGTTCGTTTCTCTGTTTGGAGTCATTTTCTGGGGTGTGAGCCCTCTGCTCCCCTCGAGACAAGGTCATGATCTGTGATTCCTCGCCCTGGGGGTGATTTGGGTTCGTTTCTCTGTTTGGGATCATTTTCTGGGGTGTGACCCCTCTGTTTCCCTCGGGGCAAGGTCCTGATCTGTGACTCCTTGTCCTGGGCAATGCCATGAGGTGATCTGGGTTCGTTTCTCTGTTTGGGGTGATTTTCTGGCTCTGTTCCTCTCGGGACAGGGTCCTGATCTGTGACTCCTTGTCCTGGGCAATGCCATGGGGTGATTTTGGTTCATTTCTCAATTTGGGGTAATTTTCTGTCTCGGCTGCCCTCGGGGCAAGGTCCTGATCTGTGACTCCTCACCCTGGGGGTGATTTGGGTTCGTTTCTCCGTTTGGAATCATTTTCTGGGGTGTGACCCCTCTGCTGCCCTCGGGGCACGGTCCTGATCTGTCACCAAGAGTTCTCAGCTGGGTGATGTCAGCTCAAGGAGCTGGCACTCACCCTCTCCTGCCCCGGCGCTATTTATAGGATTAATAGGATTCACCATGGAGAGCTGGTTTGACTTCTGGCTCCCTCATCCTGCTCAGCCCCAGGGCTCCTTCAGGGGCACCGAATCCCACCCCAAGCTCCGGAGGTGCTGGTTCATCACCCCAGCTCTGCTCTGGGGTGAGCCTGGCAGCGTCTCACACCTTCCCCAGCCCGTAAAGCCTGGGGGAGGCAGCAGGGGCTGAGCCTTTGCAGGGTGTCTGGGCTGCCCTGCAACCCCTGCAGGGCTCCAGCACAGACAGAAAACACATTTACCCCCAGATGTGCTCCGTTATCAGTTTTCCCCCATACCCTGGTGCCTGGCCAGCAGTGGGACTCCTCAGCAAGATTTTGCTGCTCTATAGGATTAGGGTGGAGCAGTTGGGATCAATCCCTGCCTTGGTGGCTAAGCCAGGCTGTCCCTTGGCAGGCTGTCCTCCCAGAGCATTTGCACAGGAGCACTCCCACATTTCTGCTTTTCAAACCATTTTTTCCAGGAACGGGAAGATTATTGCAGCTGCTTTATGGGTGGAATGAGGAAAAAGGGGATGGCACATGGAGACATGGCAGAGGGAATGCAAAATTCTGTGTCCTGAATGTGCCTTTGGGGCTCTCACTCTGGGTTAGGGAGCCTCTCTGGGTGTCCTTCCAATCTGCAAAGTTTCTGCTTGCAGATTTTGGAGTCCTGAGGAGCTGAGGGTCCCCTCAGAGCTGCCTGGGGATGAGGATGGTGCTGAAGGAGGAACAATGCTCCTTAATGCTCCTTTCCCCCCCAGAGCAGCAGGGGATGTGTCAGTGCTTGGAACTGACAGCTCAGGGTGAATCATGTGCTCCAAAGTCCTCTGTGCACTCAAAGCTCAGCTCTTTCCCAGTTTTTTTGCCTTTATTTTTTGCCTGTAGCTGGCACAGAAGCTCTGCCTGGGTGGGAAAAGGGCCTCAGGTACCTGCTGAGCATCATGTGAGAGGTGCTGCTCCCTCAGGGTCTTATATTTGCATTATTAAGCCCTTTCACTCAAAATTAAACTCAAAATTAAGCTCAGAATTAATGAAATGCCAGGATTTAGGCACAGGTGGGAATGACTTCATCCTGGGTGGCTCTGGAATGGGCCATGGCAGCTTTTGGCTTTACAAGAGGTGAAAATCAAAGGGGCTGAAATAATTTAGGGAGTTTGGATGGAACTTGTTCTTGCTGCTTACACTTAAGCTCCTCCTGTTAATGGGTAAAGAAAGGAGTGAGGGAAAGGTGGAAAACTCTGCAGTCAGAAATTCCATGTCCTGCTGGAGGGCTGGGCACTCTGGGAATCAACACCTGCTTTAAATTATTATGAGTTTTATGAAGGAGAACTGCTGTGGGTGCTGTTGGTCATTCTGGCCTCACTGTGGTCATGACTGGGTGGTTTTCACTGTTGGATGCATCTGAACACATTAAAAAACCTGAATCACGTTCAAACGTCAATTTTGAGAGGGGAAAACAAATCTTTTTCTGCCTTTGAGAGCAGAGGGAATAATTTTCTTTGCTTGGGAGCTTGTGCTTTCTGCTTCCACAAAGGCCTCCTTGAAAAGCAACAAAAAATTAATCAGCAAACTGGAGGAAGGCTGGGTGGAAAATTACAGTCCCCATCTAATTAAGGTAATGTCAGAAAGCTTAGAAATCATTCAGGGCCTCAACCTGATGCAATTAGGCTGCTGCAGACCTTTGGCTCAGGGCTCTGGGGGCAGGAACAGGGAATTCTTTTCATCCTGGGCTCTTCCTGCTGCCCTCAGCATCCCTGGGGCTTGGGCAGTGGCCACAAGTGTGCCACAGAGGGAAATGGGTGTGAAGAGCCCCAAAAACCTCATCCTAGAGCATGACTGAGCCCCAAAAATCTCATTCTAGCAGGATAATCCCCTAAATCAAACAGTGAGGATGGATTCCAGCTCATTAAAGCAGTGCACAAAGGGAAATGGGTGTAAAGAACCTCAAAAATCTCATCCTAACAGGATGGTTTCCTAAATCAAACAGGAATGATGGATTCCAGCTGATCAAAGCAGTGCACAAAGGGAAATCAGTATAAAGAACCCCAAAAATCTCATCCTAGAGGATTGAGCACCAAAACTCTCATCCTAGCAGGATGATTCTCTAAATCCGGTGATAAGGATGGATTCCATCTCATCAAATCAATGCAGAGAAGGGATCTGGTTCCAGAACAGAAGGAAACAGGGTCACTGGATCTACTGGAAGATAGCAGTGAGCAGGGCAGGCCCTCCTTGCTAGAAAAATGATTTTGTCCATTTGTTCAGCACCAAAAAGTCCATTGTTTTAATCCCAGAGAGGTAAAAATTAACCTCATATATCCCAACCTGTAATTTGCCCCTGGAACTCTGTTGGGATGTCCTGTAGTCCCCAAGACCTGGGTTTAAAAACCTCCTGCCCTGCAAAGTGTTCCAGAGTAAGACAAAAACACCAAAAAAGCTCCAGCTCCCTTCAGGTACAGCTGCTGCTCTTCCCCATGGCAAGTACAGGTAAAAGGGGCTTTTTTTGGAACACAAAGCTGTGTTAATGTAAGCAGGATTAAGCTTAGCTCCACCATAATCCTGAATAATGTGTGTTCTGTGGAGCACACCCCACACCAGGCTGGTTTTCCTCTGAAAAATTCTGGGTTTGGAAGAAATGTTGGTGAGAAGCTGAGTAGTGAAGGATTTTGGGCCCTCCAGCTTCAAAGGTTGCCCTTGGGGTTTCTGCTGAGCAGCTCGGGGGCTTTGTCCCTTCATCCTACGTGCATTTCACAGCACTTGGCCTTTTTTAGGTCACTTAACTTTTATTTCTGATAAATTTCCTTGGGAGGCTCAGTCACATGCCCCCCTCAGCTGCCAGCACTGACAGCTCCCTCTCTGGATTTCTGAGTTCTGCAGCAATCCAGGGCTCTTGCTGAAGTCCCTCAGCCTGCCAGGATTTTGGGTACAAACTTAGGAAATGCTCTTCATCCAACTGTCTGAACGTCTGCAGGAAAATCTGATGTTTAATGGAAAAAACCCAAAACCAACCAAGGGAGTCTGTAAATGAGGTGTAAGTCTGCAGAATTACAGCAGCCATGGGAGTGAAACGACTCTGTCCTGGTGCCATCCCAATTCCATTGCCTCAGAAGCCTCCTTTTAATGCTCATTGTTTAAAATGGAACTGCTCTGGGATTTAGGGATGGCTTTTTTATATTTTACTAGTAATAACAGTGACAACCTCCTCCTTCTTTTAAGAGACTAAAATCTTGCCAAAAATTCTTTTTTTGTGAATGCACGAGGAATGTTCTGAGAGGAGGAGCAGAAAACAAACTGCTTGGTGAAAGGGATTTTCCTCTAAATGAGGCAGAGGTGGAAGAGCCACAGAGACTCCTCCAAAAAATGCAGATTTTCTGCAAGCTGGGAGGAGCTGTGTCCTTGGGGAATCAGTGCCAGTCCCTAAAACGATTAGAAAAATACAAAATAAAGACTTGTGAGGTGTAGGAATGTCGGGGGTGGGACGGTGGGGACGGACAGAGAGGAGAGATCTCTGAAGCCAGGTCATGGAACTTTGGGTTTATTGCAAAGGGCCAAGTGCAGGGCCCTGCTGGGAGCTGCCAGCCACAGCTCAGAGCAGGCCCAAAGAGGGAAAGAGAGTGGTAAAGAGAGATGAGGGAGTAAAAGAGAGGATCAGAGGGCAAGGTTCCCATTATGATACAATAAATCTTCTTCTGGTCTTGGAATTTGGGGTTTATTGCAAAGGGCCAAGTGCAGGGCCCTGCTCTGCAGGAATGAGAGAAAAGAGAGGTAGAGAGGATAAGAGAGTAAGAGGCTAAGAGAGCGAGTTTCCCATTACAACACCACAAATCTTCTTCTGTGTTGAATATTCTGATTCTCACTAACCAATCTAGTCCAAGATACAAATCCTACAGCATTTCCATGCAGCCTATAAGAATCATTCCATCACCATCCTGTGTTACATTTTAAACGAGCTCTTTCCTCGCCAAGCCTTGGAAGCAAGGCCAGGCCTGCAGCCTGCTCAGAGCCCCAGAGCCTCTGTGTCCCCTTCATCCAGGGCTCTGAAAACCACCTGCTTGCCATGATCTCTCATTTGTTTGTGTACAGCTTTATATTTAACCTTGTAAGGAGAGTTAAACCACATTACATCGCCACACTGTGTCACATTTTAAACCCTAAAAACTCCTCTTTGGGCCCCTTCTGCCAAGCTGTGGGGTCTGCCCTGACCCTTGGGTCTGTCTGCAAGCAGAGGGTGTTGTTCCATCAAAAGGGGATCACCTTCAGCAGCCACACCATTGTTTTCCAGTTGTTCGGTAACTGAGGGATCTCAAAGCTTGCTTTCATTTCAATCTCACTTACAGTTTCTATATTCTTTTTGCCAAGCAATCATATTTATAAATATTTCCTGTTTCATCTGCCCCAGCAAAGATGGATCAGATCTGACATTTCTGCTCCCTTTTGTGCCAGAGCCCCCAGGGCAGCCCCTTGGAGCCCCCAGGCCGTGCTGAGTGAGCAGAGCTGCCTCCCACAGCTCCAGGCGCCTTCCTGAGCCAGCCACCAGTGATCCGAGCTGGATTTCCTCTCTCAGGATCGTTCAGAGCCGGGCTGTGACCAGACTGTGACTTTGATGGGCTCTAAAAGCGTCAGCCCTGCTGAGATCATATGGGATGGGGGCTTAAAAGCTGCTGCATGGGCACAATCATGGGGAGCTTAGTGAAAAGGGAGCTAATCCCATCAGTGGATCCGTTTGTTCACCCTCCGTGTGCCACTGCTCCCTGCCCAGGGGATGGCAGCCTCTGCGGCAGCCCTGCAAGGGTTACAGGGAGGGCTGCAAAGGGAAAGGGCGCGGGCATCTGCTCGTGGCCTCGGGGTCATTTGTGCCACATGGGTCCTCAGAGTAACCAGGAACCTGAGTCTGGGTTTTCCTGGTCTGAGTTTGAGCTTTTCTGGTCTGAATTTGTGTTTCCCTTGTCCAAATTTGAGTTTTCTCGGTCTCTCAAACTGACCAGAACCTGAGTTTGAGTTTCCCTGGTCTGAGTTTGAGTTTCCCTGGTCTGAGTTTGAGTTTTCCTGGTGTGAATTTGAGCTTTCCTGGTCTGAATCTGAGTTTCCTTGGTCTCGCAGACTGACCAGAACCTGAATTTGACTTTCCCTGGTCTGAATTTGTGTTTCCCTGCTCTGAGGTTGAATTTCCTTGGTCAGAGTTTGAGTTTCCCTGGTCTCTCAGACTGACCAGGACCTAAGTTTGAGTTTCCCTGCTCTGAGTTTGAGTTTCCCTGCTCTGAGTTTGAGTTTCCCTGCTCTGAATTTGAGTTTCCCTGATCTGAGTTTGAGTTTCCCTGCTCTGAGTTTGTGTTTCCCTGCCCTGGGTTTGTTTCCCCGCTCTCTCCCACCCACAGCACCCCTCCTGAGCTGCTGCCCAGCCCCTGTTCCTGGCTCCCAGGCCCCAAGGCAGCTTCCCTGCATGCAGGAATAGAAACTGGGCCACTGGAAATGCTGAGGCAGCTCCCAGGCTGTGGAGGGGCTGTACAGGAGTTCCAAATGAGCCGCGCTGGGAATGGTACAGAATGAGGCTCTTGTCTCTCCAGGAATCCTCCCCTGCTCGTCCTGGAGTTGTTAAATGAGCAGACAATTGTTAAATTATTAAATTGTTAAATAATCAGGGTTCCCTGCCCCTGCACGCTGGGTTCCTGCTCTGGGAGTGAGCAAACCCCCAAAGTGAGGGGATGACAGCGCTGGTGTGGCTCCAATGCAGCTGAAATGCAAAACTCTGTGAGTTCAGCTCCAATTTAGATAAAATACAAAGCTCTGGGGGTCAGCTCCAATACAGATTGTGAGAAATGAACCGCATTTATCTCACAGGTGAAATGCAAAGCTCTGGGGGTCAGCTCCAATGCAGATGGTGAGAAATGAACCGTATTTATCTCACAGACGAAATGCAGAGCTCTGTGGTCAGCTCCAGTGCAGTTGAAATGCAAAGATCTGAGATTTCAGCCCCAGTTTAGATGCAATGCAGAGCTCTGGGCTCAGCTGTGCCCAGCCCAGGACCCCTGTCCTGGTCTCTCCTCGCACGCTGAGCTGCCCCAGCAGGCAGGGCTGGCAGCCAGGCTCTGGGGTGACACCTCTGCTCTGTGCTCCCCGGGGCAGGGGCTGAGAAAACCAGAGAGAAAAGCGAAATCCCTGCCATGCAAACGTTCTGCTTTCTGTTTCAGCAACAGCTGCAGGCCTATGTGGCCTGGGTGAATTCGCAGCTGAAGAAGAAGCCGGGGGTGAGGCCAGTGCAGGACCTGAGGCAGGACCTGCGGGATGGGGTCACCCTTGCCCTGCTCATCGAGATTGTAGGTCAGTGCTGCCATCTGGCCCTGCTTATCCCCCTCAGCTCTGGCTCTGGCCTGCAGGGGCTGCCCTGGCTCTGGCATCTGTCGGGCAGATGTTGCTGGGGGTGGCAGAGCTGGCTGGGAAGGAAAACAATCATAAATCAGATCACAAATGCAGTTCTATTAGAGCCCTTATGGCTCGGAGGCAGTTGGAGCAGATGGGGAAGGCTGGCAGGGGCACTGGGAGCTCCCACAGGGAGTTAGGGGTGGTTTTTGGGAAGAGTGACCTGTGTGCTGATGGCATTGGGCAGGGGGACAGGGAATGGGGCTGCAGTGAGTTCATTGTGCTCACTGCTCCTTCCTGCTCACACCCAGCCCCTGCCCCGGTGGGGGACGGCTCTCCAAACTCCCCCCAGGTGGGTCTGTCCCATTTGGCACCAGCTGAGTCTTTTCCGTGGAGCTCAGTCCATTGGGAAGAGGCAGCTCCAGCGTGGATCCCTCAGGGGGCCACAAATCCTGCCAGAATCCAGCCCCAAAACCTTGTCATCATCCCAACACAGCCCCAAACCCAGTCCCTCCTGGTGCTGGTTCCTGTTGAGCAGCACCACCAGCCCCATGCAGCACCAGCCATGAGACCAGAGCAGTGCCAGCGATGCCCCTGGCAGTGCCCAGTGCTTCAGCTCTCCTCTGATAAAGCTTTTTCTCTCCCTCCAGCTGGTGAGAAGCTGAGTGGCATCGAGCCCAACCCCAGCAGCCAGCAGGAGATGAGGGAAAATGTGGAGAGAGTCTTGCAGTTTGTGGCATCCAGAAAGATCCGCATGCACCAGACGTCAGCTAAAGGTGTGTGGCCCTTGGGGGGATTTCTGCTGCTGAAATTCTGTTTCTGGCTTTGTTTTCTATCTTATGAGTAAATTAATGTGTCAGTTTTCAGTTTGTGGGGGAGTTGGAGGTTTTCCCCCCTCTGGTTTAGTGAAGGTTTTGGGTTGAAAGATGGGGAATGCAGAGAAAAAAACAAAGTGACTTTTTTGCTGCTACTGAGCACTGAGAAGCCCAGGCAGTGGTGTAATGAAAAATACAGGCTTGGAATCTTCCACCAAAAGGACACACAAACCTGCTGGAGTGAAAGGAGACATGGAAAAAATATTTGTGGTTCACTGGAAGCCATGGGCTGGAAACGGAGAGGAGGCACAACACGCAATCACATGTCTGTGGCGTGGCTTAGTCAGGACTTTGAGCAGCTCTGACTGAATTGTTTTGGGAAATCTTGGTCTGGGAGAGTGGCTGATCTTTGCCATGACATCAGTGCTGGAAAACACTCGTGTGATCTCACTGAATGGGATTCATTTACATTTGCAGGGTGCTGCAAACAGCTGATGGCACAGGATGCCACCACTGGAGAAATGCCTTGCTGTTTGCCTTTAGTGCTTTAAAAAAGAGAATTCTGTGCCAAGAAAGTCAGTGGCAATCCTCAGTAACTGCTGTGCTCCTGAGTGAGCACTCAGTAATTACATGTCCAGTAATTAACTGCTGGAAATGGCCACGAAGGGAGGCTCAGGGCTGTGCTGTGGAGGTGGCAGCACTTTCCAGTGCCCTGCACCACCAGGGCTGAGCTGTGGCCCCTAAATGACAGCACTGGTGTGGCTCCAATGCAGCTGAAATGCAGAGCTGTGGGGTCAGCCCCAATGCCACAGATGAAGTTCAAAGCTCTGAGGTCAGCTCCAATGCAGAGGAAATGCAAAGCTCTGGGATCAGCTCCAATGCAGATAAAATGCAAAGCTCTGGAGTCAGCCCCAATGCCATAGATGAAGTGCAGAGCTCTGGGGTCAGCTGTGGCAGCTCAGCCCTCCTGTCCTGCTCCTCCTCCCACCCTGAGCTGCCCCTGCTGCCTTTCCCTATCTCCGTTTCTCCTGCAGCACCCGCAGCTCCGCCAGCTCCCCCGTTAACCACCCAACCATTTGCGTTTCGCAGATATCGTCGAGGGCAACTTGAAATCCACCATGAGGCTGATCCTGGCCTTGGCTGCTCACTTCAAGCCGGGCTCTGGCAGGGCTGGCGGCGCCGGTTTGGGGGGCAGGGGCTGGGCAGCCCCCCCGGGCCGGCCCCGGCCGCGCTCGGCCGCTGCGCTGGCACAGGGGGCGGTGGCCGTGCTGGCCGATGTCCGGCAGGACGTGCAGCACTCCGGCCGGGACCTGCTCCGGCACAGGCACAGGTGAGGCTGCTCTGGGGATCTCTGCTGCTCACAGCTGAGGCAGGGGGGAAGTTTTCCAGGGTGGAAATCCGTTTTGGTTTAGGTGGAGCGTACATCTTTAAGTGTGTGGCTGTGACAGTGGTCACAGGGCTCTTCAGGTGAGGGGAGAGACGAGAATGTTGGCTCTATGTTCAGAATGATTTAGTATTTTATGAGGTATATACTACATTATAACTATACTGAAAAGAATAGAAGGAAAGGTTTTCTCTCAGAAGGCTAGCTAAGGATAGAATAGAAAAGAGTGATAACAAAGGCAGCTGGCTCGGACAGAGAGCGAGATCCAGCTCTGCCGGGACTGGTCACTAAATCCAAACATCCACAAGAGACTAATCACAGATTCACCTGCTGCATTCCACAGCAGCAGATATATTCACCATAACTTCCCAATACCCATCACCTATGTTGGACAGTGAGCTTCTACTCTAAACCAATCCAAAAGTGCCACCATCACAGCAGAAGATGGAGGCCAAGAAGAAGGAGAAAGGCTGGACACGCCCAGATTCCTCCATCTTGGGACCCCGAGTCCCCATTCTAAAACCCCAAAAACCTATTTTTCACTCCGTGACCAACTAACTGTTATTCTAGTTAAACTCTCTTGACTTGTAATTCTCCATATAAGGTTGGTAATTGTTTTTTCCAAGAGCTCAATCAAAGGCACAGGGGTCTGGGGCTCCGTGCCAAGGTCTCTGGGCCCCCCAGGCAGGGGCTGGAGCCTTCCAGGGCAGCCAGAGGGATTCCCTGGGTTCCAACACCTGGGAGCATGCTTTGAGCTGGTTTATTTTCCAGCATCAGTCTCATTACATGATTGTGACAATGGGAAGGTGCCAGCAGCTCATGTCCCTGGCAGCAGACAAAGAACTCAATGTTACAACTTACTTTATAAGTTTTTTGACAAATCACACAAAACAAAAGCACATTGACAGTAGTTCTATCCAACCACTATGAGCACATGTACCTTTGCTTAAACAATGCTTGCTTATTTCAAATACAATACCTGCTTGTGAGCCTTAAAACACAACGCACAGAGCTCCATTATTAAGCTTAGAACTCCCTAATATCTCACTTTAGATAAACTTTTCTGTAGCTTAGGGAGTTATTCTAGCCAAGTGTTAATACACAGACCATTGTTCTATTTGTCCTTACTTTCTGCTTCTCATATAATTTTTCTTCTGACCAATCTCATGGCTGCTGCTTAGCTCCAATCACAGTCCTGCTGTCTCTGAGGCCTTTTGCAGCTTTCCCAAACCCCTCTGATTTTAAGGACTCCCACATAAATATATCTTTGCCACTGCTCCAGATGGCTGCTGAGTCCTGGGGGTGCTGAAAATCCACACACAAATAGGGAATAATGCTGAAAATCCCATTTTCCCCTTGCCAAAGGTGCTGTGGGGGTGACAATAACAATAATAGCAGTGACATTTAGCTGGGAGCCAGGTGCTGGGGCTGTGCAGGGTTTCATTTACACAGCTCAAGGTCATTTCCCATTTGGTACTGGCTCGAGGGAGCACCCATGAAACGGCCTGGAAAGGAGGCTGAGATGGTAACTGTGGTTG
This sequence comes from Ammospiza caudacuta, assembly GCF_027887145.1. Classification (NCBI taxonomy): domain Eukaryota; kingdom Metazoa; phylum Chordata; class Aves; order Passeriformes; family Passerellidae; genus Ammospiza; species Ammospiza caudacuta. The sequence continues at coordinate 7,688,828 of NC_080615.1, forward strand.
AAAAATGAAATGTTAAAGATTTCCCTTGCAAAGGCCTTGGAGTTCTTCAGGAAAGCCAGTCCTTGTGATGTCTCCTTGCATTCCCAGAGCTTCTGGAGTTTTGTAGTCATGGAATTAGGGATGAGTTTAAAACAACGTGGCCTGTTTGCCTGTTTTCGCTTAACACCAAGAAAATGGGCATCCCTGATAGGAAAATTGGCATTTTTCTGGCTCTCTCCTCCCTCCCTTTTTTGGAGAGAAGATTTCCAGCAGCACCCAGGTGAGGCTGCCCTCATTTTGTGCCTGTCACCGCCAGGAGCAGCAGCGTGGACGAGGAGATTGAGAATCCCTGCTGGAGCGTGCGGGCGCTGGTGCAGCAGTACGAGGGGCAGCAGCACGTGCCCCTGGAGCCCCACCCTGCCAGGTGAGCCATTTTACTGCCAAGGTGTCTCCTCTCCAAAATGTCACCCTGCCAGGTGAGCAATTTCATTGCCAAGGTGTCTCCTCTCTGAGATGTCACCCTGTCAGGTGAGGAATTTAGGAATTTTATAAATAAAATGTCTCCGAGATGTCACCCTGTCAGGTGAGGAATTTAGGAATTTTATTGCCAAAATGTCTTCTCTCCAAGATGCCACCCTGCCAGGTGAGGAATTTAGAAATTTTATAGCCAAAATGTCTCCGAGATGTCACCCTGTCAGGTGAGGAATTTAGGAATTTTATAGCAAAATGTCTCCTCTCTGAGATGTTACCCTGTCCGGTGAGCAATTTAGGAATTTTATACCCAAAATGTCTCCTCTCTGAGATGTTACCCTGTCCGGTGAGCAATTTAGGAATTTTATACCCAAAATGTCTCCTCTCTGAGATGTTACCCTGTCCGGTGAGCAATTTAGGAATTTTATACCCAAAATGTCTCCTCTCTGAGATGTCACCTTGCCAGGTGAGCAATTTCATTGCCAAGGTGTCTCCTGTGCCTGACATTGCCTCAAGTGCCTGTTTTCCTCACCAAAATCTGCTCAGTTCTGATGGAAAAGGGCACCCCTGGCTGGTCTGGAGGGTGAAAGCTCAGGAATCAACATAAAGCAGTTTTCTGTGAGAAAATGCAGCCAAAAGGGGCTTTTGAAGGAAAATTGCTGCAGTGAGGGAGCTGATCCAGCATGGAGAGCTCTGTAGTAAAGGGAAGCCGCTCCCTTTCCCCCCAGAGAACCAGAAACCACTCGGAAGAGCCAGAGCTGAGTTACTGAACAACTGCACTCCCTCTGGAAATGGAGCTGTGCTCCAGTTCATCTCATCTGGAGCAGATTCCAGGGCAGGGCTGCTCGTGGGGAGCTGCAGCCCTTTGCCTCAGAGCCTCCCACTGCCCCCGAAAGCCCCAACTCTGATTTTCCGTGTCCTTCCCTGCCGGGGCTGTTCCCCCAGTGCCTCCCTCCCGTTTGTGAGGGAGTGAGGAGCTCATTTGCCAAGGACAGATTGCCACTGACAGCCTCTCAGCAGGCAGGACGTTCCCCCAGTGTTTCTCAGGCCAATTTTACGCTCCACAGCACCATTGGAAGAAATTCCAGGAAGAATTTCTACCTGGAAATTAAGGTTGCTTTGCCCAACAGAGGAGAAAAGCACAAGAGTTTGTGTTTATCCCCCAATTGCGCTGCGTGTCATTGAGGGTGTGTTTATAAATAGACTTTAGGAGGAGCGTGGGGCTCCCGGGGAGGCAGTGCTGGAGCAGTGCCTCCACATGATGTCAGCAGTGTGCTTTGGAGGCCAGCCTGCCAGGGGGGATGTAGAAATCTGCTCTTGGCAGCGGCGTTGCATGGATAATGCCACAGGAGCTTGGCTCTTGAGCAGGGAGCTCAGGAGTGCCACATGCTGCTGCCTGCTCCCATCCCTCCCTTCGAGGGAGATGCAATATTTGATGTATTCTCCTGCCCCATCGGGTAGCTGCTGTTCCCTTATATTTTAATTTTTTAATTCTTTTTTTTTCTTTTATTATTATTATTTTTATTCTTTTATTATTATTATTATTATTCTTTTATTATTTATTTTTATTATTTTTATTTTTATTATTTTATTATTTTAGTATTATTTATTTTTATTATTTTTATTATTTTATTATTATTACCCTTATTTTCGTGGTAAGCAAAAATTTCTCTGCACATCCTGCGCTTCTATTTTATTTTTCCCCACAATGTCACGGATCCTCTGGTGATATTATTGCTGATAGGGCAGAACACAGCGAGAATCTTTCCAAAATGATCAAAACCTGGGAGAGTTCTTCCCCTGCAGCTGCTGGGGGTGTCTGTGCTGGCACAGTTCTGCACGATGGAAATGAGATGCTTTGAGATGCTTTCCCTTTCCTCGCGGGGAGGAATGGGCTTAGCTCGGTTCGGAGAACAGGCTGGGAGGAACGAGATGCATTTTTTAATGGTGAGAGACGTTACTGAGTGCAGGGACCCCTGCTCCTGCCAGCTGAGGTGTCCCAGGGCAGCATCCCCGGCTCTGAGCCCTCCCGATTCCCAGGGAGGGCAGCGCAGGCTGCCGAAATGATTCATGGAGAAATCTGCCCAAAATCAGCTGATTCCCAGGCTGCCGAGCCCCTCACCCATCCCTCTCCGTTTCCCCTCCCCTTCCAGCAGCATTCCCTCCCCCACCCCCGAGCCAGGCATCTCGGAGAAAGGCTGTGCCTGCACAGCCCGTGTGACAGCAGCAGGGACGGGGACAGGGACAGCGACAGCGACAGGGAGCCGTGCCTGGGCTGGGAGAGCCTGGGCACAGCCTGCATCCCCTAAAGCCAGGGAGAGCCTGGGCAGAGCCTGCATCCCTCTGGAAGCTGGGAGAGCATCCTGGGCACAGCCTGCATCCCTGTGGAAGCTGGGAGAGCATCCTCAGCAAAGCCTGCATCCCTCTGGAAGCTGAGAGAGCCTGGGCAGAGCCTGCATCCCTCTGGAAGCTGGGAGAGCATCCTGAGCACAGCTCACATCCCTCTGGAAACCTGGGAGAGCCTGGGCAGAGCCTGCATCCCTCTGGAAGCCGGGGAGATCAGCTTGAGCAGAGCCTGAATCCCTCTGGAAACTGTGAGAGCAGCCTAAGCACACCCTGCATCCCTCTGGAAGCTGAGAGCAGCCTGAGCACAGCCTGCATCCCCCTAAAGCCGGGAGAGCATCCCGAGCCCATCCCGCATCCCCCGGCAGCGCACGGACCCCGCACCGGCCGCAGCTCCTTCTTTCCCTCCCTCCTCGGATGCTCGGCAGCGCAAGGAGGGCGGGATGGGATGAGGAACACCCCCGGCAAGCCCGGAGCCTTGTGATGAACACGAGCGGCCGTGCAGCGGAGCAAAATGCAGCGGCAGCGGGAGGCGAATAACGGGCGAGGGAAAGCAGCGGGAGCCGCGGGCAGGCTGCGCAATTCCCCCCCGGCTCCCGAACCCAGCCCGTTCCTGGAGTTCCCTCTCGGCCGGAGGAGCCCCTGAGCCGGTTTTGTGTGTGTGTGTTTGTGTGTTGTTCCTGCCGGGAATCTCCTCGGCGCTCGGGCTCGCAGAATTTGCCCCGGAGTTGGGCAGGAGCTGAGCCCCGGGCGGTGGAGAGGGGAAGGAGGAATGAGCAGAGCCGGGATCCTGCGGATTCTGTGAGGCCACAGCTTCAAGTGGGATCATGGGAGGGAAGCAGGTCAAATGGTGAGCGAATGTGTGCGTCGTGGTGGGTGTTGGTTAGAATTCGGGGCATTCAGGGGCTCGCTGCTCTGGAGCTGGGCTGTGCTGGAGGATCTGGGGCTCTGGGGAGGCAGGATGTGGGTTAAGGAACCAAGTGGTGGAAGGAATAAAGTGGAGCAGTTTGCATCATAAATCTCTCTTGGAAAGCTTTCATTTCCCAGCCCTGGTTCCTGCATGCTTTAGTAGGGAATTGTTGTGCACTTTTAAAGGCATTGCATCAGAGGCTGTTTCACTCTGTGATGGCTCAGATTGATACAGAACCTGGGCAAGTGTTTGCAGCGTTAATTGGGTGATGCAGAAAGCGGCCTGACCTGTGCTGCTGCTTCAGCTGCCTCTGGCCCTGTTTGGGCACTGTTTGCAGTGTTTGGGAGGAGGTTGTGGATGCTGGCTGAGCCCAGGGGCCTTTGGAAATAGAAAAGCTGCCTGGAAAGGGTCTGGGGATGTGGAAATGCCTCAGGAAATGTAAAGCTGTCTGTGCTGGGGGGACCTATCCCCACCTGTGATGCCTTTTCTTGGCTTTGGGCTGTGGATCCAGCGCTGGGAGGAGTGGATGTGGAATGTTATTTCCAGGCTTGTTTTTCATCCTGCTCTTCCTTTTCCCTTCCCCTGTTCCACCACCTTCTCTCCCATCTGTGCCTGGTGGTGTTTTTCTGGGACAGTTTCTGCATGGATGAGAACCAGCAGTGCCTCGGGGTGAGGGCAGGTTCAGAGCATCAGCTGGGAATGGGAGGGAGGGAGGGAATTCTGAGATCTGTTCCTAGAAAGAAGTGAAATCCCTCCTGGAGCTGCTGGCCATGTCAGACCAGCTGGGCTTCCTGCTGGCGTCTGTGTGGTGTGAAAGTCCCATCCTTTCTTCTGGCCCTTGTTACATAATGCAATCCCAGCAGAACTGCCAAATCAAGTCATAAACAGCATTTTAAAAAACCCCAAACCCCATAATTTTATGCCATGCCCCCATTCAGGAATGAGCAGGAGCAGGGGCTGGTTTGATATTAAATTGATATTAAATTTGATATTAAAGATATGTCTAATGAGGGACTGCTGTGATGGATTTGGAATTCCTAGAGGTAAATCCTGGAGCAAAGCCAGGGGCCCTTTAAGCATCAGGGACACACCTGAAAGGACTGGCACTGTCCCTGTGGGACATTTCTATTGGACATTGATTATTCTTTCACTTTAACTCAGGATAAGTTTGGGCCACAAAAATCTGGCCTCAGGTCTGTAATTTGAATGAGGAGAGGCTGTCCTGGCCGTGGGAGTGGGGCAGGCAGGAGCAGCAAGTCATTTCCATCTCTATTGCAGGGCTTGGCCCATTCTGTGGGAGCTGTGGGAGACGAGCAGCAGTGCTGGGAAGATGCAGGGAGGGAGCTGCTGAAGCCTCTTATTTTTCTAAACCTATTATATTATTTCCACACTGTTTTTTCTTTTTTGTTCCCTGCCCTTTGTTTCTGTGTTGGGGGAGAATGAAAAATTAACTCCCGCTCACACTTGCAAGGATTAATCCCTGCGACTTTCGGGGTACATTGAATGGGTCAGTGAGCTTCAGCCACCTTTTGATGTTGTCTGGGAGATGCACTCAGGAAGAATTCCTGAGAAAAAGATTGCTTGAAGCTCCCAGTCAGCTGAGATGGCTCCTGTGAAAATATGTGGGCACTTGCAAGAAGTTTTAATCGAAGAACACGAGTGAGTTGAATCTGACTCTCAAATATATTGGGATTTAAAGTTGGAATGATTAATCTGAAAGCTCTGGAGCAAGAGATGAAGCATAAGGCTGGCAGTAAATGACTCCTCAGTGTGGTCCTACCCCTGTGTGAGAGTCTGAATTCAAAAATTTACATGTCCAGGCTGGGTTGTTGAAGGTTCCTCTGGGATGCAGATAATTCTTAGATAAAAGTGAATATGGAGAAATGCTTGTTCAAAATTAGTGTTGATTAACATAATCTCCACCATCTAAAAGAGCTGTTCCTGCCTTGCTCTGCAGCCTGACCTCACCCAGCCCTGTGCACAGTGCAAAGAGTGAATCCACTGTAGCCCCCTCGGAGGAGAAGGAGAGGCTGGTGATCCTCCAGGCTGAAGAAACGGAGCCTAAACCAGGTAAAACCTTGGCACTGTTCTGTGTGATAAACTGGAAACGCTCCCCAGGGGCTGCAGTGGGTCAGTGCTGCCTCCAGAGTGTCCTTGGGCGCTGAGGGATGCTCTGCAAAGCCCCCAGTGCTTCTCCCCCGTGTCACTGTCCCCAGTGCTGAGCGTGGAGATCTCCCTGAGCGCAGTTATAGGAAAACTGTGTAGGACAGCTTGGATGGCCTCAGGAATGAGGCAGGGATCCTGGGACAGCTGAGCCGTCCCCCTTGGCTCTGGCAGAGCAGCAGGGCCCTCTGGGCTGCCTGCAGCACATCCAGCCCCTCTCTCCTGCAGAAGAGGCCGAGGCTCGCTCCCAGCCCGAGTGGCAGCCGGGGAGCTCTGGGTCCTACCTGGAGAGCTCATGGGAGGAGCAGCTCCTGGAGCAGCAGGACCACCTGGAAAAGGAAATGGAGGAGGCAAAGAAGATGATTTCGGGTTTGCAGGTGAGGGATTTCTCTTCTCAGAGAGTGTTCCCTCCCAGGGTCACCCAGCCCTGCGTCAGTCAGTCTGTCAGCTTGGATGAACCTTCACACGTTCTCCCCACAATTCTTAATTTCTGGGGTCTTTCCCTCACTCCCCTCCCTGCCCCTCAGCCTGGTGTGTGTCTGGCTGTGCCTGGGGAGCAGAGCCCCTTGATCCATATGGTGAAGGCACTGAACTCTCTCAGAACATCCCTTTCTGTTTGTGCTGGGAACCACAGTGGCTTTGAATTGTAAATATTTATGTGGCAGTAAACAAAGCAGAGATTGTGTGAGGAGCACAGGCAGCTGGGCGGGCACTTTCCCCAGGGGACAATGGGCAGGACACAAAAGAGTCACCAAAAAAAAAGAAAAAAATTCCTTGGTTGACTGGTAAAATCTCTGCATTTGTGCCCACTGGGAGCAGGGACTGGCACTGCTGCCCCCTCGTCCCCTGGGAGTGGGGAGAGGCAGCTGATGTGGCCACGCAGGAAATTGGATTTGGTTCATCAATTTTCCTCCTCTTACTCAATAATTGGGAAGCTCCAGATTGTGACAGTTTGTTTGATATATTGAGGATCTGATGCACACACACCCTATAAGGTGCCGAAGCTGAGACTTCACTCCCTGGAAATCTGAGTTGTCCTTGTTTGGTTCTTTCTGTGGGGAAGAGCATGGGCTGACAGACCCCTGGGAGAGTTTGTCAGGGGATAAATCTTCCTGTTCATTCCTGAAATAAAAAAAAAAAAAAAAAACAACCTTCATTTTTGAGGGGAATAAATCAGCAGAAATGGGAAATGAGGCTGGCTGGGGACTGTCAATAGGAGTGACTGCTGGCCAGAGCTGCAGCTCACCTCTTTCCCTTTGAAATCTCTGAAAATGAGATTTTTCCCTCCCCTTTATCTCCCCAGGCTTTGTTGCTCAATGGGTCTTTACCTGAGGATGAGCAGGAAGGGTCCTTTGAGCTTTCAGAGCGTGGAGCCTGCCCTGAGGAGCAGCTGGTGAGCGCAGCCCTGGACCCCACTTTCCCTGCTGCAGCTGCCTCTGCCTGCCCTGCCCCTGCTGCACAGTAACCACGTTAATGCTGATGTTTTGCTTTCAGATCATCATCCGGAGCCGCCTGGACCAGAGCGTGGAGGAAAATCAAGATCTGAAGGTCAGAGGGTGACTGATGGAGGGGAAGAGAGGTTTTGCAGATTGTCCCACTTGATTTTTTAGTGGAAAATGGGGTGGGGATGAGGCAAGGTGGGCAACATGATGGATAAAACTGGGAATATTCTGTGAAGGCTCCAACTCTGGAGGCTTGAGACCAGTTCTGATGCTGGAGAAGTGTTTGATGTTGGCCTGAAGGACAGATCTGGGGGACTGGGAAATCATTATTTTCCTCAGGACTTTAATAACAGAGCTCAGCTCTTTGTCATGTTTGTAACTCATTAAAATGTCTCAGGCTCTAGGATCTGTGGGAAGAGGAGGGATGTGCTTCCTCCTGCAGAGAAAACACCAGCTCTGCTTGGTCCTGAAGGGGTTAACAACACAAGGTGCTGTTTAACCAAATTGTGTTGCATTTGCAGAAGGAGCTGCTGAAATACAAACAAGAAGCTCGGAACCTCCAGGGAATAAAGGTGAGGAAAGGGGCATTGCACCAAAAATGAACAGTAGTGCTGTAGGTGAGTAGGGCCAGCAGACAGCACACACCTCTGAGGAACCTCAGACTGTGGAAGGAGGAGTATTGGGGGATCCTGTGGTTTATTTCTGAATTTTTAGGCAGGTGCAAGGAGCTGGGTTTCCAGTTTTCTGCTCTGTCTGTAAGACTGTGGTCAAATATTCCCCTTTTTCTCTATTTCCCCGTTTCTCCTGCACAAAAAGAGGCATAAATTGGTTGGCTGGCTCTTTTATTCCCCGCTCTCTTGGAGTACCCACCCAGCAGCATTGGCCCAGTGAACTCATTCCTGCCAGCACAGGAAAAAGAGCCTGGGGTGTCCCTGTCCTGGCCAGAAACAGCTCAGTTTGTGCCTCTGGAGTGCCAGCACTGCTGATCTCCTCCTGGCAGGGGTATTTTTAGAGCTGCCTGTCAGAAGGGAGCAAACAGCAGTAGCTGTGCAAGGTGCAGCTCTGGGTGAGTGAAAGGTGCAGAATTAGTGCTGACTTTGGCCTCTGCAGAGAGGATTTCACTGCACAACTGGGTCACACTCAGGCCTTAAGGCTCCTTGTGCCCTGGGCTGGTCTTGGCCTCTCTGTGCCCTCGGGGTGAGTGGCTGGGGCAGGAGCTGCAGGGCTCAAGGCCCTCCAGAGCTGTTCTGTCCATCACAGCCAATACTCATCACTTCTGGGGAGGGAAATTCAGGCTGAAGCAGAGAAATCCCTCTGTGCTGGTGGCCAGAACGTTGGCAGGGAAATCAGTTTTGGCTAAGGGAGAGGCAGGAGGGCTGAGAGCCCCTGGCAGCAGCTCAGGCCTGGGTGGCCACAGGGTGTTGTGGCCCCTGAGCCCCAGGGAGGGGTCCCTGTCCCCCCTGCCCTCCTGCAGAGGTCACCTCTCCCCAGGACGCCCTGCAGCAGAGGCTGCTCCAGCAGGACGCCGCAGTGCTGCAGCTCAAGCAGGAGCTGCTGAGAGCCAACATGGACAAGGAGGAGCTGCACAACCAGAACGTGAGTCACTGCTGCTGCTGAGGCTGTTTGGGGGGGTTGGTGGCCCCCGGGGTGGCCGCAGCAGAAATTTCAGGGTCGTGGGATTGTGAGCAAGCAGCCAGAGGTCTCTGCACAGCACAGGCTGCTCACAGGCCAGCTCTGAGGCTGGACATCCCTGACCTTCACTCCCACTTCCTGTCCTCCAGGACCTTCAGCTGGGACAGGGAGGGGCTTTCCCTGATGTTTTCAGTGCTGTTGCATTTGTCCCTCCTCGTTCCCTGGCTCAGCAGGTGGCACCTGCCCTGTGCAGGTCTCTGTCCAAAGGTGCCACCCTGAACAGCAGCTCCCTTGCCCTCTGTAGGTTTCTGCTCAGCCTTCAGCACAAGGGGTTTGCACTCTCTGGGAATGTCTGCCTCACACCCGGCTGTTACTCCTGCAGGTTGACCTCCAGAGGAAGGTTGAAGAGAGGAACCGGCTCCTGGCAGAGTACAAAGTAATGGAGCCTCTTCCATGGGGTTTGGGTGGATCTTCAGTTCTGGGATGGGATTGTTCTTTCCCTGGCACTTGGACAGCCCTGGGGAGGAGCTGTGGGAGCCAGGGGTGTTTGCAGTGAGGTGGAGGGATCAGAATTCTTTGCATTCCCCCCATGGCTTCCTGCAGATCTTTTATTGTCGTGGGTGTTGGTGGTGGCTGCTGTGTCCAGCACTTGTGCAGATGAGGGTGGGCCCCCTGTTTGTGCTCTGATCCCTGGGGAATCTGCGTGCTCTGGGACGGCTGCGTGACCTCAGCAGCGGATCTTTGGCCAAGGGGACTTTGGGCAATAAAAACCTGATTGATCTTGTCCAAAAAAGCTCTGACCCTCAGCTCTGACATCTGGCAAAGCACACCCTGTGCGAGCCACCTGATCCTGGCAGAGGACAGGATTTTCCCTGCCGTGGGAAGATGACAGAGCCTCCCTCCTGCCCTGCTGACTCCCTGGCTCCCTGTGTTGCAGAAGGAGCTGTGCCAGAAGGAGCGGCACCTGCAGCAGCAGCAGAGCAAGCTGGATGAGATGCTCAGGCAGCTTTCTGAGGCCAGCTACCAGCAGGTAGGGAGGGCTGGGCTGGGCTGGGAGCTGCTCTGGCTGGCCCATGGGGTGCTGACTCCTCTGCTGCCCCTCCACAGGTGGATTTGGAGCGGGAGCTGGAGCACAAGGAGGCCCTGCTGGCTCACTGCATGAAGAGAGAGGCTGAGGAGGTATGGGAGCCTTGCTCCACACCTGGGCTGGTGTTTGCCCAGCATCCTGCAGGGACCTGTCTCCAGAAACCCTCCCCTCCATCCCAGAGAGGTCTGGCTCTGCTTTCTCACTGACCAAGGCAGGCAGAGCCCCCAGCACGGAGCACTCTGGCTCAGCCTCTTGGCTCAGAATCCTCAGGGATGAAAGCCAGAGGCTTTCTCAGCTTCCAGCTTCACCTCTAACCCTGGCAGTGGTTAGACCACAGCTCAATTTACTTCCCCCTTTTCCTGCTGACCCTGGTATTGAGTCTTTCCACCTTTATGTGAGGAATCAGGTCTGTGCTTTGAGCAGGAACTCCCTGCACGCTTTAGGGAGTGTCTTTATCTGGGAGAAGATGGGAGCTTTATCCCTGATGTGGAAAGCTCTCATTCCCTCTCACTTTGAAGTGCATAAATGAGGATTTTTGGGGAGGTCCTGACCCTCACACACCTTCCCCTGCCCAGGTGATGGCTTTCAGCAGTCACAGTGCCCAGAGCAATGGCTTTCTGCAGCCAGCAGGAAAAGGAGCCGCTCCCCCAGCCCACCGAGGGGTAAGTGCCCCTGAGGGCTGCATTCCCAGCCACATATCCTGGAATTTTTCTTTCATTCCGAGAGGTTTCCCCTTGCTGGGGAGGCAGCCCCGGGCTGGGCTCAGCTGTGCTGTTTTGGGCAGACCAGTGACCTGCAGCTGGTGCGGGACGCGCTGCGCAGCCTCAGGAACAGCTTCAGCGGGCACGACCCGCAGCACCACACCATCGACAGCCTGGAGCAGGGCATCTCCAGCCTCATGGAGCGCCTGCACCGCATGGAGACACACAGGAGGCAGGACAGGAGGGTAAGGGCTCCCCTGGGCACGCAGCTCCTGCCCCTCGCGCCCCAGCCTGGCTCTGCCTCGGAGGTGACACGCTGTTGTTTTGGCTTTGTGTGCCAGGTGAGGGGGAAATCACCAGCAAGCAGAGCAACCAACGAGTGCAGAGACTCCTGGCCTCCCAAATCCAGTAAGTGCCTGGCAGATCCTGCCCTTCCACTGGTGTAGAATCCCCTTGGGAATCCCAAATCCCCTGCTCAGTTCCTGGGTGTAGAATCCCCTTGGGAATCCCAGATTCACAGCTCAGGTTCCCGTTGTAGAATCCCCTTGGGAATCCCAAATCCACTGCTCAGTTCCCAGGTGTAGAATCCCCTTGGGAATCCCAAATCCCCTGCTCAGTTCCCAGCTGTAGAATCCCCTTGGGAATCCCAAATCCCCTGCTCAGTTCCCAGCTGTAGAATCCCCTTGGGAATCCCAAATCCCCTGCTCAGTTCCCAGGTGTAGAATCCCCTTGGGAATCCCAAATCCACTGCTCAGTTCCCAGGTGTAGAATCCCCTTGGGAATCCTAAATCCACTGCTCAGCTCCCAGGTGTAGAATCCCCTTGGGAATCCCAGATTCACTGCTCAGTTCCTGGGTGTAGAATCCCCTTGGGAATCCCAGATTCACAGCTCAGGTTCCCAGGTGTAGAATCCCCTTGGGAATCCCAGATTCACTGCTCAGTTCCTGGGTGTAGAATCCCCTTGGGAATCCCAAATCCACTGCTCAGTTCCCGGGTGTAGAATCCCCTTGGGAATCCCAGATTCACAGCTCAGGTTCCCGTTGCAGAATCCCCTTGGGAATCCCAAATCCCCTGCTCAGTTCTTGGGTGTAGAATCCCCTTGGGAATCCCAGATTCACAGCTCAGGTTCCCGTTGTAGAATCCCCTTGGGAATCCCAAATCCACTGCTCAGTTCCCAGGTGTAGAATCCCCTTGGGAATCTGCCCCCTCCAGGATCCTCCCTGGAGCAGAGCTCCCTGCAAAGGGAAGGGACACACGTTTATGGCTGGTTTTCTGTAAAAACAAAAAACATCCACCATCACAGCGCTGCTCTGGGCCGTTTGGGCAGTGCTGCAGCAGGAATAAGCATGGCAATCACTGGGAAAAGGGATGTCATCCCAGCTCTCTGCTGTGTGCACCATCTAGTGGGGACAGAGGAGTGTTCCCTACTCAGTGTTTACTGCCTTCATATCCACAGAATGAAACACCACATCTCCTTTTTAAACACCGCGTTTCTATGTGTGCAGAGTATCTTCTACATAAAAGGAGCATTAAAAATGTGGAGTTCAGTTCCTCTGTTTCAGCTCTTGGGGGGAAGCAGGAAGCAAGGCAGGACCCGGGGAGAGAAACACAAATGGGCAAATTAAAATCCACGCACCACCATCCATCCTGGCCTGCAGGGAAGCGAAGCTGGGGAGGGATAATGGTGATAAGGGATGATAATCAGGGAGTTGCTGCCTTGCAGAGCTGCCTCACTCTCAGAGCACGCCCGTGATGAGCACCAGTGCCTGCACCAAAGTGTTGTACTTCACCGACCGCTCCCTCACCCCCTTCATGGTCAGCATACCAAAGAGGTGAGCCTGGCCTTCCTAAGCCTCCTGTGCCCCTAAAACCAGCGCTCTGCTTTCCTGGGCATGCTCCCAGCCAGCACAGGTTTGCTGTGCTTTAACTGGATTTCATGCTGTTGGCTGGGGAGAATTATCTGCAGTAGTCCCTGAGCTTTGTTTTTGTGTTTTGCATTTGCATTTATTTCCCTTGCAGGTTAGGGGAAGTGACTCTGAAGGATTTCAAGGCAGCCATTGATAGGGAGGGAACCCATCGGTACCACTTCAAAGCCCTGGACCCAGAGTTTGGCACAGTGAAGGAGGAGGTAAAAGTGGGACTGGCCTTGGGATCAGTGTCAGCACACAGCCCTGGGGACCATGGTCACCTCACTTTTAAGCTAATGAAATAGTGGGTGTTCCCCCAAACAAAAGTGTCTGCTTTCCCAGCTGTGGGTTAAGCTCCTGTTGTGCTAAAATATTTCCATCCTCAGCAAAAGCTGCTCCATGGATGTGGCTGTGACTGCCTGGGAGCTGCAGAGCCCCTTGGGCAAAGCCAGCCTGTGACACAGCCCAGGGACACAGCAAAGCTCTGGGCTGCAGGTTTTATAAACCCTATTGCAATGGGAGAGCCCGTATTAAACATACAATCTCTTCCTTTTCTCTGAAGGTTTTTCAGAGAGAACTCTGTGTGTGTGTGTGGCATCGTTCCCTTTGTGTGCTGCAGTGCAGCCTGTTGTGCTCAGCCTGGTGTGGGTGTGGATTGGATTCATCTCAGGCTGTTGGGACGGTTCTTGCTTCACAAATTGATTAGGGCAAGGGCAAAGTGTCTCTGGGGACAGGCAGCAGCAGCAGCTGGAGGTCGTGGTCTGGCTCAGAAAAGGCGTGATTCCTGTCTTTAGTTTACCTTTAATGTCAAAAAAAACCAGCCGATGATAACCCTGATATTCATTGGTTAATGAGGCCTGGTCTGTTATTTACCTAAATTGTGAAAATGTGACTCATACCTCAGCCATCACTGCCATGTGTTCCCTGGATTATTTTGGGAAATCTGAGCTAGGATTTGACTTCATGCCCCTGATGCCACTCACACTGCAGAACCCTGTCTCCAGACCCCAGACATGACTGAAATACTTTATTTTTTAAATTTTTTTTTTTGGTAGGTGTTCCATGACGACGACATCATTCCTGGCTGGGAGGGGAAAATCGTGGCCTGGGTGGAAGAAGACCACGGGGAGAATTAATGGAGCTTTCAAGCCCTGTTTCTATGGAAACCTGTGACTGTCTGCAGAGCTCAGAGAGTGACCAAGGAGCCCAAGTGCTGGGAGGAGGCCAATTCAAGCTGCCAAAAAAGAGCCTCTGTGCCAGCCACGGGTGGTGCAGGCTGCGTGCATGGACAGCTGGCACCTGAGTGCCCGTGCCCAGGGGCAGCTGCTGTCCTGAGGCTGCAGGGATGGCTCTGTGGGACAGAAACACCCGGCTCAGCCCTGCCAGCAACACCCTGGAGGCCTTAAGGATGCTTTGCCCCCTTCTCCTCCATCCCTGCACCGTGTGCTGTGGGCTCAGCTGGGCATCTCCTGTGCTGCTGTCACAGAAAACTGCTCTGATGGTGAAAATGCAAAGCTTTGCCTTCATGGAGAAGAGGTTGCTGGATTGTGGGAGCTGAAGCTGGACCAGCTGTTGTCCTGCAGGAGCAGAGTGACTCTGTGGACATTGCAGGCTGACAGGACCTGCTCTGGGTGGGGGAAGAGTCCTCTGGAGGGTTGATGCATGGTCTGAAACAAAGCTCACCAACCTTTCTCCCAAACTCAGGCTCCCAGCCCTGCTTTCCCCACTTCCCAAAGCTGTTCCCATTTCCAAGCCCCTCGGGGTTTGCTCTGCAGCTCTGGGGACTGTGGGATCTTGGAGCTGTTTGTTTGCTGGAGGATTTCACGAGTGGGGGAGCTGGAATCAGCTGCTCCCTGAGGTCTTTGCACCACTGTCCTTGCTGAGCCTCTGTCCCCGTGCTCCTGCCCTCGCTGCTGTCACCTCCTGTGCACAGGCATCCCCTGCTGCTGTCCCCGCTGCCAGGGCCACCAAGCACTTACCCACACCAGTTCCTTGCTATGCTGAGTCCTGAAGGATCAGGAGAGAACTGCTGGGGGAATAACAAGCCCTACAATCCCCCAAGGGAGGGGTTTTCCCTTTGGTTTTGTGGTTTTGTTTCTCTACATTGCCCGTGGGCTTGGGAGGTCAAATGGGCTCTGCTCCTTCCCAGCTCCTGTGGGACTGTCTGTGTGTGCTGTGCATGAGGCTGGGAGAGGGGGCAGCCTGGTTTTACTGTTTTATATTAACATGTCCTTTTGTAAACCTGTTCTTGAAATTATTTTGTACCGATTCACATTTGTCTGAGGACTGTGGATTATTTTTATACTAGTGCAAGTGCTCTCTGTATATTTCTGCACGCATTATACTGTGTTTTACTCCTTTCCTGGTGGATGCTGAGATGTTTTGTATCGTCTTCTGTTGACACAACACTGGCCTTGTAATTTTATCTTATTATGGAAATCCAACTGGTTGATACTGGGTTTTATATCAAGGTTCCTATGTGGTTTTGTGCCACATTGGCACAACACAAGCTGCCTCCTGTTCTGGACAATTTGTGTGACTTTCTACTTACAGACAGCGGGAGGAAAGTTCATCAATGAACAGGTTAATTAACGAGGGAAATACATCCCTTTGGAAAAGAAACAATGATTTTCTTTCTCCCCTGGACACAGTTTCTCTGTTGCATGGTCTCTAGTGAAGAGGGCATGGGCTTGTGATACTGAGATCAATTGTATTTGAATTGCAAACTTCTCACAAGTGTTTCATTCTTTGGGTTTTACTCATCGGTTTTATTCCAGCAACAGCCACACACCCGGGCTGGACTTTCATGGAGCAAATTTCAAAGGTTTTCAAGGTCTGATGTTGGCCAGCCTCGTGTCCTTCTCTGCTATCCAGAGGAGCAGTTTGCTTTGGAGAGGTTTCTCCCCCATCAAAGCAAAAGGTGTCAATTTTAAATGAGTTTTAACAGATGTCAATTTAAAATAAGTTGAAGAGATTTTGCTACAAGATCAAGTTGACAAGTACAGGAACAGGAAAGTAACTCTGAGGAAATTGGCAGAAATAAACCAGTTGTAAGCCGTGAAACAGACAAGCCTGGGATATGGCAGCGAGAGGACACCTCAGAACAAACCCACCCTCGTGGGAAGAACTTGCTTAGCTTGAGGTGGAACTTGATATGTTTTAGTTTAGGACTGAACAGAGCCCTGACTCTGGATGTATTTAATGTGTTCTGCCCCATCCACAGCCTAAGGGCCGTTCCCGGGGAGCAGAGCCGGCCCGCGGCTGTCCCTCTTTCAGGGAGCTGTGCAGAGCCAGAACGAGCCCCATAGCCCGTTTTCGGCAGGCTGAGCCCCGTGCAGAGCCAGAACGAGCCCCATAGCCCGTTTTCGGCAGGCTGAGCCCCGTACACTGGCCGCTCCGGGCAGAGCGGCGCCGAGGCGGGGCCTGAGGCGATTCTGAGGCGGTGCCGAGGCTTTGCTGAGGCCGTGCTGAGGCGGTGCTGAGGTGGGCCGGTTCCCGCCCGCCGCCGCTTTACGGCCGCCCCAGTGTCGCGCCGCGCCGCCCGCACGGAGGTCACCGAGCGCCGCCGGCCCCGGTGCGCCCGGCCCAGCCCAGCCCGGCTGCAGCCCAGCCCCAGCCCCAGCATGTGGCGGGTGTTGGCGCGACGCGTGTCCCGGGGCGCGGCCGGGCCGCCCGGCCTGGTGCGGCCCCGCCGAGCGCTCGGGGCCGGGGTCGGGGCCGGGGCTGGCCCGGCCCGGCGCGGCCCGGTCTGGGGCGGCCCCGCGCCTCGCCCGCTGCTGCCGCCACCGGCCTGGCCCCGGCTCGTCCCGCGCCGCTGCTGCAGCCTCCCGGCGCACCAGAAGGTGAGAGTCTCCCCCGGAACCTGCCCCGCCTGTCCCCCGTGTCCCCCTCGCTTCCCCCCTCGCTTTCCCCCTCGCTGCCCCCTCGCTTTCCCCCGTCCCTGCCCCTTCGCTCTCCCCCTCCCTCCTCCTTGGCTTTCCCCTTCCCTTTCCCCCTCGCTTTCCCCGTCCCTCCTCCTTCCCTTTCCCCTCTCCGTTTTCCGTCCCTTCCCCGTGCGGCTCACTTTGACCCGGGGATTGAGTTATGGGATCATCGAGGTTGATAAAGTCCTTTAGGATCAGCGAGCCAGCACTGCGCTGGAGCCTCCCACCCGCACGGCTCTTGGATGCCCCCGGGGATGGGAACTCTGCCGCCTCTGTGGGTAATCCTGTTCCAACGCCTGGCCGCCCAAACTGGGAGAAAATCGGTGGTTTTTGTGTCTTTGGCACCACTTAGCCTCAAGTCCCTGCGTGGCTGTTGGGTGCTCCCTCCATCACCTCTGTCCTTTATCCCAGCTCCCTGTTGGCCCTTGGCAGACCCGGGCCGAGCCCTGGCTCTCTGTAACCCTTTCTTGGGGGAATCATAGAGTGCCAAGGGGTTGGAATGGACCTTAAAGCCATGTGCAGGGACACCTTCCACTGTCCCAAGCCCCACCCAGGCTGACCTTGAACACTTCCAGGGATGGGGCAAGCACAGCCTCTGCCCTCAGCACCCACTGTGGCTTTGCCAGG
Source organism: Ammospiza caudacuta (assembly GCF_027887145.1). Taxonomy (NCBI): domain Eukaryota; kingdom Metazoa; phylum Chordata; class Aves; order Passeriformes; family Passerellidae; genus Ammospiza; species Ammospiza caudacuta. Next base: position 7,706,012 of record NC_080615.1, read on the forward strand.
GTCCTTCACCAGCAGCTTGGGGCAGTGCTGGGGATTTGCAGCAGATCTGTGCCCCACATCCACGCTGAGCTGAGGATTTGTGTCTGTCCCGTGTGTGCTGCCTGGCTGTGACACTGCCCTGTCCCTCACAGGTGGCACTGCCAGCGCTGTCCCCCACGATGCAGATGGGCACCATCGCACGCTGGGAGAAGAAGGAGGGGGACAAGATCAACGAAGGGGATCTCATAGCAGAGGTATCCTGGGCACGAGGCTGGGCTGAAGGGGATCTATAGCAGAAATATCCTGGGGACAAGATCAATGAAGGGGATCTATAGCAGGGCTATCCTGGGGACAAAGCTGAGCTGAAGGGGATCTCATAGCAGAAATATCCTGGGGTTAAGGCTGAGCTGTCTCTCTTGAGCTGCATGTCTGGCCTGGGGGCTGTCCCTGGCTGAATGCAGATTTTGCATCCCATATCCCAAGGGATGCTGGTGGGAAGGAGTGGCTGTCAGCCTCTCAGAGCTAGTTGGAGGGCAGACTTCCCTAGAGCTGCTGCCTTAGGGTGATTTTTCCAGAACTGTGACCCCGGGAGGCTCTGGGCTCACCATTTGCTGTTCTCTCTCAAAGGTGGAGACAGACAAAGCCACAGTTGGCTTTGAGAGCCTGGAGGAATGTTACCTGGCCAAGATCCTGGTGCCTGAAGGAACAAGGGATGTTCCCATTGGGGCTGTAATATGTATCACAGTAGAAAAGTATGTATTTTCCTAACCCTTGATGTGAATTCCCCCTCTTGGGGCTTCTGGGATGCCTTGAGTGAAGGACAGACCATCACCTGAGGGGCTTTGGGGCTCTGTGTGTTCTTCTAGGCCTGAATACATTGATGCCTTCAAAAACTACACCCTGGATTCTGCAGCAGCTGCTGCCCCTGCAGCCTCAGTGCCTCCCCCTCCAGCTGCAGCCCCCTCCCCACCACCTCAGCCTTCTCCTCAGGCCCCTGGCAGCTCTTACCCTCCTCACATGCAGGTAAGAGAGCACTGCTCCTGCTTTAAGGCTTCTTGCACGCTTTTTCTGCCCCAGCATTGCTGCCTGTGGGGCATTTTGTCATAGAAACTGTCTGGAGAATTTATTGACTGTGCCACTTCAGTTGTGGTGTGCTTAGAGCGGGTGTTGGGGGACACCCCAGAAAGCTTTTTTAATAAATTCATTTCAGCATCCCAGCTGCTGGTGGAGGAGAGACCTATGCCTCCAGGGTGCTGCTTTGAAAAATGTGCTAAATCTGCATTTTTGGACAGTTGTGGTGTAAAAAGACCTTGTGCTTAGTGTGAATAGGCTCTGCTCATATCTCAGAGCAGAACTCCAGCCTTTGGTGCTCTGGTGGCCACACCAGATGTGTCTGTGGGTGACCAATAATGAATTGTGTTTGTGGGTATAACCTTTTTGCTTTGCTTGGATTCTGAGTGTATCCACTGATGGATTTGAGCATTTTGTACAGGGGGTTGCTTTGAAAAGGAAAATCTGGAATATTGAACCGCATCCCACAGCCAAAGCATGGGGGAACTGATTTGTGTGAGATGTTACTCAAAGTCAGGCATAAAATAATTAACGAATGGCTTCTAAATGTGTGTTTTGGCCACTGAAGTTGCTTTCTTCCCTCTGGTTGCCCCCTGTGCCCAGTTGTGTGTCACAGTGACAAAGGGACTTGCTGCAGCCTTCCTTGGCCTTGCAGTGATGATTATTGTGATTGATCCATTCCTTGCCCTCTGCTCTTGCTGGCTCTCCTGCTCAGGCCTTGCTAACAGAAGCCAAAGCAGCACAGAGGGACAGCTCTGCTTGGCTGCCATGGAGCCAGACTGGGAGTGCATTAAAGCTGCTTCTTTAGGGTGGCATCATTCTCAGGAGTCCAGGCTGTGCTGCTGAGCCCTGTGGTGAGCAGGGTCTGACTGTGCTGTGCTCTGTGCCTTCCCAGATCACCCTCCCTGCTCTGTCACCCACCATGACAATGGGCACCGTGCAGAGGTGGGAGAAGAAGGTTGGGGAGAAGCTGAGTGAGGGAGATTTGCTGGCTGAGATTGAGACAGATAAAGCCACAATCGGTGAGTGCCCGGCCAGGGTGGGTGAGGTGCCCTGGGAGGGTCCTGAGCAGCCTCTGCCAGCTCCTCTGGCTGCTCAGGGGGTGGTGCTGTGGGACAGGTTTTGTTAACATCCCATCCCACTGCAGAGCTCCTAAAAACACTTCTATTATCTCATCAATCCTTCTTAGCAAGTGCCTGGAGAGGTTCCCTGCTGGAGAGGGTTCTCAGTCTCCAGCAGCAGCAGCACTTGGAGCAGCCCTTCAGCTCCTCAGTGTTGTTTGTTTCTCTCCCCTGCAGGCTTTGAAGTGCAGGAGGAAGGCTACCTGGCAAAGATCTTAGTGCCTGAAGGAACAAGAGATGTGCCCTTAGGAACTCCTCTGTGCATCATTGTGGAGAAGGAGGCTGATATCCCAGCCTTTGCTGACTACCAGGCTGCTGCAGTCACTGACATGAAGGCACCAGCTCCTCCTCCCCCTCCTCCTCCTCCCCAGGTAAGGAGAACTCATGGGCACCACTGAGAAGCCTGATGAGCTGTTGTTGACAGCGTGAAGCCCAGGCTTCAGCAGGAGTGTTCTGATTTGTGAGTGCAAGGCTGATCCATGTGCTGAGAAATGATCACTGACTTGCCCTCCAAGACCTACAGCAGGTTTCATTCATTCTGAATTTTTCCCAGCTTGTTGCTTGTGCCGGTTCTGATTCCTCATCGTTGAAAATGGGGAGCTCAAGTTCTGTATTTTATTTGGTTTTTTATTCAGCTGACCTCCTTCCCAGCGAGTTTCTGATTTAATTTCTGGAAGCCTTTGTGCACACAAGTCATTATCTCTTGATTGATAATTAGGTGGGCCATTTCTCTTACTGTGGGTTCCACTGATGGCTTTGATTCTCTGTTAAGGTGATGGCAACTCCTGCAGCTGCTCCTCCTCCTGCCCAGCCTGCTGCTGCTCCTGCTCCTGCAGCCCCCTCAGCAGGGCCACCCCGCAAAGGAGGAAGGGTTGTGGTCAGTCCCCTGGCAAAGAAGTTGGCAGCAGAGAAAGGAATTGACCTTACCCAAGTGAAAGGTACCTTTCCTTTCCACTTCTTTGCTCTCACTGTCAGTTTTCTGTCCCTGCAGAGCCATATCCTCCTGTTCTTTCTGACTGTGCAGCTGTGAACCAGGAGTTGTGTTCAGTGATTCTCTCTGCTGAATAAAACTGAATAAAACTTTGCTTTAGAAGCAAAGCCATGCTGGAAATAATCAAAATCCTCTCCTGTTTTCCTTTGTCCCTTTCAGGCACTGGACCAGATGGCAGAATCACCAAAAAAGATGTGGAGTCATTTGTGCCATCAAAGGCTGCTCCAGTGGTAGGCTGGAAATCTGTGGGAAGGGATTTTACAGGCATGGAAAGCTCTGTGGAAGGGCAGTTCCTGCATGGAACTGGCATTGCTGGATTCTGTGGGTGGTGGTGACTGTAAGGTTGGGAAATTAACCTGCCAGAAGCACTGGTGAAGCCTTCTCCCTTTGTCTGTCCCTTTGAAATTCCACTGAGAACAAAAATAGTGTGCTCCCAACCCTTCCTCTGGCTGCTAAATCCTCATGGGTGAGAGCACCCAGTCCCAGCTGGGCCAGATTGCTGGGGAGAGGGGGTCAGAAGGAAAGGCAGTCCTAGCCCAGCCCAGCCTGTCAGTGCTGCCCCAGAAGTGCTCTGATGCTGTGGTTTGTGCTGTCCCTGGGCCGATGGAGGTGTTTTCTGTGTGCTGCAGTTTGGGAGAGCCCCCAGCACAGCTCTGCTGTCTGTACAACAACCAGAGCAGGACTGGCTGGGCTGGAGCTTCACAGCAGCACATCTCAGTGCTGAGCTGCTAAACACTCCATGCTGCATTTAGTAACCAAACAGAGGGGTTAGAAGGAGCTTGGTGGGCACTGGAGAGGTGGAAATGGCTGCAGCTCTTCCCAAGGGGCAGCTTGGCCTCAGCACTGAGCTCCCTTGGAGTGTTTCTGGGGTGACACTGGTGTTCCCTGCAGGCTGCAGCTCCCGAGGCAGTTCCTGTGGTGGCAGCAGCACCCGAGGGGACCTTCACAGACATCCCCATCAGCAACATCCGCAGGGTAAGGGCTCATGTGTGCCAGGGCTGCTGTTCTGGCCGGGAGGGCTCCAGGCTGATCTGTGTTCTTGCTCTGCACACCCCAGGTCATTGCTCAGAGGCTGATGCAGTCCAAACAAACAATACCTCACTACTACCTGTCCATCGATGTCAACATGGGGAAAGTCCTGGTGCTAAGGAAGGAGCTCAATCAGGTGAGTTCTGGCATCTTGCCTTGGGAAAAAACCATTCTTTTGAGTGCTTTTTGTGGGTCAGTTCTGGACTGTCTGTGATAGAATGAGATTTTCCTCATATCTGCTCCTTCCTGACTTCCCTAAGGGGCTGTTCTGAGCACTGCTTGGTGGTGATTCATTACTTCAGGTGGAAAATAAAAGGATAGAAAGATTTTTAATAAAAAGAAAGGTAAAAGAAATAGGCAGAATAATAATTCCAAGCCAAGTTTGAGAAAAACTAAACATTAACAAAACCTACGTTCCTAAATTACAGAGGAAATACTTTCATCTTCTAAATTATCCTTGAATTTCAATGCTTGCAAGTGTTGTGATTGCTTTCTAATGTTCCTGTGAACTGCAGTGACTGCCCTTGTTAACTGGGGGGATGTGTAGGGGACAAGCTGACACGTGGGATCTCTTCATTTGCAGGAGGTCTCGGAGAACATTAAGCTTTCTGTCAATGATTTCATCATAAAAGCTTCTGCGTTGGCATGCTTGAAAGTGCCTGAGGCAAATTCTTCATGGATGGACACAGTTATTAGGCAGTAAGTTTATGGCATGGTCAGAGCCAGAAACTTCCTTTGTTCATGGCAAAAAAGAACTGCTGGGATTTGAGGGAGGGGAAAAATACGATGTGAAGGTGAGAAGTTTTGTTAAAGTGATAAAATCTTCGAGTCTAAGGCTGGTGGGAAAGGTGAAATAATTGTCACAAATTAATGTTAATTTTGGGTTGTCTGGCCTGTTTTTATTTTTCCTGTTTGCTCCCTTGCTGGAGGTGTTTCAGCTGCTGTGTGTGTTGCAGGAATCATGTGGTGGACGTGAGTGTGGCTGTCAGCACCCCTGCAGGGCTCATCACCCCCATCGTGTTCAACGCCCACATCAAGGGCCTGGCTGCCATCAGCAAGGACGTGGCTTCCCTGGCAGCCAGGGCCCGCGAGGGCAAGCTGCAGCCTCACGAATTCCAGGTCAGACACCCCAGGTGGTGTAAACTCTGCTGCTCTTGACTTGTCTGAAAGGAGCAAAGGCTGGTTTGTGATGTTTGAGCCTTGTTCAGTAGTCACAGAATGTCCTGAGTGGGAAGGACCCACAGGGGTCATGGAATGCAGCCCCTGGCCCTGCACTGACACCCCAAATCCCACCCTGGGCATCCCTGGAGTGCTGTCCAACCCTCCTGGAGCTCTGGCAGCCTCAGGGCTGTGCCCATTCCCTGGGGAGCCTGGGCAGTGCCAGCACCCTCTGGGGAAGAACCTTTCCCTGAGATCCATCCCAAATTCCCCTGGCACAGCTCCAGCTCTCCCTGGATCCTGTCCCTGCTCACCAAAGAGCCTCCCCTCCTCAGGAAGCTGCAGACTGGAATGAGGTCCCCCCTCTCCTCATGTTCCCAGTTTTTGTGAGTTTGCCCCTGAATGTGTTTGTTTTCTTTTAGGGTGGTACTTTCACAATTTCCAATTTAGGAATGTATGGGATTAAGAATTTCTCTGCTATAATCAATCCACCTCAAGCCTGCATCCTGGCAGTGGGTTCCTCAAAAGAAATACTAGTGCCAGCTGATAATGAGAAAGGGTGAGTTTCCATCTGATCCTGAACTCAAACTCTGAAGTCATGCCTAGTTTCCTAACACCTACATTAGATAGTAATTTTAAAAACCTTCAAATGTATTGTTGACACAGTGCTTTCAGTACTTGCTCCAATTTGCACTTAAGGAAATCCTCAAGGATGGATCCTGTATTAATATCCCCTTGCTTAGAGCTAAAATGTTTTTTTCCTTTGTTTGTGGGGCTGTCCTTGTGCTGCAAGGAAAGCTGAGCTCCCTGCCCTCAGGGGAGCACACAGAGGTGTTTTTAGTGCCTCTGGGAAGTTCCTTCCTTGGTTTTGCTCAGAGAAGGAATGAACATGATCTCCCCAGTGCAGCTGGGGGAAACATCTGTCACCAGGCACCAGCTGCTATTCCTGGCTCTCCAGGCAGCTTCTCCGCTCTGTAAGTGGCACTGCCTTGCAGAGGGGTGTGTTAACCCTTTTTTTGTTGTTTTTCTCCCAGCTTTGACGTGGCCAGCGTGATGTCTGTCACCCTGAGCTGTGATCACCGTGTTGTGGATGGAGCAGTTGGAGCACAGTGGCTTGCTGAGTTCAAGAACTTCCTTGAAAAGCCAGTAACCATGCTGCTATAATTTAACCATGCAAAGCCGAATTTTCATGGGTCACACTGTTGTGTTTTAAACAAGCTATTTAGACTTTAGTGTTCAGACTTTGAGAGAGTTCCTTTTTTTATTTAAAAAATGTATTATATTATCTGGTAATGTTATTTACCAGTCTGTACAGAAAAAAAAAAGTTTGCAAAAGTGCTTTTCAGAGCAATATTACAGCTACACTGTATTTTTATACAGTTAGTTAACTTGCAAACTCTTCCAAAACAGAGTTAAGCATCCCAGATTTTAAATAAAACAAAATTATCCTGGCATTGTGCCAGCTGCTTCTGAACTCGGGTGCCCAGGGGCTGCACACCAACATTTTCTTTCATGACCTCGGTGTTGTCAGAGCCTGGAGTTTCAAACATCTCTGGCCAGGAGCGCAGGTGAGATGGCCACAGAAGGGACAAGAGGAGGGAACTGCCCCGTTCTGGGCTGGGAGGTGGCACAGCAGGGCTGGGGACAGTCTCAGAGGCCAGCACTGCTGTTCCAAAATTCCTGTTTGGAATTTGGCTCTGGCCGGGACCTTCTGAGCTCCCTGAGCACTTTGAGGTGAAGGAGCTCTGCTGGCTGTGGGTCCCAGCTCTGGGGCACCAAACAACATGCTGTGCATCTCTCATGGACTCTCACTGCCATCTGCTTCTGCTGTGGAACCCCTGCAGCTGCTGTTCCTGTGGCTGAGTTAACCCTGGGCTCTGGTGCCATGGAAGTCACTGTTTTGCAGAATGTTCAGTGTGTGTTGGAAGGCAGTGTAGGCAAATCACACATGCTGATAACCCCAGCAGGGGAAGGGAATCATGTGAGGACCGGGGTGTTCGGGATTTTTCATTTCAGGCATTCTAACACAGGAAGCTCTGACTTTAGCCACTGGAATTGCAGACCTTCCCTGGATTGTCCCTGTTGTCCAGCCCCAGTGAAGCTGCAGAATGTGCTCTCCATGTACATATTGTATGTAAGGTGCTTCTCTAGTCTGTTGGACTCGTGTCCAGTTACCCCAGGCATTGTACCCTGCGAGGGCTGCAGTGCTGAACATTCTGAAATTCCACTTTCCACATGGAAATGTTCGTGTAAAAAAAAGGACAAACGTGCAGTAATGACAGAGTGACCAGGAGAATTAAATAGGGGGGCAGAGTTGGAAGAGTTGGAAAAAAAAGGAAGAAGTTGTTCAGGCTGATCCTGTTATTCTGTATATTGCATTAAGTACTGTCTCCTGTAAAATTCTACATAATTCACTAAAGATACTGAAAGAAAATACTGTGGAAATTAAATATTTTTGTGGGAACTGTTTAGTGTCTGGTTGCTGTGATGCCTTGCTTAAGCGCAAAAAAAAAAAAAAAAGTGCATTAAGATTTTGGATTTTCTTGAATGACCTGAAATACCCTGATTCCAGACTGGCTCTAGTGAACCCATGTTCCATTAAATGTTGGGAATTGACAACTACTAAACCATGTCCCAGTGCTTTTCTCATCAGTTGTGTGTGGCTTTCCTGCTGTGGCTCAGTGCTCTGCAGCCTCTCACCCTGTTAACCTGAGATTTAATCACAGATCTTTTGCTTTTTGCTGTCTGCAGCTTCCTCTCGGCTCTGCTCACCCGTGGGGCCGTGTGTGACAGGTTGTTCCAGCATTAAATACTTGAAGAGAGCTGCTCTAACCATGGCATCCTGTCCATTTATTTATTGAACAGAAACCATCACCACTGTTCCTGCTGTCCCTTCAGTAAAGCGTGTGGGCGTTGGTGGTTCTTTACTACAGCACATAACAAATTCTGTGACTAAATATTCAACTATTCTTTGAATATTTACAGTCTTTACTCATTTTTACTGCTATTCCTCCAACCTTCCTTTCCTGCTTGTATCTCTAAAGGCATTTGAGATATTCACCCCTCATGAGTAAAAACGGAATTTAAAATGCCCTTAAACCACACTCCTACAAAAGATTTTTACTCTGGGCTTTTGTTGTGTAATCTGCCAAAACTTCAAGAAGTTTCAGTCGTGTTCCCAAGCTCTGTTTGTGCAGAAGTATCTTACAAGAGCTTTGCTAAATGCTGGCTAAGAATAACCACAATTACGGAAAACAATTAATTAAAAGGCAATTAAAAATAAATGATAAATAAGACTCAAAATTTATTAAAACTATTTTAAAATATTTTATAAAAATATTAATTACATTTAAGTCATTACTTAAAATTGAATTTAAGCTATTCCTTAAAATTGAATTTAAACCATTATTTAAAAGAGAATTCAAGCCATTACTTAAATTTTATTAGTTAAGTAATTGATTCAAAGTACTAACGAGTTCTATCGTTTGCAGCATTACCCAGCCACAGTGTTTCTGGCAATTTCTGCGTTAGTTTGGGGTATTTTTTCCCCAAAAAGAATTTCTTTCGAGCAGTCACCTGCTCTCCGGGGCCCAGGCGGTCGGAGCCAGGGGGGCAGCGCGGGGCTGGATCCGGTGCGGGGCCGGGCGGTACCGGGGCGGTACCGGGGCGGTACCGGCTCCGTTCGGGGCGGTTCGGCTCCGTTCAGGCCGCCCGGAGCCCTCACGGCCGTGGCGGCGCCGTTGCCCCGGAGACGGCGCCGGAAGCGGCGCGCGCGCGGCCCCGCGCGTTTCCGCGTCCCCCGCCCGGCCCGGCCCGGCCCGGCCCCGCCGCCACAAACAGCGCCAGCCCCGGCACCGAGCCCGGGCCGGCCCGCGGCAGCGCCCGCAGCATGTCCCGCGTGCCCGTGGGGAAGGTGCTGCTGCGCAACGTCATCCGCCACACCGGAGCGCACAACAAGGTGAGGCCCGGGCCGCCCGCGCCCGGCGGGGCCTGCGGGGCCGAGCGGGGCGGCCCGGGCTGCGGGCGGGACACCGTGAGGGTGCGGGGACACCGGGAGGGACATCTCGGTGTGAGGGGTCACTGTGAGGGACATCCCGGTGTGGGGGACAGCCCCGGGCTGCAGGGGGGACACTGTGAGGGACATCCCGGTGTGCGGGGACACCGGGAGGCTGCGGGGACACCGGGAGGAACATCCCGGTGTGGGGGACAGCCCCGGGCTGCAGGGGGGACACCGGGAGGGACATCTCGGTGTGAGGGGTCACTGTGAGGGACATCCCGGTGTGGGGGACAGCCCCGGGCTGCAGGGGGGACACCGGGAGGCTGCGGGGACACCGGGAGGAACATCCCGGTGCGGGGGACAGCCCCGGGCTGCGGGGACACCGGGAGGATGCGGGCACATCCCGGGCTGCGGGGACATCCCGGCGGTGCCAGCCGGCGATGCGGGAACACCCCGGAGTGCGGGGCAGCCTTCGTGCCCCGCAGAGCGGCAGCGTTGGGCAGAAACCAAAGCAGTTTGGTAAATCCGCCACATCCTCAGGGTCACTTTTGGTTTAACGCCGTTCCGGTTTTCCCCGAGTTTCGGTTTCACCCCAATATGTCTGTGTTTACTTAAAAAATAGCAAATCTCGAATAGGCTTTGTTGTATTTTATTTGTTGCGGTTTGTATGTGCTTTTTATTGCATGAAACAGTTTGAACTTTGTTTGCACAGGCAGGATTTTAGTGCAAGGTTAAGCAACTCCATTAAGTTTAGCAAACTGTTTCATGAATCATAATTCAGCAGGTCTAACCAGCACCAGGAAGTTCTGTTTGGGATACAGATATGTGTAAATAATCCTTTGTTTGGGGATGGTAGGAAAGGTGGCTGTGAGTTTCCTCACCAGGAGTGTTGAGGGTGCTGCATAACTGTGAATTTCCCATGATGTTCAACTCATTTTCCTTCCTGTGACTTTCAGCTTCAGGAAGAGACAGAAATGTGGAAGATAAGGGAGTGGGAGAAGCAGACAGAAGAGACTTACTGGAAAAGGCAGAGCAGAATGTTGTCAGACACCTCCAGGTGAGATGCACCACAGAAATATTGATTTTCTCCTTAACGACTCCCTGCAAAGAGCTCAGGCCTCAGCTTGAGCCTGATCTCAGTGCGTTGATGGAGATGTGACATGCTGGAGGTGCTGGGTGAATGAGGGGATGAATGAGGGGGTGGATGAGGATTTCTGGGGGCTCTGGGAGGTTTTCCCCACCTGAAGGAGCCGTTCCCTCTCCAGCAGCCGCATGCGCAGCGACGGCTTCGACGAGGAGGGGCACAGGGCAGACTGGAAACCCAGGAACCCACAGCTCCTTGACCTGGTGGAAGACGATCTCCTCAGGGCCAGATCCTGGAATAAAAAGCTGTATGAATGTGAAGCCAACATGCCAGACAGGTCTGTGGGGGAGTTCTGTGTTCTGGGGTTGTGATTAAAACATCTTTTTGGAGCCCTGTACCAAAAAATGACACGTTTCTGTTTGGTGTGTGCTGTGATGAAATAGAGCTTCAGCTCATTTTGAGAATGAATAACATGTACAAACTTCTGCCATGTCACAGAATAACCAATTTGAGTTCATCAGTGGAGTTTCTAAGACACATTAAGCAGCAAAAGCCCAGCCCTAAACTTAATATTTATAACTCTGCCCAGAAAGCTTAGAAAATCTCAAGAAACACCATTCTAGGGTTGGATTTAAAGAAATCAGAGTTGTGCTTTGAGAATATAAGGTGTATTTAAATAGCACCAAGCAAATCAGTCCTATTTCCTTCCTGTCTAAACTCAGATTCATTCTGTGGCTCTGCCTTTTCAGAATTGCATTTTTATCATCAAACACATTGTTTGTTTTTAATGGATGGTTCTGCTTTCTTACAGGTGGGGGCACAGTGGATACAAAGAGTTGTACCCTGAAGAATTTGACACAGACAGGTAAGGCAGACACCCTTACTGATGGGTCCAGATCTGCCTTCTGACAAGTTCTGCTGGGAATTTTACAAACTGAGTTTTGAATTTTTAATACAGATCCACCTTGACTGCAAAGCCTTACTGTTAAAAAACTCAAATCCATTAACGTGGTGTGGGTCTTCCGAGAATCTTTTGTATTAATTAAGATATTCATGTTTAGCTGGAGTTACCAAAATCGATGAGTCTGGGAGGTAAATAAATTCTTGCAGTATCCTGGACAGTGGAAAACCAAGATTTTAAGAGAGAATTAATTATTTTTAACCTACACCCAGCAGAATCATCAATACTTTTCAGGCTTACAGATTGGATGTAAATGAGTTTCATCACTCAGTGGCTTCCAGTTCACCTCCTCCTGTTCTTTTTCCAGTGATCAGCAGGAAGGAGAGGAGCAAAATGCTGTCAATGGGAAGAAGAGATCCCACCTGGGGAAACAAACAGCCCGTGAGTCCCACAAAAGGAAAAAAACCAAGAAATCCCACAAGAAGAAACAAAAAAAGCACTCACACAAAAAGAGGAAGAAAAAGAAAAAGGAGCAGGAGAGAAGTTCCACAGATTCCTCCCAGGGGGAGAGCGAGGGCTCAGGAGAGGAGACTCCGAGCACCCGCAGAGGAAAACACAAGCGCAAGAAAAAGCCCAGGAAAGTGCCTGCCAAGGAACCTACCTCTTCTTCTGGGCAGGAGAGTGACTTTTGCCATGCAAGCAGCTCCAGCACCAGCAGCTCTGAGGACACCGAGTCCGAGGGGAGAAAGGAGAAGCGGCCCCCAAGGAAGAGGAAGAAGCGGCACAGCTCCGTGCCCGAGAGGCCGAGCGAGGTGCTCGAGAAGAGGAGCAAGAGGAAGAACTGGAAGGTGGCGGGGGATGAGAAATCTGAGGACAGCTCTGATGAAGACTGAGGGGTCTGGGTGCAGCTCAGAGCAGGAGGGGAGGGCAGAGGCAGCTCAGTGTCACTCAGCACTGCTCCAACACTGGTTTACACACACGCTGCCAGCCCACAGGGAACAGGGCTCGCCGGGCAGCACTGCAGGACAGCACCTACCTGCCCCACAGGTGGGCTCATCCCGCCAGCTTGGCTGTGATCAGGTTGTTTTGTTTCTGAAATTATGTTTGAACAGATTGCTCTTTGGCTCACCAAAACAATGGCCAGTAGGAGAGAGGACAGGCTGGTAAATCAAGCTGGTAGCAGAGGAAATGTCACTGTAACCCCCACGGCAGTTTTGTCTTCCCATCCTCCACCAAAAGCATGTGGGGGCGTGCACAGGGTCAGCTGGACACGGAGGGGAGCTGAGGGAATATTCCCATTCCAGCTGAAGGGCAGTGACTTCTCTAATGGTGAAAAAAGGCAGCAGTTTGCTTGGTTTAGACTCCTGTCCAGAGCCTGCTGTGGGCTGGCCACCGTGTCCACCTTCCTTCCTCCTCTGTGGGGATGCTGGAAGCATTTGTGCTGACAGAGGGGCCGTGGTGGGTGTTGTGTCCTGTCTCTGCTGTGCCCAGTGTGTTACTGGAGAAACTGGTACCAGGCCGTTCTCCCTGCAGCGAACAGCCAAGCCTTTTAATAAAACAAATGAATCCAGATGTGTTTGATGCTTTAGTCATTGTTCTGGAGCAAAGCCCGGGGACAGAGCACAGGCCTGCGAGTCTGGGTGGCGCCTGTGTTCTCTCTGTGCTGTTTGTTGCTGCTTGGGGAGATGAAATCAGGGCAATGGGGAATGTGTGGGGTGATTGTTGTCTCCTGGACAACCACAAAACAGTGCCAGTGGCCCTAAATCCTCACTCCAAGCCCTGACTGCTGTTCCTTTTTTCCCTTCTAGTGGAAAGAAAAACAGGATATTCATGGAGGTGTTTATGGTGTGTACCAAGGTGTTGCACTAGTGAACACACAGATGAGGAGCACCTGGGTCTGTTGCGGGGTTTAAGACAGAATTACAGAATTACAGATTGGTTCGGGCTGGAAGGGAATTTAGGGATATTCCAGTTCCCCGAACATCACACCTTCCACCAGGATGCTCCAGCCTGTCCTTAGGCGCTTCCAGGGATGGGGCAGCCACAGCTCCTCTGGGCAGCTCTCCAGGGCCTGCCCGCCCTCACAGCGGAGGATTCCTGCCCAGATCCCACACGGCTGCCTCTGGCGTTCGCACCCTCCCCGCGGAGCTCCGCGATCGCTCCGGGCCGTGCCGGTGCCCCGGAGGCGGAAGCGGCGGCGGAAGCTCGGGCGCGGTTCCGGGTCCGGGCGCAGTGCCCTTGGAGCGGACATGGCGCTGGCGCTGCTGCGGCCGCGGCCCCGCGGGGCCGCCCTGGGTCAGTGAGGCCGAGGGAGCGGGGCGGGGAGCGGGACACGGAGGGTGCGGGATCCCTGAGGGAGCGGGGCTCCGGCGGGTGCGGGATCCCTGAGGGAGCGGGGCTCCGGAGGGTGCGGGATCCCTGAGGGAGCGGGGCTCCGGCGGGTGCGGGATCCCTGAGGGAGCGGGGCTCCGGCGGGTGCGGGATCCCTGAGGGAGCGGGGCTCCGGCGGGTGCGGGATCCCTGAGGGAGCGGGGCTCCGGCGGGTGCGGGATCCCTGAGGGAGCGGGGCTCCGGCGGGTGCGGGATCCCTGAGGGAGCGGGGCTCCGGCGGGTGCGGGATCCCTGAGGGAGCGGGGCTCCGGAGGGTGCGGGTTCCTGGCGGCTCCGGGTCCCCGGAGGGTGCTTGGTTCTCACGCCGCGCCCCCGTTGTCCCCGCAGCTCTGCTGGGCTCGGCCCTGCTCCGCCGCCCCGCCGCGCTCGGTGCCGCCGCCGCCCGCTGCGCTCCGGCCCGCGAGAGCCACGGCCCGCCCCGCCAGGGACACGGTACGGGCCTGTCTGTGTGTCTGTCTGTCTGTCTGTCCATCCTTGCTGGTGTGCGGGGGTCTCGTTTTCCCGGGATCGGGACCCCTGCTGAACACGAGCACCCGGGTCTAGCTCACGGCATCCTGCCAATGGCAGACTTGGGGTTAGGTGATCCTTCAGGTCTATTCCAGCTTCTCAGTATTCTGTGATTCTGTCAAGAATGGGCTGTAAAGGACCAGATTTTGGCTCCTTTGGGTCCTTCAAGGCACCAGCAGTGGTGCAGGAACAGAGGTGACCGAGGTAGTACCTGATGGCCATACAGAGACTTAAAAACAAGATGAGCTTTAAGGTCCCTCCCATCCCTAACCAGGCTGAGTCTATAATTTTTTTGGGCCACTCTAGGAGATTTTAAGTGGCAGCTGTAACAAAGAACAAGAGATATTTACATATGGTGCAGTGGTTTTCTTGGTGTCCTGTTGGGTGATGTACAGTTGTAGGTGTTACCAGCAAAGGAAAAAATAATCCTAAATGCCCGTTGGTTTAAGGGAAAAGCTGTGAAATGCTGAGTGTTGTTAGGTAGGGCAGTAACCGCGCAGAGATGTTATTTGTGATAAATAATGGTGCAGGTGTGGTGCCTCAGGCTGTGAGAGTGTGTGTACCCTCCCCTTCAGCAGCTCTGTTACCAGTTAATAGCACTTCAGTGTGCACTTTGCCCAAGTCCAAACTTCAGATCCTTTGCTTTCCTTATGTTGTCGCTATCTAAATTTCTTTTCTCCGTGCCAAAGCGAAGGAAACCATTTGCATTTTGGTTTAGGTGATGATATCTGTGTGTTAGTTGAGCACTTTGGTTGCATTGATAATTTCACAGAGTCAGTTCTTGATGGTCTCAGCCTGGGCTGATGCTCCCGTTGTGTTGCCAAGCATTGCTCAAGCAGAGTTTTGGTTTGCAAACTCCCCAGATGTGACAGCCATCCAAGCCAGCCATGCAAGGGCTGCAGAGCCCTTGGCAGAGGGGCTTTTCCCTGAGGATGTCTCTCCCTGCAGGCGGTTCCAAGGCTGCATCTCTGCACTGGACAGGGGAGCGAGCTGTCAGTGTGCTGCTGCTGGGGCTGCTCCCCGCAGCCTACCTGTGCCCTGGACCGGCTGTGGACTATTCCCTGGCTGCTGCCCTCACCCTGCACGGCCACTGGTAAGCACAGCAGGGCTCAGCTCACAGCCAAGGAGCTTTGGTGCCTCCAAACCTCATCCTGGGCTAGTGTAAAACAAGGAAACAGTCCTTGGTTTCCGCCTTCGGTGGCAGGAGTGGTTGTACTTTGGTCTTCCTTTCTCTCACTGTCCTCTCAGTCAGAAAAAGAATCCATAAAATCTTAACCTTAAGAGCATTTCCTTGCCCCTGGAGGTGCAGAATCCTGGATGTTTTTAGCCCATGCAAGAACCAGTGTTGTGTGAACAGAAAGAGGACAGATCTGTATAAAAATAATACAAAAATATTCTGCCTCTAAAACTCCGTGCAGTGGCTTTGTACATCTCAGTGGTGGTGAGATGGTCATCTCATCCATCTCAGTGGTTCTGCATAATAAAGAGCTCACAGCAAATATTCCACTAAGGAGACCTGGATGATTGTTTCCTTTATTCCTGGATGGATGTTTGCTCAGTGTAGTTCTGCTGTGATCCTTGATGAGAGCAGGGACAGGGCTAGTTAGGAGTGGATCCAGCTGCATGGCTGGCCAGGCTGGCAGCACCCACCTTCCTCAGGTGATCCTGCTTTGGGAGTTCCTTGCCACAAGGACAAAGCAGATTTTTGTGGTACTTTGGGGGTGCCAGGTTTTCTTAAAGCTCAGTTTTGTCCTGAGGAATTTGTGCCAGGGATTCTTACACTGTCCTTGCTCTGACTGGGAGGTTTTTCCCAAAAGAAGCATCTCGTGTCTCATGTTGCTGGATAGTTCAAATCTGGACAGCAGTTCACTTCCAGATGTAGAAAAAACTAAAAATATACTAATTTCTTTGGTTGCCACTCTTCTAATCTAAATGAGTACCCAGGAGTGTTCTGTGTCTTTGTGACAATGGCTGGTCCCAGATATTTCCTTGCTTTTCCTCTTTTCCAGTCCTTGGAAGTCAGATAAGAAGGCAGATCCAAGGATTCTGTTTGGAGAGCTGTGGTCAGCACTTGTTTTCCTCAGGAAAACTCTGAGCCAATCTGTGTATTTTCAAGGAATCTGGAATGTTTTGGTTTCTTTTTGAAATAGATTTTTCCTCTTTCTGTGTGGGAACTGCAGGAAAGGCTGATGGCAGCAGGGGGAGAAAAGCCCAGTTGGCAGAACGGGGCACACCAAGAGGATGGATTTCAGTGAGTGACCTTTGCTGATTTGAGCTTTTCTCTCTCGTTTAGGGGTCTGGGCCAGGTAATTACTGATTATGTGCACGGAGATGTCCCCATTAAAGTGGCCAACACAGGGCTGTACGTCCTGTCTGCCCTGACCTTCGCTGGCCT
This sequence comes from Ammospiza caudacuta, assembly GCF_027887145.1. NCBI lineage: Eukaryota > Metazoa > Chordata > Aves > Passeriformes > Passerellidae > Ammospiza > Ammospiza caudacuta. The sequence continues at coordinate 7,722,636 of NC_080615.1, forward strand.
CTGCCACTTCAACTACCACGACGTGGGCATCTGCAAGGCTGTGGCCATGCTCTGGAGCCTCTGAGGAGCCCCAGCCCCGACACACACGATTGTCCTCTGCTGCCTCTGCTTCATCAGCTTGTGAGCAACATCCTGCGCCACACAGGAGCAGCCAAGGGTCCCCAGTGAGCCTGCAGGGGGCTCACAGCTAGTTTAGGATATATAGAGAAAAAAACAGGTTTCAATTCGGATTTAACTGGAAGATGTCCAGTGAGATGAGTGGATTCAAGCTGCACTGTAAATTGGGATGGATGAGTGAATTACATCAGTGGCAGGTTTGCATAGCTAAAGGGAGCTCTCCTTGTAATAGCAGTTTTAATGAGTATTTTTCTAACTGTTGGTTGGTTTCCTGTTCTGTAAAACAAGCTTGCCTTGTGGAAAACTGAACTGTTTCTTCTGACATCAGTGTGTAAGGCAGACCCTGTAACTCTTTGGACCCTGGGAGCTGATGTAGAAAAGGGAATTCTTTTTTTCAGATTCCACGCAATAAAGAATTTACAGAAATTTTGTGTGTGCTTCCGAACCATTTTTACTGCTTTGGGTTGCTTAAAATGTTTTCTCTGCTGATAGGTCTACTCTGCCTTACTTCATAAAATGAAGAATATTTGAGGTGACTTAGACTTGACTTAACACAAGGATAATTAATGTCCCTTAGAAAACACAGCAAGAATAAAAATACTTCTGCAGATTGACTTTAGGAACATTTGACTTTCAAGTTTTTTATGTTCATCTACAACACTTCTTTGAGGTTTATTTTCTAAATGCTCTGGTCTGTGTTGTCCTGTGTGACAGAAAAGACAATGAAGAGGAGGCTGAGGGAATGTTCTGTTCTTTAAGGGATGTTTTCTTTAAGAATGTTCTGTTCTTTTTAGGGGGGAACTGAGATTGTGGTTTTTAACTTTTGCTTCATCCTGTCTGACTTTCACATTGCCAAGGAGCGGAGAACTCTTTCCACACTCTCATGGTACTTTTATGGCACTATTAATAGTGAGAGGAAGAGAATTTGTGTTACCATCAGTGACTCTGCAATGAACAGAACAACCAAGTCACTGTTCGGATCCTACAAGACTTTGAGGGTTTTTTTCTTTTTAATGTGGAGTGGAAATTTTATTTATTAGCAAAAGCAGGTAGCTGGCCAATTTTTTGATGGTGTTGTGGCCAGGATGGAGCTGAGGGCTGGTTTAAATGCCAGCGTGTGTTACTTCAGTGCCAGGAGGAGGAGCAGGCAGATGGTGAGTCATGGGGAAGTCCCTCTGGGCAAGCTGAGGGTCTCTCATGGAAAGTGTCTGAGATTTCCTCACACAGGATGCAGCTGGATGTGGTGTTTAAGCTGCTTGGGTGAGAAATTCTTTATCTGAGAGGTTTGGCAATGTAGAAGTCCAAACCTAATGCAAAAGCTCTTGGGTTGATGTTAAAGATTTTAAGGATTTAGGCATTAAAGATTTTAGGGATCAAATTCTACAGGACTATATTGACATTATGGATATTCTTGTTTCTTCAGTGTGTATTTCTCTTCTGTCTGACTGGAAAACATGTTTGGCCTTTTGCCAAAAACTTGCATTTATTTTTTAATGAGTACTGACAGTAGTTAAAACATAAAACTGACTTGTTTAGGATAAAGAAAGACAAAAGTTTATTTTATGTAAAAAAAGAAACTGTATTTTAGAACTGTTGAAGTGTTCCATCATAGGTTGTGATTTTCATTTTGACTGAACTTACATAAACTTATCTTCATGGTTTCATCTACTTCATCTTCTGACAGTTTCTTAAGGATTAATTTTCTCAAGTAGCCTTCTTCCTCAAAGGCCAAGAACATTCCCTGCTCCATGGAGTATTCAAACTTAAATGCTTGGGAGCAGCAAGATGTAAATGTCTTTTTGAAAAAGATGAAGTTGCTTTCACCAGCAATTTCTTTGGGAACTTCTCCTTCCTGAGGAAGGAAAAATGGAGCAGGTTAATCCCAGCAGGAGCCCTGAGCAGTTTTATTGCAGCTCTGAGTTGTTAATTCTGCCTGTTGGGTTTGTACAGATGAGGAGAGGGGAGCAGATCCTTACCTTGAACCTGACGATCATTTTCCCACATTCCCTCTCACAGCACATGTAGTAACTCTTGTTTTCCACTTGGACAGTGAAGGCCACGGGCAGCCCAGCTAAGGGTGTGGTGGTTTTGTAGCAGTGGATGCTGAAAAGCATCCCCTTGCCTGGAAAGAGATGGGTTATTGCTGATAACCTGCGCCAAGGGAGCTGCAACAGCTGCAGCCAGGGATGCTTTGCCATTCCCCTGGCAGCTCTGGCTGGCTCACCAGGGTGTTCTTCCTGACAGAAGAGCCAGGACCTGAATTTTTTATGACTTCTGGTTGTGCTTTACGCAATCAGGCAATAACCAGGGTGCACCAAGGTCACCAGGCAGGGTCAGACCCTTCTATGTGCATGCAGGAACTGAGACTGGCATGTGGAACTGGCTGGCTGTAAATCAGAGCATGGCTGGATACACGGGATCCAGAAATAAATATGGGCAATAAATAGAGTTGTAAATAAATTGCTGAAGCACCCCAAGAAGTCAAAACTGTAAGTTTATAGCTAGTATTATTAGAAGAAAGTAAGACCTTTCAGTGCCAATAAATTGTTTGAATTTTAAAGTGATTTTTCGTAATCCTGCATAAAAAAGGGGGAAATTAAGAATTTTGTGATCAGAGCCAAGCAAAAATTTTAACAGCCCTTTTTCTGCATGTGACATCCTGCAGGCTTTGGTTTAACCCAGAAACCTTATCCATCACCAATGCCCAAGACACAAAATTTCACTCTCAGCTTAGTTTTCTTCTTGCAAATGAAGCTTTAAGTCGTTACACTCAGTCCCATCGCTGAGTGGATGATCACAAAGAACAAAACCACCTCCAGGATACAGCAGCAGAGCCGTGGGGATGGTTTGTGCTTGTTTGGAAATTACCAGATTGCATCTCCTGGTCTGTCACATCCTCAAAGGCTGCCACGTTCAGGTCGGGGCGCACCACCAGCAGCTGGCTGTTCACGTTCCTCAGCACTCGGTGCAGGGTCTTTTCCTTGCACAGGGCATCACACTCCAGCTCTGCAGGAAGAATCAACCAAAATTCTGCACATTTTAGCTGTTGTCTCCTCACATCCTGACAGTTAATCCTGGCATTGTGGATGTCACGTGAAAGGAGTTCTGAGAATGACATCAAACTCATCATCTTTTACACCTCTGCTTGAAGCAGATTTCCAGAGTCCGAAATTTAGTTATATAAGCAGAATCTGAAATTTAGTTAGATAAGCAGAAATTTATTTACAACAGAAATTTATTTATATAAAATTATTTATAGATATTTTATTTCTAAGAAAAGCTGCTGTCTTTGTTAATGAGAATTCAGAAGCATCAATTCTCTTTTGCCCAGCAATTAAAGTGCATTGAAAGGTGCTGTCAGGGAAGCCACCACCTTAAGAGGAATTAAAGCAACATCAGCATCACAAGTAATGAGCTGTAGCTCTGTGTTTTTTGCAGCCACTCTCAGTGTGAAACTTGTCCTCTCTGGATTGGCAGGTATGAAATGAGTAACAAAGCCATAAAAGATGAGTTCTCAGCTTACCATCGTCGTCTTGGTTCCAAGTGAGCAGTGAAAAAAAGGAAAAGAAAACAACATTAAGCTCTGCCCCCGCACAAGAAGTCACTTTGTGCCCAGACAGCCACCTACACCTTCCCACAGCCCAGTGCCACCAAGGCTGAGCTGCTCACTACAGACAGGTTTTATCTGTCAGCAAAACAAATGACAGCCCAGTCATTTGAGAACTGAGTCACCACCAAACCAGAGGTATGCAAAATGCTTTTTTAGGGTTATTTAGAGGTGAGGAGGTCACTCTGAGCCTAAAACTGAGGAATAACTGCATGCAAATTTTTGGTTTTATCGGTGCCTTCAAGTGAGCGAAAGGACAAGAAGAACTCATTGCAAATTGCTTTTAAAGAATAAACTGTTTCCTAACTGACTTTTTTCCTCAAGATCGGGAATTACTCACTCACTCCAGGTCCACACCCCAGTATTCCAACGCTTCTGAGCGTCCTTTCCCAGAGCTTTTTGTAAACAAGTATTGCCCTGACTCAGCCACTTGGCTAGCAACACTTAAAACTGAAGCTTATGTGGGAAATTAGGTGAAATCAGACTGACAAAGGAATTGTGTTAAATCAGTATTCAAACAGAAAAGGTCATTAAATGCTCTAATTACCTTCAAAATAGAGGCAGAAATTTTTTCCAAGTTCTACTGCATACACCAGAATCTCTTCAGCACTCATCTTCACCCTGCCCACAGTACAGGGAGAGGAATCAGAGTTAGCCTCAATGCTTCTTACCCCATAAAGGGATAAAAGCTAGGTCTGCACACACTGATCTTACCAGTTTTCCCCTAGAAAAGCATCAGCTTCCAAAATACCCCAAAGTTAGAACCCATTTCTGACTGCCCCTAGGAAGGTCATCCCTTGCACTAAAGATAATAAATGTCTTAAAACCAGGAGAACAATGAGGAGATCTGGCTCTTGCACGGGGGTTTGATTGTGCAATCAAAACACGCAGCTCACTCCAAAGCTTTTTCACCAGATGAAAATGACCTTTTATACAAAAAGTGAGCAATATAAGTAAACATGCACACCCAGAGGGATTAGGGTGGAAATCACTGTGGTTTCCTTTGTCCCTGTGGCAAAGCACTTTAATTAATGTATTTGAGAGTGATTTCTTTTCTGTTTGTATTTCATATGGTTTTTATGTAGCGGCAGCTGTGCAGAAGAGACAGCAGGCTCCCAGCAGCATCTTTGTTTGCAAACGTGCACATTCACACCTTGGAAAACGAGACACCACAACACCCAACCGCGCATGTCTCGTTCTTAGCACATTAACCTCAAAATCCTCTGTTTTTCTAAAACCCAGGGACAAGCAGAGGCAGAGGACTAGAGGGAAAAGTGGCTTTGGTTTAATGGGTCAAACAAAACGACTGTGCCTCTCCCCTTGATCACAGAATCAAAACCGTTGGAAAAGACCAACGCCAGGATCATAAAACCCAACCCTGAGTAATAAAAGATGGTTCTTTAGACCTTTTACCGAGGACCGTTTTCAGATTACCCTTCTTCGAAAGGAACGGCAGGAGCTCAAAGGAGTTCTTGACTCGGTCGTGGACTGACTCACCCCGGGAAGCCGCAGGGCGGGAGCAGAGGTGGCTCTCGGTGGCCCTTTCTGGCTCTCGGTGGCCCTTTCTGACTCCCGGGGAGCTGCAGCCGGGAGATGGGAGCCGGGAGAAGCACAGGATGCAGGATGGGAGCAGATGTGGCTCTCGGTGATCCTTTCTGGCTCTCAGTGATCCTTTCTGGCTCTCGGTGATCCTTTCTGGCTCTCAGTGATCCTTTCTGGCTCTCAGTGATCCTTTCTGGCTCTTCGGGAAGCGCAGCAGAGCGGTGAGAGCCAGGAGAAGCGCAGGGCGCAAGGGCGGTGGCTCTTGGTGGCCCTTTCTGGCTCTTCGGGAGTCCTTTCGGTCTCCTCTGGAGCTGCAGCCGAGCGATGGGAGCAGGGAGAAGCACAGGATGCAGGATGGGAGCAGATGTGGCTCTCAGTGGTCCTTTGTGACTCTTAGTTATCCTTTCTGGCTTTCGATGGTCCTTTCTGGCTCTCGGTGGCCCCTTCTGGCTCTCGGTGGCCCCTTCTGGCTCTCGGTGGCCCCTTCTGGCTCTCGGTGGCCCTTTCTGGCTCCCGATGATGCTTTCTGGCTCCCGGTGGCCCTTTCTGGCTCCCGGTGGCCCTTTCTGGCTCCCGGTGGCCCTTTCTGGCTCTCTTTCTGGCTCTCGGTGGCCCCTTCTGTCTCCCGGGAGCTGAAGCCGGGCGATGGGAGCCGGGAGGAGCGCAGCTGCCGGGTGAGGATCGGGGCTGTGCCGAGGCCGGCCCGGGTCAGTGCCCGGGGCTGCCCCAGCCGGAGGGAAGCCGGCGCTGCCGCAGCGCTGCCGGGAGGGCTTTTATAGCGGCCGGGGCGGCCGAAATCGGGACGTTTTCCCAAGGTCTGTGCCTACGTCCGCATTTCTCGCACGACATTTCCCCTCTTCGCTGCAGGAGCCAGCGCCTTATGCAAATCTGGGGTTCCGAGGGTGGCTTTGTGCCGCTCGCTCGGTGTCGCGCTGATGTCAGCGGACCCGTCCTGTGGCTCCAGCACTCTGTGTGCCCGGCCGGCTCCCTGTCTGTCGGAAAAGCCGCTTTGGGATGGAATCCCCGCGCTGCTGGTCCTTCACTGCTGGTGGCAGCAGTGCCCAGGAATGCCGGCCTGGGCGGGGAAATCTCCCCGAGTGCAGGAGCGGCTGCATGGGAGGAGTTCGTGGACGGGGAGAACGCCCCGTCCGCATCCCGCTGCCTTCGGGAGGAACGCTGCCACTGCCCTAAAAACCCGGGCAGCCAGCTGGGGAACGAATTATTGCCCAATGTCTTGGTTTAGGGCAAATCTGGGAGAAAACCTCTGAAGGGGTTTTCTCTAGAAAGCAAATTTAACTGGCCTTTCTTCTTTTTGGTTTGGAAAAAAATATTTATTTGGAGAAAAGTGGAAAAAACCTGCTTATTTAACAGGCAAAGCATTCACTAGGACATAATATGAACAATACTAAACAATAAAACTTGCTGCTCCAAAAGAGATGACAAACTCAGGAAGTCTCTCTGTGGGCTGTAGCTTGACTCACTCAGTCTCTTATCAGTCTCTTATCAGTGTCTTATCAGTCTCTTATCAGTCTCTTATCAGTCCCCCGGTGCTGGAAATGCCGCTACCCAGGCCCAGCCTGGTGGGCCACAGGTGCTCTTCTGGGTGTTCAGTCCAGAACAGGTTTAAATAGTTCTAAAGAAAAAGAAAAACCATATTCCATGGAATTCCTCTTCCTCAGCTAGCTAAAAAACTGACTGAAAACAAAGGAGAGCTCTGTCCTGCTGTCTGTCCGTGCTGCAGACAGCACAGTCCAGGAGCCGGAATGTGGAGGAGTGCAAATTCTGAAAAAAAACTCTGCATTTCTTCTCTCCCCCCTTCGCTCTCAGAACCACTCTGAAAGATGCAAAACTTATTTCTGGGCTAAACAGAGAATTGGGGATACGAGCACCATAAAGTCCCCCCAGTTTGTTTCATCTCCGTGCCTGGATTTGCTGTTTCTGTGGCCGGTCACAATTCAGGGCACTCAGCCCTGCAGCTTGGGGGGTAAATTGAAGAGCCCCAGCTTGTGAGGATTATAAAAACACCCCCACAAAATCCCACATCAAACCCAAACCTGAGTTTCCGTGACATTCTCTCAGCTGCTCACATGCCTTTTACTGCTCCTGGAGGCAAAAACAAAAAAACCACCAAAGTTTACAGGGATGCTTTAATATCTGTATGATAAACATGAGGTGGTTTTGAGATTAAAAACTGCCTCTTTTACTAATAACCCTGGATTTTGGCTGGTTTAGCCAAAAACATTTTTCAAAAATTAATGCTGTACTACTAATTCATCATTTAAGTTTAAATATACATTCAGATATTTAAAATTATTTATTTTGCATTAGCTGTTGGCACTGATATTTTTGGCCAACTGATATTCCATACAAAGCTATCAGGAAGAAGGACTTGGTCTTTCATGTCAGCCTTTGAGAGCCTTAAAATTCCATTAGTTCACTGAACACATTGAATAAAAGGCATTTCCTTATCCTTTGTGCACATATTTGCATTTTTCAGGACCAGATCTAACTCATACAATGGCTTTTGTGGTACAATTTAGACTTTTCATTTCTCCTGGAATTTAATATCTCAAATTTTAGAGGAACTGCAACTACTTTTCGAGTAATGGTTTTGATAATTTTGCTCCAGTTTGAAAGGAACTGGAATTCCAGTAAGAGTGAACTCTCTCCTCTTAGATAATTTTCTTTTAAATATTTTAATGTTACTTTTAGTCCTAGTTTTATTTATAGACTATTATATCCATAAGAAAATGGAAATGAAAATTCAGATGTGTAATTTGTTTTACTCCAGGTGGTCTATTAGTAAAAGCTATTACCATGACACAATGAAGTGAACATCTTAAGAATATTTTCCTAACATGTTCTGTCATATCTGTTTATTAATGTTTTGATAGTAATGCTTATAACATAATTATATATGAGATATCTGATAATTAAATGAAGTGGGCTATGGCTGCTTATTAAAAGTTGTTTTTACTTTGAGGAAGTATTTAGTTCTTGTTCCTTCAGGAGTTTGATTTCTCATGCTGATATTTTAATTTCTTCTGTGGATGATGTATGTGAGATTCAGGTCCTTTCCTGTCTTCAAAAGAGAAAATAGAAAAAGGAAGAAAAGAAAAAAAGGAAAAAAGCACAAGTCAGGGGTAAACTTTACATAACCTTACATGCCGTAACTTTAATATATCATAATTAAGCCACATAATATAGCATAACATAATCATAAATTCCTGTCTTGCAATGATTTATTTCATTCCAGTGAACAAAAACTTGGTTCACCTACAGCAGTGAAGCACAGCCTCGGGAAATCTACAATTTTATTCTCTGCTTATTAGAGAGAGAGAGAAAATATGGTCTTGGCAGCCCTGTGTTGTGGTGGTGTTACCCATTTTAGTGTTACTCATTTTAGTGTTTTTATGCGTTTTTAGTTTTTACTCATTTTCGTGCTGTTACTCATTTTAGTGCTGTTACTCATTTTAGCGTTTTTACTCATTTTAGTGCCTGGTCGCTCCAACTGCGCTCATTTCTCGCTCGTTTTTTGAGGCAGATCCATCGCGCGTGAGACGCGTTCCAAGGATTTCGTTTAGAAGGTGAAATTTGACGGGAAATTTGAGGAACTTCTCAAAGTTTTAATTAATCGAAAGGCCCTGGCCGGAGCCGCTCTCTGGGCCCTCAGGGCGCTCCTCCGGCCGCTCCTGCCGCCGCTACCGAGGGTGGCACCGAGGTGCTGCCAGCCCTGAGGGGAGCGAGTGTTCCTTGTGTCCCTTGTGTCCCTTGTGTCCTTTCTTGTCCCTTATTTGTCGTCCCTTGTCCCTTTCCCTTGTCGCCACAGTCGCGGCCCGTCATGGCCATTGCCCGCCTGAAGGGGAAGCGGCGAGGCCGGGGCGTCCTGGGCGCCTCGGTGCCCTCAGGCTCTGGGGGGATCAGAAAGGCTTAAATCCCCTCGGATATCGAATTTAAATCCCATCGGATATCGAATTTAAATCCCCTGGGATATCGAATTTAAATCCCCTCGGATATCGAATTTAGGCCGGCCCGGGACTCCCCGCCATTCCCCCGCCGCCTCCAGCCCTTTGAGGCGCTGCCTCCCCCGTGAGAGGAGCGCCCTTGCAGAGGAACCAGCTGCAGGTTTTACAGGTTTTTATTTAAACATTCTTCCCAGCGTGACCTCTCAGCAAACATCTCGTGCTTTTCGTGAGGCAGCCATGGCGAGCAACTCGCAAAAAGCAGACAAAAATAGAAATAAAAGCAAAAAGATGGAGGTGAGCAGTGCTGTGTGAGGGAGGACCCCCCTTCCCATGTCCTCCTCTGGACTGAAGGAACAGAGATCCACGGCACCTTAGGGAGGTTTAGGGGAGCAGAAATTACTTTTTCTGTGTAGGGAAATCGCAGTTTCTCTGAGGGCTTGAAGCCCAACAAAATCGGGTAAGCACTGGGATATATTTATGTAGAACTTCTTGAGAACGAACTTCTGAAGTGCACCAGCTTTTACTGAGCTACATATACTACATATATCAGTATATAGATATAAATGTGTGTGTATATATAAATAAATGCGTATATATAGAGACATCTCAATCTGGTACTTCCACCCACTCCCCAAGATGCTCACGATACTGTGAACCCACTTTCATTTTCTCCAAAAACATCCTCAAGGTCTTTTTAAACCTTTTCTTTCTCTCAGTTAAACTCCGTGCAAAGCTTGTTTTAAATCCCAGAACTGTGTTTTTCCTAATGTGCTCTGTTGTTAGAATGAAGCTTCAGAAAATCCTCCATTGTCTGACAAAACAGATTTGGCTCCTTCTGAGGACTCGCAGTCCCTTTTCAAGACTGAACCACTGGAAAAGGTTTTAAATGGTGATGTAGTAAATATACTGGAAGTAAGTATGGAATGACCTAATTTCATCTTGAGATTCATCCAAATGTTTAAATAAAATTATCTTTTTCTTTCTTAACAGAGATCAGCAAAGAAATTAATAACTTGCTGTCAAAATATGCTGACACTATAAGGCAAGTTAACTTTGTGAAATTTGCACAGCAATTTTTAAGTTCTCTAGATAAGATGGATGGGTGGCTGCAGTTTAGGAAAATTAACACTGAAAACTGTCAAGCAGATCTTGAAAGAAAAATGGTGGCTTTTATTACAACAGAGGATTAATTTGGTCAGAAACTGTGTATTGATAGACGACCAATTTTTAAGAAAAACATAAAAGTAGTGAGAAAGTTAATGGCATTAGCACTGATTTTAACCACAGATTTCTTCACTTTAGTGCAAGAATAGCATTGGATTCTTCTTATGTCCAGGAACTTGATGAGATCCTAAAAGAAGCCAGGGCCATAGAAAAGCATTTGAAGCAGAAAAGGGAGAAGCTGAAACAGAGATTCGCTGTCATCGCCAATAGTCTGCAAAGCTAAATGGAGTTTGTTATGAAAACGTAGAGCCAAAGTTTTGTTCGTGTATGAAAACAAATCGGGATGAGTGTTGTGATATCTGTTTCTTGTATAAATATTTCTGTCAGTTCAGGAAACTTCCAACAAGTTAAGCAGCTACTTAGTGTTTAAATACATAGTGTAGTGGTAGTTAATAAAACCAATTCTGAATACCTGTTTTAAATCCTGTGACTCAAGGGATTAAGACATTAAGCTATGTTAACCCATTAAACATAGCAAAAAAAGCATTTCTATGAAATACAGAAATTTATGATGTAAGTGGAAAATTACCTCAGATTATTTAATGTTAACCATTTTCTGGTTATGAGTTGTTTTTTTTCCTTTCTACTTAAAAAAAAGGTGGTTTTTTTGCTAAAATCTTAGTAGAATATACTTGCAATGTTATTTCAATTTGGCCTCAGAATGTAAACAGGCTGAAAAGATCAGCTAAGAAATAAGAGCTCTATAAAGAACTTTGAGAAAGTATAAAGTCTTAATTTCAAATGCATTGTAATACTGGTAATAGGTGTTATATTTCAAGGCCATGTAGTTATAAAACATAATCAAAGCCTTGCTGTTGATGTCAATAAGTAAATACATAATGTTAACACGATCTAGAATTACAGTGTTATTTTATTTAGCTTCATGAATGTTGTTTGTTCATATTCAGTCCTTCTGAGAACACTGAGCCCTTTTTATTTCTTGTCATTCTACTCTTGTTAAAAAAAAAAAAAAGATGAAAGATGGAATGTACAAAGGACCACTTGTACTAAGTATGGGGCTCATGTAATAAAGAGAAGTGCTGAACCAAGATATATTTCCATCTCTCCCCCAGTAGTGTGCAGTGATTTCCTCTCTAAATCCTCTCAGACCTAATCCACCCTCCTTTCCCCCTTTCCTGAGCTCCCAGCCAAACGTGCTACGTGTCACAGTGACACGATTTACAGCAAAGAATGAGAGGAACTGGACATGCAGGGTGAGATTTAGATGCCTAAAGATGCAAGATATGTCCTTAGCAGGATTTTCAAAGTGCCTAAGCATGGTGTAAGCGCCTTACCCGCTTAGGAATTTTGGAAAATCCCATAAGGTGCCTATCTGCATCTTTAGCATCTAAAGGCTTTCCAAAGTCTCACCACTGCTCTGCTATCATATTTAGTAGTCTCCTATTTTTTCCCTGATACTCTCAGGCTGCTCTGTTTATACAGAGAAGATTTAGGAAGTGACATTTCTTAAAATATTGTGCTGGGTGTTTCTGAAACCCTGGCTCATCTGCAGTGATGACACAACCCGGAGTTTCCCAATGACGCCTGCCAAGGGCCTGAACACAGACATTTACCCACAGTTATTTATGAATTATAAGGAAAACTTACACAAATCTAATTACTGAGGAGCATCTGCCTGTTACTGCATTTGAGCCGTTTGCTCTTGGGGAAATGGTGCAACCTCTTTAGAGCATCTGGGTTTGGATTATCTCCATTAGTTTATGTGGCCAATATATCCAACTATCATTAAGCGCCAGAACTTAATTTTGGGATACAATAATTTTATAATATTTTTCCCGTGGGAAATCAATTGGTCCTGTTGCAGAAGTTTGCTCTATTTAAAAATTTCATAAAATCCAACAAAAATGAGTAAAGTCCCACTTTTAAAACAATGAAGGACTGCTTAGTGCAGTTCAATCCAAGATGACTCTAGGTTTTTTACAGTGATTTCTTACAGAGTTGATTGTCATTCCAATGAATAACCTTTAATAGAGTGGGATTTCTGAGATAATGAGAGGAATTTAGAATTTGAGGAGTAAAGTCAGTGAGTATGGCCATAGTAACCTAGGTGAGCTGATTATTGGTTATGAAATTTTTTAAATTACTAAGAGCAACAAAGCTTCTGGTTTTGCTGCATGAATATAGGTGAGGATACATACATATATGTATATATATGTATATAAAGTAAAATTAATTCAATATCTATTTCATAGAGTTTAGGCTTGAAATGGTGAGTTCAGAAAGTTTAAAACACCCATTGAAAATGTCAGCCTCTCCTCTTGTGAAGATAAATAATATCTCAGTAATGGAAATACTTCCTACATTGGAAATTGAAATTGAAAATGAAAATGGAAATCAATCTTACATTTATTTCTCCCTGTTTAAAGAGAACTTTCCATAATTATTGTGCTGATCAGAAATACAGAGCACTTTTCTGCTGGCTGCTCTTTAGTGTTCCACTAAGTATCTTAATATATGAACACAGTCATTGTACACTATAATCCTTCTAAGCCATTAAAAATAAAAATTTATCACTTTCCTATTTGACTAAAACTCATCCACTCTGCTGGTTGCCCCCCTTATGGATTTCAGTGTTTATTGGGAGAAATAAAACAACTTTTCTGTTCAGATCTGACACCAAGGGCTCCTTCCTGCTCTCCCTGAGGAGTGAGCTCCTTGTGAAACCCACCTGGCATCCATCCCATCCCTGTCTGCTGTCCAGTTTTACTGCAGGAGGTTTGGACAGAAAATTAATTGGCTTTAAAGCTGCTAAACCTGATCAGCAAAGCTCAGCTGGTAACTGCGTTTTCTTCATTTTCTTTTAAGCTTCTCCCCTCCTGGTTTAAGCTCCAGCCTATAAATTAACAAGAACGTCTAAGATGACAGATCAGTAACAGAATATAAATGGATTTTTTTTTTTTTTTAAATCTTGAAGCATTTTAGATGAAGTTCTGACACTTCTTGGAGTCAAGGGGATCTTGACACTGAGCCTTTGCATTTCTGAGCTTGCTGTGAATTTCTTCACAGGCTGGAAAGTGTAAGTGATGAAAAACTCAGTTTCTCTCATTGCTCTTCTATTATCTAAAAGCTAAAAATGGGAAATAACAGATAATGCAGAGAGTTTAGATAATCAGTGATGAGAATTCTTTCCTGAGAAAAGGCTAATCTTGATTGTTTACTTAAAATGAGATCACCTTTTAGAATAGAAAAAAGAATAGAAAAAAAATAGAATAGAAATAAATAGAATAGAATAGAAAAAAACCCCAAATCTAGTGGAACTAGAGGTGTTTTAGGCTCAAGACATTCTGTCCAGAACTAATCAAAATTCAATTTTGTTAATGGTAGAATGCTTGACCTTTGAATTGGCTTGGAAGGTGGCACTGGAAAAGAACAGAGTGAACATTTTGCATCAACAGGGGAACAGCCAGGAGAAAAGGGAGGGCAGGGATCCATAGCTCAGTCACCCTAAATCCCATCCTGGAGAGAGGCTGGAGCAAATTTCTTAACTATGACTTGGATAACAATAAACTAAAAAAAAAAAAAAAAAACATTTATGAGAATAGCTGGCTTAATATGGAAAAATTACCAGTGGGTACAGCTTGGTGTAAGGTCATTGACCCCATTGTGTATGATGATATAGAAAATAAGAGCAATCAGTTAGGGCAAACAAATGAGTTTAAAAGTAAATGAACTCTTTTTTTGTCATAGATCAGCCTATGGGGTATTGTATAGTGATCTGCTTCCTGCTTTGCTAATTCCACATTATCCCAAATGATTTAGAAAAAAACCCAGAATTAATATAAAAACAGAAAAACCAGAATTAATATAATTTTTTTTTTTTAAGAGCAGCAAACTAGAAGTCACAAAGGCATCACTAACATAGATTTAAAATTCATGGTAATCTCAAAAACATGAAGGGTTCAGTGGAAATCAAGATTTCCAGAAACGAGAAATAATAAAGAGCTGAGAAAAGATGCTCTGTGGGAAAAGGCTGAAGCAGATGGATTTGTTTAGAGAAGGCACAACTCAAGGGAGGGAATAATAAGAGAGGAGTTTTAAAAGTGCAGGAAGGACAGGAAGAAGTCATCTTAATTCTCAGCAGGTTTCAGATGAGATTTAATCTGTCTGCGGAATAGGGTCCCTGGCGTGCTGTGCCTGCTGCCCAGCTCCCTCTCCAGGCACGGCACAGCTTTAAGAGCAGATTAATGACATGAAACCAATGTTCCATCACAAATCCAAAGCGCTGGCAGCTCGCTCCTGGCATCCCCAGGGGGAAGGCTCTGTCTCAGGGGCAGCTCAGCAGAGCACAGCCCATCCTGCTGGGTTTGGTGGGGGAATCTGCCGTGGCAACCAGTATTCCCAAAACCCTGAGATTCATGAAGGTGCAAAATGGCTCCTCGGGTTTTGAAACACAACTATTTTCCATCCCAAGTATTTCTGGGAGCTGAACATGAAGGCGAGGTGATGAGAATTTCCTGGAATCACCTGGAAGCCTGGCTGCTCTGATACACACATGCACGTCCTGTTCTCGCCTGTCTTTCCATCTCTCTGGCTGGCACAGAGTGATGGAGCATTTTTCCCAAGGCGCTGCAGTGCCCTGGCGGCAGCAGCAACAACGCCCTGGCAGTGGTGGCAGTGCCCTGGAAACGGTGGCAGTACCCTGAGAGCAGCAGCAATGCCCTGGCAGTTGTGGCAGCGCTCTGACAGCGGCGGCAATGCCCTGAGAGCAGCAGCAATGCCCGGGCACCAGCACCAATGCCCTGGCAGCGGCAGCAACGCCCCAGCACCGGCAGCAATACCCTGGCAGCGGCACCAATGCCCAAGCAGTGGCAGCAATGCCCTGAGAGCAGCAGCAATGCCCTGGCAGCAGCAGCAATGCCCTGGCAGTGGTGGCAGTGTCCTGAGAGCAGCAGCAATGCCCTGGCAGCAGCAGCAATGCCCTGGCAGCGGCAGCAGTGCCCGGGCAGCAGCAGCAATGCCCGGGCAGCAGCAGCAATGCCCTGGCAGCGGCAGCAGTGCCCTGAGAGCAGCAGCAATGCCCTGGCACCGGCAGCAATGCCCTGGCAGCGGCAGCAGTGCCCGGGCAGCAGCAGCAATGCCCTGACAGCGGCAGCAATGCCCTGGCACCGGCAGCAATGCCCTGGCAGCGGCAGCAGTGCCCTGAGAGCAGCAGCAATGCCCTGGCACCGGCAGCAATGCCCTGGCAGCGGCAGCAGTGCCCGGGCGCTCGCAGCTCACCTGGCCCAGGTGCACGGAGCGCTCGGGGCCGGCAGGACTCGCCCCCGCCCGCGGGACGCGGCGCTGCTGCGGGCAGGGCGCTGCTGCGGACACGGCTCTTATTGTGAAAGGATGATGAGAGGCAGCGCTCACCTCTCCCGACCATCGCTGCCTCCCTGCTCGCTGCCCTGGCACCGCTACCTCCGCCCGGCCGCTCCCAGCCGATGCTTTCTGCCCGCCGGAATATGTTCGCCAAAATCCTTCTGTCCGCCGCCAGCCTTCTGCTCGCTCACCTGCTGCATTTCCTCTGCTCTTTGATGCAATTCATTCCAGGTAAAACGCGTTAAAATCCCTTTCATCCCGTGCCCTCGGAAAGGGGCTGCTGCTGCTAACACGGGTCGGGAGAACGATTCCTATTGTCAGGCATTCGCGACGGAGCGATTTGAAGTCTTTGTTAGATGGCACAAAATGCCTGTTGTTTGCTGAATGGATAAAGGGCAGAGGCAAGGATTACAGCAGATACAGATGGTCTAGAGCTGGAAAAGCAGCGCACAGCAGATTCTCCGTGCGGGGCAGCCAGCTGGAAGCGGGCAGGGAGAGGGTTCTTTGGAGCCGCATCGTTGCCGAGGCTTTAACCCGACCGTGCAAACGGTGAACTGCCCCAAAGGATTTGTATCACAGCTTTGTGTCATCATTGCACCGCATGAGCTGCTTTTTGTTTGGGTTTTTTTCCCCCTTCGTTTTATTTTGTTTATTTGTTTACTCGTTTTCAGAAATTAGGAACCAATAAAAATCATGGCCGACCTCACGGGAATTTCTGCTGTTTGATGGTAGTGGTAGTTTTGTGCCCTTTAAATTCAAAGCGTTTCTTCCGAGGTATCCAAAGAGCTGGAAAAAAAATCTCAAATATGCCTTGTTGTGCCACCAGAAGACCCCAAAGTGTAAACTCTAATTTTTCTGGGAAATCAACAGCTATTTCATGTGCTGGATTTCACTGTCGCCTTCCCCCTTCCCTTCCCTTGAGCCTTCCCCTGCTATTTTTCTCCATTTATTTTTCCCCTGTGTTTTCTGTCGTTTCTTCTCTGTTTTCCTTTGCTCCTCGGGCTGTTAGAGAGGAAGTCGGTGCCTGAACCCCTGGCCATGGGGAACCAAGCAGCTGCATGGAGCAAGGAGCCCAGCACGGGCACATCCCGGCACTCGCCAGGCAAGTGCTGCACCTTCCCTTTGGAAATCCCACTGGGAGCTCAGGGCTCCGACGCTGGGAATGGCTGGAGTCCAGAGGGCACAAATCCACAGCTCTGGTTCAGCCTGGGGTCGGGGAGAACTGCTTTGCTTCCATGTTGTGCCAGTGTTTTATATGGAACAAAACACAGCCTGTGCTGGAGGAAAATTCCCTGTTTGAATGGTCCTCGGGGAGAACAGAATTCTTGCCTCATTCTCCCTACTTGAAGATTATAACGAGCATTCTGTTTGCTAAATTTTGCCCTTAATTTTGGAGTCAAGCAATTAGAGTGTGCATGGAGGGGTGGATCCTTTGAACGAGTAGATTAAAATCAAAATGGCGTTGCCCATGTAGCAAATGGCTCCCATGCTTCCATCATCCACCATTCCAGATTTCGTGTCCCACCCACTGCTGTGGAAATATAATTTAATGCGTGATTCGTGGTGGCTGCACCCACAGCAGCTTTCTCTTCAAAAGCCTGGTCCTTCATCCCACCATATCTGCATAGAAGCAATCAATAAATAATCAATACTGGGCTGTCAGTTTGTACGGGTCAGTGAAATCATGGCACACTGTGCAGGGAAACAGGAGCTGAACAAAGGATAACTCTGCTGTGGTTGCCTGCTATGTTAAGAAAATATTGGAGGAAAGTTACACCTCCATGTCTGGCACTGCCGCTGCTTGGATATGCCAAAGACCTTAAGCGTGTTTTTAAAAGTCTGAGGTAGGATGGAAAGGAACTACAGTGTAGAAATGAGGGTTCTGTGATCTTGTGCCGATTTTCAAGTGTTCAAGCGCACACAGAGAGCCCCGCTGGAACTGTCGGCTTTTAATTGTGGATTCAAGTTCTTCCATCTTGGGGCGTAGCCAGAACGGAAGGAATAATTTTATTTATGCATTCTTTAAAATTAAAAACTGGCCTATCTTCTGCCTTCCTCAGAGAGAGATTTGTCCATTCTTGGTGAGCTGGATGTTTAAAAAGGGGTTTTTTATGAGTGATTTTCCCCTGAAGCTGAAACTGCTTTTTTGAAATTACTCAGGAACATTGTGTCGAGCAGGAGTTTTCTGTGTTCCATGCATTCAAAGTTCACTTAAAGTTAGCAGTTATTACTGGCATCTCTTTTTGTTTAATAGGGAAGATATGTTGGTTTGGTTTTTTTCTTCTTGCATGCCTTCCCTCCCACTAGCCATTCAGGATTGTCTGCAATGACTTGTCTTGTTTCTGGAAGTTTCTGTTTTGACTCATGTTGGTATTGGGGTTCGCTCCCATTTTGCCAGGGAGCGAATTTCTGCCAGGATCTTCAACTCATTTGAGTGATGCTCAGAAGAAAAAACCAATCCATTCTCTTGCTGTGCTTCTTTCTCCCTTTCTGGCCTGGTTTTGGGGCATTCCCTTAAATATTCTTGTTGTTTATAGTCCATTCTATTGAAGTCCAGTTTGTAGGGGATGCCTTGGAATGAATTCTAATGAGATGAGTTCTAACTAGATCAGATTTCAAGGATTACTGAGATGACCACGTGAATGGTTATCACAGGACAGGAAAAACAAAAAGAACTTGGCTTACTTAGTTTAGGAAGTGATATGATTCTTCACCCTAAATACAAGACAAGGAAGGGAAAACTACCAAAACTACACACCAGAGCTGCCAGAAAAACAAGAATAATACCCTTTGGTAAATTGGAAGCATTTTCCTGATCATCTGGACAAGGAGCAGTTGTCAAAAGAGGGAATGAGTGCATGTAGACATAATAATTTTTAAGACAGAATTCTTATGTAAGAATTTCTGGGGCAGCAGTTGGGAGGGGTGGACTCAGGAGGTCTTTTCCAGCCCTGGTCAGGCTCTTTTGTGGAATGTATCTTTGCAAAATTTCCATTGACAGTGCTCTCCAGGAACTTTCAATGTAGTGCTGTCTTGAGTCATGCCAGTTTTGTTTCTGCTTGGATGTGAATTATTTCCTTATGGATGTGTTCCTCTCATTCTTTAATGCGCATTTTGCACCTTTGCAAATGAAATCTTCTAAATATCTCCTTATAGATGTGTTTCTCTCGTTCTTTAATGTGTATTTTGCATCTTTGCAATCCCCATCTGCATTTCTGTAAACACTTCAGAGATCTAAAGGGGGATTGGCAGATTGGAGAGCTAGATTGGATCCTTGCATTTTACCTTCTTGCAATCCTAACACACAACCTGTGGGTGTTTTTGTGTGGAGAAACAAGCTCAGCAGAGTTCTGCCTGCCAGCTCAGCTCCTTTGCAGATAGTCCAGCTGAAATAGTGGATTTCCTCTGGAGATGTTGAGCAAAAGGTTTCAGAGGAGGGAAATTGGGCAGCAGCTACGCTTGGTCACCTGGATTAAAGGATGTAGGCCAGAAGCAGCGGTGGCGAAAGGACAGAAAATCAGAGTGAATTCTGTGACAGCATGGACTCCCTTCAGTGTGTGGTGTCTGAGCAGCCCTGGGTGATGGAGCTCTGCCTGCCATGTGCCCTTTTTGGTCAGCATTTCCCCCATCTCAGTGCTCAGCAGTGCAGGCTGGCTCCATGGTCTCGGGGAGGGCACAGAGCGGCTGCACTGAGGGCAGGATGGGCAGGTGCCAACCTGGGCAGGGAGGCACCCCCGGCTAAATCCACCTCTGCAGCTAAATGGATTGCTAAAACAATCCTTGTGTTGATGAGGCTTTGCAAACCGGGCTGTGGGAGCCAATCACTGACATCACTGGTAGCTCACAGCGTTCCAATCACTTCATGCTCTCCTGGAGCTTTTGTTTTCCAAAAGGGGTGGTTGCAGCCAAACCAGAGGCTTCATCATAAATTATCCTTCTCTGCTTATCTCCCTGCCAAATAAAAGTTGTAAATCTATCTTGTGCTGTAAATGGGCTTGGACTCAGTTTCATTGGTCTTCTTCCATTTTTGCAGGTTTTTTTCTCTTCTCTTGATTATTTGCAAAATTAAATCCAAATATGCATTTATTTGATTAAAAGAAAAGTCATTATCTTTTCTATCATCCTATATTCTGTTACCTCCTTTGGGCTGCAGAACTAGTGTTCCTTGTGGATTAACTAGAGCAGAGTATCTACAAGATTTTCAGCTCCCTGTGGATATGTTGGGTTTTGTGGCTTTACTTTGAGTATCCACCACAACTTGGCTGTTTGCTGAATGCTCTTCTCCCTGACATCTAGCATTTGTCACTCAATTCCAGTGAAAATCTCAACTCCCTGTGTTTTGTCCTTCCTTCTCTCTTTGCAGGTTTCAAGCATTACGTGCCCAGCCCATCCAAGGAGCGAACCCTCTGCCACAGACCCCGGGGGCTGCAGTGCATCTCCCCCTTAGTGCAGAGCGTGGAGGAGACCCCCGAGCCCATCCCAGCCAAGATCAAAGGACAGATTCCCCAGTGGATTAATGGAAATCTCCTGAGGAATGGCCCTGGCAAGTTCGAGTTTGGCAATGACAAGTAAGTCTCCTTTAAATGAATTTTTAAATGCTCCTGGCCAGAACTCTGCCTAAGCCTAAAGGGGACCCCCCTCATGACTATTTAGAGCATCTTTTAGTTTATTTTTATGTAAGGGAAGGAAGAAATACCGATGTCACTCTTTTGAGAGCAGTTGCTCCCTCAGTTGGGAACTCCCATTTTCTGCAGAGAGGAGCTGAATGGTGAAGTCACCCAGGCTGGCAAAGCTGAGTCACAGAGAACATCTCGCCCACTCACCGTGGTGGGGTGGGGCATAAAACATGCCCAGCTTTGTCCTCTGTCCTGAGCAAAAATCCACCCCTGGCCACTCTGAAATAAATCCAGGGCAGGAATTCGGAGAGTTGGTTGCACCAAATGGTGTGAACTGCTTTAGAAGCAAATCCACCCAGTTGCAAGAATAATATATTAAAATACCCACAGAAGGCACTGACTCCCTGTGGCTTGGAATGTGCCGTTGCAGTAACTGACAGCTCAGCTGGTGTCAGTAACTGGCCAAAGCTGATCTCCTCCTCATATTCCTAGAGTGAGACCATCAGGTGTTCTGGGAGTCTCACAAACCCCTTGGTTTGGAGACAATGACATCCTGCAAGAAGCTGAGAGCTAAACACCTCTGGGTTTGCAGTAGTAATTTATATTGTTGTACAGTACAGCACAAACTCCATTCCCTCTGCAGAGGTGGGTGGTTTATCTATATAGATTATTCCCAAAAAGCCTTACAGCGTTTGCAAACACCACATCCCACAGCTATGAATATACTTGTTTCGATTTGGTTTGATTTGGTTTGTTTGATTGGGGGGTTTTCCCAAACAAAGCTGTGGTTAATACTTCAAGGGATCTGGGAATCAGCTTTTACAAACATCAATAAACCTAAAAAGAGGGTACTACACAGCATCATATAATGCCCAACTCTTCTTCATCTCTTTTTTTCTCCCTCCTGGAAGGTTTAACCACTGGTTTGATGGCATGGCCCTGCTGCACCAGTTCCAGCTGGCCCATGGCACGGTGACCTACAGGAGCAGGTTCCTGCAGAGCAGCTCCTACCTGAGGAACAGCCAGCACAGCCGAATTGTGGCCTCAGAGTTTGGCACCTTGGCCATGCCAGACCCGTGCAAGAGCCTCTTTGGGCGCTTCCTGTCCCGCTTCGAGCCGCCACGTACGAGTGCTTCTGTAAAACCTGAGGGGCTGCTGAGATCTCCTTGGAGGAACTTGTGGTTAGGTGGAAAGGGAGGGGTGAGGAAGTCAGACAGACTTTCTGTGAGCCCGTGTTTTTCTTAGAATATGGCCCAAATTCCAAAATTATGCAAATTGGTGTCAGCCTCAGCGGGGGGAGGCAGAGTTTAATGTTTTAATGCCACTTCAGCTCGCTGAGTCATGGATCTTTCTGCAAATTTCCCAAAGAAAGCTCTCCCCGAGAGAACATCCTGTGCAGTGCTGATAATGAGCATTACAGCCTGATGTTCTACCTGAGACACAGCTTTGCCCTCAGAACACCTTGCCTTGCTAAGCTTGTAGGGTAAGTGGGCTAATCCCTCCCTTCCTGGACTAAGGGGCAGGAGATTATTGTGTAGGGTGAGGGATGGAGCTGCACAGGAATGGAAGTTCCTGTACCTGTAGGATTCTGTGTACGTCAGGGAAGAAAGAGGCTTAAATGCAAGCAAGGTGTTCCCCACTAAAACCAGCAGGGCTGAAGTTTGCAGCTTGTTGCTGATGCTGTGACCATCCTCTGTTTCTCCTCTCCCCTCCTGCCACATCCTGTGTCCTTTCCCGAGGTGCTCACACCTTCACTCGTGGTGACACCCCCCAAATCCCCACCCCAGCTCCCTCAAGGCATTCCAGACCTCTCCACATTCCTCACCTGCCTCTGCCCAGATCCAGCAGTGATTTCCATCTCTGTCCTTGTCCTTTTCACCCAGCTCCACCTGCACAGTTTCCCTGTGTAGATTATCAAGATGTTTCCAATCAATCTCCCAGAGATTAATGCCACTGCAAATGGGTTTATTTGTTTAAACATGTCTAACTTGCCAAAATTCAACATGAGCTGCACAGAGCTGCACACAATGCCAGGATTTCTGTTTCAGAGCCCAGTGACAACTGCAATGTGAACTACGTGCTGTACAAAGGGGATTACTATGTCAGCAGCGAGAACATCTGCATGCACAAGGTGGACCCAGAGACGCTGGAAACAAAGGAGAAGGTGTGGACAGGTGGGATAAGGGAGCTGGGGTATGGTGGTGCAGAACCACACCTTGCTGGCTCAAGGGGAATTCCACCTCCGGAGGAATTTGTCTGTGCCTGCAGCATCTCCCTGCCGAGTCCCTGGGGAGCTTTTAGGGGTGGAGGTGCAGTCACTGCCTGGCTGGGCACAGCTATCAGTTCTCCTCTGCTCTCCCTGCTTGCCTGGGCTTGTCTGCACCTCTCAGCAGAACAGGAAACAGCTTTTTTCTGTGCACAAGAAAAAGTGAACATTGCTGGTCTCACATCTGCCTTTTCCCTGCTGCTTTGCTTTCATATTCTCTTGATCTGCTTTTTCCACCTCAAGCTTTGCACGCTCCAGAGCTGCCCCTGATCAAACCCTGTTGTAAAGGTTTGGTTCAGCTGCCACTTGATTTTCTCCCCTTTGCTAGGAAATGACCAAAACATCAGAGAAGTTTTTCCCTGTGACAGAAGAAGGTGACCTGTGACAGCACAGCACAAGCCATGTAGGGCTGTCCTGAGTCATGCCAGCTTTGTTTCTGCTTGGATGTGAAATATCTCCTTATGGATGTGTTCCTCTCATCCTTTAATGCATATTTTGCACCTTTGCAAATGAAATCTTCAAAATATCTTCTTATGGATGTGTTCCTCTCATTCTTTAATGCATATTTTGCACCTTTGCAAACGAAATCCCCCCTGCCTGCACCCTTAGAGGGGATTTGGGCTGGACAGCTGTGGGACGGGCTGAGGGAGGATTCTGCCCTTCCTAAGTCAGTATTTACTGCTGGGCCTGTTTGACACCAGAAAATGCCAGCTCAGAGCATCCCTCAGGTTGTGAGGGAGCCACTCCAGGAATTCTGTCTGCAGGATCAGTAGTGAGTCATGAGTAAGCTGTGTGTAAAGCACAGCCACTGAGCTGGAGCTGTCCTGGGTGGTTTGCCAGCTGGTCTGTTTGTAAACCAGACTGCAGTCATGAAAAGACACGTGGGGATTTTCAGGTTCAGCTCTGTTGAGCCATCTTGTCATAAAATGAAAAGAATTCCCCTCTAGCGTTTTTTTTTTTAGCTGCAGACTGTTATTTTTTTGGGTAAGCGAAGAAATGGAAGGGATTATCTCACATTTAAACTCTCCAGTTTGTGATGCCTTAATAGGACCTGGTTTTCTGAGCTTGCAGTGACAAAACTCTTGGTGGTTTCTTGGGGCAGTGACCATCCCTTTACACACCTGCCTGTGCTTGTTATTGGCATCATTCCCACTGCACCTGTACCCTAAGGACATCTGTGTCCTCCAAGGAATGTCTACTGCTATTAGTCCTGCTTTATTGATAGAGAAATATCCTTATTTTCAAGGATTTGCAGGCAGAATGAAGGCTGCAGTCCAGATGCCACATTTTTAATAATGAATAAAATCTGCTCTTCTTCCTCAGACTTCCACAAAAGTGACCCTTGGGGAAGTTCTGCACTGACTGAAAATCTCTGGCATTTGCAGGTGGACTGGAGCAAGTTTATTGCAGTGAATGGGGCCACAGCTCATCCCCACTACGAGTCTGATGGGACAACCTACAACATGGGCAATTCCTATGGGAAGCACGGTGAGGAGGGCTTGGCCAGGCTGGTTTTTGGGCAGGGGGTGCAGGATCCCTCCTGGTGCTGCTTCAAGGAGCAGCTGTTGGAGAAACACCCAAAGAGACCTGAAAATTGCTGTTCCTCAGTCAAAATGTCAGTGTCAGTCTGTCCCATAAAACTGGCTCCTCTCAGGATTTAGTTGCAGATGCTTCTGACTTTGGCCTGTGAATGTACAGCAAATTCTCCTCTTGCTCTCCCAAGCTTTGCTGGAAAACAGGAGAATGATTTTTTAAAAAAGTCCCCTCCACTGTTGAAGCTTCATCTGAACAAGTTTAGCAATTCATGTTTTTCACTTAGAATTTAGCAATTCATGTTTTTCACTTAGAATAAATTGGCTTTAGATGAGCCCCATAAGGGTTTTTGCGGAAGGGAAGACAGAATTTATTCTGGTCACCTGGCTATCTTCCAGCAAAGCTGAGTTTTATGGGATATTTTTCTTCTTCTCAGAACTCTGAGCATCTTGATTGGATCCTGTTCCATCCACATGGCTGCTCAGAGCAATCAGTCCCTGTCAGCTGTGTGAAATCCTTCTTTCCCAGAGGCCTGTGAGAACAGCCACTGCCCTTTATTGTGATCCCTTGTGATTTTCCCAGTTTTGACCATTTTCCATTCTTTCTGCTTTCATTTCCTTTTGGCCTCAGCAAAGCCCAGCTCTGTGCCACGTGCTTTTTCCAGCTGGACATACCAAGCTCTAGATCATTGTTATTCAGAAGTGCCATCCTTTCCTGCTCATATGCCAGGTTTATTAAATGAGCATTACTGAGGCTCAGAGTTTTCATTTCCTGTGGGCTTGGTTTTCATCCTGCCCATGTTATCACAGGACAGCACTTCAGGCAGAGCTGGCATTCTCCCAGGCTAAGATCCCTCTATTTCCTTTCAAGCATCCTCTTTTCATTGTTCTTTTGGTAGATAAATCCTCTGTAGATGCTTTCCTGCCTGTTGGGAGATGTTTAGGAGAGGTTGTTGCAAGTATTCCTGGAGGACAGGAAGGAGCAGAGCCTGAGTTTGGTTTGAGCACCTTCTCCCCTTTCCAGGATCCAGCTACAACATCATCAGGGTCCCCCCACAGGAGTCAGGCCACGGGGACACCTTGGAGGGAGCCAAAGTTCTGTGCTCCATCCCTCCCACGAACAGGGCAAAGCCATCCTACTACCACAGCTTTGGTAAGATTCCACCCCAAAACCAGGGAATTTGGGAAAATGTGATGCAGAAAGGGCTGGCCAGCGCTCTGTCTGCCCCTTGAGATGTTTTCTTTTCAATTTGGGTGATATTCCTCCCTTCTCTCCTCAGGGATGACTGAAAACTACATCATTTTCATCGAGCAGCCCCTCAAGCTGAACCTGCTGAAGATCATCACCTCCAAGCTCTGTGGGAAAGCCATCTATGATGGGATCAGCTGGGAGCCTCAGCACAACACCTACTTCCACGTGGTGAACAAGCACACTGGGGAGGTGAGGGGGTCTTTGGCCCCTGCAGCAGCTAATCTGGAACTTCAGTTCCAAATTTCCAATTTTTTTCCCCAATTTTTTGGGAACTTTCATTCCCAAAAGTGCTACATAGCAGCCATGGGGAGTTTAAGAACCAATCCAGAAGTTACTGCAATAAATATTTTAAAGTTTATTGTAGTGTACATTTACACTGCAATGTTTATTTGTAGATTTGTTAAAAATGGGATTTCTTCGTGCATTTTCCTCTTTATTCATTCCTTTCTTTGCCAGCCCGAAAAGGACAGGCAGAAAGAAGCAGTTTGGAGGGACAGGGACTGAAATGCAGGTCCCAGCTACTACAGGGTATAAAAAGGTCAGAACCTGGGAAAGATGCACAGTACTTGATATTTTGGGTTTTCTTCTTCCAGTTTTGCTCCTTAGTGGCTTAAGGCAGCCCTTTTGTGGTGACACAAGGACAGAAGGCAAAGCCCAAGGGATGAGAGGGGTTGCAGTGGGGGCAGAGTGTGGTATTTGCAGGGATCTTCAACAAGGGGAGAGAATGATGCATCTGACTCCATCTTATCAGAAGGCTAATTAATTACTTTATTATAGTATATTCTCGTGACTGTCAGCCAACAGTCCTAACACACACACACACCTGGCCCTGATAGTCCAAGGAAACAAAACACCATGACTTTGGGTAAACAATCTCCACATTGCATTCTGCTTTTGCACAAACACGGGCACAGCAAATGAGATAAGAGTTGTTTTGATCACTCTCTGAGGTTCAGAGAATGTGAAACCCAGAAATATTCTTGGGAAGAACGGTGCCTCGCTTTTCTCTGTGAAGGTGAGTTTCTCTGTGAATTATGAGGAGGACTGCATTGATATCAGAAGGCTAATTAATTACTTTATGATACTACATCATTTTATACTATATAACATTGGCATCTAAACTGAATCTGCCAAGCACCCAACTCTGTACACAACCTTGTGACTGTCCTGACTCAGACACACACACCTGGTCCTGATAGACCAAGGAAATAAACCACCGTGACTTTAGGTAAATAATCTCCACGTTGCATTCTACTCTTGCACAAACACAGGCACAGAAAATGATAGGAATTGATTTTCCTTTCTCTGAGCTTCAGAGAATGTGAAACCCATAAATATTCTCGGGAAGAATTGTGCCTCGCTTTTCTCTACCAAGAGAAAAGCGGGGCTGCAGGAGAGAGGAGGAAGAGGAGGAGGAGGAGGTGAGGCAGGGGCTTGCAGAGGGGCTGAGCTGTGCCCTGCTCCCTGCAGGTGCTGCCGGGCTCGTGGTGCTCCCAGCCCTTCGTCAGCTTCCACCAGATCAACGCCTTCGAGGAGCGGGGCTGCGTGGTGCTGGACCTGTGCTGCCAGGACGAGGGCACCAGCCTGGCCCTGTACACGCTGCAGAACCTCAGGAGGAGTGGGCAGGGGCTGGACCAGGTGAGATCCCTGCCTCTGCTCCCCCAGCAGCTGCTGCAGGAGTTGATTTGCTGCGGCAAAGCTCGGGTTGGGAGAATGGAGAACGCCGTGGCGACGGCACAAGCACAATCCGTGAAAACTGAAATGATCATCTCTTGATGCTTTCTCTCTTCTTAAATCTCTCTCCATGGAGCATGGCCTTGAAACTCTTCAAGCCCCGTGTGTGACACAGAGCTCCAGAGCCTGGCAGAATTTATTTCTGTTTTAAAACCTTGGTTTTAATGATATTAGTTTTCCTTATCCTTGTGTAATGGAATTTTCCCCCCAGAAATGATGCAAAATAAGTTGTAGCATAACATCTAAATGGAAAAAGAAAAAGGAACCCCGCTCTTTAAGACATTACTTCATAAAACAAGCAGTTTTTATGAAAATCACAGAAACACAAATACCACAGAAACCCCTGCCCTGTTCCCCACAGACACCTCACAACAGCACATTCAAATAAATTATTTATTGTGCCCAGCTCTGTGAAAAGCCCCGTTTCAGGCTGTGTGAGGGGCATTATTTTGCATAGGTCACACATGGGAAAAGTGGGGGTGCTTTCAGTTTCTCACCGTGCAGATGTGTTTGTTGGAAACCCAGCGTGCTGGGGGGGCTGCTGCATGTCCCGACAGGGCTGAACTTCCTCTGTCTGTCCTGAGCTGTCTAGAACCAGCTCAGCTCCGGCCTGAAAGGGGCACAGCTGCGTCCCTTCAGGTTCTGCTTTCTCTTGGCATTTATTCTGGGCGTTTCTCAAGCATTTTCTGAGCATATTCAAGTACAGCAGATTGTTAACACCAGCTTTTTTTTTGTCCTTCTCTGAGCACAACCCAGGTGGAGTTGGATGTGGCTGGAGGTGTCCTGGTGTCAGCGCTGGGCCTGTGTTTCCAGCAGGCACATTCTTCAAGTGACAAGTGGCATCACCAGCACACTTCACCCACGCACACACAGAGGAGTCATTTCAGAACAGAACCTCAAACTTCACTGCAGCAAAAGCCTCAGGAGTGTCTGGGCATGGCTTGTCTCCTTTCCCCAAATTGGCTGGCTCACTAACCCTGGCAGAGTATTCTGTCTGGCAGAGTTCCTCATCCAGATTACACGAACCAGTAAAGTTTTGAAAATAAGGTTAACACGTAGTTAAAGTGAAGTTTCACAACTGAGCTGGTGGGTTGTGGATTGAAGTAACTGAGACACACCAAAACAGGGTCCTTATCCATTTTACTTAAATGGGAATATGAGGGGTTGTGAACTTGGCTTGAGCAGAGCTTTAGTGGCAGTGGTGGAATTATCCTCTCAATGTGCTGAGTGTCAGCCACACTGGGGGCTGCACTTTGCTCCCCAGGTAAACCCACCATCATTCCCTGGACCTCCAACCATGAATCCACGGGTACCTGGGCATGCAGGAGGGAATCCAGCAGGACAACCTCAGGCACTGAAGGCACAGTGCTCTCCTGCTTCTCCTCAGAGTGATGTAAAGCAACACAAGCCTGTTCTAACTGAATTAAACACAATGCAGTGTCTGTCCCATTGCTGGATTTGGTGATAATGGTTTTTTATTGGGCTGATTTGCATACCCAGCTCAGCATTAATTACTGTGAGAGCAGTGCTGACCCTTTTAATTCATACGGTTTTGGTTTCTGCTGTAAATTACTGGAACATGCAGGAACTACTTCTTTCCATTATGTGTTTTGCCTTACCACAACTTGGTCAAACACGTAAGGAAAAGAAGAAGAAGAATTCAGGGGTGTCTAAAACTTCAGAATTGTTCCCTAAAAGTGCATTTAAACTGAAATGTGTGTCCTCTGTCCATCACCATCACTCTCTGTCTCTGTAACAGGTTTATGCCTCCGTGCCCAGAGCTTTCCCTCGCCGCTTTGTTCTCCCTCTGGACGTGGATTCAGACACACCCGTGGGGAAAAACCTGAACCCGCTGCCTTACACCCAGGCAAAGGCTGTGAAAGGTGCAGATGGCAAGGTGTGTACCAAACCATAAATGCATTTATGCAGCAGCTCCTGTACCTCGGAGCTTTAACCGCCTTTGGTTGTGCTGTGCTTGGTGGGACCAGCCAGCTCTCCTGCCCTGCCCAAGCTGAACCAACCCTGCACATTTCCTGCAGAAATTACCCTGCAGTTTTCTTTTTCTCCCAGGTGTGGTGCACACATGAAAATCTGCACCCTGAGGGCTTTGAGAAAGTCGGGGGCCTGGAGTTCCCCCAGATCAATTACTCTGGGTACAACGGCCGCAGGTACCGCTACTTCTACGGCTGCGGCTTCGGGCACCTGCTCGGAGACTCCCTGATCAAGGTCGATGTGGAGACCAAGAATTTCAAGGTGAGGTGAAGTCAGGTCATCGAGTCCTTCCCCTGAGCTGCATTTGAAGGTGTGGCATTTACTGGGGGTTTTTTAGGGCTTTGCCCATGTGGGTCTGGGATGAGATTGCCAATTTCATCCCTCACGTGGCACCTTATGAACGTGGCACAGTCACCAAACAGGAGAGGATGGCACCAGCACACTCCTGGAATGAAAAAAAAGTTCATAAAAAGTTGAACTCTTAAGTTTCTTGGAGCCCAGAGTATTTCCAGGTGCCTTGGTGGGGAGCACTGTAACTCTGCTCAGTGCAGCAGACAAGTATTAATGCAGTGAAACCCATCCATATGTCCCTGAAGCTCATCCATGTGTTCCTGTGCTTGCTAGATCTGGCAGGAGGAGGGATGCTACCCGTCAGAGCCCGTGTTTGTGCCAGTGCCTAATGCCACGGCAGAGGACAGCGGAGTCATCTTGTCTGTGGTGGTCTCCCCTGCTGAGGTAACTTGCTTCCTGCAGTTTGTCAAAGTCACACAGCATTAATTCACTTTTTAAACCTCCCAGCCGAGCTGGAGGCTCCCTGGCAGGTGGTTCTTGCTCCCCAGAGTGCCTGGCCGAGCACAGGCAGTGCAGGCAGGAGTTCTCCCCAGGCTGTTGGTGTGTCCCCAGTGGAAGCTCAGAGCTGAGTGAGGCTCAGAGCTTCTGCCCTGCAGCTTTGCTCTCCGTGGTTTGCTCTGTGCCTTTGTGTGCGGACAGTGCGAGAAGTTCAGCCTGGCCACTCACTCTGCCTCTCTGCTCCTCCTGCAGGACCAAAGTGCTTTCCTGCTTGTGCTGGATGCAGAGACCTTCCAGGAGCTGGGGCGAGCAGAGGTCGGGGTGCCAGTGCCTTACGGGTTCCACGGCGTCTTCAGTGCCCACTGAGGAGCTCCTGGGCACCTCCTGGGACTCAGGGCCGGGCCAGCCCCGCGAGGAACCTCTGCTGCCTTCACCTCCCACCTTTCCATCACGTCTGGGATGAAGGAGCTGCTTTTTCTCCACCACAACCTCCTGTATTCCTAACAAAACACAGCCAAGGAAGGCAGGAACCCCTTTGCTCCCACAGCCCACTGCTTTATCTGCATTTTTTTTACTATCTTGCTAGGCCAGCTAGAGCAGCAAATTCACAAAGGATGCCAGGGTGAGGCTTGCAAGGCAGAAAATGGAAGCTGAGGTGATAAACCCCTTCCTTTGGTGCCCTGAGGGGAAGAGAACATCAACATTCAGGGCTGTGACTTTGGCTGAAACATTTAGAGCAGAAGAGAGGAGTAAAAGCCAGCAGGTGACAGATGGGCCCAGTGAGGGGGAATAAATAAATCCCCCCTTGCATCCAGGTTGCCTTCAGGGGGCTCCAGGGGGTAGATGCAGACACTCGCAGAAGCTGTGCTTGTGCTTTTTTTTCTGTACCATAGCAGTGCCCTCCAATAAAACCTTGGGAAGTTTTTCCTTTCTCTGCCTGCACTCAGAGTCTTGTAGATGTGGGGGGCACATCTGCAGAGCAGGACACAGCTCTGCTGGCTGACAGCTCCTGCCTTCCTCCCAGTTCCACCAGTAGGAAACACCAGTAGGAAACACGGAGAGCTCCAGTGTGGCCTTGGTGTCCCTCTGGGCTTGAGCAGAGCAGAACAAACTCCAGCCCCCTGTGTCATCCAGGCTTCTCCAGCCCCCTGTGTCATCCAGGCTTCTCCAGACCCTCTGGGTGGGTCAACAGAGAGGACTTCTAGTTGTACTTTTTCATTGTGAAGAATTATTTGAATCATTTCCTTGAGTAATAAAGGAGCCCTTTTGCCCTTGGGGCTTTTCCTCCTCTGAGCTTCCTTCACCTTCCTTACAGGTCTGGGGAAAAGAAAAAGGGTTTTACCTCAGGGAGAGGCAGAGGAGGCTCAGCCAGAGCTGGTGGAAGCCACTAGATGGCAAACAGCTCCCGTTGCTGCCGTTCAGCCCTGTCCTGCAGCCTCCGGTCATTGTCACATCCCGCCTGTCCCCGCGGGACCAGCCCCCTGCATGTGTAGCAGAACGGTGCCCAGAGGTGTTTGATGGAGTTCAGCCACCATTGGTTCTCTTTTTTAATTTTGGTTTTTTCTCGTTGAGGTGGGAAACGAAAAGGAACGTCCTGGAGCTGAACATGGGGAGGAACTGGAGCATCCTGAGGCCAAACACGGGGGATTGGAGCATCCCGGGGATGAACACGAGGGATTGGAGCATCCTGGGGCTGAACACGGGGGGATTGGAGCATCCTGGGAGCGAACACAGGGGATTGGAGCATGCAGGTGCTGAACACGGGGAGGAACTGGAGCATCCCCGAGTCCGACATCGGCACCGGGGGACTGGAGCATCCCCGCATCCAGCACCGGCACGGACGGACCGGAGCATCCCCGGGGCCGAACAGGGGGAGGAACTGCAGCATCTCCCGGTGTCGGCGGGCGGATCCCGCGGGCTGGAGCCGCCCCCGGGGCCGGGATGAGGCCGGGCCGGAGCCGCCCCCGGGGCCGGGCTGGATCCGCCCCGCTCCGGCCCCGCCGCGTCCCCGCGATGTCGCCGCGCTCCGCCCGCCTGGCGCGGCTGTCGCGCTCCGTCACCTTCAGCGCCTGCCACCGCCTGCACAGGTGAGCCCCGCACAGGTGAACCCGCACAGGGGAGCGGCACCGCAGAGGTGAACCCCCAGAGAGCCCAGCACAGGGGAGTCTCGCATAGCGGGGCCCGGCACAGGGAGCCCCGCACAGGTGAGCCCCGTACAGAGCCCCGCATAGGGAACCCCGCATAAGGGGGCCCCGCACAGGGAGCCCCGCAGACAGGCCCGTATAGGGGGGCCCCGCACAGAGGAACCCCGCACAGGGAACCCCGCACAGAGCCCAGCACAGAGTCCCGTATAGGGGGGCCCCGCACAGAGGAACCCCGCATAAGGAGCCCCGCACAGGGAGTCCCGCACAGGGAGTCCCGCATAGGGAACCCGCACAGGTGAGCCCAGCACAGGGAACCCCGCACAGGGAGCCCCGCACCGGAGAGCGCTCCCAGCCCCGCACCGGAGAACGCTCCCAGCCCCGCACCGGAGGGCGCTCCCAGCCCCGCACCGGAGAGCGCTCCCAGCCCCGCACCGGAGAACGCTCCCAGCCCCGCACCGGAGAACGCTCCCAGCCCCGCACCGGAGGGCGCTCCCAGCCCCGCACCGGAGAGCGCTCCCAGCCCCGCACCGGAGGGCGCTCCCAGCCCCGCACCGGGAGAACGCTCCCAGCCCCGCACCGGAGAACGCTCCCAGCCCCGCACCGGGAGAACGCTCCCAGCCCCGCACCGGAGAACGCTCCCAGCCCCGCACCGGAGGGCGCTCCCAGCCCCGCACCGGAGAGCGCTCCCAGCCCCGCACCGGAGAACGCTCCCAGCCCCGCACCGGAGAGCGCTCCCAGCCCCGCACCGGAGGGCGCTCCCAGCCCCGCTGCGTTTCCCGGTTGTGTCCCCGGCCCGGCCCCTTCCCGCAGCCAGCCCTCCGCGCCCGGCTGCAGTTCCGTGTTCTGACAGAGCCGGCGGCGCTTTCGCTTTGTAAACATCGCCGTGCGCCCCCCCATCTGCTGGTTTTCTCCCCAAAACTGATAAATTCCTTGACCTGAAGCTGCCTCAGTTTTAGGATCGCTCTCTTCTCCCAGGCTAGGAGCGGTAGGACGAGGGGAAGCAGCCTCGAGCTGTGCCAGGGGAGGTTTAGGCTGGAGATCAGGAGGGTTTCTCCATGGAAACGGTGGCCAGGCCTTGGAAGGGGCTGCCCGGGGTCTCCCCATCCCTGGAGGTGCCCGAGGAACCCCGGGATGTGGCACTCAGTGCTCCGGCTCTGCTCGGACCCCAGGATCTCACAGCTCTTTCCAACCTCGGTCATCCTGGGGTTCTGTGATGTTCCCAAAATGTGCCTTGACCTGAAACACTCAGAGCAGGGCCCTGCATTGCTTCAAAGGGAACATTCAGAGGGAAATCCTTTGTACTTCTTTGTTAATCAGTGATAAACCCAAATGTGCAGCTTGCTGCAGGCCGAAGGGATTTTGGGCCCAGATGTTGAACATTTATCCAGCAGTGAAACAGACAAACAAAACCACAGCAGGGAAAGATTCAGTGCTGTCAACAGCATCTTTTCATGGCCCAGCCATTTCTGTCTGTGTTTGTGCCTCCTGGGCTGGTTAAATGTGGGAGAGGGAAGAGATGGAGAGCTGGAGAGCAGAGCTGAGAGAATCCATGGAGATGTGGAACAGATCCGTGCCTGCCTTTCCCACAGCAAATCCCTGAGTGATGAGGAGAACCTGAAGCTCTTTGGGAAGTGCAACAATCCCAATGGCCACGGACACAACTACAAAGGTGGGAAACTGATTTCCATCCTTGCTCAGGGTGGGGAGGGCTGGGCCGCTCACTCTCAGCAGCCTCAAACAGCTTTTTTCCTCCTAATTCTTAATAAAAACACAAACCCAGCGGCTGGGTTTGTGTTTTTATTCAGAATTAGGAGGAAGTTTCAGCAGCAGGGGGTTGAACCATAGCATGGGTTTGCCATTTTTCAGCTGAGTAGATAATAAATATTTATTTTCAAATGCCACTTTTTGAATCAAGTCTGCTTGTTTACGCGCTGCAGAGTCATTGCGATTGGAATGGAGATTTTTCTAAGCAAGAGCCATGCAAATTAAACAGCCTGTAAACATTATTTGAATGGGTTTTTTTTCACAAGTTCTCCCATCTGAACACCCCGAGCACGCAGAATTAGATCTCTCCAGTTCCTGGAGTGGCTCCCTGTGCTGTTGGCACCCTGAAACCTCTGCTGAGGAGCTGCTTTATCAGGGGAGACAGGCTTATCTCCAGCCTGCTGTGGCACCAGCCCTTGGGGAGGGATTTTTGTGCCTCTGAGTCGTTGTTTTTGTGGAGCATCTCCTCATTTTATAAAAGCAGTCCCCCTCCTGAGTGCAGCCTGTGGGTGAGCAGGGCTGTGAGTCCCAGCAGAGCAGCAGATGTGGTTTTGGGCTCGTGGGCACCACAGTGACCCGATCTTTTCTGTTTTCCAGTTGTGGTCACCGTGCGTGGAGAGGTGAGTGCTGCCAGCGTCCTTTCCTGTCCCTCAGGGTGGCAGAATCCCCACAGTTCTGGGTTTCCCAGAGTATTTCAGAAACTCTGTGCACATCACTAGAGCAGGTTTTCTGTGGCCAGTGCCGTTCACAACAAGGATTTGCAGTTTAATGCTGTTTTCATGCCTGAAGACTCTCCCAGAGCGTTGTTTCTACCTGGTGTCAGCTTTTAGGAGAGAGTGGAACCTCTGGAATTGTTTCCAGGCTGTACCAAGCCCTTGGGAACATCCCAGGAGTGCAGCTGGAGCCCTGTGACAGCGGGGAGATAATTTCCTTGTGGCTCAGATGAGCTGAGCACAGATATTCCTGCCTGCTTTGTGCTGCCACCAATGTCCCTTGTGCTTCCCTGCAGATTGACCCGGTCTCGGGGATGGTGATGAACCTGACAGACCTGAAGGAATACATGCAGGTAAAAATAGCCCAGTTTTCCTTCTAATCCCCTGGGAGAGATGATTAGAGCTTGTCTGGTGCCAGCATGGGGACGTGGTGAGCTGCTGAAGGCAGCACATCAAAAGGAAATTAGGCAATAATTGAAGAATAAATGCCTTAGCTGTGTTCTGTGAGGCAGAGCCACGTCTCCAGCTGGGAATCTCACAGCTGCATCTGGGGCTCTTTCCCTTTATTCCTTTATTCCCATCCTGGCTGTGTGGGTTACCTGGGCCTCAGGCCAGACAGGGACAGGGACAGGGACAGGGCTGTCACTGTGCTCTCTCTGCAGGCAGCGATCATGGAGCCCCTTGACCACAAAAACCTGGACAAGGACGTGCCCTACTTCTCTGAGGTGGTGAGGTGGGTCAGGGGGCTCCTGGGGGGGCTCATCCTGCCTGGGCAGCAGCAGCAGCAATCTGTACCTGTGTGCTGAGCACACCTGTGTCCAGCCCTGCTGCCCCTCCTACATCAGCCTGGACAGGCAGGACCTGCCCATCCCATTGCATCCATCCCACCCCATCCCACCCCATCCCATCCCACCCCATCCCATTGATCCCATCCCATCCCATTGATCCCATCCCATCCCATTGATCCCATCCCATCCCATCCCATCCCATCCCATCCCATCCCATCCCATCCCATCCCATTGATCCCATCCCATCCCACTGATCCCATCCCATCCCATCCCATCCCATCCCATCCCATCCCATCCCATTGATCTCATCCCATCCCATCCCATCCCATCCCATCCCATCCCATCCCATCCCATCCCATCCCACCCCATCCCATCCCATTCCATCCCATCCCATCCCATCCCATCCCATCCCATCCCATCCCATTGATCTCATCCCATCCCATCCCATCCCATCCCATCCCATCCCATCCCACCCCATCCCATCCCATCCCATCCCATCCCATCCCATCCCATCCCATCCCACCCCACCCCACCCCACCCCATGTGCTGGCAGTGCCACCATCCCCACGTGGCCCAGGTGTCCCCAGCTGCCCCTCATCATCCCCCAGCCCACCCTGGCCGCAGATTTTGGTGTCACTTCTGCCCTCTGAGCCCTGGCCCTGCTGCTGTTCCCCCTCAGCACCACGGAGAACGTGGCTGTGTTCATCTGGGACAGCCTCCAGAAGCTCCTGCCCCAGGGCATCCTGTACAAGGTGGAGGTGCACGAGACGGAGCAGAACGTGGTGGTTTACAAGGGAGAGGAAACAATTGTCAAGTGAAATCAGCCTGGGCCCAGCTGCTCAGCAGAAATCTCATTATATATTATATCATCTCTGTGGATCCCTGCCCAGCATTCCCTGCAGCCAGCCCTGGTTCTGTGCTCCAGCAGGACGAGGGCAGGTGTTTCACCAGGACCCTCCCAGCAGTTTGCCCATCTGGCTTCTCACAATGGGTTGGTTTCTCTGCTTTTCCTCAAGACCTTCCTGTTCTGCCAGCTGATGTGAGATTTAGAGTTGTGCCGTGGTAAATAAAGCAGTTTTGGGGGGAGGAGGCGGCCTGGCAAAATCACAAAAGTATTTGATTTCTCTCTGATTAAATATTGAATTAATTTATTTGATAATGTGAGCTTTGGTGTTGCTTTGCTCCTTGATCAAACAGAGAAGCATTTCTGAAGGTATTACATCATTTTTCTATTTCTTTGCTTCTTATCAGTTTATTTCCTGTGCTGCAGGCACGTTTCGTCCTGTGGCCAGCAGATCTTTCTCTGTGTGTGGAACTGCTGTGGTGGGCAGTCAAAAAAAGCATTTCTGACCCAAACTGGAGAGCCAAAGGGAGCAGGGTGAGAATGGAAAACTGAGGGAGCTGCAGGGGGAATGTCACAGCCCCAGTGGTGGCAGAGCCCTGGGGAGGGAGTGCAAGAATGAAATCAACCCTTAAATCAACCCTG
This sequence comes from Ammospiza caudacuta, assembly GCF_027887145.1. Lineage (NCBI taxonomy): Eukaryota > Metazoa > Chordata > Aves > Passeriformes > Passerellidae > Ammospiza > Ammospiza caudacuta. Next base: position 7,759,486 of record NC_080615.1, read on the forward strand.
AAATGAACCCTTAAATCCACCCTTAAATCAACCCTGAAATCAACCCCAAAACTCAGTGGAGGCTGTTGCAGCAGGATGAGCCTGTGAGAGGAGTTTAAATGGACACTACCCCAATTCTCCTGGATAACTTAATGGATATATTTAAAAAACACAACCTGATAAGCAAGGCAGCAATTCCCTTGCTTTCCGAGGAAATGGGGTGTTTGAGTAATGGGAGCAAACATCCCCTTTGGGGAGGTTTAATGAAGCTTGCCTTAATTGTTCACCTTGGCCACACTCTGCTGCAGGTTCAGGCAAAGTGGGGTTTGCACTGCCAAAAAATACCTGGGATGGTTTAAAACTTTAAATTCACGGGAGTCTGGGCTGCTCTGGAATGTAAAATGGGAATTGCTTTAGATGGGGACACTTCTGTGCTGTCCCCTGACCTGGATCAGCTTCACTCAACCTCCCTTTGGAGCTTCAAAAGGGAACTGGGAGAAAAATGAGGGATATTCCCTTTGGAAATTCCGAAACGGAATTGGGAGAAAAATGAGGGATATTCCCCTTGGAGCTTCAAAAGGGAATTGAGGGGAAAAATGAGGGATATTCCCTTTGGAAATTCCAAAAGGGAATTGGGAGGAAAATGAGGAATATTCCCTTTGTCAGAGCAAAACCTCTGCCCTGGCTGCAGCAGCTTTGGGTATATTTTTTCCTTTTTAAAGGTGGTGCTTTGGGGGATATTTGGCTGCAGGTTCGTTGCAGTGTGAGCCATGCAGGGAGTGCTCGGTGCAATGAACACTCAGCTGCCACGTTTGCCCCTTTTCCCTGCTTTTTTCCCTCCCCAAATGCGGAATCAGCAGTTTTTATTCAGCGTGGGGGGTTTGCAGCTGCTCTGACCCCTCCTGCTGCCCTGCAATGATGTAAATCCAGAGCTGGTGCTGCTGATTCACAGGGCAGTGACTCATGGACACTCAAACACATCATGTGCTCTCTTTATCAGAGCAGGAATCCGCTCAGCTGCTGGCAAAAGCCGAGCAAACAAATGTTACATGTGCACAGCACAGCCCACTGCTTTTATTGGCACGGGGGCAGAAAAGGCAGCCCAGACTGCTGAGGATTTCTGCAGCCCCACGGCCCTGACAAAGCCCCTGAGTATTTATTTATATATAAAATAGATATTTTTATATATATCTGCAGCCCTGAAAAGACTCCTGAGTATTTATTTAATAGTTAAAAAAAAAAATAGTATATAGTATATAGTATATAGTATATAGTACATAATATATAATATATACTATATACTATATACTATATAATATATAATATATAATATATAATATATAATACATAATACATAATACATAATACATAAAATATAATATATACTATATACTATATACTATATAATATATAATATATAATATATAATATATAATATATAATATATAATATAATATATATAATGTATAATGTATAATACATAATACATAATATATAATATATATATTTGTATTTATTGCTGTGAAGATCAATCTGCGCCAATTATTCTGATCTCTTGGATTTCAATGACTGCAGCTCTGGGGAAATGGGAACAAATTGGGTGCCTGGGCAGGGGTTTGGGTGAAAGGGGCTGGAAACAGCAGGGCTGGCATTGAAATTGGGATTTCAGTGGTGTGAAAATTGGGATTTCAGTGGTGTGAAAATTGGGATTTCAGTGGGTGCTGTCCCCTCGTCCTGCTCAGAGGGAGCCCTGCAGGGAATTCTCTGTGGGATTCCAAATTCGCAGCTGAGGGAGGGAGGGAGTGGACTCCCAGAATGAAACATTGAACATTAACCATTAAGCTCTGCCTGAGTTACTGAGTGATGGAGTGCTGTGAGGACAGTTCAGGTGACAGTGGGGACAGCCCTGAGCGGCCACAGCTGATCCCAGCAGAGGCTGGAGGGACAGGATTTCCAGTTTTAATGCATGGAAATGAGAATGGCAGGGAAATAATGACAGGAAATGTCATTTAAAGTCCCCAGTTGTGTTTAGTGGGACTGAAAGACCCAGCCCTGCCTTCCTGCCACGTGCTAAAATCAAATCAGGTTTTTCACAGAGCTGGACACAGTAAATAATTTATTTTATCGTGCTGTTGTGAGGTGTCTGTGGGGACAGTGCAGGGGTTTCTGAGGTATTGGCATTACTCTGATTTTCACCAAAACTGCTCCTTTCCTGAGCTAATGCCAGGCCAGGGGCTGCCTGTGCCAGCAGCTGATGGAGTTTAATGCCTGTGGCACCGTCTGCTCCTGTCAACCAAAAGCAAAAGTTGAGGCAGCCCAGGAAATCTGTCCAACAGCAGCTTTCCTTTTTATTTTCATTTATTGTCATCTTCATTTTTAGTTCAGGGAGGTTTTTCCCCATTCTGCCTCACTGGAGGAGGAAAAATCTCAATTTTTTCCCTGTTTTTGAAGCACGGCGGCCAAGGGAGGACAGAGGGTGCAGCTGTGGCATGGAGCTGATCCTGTTCCTGTGACACCTGGGGACGTGGAGAGCCCAAAGGGAGCAGCAGAGAGAGGGGAAACTCCACCAAGTTCTGCCACTCCTCGGGCTGAATTTTACAGCCCATTGTAGCCCAAACAATGCAGGAGTTAATAAATAATCCACATATGGAGGGATGAGGAGCTGCTCCCCTGAGCTCAGCTGCACCTCCCAGTTCCCCACTGGGATTCCCCTCCTTAAAGTGTTTTTATTTCTCTCCTTAAGGTGCTTTTATTTTCCTCCTTAAGATAAAACATCTTAATTTTCCTCATTAAGGTGCTTTTATTTCCCTCCTTAAGGTGTTTTTATTTCTCTCCTTAAGGTGTTTTTTATTTTCCTCCTTAAGATAAAACATCTTAATTTTCCTCATTAAGGTGCTTTTATTTCCTTCCTTAAGGTGCTTTTATTTTCCTCCTTAAGGTGTTTTTATTTCTCTCCTTAAGGTGCTTTTATTTTCCTCCTTAAGATAAAACATCTTAATTTTCCTCATTAAGGTGCTTTTATTTCCCTCCTTAAGGTGTTTTTATTTCTCTCCTTAAGGTGCTTTTACTTTCCTTCCTTAAGGTGCTTTTATTTTCCTCCTTAAGGTGCTTTTATTTTCCTCCTTAAGATAAAACATCTTAATTTTCCTCATTAATTTTCCTCATTAAGGTGCTTTTATTTCCCTCCTTAAAGTGCTTTTATTTCCCTTTTTAGGGCATTTTTGTCCCCTCCTAAAGGGGTTTTTTTGGGATTGCTCACTTTTGGGCTGGGCAGTGCCAGCAGAGGGAACTGAATGAGGCCAATAAAGAGCAAAAAACTGGAGAAAAGGAACTGTCTGTGCCCCAGAATTCCCCAAATTTCCTCATTTTCCTGATCCCCAGAGCAGCCCCAGCAATTCCCACCCTGGGTAAAGCTCATTAGGGTGTTTGTTTGTGCCTGGAGCTAATTGGAACCAATTAATTACCCTGCGCAGGGGGGAGGCCAAGTGGAAACAGAGCGTGGAAGTCTGAAAAATGAGGAGAAAAACTGGGGCTGGGTGTTCAGGGACGTTTCGTGGCTTTTTCCCTGAAATTATTTGTACACTGGTGTGGAAAATTCAAATTTCTGCTCGTAAATGTACCCAGAAATTCAGTGAATGTGCTAAAGGATTAAATAATTCTGTCCCCATAGATTTACCCAGAAATTCAGTGAATGTGGCAAAGGAATAAACAGCTCTGTCCCCATAAATGTACCCAGAAATTCAGTGAATGTGGCAAAGGATTTAAAAACTCTGCCCCTGTAAATTTACCCAGAAATTCAGTAAATTTACCCAGAAATTCAGTGAATGTGGCAAAGGATTCAGCATGGATGGGCCAAAGCAGCACGTGGGGATAATCTGGGACATGGGAGGTGCCACAGGGACGTTTAAATGCAATTTCATATTTATTCTCCGAGGCTGTAATCTCAGCAGATAGATAGATCAACAAAGAGATGGGAGCTGAGCCGTAATTTCCAGCACTAATTAGGATTTTATTGTGTGTTGTGCACTGATAAAGAATGTTCCTGTCTCTGCTAATTACCCTGTCTGCTAAACAGGAGCCAAATTTAATGGCTGGCCACTAAAATAAAATAATTTATGTGAAATTCTGCGAGAACATTCCACGAATGTTCAATTTGTTCAGGCTCAAATGGCACCTGTGGAAATGTGAAATTGTGCTGGGGGAATTCTTCCCTCACCAACCCCTCCTCAGCCCAGCAGCAAACGGGGAAAGAAGTGGAAATTGGGGTGAAAGAAGTGGAATTTACACTCAGGGCATGGGAGGGAGAATTACCTTTATTTTTTGGGGCAAACAGTGGCTTTTGTACAATTTGAACAAGCAGAAATTGAGTGAAAGCTCAGCCTGAAAGCCAAACCAGCCTCAGCAATGTTTAATTGCAGCTGCCAACTCTTACGGATAATATTTTGGATAATTCTGATGGAATTAAAAAAAAATCCCTCTTGGACTTGATATATGAGTGCCTGAGAAATAGAAATGAGCAGGGTCAAATTCTTCAGAATTCCTGAGAAATAGAAATATAACAATTCTTTCCAAATTCCTGAGAAATAGAAATGGGCAGGGTCAACTTTTTTCTGAATTCCTGGAAAATATAAATGGGCAGGCACAATTTTTTTCTGAATTCCTGAGAAATAGAAATATAACAATTTTTTTCTGAATTCCTGAGAAATATAAATGAACAGGCAGAGTTCTTTCTGAATTCCTGAGGAATATAAATATAACAAAACTTTTTTGAATGTTTGAGAAATAAAAATGGGCAGGCACAATTTCTTTCTGAATTCCCGAGAAACATAAATATAACAATTTTTTTTCTGAATTCCTGAGGAATAGAAATGGGCAGAGACAATTTCTTCTGAATTCCTGAGAAATAGAAATATAACAAATTTTTTTTTGAGTTCTTGAGAAATATAAATGGGCAAGCCGAATTTTTTCTCGTGGTGTTCAGCTCCTGTGTTAAATTTTCGGGCTCCTTCATCCCCAGGCTCCTCAATCCCTTGGGAATTAGGATTTATTCAGCAGAAATGAGGGGATTGGGCAGCTCTGGGCTGGGAAGGGCAGTTTGAAGCCAGGGCTGTTTTTTAAATTTGAAATGTTGCTCTGGTTTGGGGCTCAGCCTCCTCAAAAGGAAGCGCAGGATGATTTTCCCCCAAAATCCAGGATTGCAGAGCTCAGGCCTCGCCTTTATTTATTTGTTCTTCCATCTGTGGGATCAAAGCCAAATATTTCAGAATAATTTCAAACCCCCCTCACCCCCAACATCACCAGGAAATAATGGGAGGTGTAAGAACCAATTTTGATTCCTTATTTTATTTAGATTTGTTTAAGGAAAAAAAATTGCTTTCCACAATTTGGAAAATTTCTAACTACACATTTTGCCCATATAAAAATACAAACAACAATAAAATCAAGATGTCCATTGGCCCACACAATAATCTTGCCTTGCAGTAAAATCAGCTGTTGATTTAAAAAAAAAAAAAAAATAAAAGAGGAACACAAAATGCCCACCTTGCCTTTCCAGGGGGAAAAATAGAGGGAGAACAAAGAGAATCATCAGCTGGAAGAATGAAATTCAGGGGGTTTTGGAGCAGAAATTCCTGGGCTGGGCTCAGCCTGGGGGGTTTGGCGGTTTTGGGCTGGATTTCCCTCCCCAGGCTCAGCTCTGCTCCCCGAGATCCAGGGCTGTGCCAGGAGGGGATGGAGGGGAAGAGGAGGAAGAGGAGGAAGAGGAGGCAAAGGCAGAGCCCTCCTGGAGCTTCTTGGAAGAGGAGGAGGAAGAGGAGGAAGAGGAGGAAGAGGAAGAACAAGAAGGGGGAGGAGAAGATGGAGAAGAAGAAGACGAAGAAGATGAAGAAGGAGAAGATGACGAAGATGAAGAAGAAGATGATGAAGAAGACGAAGATGAAGAAGAAAAGACGAAGAAGAACGAAGATAAAGAAGACAAAGATGAAGAAGACAAGAAGAAGATGAAGAAGAAGACAAAGAAGACAAAGATAAAGAAGACAAAGATGGCGAAGAAGACGAAGAAGAAGAAGAAGGAGAAGAAGGAGAAGGAGAAGACAAAGAAGGAGAAGACAAAGAAGGAGAAGAAGACAAAGAAGAAGAAGACGATGATGAAGAAGAAGAGTTCTCCTCCCTTCAGGTGTTTTGTGCCTTCACAGGATGCCTTCAAACGATGAGGAAATCCATGGAATTCATGGATTCCCGTGTTCCTTGGGCTCTGCTCACCCATTTTTGGGTCAGAAAGGCACAGCCAGGGCAGAGGGGTCTCTGCTGGGGAGATTTCCTTTTGCTGAGCTCATGGGCGAGGGCAGCAGGGGAGGATCACCGCTCTCATTTCCCGTGCAGGTGCATTTCTCACACATTTCTCACAGCAAGGAAGAGTTTTCCTGAGTAAATCAGCTCAGCCCCGTGTTCCTGAGCAGGGGAAGGGGCAGCAGAGCTGGGGCCCCTCTAGGAGAGCAGGCTGGCTGTGGGCAGCAGCAGCAGCAGGGCAGCCAGCAGCCAGGAGCTGCCCCGAGCCCTGCCCGCCGAGCTGGGAGTGGTGCTGGAGGTGGACGTGGTGTTGGAGGGCACCGGGGTGGTTTCTGCAGCTGGAATGGAAAAAAAAAAAATTGATTACAAATGTAAGGGAACAGCTGAGAGCGTCTGTGATTTCACAGCAATGAGGGGTCACACTCTCTGTGGAGGAGGGGGGTGGCTGAGGACATTAGAGGAGCCTAACCCTAACCCTAACCCTAACCCTAACCCTAACCCTAACCCTAACCCTAACCCTAACCCTGATCCTGAGCCTGAGCCTGAGCCTGAGCCTGAGCCTGACCCTAAGCCACAGCTCCCAGCCCTCGGCTGTGCCAGTCCCTGCAGAGATCAACAAGCCTGCCCTCTGGTTTGCAGCTGTTTCACATCCCTTAAAGCACAAAGGAAGCTGGGAAAGGTTTAAAGTTGGAATTGTGACCTGAAACCCTCTGTCTTTGCCTGGCTGCTGGAGAGAGGGGAAATCCTCAGCTCCAGGCACCCCAAATCCCTCCCTGCCCTCTCCCAGAGCCCTGAGCAGAGTGAAGCCCCTGCTCAGCGTGCCCTGTCCTTGCCCAGAGGCTGGAAATGAAGATTATTTATTCATCTCTATGAAGATTATCCACCTCTATGCAGATTATTTACCTCTATGCATATTATTTACCTTGATGGAGATTATTCACCTCTATGAAGGTTATTTACCTCTATGCAGATTATTTATTTACCTCTATGCAGATTATTTGCCTCTATGGAGATTATTTATTTATCTCTATGCAGATTATTCACCTCTATGCCGATTATTTACCTCTATGCAGATTATTCACCTCTATGAAGATTATTTACCTCTATGGAGATTATTTGCCTCTATGGAGATTATTTATTTACCTCTATGGAGATTATTTACCTCTATGGAAATTATTCACCTCTATGCAGATTATTCATCTCTGTAGAGATTATTTGCCTCTGTGGAGATTATTCACCTCTATGCAGATTATTCATCTCCATGCAGATCATTTACCTCTATGAAGATTATTTACCTCTATGCAGATTATTTATTTACCTCTGTCCAGCATCCAGGTCCTGAGCTCAGTGATGTTATTAGGGAGCCTGAGATAGACCCTGTGGGAGGAGGGAAGAGAGAGGAAAGCCAGTTCAGGGCAGAGAAGCTGAGTGTCCCAGGGGGATGGAAAGGGGACACTGCCTGCAGATGGAGGGACAGGAATTCCAGAGCCACCCTGAGCTCACTGATGCTGCCCTCCAGCCACTCTGAGCTGTTTTGGGGGGTGTTTTCAACATCTGAAATTGTTTCTCCATCACATTTTGGCTGGGCTGGTGCTGGGGATGGGTGGCAATTAAGTGGGAACCATCTGCCCCCTGTAATTAGCAGCACTGCTGGCAGGAGCTGGCTGAGCTTCCTCCCCACAGATAAGGCTGAGGGCTCTGCTGGCCTCGGGCAAACATCTCCCACTGGGAGTGCTCAGCTGGGCCACTTCCATGGCATTAATCTGCATTTCTGCTCTGCGAGCGTCTCCAGACTCCCACTGCACCCCTGGGGTGGCTTTTGGCAGCAAAAGCTGGAAAAGGAGAAGGAGGCGAAGGAAAAAAGGAGAGGGAGAAGGAGAAGGTGGAGGAGGAGGAGAAGGAAAAAAGGAGAAGGAGAAGAAGGAGGAGAAGGAAAAAAGGAGAAGGAGAAGGTGATGGAGGAGGAGAAGGAAAAAAGGAGAAGGAGAAGGTGATGGAGGAGGAGAAGGAAAAAAGGAGAAGAGGAAGAAGGAGAAGGAAAAAAAGGAGGAGGAGAAATAGAAGGAGGAGGAGAAGGAAAAAAGGAGAAGAAGGAGAAGGGCAAAAGGAGAAGAAGAAGGAGAAGGAAAAAAGGAGAAGAAGAAGGAGAAGGGCAAAAGGAGAAGAAGAAGGAGAAGGAAGAGGAAAAGGAAAAGGAAAAGGAAAAGGAAAAGGAAAAGGAAAAGGAAAAGGAAAAGGAAAAGGAAAAGGAAAAGGAAAAGGAAAAGGAAAAGGACAATGCAGAGGACTCTGCAGGATGTGCTCAGCCCGGCTCTGGGGAAGGGGTCGCTGTGGGTTTGTCCCAGCCGGGGGCTCAGGGGGGTCTCTGCTCACCTGATCTGCACTGAGGAGAGGTTCCCTGGGGTCCCTGCAGGGGATGTCCAGTTGGCCGCTCTCTCAGACACGTTCAGCATTGCTGTGGTCACAGAGCTGCAGTTCTGCGTGGGTGCCTTCTCCCACTGCCCCACCGAGGCCTTCTGGGGGGACAGGGCCTGCAGCAGGAACGGCCCCGAGCTGTTGCTGTGGTTCCTGTCGTCCTTGATGGTCACTGGGGGCACAGCGAGAGGGACAAAGTCAGATTCCTGCCAAAGTGAGATTCCTGCCAAAGTGAGATTTACATTTCTGCCAAATGAGATTTACATTCCTGCCAAAATGAGTTTCCTGCCAAAATGAGTTTCCTGCCAAAATGGGATTTCTGCCAATATTACATTTCTGCCAAAATGACATTTACATTTCTGCCAAAATGAGATTTCCACCAAAATGAGATTTACATTTATGCCAGAATGGGATTTCTGCCAATATTACATTTCTGCCAAAAAAAAGATCTACATTTCTGCCAAAATGACATTTCTGCCATTATTGCATTTCTGCCAAAATGACATTTCTGCCCCGCCAGGACCCTGAGCCCTCAGGGTTTGCCCACAACCTGTGTGGCACTCGTGGTGACAGCAGCCAGCACAGAGGGTGTTTTACCCCCCAAAAAACCCCTTTATGTGTCCGTGAGCTGCTCAGCCCCTGGTGCCACACCTGGTGCCACACCTGGCAGAGCCCTGTGCCCGCCCTGCAGACGGGAAGGAACCCTGGGCAGCCGCAGCCTGGCTGGTTCTGCCTCTCCCTGCCCTGCCTGGGGCTCTCGGGGATTTTCCCCAGAGCAGAACCTGGCCCATGGCCAGGTGGGGCAGGGAGGAGCTGCTGGGCACCACCAACAGCTGCTGGGCACCATCAGGGGCTGCCCAGGCCCCTGAGTGCCCTGCCATGGCCCTGCCCGCCTTCATTCCCCCTTGGGCCAGCCCTGCTCCAAACCAAACCTCCAGCAGCTGGGGTGAGGCAGGAGCTGCCATCCAACCTCAATTCCCTGCTCAAAAATATTGAAATAACAGCCAGAACCTCCAGCAGCTGGGGTGAGGCAGGAGCTGCCATCCAACCTCAATTCCCTGCTCAAAAATATTGAAATAACAGCAGTGAGCAAATGAGAGGAACCCCAGGTGGGTGCTGTGGGTGCTGCCTGGTGGGATCTGATGGAGCCCCTGTGTGTGGTTCACACCTCCGCCCTGCAGGAAGGATCAGATAAGGCTCAGGATGTCTTTTCTGCACCGTTTTCTCAGAATTTGGGTTTTTCTGGGCCTCAGGGCTCAGGCTGTGTTTGCCCCATCCTGCTGCAGCCTGAAATCCGTTTCCTCCCGTGGATGCTGAGCGTTTGTCAGCACCAAAGCCACCTCTTCCCCTTTGTCTGTGCAGAAAGGCAAAGTCCGAGAGAGGAGGGGAGGGAACCAAACCACAAAACAACTTCCCCAACTTCTTTTTCTTTTTTCTTTGCTTCTTCTGTGCAAAAAGACAAAGGGGGGAAAAAATCATCCTGAGGGGAGAGAGGGGATTTGGGATTGAGCTGCAGAGGGGAAGATGAGATAGGAGCAAAGAGGTAACAGCAGCACCATGGAAATAACAGCCAGAAGCTGCCTGGAATGAAAAAGGATTGCAGCAGAATCAGAACGTGCATTTGCAGCAGATTTGGGAGCAGCACAGCAGGGTCAGGCACAGAGGGCAGCCTGCGAGCTCCAGGCAGGGCTGGCTTACCCAGGTAGGTTGTGTCGGGCTGGTAAGTCTCAGGTGTTGTTTTCACAGAGAAATTCCCTTCGGTGGCGTTCCAGAGCCACAGGCACCCGTCTGTGTCTGTGTCTGCCTGGCCAGACACTGTCCCCAGCAGCAGCAGGGGTGCCAGGAGCAGGAAAGCTGCCATGACCCCTCTGCTGCCCCCTGCTCACCCACCTGCCCTGGCACTGAGGCAGCCTCGCCCCTCGCCAGCCCCTTTTATACCCAGACTGTGATGAGGTAAATGCAAATATTCAAATATTTCCTCCTCCCCGTCCAGCTCACACGTCCACACCCCCCTGGAGGTTTCAGTGATAGAGACACTTCCTCCTACCTGCCCAGAACTGGTGAAAAACAAGGGGTGAGCCCCGTTTGAGGGGTTCAGATGGGCACTGGGGACATCCCTGGGCTGGACACCAAGGTCTGTGTCCCTTGGAATGGTGACGAGTCCTGGGAGCTCTTGCAGAAACCCAGGAAAGGCGGAGGAGACTCCAGTCTTGATCTCCAGGCTTTTCTTGAAGTCCCAGAAAATGTGAAAAAGCCAGAGAGGGAACAGCCCTGTAAAAATGTTCAAATTCAGCTTCTGATCCTGCTTGGGAAGAGCTGGATCAGGAAGGGCCAAGGGTCTGGGGAGGGCTGGTCTCTCCTGACCCCTTTTCACAGCCCCTCACTGGTGAACGTGGAATTTTCATGCTGGGGACTCATCCCTGGTGGGATTCCTCTCCAGTAATTTTGGCTGGACACCTCAAATAACATCACAGAGGAAAAGAGCTCCAGTTTCTCTCTCCTCTCCTTCCTGGATTTTTCCCCATTTTCCCCTCAGGTCCTTGGCTGATTTTGAAGTATTTCAAGGTTGATTTTGATGCTGATTTTGAGGCTGATTTTGAAGCTGATTTTGAAGTATTTCAAGGCCGATTTTTAAGTATGTCAAGGTTGATTTTGAGGCTGATTTCAAGGCTGACTTTGAAGCTGATTTCAAAGCTGATTTTAAAGCTGATTTTGAGGCTGATTTCAAGGCTGATTTTGCAGCTGTTGGGGCAGCACTGAGGGATCAGTGCTGGGGACAAGGACAGCACTTCCCTGTCCCTGAAACAAGCGGAATTCCTCCTGCTCACCTTCCACCTCCTTGGGACAGGAGAAGGAATTGGGGCCAGAGCGAAACCCGGCTCTCTAATTACTCAGTAATTAGAGCTGATGATCCTGAATCAGCGTCCCTGCACGGGGATGGCTCCAGGTCCAGCTCCAGGGATGGTTCCACTTAGATTTACATTTCTGCCAAAATTACTTTTCTACCATTATTACATTCTTGCCAAAATGACATTTACATTTCTGCCAAAATGAGATTTCCACGAAAATGATGTTTCTGACAAAATGACATTTCTGCCAAAATGAGATTTAAATTTCTGCCAAAACTATGTTTCTGCCATTATTACATTTCTGCCAAAATGAGATTTCCACCAAATTGAGATTTACATTTCTGCCAAAATGACATTTCTGCCATTATTACATTTCTGCCACTATTACAGAGGGTGGCACCCCACACGAGCTGGATCCCCCCAAAAAGAAGGGAATGGCCTCTCTTTCTGCCTTGCAGGCTCATGGAGGGTGGAAGAGACTCTAAAGCACAACCCCAATGCCACATCCACTGACTCCATCACCTCCCAGGGCAACTTATTCCAATGCCTGACCACTCTTTTTATTCTGATTTTTTTTTCCTGATATCCTCCCCTGGAGAAGGGGATGAAGCTCCCTGGTGTTTCTGATGTTCTCATGCTGTGGTTTTGCCAAGCTCACTCCATCCTCCTCCTCCTCGTCCTCCTCCCTGGCCCTGCTGAGTCACTCGTGCTGCCCGAGTGGGAGTTTGGGTTTCCTTCCCCTGCCCCAGCCCCAGAGCTCTGGGAGGGTTGTTTATGGAAAACACTTCCAATAAAAGCTGAACAGAGGTGGGAGAAGAAGGAGGAATGGAAGAGGGGAGGTCAGGCAAAGGGGAGAGCAGCAGGGAAGGGAGAATGTGTTGGAAGGATGTCCAGTGATGCTGCACTGCTTGGAGGTGAATTTGGCCCCAGTGCTCAGAGTGTGGGCAAAAATATTGAGATTTTGTGGTCTGCTGAATTCACAGGATCAAATTCTTCCTGTGGTTTTTGTCTCCTTTTCTGCCCTTCTGGAGCTTCCCTGGGCGGTGCCTGGGGCTGCTCTGCTGAGAGGGAGAGCTCCAAAAAGGGACCTCAGGCTGGGGAATGGGAGCCGCTGTTCCCAGCTGCTGGAAACCTTTCTGGGAGCCCCCAAGGAGCAGGGGAAGCATGGCAGCACCCTGAGAGCACAGGGAAAGAAGCGGGGATGGGAGCAGAGCACACAAGGAAAGAAACCGGAATGGGAGCAGCGGGTTTGGCAAACCCAGCTGTGCTCTTTGCCCCGGGCAGTTTGCAGAGAATGTGGGCAAAAATATTGAGACTTTCTGGTCTGCTGAACTCACAGGATCAAGTTCTCCTGCACAGCCTCATCTCCCTGTGGTTTTTATCTCCTTTTCTGCCCTTCTGGAGCTTCCCTGGGCAGTGCCTGGGGCTGCTCTGCTGAGAGGGAGAGCTCCACAAAGGCTGGGGAATGGGAGCCGCTGTTCCCAGCTGCTGGAAACCCTTTCTGGGAGCCCCCAAGGAGCAGGGGAAGCATGGCAGCACCCTGAGAGCACATGGAATGGGGAAAGAAGCGGGGATGGGAGCAGAGGGTTTGGCAAGCCCAGCTGTGCTGTTTGCCCTGGGCGGTTTCGTGTGAATTCCCCTCGGTGCCATCTCTGGAGCCGGGGGTGACTCAGTGGGGTGGCACTGTGCTCTCCCAGAGAATTCCATCTGGGACAGAAAGGGCAGGGTGGGAGTGCTCCAGAAACCTCCCCAGGGCCAGGCAGAGCCTTGTGAGGGGTGCAGGAAGGGACAATTTTTGTTACTTTTTTTTTTTTTTTTAATTATTTTAACTTTTTCCTTTTCAGTTCTGCTGTTTCTTGAAGAGGTTGATCTTCTGTGGGGGCTGAGCCCTGCCTTGGGAAGAGGACACAGCAGAGAGCTCCAGGGAGCAGTAGAATTAATAATTTTATCCCTAGAGGTGGCTGCACAATTGTTCATTCACCCAGGGGTAACCCCGTGAAACAAAACCAATCAAATGGGAGTGAAGAACAGAGGAAGGGCAGGAAACAGAAATTTCTGTGGGAGGTTTGTGTGTGACAGAGGGACCTGAGCTTCTGGAGGGCCCAAAATGTCTGGGGAGGGCTGAGCCTGCTCAGAGCAGCATCCAAGGAGATGAGAATCCAAGCTCTCAGAAGGCTGATTTGTATTATATTATATTATATTATATTATATTATATTATATTATATTATATTATATATCATATCATATCATATCATATCATATTGTATCATGTCATATCATATCATATCACATTATATATTATCACATTATATTATATCATTACATTATAGTGTATCATATCATATTATATTTTATTATATTGTATTAAAATGCTATGCTAAAACTATACTAAAGAAATAGAGCAAAGAACACATCAGAAGAGAATGAATAATGTGACTCCGCAGAGAGTCCCACACAGCTGGCTGTGATTGGCCCTTAAATTAAAACAATTCCCACGCTGGGATAAACAATCTCCAAATCCCGTTCCAAATCAGCAGAACGGGGAGAATCTGGAGCTTCCCAGGAGACAAAACTCCTGAAGGATTTTTGAGACAATCTCAGGGTGCCGGGGGAGAGCTGCAGGCTGGGTGTGGAGCGCTGGGGAAGGGCAGCAGCCCCAGCCCTGATGCTCAGGGGCTGTTTGGAAATGCTCGGGGTGTTTCCCTGTGCCGCCCACATGGCAGTGTGTCACCAGAGGGGATGATCAGGATCCTGATCAGGATCTGCTCCCTCCTGGTTTGCAGCAGGAGCTGTCACCAGGGCTGGGCTGGGATCTCTGCGGCTCACAGTGACCCCAGATGAGTCAGAAATTCTCTTTTCCCAGTATGGCACTCAAAGAAGGAGTCAGAACTCTTCTGTTTTCATTCTCAAGGTTGTTTATTGTTTCTTATCTAGAAAATTCTTTCTCCTGTCCAGCCAAGGTCCATTCAGCAGGTCAGACAGAGGCACTCTGGTGTTATCTTTTTATACCAAAAACTACATGTACATTATTTACCATAACTTCCCAATACCCATCACCTATGTTGGACAGTGAGCTTCTACTCTAAACCAATCCAAAAGTGCCACCATCACAGCAGGAGATGGAGGCCAATAAGGAGAAGGAGAAAGGCTGGACACGCTCAGATCCCTCCATCTTGCTCCCAAACCCCCATTCTAAAAACCCCAAAATTCTACATTTTCACCCCATGATAAATTCATTATCATTCTACTAAAACTGTCATGGCTAGTAATTCTCCATATAAGGTTGGCAATTGTTTTTTCCATGGGCTCAATCAAAGGCACAGGGGTCTGGGGCAGGGGCTGGAGCCCTCCAGGGCAGCCAGAGGGATTTCAGGATCTGAGCCCAGTGAACGTCCCTGGGGCAAACAGCAGCGCTTGGAGCTGGGGCTGTGCTGCAGGAGCGCAGCTGGAACCCTCCAGTACACAAAAAGCCAAGACGAGTTCCCTTGATAAAGAATCTGCAGCCAAGACGAGTTCCCTTGATAAGGAATCTGCAGCTGCATCCCAGGCTGGAATAACCCAGGGAAGGGCAGACCCAGGAAAGCCAAACCTCCGCCCACCTGTGCCGCACCTGGAGGGGAGGGCAAAATGCAGCTTGTGAAGCTGATTTTGAGGCTGATTTTGAGATATTTCAAGGCTGATTTTGAGGCTGATTTTGAGATATTTCAAGGCTGTTTTTGAGGCTGATTTTGAGGCTGATTTCAAGGCTGATTTTGAAGCTGTTGGGGCAGCACTGAGGGATCAGTGCTGGGGACAAGGACAGCACTTCCCTGTCCCTAAAACAAGCGGGATTCCTCCTGCTCACCTTCCACCTCCTTGGGACAGGAGAAGGAATTGGGGCCAGAGCGAAACCCGGCTCTCTAATTACTCAGTAATTAGAGCTGATGATCCTGAATCGGGGTCCCTGCTCGGGGATGGCTCCAGGTCCTGCTCCAGGGAATAAAACCGATTAAACGAGTGCACAAGCACCTGCCTGGGAGCAGGGAAATGCCAACCGCAGGGAAAGCAGCTCAGGGTCAGGCAGAGGTGATGGGGAAGGCGAGGCCAGGGAGAGCTCTGTGTTCCATTTCCTGGTGCTGGGAGGGCTCTGGGCAGGGCTGGAGCCACCCTGCACATCGGGGCATCCTCTGCTCTGCTCTGCTGTGCCAGGGCTGCTGGCCCTGCCTGGCACAGGGTGGACTCTGCCCAGCCCATCGAGCGGGGCTGTGTTTGCTCTCAGCTCCTCGCCAGCCTTTATGGGGCTGTTTGCTCTGGGTGAAGAACAGTTGAGGTTTACTGGCCTGCTTTGCAAATATTGTGTTTTGTGAATGTGGCCATGGACGGGGTTTTTTACTGCTTGAAAGGATTCCTTGTGCCGCTGGAGGTGCGGGGCGGGTTCCCGGCGCTGGGATGGGCTCAGGGCTTGGCAGTCTGTCCCTGCAGAGTCCTCAGCTCCAGAAATGCACCCCATCCCTGCCTCCAGCAGCAGGGAAAGCAGAGAGGGCAGGCAGGGCCTCGTGGGTTGCTGGGGGTGTAAATGAGGAGTGGGATGAGGATGGATTTTGCATCCAGAGGGGACAGGAGGCTGCCAGGGCCCCACACCTGAGCAATGCCAGCTCTGCAGGGCATTTCCCACCTGCAGCAGGAAGAATCCCAGCTCTGAGGGCTGGTCCCAGCCTGGTAGGGCTCTGTCCAGGCTGCAAGAACAAAATGGGGATTGTTCTCTGCAGGGATGAGTCCTGAAACCCCCTCATAACCCGCAGGGAGAGGAGGGCAGGGCAGGGAGAGTCAGGAGGGACAAACATTTTGCCAGAAGGTTCCTCCCCAAAGGGAGCAGCTCAACAAGGGAACTCTGCTGCTCCTTTGGACTCCTCCAGAAGCTGCAGGAGGAGAAAGAGCAGCCAGGAGCTCCTTCTGGCCAGCCGGGAGGGCTCAGCTGCTCCTGCTCTCCCCACATGCACAGCTCTGCTCTCCTTGTGTTTGCAGAGCCTCTCTGGGACAAACCCGGGCTGTGCTGGTGTCCTTGCTGCCCTGTCCCAGCCCTGGGATGGATCCCTGGTGTCCCCAGCCCTGGGGAGGGGACAGGAGCCTGCCCGGTGTCTCAGTGCCACCTGCAGCAGCGCCGCTCTGATGGGTGCCCAGGTGATCCATTCCCAGGTGATTCCCGGGTGATCCATTCCCAGGTGATCCATTCCCAGGTGATCCATTCCCAGGTGATTCCCGGGTGATCCATTCCCAGGTGATTCTCGGGTGATCCATTCCCAAGTGATCCATTCCCAGGTGATTCCCAGGTGATCCATTCCCAGGTGATCCATTCCCAGGTGATTCCCGGGTGATCCATTCCTGGGTCATTCCCAGGTGATTCCCAGGTCATTCCCAGGTGATCCCCAAGTGATCCATTCCCAGGTGATCCATTCCCAGGTGATTCCCAGGTGATCCCCAGGTCATTCCCAGGTGATTCCCAGGTAATTCCCAGGCGATCCATTCCCAGGTGATTCTCAGGTGATCCCCAAGTTATCCATTCCCAGGCGATCCATTCCCAGGTGATCCATTCCCAGGTGATCCCCAAGTGATCCATTCCCGGGTGATCCATTCCCAGGTGATCCATTCCCAGGCGATCCATTCCCAGGTGATCCATTCCCAGGTGATCCCCAAGTGATCCATTCCCAGGTGATTCCCAGGTGATCCCCAAGTGATCCATTCCCAGGTGATCCATTCCCAGGTAATTCCCAGGTGATTCCCGGGTGATCCATCCCAGGTGATCCATTCCCAGGTGATCCATTCCCAGGTAATTCCCAGGTGATTCCCGGGTGATCCATCCCAGGTGATCCATCCCAGGTGATCCATCCCAGGTGATTCCCGGGGCTCAGAGCCCTGCCGGCCAGGCGGGCAGGAGGGAGCAGCAGCCCTCGGCAGAGGCAGCCGGAGGGGCACAGGGTGCCCAGCGCTGCCCAGGAGATGGCAGCAGGCTCCCACCGTGCCAGGGCTGCTGTCGCGGCCGCTGCCACCGCTGGGGACGGGCTCGGCACCCCCGGCACAGCTGGAGAGGCATTTCCAGCGCTGATTTCCATTTGTACATTTACACTGCAGCCTGACACCCCGGAGCGGGCGGGAGCGCTGATCCCAGCAATCTACACGGCCTGGAATTGGCCTGGCTCCTCCATCACCATGTGGGACAGGAGTGTCCCTGCTGCCACCCATCACCAGCAGGGTGGCTGGATGGGCACAGAATGTTATTGAGATGAGAATTGGGAATGCTATTGAGATGAGGATTAGTGGGATTCCTAGGAGGGATGGGCTTGAAAATTGGTAGAAGAAGCTCAAGCTCATGGTCAGGTTCAGAGGGCAGTGCTTGGAGCGATGGGTGGGGGATTTATTGATACAAACAACCCCAGGACCATCCCCTGATCCCTCTCTGGGTGAGCACACCCTGCCTTGCACCTCAGGGTTTGTCCCCCTGACCTGAGCCCCCATCCCAGCTCCAGCTTTCCCTCCTGGCCACAGCAATTTCCAGAGCCTGGGAGCTTTTCCTGCCTCCTTCCCTTTCCTGGCAGCCCTGGCTGGGGCAGATGGGCTGAGCCCAGAGCTGGCAGCACAGCCTGATGCTGCTGCTGCCACAAGCTGCCCTCTCCAAGGTGCAAAATGAGCATTTTGTTGGCTGCAGAGCCAAGATGTGTGGTCCTGGATAAGGAACCTGCAGCTTGATCCCAGGGAGGGGTTCCCAGCTCCCTGCTGAGACCATTTATTCACCTGCTAGGATCCATTTACTCACCAGCTAGGATCCATTTATTCACCTGCTAGGATCCATTTATTTACTGCTAGGATCCATTTACTCACCTGCTAGGATCCATTTACTCACCAGCTAGGATCCATTTACTCACCTGCTAGGATCCATTTACTCACCAGCTAGGATCCATTTATTCACCTGCTAGGATCCATTTATTCACCTGCTAGGATCCATTTATTTACTGCTAGGATCCATTTACTCACCTGCTAGGATCCATTTACTCACCTGCTAGGATCCATTTATTTACTGCTAGCATCCATTTGTCCCCCTGAACCTGAGCTGCACAAAGGTGACTTCCAGCCAGGCTGGGAGGACGATGGATCCGTGTACAACCATCCCTTCCTAATGGCATTTGGGGATTTCCCGTTTAATCAGTAATTAATGTGCCTGGCAATTAATTCTGCAGGACTCTCAGTGCCCTGAGCACTGGATTCTGAGCAGCCCCTTTCTTACTTTGAGGGAGCTCTGAGCAGTGATGAATTTGCTGTGATGAATTGCCAGAGATATCAATTTCTTTCCTGATTCCTTCTAATTAGTGTGAATTTTTAATTTTATTTTTTTTTAAAAACCAGGACATGAGCATTTCACTTTTTGGAGGACAAGAACCAGGCAGGCAAAGGAAGGAAAGGAAAGAAAAAACTTTTGGATTAAAAAAAGGGAAAATTGGGAAAAGTTGCTATGAGCAGATTTTGCCTTGCATCTCTCAGCTGTGAGACTCCCACATCCTCGGGGCAGTTTAAAAAGAGAATTTTCCCCCCTGATTTCCCACCCTAACCCCTGTGAGGGGTGCAAGGTGCGGCCTGTGCTGTCTGGGTGGGATTGGGTCCTGTTCCTGGAGAGCTCCTCCAGAGCCACCCGAGCTCCCAGCTCCAATTCCAGGAGCCTTTGGCAGTGCATGGCGAGCAGCCCCTGAGGAAAGGGAAAGGCGCAAGAGCAGGAAAACGCTGCAGAGCTGGGCTGCTTTAGCCAGGCTTTGCTCAAACCCTTCCCCTGCCTCAGAGCACCTTGACCTGATCGTTTGTGTTCGTGCCTGGCAGCTCTGCGCTTGCTGGGGAGAGGGGAAAAGAAAATAGAGGAGGAAAAACATTAAAAATGCTTCACTTGAGCTGGAGATTCAGCCCTGCCTTGGCTTTCTGCCTGCCTCAAACACAGCGGCAGAACCTCTTGTGTTTAGCCCCAAAGGAGTCCCTAATTAGCGGAGAAACTGCAGAGCTCTGAACTTGTTTGGGGATGCTTTAGTGCAGTGGCCCCCTGAGGTTCATTAAACAAATGAATTCAAAGCACTCAAATAGCTGGGATCTTCAAAGTGACAAGGACCTCATCCCCGGGCCCACGGCAGGCTGGCACTGCGAAGGGAACGTTTCCTGCAGTGGTGGAGCTGCTCACAGGGAGAGAGCAGGGAAGGGAAGCCATGGGCAGAGCACAGGATGCCCAGGGAAGGGGCAGCAGCAGCTCCAGCCCTGCTGCACCCTCTGGGGACACAGCACAGACCAGGTCAGTGCAGGGACAGGGGACAGGGCACCTGCCAGTGATGGGGCAGATGGATGGGACAGTGCTGGGGAGAGCAGGAGAAGGACACAGGTGTGGGGAGCAGGAGCCACCAGGATGAGGACAGAGGTGTGGGGAGCAGGAGATCCCCAGGAGAAGGAGAGAGATGTGGGGAGCAAGAGCCATTCAGGAGAAGGACAGGACTGTGGGGAGCTGGACATCCCCAGGAGGAGAACAGAGGTGTGGGGAGAAGGACACACGTGTGGGGAGCAGGGGATCCCCAGGAGAAGGACAGGACTGTGGGGAGCAGAAGTTACCAGAAGGAGAGAGGTGTGAGGAGCAGAAGGACAGGACAGGACTGTGGGGAGCTGGAGATCCCCAGGATGAGGACAGATGTGCAGGGGAGCAGGAGATCCCCAGGACAAGGACAGATGTGCAGGGCAGCAGGAGATCCCCAGGACCAGGACAAATGTGCAGGGCAGCAGGAGATCCCCAGGACCAGGACAGATGTGCAGGGGAGCAGGAGTTCCCCAGGACAAGGACAGATGTGCAGGGGAGCAGGAGTTCCTCAGGACAGATGTTCCGGGCAGCAGGAGATCCCCAGGACCAGGACAGATGTTCCGGGCAGCAGGAGATCCCCAGGACCAGGACAAATGTGCAGGGGAGCAGGAGTTCCCCAGGACCAGGACAGATGTTCCGGGCAGCAGGAGATCCCCAGGACCAGGACAAATGTGCAGGGCAGCAGGAGATCCCCAGGACCAGGACAGATGTTCCGGGCAGCAGGAAATCGCCGCCTTCTCCCGCCCAGCCATTCCTGGTCACTCCCCACCATGGGCAGGGATGCCCATCCTGGGTGCAGCCCCAGCAGCCCGGAGCTGGCTCTGCCCAGCCTGGAATCCTGGCCGGGCATTTTTAGCCAGGATTTACCTGAACTGCCCATCCCTGGCAGTGCCCAGAGCAGGCACTGGTGCCAGGGCTTTTACAGCATTTCTTTCAGCACTCTCTGCTGCAGGAGGGGCTGCCAGGGAGGGATGGGATCCAGCCTTGGGGAGCTCTCCCTGCATTTTCAGCCGTGCTGAAATTCAGCAGCTTTTTGCCACCAGCACAGCTGAAAATTCAGGGAGAACACGGCTCTGGGGAAGGAGAAGAGCACGTGCAGAGAGCTCCTGACACCCTCTGCAGGGAGATCAGCCACGAATCTGCCTGTGCTGGGTTTGCTCGAGTTAATAAATTCTGCTGGAGAATAAATAGATCCTAAATTACACCCTGGCCTGGCCAGAACTTTTATCTTGCCTGTCAGGACTGTGTAATATTAATTATAGCCTGCTCCAGCTGCCCTCAGGGAGAGCTGGCACATGGCTGCAGCACTCAGCTGGGACTCTGATTTGATTTTTTTTTTTTTTCATTTAATCAATGCCCAATAAATCTGTAATCTCCTGAATCTGGACATCTGTGCTTAATGTATCCGGGGAGTGACCTAATTAAATTCCAGTTTAGACCATCTCAGGCTGGGGCTGCATCCTTGGATTCCTGCTCTGCTGGGGGAAAATGCCCTATTGGATTTGTGGGGTGCCCCAATGAAGGAAAGAATGATGAATCTGACTCCATGTTCTCAGAAGGCTCATTCATTATTTTATGATACTAAATAAATATACTAATACACTAATATAAAATATTATGTATTAAATATAATATATAAATAAGATATAAATAGAAAGTAAAACATATAAATATAAAATAAATATATAAATATAAAATAAATATATAAATATATAATAAATATATAGAAATAAATATATAAATATATAATGTATATATCAAATATACTAATATAGAAATAATAATAATATTATATTAAAGAATACTATAGTAAACTATACTAAAGAATACAGAAAGGATACAGATAGAAGGCTAAAAAGATAATAATGAAAACTCCTGGCTCTTTCCAGAGTCCGGACACAGCTTGGCCCTGATTGGCCAAAAAGTCAAAATAATTCACATGAAACCAATGAAACAATCACCTGTGGGTAAACAGTGTCCAAACACATTCCAAAGCAGCAAAAGACAGGAGAAGCAAATGAGATAATTATTGTTTTCCTTTTTCTCTGAGGCTTCTCAGCTTCCCAGGAGAGAAATCCTGGGCCAAGGGATTTTTCAGAAAATGTGAATGTGACAATCCCCAGGGGGGGAAACATCCGTGGTGAGGTTTGTGAAGGTCACCAGAAGTGACCCCCTAAAAGTGACCATGGCACAAACTCCATCACCACGGCTCCTGCCAGGAAACGCTGCTCAAACCCAGCTTAAAGCAGGGCAGGGATAGGCAGCGTTTGGAATTCCTGTGCTGGATCCTCCAGCCTGGCTGTGGCAGGGAATTGTTGGTTTCTTTGGCTTTGGATTGAAGAGCCTTGAAATGGTAGTTTTATCTTTGGACTTAGGAGTTTATTATTTCCTATCAGTAAAAGAGTTTCTCTTTTACAAAGTTTCTTTGGGTTTGGATTGAAGGAACTGGAGATGACAGTTGCATGTTTGGACTTAAGTGCTTATTATTTCTTATCAGTAAAACAGTTTCTCTTTTACATGGGGCACCAGTTGCTGGTTTCTTTGGGTTTGGACTGAAGGCAATAGGGATGGAATTTTCCTGTTTGGACTTAAGACTTTGTTATTTCTTATTAATAAAACAGTTTCTCTTTTACATGGGGCGCCAGTTATTGGCTTATTTGCGTTTGGATTGAAGGCCCTAGAGACAGAAGTTTTATCTTTGGACTTAAGTGTTTATTATTTCTTATCAGAAAAACAGTTTCTCTTTTAAATGGGCACCAGTTATTGGCTCCTTTGGGTTCGGATTGAAGGCCTTCGAGATGGAATTTTCCCGTTTGGACTCTGGTGTTTATTTTTTCTTATCAGTAAAACAGTTTCTCAGCGATGAGCTCGGTAGCAAGGTGTAAAATGGTGAAGAATCTTTTGTTACAAGGATTTTTAAGGCTAAAGTGTCTAACTAAGAGCTGACACTTGGAGGTGTGTGCAGTGCTCAGCAGGAGCTGGGGCTCCCCTGCTGCACAAACTCCTTTTTGTGGGGAAAACCTCACTGAGCCCATGTTTTGTGATTTCTCAGCTCCAGAGCAGAGATAAATCCCAATATGAGCATTCTGAGTTCTGACTTTTCTGGGTTTCTGTGTTCTCCCTCATGGAGGGAGAGCTTTCCCTGCACTTCCATGCCAAGAACTGTTTTCTAGCTAAGAAAACCAGGGTATTTTTAAACTGACTCTTGTTTTTGCCTGTGCCTCAAAAACACTCATGAATTTTGCAGTAACATCTTGAAACCTTTCTTGTCTTGTTTTATCAAAAGCATTTTGCAGACAGCGTTTGAGCCCAGCCGTTCCTGGGACCATTAGCATTGAAAAGCCAGCAGATACAGGATCATTTGAAATAGTTGTGGAAAACTTCCTCCTGACAAGAATCCTCTGAAGGCTCCTCCAGGTTTGGGATTTTCCTTTGCCAAATTTATCTTAAAAACTATTTTCAGCAGCATTTTACATCCTGTCTGTTTTGTTTCTGGGTAAAATCTCCTCTAAGAAGTTTTTTTTTACTATTTTTTTTTAAATTAGTGCCTAAAGCTGACCTAGGAGGTGAAATCCACCTTTCCCAAGCAAATCAATCCCCAGCAATAAATTCAGGAGGGAAGGGTTGGGTTGGGTTGGGTGCTGCAGGATTTCACCTGGATTTTCAGGTGGATTTCGCCTGGACTTTCCAGGATTTTCATCCATAGTTAAGAAGAGAGCATTTTCTGTCTGGGAGCCCCAGAAATGACCAGCAGGAGGAAATTGTTGCTTTTAAGAGCCTGATTGCTTATTACTGGAGGAATTGTGCTTTATCCCAGCCCCTTGCTCTGACACCAAATTCCTGCATGACCTCAGTCCCACCCTGAGCCTTTTTCTCCCTTTTGTGGCCCAGTGCTCAGGAATAATGTGATTTTTTCACATGCTCTGATGGGGTCAGTCATCCTTAATTTAAAGTTTCCCACTCTCACGGGCTGTGAGTTTGGTTATGCACATTTCTTGTGCAATTAAAGCCACCGAGTGCAGCAAGATCTGCACGAAAAACATCCTGCCCATTAAAGCTGCCTGAAATTTCCTCTGTGACCCACAGCTCTCATCCTCCCAGACCAGCTGAAAAGAGAGCATTTTCTGTCTGGGAGCCTCAGAAATGATCAGCAGAAGGAAATTGTTGCTCTTAAGAGCCTTATTGCTTATTAATGGAGGTAATTAAATGGCTCTAGGCTGGGGCTGAGAGTGCAGGCACATGCTCCTGGCCCGAGTGCTGCACTCAAATTAACAAAAGAATTGATGGAGACAGTGGCTGATGGCTGGGAATTGCTCTTGAGGCTGTAATGAACACAGTTGCCTCCTTTAAGCTTCCCTTCACTGAAATAAAGCTAAAAATAGCCCAGGTTGACACAGGCAGCAGAGCAGCTGTTGTGCAACAGCGTTAGATGGCACAGCACGCCCAGAAGAGATGGAAGGTGCAGGATCCAGACTGCTGCTGCTGCTGGGAGGCAGAGGGAAGCAAAGGGCTGGGGCAGGGCTGGAGGTGAGGACCTTGCAGCCTGTGCCTGGTTCAGGTGGGCTTTGGGCTTGGACATAGCCAAATTCGGCCATTTCTGGGCTTGGAACCAGCCAAATTCAGCAATTTCTGTGCTTGGAACCAGCCAAACTCGGCCATTTATGGGCTTGGACACAGCCAAACTCAGCCATTTCTGGGCTTGGACACAGCCAAACTCAGCAATTGGGATTTGGGCTTGGAACCAGCCAAACTCGGCCATTTCTGGGCTTGGACACAGCCAAACTCAGCAATTTGGATTTGGGCTTGGAACCAGCCAAACTTGGCCATTTCTGTGCTTGGAACCAGCCAAACTTGGCCATTTCTGTGCTTGGAATCAGCCAAACCCAGGAATTTCTGTGCTTGGAACCAGCCAAACCCAGGAATTTCTGTGCTTGGAACCAGCCAAACCCAGGAATTTCTGTGCTCTCTGCTCCTGGGGCAGCCCCAGAGGTGTGGGGAGCAGGGAAGCCTCTGGAGCTGAGATAGGGGAGTCTACTGGGTGCAAATATTGAGAATTGGGAGCACAAATGTCAAAGTGCCCTCTCTGATGGGAGTCTGCAGGGTTTCAGCTTGTTCTGGAGCTAAAGGACTTGGTGTTTGCAGCCCTGGGCTGTCCCCTCCTCTGACAGAGGGGGAACTTGGGTTAGTAAAGCTAAACTGGCCAAAATCCTGAATTATCCACTGCCTGATCCTCTGTGCTGATGTATTGTCATTTAACTCTTACACATGCACTGTTATTTAACTTTCACCCATGTATTGTTATTTAACTCTTACCCATTTATTTTAATTTGATGTACCCAAGTATTGTTATTTTATTTACCAGTATTGTCATTCAACTCTTACCCAGGTATTGTTATTTAACTCTTACCCATGTATTGTTATTTAATGTACCCATGTATTGTTATTTATTGTTATTGTTATTCAACTTTGAAAGATGTATTGCTATTTAATTCTTACACATTTCGTGTTAAATTCTTAGCCATGTATTTTATTTATCTCTTACTCCTGTATCATTCCACTCCTACATATGTATTGTTATTTAACTCTTACACAAACATTGTCATTTAACTGCTACAGAGGTATTACTGTTTAATTCTTACCCATGTATTGTTATTTAACTCTTACCATGCATTGTTATTTAACTCTTACCCATGCATTGTTATTTACCCATGCATTATTTAACTTTTACCCATGCATTGTTGTTTAATTTAACAATGCATTGTTATTTATCTCTTACCCATGCACTGTTATTTAATTCTCACACGCCCATTGTTATTTAATTTACCCACGCATTGTTGTTTCATTTACCCATGAATTGTTATTTTACTCTTACACAATCCCAGGGGAGAGAGGTTAAATTTGAGGTTTACCCTGCCAAACACCGCAGGTGAATCAGAGCCGCAGTGTTTTCTTTAACCTGTGCTGATCCCATCGGAGGCTGGAAGGGCCTGGGAGCCGGGTGGAGGAAAGCAGAGCCCAGTGACCAATTTGGGTTTTGTGGGCAGCGTCAGCTCTGCTCTGCTGAGCAGAACGCCCTGCTCAGATGAGCTGGGGCACGGGCACGAATGTGCTTGTTAACCACATTATACAGAATATTTTGGCTTTCTGCTGTTAAGTGGAACATAAATTTTGGGTTCTGCGTAAAACAGGTTTTGCTGCAGTTCAGGAGTTCAGTGCCTTGGTTTGCTGCCTAATGAAGGTCCCAGCAGTGAGAAATCAAAGCTCTGAGCTGGCCCAGCTCGCCTGGTGGGGTTTGTGCCCATGAGACACACAGACAAAACCCCTGGAGGATGAGCAGGAGTCTGGAAAGGCAGGACATGGAGTGTTTAAAGAGTGTTTAAAGAGTGTTTAAAGAGGGTGAACCCTGCCAGGGCCTCTGAAGGGAAGAGGAGCTGCTGCTGATAAACGGAGAGGATCAGCCAAGTGCTCCAGTGATCTCCAGCACAGGGATGGAGCAGTAATTCCTCTTACCCCAACGACCTCATTAATCAGCTCCCATTCTGTGACGCTGCCTGGCGCTGGGAGCTGTCTCTGGATATTCTTTATTGCTCTGCTGCTCCCCGCTAATCAGTGCAAATGAACCACCAGAAACTTGCACAGTCTCCTGCTAATGTGATAAGCGAGGAGCTCTGAGAAATCAGAGTTTGTGGCAGCATGAGGCAACGCTCAGTGACAGCTTGGGACTCCAGGGGATCACACAGCAGCTCCTCTTCCTCTGCAGCTCCACGGCTGCCCTGAAATGTCCTGATTTATTCCAGCACAGGTTTGGTAGGGGCAGGTTTGTTTGGGATGGGTTTGTTAGGGATGGGTTTGTTAGGGATGGGTTTGTCAGGGACAGGTTTGTTAGGGATGGGTTTGTCAGGGACAGGTTTGTTAGGGATGGGTTTGTTTGGGATGGGTTTGTTAGGGACAGGTTTATTAGGGATGGGTTTGTCAGGGACAGGTTTGTTAGAGATGGGTTTGTTTGGGATGAGTTTGTTAGGGATGGGTTTATTAGGAATGGGTTTATTAGGGATGGGTTTGTTAGGGACGGGTTTGTTAGGGATGGGTTTGTTAGGGATGGGTTTGTTAGGGACAGGTTTGTCAGGGATGGGTTTGTTAGGGACAGGTTTGTTAGGGATGGGTTTGTCAGGGACGGGTTTGTTAGGGACAGGTTTGTCAGGGACGGGTTTGTTAGGGACAGGTTTGTTAGGGACAGGTTTGTTAGGGACAGGTTTGTTAGGGATGGGTTTGTTAGGGACAGGTTTGTTAGGGATCAGTGAGAGAGCTCTGCTGCCCAAACCATCTTTTCCCTGGCTGGCCCTGCCCTCAGGATGTCCTGTGAGATGCCCCCAGCACTGTCTGGGCTCAGGGGGGATGTGCTGGGCACAGCTGGTGCCCAAAGTCACCTTAGGAGCTGTGATTTTACCAAAAGGGAACTTCAGCAGGATCTGGAGGTCCCTGGGCAGACAGGGCTGATGCTCCACGTCTCCTCCCGCTCCATTTCTTTCCAGGAAGGAGATGTGACAGCTCCCAGCCTGAGAACCTTTCCCTGGGGAAGCCTTCTGTGCTGTCAGTGCTTTCCAAGCTGGAGATGCCCTAGAAATGAGCTCTGAACCTTTCCCCACTAACGGCCTTTAAGCCACGATTGTGCCAGGCTGCTCAGCCTGGAGTTCAGCCACAGCCCCCAGGGAAAACCAGCTCAGTTTTTATCTCTTTTTTTTTCCCTTTTCCTGTGCAATGTGCGCCTGTGTTTGGTTTGCCTCGCTTAGGTGGCTCTGCCTGGCTGGAGCCTGGAGATTTCCCCTGGATCTGGCACATCCTGGGGCTCCCCGAGCCTTGTGAGGTGCTCAGAGCCTGGGCTGGTCTGTGCCATCAGCTCTGCTCCCTCCGGGCTGGGATTTCACACTGGGATGGGGCTGGGAGCACTGAACAATGGCTGCGGGCTGGGTTAATGCAGCTCAGCCCTGGAGGGTGGAAAATCTCACATAAACTTCTCATATTGGCGAGAACGACGCTGATCCCAGGAGATTTCCTTAGTTACAAACTAGAGTTTATGGCAAGCTGTTCCCTTGCCACCTGTTAGTTGCATTGTAACAATTTGTTTTTATTGTTGTGGTGGGGTTTTTTTGTGGTTTTTGTTTTTTTTTTTTTTTTTTTAATCTGGAAGATGATCTGTCAGAGGAAAAACAATGCAAACGCTGTTGTCTCAGTTCCAGGTGAAATTTGGAAGTGGTTCTACCTGTTCGGAGCGCCAGAAGCAATGGAATTCCCTTAATTAAAAAAGAATTTACAATACAATACCAAAGGCTCACCTGCCAAGGAAAGGCTCGGCTTTAAACATCACCTCGGGGCAATGGGGAGTCCTGAAGCGCAGTCCTTGCTCTCCCAGTGATGCCAAACCAGTTTTTTTTTTTGGGAAATTCTGCCCTCTGGGAACAAAACACACATAAACTTCAGCTTCCCAGGCGCTGTAATGGGGTTTTTCTGGGAAGGAGGGTGGAGGCGATGGTTTGAGGAGGGCACAGGTCCCATTCTGTGGCATGCCCGATCTGTGCCAGCCACCACGCAGCCGCGGGGCTCTTGCTGGCTGGGTCACACGGCCGAGTGACAGCTCCCAGATGGTGCCAAAACGAGCCCCGAGCCTCCGGTGGGGGAAGGAGTTGAGTGGCAGCTGCAGGCAGGGGAAGTGTCAGGAGTCATTTAAAACAAGAGCACAGACAGAGCTGATGCTGCTGCGTCCCCGTGCACAGAAAATCAGCCTGGATACCCCAAATCGCCCTGGAAAGGGAATTCTTGGGAAATCCATGCAGAGCTTGTAGTCACAGCTCATTCTGCTGCCTGGAAGTGCTTTTTGGAATCCAGAATCACAGAATCGCAGAATGACCAGGTTGGAGGAGGACAGGACACGCCCAGATTCCTCCATCTTGCCTCCTGAACCCCCATTCTAAATCCTCCAAATTCTACTTTTTCACCCTGTGATAAATTCACTATCATTCTACTCAAACCCTTGTGGTTTGTAACTCCTCACACAAAGTCGGGAATTGTTTCCATGGGCTAAAATCAAAGGCACAGGTATCTGTGACTCTGTGCCAAGGTCTCTGAGCCCCTGGCCAGGGCCTGGAGCCCTCCAGGGCAGCCACAGGAATTTCCTGGGTCCCAACAGGCTCAGTGCTGCCCAGGGCTGGTCCTGGGGTGTTTCCTGTGAGCTCAGGGTGAGGCTGAAATCCCTGAATCCTTCACTTCTGCAGCCACCAGTGCTCCTCAAACACAAAACCTGCCTTTGTTCTGCTCTCAGTGGGGTCCCTCAGCCCTGCTGCTCCTGTTTTGCCTTTCTCCTTTCTGATGTTTTCATTCTTTTGTCATTTTTGGGCAGCTGAACCCGAGGTCTCCTGCGAAAACCTTTCTGGTGTCTGTCTGTGCTGCACAGAGCAGGTGCCAAGCGCTCCGAGAGCTCCAATTTTATATAAAAACTTCTTTTAGAGATCCAGGGAGGTATCCAAAGCTCGCAGCCCCCTTCAGGGACTTCCACCCAGCCTCCCTTCTGTGCTTGATAAGAAAAAAGGGAAAAGTTTCACTTCTCTGCTTGAAGCAAAACACGGACAAGCTGAGGCTTCTCAGCGTCCCAGCAGAAGGAATCCCGGCAAAGGGATTTTTCGGAACACACATCAGCGACACAGCCCTGTGGAATCCCCACCTGCATCCCCCTGGAATTCCCATCCCGTGCCCGGGGGCTGTGCCAGCCCATCCCAGCGGGATCCGGGGCAGCTCGGGCTCCTGCCTTACCCCCCCGGCTCCGGGACCCACCGGGGCCACTCAAACCCTCGTGGCTTGTAGCTGCTCACACAAGGTGGGGAATTGTTTCCGTGGGTTAAAATCCGAGGCACCGGGGGCTGACCCGGCTGCATCCCCCGAGCAGGGGCAGCGGCGCCTCCCTCGGTGATGCTCGGCTCCGGCGTTGCTACGCGACACCGCGCGGTAACCATGGCAACGCCCAGCAGCCGGGCACAGCCCTTTTTTTGGGACAGAAATGGGGAATCGGGGTCCTGGCGGCTTCTCCGCACCGCCCAGCCCAAATGTGTCCCAGTGCCCCGCGTTCTGCAGCTGCAAATGGTCTGGGTTTGTTTTGCAGTTATTCCTTAAAAAATAATAATATAACCAAAAAAAAAAAAAAAAAAAAAAAGAATTTTCATGATTTTCAGCCCTTGGAGGAAGAAACCCTGGCCAGAAGAGCAATAAAAGTGCAGGGGAGCCGAACAGGCAGTGGTTGTGTTGGGACTCTGGGGGGAGTCACAGGTTTTCCATTAGTATCTTGTTAAACCTCCTGTATATACCCTTTTCCTATTCTTTAGTATAGCATCATAAATATATAATAATGATATGATATGATATGATATGATATGATATGATACGATGTGATATAATGTAATATAATATAATGTAATAATGTAATGTAATGTAATGTAATGTAATGTAATGTAATGTAATAATATAATATAATATAATATAATATAATATAATATAATATATAATATATAACATAACATAACATAACATAACATAACATAACATAACATAATATATAATGCTATAATAAATTAGCCTTCTAAGAACATGGAATCAGACTCTCAATTCCTCCTCCTTTCGAGGAACCCTGAAAATACCCCAGTTCAGGGGTGAGGAACGGTGCACATCCCACAGACAGGGCAGTTTCTGTTTCTGGGGGTATCCTGGTTTCTGGCATCCTCCAAACAATATTCCCAAAGGGAAGCAGCCCCAGGAAATTCTGCAGACAGTCACAAAACCACTTCCACCACCACAACAGGAGCCATTCCAGCAGAGGAGAGCTGGCCCTGGTGTTTAAATGATGGAATTATCTCTGGGTGGGGAGCTGGGCACTGATTTCAGCTCTAATGCTGCTTTTCTCCTCTCTTTTGTTTGCAGTTCCAGGTTGGGAAGGCATTTGTGGGCTCTCCTTCATGTCCAGATTACACAGGGCCCTCCCCTGGGTGTTTGTGCCTCAGCACCACTCCCTGTTAATTTGGGGTTTGTGCTGAATAAATAGTGCCTGGCTATTTGATTTTATTTTTTTTTCCTAAACACATTTGTGATGACAATAAATTAAATTGCTTTCTGATGTTTGACAAATATAATTTTCAGGGTGGGTTTTTTTTCCATCTTTTTTTCGACTGACAACGATTGCAAATAAAATTAAAAAAAAAAAAAATCCAGCCCAACCAGTCATCAACTCCAGAAAGCAAGAAAGTGCATTTTATCAACAGAGTGAAATTAGATACCTGTCAAAATACATTTGTCCTGAAAATAACTATTCATACACTTCATTTTCCTGCATAAATAGATACTCATCTGCTCTCCTCTGCCTGTCATTTGTTCCTCAGAGCCAGCACTGGCTGTGGGAGGGAAATATTTAAAGCTGCTTCCAAAGCAATGGGCAGGCTGGCTTTATAATTTCTGCCTCTGGCTTCCTTCACTTCATTATGAGTGGGGAGGGAAACATCTATTTAAAGTCAATCCAATCAAACTGTCTTCCAAAACATGAATTCCTGGCTGCAGCCCCTGCTTGGGCTCGCTCAGATGTGCAGCTCTGGGGGTTTGATTTCCCAGGCAGGGCAGAGCTCCTTGGGGTGCCCAGGGAGACACAAGGGGGTTTGGGGCTCGGGGATGGGAGCATTTAAATATTTTCCATAAGCAAAAGTCTCCCCAAGTCTCCTTGTGGTGGTCACAGAGATCCGAAAGGGTTTTGGGCTCAGGGATGGGAGTATTTAAATATTTTCCATAAGGAAAAGTCTCCCCAAGTCTCCTTGTGGTGGTCACAGAGATCCAAAGTGGTTTAGGGCTCTGGGATGGGAGCATTTAAATATTTTCCACAAGGAAAAGTCTCTCCAAGTCTCCTTGGGGTGCCCAGAGAGATCCAAAAGGGTTTTGGGCTCAGGGATGGGAGCATTTGAAGTCCTTTCCACAAGGGATGGGCACTCCTGATTCTCCTTGTGGTGGTCACAGAGATCCAAAGTGGTTTAGGGCTCTTGAATTGGGGCATTTAAAGTCCTTTCCATAAGCAAAAGTCTCCCCAAGTCTCCTTGTGGTGCTCACAGAGATCCAAAAGGGTTTTGGGGCTCGGGGATGGGAGTATTTAAATATTTTCCATAAGGAAAAGTCTCCCCAAGTCTCCTTGTGGTGGTCACAGAGATCCAAAGTGGTTTAGGGCTCTGGGACGGGAGCATTTAAATATTTTCCATAAGGAAAAGTCTCCCCAAGTCTCCTTGGGGTGCCCAGAGAGATCCAAAAGGGTTTGGGGCTCAGGGATGGGAGTATTTGAAGTCCTTTCCACAAGGGATGGGCACTCCTGATTCTCCTTGTGGTGGTCACAGAGATCCAAAGGGGTTTAGGGCTCTGGGATGGGAGCATTTAAATCTTTTCCATAAGGAAAAGTCTCCCCAAGTCTCCTTGTGGTGCCCACAGAGATCCAGGGGGTTTGGGGCTCTGGGATGGGAGCATTTGAAGTCCTGTCCACAAGGGCTGGATGCTCCCAGGTCTGTTCCGCTGGATTTCTTCATAGGGCTTTGGTGAAAAACCAAATTAATCAGCCCCAGGGCTGCAGGGAAGGTCAGACAACCCCTGTCTGAGAGTTTCCTGCTCCCTTAAAACACTGGAGCTGAAAATTCCCACTGGAAAGCAGCTGGAAGGGGCCTGAGCCAGTGCAGCTGGGCAGGGAGAGCTCTGAGGAGACGGTGGGAAAATATCAAAAGAAAAAGCTGTGGTGGTGTTTCTGCCTAGATCAAAACCCCAAAAATACCACATGAAAAACAACTTTGCAGCACTGCCTTGAGGCCAGTGGGATTTAGAATTTGATGTGGTTTGGATCCAGCCCTTATAAAGATAAGAAATGGTTTAAAATCCCTGCCCTGCTGCTGAAATGTGGGAGCTTCCCCTTCTGCCTTCCTTGGTACGGCAGAGGCAGCTCTGGCAGGGAAGGGAGCAGATAGATCACTGCCAGGCTTGTCTGAAGTGTGTGGATTGGGTTTTAATTTGCCAGTCCCAGCCCTCCATGAGGAGCTGCTAATAAAATCCCCTCTCTTGTTAAGTCTTGCAGCACGAGCAGAGCACATCTGAAAACGCTGAGGATAAAAGAACTCGCTTTGACCGACGGAGAAAGCGGGGTTTGAAAGCCTGCAGAACCAACAACGCTCATTAGCATCTGCCTTTCTTCTGGAAGGGCTCTGGGGGGGATGAGAGCACATTTAACACCGGGTGCATCAAAGGAAACCACTCACAGCTCAGCAGAACATCCCTGGTGACAAAACACCTGTGGTGGCAAAGAGTCCCGCTCTGCCCAGCAGCACCCCAGGTTCTGCTCCCAAACCTCCCAATTTCAGCTGAGCTGGGCATTCAGGCGCAGCTTTTCATCCTCTGACCTCGCTCCAGTTTTATTTCTCTGCTGCAAAAAGGGGAAAGGCGTGGACGAGGAGCTGGGGGAGGGATGGTCCCTCAGTCTGGCGCATCCCTGATCCTCCCCCTGCTCTGGGGTTCCCCTGCCCAGGTGTGCTGCAGGCTCCAGCAAGGACTGGTTCTCTGTCTGGATCTCCCTCCCTTCTCCCCACAACAGTTCCATGCCCGAATTTGCTTTAAAATGAAGTGGGAAAAGCAGAGGTGGGAAGTGAATCCACACCTGGCAGGCCTGTCCCCTGTCCCCAAAACTCGGTCACGTCCACACCAAATTTGCCAAGATTAGCTCAGGGAGCTTCAAATCTGGGCAGCCCCAGAAGGTGGGAAATATCCCAGTGTATTTTTCTGGTTTCTGGCTCTGTTTCCTCAGCTCCAGAGGGTGCTGAGCCCCCCCAGCCCCAAACCCCAAAGTGCTTCAGCCCCCCTTGTCCTGCAGAGCTGGGGGAGCAGAGCAGAGAAAGCCTCGTTAAATCTGCAATTTGGAGCTGAAACATCCTTTATCAGAAATTTATAACCCATTTAAAATGAATCCGCTCAGGGCCCAGCGAGGGTCCTGGCTGAGGGAGGAGATAATTCCCCAGGTTTATTTATATAGTTTGATAGCTTTTATGCCAGGTTAGTAAAAAAGAGTCTGTGCCAATGAAATGCTTTTTTCTGCTTGTAAAACTCGGGAGGGTTTTATCTGTGGTGCTGAATGGTGCTGCCTTTTTAGCTTTCTGTGGGATCTGAGGAGAGAAGAGGGGTTCAGCCTCTGTCCCCAGCATCCCAAACCATCCCTTGGCATCTGAACCATCCTTGAACTGCTCATCTGGGGTGTAAACAGAGCTTGGACTCACTGATGGAAGGAAAACCCATCAAGGTCTAATCAAAAATCCCCTCAGCTTTCCATCACAGGCACATAATTGTTAGAAATTACACAAAGTTTAAACTTTTTAAAGGTAACTTGAATCATAAGCAGGGAATAAAGGAGATGCAAAACCCTGGGTGAGATTTTCTCTAATCTGAGGCTCTTTCTCAGCTCCTCAGCTCCAGGAATTGTTGGTTTGGGCTGAAATTCCCAGGTTTTTTCCTCACACTCATCCATTTCACTGCCCAGCTGGATGAGGCTCTGGTTTTGATACCCATTAAAAGGTGCCAAGCAGCACCAGTGGGTTCCTTGTCCCTGTTAACAGAAGAAGAGAACCAAGTGGAAGAGGAGGGACCCCACACTCCAAGCCCCACAGGGCGTTTTTTAGTCCTGGTTTTCTGTGCTAAGCTGTCTCCAGGCTGAGGTTAGTGCTGGTGTGGTGATGGTGGGGTAACAACAGCAGCTCTGATTCGATTGGAATGCGATTCCTGCTGCAAAAAAATGTGATTATTGTGGAATTTACAGTGACTGGGGAGACACTGGGTAATCCTCTGCCAAGTGGAGCTTGGGGAAGAGGCGGCAGAGGTGATGCTGCTGCTGCTGCTGAATTTGGTGACCCAGGTTCTGCTGTGGCACCCAGGAATGGTGCTGGAAACTCCCATTTTTTGGGAAATATAATGAGCCCCAACACTGCTTTTCTATTGTTGTTGTTGTTTTGCAAACCAGTCCATGCACCCTGCAAACAATCCAGGGAAGAGCAGCTGGTATAATGAGCTGCAGTCTTTAACCATGGAGAGCAGGCAGCCACAAAGCAAAACCTAAAAACTGCAGCTTATTTTCACCACCTCCAATGTGGAATTGTGAAATAAAAGCATGAGGATGATCAGAATACTCAAGCAAGTCCCAAAAGGGAAACGGGGAGAAGCTGTTGATAGTGGGGATTTGTGTTTTACTACAAAATAAATCAGGATTTGGGTTGGCACTGACCTGGCTGCTCGTGGATCTCCAGGAGGATGGAATTCCAGGGGGGAATGTGGTGCTTTGCTTTGGAGCTGTCCCAAGGAAAAATTCCCCTTGGATACTGATGGGAACAGAGAGGGAAATGAGCCTGAGGAGATCTGCAGTCCCTGTGCAGTGCCAGCTCTGCAGGCACTGATAATAAGGGGGAAATTCAGTGTACAGAGAGAGCAGCTCCCCTCCAAAGGTATTTAGGGAAGCAGTGACATTTCACAGGCTCTGTGGTGCCAGCAGAGCCATTAAAAGTTGTTTATCACACGGCTCATCCCTGTTCTGGGGATTTGGGGCAGCCATTCGGTGTCCAGGCCAATTTAATTTCAAGGTGCTGAGTTTCCCTCGTGGTCCTGTGCTGATTTGCCTGGGTTGGTTGAGTGTCTTGTAATGGATCTGAGAGAAATGACCAGGGTTGTGTTGATGGAATTGTAGAGAATTCCCAACTAGATTAGAAGAAATTCATGCCTGGATTACATCAGCCTTACTCATTTATACTTCAAATCAAGTGAAATCACTGAAAAATAAATGTTATTTATTACTGTATTAACATGTTGCAGTCTTGCATCTTTTTCCTGCCCTGTTCTCATTTTCTCCTGCAGGTGAGTGGAGGCCACAGGTAAATTCTGCCACTTCAGGGAGCACAGTGAATCCCTTAACACAGCTTTGGGGGCTAAATTCCCCCAATAATTGCACACTTGTAATGCCTGGGAGTGAAAGCAAGGGCAAGCCAGCCTGCAGTGTCCAAAGCTCCTTTTTCCCAACTATGAAAATAATCACTATAATCAATCTCCCCCTTGCCAAAGCAGGAGGATCCTTGTAAAACCAGCTCTGAGAAGTGGGCGCAGAAGAAGTGGATAAATATTGCTGGGATGCTGAGGATGGGGATGAGTAATGGCAATTATCCCCACGTTCAGAGGTGTTTATACCGACTGTGCCACGCCATGAGGCGTGCAGGAACAGCTTCAGGTGGGATTTTGGGAAGGAATCCTTCCCTGGGGGTGGGGAGGGGCTGGGATGGCATTGCCAGAGGAGCTGTGGTGCCCCTGGATCCCTGGCAGTGCCCAGGGTTGGAGCAGCCTGGGACAGAGGGAGATGTCACCCATGGCAGGGGGGGCACTGGGTGGGATTTAGGGTCCTTCCATCCCAAACCATGCCAGGATTCTGTGTCCGAACCATGCCAGGATTCTGTGTCCAAAACCTCCCAGGATTCTGTGTCCAAAACCTCCCAGGATTCCTTGTCCAAACCATGCCAGGATTCTGTGTCCGAACCATGCCAGGATTCTGTGTCCAAACCAAGGTCCCTCCATCCCAAACCATGCCAGGATTCTGTGTCCAAAACCTCCCAGGATTCTGTGTCCAAACCATGCCAGGATTCTGTGTCCAAACCATGCCAGGATTCTGTGTCCAAACCAAGGTCCCTTTATCCCAAACCATGCCAGGATTCTGTGTCCAAACCATGCCAGGATTCTGTGTCCATACCAAGGTCCCTCCATCCCAAATCATCCCAGGATTCTGTGTCCAAACCAAGGTCCCTCCATCCCAAACCATGCCAGGATTCTGTGTCCAAACCAAGGTCCCTTTATCCCAAACCATGCCAGGATTCTGTGTCCAAAACCTCCCAGGATTCCTTGTCCAAACCATGCCAGGATTCTGTGTCCAAACCAAGGTCCCTTTATCCCAAACCATGCCAGGATTCTGTGACCAAACCATCCCAGGATTCTGTGTCCAAACCAAGGTCCCTCCATCCCAAGCCATCCCAGGATTCTGTGACCAAACCATCCCAGGATTCTGTGTCCAAACCAAGGTCCCTCCATCCCAAGCCATCCCAGGATTCTGTTTCTGGAGCAGAGGAGCA
The DNA here is from genome assembly GCF_027887145.1 of Ammospiza caudacuta. NCBI lineage: Eukaryota > Metazoa > Chordata > Aves > Passeriformes > Passerellidae > Ammospiza > Ammospiza caudacuta. The sequence continues at coordinate 7,796,566 of NC_080615.1, forward strand.
GGGAGAGCCCTGTGCTGTGAGGAAGGAGGGTGGCCATGGGGCACATGGCTCACCCTGATGCCCCCAAAGCCATCTGGGCTCTGCTGGGGTGGCACTGGGGGAACAGTCAGGCTCTGTGGCAGATTTAAAAAGAACAGGAATAAATTCCCTCCATCCAGCGAGAAGCAAACGCATCAAACGTGGCAGCTGGGGCAAACCAGAGAGGAGAGGGGCAGAGAGGGGACTCCCCAGGCTGATCTGATCCCCTCCAAGTGACACACCGGGGTGTCCTGGTGGCAGCAGGAGCAGCGGGGACAGTCCCCGCCCGGGGCCAGGCTGAGCTCGCTGCCTGCCTTGTTTACATCCCAAATTAGCGCTGAAATGAGGGAACGCGATGCTGACAATTAAATCCCAGCGAGACGAGGCTCAGGGAGGTGCAGCTCAGCCCTGCGGTCCCTGCCCTGCTCCTGTGTGACAAAAACCTGGCCCTGGGCATTAATGACCCTGTGGAATCTGAAAAACCGGTAGGAGACAGAAAAAAAAAAAAAAAAAAACACTGATTTTTTTCCCCTTTCCCCCCACCTTTTTTCCTTTCTTTTATTAGCCTCTAAATAATTAACAGGTGGATGGTGCTGTGCTTTGCAGCCCCGGAGCAGATGAAATAAATCCATGGGTTGCCATTGCCAGTTCCCTAGCAACGAGCCCAAAGCAGGGCAAGGCGCTGGGCCCGAGCACAACAAGATGTTCAGGCAATTAATATTCCTCAGCCATGGTGCAAAGAGCAGCCCTGCTGCAGGGATGGGCTGGGGAGGGAGGGAATCCTGGCAGTGCCAAAAAAAGGGGCACAGGGGGGACATCTGAGAGTGGGGAATGGGAAAATGAGGTGTGTGGAAGACATGGATTTGGGGGTTAAATCGTGGATTTTGTGCAGATCAAACCAAACTCAAAATTCAGATTTTTTTCAGCTGGCTGCAGATCCCACACGTGGCTGGGCTGGGTATGGAGCTGTTCTGTGGGAATCCACAAAATCAGAGGGGTTTGGGAAAGCTGCAAAAGGCAGGCCTCAGATAGAGTCGAACTGTGATTACAGCCAAGCAGCAGCCATGAGATTGGTCAGCAGAAAAATTATTTAAACTGTAGAAAAGCAAGGGCAAATAGAACAATGGTCTGTGTATTAAGGCTTGTCTAGAATAACTCTCTAAGCTACAGAAAAGTTTATCTAGTGAGATATTAGGAAGTTTGAAGCTTAATAATGGAGCTCTGTGCGTTGTGTTTTAAGGCTCACAAGCAGGTATTGTATTTGAAATAAGCAAGCATTGTTTAACCAAAGGTACATGTGCTCATAGTGGTTGGATAGAACTACTGTCAATGTGCTTTTGCTTTGTGTGATTTGTCAAAAAACTTATAAAGTAAGTTGTAACATTGAGTTCTTCATCTGCTGCCTGGGATGTGAGCTGGCGGCATCTTCCCATTGTCACAATCATGTAATGAGGCTGATGCTGGAAAATAAACCAGCTCAAGGCGGTTCCACAGCAGCCCCATCCCATTTGTGATCTGTAAATAGCCCCCTGCCGGTGTCACTGTTCCACGCTGTGGCAGCAAATAAATGAAGTTTTGGGGACTTGTTTTTGAGCAGCCTGGGGTGGATGGAGAACTTTGGCAGTGGAGAACACAGCTGGGCTGGGGGAGGAGGGTGAGGCAGCACAGAACCGAGCCCTGATTGCTTAAAACAGCAGAATTCAGAGAAATAATCACCTGTGTGGTGAACAAACTGACTGTGACAGCAGCAAGGAAAGGGGAATAATTGTCCAAGTGGGGCAGGAATGCCAGGCAAGGAAGGGCTCTGCGTGTTGCATGGTGTCCCCAAAATTCTACCTCTCATCCAAAATTGTTTTGGACAACTTGAATTACCCAAGGATTATCTTGGCTGCTGCAGGGAAATCTCCCTCCTAATCTTGCTCTGGATAACCCAACTGAGAGGTGCAGTTATTTCCACACTTAAGCTTGGAGGGATTTTTCTTCACCAGAATGAGAAAATTGAGGTGGAACGATGCTAAAAACCAACCAGGCCCCTCAAGGATGCGCTTGAAACTCTTTGGCTTCCTACAATTTTTTGTGGATGAGAAAAACGTCAGATTTCCTCCCGATGCAATAAATTCTCTGCCAGGAGACCAGGTTAAAACACACTTAATTGACCCCTGACTCATTAATTGTTTAAGGGGGAAGATAGCGACAGCTTCGGAATATTTAATTAACCGCTGAAAATTCGGCAGCGAGTTAATTACCACATAACATTTGCCTCTCTAACAAACATTTCTTGAGACGGGGGGGGGTAAGCAAGGCAACAATAATTGTAACAATTAATTAGAAATTAAACTGATAATGGCTACAGCTGCTAACAATTAGCGGCTAATTGTGTCAAGCACTTTAACCGTTTGGAAAAGGACTGGAGGCTGGTCGGAGAGGGATAAATTATGGGATCCAGCCTCGCTGGAATTTGATACCAGGGAGTTTTTTTGGGAAGAAAGAAGTTCAGCTGGGTTCGAGGGAATGCTGGAAATTCTGAGTTAGCAAAGACTGGGACAAGATCCATTTAAAAACTCCCTGTTTATCAATAATTATCCATGTTTAGAAGACTTTAAGCCTTCAAGTTTTAGAGCACCGTAATTTTTTTTTTTTTTTATTTTACTGGGAAAAGCGTTTCCAAGAGGTTTCACACAATGCAAAACTGCCCTTTCACAACACTTTATTTCTTCTTGGTTTGTAAAATAACATTTTCATGTTTTAAACACTTTGGGCCTCCATGATGAGAACAGTGAGGAGCAGGAATTGAATCTCTCAAGGCTTGGATCGAAGTGTGAGGAGCCAGTGGCTCTTACATCCCTTTGGAAATTCTCTGTTTTGGCATCTCTTGGTACTTTTTGCCATAAAAATGGGTCTGTTGGATGTTGTGAGAACTTGGAGTCCTTCCTGTTGGTCTGGGCAGCTTTTCCCCATGTTCCCTTCCCATTTCTTGCAATCCTGACCCTATCCCAGAGCAGCCATTCCACAGAAACGGTTCCTACCTTGGTTCTCCTGAGCAGGGCAGGTGCCAGGACCAAAAATATGACTTTTTTTCCCTGTGAGTAACATTAAGCTTCTCATTGGAGCATCTCTGGTAGGCAAAACATTAATTTTGGCTGATTTGGGCCCCAGAGGTGACCTTGGAGCATTGTCCCCTGCCTTGCCCCATACTGTGGTTGCCCATTTGCTTTTGTGGTTGCCCACTTGCTTTTCCCTCCCCAAATCCCAGCCTGCAGCAGCCCCTGGTTGTTTTTGGAGCACAATGAAAGCTGAATTTGCCAGCACAAGACAATGAAATGCAATAATTGGAGCTGTAAAACCCATCTGTTCCTGCACAGGGACTTGTTTCTCCACCATGTGGAATCGCTCGTGCTGCCCATTTCAATGGAAACCCTGTGCCTGTGCGGGGACCTGGCAGCAGAGCTGGCTCTGGGATGAGGGAAAAGCTGTGCCAGGGATTTCCAGGCTCAGGCTGTGCCCCCAGCTGGGGCTGCACCTTCAGAGGGCACAGAGCTGGCACTGCTGGCATTGCTGAGGTGATTCTGCACCTTCAGAAGGGACAGAGCTGGCACTGCTGGCATTGCTGCACCTTCAGTGGGCACAGAGCTGGCACTGCTGGCATTGCTGAGGTGATTCTGCACCTTCAGAAGGGACAGAGCTGGCACTGCTGGCATTGCTGCACCTTCAGAGGGCACAGAGCTGGCACTGCTGGCATTGCTGAAGTGATTCTGCACCTTCAGAGGGCACAGAGCTGGCACTGCTGGCATTCCCAAGGTGAATCCTGCTGCCTTTGGGGCAACCTGGAGGCCAAATTTAGTGGTGTAGGTGCACATCTGTGACCGTGTTCACAGGGGTCTCAGGATGAGGGAAGAGATGAGGATCTGACTCCATGTTTCAGAAGGCTGATTTATTATTTTATGATATATATTACATTAAAACTATACTAAAAGAATAGAAGAAAGGATTTCATCAGAAGGCCGGCTAAGAATAGAAAAAGAAAGAATGATAACAAAGGTTTGTGTCTCGGATAGAGAGTCTGAGCCAGCTGACTGTGATTGGCCATTAATTAGAAACAACCACATGAGACCAATCCCAGATGCACCTGTTGCATTCCACAGCAGCAGATAATCATTGTTTGCATTTTGTTCCTGAGGCCTCCCAGCTTCTCAGGAGGAAAAATCCCAAGGAAAGGATTTTCATAAAAGATGTCTGTGACAGAGATCAGCGATTGCTGCATCCCCACAAAGCTCCCTGCTGCACAGAGCCCATCACTGCAGGAACAATTCCTCCTCCTGCCCACACGCTCCATTAAGTGCAGTTTGTGGAATTTTAGGAGTTTTGGGAGCCCCAGTGAATGCTCTGTGTTACCCCCTTCAAAACAAGGCTCCCATCAGCACCTGCTGGCTCTCCTCAGGTGAGGGGGATCCTCCATGTGTGTAAAATTTCCTTTTTCCTCCTCTGCTTCCTCACTTCTGCTGGCAAACACAACATCTGTGCCTTGCACCGTTGCTCTTTATGTGGCTATGAGCAGGCAGGGATTTTCTCTGCAATAAAAATCATCAGCAGAGCCATGAAATGGGTTTGGCTCCCTGGCTCGGGCTGCACACGTCCGAACAGTAAAATCTGTAACCCAGAGGTGAACGTGCAGTAAAAAAAAATATAAAAAATAGCAGCAGCAGTTTGCTTCAAGTGATTGTCTCTGCTTCTGAAGCTGGCAGTGCATTTAAGGATGTTTGTGGCCTTGTGCTTAATATTTCCTGGATGAATTTAGGTCAGGGATGGATTGCTGTAGGTATTTTAGTGCAGAGGAAGAAAACGTTTGTAGAGCAGGAGCTCAGTGGAGGCAGCACAGGTAGGGGGGTTGAGCAGTGGGAACCTGCACTGGTTATACTGGGATGGCTTTTCTGGGGACAATCCTGTGTCATTTCAGTTCTGGAGCAGCGGCTGCGCTCACAGGGAGCAGTTCCTCCCTCTGAGGATTCCTCACCCCCTGATGCTCAGCTTGGGCCCCTCCTGCAGGGCTCCTGGAGCCTCTTCCAGGCGTGGATTCACAGATTTGTGGCTTCAGAGCCCACGCTGATGCGCCAGGGCTTCTTTCCTTTAAAGCCAGGGATGTTTGCAATTACCCTAAGTGTGAACACATGCTTCCAGTGCTGTGGGAAGAAAGCCCTGGCTCCTAATGAGATTTATTCCCCCAAGCCTGAAATAAATGGAACATGGCAGCAGGAGCTTTTCTTTCTGCAGCAATGCAGCGAGGCTGTAAATACTCCTGCAGTGATCCAATCCTTTTGTACTCCTCACCAGGCACGGGCTCTTCCAAGTGATTCCCTTTTAAGGCTCCTTTTCCACCCAAATTCCTCTCCTGTGCAGTCACTGGGGTGGCTCTGAGAGAGGTCCAGGGTGGTTCCCCCTCAGAGCAGGGGGAGAATGGGTTGGGAGGGAGATCCTTGCAACCTCCTTCTGTTCCTTTTCCATTCCTGTTCCAGGTGTTCTTTACCTGCTGGGGGTTCAGCTGAGCTGGTTCCTGGCAATGTGGCCATTAGTAGTAGTAGTAATAATAATAATAATAATAATAATCTTAGATAAATATATAATATAAATATAAAAATATAATATAAAAATATAAATATATAATATAGAATGATATCTGTTATTATATAGTATGAAATATTATCATACATATCAATATATTATATTATTATAACATATAAATTATTATTATTATCATTATCATTATCATTATCATTATCATTATCATTATCATTATTATCATTATTTACACATTATTAATGCAGGAGCATCCTGATGCCCCAAGTGTTCCACTGAACCAAACCCCAAGCCCAATCTCAGAATTTAAAGTCAATCCTCACAGATCCTGCCAGATCCCTCTCCCTGCTGCTCTGGCTTTTCCATCCCCACATTCCAGGCTGGAGATGCTCACAGTGCATTAATTCTGCTCTGTTTTCCCCTTGCTGCCTCCACCTTGAGCTTGCAGGGGCTGCAGAGACTGAAACCCCAAATATTTTGTCACTTTGGGTCGTTCCCAGCTGTTTTCTGTCTGACCTGGCTGCCAGGGCTCTGCCAGCCGCTGGCTCCCTGCCCCTTATGGACTTTAATATCAATTTTATTGGGATTATCGATTGTTAATTAGTCCCACCTATAATTACTGTGAGGAAAACCTTTCATTTGGCGCCAGGGCCTGTTGACTCAGCTGTCTTTGGGCATGGATCAGCTCTGCAGTTGGATTTTAACAGCCCCCCCTGGCACTCATTCCCAGCCCTCAATTCCCATTTCCAGGCCAGGAGGAGCCTGGGGGGATCTGAGCAGCCCTTCCTGCACTTCCCAGCCCCATTGCTCCCCTGCCTGGCTCTCACATGGAATGAGGAGGAGAATCAGAACAGAGCTGGGATTTTAGGCCTCTTTCCTGGAAGGAAAGTTTCTCCCCCAGACAAGTCCTGGAGGCTCCAAGTGAGCATCTGCCTGCAGCATATGGGGAGCAATGTCTGGGAGAGCCGGGCTCCAGAGCAGGGAGGTGCTGCTGGCAAAAGGCATTTTTGGGATGTTTGGGGATGAAAACAGGCTGCTGCATAAAAATTAAAATTTTGGTAGGGTTATTTTTCCTGTGTAACTTCTTAAAATGATCATCAGAGAATCTCAGTCTTTGAGGCTGGCACTATGACTAAAACTCAGATTTTTATTTCCCAGGGTTTGAAAATGGAACAATTTCAGCCCCTTTTCTGCACATGCTGTTGGCTGTAAAAGCCTCCAGGTTCTCAGCCATTTTCTGGGGAAAAGGGCTGGAAAAATCCATTTGATGTTGTTTTTCTGGAACCAGAAATGGCTTTATCCTATATCCCATCATCCCAGGCCATTTCCATCCAACCCTACAAGTGAAGGAGCTGATAGAAACCTCCCCCCACATCAACAAAGTGCCCTTATCTTAATAGGAAAGGACCTTTGGGGTTAAAAAGGACTGGAGGGGGTCAGAAGAGGGAATCTCTTCCAGAGAAATGAGGCTGCACTGCTGCTGACACCACAGGATTGATTTTTACAAGTGGGGCACTTCAACATCTTCACTTTCAAACAAATATTCAGGGCGTCACAGATAAGCTGGGAAGCTGAGCAGCCCCCATTGTCTGGGACACTGCAAAGCCCATCAGGCAGGAAGGATTTGGGCAGGAAATGTTTAAAAAAGAGGCTCCTGAATTTAAATTTTCAAACAGATTATTTTTTTTCCTGTCCTGGGAGCACAAGGGAGCTTTGATGGTGGAGCTGAGGACAAAACAAGCAGGGATGTGTGAGGAATTAAACACCTTGACAGCGTTCCCGTCTCTCCCAGCTGCAGATTTTGGTGCTTTTCTCAGCTTTTTCAGCCTGATTTTGGTGCTTTTCTCAGCTTTTTCAGCCTTTGCAGCCCCTGTGGGTGGGGACAAGTGAAGCTCACTTGGATCTGAGGAACTGGGCTTGGACCTGGGAGATTGCTCATTTTGGACTCTTACCCTGCCTATTTCTTTATGGTTGCCTCCCCCTTACAAATCTTGCCTGGCTGCAGTTCCAAAGCAGCGTTTTAGGAGCAAATCACATCTTTTCCCCCTAATAATCCCTGAGAAAAAAGAGTTCGCCAGCAGCCCCAGGCCCACCCGGTGCAATTAGGAGAGCTGGTGGCATTCTGCACCTCAGACCTGACTCCCAGTGGCCTTCTGGGGACAGCAAGCTCTCATTTTATTGCCTTCATTATCCCTTTCTCAGGAATTAACAGCTCCTGAGACTCCTGGCCTAATGTGGTTGATTTATGGTGGGATTGAGCAGCAGCAGGGAAATTGCAGGCTGGAGATGAGGGTGCAAACAGGAAACAAAGCTCAGCCAGGGGGGAGATGCTCTGGGGGTGCCTGAGGGGTTTGGGGGTGCTGCTGCTGCTCCCCAGGGTCAGCCCTGAGCTCTTGAGGGGTTGGACACTTCATTATTCCTTTAATTTTTAATGTGCTGGGGGAAACATGCCCTGAAATGAAAGAGGCGTGGATGTTTTACATGGAGAGTGTGGGAACAGAAGTTTTCTTAAGGAATTCCAAGCTATTCCCAGGAATTTCTGCTTTGGAGATTCTGTTTGCTGGCTGTTGGTAAGATATGGACAGATTTCACCATGTGTGGGAGCTTTCCCCGGGCAGGATCTGCATCAGCTGGAATGCTGGAGCTGCTTTTCCCCCCTGCAACAGGTCCAGAAGGGCCCATGCTCCTGAAAATCCCTGGATTTCAGGCAGGCTGGATGTGTCAGCGTGTTGTGGACGCCGTAACTGCTGCTCTTGAGCTTCACTCTCTTTTGAAAGAGGATAAATTTCCTCCCTGAGGAGTCCTGAGGGACCTCAGCTCTGAGGAGCAAAGAGGGGATTTTCCGTAGCCTTGGGAATTCCAGCAAACAGCACCCTTAGGGCTGGGGAAAGGCGATGGGTGTGAGCTGGGGATAAACAGAGCGCCTGGGCCTGCAGAAATAGAGCTTTGCTTCATCTCATTTCACTTCAGTGATGCTGGCAGCAGAGTTCATGAGCCCCAGAGGGATCAGAGGGCAACTCCTGGAAATTCCTGCCTTGGGAACTGGAGAATTTGGATCCAAACCAAGGGGAAAGTGGGTCAGCGGGTGGAGGAAATGGCAGCTAAGGCTTGGCAGGCCACAGGATGGGTGTGAGAGCTGGGCAGAGGGTGTGGAGACCTTTGGTGGCGCAAGGGATGGGCTGGGGGTGAGCTGCGGCCCTGGGGGTGCCCAGGGGCAGGGGAAGGGTTAATCCCAGCTGGATCTGCCAGATCAGCCCTGCCCTGCTGCTGTGTGAGCTGAGACCCCTCTGCCTTGAGCTGCTGCCCCAAATCCACTGAGTGGCTCCAGGGCAAGTCAAGCGCTCAAACCGCACAATTTCCTCGCAGGAGCAGCTCCCTGGCCATGCCCAGCTGCTGCCCCCTCACCCCTGAGCCCTGCAGAGCCCTTGGCCCTGGGCCGGGGGGCAGCAGAGCTGTTCTGCCCCGAGGTGGGGCTGGGGGCTCGGGGCTGGGGCCACTGGATGGCACTGCTGCCTTGCACAAAGCCGGGAGCAGCTGCTGCAGCCGGGAGGGGAACGGGGGATGCTGGCAGGGACAGCCCTGGCGTGGCTCTGGTCACTTGTCACCAGGGATGGGCCGCCTACAAGGAGCGGAGTGTCGGAGACACGGGGGTAGGACGGTGGGGACGGATGGAGAGCAGAGATCTCTGCAGCCAGGGCTGGGAACTTGGGGTTCATTGCAAAGGGCCTGGGTGGGTGCAGGGCCCTGCTGGGAGCTGCCAGGCACAGCTCAGAGCAGCCCCAAAGAGGGAGAGAGAGGTAAAGAGAGTGGTAGAGAGAAACAAGGCAGGAGAGTGGTAAAGAGGATGAGAGAGCGAGATTCCTGTTACAATACAATCAATCTTCTTCTAGTCGTGGAATTTGGGGTTCATTGCAAAGGGCCAAGTGCAGGGACCTTTTGGAACTTGGGGTTTATTGCAAAGGGCCTGGGTGGGTGCAGGGCCCTGCTGGGAGCTGCCAAACAGGGTTTATTCCCATTATGATACAATAAATCTCTTCTGGTCGTGGAATTTGGGGTTCATTGCAAAGGACCAAGTGCAGGGCCCTGCTGGGAGCTGCCAGCCACAGCTCAGAGCAGGAATGAGAGAGAAAAGGGGTAGAGAGAGTAAGAGGCAAGAGTAAGAGTATAGAAAGTAAGTGAGCAAAGTTCCCGTTCCAATACCATAAATCTTCTTCTGTGCTGAATATTCTGATTCTCCCTTACCAATCTAGTCCAAGACACAAATCCTGCAGCATTTCCATGCAGCCTATAAGAATCATTACATTACCATCCTGTGTCACATTTTAAACCCTAAAAACTCCTCTTTGGGCCCCTTCTGCCAAGCTGTGGGGTCTGCTCTGACCCTTGGGCCTGTCTGCAAGCAGAGGGTGTTGTTCCATCAAAAGGGGATCACCTTCAGCAGCCACACCATTGTTTTCCAGTTGTTCAGTAACTGAGGGATCTCGAAGCTTGCTTTCATTTCAATCTCACTTATAGTTTCCATATTCTCAAAATCTTTTGCCAGGCAATCATATTGATAAGGCTTTCCTGTTCCATCTCCCCCAACAGTCGACCACCGTGTTGCCCAAGAGCAAGGGACAGATGGATCCCAAACTCTCCTGCCATTCTTGGGTACCCTGAGGTGGCTTCAGCCCCTTCCTTGTGGTTGAAGAGCAGACAAAGACTCTCAGGGCTTTGCTTTCTGCTCCCTCTCCATGTCTGAGCTGGCTTCTGAGAAAGGGAAAAACCCAAGAAACGCCAAGCAGAAGAAAACTTGCAGAGAGAATGAGAAATGACATTTCTTGGATTGTGCTAAGAAACTTTACAGGTCACCCTTGCTTAGATCCTGTTCTGGACCTTCTTCAGAGCACGGCCACAGCTGGGGGAGCCTCAGGCCCGGGAGGCAGAGCAGTGATGACAGGTCCAGAGGGTTCACAGGGAGAGGGAAATGGAGGGGAAAACTTTGTGTGAGATCAGCAGATGAAAATCCAACCACTTGACCTTCTTTGAACTTATTTCAAACCCATCAGGCATGGAGAAAATTGAGGCAATAACTCAGGTTGCTCCTGTTGGTCACATTACCAATTCCATTACCCTGGGCTGTTTGTCTTAATTGAGCTGCAGCCTGGCCCTATGACTAATTGCCAGGTCACTCTGGCCCTAAATTAAAGAACACGGTTGTTTTTTTTACTTTTAACAACTTTAAAGTCCAGTTATTGTCACATTTCTTCCAAAAGTCTGTGGGTTTTTTCCAGGCAGGCTAAATGGTGCGCTGAGTTCAAACCAACCCACATTTTTCTTCTTGGGATGGTTATTTATATTCCAGTGGTGGCTACAGACAAAATGGCCCTGGAGGGTTCTCTGACCACTGGGAGTTCATTACAGCAACAGAAAAAAAAGGTGAGGAAACGGCTTCTGCTCAAAAAAAATCTCCTTGCTGCTCCCTCTTACCCCACACCATAATCTGTGATGGGGTTTGGCTCCTCTTGCTTGTCCCCAGCATCACTGGGAGCCTCAGCAGCACTCTGGGGGCTGGGGCTGCTGCTCAGAGCTGCTCTGCGGGGTGAAATCCCCTCCTGACCCCGCAGCTCGGGGTTTGGGGGTGAAATCCCCTCCTGACCCTGCAGCTCAGGGTTTGGGGGTGAAATTCCCTCCTGATCCTGCAGCCCAGGCTCTGGGGGTTTGGAGTACAACCCAGCTTTTGGGGGTTTTTGGGGGTGAAATCCCCTCCTGACCCTGCAGTCTGGGTTCTGGGGGTTTGGGGTATGAAATCCCTTCCTGACCCTGCAGCCCAGGCTCTGGGGGTTTGGGATAAAGCCCAGGTTTTGGAGGTTTTTGGGGGTGAAATCCCCTCCTGATCCCACAGCCCAGGCTCTGGGGGTTTGGGGTAAAGCCCAGGTTTGGGGTTTTTTGGGGGTGAAATCCCCTCCTGACCCTGGGGTTCTGGGGGGTTTGGGGTAAAGCCCAGGCTGAAGGCAGGGCCTGGCTTTGCTCAGAGCTGCTCCCTGTTAGGCAGGGCTTGTCCTTGCTGCTCCAGCAGGCACACAGGGAGCAGGGGCTTGGTTCAGGGGCTTTGTGAGGCTGGGACAGATCTCAGCTCACTGTCCTGGCACGATGGAGAACGTGGCACCCCTGGTGTCCTTGCCTTGGACAAAATCCCCCAGCAGCATTTCCAGAGAAAAGCCAAATAAAAAGCAACTAAAAGGTCAAATAGAGCAATGCCCAGGTCTGTGCAGGTCCTGCATCCTGCCCCAGCCTCGCCCCATGGGAATTACTGAACTCCCTTTGCTCCTGGCCTATAAAATGAGGATCAAACCCTGCCCCGCTCTGTGGCAAGGAGAGTTCATTAATATTCATGAGGCAAGGTAATATTCCAGGGGAGGGAAGGGTTCTAACTGCTCTGACTAATGAACATCTGTCATCTCCAGCTCTGGCAAGGTGAGAGTGATAGGAAATGTGAGGTGGTGCTGCACACCCAGACACTTCAGAGCTATTTACCCACTCACACAAACCAAATTAGCACCCGCTGGGGAAGAGCAGGGGCATCCATTCACACAAACAGATTTTTTCCATCAAGGAATGTGCTTCAGAGATAGAGGCAGCCTGGGGTTCACAATTAGGCAATTAACGGGGCCATTAAAAGTGAGTTAAACGCATTGAAGCAAAATGAAGTGCACCCAAAACTTTGGAATTGGATGTCACAGCCTCCAAGCAAGGGATGGTTTTACATCCCTGATGGCTGTCACTGGTCCCTGGGATGTGACAAGGAACTGTCTCTCTCCAAATTTCTTGGGGAAACATCAGCCCTGACAGCAGGGCAGCAGCCTCAGCAGCGTTCCTGTACCTGCTCAGTGCTGAACACTCGGATATCTGATTCAAGGGGCAAAAAATTCAAATTAAACCAGTCCAGGTGCTGCACGATGCCTGTTTCAATGCCAAGGAAACTTCCTCAGAGCTGGTGAGACCCAAAAGTCACCAGGTCCTGATGCAGCCCAGGGTTTGTGTGTTGTAACAGAACTTGTAATAGCTGAATTTTTCTGCCCTCTAAAGGGCTCTGAGCCCTCATTTCTAATTATAGCAGCTGGGATAACAATCTGTGCTGGGAAAAGCCTTTTACAGAGCTCTGCTGATTTGTCCTGAGTATTTATTGATTAATATAATCCAAGCTTACAAGCTCCTGAGCACTGACTCATCTTTATTTATTTATTTATTTTTTATGGCTTATTAGCATTCACCTGCAGGAAGATGGGTGCTTCAAAAAGAGCAGAACTGAGGAAAGCAGCTCCCTGCAGCAAAGCCACGTCACCCTTTGCTGTGCCCCAGCCCAGTGGTTTTGGCTTCACCACAAAACTTCTCCCCCACACCCCATTTTTGTGTCCCTCCAAGGGAAATGCTCAGGAACAAGAGCAGGGCCCGTTGAAAGGGAATGTGAGGGAGCCAGGAAAATCCCCTGCGAGAAAAGAGGTCAAGGAATTATCAATAGAAGGATCTGTCAAGGTGGCCACTCGGCCAGGTTTGATTTCTGTGAATGTGTCCCCTCTGATTAGCTTTACATCTCGGGGCTATTGTGGGAGTGTATTGTGTTGGAAACCATTCTCCAAACTGCAAGTGCCCCACTGCTTCTCAGGCCCTTGCTGTGTTTGAGCAGGGAGTGGGAATGTTTTGTGTCTGGGATGAACCGTGGCCTCTCCTCCCGTCCTGAAGCTTCGCAGATTGTTCTCACATTTGGACACACTTCAATGGACACTTTTTAATAATTTTTTTTTTTAAATTCTGTCTATAGGTCTTTTGTACATTTTCTTTTTTGCTTTTCAAGCCTGAAGAGAGAGTTTTGAAGATAACAAGTCCATTTGTCTACTGCTTTTTGAAATGTAGATATCGATTTTTGCTCAATTTCCCCCGTTGGCACCTGAAGTCAACTGGACAGAGGAGCCAGGAAGAAAATGATGGATCACTGAGGAGAAAGATGAGCACAGGAGACTCCCACAGCACTGAATTTTGGCTCTCCCATCCTTCTGTAGGTGGTGTGAGCGAGTGATTGTGACCAAAAGCTGCTCATGGATCCCCCCAGTGCAGCCAGGGCAATGTTACCCACACTGCTCTGGATGGTTTTTATTTATTTCTATTGATTTTTATTGATTTTTTATTGACTCCCAGCCCAGCTCTGGGTTTGATGTCCAGTTCATCTGCAGGATATTTGTGTGGAGGTGTTTGTTGGAGGGATTTGGGGCAGCAGAAGCATGAAAAGAGGAGAGTAGGTCATTAAAAAATTAACAGGAGGTGCTGAATTCCCTCATTTCTGTGTCTGGCAGGATTATATTCCTAAGAGAATTGGCACAATTGGATTTTTTTGCCGCCAGATTTGCCCTGATGCTCTGGAACTGCTGGGTAGAACTTTCAGTGCTGTCCAGCTCAGCTTGTGCCCTGGAAAATGGGAAGCAAAGCTTGGATGAGCCTTTTTGGGGCAAAAATGAGATTTGTGTGGCACAGACTGGTGTAAAAGTGGTGTTTTTTTTTTTTTTTTTTTTTTTTCTGGAGTAGACCATTTCACACATGCTTCTAAATCCATATTTCTCCATTAGCAGTGTTTAGCAATGTGCTTTGTTTTGGTACACTTGGGACGTTCAAATCTCCACCTCAGCATTTTGAGGGTTTTCCAAGGAATTTCTGCTTTTCCTCCCAAGACCCACGGCTGCTCACGTGCACATCAGGTGGGATCCCCCTCCTGCAGCAGGCTGGTTGCTAATTTGGAGGTGAGGTGGCTGTCACAATAAGGTGGCTGGCAAGGCTTGGATGAGCCTTTTGGGGAAAAAAAAAATAGATTTGTGTGGCCAGACTGGTGTAAAAGTGGGGGTTTTTTTGTGGAGAAGACCATTTCACACCTGGTTCTAACTCCATATTTCTCCATTAGCAGAATTTAACAACGTGCTTTTTTTGGTGGGAACTTGGGATGTTGGAGTGTCCACCTCAGCATTTTGAGGGTTTTCCAAGGAATTTCTGCTTTTCCTCCCGAGAGCCAGGGCTGATCATGTGCACACCAGGTGGGATCCCCCTCCTGCAGCAGGCTGGTTGCTAATTTGGAGGTGAGGTGGCTGTCACAGCCGTCTTGGATGTGACATTTGAACAAAGCTGCTGCAGGCTCTGCGCCGCGCTTCCCGAACCATCGGCATGCTAATGAGATGCAAATTGTGTCTAAATATTTAAACTCAAATCAAAACAAGCCACTCTCCCTGCTCCATACCAAGCACCCAGCTCACCCATGGCATAGCAACCTTCTCCAGGAGGTTTGGGAGGCACCAGGAGGGATGGGAAGGGGTGTGGGGAACATTTCCAACACGACCTTTAAGGGTTGGAAACATTTGTTCAGAGCAGCACATGGGTACACAAAGCAGCTCTGACAGCTCTATTAGGGACTTTTCACAAACTGTTGTTCTGTATTGGAGTCTTAGCATGGCTGCAGTTTGTGTACACATTTATTTATTTGATTTTTTTCTTTTTTTTTTTTTTTTTTTTGATTTTTTGGAGGCTGTTTCTTGGGAGGGAAGTAGGAGAAAACTCTATTAGGGACTTTTCACAAACTGTTCTTCCATATTGGAATCTTGTACGAAGAATTACAAGTCAAAAGAGTTTAAGTAGAATAATAGTTAGTTTGTTATGGGGTGAAAAATAGGTTTTTGGGGTTTTTAGAATGGGGGCCAGGGGGTAAGATGGAATAATCTGAGTGTGTCCTGTCCTTCTTCTTCTTCGTCTTCTTGGCCTCCATCTTCTGCTGTGCTGGTGGCACTGTTGGATTGGTTTAAGGTAGAAGCTCACTGTCTAACACAGGTGATAGGGATTGGGAAGTTATGGTAAATAATGTACATGTAGTTTGTAGTATAAAAAGATAACACCAGAGTGCCTCTGTCTGACCTGCTGAACAGATCTCAGCAGGTCAGAGAAAGAATTTTATAGATAAGAAACAATAAACAACCCTGAGAACGAGAAATTAAGAGTTCTGACTCCGTCTTCAACTGCTGGGCTGGAAAAAGAGAATTTCCAACACATCTGGGGGTCACTGCGAGCAGCAGAGCCCCCAGAAATCAGCAGCTGATGGAGCCCTGCCTGGCACTGTCCCAGCTGCCACCTCTGTGTTCTCAGGGCCACAAACAACGGCGCCTTCCCCTCGTTAGCTCTGATTGCTTCTGCTGCACTGAGCAATAACAAAGGTGCACGAGTCCCTCTGCAGGTGCAGGGTGCAGCCCCTGCCCCAGTGAGGGACTGTGGATGCAGGGATTTTATGGGGTGCAACCCCAGACAAACACGAGAAAATCAGAATTTAGGGTGTGACAATGAAATGCAGGATCCAGCTCCTGCCTCAGTGAGTGACTGTGGCCATGGATTCACTGATTTTATGGGGTGTAACCCCAGACAAACACGAGAAAATCAGAATTTAGGGTGTCACAATGAAAGTTTGGGATTCTACAAGTGCAGGATCCAGCTCCTGCCCCAGTGAGGGACTGCGGCCATGGATTCACTGATTTTATGGGGTGTAACCCCAGACAAACATGAGAAAATCAGAATTTAGGGTGTCACAATGAAAATTTAGGGTTCTACGTGCGCAGGATCCAGTTCCTGCCCTCACTGAGTGACTGTGGCCATGGAAGCAGTGATTTTATGGGATATAACCTCAGACAAACATGAGAAAATCAGAATTTAGGGTGTCACAATGAAAATTTAGAGTTCTACAAGCGCAGGATCCAGCTCCTGCCTCAGTGAGTGACTGGGGCAGTGGATACAGGGATTTTATGGGGTGTAACCTCAGACAAACACGAGAAAATCAGAATTTAATAACAATAAAAGTTTAGGCTCAGTTGGGTTTTCTTACCATGGACTAGTGGGGTGCACAGAGGCAAATAGTGAGATGTATAACTTTAAGTTCTATTAATTTGTTTAGCTGGGTGCATGTCTGAGTCTGAGCTTTCATTTAATGCAAGGATTATTTCCTAGCTGGGATTTAGGCTGTGTGTCATCAAAGGAGAAAAGGAGGGGAAAAAATTACCTGCATGTCCAGGGGTTAAAACTTCATTTCCTTCAAAATCCCATTTTTAGGAGAGTCTGGCTCTGGGATCTCAGCCCTTAATATTGAGAAAATGCAGTTATTTATTTGATGGGCTTGGGCTTTTCCACCCCAAAAGACCCAGCAGAACAGAAAAGAAAGCTGATTTTCCAGCACAGGTAAACCCAACCTTCATCGGCCGCTTCCTGGCTGCCCCTCTGCCCCCTGAGTGTCTGCAAGGGACAGCTCTGGGCTGGCAGATTGAAATCCTCTCTTCAAGGCCCTTTTTGTGTGGTTTGGGGATTGTTTGCTCTGCTCTGTGCTTGTTTTTTCGGTTTTCCTCTTGACTTTGCAGTTTGGTTTTACTCAAAATAGAAACATCTGTGGCTGGTGCCCCTCTCCAGAGAGCCAAGCCAGTTTATTCTCCTTTTTCTGGGCTAAAATGTTGGAGAAATTATTGTTCGTGTCCTTGGGTAAGTCCTGGCTCCACAGACATCAGATTTCTCAGGGATTTCAGTGGTACCAATGTTTTCTTGAGGGGGTTTGGTACCTCTATTTTCTCTACTATTTAAGTGCAAGAATTAGGGGGAGAGAAATCCCCTGTAAAGGAATCAGGACATCAGCGGTGGGCTCCTCCTCTGCTTTGCTGTCTGAAGGAAGTTTTAATTCCAAGTTGTTGAACTGTGCAAAGAATGGTCCCATGAGAGCCTGCAGAACCCTCCCTGCCCTCCAAATCCTGCAGCATGTGGCTCTTGGCCTGCCACTTATTTTCCTTGGGTTTAGGAGAGGAAAGAAGTAAAAAGAGATGGAAGTGGCCTGGAGCACTTTGTCATTTGGGGTTCATTGTTGTGCTGCTCGATGAAAAGTTTGCTCTTTTCTGGCTCCTCCAGCCTTCCCTGCAGCCAATCCAGGGAGCCCCAGGCAAGGAGAAATCTCATTTCCAGGGGCTCAGTCCAGCTGTGCCAGCCCTGATTCCCTCCCAGGGGTTGTTTGTGCAGGGCAGAGATAAGGGACAGCATCAGGCTGGGAGTTTGCTCAGGCTCCCAGGGAAAAGCCAGCCAAGGAAAGCAGCCCCTGATGTCACCCATGGCTTGGATGGGTCCCAGCTGGGAGCTGGGTGTCCCTGCTGACAAAGGGCAGCATAAAATGTCCCCAAGAGCCTTGCAAAAAGGAGGAACCACAAAAGTTTTGTGCAAATTGGAGTGAATTTAAATATTCCCGTATGAAAACCTTTCATTTATCGCTGTAAATGTCTTCATGGTGGTGAAATCTTTGCTCTTTAATGACCTAAAAGTGCCCCTATCCTGTCTGGGGTGCTGGAGCCAAGGAGCATTCCTAACTCAGCAGCACCAAAGTACTGAGGCCAAAGCTTGAACTTTAAGGGAAGATTTATCAGAATCCTTATCCTGATGTAGTGTACAAAGAACAGTCCAAAAAACGGGAAAAAAAAAAATTCCTGGTCTTTAATTTCGGGCACTTTTGGACAAGAAATCTCAGGGAAACAAAGGGAAAAGCAGCCCCATGGATATTTATTGGTACAGCCCCATGTCCTGGGTGGGCTTTGCCTCGATTATCAGGTGAAAATCTGAAATTTTCTCACTCTGAAATCCCTGGACTCGTCATTCCCTGGAGCCTCAGCGCTTGTGGAATTCACTGTTAGGGAAATAATGCTGAAATATCCTTTCCCTTCCAAATCAGGAGAGCCCTTCCCAAGTGGAGCAAACCCCACTCCCAGCCGTGGCGCTGCCTCAGTTTCCCCAGGCCCAGGAGCTGCCCTGCAATCTCTGCACCCCTGGGTCTGCAGGAGGAGCCTGAATGAACCTCCCGGCCCTTTCCAGCACTCCCGGCTTTCCTGTTTGGGTCGTGCAGCTCTCCCCACTGCTAATTAGGGTAATTAAGGAGTGTAAATGAGGGGTCTTGGAGGCAGAACGTGGTGCTCGAAGTGAGAGCTGTTCATGCAGTTTCCTGGTGCATCCAGCTGCCCTGGAACTGAGGATGCTCCTGGCAGGAATTCAGGGAATTCTGTCTCAACATTCGCGGCTTTAAGGGCTTTGCAGGGCAGTTCAAGGGAAATTAGGGCTGAAAAATGCAAATGTGAGGCTGGGACGCGTCTGGGTTTGTTTTTAGAGGAGATAATTGGGGGGAAAGCTGAAGAATTCCCTGTCCCAGCCCACCCAGGCTGCTGCTCCTTCACCGCGGCGTTCCTGCATGGATGCTGCGATGAAAGCCATGTGTGAACAGCCAGGGAAGGGGGAGCAGCCCTGGGATCAACAATTCCTGCCTGGGAAGAAGATCCCAGCTGATTAACTCAGCCCAGATTCCCTGCCTGGCTCTGCAGCATCCCCTGCGCTGCCCGTGTGGAAATGAGTTAATGCCAAAGCTCTGGTGCAGATTGCCTGGTGCTTTCTCTCCCCTGCTTTTCATAATTAAACATTTCAGCTTTAATTTCTCCTGTCTCTATAAACAGCATCATCTTTTACCCTCCGAGTTATGCTCTGGTACCTTTTCCTTGCTGCAAGAGCCTCAATCACCGCAGTTCTGTTCCCTCCCTGATTTTAACAGCTCACTCCTCTTCATGAGCCATTCACAGCCTCATTTGAAGCCTCTAAAATATGAATTGTCTAGGAGGAGACTGGGAAAATACTGGAAATTTATTGGATTTTGGCTCCACAGCACAAGGTGAACAGGATCTTTGGCCCCTTATTTACACGAGTCCCTTTAAAATGGGGATTTTGAGAATTAGAGTTTATTTTTCTCTTTTGATGAAAGTAGCAATAGAGATTTCTAAATAATCTTGAATTTTCCTCCTGGTTTGTTGGTTTGGGTTTTTTTTTTTTTTTTTTTCCCAATCAATTGATTTACTTGGAGCTGCTGTCCTAAAGGCTAATGAGGCAGTACAGAGATTTATGGATGATATTTCCCTGGCTCTGATGGGACTCTTTTAATGCCTAATTAACTCTGTATCAAAGCATCCCAATCCTCCTGAAACCTGAGCCACCAAGAATCCACTTCTTGTTGATTTTTCACCCAGGACTTGTAAAAACTGAGTCTTGATTCTCTTGGAATGAGCCACCAGCACCACTGGCTCTGGGATTTGGCCTTTGTATGCAAAGATTTGGGGGTTCCATACAAAAATGTTAATTTATCTGGTGAAGAGCTGAGGGGATGTGTGAAAAGTGGAATTTACTTTTCGCATTTTTGGTCAAGCCTGCATCTCCTTTGAGAGAGGGAGATTGTAGGGGCGAGGTTGAGGCAAACATAAACAGCTTTGGGGAGCCAGAAATTCCTCCAGTGCCACGAAAAGAACAATATTTGTGGAAAAGCTGCATGTGAAGCCAGCCATCCCCAGAGCAGCGTGAGCATCTCCACGAGGTTTGTTTTGAAACAGAAGCCACCCAGAAATGTGAGCAGGGCTTTCATGGCTTTGGCTTTTCTGTGGAATGTGGCTCTTGCAGGGGGAGAGGGAATCAGAGCATCCTCAGGAGAGAGAGGCCAAGGGGCTTTGAAGCTGATACTGTAATTAAGGCCATGTTTATATAAAAGTAAACATTTGGGATAAGAACTCAGTGCTTCCTCCTTTCCTGCTGCTGGGTTTTGCTTTTTATTTCTGAGCTTGGCCATTTGCAGATGATTTCCAGCAGCTCAGGGTGAGGGGACACCACTGATGTCCCCAAAGGAGCTGCTTTGGGGCTCCTACTACCAGCCCAGGCTAAATCCTCTCAGTGCCCATGTAAGAACCTGCCAGAGTTTCTCTTCCTGGGCCATTTTTTATAGATTGCTTGGGAGAAAGATTCTTCTTGCCTGTTGATGTGACCTTCAAAAGCAGAGAGGGGGTGGAAGGCTGGAGCACAGGCTGAGATGTCTCATTTCGTGAAAGACACAAGGAAAGTTAGATTGATTGATGTATAATTCCCTAAGGGGAGAGAATTTTATTAGAGGAAATGACTGCCAAAAAAATCTTGAAATAATTAATATCAGCACTTGCAGTTTTTAAGTGCCGGGAGAGAGAGAAAATGAGGGGAATTTATAATCCAGAGCTGAATGGAGGGGCTGTGTGTTTTATCCAAGGTATTGAACTGATGGAGAAGCAGATATTTCACTGTTTCAATTAGCACAGATCACTTTATTACTTTCTCCCAGACAGTAATTATTTCTGGTGATGAGGAAGCCTTGCAGATTTTTTAAAATTTTCCCCGTGCATATGGGATGGAGTGCAGGGATGAACTGCACTGACAGGAACTCAGATCCCCTGAGAACTTCAGTCTCTCTGAAGGGATGGATGGCTCAAGGAAACACTTCTGACATTTAACAGCATGCAAGTGTCAGAAACGTCTGAGCAGGGAAATTAACAGTGTTTATTAGCAAACACAACGACAGCACTTGAAATCCCTTTCATTAGGGCTGTGTTTGGAGAACAAGTGGAGCAGGACATGTGTGAGAATATTGAGGAGGAGCTGGCAGAAGCTGGAGGATGAATGAATCTGAGCTCAGAGTGCCTCATTGCAGTGCCTGAAATGGGAATTCAAACTGGGGCTGTGCTGGTTTCAGGATCCTTTAATGGGCTCGTTTATCCTGTGATGAGGGCAGGGATGGGCTCCAGAGCTGGCCCTGAGCCTCCCCTTCCTGTGGAAATGGGGCTGGGGAGTTCCAGGTTCAGCATCCCAGATCTGCTCAGATCCTCCAGGAGGACTGGATTCCAAACTGCTCAGATCATCCAGGTGTGGATCCCAAACTGCTCAGATCCTCCAGGTGTGGATCCCAAATCTGCTCAGATTCTCCACATCTGGATCCCAAATCTGCTCAGATTCTCCACATCTGGATCCCAAACTGCTCCAGCACTGTCAGTGTCAGAGAAGAAGGGAGGGAAGGGCTGAGCTGCAGAATTGATCTTTGAATGGATTCTGGTGCTTTTCCCCTCAGAGTTGCTGCCCTGTGCTCCCAAAGCCCTGCAGCAGCCACGAGCACAGAGCCAGCTGCACGTTCGCAGCAGCTTTTGGGAATGGTTTCAGCAGCTCCTGCCTTGATTTTTTTCCCCCTGGCTTTTCTGAAGCGGAGTTTGACTGGTTCTGTGGCCAGGGCAAAAATCAGTTGTGTTTGTGCCTGTGATCTCTTTTGTGGGGGAAAACCTACAGGGGAAAACTGGAATGAATCAAAGCCAAACACTGCTTTTTTATTATTTTTTATTCTTGTAATTTTATTTTTATTTTTATTTTTATTTGAAAGATTTCCAGTTTTTATTATTTATTATTATTTTATTTATTATTCATTTTTGGTTCTATTTATTTTTATTATTTAATTTTATTTTTTATATTTATTATTAATTTTTATTTTATTTATTTATCATTAATTATTAAATAGTTTATTTATGATATATTATTCATTTATTATTTACATTTTAAATTTTATTTTTAATTTTTATTTTAATTTTTAATTTTTAATTTTTAATTTTTATTTTTATTTTATTTTAATTTTTTCCCACTGAAATTTGTAACGGGCCAGAAGTTTTTATTTCAATGGGACCCTGTTAGATTGAGGAAAGTGGCAGAGAAAAGACAGGACTTGATGGAATAAGAGGCACTTCAAGAGCTGCAGAGAATCCACTGTGGCCCTGCCCTGTTTGCCATGCTCAGGCAGAGCTGAGGTTTTATTCTGCTCTGGTACCAACCCATAAAAGGGTGATGAGGAATCCTGGCTGCCAAGCTGCTCCCGAGCAGATGTGCCATTGTAAAATCCCATTTCTGTTCATTGCCCGCTCTGTGTTCCCTTCCAGGCCTCTCCTCCGCCCAGCAGCCCACAGCACACACTGCTGGCACTCTGCAAACAGCCAGCCAGGCCGAGCAGCCTTCTTGGGGTACAGAAAAGGAGATGTTATCTGTTCCTCTGCCCCCCAGCGCTGTTAGCTCCGCTCTTCCCCAATAAACAATTCCCCTGGGCAGGCTGGGTGATAGAGGTCTCTGTCCTGGGTGGTTTTTGTGCTCAGCCTTATCAGCCCTGCCCAGGGATGGTTTCTGGCTCCCAGTGGCAGGAGCTGCTCCTGGAAGGGCTGTGTGGAAGAAATTCCTTTTCTTTGCCCTCTGGCTGTACGGTTTTGCACCAATAGAAAATAAGATAACCATTTCAAACACTAGGAACTGTGTTTTTCTGCAGGAAAACTCAGTGTGGCTCCACTGATTTCACACACTTTGATAATTTACATTGGTTTTTCTCTGGTGAGGTTGATTTGTTTTTAATCCCTCAGGAAAGTGAGGAAAAAGTGCCATTTCTGGGGCAGGCTGGCCAGCATTGTCAGTATTTCATCTATAAGTGAGGAAAATACTGAATTTGGGAACACTTTTAAAGCTCCTGAAACTCCCTCCCTTGCAGGAGCAGTGTGGGTGAAAAGGGAAGGAGTCACAGTGGATTGAACTGCAGAACAACCCAAAAACCCTGGTCAGTATTTACCTCTATAACAATAATTATCCCCAAATCCACAGATTCATCCCTCCCCTGCCTCTGACACCCACCAGAGCAGCTGAATCACCACCAGGGTGCAGAAATATCAGAGGACATTACATTTCCTCCCTCCCTGTGCTGATTTCCCTCTGCCCTTGGTTTTGGGGCCAAACCAGGTGGGAGAGGGAAGCAGGAGCTGTTCCATGGCTCTTTGGTGCACGGAGCCACTCTAATTTTAGCTCTCTGCCTTATAATTAAGGCTTTGAGCTGGTTTTTCTCTGCCTCCCCTCTCTGTGGTCGTGTTTACCAGGAGGAAAATAGACAGGAGCTCTCCCAAGGCCAACTCTCAAATTGTACCCTTAGAAAATGTTGGGTTTAAATTGCCTGTGGTCCTGAAGCTCTTCCCAAGGCCCTGCCTTGGTCTCAGTTTAAGAGCAGCACTATAAATAAGTACAAGCAGTGGTAAATCTCTTAGTAATGTGCTTCTATTATGTAGCAGAAGCTCTAAAAAATCAGCACAAAGATGCTTTGCAACCCAGAAATTCCAACTGCTGTGTCAAGCAGGCTAAAGCTGAAGCATGGATGAGGTAAAGCCAAATATATCCCAAAGCTTTAAATTTAATCCACCCCATTCTGTGCCATGAGGAATCATTTATTGCTGTAAATCACCACCAGAGATGATTAATTGCCTGGCATTAGCACCACGTTCTCAGGTGAAATTATCACCCCAGCCATGGCATGAAAACATATTTCACCTCCTCTCCCCAGGATGAAAACAGGAGCACGTTCCTGTGTGCTAATCAAGCCCTCCATTAATCAGGGTAAGGCACTGTAATTGTGATTACACTCAGAAATCAATTAATGCTCACCTTAAAATAAAACAGTTCTCTCAGCTGCAGCAGGTGCCCACCCTGTGACTCTAAAGCCCTTTTTGGTCTCCTCAGCACCTCAAGCCCTGCCTTGCTTTTGCAATCAACTGAATTTATTGGTTGTGTTTTCCTTCCCTCCCTTCAGAAGGTTCTGGAGCTTTTTCCAGAGCAAACAACTCTGGAAGTCAGGGGCAGAATCATTGCTCAGGCAGCTGAGCTATAAAACAGGGGAGAGGGGTAAAATCCTGTGTTCTGGGTGATCTGTGCTCCCCTGGCAAATATTTGAACGTGGAAACGTTGGTGGGAGATGTGGCTGGTGGGGCTGCTGGAGTGAGATGTTAACTGTGGGGTTTTGTGTCTCCTGATCCCTGGAACTAATCCCGTTTTTGGCATCCAGCTCTGGCCAGCCTGGCCCTCCCTGCAGCCTGAACAATGCCCTGATTCTCCAGGCTCAGCATTCCGGGGTCTCTCAGCTGGCTGTGAACATTTGCAGGGCCACAGGAGAGGGACTGGTGTGTCACAGCAGCCTCGAGGGGAGGCTTATTCCCTTCACACCCACCCAGACTCCTCAAAGCTTCCAGGACTCCTGGCTGCCCTTCAGTGTCCTGGCAGGCATGACACAGCCCCAGAGGAGCAGCTCCCCCTGAGCCCTGCTGGGGATGAGCTCTGGGACAGCACTTGCAGGATTTGGGGGAGTTTTGGGGGAGTTTTTGGCTGGATAGCTGAGAGGGCTCAGAAGAGCCGCTGGGCAAAGGATGGGACCCCATGTCTGTGGCTGAGGAACTTTCTGCTGAGAATAAACTGGCACAGACAGCTAAGAAAGCTCTGGTTTGGGGCTGGCCAGCCTTGCCCACAAATGGATAAAGGAGGAAAGGTTCTTGTGGTTTCCCTGGGCAAGGATTGTTCACCCTTTGTGTGCCTGCACTCAGCTCCTGCTGCCCCGTTTGTCCCAGGCTGCACAGGCAGAGTCACAGACATGTTTTATGAAAAATCCTCTCCTGAGAAGCTGGGAGGCCTCAGGAACAAAATGCAAACAATGGTTATCCGCTGCTGCGGAATGCAACAGGTGCATCTGTGATTGGTCTCATGTGGTTGTTTTTAATTAATGGCCAATCACAGTCCGGCTGTCCTGACTGTCTTGGTCAGCCACAAACCTTTGTTATCATTCCTTTTCTATTCTTAGCCAGCCTTCTGATGAAATCCTTTCTTCTAATCTGTTAGTATAGTTTTAATGTAATATATATCATAAAATAATAAATCAAGCCTTCTGAAACATGGAGTCATCATTCTGGTCTCTTCCCTCGTCCTGGGACCCCTGTGAACACCATCACACAGGCAGTGAGCAGAAAACCCAGAACAAGGCTGGCACAGGCAAAAAACCCACAGTTTGGGACTGTTTGTTCAGCATGAAACTCTTTTTTAGCGCTTCCCCTTTTCAATTAAGCTACCAGAAGTGAATCCAGATTGATTTTCAGATCTTGATCTGATGAGCAAACGCTGCTTTGCTTCCCTCTCTAACAGCTCTCCTTTCAAATATCACTCGCCTCTGCTGGTGGAGAATTTCCCCGAAGGAAACTGCTGCTTGTGGCCTGTGGGAAGAGCTCTGGAGCAGGAATTGCCCTCCCAGCAGCTCCCACCTCGTGTCCCCTGCCAAGGAGCCAGATGGAGGTGGGCTCTAATCAGGTCACTGCAGGAGAAGGAACTGAGAGACTTGGAGGAGGCAAGAGCTGGGAAAGGCTATCACAGCTATTTCTGATTCCCGAGGAGGAGAGATTAATTTAGATCGTCTGGCGTACACAAGGAAAGAGGGGGAGGGAAAAAAAAATAATAAAAAAAAATCTGTTTGGAAACAAAGGGGCCCAGTCCCGAATGTTCCTCTGGGCTCCGTCATTAACGGCGCTGATGAAAAGGGAACAAACGGCTCCTGCATCATTACTGAGCCCAGGCTGTCACACAAACTGCTCCAGACACGGGGCTTTGTTCCCAGCAGAAAGGGAGGCACACATCCCCTGCGTGCACAGAGAGCTGCGGGCTCCCATGTGCCTGATTAGGGCACACAAAAGTGGAAACACAAACACTGACAACGCACCGAAGCCAACGGTGCCTGGTGACCTCAGCCCAAACCGGGAAAACATCCCAAGGTTCACAAGCTGCAAACCAAGGGAGGTGATTTCTGTTCAGTTCTGCCACTCTTCACCAGGGAATTTGGGGAGCAAACGCTCTCCTGAAGGGCAAACCACCAAAAGGCCTCAAACTCCTTGTCAGGCTGGCGAGAAGTGCTGAATGGTTGGGGTGCTGAGCTATAAAACAGGAGAGAGGGGTAAAATCCTCTGCTCTGGGTGATCTGTGCTCCCCTGGCAAATATTTGAACCTGGAAATGTTGATGGGAGAGCAAAGGAAGAATCTACAAAGGATTGTGCAGAACTACAGAAATTGGGGTGTAACATTTTCAAGCTTCAATTTAGTCATCCTGCTCTTTGCAGTTGTGGGAGGTGAAGGACTTGAAGCATCAGGTGGCAACAGTGCAAGCCCTTGGATATTCTCATTTTCTTGCCCTTTTTCTTCCACAGATTAGCAGATTTTATTTTTCTGGCAGTGCCTAAGGGAGCTGTGAGCTGGGGGAAATTCTGAATTAATGGAAACTGCTCAAAACAGGAGCTGAAATACAGAATAAAGTGAGGTTAGCTCTATTCACAAGCCAGTTCCAGGGATTCTTAGCCCACTTCTACTCCTCCATTCATCAGGTAAAGGTAATTTCTTTATTGCAGTAGGAATCCTAACACAAACACAGTAAATGGAGTGAAAACCTCATGTAAATGGAGTGCAAGCCTCATGTAAATGAAGTGAAAGCTTCATTTAGGACTCAATTCCTTTGCCTCACCTTTTCCTGTCAGAGCAGAGAGAAGGAAGAGTTGATAACAGGGAGAGGTATTGAACCAACCTTTCCCCTCCTGAATTTAAGTTTAGCTCAGTCTCTGACCAAAGGCTCTACAAATCAATTAGGGCTGACAAGCCCAGCTCTGAGTGCAGCACAGGGCAAACGGTGATGGCTCAGCACTGAGAAAAAACCTCCAGCATTTCTGACCCTTGGGTGGAGCAAAACACTCAGGGCATGAGCAAAACAGAGGAAAAAAAAAAAATCATTTATTGGTGAGCACCAGGGTTGGAGAATAATCAGCTCCCTACAGCTGCTGGGTGGCTCTGGCTGGGATGTGTCCAGATTTTTGGACTCCATTCTCTTCCCTCTGGTGCCGATCATTCCCATTTATTTGGTTTGATCCCTGTCAGTGCCACCTTTTGGGTGCACACAGAGATGGATTTTGGCTTGCAAAAGCAGCCCCTTATCCCTGGTTTTAGAGCTGAGGTGTTTTCAGCCCACAAATTGCTGCTTATTGGGATCACTCTGATGGGATAAGGACAGCCTTGGGGGACTTCAAACTTCCATTACTTTTTAATAGGAGGAACTTTAATAGAAAGGCTGAGATGCAGCTCCTTATTGCAGTGCCTCAGCATTTCTGGAGCCATCAATCCTCCCCTTGCCCCTCTGTTATTACTGATGTATCAATTCTTTCTACTTCTCTGAGCACTTAAATTGAAATAAAATCAGGTTTAGGCTTTATGTGTCTTTAATATAATGAAATTCAGCTTAAAGTCGTAGGAAAACACTCCTTGGCATGGAGTCCTCAATAAACGGGAGCAGCAAGAGGGGAAATGCAGGATTGTAAATCTGGGAGGAGGAAATTCCCAGTTTTGTCTTGCCCTTATTTCAAATCCCCCCCTTTTCCCTGTTAATTCTGCCTGCTGGGGTTCATGGTGTATTTTATCCGGTTTATCCCCTTTCCTCAGCCAAACTGCTGAGCCACAAACATATTTTCCCATTCCTCATGCCCCATTGCAACAGCAGAGGGCTTTGCCACACCCACATTCCCTTATTTAGTGTTAGTCATGCCCACATTTCCTTACTTGGGTTTAGCCCCACCCACATTCCCTTAATTGGATGTTGCCCACCCACATTCCCTTATTTGGGCTTTGCCCTGCCCACATTTCCTTATTTGGGTTTAGCCACACCCACATTCCCTTATTTGGAATTGGCCCCACCCACATTGCCTTATTTGGACATTGCCACACCCACATTCCCTTATATGGACTTGGTCACACCCACCTTTGCCATATTTGGGTTTGGCCCTGCCCACATACCCTTGTTTGGGTTTAGCCCTGCCCACATTCCCTTATTTGGGCTTTGCCCCGCCCACATTTCCTTATTTGGGTTTAGCCACACCCACATTCCCTTATTTGGGATTGGCCCCACCCACATTGCCTTATTTGGGCTTTGCCCTGCCTACATTTCCTTATTTGGGTTTAGTCACACCCATATTCCCATATTAAGAATTGGCCCACCCACATTCCCGTATTTGGACGTTGCCCCACCCACATTCCCTTATATGGACTCGACCACCCCCACCTTTGCCATATTTGGGCTTTGCCCCACCCACATTTCCTTATTTGGGTTTAGCCCCACCCACATTCCCTTATTTGGGATTGGCCCCACCCACATTGCCTTATTTGGACATTGCACACCCACATTCCCTTATATGGACTTGGCCACACCCACCTTTGCCATATTTGGGCTGTGCCCCACCCACATTCCCTTATTTGGGCTTTGCCCCACCCACATTTCCTTATTTGGGTTTAGCCCCACCCACCTTTGCCATATTTGGGTTTGGCCCTGCCCACATACCCTTGTTTGGATTTAGCCCTGCCCACATTCCCTTATTCGGGCTTTGGCCCACCCACATTTCCTTATTTGGGTTTAGCCCCACCACCTTTGCCATATTTGGGTTTGGCCCTGCCCACATACCCTTGTTTGGATTTAGCCCTGCCCACATTCCCTTATTCAGGCTTTGCCCCACCCACACTTCCTTATTTGGGTTTAGCCCCACCCACCTTTGCCATATTTGGGTTTGGCCCTGCCCACATACCCTGGTTTGGGTTTAGCCCTGCCCACATTCCCTTATTTGGGCTTTGCCCTGCCCACATTTCCTTATTTGGGTTTAGCCACACCCACATTCCCTTATATGGACTCAACCACCCCCACCTTTGCCATATTTGGGCTTTGCCCCTCCCACATTTCCTTATTTGGGTTTAGCCCCATCCACCTTTGCTATATTTGGGTTTGGCCCTGCCCACATACCCTTGTTTGGATTTAGCCCTGCCCACATTCCCTTATTCGGGCTTTGCCCCACCCACACTTCCTTATTTGGGTTCAGCCACACCCACATTCCCTTATTTGGGATTGGCCCCACCCACATTGCCTTATTTGGGCTTTGCCCCACCCACATTTCCTTATTTGGGTTTAGCCCGCCCACCTTTGCCATATTTGGGTTTGGACCTGCCCACATTCCCTTATGTGGACTTGGCCACCCCCCACCTTTGCCATATTTGGGATTAGCCCCTTAAACCCCACAAAATCATCCTTTTTTTGTGGATGAAAAGCCACAGCAAGGGCCACAGCTGAGACTTGGGGCTGGACAAGCTGAAAAATGAAAAATAATAATAAAAGAATGGTTCAGACCAAGCTGAAACAATTTGTGTGCTCACTAAATGATATTTTTTTCCTTTGTTGAGGCCTTCCTGAATACTTCATTTTGTTCCAGACCAATAAATCTTGAGATTTATCAGCACCTCCACCAAGGTTGGCTGTGATTTTTTTTCCCCAATAAATTTAATTGGTCCTTGGAATTCTTCTGTTTCTTTTCCTGTAAAGAACGTTGTGCCCTTTTGATTAAAAAAGGAAGACCTTGGTGGGGAAGTCAGTGAAGTCTTTTCTTTCCCCGCCCTCCTGGTGCTCCTAAATCTGATTTTAAGTGTCTTCAGTGGGGATCACACAGGATCATTTGTCCATGTGTGAGAGTGCCAGTTGCTTCCAGGACTCTGTGGAGCAGCTAAATAAATTAAAAAGGGAGGGGAAAAAACCCCCAGGAAAAATAGAAATACACGAATTTCACAGGAAAATATCCCCTGCCCTAACAGTAAGGTTAGGACTGAGTCTTTTGTCCTTGGGTGTGTGTGGCAGCCATCTTCACATCTTCAGTGTCATGCTTTCTATAAGCTACAAGAACATAAAATTTGGTGGGTGGTTGGTTGATGATTTATCATCATGATTTATATTTTTGTTTGGTTTTTGGAGGGGGCCATGTCTGGGGCTTGTTCTATGTTTGTTTTGGGGTGGTTGTAGAGGGATGATGGTGGTTGATTGTTGTTTTTGACAGTAGGAAATATAGACGAAGGTTAATTGAAAGTGTATCGGTGACAAGTGATTTGGATAATGTAGGGATACATGGTTTAATTATTTGACAAAAATAAAAAATAAAAAAAGCCCAAACTGCATCCAAACAGCATGGCAGCAGTTTGCAGGGAGCCTCCTGAGCGGGCATTTGTGGATTGCTTGGGAAGGACATCCAAATGTCAATGAGCACAGGCAAAGGCATCGTTATCAGTGCACCCCGAGGCTCCCAGCCCTTCCTGGCTGCTTTTAGGAACAAATTCAATCATCCTGGGCAGGGCTGCAGCATGCAGGAGCCCTCAGCAGGGGCTGCTGCAGAGAGAAAAGGGGGAAAACTCTGCCCAGAGCAAGGAGGGAGCTCTGTGTGCAGCTGGGAGCATCAGCCTCGGGTTCTGGAGGGGTCTGAGGTGGCTCCTGCAGAAATCTGCATCATTCCTCATCCTTCCCAAAGCCTCTTCCCTTCCCAAACTGTCCCTTTCTCCTCCCTTCCCAAGCTCTCCCTTTCTCTTCCCTTCCCAAGCTCTCCCTTTCCTGCCTTTCCAAAATATCCAGCTCCCATTCCATGCTCCACATCCCAGAACACTTGTTGGGCCAGCAGGTAAGAAAACCTTTATTCCAGGTTGGAAAAAACCTTTGCAGCAGGATAAAAAAACCTTTCCAGCAGGAAAAAAAAAACCCTGCCAGCCCAAGGACAGGGCTTGGAGCAAGCTGGGAGCTGTCCCTGCCCCTGGAATGGGATTTGGGGTCCCTCCCAACCCAAACCGTCCCAGGTCTGTGATTCCCAGGCGTGCCCAGAACCACCCCTCACCTGTGGGAAATGTGGAGGTGCAAACCCTGCAGCAGCAGCAGCTCAGGAGCCCTGCTCTGGGTGAGGCACAAATGCACCGAGCTGAGCAATCAGGTGGTGGCAGCTGAGCAAAAATGAAATTACAGCTGCCGTGACCCCTGGCAGGAGGCCAGGCCTGCACTCAGAGGGATGGTTCTGGAAAAACCAGGAGGCTGGATGACATTTTTCACATTAATATCTATTCCTTCCCTGTCCCCCAGCTTGTCAAATTCAGCTGTGCTCCAGCCCTGCCAGTCCAGGCTTGTATTCCCATTTTCCAGCTGGGTTTTGGGATCATTTATTAAGCCAGAAACAAATCAAATCCTGGTGTAGCTGTTAATTATAAGAAAATAAGGACTTATTTCAATAATCCTACTGTTGTGTTCTGCTTCTCTTTTGAACTGAGTTTTTTAATCAGATAGAAACGGGAGCTCGGGATGCTTGGATGAATCTCAGCATCCAGATTTCCAAGCCTGGTGCCTCTGTTCCTTTAAGCCCTAACCCAAAAGCTTTATTTTTAAAACTGCTTTCACTCTGTGGTATCTCTTCAGAGCTTCTGTTCCATTTGGCAACTTTAGCAGCTCATTAGGGTTTCTTGCTTTTATTTTGACTTGGGTAATGAGGGCTGTAAAGAATTGCCAGTCTACACTGGTGCTAATGAAAACCAGAGTGCAAAGGGCAGAGCTGATAAACCCCGCTCTGTGAAGGGCTCAGGAAAACATCTCAGCCAGGATTTAGCTCTGAGCTGCCCCAGCAGGGCCCAGCTTTGCCAGGCGTGGTTTGTGTGCGGGGATGAAATCAGCCCCTTGATTTCCAGCGGGTTTGGGGCTCTCAGGCAGCAGGGACAGCGCTCCCAGTGCCCCCAGGCTGGCTGTCAGTCTGTCCCTGCCTGGGCAGATGGGGTCAGCACACAGCTCCTCCTGCTCCTCAGCCTTCCAGCTTGACTCAGGGCTTGGCTTTTCCCAGGGTGAATTAGGGACGAGGAGGGAAATCCCTGCCCTGCTGCCCTCATCTGCCAGCCCTGCTGTCCCTGTGTCACCTGTTCCCAGCTGGATTTCTCCTATTTCCATGGCAGAGGCTGCCCAGCCCTGCTGTCCCTGTGTCACCTGTCTCACCTGGATTTCTCCCATTTCCATGGCAGAAGCTGAGGCTCTGCCCAGCCCTGCTGTCCCTGTGTGTCCCCTGCCCTCTTTCACCCGGGTTTCTCCCCATTGCCATGGCAGAGTTGGGGTTCTGCTGTCCCTGTGTGTCCCCAGTCCTCTCTCATGGGGGTTTCTCCTCATTTCCATGGCAGAGATTTGGGTTTTGCTGTCCCTGTGTGTCCCCAGCCCTCTGTCACCCAGGTTTCTCCCCATTGCCATGGCAGAGTTGGGGTTCTGCTGTCCCTGTGTGTCCCCAATCCTCTCTCACGGGGGTTTCTCCTCATTTCCATGGCAGAGATTTGGGTTCTGCTGTCCCTGTGTGTCCCCAGCCCTCTGTCACCCAGGTTTCTCCCCATTGCCATGGCAGAGTTGGGGTTCTGCTGTCCCTGTGTGTCCCCAGCCCTCTGTCACCCGGGTTTCTCCCCATTGCCATGGCAGAGTTGGGGTTCTGCTGTCCCTGTGTGTCCCCAATCCTCTCTCACGGGGGTTTCTCCTCATTTCCATGGCAGAGATTTGGGTTCTGCTGTCCCTGTGTGTCCCCAGCCCTCTGTCACCCGGGTTTCTCCCCATTGCCATGGCACAGGCACAGCTTGGCGCCTCTGCTGCCCCCTGCCCAGCTCTGAGCACGTGTGGCCGCCTCTCCTGCAGTCCCTGCACGTGAATATTTCATGTCTGCAGCCAGGGATGCGTTCCATCACTCTGAGGCTGGATCTGCAGCATCAAACCAGGCCCAGTGATGGTGTCAAGGCCTGGCTTTTCCTTCTCTAAACCCGCTGTGAAACCCGGCCTGGCACTGCCCGCATCGCCCTGTGCCCCCTGAAAATTCATCATTTGTCATCCCCAGTGTTTTAAGGCTGGCCTGGCTCCAGAGGGGTCTGACAGAGAGGAGGTTTGGATTGGAAATCAGGGAAACCCTCCCCGGGGTTTCTCTGCCACAACTTGTGTCAGGGAAGGATTTTTACGGTGGCTCCACATTCTCCTCTCTCCCCAGCTGATCTCATCTATCAGCAGGTTTTGTTTTTTTTTAAAACCTTTTGTTGGCAAAAAATTGTAATTTTCCCTGCATTTTCTGTCATCTCCAAAGGCAGGGACCGTGCTGCTGTCCCAGAATTGTAATAACTTATCTCTCCTTGTTGCCTTTGTGTCAGGTGTTATTATTAATCCTTATCAGTCTGTTGAGGGGAGGAAATGAAAGGTCTGAAGGGACTGAAAACTCAGAAAAAAATTTGTACTTTGCTCACAAGCAGAAGCAAAAAAAAAAAAGATTATGTACAAGATTGAGAAGTATATTTCAAACTGATTTCTTTTATTTTTGGAAATAAGCTGTACAGAGGCCAAAATAAAAAAAAAAAAAAAAAAAAGGAAATTTTCTCTTTATCCCCAAAAAGGGGGGGAAGCCAAAGGAGAACCACAGCAAACCCTGACAGGGCAATTCAGTCCAGCATGAAATTGCAGAGTTAAATATATTTAACTGCAGAGAAGTCATTTGAAGTTGCTGTGAATAAATAATGGATTTCATTTTCATAAACAACTCATTTTCCTTCACAGAAAGCACCCAGAGCAAATGTTGCTCTGAAATTGTTTAATTACCAAGCCTTGCACTGAGTTATTTGCTGTGAACTTTCTGTCTTTCAGCATCTTCCCCTCTTAGATTAAATCTCATTTCCCCACTCAAATGCTGGGGTGTGAATGGAATCAGCACTTTCTGTATTTAGAATGGAACTGGGTTTCTGCATTATTAAGAGGGGAAAAATGGGTTTTTCAGGAATCCTGGAGCTCATTTAGCTTTTCTGTTTCTTGTTTTCAGAACTGCTTTCCAGGGCAAGCACAAGGAGTGGGGTCCAGCTGTAAAAGAAAAAGGAATTTTGCTCCAGTCCCACGTCCATGACCTTGTCCAGCTGCTCCTAAAATGGGATTTATTCAGCACCATCCCAGGCTTTGACCTGAAAGGTTAATTTTAACCAAACCGGCCAATTTACCTTTAATGGGATTTATTGGCCCCCAAATAGGGATCAATAGGAACTTTCCATTACTGGGCTTGTAAAACCAGCCCTGAAAATAGAAATAAACAGGAATGAGCAGAATCAGGAGAACAGCAGTAACAAATCCAGAGCTGTGCCTGGAGCTGATTCTTGGGGCTGAGCTAAAGGAGTTTATTTTTCCACCCAGACATGGATCAGACAGTGCTGAAGCCAGGACATTCTATCAATAGAGCAGGAAGTGCAAAGCACTTGATGTGTGAAAAGAAATATTAATATTTGAGCTAAAACTAATGGGAAAAAAAAAATCTAAAAAAATCTGATAACCAGAAACAGCTTTAGGTGTGGATTCTTTTTTTTTATTTTTCCCTCTGAACTTGCAGGAAGTTTGGGGGCTCTGTGCATCTTGCAAAGGGAAAAGGAAAACACTGAGAGCAGCTCAAGCTCTGCTGGGTTTGGGATGAGGACATTCTATCAATAGAGCAGGGAGTGCAAAGCACTCTATGCATGAAAAGAAATATTAATATTTGAGCTAAAACTCATGGGAAAAAAAAAATCTATTTTTTCACCCATCCTGGTTCAGAGGGAGATTCCCCCTCAGGAGGGTCCTGATGCAGCTGCTGGATCCGTGGGGGATTTCTTTGGATCATTCCAGGGCTGGAAAACCCCACAATCAGAAATATTCCTCTCTGTTCTGCAGACTGAGAGCATCCCAAGGAGCTGAGCACAATTCCAGCTGCTGGGGGTGAGAAAATGTTGGATTTTGGGGTGGTGATCAAAGGCTGAGTGCCCACCCTGGGTTTGTGGCAGTGGCAATTGAGTTTCCTCATCCCTGCCAGGGTCTGGCTGCAATAATTTGGGGATGTCTAAAGGAGGCTCAGGGGGGACTTTTCCCTGCACAGCTCCCAGGAAACAACAGGAAAAGGAGAAACAGCCCCAAATGGTGCCAATTTTCCCAGAAATTCCCCCATCCTCACCCTGTGGGCTGAACTGGGAGCCTGGCAGGGAGCTGAGGGCACCCCAGTGGGACCCTGGTGTTTTTATCTCATTCTGCACAAAGAACTGCTGCAGTGAAGATGCCACTGCTTTCCCTGCTGGAAATGTGTGTTTCCCCCTCTGAAAATCTGCGTTTTCCCCTCTGAAAATCTGTGTTTTCCTGTCTCCTCCCCTTTCCCTGTCGCTCCTGCCACTCTGCACGCCTCCATTTGCAGCATATCTGAATTCCCCGGTAACAAATCCCCTCTAAACCCTGCTCTTCAACGTTTCCCTGCTGCCATAAATGCAGGCTGAGGAGCAGACTGGAAGGGGTGTAAAAAATGCCACGTCAGGCAGCAAAACGGGCAGATAAGGGGCTGGACAGGCCACCAGGTGTTTGATCATCCCTCCCGCACTGCCAGAGCAAACAAACCTTTAAAAAGAAGTAAATGGACACCGTGTCCTTTTCATCTGCTTTATCTCGCCTGCTCCCAGGCAGCAGATTCATAACTGGCTCTCCCCGGGCCTCGTAAATTGTTTCTATTATTCATGATTAAAGTCCGGAGCAGAAGGTTCTTGCATATATCAGCAGACACTTGTTAGAGACAGCCCGGTGTTATTAAGACATAGATCCAGGCAAAGGTCGTTAGGAGAGCGTCCAAATGGAAACATCACACGGGAGACAGGGGAGAAAATCGGGGCTGAACGCAAAAGAGGAGAGGGGAAGCGTCACAGTCAGGCAAAAAGGGGACAGGGGGATGGTTTTGGGGCAGAGCTGGAAAAGAGGGAAGAGCTTCAGCACATCCCTGTCCCCTCCTGGTGGAGCTGAGCCCCAAATCCCCACCCAGATTGTTCCAAGCATCTTTAAGCTGGGCTTTATCAGGGCCCATGGGGGACAGAGGAGAAAATCAGGGCTGAAAAAAAAATGGGATATGAATATATTCACCGGGAAACAGCAGGGCAAAAAGGGGACAGAGGAAAAGGGGAAAAGCTTCAGCTCATCCCTGTCCCCTCTTGGTGGAGTTCAACCCCAAAACCCTGCCCAGTTGCTTCCAAGCATCTTTAAACTGGGCTTTATCAGGGCCCCACCCAGTTTGTTCCAAGCATCTTTAATCTGGGCTTTATCAGGGCCCCACCCAGTTTGTTCCAAGCATCTTTAAGCTGGGCTTTATTAGGGCCTGTGGGGGACAGAGGAGAAAATTGTGGCAGAAAATAAAATGGAATATGGATATATTCACTGGGAAGCAGAGCAGGGCAAAAAGGGGACAGGGGGATGGTTTTGGGGCTGGGGGAAAGAGAGAAGAGCTTCAGCACATCCCTGTCCCCTCCTGGTGCAGCTGAACCCCAAAACCTCACCCAGTTTGTTCCAAGCATCTTTAAGCTGGGCTTTATCAGGGCCCATGGGGGACAGAGGAGAAAATGTCACAAGGGGGGACAGAGGAGAAAATCAGGGCTAATTATAAAATTGAATATATTCACTGGGAAGCAGGGCAGGACAAAAAGGGGATGGAGGGACAGAGGAAGAGCTTCAGGACATCACCATCTCCTCCTGGTGGAGTTGAACCCCAAAATCTCACCCAGTTTGTTCCAAGCATCTTTAAGCTGGGCTTTATCAGGGCATGTGGGGACAGAGGAAAAAATCATCCATGATGCATAAATTCCGTTCAAACACAGGATTCTGGCTGGGCAGTGTCAGCTTTTCCCTCTGAATCCTGACAGCGTCTCCAGGGCTGAGCAAGGCAGGAAGAAGTTCATTTCTTCTGGTAAGGGAGCAATAAATTCTCTTTCTCTGAAAGATTCAGGTGTCCTGTGGCTGCTATCTCAGTGAGAATCCTTTCTTAAAAAAAATCTTACATAGCACAGTTTCTATTTTAACATTATAACCTAAGACTATATATAACCTAAAACTTATAACCTAATAACACCCAATAACCTTGTAACCTTATAACGTTATAACCTAAAACTATATTTAACACATTACTTAAGAAAATTAACACAACATCACTTTCTAACACAACACAGATAATATTCATTTTACTGTCTGCCAAAAGGCAGTGATAAAATACCCATTTTTCACACCTGTTTACCACAGCCCCCTGCATGCCTGGCAGGAATGTCAGGTTGCAGATATTCCAGATGTTGCAGAGCCTCACTCAGGCCGTGCCTGCGGCTCCGAGGGCAGCTGGGGCCTGGGTGGGCTGGGAGCTGCTGCTGCTGGCCCAGATGGGCCCTCCCAGCTCTGCCAGCCCCCTCCTGCTCCTGCTGGAGAAAACAGAGGCGTTGATTCATTGCTGGTGCTTTAATTGGAGCAGCTCCACAGGGCAGGAATGGCTGCGGCTCCCGGGGCTCCCAGGGAAATCCGGGCAGGTGCATTTGTCACATTTGGCTCGTCTGGAGACCCACGGAGGAGGCTGAAGGGGAAATGAAGGGTATTGGGAGGTGAGGAGCTGAGCCCCACATCTGGGAGCTGATTCCCACAGCTGGGACAGGTTCCTGCCTGCCCAGCCCCTCCTGTGCATGGTTTGGGGTGTTTGTGTGTCCCTTTTGTTTTGGGATGTTTCTGTCTCCCTGAGAACACAGGAATTGAGTGGAATTGGGATATTTCTGTGTCCCTAGCAGGAATTTCATGGGGTGTGGGATTGGCACAGCTTCTTCTGTGCTTCAAAAGTGCCAACACAACTGTACCTGCCTTATCTGAGACTGGAGTCAGAGCAGACCTTAGGGAAGTACAAATAGTCATTATTTTGTGTTAGGGCCTGTTTTGTTAAATCAAAAAGGAGCCATAAACAATGGCTGTCAGTGGGGTGGTTGTTAATTCTCACAACACCTGGGCCAAAACCACCAGGGCCTTAAACCAGCCTTTTTATCCCATAAATATTTCTTTTTTACTGCAGGGAGAAAGTCCAGAAAACAAGATGATGTTGCCTTTTTAACAGGGAATGGGAATCCCTTTCCTTTATTAATTAATTAATTAATAATTAAAATCATGAAGTGCTGTTTGAGATCCCACCTCACTGGGATCACCTCTCCTCCTGCTGAGGGCAAAAGCTGGGCTGGGTCTCTGTTCCTAACCCAGCTCCTTTTGGCTCCCTGGGCTTTCTCCCTGGCTGTTTTAAGGGGTTGTGGTGAGAATTCACAACCACCCCCCTGCCAGCCAGCCATTGTCTATGGCCCCCTCCTAACGTGATTTAACAAAACTGCCAGCGAGTCAGAATTAATGCAAATGAGTGCAAATTCACATATTCCAAAAGGATTAGAATATCATTAATGTGGGCATTAAATATTTAAACAATATCTCTATGAAAGAATTATGAGCTTTCAAAGCTTGTCTGTGTTTTATGACCACATTAAAGCAGTTGTAATGACATCTTCTATGCTGGGACTTGGAATTATCCTTTTTTTGAAGGGATCATCGTGGCCAGAGCCCCCAGTGTCCCCCCAGGTCCTGGGTGTTGTTTTCAGTGGAATTGTGGGGCTGGGAGAGGCTGTGGGTGTAAAACCCAAGCAGCACCAGCAGCAGAGCTCTGCAGGGTGATCCCAGCTCTGTTTTGGAGTCAGAGCTCATCCCTGGCCTTGATCCCTGTGGGATTCAGTGCTGGAGAGCTGGGAAGGTTCTCCTGGCTGTGGGGGATCCTGTCCCTTCAAACAGGGCAGGAATTCCCAGGAATTCCCAGAGGATTCCCAGAGCAGGAATTCCTGTTCCAGCTGCTCACTCTGGGTTTGGGCTCTGAGGGGACCCTCAGGGCTGAGCATGGGCAGGGATCTCCTTCCTCGTGGAATGAGTCTGATCCATCTTTATTTACACATCTGGTACTCTGCTTTCCCATCCAAACCAAATTCAGGCCGAGTGATAAAGCACAGGCACGTTCCATGGCCAGCTGCAGTGAAAAGTTCTGATTTTTTGGGAATAACTTGATGGAAACTCTG
This sequence comes from Ammospiza caudacuta, assembly GCF_027887145.1. NCBI lineage: Eukaryota > Metazoa > Chordata > Aves > Passeriformes > Passerellidae > Ammospiza > Ammospiza caudacuta. The sequence goes on from NC_080615.1 coordinate 7,835,641, forward strand.
CCCAGTCTCAGTTACTTTGAGAATGTCTCAGCTGAGAGAGGAGCTTGCAGGAGAAACAGATGGGCACAGATAGATGGGGACAGTGGGGATCAAGGCATTTATTTGAGTGGCAAATGTAAAATTAAGATGAACTTTGATATTCCTAACCTATCCTGAGCCTGTCAGGCCTTTCCCTCCAGTGATCCTGGAGCTCATCAGGATAACTGAAAGGATCCAAATGTAGGATTTGGGATGCTCCCAACCCCACAATGATGTTTTTAGGGCTGTGACAGGCAGGGCTGCAGCGGGATCCGAGCTCAGCTCTCCCCTCCTGGCACACAGCACTTCTCCTGTGCCCCTTCCAGCAGTGCCATGTGTGCCTAACAAAGGGATTGAAATTAAAAAATCAAAGGGAATCAAGTGCATTATTCCTCTCAGGGAAAAGAGAGAGCAGTGAAGAGCCCACTTGTGTGACTTAATGCGTTTTTGGAGGAGCTCTCTGGCACGGTGGGGAGGATTGCAGGGAGAGAGCCACGGATCCAGAGTCAGGGGGAGATCCTTGGTGATGGCAGGGATTGTTCTCCAGGCTCTCAGCCTCTGCTGCAGGCTCTCAGCTCTGCCAGGGGCTGGGAGCTGCCTGGGATGAGCAGGGAAGGGAAGGGAAGGGAAGGGAAGGGAAGGGAAGGGAAGGGAAGGGAAGGGAAGGGAAGGGAAGGGAAGGGAAGGGAAGGGAAGGGAAGGGAAGGGAAGGGAAGGGAAGGGAAGGGAAGGGAAGGGAAGGGAAGGGAAGGGAAGGGAAGGGAAGGGAAGGGAAGGGAAGGGAAGGGAAGGGAAGCACAGGGGACTGGGATGGTTTCCCAAAAACTCTCTGCCTCCATCCTCTGCTCACAGCCCCTGTAAGAGTTCCAGATGAGCTGGGCTGGGGTGGTTTCCCAACACTCTGTGCCTCCAAACTCTCCTCTGCTCACTGTTCCCTGTAAAGGTTCCAGATGAGCTGGGCTGATTTCTCCAACACTCTGTGCCTCCAAATTCTCCTCTGTTCACAGCTCCTGTAAGGGTTCAGGTGAGCTGGGCTGGGATGATTTCCCAAAAACTCTGTGGCTCCAAGCTCTGCTCACAGCTCTCTGTAAGGGTTCAGATGAGCTGGATTAGGATGATTTCCCCAATTCTGTGCTCCAAGCTCTGCTCACAGCACCTGTAAATGTTCAGATGAGCTGGGCTGGGATTATTTCCCAAAAATTCTGTGCTCCAAGCTCTGCTCACAGCACCCTGTAAGGGTTCAGGGATAATTTCCCACTCTGTTTTTCCAAGCTCTGCTCACAGCCCCTGCAGGGGCTCAGGTGAGCTCACCCTGAGTGAGACCTGGCATGCAGAGGGCAGGGGACCAGGACTGGGTGGTGCCCCTGGGTCCCTCCCAGCTTGTGGGGTTTCCATCAGAGTTCCTTTACTCAGGAATGGCAGCTCTGGCTCTGGTTTTGGGAACTGTGGCCCTTTTTTCCACAGGGCTGCAGGGTGGGGAAGGGAGCAGCAGAGAGCTGGGCTGGGTGCACAGGGAAACCCTGGGCTTTGGAATCCTGGCACTGGAATCTCCCCTTCAGCAGCAGGGAATTTCCTTGTGCTGCTTTCAGAGGCAGGGCTGGGCTGGGCTGCTCACCCTGGAGCAGCACAGGGGGGTTCTGTGGGGCAGGAGGGATCCAGGCAGGGACCCAGGTGGATCCAGGTGGGTCCAGACCCTGCAGCACTCCCTGTTTCCATCTCTGAGTGCAGAACCTCCCAAGCTGAGCTTTGGAACCTGCCTGGGGATGGTCAGGCACCACGGCCATCAGGTGTGTGACCAATCGGATCCATCCCTAAACGCATTCCTTGTAATCAGCAATCTGTTTGCTTCAGCTGCAGCCACCACTACGTGACCAGGACATGATCTAATTAAATGCAACATATTAATGATCCCCTACATGGATTTGTGATCCTGTAATGAACAGCAGAACTACACCACAACTCTGCTTGGTCTGACTGGGGCTTGGATTTTAAAATTATTTGCTGCATTTAATGGCCAAATAATTAATGATAAATCCGTGCGTGACGCTGCTGTAAAATCCCTGATGAAACCTGCTCTGAGAAGGACACCAAGCCCAGAAAGGTGGGAGAAATGAGAATTAATTTAGATTAATTCCGCTCCTGCATGGATAAGGGTTGGTTGCAGATCTGTGCTCGCTCTGCCAGCTCCAGCTCTGCTGTTTTGTTGCCTCATGCACAAAAGCAGCCCCGGAGATGGAGCTGGGGGATGGATGGAGGGAGCAGCAGGTTATTATTTTTTATTAATTATTTTATATACATGTGTATGTATAAATATATACACGTGTATATAATTATTTTATATATATGTGTATTATTTTATATATATGTTTTTATTTATTTTTTATTAATCATTTTATATATATGTGATTTGCTGGCATGTCAGCCCCGAGATTCCCTGTGATCTGCTGCAAACCTCGTGGCAGATTAAAGACACAAACCGGGAACTTGAGACAGAGCTGGCTGCGACTTGAAACATTCCCATAAATATTTATTTGTGCACAGCTGCTCTCGTGGGGGACTCACAAGGGGACCCCATCCCCCTTCCCTTTTGATTCGTACAAGTCCCATAAATTGTCATTTTTTTGACCACTGCTTTATTTAATGGCTTGGTTTCAAGTTAGACACGAGGAAAAGGAATAAAAAAAATAAATGGTTTGGTAGGAGTTCATCATGAAGGGAACAGAGTTTCTCAGCAAGGGGTGAGTGGAGGCTGATCCTGCCTCGGGGCAGCAGAGCCCCGGAAGCTTTTCCAGCCCCTTTTTGCCCCAGTTCTGAGGAATCTGTCAAATGCTTGTTGAATTTTCTCAGCTGTTGGTGTAGAGTGAAAAACCCAGGCCTGACCCTCGGAAACCAGCCTGTCCTCACACAGAGTGCAGGGGGTGACAGCCAGAGAAAAACGAGCCTGACGCTGCAGCCTGCTTTCTGTGCTGCTGCCATGGAGCCAGCAGGCACATTTACACAATTTATTTACACAGTTTCTGGGCTGGTTTTTGTTTTGTTTTGTTATTTTTTTAGCTTTGCAAAGTCTGGTGATTGGATTGGTTTCAACTCTTCATTGCTGCTGGTTGGTCCTGCTGTGAAATCCTTGGTGGTGCTGCTGAAACTGGGGCTCCAAACTGAGATTTGGAACTGTGTGGTTCCAAACCGAGATTTGGAGCTGGGGTTCCAGAATGAGATTTGGAAATGGGGTTCCAAAATGAGATTTGGAGCTGGGGTTCCAGAATGAGATTTGGAAATGGGGTTCCAGAATGAGATTTGGAGCTGGGGTTCCAGAATGAGATTTGGAAATGGGATTCCAGAATGAGATTTGGAGCTGGGGTTCCAGAATGAGATTTGGAAATGGGGTTCCAAACTGAGATTTGGAGCTGGGGTTCCAGAATGGGATTTGGAGCTGGGGTTCCGAACTGAGATTTGGAACTGGGATTCCAAATTGAGATTTGGAAATGGGGTTCCAAACCGAGATTTGGAGTTGGGTGATTCCAAACAGAGATTTGGAAATGGGGCTCCAGAATGAGATTTGGAAATGGGATTCCAAATGGAGATTTGGAGCTGCGGTTTCAAAGAGATTTGTTGCTGGGTTTGGGGTCCCTGTGCTGCACAGGGGGCACAGATGGAGCCAGCACAAAGGCACTGCTGCCCCTGGAGGGGACACAGGCTCTGAGCTGAGCCTCCATGAACCCTCCAGGGGGAATTTCTGCAGTTCTGTCTCCTGAGAGGAGCACAGGGAACCAGATCGATTTTCCTCTATGCTGGCAGCCGAATTTCCATCACAAAGGAGCTGGGTGAGCGTGCAGAGAACTCGCTCAGGCTCCTGGATTTGGGGAAGGAACCTGTGGTGGTGTCACAGGGGTCCCAGGAGCAGGGAAAGACGAGGATCTGAGCCCATGTTTCAGAAGGCTTGATTTATTATTTTATGATAATTATTATTTTAAATATTTATATATATATACATATATATACACATATATCTATACACATATATATATACACACACGTATATATATATACACACACATATAGATATACACACATATATATAAATTTATGATAATTATATATTATTTTATTATATATTATATTAAAACTACACTAAAAGAATAGAAGAAAGGATTTCATCAGAAGGCCAGCAAGGAATAGAAAATAGTGATAATAAAATCTTGTGACTGACCAGAGAGTCTGAGCCAGCTGACTGTGATTGGCCATTAATTAGAAACAACCACATGAGACCAATCCCAGATGCACCTGTTGCATTCCACAGCAGCAGATAACCATTCTTTATATTTTGTTCCTCAGCGTCTCAGGAGAAAATAACCTTAAGGAAAGGATTTTTCATGAAATGTGTCAGTGACAGGAACGCCCTGGAGAGCCTCAGGCAGTGCAAAACCCAGGCAGGGAAGGGTTGGAGCCTCCACAAGGTTGCAGCGATTCCAGGGAGCTCTGGATGCTCAGGATTTGGTTGCTTGGCTGCTTTCAGCAGGTATTTTATACATATATGTATAAAAAACAGCAGAAAAATTGGGGCAGTGCACGCTGCCTTTGATCAGGGTGTAGCTGCTCCAGAGCTGCCCTGATTAAATCAGAGGGAAAATAAATTGAAAGGGCTCCTGTCTGATTCGTGAGACTTCTTCAGGTGTTCAGGGGAGAGAAAAAACATCCGAGGAAGCAGGAGGAGAGGATTTACCATTTCATTGCCAAGGAAAGCTCCTGCAGGCACAGAGGGCAGGGAATGGAGGGGAGGAACTGTGGGGTTTCAGTGTTCAGTGAGCCAAGAGGAAAAACTGAGGAAAAACTGAGGGAAACATTGCAGATTCATCAGCACCATGTCCTGTATGGCTCAGGACAAAAAAACCAATTTTCCTGCTCTGCTATGTTCTTACTTTCCTGCCTTATTCTGCTCTATTCTTATTTTCCTGCTATATTCTGCTATGTTCTTACTTTCCTGCCTTATTCTGCTCTATTCTTATTTTCCTGCTCTGCTATATTCTTATTTTCCTGCTAAATCCTGGTCAGGGTCCAGAAAACTTTGAAGCATCAGAATAATATAAACCAATGTATCAACCATTTCATCAGAATAATATAAACCAATATATAAACCATTTCATCAGAATAATATAAACCAATGTATAAACCATTTCCTTTTCACTCCCTGCTGGCTCTTTCCCCCCATTCTGACCCCGATTTTTTTGTGCCAGTTTGGGATGGACAAACAAGCCCAAATCTCTTTGTTGGCTGCTGTAAAACACAATATAAAAACCAAAATAAGCAGAGATTTCACTGCAAGAGGCACCAGGCCTTCAGGGCATGTTGCCTCTGGGGGAATTTGTTCAGGTTTTATTTTTAATGTGAAATGGAGGAACAAACCACGGAATTGAAGCTTTTTGGTAAACCTTGTACAGGGCCCACAGCCCAGCTTGCTCTTTTTGCAGCCTGCTTTTATTCATGCCCCAGATTTGCTTTTTCTCAATGGGTTTCCCGAGATAAAAACGTGCGATCTGAAAGAAAAAAAAAAAAAAAGAAAAAAGAGGGGAAAAAAGGATAAAATCAGTGTATTTCTGCTTTGTAACCAACCAGGCTCCATCAGAAGTCTTTATTTTAAAATGAGCAGCGCATTTCAGGTGTGCAGCTGAATTTCCTAAAGCTGCTCGTCAGAATTGCCGAGGCAATGGTGGCAGGCCCGGGTGCAGTGATTGGATTATGAGGCAAAGCATGCAGAAATCTCCGTGTGTCGCTCCCCTCCAAGAACAGATTTTTACTGCTGCTTTCAGTGAACTTTTGCTGGGGTTCAGGGCTCTGAGCAGAGCAGCGGGAGCTGCTCGAGTTTCCTTCAGCTCCAGGCTGATTCCAGAAAAGCAAAGGCAGAAAAACGTGAGGAAAAGCTGTCCTGGAAACAAGGCCAGGGCTTGATGGCAGCCAGTGCCTGAAAGGGGAAGGAACTTGGACAAAAACTCCATCTGGGAGCTCCTCGGTCTGGGATTCCAGGCAGGCTTGCACGTTGCTCCAATTTCTTCTCTTCCTGCCTTGACCCCAGCATCAAACTTGGCAGATGTGTGTGGGGATCAGGGAGGAGCTCAGCTTGGAAAGCTCCTGAATAAAACAAAGATGTTTTCTTTATTTATTTTATTATTTATATGAGCAGCGAGGAAACGGCTGCAGGTCTGGAGGGGGCTGGGGGTGACACTCCTGTGAAAAACGCCAATCACTCGTTTTTAAATTTTTAAAAGTTTAATAGTAATAAGATGGTTATAAACATAGCAATATAATTAGAGTAATAATAATTTGGACAATTTGAATTAGGACAATATGAGACAACAAATACAAATTTAAAAAAATTTAAAGGGAGGGTTATACATTAGAGGGAAATCTTTGGGATCAGGTGTTTTAGGGAGTCTGAACCTCTCAAGTACCTCAGAAATGGGGAAAACCCCCTAAATTCCATGACAGTTCAAAATTAAAAGGGAGGGTTATACATTGGAGGGGAATCTTTGGTTATCAGGCATTCTGGGAAGTCTGAACCTCTCAAGTACCTCAGAAATGGGGAAAGAGAGAAGGGAAATGTGGCTGGAAATTGGGATAAAAAGGAGGCTGCACCCTCCAAAAATTGGAGAGACCCCAGGGGATGCCCCATGGCCTCTCCCTTGATTGGGATAAAGCCAAAGGACTCCTCTGTCTCCTTTTTGGACACAAACCCCTGGTGTTTGTGGGTTCATTTCCCTGACACAAATCAGGCCCCACCCTTGGGAGGAGAGCCCCAAACCCACCCAAAATGGGTGTGGAGCAGGACTGAGCCAGGTCGTGGCTGTGGGGCTGGGAGGGCCGCAGAGCTCAGCCCTGCCAGCAGCACTGGGGAGGGCTCTGGGTTTGTTTTCCCCACAGGGATTTTTTTGCTGTTTCCACATTTGGTGCCCGTGCTGAGCAGGCAGCCTGGGGACATGGCCTGGGTGCTATCAGGGTGCTCAATGCCCGTGCCAGGGCTCAGCACAAACATTCTGTGAGGACTGGGGACCCAGGGAATTGTGTTTACCAGGCACAGAGCCCGGAGATGCTGCTGCTCTGTTGCCTTGGTTACCACACAGCCTGACAATATCAGCAGGAAAACGCTCACATTGATTTCTCCCCCTCCCCTTGTTTTCCCTCTGAAGGAAAAGATGATACCTGGGAATTAAATTAATCCCTGGGCTGGCTGCAGTTGTGTTTCCAGCACAGCTCCTGGGGATGGATGCACAGGGATGGATTTTCCCCTTTTTTCCCTGTTTGCCACTGCTCCTCTCCCCTTAACCCTTTGCCTGCCGTGGTTTGCAGAAGGAGGCTCACTCAGGCCTGGGGGAAGAAGGATTATCCAGGGTCTGAAGGTTTTTGTGTGCACTGGGAGGTGGGCATGATTTATTTAAGGTGAAATTTCCCAGCAGTTCTGTTTCATGGGTGCTCTCATTTCACTTCCTAACTCTCATTTACACCCAGGCAGCTGGGAATCAATGTAGAGAACAGCACCAAGGTGAATTTCCCGCGTTGAAAGGAGAAATGGAATCACAGGAAATGGAGTTGGCCCCTGTGACCTTGTTAATGTGACACTCACTCAGGTCTTAGGGCCCAAACCAGGAGTGTCCCCATTTCAGTCCCTTCTCCCTCCTCTGGGCATACCTGGTGCTGTTTGAGGCAGATTCAGAACTGATTTAAGCCAGGCTGGCACAAAATTCCTCAGGTGGGAGGCACTGGAGCCTGAAGGAGAGATGGAGAGGGATTTTCACAAGGATGTGCAGTGACAGGATGGGGGAATGGCTTCAAAGTGCCAGGGAGGGGTTTAGAGGGGATAGCAGGAAAAACCCTTCCCAAAAAACCCTTCCCAAAAAACCCTTCCCTGTGAGGGGTGGGGAAAGAATCCAAGAGGAAGCTTAATTCCTCCACTTTTAGCAATTAAAATCAATTTTTCCTCATTGGAATCTGAGAATCCTAAAATCTTCCAGCACTGACCAGGGAGGAAGGAAACTTGCAGAGTGCCAAAGGCTCTCAGTCCATCCCATCTGCAGCCCCCTGGCAAACCACAAAATTACATTTGTGTTTTAATAATAATTTCCCTTTTTAATAACCCCTCCCTGAATCTGGGGTTTCATCTCTGGTTTATCCTGAAATGGGAATGGGGGTGTTGAAAAGGCACAGAGCTGAGGATGGGCTGCTCAGCAATCCCTGGCAATCACCGCTCAGCCCAGATGAATGCAATGCTCCACGGAACCTCCAGCATCCCTTCTTTGTGCCAGGCTTTTTGTTTATTCCCCAATTTCTGTCCTTCAGAGCTCTCTGTCCCTCAGTTTGTCCCTCCCACGCTGAAGAACCGAGGCAGCACCCCAAAATTCCAAACACATCCCTGTCGTTTTTACCTTTGCTGCAGCAAATGGAAATCACCTGCTGCTGCTGATCCCCCTGCCTGGAGGCTTAATGATGCCATGAACTCTGCAAGGAGAGTTTCTGGTGCTGGATCCAATTATCCAGAGCTCAGGATGACTCAGGGAGGAGAGGGGGACGATGCCAGGCTGGTGTCACCCCCTGGTCACGCACGGGAGAGGAGCCTTTGAACGGGCTGTGTCACAGATTGCACTGCAAAATCTGCTTCAGGTGGGCAGGCCTGAGGGCTGGGGGCAGAAATTCTCATTCCCTCAGGCCAGCAATGGGGAAATGAGGGGCAGGGATGCATGAGAACCTTCAGAAAGGGGACTCTGGTGTGCCTGATCCTGCCTGCAGAGCTTCCTCCTGCCTCACGGCTCCTGCTCTTTCTCTCTGCTTTTGATTTGCATTGCACACTTTAACCATCGCTGCAGCTCCTTTGGGCTGTGTATTCTTGGAGGATAAAAGCTGGGTGGGAGCTTGGGGTGCAGGAGCTGGGGAACACTCCCTGTTGCTCCCCTGAGCTGGGGCTGCTCTTTGGCCCCAAAGAGGTGACAGTGGACAGAAGAAGGTGACCAGAGGAGCTGGGGATGCTCTCCTGGCCCCAAACAGGTGAGAAAGCAAAGAAGAGGTTCCTCAGAGGAGCTGGGGATGCTCTCTGGCCCCAAAGAGGTGACAATGAAAAGAAGGGATTCCTCAGAGGAGCTGGGGATGCTCTCTGGCCCTAAACAGGTGAGAATGAAGAAAAGGGTGCCCAGAGGAGCTGGGGATGCTCTTTGGCCCCAGATAGGTGACAATGAACAGGAGAGGGTGAGAAGAGGAGCTGGAACTGCTCTCTGGCCCCAAACAGGTGACAATGGACACAACAGGGTGCCAGGGGCAGGATGGAGCCCCTGTGATGGCCAGCAGGGCTCCAGGAGACCTTTCCTGGCCCTTTCCCACAGCCCAGGCTGTGCTCAGGAGCTCCTCATGTCCCTGGGCAGCTGCTGGCCCCCAGAATTGGTTCCTTTCTCCTCAGCAGGTCCCAGGGAAGGCCTGGGCTGGGAGGGGAGGCTGCTGGCCCCCGTGACAAGTGACATGATGGAGAAAATTGCCATGTCAGCCCCGATTAGGGACAGCATTTCCCTCCCTGCCCGGCCTGAGCAGGGTCCCTGGAGCTGGGGATCACCTGGAGCTGCTGCCCTGCCCGGGTGGGGATGTTTGGGAGCACACCCAGGGCAGGCTGGGGGGCGTTGGAGCACATTTTCCTGCTTGACCTGCTCCTCACCCCTCCCTGTGCCAGCAGACAGGGGAACAATGAGCTCCTTTCTGAGCCAGGGCGCTCTGGGGGATTTTTGGCTGCTTCCTAGGGATGAGATCACGGGGAAAACAATTCCTTTTCCCCCTAATTGGAAACTATCAGCAGCTCTCACTCTCCCTAGGTCCATTCAAAACCATTTGCTGGCTCTTGCAAAGCCCCTTCCCTAAGGCCTGGGTTTAGAGACACAAGGCTGGGCTCGGCTCTGCCAGTGTTTTTGGGGGGCTCTGGGGCATCATCTCCCTGTTCATCAGCCCCACAGCACCTCTGCTGCCCCTTGGGTTAACTCCCGGTGCCTCCACGCACTCCTTCCTCCCTTAGACAGGCAGAACTTTGGGAAAAGTCCCAAATACCACCCTAAAATCTGCGTCCCAACCTCACCCAGGGAGCCTTTTCATAACAATGCGTTTCCATCCCACCTGACAGGGACCATAGGCAGCTGCCACCCCGATTACCCAGAGCACAGAAATCTCCTTTGGCAGGTTTGGTTTCCTTATTTCCTCACATTAATTGTTCCCCTGGGAGCCTGGAGAGAGGTTCTGTCCCAAGGAAAAGGAACAGGGGGCAGCTGAGGTGGGAGCAGCCCTGCCTGGGCTGTGGGCTTGGACACCTCTGGGGGTTTCTGGAGAAGGAAATGAATCTGATTCCGTGTTCTTAAAAGAAATATTATATTATATTATATTATATTATATTATATTATATTATATTAGTTATGTTATGTTATATCATGTTATATTATATCATATCATGTTATATCACGTCATATTACATTATATGATATGATGTCATATTATATTACACTATATTATATTACATTATTTGACATAATATTACATTATATTATATCATGTTATATCACGTCGTATTATGTCATATTACATGATATATATGATATCACATTATATCACATAATGTGATATTACATGACATTATATTACACTATATTATATTACATCATATATCATATCATATCATATAATATCATCCTATTATATTACATTACATTACATTACATCACATTACATCACATTACATCATATTTCCCTAAAATGGAAAGGAATAAACCCCATGCCAGAGCAAAGAGATTTAAAAGGATCTTTAGTGCCTGGCAGTTCCACTATCAGCAAAGGAAGCTGCTCCAGGAGCCCAAATGTTGGATTTGTGTGGAGAAAAGAGAACTTTTAAACACAGATTGCCCATGGGAGGAATATTTGCATGGAGATTTTCCTCCTGGCTGATATCACATCTCCCTGCCTGGGAAATGAGGCCAGGGGAGGGTTTTGCATGCTCTGCATGGAGGAGGGAACGGGAGATACCAGAATCACATTGGGCAGGTGAGAAATTGCCTCTCGCTTTCCTGCAGCCACGATCACCCCTCCGAGCCAGGGAGGGGGGGCTGGACACAGAAATTATCTCCAGAAAAAATAAAGCAGCTTTTAAAATAGCAGGCCTGGAGGAACAGGTAACTCATCTGCAGGAGCAGTGCAATGCAAGAGGAAATCCAGATTAATATTTAGCAGGAGCAACAAACCCTTAACACCACATTTTTCCCCAGAACATTCTTCTCTCCATTTTATTGTTCTTTCCCTTGGAATGCTTTGGAAACAGCTCAGGTGATTCTTTGCAGGCTAAAGCAGTGATAAGAGTTTTTTGTGTTTCTATAATTTCGTGTACAGCTGATGGAGCAGATTGTGCTGCTAGTGCAGGTGCAGCTCCAAAATCCTTCCAGGTAATTGGGATTTTCTGAAGGAGCCATTATGGAATTTCTCATTCCCATCCCATCATTTGTGAGGTTGCAGCTCTTCTCTCTGTTCTGAGGTTGGGGTGTTTTTTTAATGGGCTTTTAGCCACTTCAGAATCTTTGTTTTGGATTTCAATATGGTTTTAATTAAAATAAAGATGTTAATGGCACACTTAATGTTCCTGAAAGCAACAGCAACACTCCCCCAGTGACTCACTTAAGGAAAGCACATCAGGCTGTGCCTTTATACTGAAATATCCTGGATGTGCTGTTTGCCCATTTTATCTCCTCACAACCTTGGAATGGACTGGGACTGAACTGAAATTCCAAACAAAGGTCTTGAAATGGCTAAAACCCCACAAAATTTGGCTTTCCCCCCTTCCCTTGGCTGGCAAAGCCCCTTAGCTGGGAGGAAAACAGGGCAATAATTGGGAATTTGGGGTCACCGTGTGACTGCTGAGCGCTCTACAAACATGGAAGGGAAACCCAAGGGACCTGGAATCAATTTTGGGGCTGCCCAGGTTCATCCTCTCACTGCAGTCACTCTGAATTCTCCTCTCCTTGCAAGCCCCCACTCTGCTGGCATCAAGAACAAATTAAAATATTCCCGTGTACCAAGCAGCTCTTAATAACTCCGTCAACCCTTAATTTGCTGCGACTCAATTAGTGCAGCAGCTCATTGACATTGTTAAGGTTAATAACTGCGAGATGCAGGGGACAGGACTCCTCACCAACCACACTGATTGTGGCAATTGTGCAGCAAAGCAGGGGAACAACAGGAAAATGTTATTTAGCAGCACTCAGGCAGCAACTTTGGCAGCAGTGAAATCGCCTGGGAGAGCTGCAGGGCCCATGGATGGTCCTTGGATGGTCCTTGGATGGTCCTTGGATGGTCCTTGGATGGTCCATGGATGGTCCTTGGATGGTCCTTGGATGGTCCTTGGATGGTCCATGGATGGTCCTTGGATGGTCCATGGATGGTCCTTGGATGGTCCATGGATGCTGCATGGATGGTCCTTGGATGGTCCTTGGATGGTCCATGGATGGTCCTTGGATGGTCCTTGGATGGTCCTTGGATGGTCCTTGGATGGTCCATGGATGGTCCTTGGATGGTCCATGGATGGTCCTTGGATGGTCCTTGGATGGTCCTTGGATGGTCCACGGATGGTCCACGGATGGCCCATGGATGGTCCTTGGATGGTTCTGGGAGGTTCTGACTGGGAAATTCAGGCAGTTTGGGCTGGGATGGTCTTTCCTAAATCCTGGGGGATTTCTCCTTGTGCTGGAAGAGCCAGGTTTTGGTAAAAATTGGTAAAAAAATGCCAATTTTTCTCATCCCAGTGGTGTGTCTGGACTACAACAATCTCCCTGAGGGAAAAACCCAGTGGAATATTGCCCCAGCAGTGCTTTGACCCTTTGTTCTGAGCATGGCCTTAAATAATTCTGCTTTTCCTCCTCCAGAGCTGCAGCCAGGCAGGACCACTCCTCCCATCACCACCACTGAGCACAGGAGTGATGGTTTAATGTATGTGCTGGAGTGACTCCTCAAATGAATCTTAATCACATGGGCTAATTAGAGGCTGTGTTTGTTAATCAGATGTGAATAGCAGGCTGATTTCTCCATTTAGATAAACGTCTGCTGCAGAACCTCTTGGCAGATGGGCCAATGTTTGCTCCCCCCAGCCTAAGTGGGCATTTTAGCAGGTTGCAAACATCATTTCATTGCTAATTAGGGACAAATGAAAACAGCAATCCTGGTGTCCAGCACGGGGCCCAGACCCTCTCCTGTGCTGGGAGGTGTTGAGAGCTGGAATTTGCCTTTGGAATTCCTGGGAACTCTTTGGGGTCCTGGGCTGAGCTGTGCCCAGGACTGCTCAGAACTCTCTCCCCCACAAAATAAATCAGGGTGGGATTTACTTGCAGGCTCTACATGAAGGAACCAAGTGGAATTCTTGGGGGTGCCCTGTGCAGGGCCAGGAGCTGGACTTGGATGATCCTCGTGGGTCCCTTCCAACTGGGATTCCACGATTCCGAATAAAACTGAAGCCTGGAGAGCTGATCCTGTGGCTAACCCAACTCCAGTCCAAGTTTCTGATGCCCTCAAGTCCAGAAACCAAGGCAGACAGGTGAATTTAGCCTTGAAATGCCCCTGGGATGTGGGAGCTTTGCCCTCTGCCGGCTCTGCCCTCTCATCCCCATGGATCCTCTCCAGAGTGCTGGGCTGGCTCTGCCTGGGCCATCTCCTCCCTCCTGCCTCCTCCAGCCAGCAGCTGAAGCACAAATGACATTTTCAGCGTGTTTGTCTTCCCTTGCACTCTCCAGAATTACCCTGAAGAGTATTTAAATATCTCTCCCCATAATTACACCGAGTTCCCTGTGCCCGTATTCCCAGCAGCTCCTCTGCCAGTGGAAGTGCTGAGTTCCCCTGCTTTTATCATTCCTACCTATGGATTGCAAATAGATCTTATTAACTGCTCCGAGCTGACACATCTATTGGAATAAAGGGGCTCCTTCCTTCGCAGGCAGCAGAACAATCTTCCTGTTATGCTAATAAATGCAGGAATTTGCATAAATCTAATCAGATGGGGAGGCTCAGATGGAGCCCAGCGCTCCTGGGGGCTTGGGAGAGCTGCTCCTGCAGGGGAATTGAGGGGGAATTGTCCCCACCAGTTGGGACTGGGCAGGGACTGGGAGGGAAGGAGGTGAGAGCTGTCTTTCCATCAACCCAGCTCAGTTTCCAGGGGACTGTGGTGCAGAGCCCATCCTGGCTCTCCCAGCCTGTTGTATTATGCATTTTATGCATTAAATGTTGTGCTGGAGATAAGAGAAGGCAATTTGCTGCGAGCCCTGATTGTGCTGGACCATCCCTTTGGATGAACGGTGAGTGTGAGCACTGTTTGTGCTGCTGGGATGTGCAAACGCAGCACCCCAGAACCCCCTGGGCCTGGAGCATCCCCAGGCTCACAAACCCCCTTTGCTCTGCTGGTGAACAATCCTCCTCCCTTCCCAGATAAAGAAACCATCAAGAATTCCTGTGGATCTGGGGACAAAAGCTGCTGGAAGGATTTGTGACACCCATGGCCTTATGGAGGGTTTTGTGTCTTGGACAGCTCTGCCCCAGGTTGGGCTGAAGCTGGAGGGTTTTGGGGCAGTCCTCTGCCCCCTTGTTTTCCATGTGTTGGAAAATAGGGTGAAAACCCCTCCATTCAGACCTTAAAAAAGGGGAGGATGGTTTAATTCCCATACAGAATCCTTGAGCACCAGCTGCTCCGTGCACAACCCCTGTAAAATGAAATATTCGAGCTGGTTTGGGCAGCACCTCCTCCTTGCACAACCCCTGTAAAATGAAATATTCAAGCTGGTTGGGGCAGCACCAGCTCCTTGCACAACCCCTGTAAAATGAAATATTCGAGCTGGTTTGGGCAGCACCTGCTCCTTGCACAACCCCTGTAAAATGAAATATTCGAGCTGGTTGGGGCAGCACCCGCTCCTTGCACAACCCCTGTAAAATGAAATATTCGAGCTGGTTGGGGCAGCACCCGCTCCTTGCACAACCCCTGTAAAATGAAATATTCGAGCTGGTTTGGGCAGCACCTGCTCCTTGCACAACTCCTGTAAAATGAAATATCCCCACCCAGATGGGCTGGGCAGCAGCCCTGTGTGCAGCACAGAGGTGGGATGCAATCGCTTGGTTTGTTGTGGCTGAATTTTGGATTTTAGAAGCCTTTCATTGCCCATCACTGCTCCCTTGGAGCAGTCACAGCTCAAACAAACAAGAGCAGCACCAATGAGGGTGAGAGAAAAGCAGCCCTGGCCCCCAGAGCCCTGCAGGTGATTTATCCCTGCAGTGATCACTGCAAATTCCATCGTTTGGTGCAGAGGCTCACAGAGCATCCACAATGCAGGAAGGAACTTCAGACACTCCAGCAGGGCAGGACCCTTGGAGGAACCCGGAGGTTTTCCTGAGAACCTTCAATGTGGCCCTAAATTAGGCCATAAAATGGAAGTGCTTTTTAAAGGCAATCATGCACAGTGGGGCCTGCGCTGGCAGAGCTTCCTGGTGATTTAAGGGTTCTCCTTCCTCGTGGCTCCTGCAAAAACTGCAACAAACGGGAGCCTGACTGCTGTGAAAAACACCCCTGCCTGTAAATCTAGGGGAAAAGCTATATAAATATATATATAAATATATATATAAATATACCTATATATAAAATATATATATATAAAAATGTGATAAACATCTATAACCCCGAGCCATAAAACTGGGAGGCTGGGAAGCACCGGCAGGGCAAGAGCAAACCTGGATTTTTGCTTGGCTGCTGCTGGGATGTTTTTCCATGGTGTTCCTTGTAGTATTTACTCTTTTTTTTTTTTTTTTTGGAGGCTCACACTGGATGCTTTGAACAAGAGAAAATCCCACAGCACTGAAGTGGCTCATTTGTCATCAAGCTGCTTTTTCGGGTGGTTTTTTTTTTTTGTTCTTTTGTTTTTTTGTGTTTTTGTTCTTTCTGTTACGTCATTTGGGTCTCCCTTGCTGGTTTCCAACATTTCCTCACGGTTTTCTTCTCTAACTTTTCTCGGAGGAGGGAGGGATGGCGCTGTGGGATGGGACCTAGGGGCTGGGGCTGTTCTGCTCCTTTTGCTGCTGACCCCACCTGTGCCTCCTTCCACTGCTTGACTTCAGATCTGTCCTTTTGTGTGGTGCTTTATTCAAATCTGTTTGAATGACAATATTGTGTTTTGTTTGATTAACCAGGGGAATGAGGAGCTGGGTCCTGCTCTGTCCCAGCAGAAAAACCAGAGGACCTGGGTCTTGCTGTGTTCCAGCAGGAGAACCAGGGAATGAGGATCTGGCTGCACTGGGTGCTGCAGGGTGGGCAGGAGCTCAGTGATTTGCATACAAAGAGCTGAGATAACGAAAAAGTCCAATTTAAACCATAAATCAGGAAAATCCTGGCAGGGCTGCACTGTCCCCTCCAACAGGAGGTGGCTCTGCAGTGAGGGGGCTTTGATGGAGGAATCCAGGTGGATTCTCACACCCAGGACAAACCCACACTGGGCTTTTCCTTTTCCTTTTCCTTTTCCTTTTCCTTTTCCTTTTCCTTTTCCTTTTCCTTTTCCTTTTCCTTTTCCTTTTCCTTTTCCTTTTCCTTTTCCTTTTCCTTTTCCTTTTCCTTTTCCTTTTCCCTGTTCCCTTTCCCTGTTCCCTTTCCCTTTCCCTTTCCCTTTCCCTTTCCCTTTCCCTTTCCCTTTCCCTTTCCCTTTCCTTTTCCCTTTCCCTTCTCCCCTTGGCTTTTGCAGCACCTTGGACCAGAAGCATCTCCTGTTCCCACATCAGGAACGAGTCCAAGGATGGTGTCAGTGCTTGGTGTTTGCTGCCAGCTCTGCAATGTCTTGATTGCAAAACCTGCTCTTTTCCCAGGTTCCTAAATCTTCCTTTCTGGAGGTTTTAATTGGTGGTGAGCAAAGTAATGATCTGTCAGCCAGGCAGTCCTTGCTCTATTCATCTTGCCAAAAATGGGAAAAACCACGGAAATAAAGGAGAAAAGGATGATCTTGGAGGCGTTGAGCAGGTTAATGATGCTGTGAGGCTGCAGAGGTGGCCTGGCTGTCACCAGGGGCTGTGACACCCGGGCTGGGCATCCAGGCCCAGGGGGTGCCCCAGAGAGCTCCCCTCAGGAAAAGCAATGTTCAACGCAGGGAGGAGCCTTCTCCTGCAGCACCTCCTGGAAACTCCCTTATCTCTATAGTTTATCATCATATCGTTGATAATGGCAGGGCCTCAGCCCTGGCAGTGGCAGCTGGCACTGCAGCTGATGGCAGGGCAGGGCAGGGCAGTGCCCACCCAGGCTGGGGCTGCCAGGGCTGGGCTGGGCCCTCCTGCTCTGCCGGGAGCCAGAGCTGCACACCCAGCCTGGAGCTGCTCCTGCTGCCCCCCGGGCACAGCTGGGCTGCACTCGTCATTGGGTTATTGATTCCTGTCCCCGAGCCAAGAAGGCCAATCCAGACTGCATTTATTTATTTATTTATTTATTTATTTATTTATTTATTTATTTATTCCTTTCCCCGAGCCAAGAAGGCCAATCCAGACTGCATTTATTTATTTATTTATTTATTTATTTATTTATTCCTTTCCCCGAGCCAAGAAGGCAAATCCAGACTGCATTTATTTATTTATTTATTTATTTATTTATCTATTTATTCCTTTCCCAGAGCCAAGAAAGCCAATCCAGACTGCATCTATCTATTTTATTTATTTATTCATTCATTCATTTCCCAGAGCCAGTAAAGCCAATCCAGACTGCATTTATTTATTTATTTTATTCATTCATTCATTCATTCATTCATTCATTCATTTCCCAGAGCCAAGAAAGCCAATCCAGACTGCATTTATTTATTTATTTATCTATTTATTTATTTTTCATTTTCTAGAGCCAATAAAGCCAATCCAGACTGCATTTATTTATTTATTTATCTATTTATCTTTTTTTCCCCCATTTTCTAGAACCAATAATGCCAATCCAGACTGCATGTATTTATTTATTTATTCCCCAAAGCCAGTAAAGCCAATCCAGACTGCATTTATTTATTTATTTTACTTATTTATTGATGTATTCATTCATTCGTTTCCCAGAGCCAAGAAAGCCATTCCAGACAGTATTTATTTATTTATTTATTCATTTTCTAGAGCAAATAAAGCCAATCCAGACTGCATTTATTCATTTATTTATTTGTTCTTTTTCTAGAGCCAAGAAAGCCAATCCAGACTGCATTTGTTTATTTATTTATTTATTTATTTATTTATTTCTTCATTTCCCAGAGCCAAGAAAGCTGATCCAGACTGCATTTATTAATACATTTATATATATATTTATTTATGCATTTCCCGAAGACAGTAAAGCCAATCCAGACTGCATCTATTTATTTATCTATTTGTTTTAGGCTCCTAAACTAGGCTGGGATGGTGAGGTGGCATGTCCCCACTCTGGCGGGTGCTCTGTGTGGGCAGGGCCGGTGTCACAGCCGCACCAGGACATCTCTGCTGCTGTCACCAGAGCGCCCCTGCCCTGCCCCAGCTGAGCTCCCAGAGGAGCACCCACGGTGGGAGGATGAAAGTTTGACAAGAGTCTCACGGATACGAGTGCTTGGCAGGAAGATTTTTAAATGTGGAATCTGATGGAGGAGTAGAGGTGGAAGCTCAGTTCCCAATGGGACAGAGCCATCCCAGGCCGGGGAGGTGCTGAGGAGGATTTCCCTGCCGCGGGCACCGGGATGGGATGGATTCGTTCCTGATTTTCTGGCTGCAGCAGGATCTCCTGTATTTGTCTTGCTGGGGATTGCAGGGTTTCGGTGTGAGAGGCTGAACGCTGAGCACCAATAATTCAGTGGCTCCTGGGGTGGCCGCAGAGATGTCCTGGAGCTGATGTGAAGCAGAATCCAAGGGCAGGATCTGGAATGGGGAATTCAAATGCTGATAAGAGCATTTCTTGCTTTAACCCAATTTCTGTTCGATATCCCTCTGCTGTTATCAGCTGGGTTTGTCAGGGTAGCCCCAGCTCCTGCAGCTGCCACAGCAAAATCCCAAACTCCTGCCCGTGCCTGCTGGGGCCTGGGGATGGTTTTTGGTTTTTTTTGGTTTTTTCCCCACAAACAAATGTATCAGAGCCCTGCAGGGCACAGGGCAATGCCCCTCCTGCTTTTCTGCTGATAACACGGCAGCTTTCTCACAGGCAGCAATTTGGGAATTGCACAGATCATTTCATTTTCTTGCTGTTTTGTCCAGGCCCCGCTCTTCTCATCTCTCTCACAAATGCCCCTCTGTAGAGAAAACATAATAGAAAAGAGCCTGGGAGAAAAGCAGAATATTCAGTGATTCAGGGATCCTCGGGGAATAGTTCAGCTTTTACTGCACAGTCACCACCAGGAAAGATTGTAAATCACTTCTCTGCCTTCCTCTCATTGCCTTGCTATTTAAAAATGTAATTAGATCTGCATGTTCCTTGGTTTTAATTTTCATTATGTGTCTGGAGCTGTGTTGTTAAGGTTGTTTGATGTTGGCTCCTAAGTGAAAATAACTCTGCTGCATCCTGAATATCCCTGCACTTGATTCCACTTTGGATCAGGGAAATGTATTATTTTAGAGATAACAACTACCAAAATAAAGCATTTGAAGATATTTAATTCACATTTTCCAAAGGGTTTCTGGCTAGACCAGAGGCTGGTGTTATCTGCAGAGTTTGATAACAGACAGGAGAAATTCCCTGTGCTCTCCTTGGGGTTTTGTTTGGGTGTGTGGATGGGGATCTCAGGGGTTGTGGACAGGGGATTGATGCTGAAACTTAAAATGGGACAGACAGGATGGAATAAAGGAGCTGTAAATGCACTGCACACTCTGGGGTGTTTGTGCTGCTGGCGCTGGTGCAGGTTTGTTTTGCTTTGGTTTGCCTTGTTTTATTTTAGTTTGGTTTGCTTTGTTTCTGTTTGTTTTGCTTTGTTTCGCTCTGTTTGTTGGTTTATTTTTTCTGTAAACACAAACAGTGAGAGGGCAGCAGATAATTCAGGGATGGATCTGAGCTGTGAACTCTCTGCTCCTCTGTTTTCAGTGGGAATGCTGCTCGGGCACTGGGGGCTCTCAGCACAAAGCAAACCCACTCCCACCTCCGCTGCAGGACCCAGGATCCTGGGGGGGCTTTCTGCACAATTCCACTTTTTGGGACCATTTTAGGCACCAACAACTTCTCCAGGGCCTTTGGAGAGGCCACAGCCAAGCTCCTTTCTCATGTCCAGGACCCAGCCTCGTTTCTTTCCCTGATTATTTGGGTGCAAACCCTTAGAGCTCTCCTGACCACACACATTTTAATGTTTTCCTCTGCTGCTGGCTCAAATCTCTTCCTTACTCTTTGATGCTCTTTTTGGGTGAAGTTTTCCCTGAATCCTTTCAGGTTTCTCAGCATGGGGATTCCTCTGAGTTGTCTTGGGGCTGTCACAGGTGCCTCTCTTGCCCCCTTTACAGAGAATCATATAAAAACCTTTTCCTCCTCAAATAAGGACCTTTTCCTCCTCATACAAAGCCCTTTTCCTCCTCAAATAAGGACCTTTTCCTCCTCATACAAAGCCCTTTTCCTCCTCAAATAAGGACCTTTTCGTCCTCATATAAAAACCTTTCCTCCTCAAAACCCACGGCCTAGGAAGCAGAATTGAGAGTCGCATGAGGCGTTATAGGGAATAAAAAAAATTGGTGAAATTTGATATGATGCTTCTAGTTCAGGCGTTTGTGCTTTGCACAGATAAAAGAATCAACTCCCACCTCCCAACAATTCCTGCTGGAGCCCTGGCAGGGCAGGGAGGAGCCCGAGGTCCCTGTGCTGCTGCCCTGGGTTGGTGCCCACTCCTATAAGCTCCCAGAGCTGTCTCCTGTCTCCCAGCATTAAATTCCTCATTATCTGCCTGCTTAGAGACCAGGACTTTCAGGGCCAGGGCTGCGTGACTCAGATTTTGTCCAACAGCTGATGAGAGAAGTCTTTGCTCTGCTTGGGGTTCTCTGGGGAATGAATTTCTCTGGACTTGGAGAGGAGTGCTGGTGGAAAGGTTGATCTAAGATTGAATTAACTGGGATAACTCTTGATCAGCAGCAGCTCTGGGACATCAATCTCTGAATATTCAGGTGCAAAGTGTATTTTCCCTAAAATTGTCACCTCCTCTTTAGGGCAAGAAGGAAATGGGAGAGAGAAATTCCTTTTGGTGCAGGTGTCATTCTCAGAGAATGGAAATTATGACTGCAGCACTTGCAGGATGAAACTTACCTAAGTGACAATTAACAAGAGATATCTGATGGTTTTCTGTGCAGTGTGACAGGCAGGAAGTTTCCAGCTGCAGCCAGCCAAGGGACTTTGCTCTTCCCCCTGGAGCCATATCACAGCGGCTCGGTAATTTGCTGTGTCCTCTGTAATGATTCCTCCCTTGGTTTGTTCCTCCTCCCCTCTCACTCCCCCAGCACCGAGGGCAAGTTCTGTCCTTTTATTTTGTGATGGGAACAGTTAGAAACGGAGCTCAGCAAGAAAAACTCCAAGTTTTTCCCAAGCAAGGCCGAACCATGCAGAGCAAACCATTTCTGTCTCCCGAGGAACAATCCTTCAGGAGCCGGGTACTGCAGCTCCATCAATCCTGGTGCCAGCAGAGCAGTGGCTTGTGAAGGATCAACTCCAGAGCAGGCACAGCACTGGGGGACATGGAAATGCCTCTGCCCTGCCCATCCATCTCTCTCACCAGCCAAACTGAGAGACATTGCTGAGAACATTGCTGAGAACAACCAAACAGAGCAT
Organism: Ammospiza caudacuta; assembly: GCF_027887145.1. Classification (NCBI taxonomy): domain Eukaryota; kingdom Metazoa; phylum Chordata; class Aves; order Passeriformes; family Passerellidae; genus Ammospiza; species Ammospiza caudacuta. The sequence continues at coordinate 7,857,434 of NC_080615.1, forward strand.
TGCTGCTCCCTGCCCGTGCTCCTGGAGAGGGTCTGCTGATGGAGAGAGGGATCCCAGCCCTGGCATGGGCTTTTCCAGCTCTGCTTTCCTCCTGGAGCACACACAGGAGACTCTGCAGCTCCTGCTCTGCTTTATGGAGAGTCTGGGACTCATTGGTGCCCCTGAGAGACCCAAACCCAGCCTGGACCCAAACCCACCCCTGAGGTGTGAATTCCTTCTCCTGGTTCACACCCTGTGCTTTCTCTCCCTGCTGGGCCCTTCCACCTGCAGCAGTTCCAGAGCTTTCCCTGGAGCAGGGATGGGATCAGGTGTGAGCCCAGCAAGGATCTGCTGATGGAGAGAGGGATCCCAGCCCTGGCACGGGCATTCCCAGCTCTGCTTTCCAGAGGAGACTCTGCAGCTCCTGCTCTGCATTATGGAGAGTCTGGGACTCATTGGTGCCCCTGAGAGACCCAAACCCAGCCTGGAAGTGCTTCCCATCCCTCCTGAGGTGTGAATTCCTTCTCCTGGTTCACACCCTGTGCTTTCCCTCCCTGCTGGGCCCTTGCACCTGCACCTGCAGCAGTTCCAGAGCTTTCCCTGGAGCAGGGATGGGATCAGTGCTGCCATGGGGTGGTTGTGCCAGGCTGGGGCTGCAGAACTGCCCCAAACCAGGGCCAGACACGAGCTGGGACGTGAGGATGCTGCAGACAACATCCAGCAAAGCACAGATCTGTCACCATCACATTTTCTGAAAAATCCTCTTTGCCCAGGATTCTTTATTGGAAAGCTGAGAAGCCTCAGAGAAAAAGGAAAACAATAGTTATCTGATTTGCTTCTCCTGTGTTTGGCTGCTCTGGAATGTGGTTGGAGATTGTTTATCCAACAATGTGAATGTTTGATTGGTTTCATGTGAATTGTTTTGACTTAATGACCACTCAGGGTCAGGCTGTGTCAGGACTCTGGAAGGAGTCAGGAGTTTTCATTATTATCTTTTACCCTTCTGTCTGTATCCTTTCTGTATTCTTTAGTACAGTTTTAGTATAGCATAATATAATATAATATAATATAATATAATATAATATAATATAACGTAATATAACGTAATATAACGTAATATAACGTAATATAACGTAATATAACGTAATATAACGTAATATAACGTAATATAACGTAATATAACGTAATATAACGTAATATAACGTAATATAACGTAATGTAACATAATGTAATATAATGTAATATAATGTAATATAATGTAATATAATATAACATAATACAATATATTCAGCCTTCTAAAAACATGGAGTCAGATTCATTCCTTGCTGCCACCCCAGAAAACACCACAGAAATTCTGATTTTTTAATGCTTCCCCCAGTTCTCCGTACCACAAGTGCAGGGAAGGATGAGATACAAGACATCCATGCCCAAACCCAATTTTTTTTACACATTTCCACCGTGCCTTTGTTTTAGCTCCCCAAACCCTGCCTGCCCGCTCCAGTTTATCGGCCCCATCTCAGCTGCAGTGGATGCTGGCCAAGGCTTTATCATTTAATTTTGCTGCCATCCCTCATTCCTAATTCATAACCCAGCTCTGTGACAAATTGAATTTGTGTAACACAGTAAACAAAGGGGCCTCCACTCCAGTTCCTGTGCTGGACAAACCCTGCTGCGAGCAGGCAGGGCTGGGGAAAGGGCTCAGCCCCACTGAGAGCCCAGCCTGGTCATTGTGCAGCCCAGCCAAGAGGAGCTGGCACCTGGCGTGATCACTTTAAATGATATTAATTACTCTCTGCAAGGAAATGGGGGGAACCTCTCTGTGTGCAGTGACAACCAACAGGTGAATTCTGCTTTATTCTTGATAAAGGGGGGGTTTGCACAGCCTGGGCCCAGAGGGGCTGATGGAGATGAAACAGAATTTCAGAGCTGCCCTGAGCTCACCTGTGTCCAGCTGTGCTCCCTCCACTGCAGTTTAAAACCATTTATCTTCCCTCACCAACAGGTTTCCCACTCCTCCATGCTCAGCCTTTCCCTATCCCCGTTTATTGTTATTTTCCCCTTTTTTCCCACCTCTCCATGCTCAGCCTTTCCCATTCCTGTTTGTTGTTATTTTCCCCCTTTTCCCACTCCTCCATGCTCAGCCTTTCCCTATCCCTCTGTTTGTTGTTATTCCTTCCCTTTTCCCACCCCTCCATGCTCAGACCTCTGTTTATTGTTATTTTCTCCCTTTTTCCCACCCCTCCATGCTCAGCCTTTCCCTAATCCCTCAGTTTATAGTTATTTTCTCCCTTTTCCCACCTCTCCTTTCCCTAATCCCTCAGTTTATTGTTATTATCCCCTTTTTCCCACCTCTCCATGCTCAGCCTTTCCCTATCCCTGTTTAATGTTATTTTCTCTCTTTTTCTACCCCTCCTTTCCCCCATCCCTCAGTTTATTGTGATTTTCTCCCTTTTCCCACCTCTCCTTTCCCCATCCCTCAGTTTATTGTGATTTTCTCCCTTTTCCCACCTCTCCTTTCCCCATCCCTCATTTGTTGTTATTTTCTCCTGTGGGAGCAGCCTGCAGGGATGGCAGCAGCTCCACTGCCCTCCTGATTTACACCTGGCAGCAGGGCTGCTGATCAATCTGCCACCTCAAAATGCATTTCCCCCCCCCATTTTTCCTCCCATTTCTGTCAAAAACCTGAGCGTCTCCCATCCTATAAGTGTTGATTATAGAAGAAAAAAGAGAGAGAGAGAAATTCCTTTCACTCCTTTGCATCCAAACACAGCATTCAGGGAGACAAAGTCTAATTTTAGAGTGCATCAGAGACAGCAGCATCTGAGAAACTCAGCTCTGCCCCTGGGGAGGCTGCGTGTGTACCTGCAAGCAGCTGATAATAAATAACTCTGCAAGGTAGAAACAAAAATAAGCAGAGATCCGTCTCCTTTCGAGCCCAGCTTGCTCCCAGCCCCGTTTCCAGGGGCAGGCAGGGCTCAGTTGGTGCTCTTGAAGGGATGTTTAAAGAGGGAAAAGCCTGTGCTGGCTGCAATAAAAAGGGCAGGGTTTGGGGTTTGGATGGCACGTTCCTGTGGCAGATCAGCATCACAAATCCTGCTCCCCTCTGAAATTCATCTCTTCTGCATTTCCTTCTCCCTTTGAGGCTTTCAGTTCAAAGCCTCGTGGGGAAAAAAATAATCCTGACAATGGAGAAGAGATATTGAGCCTTCCCAAATACCTGAAAAACAAGGTTTTCCTTCTGGGATTGGCACGTTATTATAAATATACACATTTGTGCCTGGGCTGCTGAGACAAGAGGAGAGGTTTGATGCAGTGGGGCAGCAGGGTCAGGGTGCAGGGGGGAATAACTCCTTGGAGAGAAATCCAGGTGGGCTGAAAATCCAGGGAATGAAAATCCAGGGAATGAAAATCCAAAGGAATTCCAGGTGGGCTGAAAATCCAGGGAATGAAAATCCAGGGTCATTCCAGGTGGGCTGAGAATCCAGGGGTCTTCCAGGAGGGATGAAAATCCAGGAGCATCCCAGGCAGAACAAGGGGCTCTTTTTGTGGTGGAAGGCACAAACCTGGTGCTCAGGGGTGGGAAAACGGCTGGGAAAGGACTGGAGTCAGGGTTTGTCCAGGGAATGAGAAAATCTGGGGCAAAGCTGGGGTCAGCGTTTGTCCAGGGAACAGGAGCAGCCTGGGCTGTGGCACTGACCCATGGGCACACTCCTGGCAGTGGCACTGACCCATGCCCACACTCCTGGCAGTGGCACTGACCCATGCCCACACTCCTGGCTGTGGCACTGACCCATGCCCACACTCCTGGCAGTGGCACTGACCCATGCCCACACTCCTGGCAGTGGCACTGACCCATGCCCACACTCCTGGCTGTGGCACTGACCCATGCCCACACTCCTGGCTGTGGCACTGACCCATGCCCACACTCCTGGCAGTGGCACTGACCCATGCCCACACTCCTGGCTGTGGCACTGACCCATGCCCACACTCCTGGCAGTGGCACTGATCTATGCCCACACTCCTGGCTGTGGCACTGACCCATGCCCACACTCCTGGCAGTAGGAAGCTCCACAGCCCCCCTGGTGCCTGCCAGCCCTCCCCTGGTGTCACCAGGGGCCGTGCACAGCTCGGTGGCACGGGGGACAGTGACAGGCTGTCAGCCAGGCCCCGGTGTCACAGCCAATTCCCCCTGCAGGAGCAGGATGCACGAGGCATGCTGGCTAATTGAGAGCAGAAATGGATGATTGTCTGTACCGTCATCCCTCTGGATGACACTTGAAGAAGATGACATTTGAGTGAGGTTTGCCGTTGAAATAAGCAGGAGTGATTCCCATTTTTGGCCATTGGAATAAATGTGTCTCTTTAAAGGGCTCTGGCAGGGAATGGAGTTCTGCTGCTCTGCTCCCCTCTGGCTGCTCCAGAGACCCCTGGGGCTCCCAAACCCCTCCCTGGATTGAGCTCTGTGAGCTCTGTCACTGCTGGAGCCCCTGGTGCTGCTGAACTGCTGCTCCCAATGAGCTGCCAGCTTTATTTTGCAGCTTTATTTTGCAGGTTTATTTTGCAGGTTTATTTTCCATCAGGGGCCCCTGAGGACCAGGATGCTGTGAGTTAATAAACACCTCTGCTGCCCCAGCCCCACATCCACCAGGCAGAGCACAGCCCTGGCCACTCCCCTGGCCAGGAATTCCTCTCTTAGCATTAAATGTCCTCCCACCATCCCAGACCCCATCCAGCCTGCCTCGGACACTTCCAGGGATGGAGAATTTCCCTGCTGGGCTTTCCAGGCTGCCCTGAGCCAGCCCTGCTTTTTCTGCCTTTGTGAAACACGGCTCAGACAGCAGGACAGGGCCAGGCTGCTGGAAATGCCTTGGGAAAGGTTATTGCAGATCTGTTCTCAGTGCTCTCCTCTCCTGGAGAACCTGTTCCAGGGGAATGCTGGAACATCTCAGCCTGCTCTTTTAAAGGGCTTTAAATATTTTGGGGAATTACAGAAAAAAATGCCCCTGGCAAGTCCAAGGAAGTCCTGCCGAGCATCCAGAGCCAGAAGAAAATGTATTTTCTCATTTTCCATCTCCCCAAAGGAGCGGGGCCAGGGGCTGGTGGGAGTTGCTGGTGATTGCAGCATCCCAAGGGTGTGATTACAATTTGTCTCCATTGTGAACACTCCAGTTTAGGAATAATCACTTTGTGTAACTCCAGCTCTGTCCCTTTGGCTCTGCATTTAAAAACACCCCAGAATATCTTTGGAGCCTCAGATCCACCAGTCCCTTGCAGAGGAAGGGCACAGAGTGGGGTCAAACACACCCAAAATCTTCGCTGAAATCTGGATTTTCCATCAGCCCACCAGCAGCAGCACTGGGGTAGTTAAGCTGAAGCCATTAATTGAATTAACAGCCCTGTGTAATGCTCTGTCTGCTTTCAGGAACACGAGCTTTCATCCTGGTGGTTTGTGCAGCATTGATTTGCTCTCAGGAGCAGCAGGGACTTTGCCACGTGGCTCTGTGAGAGCTGCCCCAGACATTTCCGACGGAGGAAATCAGAGAAACTTCTGCAGCCTCAACAAAAGACATGAGTTATTCCTGCTGCAGACCTCGGTCTGCCTTCCCCTTCCACTGGGGCAATAAACACATCATTTACTGATTAATTCTGTGCCTCTGGCCGCTGCCTGAGTGTTCTGTGGCTTCCCTCTCCCCCTTCCCAGTTTGCTCTCAGTGAGAGCTGCTCCAGCCTCCCAGCCCATAAGCGCCACTGGAACTCAGCTTAAACCTCCAGGTTGTTGGGAAAAATAAAAAAACAAATAGATAAATGCCTTCCCTTCAGTTTTAGAGCGGCCAGTGCTGGCTGTTCCAGCAGGAGATGGAGCCAAATTGGGTTTTCTCAGCTTTGTGCTGTGCCTGCACCTCCTTCCCGTGCTCCTGGTGAAATTCTGTGTAAAACCCAGCCCCAGCTGCTCTTGGAACCTGCAGTCCTGCCCAGAGCCTCATTCCCTGCCTCTGCTGCTCACTGCACATCTGGGAAGGCAGATTTTGTTGTCAGAGGGAATCAAGGAGTGCAGAAAGAAAACATTAAAAATAAATCTCCAGCTCGTGGCAAGGGGCTCTCGCTGCCCATGCCCTGGGTGAGAGATAAATTGAGTTGTTCTCTCTCTTTTTGCCTCGCTCTCTCTTGCCCGTGCTTTGCTGGGTTTCTCTTACTCTCACTTTTCCCCTTTCATATCCAATTTACTTGTTCAAAGGGGCTTGTCCAAGGTGAGTTATGGAATCTCCATTGCCCCAGGGCTCCCAGGTGTTTGCAGCCTGGGAGCTCTGCAATATTTTCTGCTCCACTTGCCCAGGGCTGCAAACCCCTGGTCCAGCCTGTTGGGCCTTATCTGTGTGGAGCAATCTCCCCAAGCATTCATTTAATTCAATATTTATTTCATTGCCCCCATTTTTCTGCTCTTTTGAACCTTGGATATCAAGAGGGCCGACAGGAAACGTGTGCATTCTGCCTGAAGCTGTATTTATTACAGGTTTTGGGGTTGTTTGGGTTTTTTTTCACAGCTTTAAGTGCCCACCAGGGGCAGGTTCAGCAGAGAATTGAAAGAAATTTAAGATTTTCTTTGCTAAAGACCAAAGCTGCCATCAGAGCAGGCCCACCGTGGCAAGTGGAGAGTTTTAATCCCTAGGATTGATGAATCCAAACTGGAATTAAGGTAAGGAGAGCAGCACGGAAAGAGGTGCACAGCTGCAAGGAGCTGCTTTGTGCCATCCTCATCCAACTGGGAGCTTTGAGTTTCTGTTTGAGCTGAGCAAAGCAAACACTCTTAACCCAGGGAGCGAAATGCCAGGAGGCTCCTAAACCCAGCAGTGTTTGCAGGGGTAATTTTACCTGGCCCTTTACAGTGGGGCATTTCCTGCCCGTGCTCCAGGCAGCAGAAAACTCCATCCCCAGGTCGAAAAACATGGAAGGAAAAATTGGATTTTGGTAAAGCCGGGCATGAAACCAAAGAGTGAGTGTGGACAGAACTGAAACAAACTGAGAGATCCACGGCGAGCTTCTCCTTCCCACCCCACCCTGTAGCTGCAGTGTGCTCGTGCTCGTTCCCCCAGAATTTACCGATTCTGGAATGTTCAGAGATCCTGCAGCCACAGGCTTTACCTGGGAGCTCCCACATCTCCTAAACATTAACAGGGGCTGATATTAAATATTCCTCTATTAAATATTCCCCTTCTCTGTTATTAAATATTCTCCTATTAAATATTCCCCTTCTCTGCTATTAAATATCTCTCTTCTCTGATATCAAATATTCCCCTCTGATCTACCGATATCAGAACTCACAGTGGGCTTGGGCAGAACTTTGGGCTCCAGATCCCAAACCATTCCAGCCTGGCTGCACAGAGGAATTTTCCTCCTGTCTCTCCTTTCTATATTTAACTCCCCAAGGCTCATTAAGCACGAGCCTGCACCTTGTTACCACATCAATCCCACCGAGTTATTTTTCTGCTGCAGTTATGCTTCAATTTGGAGTATTAATTTCCTTTAACTCTTGCCCTATTAATCACTTTAACAATCAAATTAAGACAATTATTTTAATGAGTTAATGGATTAGAGGGAGCAGACGATGCACATTCATAACCACTTGTGCCAGGGCACTTTTACCAACGTCAATAAAATATGAGATCATAAAGGAGCTCCTATAGGGCTGAGCTTTCTGTCTGACTGATTTAAACCCGTCTGTCTCGGCTCTCAGGGAGCTTTTATGTGCTCTGGGCCTGTTAAAATCAAGAGGCAGGCAGGGAGAGGCAGAGCTGTTATTTTTCCCTGGGATGTTAATGCTGCCTGGCAAGGTGCTCTCTTTTACAGCCCCTCCAACGTGGCTGCTCTGGATCTGTCACGGCAATGGAGCTTTTGTCACCACCTTTTGTCACTTGTTTTCTCGGGAGATGCTGCTCTGTGAAGTTCCATCACCCCTCCAGTGGCTCACAGCTCTCTGCTCCCCACGTGGGAGTTTTGGCCTGGGGAATTCAGGGGATTCTCCAAGTCCTGACACCTTTTCTGTTTCCCTGATTTAAAACATGATTTCTGGTGGGATCAAGCTGGCGTTTCCAGGAGATGGAAAGAGGAAGAGTGGAGGGACCAAACCCAACCTGTGCAAGAGTTTCTGGATGTGTTTTCATCCCAAGGGGTGTTTGGAAAGGCTGAGAATTTGTCATTTTTGAGGCTGAAGAGGTAAAATTTTAAGCTAAAAATGTCCTGGCCACGATCAATGGACACCAGAACATTTAGAGGGTTTAGAGGGGGAACAGAGAATGACCGGGACAGGGGGAAATAATGGTGATGGTACCTGGGGAAATAACATCTGGTGGCACCTGGGGAAATAATGGTGATGGCACCTTGGGGAATAACACTTGATGGCACCTGGGGAAATAATGGTGATGGCACCTGGGGAAATAACACCTGATGGCACCTGAGGAAATAATGGTGATGGCACCTTGGGGAATAACACCTGATGGCACCTTGGGGAATAACACCTGGTGGCACCTGGGGAAATAACACCTGGTGGCACCAGAGGGCAGCCTGCAAGGAACATGGAGAGGGATTTTCCCAGTTCAGGACGAGGGGAATGGTTTCACACTGACAGACAGGAGGTTTGGGTGAATTTTGGGAAAGAATTCCTCCCTGCCCAGAGGAGCTGTGGCTGCCCCAGCCCTGGAAGTGCCCAAGGTTGGATGAAGCTGAAGCACAAAGTGGGGACTCAATGCTTTTATCTCCTTTGGAGCAATTTGTGAGCCTAAATCCTGTCGCTGCCAACAGCAGGTGCCTGATAAGAGGGCAATCCCTGCTCTGGGAGAGCAGCTGTGGCCCCTGAGGAAGGATTCCCTGGCAGGGGCAGCAGAGCCCTTCCCTGTGCATTTCCAGCCCCTGGCACTCAGGATAGACAGGAGCTGCTCCAAATGCCTCTCTGATGGCCCAGCTCCATCAGCAGGGCTCTGCTCTCTGCAGGCTGGGATGGATCTCCCAGCCCCACGGCACAGGAACCCATCCATATTCCCTGAGCAGCTCCTGCTGAGATAATCCTTCAGCTCCCTGCCCATCCATCCCAATAAACCCCAGGGAAAATAATAAACTTACAGATCTGTTGGGATTTCACAAGGGATGTGCTCACAGGGAGATAAATGACAACTTTCCAGTCTGGAGCATCGATCCCCAGGGGGAAGGGATGAGCTCTGGGTGGGACAGGGAATTGCATCAGGGAGATGGAGATGAAAAATCCAAATGACCAGGGCTGAGCTGGGATTTGGTATTTTTGGTGTGCCCAGGACGAATTGAGAATCTGACTCTGTTCTTAGAAGGTTAATTTATTATTTTATGGTTTTATATTATATAATATTACATTACATTATACTATATTACATTACTTTATATTACATTATGTTATGCTGCATTATAATTATTTTTTGGTGTTTGAGGTTCACCAAAATTATATTATATTATATTATATTATATTATATTATATTATATTATATTATATTATATTATATTATATTATATTATATTATATTATATTATATTATATTATATTATATTATATCATATCATATCATATCATATCATATCATATCATATTATATTATATTATATTATATTATATTATATTATATTAATTATGCTGTACTAAAACCATACTAAAGAATAGAGAAAGGATACAGACAGAAAGCTTAACAGGATACTAAAGAAAACCTCGTGACTTCTTGCAGAGTCCTGACACACCCTGGCTGTGATTGGTAATTAAGTAAGAACAATTCACATGTTGGATAAGTAATCGAGCTGCCAGGAGAACTGGACACCCCCAGTTTGTGGGTGGGGATCAATGGTGGCACCCCCAGTTAGTGTCAGGATCAATGGTGGCACCCCCAGTTTGTGCTGGCACCCCCAGTTTGTGTCAGGATCAATGGTGGCACCCCCAGTTTGTGCTGGCACCCCCAGTTTGTGTCAGGATCAATGGTGGCACCCCCAGTTTGTGCTGGCACCCCCAGTTTGTGTCAGGATCAATGGTGGCACCCCCAGTTTGTGCTGGCACCCCCAGTTTGTGTCAGGATCAATGGTGGCACCCCCAGTTTGTGCTGGCACCCCCAGTTAGTGTCAGGATCAATGGTGGCACCCCCAGTTTGTGCTGGCACCCCCAGTTTGTGTCAGGATCAATGGTGGCACCCCCAGTTTGTGTGGGTGCCAACCCTGTAGCTCCCTGCACAGCCCCAGCCCCTCTCCCTCTCCATTCCCAGTTTAACCATTCCAGGCTCAGCCCAAACCCAAATTAGAGCAGCCCCAGAGCCAAAGCTGCAGGCAGGAATGGTCCCAGTGCTGCTGCAGAGCAGGGGTTGCTTCTCCTGCCGCTCCTCTCACTGTTCCATTTCTCTGGAAATTGGGATTGCTCAGCCAAGAGCACAGCGTTGTCAGCTCTCCTCAGCCCCACAAAAAGGGACAGGATTCAGAGTTTTGCCTCTCGCACAAAACCATAAATAAATCACCATCAGATTCCAGAGAGTTCAGACCGAACCCTTTGCCAATGCAGAGCTCAGGGGTTTTAAAGTAACTGCTGAGTCCAGTAATAAATTTTAGAGGGAGAAGTCGCTGACCTTTGGAACAAAACCCAACTCCTACATCTGTTGAATTCCTTTCCAAGGTTTTCTGTGCCTCAAAAGTCTGCAGAATGGAAAAGTTTAACTCAGAGAAGGGTTTGGTTCAGCAGGGCAAGGGATGGAGCTGATGAGCAGCTGCCCCTCCTGCAGACAGAGATTGGGGTGCAGGAGGAAGCTCTGGAAGTAAACAAGGAGAAAGAAGGAGAAAGAAGGAGGAATAAGGAGGAATAAGGAGAAACAAGGAGAAACAAGGAGGAATAAGGAGGCATAAGGAGAAACAAGGAGGAATAAGGAGGAATAAGGAGAAATAAGGAGAAACAAGGAGGAATAAGGAGGCATAAGGAGAAACAAGGAGGAATAAGGAGAAATAAGGAGAAACAAGGAGGAATAAGGAGAAATAAGGAGAAATAAGGAGGAATAAGGAGAAACAAGGAGAAATAAGGAGGAATAAGGAGAAACAAGGAGGAATAAGGAGAAACAAGGAGGAATAAGGAGAAATAAGGAGAAATAAGGAGACATTCATCCAGAAGTCCTTCAAAGTAGCAGCAGCTTCTCCTTGTGTTGTTCCAGGCTGCAGGCACACTGCTGACCCGTGCAGGCCAGCTCATAAAAATAAACTTGTGGTCTGAAAAAGTGCCAAATCTCCCTCCCAGTCTGCCCCAGCAGAGACCTTGGCTGTGGTGCCTGCAGACACGTCCATACATCACTGCCTGTCCTTTCATCAGGGCTGCAGGGCCTCGTTAGCCGTCCCTCATTCCGTGCAATTTGCAGAAAAACGCCAGGTTTAGGCTGAGAGCAAGAGAAGAACATTTATTTTTTTCCCTCCTCCCGCTGTGTTCTTTTCATTGGTGCCTTTCCAAGTGGGGCTCCCAGGCCGAGTCCTGCTCATCTGGAACACATCAGGCTGCTGAGGAGCTCGGCCCCGCTGGGAAAAGCTGCCCAGAAAGGCCCTGCTGGAGTCACTCATTCACAGGGATCCCTCCCAAAGCTCCTCCTGGCTCAGCACCATCCCCTGAAGCTCATCCCACACCCTGTACATGGAATTAGGCAGCCAGGAAACAAGGAATTCCTTTCCCTCTCTTTTACAGACTCAGCCTGAGCCCTTAACACCAAGCTCAGCTTTTAGGGTAGCTCAGATCCTTTGGAAAGAATAATTTATATTTGTGGTGGAGGGGAGAGGAAAAGAAAGAAAACCAAACACTAATTAGGCTTATTAAGATTCCTGCTTCTTACAGCACTTACAGGAGATCATTTACAGTTGGCCAGGACAAAATTTTGGGGTCTAAAGAATGAAGGGCAGCTTTAGGATGCATTAGGGCACCTTGCAAAGCACTGTGGAAAGGCTGGTGCCCCTGATGGAGTCAGGGACTGATCCAGAGCTGACACACAACAGCCTCATTGTCCTTGCATCAGGGGGCAGCTGTTGAGTTTTGGTTGTGAATCCTCCCTTTCAGCCAGTTTAGGATTTGTCTGCTTCTACCAAAATCACTGGGAAAAAAGGAAAAAAAAAAAAAAAAAGAAAGCAAAGCACAGCCTGACTAAGCAAATGTTCTCCCTGCTGGGATGGCAGCATCCACCACAAATTCGGGGGGAAAAATACAATAATCACGAGCAAAGCAAACTCCAGGGTCTCTGCAAAAGCTGTTTTCTAATAAAACATCATCCCCTCAGGAAATTAATTTGTATGCTTAATTGGTTCAGAGAAATAATCTTCAGCAGGATCCCTGAAGGACTTTGCCTTAATCTTCCTTTACTTCCCCACATTTGCTGCTAGGACCTGGAACAGCTCCTGCTGCCTCTGGGGATCCACGTGTGGCAGCATTCCCATTTTCTGTGGGACCCCTCTGGCCCCGCTCACCTTGTGGGATGGCTGTGCAGCGTGTCCTTTGGAGGGGACACGGGAACCCTGCATTTCTGGCCGTGCTCCATCCATCCATCCATCCATCCATCCATCCATCCATCCATCCATCCATCCATCCCTCCATCCCCTGCAGGAGCTGGCTCTGGCTGTCACACCCTGCTGCCAGCTGGGAGCACGTCCAAGCTCCTGTGCCCTCCCTGCCTCGTGCCAGGATGTGCCAGGCTGCTGATGGATCATCCCGGGCACAGCTCACAGGGAACTCCAGGCTGGCACCGGCAGGGACCCTGTGCTTTGCTGGGTTTGCCTGCATCCCTTTGCTCAGAGATCAGAAACCTCCTGAAAGTGGCTGCAGCCCCCCAGGCTGGGCTCTCCCTGTGGATAAACCCAGCCTGGAAATTCCTGAGCTCGGAATAAACCAGCCTGGTGAAATTCCAGAGCTCTGGATAAACCAGCCTGGTGAAATTCCAGAGCTCTGGATAAACCAGCCTGGTGAAATTCCTGAGCTCTGGATAAACCAGCCTGGAAATTCCAGAGCTCTGGATAAACCAGCCTGGTGAAATTCCTGAGCTCTGGATAAACCAGCCTGGTGAAATTCCTGAGCTTTGGATAAACCAGCCTGGTGAAATTCCAGAGCTTTGGATAAACCAGCCTGGAAATTCCAGAGCTCTGGATAAACCAGCCTGGTGAAATTCCTGAGCTCTGGATAAACCAGCCTGGAAATTCCAGAGCTCTGGATAAACCAGCCTGGGGAAATTCCTGAGCTTTGGATAAACCCAGCCTGAAAATTCCAGAACTTTGGATAAACCAGCCTGGTGAAATTCCTGAGCTCTGGATAAACCAGCCAGGTGAAATTCCTGAGCTTTGGATAAACCCACCCAGGTGAAATTCCAGAGCTCTGGATAAACCAGCCTGGTGAAATTCCAGAGCTTTGGATAAACCAGCCAGGTGAAATTCCAGAGCCCCAGTTTGTTCGGTTAAACCTGTCCTGGTGAAATTCAGAGCCCCAGTTTGTTCGGATAAACCCACCCTGGTGAAATTCCAGAGCCCCAGTCTGGCTGGGAGCTGTCCCAGGGAGCAGCAGGTACCAGATCATTCCCAAGGGATCAATCCCTTCCTTGCTTGGGGTTCTGGAGCTCAGGTCCTGCCAGAGCAGCCTCTGCTGAGTTCTGGCTTTCCCCAGCTCTCACAGGATGAGTTTTACTTCAGGAATTGCTGGGAATTGTGAAACAAAAGCAGATTTTGGTGCAAACTCCACACAGTTCTCTCTGAAGTGCTGCAGATTCAGAAATTATCAATTCTGTTATCATCAGAGCAGCTCCCTCCTCCCCAGATCCCAGGGCTCTTATTTAGGCTCAGCTTTGTCTCGTTCCCTTCTCCAGAACACAGCCCCCCTGCACCTCCATCAGAGCAGCAAGTCTGGCTCTTATTAAATTATATAAAAGCAAGAAGCTTTTATTTCTTTCACATTTTTTAGAGGATTGTTTGTAGCCCACACAGCATCTGTCGGAGAGTGAGATGAAGTCACAGAAATTCCCTTTATCACCGGGAAACTGGTGATGCTCACGAGGGAATAAAAGCTCACCCTGAGCAAAGAGACTGGAAAAAGCTGTTCCTTGGATTTCTGCTCTGCTGGAACCACAGCAAGGGCTGCTGGCTCTGAGGGAATCACTTGTGACAGCAAACAGCAGCTCTGACACACCTGGAGTGCAGCTTCCATCAGATTTCAGCTCCTAAAAATGAAAAGGTGGAAAAGGGAGCAGAGAAACCAAAGCTGATTCCAGCTCGCAGGATTTGGGAGAGAATCCCAGAGCATGCAGGACACGTTTCATCTGCACCACAGCTGGCCTCTTGCTCCTATTTATAGGTCAAGAAAATAACATTTTGGAATCCAGGAGTCGAGGCAGTTGCCAGGGGAAACTCGATATTCTCGAGGGAAAATTGTTCTTACATTTGCAAAACTTGGGGGTTTCTGTAACAGCTAAATGTAAACCAAATGTGACATAAGGAGGAGGAGGAGGAGGAAAGAGTGGGTGGAAGAATGGGAAGATGAAGTAGAAAGCCAGCTCAGGGTTTGGTGTGGGTCCTGGAGGGAGTTTTGCCCCTTTCCATGAAGAATTCTGCACCCTGAGCTCTCAGAGCACGCTGTGCTGGAGGGCTCCAGGGCAGGACTCTGCTTTGTGCGGCACAGCAACGACAAAACCACACCACGGCTGAGGAATGGGGCTGTTGCAGGTCAGAGTTCTCCAGCTGGGTTTGTGAGCACCCCGAGCCCATCTGCAGGCAGCTCTGCAGGCAGACGTGAGCTCAGGCTGCTGCTGCAGAGCCTGCACACACAGGGCAGCCAAATTCAGGCGTGCAGAGCTCACCCAAGCCTCCCTCATGGGCAGCTCTGTCCTGAATCCAGCTCAGGAAATGCTTCATAGCATCACTGCTTTGGGCTTTGTTGGTTTTTTTGGGTTTTTTTGACTTCCAAACAGAAGAAAATGGATTTTTTACAAAGAACAGATGAGAAGCAGACAATGCTTGCGCACCCACACACAGCTCGCAGGCACTGAGCAGCTCTGGACAGGAGAGGAGTGGAAAATCCATGTAAAGGCACAACAATTGGCTGCTCTTTGCAGGTGTGTGCCAAACCAGGGCAGGAGGGATGGGTCAGTGGCCACCCAGGAGCTCCACAGGCTGCCCCAGCCCTGCCTGGCTCCCTTGGCAACAGCAGCAGCAGCTCAGGGTGGCTCTGCAGGGCCAAAACCTGGCCAGGGCTGTCCCTGTGGCTCAGAGCTGTTCTGTGTCCCAGAGCTGTTCCTGTGTCCCAGAGCTGTTCTGTGTCCCAGAGCTGTTCCTGTGTCCCAGAACTGTTCAGTGTCCCAGAACTGTTCTGTTCTGTGTCCCAGGGCTGTCCCTGTATCCCAGAGCTGTCCCCATGTCCCAGAGCTGTTCTGTGTCTCAGAGCTGTTCTGTCCCTGTATCCCAAAGCTTTTCCTGGATCCCAGAGCTGTTCCCATGTCCCAGAGCTGTTCTGTCCCCATGTCCCAGAGCTGTTCCCATGGCTCAGAACTGTCCCCATGTCCCAGAGCTGTCCCCATGTCCCAGAGCTGTTCAGTGTCCCAGAGCTGTTCAGTGTCCCAGAGCTGTCCCTGTGTCCCAGAGCTGTTCTGTCCCCATGTCCCAGAGCTGTCCCCGTGTCCCAGAGCTGTTCAGTGTCCCAGAGCAGTTCTGTCCCCATGTCCCAGAGCTGTCCCCGTGTCCCAGAGCTGTTCAGTGTCCCAGAGCTGTTCTGTCCCCATGTCCCAGAGCTGTCCCCATGGCTCAGAATCGTCCCCATGGCTCAGAGCCCGGGGCTGGCACAGCCTCTGCCCGAGGCAGGACAGGATTTTCCATTGTGTCCCCAGTGCCCATCGATCTCTCCCGGCTCTGGGGTTGTTGTTGGCTGCAGGGGCATTGATCAGGAGCGTGAGCATGGGCAGGGGTCAGGCGCTGCCATCCCCTGCTCTGCCCCAGCCCTGCTCATGTGGGCTGGCAGCTGTGCCCAGACTGGCACTGTCACCTCCCTGGCAGGGGACAGTCCCCAAGCTCTGACAGCAGCTGGGCACAGGCTTGGGTGATGCCTGAGCTTTTCAGCTTTTCTGCTTTTCAGGTTCTGTACTCCATTCTGAGCAGTTTTCTGGTTTCTGTTTTCCAGGTTCTGCACTCCATTCTGAGCAGTTTTCTGGTTTCTGCTTCTCAGGTTCTGCACTCCATTCTGAGCTCTGTTGGAATGCTGCTTAGCTCTCCTCACTTTTCGGGCAGAAGACATCCTTCTGGGCCTGGGAACAAGGTCACCATCACAGCCCCGGGCCCAAAAAGGACAAACAAAAGTGAATCACAGGGAGAAGCCAACGGGGCAATGGGACTTCATTACCTGGAGCTGTAATTGGACAATTAACCCCTGATATGCAAATAAATCTGCCCCAAAACCTCGTGGCTGTGCCCATCATGGGCAGACATTAATCCAGGCAGGTTTGTGGGGACACAGCCCCCAGGAGCTGCTGCTGCACCCTCAGCTGCTCGTCTGGCACGGAGATCCTGAAGTTTTTCCCATTTCACTCTCAATAAACGCTCCCCTGCCTGCTGGAATTGATGTGTTGTAGGAATTGGTGTCAATTCTGACAACATGCTCACCACGGGGGTGAAGTGCCTTCAGTGTCACAGCATCCTGTTGTGATGTTTGCAGAGCGCTCAGAGGGGCTCCTTTCAGGAGGCTGTCTCAAAATGGGATTTGTTTTCTCAACATCGCAATCGTCTGAAAAAATTTGACAGTCTGGAGATTGTTGTGGTGGAATTTGGAAATTTTTTCACTCCCTTCATGCACGGAAATGTGAAGGTTTTAATTGCTGCCTTTCTAAAGAAAGGAAAAATCAGCTTTCCCCACCTCCTTCCCCTCCCATCTGAAGGTAACTGCATCAAAAAAACATTTCTTGCTTCAAATTTGTTTGCTGTCCTCTCCTACTAATGATGTTTTCCTCCCCATGTCTCACACCATTTATGTGAACAAATTAATCTCTGGAGCTCCCAAGATGCAAAATAAAAAAAAAAGAAAAGAAATATTTGACAGCTGGGAAGCCAAGAGATTAAGGGGGAGATTTTAGTACCTAAAGCCAGGTAAGGATAGGATGCTGTTTATAAGGCACCAAGGTCACAAAGATTGCATCTTCAGGCATCAAAAGAGCTCTGAAATCTGCCTGTGACTTGCACAGAAATCCAGAATAAGGCTGAAAACAGATCTTTCAAAAAATCTTCAGAGGTGGAACCGCCTCTGCTCGTGGCAGCTGAATAAAACATTTCCCCTTGGAGTGAGGAGAGCAGGGAGCAGAGCCTGGCATGTCTGGAGTCCTTCCCACAGGGATCCATCCCCCACAGACCCTGCACAGGCCGGCAGGGGCGTTTGGTGACACTGATAAATGTCTGTGATAGAAAATCCCAGCTTGAACCCCTCCCTCGCTCCAGCAGCTGAGCTCAAACCATCCCACGTTTAGGAAAATCCCCTCTGAGCCCCTTTTGGAGGCCAGCAGCCCGGATTGCCTGGTTTAGTTTGTTCCCAGATTTTGCCTGGGCAGTAATTTGTCCCCAAAGAGACAAATTTGGGGACAAATGGGACCCAGTGGCACAGCCTGTGCCCAAGGTCAGCTCTCAGAGCCCAGCCCTGACTGGGCAGCACCCCCAGACAAATCCACTCCTGTGCAGGGAACATCAAAAGCTTGCTGGACAAGGAGGCTGTAAAACAACAGCTAAAAATAAACCAATAGCTAAAAATAAACAAAAAAATCCCATAAAGTTTCAGTGGTTTTGATACCAGCAAATTTAAAAAAATGATTGACTGCTTGTAGCACAAAGAAATGAATGCAGGGTTTTCAGTAAGAAATACAGGCTGGGTGCTGCTGCCCCATGACCATTTCAGCTGGGTGCAGGCGGAGCATTAATTCTGGGGGTTCTCCAGGCCACAGCACAGCCAGGGAATCGCTGGAGCTGTGTGTGATGGAATCTGCTGGCGGAGGAGAGAATTCCTGCCCGCGGATCGGGGCTGGTTTCTGGGCAGCCCTGGCCCAGGAGCTGCACCGGAGCAAGGCCCAGCTCAGTTTGTGTGCTGGGGGATGCTCACAGTTCATTCACGGGGAATTACAGGGCCTGGAGCTGCTCCCACTGAGCTGCGCTCACCCCCAGGCCTGACAGAGGAGCTGGCACCGCTGGCACTGATATTTATGCTTTTCACCCAATCCTTAAATATTAAATATATTAAATATATTTATTATATATATTAAATATGCCTCGACTCAATCCTTAAATATTATATTTTATATATTATATATTAAATATATTTGACCCAGTCCTTAAATATTGCATATTAAATGCATTTTGACCCAATCTTTAAACATTATATATTAAATATTATATACTGAAATATTTTGACCCAGCCCTTAAATATTATATATTATTTTGTCCCAATCCTTAAAAATGATATATTGAATGTATTTTGTCCCAATCCTTAAAAATTATATATTGAATGTATTTTGACTCAACCCCTAAATATAATATATTAAATATATCTTGATCCAATCCTTAAATATTATATATTAAATATATCTTGACCCAATCCTTAAATATTATATATTAAATATTATATATAAAATATATTTTGTCAAATTCCTTAAATATTATATGTAAAATATATCTCGACCCAATCCTTAATAATAATATATTATTAATATTATTAATAATAATATTATTAATATATTATTATTAATATATTAATAATAATAATAAATTATTATTAATATGGCTGCCCCTGGGGCTGTGTTTGATCCCCTTTCTCTGCAGAAGGGATGCAGGATCCCCACAGAAAGCAGCCATGAAATTGTAAAGAATTCAGCAGGAGGAATCCATGTCCCTCGTGGCACCATCCCTGCAGCAGGAGCAGCCAGAGCAAGGTTTGGAATGCAGATGCTGTAGAGATTTTGAATGGGGATTTTAGGGAGCAGGGAGGACTTCCCCAGGTCACCCTTTCTGGCTGTAAATGAGGATTTCCCTCTTTCAAGGGTCTCATTTCAATGTGCCTCACTTCCTCCTTTTTTCCTGGAAGAAAAATTCTCATTGTAGGCTGCTGCTAGAAAACCCAGCAGATTGGGGACTTGCACAAATGCCATTTATTTCCCTTTATGCAGAAAACAACAGAACTGCTGCGGGGAGCTGGGTCCCATTACTCAGCTCTCTGCGTGGTGTTGGACTTGATTTAAGTGGCAGAACCCTTAATTAGGGCTCTGAACAGGCCCCTAATGGAGCAGCTGGGGGAGAAACATTTGTCTGATCAAAGCAAACAGAATTGGATTCCTTTCCCTGAGGGAGCAGGGAGGGAAAGGGGATGACAGAGTGAAGACATCGAGTCCAGCAGGACACAGCTGGGTTTTCCCTCTGGTGACCTCTCTGTCTTTGAAAACATCTGCCCTGGAAGCTCCAGATGCAGATGAGCAGCTGCAAGGGGGGTCTGGAGAAGAAATGGAAAAGCTGCGTCCAACCTGGGCTCCTGGTCCCCAAAAGAGCAAAAACCAAGGGTTTTTTTCAGAGAAAAAAAAAGCTGTGAAAGAGCTCAGAGGGAAATCTCAGCAATAACATTATCCTGGTCATTCACAGAGGCCACATTCTGCAAAGTTCAAAGCTTCTGCTTGAAAAGGCTTTTGGAAAATGGATATTTTAATACAACCTGTGAAGCTTTAGTGTTAACTCTGCATAATAAAACATTGCAGAGGGTCTGCAGTTCCCCTCCATGCAGAGGAAAAACTCTCCCTTGCTGCAGTACTGAGGAGAACAAGGTGCAGGTCGTGGAAGGCTTTGGATCCTGAACCCCTCTACATGGGATGGAGATGAAATTTATGTTAAAAACCTTTGTTTTATGGGGAAATTGTGTGCTGGGCCCAGCCCCAGTGCCTGGGACAGGGAAAATCACCAGCTGAGGGCAACGGGGGCATTTATTGATGTATTTCCAGGAGGTATCATGGTGATCATCCCCCAAAATCAGTGATCTTTATCCTGTGGAACTTTATTCCCTGCAGCCACACAGTTTGTGCTCAGCTGTGGGAAGGGACAATCCCAGGGCTGAAGGCATCTCAATGTCTGGCTCTAGAGCTGCTGAAAATTGGGGGTTTTTAGCCCCAAAGCGCCTTTGAGACACCTCAAAGGGATGGGGGAAGCACAGGCTTGGTGTAAATTGCATTGTGAGCAATGCCAGGAGGAGCTGGGGGCACGGGGCAGCTGCCAGAGCTGGGGCATCACTGGAATTAGTGGGAAAAGGCCTGGTTGTGCTCCTGAGAGTTCTGTGTGAAGTTGTTGTGGGCTGAGGAGAGCAGCGTGTGTGATGGATGTCCCCAGGAGCGCAGGTAACAATGTCAGCAGCCCTGTTTGCTTTGCCAGGGCCTGTACACAGCAAATTAAAATCAAATATTGGTTCTGCAGCAGGGACTCCGAAGGGGAGAGGGGTTTTTTGCTTGATGAATAGCTGGGTTGGTGTGGGGATTCATCTCAGGCTCCACACAAACAAACCCAAACTCAATATTTGCCCATCTGGGGTGGGCTGGGGGAGATCCCTCCCTATTTGCTGTCATGGGCAAAACAGCCTCCGCTTGGGGAAAATTAATTTAATTTATGACCAATCCCATCAGAATAAATAAAACCCCATCCTAAAACACCTTCCCTCCCTTCCAGGCTCAGTTTTACTCCCATTTTTCTGAACCATCTCTCCCCCAGCAGCCTGGGAGCACAGAGAATGGGCTTGGGCTCAGCTTTTCCCATCTTGCTTCTTTAAGAATCTCTGTTTTCCTTTTCTCTACATGAATAAAAAACACCCAACCCAACAAATACCCAGAAAAAGGGAAGGTCTGCAAAGAAACGGGCTGGAATTTAAAGACAAGATCTTGGAAAGGGAATCTGCTGCCCTAAAAGTGAATCCCTGCTTTTCCCTTCCCAAAATCCCAACAATCCCACCCTGGGGCTCCCTCCTCCCACTCCTCACCCCCTGCACACGGACACACAGACACAAAAGCTCCTTTTTCAGCTGCCTTTGGAACACAAACTCTGCCAATTAGCCCAAGTTTCGTGGGGGAAACAGAAAGTCAAAATATTCCTGCAGATCCACATATGGCCAGGTCCTTGCTGGGTGTCGACGCTCGCGGATTTTTTGGAGCTGGGCCACCCTTTCCTCTGCTCTGCCTCAGCGGAGCTGAGCTGATTTTGGCTTTTCTAAGATACAGATCTGGGCCATTGTTGTTACAAATGAGTGGAAAAATCTGCAGTGGGGGTGTAGTTCTGGTGAACAGCTCCGTGCTGGAGCATCCCTCGTTCCCTCAAACCCCCATGTGAAAAACGCCAATCGCTCGTTTTTAAAATTTTTAAAAGTTTAATAGGAATAAAATAGGTTAAAATGGTTATAAAAAATAGTAATACAATTAGAGTTATAATAATTTGGATGATTTGAATTAGGACAATATGAGACAATAGAAACAAAGAGTTATGGACAGTCCAGGTACCTTTTCTGGGCAACACGAGCCCGAAAAAGGCCCCACGTGAACAGAGGATTAACCCTTAAAAGCAACAGCCTGTTGCATATTCATACAGCTCATCCACGATGCATAAATTCCATTCAAACACAGGATTCTGGACAGTCATCATCAACTTCTTCCTTCTAATCCTAACAGCAGCTTCGAGGCAGGAAGAAGTTCATTTCTTCTGATAAGGGAGCAATAAATTCTCTTTCTCTGAAAGATTCAGGTGTCCTGTGGCTGCTATCTCAGTGTGAGTCCTTTCTTTAAAAAAAGTATCCTACATAGCATCGTTTCTATTTTAACATTTTGTTTTTGTAACCTAAAAATAAATAATAATAATGCTGTATTAATTCTCTTAAGTACTATATTTAACACAGTACTAAAGAGAATTAACACAACATTATTTTCTAACACAACACATATAATATTCATTTGAATATTTGCGAAAAGCCAATCATAAAATACACATTTTTCACGCCCAGGAGCAGAGGGAGCAGGGCCTGCTCTGCCTCCCCACGGGGTTTTGGCACCAATAATGCAATTTTGAAATGAGCATTATTGGTGCTCTGAAACGCACCAATTTCAGACTAAATTTAACATATGCCTGAAGGTTGCCCACTTGCCCCCAAACAGAAAATTGCAGTTGGCAGCTCTGGCTCCTGGCAGGGCTGGATTCAGAGTGGGCTCATGCAGATCCAAATGGGAAGCCTGGAATGGGAGCTGTTCCCAAATATTTGGGGTTTCATCACAACAGAGGTCAGGGAAGTGTGGACAGAGGAAATTCTGCTCCATATTCACTGGGAAATGAGAAATCACCCTCCAAAATGTGCCATGGCTGGATAAAAATAGGAGTTTAATGGAAGATTAAATCCATGGAAGCTGAGATTTGAATGCAGCAAACTTTAAACCCCCCCATGGCAATTAAAATATAAAATAAAATATATTTCCTGAAAAAGAGCTCTCTCAAGGCAGCACAATTTACACAGAGCTTGTGCTGGACCATGAAGTGGAAGTTTTCCTGCCTGGTTTGTCAGCTGGAGGAATAAATGGAGTTGAACACTAACAGAACTCTCCAAAGGGCATTTTAAAACCAGAAATGGAACAGAAACCCACAAACAGGAGGAGAAACAGGGAAAATGGCAGTGAAGCTTGAGCAGCCACACGGTGAGAGGGGATCCTTGGGAAAAATACCCCAAATATTCAAAATAAGAATGCTGGTGACCTGATTCTAGCAATTTCTCCATGAGAAAATTCACATTCTCTCATGAGCTGAGTGAGCCCCTTGTACTATCCTGGAACCACTAATTCAAGGGGAATGAAAAGTTCTGGATGGTGAATTTTGCTCTCTCAGGAGGTCCCGTGGATGTGTGATGGCTTTCAAATATTGAAATAAATGTGCTCTTTGGAAATCAAAAATTACTCTCTGTCTGTCGAGTTAATCATGAGCTATCTCTCAAAGTTAATCAACTTTTTATTTTATCCTTGTGCAGAGGCACAATCTGGAAAGTGCTTGGGGAAAATCAGAGTTGCATGAGGGGGAAAAGGAGTAAATCAGTAAATCCACGTGGATCCCTGAGTGCAGGGAATCCAGGCATAACTTCTGTCAATGCATGAATGCTCCGTTTGTAATGGGAAATAAAACCCCCTGTAAATAAAAAAAAAATTAATGTGCAAAGCATTTTTTGAAGTTTTGTGAAGTCCCACTCTGCCATTATTTGCAAAGCCCAAAATGAGGTTGCACACAACGTGTGGTTTATTGGGAGGATTTTTCCTGATGGTGCAGTTTGGAAAGCGGGAAAATGATGTGGGACTGAGAGCTAGAGGCAGCTTGGAGAGGGGAAAATGAGACAAACACCCTTTTCTCCTCACCCCTCTGCTGAACAGGGCAATGCAACTCCTCTTTTTGCCCAAAGCACTGCTAAAAGTCTGTGCTATAATTTCATGACCCAGCTGGGGCAGAAAATGGAGTTATTTTTGCTCTGAAAGCCTCTGCCCAACTCTTTGTGTGGGCACAGGCACGAGAGAGGCTCTGCCTGCAGCTCTGCATATGCAGATTCATTGTTATTAATTATTTATAGGTCACCAGGAGTGTACATGGAGCGTCAGACACACCAGAAACAGGCTGGCACCTCCTGTCAGCTGTTTCCCATCCAAGTCGTCAAGCAGGAAATTTGGAACCCCAGCATTTTCAGGACAAATGTGCTGATCCAAAAGGAATAACTCGTTTTACACTGAAATTGGCACAGACCGGCAGGGAGCAGCTTTCAGGAGGGAGGATTCCACCCGAGTTTTCATTCTGGGAAAGCTTTTCTGTCATTCTCTGTCCCTTTTCCTGTTCATGAAATGCTTTCTTTATGCTACCAAAGGTGTTGAGTCACCAAAGGCAGAGCTGGATTCCTGCAGGGCCACATCCCAAAGGTGCAGAACATTTATCCTGCATTTCAGCTCCTGCTGATGGAGCTCCCCAGGTGTCCCTGGGTGTCCTGTGCCACACTTTGGCTGCAATCTGAGCCAGGGATTCCCAGCTGAAGGGTGGGAGAGCCTTTGCTAAAGCCACAAGATTCCCAGGGGGAGATTCCTGCTGGGAATGCCACAGGAATTGCACAAAGCACCAGCCTGGCCACTTGGAGCCTCTCCAGACAGCTCTTGCTGCAAACCCTGCTTTTATTCCCTGAAAAAAAAATAAACTCCTGAGTGGTGACACTGGTGCTGCTTTGGTGTCCCCAGCTCTGCTGCTGGGCTGCTGCAGCCGCTCCCTGGGGTCAGAGAGGCATCAAAGGAATGGCTTCATCACTGATGCTGCTTAATTACGTGCCCCTGCTCTATCCCTGCGGCTGGAAATAAATATTTTTCCGTGCTAAACATAGCATTGTGCTCCATTCCCAGCTGATTCCATTTCCATTTCCCCTTCAGCACTGCTCTGCTCTCCCATCTGCCTGTGAACACCCAGCCCTTCAGATGCTTGTGCTGGGGATGCTTCATGGTGTTGGAAGGACTTCCCTTCCCTTCCCTTCCCTTCCCTTCCCTTCCCTTCCCTTCCCTTCCCTTCCCTTCCCTTCCCTTCCCTTCCCTTCCCTTCCCTTCCCTTCCCTTCCCTTCCCTTCCCTTCCCTTCCCTTCCCTTCCCTTCCCTTCCCTTCCCTTCCCTTCCCTTCCCTTCCCTTCCCCTAATGCCCATACAGACCCCAGACCTAATTAGGAGATAATTTAATAAGCTAAGATCAGCTCTGAGAGCTCATCAAGTGCTCCAGGCACCCTGCAGCTGCAGAATGTTCAGGTTAGGTTTAGGTTTAGGGTTGGGGTTAGGGCTACACCCAGTTTTAGGGTTTGTAACCCACAAATCCCAGATCTCCAGGCACACTGCAGCTCACTGCATCAATTGCAGCCAAGGGCCATCCCCTGCTGAAGCAAATGTCCCTGTGTGTCCCCATGGTGCCATTCCCTGGCCCGGTGTCCCTGTGTGTCCCCATGGTGCCATTCCCTGGCCCGGTGTCCCTGTGTGTCCCCATGGTGCCATTCCCTGGCCCTGTGTCCCTGTGTGTCCCCATGGTGCCATTCCCTGGCCCGGTGTCCCTGTGTGTCCCCATGGTGCCATTCCCTGGCCCGGTGTCCCTGTGCCACTCCCACAGCCCAGAGCTGCCCAGCCGGGCCCTTGTCCTGCTCCCACCCCCTGCTTGGCTCTCCTGGGAGCACATTTTATTCATGGAGGCTGTTCAAAGACACTGAACCCCTGCAGGGGCTCAGCTCCAGCTCCAGCAGAGGGGCAGGGAGGAATTTCCATCGGCTGCCCGTGGGTGCAGGAGAGGCCATGAGAGGGCTGCCTGTGAAACCTTTGTGAAGCTGGGCCTTGGTTGTGCAAAATGAAAGCCAAGGCTGGGTCGGTGCCAGGGCAGCACAGGAGCGAGAGGAGGTTACAGCAGCATTTATGCCTTTGACCTGCATTTCCATTTCCGTTTCCACATCCCAGCCTCTGCAGAACTCATCTGAGGGGTGCAGTGGCCGGAAGGGGAATCAGGAGCATTCCCAGAAACACCCAACACCCTGGCTGGGAAAGAGCAGAGCACGAAATGCACGAGGTTTCTGCCCCCAGGACGAACACAAATCACTTGGGCCACCCTTTTATTGCCCTGTGAGGACGTGGCTGCCCCTGGATCCCTGAAGTGACCCAGGCCAGGCTGGACAGACGGGGCTTGGAGCAAGAGAGGCTGAGGGGGCTGGGCCTGGCCAGAGAAGGCTCAGGGGGTGCTGAGTGAGGGTTCATTACTCTGAATGCGGGTTCATTGAGTGAGTGAGGGTTATTTCTGTGAGTGAGGGTTCATTGCTGTGAGTGAGGGTTATTTCTGTGAGTGAGGCTTCATTGCGCTGAATGAGGGTTCATTGAGTGAGTGAGAGTTCATCCTGTGAGTGAGGGTTCATTGCTGTGAGTGAGGGTTTATGCTGTGAGTGAGGGTTCATTGTGAGTGAGGGTTCATTGCTGTGAGTGAGGGTTCATTGTGAGTGAGGGTTTATGCTGTGAGTGAGGGTTCATTGTGAGTGAGGGTTCATTGCTGTGAGTGAGGGTTCATTGTGAGTGAGGGTTTATGCTGTGAGTGAGGGTTCATCCTGTGAGTGAGGGTTCATTGCTGTGAGTGAGGGTTCATTGCTGTGAGTGAGGGTTTATGCTGTGAGTGAGGGTTCATTGTGAGTGAGGGTTTATGCTGTGAGTGAGGGATCATTGCTGAGTGAGGGTTTTTCCTGTGAGTCAGGGTTATCGCTGCCCCCAGTGTGGGGATTCCCTCCAGCCCTGGCTTCACCCCCACACCAGGGTGCTTGCCCACATTCTGACACCATATTGAAGAGTTTTCTGCAATGATGCAATATTCTTACATCATATTGCAGAGTTTTCCATGGTTGTGAGGGGCTCAGCAGGTTTGCAGAATGGGTTTTTCCACGGTTGTGAGGGGCTCAGCAGCTCTGCAGAACGGTGGCACCTGAGCTGGAGCCCTCCCTCTCCACCTGCCCATCCCTTGGGCATTTCCATCCCTCCTCAGCTCTGTTGGCAGGGAGGAGCCACAGTGACTCCAGGGCCTTTGAAATCACATTTTCACCGGTTTCAATTGCCCAAGCCCAGCCTCCTTCCAGCGGCTCCCCCCAGTGGCTGGCTCCAGGAGCTGTTTGCTGCCAAAGCCGTCACTTTTGGCAGGGCTGTGTTTGTGGCTGTGCGATAAACACCGAACCCGGGCACACCTGGGCATCCCCGAGGTGCAGCTTGCCAGGAAACAAAAGCCCCGAGGATGAGAGCTCGGGGGAGCAGCAGTGAGTGGAGCCCTTTAATTGAGCCTCTGAGGGCTGAAATAGGAAGGGGAAGGTGCTGCAAGACAAGAGGATTTTGCACCAGAAAGCTGAGATGGAAACATTAATGGAAATATTAATGGTGCCACTATACACCCACCTAAATTTCTCTGTCAGTCTGGATTAAAGTCCCTTAAAACAAGTGAAAGCTGAATGCAAAGGATATGAAACAGCCCTGGTTTTGCTCTGGGACATTCCCACCTGTGACTGTGTTCATGTTGAAGGAAGAGATGAGGATCTGACTCCATGGTTCAGAAGGCTTGATTTATTATTTTATGATATATATTACATTAAAACTATTCTAAAAGAATAGAAGAAAGGATTTCATCAGAAGGCTAGCTAAGAATAGAATAGAAAGGAATGATAACAAAGGTTTGTGGCTCGGGCTCTCTGTCAGAGCCAGCTGACTGTAACTGGCCATTAATTAGAAACAGCCACATGAGACCAATCCCAGATGCACCTGTTGCATTCCACAGCAGCAGATAACCATTGTTTGCATTTTGTTCCTTCTCAGGAGGAAGAATCCTAAGGAAAGGATTTTTCATGAAGAGATGTCTGTGACACTCACCTGTTCCCAGCTGCAGTTTGGAGTGATGGAGATGATCCCTGAGCTGCAGAACAAGGGGCACTGCTGGAACATTCCAGATGGAGGAAGGATGCCCTGATCCACGGGGCTGTTCCTCAGGCACAGGCACAGGAGTTGCCAGTGTTGATTCATTGAGCTCAGGCCCAGGCAGGTCAAAATCAATCACGTCAAAAATACATCACCTGCATTCAGTGGGTTTTTTAAAAGGGAATGAGAGGTGCAGGCTGCAGGGATAAATCACGGCAGAACGGGGGCTTGCTTGGAAAGAAACCCATCATTTGCTCTGAAAGCATAAATATGTTGTTTGCTCCGAACATTTCCGCAATATTTAACAGACAGCTTGGCAAGGAGACAAGGCTTGGCTTGGACAAGCTGTGTCTGGAGCTCAAAAAATGGGATTGAGGAGCTGAGCCCCCCTTTTCCAGACCTACAGCTCCCTCTGAGTGGTTTGAACAACACCTTCACCATGGGCAAGGCTTGAAATTGGGAAAAAGAGGATTTTCCCTCCAGAACTGAGGGGAAATGCTGTTTCTATAAAGATAGAAAGTGATCCCCAAACCTGCTGCCCCAGGGTGCATCCCCAGCGTGTCCCACACCAGGACCAGCCCCCAGGGCAGGGGGAATCAGCTCTCCCTCTGTGTCTCCTTGGCAGGAATGGAGCCCACGTGTGATGGGCTGGGAGCACATTCCCAAGCTGACAAAAGCAGCACAAAGGGAGCTGTGAGTTATTGTAGCTGCTCCTGCTCGGTCAGAGTAAATCATCCCAGCTCTGCTGACAGCCCTGCAGCTCATCCAGCCTGCCCCAGCTGGAAATTCCCCCCTTTTCCTCCTCCAAACACAACACTGAGGGATTTCCAGGGGGAAAAGCAACAGGATGCAATGAGAAGGATTAGGCTGAGGCAGAAGTGTTAAAGTGGAGGGTGAGAACTCAGGCAGGGATTGTAGGGATGGTCTCACTTCTTCCATCAGCTCTTGACACACAGATTTGCTTTTATTCAGGGTTTGAAAGAGGAAGGGAAAGAAGAACAAACACTGAAAGAGCAAACACTTCTTCCAGGAGTTAAACTTACAGAGCAGAGCTCCCTGGGGAGCTGTGCCCAGCTCAGCTGAGCCTCCCTGCCAGCTGGAGATTTCCCAATGGGGGCTCTGGGAAGGAGCATTTCCCACCTCAGCATCCCAGGGAGAGCCTGGGAGGGAGCCCCAGGCTGAGGAGCTCCAACACTCCCAGTTTCACAGGTGGGGGTTGCACCCAGAGACTGCTCTGCCACCCCAGCCCTGCCAGCACCTTCTCCACCAGCCCAGCTGAGGGAAAACCTGGGAATAAACAGCACCTGCAGTGGCACCAGACAGGTTCTGACTGGTACCTCACCTCCATGCTCACTTCTCATTCTAAGGGATGTTGCTTTTGCCTCGCTGCTGCCAAGTTTCTGTTTGTGAGCAGCTCTCCCAGTTCATCAATGAACAGTGAATCAGGGAGCTGAGTCAGCCCAGAGCTCAGGCTGCTGATTGCAGGACCAGCCAGGAGCCTGTGCCTGCAAGGAGCAGCTCCAGGCACCCCGAGTTCCCCGTGGGAGCAGCCTGGGTGCAGAGATGTCCCCGGAGATGCTGGGCACTGTTTGGGGTGCAGGGAGCAGATCCCATCCCCAGGGAGCACAGCCCTCACAGCTCAGCACAAACCCATGCAAAGGCCAGTAGGGTCTGTGGGAAGCTTCCCCGTTGCTGGTTTGCAGCCAGGAGCTGGGGCCTGGCTTTGTTCTGCAGGAATTCTGGTGGATCACGTGGAGCTGCTGGCGCTGGGAGGATGAGCTGGCACGGATCCCCGGGGGATGAAGAGGGGTTTTGTTGTGTGTGAGTGGCTCCTGGCTCCTCTGAGCTCTCCAGCCAGCCCAGCAGGAGCAAATGGTCAGGCAATTCCAATTCCAGCTGCATTCCTTCCAGAGCTGGGAAAAGGGGACAACAGGTGGGTGTGGCAGATGCTCAGGGGTTAAAAACCCCCCAGAGCAGAGGAGGTAGAGGGAACCACCACCACCCTCACTCGGGACTCCCTTCAGGATGTTCAGGGAACCTGGATTCTGCCTTGGCTCTGTGCTTGGGAATTACTGGGAGCATTTCTCTCCCACTTTTGGAAGGAAATCAGAAGCACTGAGCTAAAACTGCAGCCTTGGTTATCCCAGCACACAAACCACGAGCTTTGAGCCACCGGGCTCAATCCTTTGTGCAGAAGCTCTGAATTCCTCCCCTGCATCCCCGGGGCTGTCAGTGGTGATAAAGTGACCAATATGAGGCAGGAAGTGAGAGGACATGGATGGCACTCCCAGCTGGAGCAGGAGCTGAGTGATGAACAGGGAAATGTTCTGGCTGGGGCTGCTCAAGCTGCAGAGTTCAGCCCAGATATTAAAAAGGAACGTGTTGGATGCTTTAGGTCAGGAAAGAGATATCAGGAAGATGCTCTGGACACGGTGCCTCATCCATCAAAGGGACAAAAGCACAGGGTACCCTGTCAGGGAGCTCTCCCTGGGCCCAGGGAACAGATCTGCATTAATACTCTGGGCATGGAGCAGGGAAGGACCCAACTCTGCAGCCTCAGTGCAAAAAAAGAGGCCCAGAATCTGTGGGGAGCCATCCCCAGCCTCTCCTGGCTGCAGGACTCCCTCTCCATCTGTGGAGCAGGAGGGGTTTGCATTGCACGTCCTGGTGATCATCCAGCCAGGCAGGCGTGTGCATTTTCGCAGGAAGCACAAGGAGGAGGAAACAGCTCGGAACTGTGGCTTCTGGCAGGTGGGAGGGCTGGCAGAAGGAAGGAACTCAGGTTTTCACAGCTTGTGCATCTACTGAGGGGTTCCTTCCACGTCCAAAGAGCCCAGACAGCAGCTGGGGAAGGCAACAAACTGAATGAAAGAGGAATCCTGCACTTTCCCTCTGTTCATTGAGCTCTCACCCTCTCAATTACAGAGCAGAATCAACCTGGGCAAAGCTGGGAATGTTCTCGTGGCAGATCAGCCCCACCTCAGCCCTCAGCAAGGACACACAGCCAAATCCTCCTCACCCACGAGGGCCAGGACCTCCACATCCACTGGGGCAAACTCAGGGGTCCTTTCCTCCTGTTCCACCCTCACACCCACTGGGGGAACTCAGGGGTCCCTTCCTCCTGTTCCACCCTCACACCCACTGGGGAACTCAGGGGTCCCTTCCTCCTGTTCCTCAGGGGAGGCTTCAGGCACAGCCCTCGTGCTTGGTCTTGATTGTCCCAATGAAAGCTGAGATTTCTTCCTAACCCAGACACCCCGGGGTAAATCAGGCCGGGTTTGGGCACCCGGGTATCCCTGGGCACCTTTCATGTTCCCCAGGGGTGCATGTTCCATGGATCTGGGGGCAGACTGCAGCAGCCTGACCTGGGGCACTGATCCCCTCCCCAGCTGCCTGCCAGGGAAGGATATTTGCTTTAATGCTGCCCTGGGAGTATTTAAGGACTCTTTTAGGCAGCTTTGCAATTTTAAAAGGTTCTCAGTGATGC
The DNA here is from genome assembly GCF_027887145.1 of Ammospiza caudacuta. Lineage (NCBI taxonomy): Eukaryota > Metazoa > Chordata > Aves > Passeriformes > Passerellidae > Ammospiza > Ammospiza caudacuta. The sequence continues at coordinate 7,888,391 of NC_080615.1, forward strand.
AAACACCTTCCCCTCTTGCCTGAACCCTCTGCCTGGGCTGCAGAGCCATCTTAGCCTGACCTGCTTTGAAATGGAGGAGGTTTTAAACCCCAAAACACCCAGAGAAAAGCCCCAGCAGTGCCTCAGCGATGCCCATCCCCAGGTGGGTCCTATCCCCAGGCTCAGGCTCCTCTCCCCAGAGCCCTGCTGGGTATGGGCTGGCCTGGCTGTTTGGATGCTGCTGCTGGGCTGATGCAAACCAGCCCAGCCACACATCACTGTCCTCCCCAGGGAGCAATTTGTGTGGCCCCAGCCCCAGAGCACTGCTCAGGCACACAGGGAAGGCATTAATGGCAGTGAGAGGCACCTGGAGCCACCTGGAGCAGAGGCAGCGATGCCACTGCGGGTCACTGCCCTTCCACTCTCACTGCTGAAATGTCAAAAGGCAAAAAAACCCAAAAAACCCCCAAAAAAACCCCAAACCAAATGGGGAAAATGATTGTGTCCTTCTGTTTGTCTCCTGGCACACAAGTTCTATAAAAGGAGAGGTGTCCAAGGGAGCTCCTGTGAAAGGAGAAGGTGAACATCACCAGCAGCATTAACGGGGAGCAGGAATAATGCAGATTTTTGGTGGGAATTAAGCCTGCCCCTTTTCCAGAGCCTTTCATCCTCTGCTTGCAGCTGAGGTGCCCTCAGCTCCAGGGCTTGGTCCAGGCTGTTTCTCCCTTCCAAGACCCCTCCTGGAACAGAGTTTGTGTTCACAGCAGGGAGATGAAAAGCCAGGGGGAGTTTTCATCTCTGCTCTGCCCCTCAGGAGCATCATTAATTGGGGCTCCAGCCCTAAATAATCCCCCTGATCTGTCAGATCACAGATGATGAACATGACAGGCAGGAGCCTGAAGCAGATCAGTGCTGGGCTGGAGGAGTCCCCAGAGAGGGGCAGGGAGAGACTGGGGAAGAGATGAGGATCTGACTCCATGTTTCAGAAGGCTTGATTTATTATTTTATGATATATATTATATTAAAACTATACTAAAAGAATAGAAGAAAGGATTTCATCAGAAGGCTCTTGTTTTTAAAATTTTAAAAGTTTAATAGTAATAAAATGGTTATAAAAAATAGTAATGTAATTAGAGTAATAATAATTTGGACAAAGTGAATTAGGACAATATGAAACAATAAATACAAAGAGTTATGGACAGTCCAGGTACCTTTTCTGGGCAACACGAGCCCGAAAAAGGCCCCACGTGAACAGAGGATTAACCCTTAAAAGCAACAGCCTGTTGCATATTCATACAGCTCATCCATGATGCATAAATTCCATTCAAACACAGGATTCTGGCTGGGCAGTGTCAGCTTCTGCCTCTAGATCCTGACAGTGCCTTCGAGGCAGGAAGAAGTTCATTTCTTCTGATAAGGGAGCAATAAATTCTCTTTCTCTGAAAGATTCAGGTGTCCTGTGGTTGCTATCTCAGTGCAAGTCCTTTCTTTAAAAAAAGTATCCTACATAGCATCGTTTCTATTTTAACAATTTTTATAACCTAAAACTATATTTAACACAGTACTAAAGAGAATTAATACAGCATCACTTTCTAACACATATAATATTCCTTTGAATATTTGCGAAAAGCCAATCATAAAATACACATTTTTCACACCCTGAAACAGCTCCAGAGCACAGCAAAGTTGTTTTGATGCAACATCTTCCAAGACTGGGAGACTTTGAGCCACTTCTTTCTGAGGGAAGAGTCAAAGCTGGTCTGTTCCTTGAGGAATAATGAAGTGCATTAATTGATCCTTTGGGCTTCCTGAGGGTTCCTGAAAGTCTGGTGGATGGAGGGAGAGGGATTTATCAACTTGTTTTTAATGGATGTGAGGAGATGCAATTCCACCTGGTGTCACCTCCATCCCTAGGACACCACTGGCACTTTTCCTGGCTCCCAGCTAACTTGTTAATCACCAAACAGGCGCTAATCACCTACAGGAGACAAACACCATGGCAGGGATGTCAGAACGCTTTGGGAAACCTTTCCTGCCCTGAACCTGTGGCTGTGCTGCTGGGAGAGAGAAAATCCTGCCCTGTGTCCCAGGGAAAGCCCCAAAGCAGGGCAGGAGCTGCCCCTGGCAGTGTGGGCAGGCAGGACCTGGCAGTGCCGTCAGTCCCAGCCCAACCCCTGTGTCACAGACATCTTTTATGGAAAATCCTTTCCTTAGGAGTTTTCCTCCTGAGAAGCTGGGAGGCCTCAGGAAAAAAATGCAAACAATGGTTATCTGCTGCTGTGGAATGCAACAGGTGCATCTGGGATTGGTCTCGTGTGGTTGTTTCTAATTAATGGCCAATCTCGGTCAGCTGGCTCGGACTCTCTGCCCGAGACACAAACCTTTGTTATCATTCTTTCTTTTTCTATTCTTAGCTAGCCTTCTGATGAAATCCTTTCTTCTATTCTTTTAGTAATGTTTTAATATAATATTAAAATAATATAATAGAAAATAATATATACAATATAATAAGATATAATATTATAATAATATATAATATAATGTGTAATATTCTATAATTATATATTATATAATATATATTATATAATATATATTATATAATATATATTATATAATATATATTATAATAATGTACTATATACGTAATATAAAATAATAAATCAATGAAATATGGAAATAAAATAAATCTGAAACATGGAGTCAGATTCCTCATCTCTTCCCTCATCCTGTGAACACCATCACCATCCCTCCGTGTCTTTGGTGATGCCTGGGACAGTGAGATCCCTGAATCCCACATTCCTCTCTCATGCTCCAGAGGCGCTGGCCCAGGCTGGGTTGGTGCAGTCAGCGCCTGTCACCGAGCTGGAGTTATTCACCATCTCACCTCCCCGAAAGCCCTGACAAGAACCTCATTCCAAAGGCCTTTCAAACACTCCTTAGCCCAGATAAGGCTTGAAGGGTGAGGAGGCAACAAAAAGCAGCTAATCCACTTAGCTGCCAGGGGAGCCTTCAGCAGCCAAAAGAGCAAGTGGGGTTTTGGGATGACTTCTGGCCAGGCACATCCTGGGGATTTCCAGCAGCTGCACAATCCTCGCTGCCCGTGTTTTCTGGTAATGAATACTAACGATCCTTCACTTCGATTTTAATTGCCTGCCCATCAAGCTTTGTTAATCTTCCCCATTCTCCTGAATCTTTCATCGTGTCACTTTTTTTCCTGTGTTTCTTCTGTGTTGACAAGGCATTTAAACATTTCGCCAAGCAGCCTGTGTCCTCAGCCCAAGGAAAAGGATGAGAATCCCCATTTTGGAGGGAGGAGAGATGAGAGATGCTGTACGAGGAGTCTGCTCAGAGTGGCTGGAAGTCAGGCTCTGTTTTTAAACAGGACACTAAATACCTCCAGTGTGGGATTGCCAAATTTGCCACATTTGAGATTCGCTGTGAGGAGTTCCTAATTTGAATTTTGTGTGAAGGCAACATTTCCATCTTCAGCTCAGGCTCTGGGATTCCTTCACTTTGTGCCCTTCAAGAGGAAAGGAGCAGAGATTCCTGGGGCTCTCTCATTGCTGGCCAAGAGACCTGGGTTTGGAGCCACCCAGAAACTGAGGGTTGCTTTGGAGACAGACATTGAGCAGCAGCAAGCAGCAGAAATTAAAGTCACAAATCCTGGCTGCAGCTGCCAAAAAATCCTTGCAGGGGAAGGATCAAACACGGCATGGAGAGTGCAGAAATCACTGGGGAAGGGCTTTGCTTGCAGGGACCTGGGGCAGTTTCACAGCCCCTTCCCAAAGTGAGACGTGGGAGGGATCCAAATCTCTCAGAGCTGCAGATTTAGAATGAGAACATTTTAAGTTTTTTTTTTTTTTTCTTTTCAGGAGTGTTTGTGGCCAAACCCCTCATCTGAGGAGTCTGCAGAGCCTGGGGGAGCCCTTGGAGTGATGCTGGCAGGGCTCTGCTCCTGAGAATCTGAATTCTGTGGGCATTAACTAAAGCATTGGGAATCTCATTGCACAACTGACCCAGCTGATGTTCCAGGACAAAAATCTCTAGCCATCCCAGTTTGCATGGAATCTTAGTTTCTAAGTGGAGGATTTGGGGAGGAAACTTAAATCCCTAAATCTAAATGGACTTCTGGGTGATAATTTTAATGTATAGATTACCCAACTGCTGCTCTGACTGTAGATCCACAGCACTGTCCTGTTGGAAGGAAAGCACAGGCAAAGAGTTTTGGGAAGAAATACTCTTAAAGGCCTGCTTGAATTCATGGTTTCACAGCCCCTTCCCAGCCTGGCAGAGTGAGAGTGGAAGGGATCCAAATCTCTCAGAGCTGCACATTTAGAATGAGAATGTCTTAAGGGTTTTTCCTTTTTCCTTTCCTTTCCTTTCCTTTCCTTTCCTTTCCTTTCCTTTCCTTTCCTTTCCTTTCCTTTCCTTTCCTTTCCTTTCCTTTCCTTTCCTTTCCTTTCCTTTCCTTTCCTTTCCTTTCCTTTCCTTTCCTTTCCTTTCCTTTCCTTTCCTTTCCTTTCCTTTCCTTTCCTTTCCTTTCCCTTCCCTTCCCTTCCCTTCCCTTCCCTTCCTCTCCTTCTCCCTTTTTTTTTTTTTCTCTTTTCAGGAAAATCCGAGGGAGTGTTTGTGGCCAAACCCCTCCTCTGGGGAGTCTGCAGAGCCTGGAGGAGCCCTTGGAGGGATGCTGTGCTGGTGGGGAAGCTCAGGACCCAGCCCAGCTCAGGCTGCCCTGGGACAGCAGCCCCGTTGTTGTCACACCTGCCGTGCCCCGGGAGGCCCCAGGTAGCAGGGCCGTGTCCCCAGCTGCCACTGCTCGCTGTCCCCAGCGCTGCTGCCCTGATTAAACTGCTCCGGGCAGCTCCTTAACGAGGAGTTTAAAGCAGCAGCAATTACAAGCCCTTAATCCATCCCACCGTGGGAGTGGAGCAGGGCTTGCTCTCGGAAATAGTGCTGCAAACTGGGCCACAGAGCAGGGAAAGGAGGATCCTGGGAGCCAGAGGGGGTGATGAGGATGGGGAGGGAGCAGGGAGGGGAGCAAGGCTCGGCCGCAGCAGCTGCCTTGAATTTTCAGCTGCTGTGGGTCAGCAGAGTGCAGAGAATGATCTGCAATCATCTGTCAATCCAGAAAGGACATTTATCAAGCTGATCACCTGCCAAGATGTGTGATGCTGCTAAAGAAAAGGTTGAACATTCACTCAAAAGTAGAATTTACTCCTCGTGTCTCTTCCCCTTCCCAGTTTTTGGCAGCCCGGTTTCTCCGCTGCCCTCCCACCTTTCTATCATGAAAACCATAAAAAATCTGAGGTCACCGTGGACAGGACCCCAGGGAATCATGTCTGATGGCAGCTGGGAGCTTTCAGGAGGCCCTGAGGGGAGGAGGAATTATTCACTCTGCAGCGTGTCCAGCTTCTCCTCAGGACTGGAAAACGCAGGCACAGGTGAATCTGTCAGGCTGCAAACAAAACCAATCCTTCAGCAGGGGAGGAGCTGCTCAGATGTGGAAAGGGAGAGGGGATTTTGCCCAGTTTCACACACACAGGGAGCAATTCCTCGTGTTCACCTGAGGAAATGTGTGTCCTTCACAAACACAGCCAGAGCAGCACTCACCAGGCAAAAAGGGCTCATTTCTGACAGAAGAAAGAAATTCAGAGCAATTAAGGATGATTTCTGTGCTTCAGATCATTAGAAAGCCTCGAGGAAGTGTTTGCACTGATATTTAAACCCCAGACATCCCCAGTCTTCCATGGCTGCATGGAAACCTTAGTTTGGCATCTGTAAAAGAAGTGTTTCATCTTGTCTTGTTGGTATGTCACATTTTAATAGAGAAACACAATCGAATGAAGAGAGCTGCAACGGCAGTTTTCCTATGAAAGCAGAATTGATTGGTCTCTGGTTGAGGAGTAAGAGAAGGTCAAGGATCTTAAATCAGGAGCTCCTGTCAGACACCCCCATCTAATCCCCTAGAAGAAGGGGGCTCCCTCATTCCTGGCTCAGGACAGAAGCCAGCCCCTAAATTTAATTCAGAATGGGCTCAAGCAGTGGCTGTTGGTGCAGCTGCAGCCCTAGATATCAAATCTCTTAGGTTTTAATGCCTCAGAGGCCAATTCTGCTTCCTCTGCTGAAAAGGAAAGTGCAAAACAAAGGAGGGGGGAGGCCACAACCTCCCCAGCAAAGGGCAGCTAATAAAGCACCTGTTTTGCTCCTTCTCAAAGGCAGGAAATTGGCAATTTTACTGCCTGGCTAGGAGCCTGCAGGATGGGGCTTCACAGCCCTGAAGGTGAGCCCTGGGCAGGTAAAAAAGCACAGGTAGAAGTCACCTCCCTGCTCCACAATTATTGTCACAAGAGCTGGGTGTCAGCAAGGTCCTGAGACAGCCCAGCCTGCTCCACTTCAGCTCCACAGCTCAGAAATTGCTCAGTGCCACAATTAAACCCTCCCAGTCCCTCTGGGCCCGGGTCACAGCCCCTTCAGGAACAGGGAAGGGCTCTTGGAGCTCCTCTTTAAAAATCTAAATTAGCCCGGGAAGTAATTGCTGATTATTATTGCTATTATTATTTATTACTTCCCGAACTGATAAAGTGTGCATGATCTGAATGCTTCCAAATCCTGCCTGCACTCAGAGAGGAGTTCTTGCAGTCTCTGGGAGGAAGAATTCATTAGCAAATGAATTTCAGTTTTATTGCCACTCCTTTGTTTTTTCCCCCCTGAATGGTTTCTGTGAGCTTTGCATTTATCATGTGGGGGGAGAGGCAATTAAAATGCAGGCAATTAAAATGTGGAGGTGAGCATTGGTGCTGTAAAACACAGCTAAGGAGAGGGCAGGATGGATCTCCCTCTGCTTCCTCAGGCAGGAGGGGGTGAGGGATGCTCTGGACTAAATGGGGCAGCACTGCCAGCCAGGAGAGGGGTGCAGAGCAAGGATTTGGGCCCAGAAAAGGCATTTCCTTTCTGACCCTTTCTATACCTTTCTGAGCCTTTTTGTGCCCTTCTGTGCCCTTCTCTGCCTTTCTGTGCCTTTCTGAGCATTTCTGTGCCCTTCTGAGCCTCTCTGTGCCTTTCTCAGCCTCTCTGTGCCTCTCTGTGCCCTTCTGAGCTGTTCTGTGCCCCTCTGACCCTCTCTGAGCATTTCTGAGCCTCTCTTACCCTCTCCGAGCCTGGGAACCCGGGCAGGGCCAGCTCCCCTCGCCACCCAGAGAGAAGCAGCCCAGAAAGGATCTGGGATGTGCTCCAGGTCACAGAGCAGAGCAGTGGCCAGGAACAGGAGCCAGCTCCCACTTCCCTTCCCAGAGCCTGTCCCCCGTGTTCCCCCCTGGGCTGCCTTTAATCACCAGAGCCTGTTTGTTTTCCTGGCCCTGCATTCCTCACCCACACGACATCGGATCCTCTCTGCCCTGCTGGGCCAGGTGGGTGGACAGCGAGCAGAAAATCCTCTTTTTTTTTTTTTGAGGAAGAAAATTCTGCAAACCTCTTGCTGGACCCCAGCACTGGGAATTTTCTTGGAGGGGGTTTTGTACCACTCAGCAAGGAGAAAATCCTCTCCTTTTTTTTTGAGAAAGAAAATTCTCTAAGCCTTTTCCAAGCTTCCTGCTGGACCCCAGCACTGGGAATTTCCTTGAGGGGGTTTTGTGATCCCTTGTCCCCCTCAGCAAGGAGAAAATCCTCTCTTTTTTTGAGAAACCCTTTCCTTGGAGGAGTTTTCTGTGACCCCTTGTCCCACTCAGCAAGGAGAAAATCCTCTCTTTTTTTTGAGAAAGAGAATTCTCCAAGCTTCCTGCTGGACCCCATCACTGGGAATATCCCGGTGGGGTTTTTGTGCCCCCCTGTCCCTCTCAGCCTCCCCTGGCCAGGGGAAAGAGGAGCTGCAGAGTTTCACCCGGAGCTGGCAGGCAGGAGCTGCATGGTGGCGTGTGAAGGACACTGAGGAGGGGCTGGGATGTGCAGAGTTACCAGAATGTGCTCTTGAACAGCACTTAATTAATGAATTGCAGGTCCAGGAACGCCCCGGAGAGGGGGAGGACGCCCTGGCAGTGCTGCTGCCCCAGCCATGGGTGCCCACGCGGAGCAGACCCCACAAAGGAAACCCAGAGTGGGCCCAGCTGAGCTGAACCCGCTCCGAGCCCGGTGCCACATTGCCATGGCAACAGCAGGGCCGCGCTGGGCCTGAGCGCTCTGCGGCCTCATCTGGGTAATGTCACACCCAGAACGTCCCTCTGTCCGTCCTGGAGTGCCCAAAGCCCTGCCAGGGGCTCAGAGACCCTGGCACAGAGCCCAGAGTGCCCCTGTGTGGGTTTCATTGTGACCCATGGCGCAAGTTACCAACCTGAGATGAAGATCTGCAAGCCCCGACAAATTGAGTGGAATAACAGTGAATTTATCACCAGGTGAAAAATAGATTTTTTGGGGTTTTTACAATGGAGATCCAGGGAGCAAGATGGAGGGATCTGGGTATGTCCAACCAGACAAATTAAGTAGAATGACAGTGAATTTATCACAAGGTGGAGAAGTAGATTTTGGGGGTTTTAGAATGGGGGCTCAGGGGGCAAGATGGAGGAATCTGGGCGTGTCCAGCCTTTCTCCTTCTTCTTCTTCTTGGCCTCCATCTTCTGCTGTGATGGTGGCACCTTTGGATTGGTTTTGAGTATAAGCTCACTGTCTAACATAGGTGATGGGTATTGGGAAGTAATTGTAAATATTGTAGATGTCGTTTTTAGTATAAAAAGATAACACCACCCCAGGGGCAGGCAGAGTGACTGGACTGCCTTGCTGAGTGGACCTCAGCAGGACAGGAGAAAGAATTTTCTAGATAAGAAACAATAAACAACCTTGAGACCGAGAAATGAAGAGTTCTGACTCCTTCTTCAAGTGCTGGGCTGGGAAAAGAGAATTTCTAACATTTCTCAGGGTCAGTCTGACAAGCGAGAAATCCCAACAGGTTAAAGCATCAATTTCCCATGGGATCACTGAGGTTGGAAAAGCCCTGTGGGACCATTGAATCCAACCTGTGCCCAGCCCAGAGCCCTGAGTGCCACCTCCAGCCCTTCCCTGGGCACCTCCAGGGATGGGCACTCCAAACCTCCCCGGAGATCTTCACCAGCCCCAAAACCTCCTGTGGTGGGATGGGGACATGGGAGGGGATATTTGGAGACCCAGAGGCATTAAAGGAGTCCTGTACCCTGTCCTTGACAGATTTGGGTTTGTAAAATCTCTCTGGTGCTTGGAGGGGCTGAGCGAGGATGAGGATGAGGATGAGGATGGAGCACAGTCACACCTGGGAGGCTCTGTTGTGGCAGCAGGAGCAGGAGCTGGGGGCAGCAGCTTTGAAGCTGCCTCAGAGGTGTGTGGATCCCCCAGGGATGGGCTCCTGCAGGTGCTCCCTTTGTCCCATCCGCTGCCACGCCTTGGCGCCCAATCAAAGCTTTTCCAGAGCTCACTTTTATACCCTCTCACTGCCTGATCCCAGCGTGGCCAGTGGGGAATTCAGGCCAGGATTGCCTTTGAACAGCAGGAAAGCTCCACGTTTTCCTGAGGAAACCTCCAATCCTGGTGCTCTCAAGCCCAATAAATTGGATTTGTCTCCTTGCAGCAGCCCGTGGCAGTTAATTGCAAGTTTTCCTTGCAGGCTGCAAGCGGTGGGATCTCGCTCCAAAAGGCATTTCTGATCTTGGGTGCTCTGTAAATATTTACGTTCTTTCAGTGGAGGAATGCTTCGCAATCAGACAAACCACACAAAGGCAAACGAACTCATCAAAAGAAACCACAACTGAAATGTAAATATCAGAAAAAAAGGGAGAGAAAAAAGCCTCTCTCTGGGAGAACTCCCAGCCCAGGTGGTGCTGTGGGTTTTCCTCAAGTGAGGATTATTTTTTTCTAACCTGCAGGTGCTTCCAGATGATGCACAGGATGGGAAACCTGGCCCAGTCCACCTTAAATCTGAGGCTTTAATGGAATTTCAGTGTTTTGTCAGGCTCAAAGGCTGTAATTACTGACCAGGACATAATCACCACTCCCACTCCAACTTTCACCTGTGCCTTTGATACATTTCAGACCTACTCTGAGCCAAATATTTTGCCTCCTAATCACAGTTTACACTCTTTATTCCCAAACATCAGGTAGCAGCAGGAAGGGAGAGCCTGTGTTCTGTCAGTTAAAGGTTTCTTTATTTCAGCCTTGTTTTTTAACACTACCAGCTAATCCCCAGCACCAAAACAACGTTGGAACTTTGTCAGGAGTTTGCTGCTGATATCCAGGAGTATAATTGCATTTATTTATCTCCCACCTCCAAATTTTAATGGATTTTTTTCCCCTCACAGATAGCAACAAGGACACAATGGGCCATAGATAGGCTGTAAATGTAAAATCTCAGTTTTCTTCTTTCTTTTGAGCTCCTCTTGGGACAGATGCAAGCAGCAAGCAGGACCAGGAGTTTTACTGCCGGGATGCAGCTTGCTTGGAACAAATCCTGGACTTTTCCTCTGTCACTTTCTGCTGGGAGAGAGAAACTTGCCATTTTTAATTCCATTCTGGGCTTTTTTTTTGTTGTTTTTTTTTTTAATTGGTTTTTCTGGAAAGTAAGACAACTCAGTGAGGGAATGCTCAAATGGAAATTATTCTTGCAGAAAGTCTTGCACATTTGCAGGAGGTTAAACCAAGGAAAATTGGGAGCCATTATCTTCCCAAAGGCAGAAAATGTGTTGCCTGAATTAATGGCTGATTTCAGGAACACACTCGGAACGCCATCCATCAGAAATGAGGTGCTGAATTACCAGCAATAGCCCCGTTCCTTATTAAACACTTTGGTTAATTAGTCTGGGAACGTTTCACAGGCTGGGGCTCTGTGAAGAGCTGCAGAAGGTCAGAGCAGAAGGCAGCAGGCGATGGATTAGTGAGCACCAGGACTCAGCAGCTCTGAAATCCCCCTGCCTGAGCTCCCAGCCCCGCTTTGTCCACCTGTAACCACACAAATAAAAGTGAATAATGATTATTGTGGCCAGGAGACCACGACAATCGTTCTTTCTGAAGAGTTGAACGCTGCCAGTCTGAGCTGAGAGCCACCTGCCCTGAATTTGTGTGAATTCACAGCAGAGCCACGTTCTGTGCAGGTAAATCTGTGCAGGATTTACCCTGCAGTGAGACAGGGAGCCCACACTGCAAACCACAAACCAGGGGGAAGAATAAATGCAGGATAAAGGCAATTCTAAATTTCTAAATGCAGAATGAAGGCAATTCTAAATTTCTAAATGCAGAATGAAGGCAGTTCTACTTCCACACCTGTGGGCTCTCCCAGGTGAAGCTCCCAGCAGAAGGACAGAACGTTTCCCAGCCTGCAGAGCTTTTGGCGGTGCTGGCAGTGCCACCTTTTGCTTCCATCTGGGGCCCTGATGGAGCACAGCCCCCTGCTCCTCCCTCCCTGAGCCTCTGCCATAAATGAATGGCGTTAGAGCTCCCCTAATGTCCTGCATGAGCAGGGTGGTGCTGATCCCTTCCCCTGGCAGGGGCCCAGGCCAGGTAATTACCCTGTGAGCCCTGAGCGCTGTGGGGCTGCTGGCAGCTCTCAGTGCCCAACACAAACCTCACACCCTGAAGGGTTTTCCCCTTTCCTTCTATAAAAACATCCTCGATGTCTTTGGTTTTTTTGCCGTCTTTGCTGAAGGATCAGTATTCCAGGCAGGGATGTGCTGGAGCCCCCATCTGGGGTTTGTTTACGTCCAGCTCTGCCCTGACAAGGGCACTTTGTGCTGCTGGGGATGCAGGGGGACAGCAGGGAAAATGATGCCTCTATTCATGGGCAAGCACCAATTTCCAATTGGCATTTTGTCCCAAAAAGGCCAGAAATACAAAATTGCTCCTCAGCTAAGAAAGTAGAAACCAGGCCTTGATGTACAAAGGATGGTTATGCAAAAAACCCCAACCCTGGGGCTGCACAATGGAAAAAATAGGGTGAGTTGTACTTTTAGCTTAAATGGAGCAGATAGCAAACTAAAAATCCAGGGACAAATTCCATAATAATTTATTGCTGAAAATGATTTTTTTTGCCTTGTGAAGTCAGGAAAGAGTGAGGAAAAAACCCCAACAGTTCTAGATAACAAAGTTGTCACCTGGCTGATCAGAAATGTGATTCTCCCCCAGCTCTAGAGGGGTGTCCCATGTCAGCCCAGCTCACCTCACCCTGTGTACGCCTTAAATTAGCTGGAAACACAGCACAGAAACATGAAACAGGATCTTCTGCTATTGGATTTTCCTTTGCTTTGCTCCATTTGTGCTGTGATTTATATGGAGAGCACAATTCGGAGGATTGCATTGTGCCAGCAGTGAGACCACACTCCCTTTATGCCAAGATGAATTATTCTGCAGCTTTCCCATGCTGCTCAATCATAAACAGGGGCAATGGGCAGAAGATGAACCTGTGATTAAGCAGGATTTTCTTTTTCAGGTAGATTTCCCAATTCTGAAATATTTTTTGATTATAACATAGAAAATATTTCTGGGAAAAAACCATTTCTCACATTTCCATCTTCCATGGTGTGAACAACTTCCCAGACATTGCACAGAGCTTTAAGGAGAGTGGGAGGAGGAAGAGCCCCAGAAGAAAAGGAGTTCATGGAGTTTAAAAATGCAATTTACGTGTTCAACAAGAGTCCTGCAGCAAGATGCACGTTCCACATGCATCTCAAAGCTCCTACAAATAAACAGCTCTGCTCCCTCTGCTGCAGATTTTGATCTTGGGACCAAAAATAGGAAATACCAGCCTGACACTAGGACAGGATCCTTTCCCTGCAGGGCCAGAAGGGTCTTTTGTGGTGGGATTATTTCAGAAGTGAGGCTTGGTCAGACACCCAAGATGGAAATTTGAAATATTGCAAGTGATTTGAAATACTGAAAGTGATTTGAAATATTGCAAGTGATTTGAAATACTGAAAAAATTTCCTCCAGTGCAGCAGCTCTGTTAAGTGTTTGACTGTTTCCACGATAAAAGCTGCTCCCAGAGTTCACCCCAGCTCAAAGGGCTGTGTTTAATGGCCTGGTGCTGTGGTGGCTCTGAGTCCCAGCCACGCTGGGAATGGAGTGCACTGTGGATATTGATTAGCCCTGGAATTGGGACTCATTTCCCCCGATCCACTGCTGAGTGCTGGCGTGCCCAAGGGGCTGGTTTAGGCTTCAAAAACACAAAGGGAGTGTGGGCTGTGGAATGGCAGTGACTTTCATTCAGGAAAAACATCTTTGCAGAATGGCTTGGCTTTGAGAAGGAAAATATTTACATCCCTAATAATCTGGAACTGGAATAACAAGAAACAAAACTTGAAATTGCAAAAAAAAAAAAAAAAGGGGGGGGGGGGCAAGATCCCACAGTTCCTGAGGCTTTGTGGCTTTGTGACATTAAATACACTTGAAAGGACAAATCACAGCTGAGGTGTTAATTACTCACATTGCTGCAATGGAGCTTTGGAGAAGGGCTGGAGGGACAGGGGAAGGGATATTTTGTTTTTCTTGCATTTATTTCCACCCTGCTGGTTCAGGACTGGCCCTGTGCTCCATGGTTTGAGCTGAGGAGCAGGAGCTCTGATTTCAGCTCCCTTTGGCCACAGGTTTCCTACAGACACATCACTAAATCAAAGTGTGCTCAGCTAAGGTGACTTTGTTCTGCTTTTTTGGGCTGTGTCCTCAGCAGGGGCTGTGCTGGGAAAATAACATAGAAAATATTGTACACCAAGTTTGGGGTTACAGAACAATGAGGACTTGGGGAAACCAAGATTTGTAAAAAGGGAAATATGAAATCATGGGGGAATGTGCTGAATTCCAGCATCTTTTCAGGGCTGCTGCTGGATTGCAGGGAAGCTGCACAGGCTGAGCTGTGTTTGGGGGTGATGATGGTTTTGCCTCCAGATTTATCACAAGTTCCAGCCCTGGGGACACCTCCAAAGGCGCTGTCTGTCCTTGTTGTCCCACCTGACTGGGATCAAAATGGCTCCAAAGAGGATCCTGAGCCTTAGCAAAGGTTTTTGTGCTGTTTTTTCCGCCTTCCACAACAAGCACAGCCCTTCTCCACGAGAGGCTGGAGCAGCTGTGCAGATGGCAGACAGCTGCCAGAGAAATGCATCATCCTCCATCATCTGGCACCGCTCCTGCCAGCACAGAGCCGCTGCTTTGTCACCCAACAATTCCTCATCAGAGAGGGAACCTGGGTGAGGAGAGCTAAAGCCACACCAAAGATGCTCTCCTGATCCCATCTGGGGGGTTTCAGTGGCGTTCATGCCAGCCTGGGCCCTCCCCACCCAGATGTGGAGATGAAAAGCACCACATCTTTTATTGCAGAGTGCTTTACATGAAGAACCTGCCTGTGGAGCAGCATCTTGTGTTTAAATCATTAAACATCACTTTAATTCAGACTGGAGCACAAGAGCAGCAGCAATAAAAACTGACTCTAAAAGCCAAGGATAGATCCATGAGACAGAGCTGTGAAAATCATGGTCAGGACTGCGGACTGGGGGAGATGCTCACCAGTGAATTCAGGCCCCCAAACTGGCGATGGCAAAGATTAAATTCCAACCCTGGTGCTTTATATGAAGAACTTGTCTGTGGAGCAGCATCTTGTGTTTAAATCATTTAAATCACTTTAATTCAGACTGGAGCACAAGAGGACCAGCAATAAAAACTGATTCTAAAAACCAAGGATGGATTCATGAGACAGAGCTGTGAAAATCTTGGTCAGGACTGGAGGGGCAGCACTGCCCTGGGGTCTGGGGTGATGCTCACCAGTGAATTCAGGCCCCCAAACTGGTGATGGCAAAGATTAAATTCCAAAAGTGGTGGCCAAAGGTTTCATGGCTGAATTTCAGCATCCACATGTGCCTGGGAAGCTGCCTCAAAACAACCTGGATGTTGTAAATCCCATCCAGGCTTTGGTAACAAAGCAAAGGATGTATTCAGCTCCAGAAAAAAATGATTTTTGCCTCAACAGCAAGAATTTTCCAGGATCTTTTTCTTTCTCACTGCATTTCAGCACCATCTTAAGACCATTATGCAAAAATAGAAACACTCCTTTACTCACATTTTTATCCTCTCCACAATATTTTTGGAGAAATGTGAAGCTGACATAACACAGAGTCAGAGAGTGAGATTCTGTTACAAGTTTTATTCTTCTGTGCCTGAAACCCAGTCACAACCAAAGAATGTTGGGGAAACATTCAGCTCTGCTCCGGGCTGATATAAAAATGGAATTATTCCTTTTTTTTCTCTTGGAATGACTGCCTACCTGCCTGCCTGGTGGGCAATCAGCATAATCCTGTTCAGTTGCCTCTCAGCAAGAGGAAAATTAAAGCACAGTTCTGCTCCAGTGGATTCGTCTTGTGCAGCTCTGACTGGCAAGGAGCTCCCTGTGGTAAGGAAAGAGAGGAGCAAGAAGTTGTAAATTACTCTTTTTGTTGGTTTTTTGGACAGCTCTTTACTTTTGGGGCATGGGGAGCCTTCATTAAGTTTCCAAGTGAGTGCAGTGGTCATCGATGCTTTGGAGGCAGCTCTGGGGATGGATTGCTGAGCGTGGCTCTGGCAGTGCACCCCATGTGCAGGGAATGCGGCTCCTCAGAGCTTGCACATGTGCCTGAACATTCCTGCCAGGCTTATTTATACTTCTTTTAAATCAAAGCAGGCTGGGGGATGGATTTTTTTCAATTAAAACAATCCTTTATTGCTTGCTACCATGAGACACCCTCTTGTTTTAGGCTCTTCTGTGCTAATTTTGCACACGCTGGTTTTACACTTGCACTCATGCACATGATGTGATGGCGAGGCTTGGAATAAATATTATTATAAATAAAAGCAGCAACCAGAACAGCTGTTCTTTTAAAATAGCCAGGTATTAGTGATGCTGGTGTCTGTTATTTAGAGGCACTGGGTGATGGAGGTGCTTTAAATACCTTTAATATTTTAAATTAAAACAGAAACCAGTGACACCATGGGGAGAGTGGAAGAGAGCAGTCAATTAATCCTCATGTACTCTGTACACCCCTTTAATTCCTGTGATTCTGCTCAGCTGGGAATCCTTTTCTCCTCTGAATTAAAGTACCAGAGTTGACTGGGTAGGTTAAAAATATTAAAATGAGACATTAGTGCACACTGGCAATGTGGAATGGTTTTATTCATGAAAGCTTGCATGTTAAATGTAACATTTTATCCTCAAAGATGGAAGATTTCCTGAATTCCCACAAGTGCCAGGTGACTGCCAGGAATGCCATCAGCTGGGTGACATGTGAGCTGTGAGTCAGAGTGACAGAGCATGGCCAGGAAATGGAATATCCTTTCCCTGGGTATTTCCATGACTAACAGCTCACATCCAAATGCTGCCAGCTCTGGGCAGGAACCATCCCTGGCTCCAGGAGAAATCCAGGATAAAGCTTGGAGCTCCAGGTATGGACATAAAGTCCATGAATTCCAAGTTTGGAGTGCTCAGATTCTGAATTTCTGGGCTGCAATTTCACCTCTCCAGTTCTCATGACTTCACCCTCATTCCTTGGTTTGTGACATCACCAGAGCACAGGAATATCTTTGTGAGCCACCTTGTCTAAAAAGGAAAGGGAGATACTCTTACTTTTCTTCTATATTAAGACTTTTAAAAATAATCCGTGGCAAAGACAGGGATGTTTCAAGGGACTGTCTCAGCTTTTATTGCCTGGCTGTGAAGAATATTGATTTGAGGTCATTTTGCATAGCGTTGTTATCCATCACCATAAACATCTGCAGAGCACAGAACAATCCCCCTCTGGCCAGGAGGAATTCTGAGGTGCATTCCCTCATCCTGCCCCTTTTCCAGAGCCTCCAAATAAGGGAGAGCTCTGCTTTGTGGTTTAAAAATCTGGGTCTAATATTTGTGAAATGCCTGTATAGTTAAAATTCACTTTTACTATATTTGCATAGCAGAAGTGGAATTAATTTGACAGGTTCCACCGCTGCTGCTTTTAAATGTGGCAGAAAACTTCAAATTTCCTGCTCACTTTTATGCCAAGTACCCAGTGAAGTCAGGAACTGAGACTTGCACTTCAGTTATTGATTGATGGGATTTTTCTCCCCTTTTATTTTATATATTAAATGCACAGGCATGGCCCATAAAGCTGTGTTAATGGCCAAAAAAAAAAGGAAATGTGTCAGGTAATGTACTTGGAGCACCTCATTCCATTTGGATATGCCTGGGACTCGTCTCCATTGGATTTTCATCATAAAAGCCATGATTTTGTTTTTAAATTACTTGGAGGCCTAAATCCAGGCTAGACACTTGATGTCTTTGCTCTGTGAAGGATTTTGAAGAGAAAAGCTCATACTTCAGGAATTCTGCTCCAGGTGAAATGGTGTCCCCAGATTCTCCCTTATTCTGCCCCATCCCTGAGCTGGAGGGGCTTTGGGGTGATTTTTCCTCTGCTGATTTCCATGTGAGTTCTTCCCCTGAAAAAACTCCCACAGCAGGGACTAAAATATTGTTAAATAGGAATAAAGATCTGCTGCTATCTCCAACACAAACAAGCGCTCCCCCACAGCACACAACAATTCATGGTGTTTGTTGTGTGCAATATTCTCTCCTCACAGATCCTTCTGTTCCAATTTTTGGGGATGTCAGCTTGCAGGCAAGAAGAGCTGCCTTAATTGATGTGACGTTCTCTCCAAGCTATTGTTTACCACAGAGGAATATTCCTGCTTTGCAAGGGTTTGACTCTTTTGTTGATTTTTATGGAGAAGAGGACTGGGATTTCATGGAAACCCCTCAGTTTATAAAACTGTGTCAATACCAGCCTGTGAACTTATTCTGGATGCTCTAAAGGTCATTTTCACAAGGTGGCAGGGACACCTCCCACTGTCCCAGGGTGCTCCAGCCTGGCCTTGACATTCCCAGGGATGGGGCAGGAATTCCTCCCCAAAATTCCATTGACACATCCCCTCTGCAGGCCTGAAACCATCGCCCTTGGCCTGTCATCATCTGCCCATGCAAATAAAAATAAAGATGTTGTGAAACTCTGCTGTGTTCTCTTCTGGGGTTGCTCTTCTCAGGCCAAGCTCGCAGAGATTTAATCGCAAAAAAATGGGTAATAATTGCTGCAAACTCAGTACCTTTCATAATAAAAAATAAACCTAATGTGTAGAAATCAGCTAATTGTTTTCAGGATAGAGGGGTATTTCTTCCTGAGGTTTTTATCCCAAATACTCTCAGGGCAAGGTTGGCTTCCTGCTACAAAAAAAAAATATAGCACATATAAACATATACATAAACATATATGACATATATAAATATATATAGCATATATATTTATATATAGCATATATAAATATATATAACACATATAAACATATACAATGTATAAATATATATATAAACATATACATAACATATAAATATATATATAACATATATAAATAGATATAGCATATAAAAATATACAATGTGTGCAAACCTATATAGCCTATACATAACATGCACTGTTTTTCTAATATATGATAATATAATAATATTTTTTTGCATAAATATTAACTACCTACTTTCTATAGCACATAATACATATCATATACACATATTTGCATATCTATTACGTACACATTAGAATAATTTATATTCTAATGCTATAATATTATTTGATAAGACTAATAACGATGCTATGATAATTAATGATAATATAATGATAATATAATGTAATATAATATAACATAATATAATATAATATAATATAATATAATATAATATAATATAATATAATATAACTCAATGCAATGTTATATTATATTATATTATATTATATTATATTATATTATATTATATTATATTATATTACATTACATTACATTATATTACATTACATTATATTATATCATATCATATCATATCATATCATATCATATCATATCATATCATATTAATTTGAAATAAATATATAATATAATAATAATTAGTAACGATGCTACGATAATAAACAACAAGACGATACCAACGAGCAATAACTATTTCCCCATTCCTCCGCTCCGTTACTCCCCAGACAAAGCCCTTTCACCCCCGGCGCGGCGCGCAGCAGCGCGGCACTATTTCCCGTGGCGGATGGATCTGTGTCCCCGCGCGCAGGGATCGGGCGCTGCGGTCCGTCAGTCAGCGCCGTCAGGCGGCGCCGGGACGCGGCGGGCGCAGCGCTGAGCGGAGCGGCCACGCCGGGCTCGGCTCCCGCGCCCTCCCCGCGCCCGCAGCCCCGGCCCGCCGCTCCCTCCCGCCGGTGCGATGCTGCTGCCGCTCGCCGTGCTGCCCTGCGCCTTCGTCCTGCTGCGGGCCGCAGGTACGGCGGGCCGGGGGCGCGCCGCGAACAATGGGCTCGGGCGGACCCCGCGCCGCGGGGGCTCGGCGGGGCCGCGGGGTGGCGGAGACGGCGGCAGGAGCGGGAGGAGGAGGAGGAGGGTGCCGAGCCGGGCCGGGCTGCGCTGGGCCGGGCTCCCCCGGGGCCGGGCTCGCTGCGCGGGGGGCGCGGACAATGGGCGCGGAGGGGATGCTGCGTGCGGGGTCGCGGCGGGCTCGGGGATGCTCCCGCGGCCGCCGCCCGCCGGGGCACGGACGCGGCCAGGGGCGCAGCCAGGGATGCGATCGCCGTGGAGCGGCTGGAATAATAACAGGAGAATGAGGAGAGGGAGAGGAAAGAAAAAAAAAAAAAAAGAAAAAGAGAAAAAGGAGGGGCGCGGGCGCTGCCGTTGTGGAGCGGCCCCGGGCGCGAGCCGTGGTGCGGTGGCCCCGCCGTGGCCGCTCGGCAGCCGCCGGTCACCGCCCGGGTCGCCCCCGCCCAGCTCCGGGAGCGGCAGGTGGGCTGGGAGCGGCGGGATGGAGCGGCCACACCTGCGCCGGCCCCGCCCCAGCCAGCATCCCTGCTCCGAGCTGCATCCTTGTGCCATCCATCCATCCATCCATCCATCCATCCATCCATCCATCCATCCATCCATCCATCCATCCATCCATCCCTGCTCCGAGCTGCATCCTTGTGCCATCCATCCATCCATCCATCCATCCATCCCTGCTCCGAGCTGCATCCCCGTGTTATCCATCCATCCCTGCTCCGAGCTGCATCCCCGTGTTATCCATCCATCCCTGCTCCGAGCTGCATCCCCGTGCTATCCATCCATCCCTGCTCGGAGCTGCATCCCCGTGCTATCCATCCATCGCCGCTCCGAGCCGCATCCCCGTGTGCTCCATCCCCGCTCCGAGCCGCATCTCTATGCTAGCCATCCATCTATCCATCCGTCCGTCCGTCCGTCCCTCCTCCCCGGCGCTGTCCGTGCCGGCGCTCCCCGGGGAGCGCTCCCGAGCCGCGCTGCGCTCCGCCGGTGTTTGTTCCGTGTCCCGTGCTGTCCCGTGCTCCCCAGCCCTTGTCCCCCGTCCCTGGGGAGCATCCCGGGCTGGCGGTGCCATCGCCCCCTCGCAGCTGTCCCCGCGCCTGGCTGCGCTCCGGGATTTCCCCGGTGCCGTGTCCGCGTCCCCGCGCTCCCCGGAGCTGTCGGTGTGTCTGTCCTTGCCGCGTTCCGTCCCTGCCTCCTCCCCACGCTGGGGATTTTTATCTCCTTAAGCAATTAGCGCCGCTGGGGCTCTGTCTGAGCTGGCGGTGACAGTGGCGGTCGCGGTGGCACTGGTGACAGTGTCTGTCGCGGTGACAGTGCCACCAGCGTCCCCAGGGCTGCTGCCAGACCCGAGCCACCTGTTTAACATCAGCACCCGCCCCGAGCCCTGCCCGGCTCTCCGTTTGGGCTCGGTTTAATTAAAATAAAACCGGAGAGCGTTTGTGAGGGGTCTGTGCGTGGCGGGGGGGTCGCGCTCCCGTTCCAGCCGCTCCTGCCCTGCCCGGCTCCGCATCCTGCCCGGCCACACCCTCGCATCCCCGGGGCTGCACAGCCCCGACGCAGCCCCGACACAGCCCCGACACAGCCCCGCCGCCTCTCTCGGCTGGGGGAGCCCACAATAAAGCGCCTCGCTTCGGGGTTTTTTTTTAGTTATTTTTTTTTTTTTTTTTTTCCCTCAGGGGAAATAAATGGGAGTAAGCAAAAGAAAAATTATCTGCATATCAGCTGTTGCCCCACTCGAATACATGTTTATCCAATAATAATAATTATGAATATGGAGGCTGCCTAGGGAGCTGCACAGCTGGATCTGTTAAATCAGCACAAAATGGAGAACACAAAAACCAAATAAAATATTAAAAAGCTAGAACAAAGCAGCAGCAGTGTTTATGGTGAAAGCAGCACCAAGTACATCCAGCTCTGCTTTCCACCCTAAAGGATGCCGTGCTTGTGTTCCTGCTTTTTTTCCCCACTCTGTCATGGGGGAGAGGTAGTTTTGCTTTGAAAGCTGTGGAGATGTCAGTGCAAGAGGGTGTTTTATTTATTTCTATTTATTTTCTCATTGTGCTGCTAAAGAAACCTTAAGCTTAAATGTAAGAGGAGGCAAGAGGGAGATATTCATCAGTGAGGAATCCCTGAGGAAACTGTTGTGTGAGCACAGTTGTGGGGTGGGCTCACAACCAAACCATGTTTTTATGGCTTTTAGGATAATTCCACATTTCATGTGTACCCCCGTGGCCTCTGGTAGTGATGATTTATTTTATTTAGTCTGCTGTAAAATTAAAACATTCCCTGATAATGCAGAAGCTGATTTATAGACGGAGCAGATGGCTCCTCTCCTTTCATGTGCATCCTGAGAACTGTTATTTCCTAAAGAATAGAGAGGATTTGGTACCAACTTTATCCCCTTGACACATGAACTTGAAAATTCCCCAATTGGCTCTTGGGCTGGGTTTGGTATTTTTTTGGGGAGGGAGTTTTTAGTGTGTGTGTTTTGTCAGAGGTTTTTTTAAGGACATTTCAAATGAGTAACTCCACAACCACCCGGTTTTGAAGTGTTAAACATTGTGGCTGCTCTCCAGGCTGAAAGTGCCTTCACTTTTCCTGGCTGGCCTCCAGAAATGTATTTTAAGGATAGCTGCTCTGCCTGGGTGCGGGCGCTGGGTACACAATGCCAGGGGGGGTTTTGATGGTTTTCCTGTTTGTTTGGGGTGGGAGGGCGATGCCGTGGCTTTCCTGCACGGGCTGCCAGGGAAGCAGAACCAATTGCTGGGGGAGGAGGAGGAGGAGGAGGGGATCCTGCATCTGCTGCCATCAGTCTGCGAGGAGCAGAGGGACAGCTCGGGGAGGAGACAAAGCCCAGTTTATTTCCTCATTTCAAAGGCCACCCTGCGGTTTTCCTCGTTGTTTTGCACACCTGGTGATAGAAAAAAGGCACATTTCTGGCGGTTTGGGGTGGGTTTCTGGCGTGGTTTTGGAAGCATCGTCTTTGCAGTGTGTTCAACGTGAGATGGGCGTTATGAACCTGCCCAAATGCCTCTGCAGGCAGCCTGGGAGGAGCTGTTTCCCCTGGAACTGTGTGGTGGCTTTAATGCAGGGGATTCTGAGAAAGCGTCAAGGATCTGATGCTCCGGGGCAGTGTTTTCCAGGTGCTCTGTGTATATATACATATATATATAGAGAGAGAGGGTGTTGATTTCTTTGTTTATTTCCCAATTCTCTCCTTTCCCACGGATGTGAAACGAGCAAAGCCACTCGCTTGTAAACCCTCACTTTGAAAACGACAAGGAAACAGAATTGTGTTTTTCTTGCTGTTTATAAACGGGGAGAATGGGAATAACTGGGCTGAGGGTGTGTCTGGCAGGGAACTACGGCTCCCAGCAGCTCCTGGATGGTTCCTCTGCGCATGTTTTTTTGAGGAATTAATGTGATTTTTTAAAAAAAAAGAAAAAAAAAAAAAAAGAGCCACCAGGCAAATAGACTTTGAGGCATCCAAATCACAGGAGCAAATGTGAAGGTCAGCTCTGGGCTGGCTGTGGCTCCTTTTGTTTAGGAAAACACATTAGCATGGAGCAAAGGGCTGGCTGTGCACGGGGATGGAAATGAGCAGGGCTTGGCAGCAGGGCCCTTCTGGGTTCCTGGTGGGGAAATGCAGCTGCTCATTAGCAACGATGCCTTTTGAAGTGACCCGGAGCCAAATGGCAGCTCCGGCTCCCGCCTGCCCCTGGGCCTGGCTGGGGCAGCCTCTGCAGGGAGGCTTGCATGGGGGTTTGGGCGTGCAGTGCACGTGGAATGGAGGGAAACGGATCAAAATCAAGGATAAAATTGAGATTAAATAAATGTATGGCTTTAAATCCAGTGCTTTTCACTGTATTGATGGTAAAGCAGATAATCCCTCTCCATAGGGTTGGTGATGCAGATTCCAGACCTTCCCAGGGTAAATGACACACACAGGATGGAGTCCCCATCCCTGGAAGTGCCCAGAAATGGCACTTGGGGCAGGGTTTGGTGCTGAACACGGTGCTGCTGCAGGGTTGACAATGACACTTGATGATCCTAAAGGTCTATCCCAACCTTAACGATTCTCTGGTTGCACAAAAAGCAATTTCAGGAGGAATTTCCTCATGGGAAGGGTTAAACCTGGGCAGGGCTGCCCTGGGAGCTTTGGATTGCCCATCCCTGAGGTGTCCAAGGAATTAATTACTGGGCAGGGTGGGGACTGCTCACAGCTTGCACTCATGGCTTTGGGGGGCTTTTCCAGCCTCAGTGGCTCTGATTCCACGGCAAACCTTGTGCCACAACACCTTGGGCTGTTCCAGGATCTGATGCTACCAGGGCAGAGTTTTCCAGGCGCTCTGTAACAAGGGCATTGATTTCTTTGTTTATTTCCCAATTCTGTCCTTTCCCACGGGTGTGAAATGTGATGTGAAACAAGCGATGCCACTCACTTGTAAATACGGGACTTTGAAAATGACAAGGAAACAGAATTGTGTTTTCCTTGTTGTTTATGAACTGGGAGAATGGGAATTACTGGCCCCCCTAAGGGAGGAATGGGAATAACTGAGCCCCCCAAGGACTCCCCCACCAAGGGAGTTGCTGACATCTTTTAAAATACCCAAAACCACCTGAAAACTTCCCCAGAGCATTTTATGGCCCCTGTTACAGCTTTGCCTTCTGACCCAAGAATTTGTGTACTGGAGGTGCTTCAGCTCAATTCTGCCTGGGACAAATGTGGGGCATCAGCAGCCTCAGCCCAGCTGCCGGAAAAGCTGATTTTGGGGGAACGGCACACAATGGGAGGTTTATCCTGCACAGCAAGTGCAAATTGCTGTAAGATTCCTCTGAAGAAGCAGCAGCAGCAGCTGTGGGGTAGAGTCACAGAGAGCTGTGCTTAAGAGCAGGGGGAGTTATCTCAATTCTCCAACGTGAATAATAATTGGGATGGAGAGCTGGTGCTTGCAGCAGAAATCACAGAGCGAGAACAGGATAAAAATTGTGCTTGTGCCTGGAGATGAATGCCTGCACTTGGCTCTGCAGAAACAGAGCTGGGGGTGGGAAATGGGGGGCATTTTCAGGAATCTGTGTTTGCTCTGTAATGGCTCAGGGTGGGTTCAGTGCTCCTGCCCTGCCCTGCCCAGGGATGGAGGCACCAAAGGTCCCAGGGGAATTCAGGATTAAATCCAGGTCAGAGAGGGGACAGAGCCCCTGATCCCACAGCCTTTCCTGTTGTTCTGGCCCAGGCAGGGCCATGTCCCACCTCTGATGCAAGGAAATCCATTTGGGGCTGCAGGCAGTAATGGGATCTGTGTCAGGGCTGATCCATTCTCTGTTTCCATCCAGATCTTGTGACAGGACAGATGCAGGGGGAGTTGGGAAAATGGGAGTTGGCTGGTTCAGTACAACCTGGGAAGAATAATGTGGAAAAATATTTGGGAAATCCATTGAAATGGTCGATTTCTTAAAATGAGAAGCAGAAATTATTTATTTTGTTAAAACAAATGTCCATCACTTCACCAGGGCATCACTGGACAGGACAAAACCCATTTAAAGAAACTCTTGACTGCTTGAATTGTTGCAGAATTGTCAATCTCATCATGCCTTGAGCAGAAATATTTATGTTTCCTTTCTAGCTGAGTTTTTCAGACTGGTACAGCCATTGGGTAAATCAGGGTAGGTGCTTTCCACAATTTGTTGTTAAAATCAGGCAAGTTGGATTAATTCTCTGAAAATCCACCTGCTCCTGACTGCTGAGGCCACGTCTGGAGTGTGGGGTCCAATTGTGGAGCACAACCAGTGGATTTACTGCAGAGGCACTGGAGGAGCATCTTGGTGTGAGAAGAGGCTGAGAGAAGGCTCCAGGGGATGTGGATGTGCATAAATCCCTGCTGGGAAGGAGTGAAGACAGCCAGGATCTCCCAGCAACAGAGCCAACTGGAATACAGCACAGCAAATCCTCACTGCATATATGAAAACACACCAAAACCCCTTTTTTTAAAATTATTTTTTTATTTTTCAATTTTTAAATTTTTTTGTTGGATGAATCCTGGACCAGTTTGAGTGGAGAGATTGTGGCTTCTCCACCCATGGACCTTCAGAACAGACCTGGCCAAACCCCTGGTGACCTCCTGCCTTCCCCTCCTGCACTGGATAACCTCAAGACGTCCCTCCCAACTATTCTGTGATTTTCCTACCTCTACTCTTCTAAAAACAGTTCTAATAGAAGCTTATTTGAATATTTAATTCACTTTTCCTTCTTTGTTTATGTTCATGACATTTCTCACCCTTGAATCTTTAGGAGGAACAAGAATGTTAATTGTTTGTTGCTGGTTTATGGTTAATTGTAATTTACCACATTGATTAACTTGAAATGTGACTGCAAAGACGTGAATGGGAAAATCTGTGTACAGAAATGGGGATTTGTATGAAATGAAGGGTTAGAGGAAGAAATGAGCCAGGTAACATCCAGGCCATGTTTTGGGCAGAGTTTGGCCAGAATCAGTGAAATTCAGGGTCCTTTCCAGAGGAGAGCCCTGGCTGAGCTGTGGAATTGAGCAGGTGATAATGATGAAATAAAGTGATGAAGATTTTAGACAATGGAAATAGAAAATTGTCGCCTCCATATTTGAATGGGCTTTCCCAGATGTTTAATATCTCTTGTCCCAAAAGCAACTGTATAAAAAATACTTTAAATGTTACTACAACTGCAATATATTCCTGCAGAATTTAGTTAATTGTCCCTGAAATCAAACTGTAGGATTGTAATTGTCCTTGTTTTATGGAGAAAAACCCCTAAAAATTTATTTACAAAGTGCAATTCTTTTTACAGTGAAGACTGATGTGCAATAAACATTCAAAAACTGAAATCCCATTTTTTTTCCAGCACCTTCTTATGTGGGATATTCAGGGCTGGGTTGGAATAAAACCAAAGAAGGAGCTGCCAGATTGGTGGTGTTGGCACAAAATTGGCAAACTGGGCTCTGATTGTGGCATTATTGCATATTTTAAAATAGGAACAACCAGATTGGTGGTGTTGGCACAATGTTGGCAAACTGAGCTCTAATAATGGCATTATTACATATTTTAAAATAGGAGCAGCTAGTTTGGTGGTGTTGGCACAATATTGACAAGCTGGGCTCTGATCTGTGGCATTTTTGCATATTTTAAAATAGGAAAAACCAGTTTGGTGTTGTTGGCACAATGTTGGCAAACTGGGCTCTGATGATGGCACTATTGCAAAAATTAAAATAGGAACAACCAGTTTGGAGGTGTTGGCACAAAATTGGCAAACTGGGCTCTGATCTGTGGCATTATTTCATAATCTAAAATAAGAGCAGCCAGATTGGAGGTGGTGGCACAATATTGGTAAACTGGGCTCTAATGCATGGAATTATTGCACAATTTAAAATAGGAACAACCAGATTGGTGGTGTTGGCTCAAAATTGGCAAACTGGGCTCTGATCTTTGGCATTATTTCATAATCTAAAATAGGAGCAGCCAGATTGGAGGTGGTGGCACAATATTGGCAAACTGGGCTCTAATGCATGGAATTATTGCACAGTTTAAAATAGGAACAACCAGATCGGTGGTGTTGGCACAAAATTGGCAAACTGGGCTCTGATCTTTGGCATTATTTCATAATCTAAAATAGGAGCAGCCAGATTGGAGGTGGTGGCACAATGTCGGCAAAGTGGGCTCTAATCTGTGGCATTAATTTGAAACAAACACAGCAGGGATTGAGGGCAGCTCGGGCTGGGGATGCTCGTGGTGGTTCCTCAGAGCCCAGGCTGTCCTTGCATGTTAATCAGCCTCTCAAAGGAGCTCCCATGTGCATTGTGCAGGCTCTGGGACTGTGGTGCTCAAAAGGGTTTTTATTCCATTCAAGTGGAGGGACTGAGAGCAGCAGAACCGGGCAGTGGCCGGGGAAGGACGGCCCCGAGTGCCCGGAGCTGTGCCCTGCCAAATGGGCACAAAATACTCAAATATTCACCCCCAGCTCTGCCTGGCTCCTCGGGCAGCTGGGGGGTAAAATTAAATATTGGACAGTTATCCTGTGGGTTTGGCCTTTTGGGATCTCAGCAGGCCAAGCTTGAGGTCATGATCCCCTTGGGAAACTTGGAGGGGGTAAAAGTTGGGGAAATGTCAGATTTTTGAGTTTGGGAATAACAGGATTTCTTCCAGGTAAAGGTGGGGAAATTTCAGTTGTGTGAGTTTGGAATAACAGGATTTCTCCCAGGAAAAGGCTGAGGCAAATGAGTTTGGGAATAACAGGATTTCTCCCAGGTAAATGTTATGGAAATCTCAGATTGTGTGGGTTTGGGAATAGCAGGATTTCTCCCAGGTAAAGGTTGGGAAAATGGCAGATTTGTGAGCTTTGGAATAACAGGATTTCTCCCAGGTACATGTTATGGAAATCTCAGATTGTGTGAATTTGGGAATAACAGGATTTCCCACATTAAGAGTGGGGAAATTCAGATTGTGTGAGTTTGGGAATAACAGGATTTCTCCCAGGTAAAGATTATGGAAATCTCAGATTGTGTGAGTTTGGGAATAACAGGATTTCTCCCAGGTAAAGGTTATGGAAATCTCAGATTGTGTGAGTTTGGGAATAACGGGATTTCTCCCAGGTAAATGTTATGGAAGTCCAGATTGTGTGAGTTTGGGAATAACGGGATTTCTCCCAGGTAAATGTTATGGAAGTCCAGATTGTGTGGGTTTGGGAATAACAGGGACTAACACAGCATTCCTCTGGTGATGTGGTTTTTTTGTAACTTCAGCTGCTCTGGGGCAGTGTGAGGTGAGGTGTTAATGAGCTGTGTCTGTGAAAAAAATCCAGAAAAGGGGAGATTTGGGCCCCTTTTCTTTGTACAAATCTCAAAAAAACATGGTAGATATTGAAGTCCTTGTTTCATAGATATTGAAACATGGACTTCAGTGAGCAGTAGAGATGTTTCAGTGGGTGATGTTGGTACTCTGAAGGAGAAAATGGGCAGATAAAATATATATCTATGCCTGGATGGATACAGATGTACATACAGATGTTCTAGTACAGGAATTTTGTACAGTGACTCGAGAATTGGGCTGCAGACTGTGCTTGTGAATTGCCACCATCTCATGTTGTGAAGAGAGGTGAGAACTGGTCCTGGTTGTGCTGAAGAAAACCTTTTGTTGGGAGGAAAAATCTGCATTTCAGACAAGCAGTGAGCCTGTCACTGTGCTCCCCAAATCCAACGCTGTCATCCTGGCTTTGTGGTTAATCAATATTATTGAGCTGTGTGCCGAGTCCTTGGTGTCTCTTTGCTGCTGCTTTTCCTCCTTTTATCAACTCTTGGGCACATTTCTTACACCTGATTGTTTTGTTCTGTGAGAACACTGGCAGGGTTCCCTGCTGGTGTGGATTTCTGCAGTGAACTCATGGAAAGCAGCAATTCCAAACAGGTACCCAGGGAGCTGAGAAAGCCTTGGGGATGATGTTCAGCCTGGGCTGAGGTTGGATTTAAGGTCTTTGTGGAAATGAATCGCTGGAGTGGAGCTTTTGGTGTGGTTGTTGTTGTTTTCTGTGCACAAAATGGTATTTTCTGGGTGGTTTTTGTAGGGAGCACGAGGGATTTTGGTGTAATTTGGTAACACGGGGAGCATTTTTCTGCTCAATGTTCATTTTTGCTGTATTTGAGTGGGAATTGTTGGGTTTAGGTGTGGATGTTTTGGGGCAGGAATGGGTGGATTTTCTGCCTGTGTCACTGCAGTCACAAGGAAACCCCCAGACCATCCCTGCCAGCCAATGTTGTTGTTCTCTGTACACAAAATGGTATTTTCTGGGTATTTTTGTAGAGAGCACGAGAGATTTTTGTGTAATTTGGTCATGCTTTAAGGCAGCAAGATGGGGAGAGCACTTTTGTTCATTTTGGCTGTATTTGAGTGAGAGTTGTTGGGTTTAGGTGTGGATGTTTTGGGGCAGGATTGGGTGGATTTTCTGCCTGTGTCACCGCAGTCAGAAGGAACCCCCCAGACCATCCCTGCCAGCCAATTCCCATTTATTTCCCTGATAATGCCATTTACAGCCTGTTTCACTTGCAGTGTTTGGAGGTGAAGTGCAGCAGGAAATACTGAGTACAACCAGGGCTGGCATTTCCCTTCACTGAGAGCTGCATAAACGTGGTTTTTATATCATTCAGATTAATGGTGTGCAGGCTGTGGCTCTGCTCTGATGAAGCGCTCAGAGCCCACCTGGGTGTGCTCTGAAATCCCCAAAATAACCAAAATAAAACTTCTTTCAAATTTGTTAACGTGCATCACAGATCCCATGCAGTCCAGGGATCAAAACGCTCCATCATTATTGGCTAATTATAACATTGGAGGATTTAATTTTGCATTTTTCACTGTGTTAGCAGTGATAGGAGGACACTTTTGGCGTTTTAGCAAAAAACAACCAACAGCTGCTTGGCCAAGGAACTTTAATAATTCTTGAGAGCTGCAGGAGTGAAAAGAGCAGAGCTGGGGAGTTGTGTTTGCAGCAGATAATCCCCCAGTGCAGCGTGGAGCAGACACAGGAATTACTGCACACCACCAAATCCTGCTGCACTTTAATCTCCCCGTGATCTCTGCCAAGGCTCGCAGCATTTATTCCATTTATTCCTTTTATTCCTTTTATTCCCTGCTCCCTCCTGGCTGGGGTTTGTTGGGAATGAAGAGGGGAAGCTGGAACACAGGAAGGGAATAAAATTTAATTTTTTAAAAATATTTTTTCTGTAAGAAGAGCTGCAGATCAGAGATTTAATTTATATTGATTCACTCCTGGCTTTGCCATTGGGTTTTATTTGGGCTTTGGCTATTTTGCTCTCTGATTTTTCTCCATTTCTCTGTAAAATGAATATTTCATGAAATACAAGCAAACTTGGAGTAGTTTGTGCTTCATGGACAAAAATAACATAGTGCTGCAGTGATTGTTTGTAATTTTAGTTTCCCACTGCAGGCTGGCATGGCTGTTAGCTCCAGAGCAGGAAATACTGTGAAATATTTCTGTTTAGAGTAAAAGTTATTCAGTATAAACACTAGGAAATAAAAATTTATTTAGTTATAAATACTTTATATAGAGTAAAAGTTATTTTTGTCTAGCATTGGGTGTTTCTGTTGTAGAATGCTCTAATTCCTGACAAAGAGGGGAAGTTTTTGTGGTGTGCAGTTTGGTTTTGCACAGTATCAGGCACCAGGAGGTAAATCCTGCTTTTATCCAGTCCCAGGGAGGAATTGAGGAATTTTTCTCACCTGCTCCCAGGTTCTGATGGATCCCTATGAAAATTCCAAGTGCTTAATTGAGTAAAAATCAATGTAAATCTCCTTAACAACCATTTCTTTTTAAATAAATGACTTATGCTGCTCTTTCTTATACCTGGTGAAAAAACAGGCTTTTCATTGAAAGAGAAAATGTGATTTTTTATTCCACCGAGGCCCTGCCTTGCTGCTGACACTGCAATTAATGTGACCTACTCTCATTAATGCCGTGTTAGTGGGGAGGGAAAATACAAAAATTGATGTAAACTCTGCTTTTTTCCTTGCTGGGTGCTCTCAGCTCTGGGAGGGTTTGAACCAATCTGTCAGCATTTTGTGTGTCTCACACTTGGGTTCTGTTGCACGAACAAAAACCTCAACACCATCAGCAAAGCCCTGAGCAAACCCAGCCCTGAGGTATTTTTCACTCAGTCTCTTTTCTAGGAGAAAGCTGCACGTCAAACCCTTTGATTTTTTTAAAAATCTCTTTTTTTTTTTTTTTTTTAAACACACTCTTTTTTAAACCCACACAGTTTCTGGAGCAGCTTTTCCCATTATTTTCTTGAATATTCAAAGTGAAAAGGTGCCCTTGGAGCAGTCCCTGGAGTGTGTTTGCTGTGGGTTTTTTGTGTTCTGGGCAAACACACTTCAGGAATTTCTGCTTTTATCAATGGCAGTGCTTGGTGTTTGCTGATAAAACAATTGTAGAAATAAATGGTTTGTGCCCAAGCTTGTGGGATTGCATTATTTAAAGTGAAAATAGTACCTTAAAGCTTTTTTTGCTTTTTACTGGATGTGCTGCAGTTTCTGATAACTTGTCTCTGTTTTAGTTACATTTTACCTGTTAATCCCCCACAAATGGCAGAATGTTCCAGAACGTGCAGATGAAATCCCAAGTTTTGAAATCCTGATTATTTTGGTGAAAGGAAGCCATTTTTATATGAAGAATTCTTGCTTCCTGAGACTGGATCTGGATTTAAATGAAAGCACAAAGCCATTGTGGACCATTTTTGCTGTGTTCATCCCTGAATTTCAGGACCATTTTTGTTGTGTTCATCCCTGAATTCCAGGACCATTTTTGCTGTGTTCAGCCCTGAATTTCAGGACCATTTTTGTTGTGTTCATCCCTGAATTTCAGGACCATTTTTCTTGTGTTCAGCCCTGAATTCCAGGACCATTTTTGCTGTGTTCATCCCTGGATTTCAGGCTCTGGTTTGTAGCTGCAGGCACTCTGGCAGGTCTGGAGGGTGATCAGTGCCCTGTCCCAAAGCTTCTGTGCATTCCCAGGAGCTGCTTTTTATCAGCCTAAATTGGTCCATCCAAAGCAGCCAGGAAATAAAAATAGAAATCCCCCACTCCTGCTTTGGGCCCTGCATTATTGATGGTTCCTGCAGTGTCCTCTGTGTCCAGGAGATTTATGGAGTGTGATTTATTATTTAGTGGCACATGCAGAAGCACCTCCAAGCATTAAAGAAACAAAAGATAAAGGTATTTTCTTATCAGGTGAAGGGTTCTCTTATCTCATTTTCCTTGGAGATTGCAGCAGCCGGAGCAGAGGAATTCAGCTGGAGTGGTGAGTGAAAGCAATGCTGCTGATTCCCTTGGAATTTAGCACTTTAAATGGATTAGAACTAAAAATATCCCTGCCTGGCATTGCGTCAGAGCCTTCCAGAGTATCTGCATTTCCATGTTTGATGGCAATTTCAGAAGATTCCCACGTGGGAGCTAAGTGGGAGCCAGGGTTGGGGATTATTGTGAAATTCCTGGGGGTTGCTAAAGTGGGAGCAGCGTTTGGGAAGGAAAAGGTGATTTTTGTCATGGATTTTTGTTGCAGACAGGTGTGTGATTCTCTCCTTGGACATTGGGACAGGAATGGGTTTGTAACTTTGGGGTGGGATCTTGCAGCTTCTGGTTCACCACATCTTGTTGGTGAATTCTGTTGCCAGTGAATTCACTCATTGCTCATGGTTTGGGGTTTTTGTTAATGATGGCGTGTGAACACTGCATTAGGGCTTGAAATCCCAAACCCCAGCAATGGTTTTGTACCAGTGGAAAGGGAAATAATCACATTTGTGCTTACCTAAAACCTGGAGTTTTAGGGAAGGGATTTTGATGGAGCTTCTGCTCCTGTTCTGTTTGGACAAATGTGACTTTCCTAAAGCAGTGAAATGATCTTGTGGAGGGGCTGAACCAGAGAAACACAGAATCCCACAGTGCTAATTGGGGTGCTCTTAATGAACTGTGGTGGTAGCACCGTGTTAAACACCCTCATGCATTATTAATTCTGAACTGCTGGAAAATCCCTATAAATCAGTGCAGCATTTCTTCCCCTACACTGAACATTTCTGTTGATTTTTGGCCCATATTTTGTGTGACTGCAGAGCTGTTGGCTGCACATTCAGGGGCTCCAAAGGTGAGTTTCTGCTGATGCTGGAGGTGTTTTGGGCCCCAGGTGTTGGTCCTGCAGCTTTGTGGAAGGTGAGGGGAGCTGAGCAGGGTTAAACTCCTCTGTTGGGTGGATCAGCTGCCTGCACTGCAGGGAAGGCTCTTTGAGGGGCTGTGAATTCCAGACAGGTGAGATTTGGAAGCTGTGGTCCAGGTTAACATTTTGGACTCCACTAGATGGCACTGATTTGTTGTGCTGTTGATAAAAAACCATCAAATGCAGTGGGAGACTTTTATTTTTTGAAGAGGAGCCATAAAGGAGGTGATGAGGATGCTCAGTATTTATCTGTTTGTCTGCTGGGTGCATTGATGGTTTCCTTCATGACCTCCTGCTTCTGATGAGGAGTTTTGGATGGAGTGAGTGTATCTTGTAATATTCAACACTGGGAAGACATCTCTAAATAAACACCTGGTTTTTCTTATCCTCTTTGTGTGGAAGGAAGAAGCTGGGTCAGTGTTGGTGCAGGCAGCTGGGTTTGCCATAATTTTGTCTCAAACTATGACAGAATCCAGGATAAATAGAAATTCTTCTCTTTCTGATAAGGAAATAATGTTCCTGCTGGGTTAAAGTCACACAGTGGCAGTTCTGGGTGACACCAAAGTGATTTCAGTGTGTTAGTGCTGAGGGCACTGGGTGGGAGAAAATAAATAATTATTCCAGGGGCAGAAATGGCTGTGAGAGTTCTTTTGGTAAATCTGGTGGCCAGATTCTCCCCAGGACCTTCTGTGTGTGCTGCCTAGGGTGGAAGGGCAGAGAATCTGTAATTCCATCTCTCCTGTCCCCTCCCTGCATCCCCTGTGCTGCCCACCCGCATCCCACATGGAGCAGGAGCTGTTCTGCTCAGCATTTAGGATGTTCCATGAGGATAAATCTGGGCTTAGGCTTGGTCCCACCTGGTTTTCCTGCTGTAATCTCCTTTTCCTGGCAGCTGAGGGGAGCTGAGCAGTGCTGCAGGTTGGCCCTGTTTGACTCCATCACTCGTGGGTGTTTGGATGCGGTGCCGCACGAGAGTTGTTGTGCAGGGAGTGTGCAGCTCTCCCTCCCTCTCCAAACTAAATCCTGCCCGTTCCTTGCCTTCCTTCCAAAGGATTTGGAATTAAATGGTTGTGTGTGCTGCTGCCCAGGTAGGAAGAGCAGAGTTACCCTAGGAATCTGTAATAACATCATCTATCTTCTCCCTTCATCCCCAATGCTGCCCTTGGGGCGTCCCACATGGAGCAGGAGCTGTTCTGCTCAGCACTTAGGACACTCCATGAGGATAAATCTGGGGTTGGGCTTGGTTCCACCTGGTTTTCCTGCTGTAATCTCCTTTCCCTGGCAGCTGAGCAGTGCTGCAGGTTGGCCCTGTTTGACTCCATCACTCGTGGGTGTTTGGATCTGGTGCCTCACGAGAGTTGTTGTACAGGGAGTGTGCAGCTCTCCCTCCCTCTCCAAACTAAACCCTGCCCGTTCCTTGCCTTCCTTCCAAGAGATTTGCAATTAAATGGTTTTCAAAGAGATCAGCATCCCATTTCCATTGCAAAGATCTGTTCTGTGCCTGGCCTGCGCTGGGAGGGACGAAGCCTTTCAGGATAAATCCAGCAGTGACTCCCCAGAATTCAGCGTTTTGTGGGTGCTGCTGCCTGCTCCAGCTGCAGGTTTTGGGGCTGTGTGTGGGGTTTTTGTGTGTTTCCCTGGGGAATTTTGTGTTTCCCCTCCCCAAAAGCTGCAGGGAGACGTTGGCAGGGCTGAGCAGCCAGGACACTGCAGCACTGCAGGGGGGCACTGAAATCCAGTTTTGTGCAGTTTTGTGGTTTCAGTGCCACAGAGCTGGGCTGATGTGCTGATATTCCCTGTCTGCTTTGGGGTTTCCTGGTGCTTTTCCCTCCTCTCCTCTCAGGTTCAGTTGTTATTTGGCCTCAGTTCAGAATTAGTGATGGTTCTCAGCTCACTGCAGTCCCTGTGACATTGGCAGGGTTGGCTTTTTCTAAATATTTCTTTTTTTTTTTTTTCCTTTTGCCACCATGAATTTTTACATAAATTTATGAATTTTACCCTTGGTGGGGAAGCATTGGGTGATGTGTCCTGGTTTCGAATTAATTCCTAATGCCATTGTTTCCTAACTCTGTGATTTATATCTATTCCATTTCATTCTGGGCTTTATACATTATTAATTCCTAATTCCATTATTCCCTGACTTTTTCCCACTGCCTTTTTCTTTTTTCTTCTTTTTCACAACGTTTGTCTCTTGTTTGCTGCGTACTGAAGCTTTGATGTTCCTGTATAAATGATTATTAATAAATTGATCGTGTGCAGTGCCTGGGAACAGCCTGGCTGTCCCAGGGGTGGGTGGGGACCAGGTGTCTTCTGTACCTTGGATTTCACAGGTCTGGTTTATCCTCAAATAAATTTATCCTAGTATATAATTATATTATAAATAATTATAATATAACTAAATTTATCCTAATATATTCAATATAAATAAATGAGGGTGAAGGTGAAAATTGTCCTCATTGAAGAGGGGAAAATCCAGCTTAATTCAGAGCAAAGTGTAGTTAAGGGGAAGAGTAAATTGGCCCAGAAAGGGGGGATTGAGTGGAGCAGGGCAGGACTGTGGGGGTTGTGCTGCTGGGAGGATCAGGCAGGGCTGGCTGGGGACTCCAGGCTCCCTTTGCTGCTCTGTTTTCCAGCACAGAAGGTGGAATAGTAATTTATTATCTGACATTCTTGGCAAACAGATGGAAACCACTCCGCAAACTCCGTGAATTTGCAAGGGAAGGGATTCTGGGAGCAGGCTTTGCATATGTCCTTCCCCCTTGGTTTTTGTGCATGCTTAGGAAAACAACAGTGAAGTCATTCCTTGTTGGTGGAAGGGAACTTGCGTGGTGTTCCCACTCCTGCTGTCAGCATGGATAAGAGAGACATCCACTCTGAACGTGGCAGAGGGATGGAAGAAATGGGAGTAAAATAAAGCTGAGAAGTGCAGGGAGCTCTGCGAGCTCTGCTCGGTTCTCATCCCACATTTGCATTTTGTAGTGCAGAACAAACCCCTCTGTTTGGTGGTGAAGGAAGAGATGCTAAGGCTAAAAACATCTAATTAAGAAGCGAGCAGAAGTGTAGAATAAACCTCTCTGTGTGGTGGTGAAGAAAGAGGAGATGTTTAGGCTAAAAGATCTAATTAAGAAGCGAGCAGGTGAATAGAGGGCTCAGATCAGCGAGCAGCGAACGTGCCCTTTGCAGCACTGACATGTTTGTGTTGTACTCCGCCTTTGTTTGTGCTTTCCTTCAAGAGGGCAATTAATTAACTTGTTTCTTTGTTTTGCTGGGGGGCTTTGCCTTTGGTGAGTTTCACACCAGGGAGTTCTCACCCGGCGAGGATGAGAAAGGGGCTCTGGCTTTGGGAGGGCAGATAAGAGCACTTGGGAACGGGGATTTTGCAGTTTTGGGTAATTAA
This sequence comes from Ammospiza caudacuta, assembly GCF_027887145.1. Taxonomy (NCBI): domain Eukaryota; kingdom Metazoa; phylum Chordata; class Aves; order Passeriformes; family Passerellidae; genus Ammospiza; species Ammospiza caudacuta. The sequence goes on from NC_080615.1 coordinate 7,924,852, forward strand.
CTGCCCTCTGGGTGTGTGCCCTGTGTGTGACCAGGCACTGCAGAGGTTCCTGAAGCACTCGGATTGTTCAGGAGCAGCAGCCACGGTTTGTGGCTGGGAGTTTTTTCCCTGCAGAACACAAAGCCTGCAGGAGGCGGTGGAAGGAATCAGCCAGATGGGTGCTTAACCTAAATCCCCTGAACTCCCTGGGGACACCTGGCCCAGGCTGCTCCCCTGGCTCAGGGCTGCTGTGCGAGCTGTGGGAGTGCTTTATTCAATATCCAGGTACAAGAAATGGCCCTGAGAGCTCCTGGAGGGGGAATCCTGCTCACAGTGTCAGGGAGCCATAGAGGAGATGGCACCAGGATCTCCTGGGCAATCCCAGCAGGAGCCTGGGAATGCCCACTCACAGCTTTGGGAATGTTTGGCTTTCCCTTCTAACTGAAAAACAGCCATGGCATGAACGTTGAGTGTAGATCAGTGGCAATCTCCCATCCATGCATCACCAGTGCATTCCCATTTTGTACATCAACCACTTGGATCTGTCCATCCCATTTACAGTGACTTGGATCTATCATCCCATTTATAGTGACTTGGATCTGTCCATCCCATTTATAGTGACTTGGATCTGTTATCTCATTTATAGTGACTTGGATATGTCCATCCCATTTATAGTGACTTGGATCTATCATCCCATTTATAGTGACTTGGATCTGTCCATCCCATTTATAGTGACTTGGATCTGTCCATCCCATTTATAGTGACTTGGATCATCCCATTTATAGTGACTTGGATCTACCCATCCCATTTATAGTGACTTGGATCTACCCATCCCATTTATAGTGACTTGGATCTGTCCATCCCATTTATAGTGACTTGGATCTATCATCCCATTTATAGTGACTTGGATCTACCCATCCCATTTATAGTGACTTGGATCTCTCATCCCATTTATAGTGACTTGGATCTACCCATCCCATTTATAGTGACTTGGATCTCTCATCCCATTTATAGTGACTTGGATCTACCCATCCCATTTATAGTGACTTGGATCATCCCATTTATAGTGACTTGGATCTACCCATCCCATTTATAGTGACTTGGATCATCCCATTTATAGTGACTTGGATCTGTCCATCCCATTTATAGTGACTTGGATCTACCCATCCCATTTATAGTGACTTGGATCATCCCATTTATAGTGACTTGGATCTACCCATCCCATTTATAGTGACTTGGATCTGTCCATCCCATTTATAGTGAGATACAGAGACTGAAATGAACACTCAGATATTTTCACCCTCTCAGAGCTCATTTCAGTCTCTGCAGCTCTGCCTTTCTGTTCCCCACCACAGCAGCACCCCTTATCTCTGAATTCCACCCCAAATTTCTCCCTGTGCTGCCTGGAAGAGGCAGAAAATGAGATGCCAGCACAGTGATGCCCCATGAAACCAGCAGCTCCTGCCTGACCCGGGGCAGGTTCCTGCTGCAGGAGCAGCAAATCCCCTCCAAACCCTGGTGCCAATTCAGCAGAGCCAGGCAGGACCCCGTTCTTGTTGTGGTGCCCATTAGGGGCAGCTGCAGGCTGGACTTTGATGTCCTGGAGGACAATGGGGTCCCTGTTGCAGCTCCAAATGCCTCTCCTTGCTGTGCTCTTTGTCTGGGGGCTGTGGGACTGGGGAGAACGTGAGGGGCAGCACGAGATGGAAATCCCAGGCAGGAAATGGCTCCCAAATGCCATCGCTGGGATGGCAGGGTTTAGCAGGGATGCACTGGGAGGCAGCAGAATTTTAATGCTGGCAGATAAATGAGGATGAAGGGGAAAATTGTCCTCGTTGAAGAGGGGAAAATCCAGCTTAATTCAGAGCAAAGTGTAATTAAGGGTGGGGGGGAACTTCTGGCGTAGATGGAGAGAGCTGAGAGATGGCAGGAGGAGTTTCTGTGCACAGATGAGATTTCTCTGTTTCTGCCTGGTTTTCCTGGAGAATGTGCCCACCTTTTCCTGGGGTGTTTTATGCAGTGGGCACCAGAAATTCTGGGTGATCCCCTCCTGATTTGTGCAGCGAAGGAGGTGAATCAATGCAGGAAATCTGAATTTCTGCAAAATGAGGTGCTTTAAAAAGATAAGGAGAGGCAGAGGTGGTGGTGGATCCTTGTGTTTGTGAGGAGCAGGAACTGGGAGGGATGGGGAAGGAATAATGGGGTGACAGAACCCCCATCCAGTGCTTTGGGTTAGGGCTTGCTGTGAAATAACACCAAAAAGATGTTTCTGTCCCTTCTCTCCCTAAAATCTCTCATTATTTGCCTCAAGCCCTGGCTCATTAATCTCAGACCCGTTCTCATTTCTGTTTTCCCTAGAGCTGTGGCAGGATCCCAGTGAGTCACCTTCTCCCAGGGTTTTGTTGCTGTTCCCTCAGTGACAGGAGTGACTGAATTCCTGCTTGCAGGCATGTAGGAGATCCCACATCCCTGCTGCCATCTGTTACCAAACTTTGAGGGTGCTGTTTTTCCCAGTTTGCAGCAATTTGAGGGAGAGTAGGGGAAATAGAGCAGGTGATTAAAAGGAGGATCCGAGTGATGCAAAACATTGGTGGAATGACCAGGAAGAGAGGAGTGCCTGCGGAGGGGCTTTGGGAAATTCAGCAGCCTCTGACAGAAGATGGTTTTACTCAGATATTCTGGCTGTATTCCCCCTGTCATGAACCAAATTTCAATTTATTTCTTTATTTTCGGTGGCGTGTGGCTGTAATTGCAGCTCATTATCTCTGTTGTGATGAGGGCAGGGCTGAGGGTGTCCCCGGAGGTGCAGGCTGATAACAAAAATCACCTTGCACGTGAGCTCTGGGTGCCAGCCCTGCCTCCTGAGTGCATTTTTTAATGAGCTCACCCCGTGGAGAGATCCATTGTTCCCTGCACAGACAATTGCTGGCTTGTGCTGTTTGCAGTTCTCTGCTTGGCCACAGTTCCTGGCTGCTGTGGGAATTATCCTGTGGGTTTGGCTTTTTCTTCAGCAGATACAGAGAAAAGGAATAAAACCCCCGTGCAAAAACATCTTTAATTATTTGTGTTTTAGTGATACAAAGCTCCCTCTTCATTATGTCACTTTTGAGCATGGATGAGCAAACAGCACTTTGTGTTTTTCCCACAGGGGAAGAAAATGTTTCTTAAAACTGAAATAATCCCCCGTCATTCATGAGTCAGGGCTGATTTTAGGAAGGAGTTGATTGGACGTGAATTACGTAGATGCTACTCCAGAGTTGAAATTATCTTGGGTTACTGTGGGTATTTTTATCTGTGCAGCTGCAGGATTGAAGGCAGAACTGTGCCTACAGCTCCGCTTTCTGTAAAGAGGAATTTATAACAGAACATTTTAATCTTTCCCTTCAAATATTCAATTAGCAAGCTTTGATTTTTTATCTTTTTCTGTCTCACAGACAGATCCCACCTGCGCTTTGGATTCCCTGACCACGCTGACTTAGGCACCAAATCCCTTTTCCCCCTCATTGCCTGAAGTGTGAATTCACTGGGCACATCTGTCCCCAGATGTGGGGTCAGCTTTGGTTCAAGATCCTGCTTTTGGCTGTTGAGTTTGGGGTTATTTTGGGTGTCTCAAAGTGGAATTGTGCTTAAACCTGAGACAGGAGCAGGTTATTTTATGGTATCTCAAAGTGGAATTGTGCTGAATCCTGAGATAGGAGCAGCTGGATCTCAGCTGCTTCCATGTGGGGGCTCCAGGGGCTCCTCAAATTCTGGTTTTCTATACCCTAAACCCTTTTATCCTCTTACAGCATTGATTTTTTTATTTATTAATTTATTTTTTTTCCCCTAGAAGGCACAATACATTTATTAATTTATTTTTATAAAGAGCTTTGAATTTATTTTTATAAAGAGCATTTATTAAGAGCTGTGAATGATCTCTTTCATGTATTTCTGAACCCTTTGGGGGAAAGCAGCCTGAAGTTGTTCCTGCGTGTTCTGATGTGTCAGTGAGTGCCCAGAACCGTGGGCATGGCAATCACAGATCAGCTTTGGCTGCTCTGCCCCGTGTCAGGTATTATTAGCTGTGCTGAGCATCCAATCCATCCAAATCCAGCAGCTAATCCCCTTGTTTGAAGGAAATTTTAATGCTGCCCAGTGTCAGAAATGTTTGCTGGTGCTTCTGTGCACGTTGTGGGGTTCCTGAGGGTTTGGGATTGACTGGAGTCAAAATCACCCAACCTTCAGGATGATTTTGTGTGCTGGAATGTCACCGGGACTGGGCTGGGTGAAGGAATGAAATCAGTGAAACAGGGACAGCCCTGGGGAGAGCAGACCTGGTGCTGCTGCTGGGCTGGAACGCAGCACGCTGAGCATTAGTGAGGGGCAGAGGGTGAGAGAAAAGCATCAGCCAGGAGGAAATGATGGACTGGGGAAAATGGTGAACAGGGGAAAATGATGAAATGAGCGCCTGTTCTATGCAAAAGCCCTTGTGAACCTCCCTGGGTGCTCTCAGTGGGGCAGGCACAGTCTGGAGCAGGCAGTGTTGTGTTCTGCAGGAGATGTGTCTGTGCACCTGCCTGACGTGCCTTCACATCCTTCACTTGGCAGCGAAAAGATCAGAAAATCCAAATGTCTGTGTGGCTTCAGCCCAGAATGAGCTTTGCTGAGCATCCCCAGGGAGGTTCCAGGGTGCTGGGAGTGCTCCTGGCCCTGCTGCATTTCTGCTGAGCATCCTGCACTGCTGAGGGTCCTGCACTGCTGCTGAGCATCCTGCACTGCTGCTGAGCATCCTGCATTTCTGCTGAGCATCCTGCACTGCTGAGGGTCCTGCACTGCTGCTGAGCATCCTGCACTGCTGCTGAGGGTCCTGCACTGCTCCTGAGCATCCTGCACTGCTGAGGGTCCTGCACTGCTGAGGGTCCTGCACTGCTGCTGAGCATCCTGCACTGCTGCTCCTGATGGAACAGCTCCTGATGGAGCAGCTCCTGATGGAGCAGCTCCTGAAGGTGCTTTGTGCTGCATCCCGGGGTCTGTCCTGCACCCAGAGCTGCTCCTGGCTCCAGGTGTGTTGTCTTGCCTGATAAGATGGGATATTCCAGGAGGAATTTCCCGCTCTTATAAACCAAATTTTTGGAGCATCTTGCAGAGCAGGCCCTGAGTTTCTGGCTGTAAAATCAGTCAGGCTGGGTGTTGTTAGAGCATCCTCCCACAGAGCCTGATGTTAACTAAGCGTGCATTAAATCCCTTGTGTTTCCTGGGTATCCTGTTATTCACAGAAACCAGCACCTTTCATAGCCCCATTAACCCTTTTGGTCACATTTTCTCTCTGGTCTGTGCTGTTCTCTGCTGCTCACGGAAGTTTTTGCCATTGAGTTCTTCACCTTCAGGTGCTTCTGGAAAACCCTGAGGAGATGAAACTGAATTTTGATTTAGAATGTTTGTTTTATGGGGTCTGGATTTCAAATTGAATTTTTTTCAATACAGATTTCCGATTTTTATTTTTTCCCAATAAAAACCCTTCTCCCTGGGCAACCTGAACCCCACAGCTGAGTTCCTGCCTCCCCTGCCACCCACAGGCTTGGCCAAAAATGCCATTTTTAAAAACTCTGCTCAGATGATGTGAAGTGAGCATGAAAGCCCTGCTCAGCACAGATGCCCTTTTCCAGCTCTGGGGTTCCTTGTGCAAGGAAACCATGCCATGCAGCCAGAGGAGGAAATGATGGGCTGCCAGCAGTGCTGTATAGGAGCCTTTCAGTGCCTGCCCACAGAGCACTTCCAGAAAAACTCAGAGCCAACACTTCCCTTGGCAGCAGCTGCTTCATTTTCGTTTTTTTTAAAGTTAATTTAAATTATCATCTCCTGCAGACAGTCCTGCCTCAATGTCCTTGGTTTGAGGTTTCTCCAGCCCAGGCACACGAGGCTGTTCCTGTAGGACGTGAGCAGCTTCAATCCCTGTCAGTCCCTGATTGTGGGGAGCATTTTGGCACTGCTGGGAGTTGAGTTATTATTATTTCCCCCCCCCCCCCCCCAATAACGTGATGTTGCTGGAATTTTCCATGAGTGGGGAAAGCTTGTCCTTGTCTAATTTTTTTTGGGAGTTTTGTGGTTGAGGGGGTTGGGAGCACAGCCTGGAATAACTGAGAACAGCTGGAATATCTGAGTGGAAGGGGGAGGCTGCTGATCCCTGGGGATGGGGAGATCCCTCCCTTTATCCCTGGGCTTGGCAAGTCCCCCTGCACGTTTTGGGGTCACAGTTGGCTTCCCGGGTTGTTGTAACTGGAGATGCAGCTGATTTCACCCATTTTCCCTGCTAAAAAGCCATTTCTGAGCCTTCAGCCAGGCTGGTGTCCCTGGGCAGACATTTCCCAGTTCTGTGTGCAGGGAGGGAGCTGGGACAGCTCAATCCTGGAGGGAATTTCTTCATTCTCCCAAGGTGTGGGGAGCCCTCAGAGCATCCCTGCATGTCCAGAGTCTGCCCGGGACAGACGTGCAGATTGTGGTTAAAAATTTATAATTGTGCCAACAAAACAGGCACTGAGCTGTGAAGGGAGGCAGGGCTGTGTGCAGGGAACAGAGTGTGCCTGTTCTCAGGGCAAGAATTGCAGTGTTTGGGTTTCTGATGGGCTTTTAATTGCTAAAAGCAGTGCCCTGGGTGTGTGTGTGTGTGTGCAGGACTCACAGGAGTTGTGCTGTGTTTGAAATATCTTCCTTATCATGAATTACCATGAATTTCCAGTTGGTTTCTTTTCTCTTCCTGTGCCAAAGGTGTTCTCTTCCTTCTGAAGGAGATTTTGTTGTTAATTCAGGCAGAGGCTGAAGGGGTGCTGCCTTTGGGGTCCCTTCCCTGCCTTTGGGGTCCCTTCCCTGCCTTTTTTAATTTTGGGAAGCACAGCTTGGATCATTCCTGCTGGGCTGGAATTCTCCACTCGCTCTCAGCAAGCCTCACCATCATCATCCTCACTGGCCAGCAGTGGGATTCTCTGCACATCTGCCCTGGGAGTGCTTGTGGTGGCTGTAATTAGTGCCTGTGACCCTAATGAAGGTGGCAGTGTCCCACAAGGACAGACCCCATTTCCATTTCCCTGTTGTTCCTGTCCAGTGGAGGCTCCCAGAGCTGGGGACAGGATTTGGCTGCACTTTGTGCCTTGTGATGCCCCAGAATGAACAAGAGACCCATTCATGGCTGGAGTTTCCCTACAGGGACAATAGGGAAAATGAGGAAATTGTGTCACTTCTCGTCCCAAAACATATTTCAGTTTGAATTTTCCTTGTTCTCCCTCTTCCTGGGTTATAAATCAGATTGCCTCTCCCTTTTTTTGGGCTGCTCCTAAGGGCTGCATAACATTTTTAAAGAACAGAATGGATATTCAGTGCTTTTAAATGATAGAATGCATATTCTGTGCTTTCAAATAATAGAATGTTTATTCTATGCTTTTAAATAATAGAATGTATATTCAGTGTTGCAAAAAGCCCTTGGGATTGTGTCTTTGGAGTCAGTGGCTGTGACATTTCTCAGTGAGAAATCTGCTTGCTGAAATGGATTATTGAATGGGACCCATTGGAAAACAAGCACAGCTATGTATTATTTACTTTTGAAGGGAAAGAATGGTAAAAAATGGCCTAAAAGCAACCCAAAACTGCTTTAGGCTTTGACAGCTCCACACCCAGATAGGAAATGTTGGTGGGCTCGGGGAAGGTGCATTGATTTTTAATTAATAATCAGGAATTCCAGTTCCATCAGCTGTGCCCCTGCAGGATCCCTTCTGCACAGCCCTTCCCTTCCCTCTTCATTTTCATTGCAGCTCATTTTTTCCTGGTGTTTCATTCTTTATCATCTGTTCCCTTTTCAGAATAATTAAGGAATGAAACATATGATTTATGGCAATTATCTTGCACATTAGAGGGGGGAAATACACAGTTTGTCTGGTTGCTTTGGTGTTGCAGTTTGCAGAGTTGATAAGCAGCCCCAATTTCCTGACACATTCATTTTTCAAGTTGTTTCAAGAGAATCTGATGTGACACAGTGAACAAAAGACTAATCTAATTTATCTTTTGGATCCTTTTTTTCTCATCTCTCTCTCATCCCCGTAGTGTTTCTGCTTGGCTGGCTGCATATGTGGATGGGTTTGTGGTGGCATTTGAGTTTTGGGGTGGATGCTGAGGCAGGGAACGTGTCCTCCCCTTCCTTGTGGTTCCAGAGTGACACCAAAGCATCTCGGGCTGTGAATTCCAGAGTCAGGAATCGGTGTGGGAGCAAAAGCTCTTCTTCCTGCAGGGAAACACTCGTGGGGTTTCCTGTGATCATTTCCAGTGAACAGCAGCTGCATTGATCAGGCTCTGATCAGTGAATTATCAGTGAATCAGTGAATTATCAGGTTCTGATCAGTGAATTCTTGAGGTGCTGATCAGTGCATTGACCAGGTTCTGGTCAGTGAATTACCAGATTCTGGTCAGTGGATTGATCAGGTTCTGGTCAGTGAATTACCAGATTCTGGTCAGTGCATTGATCAGGTTCTGGTCAGTGCATTGATCAGGTTTCAGTCAGTGCATTGATCAGGTTTCAGTCAGTGCATTGATCAGGTTCTGGTCAGTGCATTGATCAGGTTTCAGTCAGTGCATTGATCAGGTTTCAGTCAGTGCATTGATCAGGTTCTGGTCAGTGGATTGATGACGTTCTGATCAGTGAATTACAAGGTTCTGATCAGTGAATTGATGAGGTTCTGGTCAGCAAATTGATGAGGTTCTGGTCAGTGGATTGATCAGGTTCTGGTCAGTGCATTGATCAGGTTTCAGTCAGTGCATTGATCAGGTTCTGGTCAGTGGATTGATGACGTTCTGATCAGTGAATTACAAGGTTCTGATCAGTGAATTGATGAGGTTCTGGTCAGCAAATTGATGAGGTTCTGGTCAGTGCATTGATCAGGTTTCAGTCAATGCATTGATCAGGTTATGATCAGTGAATTGATCAGGCTATGATCAATGCATTGACCTGATTCTGATCAATGAATTACCAGGTTCTGATCAGCACATTGATCAGTTTCCCAGTGCCAGAGGTCCCTGATAATCCGTTTTACACCACCCCCATCTCCTTCTCCACTGCCTGCTCCTCATGTCCCTTATCCCCCCAACCAAAGCTCAGCTGCCTGAAGAATCAGCTTGGTTGGGTTTTAATTCCTTTCCAAGGGCGGAGGAATGAAATGTGTGCGTGGAAGGAAGCTCTGCAGACAACAAATGCTGTTTATGTGCACCGAGGCTGGGTCCAGCCTTAGGAAGTAGCTGAGCCCTGACAGGAAAGACTGAGGGGTTTTCTCCTAACCCTGTTTTACCTTGGCAGCAGGAATAGATTTTGCAACTTCAATAGTAACAATAGTAATGGTAATAATAATAGTAGTAATAATAGTAGTAGCAGCAGTAGTAGTAATAATAATAACAATAACTATTGTTAGTAATAGTACTAGTAATAATAATAAGTATTATTATTATTACTACTAGTACTACTGCTACTATTACTATGATAGTAATAATAGATTAGTAATCCTGTTTTATCTTGTTGCAAAGTCTGTTCTTAGCAGCAATAGATTTTGCAACTTTAATAATAATAGATTTTGCAACTTTAATAATGACAGTAGTAATAGTAATAATAAGAATGGTAATAACAATAAGAATAGTAATAATAGTGATGATGATGATGATGATAATAGTAAGCAACTTTAATAGTGCTGGCCCCCAGGCCTTAAACCCAGGGGTTTAGCAATGCCTGGTGACTGTGATGCAGGGAAATCCCATTTTCCTTGCTGAGCTGTCAGGAGTGCAGAGGGGTTTGGTCTGTGTGTGTTCATCTCCACGATCACAGCATGGCAACGGGGATGTGCTGAGGGACAGCATTGCTGGTGGCACTGAGCTCCTGTTCCTGGCCATGATTGCAGTGATTTGGGTGACTGGAGCCTCCATTGCCCTATTGGACTTGTCACCAGCATAAAGGAAATATTAAAATAACGAGTCAGGCTGAAGCACCACAGCAGGAACACAAGGCAGGGTTTTGCTCAAGGTAAAGCAGGATGTCAGAGTGCAGAACAGCTTCATAATTCCAATAATTGAGGCTGGAACAGCTCCTGTTCCACTCTGCTGTCCCCTAAACCCAATCTTCACGCTGCTCTCAGATACTGGGTATTAGATAAGGTTATTTCACCACTCCTCTTGCCTGGCAGAACTTGCCACTTATGAAATGATTCCATTTAGCAGATTAGTTTCTGTAACTGCATATTGCTTTTCATTAAAATTTCATGGGGCTTTTATTTAACATGCACTGGAGCCTTGTTTATGTGGGACCTGTTGAAGGCAAAGTGGATTAGGCCGTTTAAGCCATGTATAATCCATTCCCCATGGGCTGGTGTGTGCTGCTGCCTGCCTGCTCCTCATCCCTGTCCGTCCATCCATCCATCCATCCATCCATCCATCCATCCATCCATCCATCCATCCAGGAGCAGCAGCTCTGCATTTGCTGCACAAGGGATTGGCAGTGCTTTAATTGCGTGATAACGAACTTGTTCCAGGCCTCTCCTCAGCTGACTTCCAAATTTTGCCCGGTTTTGGCCCTGGAATGGTGCCAGTTCTTGTTTGCAGGAGCTGGCTGCTGTTTACATGGAGATTCCTGCCCCGTTTGCATGGATTGAGGGCAGGTGTTTGTGTCTTTATTGTTTAATGCTTTGTCCAATGTGGAATTTTTCTTCACTCGGGGTCACCAGTTGTGGTGGTGTTTGAGAGCTCCCAGGATGAGGGAAAAGATGAGGATCTGACTCCATGGTTCAGAAGGCTGATTTATTCTTTTATGATATATATTATACTAAAAGAAAATTATATACTAGAAGAAGAAGGGATTTCATCAGAAGGCCAGCAAGGAATAGAAAGGAATGATAATAAAATCTTGTGACTGACCAGAGTCAGAGACATCCAGACTGTGACTGGCCATTAATTAAAAACAACCACGTTTTTTATGAGACCAATCAAAGATGCACCTGTTGCATTGCACAGCAGCAGATAATTATTGTTTTTCTTTTCCCTGCTTTTTCCTGGTTTTTTTCCTGTTTTTTCCTGTTTTTTCCCTGCTTTTTTCCAGCTCCTGAGTGCTTGTGGAGCAGCAGAGCCCGTGGAGGGGCCTGTGCTGCTGAAATAGCGCAGCCCTGGTGCTCCTGGGGGGTGCTAATGGCTTAATTGTCACTTGCAGCTCGTCTTGATTTTCAGCTTCTTTATCCTCTGAAAGGTGATAAAATAAGGCCAAAAAATCCAGAGGCATTTTCCTTTCTAAGCCTCCTTTTTGCAGGCTTCTGAAATGTATTTATGCACAGGGCTGCTCCTAACAAAGGCCTCTTTGAGGGTCCTGTGGTCGTGTAACATTCCCTCCTTTCACATGAAATTAAGGGCTGTGATTTACTGCAGTGACCTGAGTGCCTGAGTGCTCGCATTTACAGCCAGCGCGGCTTTTTCTTTCCCCCTCTTTCTTTTTTCCCCTTTCCCCCTTTTTTTTCTTTTCTTTTTTTTTTTTTTTATTTTCTTGTTTTTCCTATTTTTTCTAATTTTTTCTATTTTTTTCCTATTTTTTTCTTCTTTTTTTTTCCTCTTTTTTTCCCCTCCTTTTTGTCATTTTTTTCTCCTTTTTCTCTCTTTTTTTTCCTCTCTTTTTTTCTTCCCTTATATGGGATCTGTAGGATTTTTCCAGGTTTTTTTTCCTCTCCTTCTGTGGGCTCTGTAGTATTTTTCCTGGGTTTTTTTTTTTTTTCCTTTCCTTCTGTAGGATATTTCCTGACTTTTTTTTATTTATTTCCTTCTGTAGGATTTTCCTGTGTTTGTTTTTTTTTTTTTTTGTTTTTTTTTTTTTTTTTTTTTTTCTTTCCATCTGTAGGATATTTCCTGGGGGTTTTGTTTTTGTTTTGTTTGTTTATTTTTGGGTTTTCTGTTTGTTTGTGGGGTTTTTAAAATTTTTTAAAAATTATTATTCTGTAGGATTTTTCCTGTTTTTTCCCCTCATCCTGCGGGCTCTGCCTTTTCCCTGGCAGGTGCTGGAGGAGGGCTGGGCTGCTCCAGTCCCCTGAGAAGCTGCTGGAGATCCCATTAAAAGCTGGGTTAATTGGGAGCTGTCTGCCCTGCTCAGCCCGGCCCCGAGCAGCTCCACAGCTGCCTCTCCTGGGAGCTGCTTCAGTGCAGGAAATACAAATTCAGGACAAGGACTTGCACAAGGAAAAAAAGGCCAAAGCTGGAACGGGGAAAAGGAATAGATTCCTTTAGTGATAACTGAGTTTAGGTTGGGTGCAGCTCAGACCAGAGTGTGACGTTGCTTTGCTGATATTTTATGCTGCCTTTAGCCAGATTAGCTGTAAAATAAAAGGTGAAAATGCAGGTTTTTTACAGAGCACAGGGGCTGCTGATTGTGTCCCTCTGCCTCGCTGCAGTTTATTATTCCTGGCATGCAGCACAAACCCACTGAGGAGTGCTGCGGTCACCCTGGGCAGTGAAATTCCTCTCTTGCCTTTGCTGTAAGAAGTTTTTTTCCACTCCCGTTTTCAGCCTGCTGCTCCCTCAGATGTGGCAGTGCAGTTGTGCTGCTCTGTCATCCTCCGTCTCCTTTCCTTCCTCTTGTTTTATCTGTCCTTGTCTGTCTTGTCCTTCACTCCGGCAGGAACAAAACTCCCTTTGTGGCTGCAGAGCCGGTGCCAAATGCCTGGAATAACTGCAGCGGTGCGCGAGTGAATGTAAACCATAAAAGGGCCAGTAAATTCCTTTTAATGCCATCCTATAACAACCAGAATTCCCATTTTAATAACTGGGGCAGGGCAAGGCTTGACCTGGTTGTTTGGTGCGAGCATTCGCTTGCTTGGCTGGGTTCAGAGATTGTGTGCTCAGCTCTGCAGCCGTTTGCTGTTAATGATGCTGCATTCATTAACATCCTAATGAGAGCCTGGGCTCCCTTCCTGGGCCAGATCCTTCCCTTACCTGAGTCCCTGCTCTGGAGTGCAGCTGATTTATTGTGCCTGGGGAGGGGCACTGGGGGCACAGAGATCAGCCATTGCTGATAATTGATTATTTTACTTATTATTAATAATAAATAACGGACAAGAATTCATTATTATTATTATTATTATTATTATTATTATTATTATTATTATTATTATTATTATTATAGATGTACATAGAATACATTGTAATAATATAATACATATATACATATTATTTATACATTATATGTACATATAATATATTATAGTACATTATGATAATATGTTATAATACATATATACATATTATTATTTTTACATTATATGTACATATAATATAATACATTGTAATATTATATTATGATACATATATATAATACATGTATGTATACATATATACATATATAATATATTATAATACATATAATACATTATAATATGTTATATATGTATACATGTATACATACATGTATTATATATGTATATATGTATTATATAATATTGTAATATATTGTAATACATGTATGCATATATAATACATGTATGTATACATGTAGACATATATAATATGTTATAATACATATCATATAATACATTATAAGAATATAATACATATATACATATATAATACATGTATGTATCCATATATAATATATATTTCAAGGTTGCTGTTTGCAGCGTTGCACAGGAATCTGCTGTGCCATTTCTGAGGTCCCCATGCCCAAACTGAGGCCATTCATTATTCAGAGAGGATTTGCTCTTAGTGCCAGCTCTGCCTCGTGCTGTGGAACTCCTGGGTTGGGTTTGCATTTTGGGCTGACCCAGGCAGGGCAGAAGGAATTTGGGATGAGTGGACAAGTTTTCCTTTCCCATCAGTGGCTCTGGGATAAGGAATGTTGGTTGTTTTACCTCTCTTGGTCTGCATTGTGCTCGTGCTTCTGGCAGCCTGTGCCAGCTGCTTTTCTCTCCTGGGGAGGGGCCACGTTCATGGGATTTCATTGTGGGACCCAGGAATACGAAAATGAACCCTCCCAGCCCCACTGTGGCCTTCATTCCAGCAGCAAGCAGTTGTTAGTGGCAGCAGAAATCCATCCCAGAGATGCAGAAATAGCAGTGGCAGAGCTGGAGCAGGCTCTGGGCAGGGGCCCCATCTGCTCCTGGTAAAAATGTGGGGAGAGAAAATGCAGAAAATACGAAAAATACCGAAAATACAGAAAAGTGGTGGCTGCTCCCACTCCTCCCTTTCTGCATCAGAGTCTCAGGATATCCTGAAGCCACAAGGATCAGCCAAGTCTGGCTCCTGCCCTGCACAGACACCCCAAAATCCCAGCAGAGAGAGGAGTTTGTGCAGCAGAAAGTGAATTAATGTTGCTTTTCCGTTTGCTGAACCAGCTTTGATGCCAGCTCTTTCTCCCTCATAAGGCACCCTGGAAAATGGGAACACCAAGTCCTTTTTGCCCTTCCATGGCCATTAACCTCGTGTTGTCTGCCTGAGTCCAAGTTTTTTCTGAATTAGAGTGGAAAATGCTGCTGTCCTTGGGTGCAGTGCTGGTTCCTGGCTCTGTAATGCAGGGCACACGTTTGTGCTGGGATTTTGGAGAATTTCATTTGGGTGAAAGAGGGCAGGGTTGGAATGCTGTGCTGTGAGTGCCTGACTTGTAGGCACAAAGAAATTTGGTTTAATTTCACTGAAATTTGGTTTAATTTCACTGAAATTGAGTTTAATTTCACTGAAATAAAGGCAGTTTGGCTGTCCTGAGCTGTCAGAATCCAGATTATCCACAGTGAATCTTGGGGCTGAACTGAGCCATTCCTGCAGGTTTTGCCTTTATTCCTTTCTGGATCCTTTGAAGGAGCAGATCAGCAGAGTGCTGCTTTCTGACCTTAAAATACATGGTTTAGGAGGGCAGAACCCCATCCATGTGTAATTCAGGAAACTGTCAGCAATCCCAGTTTTCATGGACACTTACAAAGGATTATTTCATGTGCTTGCTGGGCCGGGGATGAAGGGAGCAGGGCTGAAGATGTTTTCCTTTTATTTTTCTATAAGGAATGCTCAGTTCTCCACTTTTATTGCCACTGAAGAATGTCGGGGACATTGCTCATCCTGTCAGGATTTTCTGCTGCAGCCTAGACCTGTTCTTTATCCTTTCTGGCCTTATTTGCCCCAGTTTCCACCAGTATTGTTTTTATTATAAACCAGAAAACCTGCGCTTACTTTTTATTGTCAGATAAATTCAGTAGGTTTTGATTTGTCTGGGGTTTTTTCCTGATCTGTGTTGATAGGACAGGGTTTTTATATCCAGGTTTTCTCAGGGAAAAGGTGACATCCTGAACTCTGGTTTTTGGGAGATGGTGAGAAAAGGACCTTGCAAATAACCAAAGGAATGTGGATAACAAAGAACACAATTTATTATTTAATAGGAATTGTTGGGAAGAAGGTATTCCAGTTTCATCCCTTCCAGAACCTTCTGCCATGGTGCTGCCTGTCCACAGATTTGATGGGCAATGTTGTGTTGTCCCAAATGAAGTTTTGCACTGATCAGATTCCTTTTTTCAGCCTCAAACAATGGGATGGCAGCATGATATTGGATCTGGGATGGTTGGACAATGTTGTGTTGTCCCAACTGAATTTTTGCACTGATAAAATTCATTTTTTCAGCCTGAAATTATGGGGGGACTTTGCAGTGTGTGATTTCCCCTCATGTTCCCCTGGTTCTGGAATCAGGGCTGGGATTTGGGCTGGAAAAGCAGAGATTGGCTCTGGTGGTGGGGATGGCAGCAGGATGTTGGATCTGGGATGGTTGGGCAATGTTGTGTTGTCCCAAATGAATTTTTACACTGATCAAATTCCTTTTTTTCAGCCTGAAACAATGGGCAGAGTTTGCAGTGTTGATTTCCCCTCGTGTTCCTGGTTCTGGAAAAGCAGAGATGGGCTCTGGTGGTGGGGATGGCAGCAGGATATTGGATCTGGGATGGTTGGGCAATGTTGTGTTGTCCCAAATGAATTCGTGCACTGATCAGATTCCTTTTTCCAGCCCGAAACAATGGGGTGGCAGCAGGATGTTGGATCTGGGATGTTCAGCTGTGCCTCTCACCGCTCCCTGGGGATGCTTTAAAGCAAAGAGCAATTAATGGTGGTGATTGCAGGAGGGTTTTGGTGGGGCAGGAGTGCTGGCCAGGCTCTGACACTCAGCACATCGATCCCTGCTGCGTCTGCCTCTGCCTTGGTCACTCTGGGGACATTTCCATTCTGCTGCTGCTCTCTGAGGACGTTTCTCTGACTCCTGCTGCCTTCTCTGGCTGTTTTCTGTATTCCAGAGCAGTGCCGCTGTTCTTGCGCTGTCATTTCACACCCAGGGAGTGAGGGAGGGGAGGAATCCAGCAGGAATCCTCAGGTGCTTTAAAGGTCTTTGCCCTCACAGATCACTGAGCATCTCCTTCCATTCTGTTCCCTTGCGGTGAGCAGTTTTACCCTGGAATTCCAATTAAAACATTGCAGCTACCAGGAAAACGTGGCAAAGCTGATGGCATGAGAGCCCTGTTGTTAACACCAGTCAAAGACATCGGTGTTCAAAGTCATCTTGAGATTTTGGGAGTTATCAAAAGTCACCCCTGAACATCCTGAGATGGAAGGGACTCAGAAAGATCACCCAGTCCGACTCCTGGCCCTGCAGGGCTGCCCAGCAATCCCACCCTGTGCCTGGGAGTGGTGTTGCCAGAATTTGGGAAATTCAAGTGCAGAATGAAGGAAATCCATGTGAAGAATTTGGGAAATTCAGGTGCGGAATTCGGGAAATTCAAATGTAGAATTTGGGAAATTCAAGTGCGGAATTCAGGAAATTCAAGTGTAGAATGAAGGAAATTCAAGTGTAGAATGAGGGAAATTCTTACAAGTAGGAGTAAGTTATCCAGTTGTGTTTGGAGATCACTGGAGATTTTCCTTTGGTGCTTTCTTGGAGTAAATTCTTGCAAATCTTGGAGTAAGTTCTCGCAAGTCTTGGAGCAAATTCTTGCACATCTTGGAGTAAATTATTGAAAGTAGGAGTAAGTTATCCAGTTGTGTTTGGAGATCACTGGAGATTTTCCTTTGGTGCTTTCTTGGAGCAAGTTCTTGCAAGTCTTGGAGTAAGTTATTGGAGTTATTTACTTGGAGTAAATTCTTTCAAGCAGGAGTAAGTTATTTCAAGGAGTGTGTTGCTTGTAGAGACCAGGGGAGGTTCAGAGCTGAGCTCCCAACACTTCTCTTAAATTTTGGGGCACAAAAGCTCAGCTGAAGCCTTCTTTGTGAGCCTTGCATAGCTGATGGGTTGCAGTGATTACATTTCTCGTGTTTGTGAATTCTCCCCGGGTTTCCAGGAGCCTCCCCAGAGGCCAGGGATGAGGGATTGAGTTTTTCCTTGGCTCCTGGCAATCTGGGCACTGTTTATCCTGTCACTCACAGCTGATGCTCAAGGCCCTTGCACCCCCTGGCTGGGCTCACATTCTTTTTGTTCCTCCCTTGGCATCACCAATTTCTGAGCTTCTGTAAATGATGTTTAAATGTGAACTGTTCCTGTTATTGAGGGCTCTGATTTATTGCCTTCACCTTGGCTGTGTTGTGCCAGCCACAGAGCAGTGAACAAACTCAGTTCTCTCTGCCTGAAGGGATCTTCGGTTCCTATGCTTGCTGAGCAAATAGGGCAGTGGATTATTCTTCCCAGCCTTCTGGTTTGGTTATAATAATATTCCAGTTTTTATTAATGATTCTGGTAGTCCTGATGATGTTCTGGAGGTTCTTTCTCTTGCAGTTAACACACACTGGAAATGTTCCCACAAATGTTCCAGTGGCACTGGAGATGAGATCAGAGAAAAGAATGAGAAATAATTCTTATCTTCACTTGTTGTACTTGTTCTGAACTTGTGGGATGTGTTATGGAGATTTGGTTACCAAAGGGTGGTTTCTTAATTTATCAGTGGTGATATTCTACAGATTCTACACATGAGTTTCCTGAATTCTGCACTTGAATTTCCCAAATTCTACACATGAATTTTCCTACATTCTACACATGAATTTTCCTACATTCTACACATGAATTTCCCTCATTCTACACATGAATTTCCCAAATTCTTCACATCAATTTCCCTCATTCTACACATGAATTTCCCAAATTCTTCACATCAGTTTCCCTCATTCTGCACTTGAATTTCCCAAATTCTACACATGAATTTCCTTCATTCTACACTTGAATGGTGATGGCGTTTGGATTGCAGGACCAATAAGGTCTCCTTGTATTGTGTTTATAAGAGTAATGGGTTTTTTTTTAATAGAGATTGGTTCGTTTTCTGTGAACCATGGAGCTCATACTAATTGTTGTCCCTTGTGACAGCACTTGAGGATGAAATCTGGGGCTGGGGAGAGTGGGGTTTGCAGGGAGCAGGGGGTGCTGCCTGTGAAGAAGAGGAGCAGCTCCTCCCTGGAGCCCCTCCTGCCTGACAAACAGAAATTCTGTGCTCCCTGCATGTGAAAAATGGGGATTTTATGATTGGCTTTTGGCAAATATTCACATGACTGTTATCTGTGTTGTGTTAGAAAGTGATGCTCTGTTAATTCTCTTAAGTAGTGTGTTAAATATAGTTTTAGGTTATATGTTAAAATAGAAACAATGCTGTGTAGGATACTTTTTTAAAGAAAGGACTGGCAGCGAGATGGCAGCCACAGGACACCTGAATCTTTCAGAGAAAGAGAATTTATTGCTCCCTTATCAGAAGAAATGAACTTCTTCCTGCCTTGCTCAGTCCTGAAGATGCCAACAGGATTCAGAGGCAGAAGCTGACACTGCCCAGCCAGAATCCTGTGTTTGAATGGAATTTATGCATCATGGATGAGCTGTATGAATATGCAACAGGCTGTTGCTTTTAAGGGCTAATGTGGATCCTTTTTAGGGCTAATTTTGGCCAGAAAAGGTTACCCGGACTGTCCATAACCCTTTGTTTCTATTGTCTCATATTGTCCTAATCCAAATCGTCCAAATTATTATTACTCTAATTATATTGCTATTTTTCTAACCATTTTATTACAATTAAACTTTTAGAATTTTAAAAAGAAGTGATTGGCATTTTTCACTCTGCAGGATGCAGTTTGTGCTGCTCAGCACCCTGCCAGGACAACCTGGAGCAGCCTTGAGTCCTGAGCTTTTACAAATCCTGCTTTCCTCATCTGCTCCAGCTTCTTCCCTGTCACCCACCCAGAATTCTCTTCCAGCACAGGATTGTAACTTGCTTGGGTTTTAATTAAAGTTGTCCATTCTCTGATTTAATGGCTCCATAAAGCATCCTGGCTTACCCTGCCTCAGGTAAATGAAAATATTTGCTGTGGTAAATAGGACTATTAGTTTTATGATCCATAGCAATAAAAAGCTTTTATCAAGAATGTCATCAAAAGAGGCATAAAATTGTGTTCCATGTAAAAAACACTGAGATGTCTGGGAAGCTTTACTGCAATCCATAAATTTCTGTAGGAAGAGGTGTTAATAGGATCATTTTTTGCTGTGCCTTGTGGTAATTTAAAAATTAAAAGCTCTTGTGAGCAGATCCTGTACAAGGAAATGACGGGGTCACAAAGTGGACATAATTGGGATTATTCCCTTTTCCTTGCACAGATTCCCCACATCAGCCTGGCCGTGTCAGTCTGTGCAGGAGCAGAATAATTCTGACTGAGATGGAGCAGAGGAGAAACCTCCCTGAGTTCCCTGCCTGTGTTTTTGTGCTGCCTGGGCCCTGATTTCAGCTGGGTTTCCAAGCACACCCTGCCCTGGCACTGAAATAACGCCCAGGGATGGGTGGGCTTGGCTGGGAGAGCCCCCCTGTCCCTTGGGGGGTGTGCTGGGCGAGCCCCCAGGGCAGGGCCTGGGTTCTTTGATAGAATAAATTGAATTATGTTGCCTCTGGAAGTGACCAGCAGCTGGTTTTGCTGCAGCAGGGGGTGAATTGCCCTTCTGCCACCCCCAGCATCCGCCAGGTCCTGCTGGAATGGGGAATTGCAGTGGAAATGGGGAATCGCAGTGGAAATGGGGAATCGCAGTGGAAATGGGGAATCGCAGTGGAAATGGGGAATCGCAGTGGAAATGGGGAATTGCAGTGGAAAATGGGGAATCCCAGTGGAAATGGGGAATCCCAGTGGAAATGGGGAATCCCAGTGGAAATGGGGAATCGCAGTGGAAATGGGGAATCCCTGGCCCCCTCAGCCAGGGCCACCAGCTGGGCTGGGTGTCCTTGTTTTAGGATGTCCCACCCCTGAAGGTGAATTCAGTGTCTTTATTTTGGGGTATTTCCCTTCTGAAGGTGGCTTTGGGCACACCTTTATTTTGGGGTGTCCCTTCCCTGAAGGTGAATTTGGTGTCTTTATTTAGGGATGTCCCTCCCTTGCAGGTGGCTTTGGGCACAGCTTTATTTTGGGGCATCTCTCTCCTTTGGGCACATATTTATTTATTTTGGGATGTCCCCCTCCTGGAGGTGGCTTTGGTGTCTTTATTTTAGGGTCTTCCTCCTGTGAAGGTGAATTTGGTGTCTTTATTTAGGGATGTCCCTCCTCTTTGGGCACACCTTTATTTTGGGATGTCCCTCCTCTGAAGGTGAATTTAGTATCTTTTTTTTTTCGGGGTGTCCCACCCCTTTGGGCTCACCTTTATATTGGGGTGCCCCTCCCCTTTGGGCACACCTTTATTTTGGGGTGTCCCTCTCCTTTGGGCACATCTTTATTTTGGCTGTCCGTCCCCTTTGGGCACACCTTTATTTATTTTGTGATGTCTCTACCCTGGAGGTGGTTTTGGTGACTTTATTTTGGGGTGTCCCTCCCCTGAAGGTGAATTTGGTTTCTTTATTTTGGGGGGTCCCTCCCCTTTGGGCTCACCTTTATTTTGGGGGTCCCTCCCCTTTGGGCTCACCTTTATTTCGGGTGTCCCTCGCCTTTGGGCCCACCTTTATTTTGGTGTGTCTCTCTCCTGCAGGTGGCTTTAGTGTCTTTATTTTGTGGCATCCCTCCCCTTTGGGCACACCTTTATTTGGGGCGTCCCTCCCCTTTGGGCACGCCTGTATTTATTTTGTGATGTCTCTGCCCTGAAGGTGGTTTTGGTGACTTTATCTCGGGCTGTCCCTCCCCTTTGGGCTCCCCTTTATTTTGAAATGTCCTTCTCCTGAAGATGAGTTTGGTGTGTTTCTTTGGGCTGTCCCTCCCCTCGGACCCCTTTATTCGGGCTGCTCCCCCCAGGGCTCCCCATCCCCTCCTCCCGTTGCTGGCAGATTTTGGGAGCGGTTTCCATGGCGACGGGGCGGGAATGGGATGCGCAGCCCAGCTGGGATCAATCCCAGCTGCCGCCTCCTCCTCCTCCTCCTCCTCCTCCTCCTCCTCCTCCTCGCCCGGCGCATTTTTAATAAAGTGACCGTGCACAGGAGCCTTGTCTTTGTCTTGTTAAGCCTTTGTTGTGCGTTAAACCCCCGGGGTTTGCGCCGTAATCTGCTGCAAATCCCGCCCTTGCTGCCCGGGTGTTTCTGTCCTGATGGATTTTATTGCTGGAATTGGGTTTAACTGGGGAATCATGGCTAGAAATGAGGGAAATTAAAGGTGCAGCGTGTGAGAATGGAGCCAGGGGTTCGGTGACACCTGAATTCGTCCCTGCTGGGCTTTGTTTGCCCAGATATTCTGGATGTTTTGATTCTGGTTTTGGTTGTTTTTGTTTTTCTTTTTTTTCATTCTGGGTTTCTTTGGTTTTTTTTTATTCTGGGATTTTTGATTCCGTTATTTTTATTATTCTGGTTTTTTTGATTGTGTTTTTTTTTTTATTCTGTGTCTTTTTGATTCTGTTTTTTTTAATTCTGGGGTTTTTTTTTTTTATTCTGGGTTTTTTTTTTAAATCTGGACCTTTTTGATTCCGTTGTTTTTTGGTTTTGTTTTGTTTTGTTGTTTTTTTTTTTTTATTCTGGGTTTTTTGATTCTAAATTTTTTTATTTTAAGTTTTCTCTGGGCTTTGTTGCAGTAATGCATCATTACCTGGGTTACCTGTGACAGGAGCACAGGATTCCTGCTCCTGGGGACACCCTCCAAGGCAAACCCCATCCAAATTCCTTCCTGGGCTGAGAGTGAGAGAGAGAGAGCCCCTAGAACTGAGTTCAGCCCTTAGAACTGAGTTCAGCCCTTAGAACTGAGTTCAGCCCCTAAACTGAGTTCAGCCCTTAGAACTGAGTTCAGCCCCTAAACTGAGTTCAGCCCCTAAACTGAGTTCAGCCCTTAGAACTGAGTTCAGCCCTTAGAACTGAGTTCAGCCCTTAGAACTGAGTTCAGCCCTTAGAACTGAGTTCAGCCCCTAAACTGAGTTCAGCCCCTAGAACTGAGTTCAGCCCCTAGAACTGAGTTCAGCCCTTAGAACTGAGTTCAGCCCCTAGAACTGAGTTCAGCCCCTAGAACTGAGTTCAGCCCCTAGAACTGAGTTCAGCCCTTAGAACTGAGTTCAGCCCTTAGAACTGAGTTCAGCCCTTAGAACTGAGTTCAGCCCCTAGAACTGAGTTCAGCCCTTAGAACTGAGTTCAGCCCTTAGAACTGAGTTCAGCCCTTAGAACTGAGTTCAGCCCCTAGAACTGAGTTCAGCCCTTAGAACTGAGTTCAGCCCTTAGAACTGAGTTCAGCCCCTAGAACTGAGTTCAGCCCCTAGAACTGAGTTCAGCCCCTAGAACTGAGTTCAGTCCTTATAACTGAGTTCAGCCCCTAGAACTGAGTTTAGCCCTTAGAACTGAGTTCAGCCCTTAGAACTGAGTTCAGCCCCTAGAACTGAGTTCAGCCCCTAGAACTGAGTTCAGCCCTTAGAACTGAGTTCAGCCCTTAGAACTGAGTTCAGCCCCTAGAACTGAGTTTAGCCCCTAGAACTGAGTTCAGCCCTTGGTGGGAGCTGCAGTGTGGGCACATCCCTGGGGATGTGAGTGTGGGGTGGCCCCAGTGCTGGAGTGGGGTGAGGATTTCAAGGGTTGAGGGTTTCAGGAGGTGAAGATTCCAGGATTCCAGATGAGTATTCCAGGTGAGGATTTCCGTCCTTGCTGAGCTCTCGGAGTCAGTGCTGAGCTGATGGAGGCTGAAAAGGAGCAGTGCTTTTGTGGGAGGGGAGGGATGTGAACTCCCATTTATCTGAGGGAATAGAACCCCACGGTAAATCCCTAATTTGGTGTATTTAGTGTTCCAGGATACTCCTTTTGTGGAGCCAGAGCAGTGTGAGCGCTCACATTCCTGTTCCAGGTGTGTCACCTTTAGAATTTGGGCAGCCACAGACTCAATTCCCAATAATTCACTTTATTTCCTTTATTTCCTTTATTTCCTTTATTTCCAGGTACAGCCTCCTGCCTTAAGCTCAGCCTGAGCCCAGCAGGGACACAGCCTCCCTGCCTATTAAACCACGGCTTAATTTGAGCTCATTTCTTTTGTTGAGATGCAAAACTAATTATATTGAACTACAGATGAACAGGAAGTTGCATTAGCAAATTTGTTGTCTTTTCTTTTTTTTTTTTTTTTTTTAATCAATGGGGAATTATTCAGCATTTTTTGGGGGCTGGGGAACTTTATAACCAGATAAAAGATACGGGGGAGGGCAGAGCTATAAAAAGTGTTATTGTGTGATTATGAAGAGGCCTTTTAATGCAGTTATTATGTGATGCTAAAAAGGCCTTTATTGCTTGAAGTTGGAAGCAGAATACAAATGGGCTCGCAGTGTCTATTAAACGAAGGGTGGAAAAAATAGTCCCCATTTCCCTGGGCTGCAAAGCAAAACTAACGATTAAACAGCGATTAAAATCAGCAGAGCTGGCTTTGTGTGTGAGCTCCCAGCCCGAGCTGAGCGTGGGGATGATGGTGAGATTGCAGGTGTGAGAAACGCCAATCACTTGCTTTCTAAAATTCCAGAAGTGTAATAGTAATAAAATGGTCATAAAAATAGCAATATAATTAGAGTAACAAAAATTTGGACAATCCGAGTTAGGACAATATGAGACAATAGAAACAAAGAGTTTGGGACAGTCCAGGTACCTTTTCTGGGCAAAATAAGCCCAAAAAAGGACCCACATTAACAGAGGATTAATCCTTAAAAGCAACAGCCTGTTGCATATTCATACAGCTCATCCATGATGCATAAATTCCATTCAAACACAGGATTCTGGCTGGGCAGTGTCAGCTTCTGCCTCTGAATCCTGTTGGCATCTTCAGGGCTGAGCAAGGCAGGAAGAAGTTCATTTCTTCTGATAAGGGAGCAATAAATTCTCTTTCTCTGAAAGATTCAAGTGTCCTGTGGCTGCCATCTCAGTGAGCATACCTCATTCCTCTCTTTAAAAAAGTATCTTACATAGAATAGTTTCTATTTCAACATTATGTTATAACCTAAAACTATATTTAACACACTACTTAAGAGAATTAACACAGCATAACTTTAACATAACACATCCCATATTCATGTGAATATTTGCCAAAAGCCAATCATAAGGTATGAATGTTTCACAGCAGGCACAGCCCCTTGTTGTGGGGACCTGTTTGTGCAGATGACGGTGGCTGGGGCCATCCCAGCTCCCATTGTTGCTTCTCCTGGAGAGAAGGGCTGTGTCGGGGGGTTGTTGGCTGAAAGAACGTGCTGAGAAAATGCTGATATTGCTGTGCTTTCCCCCTGAGGGCAGGCAGAGCTCCCCCAGCTCCAGGCTCAGTGCCTGACCCCCAGCCCAAGTGTTTCCCCAGCACTTTAAGCAGTGTTGCCATTGGCACGCACAGCCAGGTTTTAATTTCTGAACCAATGCTTGTTTCTCACAACCCCAGGTGTGCTTGGCAGCTGGAATAATGCCTCTGTGGTCTGGAGGTAAAATTAGCTGCTCTGGGAGAGAGATTTTCAGCTTTTCGTGCACTACATGAAAGCACAGAGGGTGTTTTCCAAAGAAAACCGATTTTGGCGTCCTCAAATTCAACTTGACCCAGGCTTGTTAGGCCACAGATCTGCTGTGGAATTAAGCTATAGCTGGAGGAGAGCCAGAATCCAATTACATTTTCTGCCTAATGGGTCATAATTTATGCAATGAGGGAAGGAGGCAGGGATGATGCTGGGGGAAAAGGGCACTGGGCCTGCGTGGGTGTGCACTGGGAGGGGCTGGTAAATGGGCATGGGCAGAGGTGCTGTCCTTTGGTGTTTAAAACCTTTCTGTGGTGTTTCAAACATTCTTCTGATTTTAAAAAACTTGTTCTGGTGTTTAAAACCTTGTTATGGTGTTTAAAACCTTGTTGTCGTGTTTAAAACCTTGTTCTGGTGTTTAAAACCCTTCTCTCTTGTTTAAAACCTTCCTCTGGTGTTTCAAACCTCGTTGTGGTGTTGAAAACCTTGTTATGGTGTTTAAAACCTTGCTGTCATGTTTAAAACACCTCTCGCTTGTTTAAAACCATCTTCTCATGTTTAAAACCTTCCTCTGGTGTTTAAAATCTCGTTCTCCTGTTGAAAACCTTGTTCTGGTGTTTAAAACCCTTCTCTCTTGTTTAAAACCTTGTTCTGGTGTTTAAAACCAGCAGTTCAGATCAGAATACAGGTGTCATCCAGGACTGTAAATGGAATGAGGGATCCCTGGGGACTGTAAGGCTGGCAAAGGTGTTTTGCTGGAGCCCACAGCCCGTGTCTGACCGTGCTCATTCCCTTCCAGCCTCTCTCCAAGTGGACATTGTTCCAAGCCAGGGGGAGATCAGCGTTGGAGAGTCCAAGTTCTTCTTATGTCAAGGTGGGTGCTGGCCAAAGGCCCCTGGGTTCCTTGATTCAGTTCAGAATGAGACAGACCCTGCTGGGATGGTACTGCTGCTCTGGGGTCACTCAGACCCTGTGCTTTGGGGCATGCTGGGCTGTCCCACTGTTCTCTGGGGTCACTCAGAGCCTCAGCTGTGGGGTTTGGGGCAGACCCTGGGCTTTGGGGGTGTGCAGAGCTGGGCTGTCTCACTGTACTTACTGTTTGCTGCTGTGGGGTGAGTCAGACTGTCAGCAGTGGGGTTTGGGACATTCAGAGCCCTCAGCTATGGGATTTGGGTCAGACTCTGGGGTTTGGGGGTGTGCAGAGCCGGGCTGTCTCTCACTGGGCTGTTTTCTGCTGTGGGGTCAGTCAGACCCTGGGATTTGGGGCGATGAAGGGCTGGGCTGTCCCACTGTCCTGTGGGGTCAGTCAGAGCCTCAGCAGTGGGGTTTGGGGCAGACCCTCAGCAGAGGGGTTTGGGGGTGATGCAGTCCTGGCCTGGCTCACCCTGCTCTCTCCCCTCAGCGGGGTTTGGGGCCATGCAGTCCTGGCCTGTCTCACTGTGTTGTTTGCTGCTGTGGGGTCACTCAGAGCCTGGGGTTTGGAGCAGCCCCTCAGCACTGGGGTTTGGGGATGATGCTGTCCTGGCCTGTCTCACCCTGCTGTTTGCTGCTGTGGGGTTTGGGGGCCATGCTGTCCTGGCCTGTCTCACCCTGCTCTCTCCCCCAACCCTCAGTGGCCGGGGAGGCCAGGTCCAAGGACATCTCGTGGTTCTCCCCGAACGGGGAGCGGCTGAGCCCGGGCCAGCAGCGCATCTCGGTGGTGCGCAACGATGACTCCTCGTCCACGCTCACCATCTACAACGCCAACATCGACGACGCCGGCATCTACAAGTGTGTGGTCAGCAGCCCCGAGGAGGGCGACTCCGAGGCCACCGTCAATGTCAAGATATTCCGTAAGGAGCCCTCACCTGGCTCTTGTCTTGCCCCCTGGCTCTTGTCTTGCCCCCTGGCTCTTGTCGTGCTCTCCCCGACTCTCTCCTTACCCTCCTGGCTCTCTTCTTGCCCTTCCTGACTCTTCCCTTTCCCCTTCGGCTTCTTCCTTTCCCCCCTGGATCTTTCCTTTCCCTGCTGGATCTTTCCTTGCCCTCCAGCCCTTTCCTTTCCCCCCTTGCTCTTTTCTTTGCCCCCTGGCTCTCTCCTTCGCCCCCCGGCTCTTTCCTTGCCCCTTTGCTCTCTCCTTTCCCCCCTGGATCTTTCCTTGACCCCCTGGCTCTCTCCTTGCCCCCCCTGTGTTGAATTTGCAGCAACCGCAATGAGGTGAGAGATGAGTGAATCTGACTCCATGTTCTTAGAAGGCTGATTTATTATTTTATGATGTTCTATTAAATTAAAAGAAACTGTATGCTAAAACTGTACTAAACTATAGAGAAAGGATGTATCAGGAGGTTGGAAAAGAATGATAGTAAAAACTCGTGACAGATTCAGAGAGTCCAACACAGCCTGGCTGTGATTGGTCATTAAATTAAAACAATTCACATGCTGGCTAAACAGTTCTCCAAATCACATCCCAAAGTAGCAAAACAGGGAGAAGCTGAAGCTTCCCAGCTTCTTAGGAGAAGAAATCCTGGCAAAGGGATTTTTATAAAATATCAGGGTAACAGGCACGCAGTGATTCACTCAGACCTCAGTCCTCCCCTGGGAACAAGGAGATCTCTGGGGTTTGGGGTTTCTCTGCTCCAGCTGTGCTGAGGAAGCTGCAGTGACCTCTCCTTTCCCATTTTCCAGAAAAGCTGATGTTCAAGAACGCTCCCACCCCCCAGGAGTTCAAGGAAGGGGACGATGCTGTGATCGTGTGCGACGTGGTCAGCTCGCTGCCCCCCACCATCATCTGGAAGCACAAAGGCAGGGATGTCATCCTGAAAAAGGATGGTAAGGCCTTGCTTCGTGTCCACCTCCCTCCCACACACAGTGCTGGTGCTCAGAAGGGACAGGAGGAGCAGTTTGTGCCTGACCCGAGGTCATGGGATGTGCATTTAGTCACCCCAGGTGCTGTGGTTTGCCTGTGGCAGGACAAGCACATCCCCACCGAAGTGGCCACCAGGCTTTGGCACCAAAATCAGCCAAGGAATGCTGGATAAAAAATGGAGATGAAAGAAGTGCCATCAGACAGAAGAGCTGGGTGTTGTGACACCCTCCACCTTCCTGAGGAACGGGGCTGGAAGCTCCTTGCAAGCACATTTCGCCTTCTTCCCAAATGCTCCAGAGGGGCTGGCAGGGACCCTGAGCCCAGCTGAGCAGGTGTCCCACTCCCGGCACACAGGTGGTGAGGCTGGAGCCCCTGGGCAGGGGGATGAGGCCCAAGCTGCTCCCTGGCTGATGCGATGCAGTGCAAAGTGTCTGTGGGACCTCATGGTGGGGCTGAGGTCACCTTCTGCTGTGCTGGGAGCACGGAGCCCACCCAGAGAGGAGAATCTGAGGCTGAAAATCCTGTTGGATAAAAGCAGTTTAATAAAGCAAAGGAAACCAAGGAGTTCCTTTAGTGCTCCCCATCATTCAGCCAGGTCTGCTGTGTCCCCCTGGATCTGCTCACCTCCCAGAGCACAGCCCCAGAGCAGGGGCAGATCCAGCTCCAGCAGCATCTCCATTTTGTGGTGGGGAGGGAGATTTTAGGGGAAGGGAAGGGGAGGGAAAGGAAAAAGGAAAAAGGATAGGAAGGAGAGGCTGAGTGATCTTCCCTTGCCTTTCCTTGTGCTTTGCAGTGCGCTTCATCGTCCTGTCCAACAACTACCTGCAGATCCGCGGCATCAAGAAGACAGATGAGGGCACCTACAGGTGTGAGGGGAGGATCCTGGCCCGGGGGGAGATCAACTTCAAGGACATCCAGGTCATCGTCAACGGTGAGGGGCTGGGAGCAGCACCTCAGCCCAGGCTGCTGCAGGAGCTGCTGCCTCCCACTCACACCCTCCTCTTCCTCTGCTGTGTCCAGTAAAATGTCCATGGGACGCAGGGAGTGTTTGCCAGGTGTTTACAGGAGAATAACACCTCGAGGAGCCTGAGGGTCAGAGTGAGGAGCTGAGCTTGGTGGCACTCACCATTGTGGTTCTGGCCACCACACTGATTCCTTTTGTGTCTCCCACCCACTGCCCCTTCTATCCTGTGCTGATGACTTTGGCCATGCCTCAGGCTCACTGATCAAACCCTGCAGGTGGTGATGCTGACAGGGTTTTTGGGTGGGCAGAGGTGCACAGGAGCTCCCTGTGGCTCACACCTTTGGCCATGCCTCAGGCTCACTGATCAAACCCTGCAGGTGGTGATGCTGACAGGGTTTTTGGGTGGGTAGAGGTGCACAGGAGCTCTCTGTGCTGATGGCTTTGGCTAGGCTTCAGACTCACTGATCAAACCCTGCAGGTGATGGTGCTGACAGGGTTGTTGGGTGAGTGGTGCCACCAGAGGTGCACAGGGGGCTCCCTGTGGCTCACACCTTTGTGCTCCCCACTCACCCTGGCTCTGCTCTCTTGCAGTGCCGCCCTCTGTGCGTGCCAGGCAGAGCACCATGAACGCCACTGCCAACCTGAGCCAGTCTGTCACCCTGGCCTGTGATGCTGATGGCTTCCCCGAGCCCACCGTGTCCTGGACCAAGTAAGGATCAGATCCTGTTGGCTGAGATAAAAACAGTTTAACAAAGCAAAGCAAACCAAGGGGTTCCTTCAGTGCTCCCATTGCTCAGCTGTGTCCCCTCCCAGCTCCCTGCACTGCCCTGCCAGGTGTGATCCCCACTCCGGGGACTCTGTTCTTGGAGTTCTGCAGCCTTTGGTGAAGGTTAGCAGCACAGATTGACCTGGAAAGGCTGATGGCAGCTTGGAGTGGTGCCTTGGTAGGAGAGAAACCACCTCTGGGGGGGTTACAGCTCTGTGGTGTGCCAGGAGGTGGGAGCTGGGGCAGGAAGGGATGGGAATGGGTACCAGGCTGAGCTCTGCAGCCCAGGGGCACAGGAGAAGGGCTGGTCCCTCTGATGGGCAGGCCTGCAGCAGGCTGGGCTGGCTGCTGCCCCCACAGCCCCGTGTGCTCTGTGCCCCCAGGGATGGAGAGCCCGTGGAGGAGGTGGAGGAGGAGGAGGACAAGTACAGCTTCAACTCGGACGGCTCCGAGCTGGTGATCCACAGGGTGGACAAGAGCGACGAGGCCGAGTACATCTGCATTGCTGAGAACAAGGCTGGGGAGGCCGATGCCACCATCCACCTCAAAGTCTTTGGTAACAGCCCTGGGGGGAGCTGGGGGAGCTCTTTGTCCCAGTTAATTCATGCCAGCTGGGGCTGTGCCCCTCTGCCATCCTGGGGGTGTTGGAGCTCCTGTCTGGAGCCATCCGTCCCGTCCTTCCCAGCTCCTGTGTGCTCCAGCACGGGCAGGGCTGCTGGGTCAGACCCACAGCTGCTGGAAATGCCCTCCAGGATATTTCCTGGAGTCCTGATCCACCAGAGCTGCTGTTGGAAGGGTTTTAGTGGGGCTTGCTGCAGCCTGGATGGGGAGGTGAGCTCACCCCAGCACTGTGGGAGTGATCTCAGGCTTGCAGGGGTGAATCAGGAGCTTCCCTGCCTCCCAGGGGTCTGGAGGTGTTGGGGAATATGGAATTCTCCCTGCCCTGTGTGCAGCCCAAGCCCTTGGCAAAGGGCTGGTTTGGGCAGGGAGGTGGAAGGGGGAGCTGGTAATCCAGGGGTGAACATTTGTACCCTCTGAACCGGCTCCTCCTTGGAGCCTCAGCTGTGGGAATGAGCACGAGAGGTTTTCCAGGTCCAGCACAGGAGGTTTTCCAGGTCCTTCCCTCCTGCAGGAAGGTGCAAGCCCCCATGCTCCTTCCCCAGCTGGCTGGAGATGGTCCCAGCTCTCCACCGAGCCCCCCTGAGCCAAGGCTCCTTTTCCCCTCCCCAGCCAAACCCAAGATCACCTACGTGGAGAACAAGACAGCCATGGAGCTGGAGGATCAGATCACGCTGACCTGCGAGGCCTCGGGGGACCCCATCCCCTCCATCACCTGGAGGAGCTCCAGCAGGAACATCAGCAGCGAGGAGAAGGTAAAGGTGGCAAGGGGCAGCCCTGCCCGGCCTGGGGGGCTCAGCACAGCCCCTGGCACTGCCTGGCACTGCATGGGGGCACGGGGGGCTCTGCTGCTGCTGGGGCAGTGACACGCCTGGGGCAGTGACACGCCTGCGACACTGCCACTCCATGCAGTTATTGCACTGCAGCTCAAAGGGACCAGCCCCTTCTCCTCTCATTATGGAGGAGTTTTCCATAATTTAACCTGGGGCACTGCCACCTGTTCCACACCTGGGACAGTGACACACCTGGAGCCCTGCCATAGGTAGCACACCTGGGGCAGTGCCACACCTGGGGCAGTGTCACAGGTGCACACCTGGAGCAATGCCACACCCTGAGCAGTGCCACAGATGCCACACCTGGGGCAGTGCCACCTGTGCCCTCCTGTGAGAGCCACCTGGGCTCTGAGCAGCTGGGGAGTCCTCCTGCAATCCCTGCTGTGTTCACCGGGGGGATTCAACTGGGGGCCCCCAAAGCCTGTTCAGAGCAGTTCCTCCAGCTGCAGGAACATCTGGCAGGGGGGATGAGCCCCCTGACCCCGGCAGGTGCAGGTGAGGGCTGCTCCTCCCCAGGACCACAGTGAGCCTGTCCATCCCTGCTGCCCTGTCACACTGCACATCCCCAGAGCACAAAAGCCTGCCTGCCTTTTGTGCTCACCTGTTCTGTTGATCCCATCAACACCATTTTGTTCTTAAAAGGCAAAAATAATTAGCAGTTTTTTTCCTTCTTGAAAGAGAGTGCTGGTGTTGTTGTTGCTCCTTTAATTAGAGCAGGCTGGGTGTGCTGCTGCTGCTGCTGCACTGGAGATGTTTCATGAGCGATCAGGAGGCAGAATTTGGAGCCAGAGCAGGCCTAGACAGAGGCAGGAGTGAGGAGTTGTTGCTAATTAATAATCTCCTATTAACAGGATGGTGCTTCAGGGCTCAGCTGCCTTGGCCATGCCAGGGCCTCTGGCTCAGTGTGACACTGCAGTCTGGGAGCAACAGAGCTGTCCACTGTCCCTGCTCCCCACAGCTGCCCTGCAGCTCCTAAATGAGCTTTGTTAATTGCCCCCGTGACGTCAGCCCCTCCCTCGTTGTCCATGTGTAAGTTTATTAATCAGGGTGCCCGAGCTGTCCAGCCTCAGTTCCTTCCCAGCATCTCCTGGATCCCAGGGCTGCTGTGAATCCCTGCAGTGTGCGGGGAATGGTTCCAGTCCTGCAGAAGCTGCAGCCTGAGCAGGGCACCTGTTTGGGCAGGATTGGGGTTATTTGTTCATGGGTTTGTCTCTGTTAGCCCTGGGAGGTGCCCAGGGCTGCAGAGCTGCTGGCTCTGAGGTTTGGGTCCCAGCCATGGACAGACTGGGGCAGGGAGGGGATGGAAAAGCTGAATAAGTGTAGAGGAGCCCCCCTCTGAGCCCAGTCAATCCATCACAGCCCAGTGCAAAACTGCTAACTCATTTTTGCTGGTTTTTGAGACTCTGCTTGCTGCTCTCAGGTGGGTGATCAATAGCAAGGGGAATGTTCATGCTCTGACACCTGGAGATGGGGGAAGAGCCAAGGTTTGAGGTGCTGCCATGTGCTCATGGGCTGGTTCAAACCTTCAGGGCAAACATTATTTTATCATGTCCCCTGCACTTGCTAGGCTGGATTATTGTGTGTGTGTGTGTGTGTGTGTGTGTGCATTTTGTTTTGGTTTGTCTTGTACTTTCTCATTCTCTCTCTTGTGCTCTGAGTTGAGGGAAACCTTTCAGATGTCCAGAAAACCCTGAGGTCAGAACAGCTCTATAAATACTCCACTACAAATTCTATTAGAATATTTAATTCTATTAAATATTCTGTTCCAAATGCATCTGTTCAGTTTATTCTCCACTTCCTTTCTCTGGGACAGCACAGGGAAGTGGATGGTCTTTGGTGCAGGACAGACAATGCTATTTTAGGAATTTTTAAGCTTACTTTTGAAGGTTTCTGTTATCCAGAATGCTTCTCTCTTGCTTTATGTTGTTTGATCTTGTAATCATCCCTCAGTGAAGGTTTTTAGAGGTGTAGAGATGCCTCAACTCCCAAAACATTCTGGAAAACCCCCCCCAAAGCCCCAAAGGAAAAGGAGGATTTAGTTCAGCTGTGTCTCCTGGCAGATTTTGGGCTGTCCCAGCCACCATTCCCTGCAGGGCAGAAAGCAAAGGGAGCATCCTCTCAGTAAAGGAGTGAAGAGCAAGGGGATCAGCTCTGAGTTCTCCTTCTGCATCCCAGACACACAGCCCTGATCCTTTATCCAGGCTGGATCTCCTGGAGCTGCTGTCCCAGCCACCATTCCCTGCAGGGCAGAAAACAAGGGAGCATCCTCTCACTAAATGAGTGAGGAGCAGAGGGATCAGCTCTGAATTCTCCTCCTGCATCCCAGACACACATCCCTGATCCTTCATCCAGGCTGGATCCCCTGAGAGAGCTGCTCTCCCTGCTCACCATTCCCTGCAGGGCAGAAAACAAGGGAGCATCCTCTCACTAAAGGCATCGAAGAGCAGAGAGATCAGCTCTGATTTCTCCCTCCTGCATCCCAAACTGAGTTTAACCCCAGTGCTGCCACTGGCCCTTCCCCAGGGCTGCCCCACAGGGCTCCCTGTGCCTCCTGCAGGTTCGGGGTGAGCTCCTGTCCCATCCCCACCCAGCCCGTGTCTGTCCCTGAGCCCTGTCAGAGCTGTGTGTCCCGTCTGTGCTACCTCAGTGTCCCCTGGCAGCAGGGCTCTGTGGCTGCCCCTCATTCCCTGAGCCTCCATCTCCATCCCTGCCACCCGTGTGTGCTGTGACACCCCCACAATGTCACTGTGCCCCTCAGCCAGTGCTGCCACCCTGGTGATTCTTGACTCCTGAGCAAATCACAGAGAGCTGAAATATAAATTATAGAGGGGGGAATGGAACACAGCAACCTGTGAGCCACGGGGAACTGGTCCTTGCTGCTGCTGGCTTTCTCTCAGTGGGAAATATTTGCTTTGCAGTGAGCTTTGGGCATGTTTCACTGCTCTGGGGCTGGGTGCTGCCATCCCTGAGCGCAGGGAGCTGGGGCTGGGGCTGCTCCTCCTTCCTGCATGGATCCAGGCCTCCAAATGCATGATGATCACGTTAATCAGCGTTAATTAATCGGTGTGGGGTGGCAAACAGACCGGGGGCACAACACTGGGGCTGCCCAGAGCAACTCAGTGGGCAGAGGCGTGTAGGAAAGGTGAGATGTTCAAAGGAAACGGTCCCTGATGTAATCAATCAGCCTCGAGGTGCCAGCAGCCGTTTTTAGCCATTTAAAAACCAAAGCAGAGGCTGTGAAATGGTGAATTCCAGCCTGAAACTGATGGGAGAGGGAAGCTGTGATCCCCCACCCCACACACAGGAGATGCTCAGCTTGGAGCCTGCATGTGCACCCAGCTCAATGTGCTGCAGACACTGGTACCTAAAGCAACCTTTGACAAACTTTTATTGCTTTTTTTCTGTCGTTGTTGTTGTGTTCTATATCTGTTCTCTCCAGGCTTCGTGGACCCGGCCCGAGAAACAAGAGGTATCAGATTGTCAGAGCTTTAGCAAAACTTCTTTAGGTTCTTGGTTGTTGGTTTCTCTTCTAAGCATCACAGATTAACAAATCTCTAGTGCAGTAACCAACTAAACAAAGCATTAATCTGACCCACTTAAATTACCAGTACATACAAGGAGCAGCTTCTAGAGGTAGAAATTGCTTGGCATGTAGTGATGCAATTTTTGGATGAGCAAAGTGGCTGTGTTGGGAGTGAGGAACTCTGCTCGTCACCTAAAAATGAAAGGAAAGGCAATTCAAATGAAAAATGTAAAATGTTCTTTTCACCATTTTTTTTTCTGTGCTGCCAGTGTGAATCATCCTCTCTTACAGAGAGGGAAGAATTAGCACCAACCTGTATTTTGGGAAAGTCATTTTTGCCCAGGAAAGCCTCCTCTGCTCCAGCCAACTCACCTATTTGCTCATGGCAGTCCTTCAGTTTGACCTTCTGTGTGAAGGAAACTGCATCATGCTCCATTTCCAAAGCAATGCAGAGAAACCTTGCACCAGGGGCATTTCTGCACAAAATGCTCCAAATTGCTCAATTATTTCCATTTGTCTTTGGTTTTTAAGGGTCAGCGAGGGGGAGGTGGGATAATGCAGGGACTGGGGTTGGTGCAAATGGGGTTTGATTTTATTTCACGTTCAGTGCCGTGCTATAATAATAATAATAATAATAATAATAATAGAGCTGATTTGTAGCCCTTTTGCTTCAAAATGGACCAGAAGGAAAGTTCCCAAGCAAATAACAGGGGTCAGGTGGAGAACAGAATGAGCTGTCAGAAGTGGGTGACTTGGATTTGTATTTTTAGGATCAACTTCGTGGAGGCTCTGATATTTTAAATCATTTTGAAGCCACCCTAAATCCCAGAGGCTGAGCAAAGGGGAGCTGTAACTTGAGCACCGCCCAGCTGTGTGTCACGGGGAGATCCTGCCCATTCTCCCTTCACAATAATCTGTGGGGCTGTGGCAGGTGGAGGCATCGGATTCTCAGAGCGGTTTGCGCTGGAGAATTTGGAATTTGAGTCGCTGCATCTCCCCAGGACACACAGGAGTTCCTGTCCCAGCTGTCCCCTCCCTGCCCCAGTGTTTTCTCTGGGCTCTCTCTCTCCAGCTTTTGATTAATATGAGCACTAATACCATTAAGTTTGCTGTCTCTAAATTTCTTACTGCCTCTTGTCTCAAAATACCCCAGTGGGGTGCAGGATATCTCTCTAAAATTGCTTTTAAATTGCTTTAAAGTTGCCTGGGGGCTTTCAGCAGTGGATTCCAGCAGCAGGATGGAGGTCAGGGCATGTTTGGCATTAAATATTTCACTTTTACTGGAGGAATTTTGGGTGAGGAGGTGAAGTCAGTGCTGGCAGCATCTCTGGGTACCCCCAGTCACACGCAGACTGGTAACTGGGAACGGGTGCAGCATTAGGAGTGTTCAGGGCTGCAGTTAAATACAAATATCAAACACTGCTCTCCAAGAAAAGGACAAGGAGAGATCCCTCCTCTTCCTCAGTGCGGTTCCTGCCTGGCTCGGGGTTTTCAGGGGTTTGTGTGGGTTTGGGAAGTGAGGGGCAGGTGGGATTGTGCAGAATTACCCCTGATGATTTATCCCTTGTTTGGGAAAGCTGAAAGCCCCAGAAGATGAAGGGAAGGAGATAAATGCAGTTTATTTGTCTCTGCTGTCCCCTCTGGCCCTGGGCTGTGCTCACAGTGGCTGTGCCCCAGGGCATGGCCGGAATTGGGGGAAATGCCTGTAACAGGATAAATTGCAATAATTGGCAATAGAGAGAACGTCCTGCTCTGTTCTGAGGAGTGATTAACCGAGCTGCTCTCCCCAGCACTAGGAGTTTGTTATTTTGATCCTTGCAACTGGGGAATTTGAGTAAAAGGGCTACAGATGTCAGCATCTGGCTCCCAAATCCCTGCCTGTTCTGTCTCCAGCACCAGAGCCCTTGGTGGGCTGCAGCAGGGACAGAGAAAACCTGAGTGAGCTTTCTTGGCTGGGCTCTTCCTCAGAGTGTTCTTCCTGATCTCTCTTTTTCTTCCTTTTGCCTTTTTGCATTACAAACCAGAGCTTCATTTCCAGAATGAGTTGCATTGCTCATGGAGTCCTCCCTGACCATGATTTCCTGGCTCTCCTTTGGGGTGGATCTTGGAGAAAGGCAGGAGGCATTTGGGTGTAAAAATGCCTTTTCTAGAATCACTCCTTGCGATCTCACACTTGTTTTGTCCTTTCCCCTCTTCTGGTGAGGTCCCAGGGACAAATATTGGAAATATTCCCAGGTCTGGAGTGCTGGTGCTGCTGGAATGAGCTGGGGTTGGGAGGGAAATCCAGAGTCAGACAGAGGGGAGCAGGGCAGTGAGGTAAAAGCAGATTTTGCTGGTGGGGCACCACTGTGGTTTCATGTCAGGCTCTGAAATGATGCCCACAGCACCACATGTCCATGGATAACTGCTCCAGGGCAGGGATGGAGTCTGTGGCTCGTGGCGCTGGCCAGGGAATTGCAGCAGGGAATTGCAGGAGAGAGGAGAGAAATACACCCAGTTGTTTATGTGCCCTCACAAGATGCTATTTTTGTGCATTTGAGATTGGCCTGGTGCCCATGAGCTGGTGCTGGAGCTAACTGAGGTGACAAAAGAGATTTATTTGTAGAGACTTTGTCAGTCTCAGCACAGAGAGGCTCAGGCCCAGAGGTCTGAGACACCAGAGATGCTTTTTGTGCACTTGGCTGTTGGAAATCCTCAGGTTTTCCTCATTTATCAGCACTGGTCCTGCACCTTCCAAGGAAACAGATGCTGCTGGAGGTGCCAGGATGCAGCAGCAGGCACAGCCCTGAGGGTGCCAGATTTACTCCCTGGTGTAAAATCAGAAATTACAGGAGGGAGTTGGAGCTCCCAGGCTGAGGCAGGAGCAGCAGGAGGGAGAGAGGAGTCCCTGCTTTGTGTTCTCGTGGATTTGGTGACAAACTGGAGAGGGAAACCAGCCTGGGGTGGCTGGGTGGGTGCAGCCCTTGGAGTCCCCTGGGATTTTGCACTCCTTGTTCCTCTCTGTCAGTGGCATCCCCACACTCTCTCGGTGTGGGAAATGGTTCTGGAATTTCCTTGGGGCAGGGCTGTCTCTGGAGGCTTTCTTGCCCTTTTCACTGCCCTTCCCTCTCTTGCTGTGCCACGTTCAGGTGGAAGTTCTGAGCTTCCTTTTGCCTGATTCAGCTCTGGGCTCTGGATCTGTTCTTCCGTCTCCGTTCCAGGGGCGCTGAGATAAAACCAGTATTGCTGAGGGGACAGGAAGGGCTGGAAGCTTTTGGGGAGGTTTCCTTTTTTTGTTTTTTATCTCTTTGCATGTTGGATCTCTGCAGTTCCCACCGTGGGGAGAAGCTTTGCGCTCAGTTTGTGTGGTGTTCTCAGCCATGTGGGAGCTGAGGCTTTGCTCCTGCTTCTGATGTTCCCCCTTGCCCTGAGTGCTCTGAGCCCCTGCACACACAGTGACAGAGCTGCCCCTGCTGCTCTCAGCTGGGGGATCTGCAGTGCTGGGGTCGGCTCAGCCAGGGGGTGTGCCATCCTGGGGTAGGCTGTGCACCATTGTGCCATCCTGGGGCTGCCAGGGGCTGGGGCAGGCGGGTGCCATCCTGGGGCAGGGTTTGTGCCATCCTGGGGCTGCCAGGGGCTGGGGCTGGCTCTGTGCCATTGTGGGGCAGGGTTTGTGCCCTGCTGGGGCTGCCTTGGGACAGGGTGAGTGCCATCCTGGGGCAGGGTTTGTGCCATCCTGGGACAGAGTGTGTGCCATCCTGGCGCAGGGAGTGTGCCATCCTGGGGCTGCCAGGGGCAGGCTGTGTGCCCTGCTGGGGCTTTTGGGGGCAGGCTCTGTGCCATCCTGGGACTGGGTTTGTGCCATGCTGGGGCTGCCATCCTGGGGCAGGCTGTGTGCCATCCTGGGGTGTCCCTGGGTGCCCAGGGCTGCCCCTGACAGGCTGTACTGTGTACCATGCTGGGGCTACCAGGGGCAGGCTGTGTGCCCTGCTGGGGCTGCCCTGGACTGGGGCAGGCTGTGTGCCCTGCTGGGGCTGCCTGGGGCAGGCTCTGTGCCCTGCCAGGGGCAGACTGTGTGCCACCCTGGGGCAGACTGTGTGCCATCCCAGGGCAGGCTGTGTGCCCCGCTGGGGCTGCCCTGGGGCTGGCAGGGCAGGCAGTGTGCCCCAGGGCCGCCCCTGACGGGCTGTGCTGTGTGCCCTGCTGGGATGCCCAGGGCTGTGGCAGGCTGTGTGCCCCGTGGGGCAGGCAGTGTGCCCCAGGGCCGCCCCTGACGGGCTGTGTGCCATCCTGGGGCTGCCCTGGGGCTGGCAGGGCAGGCAGTGTGCCCCAGGGCCGCCCCTGACGGGCTGTGCTGTCGCAGACGCTGGACGGGCGGATCGTGGTGCGCAGCCACGCTCGCGTCTCCTCGCTGACGCTCAAGGACATCCAGTACACGGACGCGGGCGAGTACATCTGCACTGCCAGCAACACCATCGGCCAGGACTCGCAGGCCATGTACCTGGAGGTGCAGTGTAAGTGCCTGGGGGGCTGGTTCCTTCCCTGTTCCTTCCCTGTTCCCTCCCTGTGCTCCCTGTCCCTCCCCTGGGTGCTGCTGAGGGTGAGGGTGTAGACCGTGAGAAGTATTTTTATTTAAACCAAAACCCAATTTATATTACATAAAGGAAAAAAAAGTGAAGTAGATACTCCATTTATCACTATTACAATCACTGTTACAAAGGGCTGTAACACAGTGATGAAAAGAAAGAGAAATTAATAACAAGTCAGAGGCTGCAGTAACTCTCTCTGTAGTTGAGAAGCAGCTCAGGCTGGGTCTCTGTGCCTGGGTCTTCTTTGCTCCTCACCACAGATCTGCAGCAGTCCCATTTCTTAGGAGCAAAATGAGGAGGGTGAGGCTGTGGAAGTCTCCATGTGAGATGTTGCAGGGTGTTCTCTGTGCCTGGCTGCTCTCTGCAGCTCACCACAGATCTGCTGCAGTCCCATTTCTTAGGAGTCAGGTTCTCCCCTAGAGCACCTTCCCAGCCCCATCCTGCTGTGTGCTCCTGCCACGCTGCTCCTTTGTGCCCTTCAGCAGCAGATGTTCCCCACGCCCTGGAGGAGAGGGCAGTTCCCATTTCCCGTATTAGATTCCCCTTCCCGCATTGAGGTGGACTCCAGCCAAGGGTTCCTTACAGAGAGGCTTTTTTGGGAGCTCAGCTGGCTCCAATTTTCCTCCCAAATGTCTCTTCCAGATGCCCCCAAGCTGCAGGGCCCTGTGGCCGTGTACACCTGGGAAGGGAACCAGGTGAACATCACCTGTGAGGTGTTTGCCTACCCCAGTGCTGTCATCTCCTGGTTCCGGGATGGGCAGCTGCTCCCCAGCTCCAACTACAGCAACATCAAGATCTACAACACGCCCTCAGCAAGTTACCTGGAGGTGAGGAAAAGCCGGGAGTAACATCAGATAAATGGTGATGGAGGAATTCAGTCTGGTCCTCTTGGTAGAAGTGAAGTTGGGTGGAGTTTCTGGCATATAAATCCTGAGAAAATCAGGTTGTGGAAGATAAAGAGGAGCAGGAATTGGAAGATAATCAGGTAGCAGAAGAGACAGCCCCTGCTTGCCTCTGTGCCCACTGCAGCTCTCCTGGACAGCTCTGAGAGCACTAACACCTGGGTTTCATTGTAGCTTCTCCCCAGCTAAACTCAGGGTGCCTTGGCAGAGTGGAAAGGGTTTTGTGATCCCAGCTGAGCCTTCCTTGCCCCCACAGGTGACCCCAGACTCCGAGAATGACTTTGGGAACTACAACTGCACGGCTGTGAACCGCATCGGGCAGGAGTCCTCCGAGTTCATCCTGGTGCAGGCAGGTGAGCAGGGACGGGGACACAGGGAGGGGGACACAGGGTGGGTGACACAGGGTGGGTGACACAGGATGGGTGGCACAGGTAGGGGGACACAGGGTGGGTGACACAGGGAGGGGGACACAGGGTGGGTGGCACAGGGTGGGTGACACAGGGTGGGGGACACAGGATGGGTGGCACAGGGTGGGTGACACAGGGTGGGGGACACAGGATGAGTGGC
Organism: Ammospiza caudacuta; assembly: GCF_027887145.1. NCBI lineage: Eukaryota > Metazoa > Chordata > Aves > Passeriformes > Passerellidae > Ammospiza > Ammospiza caudacuta. The sequence goes on from NC_080615.1 coordinate 7,965,270, forward strand.
ACAGGGTGGGTGACACAGGGAGGGTGACACAGGGAGGGGGACACAGGGAGGGGGACACAGGGTGGGTGACACAGGGAGGGGGACACAGGGTGGGTGACACAGGGAGGGGGACACAGGGAGGGTGACACAGGGTGGGGGACATAGGGTGGGTGACACAGGGTGGGGGACACAGGCACCCTGCTCTGCTGCCCCCTGACAGCAGCTGCAGCCTTCAGAGAGGCTGTTCACACATTCCTGCTGCCTTGGAGCTGCTCAGCATCTCTGGTCCCTCGTTTCCCCAGGGGTTTGTTCTTCCCTGTGCTCCCAGAGCTGTGATTTGGATTTGGGCACCCCAGCTCAGCAAAACCCCTGAGAGCAGCTGGGCTGCACATCTCAGAGCTGGCCCAGCCTGGGAGGGCTCCAGGGTGCCACAGGGGCATGTTTGGGCATTATTAAGCTCCATTATTAAGCTTAGAACTTCCTAATATCTCCCTAGATAAACTTTTCTGCAGCTAGGGAGTCATTCTAGCCAAGCATTAGTACACAAACTATTGTTCTATTTGTTTTTACTTTTCTACTTACATAACTTTTCTGCTGACCAATCTCATGGCTGCTGCTCAGCTCCAATCACAGTTCTGCTGTCTCTGAGGCCTGTCTTGTGCAGCTTTCCCAAAACCTTGGGGTTTTATGGATTCCCACAATAGAGCTCTGTGGAGGGGACACTGGGGACAGAATGACATCCAGAACTCAGAGCCCTGTGGAAGGGACAGAGGGGACAGAGTGGCAGCCAGGACTGCAGTGTCCTGTCAAGGGACAGGGGACAGAATGGCATCAAAGCTCTGTGAAAGGGACACTGGGGACAGACTGACATCCAGGACTGCAGAGTCCTGTCAAGGGACAGAGGGGACAGAGTAACATCCAGAGCTCAGAGCCCTGTGGAGGGGACACTGGGGACAGAGTGGCATCCAGGAGAATTTTGCTGCCCTGCCCTGGTTGTTCCCTTTTGGAGAAGGGACTGGCGGTCTCCGCCCTCTTAGAGAGGAGCCCAAATTAACATCCCTGCGCTAACTAACATCTCTAAACCTGCCTAAACCCTCTGTGAGGCTCAGCCCCACCCTGTCCCGTGCTGTGCGAGCCCAGGGGCTGCGGGCTGGTGCCAGCCCCTTGCCCAGCTCCGTGTCTCACCGCTGCTGTCCCTTGTCCCCAGACACGCCCTCCTCGCCCTCCATCGGCAGGGTGGAGCCCTACTCCAGCAGCGCCCAGGTGGAGTTTGAGGAGCCCGAGGCCACGGGCGGGGTGCCCATCCTCAGGTACAAGGCAGAGTGGAGGGCCCTGGGCGAGGGCGACTGGCACTCCCGGCTCTACGATGCCAAGGAAGGTAGGAGTGACAATAAACACCTGGTTCCTTCCCCACCGGCGCTGAAAAACATGCGCTTTCCTGTCCAGGGAGGGCGGAGGGTTCAGGCTGGAGGCTCCAGACAAGTTTTTACGTTTTTAAATATTTACGCATTTTAGATATTTGCTGTGAGTGTCTCGTGGAATTTTCAGCTGGAAATGAGGGTTGGGCTTTGCTGAGAGCTCAAGAACCCTGTGCTTGGAATTGCAGTTTTCACTTGCTGCTTCCCACAGGAGGCTTTTGAGCCCTCATCTGTAACCCCTTGGTCCCCCTTGGACAATAAACTCTGCTATTCCAGCAGCAAGCCCATCCTGTTGAAATGATCTATAGCAGTGCTTGTGGCACAAAATCCATCCTGGAGTCAAATAAAGCAAAAGAATTTTGATTTGGGGAGGGTTACAAAAGGGAGAGTTCTGTCCAGAGCTTAATCCTCCACCACCAATCCCATGTGGAGCTGAAATTGTTATTTTTTTCCCCACTGCAGTGGTGTGATTCCCAGCTACAGCCAGCTCTGTTTATCCCTTTTCTCCCCACGTGGGGACAAACAAAATTTGATCATTTACTTCTTGGAGCCCTGAGCTTTTCTGTGCTTTTTCTGCCCCCAGCCAACGTGGAGGGCGCAGTGACCATCACGGGGCTGAAGCCTGAGACCACCTATGCAGTGAGGCTGTCAGCAGTCAATGGCAAGGGCGTGGGGGAGCTCAGCCCGCCCGCCGAGTTCAAGACGCAGCCAGTTCGTAAGTACAGCCCAGGCCAGCCCCCCCTGCAGCCTCCCCGAGCATGGATCTCACCTCTTCCCTCTCACAGACCTCGCTGCACCCTCTGCTTTCTCCGTGGGTTTGGGTTTGCTTGGTAATTCAGAGGTTTCTTTGAAGGGAGGAGTTGTTCCGCGCGCGCCGGTTGGTGTTTGCAGCTCAGCCTTGGTGCTGCCAAGGAGAATTTTAATGAGGAAAAGCAGCTGAGGAGGGGTTTGGTCACAGAGAATGTGATGTCACTGTCACAAGGTTTGTTTTCCACACTGAGGTGTCCAGCACAGGACTGGCCTTGGGCTGTGGAAGGTGAAGGAGGGAGGGTTGCTGTGTTTGAGATGCCCCTGCAGCTCTGGATGGATTCCATGGGTTCCTCAGGCTCTGCTCTGCTCTGCCTGGGCCATTCCCAGGTTCTGCTGTGGCCCAGCACTGTCCTCCTGTTCAGGGAAGAGTTCAACCCCAGGGAGCTGTTGGGGGTGGGAAGGGGAGCAGGAGGAGAGGATGGAAGGGGCAGTGGGCAGGGCAGGTGTGACCAGAGCAGGCAGGGACAGGAGTTTGACCTGGTTCTGTCCCTTTGCTCCTGCATCCAGCCCTGGCTGCTGCTCCCAGCCCTGAGCTGGAATTTTCTCTCCAGTCCCCTGAGCTGAATTCTCAATCCAGACCCCTGAGCTGAATTCTCTCTCCAGACCCCTGTGCTGAATTCTCTCTCCAGTCCCCTGAGCTGAATTCTCAATCCAGCCCCCTGTGCTGAATTCTCAATCCAGACCCCTGTGCTGAATTAATTCTCAATCCAGACCCCTGTGCTGAATTCTCTCTCCAGTCCCCTGAGCTGAATTCTCTCTCCAGACCCCTGTGCTGAATTAATTCTCAATCCAGACCCCTGAGCTGAATTCTCTCTCCAGTCCCCTGAGCTGAATTCTCTCTCCAGACCCCTGTGCTGAATTAATTCTCTCTCCAGACCCCTGTGCTGAATTCTCTCTCCAGTCCCCTGAGCTGAATTCTCTCTCCAGACCCCTGTGCTGAATTAATTCTCTGTCCAGCCCCCTGTTCTGGACCCAGGGCTGTCCCTGCCCACCCCAAGCATGCCTGGATCCCCTGAGCTCTGCCCATCCCTGCTCAGCAGGGCACACGTGGGATGCTGATTTTCCAGCTCCATATTCTCTGTCTCCTCACATCCTCTACATTTACTTTTTGTTTTGTTTCTGTGTGTCTATTTCTGTCTTTTTATTTCGTTTTTGGTCTGTGTCCCATCCATGGATAAACTGCAGGCATCCCTCACCCACGTAAGTGCTCTCTGCATTTCTTTCAGTCTCTCTTTTTGTGTTTTTAGAGTGTTCCTCTAACACTTCCAGCTTTTAATTCTTTTAATTTAGTGCCTTTTTTCCTGTCAGAGGCTGTAGGACTGGAGTAGTGTTCATTCCCTAACCACACTGACTCTGGAGTAGCCACTGCTCTTGTCTAGAACAGAATTGGGGTTAACTCTTTGTCTGTGCTCCACAGCATGCAGTTGGAATATTTAATGTAGTGATTATCTAATCATAATAATAATCAAAATAATAATAGTTAGCTTGTTGACTCAGAGTGGAGTAGTGGAAGGCTTCATATTTATGAATCCATTAAAAACAGTTCAATTTTAATGATGCTGAGATCATTCAGGGAAATCAATTCAGCCAAATTGCAGATCTGGTTTAGACCAGAGCCAACCAAAAACTTCAGCATTTTGAATAGCTTCCCAATTTTGAAAGCACAAAATGGAAGGAAAAAAATTCAATTTTTTTTTTCCTCTTCTCACTAATGATTTTACCATTGGACAGTCTTCCAGCACTTGTGTAGATTGTGTGATTAAATAAATAAACCTCGTACTAAATTTTAAATAAATGGCATGTTCCCACTTCCAATGCAAAATGAGTCAGAAATGTGATGGATTTGTGTAATTGTGAGTGAAAAGTGGAGATGGCTCCATAGCTTTGTGCCTTTCCAATCAAACCTGATCAATGGAGCTATAAAATCCTCTTTATCCCAGTGAGCATTATGGCATTTATCAGTGCCTCCCTGTGGGGAGCTGCTGCTACTCCCAGGATTACAGGGACAAGCTCAGAGAAGCTTCTTTGAGATTCCTGAAGTGAAAAACAGGAGAGGATTTTAAAATATTTTTATTAATATTATTTATTATTTTATTATTTTAAATTTTTATATTTTTATTTTTAACCCAAATTTTGAATCCTGCTCGTGCCATTTCCCCTCAAAGATTGCATAGGACCAAAGCTTGGATGTAGGGGAGCAGGAAGGGGAAGGATGGATGGACAGACAGACAGGCAAGGCTGCAAACTGCAGCAGTTAGGGAGGCACTGGGAGGCATTCCCAGAGCATTTGTGCAGTGTGAGGTTGCTTGGATCCCGTTAATAATAATAAATAATAAAAAATAATGCAATAATAAATAATAAATAATAATAAATAATAAAAAATAAGCAATAATAAAAAATAACGCCATGAGGGTGGTGACGGTCAGGGTTGGAGCCCAGGCTGAGGACTGGGGCAATCCCTTCTGAGCTGGAGATGAAACCCAGGGAGGGCAGGGCTGGGATCCCCAGCAGTGCTGCAGGAAAAGGGGAAATGCAGTGGAAAGGAGAGGAGAAAGAGCAGGAAAAGCTCTGCTGCAGCCCCAGCCTCATGGCCAGCACCTGGGGACAGGCGGGTGGCTCTGCACAACATTCCGGCACTTCTGGGCTGGAGTCTTTTGCTTTTTTATGATTATTTTCATGTGGCAGCAAGCTGCCAGTCCCTCTGTGCTCCCCAGGGCAGGGTAAGCTGCAGTTCCCCCTCCTTTAACTCATTTTTCATTTCAATTCCATCCTGCCCTTGAAGCTCTGCAGCTGGGATCGCCCTGGGATCATCCCCCAGTTCTGTCTGCTCCCTTCCAGAGCCCATCTCAGACCCTGCCTGGAAATGGCACCACAGAAATGCCTTTTCTCCATCTCTGCTGGGATTCCAGTCACCTCTTGGTGGGCAGTCACAAGCAGGAGGAATTTTTGTCCCCTCTGGAGTGATTTGAAGGTCACAGAGATGTCTCAGGAATTTTACAGCTCAGATTAACCAAGGCCACTTGTTTTCCTTGCCCTATTATTTAGAGTCTCTGTCTGAATGTAAAACCTGACACAATTTTTAATGCCTGCTGGGATAAGCCTGAAGTAATTTTGATTTATTTAATTTCCCTCAGTAAGAAAAAGAAGTTTCTGTCTATCTTAGAGAGCCTCTCCATGAGGTAATTAGTGATAATTATGGATTATAGTGGCACAGATGAGAATTCTGGAGATTGGAGGAGTGTCTGAGTTGACCTGGGTTTGTATTTTCATTTTAACCATTTGCTGCTTTTCTTCAGTTCCTTTTCCTTACAAATCTGCAGCCAAACAAAGGCTGGAGGAGGAGTGGGGTGGGGTTTGAACCCAGAGGTGTTCAAAGAGAGCCGAGCATGGTGTGGAGCCAAAATACCTTTGTGTACAAACCAGCACTGCAATCACCCCAAACCAGCACTGCAGTCACCCCAAACCAGCACTACAGTCACCCCAAATCTCACACCTCATTTCCTGGGTTTGGTGCCAAAATACCTTTGTGTACAAACCAGCACTGCAATCATCCCAAACCAGCACTGCAGTCACCCCACATCTCCTCATTCCCTGGGTTTGGTGCCAAAATACTTTTACGTATTTTTTTATGTACTTTTATGTACCAGCACTGCCATCACTCCACGCTCTACATCTCCTGGGGCTGGTACCAAAATACCTTTGGGTACAAACCAGCTCTGCAATCACCCCACATCTCCTCATTCCCTGGGTTTGGTGCCAAAATACTTTTATGTACAAATCAGCACTGCAATCACCCCATGTCCCACATCTCACGTGTCCTCATCTCCTAGGGCTGGTACCCAAAATACCTTGGGTGCAAACCAGCTCTGCAATCACCCCACATCTCCTCATTCCTTGGGGCTGGTACCAAAATACCTCCAGTGCAAACCAGCACTGCAATCACCCCAAACCAGCACTGCACTCATCCCAAATCTCACATCTCATTTCCTGGGGCTGGTTCCAAAATACCTTTGTGAGCAAACCAGCACTGCAATCACCCCACATCCACATCCCCTCATTCCCTGGGGCTGATACTAAAATACCCTTGAGTACAAACCAGCAGTGCAATCACCCCACATCCACATCCCCTCATTCCCTGGGGCTGCCAGGACCCCTCTGGGGCTGCCAGGACCCCGCTCCCTGCAGCAGCAGGGCTTGGCAGGATTTCTGCAGCTCCCTGGGTGCCCCAGCCCTGCCTCGGGGCTGGCTGTCCCCCTCAGTCCCCTCCTCCTGAGCCCTGCCCTGTTTCCCTGCTGTCACCCCCTGGTCCCCACCCTGTGCATCCTTGTGTTTCCATAGCAAGCCCAGCTCCGGCTGCTGCATCCCTGAGCCCCGTGGCTCTGAGTGAGTACCTGGGGCTGCTGGTCCTGCCCCGGGGGGTGCTGGAGCCCTGGGTCCCCGATGCCAGGGCTCTGGGGCACCCTGGGCTGGCTGCTGGCAGCAGTGTGCAGTGTGAGCATGTTCACAGCCCAGCATGCTGCCCCTCTCCCCCCTTCTGAAAAATGGGAATAAAAGGCTCAGGAAAAGCACAGAGAGGGAGAGAAAGAGGAATAACCTCCCAAATCATCCTTTCCAAAAGGAATGTTTCCTTTAGTGTTCCCCATTTTAGTGTTGCAGCTGCCTTTGCAAAAGGGAAGTGCATGAAATCATTTTCTTGCTGCTCTGCCTTGCTTTGAATATAGGGAGATACAGTTGATACTAAAATGGGGGATATTGGTTGCTGGAAGAAGATGCAAATGAGGAGGTAAAATACCCTGCAGGAGAGATCCCAAGGCCCTGCTTGCCTTAAAAGAGGCCTCAGGCTTCCAGAAAATTCCACATCTGAGATGGGAGCTGGGTTCAGGCTGCCTTGGTTGGGTGGCCAGGGAGAGGAGAAGCCCTCAGTGAGGATCTGAGTTCGTGGTGCATGTGTGTGCTTTGAGTCACTAATGGTCTCTGCCGAGCCAGGAGCTGCTTTTGTGCCTTGCAATAACCCAGAGTGTGTCTGTGGTCACTGGGGTGTTCACCTGAGGGGGGCAGGAATGGTTTTCTGAATGGAAAACACTCCAGGCATGAAGTGTGGGGTGATCTGGGGGTTGGGATGGAGGGAGAGGAGAGTGTGGCCAGCCAAACGTATTTATAATTAATAATAATGAGTGCTTTTATGACTGGCATGTTTCATGGTCTCACAGGTGACTCTAAATCTCCTTTACCTGCCAGTGGCCACAGCAGTGAGCTCCTCATGCAGTAATTTTCATTTCCAAATGCCAAACCCCAATCCCTGCTGCACCCAGGGGCTGAAGAGACCTTTTCATTCCTGTCAGCCTGGCAGGATGGGCTGGAGAGGGCAGGGGCAGGCTCTGCTCCTCATCCTTTATCCCTGAGCTGGCAGAGACTCCCTCCTGGCTGTCCCTGTGTGGGCTGGGCACAGCTCCCCTCGAGGGAAAACCTGGGGTCGTGTTTTACACAACAGTTTGTTCTGAAAAAAGGAATCTTCGCCCAGAAAAGCTGCTGAGAGCTAATTAATGATAAACATTTCCCAGTTTTGGTGGTGTGGGGGCTGTGTGTGAGGAGGAGGAGCAGGGGGAAGTTTCCTTTCCCTGCCCTGGGGCTCAGGCTGTGAGCAGGAGCAGAGCTGTTGTTGGTGTGCCCACATGGGTGTGCTGGGCTGTGCTGCAGCCTGTGCAAAGGGGGCATTCAGCAGCAGGGAAAGGGCAGATGCTGCTCCAGCTCTGCTTCATTTCATTGCTGCTGCTGCTGGGAGGGCTCTGTGCCCTCCCCTGGCCCCTCCTGGGGCTCAGAGCAGCAGCAGCTGGGGAGTGAGAGCTGCCCTGGGCACCACCGAGGCAGGGACAGAAACCCAGAGAGGCTGCAGGCTTCTCTCTGCTGCCTCTGGGGTGTGCGATCAGTGGGAGATGTCTGGAGGCATGGAGGAGCTTCAGGAATGTCTCTCCTTGGGTTTAACCCTCTGAGGTTGCTCCAGGAATCAGTTCTGTGCCAGTTTTTACGTTTTTCTTGCAGCTCTCTCCGCTCTGGGACCTGCTTTGCCTTGCAATGGTTCAGTTCATTGAAAAAAGGGATTTTTTTTTCAGGTTGGAAGGTGCTTGGAGCAACCCAGTGGAAATTGCCTCTGCCTAGGAGTGGATAATCCTTCCAACCCAAACCATTTTATTCCCTTCATGCTGCTAACTGTGCCCTTGATCTTTACCTAAAGCCCCTCTCCTGAGGACAGGAGCCTCTCTTGCCTGGTGTGAAATCTCAGTTATATTGAATTTACTGCTGCTTGGGAGAGGTTTCTTCCTGACCAGAAAACACGGATTTTCCTTCCAGGCAACCTCACAGCAACTCCTAAACCTCCCTCCTTCACAGTGCCCAGAGTTCTGTGTTTGAAGAGAATGGATTGAGAGCTTGGCTGTAACAAATGGATTTTACATTTTGTGCCATCAGTTCTTTGCCTGTAATGGTCTGTCCTTAATCTTGTCAGAGACAAGCACCCAAAAGATTAAGGGTTTAATTCTCTGTACATCAAATTAGCAGGGAACTACCAGAGCTCTGTGGAGTAGCCTCATTAGGGTGAGACAGAGGTGAGAAATGTGAGTTCTGGAGAGATTTGGGAAGGGAGCTCGGGCTCAGTGCTGAGCTGGCAGCTGAGTTTCTCTCATTCCTGCACTGTCCATCCCTGCCAGCAGCTGCTGCCTCCCCTGGGCCCCATTGGGGACGGATTCCCTGTCCTGGATCCCACTGGGGATGGATTCCCTGTCCCTGGGTCTCATTGGGGACGGATTCCCTGTCCTGGATCCCACTGGGGATGGATTCCCTGAGCCCCACTGGGGATGGATTCCCTGTCCCTTGGTCTCATTGGGGATGGATTCCCTGTCCTGGATCCCATTTGGGGATGGATTCCCTGTCCCTGGATCCCACTGGGGATGGATTCCCTGTCCCTGAGCCCACTGGGGATGGATTCCCTGTCCTGGGTCTCATTTGGGGATGGATTTCCTGTCCCTGGGTCTCACTGGGGATGGATTCCCTGTCCCTGGATCCCGTTGGGGATGGATTCCCTGTCACTGGGTCTCATTTGGGGATGGATTCCCTGTCCCCCACTGGGGATGGATTCCCTGTCCCTGGGTCTCACTGGGGATGGATTCCCTGTCCCTGAGCCCATTGGGGATGGATTCCCTGTCCTGGATCCCATTTGGGGATGGATTCCCTGTCCCCCACTGGGGATGGATTCCCTGTCCCTGGGTCTCACTGGGGATGGATTCCCTGTCCCTGGGTCTCACTGGGGATGGATTCCCTGTCCCTGGGTCTCACTGGGGATGGATTCCCTGTCCCTGGATCCCGTTGGGGATGGATTCCCTGTCCTGGGGCAGATCCCCGCCCGTCCCCTTGGTGTCACTGCCTGCACTGACCCCCTCCAGCCGCAGCTCCTGGGTGAGAAGTGTCCCTGGCCGTGGTCCCCTCAGCAGGGTTCTCTCTCCTGCAGTTGTTGTTGTTGTTGTTGATCAGGAGCAGTTGGTGCTGCAGAGGGAGGACACACCACTGTGGGGTGCCAGGGTTTGTGGTTTGTCCTCCTTTTGGGCTGGTTGTGACCCTTTCACCTCCTCTGCCTCGGAATAACAATAATTCCCTTTTTCTTCCCAGCAGTTTTGTGGATTCCTGCAGCAGTCCTGGCGCTCACTCCAATGATTTTGTCCCTTTTGTTCCTCGTATTATGACTAAGCAGTGACGCAGCTGTGCCTAACACAAGGCCATAACTCAGTGCTTTCTGTGGTTTAATATTCTTATTTTCCAGGTGGTTTTACTGTCCCCCCCCTCAGTGTTTCTGATATATGCTGGCTAATTTAATTTTGCTCCTATTTTTATTTACTCTGTAATTCTGTTGTTGATTTTTTTCCCTTGCCCATTGTTTACATCAGTTTTTTAATTTTTTTGTATTTTCCATGTGACCTCCTCCACTTTCCTTTCAACCAAACTCATGTGCGTGCGTATCATGTGAATTTGTCATGTGGCTTGCATGGTGCTGATGATGTCGTCCTCGCTGGTGAACAGAAGGTAAAACACTTTGTTCTGATTGGTTGCCTAGATTTTTGGGGTGAGGATTCCCCTGTGGGATCTCCAAATTCCAAAAAAAACCCCAAAAATACAAAAATCTCACCGAGCCTTTTTGGAGGAATTGCTCATCACTGTCTGCATGGGAAGAACTCGACTTCAGTCCTCTGCATTGAGATGGAAAAGACTTGGAGGGAAAACAGGAAAAAAAAAAAAAACGAAAAAATCACCTGGCTCAGTCATTTGCTTCTTCGCTCTCAGAGTCCAGCAAGGAACTGTGCTAAGAAGGTGCTGAAAATCCTCTGGAGTGAGCACCAAAGGCCAAAATCCTTTTGCCACTCTATGGGACCAAGCACAGACTGGAATCTGATGGGAAATTAGGGCTCAGTTCTGGAGCACCCTCTCTCCTGTTGCTGTAGCAGCATTTTGACCCTATAAAATACACATTTCTATAGAGATACAGGCACACATCCACACTGTTCAGTAGCCTTCAAAAATAACCCTGAATTCTCAGAAATCTGGTTATTTGGAATGTGTCACAATTTGATTTAAGAAATAATTCCCTTTTTATTGTGAGTGAAACTTAAGCATAGCTAGAATGAGAGCTGTGCTATCAAATTCTCTGTAAAATGCTGTTATAAAATCCTCTCTCTGTATAAAATTCTGCATCTAAATCCTGTGAAACAGCACCAAGTCTGTGGTGGGAGCCAGACCTCACACAGATCTCATCAGAGGGAGGATCTGGCTCCTGCCAGAGCCCCTCATTCCTCATTCCACTGAGGCTCTGGGAGCCTGGCAGGGCTTTAAGCTGAGCTCAGCAGATGATTGAGCCTGGCAAGGCTTTAAGCTGAGGAACAAATGATTGAGCCTGGCAAGGCTTTAAGCTGAGGAACAAATGATTGAGCCTGGCAGGGCTTTAAGCTGAGGAACAAATGATTGAGCCTGGCAGGGCTTTAAGCTGAGCTCAGCTCCCAGGAGCTGATGGGCCCCAGCAGAACCAGGAGCAGATGGTTGAGCCTGGCAAGGCTTTAAGCTGAGGAGCAGAGGGTTGAGCCTGGCTCTGTGTGAGCTGGACTCAGCCCACAGCAGCTGTGGGGTGCTGCAGAGCAGCTCCTGGCACTGCCACACCTCACCCTGAGCCCAGTCCCAGCAGGGCAGGGAGGGAAGCTCGTGCTCCTGCTTCTGGAATTGCCTTTTTGGCCGGGAAAGGATTTAGGCTGGGCTTTGCCAGGAGAACAGAACTAACACCAGTAACCTCCCCATGCATGCACAGAGAGCCCTGTCCTGTCTCCTCCCTCTGCTGGATCCAGCAGGGTGGGAGATGTTCCTGTCTCGTTCCTGCACCTCTGCTTTTGTTCCTTATTTCTGCTGCTGCTGTTTGCTCCCCTGGTGTGCACCCCGACCCCAGCCTGTTCTTTCTCTGTGGTTTTGACCTCCCTGGTGTTTGTTCCCTGGTTTTGTGGTGCTCAGAGATTGCACAAATCAGCCCTTCCCTCCTTCCTCTGCTGCAGAGTTCCCCAGGTTTGCTCTCTGAGCACAGGGAGGATGCAGGACCTTGCCTCCTGAGGGATTTAACCTCAGAGATTTTTCATTTTCTCTTTTCTCCCCACCTCAAGTTTCACCACTCCTGGTGCTCGTGGCGCCCTCTGAAAATAAACCCAAGAATTTCTGCCATCCAGCAGAGCAGTGTTAGGGCAAGGAAGCCCTGAATAGAAACCAAAGGGTTCAGAGGATACCAGGAGACATTTCCTGCTCCCTGCAGCAGCGGATGATCAGAGTGCTGATGGCTTAGCAGGGAGTGGGTGAGAATTAAATTGGCAATGCAATGGCTCAGAGCCCTGCCCTCGGCTCCCCTGCCCCCAGCAGCTTTGGGAGCCTGGAGAAAAGCCCTCATCTCCTTGCTCAGACTGGCCCTGGGTTCCTGTGGAGCTGCCCCTGGCAGGGCTGGGCTCTCCTGCATCCCAGAAAATTCTGCTCCTGTCCCAGCTGCAGCTCCTGCCTGGGGCTCTTCTCCTTCGCTGAGTGTCCTGGGGGAGCTTTGAGCATCAGCCTCAATCCCTGGGAGCACAAGGTCCTGCACGGAGAGGATTTGATCAGATATCTGGTGATCCAGCAGGAGATCTGGGCTCTGTGGAGCTGCTGCCTCTCCCCAGCCAAGCAGCAGCAGCAGCAAAGGGGGGTCCCTGAGGGGTTCCCCTGTTTGAGAGCTGGGAGGGCTCTGAGGAGGGAGGGACAGGCTGGTTCCTGCCCTGGCTGAGCATGGAGCACCCCTGGATGCTGTTGTGCCTTGCAGCCCCCGTGCATGTGTGAGCATGAATCCTCCTCTGACCACCTTCTCTCTGCAGCTACTCACATCTTCACTCATCATAGGGTTGCTGATTCTGCTGGACTAAACTTTTCCCACTAAACTTCCTCCTCTGTTTGACACACTAACCCAGTTTTCGTTTTACAGCCCTGTGTCTGGATTGCATCCACCTGCTTGAGATCGATGAAATAAATATTTATTTCTGGAGAGAAAACTATGCCTTAGCAGGGCTTGCACTGCTCCACCTGTTGGTTTTCAGCACTTAGGAGTGTTCTTTTCTTTGAAGAGAAATGTTTCTCAAAGCTGAAATGAATTTAAACTTTTGGGGAGGAAGGGGTGAATCAGGAGCTAGAAATGAGATAATTCAAATGAAGAAAAGGAGGAGAAGTTTCAGCAGAGCAGGTAATTAATCATGGGAATGGCTGTGTGTAAGGTACAGCAGCATCTCTGACATTTCAAATCAAGAATAAGCATCTTTTCAGAGGATGTTCTTGTTAGTCTCAGTGCTCAGTCACTGGGAACAAAATGCAGGCTGTGTTAGAGGAAAGGTCAGATTCTGTAAGTGCAGTGTTCCCTCAGCCCTTGGGGATCTCTCTGCTCATTAATGATCAATCAGTGATCAGCTCTGAGATGGGGAGTGGGGAAGGAGCGAGGAGATGCTGCTCTTGCTCTGTCCCTGTTGGTGAATTCTCTCACCAACGCTGAGAGAATTCAGCCCAGCTGCTCCTGAGGGCTCACCCAGAGCAGGGCCAGGGCTGCCCTGGGGGCTGCTTTGGGCTCAGGGTGACAGAACCAGGCTTTGCCTTCTGGTTCCTGTGAGTTTGGGGACTAACAGGACAATTGGTGACTAACCAGGACAATTACTGCAGAGCAGCTGCTGCCACTCAGCCCCACAGCCAAGAGCAGGGACTTTGTGATGCTGTTTATGTTTTGGGATGGAGGAAAAAAAAAATCTCTGCTTGTTTAACTGAGGTGTTCCATGTGCCCATGTGAGGATGGAGATTTCCTGTCTATCTGTGCCTTAAACCACACTTGTGTCACCTTTTCCTGTTCAGTGGGCACTGGGACAGCTGTGCCAGGGTGGGATCCACATCTGGAACATCCAGGGGGTGTGGGAGCCCTGCAGTGGGTAAAGGCAGAGGAGAGGATTTGGAAAAGCAAAACAGCCTGGAAAAAAAGGAGTGCTGCCTCTTTACACCCATCAGAGGAGTTGTTAAACACAAATGTGTGTCCCACACTCCTGCAGTGGGATTGATTCCCTTCTTGGAGCAGTGCTGCAGCATGGAATTCATCTTAAATCAGCTCCTTGCAGTTTTCCATTGGTGTTTCACCAGAAAACCGTGCTCATATTCCTTTGAAAGGCAGGAGGGAGGGGAAAGGGCTTCAGATTCCTTCTGAAGGATGTTGGGAGATGAACCTTCCTGAGCTGGACACAAATCCAGGGTGCAAATCTGCACTCAGACCTCCTGTATTTGGCTTTTTTAGCAGAGCTGCAGGGTGGGACTGGGATCCTCCATGGCATGGAGGAATTGAGGAGCTGGGGAGGAAAAGCAGTGTGGGAGCTGTGGGTTGCAGGGCTGGGGTTGTAAATCCCTCCTGTAAATCTCCTGCCCTGCAGGAGGAAGGGACATTTCCATTTTCTGCAGTCTGGGACATGATGGCCTTTTTCTCCTAGAAATGGAGAAAATCTAGAGGAGCAAAGGGAGGAGAAATGATTCTAGAGGAGCCAAGGCGTTTCTCTGAATTTCTCTCCAGCATCCCCTGGAGTTCCACAGTGCAGGCTGGGTGAGGGGACGTGCTCTGGGTTCTGATTTAAATTGTCCAGCAGCTCTAAAACCCCCAAACAAATCCCAAGTGCAGACCTGGGTCTGTGTGAGAGGCACGGGGTCCTTCCCAGTTGTGCTCTGTACATCCCAACCCACAGGAGCAGCCACAGAGCCCCTCCTGGTGTGTGCCAGGTGTTCCACAGCAGCTCTTACAGGAATTGCTCATTGCTGTGGGGTTTTCTTGGGGAGGGGGGATCCCTTTCACTGACTCCATTCCAGCACATGCAAAAATGGAAATTTGGTGTTTCAAATGCAAGAAACACTTGGGTGTGGGAAGTATTTACCTCAGACACACGGTGTCCTCTGTGTCTGGGTCAGCTCATCCTGAGGATGATGAAGTATTCTCATCTTTTACGAGCACTTTTTCCTTGATAATGCCTTTTTTTCCCCCAAATAACCCTGAATGCCCTGAATTGCAGGGGAACCCAGTGCCCCCAAGCTGGAAGGTCACATAGGAGAGGATGGCAACTCCATCAAGGTGAACGTCATCAAGCAGGACGATGGTGGCTCCCCGATCAGGCACTACCTGATCAAGTACAAAGCTGTAAGTGTGGCACAGCCCTGATTCTCTGAGCCTCCCTGGGCCCTGGGAGGGCTGGGTTGAAGGGAGGAATCTCTGTGACTCACCTGGTTTAATCTGACATGCCGAGATGTGAAGGAGTGCTTTTAAATGAACAGAACTTGCAGCTTTTGCTGTCTGGAAATAATTTAGTGATGGGACAGAATGAGAGGAGGAGATGAGGGGATTTTGTCTCAGAAAACAGGATTCTGAGCAGGAGAGAGGCTGCTTTGGCATCTCAGCCTCTCCCCCCAACAGCATTGGAGGGTTTCAGTGAATCCTGGTATTGTGAACACGTGGAATGTGCCATAGAGATTTGTTTACCAAAGAGTAGTCTCTTCATTAGCCAGCAGTGATGGTGTTTGAATTAGAGGAGCAATTAAATCTACCTGTCTATAAAAGCAATGGGTTTCTTAATTGTCTTGATTTGAACAGACAGGTGTGTGCTAAGGAAGGCAGGAGCCTCCCCTGAAATGGAAAATGTAAACCCCTTCCCTCCAAATTTGCAATTAAGGGGGGCTCTCAGGCCAACATACGGGAGCAGGAATAACAGTTCTTTATTAGGGAAGAAAATAAAATCAAAATAAACCATGCAGTGAACTAAACCAACACTGCCAGAGTCAGAACACAGCCTGACACCCTGTGGGTCAGGCTGTTGGCAGCAGTCCCATTGGAATTGTGGCTCGGCCCTCCTGCAGTGTCAGGGCTGGTTCTGCTGGAGCAGGGATCCTGGAGAAAGGGTGTAGATCTTCTTCCTCTGGGAATCCAGTGGAAAAGGCAGCTGCTGTTCCTCTGGGAATCCAGTGGAAAGGCTGTGCTGGTGTCCCAAACCTCAGATTGTATCCAGGTAGGAATGCTTGGCTCCTCCCCCTGGGTGGAGCATCTCCAATGCTCCACCCAGGGGAGGGGCCAAGCATTTTTATCAGTCGTGCAGGGACACTCAGTGGCCATGGACAGGAGACATCTCCTGGAGGATTGGTTGTGGAGGAGATAAAGAAAACTGCTCAATGAAAAGAGGATAATTGATAAATTGGTTGAGCCAGGTTTTATAAGCTCTTGGAGATCTATATCACACTTGAGATAGCTCAGTCAGCTAATGATCACAGCCCTGCCCTGTCAAATAAAATATGCATTCTTCACAATCAAGCTTCTGTGGGTCATAGAGTCAACGGCAGCAATGGCATGTCAAATAAAATACACATTTCTTACAATCAACCTTCCGTAGATCATAGAGTTAATGCTAATTACGACAGCCACACCCTGTCAGATAAATTATGCATTTTTTCAAAATCAACTTTCTGTGGATCATAGAGTCAATGACAGCAGTGGCCTGTCAAATAAAAGACACATTTTTCCCTTTCTGTGGGTCACAGAAATACACATTTTTCACAATCAACCTTCCATAGATCATAGAGTTAATGCTAATTATGACAGCCACGCCCTGTCAGATAAATTATGCATTTTTTCGCCATCAACTTTCTGTGTATTACAGAGTCAGTGCTCATTATAACAGCCCTGCCCTGTCAAATAAAATACGCATTTTTCACAGTCTGTGGGTCACAGAAATACACATTTTTCACAATCTGTGGGTCACAGAAATACGCATTTTTGACAATCAGCTTTCTGTGGGTCAGAGTCAGTGCTCACTATGACAGCCACACTCTGTCAAATAAAATACACTTCTTTGACAATCAGCTTTCTGATTGTCAGAATCAGTGGGTCCCAGAGTCAGTGACACCAGTGGCCTGTCAAATGAAATACACATTTTCCACAGTCAGTTTTCTGTGGGTCAGAGTCAGTTCTGACTATGACAACCATGCCCTGTCAGACAAAACGCACATTTTCGACAATCAGCTTTCTGTGGATCACAGAGTTAATGCTCCCTGTGCCCTCCCTGCAGAAGCACTCCTCGGAGTGGAAGCCCGAGATCCGGCTGCCGTCGGGCAGCGACCACGTCATGCTGAAATCCCTGGACTGGAACGCCGACTACGAGGTGTACGTGGTGGCTGAGAACCAGCAGGGCAAGTCCAAGCCTGCCCACTACGCCTTCCGCACCTCGGCGCAGCCCACGGTGATCCCAGGTACTGCTGCTGTGCCCCCTAACGCCACCGAGCTGCCCCCGTGTGCCCCAGTAACCCCCAGAGCTCGCTTGCTTCCAGCCCATTCTCTCATGGTCGGTGCCCCCACCCGCGGCTGAGGGTCGTGGCTGCGTGCATACCTGTGGCAGGTATGTGGGACTGGAACCCCTGCCTGGCTGCTCCCAGGGAATGGTGGCTCCTTGTGTGGGGTAGGAGAAGTTTTCTGAGAGTGGGAAGTGGAATTTGTGTTTTGAACCCCAGTAGGGCCTTCAGCCCTGCAGGGTGATGCTCTGCACAAGGCAGATTTCCCCAGTCCATCTCTGGAGGAGTAAAGGCATCAGGAGTTTGCTGGCACTTGGATGGGAAGGCAGTGAAATGTGATGGTGTTCACAGGGGTCTGAGGGTGAGGGAAGAGATGAGGATCTGACTCCATGTTTCAGAAGGCTTGGTTTATTATTTTATTTTATATATTATATTAAAACTATACTAAAAGAATAGAAGAAAGGATTTCATCAGAAGGCTGGCTAAGAATAGAAAAAGAAAGAAGAATGATAACAAAGGTTTGTGTCCCAGAGAGTGTGAGCCAGCTGACTGTGACTGGCTGTTAATTAGAAACAACCCCACGAGACCAATCCCAGATGCACCTGTTGCATTCCACAGCAGCAGATAACCATTGTTTGCATTTTGTTCCTGAGGCCTCTCAGCTTCTCAGGAGGAAAAATCCCAAGGAAAGGGTTTTTCAGAAAATATCATGGCTACAGTGAAAGATCTCTCTCTGAGCAGTTTTCAGTTCAAATTACCAAATGAGGATGAGAAGGCAGTGAAATGTCTCTCTCTGAGCATTTTTCAGCTCAAATTACCAAATGACAGTGATTTTCAAGCAGCAGTGGTTCAGTGTTGAGGAGGACATCAGGAAAAAATAACTCAAAGGCTTTAGGGTGCTGCTGGAAGCTCTTAAAACAGAGTGTACTTATTGGTGTGCTCATAAAGTGAGGGATGAGGACAATTACTGCAAAAGCCAAGCAGAGCTCTCAGCTGGGAAACTGGAACTGAGCACTTTGTGGCAATCTATTGGAAGGACAGTTAGGATTTCTTTTCTACACGTGGACATTTAAAAAAAGCAGTGGGGAAACCCACACAAAGCAACCAAAGCCTGAGGATGGGTGGCTGGAGTAGCTGTAAATTGAAGTTGTGGTGGTTAAAGACAGGGATGCTGAGTCAGGGCTGCCCTGCACAGGCAGGGTTGGTGCTCCAGCCCATCCTGGTGGGATTTCATTCATGTTTTCTCTTGAAAGCAGAGTTTTCTTCAGTCTTTCCCTGAGAACTCAGTCCCTGCTCCCCTGAGCCCATTCCCTGGCTGGAGGGAGCAGCTGAGCCCTTGTGGGAATGCTGCAGCCCCCTTGGCTGAGGCAGGTCACGTTGTTGAGCACAGAAATGGGTGAAAAAGTGGGGAAAGTGGGGCTGGCAGTGAGGAGGAGGGAGATGGGCCAAAGGAGAGCCTGGGGGTGCTTGGACAGGGTGTAGTTTTGGGTGGAAGGACCCTCAGTAACTCATTAACTCACTCTGTGGTTCTCATTTGCAGCAGCTCTAACCCTTGCTCCCCCTCTGAGCCCTTTAATCCGTGTAACATGAGCGGGAACCCTCTAAAAACCAGGGGAAAGCCAGTTTGTTACCAGAGGTGAAAGTTCCCTGGCCTCTCTGCAGTTACTCCTTGCTTAGCTCGGTGTGGAGCCCAGGAGGAGCTGGGAGCTGAGCCTGCCTCTCAGATGTTGCAGGTGGAAAATTCAGATTTTGGGTGTGCAGGATTGCCCCAGGAGCTGGACCTCAGCTGCTCCTCAGAAAGGGCTGTGTCCTTGTGCAGTGCCTGGTTATTGCTGCCTTTGTGACTCTCTCTCCTGGGTTTTTGTCGCCTTGGGCTCCCAAGGTGTTCCCTGGTGCCCAGACTGAGATTCTGATGAGGATATTTCCAGGGACAGGTTGGTTTTTCCTCTGCTGTGCAGCCCCACAGGTTTCATTGCCAAGGAAGAGGCTCTGTGTGTCCTTTTCCTTTTCTTTCCCTTTCCCTTTCCCTTTCCCTTTCCCTTTCCCTTTCCCTTTCCCTTTCCCTTTCCCTTTCCCTTTCCCTTTCCCTTTCCCTTTTCCCTTTCCCTTGTCCCTCTCCCTTTCCCTTTTGCCTTTTCCCTTTTCCTTTTCCCTTTTCCTTTTCCCTTTTCCTTTTCCCATTTCCCTTTCCCTTTTCCTTTTTCCCTTTCCCTTTTCCCTCTCCCTTTCCCTTTTCCCTTTTCCCTTTTCCTTTTCCCTTTTCCTTTTCCCTTTTCCCTTTCCCTTTCCCTTTCCCTTTTCCCTTTTCCCTTTTCCCTTTCCCCTTTGCCTTTGCCTTTCCTTTTCCCTTTTCCCTTTCCCTTTTCCCTTTTCCTTTTTCCCTTTCCCTTTCCCTTTCCCTTTCCCTTTCCCTTTCCCTTTCCCTTTTCCCTTTTCCCTTTTCCCTTTCCCTGTTCCCTGTTCCCTGTTCCCTTTTCCTTTTCCCTTTCCCTGTTCCCTTTTCCTTTCCCTTTCCCTTTCCCTTTCCCTTTCCCTTTCCCTTTCCCTTTCCCTTTCCCTTTCCCTTTCCCTTTCCCTTTCCCTTTCCCTTTCCCTTTCCCTTTTCCCTTTCCCTTTTCCCTCTCCCTTTCCCTTTTCCCTTTTCCCTTTTCCTTTTCCCTTTTCCTTTTCCCTTTTCCCTTTCCCTTTCCCTTTCCCTTTTCCCTTTTCCCTTTCCCCTTTGCCTTTGCCTTTCCTTTTCCCTTTTCCCTTTCCCTTTTCCCTTTTCCTTTTTCCCTTTCCCTTTCCCTTTCCCTTTCCCTTTCCCTTTCCCTTTCCCTTTCCCTTTCCCTTTTCCCTTTTCCCTTTTCCCTTTCCCTGTTCCCTGTTCCCTGTTCCCTTTTCCTTTTCCCTTTCCCTGTTCCCTTTTCCTTTCCCTTTCCCTTTCCCTTTCCCTTTCCCTTTCCCTTTCCCTTTCCCTTTCCCTTTCCCTTTCCCTTTCCCTTTCCCTTTTCCCTTTTCCCTTTTCCCTTTCCCTGTTCCCTTTTCCTTTTCCCTTTCCCTGTTCCCTTTCCCTTTTCCTTTCCCTTTCCCTTTCCCTTTCCCTTTTCCTTTCCCTTTCCCTTTCCCTTTCCCATGGCATTTCAGTGTTTTTATCTCAGAATGGGCTGTGCAGGAGTCAGAGCCAGAGCTGTAACAGGAATTGTGCTGTGCCTGACAGCAATAATCAGGGATTCCCTGCAGGAAAATGTGCATTTATTGTGTGCAGTCCTTTGTTCCCCTCACCTGTGCAGAGCTCTGAGTGGCTGGAAGGATAAGGGTGTTATTTGCAGTAATAATAACAATAATAACAATAATAACAACAATCATCACATTGGCATTGGAGTGGTTCCCAAGCAGCTGGGAGGCTGAATGGCAGAGTCAGAGATTCCTGAGACCTTGGTGCTCCCTCAGGATAAAGTGGATGTGTTATCCAGGCTTTGGGGCAGGGCTTGGACAGGCAGGTGGATTCTCTGCTGCACCAAAGCTTTTCTTGTTTTCCTTTTTTGCCTGCTGAAGGCAGCGCTGTGCTCTCAGGCTCCAGACACCATCTCCCTGTGTCTCGCTGAGCCCCTTCTGTCCCTTCATTTTAATCTCATTTGAATCTCATTTGCCTGCACTCCCCACCCTCCCCGCCCTGCCTTGGACCCTGCTCTGCAGCTTTGGGCTTTGCTGAGCTTCTGCCCCTTTTGTGCTGAATGTGCTGCTCCTTGAACCCTGAGCCATTTTAATTTACGAGATTAAATTAAACCTTTGATTCTTATGTTTTCTGTATTTATGACCTAATTTTTTTTATCTATTTCTCTCTCTCTTTCTCTCTCTCTCTCTCTTTCTCTCTCTTTCTTTCTTTTTTTCTTCCTCTCCTCCTTCCTTTCCCTCCCCTCTCCCTTTTCCCCCAACTCCTTTCCTATGTCTGTCATCCATGGTCACCTTGGATCTCACGGGGAACATCCACGCTTGCCACATGCACCAAATTTGTTTTTCAAACAACCATATCCCCCCTCCTGGGAACCATTGTCTGGCACCTGCAGCGACCTTGGGAAGTCCATCAGCGTCGTCCTCCTTTGTCTCATTGCTTCTCTCTGCAGTGACTCTGCTTTTGCTCTGTTAGAAACTTTCAAAAACAAAAAAAAGAGTCAAATAAAGCAATATTTGCTTGGGAAGGCCTGGGTCCCACCAAGGTGTGGAAGGAGATAACTTTGCTTCAGAGGATCGTGTCAGTTCAGAGAAAAACAAACAAAAAAAGAAACACAGAACTTAAAAAAAAATGTTTAATTTGAAAGAGTCAGTATTTTGTAACAAGGAAAAAAGGTTTAAGCCAAGTTTTTTTCTCTTTAACTTTTTTTTGTTACTTGTAATGAATTTGCCCTTTTAAATGGATGTAAAGAAAGATTTTGTTTTGTGCTGTTTGCTTGCTCTTTTCATCAAAGGAAGGTGCAATGTTGAAAGCCTTTAAGATCCTGCTTTTTACTGATTTCTCTGCACATCTGGTGCTGATCTTGTGCAAAAGGAGGCCCCATCCACAAACCCACAGACTGTAAAAAGAAAGAGAAGATTTGTCAGAGGCCATCCTGCTGATTGCCCACATGTCTCTGGGGGCTTTTGCATGTGGATCCAAATGTCTGGAAGGTTTTCCTGCCGTGCTGCTCTGACCATAAACATCTGCTGGGATCCCACTGCTGCTCTTCCTCCTCCTCCTCCTCCTCCTTGTCCGTCCCTGGTGTGCAGGGTGGGGCTGGGTACCCCCAGCCCATGGGCACACCCAGTGCCAGTGGATTTCCAGAGCTGTGCTATCACAGATCCCTTTCCTTGCTGTCCTGACAGGAAATCTTGGCTGGGATGGAGTGAGCTGAGCAGCAGAGTTGTAATTACTGATCCTTAATCATCTTCCTGGCTAGCTGTGGGTGTGGCAGCAT
Organism: Ammospiza caudacuta; assembly: GCF_027887145.1. Taxonomy (NCBI): domain Eukaryota; kingdom Metazoa; phylum Chordata; class Aves; order Passeriformes; family Passerellidae; genus Ammospiza; species Ammospiza caudacuta. The sequence continues at coordinate 7,987,288 of NC_080615.1, forward strand.
CAATCCCTGGGCTGAACTGGTGCAGCAGAGCCATCTTTGGTATCAAATACTGGGAATCCCCTTGGACAAAATTCAGATGATTTTTGCATTGCTTCTTTGAAAAAAAAAAACAGAATTCCCCACCCATAATAAAAAACAACCCTACCCCCCAAAAAAACCCCAAAAAACTTGACACAACAACCCTAATGAATTTTTGGGAAATCCGTTGGGATGGGAAATCCATTGGGGTATGATATTCATTGGGATAGGAAATCTTTTTGGGATAGGAAATCCTTTGGAACAGGAATTCCATTGGAGCAGGAAATCCATTAGGATGTGGAATCAATTGGAACAGGAAATCCATTGATATAGGAAATCCATGGATAGGAAATCCATTGGGATAGGAAATCCATTGGAACAGAAAATTTGGGATATGAAATCCATTGGAACAGGAAATCTGTTGGGATATGGAATCCATTGTGGCAGGAATTCATTGGAACAGAAAATCCATTGGGATATGAAGTTCAATGGGATAGGAAATCCATTGGAACAGGAAATCCATTGGGATAGGAAATTTGAGATATGAAATCCATTGGGATAGGAAATCCATTGGGATAGGAAATTTGGGATATGAACTCCACTGGGATATGAATTCCATTGGGATAGGAGATCCATTGGAACAGGAAATCCATTGGGATATGAAGTCCATTGGGATAGGAGATCCATTGGAACAGGAAATCCATTGGGATATGAAGTCCATTGGGATAGGAAATCCATTGGAACAGGAAATCCATTGGGATATGAAGTCCATTGGGATGGGAGATCCATCCCATCTGATGCTGTCCTAAAATCAGGGTTCTCCTAAAACCAGAATGTCTCAAAGCCTCTCAGCTGGGTGGGGTTCATCTCCTGACAGAATCCTGCCCTCACTCGTGTCTGGCTCTGCCTTCTCTGCTCTGCTGTGTTGGAACTTTCCTGTCTGGATTGGAAATGCAAACTTGATGCAGGTGTCACACACAGAAGCCTGTGGGTTTATTTTTTATTCCAAACCCCCTCATTTCCAGTGCTGTAGAGTGTAGACTCTTTGTTAGAGCTTTGGAGTTTGCTGAAGTGCAGCAAAATAATCCTGATACTAAGAACTGGTGTGATTTGCCCTCTAACTGCATTAATTGAGCTCATTGTAGGTCTGAAATCAGCTTTTTGTGGGTTTCCCCCTAATCCACAGAGGCGGAGATGTTTCTCACCAAAATCACAGCTATTAAAATGATCTCTGTAACTTTGTGAGGTTGGTGTGGAGAGAGAGCCGCACCTGTGGGGGGTTCTGTCCCTGGGAAGGGCTCAGGATTCTCTGTGGCACCTTTAGTGTGGCTGAAATGAATCCCAAACGCCACAGCAGCCAGGAGCCCAGGCAGCATGGATTACAGACAGAAAGTGCTTCTTTCTGTTGGATAAAATGAGGAGCAGAACTGGGGTTTCAGCACTGATCTGTGCAGATTTGGAGCATGCCAGGTACCAGAGATCTGTCAGGCCCTTGGTGTGAGTAAAGTGAAATTTAAATAGAGTTTTTGGAAGAGCCACAGAGGAGGCAGAGGCTCAGATGTGGAAGCAGAGGATGTTCAAGCACTGGGATTTTCCTGCCTGCAGTTCCTGTGTGTGTGAGGGGCTGCAGAGCCCTGCAGGATTCCCAGTTTGCTGCAGCCCCTCCACATTCCCAGAGCTGTTTCTCAGAGCACCGTTTGGCTGTTTTTGTGGGCAGGAAGGTTTGGGAATGTCCTACTCACCAGGAGCAGCTGCAGGTGCCTGCACCTCCAGGGTTCTGGGGGATAAAAAGAAGGTTTTACCTAAAAGGTTTTAAAAACAGCTTCTCCTGGCTCTGCTGGGATGGGGTGGGCACTTGGGGCAGGGTGTGGTTTATCCAGGAAAGGATTTTGGTGTCACCCTGTGTTTTGGGGCAGGGTGTGGTTTATCCAGGAAAGGATTTTGGTGTCACCCTGTGTTTTGGGGCAGGGTGTGGTTTATCCAGGAAAGGATTTTGGTGTCACCCTGTGTTCAGCCTGCAGAGGAGAAGCTCTGGGGTGACCTCAGTGCCCCTTGCAGGACCTGGAGGAGCTGGAAGAAAAAGGGAGAGGGATTATTTCCATGGGATGGAGGGACAGGAAGGGGGGAATGGCTTCAGACTGATGAAGGACAGGGCTAGGTGGGGTTTTGGGAAGGAATTGTTCCTTATGAAGGTGGAGAGGGGCTGGGATGGGATTCCCAGAGCAGGAAGGAGCAGAGCTCTGATGGAATGCACAGGAATCCAGGGCAGCTCTGGGAAATCCCAAATCCCCATCCCCAAATCCCCAGGCCAGCCCCCCAGGCTCTGGGAGCTCACTCACAGGGTTTGGATGTGGATTTCTGTCCCTGGAGAGCAGGGTCCTTGTCCCCAGGCTCTGGGAGCTCACTCACTGGGTTTGGATGTGGATTTCTGTCCCCGGAGAGCAGGGTCCTTGTCCCCAGGGTGGGCTGGGGGAACAGCCCTGAAAATCCCCCTGCAAAGGGAACAAAGAGCTGTTCTCCTGGGATGTGCTGCTGGCTACAGAGAGGATTTTTGTTTGGTTTGTCCCTCCTCCTTCTTCCTTTTGCCAAATCCTGTAGGGCCTTGGCCGTGCCTGCAGTCCCACTGCCTCTCCCCGCCCTGTTTGTGTCTGACATTGTGTAGTGACCCCCCAGCCCAGGGGGACACAGCTGAGCTCTCTCTGTCAGGGCAGGTTCTGGGCAGAAATTGAAACTGCTGCGTGGTTTTCCTGTGCACTGTGAAATGAGGGGGGTTAGAAAAGCCAGTCTCGCAGGAAGCTCATTTTCCATTGGAAAACATAATTTGTAATTAATAAATTCTTCACTTCTTTAGAATTAAGGACTCCAGAAGTTCTTTAATGGTTTGTGTTTCCTTGTTTAACTGGTGGAAATGTTATTCCTCCATGTCCTGAGAATGGCAGAAGGGGATTAATGGAAGGGCTAAATGTGGATCAGGTCAGAAATGTCCAACATCAATTTATTACATTTATTTCACACACACAGTGTGAGCAGCTGCTCCACATTATTTATACGTCTTTATTTATTTATACATTTATTTATACATTATTTATTTATACATTTATTTCTTCATTTACTTATACATTTATTTTGTACACAGAGTTGTTTTAGGCCCCAGCAAACCCTTTAGGGATGTCTAAATATCAGTTTCATAAATACAACATAAATCCAGCTACAGGATGGAGGGAATGGCTCCAGGAAGTATTTGGAGATCAATTTAATTTAATCAGATGGGACAGTCTGTGAAAAGAGTAATCTCCTCTATGATTCCGTCATTTTGTAGGAGCAGCAAAATCCCTTTACAAGGAAAATGAAAAGCACCAAGAGCCTCCCAAGTCCATGAGGCTGTGGAGGATTTTTATATTATGTTCCCTTATGCCAGTCCCTGGAAAGTTTGGAATTTCAATTCGTGCCACGAGTTGGGATTTCTGAAACCACAGCTAATGGTAAAGGTTGGAAAGTTCCTGCAAATTGCAGGGCTCCCTTAGCAGCCCAGAAACCCAAATTGCAGGCAATTACCTTGGCCCAGTTTCCTTGGCTCGAGGTGTAAAATCCCAGAATAGCACAAGAACAGGGACATTCCCCTGCAGGCCTGCCCTGCTTCCCCAGCTCCATCCTCCTCTTCCTCCTGGCTTAGGGCAGCAGGGCTGGGGGTTTTGGGGGCTTTGGTGCCTGCCCAAGGCTCTGGGGGAGCACAGGGGCTCCTGTCAGGGCAGGAATTTGGGGGTCACAGCTCCTGGAAAAGCTGGGGAGGGGAGAGGAGGCAAGGAGCAGCGCTGTGGCGTGAGTGGAATTGTCCACAAGGGGGGAATTGCAGCTCTGGGGCACCCAGGGGAGGCTGATCCTGGATGGGCCCCTTGGCCCACACAGGGCGTGGATGGGAGGGTGACACAGCTCAGCTGAATTATGGAATCATCCCTGCAGGGATCCTGGGCACCCCCAAAGGGGAAAATCCCAAAATCCCTGCCCTCCTCACTCCCTGCAGGGTGTGGTGGGTCCCTGTCACCATGTCATCCTGCAGCTTGCTGCCTGTGGGACCGTGTTCTGTCACCAGGGGCTGGGCTTGTGATCCCTCAGGTGCCTCACTGTGGCTTTTCTGCACTTTTCCTGCTGGAATCTGCATCCCTCGATCCATCTCGGGGTCACCAAATGAAACAACACCTCTCTGCCTCCTGTTTTGAACCAAAGAAATGCATGGCAGGGGCTGTGGCTCTCTCCAAGCCCTGGGAAGGGTCTTCTCACCTGTGAAATTCAACATAAATGGGGCTAAGGGGATCAAGGGGCTCTGCTGGGGTTCTGCAGAGCAAAGCTCCCAAGGGTTTGGGGCTCCAGGGGCTGGGCTGGTGAGAGGCTGGGGAGCCATGAGCAGGTTCTGGAGAGCTCCTGAGCTCCAGGGAGGGCTTTGATTGAGTTTTACCTTCTCAGGAGCTTGTCGGCCCTGAGCATCCCCCAGTGATTTGTGCCCCACAAGGAAAACCCTGCTGCAGAGCCTGGCCTTTGCTTTCCCTGCTCCTTGGGCAGGGCCAGGGCCACTCTGGACCTTCCTCCTGAGGAGGAGGAGGAGGGAAGCAGGAGCCCTGTCTTGTGTGTAGAGCAGGGATTGTGGTCTTTGCTTCCCAGGCTTCATCCCATCAGGGATGGGAGAGGCCCCATCAGTGCCATCCTTTCGGGCAGACTCTCTGTGGGATGAAGCCCTGGTTATTACATGGCTGGTACAGGGGGTGGAATTCTAAAAAAGCAACTTAGTGCAGCCAAGTGTGAGCCCCGAAACCCCAGATTTTAACCCGAACGCCTTCTCTTGTTCTCTCCCTCGGTGTCTGAAGCCAGCACCAGCCCTGCCTCGGGCCTGGGCACTGCTGCCATCATTGGCATCCTCGTGGTGGTGTTTGTGGCGCTGCTGGTGGCCGTGGATGTCACCTGCTACTTCCTGAACAAGTGTGGGCTGCTCATGTGCATCGCCGTCAACATGTGCGGCAAGTCCGGCCCGGGGGCCAAGGGCAAGGACATGGAGGAGGGCAAGGCGGCCTTCTCGTGAGTACTGACCCCAGAACCTCCTTTTGTGTCCCAAAACCCTCCCCTGTGTGCCCCCAGGACCCCCTCTGAGCCCCAGGGGCAGCAAAGGAGCTGCCTCAGGGAGGGGACCCTCGGCTCTGTGGGGAAGGGGCTGGTGCTCTGTTGGGGCTGGCAGGAAGGTGGGTTTGGAGCTGTTCCTCTGGGGTTTTGTCTGGTTCCTGTTGGTAGCCATCAAATAGGTGGCCTCAGTGCTGGACATCCCAGTGCCAGACATCCCAGTCATCCCAGTGCTGGACATCCCAGTCATCCCAGTCATTCCAATTCTGGACATTCCAGTGCTGGACATCCCAGTCATCCCAGTTCTGGACTCCCAGTTCTGGACACCCCAGTGCTGGACATTCCAGTGCTGGACATCCCAGTTCTGGACATCCCAGTCATTCCAGTCATCCCAGTGCTGATTACACCAGTGTTGGACACCCCAGAACTGGACATCCCAGTCATACCAGTGCTGGACATCCCAGACATTCCAGTCATCCCAGTTCTGAACATCCCAGTGCTGGACACCCCAGTTCTGGACATCCCAGTGCTGGACACCAGTGGAGCTCCATGCTGGGTGCTGAAGGATCAGTGACCCCAGGAGCATTCCCAGCTTGGTCTGTGGCTGCGTCTGGCCATGGCTGTGCCTGGCTGTGGCCATGGTGCCTGTGGCTGTGTCTGGCTGTGTCTGGCCGTGGCCGTGTCCATGCGTGGCTGTCCCTGCAGGAGCAGCCATCATTCCCCTTGCCGTTCCCTCGTTGCAGGAAGGACGAGTCCAAGGAGCCCATCGTGGAGGTGCGCACGGAGGAGGAGAGGACCCCCAACCACGACGGGGGGAAGCACACGGAGCCCAACGAGACCACCCCGCTGACAGAGCCAGAGTATGTGGCCTTAGGCAGCCCTAGCACAGGGGCGCTGCACTGCCCCCAGCTGCCCCAGCCCCTCAGCAGCAGCAGTTAGGGCAGCAGGAGAGGAAGAAAGGTAAAATCTCCACATGCCAGTGAAGAAGCGCCTCCTGTCAAGCCGCAGTGGTTGCTGTTCCCAGCACTGCAAGGGAAGGGAAGGAAGCAGTGTTTGCTGGAAGGCTCTGTCCCGTGTGGAGATCCAGCACTGTCCAGGATCTGCAAAGGATCCAGAGCAAAACCTGCCCCAGCAGTGCTGGGTGAGAGCCTGAACCCGTGGGGAGAGATCCTCCCCAGGAGCTGGGCATGGATGTGGAGTCACAGCAGGGCTGAGCATCCTGAGAGAGCTGGGAGCTGAGTCTGCATTCGTGTGTGAGGACGGAGTTTGGGTTTATGGGGACTTCAGACAAACCTGCAGCAGCAGGACAGGATGAGGTGTGGGGCTGGACCCAGGGTCCCATGCAGGGACTGTGTTGTGTTGGTGGCACAGGGCTGCAGGCTCAGGGGGTGGCAGAGCTGCCTGGAGAGCTCAGGACAGGCTGAGAGGAGAGTTTTAGGTGAGGAGAGTCTCTGCAAGCTGACAGGATCCCAAGCACTCCACGAGAACAAACCATCCCTGCAGGTCACGTCCTCTTGGCTTTTTTCTCTTCCTGATGATCCTGAGCCATCCCAGCCTCGCTCCCTTTGCATGTCTGACCTCTGCACGTCTCTGCTCCCGAGTCCCCCTCCTGTCACATGTGTGTGCTGTCCTCTCTCCCTCTCTGCCCCTCTCCCTGCTGTCGTTTCAGGCCTTCATTGTCTCTCTCTCTCTCTCTCTTTCCCTCTCCCTCTCTCTCTCTCTCTCTCTCGTCCCCGTGTCCCCCTCGCAGGCACCCCGCCGACACCGCGGCCACCGTGGAGGACATGCTGCCTTCTGTCACCACGGGCACCACTAACTCTGACACTATCACTGAAACCTTTGCCACTGCCCAGAACAGCCCCACGAGCGAGAGCACCACGCTGACCTCCAGCGCTGCCCCGCCGCCCGCGGGGGCTCCCGATGCCGCCGCGGCTCCCGGCCAGGCCACCCCGGCCAAGGGCACGGCCGCCGCCTCGGCGGCGTCACCGACGCCCTCCTCCACCCCCAAAGTGGCCCCTCTGGTGGATCTCAGCGACACCCCCAGCTCTGCTCCGGCCGCCAGTAATTTATCCTCAAGTGTCCTGCCGGGGCAGGCCGTGCTCAGCCCCAGCGCCGCCGACGCCGCCCCGGCCGCGAGCAAGGCGGGCACCCCCGGCCTCACGGGCCCCGCAGCTCCCAACGAGGCCAAGCAGGAGGTGGCCAAGAGCCCCGAGAAGGAGCCCGTGCAGCCCAGCTCGGTGAAGAGCCCGGCGGAGACCCCCAAGAACCCGAGCGGCGTGAAGAGCGAGGCGGCCGCGGGCAGCGCCGCCAACCCCTCGCAGAACGGGGACTTTAAAATGGACGAAGGGACCTTCAAGCCACCAGACATTGACCTTGCCAAGGATGTTTTTGCAGCTCTTGGCACTGCTTCTCCTCCTGCTGCCGGCGGGGCTGGTGGGCAAGCCCCCGAGGCTGCTGCTGCCGCCGCAGACAGCTCTGCCCCCGCAAAGACCGAGTACGGCCGCCTTTACTCTTGTCTTGGTTGTGTGCTGTGTCCCTCGTGCCCTGGTGCTCGTGCTGTGTCCTCTGTTGGGTGTTCTCTTGACTGATCTCACTGTTCCCTTAGCCAACCAACTCACCTGAGAGCCCACCTTGGCTTGGAATGTGCCAGAGGAGAGCAGGAGAGGCTGTGCCAGGGAGGCAGGGACAGGGAGCTGGGAATTGAGCAGAGATAAATTAATTGTTGTTGTTCCTCAGGCCCTTGGGCAGCTTTGTCTGTCCTGGGCTATCGTTTGGTAAGGAAGAGCAGAAATAGTTGAGTTTGGTGTAAAGAGCTCTCCTCAGAGTGCTGAGGTTCTGCAGGTCAGTGATGCCATCTCCTGCAGGTCAGAGGAGCCTCAGGGCTCGCTCAGGGTCAGGCTGGGCAGCAGCAGTGCCCTGGGCAGGGCTGGCAGCCCTGGGGGCTCTGGAGCTGTCCCCAAGCTGGGCAGTGTGAGCCTGGCTGAGATGGGAGCGCCCTGAGCTGGGCAGGGGAGAGAAAACCACACCTGGGGCTGGGGGTCCCAGCTGTGCTGCAGATGTTGGACCTGGCTGGGCTGGCAGTTGTCACCTCTGAGGGTGGAGAAGTCTGTGGCAGAATTCCTGTCCTCTGTGTTCCCCTTTCTCCAGCATCACAGGGGTTTCAGGAATGGCTTCCCACAGGAACACAAAAAGTGGGATTGCTGCTGAATTGTCAGCAAATTCCAGATTGTTCCAGCAAATTCCAGTTTTGGAAAACACCAGTTTTGGTAAATACCAATTTCAGAAGGTCTCCATTTCAGAAAATCTCAATTCCGGTGAATGCCAATTTGGGGTGCTAAGGCCAAATCCTTTTGCAGCTGGGGGAGCTTTCCTTGCTGCTGAATTTCGTGGCTATTTTAGTGTGAACCGTGTTTTTTGTCATAGTATTGAAATAACAAAAGCTTCAACATAGTTTGGATGTGGAAGGTGTAGTGCTAGTTCAGATTTGAGAAACAAAAATGAGAAATAAATATTCAGGAGTTGATTTAAAACAAAAAGAGACAGAGAACAGCTCTTAGAAAGAGCAGAAGCCTTTAACTGAGAGGAGCAAGCTGACAATTTGGCTTTAGCTTGGGGTGCTGAAGCCAAATCCTTCTGCAGCTGGGGGAGCTCTCCTTGCTGCTGAATTGTCAGGGACTTGGGGTGCTGAGGTCAAATCCTGCAGCTGGGGGAGCTTTCCTTGCTGCTCATTCTGCACCCCTGCAGCAGAGCAGGGCAAGCCAGAAAACGTTAACCTAGACCCGAATGAAGCAGGGTGGGGAGCTGAGCTGGGCTCCCCTTACCCCCCTGCATCAGGAAATGCTCTCCCATTTCCCATGGAGGGATGTGCTCCCTGTGCCGTGGTAGCTCAGCCCAGCTGTGTTTCTGTGCCCTAAAGCCTGTCCTTGTGGTGCTTCTCCCCAGGAAAATGCCAGCAGAGGACAAGGGCGCCGTGCAGGACAGGAAGAGCCCCGCGGCGGAGGCGAAGACGGCGCCCAACGAAGCCACACAAACAAAGGAGAGCGAGAGCAAAGCATGATCAGCACCAGAGGGGACGGCAGAAACCTTCACCCGAGCATTGAAATCACAACCCACACACCCATCTCATTCCTCTAGTGTCTGTTGCCTTTTTTTAAAAAAGAAAGACAAACAAACCAACCAGAAAAATGCATAAATGGGGGGAGGGAGGGAATGTCTCTTTTTTTCCTTTTCTTTTTTTATTTTTTTCTCTTCTTCTCTTTTTTTTTTTTTAATTTTGATTTCTATTTTTTGCTTTCTTTGAGATTTCTAGAAAGGTTCTATTCGTTGTGCACTTGCTTTTAAAAAGTAAAACATGTTAAAAACAGGGTTAAACCCATCACCAAATCAGGGCTCAGCTGGCCCTGTGTGTATTCAAACAGGCAAACATTGCAATGCTGGTTGCAGTGTGGTTGGGAAGCTAAAAATCAAGTAGTCCTAGACACAAAAAAAACCACAAAAAAGACAAAAAAAAAAAAGAAAAGAGACCCTGTTGTTTCCTTTGTTAGTATAGCAGAGATAACCACTGTGCTGCTGGGCACAGCTGGTGCTTAAAGAACAAAGTCCACAATTTATTTTTATACTTTTCAGTCGAGTTTGAAATATGTAAAGCCTCATAAATAAGTTATAATTTCTGTTCACCTTGTATCTGGTCAGTATGCAAAGTGTCTCGAGCTCTTTGTGACTGAATCCTGCTCGCCACGTTAGACCTTTATTTGGGGTTTATTATTATTATTATTATCTATTTTTTAGGAAGAATGCCAAAATTGCAGCTTTGGGGGATGTATTTCAATTTGCAGTATTCAGACTCTACATTTCTTTTCCAATTTTACGTTCAATTTTTTTTTTTTTTTTGTTTGTTTTGGCCAACTTTGGTTCTTTCCAGTGTTTACAATTGACAGATATTTTTTTAACTTCTGTTGTGTTGAAATGGATGTGTAAAATAGCTGCCTTTTTTTTTTTTCCTTTTATTTTTTTTTTTTGGTTTTTCAGTCAATCCAGTCCTGTAGACACTAGGGTAGCAGCATGCTTGCTTTGCAAAGGGAGACATTTTCAACCATGGATGTTTACAGTAGTCGTTTCCCCTTTTTTTCTCTTTTCTTAATTATTGTTATTATTATTATTATTGTTATTATTATTATTATTATTTCTTACTGGAGTAAGAAGAAAAGCAATGCTGGGGTTTGGTTTGGGGTTTTTTTGGGGGGTGGGGGTGTTCAAACCTCTTGCCACCAGTCAAGGGCTTTAGCCAGCAATCCCCAGATCTGCGTGGGCTCAGGGAGTTGCTGGGGAAAATCCTTTCTGTGCTTAAATTTAGTTTGAAGTCCCTCGCTGGACCTGGGCCTGACTGCATAAGAGAAATCTCATCTCTGCTTTTTTAGGACATTCTCCCCTTTCCTTCACAGAGCCCTCCCGCAGCTCCGAGGGGCACAAGGGAGGTTGGGCAGCGTGGGCTGGTCTGGGCTCAGGTGTGTGACCAAATCGATCCCTCCTGATCAGGGCAGAAAATTCCAGTTGCAGAAAATCCCAATTTCAGTCAGTTCCAGTTTCAGCAAATTCCGGTTTCAGAAAATAGCAATTTCAGAAAATGCCAGTTTTGGTAAATAACAATTTCAGAAGATCTCCATTTCAGAAAATCGCAAAGAAGTAAACAGTAAACACCAATTTCAGAAAATACCAATTTCAGTAAATAACAATTTCAGTAAACACCAATTTCAGAAAATCCCAATTTCAGTAAACACCAATTTCAGAAAATACCAATTTCAGTAAATAACAATTTCAGTAAACACCAATTTCAGAAAATCCCAATTTCAGAAAATCCCCATTTCAGTCAATTCCAGTTTCAGTAAATACCGTGTCCTCTGACCCTAGAACTAAAACCCAAAAGCAAAGATCTTTTCCCCACAGGTGCTGGGCAGACCCCAGACCCTTCTGCAGCTCCAGCTCCAGCAGGACCCAGCTGGAATCAGGAGCAGGGGCTGGAATTCTGTGCCAGGACCATCCCTGGGCAAGGGCTGAGGCAGCACCTGAAAAATCAAATTATGGATGGGGGAGCTGATCAATGGGGTTTGTTATCAGGAACTGTGGAGCAACACTGAGATTTGGGGTGGGAGAGCTGATTAATGGGATTTATTACCAGGAATCGTGAAGCAACACTGAGATTTGGGGGTGAAAAGGAGCTTTGAGCAGAAGGAAGGCAGAGGAGTGTAGGGAGAGACCAGCCCATTGTATAGAGATGTTCCTCCTGTTGGGGTTTTGGGTATTATTTCCTTTTTTTTTTTTTTTTTTTTTAATTTTTATTTTATTTTCCCTTTTATTTTCTTTTTTTTTTTTTTAATTCTACTTTAGATCTGCAAGCTTGTGCACTGTGGGTGCGTGACTATTTTAGTGTGAACCGTGTTTTTTGTCATAGTATTGAAATAATAAAAGCTTCAACATAGTTTGGATGTGGAAGGTGTAGCGCTAGTTCAGATTTGAGAAACAAAAATGAGAAACGAACATTCAGGAAATTAATTTAAAACAAAAAAGTGAAAGAGAACAACTCTTAGAAAGAGCAGAAGCCTTTAACTGAGAGGAGCAAGCTGAGGAGGGGTGTGGAGGCTGTGTCTGTGTGTTCCTTGGGAATGTTCCCTCTGTTCCAGTGCATCCAGCATTCCAGATGTGGGGGGCAGTGCTCTGTCCATTCCAGCTGTGGGGAGCAGTGCTGTGTCCATTCCAGCTGTGAGGATCAGTGCTGTGTCCATTCCAGCTGTGGGGAGCAGTGCTGTGTCCATTCCAGATGTGGGGGGCAGTGCTCTGTCCATTCCAGCTGTGAGGATCAGTGCTCTGTCCATTCCAGCTGTGGGGGGCAGTGCTCTGTCCATTCCAGCTGTGAGGATCCATTCCAGCTGTGAGGATCAGTGCTCTGTCCATTCCAGCTGTGGGGGGCAGTGCTCTGTCCATTCCAGCTGTGAGGATCCATTCCAGCTGTGAGGATCAGTGCTCTGTCCTGTGCTCACTGTGGGGTTTTTGGTTTTGTTTTGCTCAGCTCCTGGGACCCCAGGGAGGGCTCAGGGGGTGCAGCTGAGGCTGCCCCGCCCGTCCTGGCAGATTTTGGGCAGGATGGAGCCTCGTCCCCAAGGCCAGCCCGGTGACACCCCACAGCAGTGTCCCTGACCCCCAGGGTTCCTTTCTTTTCCCCAAAGAAACGAGTCCATAACCCAGCTGGGCAGCAGCAGTGCCTCCATCCCTGTGGGTTTGTCCCTTTTTGTGCCCAGTTCTGGCTGCTTTGTCACCTGTGTGTGCTGTAACCCCCAGAGCTGAGCAGCTTTGGTAGGAACCACACCCCAAACCTGCCCAGGGACCTCCAGCAGCCCCTGCCAGGTGGGCACGGGGGGACCTGCCCCACCTGGGCTGGTGTTTGTCCCAAAAGGGGACAGCTCAGAGCCCACCCCAACACCCAGTGACAGCCTTGGGGTGGCACTGGCTGGGCTTTAATGTCCCCTCCATCCCAAAGCTCTGGTTTGGGGTGGATGGAGCGAACTCAGGAGGGAGCAGCTCCTTCAGTGACCCCTCACCACTGCCACGGCTGCTCTGGCGTTGGTGGCACTGCTGTGGCTCTGTGTGTCCATCCCTGGGGTTGGTGGCACTGCTGTGGCTCTGTGTGTCCATCCCTGGGTTGGTGGCACTGCTGTGGTTCCAAATGTCCATCCCAGCGTTGGTGGCACTGCCGTGGCAGCTGCATGTCTCCATCCCAGGGTTGGTGACACTGCTATGGTTCCATATGTCCATCCCAGCGTTGGTGGCACTGCTGTGGTTCCAAATGTCCATCCCAGGGTTGGTGGCACTGCCGTGGCTGCTCCATGTCTCCATCCCAGGGTAGGTGGCCCTGCCCCCTGGCTGTCCCCAGTGTCACAGGAGCTGTCCCATCTCTCTCGTGCTGCACCATTCGTACAGGTGACAATAGTGCATCCCGCCCGTCAGCTTCCCGAGTGGCGTTTTCTTTTCACACTTTTCTATGGAGCCTTCAAACCCCACGTCCTTCACCACCAGGCTGTTTTGATAGTTGTTCTCAGCCCCTCCATGGCCATCCTTCCCCAGCATTCCCTACTTTTGGGGGCCTTCTATCTTGTTAAAAAAAGAAAAAAACAAAAAATCTTTTTACCGAGTGAAACATCGACTCCACCTTTATCCCCATTCTCACTGGTGTAAATACTGATACTAACTGAGGATTTTGACTTTGCATTCTGTCAGAATACTGTGTTCAAATAAAAACTAAAAAAAAAAAAAAAAAAAAAAAAAAAAAAAAAAAAGCTGATGCCTGCAGTCTGCCCTTCTTTGGTCCTGCTCCTCTTCCCACCACAGTGGCACCAAAACCACTTGCAAGTTTATTTCTTTGTGCCTCCACATTTATTTACATCTTTCCTGGAGATAGCAAACACAGAAATGCAGTTTCACAGCTACTGGGAAGATTTTCCCCCCAAAAAGGCACTTTTGTGTTGCCTGGCTGTGGAAAGGGTGATTGAGTGTTGGATGTGAGAGGTGACCTCTGCCCAGCCTGAATTGGGTGCCTGAACTTAAAGAGGTTTGAATGTAATTCATTCATTCAATTAATTAATTTTAAAGTCTTGATTGGTTTTTTTTCTAAATCCTAGATAAAAATTGCCCAAATGCCCAACTTTAATTTTTTTACTCTGGGGGTTTTGGGGAGGGGAGGGTTGTCTCACCTTCATCAATTTGGGCAAACCAGAGTTGATTCTCACACAGAAGTTCCCATTCAGCTGAAAAGGAGCTTTTTAAGTCCCCAACCATCTGATGTAAAAACCACCAATTCTTCCAAGTGGGGAAGCACCAATTATCCCTGGTTGGGGTTGGAGGGGGGCTTGGGGTTGCCCCTGGGGATTTGGGGTTTCCCTTTCTGGGTTCAGAGCCCCTCAATCCCCCGGTCCCTGTGGGAGCTGTGCCCTCCCTGCCTTTCCTGGCTCCCGCTGCCCCCTTTGGGCCTGGAGGAGCTCTGGGGTTCCTCCCTCTTCTCCCAGAGAAGTGCAAAGGGATTTTCTCAGTGGCAAAACCACTGACAGATCCTTTATTTTAGATCTTTGTGTTTCTTCAGCCGTTTTCTCAACCCTCAGACCTTTTAATTTCCATTTAATTGTAATTTTCCCTCGTCTCTCCCTCTGTTAAGGCCATGGCACCTGGCTGGCAGTGTCACCTTGGCTGAGTGTGGCTCCTTTTCCCCTGGGCTGAATTTGGGGTAAGTCTGAGTGGGGCTGGGGGCTGGAGGGAGATTTTTGTGCTCTTTCTCTCATCCCTTCTAGAAATCACCATTATCTGGCCTTTTATCAGATAGCAGTATCTGAATATCGTGCATGAGCTTCAGAGCATCATTTTAAGGGCTTTTTGAAGTATTCAGAGGCTAAAGGTGCCTCTCCCTGTCCACATTCACTGCTCTGTGTGGCTTTGTTCCCCAGGTTTTGTGGGGTAACAAATAAACCCCAAATTCCCTAGCATCCTACTGCCCCAGCTATGGCCTCGTGGGTGTTTTTAACTGGACACTGGGCTGGGAACAGCTTCATTAGAGGGGAAAAATCTTTTTTTGGAGGGTGGAGGGTGGTGTGGGCAGAGCTGATGGCAGTGAGGGGAGGGACAGGAACTGTTTGGTTTGGGGCATGAGGGGGAAAAGGGATATGCTGGCTGTTCCTACAAGGAAAAGGGATATGCTGGCTGTTCCTACAGGGAAAAGGGATATGGTGGCTGTTCCTACAGGGAAAAGGGATATGATGGCTGTTCCTACAGGGAAAAGGGGTATGCTGGCTGTTCCTACAGGGAAAAGGGATATGCTGGCTGTTCCTACAGGGAAAAGGGATATGCTGGCTGTTCCTACAGGGAAAAGGGATGTCGTGGCTGTTCCTACAAAGAAAAAGGGTATCCTGGCTGTTCCTACAAGGAAAAGGGGTATCCTTGGTGTTCCTACAAGGAAAAGGGATATCCCGGCTGTTCCTACAGCCAGGGGGTGGAAGGGATGGGGGTCTCTGGCTGCCTGCGGAGCTCAGCACCTCTCTGGCACTCAGGATTCCGTCTCCGGCTTCTGAGGATGGATGGGGGAACGGGGCAGTGGATGCGGCTGGGCTGGCGGCTCCCGGAGCCGCAGCAGCCTTAGGTTGAGCTGTCCCTGTCCCTGTGCGGAATGTGCCATCCCGGGATTGCTGTGTACCGGGAATGGCCATCCCGGGATGAGCGGGTGCAGGGAATGGCCATCTCGGGATAAACCTGTGTCGGGAACGTACCGGGAATGACCATCCCGGGCAGGTTTTACCGGGAATGGCCATCCCGGGCATCGCAGCTCCGCGGTGCTCGGGCTCCCTGCCGTGGCCGATTCCTTCCATCGCCGCCACCTCGCAGAGAGCCGGGAAGCCTTTCAGGGACATCGCAACAGGGAAATAACCCGAGTCTGGCATAAAAATCGGGACGAGCTTCAGGCTGGGCATGGGCAGGAATTCCTCCATGGAAAGGTTGAACCATGGGCAGGGGCTGCCCGGGGGGGGTGTGAGGTGCCCGGGATGGCCCGGACGGGGCACCAGAGCTCTGGGCTGGGCACAAGGCGGGCACGGGGCCCGGGGAGCGCTCGGTGCTGCCGGAGCCCCTTCCCAGCCGGGATGACCCCGGGATGCGGCCGGGACCCGCCGCTTTCCCGCCAAATCACCGCCTCATTTACATAACCACGCCCGTTAATTTGAATAACGCCGGCGTTCTTATTTGCATAACCCCGCCCCTCGTTTGCATCGCCACGCCCACCCGCAGGCGCCGCGTCCGGCGCGTTCCCCTGGCAACGGCGCCGCGGGTTCGAGCCCGGCCCCGGCGGCTCCCGCTGCCCCTCGGTGTCCTCCGGTGTCCTGTTTGTGTCCCCTCTGTGTCCCTTCTGTGTCCCCTCGGTGTCTCCTCGGTGTCTTCTCTGTGTCCCATCTGTGTCTCATTGTGTCCTCTCTGTGTCCCCTCGGTCACCCCTCTTGTCCCGTCTGTGTCCCTTCTGCGTCCCCTCTCTGTCCCCTCTCTGTCCCCTCTCTGTCCCCCCGGTGTCCCCCGGCCATGCTGCGTGACAAGGACACCGAGGCGGATTTCCAGCGCTTCCTGCGCCGCGTGGACGATGTCAGTGAGTGACCGGAGGGGCGCGGGGACAGCGCGGGGACATCGCGGGGACAGCGCGGGGACAGCCAGGGAAGGGGAGGAGCGGGGCCAAGGAAGGCAGAACATCGGTGGGAAAGGGGCAAATCCCGCTGTGCCCCGGTCGGTTCGGTTTGTTCGGTGTTTGCCGGAGGCTCGGAGCGGCTCCCGCCTTTATTCGGGATGCTGAGAGCCGCTGGCTTCTGTGGATTTCATTAATGTTTGCAGAAACTGCAGGTGGATCCTGAAAGTGACACAAAATCCGCCCGGGGAAAGTTTTTGTTTATTCAGAGTGCCCAAGGCCACGCTGGAGCGTCCCGGTCTATGGGAGAGGTCCCTGCCCATGGGACTGGGTGGGTTTTGGGGTCTTTTCCACCCCAAACCACTCAGGGATTCTTTGGGTTTATGGTAAAAGCCGTCCTGCTCAGCACTGCCTTCAAAGCCACCTGAACTCCTGGTCCTTCCACGTTTGAAGTCCTGTGTGTATCTATATTTTATTTGGGGTTTTTCTGTGATTTTTTAGCCAATTTGCTGCAAGGGCTGAAGTCCCCGGACTCGGCAGAGCAGGAAAAAGCCATCGCTGAGACAGAGAAAAGGCTCCGAGAGCAAGGGGCCGGCAGGGAGGAGGAGGAGGAGGAGGAGGAGGAGGAGTGCAGGACCACGGTGAACAGAACGCTCATCAACCCTTCTGTAAGGGCTTTTCCCTCTGAAATTAAAGCTGGGCTCAGTCCAGGTTGAACACACAGATGGGAACTTCCCAGAAATGCCAGAATTTATCGAATCTTTACCATTTTTTGATTAAATATCAAATTGGTGCTCCTGCTGTGTGTCAGGCTGGGGATTTCAGGTGCACACAGACATTCCTGATGCTGCTGTGGCTCTGTGCAGCCCAGCCAAGTGTCCCTGTGCTGCTGCGGCTTTTCCCAAACCATATCTGGCTTTTCCCAAACAATTTCTGGCTTTCCCAAGCCATTTGTGGCTTTTCCCAAACCATTTAATTCCTGTTTCTGTTCTTCCAGGGCACGCCGAGGGTGCAGGCAGCAGATGCAGGTAGGACACTGCTCCTCTCTAAATAAAACCAAGCTGTAAAACCAGTTTTAGCAGGGATGGAGCTCATGCAAGAGCTGATTCCAGCCCTTTTCCTGCATCTGTAGCCAAAATTCAGTCAGCTCCAGGGGCACACTCAAGGTCTCAGCACCGTGGCTGTGTTTTACACAGGTGGGAGCCTTGTTCTCTTCTGGCTCCTCATCTCTTTACACTTTTTATTGTGAATTTTGAAGCAAACCTGTTTGTTTGGCCTGGAGAGGAGCAAGGCAGGTGCTCAGCTCCTCAGGGCTGGCATCATCCTCGTCTGTGACAGCTCGTCAGCCACTTCCACTTTAACTGCTGGAACGGCCCCTTGGTGTTGGCTTTTATTAAGAAATTACTCACAAGCACCCTGGGAATTATTGTTTTTACGCTGTTTTAATGAAGCTTGCGCTTTTTTTTCCCCCTCTAAAATGTCACCAACCCTGCTGTTTGGAAGATGGCTTCCTGGCAGCTTTGGAGAAGGATGCCAAGGAACGAGCCCAGAGGAGGAGGAGGAATGAGAAGCTGGCAAACGGTGACTGCTGAGAGCAGCCCCAGAAATGCCTGCCAGGGGCTGGGGGAGGCACGGCTGGGCTTGTCTGAGCCCTGGGACAGGCTCAGGGCTCCTCAGAGCTGCTGCTCCTGGTGCTCTGCACGCTATCAGGTGGTGGAGGTGGTTTGGGATGGAGGGAGGGGAGGGGAGCGCTCAGTTCTCCCTCTGGAAGGGGAATGGTTGTAGGGGAATAATGGAAAGAATGGAAATAATCATGGAAATAATGGAAATAATGGAAATAATGGAAATAATGGAAATAATGGCTGGGCTGGAACCCCGGGGCACGATCTCCTGGTGATGGTGCTGGTTAGAGATGGAGGGAGGGGAACGCTCAGGTTTCCTCTGGAAGGGGAATGGTTGCAGGGAAATAATGGAAATATTGGAAATACTGGAAATACTGGAAATAATGGAAATAATGGAAATAATGGAAATAATGGAAATAATGGAAATAATGGAAATATTGGAAATACTGGAAATAATGGCTGGGCTGGAACCCTGGGGCTGTCCCAGCAGGAGAGCCTGGCTCTGCCTGCTCAGTCCCACTGGGGGATGAAATAAATGAGATATTGGTGGACATTGTTGCTGTTCTCAATGCACTGTGCTGCTCTCAGCCCTGAAGGAGCAGGGCAACGAAGCCTTCAGGGCAGGAGACTTTGCCCTGGCCATCCAGAGGTACTCAGAGGGGCTGGAGAAGCTGAGGGACAAGCAGGAGCTCTACACTAACAGGGCCCAGGTCAGTGCCAGGGCAGGAGCCACTTGTGGCTGGGTTTTGTGGGGCTGTGCCAGGGTAAAAACCCAAAACATGGTTCTGTTACACCCCTTGGAGGTAGTGAACCCCTGCTCCTGCACAGCAGGTGGGGAAGATCATCTCAATTCCCAGTTTGATTCAAATACTCTGAATTTTTATTATTATAAAAAAATAAAATAAAATAAATATTATTTATATTCTATATAATAGCTGTATATATTACCATTATACTATATATAATATATAATATATAATATATAATATATAATATATAATGTAATATAATATATAATGTAATATAATATATAATATATAATGTAATATAATATAATGTATAATATATGTTATATACTATATACTATATACTATATACTATATACTATATATTATATATTTATATATTATATATTATATATTATATATTACATATTACATATTATATATTATATATTATATATTATATATTATATATTATATATTATATATTATATATTACATATTACATATTATATATTATATATTATATATTATATATTATATATTACATATTATATATTATACATTATATATTATTATATATTGCATATTATGTATTATATATTATATGTAATATATTAGCTATTACATATTATATATAGTATATATTGTATTATATTATATTATATTATATTATATTATATTATATTATATTATATACAATAGTGCTTTTCCAGGAATCCCTTCTATAACTGCAGAGTGAAATATTTGCCTTGCAGTCTCTGTTTGCCTTGCACACTCTGTGTGTTTGTGTGTAATTTAGAATTCCATTCAATTGATTCTAAATTAGAATATCCAGGGAGATAGCAGACAAGTTAAGAATGGAAATTACCCTGCAAATCAATGGCCAGGCCAATTAGCAGCCTCGTTTTATTCTTTTTAATCAGCCAGTGTTTGTGCAACAGCGAGCAGAAATTGTTTGAAGGATTCCAGTTCTTCTGCCTGGACTTTTTTTTATTTCTTTCAGGCCTACCTGAAGCTCCATGAGTATGAGAAAGCCATCAGTGACTGTGAGTGGGCATTAAAGGTAATTCCACAATTGCCAAGTGGAAAAGACCCCTAAAATCAGCATTATTTACAGAAATCCATATTTTTTACTCAAATGAACAGGAAAATATTCACAGTTTGGAAACCCTGCTTTCCACCCTCACCTCAAGTCTGTATTTTTGGGTCCCTGGGGGCATTAATTCAGCATTAAAACATTAGCCACCACTAATAAATGGTACAAACACCCTAATCTTTGCTTTGGGCAGCTCTACTAATAATCATAATCTTAATAATTAATAAATAATAATTAATCAGAATGCTGGAATAAAATACTGAAAGTCTGAAATGTTCAAAAGACAACTCGTAATGATTTCTGGTTTACTCCAGTGCAATAAGAACTGCCTTAAAGCCTATTTCCTCATGGGGAAGGCTCACCTGGCCCTGCAGCACTTCTCTGAGGTAAGCTGGGGGAATTTTGGGGTCATGGTTTGCTCTGATTTGGGGGAAAGGGAGAGGGAAAGTTTCATGCCTCAGTTTCTGTTTTCTACTGGAACTCTGATTTTTTGCTCCTTGGGATTTACTGGAAAATTCCCTCTGAGTTTGCAACAGCAGGCAGATGTAGGGACTGAGAATATCTGACTTTTTTGAGTTTTGACGTCTGTGTCCCCATAAATTTTATTTTCCACATTTATTAAGGACTGTGGCCCTTTGGGATGTGACTGGGATGAAATCATTGATATCACTGATTCCTTTGGGATGTGACTGGGATGAAATCATTGATATCACTGATTCCTTTGGGATGTGACTGGGATGAAATCATTGATATCACTGATTCCTTTGGGATGTGACTGGGAAATCATTCATTCCTGTTTCCAGCTGGAACTGAGAACACTTTTTTCTCCCTGCAGTGCAGGCAGTGCTATGAGAAGATGCTGCAGATTGATCCCCAGAAGGAAAACCTCTTTAAAGGTGAGAAATATTCATTTCACCATTGTTTTCTGCTGAAGAGGGAGCAGGATTTCCCTGCACACTTGGTTTCCCTGTGACCTCCTGCCACTGTGATATTTTATGAAAAATCCCTTGGCCAGGATTTCTTCTCCTGGGAAGCTTCAGCTTCTCCCTGTTTTGCTCCTCTGAAATGGGATTTGGAGAATTGTTTACAAAACATTTGAATTGTTTTTAATTAATGACAAATCCCAGCCCAGGTGTGTCAGACTCTCTGGTCAGTCATGGGTTTTTATTATAATTCCTGCCTGGCTTTCTGATGTCTCCTTTCTTTTTCTTTAGTGTAGTTTTAGTATATCATTGCAATGTAATGTAATATAATATAATATAATATAATATAATATAATATAATATAATATAATATAATATAACATAACATAACATAACATAACATAATATAATGTAATGTAATGTAACGTAATGTAATGTAATATAAGGTAATGTAATGTAATGTAATATAATATAACATTATATCATATTATGTATTATATAATATATAATTATATATACTACATATATTTATATATAAATATATAATATAATATAACATTATATTACATTACATTAAAATGTAATGTATTTATATTGTATTATATTGTATTGTATTATATTATATTATATTATATTATATTATATTATATTATATTATATATTTCTATATAGAAATACGTATTGTATGTAATGATATAATATTTAATTTATCATACGATAGAATGTAATAGAATATAATATTATGGAATGTGATATGATATGGTATGACGCTGGCAGAGTGCGTGGAGGAGGCCAGGCTGGAGGAGCAGAGGCTGAGGGAGGAGCAGAGGGCACAGAGGGAGCTCCAGGCTGGCAGTGTGGCTGCTCTGTCCATCCAGGAGCTGCTGCAGAGCATCACCAGCCCTGGCCACGACCTGCCCTACTACACAGGGGCCATCAGCCTGCTGGCAGGAGCTGTCACCGCCCGTGAGTTTGCTGAAAAATGTTCATTTTGTTAATCGTTAATTCTGGGAGGTGTAACCCAGGCCGAGGAGAGCAGGGCAGCACGTTTTAAAGGATCCCAGTAACTGTTCCTGCATTTCAAACACAAAACTGGCACAGTGGGTATTTCAGTGTGGCCAGTAGGTGTTCACAGCATTTTTTAGCATCAGACTGATGCTGTAGCTGAGCTGATGAGAGTCCTTGGGGACTGGGGTCTCATTTGTGTATAAATATTTGTAATTCATAAACATTTGTAATATTTTTCATTTGTAATATTTGTAATTTGTAGATATTTGTAATTCTCTGTTAAAGCCCATTGAGTTACAAAGCCAATTTTGTTTCAGCCTCCCAATATAATATAATATAATATAATATAATATAATAATTCTTTCACTTGACCCCAACAGCACCAGGCATGAACCAGAGCAATTTCCAGCTTCAGAACCACTCCTCCTTCACTCCCTGCTGAATTTTCCCCCATTCCCCAGGATGTTTTTCCCCAGAGCTGCTGCTGCTGCAGTGACCTTTTCTTTTAGCACTGCCCAGGAAGAGCAGGAGCCTGCCTGGCTGTGGCCCAGCTGAGCTTGTGTGTGCTCTTGCAGGCTCTGGGCAGACGTTCTTCAGGACAAACAATGGCTTCAGTATCCTGAGCAGCGAGGCTGTCAGAGGGTGAGAGCTCTCCCAGGGCTGCTCCAGCCCGGGGAAATGCAATATTGTTTTCAAGAGACAGAATCAGCCCTTGGGATGCAGATGGACTGATCAGAGGAGGGTGGAATGCCAGATTTCAGTGGGTGAATGGAGGCACTTGTGCCTGACCGTGGCACAGACAGGGCTGCCTCAGATGCAGGAGGAGAATCCCTGGCTTGCTGTTTGTGTCTGTTTGTCTGGGCAGTTATCCTATCCCTGGTGCTGAGAGCAGCTCTGTAGGAAAATCTGAGTGGGAAAGAGCAGCTGAAGGCTCTGGCTGCAGCCTCTGGAGCTGGGCCTGGGCACCAGGATCCCCTGGCCCTTTTTAGGTTCCATATTTTGGGTGTTTTAGTCCATCCGTATTTTGGGTGGTGGCTGCAGACAGACCTGAGGGGTGCAGCACATCCAAATTCCCATTCCCTGGATATTCCACATGGTTTGAGCCACCCTTTGCTCTGTTCAAAGCTGACTTTTCTCATCCAGGGCCTTCTGTGCAGAGAGCAAAAGCCCTGCTGAGGAGGAGCTCTGCGTTTCCCTTCTGCTCCTGTGGCAAGCTGCCTGTGCTGGCAATGGTAAAGCCCTGGCATCCCCCGATCCCTGTTAATTAATGAGAGATTCATTTGGCATTTCTGGGCTGGGGCTGGGCATGGCCACCCCTCTCCCACAGCACCTGCATCCATCCAGGAGCGGTTGGAACCCAAATTTTGCAGGTCAGAGGAGGTGTTGGGTGCGGGATGGAATTTCCACTATGAACATTTCCAATCCACACAAGGGGTGGGAAGTAAATCCCCTGTGATTTTTGCTGCTCCTGAGATATAATACCCCTTGCACAATTTTCTCTGTTTTAAGCAGTTACACCTGCAAAAAGCAGAGTTTTACAGGAGAGAAAGCTGAATTTATTTAGAATTATCAATCAATAGAGCTTGGGCAGGTACCTGCCTCTGTTTTTAGGGTGAGAAATGGGCTGGGGTGGGTGGTAAAGTGTGACTGTGGTCACAGGGGGCTTAGGATGAGGGAAGGACGTAGATCTGACTCCATGTTTCAGAAGGCTTGATTTATTATTTAATGATATATATTACATTAAAACTATACTAAAAGAATAGAAGAAAAGGTTCTCAGAAGCTTAGCTAAGCTAAGAATAGAAAAGAAAGAATGATAACAGAAGGCAGCTGTCTCGGAGACAGCTGGGCCTTGATTGGCCATTAATTATAAACATCTGAGATAGGCTAATCAAAAATCTACCTGTTGCATTCCACAGCAGCAGACAATCATTGCTTACATTTTGTCCCTGAGGCCTCTCAGCTTCTCAGGAAGAAAAAATCCTAAGGGAAGGATTTTACATGAAAAGACGTCTGCAACAGTAAAGGGGAAATGCAGAATATTGTGTTGACTTGGGGGGTTCAGCTGTTTAAATAAAATATTCATGCTGAAAAAAAAAAAAATAAATGAAATGAGGAAGCCAATGAGTGACATTGAAGAGATTTTCTGTTCCTTTCCAGAGGAGAACCAGCGTGTGCTGCTGGCCCAGGCCGAGGTGGGTGCCCAGCTGCCAGAGCTGCTCTCCCGTGGCACTGCCCAGATCCAGAGGGAGACCCTGGCCCTGATCTCCCTCTGCTCTGAGCACGAGGGCGGCCGCAGGCTGCTGGGCAGGCAGGACCTGAGCAGGTGAGACAGCAGGGAAAGGTCCCGGCAGGGCTCAGGGGAAGGGGGACTCGGGGTGCCCTCAGCGCTCTGCAGCCCCTCAAAGCTGGGCTCTGTCTGCAGGCACTGACAGAGCCAGAGCACACAGCCTCGAGCTGTGCCAAGGGAAATACAGGCTGGATAGCAAGGAAAAGGTTTTTACAGAAAGGTGATAAATTCTGGAATGTTCTGCCCAGGGAGGTGGTGGAGTCACCATCCCTGGGTGTGTTTAACAAAGCCTGGATGTGGCACTGGGTGCCAGGGTTTAGCTGAGGTGCTAGGCATGGGTTGGACTTGATGGTCTTGGAGGTCTCTTCCAACCTGGTCATTTTGTGAATTCTCTGAATTCTGTGACTTCTGTGAATTTCAGGGAATCTGGGGAATGCCCAGGAACTGGGAGTGGTGGAGTCACCATCCCCGATGTGTTTAACAAAGCCTGGATGTGGCTCTGGGTGCCAGAGTTGAGTTGAAGTTTTGTTGGGGCTGGGTTGGACTTGATGCTCTTTGAGGTCTCTCCCAACCAGGTCATTCTGTGAATTCTGGTCATTCTGTGAATTCCTGAGGGGACGCAGTGGCACTGAGGCTTCTGCCCTTTGAGGCCAGGAATGGCAGAAGCGGGAGTTGGATGTGTGGAGTGGAGCTGCAGGAAGTTCTGATGGCTGAAATAAAGGATTTTAAATGAATTCCTGTAATTTGGAGTCCCCTCCTCCAAACCCCTGTGGCACTCAGGCAGAGCTCACCCTGTGCCTGTAAAATCTCCTGGGTTGCAGCTGAGAATCTCTCCTCATTTAATAATTGGGGTTATTTAGTGTTGCCGTGGCTCAGTGGGTGGGGAGGAAACCCCATTGCCTTTGTCCCTTGTCCTGCTGCTTCCTCCCCCTGGGAAATGTCCATTTACTGCTTTGGACTAATAATGGATGGTTATTCTCCATTTTCCTGGGGAGGAAGGTGAAAGGAATGAGCCACATCTCAGAGGGTGCTCAAAGAACGCAGATTTAACTGTGGCTCCAAATACCAACAACCTAAAAAACAGAATTTTGATCTTTAATGATTAAACCAAGGCTGACACCAATTTTTGGTTATTTTTTTATACTAACACCAGATGGCTGCAGATTTTGATGGCATTTGTCAAGTGCACTGATGCAAGGGCTGAGAGTGCCATGAACATCCTGTCTGACTTAAGTGGGGAGGAAAGGTAATTTATTTCAATTCCTCATTCATTTCTCTGAAGCTGTGCTGTGAGCTGTGTGAAATGAGCCAGGGACAGCCTGTTGGCCACCTCTGCTGTGAGGTTTCCATTGCTCTTCTCTTGCTTTTAGCTGTGATTTGTGACTAAAACTTTGGGTTTTTTATCCCCCAACAGGTTCCAAGCCCAGTGTCGGGCCACGTTCTCCACGGCTGTTTCACCTTTATTCACACAGCTGCTGGTAGGGAAGATCTGGTTTTGGATTTCCAGTTTATTTTCGTGTATCCTGGGCAAAGGGAATTTTCCAGAAAATATGACTGTGACACCTTGGGCAGCTGGGGTTTATCAGGGAGCACCTGGAGTGCCAGGGGGGTGGCACACCCAGATGTGATGTTTGGGGCTGATTCTGCCTTGAAGATAAAGTGAAAATGAGGAGAATCTGCAAACTTTGGGAAGCTGGGGTTTACCAGAGAGCGCCTGGAGTGCCTCAGGGGTGGCACACACACACCCAGTGCTCTTTGCTGGTGGTTTGTGTTTATTTTGCCTTGAAGACAAAGTGAAAATGAGGGAAATCTGCAAACTTTGGGCACCTGGGGTTGAGCAGAGAACTCCTGGAGTGCCATTCCCCATGACCAGAGAGGTGGCACACACACAGTGCTTTTTGGGGCTCATTCTGCCTTGAAGATAAAGTGAAAATGAGGGAGATCCCCAAACTTTGGCCAGCTGGGGTGGACCAGAAAGCTCCTGGAGTGCCACGGGGGTGGCACACCCAGATGTGCTGTCTGCTGGTTTGTTGACTGATTTGTTGTTGTTGTTGATTTTCCTGTAATCGCTGTGATTCCTGAATTGCTGTGTTCACAGGTGTGTGCCAGGCAGGTGTGTGCCAGGCAGGTGTGTGCCAGGCAGGTGCCCTGGGCAGCCCTGGAGTGCCAGGGGGGTGGCGCACACACCCAGATGTGCTGTTTGCTGGTTTGTGCTGATTTCCCTTGCCTTGCTGTGTTCACAGGTGTGTGCCAGGCAGGTGAGTGCCAGGCAGGTGAGTGCCAGGCAGGTGCCCTGGGCAGCCCTGGCCCGTGCCCTGGCCGCGCTGGGCAGGCTCTGTGCAGATGTTGGGCTGCGGGCACAGCTGGCTCAGAGCAGGGAGTGCTGGCAGGCCGGCCTGGAGCTGCTGGTAAGGGAAGTTCCCAGCCCTCCCCTGTCTGTCTGTCTGTCTGTCTGTCTGTCTGCTCCCCTCCCAGCCCTCTAAATGGGATTTGGGGGGGTCTCAGAGCTGCCCCCCTCAGCTGTGCCCCTTCACATGGTCCCGTCCTGCTGGGAGCTTTGTCTACAGCCTCAGGTCAGATGAAGGATTTACTTGTGGCCCTGTGCTCTCCAACACAGAGAGTTTCAAATTCTAAATTAAAATTCTTCAGCACAGAGAGTTTGAAATTCTAGTTTAAAGTTCTACAGCACAGAGAGTTTCAAATTCTTCAGCACACAAAGCTTAAACCTCTAGTTTAAAATTCTTCAGCACACAAAGTTTGGAATTCTAGTTTAAAATTCTTCAGCATAGAAAGTTTAAAATTCTACTTTAAAATTCTTGTTTAAAATTCTTCAGCATAGAAAGTTTCAAATTCTTCAGCACAGAAGGTTTAAAATTCTAGTTTTAAATTCTTCAGCACTGAAAGTTTAAAGTTCTTCTGCACAGAAAGTTTCAAATTCTTGTTTAAAATTCTTCAGGACAGAAAGTTTAAAATTCTAGTTTAAAATTGTTCAGCTCAGACAGTTTACTGATTTTGCTGCTCTGTGCCAGGCTGGGTGCCCCGATGCCAGCCCTGGGTACCAGCACTGCGTGTTTGCACTGCTGGGGCTGATGATGAACCTGCTGCTGGAATCCAATGGCACCATCCAGGTAAGCAACACCTGGGAATTAAAAACAAATAAAGAAATTACAGTGTTGCAGGTTGTTTTTAAGGGTGGGTGATAATTTAAGTAGGCTGAGAAGTGAAAAAGGGATTTTCTCTTCTGCCACCACCTCCAATATATAAACAGCCATGAGGAAAAAACAGTCTGAAGTGCACAGATTATCTTTCCATGCGTTTTCCCTGTGTATTTTTCCCTGAGTTTTCCCTGTGTTGTTTCCCCATTTTCCCCTGAGTTTTCCCCATTTTTCCCCTGATTTTCCCCTGAGTTTTCTCCATTTCCTCCTGATTTTCCCCTGAGTTTCCCCTGAGTTTTCCCCATTTTTCCCCTGATTTTCCCCTGAGTTTTCCCCATTTCCTCCTGATTTTCCCCTGTGTTTCCCCTGAGTTTTCCCCATTTCTCCCCTGATTTTCCCCTGAGTTTTCCCCATTTTCCCCCTGATTTTCCCCTGTGTTTCCCCTGAGTTTTCCCCATTTTCCCCCTGATTTTCCCCTGTGTTTCCCAGGACTTTGCTGTGCCCATCAGTGGCAGGTGCCTGGCTCTGCTCAGCCACCAGGACGGAAGGATTGTCACAGTAAGTCACCCACAAAAGCTGGGTTTGGGGCTCTCCTGAGCTCCTCAGAGCCAACTTCTGCCCTGTGCAGGAGGCTTTGAATCCTAAAACACTCCCAATAGCAATGAAGAAATAATAGACCACTTATATATTCATTTTTATATGGTTTGATGCAAGAGGTTTTCAAGGCTCCCTTGAAATTTGCTTAATAGAAGTTCTTAGAAAGCACTTCAGTGTGGAACCGTTAAAAGTGAGTGGAGAAGCAAAGCAGGCAGAGCAGTTGGGGTGTTCAGAGTTCCCTTTGCAGCTCTGGTGTGGGAATTGCAGCTGGGATGGGGTGAGAGCAGCTCCTGCAGCAGGGGCAGATGGGGGCCCTCAGTCCCTTCTGAGCTGTTTTACCTCTCTCCGTGCCTCTGCTCTCTGCCAGGAGTTTGTATTTTTATTTTCTATTGAATGAGCACTCAGTTTGGGTTCCGCTCTGCCTGTGCTGAAGCTCTGCTGTGCTCAGTGTCTAAAAAAGCCACATCCTAAAGCTGTTCTTTGTTAGATCCCACAACCCTGGGATTTCCTTAATTCCTGTGAATTTCTCCTTCCAGCACTTTAATTATTTCAGTTTACCATGCAGGAACAAACCAATTAAGCTGCCTGGAGCAGTAACAGTTTGGTTTTGCTTCTCTTTCCCCGTGGTTCAGAGAGCCACAGGAGTGCTGAGCCGTGTCCTGCCTGCGTCTCCCTCAGCGGTGCAGGAGGTGGTGAGAGCAGGAGTGGTGAAGAAAATGCTCAAATTCTTGAAAGTAAATCCAACTTCCTTTATTCCTGCCTGCAGTGTCCCCTGAGCAAATCTACCTCCCCCTGGCCTTATCCTCCTTTTTCTGGAGGCTGTGTCTGCATCCTTGGCCATTGTCACAGTGCTCCCAGGCTTCATTTTCATTTTTTTAAAATTCTTAATTCTAATTCTTCTTTGATGTTTTTGTTTAATTTTTACTTTAATTTTTTCTTTAATTGTTCTTAATTTTTTTTTAGTTCTTAATTCTAATTATTCTTTAATTTTTTTCTTTAATTTTTTTCATTTATTTTTTCCTTTCTCCTTAAATTTTTAAAAATTCTTAATTCTAATTCTTCTTTAATTTTCTCACTGCGTTTGCCCCCTCAGGCTGGGGGACAGCTCACATCCAGCTATGCCATAAAGACCCTTTCTGTCTGCACCAAGAGCAGCAGGAGAGCTCAGGAAGAGCTGCTGAAGGGGGATAAAAGTAAGTGAAACTTGTGATTTCCTATTAATATAACCCCCGATTATCCCATCAAAATAACCCCTGATTTCCAGGGCTTGGGGCTGTTTCTCCCTCTCGTGGCTGGGTCTATCCAGCCCATGTTCAGTGATCCTGAATCTCAGGATTCTGGTTGAGATGTTGCTGCTGCTCTCAGGTGTCGGAGCCAAAACTCTGCCATCCTTAGGGGCAGTTCCTAGGTGAGCTGTGGTAGCTCTGGATGCACAGGAAGCTTTTTGTATGTTCCCTTTTCCAGCTGCTCTCTCCACAACAGCATCTCAGCTTTACGGAGTTAATAATAAAGTACTGGAATGCTCTTCCCAGGGAGGTGGTGGAATCACCATCTCTGGATGTGTTTAACAAACACTGGACACGGCACTTGGTGCTGTAGTTGAGGTGCTAGGGCATGGCTTGGACTTGATGATCTTAGAGGTCTCTTCCAACCTCATTATTCTGTGATTCTGTGATTCTGTGATGTGGCACCTTCAGCTCTCTGTGAGAGAGATCTCTGGAAAGTGGAGATGAGGCAGCTCCTGGCTGATGAAATTGCCAGGAAATGCCCTCATTCCCCAGCTTTTCCAGGCAAACAGCACCAGAGTCAGTCCCTGCAGCCAGCAGGGAACAACTGGAGAACTCTGGTTGTGTCTAACCCAGATTTCCCCTCCTGCAGGGTTCCAGGTGCAGCTTTGCCTGTGTCTGACTGAGATTTCCCCCTTTCAGGGTTCCAGGTGCAGCTGGGGCTGTGTCTGACCCAGATTTCCCCCTTTCAGGGTTCCAGGTGCAGCTCTGGCTGTGTCTGACCCAGATTTCTCCCCTTTCAGGGTTCCAGGTGCAGCTGGGGCTGTGTCTAACCCAGATTTCTCCCCTTTCAGGGTTCCAGGTGCAGCTGGGGCTGTGTCTAACCCAGATTTCTCCCCTTTCAGGGTTCCAGGTGCTGCTGGGGCTGTGTCTGACTGAGATTTCTCCCCTTTCAGGGTTCCAGGTGCAGCTGGGGCTGTGTCTGACTGAGATTTCCCCCTTTCAGGGTTCCAGGTGCTGCTGGGGCTGTGTCTGACTGAGATTTCTCCCCTTTCAGGGTTCCAGGTGCAGCTGGGGCTGTGTCTAACCCAGATTTCTCCCCTTTCAGGGTTCCAGGTGCAGCTGGGGCTGTGTCTAACCCAGATTTCTCCCCTTTCAGGGTTCCAGGTGCTGCTGGGGCTGCTGCACTCCGCGGATGAGCTGACTGTGGGCAATGCAGCTTTCTGCCTCAGCCAGTGCCTGCTGCTGCCCGGGGCTGCCTCGTCCCTGCTGGGCTCTGGGGTGGTGCAGCTGCTGCTCAGGCACGCTGGGGGTGACGCTGCCAGGAGCTCCGTGCAGCAGAACTCGGCCATCGCCCTGGGCAGGCTCTGCGTGGCTGAGCCGAGGTAAGCCCCAGAACCCCCTTGTTTTATTTCCCTTTTCTGTTATTCCGTTGTTATTATTCTGTTACGTTTTTCATTTCCCTATTCTGTTATCCCTGAGAAAGCAACCAGGGTAAGCCAAATCAAGAGTTGTTGGGTTATTTTTTATAATGACTGCATTCTATTTCCTTCCTCCAGCCAGAATCCCTCCCGGTGGTCTGTCCCCAAATCCCTTTAGGGCTCCTGACGTGCCAGTTCTGTCCCCACATCTCTCAGGGAATTCATTGACCTGTGCTGGAAGAAATGCTGCTCATTTGGGATCTATAGAGCTGTTACAAGTCTGCAGATCCCAAATGAGCAGCAGAGAAAATATCAGCACTAAGATTTGTCTGAAACAGCAGAGATAGAAGGGAAACTCTTTCTTTTCTTAGTTTTGTTAATCTGAAATTAACCTGTTTGAAGAATGTCATTTATGTGCCATTCTGAGGGCAATAATAACCTAGAAACTTTATTAAGAGTATCTGCATTAATTCGGATGTTAATGTGTTAACATTAAATTAATAATGTGTTATTATTATTATTACTATTATTATTACTATTACTATTATTAAGAAACTCTGTCTTATATTGAATAAATTATATAAATACATAAAATATATAAATTATATTTTATATAATATATAAAATGTTGACTATTTTATATTGAACATATTGAACTATTTCTAGCATTAAGCACCCCTGCAAGCTTGGGCAGAGCAGTGAGAGTTTCAAACTTTGATTTTTAGTCAGCAGCTGTCCCCCTGTTGTGTCTGCAGGCACATGCACCAGCTGAGGAAGCTCAATGGCCTGGCCATCCTGAACTCCTCCATGAAATACGTGCAGAGCAGCTGAGCTCCTCAGAGCCCTCCCCAGTGCCCTCCATTCACTGCTCCTGAGTTTTCTTTGCTTTAATAAAATTAATTCAAAGCACATCAGCTTTTCAGCGGCTTTTTGGAGTGGTGGTGTTAATTTATTATCTCAGCTACCAACCAAAATATCCCCTTGCATTAGGCTGCCTTTGCTTTAATAATTGGCATAAATTTAATAAATGGCCATTAACACAGCGTAGCTTTTTTTGTTTGTTTGTTTTGAACACAGAAAACAGAAGAATTTATGACATTTCTGTGCAGAATAAGCACAGGCCAGCCCAGTTTGAGTATAAAATGGCTCTTTGGGTCCTCTCCTTGGCACCTGGGGGTGTCAGTTGTGGGGGGAACTTTGTCCCCCCAAATTATCCAGCAGCTTTTTCCAGAGAGAGAGAGAGAGCAGCTGGATCAGCTTCCCCTTGTGAGAAACACTGGGCTGGCACTGGGGTCAGGGAGCTCCTGCTGGACCCCTGGCACAGCCTGGACAGTGGGGAAAATATTGTTCAATAATGAGAATATTGTTAAATAATGGTAAATGTTGTTGAATAATGGAGAATATTGCAAAATAATGAGAATATTGTTCAATAATGGAGAATAGTGCTGAATAATTGGGAATATTGTTCAATAATGAAGAATATTGTTAAATAATGGGGAATATTGCTGAGTAATGGAGAATATTGTTGAATAATGGAGAATGTTGTTAAATAATGGGAAATATTGTTGAATAATAGAGAATATTGTTGACTAATGGAGAATGTTGTTGAATAATGGTGAATACTGTTGAATAATGGAGAATATTGGTGACTAATGGAGAATGTTGTTAAATAATGGAGAATATTGTTAAATAAGGGGAATATTGTTGAATAGTGGAGAGTGTTGTTGAAGGATGGGGAGTACTGTTGTTCCCAGCTGTCATTAGGGCCCTTATCTGCCCCTGCTCAGGTGTTCGGTGCCCTCACACAGGCAGGGCAGTGTCAGGATCCTCTCTCAGCCTGGCTGCAGGTTTGTGTGCCCGGCACTGATTCCTGCTGGGGGCTGCTTGCTGCCTGCAGGGAGTGTTTACAGTTATGTGGGGGCTTTATGGCTAAAAAAAAAAGGGATATAACTGTGATTGTGCCCAGGAAGCCTCTGGGCTCTTCCTGGGCTCTCAGGAGGGTTTGAGTTCTGTGCTGGTTTCACTGTGGTTTCTGTTCCTCCCTGGGATCCAGCCTGATCCCTGTGGATGTTTTTATTGCCACAAACTGGCAAAAAAAAAAAAAATCGGAATTCTAGAATAGTTCAGTTAAAAAGGACCCACAGCTTCACCCAGTGCAGCTGCCTGAGTGCTCCAGGGCTGAGCAGAAGTCAGAGTGTGTTCAGGGCATTGTACAAAATCCCCTCTCCAGGGAACCCTTGCAGTGTTTTACCCCCTTTTTGGCTAAAAAATGCCTCTTAATACCCAGCTTGAACTCAGCACCTCCCCTCCATGTCCTCCTGGGGAGCTGCAGAGAGCCAGGAGGTCTCTCCTGAGCCTGCTTTTCTCCAAAGTTGGCACCCCCAGACCCTGAGCCTGGCAGGGGCACTCCCAGCTCTGTTCCCTGCTCTGGCTGCACCCAAACCCCTCCACATCCTCCCCCAGGGCTGCTCAGCTGTTCACAGTCCCATTTGCCACCTTTTGGATGCAAACCTGCCCAGCTCTGTTCTTTTGTTCAAACCCATTGATTCCAATTGGTGCAGGGTTTTTTTTTCCTGGACCAGGTTATTGGTTGGTGTGTGGCCTAAGCTCTTATAAAGTGACCCAGCCCTCTGCTGGCCTGCAGAGCAGCACCTGCCCACTGCTGGGAGGCAGCAGCGAGCCCAGGGAGCTGCTGCCAGCCGGGACATTCCTCACTGGCATGGCTCAGGGCATGCAGGAAAAATTCCCCCTCTTGGTCCTGCTGGCAGCTGCACTGCTGGAACTGTCTGGTGAGTGCTGGGCTTTGTTCTGCTCTCCAGAACTGCTGCTTGTCTGCTTTTCTGCCTCTCTGGCTGTGCTCTTGCTGCTTTGCTGCTTTTCTGCCTCTGCTCTCGCTGCTCTCCTGCCTGTCCTGGGCCAGCCTTAGGGGGTCCTCTCTGGAAATCAAGGGCTCCTCTCTGGCTGCTTCAAGCCTTGGGTGCTTCAGGTGGTGCTGAATGGCAGCAGCAGAGGAGGAGGGTGCTACAGCTGGGAATGGGAATGGAACTGGGATTGGGAACGGGAATAGCAATGGGACTGGGAATGGGAATGGGATTGGGGCTGGAAATTTGAATGGGATTGGGAATGGGGCTGGCAATGGAAATAGGAATGGAACTGGGTTTGGGAATGGGAATATGGGACTGGGAATGGGAGCAGGAATGGGAATGGGATTGGGGCTGGAAATTTGAATGGAATTGGGAATGGGATTGGGAATGGGAATGCAAATGGGACTGGGACTGGGAATGGGACCAAGAATGGCAATGGAACTGGGACTAGGACTGGCACTGGGATGGGACTGGCAGGCTGTGCTGAGGAGCTGCTGGAGCCGCTCAGGGCTGACTCCAGCCGATCCCAAGGGCTGTCCTGTGTCCCCAGGTGCCTCCAGGAGTGGCCGTGCTGGCAGTGGGGCGCTGGCCCTGAGCGCTGCTGGAGCAGCCCAGCCCAGCCCTGAGCCCATCACTGAGGGGGACTGGGCTGGGGGCACGTCCCAGAGCCCAGGAGCTGCTCCCAGCCCTGGAACAAGCCCTGAGCCCGTGTCCCAGCCAGGGAAAGCTGCAAACAGGACAGCCCCGCTGCCCGGGAGCCTGGCAGGGGCTGAGCTGCTGCACGCAGCAGCCCCCAAAGCCCAGCATGGACTCTCATCTCCTGGAAGCTTCTGGAGCTCCACACAGGGGTTACAGCCCCCCACAGCCCCGCAGGGAGAAGCAGGAGCTGCTCCTGGGGCTG
Organism: Ammospiza caudacuta; assembly: GCF_027887145.1. Lineage (NCBI taxonomy): Eukaryota > Metazoa > Chordata > Aves > Passeriformes > Passerellidae > Ammospiza > Ammospiza caudacuta. The sequence continues at coordinate 8,021,436 of NC_080615.1, forward strand.
GCCCCAGCCATCCCAGTGCCAGCTCAGGGCTGCCCCAGCCCTTTGACACACAGGACTCTCCCCAGCTCACGGCTCTCCCTTCCCCTGCTGCCGTGGAGCACAGCGAGCTGCCGAGCCCTAAAGCTTCTCCTCTGAGCCCAGCGCTCGATTTTCACCCGCCAAGGACAGAAATGGCAGCGTCTGCATTTCCCCCAGGAGCTGGGATCGCCCTGGCAAGGGCAGGGGAGGGAACGCTGCCCACGGGGAAGGGGAACACGGGGGAAGGGCCCACGGGAATGGTGCCCATGGGGAAAGGGCCCATGGGAGTGCTGCCCACAGGAACGCTGCCCACGGGGAAAGGGAACGTGGGGGAAGGGAACACGAGGAAAGGGCCCACAGGAATGCTGCCCATGGGCATGCTGCCCACAGGAAAAGGGCCCACGGGGAAAGGGAACACAGGAATGCTGCCCGTGGAAATGCTGCCCACAGAGATGCTGCCCACAGGGAAAGGGCCCATGGGAGTGCTGCCTACAGGAATGATGCCCGTAGGAGTGCTGCCCATGGGAACACTGCCCACAGGAGTGCTGCCCATGGAAATGGTGCCCACAGAGAAAGGGCCCACAGGAGTGCTGCCCACGGGAGTGCTGCCCATCGGAGAGCTGCCCACAGAGAAAGGGCCCACAGGGATGCTGCCCATGGAAATACTGCCCACAGAGAAAGGGCCCATGGCCACCAACCCTCCATCCCAACCCAACCCCACAGCAGGGGTGGCACCTGCTGGCCTGAGGAGCTCTCAGAGCTCAGATACTGGAACCACAACTTCTGCCAGCCCAGCCCAGCCAGCCCCAGGGCAGATGGGCTCAGACTACTCCAGAAGCAGCCAGCTCTCCCCTCTGCAGCAGGAAACCACGGGCAGCGCAGGCAGGAACTCAAGCTCGGCTGTCACAGACGGCTCAGAACACCCAGCCCAGCTGCCTGCTCCTCACACCCTCCCTTCTTCATTGTGGATGGAAGCCCCAGCTCCTGAGGGATCCCTTCCATCTCCATCCCAAGCTGGCACCAGCGATGGACAGCAGCCCCTCTCTTTGCCTCTCAACTGCACCGAGCAGCTTCCAGAGAGCAGCAGGAGCTCCCAGGAAATGGCACTCCGAGGAGATGCTGCTCCCTGGGCAGTGACAGAGAAACCTGGGAAACCTCCCTCGCCTGGGACCCCACAGCCTCCTCCGAGCTCATCCTCATTAACCCAGCTGTGGATCTCCACACCCAAACCTTCTCCAACTCCCAAAGCAGCAACTCCTGCCCTCTCTGCAGCCATGCCCACCTTGGGGAACGGTGACCTCCCGCCCTGGGATCCTGTCCCAGCAGGGCTCCAGCCTCCTGCTGCCTCTGCTGCTGCTGGGATGCAGCCCACGGGCCTCCACACCCCGAGGACCTCACCCTCACCTCCTGGCTCTGGCTCCCAGCTCCAGGGAGCTCCTGCCCCTCCAGTGCCCCACGGAGCCTTGGCTGGGATGCTGCAGGTGAGCACAGGGAGAAGGAGCAAACCTGGTTCTGCAGCCCTGACCCCAGCAGCCAGCCCTGTCCCAAAAATTGATTATCCAGCCCTGACCCCAGCAGCCAGCCCTGTCCCCAAAACTGATTCTCCTCAAATGTCCCCAGCAGCCAGCCCTGTCCCCAAAGCTGGCTCCCCAGCCCTGTCCCCAGCAGCCAGCCCTGTCCCTAAAGCTGTTTCTCCAGCCCTGTCCCCAGCAGCCAGCCCTGTCCCCAGAATTGATTCTCCAGCCCTGTCCCCAGCAGCCAGCCCTGTCCCCAGAATTGATTCTCCAGCCCTGTCCCCAGCAGCCAGCGCTGTCCCCACAGCTCCAGCCCTGTCCCCAGCAGCCAGCCCTGTCCCCAGCCCCTCTGGAGCCCCCAGCCACAGGCCCCAGGCAGTTCCCAGCCTTGTCCCCTCCGAGCTGGCAGCTCCTGCCCTGCCCTCCTCCCATGCCCAGCGAGGCCATCCCGGCTCCCCCCTAGCCCAGCCTGGCCCAGAGGTGCCCAGGGAGGTGCCAGCAGCCCTGGCACAGGCTCTGGGGCACCACTTCAGCGCAGCCCCTGGTGCAGCCAGAGGGGAGCCCCTGGCCCTGCTGCCCTCGGCCCCACTGCTGTCCTTCGTGCTGCAGAGCGCTGAGGGCAGGATCTGCCTGCAGCCCGTGCAGGATTCCCCTCTGCCCCCAGGATTCCCCAGTTCCAGCCTTGGGGGGCTGCTCTCCATCCAGCAGGCCCTGGCAGTACCCAACTCTTCAGTGCTGGGCCTGGCACACTCCCACCCGAGCCCCTCCAGCCTGGTGCTGGTCAGGCCTGTGTTTGTCCTGCTGCCCAGGGACGGGGCACAGGGGCTGTCCCCTCCTCAGGGTGACCTCAGAATGGCTCCCCTGGCCACCAGCGTGGGGACAACTGCGAGCAGCCAGGGCACCCCAGTGAAAACCACTGGGAAATCTGTGGGACCTGGACCTGCCCTGCCCACTGTGCCCAGGCAGCAAGGAGGGAGGGCAGAAGTCAGTTCGGAGCCAGTGCCAGCTACTCCTGTTCCCACAGCCCTGTCCCCAGCTGTCCCCCCAGCCCCGGGCCTGTCCCCCCTGTCCCCAGCTGTGCCCTCAGCCCCAGGCCATGTCCTGGAGCCAAGGGTGAGCCCCACGCTGCAGCCCCTGCCCAGGCTGCCCCAGGAGATGCAGATTGCTGCTCCCCATCCCCAGCAGGCCACGGGCACTGCTCTGCTTTCCCTGGCAGCAGAGCCTGGCACCTCCCCTGTGCCCACTCAGAGCCTCCAGTCTTCCCCCAGAGGGTTTTTCACCACTGAAAGGCCACAACATTCCCCTGGAGCTGCTTTCCTGGCAGCAAAGGGACCCCAGGGCTCCCCAGAGCCTGGGGGCTGCACAGGGGCTGCAGGGCAGGGGGGCTCAGTGCCCACCCCCAGCCCAGCCCATGCCCCCTGCCCGGGCTGTTTGCCCTCCAAAGCCCCTCCCAGGGCCCTCCCCAGCACCAAAGCCCTGCAGCCCCCCCCTCAGAGGCTGCCAGGCACCGAGCTGCTGCCTTCTCCAGCAGCTCCCAGCACGTCCTCAGCCTCCTCAGTGCTCCCAGCTGGGCACGGGCACAGGGAACTCACAGTGGGCAGCACAGACCGGAATGCACTCCCTGTGTCTGTCACTGCGGCCCCAGTGCCCATCAGGGAACCCACAGTGGGCAGCACAGCCCGGAATGCACTCCCTGCTCCTGCCACGGCAGCTCCAACACCCATCTCTGCTGGGACACCTGGTCCCACCCAAGGTTTGGAGCTGGGATTGAGCCCTGCTGTGCCTCAGCCCTTGACAACCACCCAGAGCCCAACAGCAGCACCAGGGCAGGCTCCCTTCCCCACAGGGCAGAGTCTGATCCCCATAGAGCGGGGTCTGATCCCCATAGAGCGGGGTCTGGTCCCCATAGAGCAGACTCCATTCCCCACACAGCAAGCTCTGCACCCCACAGAGCAGCCTCTGCTCCCCACAGGGCAGGCTCTGCTCCCCACAGAACAAGCTCTGCACCCCATAGAGACCCAAAGCAGAGCAGCCATTTCTGGGGAGGCTCTGGCCGTGCTCAGCCCTGCAGGGGTGGCTGCCAGCCCTCCTGCCCCAGCTCCTGAGCCGTCCCCCCTGCCCAGCTCAGGCCCAGCTGCAGCCAGCAGCGGGGCAGGAGCGGCAGGAGCTGCAGCCTCCCTGGGCACCAGCGTGTCCCCATCGGCCGTGGCCGGCCCCAGCTCAGCTCAGCCACCTCCAGCAGCCCTGGGACAGCAGCTGGGTTTAACTGCAGCCCAGCCAGGCCCTGTCCCTGTCCCTGCCCTGGGGGCACACCCCAGAGCCACACAGGCAGCGGGCATGGCTGTCCCTGCGGCCAAGCTGGCACTGTCCCAGCCCACAGGCACAGAGCTGCTCCTGCTGCCGGCCCCAGCTGGGCAGCCTGAGCCCAGGATGGGGCTGGAGCCCTCAGGGCAGCTCTCTGTGGCACTGGGGAGCACAGAGGGGGCAGCAGGAGGAGATGCAGCCCCCAGCAGGCAGCTGCCCACCCAGGCACCCGTGCCAGCTGCACAGCCAGCATCAACCAGGCTCCTGCTGGAGAAGGTGTCCCACCCTCTGGAGAAGGTGTCCCACCCTCTGGAGAACGTATCCCACCCTCTGGAGGTATCCCACCCTCTGGAGAAGGTGTCCCATCCTCTGGACAAGGTGTCCCACCCTCTGGAGAACGTATCCCACCCTCTGGAGAACATGTCTCACCCTCTGGACAAGGTGTCCCACCCTCTGGACAAGGTGTCCCACCCTCTGGAGGTGTCCCACCCTCAGGAGAATGCATCCCAGCCTCTGGAGAAGGTGTCCCACTCTCTGGAGAACATATCTCACCCCCTGGAGGAGATGTTCCACCCTCAGGAGAACCTATCTTACCCTGTGGACAAGGTGTCTCACCCTCAGGAGAATGTATCCCACCCTTTGGAGGAGATGTCCCACCCTCTGGAGAAGATGTTCCAGCCTCGGAAGAATGCATCCCAGCCTCTGGAGAAGGTCTTCCACTCTCTGGAAGAGATGCTCCACACTCTGGAGGTGTCCCACTCTCTGGAGAACATATCTCACCCTCTGGAGGAGGTATTCCGCCCTCTGGAGCTGTCCCACCCTGTGGAGAAGGTATCCCATCCTCAGGAGAATGTATCCCACCCTCTGGAAGAGATGTTCCACCCCCTGGAAGAGGTATCCCACCCCGTGGAGAACATATCCCACCCTCTGGAGGAGACGTTCCACGCTCTGGAGGTGTCCCCCCCTCTGGAGAATGTATCCCACCCTCTGGAAGAGGTATCCCATCCTCAGGAGAACGTATCGCACCCTCTGGAGAATGTATCCCAGCCCCTGGGCAAGGTGTCCCCCTCTCTGGAGCAGGGTGCCCTGGAACCTGTCACTGGTCCCTCCATCCCTGGCAGTGCTGCCCGGGCAGTGCCACCCCCAGCAGTCCCTGCAGAAAGGCTGGTTACCGAGGGCCCTGCCAGGGACAGGGACAGGGACAGGGATCCGGAGCCCGTCCCGGTGTCCCCGGGCCCGCAGAGCCCCCGGGCCGGGAGCGGCGCTCGCACCGTGCCGGGGCAGCCCGGGCTGGGGGCTGCGGGCACGGCCCCGGGGCTGCTGCTGGGCACGGAACAGGCCGAGGAGGAGGAGGAGGGCAGGAGCAGGGAGGTGACAGACGGAGCAGCTGAAGCCCTGGGGACAGCGGTGACCCCGGAGCCCGGAGCGCTGCGGAGCGGCTGGCACCAGAACAGGGGGCTGCGCTCGGATGTGACCGCGCAGGACGGGCAAGTACCCGGGCTGGCTCCCTGTGGCTGCTGCTGCCAGGCTGCCTTTCATCCTATTCCCTTTTCCATCCCATTCCCTTTTCCATCCCATTCCCTTCCATCCTATTCCCTTCTCCCCTCTGTCCCCAGGCTCGCCATCGTGAGCGATTCCTGCGGCATCGGGAACCACTCGGTGCGGCTGAGCCTGAGCCCCGCAGCCGCCGCGGAGCCGCGCTCGGAGCAGCCCCACGACACCTTCGTGGCTCTGGTGGCCCTGCAGAGCGACAGCAGCCGGGCCCTGCTGCAGCTGCACTCGTGCTGCGTGACCCCCTCGGCCAGCCCCGGGGCTGCGGGGGCTCAGTGCTGCCTCTTCCGCAGGTGGGAATGGGCAACTCCTCCCTTGGTGTAGGGTTTGTGAAAATAACCCATCCTGCTTCCCCCAGGGGCTGCGGGGGGCTCAGTGCTGCCTGTTCCGCAGGTGGGAATGGATAACTCTTCCCTTAGTTTAGGATTTATGGATATAACCCGTCCTGTTCCCCACGGGGGCTCAGTGATGCCTGTTCCACAGGTGGGAAAGAGGAATTCCTCCCTTTGTGTAGGGTTTGTGGAAATCACCCCTCCCTTTGTTTAGGGTTTGTGGAAATAACCCATCCTGCTCCCCCCAGGGGCTCAGTGCTGCCTGTTCCGCAGGTGGGAATGGGGAACTCCTCCCTTAGTTTAGGATTTGTGGAAATAGCCCATCCTGCTCCCCCCAGGGACTGTCACAGGGGTGCAGCATCCCCTTCCTGCTGGGGAGGCACACCCAGGGGTGCCAGCCATTTGGAACCCCACACTCCATTTATTTCAGCCCCCCAGGACATGGGAGGGTCATTGCTCAAGGTTTGTAAACCCACAGGGGGTTGAAATGTGGGATCCAGCAGCTCAGGGAGTGATGGGCACACTACTACTAAACCAGTCTCTGGAAACATCTCTGCTGCTCTGGCTCTGAGCAGGGAGCTCCAGCAGGGAGTGCTGCTGTTGCTGGATTTTCCTGCCCCTCAGACAGGGCTGCAGGGCTGGGTTGTGCAGTTTGTGCTGGCATCTGGAGCTGTTTGCTGTTTGCCCCTGCCAGGCTGCCCTTGGAGTGCAGCCACATCCAGCTGCTGGAGGGTGGCAGCTCCAGGGCCACCAGCTTCTCCATCCAGCTGTTCCAGATGCTGAACCACTCCGTGGCCTACCTGCACTGCGAGCTGAGGGTCTGCCTGCCCGGCCAGCCAGGATGTGAGCAGGTACTGAGGGGGGATCCCACCAAACCAGGAGGGATTTGGTGCTTCCAGAGCCTCCACGCCAAGGTCACCCCATGGCCAATCCCTGACTGAAGTCTGGGAGAGGAGGTAAAGGTGTGGAAGGGTGGCAATAGTTGGCAATCCCTAAGGAAACGAAATTAGGAAATAAAGATTTACACATGTGCTGGTCCGAGGACTGGAAATTCAGGAACGACAGCAGAGGTGGAAAAGACTGAGGAGGGCCTGGGGCAGAACCTGGGGCAGAACCTGGGGTTCTGTTCAGGTCACTGCCAATGTTTCCATCTCTTTCCCAGGACTGCTTGGAAAGCGTGGAGCCCCTTGCCCAGCCCAGTGACAGGACCGGCCATGGAAACCTGCACAGGCTGGTCTCCCTCGGGCCCGTCTGGAGGATGGACAACAGGTTTCTGTACAAGGCAGAGGAAGGTGGGGCTCTCCTGGGTTCATTTCTCCCACAGAGGTTTTTGCTCAGCTTTCCCTGCTGCAGGAAAACCAGCACATTTTTAATAACTTTATTGGTTAGGTTATATCCAACAACTCCTGACCTTTGCTTTGGCCTCCCTGGATCCCACAGATTGGGGTTAATCACTGTCACATCCAACAGAGTTCCAAAGGCACCCTGAGAGGGATCTCCAGCTTTAGGAGGAGGGAAGGGGAGAAAATGAGGCAGAATGTTCTGTCTGTAAAGAACTGCAGCATTTTGGAGCAGAATGAGGCTGCCCATGGGTCAGGAGTGTTCATAGGTGAAACACAGAAATGTTTGATGTTAATTAGATGCTTGTACCTATTAGAAAAGAGCTGGTAAAACATGAGAGACTTCTCAAAACCTGCTGGCACCATCCCTGACTCCTTGTGGCTGTGCTTGTTTGTGCAAAGAGCATTTCTCACTCTCCATTCCCTCTCTGTGTGCCCAGGTGCTGCTCCTGCCGCGCTGCTGCCCATCCTGCTGGGGGCCCTGGCGGGCTGTGCTGTCCTGGGCGCTGCTTTCATGGGGCTGTGGCTGCACCAGCGGCACAGAGCCAAGCCCAGCCGTCGTCCCCTGCCTGGAGAAGTCCCCGGGCTGTGATCCCAGCAGCTGAACTGCTCCTGCAGCTCCCCCGGCCACCAGAGAAGCAGCTGGGTTCGCTTTGCTTCTGTAGAGCTCCTGCTGAGCAGGGAGCAGGAGATGCCACCCCTGCCCCGAGCCTGCCTCTCCTCCCTCCCTTCCCTTGAGCACCAGAGCCCACAGACTGCAGGGAGAGCAGGAAGGGCTGCGGTGCCCCGGCTGCCAGGGCCGGGCTGGCACAGCAAGGGCAGCAGAGGGGAGGGCAGGGGGCAGGAGAGCCAGGGAAATGCAGCACTGTGCCCTGGAGCTGCCACCAGGGAGGGATGGAAACACGGTACTGTGCTCTGGGATGGAAACACGGCACTGTGCTCTGGGATGGAAATACAGCACTGGGCTCTGGGATGGAAATACAGCACTGGGCTCTGGGATGGAAATACAGCACTGGGCTCTGGGATGGAAACACAGCACTGTGCTCTCACTGCCACCAGGGAAATGCAGCACTGGGCTCTGGAGCTGCCACTAGGGAGGGATGGAAACACAGCACTGGGCTCTGGGATGGAAACACGGCACTGTGCTCTGGGATGGAAACACAGCCCTGTGCTCTGGAGCTGCCACCAGGGAGGGATGGAAACACAGCCCTGTGCTCTGGGATGGAAATACAGCACTGTGCTCTGGGATGGAAACACGGCACTGGGCTCTGGGATGGAAATACAGCACTGTGCTCTGGAGCTGCCACTAGGGAGGGATGGAAACACAGCCCTGTGCTCTGGGATGGAAACACGGCACTGGGCTCTGGGATGGAAGCACGGCACTGGGCTCTGGGATGGAAACACGGCACTGTGCTCTCGCTGCCACCAGGGAGAGGTGGAGAGGAAAAGGATGGAATTGGGTGTTAGGATAGGATCCACTGCCCCAGAGATGTGTCCCTTGGGATTTACAGCTTCTCTCACCTCCCAGGAGCCAAGTGCCTTCCTCCTTGCCCCTTTGTCCTGTTGCTGTTTTCTCCGAGTCCCCACTGATGGTCAGAGAACTCCAGTACCAGAATGTGCTGGAATGCACTGGGGAAAGGCATCCATGGGGTAGGGGACACAAACTGGGCTCTCCTGGGGCTTCAGGAAGGGAGGGCAGCTGTGCAGAGCCCCCTCCAGGCTCCAGCCCCACATCCTCCTGTCCCAGAGGAGCTGGGGCTGCCCCATCCTGCCCTGGACCTGCAACAGCAGGAGAGTGAGCAAGGAAACACCTCTGGGGATGTGCCTGTGCTGGATATGTCCAGCAGGACCTCAGCTCCTGCTCCTCCTGCCCCCAGAGCTGCAACTCCCGCACTGTTGGCCCAGAATTGCCCCTGGGAGGTGTGGGGAGGGAGAGAAGCAGCAGCTGCTGCCCCTCTGCAGTGTGGGCTGAGTGATCCCCTCCTCCCGAGCTCTGCAATAAACCTGAGCCTGCAGTGTTGGTCTGGTCTGTGCCTGCAGGGGAGGGAACGGGGCCCCTGGCCTTGTCCCCAGCTCCAGAACCGTGCTGGCAGCTGGGAGTGGAGGGGATCAGGGCATCACTCTGGGTGGGCAGTGCCAGGGGATTGGCAGCAATCGCCTTCCAGTTGGGGTTTTACTCCCTAAAAAGCTCCAGAGCCTTTTCCCCCCTCCTTTCTTCAAAGAAGGGACTGCCAGAACCCCTCAGTGTAACACCACTCACTCACATTTCCACCTGGGCCAGCCTTCCTCCAAGAATTTCCTCAAGATTCTACCACAGAACTAAAAACCCCAGGTCAAGGCTTGCTGGCAGTGAGACAATTACCCTGCAGCAGTGCTAATTATTATTTGTACTGCAGTAGCTCTGAGGGAATCAGCAGCACCTTTTATTTGACACTGAGCTACCTCCAGAGAGAGCTGAGGCATTAAAGACACAAATGCACAGAGAGTTTTTAACCCCTTTTCAGCTGAAGGTGTGTGTGCTGCTCCTGGGCTCACACGGTGAGGTTAAGCTGCTCTGACCAGTCTGTGCTCCTCCCAACACCCACTTCCAGGCAGATTTGGTTTTATTTTATCCCCGAGGGAACTGCTCTGGTTTGCCACATTTCTGGTATTTCTGCTGAGGTTTTTTCCCAGCCTCATGCACTCATGTGCCAGTTCTGGTTGTTTGGGGATTTTCCTGTTCTTTATCTTTCTACAGTGGTTTTTTCTACCTCTGCATCCAGCTACTTCTGGGGAGTTTTTTAACTCAGTTTTTCATCTTTCTAGAGTGTCTTCCATGTCTTCATCTAGCTGCTTCTGGGGTTTTTTTTCCCTCTGTTCTTTCTGGAATGTTTCCCACCTCTCCTCTTGCTGGTTCTAGGGTTTTTTTAACTCAGTTTTTCATCCTTTTGGAGTCTTTTCCACCTCTCCATCCAGCTATTTCTGGGGGGTTTTTTTCCCCTCTGTTCTCTCTGGATTGTTCTCCACGTCTCTCAGGTACAATGCTACCTGGTAGAATTCTCTGTTCCCTCCAAGCCTCACCCTGCCCCAGTCCCACCTCATTTTCCCCAGGCTGTGCTGATGTCCCAGATGAGGAATCCCACCCTCAGCACAGAGCAATCACTGCAGGCTTGTCCTTGGCACCCGGAATTCTTGGAGGATTTGCCCACCCAGTGCTGGATATGAGCGAGCAGAGCCACGCTGCCAGCCTGGAGCTGAGCCTGAGTGAAAAGCAGAACGTGTGAGCAGCCCCACTGAGGATCCACCTCTTGGCACAGGGCTGCCCTGGGGTGAATCCCCACCTCCCCGGGCAGGGCAGGGCAGGGCAGGGCAGGGCAGGGCAGGGCAGGGCAGGGCAGAGGAGCTCCTGTGCCTCCCCAGCAGGCAGCAGAGCCAGTTGTGCCATGGGCACGGAGCGGGGCGGGCTGGGCAGCCTGACCGTGTTCAGCAAGGAGGATTTCGAGGATGAGTGGCTGCGAGTGGCCAGCGGGGGCTTTGGCCACGTGTACCAGGTGAAGCACAGGAGGTGGAGGACGGTCTATGCCGTGAAGTGCTCCCCGTACCTGCTGCACGACTCCAGCATGGACAGGTAACCCCTGATCAGCTCTGCTCTGCTCTGCTCTGCTCTGGCCATCCCAGCTGGAGGGATTGGGGGATGAAACTCTGCAGAAGGAGCTTCTGCTCCTTGGGAAGGGCTGGGTACCCAGAGGGAGTGGGGAATTGGCCACGGGTAGCAGGTGAAGCACAGGAGGTGGTCTGTGCACTGAAATTCTCCCTGTACCTGCTGCAGGACTCCAGCATGGACAGGTAACCTCTGATCAGCTCTGCTCTGCTCTGGCCATCCCAGCTGGAGGGATTGGGAGATAAACTTGGCAGAAGGAGCTTCTGCTCCTTGGGTACCCAGAGGGAGTGGGGAATAGGAGTTCTGCCTTTCCCTGTCCCCTGTGGATGCACAAGGAACGCAGGAATAGAGCAGGGCTGAAGCCTGGGGCTGAGCTCAGCACCTTAAACACAGATTAAAGCAGCCTGGTGGGTTATTTACAGCTGCCCCTGGACGCTGGGGCTGAGGTGTATCCATCAAACTGAATTAATCACCAGTTAAAGATGAGGGGCAGAGGATTTAGAGCTGGTTTTGCTGCCCTGCTCCTGTAGCCTCCAGACATCTCTTTCTTTGTGGGGCACCTGCAGCTCCTCTCTGCCTCTTGCTCTCCCAGCAGAGACTCTTCTGGTGCCCACCTTGAGTCTGGAGATGGAGCAGGGCCAGGCAATGACAACCACTGCTGATAACACATCCAGTACAGGCAGGGCTGATGGAAAAACAGCAGAGTTGATGGACAAACAGCAGAGTTGATGGACTTGTTTAATTTAAAATTTTATTCCCTTCAATTTGGAAGGATCCTGCCTGGATAAAAAATCTCACTCTTGTGATTTCTTGTTGCAGACAACAACTGAGTTCAGACTGAGCACTGCCTGTCCTCAGTTTGCTCTGCAGATTCCACATTTGCATTTTGTTCTTGTTTGGGGGGGGTGGCGGAAAGAGTAAAACAATCAGTTTTAATTCTGTGTCTTATCAATTGTAGTAAAATACCTGAGATTCCTCAACCCACGGGTAGGTCTCACTGTGAGGAGATTTTGCTTGGCTGAACCATTTTCGATGCCTGGCCCAATTGCTGGCAGCTCAGCTCCATTCCCAGGGTGTGCTTTTTGAAGGCACTCCTGGCCCTTTGCTGCCTGGCTGCTCCCCCAAACTCGTTCAGCAGGTCGGGAGGGGTGAGCCTTGGGAGAGTTTGGAGGAACAGGTCTGCCAGAGCTGGCAGCCAGCAGCAGTGCCAGGGTTCCCTGGGAGCAGAGTCACCGTGCCCAGGGACAGAGCTGCAGGCACAGGAGGAGCTGCAGGAGTGGCCAGGGTGTGGCACGGAGCTGTGCCTGCTCCTGGCATCCTGCTGCCTGGGAACACCAGGAATTTCATGGCACCACAGAGTGCTTTGGGAGCAGCCTTAAAGCTCATCTCAGTCCTCCTGCCTGCTCCTGGCATCCTGCTGCCAGGGAACACGGGGAATTTCATGGTGCCATGGAGTGCTTTGGGAGCAGCCTTAAAGCTCATCTGAATCCTCCTGCCTGCTCCTGGCATCCTGCTGCCAGGGAACACGGGGAATTTCATGGTGCCATGGAGTGCTTTGGGCTGGGAGGAACCTTAAAGCTCATCTGAATCCTCCTGCCTGCTCCTGGCATCCTGCTGCCAGGGAACACGGGGAATTTCATGGCACCACAGAGTGCTTTGGGCTGGGAGCAGCCCTAGAGCTCATCTCAATCCTCCTGCCTGCTCCTGGCATCCTGCTGCCAGGGAACACGGGGAATTTCATGGCACCACAGAGTGCTTTGGGCTGGGAGCAGCCTTAAAGCTCATCTGAATCCTCCCTGCCATGGCCAGGGGCATCTTCCACTGTCCCAGGCTGCTCCAGCCTGGCCTTGGACACTTCCAGGGATGGGGCAGCCTCTGGGAATTCCGTGCCAGCCCCTCTCCGCTCTCACAGGAGAGGATTCCTCCCCATCTAACCCTGCCCTGGGGCACTTCAAAGCCATTTCAGCAGTGTCACAAGCACAGGCTCTCTGTCCTTACTGCTAAGGACTGAAACAAGTGCAAGCTTTTCATCTTTTCTTCGTGCTGGCTGATTTTGCCCAAATAACCCTCAGCTCATTTTCAGAAGTCACAACACCATCCATGTAGATTTTAATCTACAAAAGATCCCTGTGTGGCAGCATTACCATCCACTCAAGGGGGAATTTGGGGTGAATATTTTTGGGGTAGGCAGTGCTCAGAAAGGCTGGGTGTCACTGAGTTACTACAGAGTTACTGAGCTTGTGAATCAACTGATAAAATTTCTTGCTCCCACTGTATTTTTTAAAATTTTTTAAAATTTTTTTAAATTTTTTTTTTCCAGGACCAGCATGAACTGTCTAATGGAGGAGGCCAGCAAGATGGAGAAAATCAAATTCCAGCACATTGTCACCATCTACGGGGTGTGCAACAGCCCCCTGGGGATAGTGATGGAATACATGGCCAGGGGCTCCTTGGAGAGAATCCTCCCCACCCACAGGATGTCCTGGCAGCTGAAATTCAGGGTGATCCATGAGATGGGCTTGGCCATGAATTTCCTGCACAGCATGAGCCCTCCCCTGCTGCACCTGGATCTGAAGCCAGGGAATGTCCTCCTGGATGGGAACATGCACGTCAAGGTACAGCCACTGCTCACACCAGAGCCGGGTTATTTCTGCCAGACAGCTCCAGAACCCCAGTAAATCAGGTTCTGCAGGAACACCCCGTGAAAGAGTGACCTGTGGGGTGGTTAACAAGCAGCTGCTGAGCAAATGACACTGGTGGTGTTCTCAGCATCACACAGCCACTCTGGGCCAGCTCTGGGGATTTAAGGCTCCAGCTGCACGCAGTGGCTGCAGCTTGTCAGGGTTTTGTCAAGTTCCAGCTGCTCTCAGCTCCTCCTGCCCTGATCCCAAAGATGGGGAGATGTCTGGGTGACAGCAGGAGGGACAGTTTGAGCATTTTGGGGCATTTTCCCTGTTCCTGCTTGCAGATCTCCGACTTCGGGCTGTCCAAGTGGATGGAGCAGTCCAGCAGGATGCAGTACATCGAGAGCTCAGCTCTGAGGGGCACCCTGAGCTACATCCCCCCCGAAATGTTCCTGCAGAACAGCAAGCCCCCGGGGATCAAGTACGATGTGTACAGGTGAGGGCTGGCCCAGGGCACCCAGGGGTGTCCCCGGGCTGTGACACCCAGCAAGGGGGGCTGGACACTGCCTCAGTTTGCTTCAATTCTGCTTTTCTGCCTTGTAGAATGTGGGGAACACAGCAGGGTGCCCCAGCCTCAGTGGTGAGACTGAGAGGGAGGAGGTTTTCTGTGGATAATCATCATCCCAATGCACCCTCTGCCCCAGGTGCCATCACACCCTGTTCCCAAAACCGAGTGAGATCAGAGCCCAAAGAGCCAGCGCTGCTCTTTCAGCACAGTCCCTGCTGAGACTGATTTTAAAACAATTCCAATATTGGCTTATCTGCCCCAGTGTTCAGCTTCATTTTGGTCAGGAACAGGCAGAGCAGAGATTTCAGCTTGGCTTTTGTCCTCTTGGGCGAGGAGCTTTGCAGCACATTCACATGAGCCCCAAGTCCATGTCTGGAAATTCCTCAGCCTTTGCAGCACAGAGTAACCCAAGGCAAGAGGGAAAGGAGGATTTGCAGGGCCAGAGGAACTTGCAGGAGCCAAGAGCTCAAGACCTCAATGTGAATAAAGTGGAAGAAAGGCACTGAGAGCCTGACTTTGCCAGGAAAGGCTCCCAGTGCCTGCTCAGACCCTTTGGAAGGTGATGACCACACTCCTAAGGGAGATGGGTGAGGCAGAACCACAAGGCCTGATCCTTTTGGCCTGGGGGATGAAATCCTTCTGCTCTGGGAGCTGAAATCCTCCCCTCCTGAAGAACCTCCTTCCTGACCTCCCCATTTCCCCAGAAGGCAGAAGCAATAAGAGCATCTCATGTCCAAGTGCTCACAGTCTCTCCTCTCCCGCAGCTTCGGCATCGTCATCTGGGAGGTGCTCATGCAGAAAAAGCCTTACACAGGTAAGCACAAACCCTGCACCCGTGGAATGTCTGTCCCAGCCCTTTTCCCAGGCAGAACACCCAGAGGTGCTGGATTTTTCCAGGGGCCAACATGATGGCCATCATCGTGAAGGTGGCGGCGGGGAAGAGGCCGGGGCTGGAGCTCGTCAGGGACGACTGGCCCGGGGAGTGCCACCAGATGGTGGACCTGATGAAGAGGTGCTGGGACCAGGACCCCAAGCAAAGGCCCAGCTTTGCAGGTGGGACTGGGGCGTGGATCTGATGGGGTTTCCAGTGTTGAGATGACCCCGAGGTGTTAGAAAGTCTCTTTTTCCCAGCCCCCAAACCAAAGAAGGCAGAATTCCTTGGCTCTTGTTGTCAAGGTTGTTTATTTTCTGTTATCTCTATCATTCTTTCTCCAGCCTGCTGGGATCTGTCCAGCAGGTCAGGTTGTGGAACACTGACCGCCCTCAGGGCAGTGTTATCTTTTTATACTAAAGACTACCTGTGCTTTATTTACAATTACTTTCCAATACCTATCACTTGTGTTAGACAGTCTGTCTCTACTCTAAACCAATCTAAAAGTGTCACCATCACAGCAGAAGATGAAGGCTAAGAAGGAGAAAGACAGGACACGCCCAGATTCCTCCATCTTGCCTCCTGAACCCCCATTTTAAAAACCCCAAAATTCTACATTTTCAACTGGTGATAAATTCATTATCATTCTCTTCAAATCCTATGGCTTGTAACTCCTTACACAAAATTGGTAATCATTTCCATGGGTAAAATCAAAGGCACAGGTATCTCTGACTCCATGCCAAGGTCTCTGAGGCCCCTGCCAGGGTCTCAAGTCCTCCAGGGCAGCCACAGGAATTTCCTGGGTTCTGACATGGACCAGCCAAGGGTCATCCATGGGTTGACAAACAGGGTTTGTGTCCCGTTTTCCCAGTTCCACCTCCGAGGTTTAACAGCTGGGTGCCCTTTTGCTGTCGCACATCCCCTCATCCCTTCTCCCTCCCTTCCCACGTGGCTCTGGAGCTGGGGCACGGCTGAGCTGAGCTGCTCTGCCCTGGCAGATATCCCTGTGGAGACCGACGTGCTGCTGGCTCTGATCCAGAGCCTGGTGCAGGACCCGGAGAACGAGCGCCTGGTCAGGAAGATGTCCCACAAACCGGCCATCTCCAGGAGCCAGCAGGTGAGCAAACCCCCCTGTGCCTCTCAGGAAACTCCTCTGAGCCTGCTCCTTGTTCTGACCAGACCCTGAGGCTCTTTCCCTTCCCTAAGGTGCTCCTCAGCACCTTCACAGGCTGTCTGCACAGGCTGTGACTGTTACTCATTTATGGGGATGAGATGCCTGCAAATTAATTAACAAATTCACTAACAAATGCACTAAATGATAAATAGTCCAAGAGGAAAACCCTTTTTTGGACCTGCCCAGGTGAATTGGGTTTATCATGGTGCCCTCAGTCACTAAAAGAAACTCAAGCAAACACAGAATCACAGGGTTCTGTTCATGGCACAAATCTGAGGGTGTTCTAGTTTGAACAATTCTTACAGATTTTTTTTTAAATAGTTTTAAATCCTCGTGTTTCTCTGGCTAAGAAAAAAATCAGGCTTCTGGAGAGACACGATGTAATCCCAGCTACTGGAGTAATTATGCCTAGAAAACAGGGAGAGATAGGAGTTGGGAATTATTGGTGTTTAGAGGGTTTTGCCAAGCTGTGCAAGAAACCAGAGGCCTGAAGAAGTACGGGCTTGGGGGTCCCTAAACAACAAAGGAAATAATTTTTGGATGCTGCCATGTAGTCAGAAAGCAGAATATGGATGTGTTTGGGAGCAAATGAGCGCAAGGAGGAAAAGCTCATGGATATCCAGAGATCATCTTCAGGCTCCCCCATTCCTGATGTGTCATGATTGGCTTAGCTGAGTTTAGGGTGCAAAAACAGGATTGGATGAAAAACTCTCAAATGATAACACAAAACTTCAGAGCAGCAGCAAAGGGCTTTGTGCAAACATTACAGAATGCAAATAAACACTCTGTTTTATCATTTTCCTTTCCTCCTTTCTGCAAACAAGGGTGACAAAGAGGAGTTCACCTTCCCCCGAGACACCAGGAGTGGGGGTAAGTAGGGGACTGGCTTTAGAATTGAAAATGAAAGAAGGGGAAGACATAAAAGTTGTTTGTTTTGTTGTAGAGGGATGTGGCTCATAAGGTTTTCCTTGTGGGGGACATTTTAAAGTAAGGAAAATTTTAAGTTAAGGAAAAGTTTAAGTTAAGAAAAATGAACTATTCAGGAAATAGGTACGGTGAGAGAGAGGCCAAATGTCCCAGGGCATGTCTGGCCTTATTTTACATTCCTTATCTCTCAAATGACTTCATTTCATGTTGTCCTATGAAGTCACTGGCTCTCCCTCCCTTCTTGGGAGTTTTTCACTCTCTTTCTCCCATTTTGCGTCCCTGCCCTTAGGAAAGGACGCCCAGGAGGTTCCTGTCCCACCTCCACACGGGGATGCTGGCACCCCAGAGGAGCTGTGCCCCGAGGAGCTGGGCAGGGTGCAGGAGAACGGCCTGACCCCGCTGCACCTGCAGGTGCTGCAGGGCCACGCGGCCAAGGTGCGCTCGCTGCTGGGCCGCGGGGCCGGCGCCAATGTCACGGCGGGCGGCGGCTGCACCCCGCTGCTGCTGGCCGTGCAGCGCCGGCTCCCCGACATCTGCGCCCTCCTCATCGAGCACGGCGCCGACGTGGACGCGGCCGACGAGGACGGCTGGGGCCCGCTGCACTTCGCGGCCCAGCACGGCGACGACCGCACGGCGCGGCTGCTGCTGGACCACCGGGCCCGCGCCGACGCCCAGGAGCGCGACGGGTGGACCCCGCTGCACCTGGCGGCCCAGAACAACTTCGAGAACGTGGCGCGGGTGCTGCTGTCCCGCCAGGCCGACCCCAACGCGCAGGAGGTGGACGGCAAGACCGCCCTGCACGTGGCCGCGGGCTTCGGGCACGTGGGCCTGGTTAAGCTGCTGGCCAGCCAAGGGGCCGACCTGGAGAGGAAGCAGAAGAACCTCAGGACGCCGCTGCACGTGGCCGTGGAGAGGGGCAAGTTCAGGGTGGTGCAGTACCTGCTGAAGAACGGCATCTCCGTCAACAGCCTGGACCAGAACCACTACAGCGCCCTGCACCTGGCCGTGGCCAGGGGCAAGTACCTGATCTGCGAGAAACTCATCAAGTACGGGGCCAACGTGGAGCTGAGGATGGACAAAGGCTGGACCCCCCTGCACCTGGCCTCCTTCAAGGGGCACATCGAGATCATCCGGCTGCTGAAGGGCAGCCGCGCCCGGCTGGACGCCAAGGGCGGCATGGACTGGACGCCGCTGCACCTGGCCACGCGCTACGGGGACGAGCCCGTGGTCAGCGAGCTGCTGCGCTGTGGGGCCGACCCCAACACGGCCGAGAGGTCCCGCTGGGCCCCCCTGCACTTCGCTGTGCTCAGGGGCTCCTTCCTCAGCGTCATCAACCTCCTGGAGTGCCGCGCCGACGTCAACGCCAGGAACAAGGTGGGCCGGACCCCGCTGCACCTGGCCGTGCTCAAGGGCAACATGGCCATCGTCAAGACGCTGCTGAAGGCGGGGGCCCTGCTGGACGTGGAGGACATCACGGGGTGCACGGCCCTGCAGCTGGCCGTGAGGCACCAGCGGGAGAACATCATCACCCTGCTGCAGGGCCAGGAGGCCTCGGGGAGCAAAGCTGGGAGCAGGACTCTGAACGAGGTGAAGATGCCCAGGCTTATCCCAGGAAGGACAGATCTGTAAATTCACCAGCTCTAAAATCTGCAGCTTGAGCATTCCCACATTGGCTTTGATGCCTCAAAGCACCTTGTCCTGTCCCCTGCTGATTGCAGGAAAATATTTGCCCTTTTAAACTTGACGTTTTTAAGCGTGAACACTCAGAGAGTAAAAGAAAATGAAGTAATTTGATGACAAGGTCTTTTCCAAGCTTGTAGAACGTTTTGGCTTGGTTATACTCTAGGCAGTGCTTTCCTACTGAATCCTTCCTGAGCAGGGATTTATGCACGCCCTGTTCATGCAGGCAGTGCTGAAGCTGTGCGCAGCACACACAGCTTTTATTGCTTTCATTCCATGTTTTCCTACAGAGAAAATTGGTGTAAAATGGCCCTGGCACAGGTGGGAATTGAATCGTGAGATTCTCACCTGCTGCTGGCACAGCAATGTGTCAGATTTCCTGACATCTCCCTTCTGTAACAAGAATGAAATAAAACAAGGCAGGGAGGAAAAATCACTGCTAGAGAGTATTGAAATGGATGCAGCACAGGGAACAGAAATTCCAGAATTATCACACACGAGATCTGGCTGCTTGCAGGTCAAGGTTTGAGTCGTGTCTCTGGGGGGAAATAATTCCTGGTTTCCTTCAGGAGGATGTTCCAGCTCAATCAGTCCTGTGAAAAACATCTTCTTGTGGATTTGATTCGCTGGTGACAGTGAGAGCCCTGGTGTGCAGCTCTGACAGCCCTGCTGTGACTCCTGAGTCCCCAAACGTGCCTGCTGGGAGGGTGACTTGTCATGGCCTTGAGCTGGGAAGAGGCTGAAATAGAAACAAACAACCCCAGCTCTGCAGGGGAGCTGTTGTTGCCTGATAACATGAGATTATATGGGTTAAAAAGAGGGGTTAAAAAGCCAAACCTCTGCTAATGCAGTTTTCATGTTATATTAACTTAAGGTATTGATGTGTATTGTATTCAAACCCAATTTTTCACAATGCTTTGACACCAGAGCCTTTAGATATCATTTAAAATAAATTGTAATGAAATGATTCATTTTTAACATTTGCCGTTGGTGAAGTGGGGAGCTGGGCAAGTTATGAAATGAAATGCTGGTGACATTTTGGGTTGCAGGGAGTGTAAAAAATTGACTTTTTTATTGCAACCACCAAACCACCCCCCCCCCAAAAATCTTGGCATTTCCCTGATTTACCTGCTCTTGATATTCCCCAATTTTCCCCAAGGAGGAAAGGCCTGGCTGAAGGAATTCTTGGGATGCTCAGACCTTCCTGTGCAGCTCCTTCCCTCAGCTTCAGCTCTATTGATTCAGCAAATGTCTCCCCTGCTCGGTGTCATTTGAAATATTTACCCAGAAAAGAAGAAATCCAATTGCCACATAATTCAGCAGCTCCTTTCTGTCCCCGCTCCAGCAGAAAAACAAAACTCAGCTCGTATGTCATGGAATGTTCTCTACAAGAGCTTAATTAAATTTATAATGAAAATAACAGGGGATTAAGAAGACACGAGGGAAATACATTGCTCTTGCAGAGCATTCCAGAGGTGATAGAAGCAATTTGCAGAGAAAATTACCTGTTTGCTGTTCAGTTTCTATAGAAATTAAATGAGTCTTTACAAACTCTGGAAAAGTGCATTCCAGCCTCCGCTTTGTGACTGTGCAACTTGCAGTTTATTTCTAAAATTATTCGTAGTTCTCCTTCCCCCCTCCCCTTTCTTTTTTTTTTCTTTTGCCTTTTTCAACTCCATTTCAGTCTTTTGTCCCTGCTGATAAATCTGCTGCTGATTATCTCACGTTCTTACCCAAAGTTCACAGCCCAGGCAGGGCATGGCAGCAGCAGCAGGGCAGAAACCTCCTAAACAGCTTGTTTAGATTCCAAGAAATAAAAAATGTTGTTATGGCTCAAAAATTATGATTTTGCGGTACCCAGAGCTGCCTGGTGAGCAGGGTGGTGTTCTAATGTTGGCAGGGAGTTGTGGAATGACTCTGAGCATCCCTGGGCTGCAGCAGCTCCTGACATCCTGAACCACGGGGAGATTTCCAAACCACAGGGAGATTTCCAAACCAATTGTTCTTCAAATCCCTCACAGAATCCCAGCATGGTTTGGGGTGGTAAAGACAGAAAACCAGAGGGAGGAAATTTAAGGTCCCTTCAAGCTGATCTTGTTACAGCCCTGCTCCCTGCTGGAGTGACCTCAAGCTCTGTAAATCCTGGGTGTGCTTGAGAGAAATAGCAGATTTGTGTTTCCAAACAAGCTGTGGGGCTGCTGGTGGATAAAACCAGCACTGGGAGAGAAAAGAAACAATGGGAAGGATTCCACTGATTGATGAATGGAAAAAGAGATTTGCTTTTACAAATAAACTTCAAGTTTTCTGATAAACAAAATTAGACATTGAAAGATGAAAGAAACAGGGGAAGAAAAACCCCTAAATTCCATAAGAATTAAAAATTAAAAGGGAGGGTTATACATTGGAAGGAAATCTTTGGGATCAGGCGTTCTGGGGAGTCTGAATCTCTCAAGCACCTCAGAAATGGGGAAAGAGAGAAGGGAAATGTGGCTGGAAATTGGGATAAAAAGGAGGCTGCACCCTCCAAAAATTGAGAGATCCCAGGGGATGCCCCATGGCCTCTCCCTTGATTGGAATGAAGCCAAAGGACTCCTCTGTCTCCTTTTTGGACACAAACCCCTGGTGTTTGTGGGTTCATTTTCCTGACAGGCTGCCTGCACTCCCTCTGCATCACCTCCATCCAGGACACCTTTGGGAAAGGGATGGGACTGTCAGGAGCCCGTGTTCCCCACGAGCAGCAGAGCAAATCAATCAGCAGAGCAGGGGATGGTTTCACGAGGGGCTGGCACTGATTTCCTAAGTGCTCTCTCAGTGCTGGATCTGACTGTAATATCAATCCTCTGATGTAAAATTCTTTTGAAGGGGAGATGCTTGTTGTGATGAAAACGTGGACGTTTCAGTGAGAAGTGTGGCTCTTCTGTGAGGGAATGCTCACAGGAAAATGCTTGGAATTGAATTTGGTTAAATCCACATTTTGCATTGCTCCTGCTTCCCAGAGACTGTGATTTGTTTGTTTGGCAGTGCTGCAATTATGCAGATATGGGATTAAATTAAAATTAAAATAATGCTGCGTTTTAGAGGAAAAGAGATCTGAATAAATACAGCTTGTGGGGGGGGGAAAAACCCTTATTTTTAGCAGAAATGCTTGTTTTTTTCCATAGCCCCTTAGGTGTGGAAAATCAAGATGTTTCTGACAGCAGTGATGTGAATGTAGGAGGCTGTGATTTTAATGTAAGAAGGAATAGTGAATTCTCTGTGTTTCTTTTTCTTGCAAGGAGGTGGTTGTAGGCTCTGTGCTGTGGCAGACGTCAGTGTGAGACGTGCCTGGCTCTGCTCAGCCTCTCCCTGGCCTGGCAGGATTCCTCTGCTCTGCTCCCTCCCCAGGCCAGCCAGCACTGCCCTGTGCCCTCCCAGCCCCAGGGAGGGCTGCGAGATCTCTGAAGGCAGGGCTTGGACTTTGGGGTTCATTGCAAAGGGCCTGGGTGCAGGGACCTTTTGGAATTTGGGGTTCATTGCAAAGGGCCTGGGTGCAGGGACCTTTTGGAATTTGGGGTTCATTGCAAAGGATGTGGGTGCAGGGAGCTTTTGGAGTTTGGGGTTCATTGCAAAGGGCCTGGGTGCAGGGACCTTTTGGAATTTGGGGTTCATTGCAAAGGACGTGGGTGCAGGGACCTTTTGGAATTTGGGGTTCATTGCAAAGGGCCTGGGTGCAGGGACCTTTTGGAATTTGGGGTTCATTGCAAAGGATGTGGGTGCAGGGCCCTGCTGGGAGCTGCCAGCTACACTCAGAGCAGGCCTGAGAGAGAGAAGGAGAGATAAAGAGAGTGGTAGAGAGGATGAGAGAGCGAGGTTCCTGTTACAATACAATAAATCTTCTGGTTGTGGAACTTGGGGTTCATTGCAAAGGGTGCAGGGACCTTTTGGAACTTGGAGCTCATTGCAAAGGGCCTGGGTGCAGGGCCCTGCTGGGAGCTGCCAGCCACAGCTCAGAGCAGGACTGAGAGAAGAGAGGGTAAGAGGGTAAGAGGGTAGAAGAGGTAAGAGCATAAAAAGGTAAAGAGAGAGCGACATTCTTGTTCCAATACAATAAATCATCTTCTGTGTTGAATATTCTGATTCCCACTAACCAATCTAGTCCAAGACACAAATCCTACAGCATTTCCATACAGCCTATAAGAATCATTACATTACCATCCTGTGTCACATTTTAAACCCTAAAAACTCCTCTTTGGGCCCCTTCTGCCAAGCTGTGGGGTCTGCCCTGACCCTTGGGCCTGTCTGCAAGCAGAGGGTGCTGTTCCATCAAAAGGGGATCACCTTCAGCAGCCACACCATTGTTTTCCAGTTGTTCAGTAACTGAGGGATCTCAAAGCTTGCTTTCATTTCAATCTCGCTTATAGTTTCCATATTCTCAAAATCTTTTGCCAGGCAATCATATTGATAAGGCTTTCCTGTTTCATCTTCCCCAGCCTGTCCCTTCGCAATAAAACCACGTTATCCCCTCCAAAGCTGCTCCCCAGCAAGCTCCATCAGTGCAGGTGTGAGCTGCACTTCCATTAAAATAATGGGGAAGGGCCTGGCTGGGAATCAAGGAGCTCTTGCTGTTTGCTCCTAGCAGGCAGCTCATCCCCAGCAAGTTCAACATCTTTTGATCAGCTGCTGCTTTCCTCTCCTCTGCCACTGAGCACAGCAGGGAACTCTCCTCCTGTGCAATTTGCTGCTGGCCTCCTTCTCTTCTTTGGGAAAAAAATCAAAAAATCCCCACAAACCAGAGCCCAAAAGTGATTGTTTTTAGAGCCTGAGGTTCTTGGCAGTGAGAGGTGGAGTTCAGCTCTGTGGGGACAGCTTGGGGAGGAGATATCACAGTTCAGGCTCTCATTTTGGCAATTCAGAGCTCCTCACACCCTCTGTGGCCTTGGGAAAAAAATCTTTTGTACCCAAACGAAGCCCAGGAAAATATTTATATCCCTCAAAGGTGCAGAGCCCTAAATGCGCTGCCCAGCCTGGGTGTGGGGGGTCGCGGAACCATGGAATTTGTGAGTCCACAGAGCTTTTTGTGTGGCAAGGATTGGTGCTACCCACAGCAGTATGCTGGGAGGAATATAAAACCACCCCTGGAGCATCCCTGCTCTGAATTTCCCTTTAGAAAAATAATCAGGTACAGAGATCACCTCCAAATGATCCAGGAGAAAATGCAGAGAACACGACAGAACTCCCCATCCTGGAGGGAATTTCTTCTGAACAAAAATAAATAAATAAAAATCCCCAGCAGCCTTGCTAGATAGCAAATATCCCATTGAAGACTCCAAGTCCATCTGGAGCAATTACAGAGAGGAGCATTAGGCCAGGTCAGCAATCAGGAGGTGCACTAATTAGCTGCAATAAAGGCTAAAATGAACCTTTATTTGCTGCTGGGCTACAAGGCCATTGCTTCAGACAGAAAAGGGAAATGTTGCAGACAGAGAAAATTCAGCTTGGACAGAATTGAGGTTTGGGGCATTTCTGGCTTGGTTCCATGGCATTTCTACAGCTCTCCAGCACCAGCCTCCTTATCAGCAGCAAGGTTTTATTGCTATTCTATGGGCAAACCCTTCATATCTGCTCCAAGCAAAAAGAAAAAATCCTTACAAGGCATTCAGGGAGTTCATTTTCTCGCCTTGCAAAAGACTGCTGTCCACCAAAAGGTTTTGCTGAGGCTGCCCTGCCGTTGTTTGGTTTAAGTCTTTGTTTTGTAAGGATTTCTTGCAGGATTTCTCCCAGGAGAGCTGAGCTGGGCTCTTTGCTGCTCCTTTTGGCTGAGCAGGGTCGTGTTCTGCTCCAGGGAATGCTGGAAAATGCCACAGGACCATGAGCCCACTCAGACATTAAAAAGTGGCAGGGAAAAATCAACAAGAGAGAGAGAGAAAACCATAGAAAAGGTAGAATTCGTCTGAAATCCCACGAGCTTGGAAAATGCTGCTTTTGAGACATTTTGGGAGCCTGGAGCAGCTCCTGGGGCTTCCTGCTGCATCTCCTTGGCCCACAGAATCCCTGATGCTGGGAAAGGTCTCCAGATCATATTTTCCAAAGTTTTTTCCATCCCAGTCAGGACAGCAGGGAGGGCCTGGTGCCCAGCCCTGGAATCCACCCGGAAAATCCACCTGGCCTCCCTGGGTTTGTAGGCTGAGGGGGAAATTCAAATTGTGCCTGAAACACAAGCATGGATTTGGGGATTTTGGAGGCTTGGACAGCTGGAGGATGAGTCTGGCTGCAGAAAAAGCTTTTGGTAACGAGTTAAAGCTGTCAGTGAGCTGTGCAGCCCCTGGGATGTCACCCACAGTGGGGGACAGCTTTCCCCAGGGCTTGGGGTTTAAATGCCTGTTCCCAGCTCTGCCAGCCTGCCCGGGTGAAGCACTGTCTCAATCTACTCGTGGAGCACTTCCTTCTGGCTTTTTTTTATTTTTGTAATTAAGAAGGAGGTAGAATTGACTGTGATTTTCCCTGGTATCTCTGAATCACACTCCAGGCCCTGCAATTCTGCTGTCTGCAATCTTCCCCAGCCATTCTGGCCTCAGCTTTGAAGTGATTTAGGGATTGTTTATCACACAGACAATCAGACACGCTCCTTCCCAGACACCCAGAACTGCCAGGGAGCCGAATGTTCCCTTTGCTGGGGGGCTCAGACACAAAGGCAGAGCTAACCAGGTTACCTGGCACCACCTGAGCCCGGCCCTGCCCTCCCAGCCAGCTCCAGGTGGGCATTGCAATGTAAACACCATGCAGGAATGTGACCTGCAGCATCTGCCACCGGCTGGGAACAGGCACAAACCCAATTACTGCAGCAGGAAATTGCCAGCCCCGGTAATTCAGACATAAATCTGCATCCTCAAGGTTTATTTGGTGTGACTTTGGCTCTGGCTGCAGCCTCCGGGAGCTGAGCCCTGCTGCTGGCCTGGCAGTGGGGCAGGGCAGGGCCAGGTTAGAAGATGAAAGTTGCACAGATGTGTGTGTGCTTGGCAGGAAGATTTTTCAATGTATAATAAGATTTTTGTATAAATCTTGTATAAATATATAAATAAGATTTTTCAAATGTATAATCCTGGTGCTACGGTCTGGTTGAGGTGTCAGGGCACAGGTTGGACTTGATGGTCTTAGAGGTCTCTTCCAACCTCATCATTCTGTGATTCTGTGACTCTGTGATCTGAAAAAGGAGTAGAAATGAAAGCAAGTTTTGATATAGAAGAAAAGAATTGCTGAGCCAGTCTCACTGGATAACCAGGGAGGCAAAGGGTGTGTTAGTTAGAAGGGTT
Source organism: Ammospiza caudacuta (assembly GCF_027887145.1). NCBI lineage: Eukaryota > Metazoa > Chordata > Aves > Passeriformes > Passerellidae > Ammospiza > Ammospiza caudacuta. The sequence continues at coordinate 8,047,268 of NC_080615.1, forward strand.
TTTATGGCTTAGAGCAAAGGATAAACCCACCCCAAACAAAAAGATGTTTTACCAAACACAAAGATAGCACAGGCAAACAAGGCAGCAAATGTGGCAGGTCGAAAAAAGAATTTTCTACTGCAAAAAAATTGAAAAACAACTTCTGGCTTAAACTGTAATGTACTGACTTTTAGTGATTGGAGAACAGTAACATGAATATGATAATTACAGTAGTTATGATAGACTATAGGTAAAAGTTAGGGTATAGATTGGTTCTGCTGCATCAAGATGCTCAGCAAAGAAAAGTATATAATGCATTGTGACCAAACGAAAAGTATAGAATGCATTTGTAATCAAAAGAAAGCTGATGGGTATAGGCACAGCTCTATCACCCACACCCCTGGACTGCTGTGACACCTTGAATACAATAAACTGCATTTGTAATAAGCTGCATTTTGTAATAAGCTGCATTTTGTAATAAGCTGCATTTTGAAGAGCTGCCTGAGTCCCACATCTCCCATTTCATCTCTCACACCCATGTTCTGCTCCCAGCCCCCTCAGCAGGTTCTGGGCCCCATCCCCAGCTCAGTTCTGGGTCCAACCCTCCCATTTCCATCATTCCCCCAGCGGTTCCCTGGCAGGGAACTCAGCCCACGGCCCAGAGGGAGGCAGAGGCAGGAGCTCAGCTCTTTAATGTCACACAATTGTCATTGCTCTGTGCCATGGCATCATCTCACGCTGTGGATTTCACCCAGGGTGGGCTCACCCCTCCCATGGTGTCACCCCAGAGCTCATCACACACATGGTGTCACCCCAGACTTGTCACACACCTGGGGTCACCCCAGAGCTGGCCCTGCTGTGAGCACACCCCCTGTGTCACATCCTCTGCAGGACCCTCAGCAGCTGCTTTTCCATCTTTGCTGGGTTTTTCCAGCAAACTCAGAGAACGGTGCCAGCTCAAAGTCACTTCAGTGTTTGCCAGGAGCTGTCCCAGGGGGAGGGAGGTGCTCAGAGGAGCTGTACATATTTGTTTAGACTGGCACTGACTGCCCATTTCTTCACACAGACGAGCTCCCAGCTCATAACCTGTCTTGTTCAATCAGATTTGCAGCTCCTGGGTTTCCCTCTGAAGCTTTGTACATTTTCCAGCTGGTGATTTGACAGAGCTCTCTGAACTCAGGAGCTGCTCAGAGATTCTCTGTCTTGCTGTTCGCACTTGAAAACGAGATTACATTTCTGGCTGATGTCAGTTCGGGCTTTTCCTGCTTTTTTTCACACGGCCTGAACACAAACAATCAGCTCTGAGGCTGCACTGCGCAGTAAATATTAACGATGGCTGTCAGCAAACATTTGATGCAGTGACAAGGGCTGAGGTTATGACCTGGTTTTATGCCAGGTGAGGTTTGCAGCCCTGCACACAGCTCAGAAGGATTTATGAACAGCTGGATACAGCCCAGGAAGCAGAAACAGCCATGAGGACCCCTGAATTCTGCTGGTTTGTCTTTTCCCAGCATTAAAGCCCCACAAGATCAGCAAGGCAAGGAGGATGTGGGTGGTGCCTGCTGCTCTGTCCTGGGGTCAGGGGCAGAGGCTGATGGGGCAGGCTGTGCTCAGGAACTGCTCGCCTTTTATATCCTTAAAAATTCCCCTTCATATCCTTAAAAATTCCCCTTCATATCCTGACAAATTCCCCATCCCAAGGCTCCCAGGCTGCAGCTGAGGAGCTGGGGGTGGCACTCTCTGGGATGGGGTGTGGGGTGATGGAGAGGAGGGGATGAAGGCTCCTGTTCCTGCAAAGTCTGCCTTCCTCTGCCTCCAAAGGCAGCAGCCAGAGAGGAGTGTGTCCCCTGCCAGCCAGGAGCTCTGGGGGCTGATTTCCCTCAGATTTATCTGATTTATCTGGGGCTCATTTCCCTCAGATTTATCTGATTTATCTGGGGCTCATTTCCCTCAGATTTATCTGATTTATCTGGGGCTGATTTCCCCAGATTTATCTGATTTATCTGGGGCTCATTTCCCCCCTCTGTTCTGAGCTGAGCCTGCCCAGTGCAGCCGAGCCCCATCTCCCTGCAGAGCCCCTTTTCCCCAGCTTCCCCTGCACTCTGTGCCTGTTGTGCTGCTGTGCCACTCCTCGTGCCCCTGCCGTGTGCCACCAGCTCCCCTGGCAGGCAGGGGCTTGGGTAAAAACACAAAAAATGCTTTTCACCATGTGCTTTTCCCCAAATTGCTTTTCACCAACTGCCCTGGCAGAAAGTGGCTTGGCTAAAACCACAAAAACCGCTTTTCGCCATGTGCAAGGACAATCCTGCGCTGTCCCCTCCCTGCCCCGAGCCTGGCAGCGATGCTGCAGCCGGGCTGGGGGTGCCCTGCCCCTGGCACGCTCATCATTGAGCTGATTGCATGCCAGGCAGGATGGCAGCGGGGAGGCAGAGCTGCTCGGGCTAAATGTGCTCACTCATTCACTCTCATCAGCCTCTCCTCCTTCCCCAGCCCAGCATGGCAGCTGGGGGAGGCACAGTGCTTTCCTCTCCTTTAAAAGGGTTTTTTGCTTTGCTTCTGAAGTCTCTTTAAAGGCATTTCTAGGCCTGTTAATTATTCATGATGCCGTGATTATGTTTAGTCCACTGTGATCACTCTTTCTTTGGTGAGGAAAGTTGTTATTTGTGAGTCAAAAGCTCTTTATGAAGCAGACGGGCTGGTATCGTCAGAAAGGCTTGGGGGAGCAGTTGGAATTATTAAACGAAGCTTTGATTAAAGACAGGGAGTTAATTTAACAAGAGTAACTGGTTTTCTCTTTTTTTTTTTTTGTGCAGAACAAAGCCCAGCCAGGGATGTGTCAGGGCTCACCCGGAGCAGCAGGACTCACTCAGCTGCCCCAGGAGATGGGCAGAGCATCCCTTTTATCTCTTTTGGGTGCTCTGAGTGGCTTTTGTCCACAGGCTCAGAAATGAAATTTGGCTGTGAGGGTGAAGCTCAGAGCAGCTGCCTTTGATCCTGGCAGGCTGGCTGCAAACAGCCTGGTGTGTCCTGTTTGATCTGAAAATATCATTTATTCTGCTCACTTTGGGAGGGGAGGGGGCTTGGAGCTCCTCATTTTCCCTCTGTCACAGTGACACTGAGGTGAATCATCCAACAGGGGAATTCAGCCTCATCTGAACTCAGCAGTTCTGGAGATTCTGGTTTCTGCATAAACTGAGGGCTTCGGGGCAGGGATTATGCTGTGTTGGCTCAGACCTTTGGATCTGAAACGCCATTAAACTGAAATTTCAGCTTGTTAGTTCTTGGAGATGGACAGACAGCTTTCTTGCCCAGCAGTGGGAAGGAATTTCTTTGCATTTTTTTTTCTTCTTTGATATAAAGAAAGTGCACTTTATTTTAAAGGTGCTGATTTAAGCCTGGCTGAGGGTCCACCTGCACAAACACCAAACCTGACCGTGCAGCTTGAGAAACATAAATTAAAATATTCCAAAATAAAATAATGAAGTCCTCCAGCATGAATCCAGCTGGGCACCTCTGCCTTCCTCCCACTCTGCCCAGCCCACTCCTGCCTGGGAGAGCAGAGACATTTCAGACCATTTCCCTTCTGGCTGTGCCCTTTGCAGCTTTCCTCTCTCGTGTCTGACTCTCGTGGCTGCAGGCAAGTCAAACAGCAGAATTCTCAAGGAAACGCTGGGGTAAGGGAGGGAAAAGGCAAATCTCATGTGAGGGCAGCTCTTGCTCTGTGTGTTTGAGCTGTGCAGCAGAACCAGAGCTCCCTGAGCCCAGAGGAAAGCAGAACAAAACAACCAGATCGACATCAGGGTGACTTGTGCAAGTCTCTCTTTAATGACAGTGCTGCATGAAGACATTGTTGGTGTCACATTTACCTGTGATGGGCATTTTATACATTCCTGACTCCCAGGGGAGCCGTGTTTGCACTGGAGATGTTCACCACAAGAGGTAGTGGCTTTATTTTTCCTGTTTTCCTTTTTTTTTAATTATTATTATTATTTCAGCAGGATTGGATAAGCTGGTTGGACCTACTGGAGTTCATTTACTCTTCAGCCAGGAAGATAAAGAGTTCTGTGGAGTGGGAGCAAGCAGGCAAGCAGCAAATACAGTGCAGGCAGAATTCACTGGCTTTTAATTCAAACCTGTTTGGGGGTGCAGAGATCCCCAGCCAGGGCTTCAGCAAGCTGGGAACCACAGGGAGGGAAAGCAGGACCAGGAAGACTCAATAAGCAGAACAAAAGCTTCAATTATAAATCATGAATCCCAAAAGAGGGGCTAGAACAAGGCTCTGAAGGTCTGGAGGAACAAAGAAATGAAATCTTCTGGTTAAGGTGGTTTTACAAACCGGCTCAGTGCCCTCCCCATCAGCAGCAGAGGTCCTTGGGGAAGCAGGGGTTGATTTTTCCAGGGTGAAAGGAACAGTGAGGTCTGGGTTTGGCAGGCTCAGAGCTGGGGAGAGGCTCCCAAATCCTTTGGGCTGGGCTCAGAGGAGCTCCCAGTGCTCTCCTGGTGCCAGCACACCCTGCCCTGCTCCTGGCACTGCTTCACTCCTTGGGCACCAGAGCTGAGGATGACTTTGGTGCTGTCTCCAAGCGGGGAAGGCTCAGTCCTGGGTGTCAAAGTGCTTTGTTTGCTGTCTGGAAGTGCAGGAGTTTTCTAGGGAAGGAAAAGCTGCTGCAGAGCTGGGCAGGCCTGGCACTGCCACCCTCCCAAGGGCACTGGGCACCTTCACACTCCCTCAGTTCAGCCTGGAGCGGTGGGAAGGAGCAGTTTCAAGTGTCCTGGGGATGGAGGCTGCAAGTGGTTCCTCACAGCCAATACTGCAGCTCTGGGAATCACACCTGGGGTTTGCTCCACATGAAGGACCCTGCCTCCTCCTGCAGCCTTCTTCCCCCCATGGCATTTTGGATGAGTTTTTCAGGTGGGCTGAGCTCTAAGGTTCTGCTTCTAGATTCAGAAAAAAAAAAATTTGGGAGCGAGGTTCACAGCACTGGAGATGAGGATTTTAAAACTGGACACAAAGTAAAATTATGGCACAAAGTGAAGATATTATCCACATCATCCTGAGGGATATTATTATTCCATTTATCCTGGTTTTATTCCTTTTATCCTGAGAGCTCACACCGGCCTTCAGTACAGGGAAAACATCACCTATGGCAACTTCCAAATGCTTTAAAGCTTTTTTTGGTGTATACATGTCATATTTGCTATTTTTGTTCAGCTCCTCAGCTGTTAATTCCCTAAGTCAAACAGATCTTTCTGCTTGTAAATACATTTAAAAATAGACTTGTTGCTATTTTTCTGCCCCAAAACCTCCTGCCTTTGCATCATGCTGTGGATATTGGGGTACAAGTCTGAGTTGATTCTCATCACTGAGTGAATTTGTTTGGTTAAAACTGAATTTGTTTGGTTTATACCTCTTTTTGGAAGAAAGAGCAGCTCATGTGTGCCTGAGATCCCTTGAGTTGGAGTTCCCAGTTTTGCAGTTTTTAGCTCTGAAGAGCCGGGTTCAAACGTTACACAAGGCTGTGGGCTGAAAAATCAAAGCCCTGGATTGCAGCCCATTCCAGGAATGGCAGGTTTGGAACAGAAACCTGGGGATTAAGGTGGGACTGCTGCTTCCATTTCAGAAAACAGCTGGGATTATGTGCTAGAGCTGCTTGGTGTAATCTCCTCCTGAAGCAGGGCTGGAACTCATCCTGCCAGCACAGGAGAGTGCTCTGCTAGCAACACAGGAAATCCAGGGAATTACAGGAAACCTTGGCAGAGCTTCACCTCATCTGAAGCAGGAACTGAGTGAATATTCCACAAACTGCATAGAGAAAAAAAGGGATTCTATTGCTTTCCCAATTGTGATTTTACTCCTTTAGAAAACAGCAGGAAATTGCACCCTGGGAGTCTGCCCCTGGTTATGGCTATTGCAACCCTCTGCTGCTCCACATCCTGCAGGGATTTCTAGCCAGACCTATTTCCACGTTGTTTTATTCACCTTGCTGCGTTTTATTTACAGAGATATTGCAAAATATCATGTGAACTGAGTACAAACAGCATGTAGAGCGTGGCTTTGGCGGTGCCAGATTCAGCATGGTGGAATGATGCTCTTGTGGGGTTTCCATTCCTAGAATCCATGGAAAAATAGATAGCAGAGAGTAAGGGACGCTGGAAACATCCAGACCTTCCCAGAGTCCAGCTTGGACACAGGAGCTGGTCCAGGCAGGGGCTTTCTTGAGTTTTTATTCTGGCTTTTTCCAAAATGCACAGTTTTATCTCCTTGACTGTTGATTTAAATTAGGCACAATGTTATTCTGCACTCCCTGGGGAGAGACAGAGGCAAATCAGACCCGAGGCGCTCCTTGGGCCCCTGATTCAGGTGAGAAGCAGCAGCCCTGGCCTGGCTGGGTGCTCAGGGTGCCCCCCGGCACAGTGTCCTCGTGTCTGTACATTCACCACGCTGCCACCCTGCCCTGCTGTCACCTGGGCAGAGCCTGGAGATGAGATGCTGGTGGGCAGAAATCGCTGATGGGAGCTGAGGGGGTCCTGTTGGATGTACACCATGCAAGACAAGGTTCCACTCCTCGAGTTTCTCTCTCTCCATCTCTTTTTTTTTTTTTTTGGCTTGGAGCTCCACAATCCATCCTATTCATCCCTATTTACACCGATGGTTTGATGTGAGACTGATGCCCCCTTCTCCCTTCCACCCATGGCTCATAGGCTCCCACTGCTGCAGGGTCTGGGGGTGGCAGAACCTTCTCGACCCGTCTGGGGACCTCTGAAAGTTCTTGGGTTGGTTTTTATGGGATTTCTGAAGGCTTCAGCAGTTAAACACCGGGCGGGTCAGCTCGAGGTGAAGGCAAAGCTATTGCACGGAGCTCGCAGAGGCCCTGGCTGGCTCCTGCTGCCAGGGGGAAGCATGACCTTGTCTTTGGTGAGAGTTGTACCCAGCGCTACCTCCTGCTGCCCCGTGGCCACCCCGTGTCCACAGTGCCCTCCAGGCCGGGCGGTGGCCACGGGCGAGAACCGAGCGAGAGCTCCTCGGTTCCTGCACCTCCACTTCCAGCACAGCGCGAGGCTGGCTCTGAAAAGCACCCTGGGGGCCGGTCCAGAGGTCACCCAGAGAGGTGAGACACCCTCCCGCCTCGTTCCAACCCCACCAGGTTCCCGGGCACCGCGCGGTGCCCAGCTCCAGAGCTCCAGCCCCCTCCCCGGCACGGATGGCATCGCTCCCTCTTCCCCCTCCGTTCCCAAAAAAAAGCGGGCGCTGTTTGTGGCTTTAGCAGTGGAGGATCTTCATGAAAGCCTTGCGAAACTCGATGTTGAAGGTGGTGTAGATAATGGGGTTGACAGCGCTGTTGACGTAGCCGAGCCACGTGAAGGCGCTGTACATGGCCGGCGGGATGTTGCAGTCGCAGTGCATGTTCAGGATGTGAGTGATGAAGAAGGGGAGCCAGCAGATGATGAAAACACCTGGGGGGGAAAAGGACAGAGGAGGAGTTTGATGGCTGAAAGCTGGGGGTGTTCTCGGGCTGGAGGAACAGCGAGGTTCTCTTTGGTGGAAGGGGAATTTATTTCACAGAGGAATGGGATTTGTGTTTGTGTGCTCAGTGTCCTGCTCTGCGTTCTGCCCTGGCACTAAGGAACTCCTCTGCTCATGGAATGAGCTCAGACACAGCAGAAACTCTGCCCTTCAAGGTGCCAGCTCTGCTGCCTTTTATTTCAGAAAGCCCAGGAGTCTTCCCTGGTTTTGGGAGCTCAGCTGGCCCCGAGTGGGGCAGCTTTGGGCACCCTTGGTGCAGCCCTGTGCCAGCTTAGTGCACTGTGCACCCATGGGCAGCCCTTTGCCTGTCACAGACATCTTTTATGAAAAATCCTTTCCTTAGGGTTTTTTTCTCCTGAGAAGCTGAGAGGCCTCAGGAACAAAATGTAAACAATGGTTATCTGCTGCTGTGGAATGCAACAGGTGCATCTGGGATTGGTCTCATGTGGTTGTTTCTAATTAATGGCCAGTTACAGTCAGCTGGCTCGGACTCTCTGGTTAGTCACAAACCTTTGTTATCATTCCTTCCTTTTGTATTCTTAGTCAGCCTTCTGATGAAATCCTTTCTTCTATTCTTTTAGTATATTTTTAATATAATATATATAATAAAATAATAAATAAATAAAATAATAAATAAATAAATATAATAATAAATAAAATAATAAAATAATAAATCAAGCCTTCTGAAACATGGAGTCATTATTCTCATCTCTTCCCTCATCCTCAGACCCCTATGAACACCAGCACACTTTCCTGCCATCTTCTCCTGATGTGTGAAGGGAAATGAGTTCTTTGGGGGGTTGGAAAATCAGCCTGCACAGGACAGGGGTTTCTGCAGGGAGCCCAGGGCAGGCAGGGCACGCTCTCACCGAGCACGATGGCCAGCATCTGCGTGGCTTTCTTCTCCTTCTGCTGGGACATTTTCCTCCTGATGACGGCCTTGAGCAAGTTCCTCGTCTTGCCGTTGGGCAGGGAGTGGATCTCGAAGACCTTGGCTGTGTGGTGGGATTCTTTGGCATGGCCATTCTTCTCCACCTTCCCAGGGCTGCTCAGGGGTGCCTGCAGGGTAGAGTTGTTGCCCCGATTAGAAGCAACTGGCACAATCAACTGGTGGTTACTTGGTGCTGTGGGTTTGAGGGCCGTTTTCTCAGGGGGACTGGTACTGGACACCATCTCCATTTCCATCTCTTCTATGTGACTCTCTGCCTCCTGGACAAGAATCAAATGTCCACAACATAATGACAGGTAAATACACAGAGAGGAGCAACGAGCATTCCTTACAGAGTGAAGCTGGATGATGCTGGAGAACAGTCAGTCCCTCTTCTCCCTCCCTGCCTGGAGGAAGGGCTGTGCGGTGTTGGGGTGTTCTGGGCAGATGGGATGGACAGAGCTGCACTGGAGGATTCTCCTTTTTGGCACAAAGAGGCTCAGAAATGGGGGAGACGCTGTCTCCACTCTCTACAGATTTTGTTCAGGTTTTCAGAGTGAAAATAAATAAAAATGGAATCAGCAACCAAAACCCAACAAAGCCAATGCAGTCCAAGATTTAAATAACAGAGAGGAGAAGGAAATCAAAAGCATAAAAATGTTCAAATGCCGTGGCTTTTAGAGCTGATCTTTCGGTGAGCTTAATCTGGCTTTGTGAGCTCTATGAGCTTAAACCCCCTGCTTCACTCCAAGGAATGGGAAGACTATTTAAATTTTGAGATTGAATGGTAACCTTTGCTCTTAGGTTTAGTTTTCTCCCACCCTACATAAATGAACCTCGTGTCCTGAGGGAGAAGGGGAAGGCTGAAAGCTCTGGAAAGCTCCCACTTCTCTTTAACACTCACCACTTTGCGCTTATTAACTTGGAAGCTCCCATTGGACTTCACAATAACTGTGCAGAGCTTGACGTCTTCTGGATGAGTGCATTTGTCCTAAGGGGCAAGCACCAGCTCAGAGGTTACATAGGCAGAGAGGGGTTGGGAAGGGAAGCTGGTAAGGGAGGCACGTGGGAACACAAAGGGATGAGTCAGGAGTTCAGCAGCGCGGCTCAGGAGCCGAGCACGATGGAGAGGTGGATGGAGAATGCCGAGGAGGAGCAGGGATGGAGGCTGCCACCCCTGTGCTGTGCACCAGAACAAGGAGGCCACGGAGCTCTGCTGTGTCTGCGTGTCCCTGTCTGGCTGCCTCCTCTGCAGGCAGCAGGGTGTGGAGCTGGAGCATCCCCCGGGCTGTGCTGTGTGTGCTGCCAGAGCCCTGCTTTGACAAGTGGGTTCACAGCCAGCCCGCCCAGCTGGGCTCCCTCACACACAGCTCCTGCAGGGACAGGCTGGTGCTGCAGAGCTGTGCTTCCCAGAGAGGAGCTGTGCACCCCAGGCGCTGCCACCGAGCTCTGGGGACACCTGACACCCCCTAAAGGAGGTTCAGGAGAGCTGGAGAGGGGCTTGGAGTGGTGGGGCACGAGGAAATGGCCTTAAACTGAAGGGAGATGGGTTTAGATTGGGTATCAGGGAGAAATTCCTCCCTGTGAGGGTGGGCAGACCCTGGCAGAGGGTGCCCAGAGCAGCTGTGGCTGCCCCTGGATCCCTGGCAGTGCCCAAGGCCAGGTTGGATGGGGTTTGGAGCAACCTGGGATGGTGGAAGGTGTCCCTGCCCACGGGCTTTAGTGTCCCTCCTGACCCAAACCATTCCTCGCGTCTGTGATCCTGCAGGACTGACTCACACAGCGGTGCAGCCTCTGTTCCTGGCTACCCCAGCCCAGCCCACGGCAATGCTGGGGGTCACTGCAGCAGCTCCTGGTGCAGATCTGCTGCTGGATCATCCCCGAAATCCAGGGAAGCCCGAGGAGCCGCAGCCAGCGAGCCGGGAGCCCAGGGAGCGCAGCTGGGACCCCAAAGTGACCCCAGCACCCAGCTGTGGGAGCTCTGCCCCAGGCAGGGCGGCGTGGGGCAGGGGGAGCAGGGCAGGGGGAGGCTGTGGAGGCTGGCTACCTTCAGGGGGGCCTGCGTGTCCGAGTCCAGCACGTGGCTGCTGCGCTTGGTGCTGACGCGCTTCCTGCGCCGCCGCAGCACGATGTAGATCTGCACGTACACCAGCAGCGTCACCATGAAGGGCACGTAGAAGGACACGATGGAGGAGTACACCACGAAGGCGGGGTTGCCAATGATGCACTCCTTCTCATCTGCAAGAGAAAACCTCTCAGGGTTGGTGTCCCCGGCTGCCCTCGTGCTGGAGGGCGTCACATCACCTCGAACGTCCTGGCTGCTCCTTGCCTTGCAGCTAAGTGTGGTATTGCACTAAATAGTTATTTAGTTGTTTGCACTGGGTGTTTTAGCAATTTGCACTGTTCACATGATTTGTATCCTGTGACCTCATGGTCTTCCCCTTTTTCCCCCACTCAGCACTGCAGATCCCATGCTGGATCCAACCAATATTCCCAGGAAACTGCTGCCTGGACTGCCAGACCTTTTCTCTGCTGCCTCAGGGAAGGTTCTGTCCCATGGCTTTCCTTTCTGTGTGTTTTAATAGAAGGAGGATTTTGAATTTCTAGTGGACAAATGTTAAGGTAAACACAGATTGGTGTTGTGTGAACTTCTACATCACCTCAGTTCTGGTGAGACTGAAACCCTGCTCTGGAACAGCTGGAGATGAAACAGACCCAGAATCAGCATGCAAATAGTGAGGGGTGGCAGAGGGAGAGAACACTTCAGTACACCTCAGACCTGATCCCACCTTTATTTCTGGCTGTCTGACAGGACAGCGGGAGGGACATGCAGAGGGAAAGAACATTTCCAATATACCTCAGACCTGATCCCACCTTTATTCCTGCCTGTCTAGGAGAGCAGCAGGAGGCAGCTGCAGGTGCCAGAGCCCTCACCTGTGTTGTTGAGGCCGAAGAGGAGCGGGCAGGAGATGGCAAAGGAGAGCACCCAGACCACGGCGATCATGACGGTGACCCTGCGCTTGGAGCTGTAGCGGGTGTTGTAGAGCATGGGCATGGCCACGGCCGTGTACCTGCAGGGGACACATCCCCCAGGCTGCTGTCACCCTGCCAGGGCTGCCACTGCCCACCAAGCACAGGGCATGTGTGCCAGGGGGCTGCAGCCACGCCAGGAGGGTGAGGCTGGGTCAGCTCCTGGTGTTCTCCTCCCACCGTCCCACCAACGCCTGCGGCACCATCCCAGAGTACAAAGAGCAGGGCCAGAGCCATGGAGCACAGAGCAATTCCATGTGCACCCCCAGGAGCAGAGTTTCTGTGCCTCCTGACCGAACCCCCTGCTCACAGCTCATTGGGATCCTCTAAGATGCTCTTCAAAAAACTCCCACTGTTTTCCAGCCTCTGAGTCCCACAGAGGTGCTGGGACTGGCCACCCTGGGTTTGGCACAGCCTGGGTTTGGCACAGAGCCCTCACCTGTCAATGCTGATGGCACAGAGGTTGAGGATGCTGGCAGTGCACATCATGACATCCAGGGTGACAAAGATATCGCAGTGGATGCGGCTGAACCGCCACTCCCCAACCACCTGCGGAGAGAGGATGGGTGGTGAGCAATCCTTGGGCAAACCCTGGGGCTGGAGAGCAATCCCTGGGGTTGGAGAGCAAACCCTGGGGCTGGAGAGCAATCCCTGGGGTTGAAGAGCAATCCCTGGGGTTAGTGAGCAATTCCTTGGGGTTAGTGAGCAATTCCTGGGGCTGGAGAGCAATCCCTGGGGTTGGAGAGCAATTCCTGGGGCTGGAGAGCAATCTCTGGGGCTAGAGAGCAATCCCTGGGGCTGGAGAGCAATCCCTGGGGCTGGAGAGCAATTCCTGGGGCTGGAGAGCAATCCCTGGGGTTAGTGAGCAATCCCTGGGGCTGGAGAGCAATCTCTGGGGCTGGAGAGCAATCCCTGGGGTTAGTGAGCAATTCCTTGGGGTTAGTGAGCAATTCCTGGGGCTGGAGAGCAATCCCTGGGGTTGGAGAGCAATTCCTGGGGCTGGAGAGCAATCTCTGGGGCTAGAGAGCAATCTCTGGGGCTAGAGAGCAATCCCTGGGGCTGGAGAGCAATCTCTGGGGCTAGAGAGCAATCCCTGGGGCTGGAGAGCAATCCCTGGGGCTAGAGAGCAATCCCTGGGGCTGGAGAGCAATCCCTGGGGTTGGAGAGCAATCCCTGGGGTTAGTGAGCAATCCCTGGGGTTAGTGAGCAATCTCTGGGGCTGGAGAGCAATCTCTGGGGCTGGAGAGCAATCCCTGGGGTTAGTGAGCAATTCCTTGGGGTTAGTGAGCAATCCCTGGGGCTGGAGAGCAATCCCTGGGGTTAGTGAGCAATCCCTGGGATTAGTGAGCAATCCCTGGGGCTGGAGAGCAATCCCTGGGGTTAGTGAGCAATTCCTTGGGGTTAGTGAGCAATCCCTGGGGCTGGAGAGCAATCCCTGCAGCTGCTGTGGTTCCACCCTGCTGCTCTCTGTGGGTTTGGGCAGCCCCAGCACAAACCTGGGCTCACCAGGGAAGATAAAGGAGCTTAAACAGCTCCCTGAAGGATTTCAAGGCAGAATGAGGAGGGAAACACATTAATTTTCATTCCCAAGCACCTCTGATTTTACTCACAGCTTTTTCCCAGACAGTTTTTCCAATTACACCCAGCAAAGGTCAGACAAGCAAGAGCTTCCCTTCATTTCTTAGTTTAAAAAATCGGGGTAGGCATTCCTAACCTTTATCTCTTTTATTTTTGGTGAAGAAAATGAGTTTAATTCAGAGTGAAAAGCCTTTAACACTCCACACAAAGTGCTAAAGACAAAGAACTAATGATAACACTTCCAGGCACCAGTAGCCTTTTTTCTCCTCACTTCTCTTGCTGTTGAAGCTGAACTTTGCCAATTAAGTTTAATAGCAATTATTCGGACTGCTGTGTTTGACATGTGATGAAAAAAAAAGTATATTTCCCTCTAACAAAAATAGAGCCCTACTGCATTTGAAAATAGAATGAATAAGATATCTATTCTTCAGTTATTTCTGCTCTGATATACATAACCATAGGCAGCATAAAGAAGGGAGAATGACTGCATTGAAGCCTGAGTGACAGATGAATACTCAGTGATTAAAAAAGCACTTAAGAGACAGTTACATCAGGAACTTTGAGGAGAATTTGCCCAAAGGCAAAGGTTTCCAGCCAGATCCAAACCTCTGTGGAACCGATTTCCTGAGGGCATGGTTTGGGGGAAGCTGGGAACTGCACAGTTCTTTCTCTTGGTGTTTTCATTTGTGCTGGAGAAACCTCCAAAGTTTGGGGGTAAAAGATCTGTTTGCACCAAGGCTGGGGTTTTCTCAAGTGTTAATTTTGAGTTTGATTTTTAGGCCAAGCTTGTGACACAAAACCTGGAGGAAACTGTCCCAAATGGAAGATGAAGGTAGCTGTGGTTCCTGACCAACCCTGCACGTGAGCCCAGAAAAGGGAGAGAATTTTGCATCATTGTGGTTTATTCTTCTGCCTTAAAATTAAAAAGGGTCTGAGAGGTTCTTCTGGCTGGACCTGAGGGAGTAGGATCTTCTCCCAGCATCACCCTCTGCTTCAGACTGGTGGAATAAGTGGAATAGAAGGAGCAGAACAGAAGGAGATGGAGCCCCAGAGGCAGAGCCTGCCTCCCCCAGCCCGTGGCCACTTAATGAGCTTCAGCAGCGGCTCTGAGTTATCCAAGGCCACGAAAACAATCATTAACTCGGGGATAATTAGCACTGTGCTCTCCCACAGCCCGTGCCACATCACTGGCTCTGTTTTGCTTTGCATCAGGACTCACTGGGCTCACTGATGATGGTTCCTTCCCCTGCTCTCCTCCCTGTGTTATCATCCCTTCCATGGGTGAGTGCCTGGAAACTCAGCATGGTTTGTGCTGTGAAAAGTGATATTTTCCCCCTATATTGTGACATAAAACTGTGGTTTCCCATCCTGCTTCCACTTCCACAATTGCCTTCCTGCAGCCCTTCAGAAACAGGGCCTTGATTGCTTTTTATTTTTATTTTTTTTCTGATTGCTGGATTCAATGATCCTTGTGCGTCCCTTCCACCTCCACAAATTCCCTGTGATTTCAGTGTGATACCCGTGGTGGAGTTTTGAACACAAAATTGGGGTCCTTTCCCACTTGACCCCAAATTTCTGGTGCAATTGGGTTGTGATTTAGTGCTCTGAGCAGCAGTGGGGTTTCAAGCTACCTGCTCTCCCATCCTTCTCCTGGAAAAAAATGGCAATTTTTGGGGATGAGAAAGCTACAGTTTCAGGAATGGGAAAAAATGCAGTTTTGGGAATGAGAAAGCTACAATTTCAGGAATGGGAAAAATGCAGTTTCGGGAATGAAGAAGGTACAATTTCAGGAATGGAAAAAAATGCAATTTTGGGAACGAAAAAACCTGCACTTCAGGGAACAAAACCCCCTGTATTTAGGGCATGAAAATCACTTGTGGGGAATTCAGGAGGCCGATTTCCAGGCTGCTACACCCTCCCCACCCTCCCTCAGGCCAGCTCCGAGGCCTTACCTCCATGTAGACCACCCAGGGCATGCAGAGCGTGGCCACCAGCAGGTCAGCCACGGCCAGGCTGACGATCAGGTAGTTGGTGGTGGTCTGCAGGGCCCTCTCCCTGGACACTGCCATGCACACCAGGACGTTGCCAAAGACGATGATGAAGATGAGGAGGGCCAGCAGCATGGCGTAGTAGTTGTAGTGCGGCCTGTGCGCCGCCTCCGAGGCGTTCAGGGCCCTGCTCCAGTTCCTGTCCCCGTCGTACCACGAGAGGTTGAGGGGATCCATGGGGGCCCCTGTGCCAGCTGCCAGCTCCACCCTGCCACACAGGTGTTGCACAGGCCCTTGGGTCAGCATGGGAAATGAAAATGGAAAAAATAAATCAGGTTTCTGCTGCCTTGCTCATGGTCTGCCCAAGGAGGTGGTGCAGTCACCATCCCCGATGTGTTTAACAAAGTCTGGATGCGGCACTCGGTGCCAGGGTTTAGCTGAGGTGCTGGGGCTGGGTTGGACTCAATGGTCTTGAAGGTCTCTTCCAACCCAGTGATTCTCTGAATTCTGTGAATTTGGGAGACATTTGGGAATTCCTGGGGACTGGGAAAGTGGTGCAGTCCCCATCCCTGGGTGTGTTTACAAAGCCTGGATGTGGCACTGGGTGCCAGGGCTTAGCTGAGGTGCTGGGGCTGGGTTGGATTTGATGATCTTTGAGGTGTCTCCCAACCCAGTGATTCTGTGAATTCCCTGGAGTCTGTTCTCCCTGCCCTGGTGAAATGTTTGGCTGGAAATGGGATGGATGCAGAGCTGCTGACCCAGGCAGGAATTGCAGCAGTTGGTTTTTATTCCCTGACCCAGGCAGGGGTTGCAGCAGTTGGTTTTTATTCCCTGACCCAGGCAGGGGTTGCAGCAGTTGGTTTTATTTCCAGCTCAGCCCAGGTTTCTGTGGCAGTTCCTCTGTGTTCCAGCTGGCTCAGGGTGCCTGGGCTGTTCTGATGTTCTGTCCCTGCCATCCCCTGCTCCCTGTGAGGTGTGCACAGTTCAGGGCACAAGTGCCCTGACACACTTTGTTTATTTTCCATGTGCTTCGTGGGGCTTTGGGCTGCATTCCTTTCATTTTTTTTCTTTTTTCCTTATATATCTTTTTTCCTCCAGCAGTGAAATAAATAAATTTTAAACCCGGAATAGTGACAATGATGGAAGTTGACAGCAGCAGCTTTTGCGGGCAGGGCTGGGCTGTGCTGCCTCTGCCATGGCCCCAGAGAGGTGACAGTGAGGGGGGACACGGTGGGGACAGCACTGCTGCCACCCCACAGCCCTCAGCAGCTCCTGGAACTGGGAACTTTGCTTTCCCGGTGAGAGAAATAGCAGATTTGTGTTTCCAAACCAGCTGTGGGGCTGCTGGTGTCTAAAACCAGCACTGGGAGAGAAAAGAAACAATGGGAAGGGTTCCACTGATTGATGAATGGAAAAAGATATTCACTTTTACATATAAACTTTGGGTTTGCTGAGAAATGAAATTGGACATTGAGAGATGAAAGAAACAATGGGGAAGGAAAACCCCTAAATTCCAAAGGACCAAATATTCCTCTTTTAATGGAAGGATCAAAAATTCCATGTTTGAGGGAAGGGTAAAAAATTCCATGTTTAATGGAAGGATCAAATATCCATGTTTGAGGGAAGGGTAAAAAATTCCATGTTTAATGGAAGAATCAAATATTCCATGTTTGGAAGAAAGGTCAAATATTCAATTTGAGGGAAGGACCAAATATTCCATGTTTAATGGAAGGATCAAATATTCCATGTTTGAGAGAAAGGTCAAATATTCAATTTGAGGGAAGGACCAAATATTCCATGTTTAATGGAAGGATCAAATATTCCATTTGATGGAAGGGTCAAATATTCCATGTTTGGTGGAAGGATCAAATATTCCATGTTTAATGAAAGGATTAAATATTCATGTTTAATGGAAGGATCAAATATTCCATGTTTGGTGGAAGGATCAAATATTCCATCTTTGAGGGAAAGGACAAACATTCCATTTGATGGAAGGGTCAAATATTCCATGTTTGAGGGAAAGGTCAAATATTCCATCTTTAATGGAAGGATCAAAAATTCCATGTTTGAGAAAAGGACCAAATATTCCATGTTTAATGGAAGGACAAATATTCCATTTGAGGGAAGGATCAAATATTCCATGTTTGATCAAATATTCCACGTTTCCCAAGCTTTATCTCCACCAAGACCACACTGGGAGGTCTGGCCCTGCTCTCAGACACCCCAAACCAAGGCCACTTAATTTCCTTATTAAAAAGACAAAGTGACTTTGATTTATTAAACCACGTAAGTGATCAAAATAGCAAAACATTTGCAAATATCAAATTCACCTGGGAACAATGGTTTCTTTATGTTTCACTGAGCTTTTGTGTGCTTTTCTCATTCAGAGAACAATTTGGATAATAATCCTTGGAAATTTGTTGCATATGGGTCCTTAATAGCTGATAATTCAAAAAGTGTCTGTCTGACAGTGCTATCAGCAGCACTTGATAGCTCTACAAATGTCTTCTTAGGAGCTGTCAAAGTGTCAGAAATTAATTAAATGTTAGCTTCTGTGACTCAGAGTGAAGGGGAAAAATCAATGCTAAATACGGCAACAGTTTTTTCTCCTCTCCTGTTGCCCTTTCATAATGCAAAACTATCTCGAGGAGGCAGAACCATGCAGAAAATGCAGGGTGGGACCAAAAAAGAAATTCTTTTAAAAAAAGCAGGGGCATGGAGAAGTGTGTTTGAGGTGTGAGAGGGTTGGAGAGGGGCAGGAGCAGCCCCTTGGGCCTGGGCTGGTTTTGCTCTGAGCGCAGGAAGGAAATTGGCTTTGGGAAGGAAAGGCCACAGATGGAGACGGGCTCAGCAATCCCAGCCCTTCCCAGGCTGTTCCAGCTCCCTGCTGGATTGGAGGAGGCATTTATAGCTCATCTCATGTCCATTCATCAGGAGTTCCCTCAACGGTGCTCAGGGAGTGTGTAAAAATCCCGGGTAAAGCAATCAACATTTCCTTTCATTTCCTTCTCTATCTTTCTCCAGAGGTTTTTTTTTTTTTTTTTTTTCTTTAAATAGAACTATTTTCACAGTAATAATTTTTGCCTTTCTATGCATCATGGGGAAAGTTAATGTTTGAATATTGTACAAAGGAAAAGATTTGGTGTTTCTGTTAAAATAAAAGAAGTTTTAATTTTGGAAAATGAAAGAGAAGAAAAGTTCCAAACATTTTGTATGAAATAGGGAAACTTAAACACCAAAACCTAGAAATTAAAACCTAGAAATTAAAACTGTTTAAATTAAAACTGTGTGATGACACAATTAAAAGCTGTATTCAGCACACATCCTAGTGGTACAAACTACAGTTACATGGACAACTCTGTTAATCCCCAGCTTTGGAAAGTTTGAGTTTTTAGAACTAAAAAGAACTTCCAGTGGAGTTTTTAGTGCTAAAAAGAACCCTCTTTTCCCCAGCCCAGAGCTGGCAGCATTCTTGGTGGCCATTAGGGAGGTTTGTGAGTCTCAGTCCTGCTTTGAGGAGCAATTTTGATTTCAGTGCTGACAGTTCCTCAGAAAGAGGAAAGAAAGAAGAAATAAAGAAAGAAGCACTTAAAGAGCTGGGGGGGAGAGGGAGGCTTTTTCCTGCTCTGCCCAAAAGCTGCATTTTCCTGGGGAAAAGGCACAAACAGCACCTGGCTCTGGCCTGGGTGAAGTTCCTGTACAGAGATAAACCAGAGCCTTGGTTTGGGGGAGAAAGAGCCCAAAAAGGAACAAATTCCCCTGAGAATTAAGGGCAGCAAAGCCACTGTAATTCCCACCCCAGAGATTTCCAGGGTGGCTGAGCTGATCCAGCCATGGATTAGCTGCAGGGTCAAGGGCAGGACAGGGAATGCAAGGTTGCAGCCTCGTGTTTGTTTGATAGCAGCAGTGCAGCAGCACCCTGCTGCTCCTCCCTGCTGCTCATCCTCATCATCCTCATCCTCCTCACAACCCTCCTGCTCCCAAAAAACCTCCCTGCAAGCAGTTCCCCAGCAGCTGGAGGGTGGGACATCTCACTAATACCTTACCAAAAAAAGCCTTTTAAAAGGCTTTTTTAATATATAATTATAATAATTATTTTATTATATTATTTATAATTATTATTTATAAAAATTTTTTAAATACAGTTTTGAAGTACAGTCATACCGTTATTTTTAAAATACAGTTTAAGCCCTGCTACTCTGGCTGACCTAGCAGCTAGCTGGTAAGTTACTGTGTAAAAGAATAATGAAAATAAAAATCAGTTAACACGACAGTCTATTCTAGTAAGGAAACAATTCACACCTCTAAAAACAAAATTCTGTCACATAAGAATCTGCAAAATAAAAATGTAAACACCTAAGTAAAGAGAAAGTCTTGACATGTACACAAACAGACATTTTCTAACCAATAAATTAAGTAGCAAAAAAAAATCATTAATCAATTTGATTTAACACAGTGCCTTCTGATATCCCCATAAAAATATAAGATATATGATAATGATTCAGCTTTTCTGCTTAAGAAATCCAGAGTCCTGTGTGTTGGTGTTGGAGCAGGGGGGAATCTGCAGAACTCACAGGGACAAGGAGAAGGGCTGCAGTGCAGAGCCAGGGCTCTGCCCTCCTCTGCTGGCAGCTCCCCCTGCTTTTCCAGAGATCAAACTGAAAAATGCTCATTTGCTGTGCCAATATCTCCTCATGGATCCTCTAATCAGGGTTGGAGAAAGAGCACAAGAGAGTGAATGTGGGATGTTCACGGCCCAGCAAACCCCTTTGTGTCTCTGGCAGCTTCTGGAACCTTTTTCCTCTCAGAAACTGCAACTCTCCTTCTGGTTTTCACCCTGCTTGCAAACCCTTCGAGGAATAAAACCCTGCCAGGCCTGATCCTGGTTAAAATTTGGGGCTTCCCCACCAAAACTTCAGCCAGCCTTTGCTCCTGCATGGAGCCCCCAAGGTTTTGCCTCAGACATGACCCATTTAAGATGAAATCAGGAGTTCAGGGTGAGATTTCAGCGCCCAACTTTCCTCTGGACTCCAGACCCAATTTTGGACACAACTGGGCACCCAAGAGGGAAAAAGCAGGCAAAGCCAGCACTGAGAGCATCCCTGAGGGCCATGTCCCACTCAGATCAGCTCCCACCTGCTGTCCCCAAGGCCTTTGGCGTGCAGGTGCTGCCAGACTGAAATTTCCTGCTCATTGCTGCTGCCCAGAGGTGCCCATCCCTCCCAGGCAGAGCCTCTCCAAAGGCCTGGCACAGAAATCAATGTCTGAGTGGGATTTGCACAGAACGCTGCCTCCCTGGGTGTTGTCACTTTGCTCTGGAAATCTGGAATCAATGGGCCATGGGAAGCTGTCAAGCTGACATTCCTTTCTGTCCTCAAGGTGTTTGCTGAGAATGCCACAAAAATATTCCAGTCAAAGGAAAAAGCAGCATTTCTTTGGGGCACAGAGAAAGTGGAAGAAAAGGGAAGGGTGAAATGTGTTTCAGGAGCTGCTTTGTTTCTCTGTTTGTGGAGGGGGGATAAAAGCCTCTTCTGGAGCAGTTTCTCTGGTTTTTATTTTGCATGCCAGCCCAGAATTGCTGTGGACTCCTGGTCGTGGTTCCCTGGAGAGCAGAGAAGGTGTGGAGCAGCTGGCACTGAGTGAGAACCTTTTCCTACTCATTTCTGCTCAGGGGACAGGTCTGCAGGCTCTGAGGAGGAGAGGCCAGGAATGAGGAAAATATTGTAAATCTGCCTTGACCTGAGAGCTCTGCTGATGCTGCTGAAAATGCCCTGCCCTGCCCTGGGCTCCTCAGGAGCAGCTGGCACAGGAGTCACCCAGCACAGTCCTGGTGGCTTTAAATAACCACAGCTCCCCCGGGCTCTCTGTGGCTGATGCAAATGCAGCAGGGAGGTGACAGGGGAGGTGACAGCCGTGACTGAGGCCTGGCAGTAATTACACCTGAGTGCTTCTGAGCACGGCTGGGGGAGGCACAGCTCTGCTTCCCACCCTGCCCTGCCCTCTCTGCTCTGCAGGAACCAGCACAATGCACGGCAGGAGTTTGGGCACCTCTGCACACACAGGGGCAGAATTAGAGACAAAATCTTATACAGGGATCTCCTTGTGCCGGGTCTTATGAGCCCTTGGAGATCTGTTCCTACAAAACTCCTGCCCAGGCTGGGCTTTCAGGGGGCTGAATTCTAATTTCAGCACTGCAGCCTTCATATCGATCAAGCCAACAGCTCTGCCATCATCTCCTTCCAAAATCCTCTGGAAAATCTTCCTCCTCTGCCTCTCTCCTGGCTCCCCGTTCCCCTGATCCTCTGCTATCCAAGATATCAAGGGTGTATTAATTGCAGCTATTGCTCACTTCTGATTCACAAACATTCCTAGTTCTGTATAATTGTCACCATCACATTTTCTGAAAAACTCTCTTTGCCCAGGATTCCACTCCTGGGAAGCTGAGAAAAAGGTAAATAATAATTATCTCATTTGCTTCTCCTGTGTTTTGCTGCTGTGGAATGTGGTTTGGAGATTATTTATCCAACAGGTGAATTGTTTTGATTTAATGACCAATCATGGTGATTAAATCAAAACAATTGACTCAGGAGTTTTTCATTATTGTCTTTTAGCCTTCTTCTGTATCCTTTCTCTATTCTTTAGTACAATTTAGTATAGCATTCTTTAATGCGATATGATATATGATATGATTGATTTGATATGATATGATATATGATGATATAATATGATATAATATAATGTGATATAATGTGATATAATATGATATGATATAATATAATATAATATAATATAATATAATATAATACATAATACAATGTAATGTAATACAATATCATATCATATCATATCATATCATATCATATCATCATATCATATCAATAATATCATATCATACCATACCATACCATACCATACCATATCAATAATATCATATCATATCATATCATAATAACTGAGCCTTCTAAATGGAGGAAGATTCATCATTCTAAATAAATGGAGTCAGATTCATCATTTCCTTCCTGCCACGAGGGACCCCGAAAATACTACAGATAATACTTAATTGGGTGCTTTTGCTAGAAAGTACTACACATAATAATCCCTAACTGGGTGCTCCTGCTGGAAGGTGCTCACAGCCTCCCTGAGCACCTGGTCCCAGCCTTTCCTGATGCTCAGCAGAGCTCTGAGAGGGCCCTGTGGGTGACACCAGGGCTCTGAGAGGGCTCTGTGGGTGACACCAGGGCTCTGAGAGGGCCCTGTGGGTGACACCAGGGCTCTGAGAGGGCTCTGTGGGTGACACCAGGGCTCTGAGAGGGCTCTGTGGGTGACACCACCCCGCTGCCACCGCGGCCTCTGAGTCACCCACCCGAGCTGTTCTCGCTGATGCCACCGCGGCGTTCTCTGTTCCCAGCGCTGATAATCACAATCACATTGCTCAGAGCTCCCTGCACTGACTCCGGGCTGTGATTCACCCCCTCCCAGGCAGCAGAGACCCTCAGGAGCCTCCTCTGGAGCACAGCGAGGGTTTCCTGCCTCTGGAGAGGGTGGCAGGACAATCCCAGCTCCTGGTGGCTCCAGAATTTCCAGGCTGAGCCCTGGTTTCAAGGCAGATTTCCCAGTTCTCCATTTGTGGTGCTGCTCCTTCAAGCATCCCTCTTTCCCTACGGAATTTTTGCCTGAATTTCTGTTGCAGGAAGGAAAGGGAAGAAGTTTCATCCCCGAGCATTTGTCCTTCATGCCTGTGACGGAGCAGAACCTTCCCCAGGACTGTGCTCTGCCCTCCCAGCTGAATCCAGGCACACATCAGGCTGGAGCCCTGCAGAAGGATGTCCTGAGGCTGAATTTCTCTGGGGATTCACTGCCTGCTGCTTCCAGGCCCTCTGAAAATCTCATCCTCCCAGGTTTCTCAGCAAGCCCTCACAGAAGGGAAGAATTCAGGCATATCTTCCCTAGAGGGGGAGGAATGCTCCTGTAACTTCCCTTAACCTGTTCTTCTGCTAATAAAAAACAGGTTCCGTTTCCAGAGGAATCTTTAAAATTAAAGATTAAGGCTTTGCCTTCATTGAAGACTTGCAGCCAAATATGGTTTTATCAGAAATCCTCCAATTCTAACATTTTCTCACTCCAACATGTTAAACTTCAACAAGGAGAGGTCATAGTGGATTGGTTTGGGGTTTTTGTCATGAATAATCCTTTTAGGACCACTTTGGGGTATAAATAGCTCCCTCCAGCAAGAATCTGCTCCCAGGAAAGCCCAGCACTGCCCCTGCCCACCTGGAATTCAGGAGAGCTTTGGTCCTGCCCGCCAGGCTGAGCAGAGCCCTGGGTTCCTGCTGTTCTTTCAGAATCTGTGGGTGCAGGGCAAGCTTTGATCTCTGCAACATTTGGCAGATGAATTTTTCAAGCTGGAGCTGCTCCAGACACAGCCCACTTGAGCCCTTCTCAGCTGGGTGGAGAGGATGGGCAGAAAAGGCTTTTTAAGAACCATTTCTCACTCTGTGCTTTCAGCTTTGGACACACAGCCAGAAACACCGAGCACATCTCGATTTTCAGTGGCTAAAGGGAAGGATTGATTCCTCCCCTGTGCTCTCCCATAGGGATGGTCCCTGTCAGAGGCAGCTCTTCAGCCTGAAGATATTGGTTCTTATTAAACATTGCATTGCTATAGACCCAACATCCTGTTCTCCACAAAAGCTCTTTTTTCTGCTCATAATTCCTTTATCTCTATCCTAATGCCTAAAATCTCTCTGACGAGATCTGAGCCTCTGACTAATCTAATAAATTCCCAACTTCATGAATGCTGGGGATCTGTGTTCCTTTAGAATCCGTGCTGTGTTTGAGATCATCCACCAATGTCTGCAAATAACTCTTAATCACAGCCAATTGTATTAATTTTGAGGAATTGGAAAAGTTGAATCTCTTCGCTTCCCACCCCCCTTAGTTATGTACAGAAGTGGCTGAAATTTGAACAAAATACTGGATAAAACCTTGCAAATATTTAAGGGGTTTATTTTCTTTATTTGTTTTTGTCTGTCTAATGTTCACATTTTGGTACTTGGCATTTGAAGTGTAAAACAATTTAATTGCAGAAATAGGTTGTGTTAATTCCTTGCCTGAACAAACCCTTTTTGCTTCCCAGGCTTCCCCTGTTCGTGCAGCACCTGGCACAGGGATACTGTGAGCTCTCAAGTCCTTCAGCCACACTTTATTAAAAGTAAATAACAATAATTCAGATTGAGGCCATCAAATATTTGCCCTCCACTTATGTCAGGGAGCACTCGTTGAACATCTGCTCTTTGCATTGCCACTCCTCCCCCTGAGCTTGTTTGCAGAAATTTTTGCCAAAAGCAGCGAGTTCCAGAGCTCTTTGGTTCCCCTTTCCCTCCTCCCCGTTCTCCTCAGATTTCTGGGAGTTTGCCCCAAACCATCCCTGACTAAGATTTGCCCCCAGTCCCGTGGAGCAGCTCTGATGGGGATGCGTCAATCAGCACAGCCCTCGCTCCAAGTGCCATTCCCTGCATTTAAAACCCCGAGAAAACACAATTAATTATTGCTGTCCCTCGTGGCCAAGGAGCAGAGCCAGCTCCCATCTCAGAGGGAAAGCTCTGAGAATTCCCCCATCCAGTTCTCCTCAAATTTCAAATCCTAATGATCCTTAATCATTTCATCCCTGGGCTGCATCAGCTCAGCTATTCAAATCCTGAGCACCCACCTCTGCCATCTCTGCAGGCAAAAGGAGAGGAGGATGTGAAAAATGTGTATTTTATGATTGGCTTTTTGCGAATATTAAATGAATATTATATGTGTTTATATATATATAATATTAAAATGAATATTATATATGTTGTGTTAGAAAGTGATGCTGTGTTAATTTTCTTAAGTAGTGTGTTAAATATAGTTGTAGGTTATAATGTTAGGTTAAAAGTTAACACTATAAGGTTATAAGTTTTAGTTTATATATAGTTTTAGGTTATAATGTTACAATAGAAACTATGCTATGTAAGATACTCTTTTAAAAGGGAGGAATGAGGCACTCTCACTGAGATAGCAGCCACAGGACACCTGAATCTTTCAGAGAAAGAGAATTCATTGCTCCATTATCAGAAGAAATGAACTTCTTCCTGCCTCACTCAGTCTTGAAGTCAGGATCCAGAGGCAGAAGCTGACACTGCCCAGCCAGAATTCTGTGTTTGAATGGAATTTATTCATCATGGATGAGCTGCATGAATATGCAACAGGCTGTTGCTTTTAAGGGTTAATCCTCTGTTCACGTGGGTCCTTTTTTGAGCTTATTTTGCCCAGAAAAGGTACCCGGACTGTCTGTGACTCTTTGCTTTTATTGTCTTGTATTTTCCTAATCCTAATTGTCCAAATTATTATTACTCTAATTATATTACTATTTTTATACTCTATTACTATATTTTATTACTCTAATTATATTGCTATTTTTATAACCATTTTATTACCATTAAACCTTTAACATTTGAAACCACCTGACTGGCGTTTCTCACAAGGAGAATCCACCTCTCCTCCTGGATCTGTCCTTTCCCAGCTGCTGCGGGCACTGAGCCATGCAGGAATTGTGCTGGATCAGCAGCTCTGGGAAGCAGCATCTGTTCTGTTCTGTTCTGTTCTGTTCTGTTCTGTTCTGTTCTCCTGGGGAGCTCCTGCTCTGCCCTGCGGCCTCTCCAGCACCAGTGTTTGCCTGCCCTCCTTGCTCCGACCTTCCCCAGACGCACAGAAATGTTCATTCCCTCTGATATCTGCAATTTTTCATCCCTCCCTGCTCTGTGTCGCCACCCTGGTGCTGCTGCATCATCGTGTCCCCGCTCTGCCCGGCTTGTCCCACCCACAGAGCCACCAATTCTCTTCTTTGCTGCTCCCTGTTTTGCCACAAAACTCGCATTTTTGGGAAAATCATCGCTCCCAGGCAGGGTGTTCATTTTCCCTAAGAAAGATGCTCAGCCCGGCACCCTGAGGTGTTTCTGTGCTTTTTGGGGAATATTTTTCCCTTCCTGGCCTTTGGAATTGTTTTACTGATCAATCAAACTTCCCAAGAGCAGAGGGGTCCCACACAACATTTCAAATTCTCTCATATTTAGTGAATTCTGGTAGTGGAAGGATTTTGCTTCCATCAGGTGTGGTACCACCTGTTTTCCAGGTGAAATTGTGACTATTTTCAAGGTAAAATCGTGGCTATTTTCAGATGAAGTCATTACTATTTTCAAGGTGAGATCATGACTATTTTAAGGTGAAATTGTGGTTATTTTAAGGTGAAATTGTGGCTATTTTCAAAATCATGAATTATGATTATTTTCAAGGTGAAATCATGGCTATTTTCAAGGTGAAATCATGGCTACTTTCAAGGTGAAATCATTACTATTTTCAAGATGAAATCATGGCTATTTTAAGGTGAAATCATGGTTATTTCAAGGTGAAATCATGACTATTTTCAGATGAAATCATTACTATTTTCAAGGTGAAATCATGGCTAGTTTAAGGTGAAATTGTGGCAATTTTAAGGTGAAATCATGGCTATTTGCCAGTTTAAATCGTGGCTATTTTGCCTTTTGCCTGTTACAAAAGTGTTTTAAGGTTTTCTTTTGTTTCCACCAGCAGGAGCCACCAAACTGAACTTCTCCCATTAAAACCTCACTAAAATTCAGGCAAACACCTGGAGGTGCTGCAGTGGAGCCAACCAAGATCAGATTGGACTTTCCAGGTGTCTCCAACCCCCTTACAGAGCATCCCTTGCTCACTTCATGGTTTTGGGCTGATCATACCCAAAAAAAACCACTTTGAAAAGACAAATATTTTCTTCCCATATTCCACAAAACTCGTTGGGAGCATCACTGACAAATCCCCAGGCAGGGGAAAAATGTGAACTTTCAGTGCTGCGTTTTTTGGCTGATTGCAGGAATTTCTGTGTCCCTGGGATCACTGCACATGCTCAGCTGCTGCTCTCCTCAATTTTATTCGACTTTTACACAGTCAGCAAAGTTTCCAGCCTGCTGGCAAGTGCACACTCCATCCATTACGAACCCAATTCCTAAATCCAGTGCCTGGGACAGTGAATTGCACATGATTTCCATTTCCCTTTAATCCACAAAGTCATTAGCAGGGCTCCACAAAGCCATGAATATTTTCCCCTGCTTGGCAGGGAGCAGATTTCCTTTCAGATGAAGAATTACAAGGAGCTGTAATGTTTTTAATTAAGGTGCTGGGTGTGAGTTATTGTGCAAATTCAGGCAGGACTAAACCCAGAACTGTTTAATTCATCAGCAATAAAAATCACAGGCTGCAGGGACTAAAACCAGATCTGAAGGCAGGCGCCCAACTTGCTAAGGGTGAAACCAAGAAAAGCCTCCTGCAGACACTGCTCTTGGTCATACTAAAATAAATATTCTCTTTTAGGTGCTCAGGCACCTGTGACTTTGTTTTTTCCATGGCACCAGCAATCATTCCCACTCATAATGGTCACTGTCTTGTCCCACCTGACCCATTAAATATAATATTTTTATGGGAACACTACAAGCATGATGGACACATGCAAGTTATTGAACTCCCTCTTTAGTAGTTGCTCTGCCTGTTATTTTTTGTCATTAATTTTTTCTAACATGTGTTATTCTCTCTACAAACAATGCCTCTTAAGCTAAATTCTGATGGCTGTGATTGTGAGGCCTCCTGAATCAGAAATTCAATGGTAAAAATTAAATTGCGAAGTGTAGACCCAAAGAAATTGGACAACATCATCATCATCATCATCATCATTATTATTATTATTGGTTTGTTTTATTTATTATTGATGATATTATGTTATTGCTATTGTTATTGTTATCATCCATCCTTGTCATTTTCTGTTAGCCTTGTGGTTTCCTAATTGATTCTTTCTTCACGCCGAGAGAGGAAAAAAAATTATAAATCTTGAGATAAATAAAAATAACGCTCGGAAAGGATGACAAAGGCAAGTGCAGAGCACCAGACATCACATGTAGACAAACATCCTCCCACAGAATTGGGTTCCTGCACATGGATTTCTGCTTTCGTTAGTGGAACATCTCACAGAAATGCAGGCTGGGCTCCAGAGAGGGTGGCTGGGGACCAGGGTGTCACCATGATATTTTATAAAAATCCTTTCACCAGGTTTTTGCTCCTGAGAAGCTGAGAGGCCTCAGAAACATAAACAATATGTCTCAGAAATGTAAACAATAATTATCTGATTGCTTGGAAAGTGGTCTGGAGGTTGCTCACCAACAGGTGCATCTTTGATTGGTTCTATGTGATTTGTTTTTAATTAATGGCCAATCATGGTCCAGCCATGTCAGACTCTCTGGTCAGTCACAAGACTTTATTTTTCATTCCTTTCCAGCTTTCTGATGTCTCCTTTCTCTTTCTTTAGTATAGTTTTAGTATAGCATTTTTAAAAATATAATATATATCATAAAATAACAAATCAGCCTTCTGAAACATGGAGTCAGCATTCTCATCTTGTCCTGGGGACCCTCAAACACCACCACACCAGGGCATGGTAACTTTTTCTAAGCCTTCTGGTGTTTACATTCTTTATGTAAATAACTGATTATTTTACATTCCTTCCTGGAAGAAGAGAAATTTGATGGGCTGCTGGTTTGTCCAGTGTCATTGGAGAGGTGGCACTGTCACCCTCCAATCCACTGTCACTTTTGGAAATCTATAAATCTTGGAATCAGAAATTAAACACTCTCTTTTCTACCTTAGAAATTTGAGTGTCTACATCATTATTTTGTGTCCTATAAGGACAGGAGGGAGCCCTGCAGTAATTCCTGGGTGGAAATCCCTGTGGGTGGGAGCTCATGACCAAATGAACTGGAATTCACCTCAGCTCTTGACTTCAGTGAAGAAATAAATAAACCCAAACCCAGTGAAGAAATAAATAAACCAAATAAATCCCTGACCTGTTCCCTCAGTGCTATCCTTGGAAATATCCAATCCTGCTCTGCATCCCATTGCTGAATTTGAGGGAAAGGCTCCTCTTCCAGTCTGGTGTTCTAGAGAGGAAAGATAAGCAGCAGCCTGGATCTCACTGGTACCTGAGGTGCCATTTCAAAATAATAATAATAACGACAATAATAATAATAATGGCAGTGCTTTATAATAATAACTGTCCTGCTTTAATTAGCTCCTGTTTTACAGCACAGGCCCCGGGCATGGATCACAGCCTGCTTTACAAATAAAAACAAACCAATGTGTGGGACTCCACTCACATGGAAATTCTGGGGTTGACTTTTTGACTCCCTTGTTAGACTCCCCCTAATTCTTACAGTTTTGCCATCAAAGTGCAAATAAGGAGCTTTGCACATGCCTGGACATGGTGGGCTGATGTATTCCTGTAGTATTTATTATAATCCCCATTTTAGTACTCACAAACACATTTTTAGAGCATCCATAACCTCATGGGGATGATGAATGATTCATGTACTGGGACATGAGTGATTCTTCCTGTTCAACAATACGGATGTGAATGTGGGGGGGTGTTTCTATTTTTAAGGGCTTTTTAAATTAGCAAGTTCTTTATAATTGTGGCTTTTCAAAGCCGGGTGAGTGAGATTCACCTCCCAGATCTGTGTGGGGACGTCTCAGGGAGGCTGGAGGTGTCCTGGCCCCTCTCTGGGGTGGGCTCCAGGGATGGAGACAAGGCTGGGACTGAAAGGAGGAAACAGATCAAGTGCTGGACACCTAATTCCAGACTCCAGCAATCCCAGAGATAATCACATTTTCCTCAGCTGTCATACAACCATGCAGAAGCTTGAAACAAGCAGATACAAAGGGGCTGGGGGTCAGAGCGTGCTCGTTGCAGAGAATCTTAATTTGCTGGAGCTCCACATTGCCTGAGATGTCAAAATAGGAGGGGGTTTAGACGAGTAATTTGCAAGGTGCCAGATTTTAGGTAATAGCTCAAAGTTCTCTGCTGGAGTGTGTCAGCTGCAGCGTTCAGGGGAGCTGATTGAACAACCTGAGCTGCTGCTCAAGGGTTCATTTCTCTCCCTGGAGCTGCACATTGCACAGAGCGCTCCCAATGGCGCTGATTTTGCTGATCCATCCCCAGCCCCAGCACTTGGGGCAGAGAGCAGGATCCAATATTTGTACTTTTGTGTGCATTTATCAGCCCCTGAGCGCCTGCACACCCTGGCACAGCCGAGGCCACAGAGAGATTTGGGATAAATTAAAGGCACTCCAAAAGCAGGAGGATGCCCGGCAGAGGGTTTTACTCAGGTGACTCCGTGATTACCTTTCCCCAGGCGGCTCCGTGGGTTTATTTATCCCCCTGTGAAGTGTGAAATGTGAAGTGTGGCCATGCCTGAGCAGCCAGGTACGTCCATGGACCGGGGACATCCAGGGGACAATGCCAGCCCCATCCATGAGGTGCCAGGAGGGCACAGCTCTGTCCCTGATGTGAACCTTGCCTGGAGCAGCAAGCAGGATCCAATATTTGTATTTTTGTGTGCATTTATCAGCCCCTGAATGCCTGCAGACCCTGGCACACGGGAACAGCTGAGGTTACAGAGAGATTTGGGATTTATTCAGGGTTTTTATTCAGGTGACTCCGTGATTACCTTTCACCAGGCAGCTCGGTGGGTTTATTTATGCCCCTGTGAAGTGTGAAGTGTGGCCGTGCCTGAGCTCCCTGCAGGGCTCTGTTATCGCAGCTTTTATTGCTCCTTGCAGCCTCTCCCTCTCCCCAGCGCTCCAGAACACATAAAGCTGCATTTACATTTTCTGAATGGACTAATCATGGCTCTCTGCTTTGATAAAGAAAGTGCAGCCTCCCACATAACCACATGGAAACCAACAGGGAAGAGTAAACCAGAAATAAACCCATTCTGGGGGGTTGAGAGAAAAATACCCACCGGGATAATTGGGAGGGATGTACAGAGAAGCAGCAACTGAACACACAGTCACATCTCCAAAAAAAAAAAAAAAATAAAAAAAAAATTACAAGGCTAAAAATACCCAGGTGAAGGACAGCGAGAGAAAACATGATTGAAGCAGAACAATTGGGAGAGGAGTTAATGGTTATTAGCAATCACTCCAGATTGAATATAGGTTGGTTTTGTAACAGCACAGGGGATGATGCATCTGACAGGACTTAAACAATTGCCTCCCCCTTCCCCAAAGGTTCTCGCTGGCAGCAGCCTGGCTCTCACTGCTCTGGGTCCCTGCTCCTCAGGAGCTGCTGGAAGTTTTTATTTGTGAAAAACAGCAAAGTTTGATCCCAGACAAAGCTTTCCAAACCTGTATTCCAAACCTCAATGCATTTTAACCTTCAGCCCACTGAATTTTCTCTTAGAAAAATACCCCAGGGAGGCCGAAGTTCCACCAGTCTGGGATCTTTTCATTTATCCAATTCTGCCTTTGCCTGGGCAGGAGTGTGAGAATGGAGAAATGTTTGTGATGTTTCTGCAAACACTCCCCCATCACCCAACTGTTTGCTGTGCATTCATTAACAATCTGTGGACTCCTTTCCCCTGCAACTGCAATTCCCCAGGGTCCCCAGCACTCGGAACGTTCTGCATCAGTGCCAGGGTTCCCGGCTCAGGGCTCTCTGTCCTGCACCTCCTGGCAGGGAATGTCAGCTCTGGGCACGAGGGAAATCCAGAGCTCAGAGCCAGATTTCCTCCGTGCTCACAGGGAATTTGTGCACAGAGGGTGAAATTGAAATCGAGTTATCCTGAAAGGATTGTGAGGGGTGTGAGCCAAACCCATCCTCTTCATAACTGGAGAGCTACAAAACCTTGAAGAGAAATGTTTTTTCAAAGGGGATTTTTGGCAGCTGTTTTAGGGAATTTGTGTCCGGTGATTGTCACAGAATGAACCTTGAGGGTCCCTCCAGTTCAGGATATTCCTGCTTCCATCAGCTTCACCTGCAGCTCCAGAGCTGAAGCACCCAGAGCAGGGAGGGTGGGGGTTTGCTGGTTTGGAGCAAAGGATGGGTTTGGTTTGAGGAGGAGAACACCCAGGGAATGGCCCTTTCTGTGCCAGGCCTGTGCCACAGAGGGGGAACAGCTCTGACACAGCCCTGCCTGCTCTGAGCTGCTCTGTGAGCTTTTCCTGCTGCTGCAGCTGCATCTCCCAGCACGTTTGTCCCTGCTGTGAACCCTGCCTGGTGCCTACAGCCTGGAACAGCCTGGGCAGGGCAGGGGACAATGCCAGGCACATCCATGAGGTGCCAGGAGGTCTCTGCTGTGAATCCTGCCTGGTCCCTGCAGCCTGGGGCAGCGAGCAGGATCCAATATTTGTACTTTTGTGTGCATTTATCAGCCCCTGAGCGCCTGCACACCCTGGAACAGCCGAGGCAACAGAGAAATTTGGGATAAAGCAAAGGAGCTCCAAAAGCAGGAGGATGCCCAGCAGAGGGTTTTATTCAGGTGATTCCCTGATTACCTTTCCCCAGGCGGCTCAGTGGTTTTATTTATCCCCCTGTGAATGTGAAGTGTGGCCATGCCTGAGCAGCCAGGTACATCCATGGGCAGGGGACATCCAGGGGACAATGCCAGCCCCATCCATGAGGTGCCAGGAGGGCAC
The DNA here is from genome assembly GCF_027887145.1 of Ammospiza caudacuta. NCBI lineage: Eukaryota > Metazoa > Chordata > Aves > Passeriformes > Passerellidae > Ammospiza > Ammospiza caudacuta. The sequence continues at coordinate 8,079,855 of NC_080615.1, forward strand.
AGCTCTGTCCCTGCCAGGCAGGTGTGTGGCTCCTGAGCACACCAAGGGCACCCTGTGCCCTCCTGCCTGGCACAGGGGCACAGAGGGGACACCTGTGCCTCTGCTGACCCCTCTGTGGGCACAAATCAGCCAATCCCCACGGCCAGGCAGGCTCAGGGGGGGACCCCCCTCAGCTCAGGGTGATTTGGGGTGGGGAGCAGTGTCAGGATGGGCACGGGGGACACTGTGGGGCCACTGATCCCACCCAGTCCCTGGCCAAGCCTTTCCTGCAGGGTGGCAGTGACACAGGGGCACAATCTCACAGGGAAGGAGCTCTCAAACACACCCACACTGACTGCTCCCCTGCTTTTGTGGGGTCACAGGTTTCTCTCTAAAGCCTGAAGCTTGCACATTTTCTGCTCTAGTGTGGCAGGGAAGCTCATTTCCATACACAGTGTGCGTGTGTGCACATGGAAGTTAGGTGGAAATGTGGAAAGCGCAGCAGATTTTACACAGGGGTTCATAAATCAGTAGAAAACTCTTTTACAAACTCTGTTCAGAAGTAAGGAAGGGAGCCCTGAACGTAACAGAATTTCTGCAGCATGGAATAGAAGTTAAGGGGGGATAACAAGAACTACAGCAGTCTTTACTTGATGGAGTCAGAAATATTGCCAAGAGTTTTTTCCTAGATTACTACGAGCAATTACTTCAAAAGAGATAAAAACCAGGGCTTTGAGTTTTTAATACCACTGTGTGTGTAAAGAGCAATAATGCCAGGAAAGCCTGAGCACGTAGGAGACCCAGCCCACGCTGTTCAGCATGTGTAACCTCTCTGACCAGCCCTGCTGTAACCTGGGTATTTATAAAACAAACCAGGCTGTTTTCCTTTCCAACTCGGAGCTCCAACAACTCGAGCAGCAGTGATTCATGCTCCACACACATGCTGGGAGCTGTGCAGCTCCACGCCTGGCATGTGGCAAAGCCGGCATGGGAGAGAGACTTGAGAACTGCAGAGTGGGGAAGTGTGATCTGGGGTAGAAACAACCCACAGACAACAGCTTGGACCAAAAATACCCCGGGGCTGAGCAGGACCCAGCGCCAGCCTGGGGTTTGGTTCCCTGCCCCAAAGCTGCACTTTGCACTGGTTTCAAAAGGCTGGATGGAGCTTAGAACTGGGGGGAATGGAAAAATGAATTAAGGTCGAGACAAAGGTGATTGTAAACACAAAATCTGCCTGCAGCATTCAGAGAAGAATTTCTGAGAGGTTTGCTTCCAGGGGTTCTTAGGAAAGGGTGACAGATCCCCTGTTCTCCACTGGGGAGGATTGCTCTGCACCAGGACTGGTGCTGAGCACGAAGTCTGACAGGATGCCAGCTTTGCCTCACCAGATGTAAAAGAATGAGTGTGGTAAGAGGAGAAAAGAGTGTTTTCCCTCAAATAATTAGACTGAACACCCTTGCTCCTTGGGGAGCTGGAGTGTACCCACATTATATCCTCTGCACACATCCTCCTCCTCCACTTCTCCCTGTCACTCTCTCCATTGTGTCTGCCTGAGAGCAGCGTTAAACATCAAACTTCTAAAAACGAGCCGAGCTTCTCAGCAACTCCAAATGCCTCTTTAGCATACAATAACAATTGTTTGTTGCTTTGCAGTGAGAGGTTTAGATGGAGAAATGAGACAGCCTGAATTTCAGTTTGAAAAGCCGCTCTCGCCTCTTGTCTCGTGGAAAGGAACGGCTTAATGGATCCTTTTGGTGTAATGACAAATATTTTCCTTTTTCTCCTGTCTTTATTTACATCTCTAGGCAGTGGTGATCACAGCAGCCACTGCTGTCTGTGTTCCCTCACCAGGATATTCACCACATCCCTATTTCTGGAAGAAAAGCACAACACCAATCCCTTACCTTCAAGCCATACGAATCCCTCGAGCAGAGGCGCGAGTACTTTGTGCCAAATAAATCCAAACCACCACAACTCTTCGCCGTGGCTTTTCCCAAGCTCTCCCAGGCTTTCAGGCAGACTTCTCGCTGTCCAGCATTCACGCAAAAGAAGCAGAGGAGCAGAAAGAAAGGCAATCACCTGCCTGACCCCTGGGAGCGGGGCGGGTGGGACTCGCCGTGGGCACCCCGGGCTGGGCGCTGCTGGAACTTGGGGAGCTCGGGAAGCGTCTCAGCTCTCTGGGAAGCTCCCGAGCCCCTCGGGAAGCTCCCGAGCCCCTCGGGAATAGCCTCAGCTCCCCGGGGCCGGGCTCCCCCGCAGCAATTCGCTGTCCATCCCCTTCAGCACACGGCCGGCTGGCGAGGCAGCGGCTCCGGCTCCATCTCCCGGAGCCCAGGCTCGGCTAGCGGCCGGGCAGAAGCGCCCCTTCCTCCCGCGGGCAGATGCCAACAACCTGTTTCCACTCGGGCTCCCTTCTCCGGCCGCGGGATGCGAATTCCCGCAGCGCTCCCGCTCTGCCTCGCCCGCCGCTGCCGCTGCCGCCGCCGCGGGGAGGGAGGGGAGGGAGGGGAGGGAGGGGAGGGGGCGAAGTTTCCTCCCCCGAATCCCACGGACTCAGCCCGGCCGATGGGGATGGGCGGCTCCAGCCGCGGGGATGCGGCCCCGGCACCGGGACAGCGCCGGGCGGAACGCGGGGCCGGGACCGGGGGGGCTGGAGGGGCTCGGCCGCCCCCAGCGCAGCCCCGGAGAGAGGAGCGAGGTGGGGTCCCACCCCCAGGAACCCCTCGGGGGAGCGGCCCTTCCCTGAGCGCTGCCCTGCCCCGCGCTGAGCTCCCGGCTGAGCGCCGGGAGTGCTCGGGCAGGGATGCTCGGGCAGGGATGGCAGGGAAGGCCAGGGATGCTCGGGCAGGGATGCTCGGGCAGGGATGCTCGGGCAGGGATGCTCAGGGATGGCAGGGAAAGCCAGGGATGCTCGCCCAGGGATGCTCGGGCAGGGATGGCAGGGAAAGGCAGGGATGCTCGGGCAGGGATGCTCTGTTCAGTCAGGGATGCTCGGGCAGGGATGCTCCATCACGGATGCTCCATCACGGATGCTGGGTTAGGAATGTTCAGTCAGGGATGCTCTGCCAGGGATGTTTGGCCGGGGATGCTCGATCCGGGATGTTTGGTCAGGGATTCTCAGCCCGGGATGTTCCCTCAGAGATGCTCGGCTGGGGACGCTCTGCCAGGGATTCTCTGCTCGCTCAGGGATGCTCAGTCAGGGATGCTCTGGTGCTCCCGGAGCTCTGGCACCCTCTGAGCACCAAGGTTTGCGCTGTCCCCTCGTGTGCACAGCTGTGGCACGGCAGGGAAAGCACGGAATGGGCCCCCCAGCACGGAAAGGAAAGCACGGAATGGGCCCCTAGAAGGACAAGGAAACCTCAGAGTGTCCACCCAGCTCAGCAGGGAAAGCTCAGAGTGGCCCCCCAGCACGGAAAGCAGGGATTTCTGTGTAAAACCCGCCCGGAGCTGTTATTGCCGCTGTTGGCAGCTCGTACAGCCCCGCTGTAAGGGAACAGGACCGGGGCACCGCGTCCTTCCCAGCCCCTAAAACCCCGCTGGAATTCTCAGCTGTGCTCCTTGTCTGAACACTCCCTGTGCTGGCAAAGAGATCTCTGCAATTCAAACACCAAGAGAAACCGTTTCCTGAAAGGGTGGCCGCACTTGCAATATTTTCATATCTTCTCATAGTTTAATATCCCTGACACCAGCTCCTTCCAGAGCATTGGCAGTCCCTCATCTGAAGGGTTTCCTGAGAAATCTCCTCTTTATTTCTCCTGTAATGGCTCAAAACCTTTTCTGAATGTATTTTTCATATCACCAAACAGCCCTAGACAGAGAGAACAGAGTGAAACCCATCTCTGTGGTGAGGCTTTAAGGAAATTCCGTTTCTGTGGGGTTTTCTCCAAATGAGTGGATCTCAAATGCTGCTTTCACCTCTCTGGGTGGTGGGACCCTAAATCTCCTGGGATGTTGCACTCCTGAGTTGCTATGTGCTCACTCTTGACTTTCTGAGTCATCTTCAGTGCTAAAGTCAGACTCAATTCTCCTGAACTTTCCAAGTGTTGCTGCAATAATTTCCTTTTTATCGAATTTATGTGAGTATTGCAATGCCAAGGCAGCCAGATGAGCTCAGCACAGAGCAATTATTTCTTCCGGGGAGCAGGACAGCAAAAGCTCTCACACGCTTTGCTTGCCTCTAAATAAAGATATTTATTTAATGGATGGACAAGATTTCTTTGAGATGTTTATGCTTTCTCTGAAGCCAAGAAGGACCTGTCCTCTCCTTGACTCCTTGGGCTTCCAGCTGGATCACAAGAATATTTTCCATCCAGCCATCCATAAGGAAATCAACTCCAATCTGAGTCGGGAAAGAGCAATTTAATAACTGAGAATTGGGCGAGGTGTTTAATGGACGAGCTCTGAGTCTCACTGACTCTTTGCCATCTGCCTCAGCCTGTTGATTTACAGCATTTAACTGCTTGTAAAACTCATCTCTGTGTGGGGTTTTTTTTCAGCCCTACTAAAGAAAAGAATAATTTATTTTTTCCCCTGGAAAAGGATGGATTAAAATAATGGCTGGTCTGATGGGAGATGTGCCACAAATCACACCTGCCCCTGCCAGAAATGCTCCTTGTCTCTGAGTCTGGAATGGGAAGAGCTGGAAAAAGCTGCAGGAGGCTTTAATCAGGTGATGGAGATGTCCTTAGGAAGTTTAAAGTGAGATTCATTTCCCTTGCATTCCGTACCAAGGATTTCAATAAACGCCCTGGAGTCAGATGAATCACGGCAGAAAATAAAGCTCAATAACAAGCAAACCAAAGCCCAAACAAAATGAAACTCCAAACCCACGAGCCCATCCTTCTCATAAGGAGCAAAATCTTTTCTTTTCGGGGCTTTTCTGGTTTGTGGAGTGCTGTTCCTGGGGCAAACATTGGTGAATATCTCGAATGTTCTGTATTTTCTGACCATTTGTTCATTTTTTTCTCCTGCAGCAGCAGACTCAGAGCAGCACAGGGACTGGGAGGGGATCAGGCGCCTCTGCGCTGCTCCAGGCCACAGAAAAAGGGAAATGCCAGGGGGATTTCAGGCCCTGACCATGAGATGATTCATTCCTCTGCTGCTCTGTCCCAGGCTGCTGCTGTGGAAAGCTTTGGAGAGAGCTCTGAGGTCCTGATGGTGATCTGACTTCTCTGCTGAGAGGAGCAGTTGGCCACAAATGCTGAGGAGGAAACACTTCTGGTGCCTCTGGGATAAGGCAGAGGTTTGTAAGGGCCAGTCCTGGACTGCAGAATGAATTTCCCCGCAGGTTTATCTCAACTTTGCTGCTTTCTGTGTCAGGCCTGTCTCTTTCTGGCACCAACATTCGACAAATACAAAAACGAGGAAGATTTTCAGAGCAAACCAGTTCAGTTTGCACTCAGTTCCTCCTCCTGCACAAACCAGACTCACCCAAACCCTTTAACACTGATTCACTGGTACAAGAGCATCACACACACCCCTGAATGCTGCTCAGCTATCACAGAAAGTGAAAAAACCCAGAAAACCACAAAAACTAGCCCAGAATGGTGCAGAACTCCCCCTGTTTCCCTGCAGGGTGATGTTATCTCATGGGAGGTGCTCCAAAGCACCAATTCCTCGTGCTCCCAAAATCAGGGCTCAGTGCCGTGCAGCTGAGGAGGAGAGTGAGGAAAATGCCACAGCCAGCCCAGGCTGCTCAGCCTTTCTCTGTGGCACCCAAATTCAACACCTGAAATGGTAAATCCCGCTCAGGGGTGGAAATGCAGGTCCCATTTCCCCAGACAGAGCCCAGTCTGCCTCTCCAGCAGCAAATGTAACATCTGAACTGCTAAATGCTGCTCAGGGGTGGAAATGCAGGTCCCATTTCCCCACTTAGAGCCCAGCCTGCCTCTCCAGCAGCCCCAGAGCCAGGCTGGATGCTGGATTCTGGAGCTGGATGCTGGAGCAGGATGCTGGATTCTGGTGCAGGATTCTGGAGCTGGATTTTGGTGCAGGATTTTGGTGCAGACCCCTCTGGGAGCTGGCAGAGCTCCTCTCCCCATCCTGAGCTCCCTCCCAGCCCTGCTGCAGACTGATCTGGCTGCAGCTTGTGCCACCTTTCCCACAAATCTCCAAATTAGCATCCCTTGCAGATGTTCCCTCGCAGGGCAGGCCTATATCTGACTCTGGAATAAAAGACCTGCAGCTCAGGAAGGCAGATTAGTCATAATGAGCCTTCTGAACTCGAATGCTCTGCGGTTTTCTCGTCTCCTCTGCCAAAACAAGCAGCACTCCCAGCCCCCTGTGCACACTCAGAGCCTTTGCCTTGCTCAGCAGAACGGGCTCAGGGAATTTTGGGCAGAACTGGGGGATGATTCTCCCTGTGGGATGGTTCTCTGCCCTCTGCGATGCCAAGGGAAGCGCCCAGGGCTGGCACAGGCTGGCTGCTCATGGCAGATGGGAAATGCAGCCCTGGGGAATGCAGGCTCTGGGCACAGATGTGTTTGAGGAAGTGTCCCACCAAATGAGCTGTGCTGTTAATGAAGGCATTCCCAGTGCATTCCCAGTGCGTTCCCAGTGCGTTCCCAGTGCGTTCCCAGTGCATTCCCAGTGCGTTCCCAGTGCATTCCCAGTGCGTTCCCAGTGCGTTCCCAGTGCATTCCCAGTGTGTTCCCAGTGTGTTCCCAGTGCGTTCCCAGTGCATTCCCAGTGCATTCCCAGTACACTCCCAGTACATTCCCAGTATATTCCCAGTGCATTCCCAGTCATTCCCAGTGCATTCCCAGTGCATTCCCAGTACACTCACAGTACACTCCCAGTACATTCCCAGTATATTCTCAGTGCATTCCCAGTCATTCCCAGTATATTCCCAGTACATTCCCAGTCATTCCCAGTATATTCCCAGTGCATTCCCAGTCATTCCCAGTGCATTCCCAGTGCATTCCCAGTGTGTTTGAGCGCCAGCCCAGTGTGTCCACCCAGCCCTGGCACTGCCTGACCCAGTTCATTTCGAGTGCAGGAAATCAATAGTGCTGGGTGTGAGATCTCTGCAGGAGCCAGGCTGGCTATTGAGATCTGTGGGAAGGAAATTAATTCTCCTCTCCTCGCACATTCCTCAGGATGGGCCAGGAGATGCTCTTACTGCCATCAATCAATAATGTCAATAGTGGGCTCAAAATATTTAAATTTTTTTCCCAAAAGCAATCACCAGAAGTTCTAATCTGACAGAGAGGGCTGGAAAATGGATCTGACCTGCCCATGCCACTGATTTTGTGGGGAGCATTGGGCACACTTTGGCTTTTTCTCTGTCTTAGCCCAAAGTTAGGGCAGAGCGTTGGATTGTCATGGGCGTGGGGTTGACACATATTTGATATTCTTCAATCAATTGCCGTTTCTCAGGGTTGTTTTTATGCTCTGAACTGGCCTGTGCAATCCCCACAGGATCTGACTGGGGAAATGCCATCAGTGCACATTCAAATAAAGCAAGATTTGCTGTGGTGGTGTTCCCAAGCCATGGCTGAGCCCTCTGGAGGGCAAAGCCAGGCTCAGAGCAGAGTCAGTGATGGTTTATCCATGCTGAAGGGTCAGGGTGGGCACGCCAGGGTGGCACAGCACACACCCCCCTCCCAGAGCAGCTTTTTGGAACCTGAAATCCTCCCTTCATTTCCTCCTTGTGCACAGGGATAAAGGACGTGCTGCTGAAAGGGGTTCCGTGGCAGGCCCTTTGTTTCTGCCCACATTCAATATTTTGCAGGACAGATAAGCACAAGAGGAGGAGGATTTCAAAGCACCTGGCTGGGCCCAGGTTATTAATTCTGATTCAACCCCAGAAAATTCAGCTCCTCGCTGTTCCAGCACCCGTGGGGTGGCTCAGGTGCTGCCAGAGCTGTGTCTCACCAGGGAAGCACAGAAATGTCAGGCTCTGATAGCCCCAAAATACCTGATTGTCCCAAGTTTTGGGTCCTAACTTTAAAAGGTAGAAGGAGATGAGTTTTCCTGTTCTCTCCATCTCTTTGTCTGGTGCTTTCTCTCTGCTAACAAAGGCCCTTGGGAGCGCTGAGTGTTGGCAATCAGCTTGGCAGAACTCACCTGCATTGCGAGAGCCTCTCCTCTGCCTTTTCTGAGGTGTTTTTCTTTTTTGCCTCCTCGTTATTCTCACAGAGCTCGGCAGCCAGTGAAGACGTGTAATTAGAGTTAATTGTGATTGCTCGGTGATGCAGCAGCCCCCCACTGACTTCAGGGTGCTTCAGGCTCGGAGGGAAAGGGAAATTTCAGCGGGACAGAGCGCCCACAGCACTGCAGGGTTTGTCCCGCTCCCAGGGGAGGTGGCAATGTCACCTCGTGCAGGTACATTTCATTTTCTGTTTGTTTTTGAGGCTGCTGCTGACAGATCTCTGGTGCTGATCAATGCCCCAGCTGCAGTTTTTCCTCCCCGGGGCCCAGGGGGAGGTGACAACGCTTTGATGGATGATCAAAGCCGCTCTTGTCACATCTCACAGCCAAACACCCAGCCCAGAGCTGACTCCTGCCCTTTCTGGGATCCAGAACCCTCCGGGAATTTTGCCTCTGTCGTACTGGGATTTCAGGAGGATCTGCATTAAATAACCTGCCTGGCTTGCTGGGGGAAATAAGGCATTTTAACAGCAATCAAAACCCCTAATTGACATCATTCTGAGCTGCTGTATGGCCACTCCGGACAGGGGATGGACAGGCCAGGACACTGTGCCCTGCTGTGCTGGTGGGGATTTAATTGCTGGAATTTTGGGCAGCACAAACCCCAAACCCCAGGGACCATCCTGGGCTGGAATTCTCCTTTGTCACTGCGAGATGGGAAAAGAGCAGAGGAGGGGAACAGATGGGCCCTTGCTGGTGCCACACACACACACATCCCCAGAGTGGGAGGGAAACTCCAAACAGCTGCTGGGAGTGGGAGCTGGGGGGAATTCGGGAGCTGGGGAGGCTCAGAGCCGGGGAAAAGTGGCTCTGTATATTATTATATATAGACAATATATATATAATAATAAAAGGCGGCTGCTCATGAGGCAGGAGAGATGGGGAGGAGAGAAAACCCCAGGGACAGCCACCCACGGGTCACAGGCTGCTGGGAGAGAGAGGCTGCCAGACAGAGCTGGGAAAAATCACAGAAAATAACTCAGCACATCCAGCACATCCCAGCTCATCCCAGTGTATCCCGGCACATCCCAGCACATCCCAGCACATCCCAGGCTATAGATAAAAGTTAAGGTATAGATTGGTTCTACTGTATTAAAATGCTCAGCAAAGTATATAATGCAGTGTAACCAAAAGAAAAGTATATAATGCATATATATATGTGTGTATATATATATAATTTAACCTAATATAGAATATGTATGTATTATATATATAATATTTATATATTATAATTATGTATATTAATATATGTAAAATAATTATAAATAATATATAATATATAAAAATAATTATATATATTTTATATTTTATATATATATATATATATATATATATATATAATGTAACCTAATGTTTCTCCTTCCCTAACTGGAGTGGGCACAGTGAGAGGTGAATTCCCAATGAAACCTATATATACATATATATATATATATATATATATATATATATATATATATATATGTATGTGTGTGTGTGTGTATGTATATATACATATACATATATATACACACACACATATATGTATATGTATATATATATATTTAATGATATATTTAATGTAACCTAAACCAAGGGTCTCCAGGCCTGCCTGCAGCTGGAGCTGTAGGCACAGCTCTGTCACCCTGGACTGCTGTAACCTCTTGGTTTAACAAACTGCATTTTGCCATAAACTGCATTTTGCAATAAACTGCATTTTATAATAAACTGCATTTTGCAGAGCTGCCTGAGTCCCACATCCCTCAGTTCTCTCTCGTTGGCCAAGCTTCAAGGAGCAGCTGCTTCAGCAGGAGCTGTTCCCTCCCTGCCTGCTGTGCACCCAAGCCCAGCTGGCTCAGCCCTTCCTGGAGCAGCAAACCCTTCCCCAAGCCAGGCTCTCACACCCAGGGCGCTTCCCCAGCTCCTGCTCAGCAATGAGATTCACGAGCTACCTGGATCCTCTTTGCACTTGGGGAAATAATTACTTTACGCAAGATAATTTGCTTAAAACCATGACAGTTTTAACTATAGTTTAAGGCTAAATGACTGCTCAGCAAGACAGCTGGTAAAATTCACCCTGTAATAAGACTGCAGCAATGTAAACAAGCCCAGCCCATTTAGGGCTTTGAGTTAATATAGACGTCAAATACTTTCAATATCTCTAAATTTCCCAAACCATCAGGCATCTCCCTCCTTTGTAAACGTGTTTGTAATTGATCTCATCCTTTATCACCTAAAATGTCTGTCCTAAGTCCATATAATTGATTCTGTTGGAACATAAATTGAATTAACCTCAGAGGAAATGCTGTCTGGTTTGTTGGAGCACCAGTGACACAAGGGAAGTGGAGGGGAGGGAATTCCAGGCTGGGCTCCTTCTCCCTTGGAATGTGGCTTTTTCCAAAGAAAACTCAGCCAAAAATGACAATTCTTAACTTTGATGGTAAAACGTGCCTTGGGGATTTCCCCTCTGTTTGTAGAGCTCATTGTAGGAGCTGTGCTCTGCTTGATTTTAAGATTTTACCTGAGTTTATTTTCTCATGCTCAGGAACTTGGAGAGCTCCAGCCAGGTAAGAGTCACCACAAACCAGGTCTAGGTGACAGGTTGAGCTTTTTCTCTCAAATGCTGATAATTTGAACAAAATCAGGCTCAGGACTTGCTGAACCCCTGCTATTCACTCCTCACTTCAGACCTTGTGAGAGCCTGACCCAGCAGAACCCAGCGTGGTGGGCAGGTGAAAATGGTATTTATAGAGAAGCCAAAAATGTATATATTAAATATATATATATATATTAAAAATATATATTTCACATATTTTATATATGTTATATATATTTTAGATATATTATAGATAATATATATTATATATATTTGTAGAGCCTGACCCAGCAGAACCCAGCCTAGTGGGCAGGTGAAAATTGTATTTATAGAGAAGCTGAAAATAAATAGAAAATGTATTTATTTATTTATTTATTTATTTATTTATTATAATATATCTTTTTATATGATATATACTTTTCTATTTTATTTTTATTTGTAAATATTATATATAATATCTTTTATACATTACAATGCTTTTTTTTCCTGCCAATGAACCCTCTGCAGCTCCTGGCAGGCTGAGCAAAGCCAAACCATTCCAGCTCCCCTCCCCAGCAGCAGGAGGGATCTCTGGGGCCTGATGTCCTCTCTCCTGCTCACTTCACCACCACCATCCAACTGCAATGATGGCCATAAAGCCGAAAATTCATTTGCAGCCGCTGGAGTTGGGGTGATTTATTGCTGGCTAATTATCTTGCCGCAGTCTTGAGGACGGAATAATCGCCCTGATTTGCATAATCAAGGCATGGAGCCTTTAGAGCGGGGCTGGCTCTCAGCAGATGGCCCTGGTGTGTGTGGTTGCAGCCATCTTGTGTCTCTTTGCCCATAGCAAAAGTTTACTGTCTTTTACTAATTAAGTGTAATTTACGCTAATATGGGGAGTTCTTTTTGTCAGCCTGCTGCGGGCACAGGCAGCCCTGACCCACCTGTGTGCCTGAACAGGAGCTGGGACAGGCAGGATTCCATAAAAATGGGGAATCCCAGCATGATTTTGGTTGGGGATGACCTTAGAAATCATCTTACTCCAATTTACCACAAGCAGGAGCACCTTGCACTGGCCCAGGCTGCACAAACAGAATGGTTTCCCCTTTAAACAAAATCATTCCAAACAAACTCCCTTAACTCCCAAATAATTCCAAAAAAACACCCAGAGCAGGGGTGGTTTGGATGTGCCCTTGTGAAGAAGGAACAGGATCCAGAAAACCTGAGAGCTTCCCTCTGGAAATGAGATTTCTCTGAGTGCAGGCTTCCAGCTTGCCATTAGATCAAAAACCACACATGCAAAAAAAAAAAAAAAAAAGGCTGGGAATTGTGTTTCAAACCGAAATTTTGACTTGACATTTCTGAGCCCTGTAACTCAGTGCCTTAAAAACGACACCAGCACTTTTCATCTGCCTCTAACGTCAGTTTTATACCAATAATTACCCTCACCGTGTAATTAGCTGAGTGTTCTGCAGCTCTGCCTGTCATCACAGAAATGGGGCTGCTCCCGTGGAAGGGTGAGCGCTCATGGGCTCTTTCATTGCCTCAAGTCTGAGTTTTCCAATCCTTGGTTTGGGTGTTTGTTGGTAAAACCATCACACAGGAGGCAGAAATCAATAAAGATTCTAAAGCAGCTCATCAGGGGGGTTCCATCGTTATGGTTTTATGCAGGATGGAGAGAAGGAAGGCTGGGTTTGAAAATTCAAATCCCTCCACTTTAGATATTTACCTGCAGTGCTGATTTTTGATTTCAGCTCCATTTCAGATGCCCTGCACGTTTCTGCCCAAAACCTCCCTGCATTTCTGCCCAAAACCTCCCTGCATTTCCCACTGACACCAACCCCACCAGGTTCAGTGTCCTGGTGCTCCCAAACTGCCCAAAGAGCAGCAGAAATTGCCTCATTCCCTGCACTTTGCACCCTCACCGTTGAGGTTTTGAGTGTCTAATGAGGGCTGTGCTCTGAGAGGAAATTTCCCTGTGCCCTGGGGAATTCTGGGCAAGAAAAGGAGGAAAAAGGCAAACAAGGGCAGGGTTTGACACTGAGCAAATGTCATTCCACCGCCTTCCGTCCCAAACTGGAGTGGGCACAGTGAGAGGTGAATTCCCAAGTGTTCAGCTCACTCTGTTTCCAAAGGACTCAATCCTGCTTTCAGACCAATCCTCAAAGGATTTTGTTCCCTTAAATGGGTGGGGTGGGAAAGCACAAACTGCTCTTTTTTCCTTTTTTTCTTTTTTCCCCAAGTGTAATTTTTAATTACGCTTCTAATTAGGGAGGAAAACTGTCATGGAAATTACATCTTTGGATTGTCACAATGCAGGGAGGTGAACTTGGCACTTCTTTCCCTCCTGTTAGCTCCTCTCCTTGGGGTTGGGATGGCTTTTTATCCACGGGGCATTTTGCTGTGCTGGGGTAGCCTGGGGAAAATTCTGTGCTCGGGATCTGAGGGTGGGAAATTCAAAGCAAACTCCACCATTTTTTTTCCGCAGATTTCCACGAAATTGTGCTTTTTTCCCTGCCTGTTTCATCCTCGAGGAGAGAAAAGCCACGTATCATGGATCTCTGTTTGAAGGAGATTTTTCAGAGGACATCTCCTCCCAAGAACCACGGGGAAAAGGGGGAAAATGGGGTTGGATTTGCAGCATTTTCCTCTCACCAGGACACCCCTGAAGGGGTTACAGGGCCGGGATGCTCATCCCTGGCTCAGCTCTCCCGTGGGAAGCTGTGCAAAGTTCAGGAGGAGCCTCACCTGTGTTTGCCCAGAGCTCACCTGCTGCCTGCGCCCTCCCTGAGGAGCAGCTCAGCAATAAAACAGGAAAGGTCAGCTCTGCATGCCTGATGAGCAGCTCTGCCCAGGGGACAGCAGCTGATTCAGGGCTCTGGCAGCCCCCAGGCCTGGCTTTTCCCCGAGTTTTGCCCAGCTAAACCTTTAAACCCAGCTGATTTAGGGATAAAACATCTCCTCAAAAGCGTTCCAGCTCGCTGCCTCCTCCACTGCCAGCAAAGGGCTGTTCCAGGAGCTGGCAAATCGGGTTTAAAAGGCAAATTAACACTTGGAGATTATCTCCACTCTCGTTTTTTCCCTTTTATTTTGAATTCATTTCAGGCTTACCCGTGGAGCCTGCAGGATGTATCACTGCTGCAATCAGAATCCTTATTAAAAGGGAGCGGGATTGAGCTGCTAATTCCACAGAGCCATTCTGCAGCTTGCAGCTCGCTTGTAATTTAGATTCAATCAGCAAATAAATATGATAACAGGCTGCTGTTTATTGAACCAACACACAGGAAAGCTCTGTCTTTAGGAGCAGAGCTGCGGGGCTTGGCAGGGCTCTTGTCTGGCTGCTGGGCTGGAATTCGGGCAGCAGGAGATGCTTTTGTGGGATCCATCCAGGTGTTTTCCCTGCCTGTCACCTCTTCTGCTGCCTGGTTACCCAAACCCCATCCCTGCTTTGTCCTGTCACCCCAGCCCCATCCATCCCAGTATTGATCCCAGTATTGATCCCAGTATTGATCCCATCCCAGTGGCATTTCCAGAGCGTGGCAGGTGACAGGAACAGAAGAGCTCTGGCAAACGAGGCTCTGTGGGCAGCAAATCCAGCAGGATCTGCCTGTTCCTGGCTGGGAGCAGCTCTGGAATGTCCAGCACCATGTCCTGCCTCGAGTGGAGCATCCCCTGCTCCAGCACCAAGAACCTGGATCATCCTCTGCTCCTGCTCCAAGAACCTGGATCATCCCCTGCTCCTGCTCCAAGAACCTGGATCATCCTCTGCTCCTGCTCCAAGGGAGAACCTGGAGCATCCTCTGCTCCTGCTCCAAGAACCTGGAGCATCCTCTGCTCCTGCTCCAAGAACCTGGAGCATCCTCTGCTCCTGCTCCAAGGGAGAACCTGGAGCATCCTCTGCTCCTGCTCCAAGAACCTGGATCATCCCCTGCTCCTGCTCCAAGAACCTGGATCATCCCCTGCTCCTGCTCCAAGAACCTGGATCATCCCCTGCTCCTGCTCCAAGAACCTGGAGCATCCTCTGCTCCTGCTCCAAACAGCCCCATACAAACACCAGGCAAAGAGGAGCTGAGGTTGCCCCAGCTCTGCCATAATTTGGTGGCAGATAAAATGCCCAATTCCCACATTTCTTGCGCTAAAATTTATCCACATATGGCATCAAGAAATCCCCGTAAGGCTGAGCAATGCAAATGCTGGGTTCCCTGGATTTGGGAACCCTATTCCCTCTTTTCTTGCACTAAAATTTGCCCAAGTATCACAGCAAGAAATCCCCAATGCAAAGTGGGTTTGGGAGGCAGGTGTCAATGAGCTCAATTAATCATTTTCCTCTCGGATCAGGGCTCCTTTCAGAGCAGCACCTTTCATTCACAGGGGCAGCAGTGACAGCCACCCGCTCATTAAGGCAGTCATGGATCTATGTTAATTATCATGGCCCTGTGTTAATTATCATTTCCATGATGTGGAGCCATCCTGCAGCAGGGCAGATGGAGCTGGGCTGATTCAAAGCCATTTCTGGTGGCTCAGGGCGTTCTCCTGCAGATTTCTGCCAAACAAATGCAGAAACACAAACAAATCCTCCCAGCAAAAGGGAGGATTTAGCCATGGAAATGCAGTTTTGGGGTGGCTCTGGGGTTTGCCAGGGGGATGTGGCACTGAAGTGCGGGATGGGTAAAGCAGGGAGAGCTTTCCCTTGGCCTCTCAGAGCAGGGCTGGTGGCTCTTGAGGCAGAGGTGTCACTATCTCTTCAAAATCATCCAAAATCATCCAGTTTTTAATCCCATTTCAGAGCCAAAATCATCCAAAATCATCCAGTTTTTAATCCAGTTTTAGAGGGAAACCTTACATTTCATGTAAAGCTCATTCCACATCTGCCACAATTCCCTTTTCCCACTGGCTCTGCTCCTCCTGGACATTTGTTTGCCTGTCCTCAGTAAGAGTTCCTAACTGTTTTTTTTTCTCCAACTGTTGACTTTCTAACACTAGGGGGGAAAATGCAGAGATTTAGGGCAGGATGGGAAGGGAACTAATCACTTAAGAACTAATTAGCAAGGGACTCTCACAGGGACGTCCTCCCCGGGTGATTGCTGCTCATTTTCAGCTGCGGATTCAGGAAGACAAAATTGTTTTAGGGAGAATTTATTCCAATTGAATTTATTCGATTTGAATTTGTTCAATTTGAATTTATTAAATTTGAATTTTTCAATTCCCTGCAAAACCCTGCGAGGAGCACGCAGCGTTTGGGTGGGGAGGGTGGAAAGGAGGGATTTACAAGGGGTTCTTTATTTAATGACCCGGATTTCCCCCAGTTTGGTGTGGGGCTGATGAGGGATTTGCCTCCTCCTGCTCTCTGTGCTCACCAAACCCAAACCCCGATGGATTCTCTGTGCAGGATGCTGCAGGGTCTCTGCTGCCACAAACCCATTTCCTTTTGGAATATCCCAGAATTATCACCAGGGACCACCCCCAAAACGCCAAACAGAGGCAGTTTGGGAGCTGTGCAAGGCCACTTTAACTCAGCCACCTGCAGCATCCAAAGCATCCCTGTTTATTTACCTCTCCAACTGGATTTAAAACATTAAATTTGGGCCTTTTTTCCCCCTGCAGAGTGAGAGCTGCACAAGGCATTTGTGCTCCTGCAGCTCATGACTCTGGCACTGTGAGTGACTTGTTCTGTTAGCATGATAAACACATGCTGGAGAGGAACAGCACTAATTATGACCCTGTCACCTTCATCAGCTCCCCACTAATTGTTTTGGCTTTTTTTAATCTCAGTGCTTGGAGATGAAACATGATGTTTGGTTCTGCAAAGGAGTTGAAAAGAAAAGAGAAGAAAGAATTGCATTTTAAAATAGCAGCATCAGGTAGATCTTTCTGTTGGATTTGAAATTCAAATGACAGAAATTATAACTTTTTTGTGTGTTATTAAAATAAGGCATGGGAGGTTTTCAGAGGACTTTTCTGGCACTGCCCAGGTGGAGTCTCAGTCCACTGCTTCACCTTGGGCTGTGCTCTCAGGATCCTCCCAGCCCAGGATCGGGGTTCTCTGTGTCACAACAAAATAAAACTTCCTAAATCTCTCCAGGTGCTGCCAGACAGCTCAGGAACCTCCCCAGTGAGAAATCCCTTCCTCATTTTTTGAGGAAAAGAGGTGATATCTCCTTATTATGGGCTCTGTGGATCTTGGGAGAATAAACATTAGGATTCTAGACTGCAGAAAAAAAATATATATATATATCTTTTGTTCCTCTGGCTCTCCAAAACAGCAGGTGAATGGAGCAGAATGTGGATTTTCTGCTGGGCATTGCTTGAGGGTGATGTACAGGTGTAAAGGACTGCATCAGACTCACACAAAAAAACTACCAAATATTTCACAAATGAGAATCAGGACTAAGGTTTGATTAGGGGGAAAATTCTCCCCAGGTGCTCCTTCATCCCTCCCAAGGGACAGATTCTGTGGCTGCACCAAGACCAGAATTAAACCTGCTGCTATTGACTCCCATGGCTCAGAAATGTTCTGACAATTCAGATTTGTATAAAATGAGGGATCTCTGAAAACTCTTAGCAAAGCTTGCAGGATGCTGTTCCACCTCTTGAGGTGGAGAAGGTTTCCAGCCACTTGAAATATTTCCATTTCCATTTATTCCCAGTTCCATTTCCAATATTCCCAGAGCAGTGAGTGAGGCCCAGCCCAGCCTGTGGCACTCAGGCCTTGTCGCAGACCTTCACACAAACTGGTTTTAATTTTTGTTTTACACCATCTCTAAAGGAATATTGGAGAAATCCATGGATCCCACCCAGTGCTCCACCCTGGCCTCTGTGCTGGTTGTTGTTGGGTGCTGTTTCAGTGTCTGAATTTTCATCCCCACGTGCAAACAGCAGCAAAAATTCCCAGTGCAAGGCAAGGTGTGGTGTGGAAAATGCCAAAACTGGGGTGCCCAGGCCTTGGAACAAACACATACATGGCAAACCAGCCAGGAAATGAAGCCAAATGTATAAATATGAATGAAAGACAAAGCTGTGATCAGTCCAGGCTCTGATTTCCCGTGGCTGAACTGGATAATTTCCACCAGCAGTTGTGAAAGGAAATTGCCTGGGAAAGGGAGCCCAGGGCTGTTCAATTGTGCAGGTTTCTGTTCCACCACATGTTTATAACCAAGGCCAAATGTCCAGGAGTGCTGGGCTGGGCTTTGGAACACCTCTGGCTGGGCACTGTTGGAAATGTTCCCCTTTTGGGGGAGAACAAAGGGCAGTGGGGTGGAGAGCAGGAGCTGCACCCCACAGCCCAGGCACGAAGGCACAGAGAAGGTGCTGTGTGAAATATGGAACCGCAGGGAGGTTTGGGGTGGAAGCACGTGAAATATTTCCAGCTGCACCCCTTCCATGGCTGTGGGAACCCAGGACATCCCTCTGGCTGTGCTGGGCAGCCCTGACCCTGCCGGGGGGCTCAGAGACCCTGGCACAGAGCCCAAAATGCCCCTGTGTGGGCATTTGGGTTGGATTATGACCCATGGAACAAGTTACCAACCTTCTATGAAGATCAGCAAGCCACGACAGTTTAGGCAGAATGATAGTGAAGTTATCACGGGGTGGAAAAGTAGATTTTGGGGTTTTTGGTATGGGGGTTCAGGAGGCAAGATGGAGGGATCTGGGCGTGTCCAGACAGACAAATTAAGTAGAATGATGGTGAATTTATCACAGAGTGGAAAAGTAGATTTTTTGGGGTTTTTAGAATGGGGGTTCAGGGGGCAGAATGGAGGGATCTGGGCATGTCCAACCTTTGTCCCTCTTCTTCTTGGCCTCCATCTTCTGCTGTGATGGTGGCACTTTGGGATTGGTTTAGAGTAGAAGCTCACCGTCTAACACAGGTGATGGGTATTGGAAAGTAATTGTAAATATCCGTGCAGGGCTCTGTGCTGTGCCAGCCCAGCCTGGCTGCTCCAGCTGCCCAAAGGGGTCCCAGGAGCTCCCCAGGGTGAGGAGGGAGCAGCAGCTCCGAGGCTGGGAGGCAGATCATGAATAAACATGATGTGCTCTGCGACTGACGCACGGCAATCAAAGGCAAACTCGCTCAGAGTTTGAAATCCGGACTCTAATTGCCAGCCCACGTTTACCTGGCTGTGTAGGCAGGAGGGAGAACTCTTCACCCAGCTGCATGGGGATGCTGGCTGCAGGCAGGGGAGGGATTGCTGGCAGCTCCTCTGGGAGAGCTCTCCTCAAAGCACGGGGGCTGTCCTTGCTCCTGCTTGGCACACAGCGGTCATTAAATAAAGAAAAAAGACCATTTACATCTGCACAGTAATTAAACAGCAGAACTCAGCTCTCAGGCTTATGGAGGGATGTTTGTCTTGGTCATTTTGTTTCTTAGCTTCAAAACATTCAGATTATCCAGGCTAATCCAGGAGTGGGGAAAGAAAACCGTCCTGCGTGGGTTTCTGGCTAATCCAGCCCCAACTGGTAAAATACCCAAATCAAAGTCCCAGCAGGGCACTTTCCAGGGAGTAGGGAGTTGTTTTCACACAGCCTGGTGGGATGCAGCTGCAGTAAATGAGAAAAAGGGCTCTTGCTCTGCATCATTTTTAATAAAATCGATCTTCGCTGCTGACAAAGATCAAAGAAATCGAATCTGCATGGGGAGACACTGGGCCCTGTGGGCTCAGATAATTCCAGTCCCCTCATGCCGTGGCACTGGCAGCACCACCCCATCCCCAGGCACTTGTGTAACCTCATTAGCCCAGCTGACTGCAGCCCAGTCTATATTTCCTATAAATTCCTTTTCATTGCCTTTGGTGGCCCCAGCAAAGCAAACCCAAAAATAACCCACAATTGTGTCATTGCCCAAACCCAGTCCCTGATGGATTCACCAAAAATAACCCACGGTTGTGTCATTGCCCAAACCTAGTGCCTGATGGATTCACGAAGGATAACCCACGGCTGTGTCATTGCCCAAACCCAGTCCCTGATGGATTCACCAAAAATAACCCACGGTTGTGTCATTGCCCAAACCTAGTGCCTGATGGATTCACGAAGGATAACCCACGGCTGTGTCATTGCCCAAACCCAGTCCCTGATGGATTCACCAAAAATAACCCATGGCTGTGTCATTGCCCAAACCCAGTGCCTGATGGATTCACCAAGAATAACCCACGGCTGTGTCATTGCCCAAACCCAGTGCCTGATGGATTCACCAAAAATAACCCACGGTTGTGTCATTGCCCAAAACCAGTGCCTGATGGACTCACCAAAAATAACCCACGGCTGTGTCATTGCCCAAAACCAGTGCCTGATGGACTCACCAAAAATAACCCACGGTTGTGTCATTGCCCAAAACCAGTGCCTGATGGATCACGAAGGATAACCCACGGTTGTGTCATTGCCCAAAACCAGTGCCTGATGGATTCACGAAGGATAACCCACGATTGTGTCATTGCCCAAACCCAGTCCCTGATGGATTCACCAAGGATAACCCACGGTTGTGTCATTGCCCAAACCCAGTCCCTGATGGATTCACCAAAAATAACCCACGGCTGTGTCATTGCCCAAACCCAGTGCCTGATGGATTCACCAAGGATAACCCATGGTTGTGTCCTTGCCCAAAACCAGTGCCTGATGGATTCACCAAGGATAATCCATTACTGTGTCCTTGCCCAAACCCAGTGCTCTGAAGTATTCATGGAGAATTACCCATTCTTGTGTCCCTGATGGATTCACAAAAAATAACCCATTATGGTGTCCCTGCCCAAACCCAGTGCCCTGACGGATTCATGGGACTAACCCATTATTGTGTCCCTGATGGAATCATGGAGAATAACCCATATTTTTTTTCAGGCTGGGCTTGTGCCAGGCTCAGGAGTTTTGGAGCACACAGAGCCCATCCATGCCAGCTCCTGTGCCCTCCTTCCCCAGAGCAGGGAGCAGCAGGGCTGGGCAGGCTCAGGAGGGGCTGGGCAGGATGTGGGGACAGGGACAGGGCTGAGGGAGGCTCTCCAAGGGACAGCAGCCAGCTGGAGCCAGACGAGCCAAGCTGCATGGCCAGACTGTCGTGGGGGCAGTAAATCAGACAGGGAGAGGCAGGCAGGGGAAAGGAAACGTGTCTGCAGGAAAGCTGGAAAATCCAGAGCTGGGAGCCACCAGCGAGCGGAGAAAGAGCTGTTCCTCCTCACCAGCCTGGCACGGAGCTTCTCTGCTGGGCCTGGCACCACAGTTATTGCCCTGGTACCACAGTTAATGCCTTGGCTACTGCCCTGGCACCACAGTTATTGCCCTGGTACCACAGTTACTACTTTAGTACCACAGTTATTGTTTTGGTACCACAGTTACTGCCCTGGCATCCCAGTTATTGCCTTGGCACCACAGTTACTGCCCTGGCACCCCAGGATTGTCTCTCCCCATCCCCAGCTTTGCCCAAGGGCACAGATGTGCTGTCCCTGCCTGGCTGCCGTGCCCAGGCTGGCAGGAACAAGCCCAGGGGAGCCCAGCCCGTGGAGAGGAGCCCAGAGGAGCTCCAGGAACACCAACCTAATGGGCTGGAAACTGCAGCCAGACGCTGCCAAGCTCCACATAAAATCATTTCACACGAACGAGGGCTCTGCCACAAGGGCTCCAAATCCCACGCAGAGAGAGGACTTGAGAAGATTTTTTTCTTTTTTTCATCCTTTTTTGCTCAGTTTAACTCCTCCCTGGCACTTTGGTGGCGGTGACATAGAGACAAGCAAGTGTTTTATCTCCTGGAAACCACTGCCATCCTCCCTCACCTCCCTGCTCTGTCCGCAGAGCTCCAGCCCCATTACACAGACGATTTATGGCTCTGCTTCTCAGCTTTAGGCTGCCAGCGACTTCGGGAGGGTTATTTGTCCTTAAGTACTTGTAATTCTTCCTCTGCAGGAGCATAATCAGTCATTATCAGCGGCAGTTTCAGGCTCTAATCATAAAGCTGTTATTTCTGTTTAATCCTAACCTTGCTAAGTATTAATTTGATGTTTAATCCCCCTGGTATCTGGCAATATTGGCCTGTTATTGTTGTTGCTGTTGTTGTTGTTTGTGTGACAGTGAAAAATCAGCCCTGCTGGAGTCATATCTTTAATTAGTTACCGTTCATTTGCCAAATCCCAGCTGCTCTCTTGCCACCCTGGGCAGTGTCACCCCAGTGTGGTCACAAAGGGACAGGTGACACTTTTGAGGAGGGGACAGGGACACCACAGCCTCACTCTGCGCTTTCACTCCCTCCACCATCCTTTAATAAACAAACAAATAACTGCAAACCTGTTAGGCTGTCAAACAGGAGGCGAGGATTCATCAAACCTCACCTGGAGAGAAGCACAGGAGCTGCAATTAGCAGGAACGCCATCATTAACCAGTAATGACCCGCTGGGACCAATAGAGCCATTTCACAAAGAGCTCAGGGGCTGCGCAGGGAGCGCTGCCAGCAGCTCCTGGCTTGTCCTGGGAAATGCTGGGGTTTGTCCCAAACCGGGGGCCAAAAGGCTCTTCTGGGTGTGGAGATGCTCTGGAAAGGAAATCAGGGGCCAAAAGGCTCTTTTGGGTGTGGAGATGCTCTGGAGATGCAATCAGGAGCCAAAAAGGCTCTTTTGGGTATGGTGATACTCTGGAAACGAAATCGGGGGCCAAAAGGCTCTTCTTGGTGTGGAGATGCTTTTCTCTGTCCAGCCTGGCAAAGTGAGCCTCAGGGCAGAGCTGAGGAGCAAAATTCCATCCCCAGGGAGATTTTGGGGGCTGCTGGTCCAGCCCTGCCCCTCAGCATCCCCCGTGCTCTGCAGCCTCTGCTGCTGCTGGGGAATCCAGCCCCGGTGACAGCCTGGCTCTGCTTTGCAGGGCTGCAAGAACCACAATTAACAACAATTAACAATTACAATTATTAACAACGACAATTAACAATTACAATTATTAACAATGACATTTACACAGGGAACGTGTGCAGGGACCTTCAGGTGAATTTGCACAGTAAAACTGCTCGTTTATTTTTGTTGATTTTCACTGCAAATCTGCAGTTTCTTCCTGGGGCTGAGGGAGAGCAGCCAAGGCACACAGAGCTGGGCTCTGCCTTCACTGCTGGGCACCAGTTCTTGGTTTCCCCTGGCACAAGAAGGTGACAATTGTGATGGCACAGGACACACCTGAGCTGGACATGGAAACCAGAAGGCTCCAGGTCCCTTTAGAAGGCTCCAGGTCCCTTTATCTGGATGATTGCAGCCTTTGTTCTGCACTGCCATGGGAGGGAAGAACAAGCCCTCGCTCCCAGCACTGCTCAATTTTCAATGTATAACTTTGAAAGCTTAATCATCTTCTTTTCACAAAGCCTTATGGTTTATATATATTTGGGTTTTTGTTACTCTTTTGTATTCACCCCTTTCGCTGTCAATTTGAGCTTAATATTATTAAAATTGCTCTGGC
The DNA here is from genome assembly GCF_027887145.1 of Ammospiza caudacuta. Classification (NCBI taxonomy): domain Eukaryota; kingdom Metazoa; phylum Chordata; class Aves; order Passeriformes; family Passerellidae; genus Ammospiza; species Ammospiza caudacuta. The sequence goes on from NC_080615.1 coordinate 8,102,947, forward strand.
TCGCTCTGCTTAAAATTCTGCAGTTGCAGGATTTTTTGGGAAGGAGAAGTGCTAAGTCAAACGCTTTCTCCTGTTTCTTGTTTGTCTTTAATGACTCATTAGATCATCACCTCTGAAATGAGGAAGCAATAAAGCTGCTCTGAGGAAAGGCTGGCAGGCAGCTCTGGAGGCTGCTTTGGGATGCGAGCTGGGCTTGTTTTTTCTTTTTTTGGGACACAAATCCCTTGCAGAAGTGCTTCCTGAGGGGCTCTCCAAGGGCATGGGGCACAGTGGGTTAAAAACATCGCCCTGCTGCAGGAAGGGTTGGAATTCTGCTTTCTGTGCAGGGTGAGCGGGGTAAATCAGCTCTGCACAGTGCTGGTGTTCTCAGGGTGAGGGAAGAGATGAGACTCTTGACTCCATGTTTCAGAAGGCTGATATTTTATAATATATATAATATATTACGTATTCATTATATATATTTATATACAAATATATTAATATATACATATATAAAAATAATATATATTATAAATATATATAAAAATATAAAAATATAAAAATAGATATATAGAGATTATATATATATTTAATATATTATATTAAAAGAAAATGATACATGAAAATTATACTAAAATAATCGAATAAAGGATTTCATCAGAAGGCCAGCAAGGAATAGAAGGGAATGGAATGATAAAATCTTGTGACTGACCAGAGAGTCTGAGACAGCAGGACTGTGATTGGCCATTAATTAAAAACAACCCCATGAGACCAATCACAGATGCACCTGTTGCATTCTACAGCAATAATTATTGGGGTTTTTCTCCTCCGAGGCTTCTCAGGAGAAAAATCCTGGCAAAAGGATTTTTCATAATATATAATATATGTCTGTGACACTCCCTCCACCTTGCCCAGGAGGGACCAAATTTGACTTTTAAAGGGAAACCAGTGTCCATGTGGTTTTTTTTCATGTCCTAAAGCAACAAGAGCCCACAGATCCCCCAAAAACCCTGTCACCCTGTTTATTTATTTATTATTTCTATATTTATTATTTTTTTAAGTTCTTCTAAGCCTTCTGGTGATTACATTCTTGTAGCAAACTTTCTTGCACACTTTCTGTAAATAACTGATTGATTTTCATTCTTTTATGGAGGAGGAGAAATTTGATGGGCTGTTGGTTTGATGGCCCAGTGTCATTGGAGAGGTGGCACTGTCACCCTCCAGCCCACTGTCACTTTTGGAAATCTATAAATGTTGGAGTCAGAAATTAAAAATTTCTCGTTTTACCTTGGGAGATCTGCGTGTCCACATTGTGTTATTTGTGTTTTATGGTGACACGGGGGGCTCACAGCAGCCAAAATTCCCCGCTCTGGGCTGGCCAGGCAGCGCTGCCCGCGGCTCCATCGGCGTCAAACGAGGATTCACAGCTGGGTGAGCCGGCTGAGTCACTGCCCCGAGCCCTGCGCGGCTCCAGATGCTGGAAAAACTGAATTAATGAGTGAGAAACTGCAGCCGTGCGCTGTGCGTGTGTCAGCGTGGTGTCCTGTGGGCTTTACAGCTGTGCTGAGAGGGAAAGGGAAGGGAAGGGAAGGGAAGGGAAGGGAAGGGAAGGGAAGGGAAAGGAAAGGAAAGGAAAGGAAAGGAAAGGAAAGGAAAGGAAAGGAAAGGAAAGGAAAGGAAAGGAAAGAAAGGAAAGGAAAGGAAAGGGGAAAGGAAAGGGGAAAGGAAAGGGAAAGGAAAGGGGAAAGGAAAGGGGAAAGGAAAGGGGAAAGGAAAGGGGGAAAGGATAGGGGAAAGGAAAGGGGAAAGGAAAGGGGAAAGGAAGGGGAAAGGAAAGGGGAAAGGAAAGGGGAAAGGAAGGGGAAAGGAAAGGGGAAAGGAAAGGGGAAAGGAAAGGGAAAGGAAAGGGAAAGGAAAGGGGAAAGGAAAGGGGAAAGAAAGGGAAAGGAAAGGGGAAAGGAAAGGGAAAGGAAAGGGGAAAGGAAGGGAAAGGAAAGGGGAAAGGAAAGGGGAAAGGAAAGGGGAAAGGAAAGGGGAAAGGAAAGGGGAAAGGAAAGGGGAAAGGGAAAGGGGAAAGGAAAGGGGAAAGGAAAGGGAAAGGAAAGGGGAAAGGAAAGGGGAAAGGAAAGGGGAAAGGAAAGGGGAAAGGAAAGGGGAAAGGAAAGGGGAAAGGAAAGGGGAAAGGAAAGGGGAAAGGAAAGGGGAAAGGAAAGGGGAAAGGAAGGGGAAGGAAAGGGGAAAGGAAAGGGGAAAGGAAAGGGGAAAGGAAAGGGAAAGGAAAGGGAAAGGAAAGGGGAAGAAGGGAAAGGAAGGGAAAGGAAAGGGGAAAGGAAAGGGGAAAGGAAAGGGAAAGGAAAGGGGACAGGAAAGGGGAAAGGAAAAGGGGACAGGAAAGGGGAAAGGAAAGGGGAAAGGAAAGGGGAAAGGAAAAGGGGAAGAAGGAAAGGGGAAAGGAAAGGTCAAGGTCAGGAAAGGAAAGATTTTGGGTTGTCAGGACCTCCTAAAACACGTTGTATTTTTGAGTCACTCATGGCAGCTCTGTCAAGCCAAGCACCTTCTCAGCATCGCACAAAAACTCTGCTGACACAATCCCAGGGTTCAGGATCGTTTTTCTCCCATTCAGGCACTTCCCAAATAAAATCCCTTTTATTTTTTTCTCCCCTTTTCCAGTCGGCACGGCTGCTTTGCAAACCTGAGCATTCAGAGCTGCAGGAAGCTGCATGCCCAGGAAAGGCTGTGATTCCCAAAGTGCTGCAGAAATGAAACAGAAAGAGAAATGTGGATTTTCTTTTTTTGAGGTTTAAGTGATCCTTCAGGGAGACATCGAGACTGCTGCTTTAAAGTGCTGAGGAACTCCCCAGAGTGAATTTATGGGAGGAAATAAATTAGGAAGGTGGGGCAAATAAATAAGGAAAGGCTGGTTTGGACCTTTGCTCCCAAATGTTGTGCCTTGCAGCACTGCTGGTGAATGCTGGCACAAGGGGAGTTATTTCTCTGCCAAGATGCATTAAAGGTGTTTCCCTTTGTAGCCTGGGGAAATACAGACAATTCCAGGTGGGAAGGGGGCTCCTGGTGCCAAAGGAGGTGTCAGGGTGTGAAGGGGACCAGGGGGATCTGCCTGATGTAATTTTCTCTTTAACCAAATCCATATTTTCTAATAGCTTTTCATACCTTTGTAATTGCAGGCGGCGTATTTATTTACATCAGCAGTGGCTGTAATTACAGAGAATGCAAATGTGCAATTATTTAATTAGGATCCATAATGAGGCTGTGGGAGGGAGCTCCTAGGCAGATGTTTGTGGGGAGCAGCGCTGGCCAAGGCTTTGTGCTTTTGGAGGGGAAGAAAGTCGGGATCCAGGAGGAACTGAGAGCAGGAAAATTCTGCTGCTGGCTGGGGAAACCTGGATTTCTGTCCCAAATGAGAGGAACAGCAGATTTGTCTTTCCAAACAAGCCGTGGATCTGCTGGGGGATAAAACCAGGGAGAGAAAAGAAACAATGAGAAGGATTCCACTGATTGATGAATGGAAAAAGAGATTTGCTTTTACAAATAAACTTTAGCTTTGCTGAGAAACGAAATTGGACATTGAGAGATGAAAGAAACAATGGGGAAGAAAACCCCCCAAATTCCATAAGAATTAAAAATTAAAAGGGAGGGTTATACATTAGAGGGGAATCTTTGGGATCAGGCGTTCTGGGGAGCCTGAACCAAGACACTTGAGAAAGCGCCTCAGAAATGGGGAAAAACCCCTAAATTCCATAAGAATTAAAAATTAGAGGGTTATACATTAGAGGGAAATCTTTGGGATCAGGTGATCTGGGGAGTGTGAACCTCTCAGGTACCTCAGAAATGGGGAAAACCCCCTAAATTCCATAAGAATTAAAAATTAAAAGGGAGGGTTATACATAAGAGGGGAATCTTTGGGATCAGGTGTTCTGGGGAGCCTGAACCAAGACACTTGAGAAAGCGCCTCAGAAATGGGGAAAAACCCCCTAAATTCCATAAGAATTAAAAGTTAAAAGGGAAAGTTATACCTTAGAGGGGAATCTTTGGGAAATCTTCAGGATTAGGCATATCAGGGAGTCTGAGCCTCTCGAGTAGCTCAGGAATGGGGAAGGAGGGAAGGGAAATGTGGCTGGAAAGTGGATAAAAAGGAGCCTGCTCCTGCACACGGAGATGCTGCAGGACCCGCCAGCCCCGGTGACATCAGCTGTGACTTCACGCAGGCTCAGTGGCCCCTGTGTCACTGTCTGGGCTGGCTGTGAGCCCAGCCCGGCTCTGCTCCCCATCGAGGTGGCCAATGTCACCCCAGGGTGACTCCCCCACTGTTAAAAGCTCCGGTTTCAATGCAGGGGTTGAGGGTACAACAAAGCAGAAACGCCATCCAGCCTCCTGAAAAACATTTTCCTTTTCCATTCCTGGGATTTGGGTCCTCAGCAGCTTGCGAGGGCAAAGGTTCAGCTGACAAGTGACAAATAAACTGTTTGGAAACGGGAGGGAAAAGAGCATAAATTAATTTCTCTGGAACAATTATTCTTCCTCTTTGACTCATCTCCGAGAATAAATCCCTGGGGATATCTTTGTGCTGGAACACGGCGCAGAGAATGAAAACATTTCATCCCTAAATTCTCTCTTTATTGGCAGATGGATGAGAAGCCAGGGCCCAGCCCTCTCCTGGCTCTGCAGAAACACAACAGAGGGCATCAGATGTGCCAGGTGACAGGGAGATGGCAGTGCCTGCTCAGGGTGGGCACTGAGGTGTCCCCACCACAGTCACAGCATCACAGGGGTCAGGACATTCCTCCTGTGCCCTCTGAGGAGGTTGGCACATCCCTGCAGGGAATTGCCTGGAAATTGCCAGCTGCTTTTTAAAGAGATTATTGTAGCAGGTTATAGCAGTGCCTCCATTCAATTCCTGCCAGGCAGAAACCAGTTTTGCTGAAATTGCCTTCTCAGCTCCATAATCATTACCCAGGAAATTGCCCCGGGAGAGAGCAGGGAGTGGGGGCTGCTCTGCAGTGGGGAACGAGCAGGAAAATCCTCCAGGAGCTGTGCTGGGAGATGTCTCTATCTTGGCATTCACAGCCCTTAATTTTTCGTCTTCTTTTCACCCTGAAAAGGTTCAGTTTCTGGCAGATCTTGGAGGGGAGATGCCCTGGGAGATGCCCAGCAGCAGCCCCGGGCTGGAGGAGCAGCCTGGTGAGTCCCTGTGTGCCCAGGAGGGCTGGCACAGGATGCTCAGGGTGGGTTCCGTGCCCGGGCTGTTCCCTCCTCTCCCGCTGGAGCTCCAGCACCATCTACAGTCCTGCCAGGGCGCTCCAGGGGCTCAGGGCGCGGCACGGGCACAGGAAGAGTCAGGAGCTGGGCCAGGGGTGATTTGGGGGTATTTGCAGCTTTTCTGGTCTCTAAATGAGACAGGAGGCTTGGAGGAAAAAACCCCAAAGCAAGCCCAAACTCCCATTTTCAGAGCAGCAAACACACCGGGCTTGTGCCACAACACAGCTGGTGCTGCTCAGAGGGAGAACAAACCCACCTGAAACTGCAGCACAGGTAATGAGACATTCATGGGAGTTCCTTTGGTTAAACAGCATTAAAAATTCCTTGGTGCTTCATTGGAGCACTGAGCCAGCAGCTGTGGCTGTCAGGGATGGAGGAGTAGGGGGAAAATGCCTTTATTGCATGGGACAGCTCTTCCAGTCTGATTTTCTTAGACCCACTAGAATTCAGGAAAGGACAGACTGCACATGGAAACGCCCTGCCCTTCCCACAAGTGAGGAACAGCCCAGGACTGGCTCCTCCTGCCTCACTGTAACCCAAACAGGCTCCCAAACATGCTCAGTATAAATAGTTTATTAAAGAAAATAGCAAATTCCAATTCTGTGAACAATCAACGGGGGAGAAGTGTTTTTCAAAATAGACCATTCTGGATGACTGTGTTTGAAGGGACAGGGGATCCCATGAGGTGTTGTGGGAAAACAAAAACACAAAGGTTCTGCAAGGACTGGGTGACAGGAAAGCCTCAGCCCCTGCACAAACACCTGGGAATGGGAATAGGAGTGGGACAGAACAGGAGACAACAGATTAAAACATGAAACTGTGACTGAAACTCTTCTAAGCACTACAGGGCAGGAAGGATTGGCAGCACCTTGGTCTCTGGGCTGAGCTCAGTGAATGCTCTCAGTGAGATTTTCAATTAAAACAAATGTACAACAATGCAAGTGCCAAACAGCCTTTTGTGACTTCATGCTGTGAGGGCACCTTGCATTCCCTTTGTATATTGGTTTACATTTCTCTCATCACTCCTGAAGGACAGAAAATACACCAGAAAGACACAGAGGTGTGCAGTGCACACCCAACACAAACATAAAGGAAGGAGCTGAACTGCCCTCTACACTTGGGAAAGTGACACTGGAAAGCTCTAGATCAGTTTGAAGATATTTTCCATGAGAAATAAGAGAATTTTCCTACTTTATAAAAAATCCTGTGACCTGACCCGTGGTCACCCAGCTCAGGATCTCCTCTCCCCACATCCCCCTCTCAAGTGTCTCTCCCTGGAGGTCTCAGGGGAAGCTGAGGTGGGAAACTCTGGCACTCCTGGAGGGACATCATGGACTCCCCAATCTCTGGGTTCCACGTGTGCTTTGGGGGACAGCAGAGGCCACAGAGGGGCTGCAGCTCCCACATGCAGCAGCGCATAGAAGAGTCCCAGCTGAGCACTGCAAGGGCCCAGCCTGAGATGAGGTTACAGAACACTGAGCAGGAAATGCTCCTTCCGCCAGGCAAGCTCCAGGAAGCACCAACCCAATCCCAACGTTTCCCAGACCAGCAGAAATAAGAAAGGTGAAATCAAAAGAGTATTTGGAAGTGTCAGTTTGCTCTTGCTGTGCCACAAGGTGCAGGGGTAAACTGGAGTCACTTGATCTTGGCCAGGGCTGCTGCTCTCCTCTCTGTGTTCTGGAACAAGGCTCGGATCAGACTCTTCACCTCAGCTGCTGAAAACTCCTCTGCCAGAGGCCCCTTGCCATCTGCCCACCTGCAGGGGAGACAGGGAGAGCTTTATGTGACCAATCTGCCCAGAAATGGCACCTCCAATAAACCTCCAAGGACCTGTGCCAGCAGCTGGTCCTGACCCTTTCCTCTGGAAAAGAAAAGGGAAAGGGAAAGGGAAAGGGAAAGGGAAAGGGAAAGGGAAAGGGAAAGGGAAAGGGAAAGGGAAAGGGAAAGGGAAAGGGAAAGGGAAAGGGAAAGGGAAAGGGAAAGGGAAAGGGAAAGGGAAAGTTCCTGCTCTTCCTCTGAACTGCAGCTCCCTGCACAGGCTGGAGAAGCAGCTGGAAAGGAAACACCTACTGATCCACAATTTCTTGGAGGTTGGCCTGCAGGATGATCATCAGCTCCTTGAATGTCATCCACTTCTGCACATAGACTGGAACTTCCTCTTGGTATTTCTTGTTTTTGTCCTCTTCAAGCAGAGGGGTGAAAACTTGGGGTCCCTCCTCCACCATGATCCTGCAGAGTGAGTACAGCCTGTCTGCATCCTCTGCAGAGATATCCTGGGATGGGGAGAACATCAACAGAGCTGAAGTGAGGCTTATTTTGGGAGTGCCAAGTGAAATGAAAAATTTGGATTGTGAAGGTTTCCTGTGGACACATGATTATAATTTCTGTGTGAATGAACTGCTCCCCTGAAATGTGATGGTGGGGAGAGTTCCTGGAGGTGACAAACACTGCCCCCAGCACCCCCATGGCTGTTACCTCCAGGGCAGCAATCCTGGTGACAATCTCTGCCAGGGCTGTGTTCAGGAGGGCCCCCATGGCCTTGCAGTACACGTTCACAGGGAGCACATCCTGCCACACCATGCCCAGCCTCCTCAGCTGGTGCAGCACCTGCAAGGCAACAGCTGAGTGTGACACCAGAACCCTGGGAAAGGCACCAGGGCATCAGGAGAGTACAGATGGGGAGAAACAATGGAGCAATCCTGCTAAAGACACAGCCCAGGACAAAAAACCCCAAACCATCAGTCAGAAAACAGTTTTTTTAGCAGCTGCACAGGTGTCAGGGCTGAGATTCCACAGTGCACCCTCCCCAGGATACCTGCAGGCACTGGGATGCTCTCTCTCTGCCCTCCTCACCTGCTTTATGGCTTTATTTGCTGCACAGTAATTCTCCTCATCATCCATGTTGGAAAAGTTCCTGGCACTCGAGAGCCTCTCCAGGATTTCTCCCTTCTGCACTCGCATCTGGGCCAGAAAACACTCCATCCCTTTAGGAGCAAAACAAGCAGAGAGAAGCAATTAAACAATTACTAAATTTGCTCTGCCTATTTATGACTGCAAGTGCTGAATAATGAACTTGCTATAACGTTTTATTTTTAATCAATTTCCAGTCTCCAAACAGTCTCCCAGAGCCAGTTTAACCAGTGAGCTCTTGTGCAGCTTGCGTTGCTACAGCACTGCTGGAAAAGAGCAGCAGAAGGAATTGTGGATTGCTCCTGTTAGCTCACACAAACCTATCTCTGAATTTATTTCTGTGGAATAACTAATGAAAATATCAAAGGACTGAGCAGCAGATCCCAGAACACAACTTGCTGCATACTGAGCTGTTCTTGGGACTAAGCTCACAGGAAGATACAGGTTTCAAAGAGCCAAAACCTCCTAACTCAGAAATGTTCGTGCCACTTGTCCAAACACCACCAACCCACTGCTCACACTGAGTGAGCAGCCAAACCCCCACGAAAGCACCCAGCAGGGTGAGCTCCCAGGTGAGCCACAAGCACCTCTGGAGAGGGGAAGGGGCAGGGGAGTTACCCAGCCTCCTGAAGGCAGGCACCAGGTCCACGAAGGTGGCAGCCCCGTTGCTGAGCACGCTGGTGCTGCGGTAGCGGAACTGGTGGCCCAGGGTCAGCAGGTGGTGGGCGATGTACATGCAGTTGTTGTGGTGGATGGCAGCCAGCTGGGGCAGCTTCTGCAGGTTCTCCCTGGCCCAGCAAGAAGGGAAAAGGAGAAATGGGTTTATTTAGAGCTGGTTCTGTTAAAAAATTGATTGTGTCTATCCTAGAGAAATGCACGGTCTGGTGCTGGCAAGGCCTGACTGACATCAGAGTGAAAACATTTAATCTCACAAACCCCACAGGAACTAGCAGGAAAAGAGTCTGAAATGGCACTGAGGCACTTGAACCCTGTGCTATCCCACAGTTTCCAGCCATGGGCTTTCAAACGGGAACGTATTTTGTTAGAGCAAAGTCACAGAGAGGAAAGGGGAGAGAAAGTCTCTGACAGGATTGTGAACTTTCCATCTTCACTGCTGCTCTTTTTTTCACATGAAAAACATCCTGAAAAATCTGCGCATCAGATCTGAGGTCAAAGTTATGTCTGGAAACAAATACAGCTGTGTGAGAGCTTCACTCACACCCTTGATCACAGACTGCCAACACAGAAATTCTCCAGCACTTTGCTTTGCACAGGTAAGTCTTAGTTAGAGATTGAGTCGTTGATTTTTGCTGATGGAGCTGTAGTGGGACTGTTCCAACAGCAGTATTGCCCCTCAGAACAGGAAATGTGGACACACTCACCTGTGGTATGTGGGCACCACCTCATAGAAGAGCTGGAAGATGTTCCTGACACAGTCAAAGAGCTGCACACAGCTGCAAGGGAAAGAGGGCTCCTGTCAGCCTGGCACTGGTGTCCTGCCCACAGCTCACCCTCAGCCTGCCCAAACAGGGCTCGTGTCAGCCTGGCACTGGTGTCCTGCTCACAGCTGACCCTCAGCCTGCCCCACAACAAGGTTTTAGCACTGGCACAAAGAGGGGATTGTCAGCATCAATGACAGCACTATCAACACTCTGGAAAACTCTCAAAGGCTGTGCTGACCTTGAGGGTCAGTGTGGAAGGGAGATCCATGAAAGCCCAGAACAAAGGGGACACTGTCCCTGTCCCTCCAGGTGGGCAGGAACACTCAGGGACACTGTCCCTGCCCCTTGAGGGCAGCTATTACCTGGGCAACTCTCCTACTTCAGGGCTCTGGTTAAAATTGAGTTTATATGGATCCTGTCTGTTTATCCCCAAGAGCCCTGCCAGCTGCAGCCTGGAGTTCTTTGTTTTCACCAGCACAAAGAACTCTGCTCACACCGAGGCCAGCACTTGGTTTTGGCAAAAAGAGATGGGTTTGATTTTTCTAAACAACTGATTTTTCTAAAAACCTGAAGGAACAGCCTGCAGCAGTGTCAGTCTCCTGCCCAAACCCAGGGATACATCCTCCAGCCAAAACAAGAGTAATGACTGACTCCAATTTTTCAAGTTCTTTAAATCTGTTTCCAGGTGCTGGGCGTTGCTAGGGGCTGACACACAATAAATAAACACTGCTTTGATAAGTGATGCTGACTGAGGAACACCAAGCAATCCCTACCAGAGGTCAGTGCTGGCTGTGGCCTCCAGCAGGGTGTGGTAAGCCAGCTCCACGAGCTGCTGCACGGAGCAGCTGATGCGGCAGCAGGGCAGGCACAGCGTCAGGGGGCTCAGCCTGCTCTCAGTGCCCACACTCACTGTGCCATTGGGCACCAGGCTGCAGGCTCTGGGCAGCTTCATGTGGTCTCCTGAGCCAGGATCAGGGAGCTCTGGGAGGGCTATGCTGGAATCAGGTGTGATCTAAGGGAAACAGAGAGATAGGGTAACAGAACTCGGAGCTCTGAAAGGAGAATCTGCAAAACTAAAAAGCACTCAATGGCAGAGGTTTAAGACTCAAGATAAACACAACATTGCAGCACTATTAAAAAATATTTAGAGATTGTTTTCCACATGGAACAACTGTGTGAGGCATCCCCAGTCACCTTGACAGTGTTGTGTATTTCTGAGGTCATCAGGTTCCTGGCTGCCATGATCACATCCTGGCACTTCTTGTTGGCAAAGTGGGAATCCACGTTGCAGGCATATTTCAGCAGGGCAGTTGTGTCTTCCTTCAGAAACTGCATCTTCTTCAGGGCCTTCTCAAACTCCTCTGTGGATTCGATCACCTGAGGAGAGCAGATGTGTTCTATGTTAGCACAGCCCCCAAAAATCAGGGAACAAAGTTAAATTGGGTATAAAGGCTGAAAGCAGAGGACGAAGGAGGTTTTGGAGGGCATTAACCACTGGAATGCCATCCCACTGGAGTACCTGGGCTCTGTGTTCAAACCTGGGAGGGTTTTTGGGACCCACCTCTTTGTACTGCTCCAGTTTGCTGCTTTTGGTTGGGATGGAGTTCACCAGGCAGTTGTGGATGAGGCAGTCTGAGAGCTCCTCCCAGATGAGCTCCCCCAGCAGCTCTGCCAGGGTGATTCTGCCTTCCCCAGGCTGCTCCAGAGGCACATCTGCATCCCAGAGAAGAAAAATGGATTTTAACACAGCTGGGCCAGGCCCTCCATCAGCTCAAAAGCCTTTCCTCCATCTTCCTTGCACATAATGCTGATTAACAACCAGATATTCTAGAAAACTCCCATTAAATGAACAAGGTACTGATCATAACTAACTCCAGAACTGCATACTTAGCAGGTATTTGTGCAGAACTTCAAACACCAGCTTGATCTTCTCAAACACCTCCATGGGAGAGGACTCGTCCAGAGCAAGCTCCTGGGACCTGAACCTCAGGATGAACACATCTGGCTGCTCCTCTGGGACTGGCTCCAGAGATGGGTGTGAGATCAGAGGCTTCAGGATGTACTGCAACAACAAGTGGCCTGAGGAAAGAGAAAAACAGGTTTCCCAACAGCAGATGGCTCCAGTGAGGTCCAGCCCTGACTGTTCTGGATTTAGAGACTGCAAGAAGTGGGAGGAATAATCCCTTGATCAGCTCTATCAGGGAATTACCAATGAGGTAAAACTCTTCAAGCACCAGGCTATGAAACCACATAGACACAGATCAGAAATACACTGAATTGTCAGGAAAGGAGAAATAATTCCAGGTGGATAATGGGATAAATATTTTCCTATTAATAAGAGCTACAGCATTCACCTCAGTGGGAAACACAAGCCAGGAGAGGAGGAAGTTTTCCAGTGTCCTGCTGGAGTGAAGTGGGTCTCACTATCCATGTTAAAACAAGCCTGAAGTATCCCCCCCGAGCTACTGGGGCTGCTCCTGGGGTCTGCCTTACCAAAGTCTTTGAGCTTGGAGTGCAGCTCTCCCAGGACAGCCAGGGCCTGCAGCACAGCAGCCACGGGGGGCACAGCAGTGTCCTCGTCCTGGGGTGGCACCGTGTGCAAGTGCAGCTCCGAGAGCACCAGGGCCTCCAGGCTGCTGCTCCCTGCACACAGAGCACATTCAGAACTGCCACAGGGCACAGCAGAAGCAGATCCACCCTCCCCAGAGCTCCTTCAGCCCCCTCAGCCCAACAGCTCCACTGCGTGTCCCACCCTGCGGGTGAGAACTTCAGTGGGGCAGAAAAAGTGAAAAAAGCCCTGTGAGCACCTTTGGAAGGGGGAAGCTTCCACACAATGAGCTTCTGCCACTCCTCCCCGAGGTGGTAGATCATGTTCTGTGTCTGCACTGTGAGCTCTGTGCCCAGGGCCTTCAGGATCTTCAGCTCAAAGCCCCTGCGGGACTCCAGGCTCCTGAGGCTGCTCCGTGCCTGGGGAGAGCAGACACAGCTCAGGTGGGCACTGCCCTGCCAGGGAAAGCATCCCCTGGAACCCACCCAGGGCATCCAGCCCCCTGCCAGGGGCACTGCTACCTTCTCCAGCTGCTGAGCTGCTGCCACGTACTGCTTCTCCTGCAGGGCAGAGTTGCACTCCTTGACAGTTGTGTCAAACTGCAAAGGGGAACACACACAGGGGGTGTCACTGCAGCTCTGCTACTGCAGACACTCCCAGACCTGTGAGCTACACGCTCACCCAAACCTCTGAACTACAGACACTCCCACACCTGTGAGCTGCTGCCACTCACCTCAATCTGTGAGCCACAGACACCCAAATCTATAAACTACAGACACTCCCAAATATGTGAGCCACAGACACACAAACCTGTAAACTACAGACACTCCCAAACCTGTGAGCTACAGACACACAAACCTGTAAACTACAGACACTCCCAAACCTGTGAGCTACAGACACACAAACCTGTAAACTACAGACACTCCCAAACCTGTGAGCTACAGACACACAAACCTGTAAACTACAGACACTCCCAAACCTGTGAGCTACAGACACACAAACCTGTAAACTACAGACACTCCCAAACCTGTGAGCCACAGACACTCATCCCAAACAGAAGCCCAGAACAATGCTCACACTGAGGAGCAGGATTATTCTGCTCCCCCTCCTCACCTCCTGCAGCTTTTTCAGGACACTCAGGACCAGCGTGTCCCTCTCCAGCTGCTGCTTCAGCTCTGTGAACTCAGCAACAGCCACGTTTAGATCTCGCTGGACCTAAAACAACAGCAGTTCTCAGTTCACTCACAGCATTGGTTAGCACACACATTTTCCTCTTAAATTTCACTTATCATTTATTTCTGTTCAGAGAATGATTTGGTGAGGAAAAACTCCATCCTTTTTACTCCTGTGTCCCATCCCCTGCCCCAGCCAAGGCTGGTCCTTCTCTCTGAAGGACACTGTGACACACTTTTCCACCCATACAAGAGTGACAACCCCTTAATGGCAGCTCTTAATGTGCACCCTGGTGTCCCCTCAAGGCATTCTTTAGGGCTGATATCACCCAGGGATCCCAGCCAGAGAATCATAGAATCCCCCGAGCTGGATGGGATCATCGAGTCCTGCCACAAACCCCAAAATCCCATCATGAAAGGGTTGTGCAGACACTCCTTGAGCTCTGGCAGGTTTGGGGCTGTGACCAAGCACCCCACGATGGGCTGAAATGGAGCAGGATGTCCCTGGGAGTCACCTCGTTCTCGATGCCCGCCTTGAGCAGGTCGATGTTGCTGGACAGCCCCTCCACCTGCGCCACCAGGTCCTCTGCGCTCTGCATGCTGGGCAGGAACTCGCTGTACTTCTTGTTGATCATGGTGCACACCTCTCCCTGAGGACAGCGAGCGAAGGGACAGCGTCACCTCGGTGACACAGGGACAGGGTGAGAGGGCAGGGCTGGGGCACCGCAGGATGGAGAGGGCTGGGACATCCCTGAGCAGGGCTGGGGCACCCCGGGACGAACCAGGACTGGACACCCGGGGCTGAACCAAGGCTGGGCACCCCAATCCAGCTGACCCAGGGCTGGACACCCGGCCCAAACCAGGGCTGGGCACCCGAAATAATCCAGGGCTGGACACCCCGATCCGGCTGACCCAGAGCTGGACATCTGGACACCCGAGTGACACACAGCTGGACACCCAGTCGCGACCGGCTCCGCCTCAGTGCCGGCTCCCTGTCTCTCCCCGCGCCCCCTCCGTTCCCCGTCCCTTGCCTTGAGCTCCTCGACGCGGCGGGAGAGGCGCCCGACGCGAGCCCCCAGGTGCTCCTTGTCCAGCCGGCCCGAGTGCGCCAGCACGGCCGCCACCAACGAGCCCGCCCGCGCCGCCATGGCTGCGCGCCCTACGGCGGCCGCGAGGGACACGGGACCGCGGCGCGGAGCTCGATCCGGAGACCGCGGGTTCGAGACTGACCGGGGACAGCCGGACATGGCGGGGGGGGGGGCGGAGAGGGGACCGCGGTTATGGAGACACCCAGAGATCCCATGGGGATCGGGGACCGCGGTTATGGGGACGCGGAGATACCGGGGGGCGGGAACCGTGGTTATGGGAACATCTGGAGGTGGCGGGAGAGAGGACCGCCGTTATGGTGACGCCCGGAGATGAGAGGGAGCAGGAACGCGGTTATGGGGACACGGAGATGCCGGGGAATCTGTGGATGGCGTGACCTGTGGCTACTGGATGCTGAGGGTCCGTGGCTATGAGGGACCAGTGGATGCCGGGGTCTGTGGCTATGGGGGACCAGTGGCTGCAGGGGATGTGGAAATTTCGGGGACTCCCCAGCTCTGCAGTGTTTCCTGGCTGCGGGGTCCATCAGTGGATGTCCCTGGCTGCAGGGGGACAGGGAGATCGGGGCTCAGAGGGTTCCGTGGGTGCTGGGGTGAGGAGGCAGGCCCCGAGCCCCCATCCATCCTTGCCGGGGGAGGGAGGATCAGCCCCCGGCATCCGGAGTCTGACGCAGCCCGGGCGGGAGGTGCCTCGTGGTGACAGCTGTCCCCACGTCCCGGAGCGGGGACAGAGCCACCACCGCCGTGCCATGCCGGGGGGAAAGGCTCTGAGTGCCTGGGGGCTGCTGGCCAGCCTGGCCCTGGCCAGCTGGGGGGTCCGAGGTGAGTCCGGGGCTGTGGGGTCAGCGGCCGGACACTCGCCGTGGTCCCTGGCCATGGTGGGAAGGAACCCCAGGGCTTGGGAACCCCAGGGCTTGGTGAGGTTTTCCTGCAGGAAAAGTTTGGAATGTCCACGGGGAAAAAGGAATCGGTGCAGGAGGATGGGAGAGTTTGGCCAGAGCTCTTTTGGGACAGCCTGATGTGATGCTTCCTGCCCAGGAAGGAGCTCCGAGCTCTGCCCTGCTGCTCATCACTCAGAGGTGAAGCTCTCTGCTCCCTTCTCCTTGCACAGGGCAGATATTCGTGAAGGAATTCAGCGGGAAGGTGTTCCTGGAGTGTGTGAGGAGCCAAGGCAAGAACATCACGTGGTGGAGAGATGGGAGCCCTGTTGGGCACGAGGCACAGCTGGACCTGAGCGGGGTTTATGACGACCCCAGGGGCCTCTACACGTGTGAGACAGGAGACCAGAAGAACAGCCTCCAGGTGCACTACCGCAGTAAGTGTTCACTGCTGCCTTGCCAGAGCCAGGGCTGCTCGGAGGGTTCCCCTAAGCCGAGCCTTGAGGGAATTTCCCCTCATCTAGGAGTGTCCCCAGTGGTTTCTCTGCATATGGTGTCACTGTGACAGCCCTGCAGTTCAGTGCCATGACCTGCTCCTCTGCCCTGCACTGGTGGGGGGGACACGGGGGTCACACAGCAAAGCCAGCTGGGCTCTGTTGCACTGGCAGAGCTGGCCCTGCCCTCAGTGTTTGTGTCCTTTTGGGTTTGCAGTGTGCCAGAACTGCATCGAGGTGGACGCTCCCACCATCTCGGGCATCGTCGTCGCCGACCTGGTGGCCACGCTGCTCCTGGCAGTGGCCGTGTACTGCATCAGTGGCCATGACAGGGGACACACCTCGCGAGGTGAGGGATGGGGACAGCCCGGCGGCTGTGCCTGGCACCCCTGGGAGCTCTGTGTGGCACCCCTGGGGGCTGCAGCCAGCTCTTGGGTTTGTTTGGAAACGTTCCCCACATTGCCCATGGCTACCTGAGCTTGTCCTTTCTTCCTTCAGCCTCTGACAAGCAGAACCTGATCTCCAACGAGCTCTACCAGGTGAGTGCGGGGGCACCGCTGTGTGTGGGGACACCACTAGCACCCCGTGTGTGTTTGGGGACACCTTCAGCATTCCTGGGTGTGTGTGGGGACACCACTAGCACCCCTGTGTGTGTTTGGGGACACCTTCAGCTCCCCTGTGTGTGTGTGTGCACCTTCAGCCCCTCAGCGTGGAGAGAATCTTGCCCAAGGCTGACCCAGCTCACCCTCCCAGGGTTTGGCAGGTGCAGTTTGGGTTCATGTCCCCTTATTTTTCCCCCTGGCAGCCCCTGGGAGAGCGGGAGGAGGATCAGTACAGCCGGCTGGCTCCCGCCCGTGCGCGCAGGTGAGGAGGAAGACTCTGGGACTGCCTTCATCAGCGTGCTGGCTTTGCTTGGGGGTCCCTCCAGGGTGGGCTGCTTGCAGCCCTGTGCTCATTGCACACCTCTTGCACTTCTGTATTAATGCCAATAAAGATGAGCCTGTCCCACAGGCTCCCTGCTCCATCTGCTGTGTGCAGCTCCTGGGGAAGGGCACAGGGATGGGGTCTGGGCACTGGGAAGGTCAAAGGGATGGGGTCTGGGCACTGGGAAGGGCAAAGGGATGGGGTCTGGGCACTAGGAAGGGCACAGGGATGGGATTTGGTCACTGGAAAGGGCACAGGGATGGGGTCTGGTCATTGGGAAAGGCACAGGGATGGGGTCTGGTCATGGGGAAGGGCACAGGGATGGCGTCTGGTCACTGGGAAGGTGCACACAGGATGGGATTTTGGTCATTGGGAAGATCTAGTCATTGGGAAGATCCACAGGGTGGCATCTGATCATTGGGAAGATCTGGTCACTGGGTAGGTGCACACAAGATGGGATCTGGTCCCTGGGAAGGGCACAGAAATGGGATCTGGTCACTGCGAAGATCTGTTCACTGGGAAGGTGCACAGGGATGAGACGTGGTCATTGGGAAGATGCGCAGGGATGGGATTTGGAATGGCAATGCCAGGTCTCCACTCCCCAGCCCCAAGCAGAAACAGTTCACGTTGGAATGTTCATGGGGAAAAAGGACATCTCCCGTCTGAGCCCCCAGAATGGGACACAGACACCAACAGGGCCAGCCAGCATCACCTCAGCCTGGAAGGATGAGGAAATTTGCAGCCCTGCAGGCAGTAAAGCCCAAAGCGGTGGTGCAGCGGTGAAGAGGGGCCCGTGGGTTGTTTTGGTGCCTGTTTGAGCTCGAAGCCTGGCTGAGGCAGCCCTGAGCAGAGGAAGCAGCAGCAGAGCAGGGCTGGGGGCGTTGAGCTGCGCCCCAGCAGCTCCAGGATGCGGTTTAGAGCACAGCTGGGCTCCTTCACCACAGCAGGCCCCACACCCCGGCGGGGAGATGGCGAGATACACACAGCACCAAGCAGCCCCAGAGCCCCAAACCCACACAGGGCCACGCTGTCACCTTCTGTGAGCAGCATTGCTGCAAATGGGGCCAGGCTGGGAAGGGGACAGCGGGACCAGGTCAGAGACAAAACCCCCTGCAAAAGATCCATACTCAGCCCAAGGAACACCAGAACCAAGTGAGGGCACTCAGGGTAGATATTAAGCCTGAAGGAAAAGGTCAGAGGCAAATCCCCCTGAGGAGGATCCGTTCTCAGCCCAGGGAACACCAGAACCAAGTGGGGGCACTCAGGGTGGAAATTAAACCTGAGGGGAAAGCAGCAGGAGCAGAGGGAAGTGCAAGGGAAAAGGAGACCAGGGAGGCCCAGTGAGGTTGCAGTCCTTTAATGAGAAGGAAATCTCGTGCCAATGTGCTCATTTCTGCTCCGGGCTGGCAAACCCAAGCACACCCCGGGGTGGGACAGCACGTCCATGTCCTGTGGCCAGAACACCAGAGGCTCAGCAGAGCTGCAGAGAGCTGGGACAAGGTGGGCAGAAGCGTTTCACCCCGAGCTGCTTGTCCAGGCTGCCATCAGAGGAGTTTCAGATGGCCCTGGGGGCCAGGCCTGCATACACCTCCCGCTGCCCCTTCCGGATGGGCTGTGGGGAGACGTGAGATCCTGGGTCAGGAGATGGAGCCCCACACTTCTCCTCACAGAGAAAAGCAGGGCACAATTCTTCCCAAGATTATTCTCATCTCATTTGCTGTGCCTGTTTTTGTGCCAAAGTAGAATGCAATAGTAGAATGTGCAATAGCAGAAAGCAATGTGGAGATTGTTTCCCCACAGTGATGGTGTTTTGTTTCCTTGGCCTGTCAGGGCCAGGTGTGTGTGTGTGTGTGTCAGGACTGAGGGTGACAGTCACGAGATTCTGTGCAGTGTGTGCAGAGTTGAGTGCTTGGCAGGTTCAGTTTTAGATGTATAGAATAATACAGTATAATAAAGTAATTAATTTGCCTTCTGATAAGATGGAGTCCTCCTCATCATTCCTCCATAGCACCAGCTCTAAGGAGCCCTCACTAAGCCCACACAGGGCATGGAGAAAAGCAGAGCAGAGCAGGGGCAGTGCCCAGGGAGCTGCAGCTCTGCCCCCACATAAATCCCCGTGGCAGCACCAGGGAAAGGGGCTCTACCCTCACCACCCTTTTCCCAATTCCAGCCAGGAAATCTGGGAGCTTGGCTGGATGCTCCTTCAGGGATGGATGACCTGGCTGTCCCTCCCCAGCAGCAGCATGGAAAGGGACTGTCCTCACCTCATAGTCCGGGTTGGGGACAGGGGGAGGCCGCTGCATCTTTGGACCTGAAACGGAGGCACAGAGAGGGTGAGTCCCTGCTATGAGGGCTCTCCAGGCTGATCCCAGGGCCAGGCACACCACAGATCAACCGCCATGGATTCATTCTGAGCTCCTGAAGAGCTCACAATACACACAGCTGCAGGGCTGGCTCCAGCACAGCGGCCTGGGAAATGAGCTCCATTGCAGCAGCCGGCCCATCCCTGCCCAGAGAACGCCTGGAGAACACCCCTGGGACGCAGGAGCACTGCCTGGAAGCTCGTGGGGAGCAGAGGATGCAATGAGGGTTTCCCTGGGTGTGACTGTCTTTTTTCTGAAAAATCCCCTTGCCCAGGATTTCTCTCCTAGGAAGCTGAGGAGCCTCAGGGAAAAAGGAAAACAATAATTATCTCATTGGCTTCTCCTGCGTTTTGCTGCTTTGAAATGTGAGTGGAGATTGTTTATCCAAGATATGAATTGCTTTTATTTAATGGCCAATCAGTGCTGAGCTGTGTCAGGCTCTGAAGAGTCATGAGTTTTCATTATCGTTTTTTGTAGCCTGCTGTGAGTATCCTTTCTCTATTCTTTAGTTTAGTTTTAGTATAGCATAATATAATATAATTAATATAATATAATATAATATAATATAATGTAATATAATGTACAACATAATATAATTAATGTAATGTACAACATAATATAATTAATGTAATTAATATAATTAACATAATTAATATATTAATATAATAATAAATCAGCCTTCTAAAACCATGGAGTCAGATTCACCATTTCCTTCCTCCTCCATCTGGGGACCCCAAAAATACCACACCTGGGTGCCCAGAGGGTGGCACAGACAGCTGGGGTGCCTGCAGTGGCTCTCACCTCGTGGCCGGCTGTCCCCAGCAGAGCTGGCTCGTCCCTTCCTGCCCTTGCTGAAGTAATAGACCAGGATCAGCACGCCCAGGGTGATGAGGAGGTCTGCAGTGATGATCCCTGCCACCATCAGGGCGTCCAGCTCCTCGCAGGTGGCACAAACTGCAGGGATGAGGGCAGGGGATGCTCAGAGCCGGGAGAGCCCAGCCTGGCACAGGGCTACGGGCAGCTGGGAAGGGGGAAAGGGCAAACTGGGAGGGAAGATTTGCCCAAAATGGGCTCTGGGACTGGCCTCAGCAGCACCACATTCACCCACCCCACTGGAAACCCAGAGTCAGCCCCCAAACCTGCCAGGTGAGGGGGCAGCACTCACCTTTGGCATTCAGGTACAGATGATGCTTCGCGTGTCCCAAGGAGCAGCTGAGGTTGGCAGGGGAGCTGTCGTGGTCCTTTATAATGAACTTGCTCTCCTTGGTGTCCTGGGTTTTCCCAGACAGCTCCCACTGGATGTTCTTGTCGTCCAAGGGACACGTGATGGTCACCGTGGTGCCAGAAATCTCCACCAGGAATTGCTCTTGGGAGGACGCACCAATGCGAAAGGAAAGCAAGGGCAAAAGTCAGATATTTCCACCTGGTTTTTAGTCTGCTGCAGTCTTTATACCCCGCTAAATACTAAAGAATGCTGGTAAAGTTAACTTACCCTCCAGTTCTTCATCTGCAAAACAGAAAACAAAGAGTGTTAAAAAATCATCTCACCATTGCCTCACAGTGCTGGAAATGCCCAGCACTGGTAATAATTACATACCAATTCCTCCAATCAGTAAGACCACTGTCAATTAATGAACAGTGAACTTTTCCTATCCTGCAATATTTACAAAATTCAAATCTTTCTATTTGACTTTTAGTCCTCACTTTTGAGGGATTTTAGCATGATAAATAGTTAAGGATGGCAGTAAAATACACTTACCCTGCTGAGCTGTGGTGCCAACTGCAAAAAAAGGAATAAGAAATGTTAAATAATTGAACTTCAGCTATCACACACCTTTCCTACTCCCAGGACATCCTTTCTGAGCTCAGCTGCTTGAAAGAGATGTTTACAATCCCACATTCATGCTGAAGGCATCAGAAATATTCTGCTGGTGAGACAGGATGTTGTTCTGAACTTGGAAGCCATTTTCAACACAGCCTAACGCAGAATGGAAACTTGAATCATTTTCCAACCCAGTTCAGAGAAAAAGGTTGTTATTGCAAGATGCAAACCCAGAAATTCTGCTTTATTATCGTGGAGCAAACACTGCTGGAAAATCCTGGTAAGAACCTCTGCAAGAGTGGGAGCTTGACGTTGGTTTAACACTGTAAAACTGTTTATCTGTGTGGTTTTTCTGCCTTGTAGGAAACAACATGCTCCATGAGAGTTTTAGGAGCTGGAATATTAAAGGAAGAGTTTTTAGGAGGTGTGAATCACAGTTGTGATTTCCTTTAAAGACATTTGTCCTTTTGCAAAAAGTAACTTAAATAAGCGACTGCAGATTTGAATAAGTGCAGATTTTAATTCCACAGCGGACTTCCATGGAGAGAAGGTGACCTGATGGTTTTTATTTTACAGAGATATATTTAAATCTGGAAAAACAATAGGCCACTGATAAACCATGTTTTCTATCTTCACAAAGTTGGTACTTGCAGCACTTGGGCAGAGTAGCTGGAGTCTGGTAACAACTCTTAATGGATTATCCTGTACACTCATCTTTCCTCATTACTGGGTTCTTTAGAGCCTTTCCAGGTACTCTGCACTTCATCCTAAGCCAGTGGGGCACCCCAGCTGCCACCCCACCCCTGATGTCCCACCAAGCCTGAGTCACTTACCCAGGATCACCAAACGCTTTGAGAAAAGTGCACGGATAAAGGATAAAACCGCCAAAATTAGAAGTGTGGAACCTTACAGCTCACACAGCTATAACCCAGCTGCCTGAAGTTTGGGGACTCACCTGCACACAGCAGGAGCCCCAGGAGGGGCAGGCACTGCTCCAGCCTCATCCTCGTGTTCCTGCTGCTCCTCTCCACCACATCAGACTGCCATGGCTGTGGCAGGAAAGAGCACGGTGGCTTTCCTAGAAAGAAGCCCAGGATTGTTCTTCCCAGAATTGTTGCCCACCCGAGCAGGGCTGGGGCACTCACTCTTTCCAGAGCAGCCGAGGCTGAGGCACACACATGAAATAAGCCCAGGTCAGGAAGTGCGGAGGCTCAAAATGTCTTCACGGGACGTCACCGGCAGCCTGGGGTGGCTCCTCTGCCCTGCACCAGCTCTGCGGGCTCTGGGCAGATCCTGGAGCTGCCCTGGGAGCCGAGGAGAGGGAAACGAGCTGGAATCCATCAGGACCTTCCCAACAGCTCCTCAAAGTGAGAGCTTGAGAGGCTGCAAGTGTGCCAAAGGACTTCACGTGGAATCCCAGCGTGGTTTGGGTGGGAAGCGAGCATAAAGCCCATCCCATCCCACCCCTGCCATGAGGTACAGCCTCACTGTCCCAGGGTGCTCCAAACCCCGTCCAGCCTGGCCATGGGCACTGCCAGGGATCCAGGGGCAGCCACAGCTGTGCCAGGGCCTGCCCACCCTGCCAGGGAACAACTCCTAATTCCCAATATCCCATCCAGCCCTGCCCTCTGGCAGTGGGAGCCCATTCCCCCTTGCTCTACCCCACAGCCGCTGCCAAGAGCCCCTCTCCACCCTCCTGCAGCTCCCTTCAGGCACAGGCAGGCTGGAATGAGGGGAGCAGGAGCTGCCCCCAAAGCTGAGCACCCAGAGCCCTGCACGGGCCATGGCTCCCTGCCCATCCCCATGGCGGTGTTCACAGGGCCCCCAGGATGAGGGAAGAGACCAGAATGTTGACTCTATGCTTTAAAAAGCTTGATTTATTATTTTATTATATATATTATATTAAAACCAAACTAAAAGAATATAAGAAAAGATTTTATTAGACAGCTTGAAAGCAAAAGAGAAAAATAGAATGATTACAAAATCTTGTCTCCAACTAGAGAGACACAGCTAGAGTGTGATTAGCTATTAATTACAAACAACTACATGAAACTAATCAAAGATACACCTGTTGCATTCTGCAGCAGCAGATAGTTGTTTACATTTTGTTCTTGAGGCTTCTCAAGAGAAAAAATCCTAAAGCAAGGATTTTCCATTAAACATGTCTGTAACACACCCCCTGCACTCAGCCCCTCTCGAGCATCATTTTTGGGATGCTCTCCCGCTCGGGCGCTGCCGTGGCCGTGGCTGGCCCCGCTAGAGGGGGCTCCTGGCCCGGCTGGCTGAGGATGAAGCGCAGATGCAAAGTACCGGTAAAGGCTCCAAAGGGACAGGGGGGTGCTGCTGCGCCCCATTTCCTGTATTGCCGTGCTCTCTTTGTCAGCGCTTTCTTTCCCTTATTTATGTTTCCGAGTAGACCGTCAGAGAATTCGGGTTACTGGTGAGTGTGCCAGGGACTTGGTCTTCTCTTAAAAGTTGGAGTCCACGTGTTTTGTTAAAAGATAAAGATTAACAAAAGTCTGCAGGCAAAGGGGCTGTTCCCAGCCCTGTGCAGAAACAGGACTAGGAAGTGGCAGCAAATTGGCTGCTAAACATTAAACACAACCCGAACAAAGCCCCAGAATGATAAATATTCACAGTGGCGAGGAAACAAAAGGAGGCGATGTGCTGGAACTGTAACCGAGTGGGAATCTGGGGACGCGAAGTGATGGAGGGCTAACGCGGGACCGAATCGTTCCGGGAAAACGGAGACCCTTGGTGTCCCAAATCATTCCGGGAAAATGGAGACCCTTGGTGTCCCAAATCACTCCATGAAAATGGAGACCCTTGGTGTCCCAAATCACTCCATGAAAACGGAGATCCTTGGTGTCCCAAATCATTCCCGGAAAATGGAGACCCTTGGTGTCCCAAATCACTCCATGAAAACGGAGATCCTTGGTGTCTCGGAGGCGTTTGCACACACGGGATTCCCGGCTCTGTTCTGGGGACAGCGCAGGGAGCTGACGGCCTCAGCGCTGTTTTTCCATCACCAAATCGCTGAAGGGAACCCTCAAACACCCCGAGGTTGGGGCACCATCCCCTTGCACCCCTGAAAGGGAAATCGGTACCAGGCACAAATGGAAGCGGTGACCTGGGATGACTTCTGGGACGATGATGAACCAGACACAAACACTGCCGCTCCAGTGATTTATGGCCCTCGAGTGTAAACATCCTCATTTTACCAACACACAGGCTCTGATTGGTTTCACACTCACAACAGCCACGTGCCGACTGCAGAATATTTTATGTCCCACGGAATTTCTCACTTATGGCCGGGCTGGGCCCATTTCCCACCTGATTTTTCCCAGAACTTCCCCGGCACCAGCCTCCCAATCCTTGGCTGCAACCAAGGAACATTCAAATCACTTTCGGGTAGGTGTCTGTGTTTGGTGGGACGTTTCCATCCCCTGGGTGAGGGCCCGCGCTGCGGCCACGGATTGTCAGTTTTGGGCTGCTCTTTTTAGGATCGTTTGCAGGGTTTTTTTCCGAACAAATGGCCCTCATTCCTTCGAGCCACCTATGAACACCTCCAGGCAAATCTTCTTTTACCTCCCACAAAAGGGGAGTGGTTTCGGGCGGCGGCTGGGAGGAGGAATGATTGCAACACCAAAGAGCAGGACAATATGGGAGGGAGAAGAAATTAATCTTACCTTGGGAATCGCTGATTTACGGCAGGAGCCAGCGAGGCAGGGCCGGGCACACCTTGGCAAGGAGCGCGCCGTGACTCGGGCAGGGAGCGCTCACCGTCCCCAGCCACAGGCCGGGCTGGGGGCAAGGAACCTGCCCCGTTTTGCTGGCAGGACTTCGAGAAACTCATCTTTTCCCCCAAGCGGATTTGCCTTTGCAGCCCGGATTTGTGTCCCCGATGCGCGCCTGGCTGCGCGCTGCGCTCGTCCTTGGGGCGCAGCTCCGAGGTAAGGAAGGAAACCTGTCCCGGCCCTCGCTCCCCTCTTCCGATCCCTGAAATTACTGAAATTATCCCCAGGGCTGAGGCTTTTCCCCGTCCCTGCTGCCATTCTTCCTGCGCGGGGTTCGCTGGAAGTGGCACGAAGAGGTTGGGTTTCTTCCCCAACAGGTTTGGGCGTATTCGGCAGGAAAGCACCGATCTCCTCCGCTGATTTCCTCCTCAGCTCCGCTTTCAAAGTCTTTTTCTCTCCTGCTGGAATCTGAACTTTACACCCAGCCTTTCTTTTTTTTTTTTTTTTTTTTTTTTTTTTTTTTTTTTTTTTTTTTTTTTTTTTTTTTCCCTCTACCTTTGTTCCTAAACAGTCGGGGATTGTCCAGGAGCTCCGGCCTCAGATCCTTTACACAGCAAAGACTCCAGACCGACACGAAACTCACCTGAATTTTTCACTGGTTTATATCAGAACAACTGGATTTTAACGAAACACATCCTCCTTTCCCAAATGCATCAGCACACGGATGTAATCTGGCTTGAAAAAAAGTATTATATTCTTATTTGTCGCTTAGTTCTTTTCAAGGAGTTTAAAACAAAAAGATTTGGCACCGAATCCGTGTATGAGCAACGTGATCTCTGCCAATGAGGTTTTTCACGTGGGAATGCTTTCAGTGCTTTGGCATTCAAGTATTTTTCCCTTTGAGATAAGGAATTATTTGGAAGGAAGTATTTAGTCATTAATTATTTCCAAATACATCTTTATTTTGAAGCTATATTTTAAAACCCTAGAAAAGCTTTTTGGTTTTTTGCTTGAATCACACTGGGTTATCTTCTTAATGTGACAGGATATTAATATTTTCTATTTCCTTCTCTAGCAAACCATTATTTTTTCTTAATTTTCACTCTCCTCCTTTCCTTTCCATGCTCTCCCTCCTGCTGGTTGTCCCTCTTCCAGGAGAGCATCGTTCACTCGATGCTCACTTATTTTTAAAGCAGCGGCCATGGTGGTTGTGGTGATGTTTCTTGGAAAAACAAATCCACGTCTTCCTTGAGGATTTCCTCTAGACCCGGCTGAATTTACCTGCAGCTGCCCAGCTTTATAAAGCCTCTAAAACTGGCTCTGGATATACCTGTAGGAGCAGTTCCACCGTGGTGTGCACGAGGCTGAGGAGAAAGTGTAGAAAGGCAGTAGAAAGTGTAGAAAGGGAAGTTCTGGCATGGGAAATAGCAATTATTGGGTGAGTTCAGTCCAGTTTGAATGGGTTTTTCTGAATAAACAGGCAGGATCACCCCCTTTGAAATGCCTGAGCCACTCAGGCCATGCCTTGCCAGCGCTGATAAGGCTCCCGGGGATCTAAAGGCGATAAGAGCAGGGATGAGCTCACTCTGACACTGATTTCCCCCCGTGTTTGCCCTGCAGCGCTGTGGCTGGCGGCAGCAGTGGAAGTTCACACTGCCAAGGAGGTGGTGGCCGTGAACGGCACCAACCAGCGGCTGAAATGCACCTTCTCCAGCAGCAGCCCCGTGAGCCAGCAGCTGTCCGTGAGCTGGAACTTCCAGCCCGAGGACCTGAGCGCCCACGAGCCGGTGAGTGAGACCCCTGTGCTCCATTCCAGGGGTTCCCCTCACCCCAAAACCCAGAGCTGGGTGAGCAGTGAGTGAGACCCCTGTGCTCCATTCCAGGGGCTCCTCTCACCCCAAAACCCAGAGCTGGGTGAGCAGTGAGTGAGACCCCTGTGCTCCATTCCAGGGGTTCCCCTCACCCCAAAACCCAGCACTGGGTGAGCAGTGAGACCCCTGTGCTCCATTCCAGGCGTTCCCCTCACCCCAAAACCCAGAGCTGGGTGAGCAGTGAGTGAAACCCCTGTGCTCCATTCCAGAGGTTCCTCTCACCCCAAAACCCAGAGCTGGATGAGCAGTGAGACCCCTGTGCTCCATTCCAGGGGCTCCTCTCACCCCAAAACCCAGAGCAGGGTGAGCAGTGAGTGAAACCCCTGTGCTCCATTCCAGGGGCTCCTCTCACCCCAAAACCCAGAGCTGGGTGAGCAGCGAGTGAGATCCCTGTGCTCCATTCCAGGGGCTCCTCTCACCCCAAAAACCCAGCAGTGGGTGAGCAGTAAATGGGTACAGTCACACCCCAAACCCACAAGTACATCTGAGCTTTCATCACTTGCAGTGATTAATGCGAGTCCTGTTTATAGACCCTGCCTAAAAAACGCAAAACGCTCTCATGTTTAGTTTTGGGTGGTCAGGTTAAAATATTTGTGGCTTTACGAAGCTGGACCTGCTGCACCTGATGAGACTTCAGGAATCTCCCAGGTCCCTTCCAGCCCAGGCCATTGGATGTTCCTGTAACTTTTGCAGGTATTTTACTGCCAGTGACTTTTGCAGGTATTTTACTGCCAGTGACTTTTGCAGGTATTTTACTACCTGAAGGAGCCCTACCAGCCCCCCTCGGGAAGGTTTAAGGACCGAGTCACCTGGGATGGGAACATTGAGCGCCACGACGTTTCCATCATGGTCTGGAACCTGAAGCCCAGTGACAACGGGACCTTCACCTGCCAGGTGACAAACTGGCCAGACGTCTATGGCACCATCGGGGAGGTGCGGCTCCGGGTTGTGCAGAAAGGTGAGAGGCCAAAAACCCCCCAGAGGTCGTGTGGGTTTTAGCAGAGTGACCTTCTGGGAAAACCATGGGAGAAAAGGGGCTGTAAGTTGTGAAAAATGCGTTACTTTATGATTGGCTTGTCACAAATATTAAAATGAATATTATATGTGTTGTGTTAGAAAGTGATGCCGTGTTAATTTTCTTAAGTAGTGTGTTAAATATAGTTTTAGGTTATAATGTTAGGTTATAAGTTAACGTTATAAGGTTACAAGGTTATTGGGTATTATTAGGTTATAAGTTTTAGGTTATATATAGTTTCAGGTTATAATGTTACAATAGAAATGATGCTGTGTAAGACTTTTTGAAAGGGAGGTACTCACACTGAGATGGCAGCCACAGGACACCTGAGTCTTCCAGAGAAAGAGAATTTATTGCTCCCTTATCAGAAGAAATGAACTTCTTCCTGCCTTGCTCAGTCCTAAAGACGCTGTCAGGATTCAGAGGCAGAAGCTGACACTGCCCAGCCAGAATCCTGTGTTTGAATGGAATTTATGCATCATGGATGAGCTGCATGAATATCCAACAGGCTGTTGCTTTTAAGGGTTAATCCTCTGTTCACGTGGGTCCTTTTTCAGGCTTATTTTGCCCAGAAGGAGGGACCCAGACTGTCCATAACCCTTTGTTTTTATTGTCTCATATTGTCCTAATCCTAATTGTCCAAATTATTATTACTCTAATTAAATTACTATTTTTATAACCATTTTATTGCTATTAAACTTTTAACATTTTAAAAACAAGTGATTTTCACAAGCAGGAAGCATGAGGGGAGAAGAGGAGCCTGAGGAAAGGTTTCATTCACACACACAGCATCCCAGCCTCGCTCCCCCTGTGCGTCCCTCTGCTTCACTCGCCTGTCTCTCCCCACGCAGTGAGCTTCTCAGAAATCCATTTCCTGGCCGTGGCCATCGGCTCTGCCTCTGGGCTGATGATCATCGTGGTGATAGCCGTGATCATCTGCCGGCAGCACCGCAGGAAGGCGCGAGACAGGAGGGCGGAGGCGGCCGAGGCGGCGGACAGCGAGCGGTGAGAGAGGGCAGGGGGCTCCTGGGACAGCCTGGACTGTTTATTTCCACGGCCCTTCTGAATGCTTGGCCAGTCCATCTCCATGGCTCTTCTGAATCCTTGGCCAGTCCATCTCCATGGCCTTTCTGAATCCTTGGCCAGTTCATCCCCATGGCCTTTCTGAATCCTTGGCCAGTTTATCTCCATTGCCTTTCTGAATCCTTGGCCAGTTTATCCCCATGGCCCTCCTGAATTCTTGGCCAGTTTATCCCCATGGCCCTTCTGAATTTTTGGCCTTTATCTCCATGGCCTTCCTGAATTCTTGGCCAGTTCATCCCCATGGCCCTCCTGAATTCTTGGTCAGTTTATCCCCATGGCCTTCCTGAATTCTTGGCCAGTTCATCCCCATGGCCCTCCTGAATTCTTGGTCAGTTTATCCCCATGGCCTTCCTGAATTCTTGGCCAGTTCATCCCCATGGCCCTCCTGAATTCTTGGCTTGGACCATGCATGGGGCATCCACTATGCAAAACTGCCAACCCAATTAGTGATAATTGGCTGAACAGAGCCCCAGGATGGGCCAGCTCTGGAGCCCTCCTCTGGCTCTTGCCCTTCTCAGTGGCTCCTCACTCAGAAGGACACAGCTGCTGTGGTGGTGGAGGGGAGATGACCACCCTGTCCCCTGAGCTGTGGTCACCACTGGTGTGGCACACTCACCACGTCACCTTGGGTGTGCTGTGTGTGACTCAGGACATCCTGCTGCTCTGCCTGACACTCAATTGGGCTTTTTTTTTTTCTCTTTTTTCCCTCCCATTGTTATAACAGTAAAGAAAAGGAGAGCCTGAAGATGGGGGAAAAGAAGGAATCCATTCCATTGGAAGATTAAAGGTCTTTGCTGGTGTGCACAATGCAGGTACCCATCCAAACCTTCTCTAATTAATGTCTCAGTGCTCCTGTGGACTCTCCAAGACATTCCCTCGGGTACTTCCCTGCTGTTCACAGTCAGAACTGAGGCCACAGTCACACTTTGCTGTTGAGGATCCTTCAGGGACAGCTGAACAATCTCTGAACAATCACAGCATCTTTAATGTACAAGACATTCCTCCACCCTGGTGTTGAGGAGCATTTGTAGGAAAGCCATTGTTGCTGCTTTCCGTGGCATTCCTGCTTTGTAGATGAAGAGGAATGAATTACTCCCCTTTTGTCAGTTTGAAATCTGCTTTTTGATTACTTTAACCTTTATTGTTTTAAAATTGCATCAGGAAGTCTGGCACTGCCTCCACATTCATTGTCTTTCCTTAAACGTGTCAGCACAAATTTTACCCACAGGTTCTGAGGTCAGCAGTTACCTCTATTATTTTGCCTTTTGACAATAACCCTGAGTAATGGATGTTTGTTTTTCTTACAATCTTTCTTCTCAGGTGCTTCCAAAGCAGCTGGTGAAAGCTTGTAATTTGGGGTGTTAGAACAAAGCTGGATTACAGACGCCCCACGCTACCCATGTGGGGCTCTGCTCAACCTGAAAGTCTTGCATGGAAAGAGGGTGACTTTACATGAGCTGTGAGTTCCCTTCGGTGAAGCACAGCAGGAGGATCCTGCCCCACGAACAAAGAACTTCTCCTTCATCTTCTCACCTGTGGAATGGGAGCTTCTCTGGAAGTGCCAAGACTGACTGGACAGGGGCTGGGAGGTGTTTGAGCAGATGCACTCCTGCACCTTGGAAACCACAACGTGCCTTTGTTTTAAACCTGCCCTGGTTTCATCCCCTGAGACTCTCCCTGGCACCCTGAGAAGGAAGACTGAGCAGTTGAGGTCTCAGCTGGTACAACAAGCGTCCTTGGAATCCCTTTTCTACATTAGATGGACAGAGGTGGAGCTGGGCAAGGTGTGCTGGTTGTTACCAGGGATGACATTCACCAGCCAGGGTGCTCTGCACATCCTTCTCTGGCAGCTTTGGGAGAATCTGGGGACTGAGGAGAGTTTTCTGCCCGGCTTCAGCAGCTCCATTCTGTTCCCATTCCCATTCCCAGTATCCCAGTGCTCCCCCTGTTCCCAGTCTCACTATCCCAGCGTTCTCCCTGCTCCACAAACCTGGAACCCACAGAGTTCTAAGGGTGTCTGAGCAGCCCCAAAGGGATCCTGTTACAGTATTTACCCAGCCCTAAATCACAGCATTGGCCTCTTTGTTTGTAGAATGTTTTTATGGCTTTATAAGCTGTGAAGTGCCAGCGTTCCCTGGCTCTTCCCTGGCTGTTTTCATTTGCACTCACCTGTGTTGTAAATAAAGGCACCTTGCTGAGAGCTGGGCTGGTGTGGAGGGGGGCTGTGACCTGGGGACCCTGAAACCTCAGATGAGCAGATTTGCACAGTTTGTCCCCAAAATTGGATTTGTTTCCCTGTGTGCAACAAACCAATAATGAAATACTTCAGGGAGAATGAAATACCTTCAGAAGAGCCCAAGCCTGGGTGGGTGCTTGGTGGTGTCCCACAAATCCAGCACATCCACTGGACTTTTACCAGCATTTTTTGTGCACAGAATTCAGAGTTAGTAACTCTCCAAGTCCAGCCTTTCTCTTACAATGGGTTGTTAATTCCCATACAAGTTATGTCACCCCAGCCAACTCCTACCCCTGCTCAGGGGCAGGCTCTTCACCTGGCCGGGCTCTTTTTGGCCTGTACATGTGATTTTTGGTATTATAACCAAGATAGTTCAGCTCCAGGATATACAAACCTCAGGTATAGGACGGAGGTTAGCAACACAGACACACATCAGCATATTGATTTATTACATCCCTAAAACTTGTCAGTTCCAGGGTGTCCTTGGCTGAGGGATGTGGCTGTTCTGTTCCCCTGATTAGGTCTCTCTTTTTTGCTGATTGTGCTTGAAAATATACAAAGATCCCACAGTGAGGAACATCCTGACTAAATAATGTAATCCTGACACATTCCTCATTGTGTGGCACGCAAAAAACCAAAGCTCAGTAAGCAGGCTGGCGGTGACAGTGACAGGAGCCACCAGGGGATTTGGGGACAAACAGGGTGGCTGCGCTGGACCTTTCCCAACAGGACCACCCAGGTGTACCCAGGGGTATTCAGATATTCCCAGGTGTGCCCAGGTGCTCCCAGGTGTACCCCAGTATTTCCAGGTGTACCCAGGTATTCCCAGCCAGGTGTTCCACCCAGGTGTACCCAGGTGTGCTATGGCATTCCCAGGTGTGCCCAGGTGTTCCACCCAGGTGTGCCCAGGTATTCCCAGCCAGGTGTTCCCAGGTGTATCCAGGTGTGCCCAGGTGTGCTATGGCATTCCCAGGTGTATCCAGGTGTGCCCAGGTGTGCTATGGCATTCCCAGGTGTGCCCAGGTGTCCCACCCAGGTGTACCCAGAGCTACCCAGGCGCCGCGGCCATTTCGGGGCTGCCCCGCCCTCACCTGCGCCAGGTGAGCGCCATGTTCCGGGGCTGAGCCCTGCCGGGATGCGGCGCCCAGGGGCGGCGGGGCCCGGCGGCCGCCTCCTCCTCCTCCTCCTCCCGCGGGGGGCTCTGCTGCTGCTCGGTACCGGGGGGCTCCGGGCTGGGATGGGACGGGAGCGGCGGTGCTCGGGGGGTCCCGCGCTGGAACCGGGCCGGGAGCGCTCGGGATGCGGCTCCGGGGGCAGGGGAGGCTCGGGCAGGGCGGTCCCGGTACTCTGGAGGAGCAGAGAAACTCGGGAAGAGCCGTCCCGGAGCAGGGGAGGCTCGGGCAGGCTGGTCCCGGTACTCTGGAAAAGCCGGGAAGCTCGGGAAGAGCCGTCCCGGGGCAGGGGAGACTCGGGCAGAGAGATTGATCCCGGTACTCTGGAGGAGCAGAGAAACTCGGGAAGAGCCGTCCCGGGGCAGGGGAGGCTCGGGCAGAGATTGATCCCGGTACTCTGGAGGAGCAGAGAAGCTCGGGAAGAGCCGTCCCGGGGCAGGGGAGGCTCGGGACCGCCCGGGTTGAACGGGGCAGAGGCGGCCGCGCACCCTGGGAACGGGAACCGAAAGAATCTGGAGCTGTGGGGAGACTTTTGACCCGGTGCGTGTGAAATCCAGGCGCTGTGGCCAGAACCGCAGGGCAGAACTGCTCCAAGTCCCTAAAGCTGGTGCTTGGTGACTCCTCAGAGGCCCCGCTGATTCCATTTCTCAGCTCCTTGTCGCCAAATCCGAACATTCCTGGTTGTGCTGCCCCGGTGCCTCATTTGGGGCCGGTTCCAGACCCACTGAGAACAGGGCAGGGGAGATTTCTGCTTTCCTGCAAATTTCAGTGCTGGGGAGGGAGTCACAGCTGTGCTTTAGTTCTGCACACGTGTCGGTATTTTTGGGACAATTCGGCACCTCACATGTAGCACAAAATGAATCCCTCCTTTTGTTCCCCTTCCATCAGGTGTCTGCAATGCTCTCTCCCTGGAAATTAAAGTCAATCCTAAAGTCCGAGCTTTTGTGGGCGAGCAAGCGCTGCTGAAATGCTCCTTCAGATCCAGCTCCCCCATCACCGAGAGCCTGCTGGTGGACTGGACTTACCGGCCCCTCGCTGGGGGCCAGATGGAGACAGTAGGTGGAACAGGGCCAAAATCAGAATTTTCTGTTTGCTTTGCTGGGCTGCTGCCTCACTTTGCGGTTTGGGACTCTCGTTGTTGCCTTGTTCCCCCTGTAAAATTCCTTTGTGTTCTCTGGGGGGAAGAAAATATCCCAGGTAAATACAAAATGGCATAATAATGATAAAGTAGATAAATTTAGGGGGTTGTCACAAGTGCTGCACTGCGCAGGATGGCTGTAAAGATTCAGTTGGTGGCTTTATTTCTCTTATATAGGAAATATTCTTCCTGACTTCTTAATGTAACATTATTCCTATTTTTGCAATGCAGAAGCAGTTCACTCTGCTATCTTGCACGAGTGTTCTGTTGCCACAATCCCTGCCTTTCCCTCCTCGCAGATTTTCCACTATCGCTCGGTCCCACACCCCACAACAGCGGGGAGGTTCAAGGACAGGATAATCTGGGTTGGGAACGTTGCTAACGGCGACGCCTCCATCGCCATCCAGAGCCCAGAGCTCAGTGACAACGGGACATTCATCTGCAGCGTGAAGAACCCTCCAGATGTTTATCACAACATCCCCCAGACCGTGCTGCTGGTGACAGAGCGGGGTAAGGCTCCCTGCCCTGGCTTTGGCCTCACCCCTGTGACAAAAGTGGCTTTGTGGGATCCTGGAATCCCGAGCATCACGTGGGAAATGCTCCCTGGACTTCCACGCTGGAGTTTCAGCAGGGGCTGCCCCAGCCCCGCTCTCTGAGCTCAGTGCTTTGAGATTTGATTGCTTTGCTGAATTGATTTGGGGCAGGAAGGGATGGGGGGAGCTGTGGTGACAGCAGAAATCAAAAGTGTCCCTTTGTTCAGGAGTCTCAGCCTCCACAAATTACGGCAGAACAAGTTAAACATTGAGGAAACGCCGGCCTAAAAATAATCCCCACATCACAAGCGCTGATTGTCAGCACCAATTTCCTCATCTGCCCTGCGTGCCAGCCCTGCCCCAAATTCCCAGCTCAGCGTGCTGATAGAACTGTGCCGTGCCTTCCTCTGCAGCTCCTGAGCCCTGAGCCTGGGCTGGGCTGGGGGTCAGGAGCCCCAGGGTTTGGAGACAGGAGCCCCAGGGTTTGGAGTCAGGAACCTCACAGGTGTGGGGACAGGAGCCCCATGGATTTGGGGACCTCAGGTTTGGGGACAGGAACCCTGCGGGTTTGGGGACTGCAGGTCTGGGGACAGGAGTCCCACAGGTTTGGGGACAGGAACCCCACAGATTTGGGAACTGCAGGTTTGGGGACCTCAGGTTTGAGGACAAGAGCCCCACAGGTTTGGTGGCAGGAGTCCCATAGGTTTGGGGACAGGAGCCTCACAGATTTGGGTACCTCAGATTTGGGGACAGGAGCCCTGCAGATGTGGGGACTGCAGATTTGGGGACAGGAGCCCTGCAGACATGGGGACAGGCTGTTCCCAGCCTGCCAGCCCCGTGTCCCACATGGAAGGGCCACCAGGCTGTGCCCTGGCTGGGGTTTGTCCCAGGGCTCAGCCACACCATGCCTCGCTGTGTTCCAGGCCTGGCCTTCCAGCTGAGCTCAGCAGCTCTGCTCTCCATCCTGGTGTTCCTCCCTTCTGCCCTTGTGGTCGTCCTGCTGCTGGTGAGGATGGGGAGGAAATTCCGGCTGCTGAAGGAGAAAGGAAAATATGGCTACAAGAAATCCTCTATTGAAGTGTCTGATGAGTAAGTCCTGGCTGCAGGCTGGAGCCTGTATTTCCACTTTGGGGTGTTGGCTCAGGCACGAGGGATGATTTCCCCACTGTCCTCCAGTGCAGCTCAGTCACTGGGATGTGCTGCTCACCCAGCAGGCAGAAAGCTCTGGGAAATCCCTGAGCTGGAGCACAGACCCAGAGCTGCACATCCCCTGTGTGCTGCACAGACCCAGAGCTGCACAGACCCTGTGTGCTGCACAGACCAGTGCTGCACAGACCAGTGCTGCTCATCCCCTGTGTGCTGCACAGACCCAGTGCTGCACATCCCCTTGTGCTGCCATTCGTGTGAGCAGAGCTGTGGAGCTGAGGAACGTTGGGCTCAGACATATTTCACTTCTGTAATGAGGTTTATCTGAGCCTGAGTCAGCAGGATCTTTTGCATGAGAGATTTGTGTGGTGCTTTTGGGGTGAAGTCCCTATAACAGCAAATCAAACCCAATAATGCCAGCTGTGGTGAGCTGAGCAGGGCTGCCAGGTGCTGAAGGAGCCTTGGAGACTGAACTCCCTTCTGCTGAACTCCTTGCAAAATGATTTTGTTTTACTGCAGTCTTTTAATTATTTGATTGGTGGTGTAAGATTTGCCAGTCAAAAAGCAACCTTTGTTTTCATTTGTTGTTTTCATTTCACCTTCAAAATGAGGCATCTGGCAGCTTTCAGTCCTTTTGGCTTTGCTGAGCTGACTTAAAGGCTTTTCCTCACCATGAAAACCCTTCAGTGCCGTGCGGTACCACCAGAATTCACAGTCCAGGGGTGGCACTGGGGTGTCTGGGGGGAAGTCCAGCCTGATGCTGTGCTTTTCTGCAGGCCTGAGCACCCAGACGGGGCTGGCTGCGGGGGGAAGCTCAAGGAGTGGTGCATGAACTGCGTGGTAAGTGAAAATTGCTGTTTTCACTGCGGTTTTGCCAATGTGGGTGCTCCAATGAGGTGCTGAGAGCAGCAGGCAGAGTGTCCCAACACCTCTGGGTGTCCAAGCTGTCCCAAAGGCTCCTCAGAGTGAGAGCTGCTGGCTGTGCTGCTGGGGGAGCTCTCCTGAGATCCATCAAACTGATTTTTCTGGACTCGATGGACTCAAAGCTGTCATTTGGAGATGGCAAATCAGGGGTGCAGTGGCAGCTGCCGTGGGGGCTCTTTGGGGGCTCTGCAGGAGCAGTTTGGGGCTGGCAATGCTGTGCTGGGAAAGTGTGACCGTGCTCACAGGGGTCTCAGGTTGAGGGGAGAGACGAGAATTTGACTCCATGTTTCAGAAGGCTTGATTTATTATTTTATGATATATATTACATTAAAACTATACTAAAGAGTAGAAGAAAAAAGTTTCATCTCAGAAGGCAAGCTAAGCTAAGAATAGAAAAACAAAGAACGATAACAAAGGTTTGTGGCTCAGACAGACAGTTTGTGGCACAGCTGACTGTGATTGGCCATTAATTAGAAACAGCCACATGAGACCAATCCCAGATGCACCTGTTGCATCCCACAGCAGCAGATAATCAATGTTTACAATTTGTCCCTGAGGCCTCTCAGCTTCTCAGGAGGAAAAATCCTAAGGAAAGATTTTTAATGAGAAGATGTCCGTGACAGGGAAGGCAGGCTGCGACCCCTCAGCCCTCTGCGTTTTCTTCCTCCTTTCACCTCCTTTTCGCCCCGGCAGAGCATTGCTAAACCCTGGCGGTTGGTTTGTTTGTTTCTGCTTTTTGTTTGTGGTGCTCTCCGAAGTGCTGGCTGCCTTCTAATCCTGCTGCTCCCCCGGCCAGCCCGGCAGCAGCTCCTGTTATTGAGGTGCCTGCGCTCCAGCCCCGGAGTGGTTTTGCCACCTGCCGCCCTCGTTGTGTGTGAGTCCTGCTCTCTGGAATGGGAGCCACATTCCAGGGCAATGCCCGATTGGAGAGGGCTTTCATTGTCTGTGTGTCCTGCAGAGCTCATTTCCCTCTGGGGCACCGGTGCCTCTCCTGCACACGCTCAGGACGTGAGTTAAGGAGGGTTTAAATACGTGTTGTTTGAGCCACTCTCCTAATGCCAGTGATTTTAAACTGCCCTAAATGCCCAAGCCTTCAGACAGGCGTGTGCTGATGGTTTCTATGAGATACAGGATGAGAAACAGGCAATTATGTAAGTTGGACATAAAATATTTACAGTTCTGCATTAGACACGGCAGGCACTGAGCCGCGCTGTTGGGAACGAGGGTTTGGAGAGGAGCGGGAAGCAGGAAACGCCTCGGGCCAGAGGTGGGAGGGCTGTTCAGGTGATGTTCTGGAATCAGGGAGGTGCCAGGAGGAGAGATGGGGAAGGATGGAGCCCCAGCTTGGTGAGGAAATGCTGTCAGGACATGGGAGATGTTAAAAGTTGAAAACTGTCCTCTCATCCCTTGGGAGGAGTG
Organism: Ammospiza caudacuta; assembly: GCF_027887145.1. NCBI lineage: Eukaryota > Metazoa > Chordata > Aves > Passeriformes > Passerellidae > Ammospiza > Ammospiza caudacuta. The sequence continues at coordinate 8,140,133 of NC_080615.1, forward strand.
GGATTGGAATGATAAAATCCTGCTGCTTTCATGGCAGTGCTCCGCCGGGTTTGATCCTTTGCTGTCTGATACTGAAATATTTATCTCTGAAATATTTATCTGATCAGGTCTCTGAGAATGCTGCCCTCTCACTTTAACAATTCTGCATGTTTGGAGCTCCTCCAATGTGCTTTTTCATGCTCCGTACGTGACCAGACAAAATTGCAAAGCCAATGGAAAATCCCTTTAGATTGCGATGGGTGTCAGTGAGATTGGCCTTGCAGAGCTGAGCTGTTGGGTGAGCTCAGGGCTGCAGAGCTGCCTGTGGGACACCATCGAACCTGCTGTGCTTACAGCAACCAGGGGCTTCTGAAAGTGGCTGAAAACCAATAATTGGCGCTGCTCAGGGCTGTCTCTGCAGGGCCCTGCTGCACCTTCTGCTTCATTTTTAGCTGCTGCTTCTCCTAAAACACATTTCATGTGGGTTATAGCATGATGGTTGTGTCTGGGAGAAGTCAAACAGATTCAGTATTTATATTTATATTTATATTTATATTTATATTTATATTTATATTTATATTTATATTTATATTTATATTTATATTTATATTTATATTTATATTTATATTTATATTTATAGCAGTGGTTTTCCAGGTCCCCTGGCCTGTGCAAGCACAGCAGGATTTTTGGGAAGCATTTCAGAAGCTCAGCCTTTGCCTGAGCTCATGGTTTGGTTCATTTTCTTCACACATAATCTCAGTTTCTCTCCTTGTTCCCCGTCTAGGACACAGATGAGGAAGATCCCTACTGACCAAAGCTGTGCAAAAAGACCAAAATTACAGCACTGAAAATCTTGGTTAGACCCTTCCAGAGGCTGCTGGGTGACCAGTGCAGACTGAAGGACGTTCTCTGCTCTCAGTGGATTGGAGGAATAATGCTGATGGGATAATTCACTTCCATTTAAACACAAAATAATGATGTTCTAAAAATCTTTCTAATTTATTGGGGAAAAGAAAATTTCTCGCCCTCGGATCTGCGGGGCCCAGAGAAGCCTCAGTGCCCACAGTGCCAATGTGCCTTGGTTTTCCTGCAAGCTGCTTTGGTTCATTGGTTTGGTTTTTTGGTGACATCCCTCTTTTCCTGAGCCCTGGAAATCCAACTTTTTGAAGTAAAGGCTGCTCCAGCTCTCTGGGCACTGCCAAGGTTTGTTCTCAGGATTTTTGGAACATACTGACTCACAGCAGTTTGATGAAGTGATACCTGGCATCCTCTGTGCTGGAGTGAAGAGAACCTACTGCTTTTGAAGTATTTTTTATTATTCAGCTGCACCACTGGGTACTGCTCCTTCTACCTGTAGAAGCGAAGCACAATTCATAGAAAACAATTTTATTTTCTTCTTTTTTGAAATCAGAAATGCAAATGGGGACTCTGTTTCTGGGGACACACAACCCCATCTACCTCAGCCATGGACTCAAGCACTGCCAAAGGAATGTTCTGGTTGCAGTAGTTGTTTTCTTCCTCCCTTCTTCTGGGACCTGCTTTAGGGAAATGGTTAATTGTGAAGCAATTACTTCCCCTTGGTGGTGAAGGGCATTTCCTCTTTCACCAGCCTTGTCCATCATGAATGGCAGACAGCAGTGGGATTCATTCACTCAATCCCTAAAAAGCTGCTTTCTTTCTGTATCACTCAAATATTCTCCTTTCACAGACGTGCTCCAGGTTTACTGCTGATTTTGCTGTGCAATTACCAATAAATTCCATTACTCCATTCTGGGCTGTGGGTCTGTTTATTTGGCTAAATACAGCTGAACCCATAAAACTGCCATCCTGAGGTGTAAAAATTGTCACTTGGTGATGGGTGAAGGTTTGTAGGGAGCAGATTTAACCCTAAAGAGGACAAGTCCCCCCCTTGAGCATCTGTGCTGGCTGCAGCTTTCAGGTGTGGTGAGGCTGTCCCTGAGAAGTAGGTCAGCTGTAGATCTGTGCTCCAGATAAAAACATATCCCCCCTCTCTCCTATACAGCAATATTTCAAGTGTTTGTGCTCCCTGGCGACACAACATCTCTGTCAGCCAAACCTTCCCTGGGAAAGGCTGCTGGGATCACAGAGCCTGGGGAAGTGGCTTTGCTGTTCCCCTCTCAGCACTCACGACTTCCCCTGGGGAACCAGAGGCTCCTTTTTGCTGCAAAATGCTGCATTTCAGCTGTGCCTCCTTGGCCAGGAGTCTGCTGCATCCTGGGCAAGTGTTCCTGCTGCAAAGCTGAGCTGCCACCCTGGAGCTGTGCATGCTGCTGAGCTTTCTCCTCCTCTGCCACCCATATGGGAATGTCTTGGTGTGCTGATGCAGACAAGGAGACATAAAAGAAAGGCCTTAGAAAATCAGGCCTAAATTTCCAGCTAAATTACCTGAAATCAGGCCTAAATTTCCAGCTAAATTACCTGAAATCAGGCTAATCGGCTGGCCTGATACTCCTCAGTGCAGTTGCTTGTAAGTTCTCATAATTTACCCAAACAATCTATTCTAGTAAGGAAAACAGGCTGCACTTGTAATAACAAGAAATTTGTCCTGTGAGGATCAGTGAGCAAAATATGCAAACAACACAAGAATAGAGAGATTTGATGGAAAGGTAAAATGCCACTTACTAACCAATAATGTATATAGCAGGGAAATAATGAATGCAGCAAGGAAAACTGCTGCCAATTGGAACTGAACACAAAGTCTGTGAAAAATGAGTTTTGTGAGTAAAGAAGGGGCTTTTCTGCATTAAAAACTGAGTTTTGACTGCTTTATTGCAACAGTGTGCCATGGAAGGCACTGATACTGGAATAGAGAGAGGGGATACTGGGATGGGGAGAGGAGATACTGGGATGGGGAGAGGGGATACTGGAATGGGGAGAGGGGATGCTGGAACGGAGGGAGGGGATGCTGGAATGGAGGGAGGGGATGCTGGACTGGGGAGCAGTGGGATGCTGGAATTGAGGACAATGGGATGCTGGAATGGGGAGCAGGAGCTGCTCTGGTGTTTCACAGAAAGAGGAAGGATGAAAAGGGTTTTTCAAAGTGGCCGGGGGGTTTGCAGCAGAGGCCAATCTGTGCCTGGTGTGTGTCTCAGGAGGAGGCAGCTGCCCACGCCGTGCCAGGCAGGTTCAGAGCCCTGGCAGCCCCAGGAGGAGGGCACACCCCTGTCACCAGTGCCGCTGCCTCACTGGGACAGCATCCAGCAGTGACAGCTCTCTGAGCAGCTCTCGGCCCCAAACAACGCAGGACAGAGCACAGGGGGTGTGCCAGGAACCTCTGTGTCCTGGACTGGTCATTGGGACTGGTCAGGCCGGTCCCTCACCTTGGCCTGAGCCCCAGCTCTCCTGTCAGGTGCCTCCCGGAGCTGCCCCGTCACCCCTCTGGGACAGATGCATCTGCACTTGGTTTCCCCTCTCTGTTGCACATCCTGATTTCTTGTTCTGCTTTCTGTTGTGTAAAAGTGACCATCAGACCCAACCTGCCAAGAAACATCCTGCATATGCAGCACATGCAACCTCGAGATGATTTAGCAACTGATTCAGATACTCCGGGTTCAGACACTGAATCAGCTGCTGCGGAACGTGCAAGACAAGCTGACCTTTCCAGGCCACTCTAGGTGAGTAATTTTTGCTGTGGTATTTATTTCTGGATGGTTCTTTTTCATTTGTTTTTCGTGAGAAGAGAACCAGGGGAGCAGAAGTGCCATGTGCAAAGGCAGGGGATGTGGATGCCATGTGCTGGCTGTGCTCCTTTTCCCCCGGTCTGATTTGGATGTGTCAGCACTGGCACACTCAGAGCAGCCTGGTGAGTGGGTGCTGGCTCCAGCTGGTGCCTCCCAGCACCCTCTCACTGCTGTGTGTCACAGGGGACACCCTGCAGAAATGTGTTGTGTGTGTTCCCAGCCAGGAGCAGAAATCCTGCGCTAAACCAGGGCAATAAACCCAGCAAAGGACCAGAAACCAGGGCAATAAACCCAGCAAAGGACCAGAAACCAGGGCAATGAATCCTCCTCAAAACCAGGGCAATAAACCCAGCAAAGGACCAGAAACCAGGGCCATGAATCCTCCTCAAAACCAGGGCAATAAACCCAGCAAGGACCTGCTGGCAAACACAGCGCAGAGCCCCAGAGCTTTGGGAGGTTCTGGGCACAGAAATCTCAGTTTTCTGCAGTGAAACAGGACTGGGTTTGAGCTGGCTGCTGTTCTGGCTGCTGCAGGGGGTGCAGCTCTGCAGGTTTGGCTCTGTCCTGGCTGTGCTGAGGGCTTGGGGCTGAGCAGGAGCTGTGTTTGTGGGTCGGCTGTGCAGCCAAGTGTGTCACCATGGCAGAGCTGCACAGAGCACAGCAAACCACGCAAAAAGCCAGCCCCAGAGGGGTCCTGTGTTAGGAGAGGCAGATGGCACAGGATTCCAGAAGGCTTGCTGCCACTTCTCAGGAATTTTTGTTTGTGGAAAGGGCGGGGTGATGAAGGTACAAAGCTGGAGTGATTTTCTCAGCCTAGAACTGATCCAAGGGTCTGGGTCTGGAATCCCTGGCTGAGGCTGGCCTGGAGAGCCTCAGCCTTGCACAGTGGAGCAAAAAGAGAGAAGCCACCAAAATGCCAGAGATGATTCAGCTCTTGTATTTCTATTTCTATTTCTATTTCTATTTCTATTTCTATTTCTATTTCTATTTCTATTTCTATTTCTATTTCATTTTTGCTGCAGTATTGGAAAATACCTGCTGGTAATGGCAGCCCCAAAGTGCTGCAGCTTCACGTGAGGGCTCTCGGGGCAGGAGAGCTGCTCTCAGGAACCACTCAGCCTCAAATGAAGGGCCAGAGCTGGGAGTCATGGAGCAGGGACAGGGAGCAGGGTGCTGACCCTGCCTCCCTTGGGACACTGCCTGGCACCTCCTGGGGTGGCAGCCAGTCCTTCCCTGGGCTGCAGGACAGACCTGCAGAAAGGAGGAATCAGCTTTGTTCTGAGACGTGGAGCAGGTGCAGCTGGAGCAGAGACTGCACCCAGGGCAAGGGTTAGATCTGGAGCAGGAGCTCTTGGTCGAGGACTCAGCTTCTGTGATGAGCACAGTAAAGGGCTGTGAACATCTCAGCTCAGATGTCAGAGCTCGACCCCCAAACCACCGGAAAGATTCGTGACTTGCTTAGGTGAAGAGATGAAGGGGCTGAGCCCTCTCCCCACGCTCGCTCCTCCTTTCCAGGCTCAGAGTGGTCCCCCAAACCAGAGCCCTGTCTCTGCCTCTGTGCTGTGCTCATTTCCAGCCTTCCAGAGCCTTCCTCTGACCCTGAGCTGGCTGCCAGCCCTTGGTGTCCTGCCCCAGGTGTCACCTGTGCTGTTCTTTGCAGAGGGAGATGAAGGTGTTGCTGAGCCTGGCCCTGCTGCTGACATGGCTGGGTAAGCTCCAAGTTTTATTCCCCTCTGCTTTCCCCTCTGCCTTTGCTCTCAGACCCGTCAGTGTCTCTCCTCCTGTGGGGCTGCTCCTCTCCTGGGTGCCTCTCTGGCCCCGTGTGTGCTGATCTCCCCTGTAAACAGCCTGCAAACTGCTCTGCTATCCCTGGATCTGCCCTGCACTGAGCCTCCAAGGCTTTGAAAGAAGCAGAACTGCTTCTTCACCAGCTCTAAATACAGGGAGAGGTTCCCAAGGTATTGATTTTGGCTCTGCTCGAGGCAGGCAGCTCCCTAGGTCCTCTCCGCTGGCAAATATTTGTCATTTGCAGCTCCTCAGCTGGTCAAGCCCTACAGAACTTGTTTGGGGAGCTGCAGCACTTTGCATTCATTATTTCCAGGGTTTCAGACAAACACTTGGTGCTCGGCCAGGGCCCAGCCCTCGGTGCTTGTGGACAGGCTGGGCGCAGAGGATGAGCCTACCTGTCTGAGCAGCTCCCTGGGCTGAATCAGCTCTCGGCAAACAGAGCCTCAGCCTCCCCTCGCAGGGCTCTGCAGGCTGGGCCAGGTGGGGCTGCCGAGCTCCAGCGACATTTTCTGCCCCGCTCGTCTCGCAGAACTTTAGCTCAGAGACCTTTAATGCCCTTCCTGCCTGCGGCCGCAGCTGCCTCGTGCTGCTGTCAGCTCTGTGCCTTTCATGTTCCCCTGCTTTGCTGTTTCCCCACTGTCCGGCCGCCCTGGGAACCCCAAGCTGTGGTTACGTGGCCAGACAAGCACAAGCCCAGGTCTGGAGCCTGTGAGCAAAGGGGAAGGAAGCCAAACGGGCAGTGAGGGAGGAACTGAAATTCGTGTGAAGCGCTGGAATCGCCGCTGGCCTGGCGGAGATGGGAGCAGCGCAGGTTCTCCCAGGCAGTGAGTCATGCAGGAGCTGCAGGCTGTGGCTCCGAGGCGAGGAGGGCAGGGGCCGAGCTTCAGGAGGGCAGGGGCCGAGCCTCCCATCTCCCCTTCGGCCGCATCACCGGCTGCAGCCCTCGGTGTGGCGGCGGGAGGATGCTCTGCCCCACATCGCTCATCCCGGAGCAGGGCTGGGGCACGGGCTGGGCCTCTGGGCTGCCCCGCACGGCACACAGCCATGGGCACAGGCAGGCTGCAGCTGGCCCTCCTGCCCGGGCTCATGCTGCTCTCCCTGTCCCCGGCAGGGCAATGCTCGGGGGCTGCAGGGGTGTTCACAGAGCCCCAGCTCCGAGCTAGGACCGGGGACTCCGTGCTGCTGCAGTGCCTCTTCCTGGACCCCGACAGCGCGGGATGGACCCTGCACAAAGTGGACTGGCTGTACAGGGCAGGAGCTGGCACGCAGGTGGGTCAGGACAGGGCTGGGACAACAGGGGACACGGGGATGGTGGCAGGGGAGGGAGGGCGAGGCAGCCGTGAGGAGGATGTGGGGATGCAGCCGTGGGGAGGATGTGGGGATGCAGCCATGGGGAGGATGTGGGGATGCAGCCATGGGGAGGATGTGGGGATGCAGCCATGGAGAGGATGTGGGGATGCAGCCGTGGGAAGGATGTGGGGATGCAGCCATGGGGAGGATGTGGGGATGCAGCCATGGGGAGGATGTGGGGATGCAGCCGTGGGGAAGCAGTCATGGAGAGGGTGTGGGGAAGCAGCCGTGGGGAAGTAGCCCTAGAAAGGATGTGGGGATGCAGCCATGAGGATGCAGCCATGGGGAAGCAGCCCCAGAGAGGCCGTGGGTGAGCCCATCCTCCTGCCACCAGGCCAGGAGGAGAGGAAGTTTCCATGAGTGGAAGAAGGGTCCCTGTGTGGGGGCAGCTCCTGCAGCAGAGGGGGAGCAGCATCCTGGGACTTTCCCTGAGAGTCTCCCAGAACAGTCCACAGGACAGGGAGACAGTGTGAACTGAGAGCTCCTGAGGAGGAGCAGGCACCTGACGTGCTGTCCCTGCCACCCTGCGCTGCCCCGGCAGGAGGAGATGGTGTTTTTTTACTACAGCAACCACGGCGTCCCCGCGGGCCGCTTCAAGGAGCGGGCGCAGTGGCGGGGGAACATCTCCGGCTGGGACGGCTCCATCCTGCTGCAGGACCTGCGCCTCAACGACAGCGGCACCTACGAGTGCGAGCTGCGCCTGCTGGAGGCCAGCAGTGTCTTCAGGAGCCGCACGGTGCTGCTCGTCAGCCCCGCGGTGCCCAGAGGTGCGCGATGCTCCAGGGGCTGCCCCGGCTCTGGGGATGCCTGGGGTGCCATCCCCGGCTCTGGGGGTCCCCCCGTGCCATCCATCCCCCCCTCGGTGTCCCCCCGGTGCCATCCCGTCCTCGGTGCCATGCCCCCGGTGCCATCCATCCCCTCCTCGGTGTCCCCCCGCAGGTGCCGAGGATGCGGCGCCCCCGCGGGACTCCGGGTTCTGGCCGGCCGTGGTGGGCTGTGGCTGCGTGGCCGTGGTGGTGGCGTTCCTGGCCGGGCTGTGCGTGAGGAAGAGGTAAAAACGCCGCTCTGGGTTTAGGGGGGGTGAGGAACCAGCTCCCTGCAGCCCTCCCTGGTGCCCGCAGGTGTGAGGGTTCAGCTGCCCAGGTGTGGGGTGCCAGTCTCCTGCTGCCATCTAGTGTCACCGTGTGTGTCCCCTCGCTCCCAAACCTCCTGGGCCGTGCCAGCAGCACGGACAGCCCGGCCCGGGTGTGTGCTGAGGGGTGTCGGTGTCCCGGCAGAGGGAGGGAGGGAAGGAGGGAGGGACGGGAGGAGCGGGTGATGCTCCAGGCTGGGGGTGACACTGCTGCTGCCTTCCCTCGAGGTTTGCGACCGTCTCGGCCCTGGAGAGAATGGGGAACAGCACCAACAAGGGCAAAGTAGAGGTGAGAGTGAGGCTGGAGGGGTTTCGGGGCTGGGGAGGCCAGGGAGGGGATCCCACCCTGCCCAGGCACCCGGGGCCGTTTGCTGCCAGCTCCAGCCATGGCTCGTGCAGCTTGCCCTGTGTCTGGGCAAACCTGGGTGTTTGGGGTCTGCTCAGACCCAAACAGCCTGATCTGCCCCTCGCAGGAAGCAATTTACACCTCCATCCCCGGAGCTGAGGTGCCCAAGGCTGAGCAGGAGGCGAAGAAGAAGAGGAGAGCTGAGGACACGTACATAACCATGGTGAGGAGCTCAGCAGGCGTGCTGGGACCCCCACACCACTCACTGCCCCCCTCACCAGGGCCATGGCACCCAGGGCATCACTCCCTGTGCCAGAGTCCAGCATCCCACACCCCCAAACCCCCCTGGCACCCGTGGTGAGGCTCACACCCTGTCCCTTGCTCCTGCAGCACCCATCTCACTGCCGCGACAACGGCGTCTATGTGGAGCTGGCCAAGAGAGCCATCCCGTCAGAGTGGATGGCAGATGGCACCCAGGGGCATGGACAGGGCCAGGAGCCCCTCAGCAGGCCAGAGGAGGCACCTCCCCAGCCCCCAGAGCAGCAGAAGTAGCTGTGCTGTGGATGCAGCCCCGTTCCAGGTGTGTCCGACGCACCTTTGTCCCTGTGAGGACTGAGAACCGGTGCCACACCGCTGTGTGCCCCGTGCCAGGGCACTGCTGGGCACGGCCCACCCCAGCTGTGTGCAGGGCACCAGGGGACACCTGTCCCTCTGGCTCTTGGGACTCCAGAGAGTGGGCACAGCCTCACGCTCCAGCTCTGATCCCGGCCCAGGGTGAGCATCCCCGAGGGGGCAGAGGCAGCAGGAGCTGTCACAGCGTTTTCCTGTACATAATAAAACTCAGGGAGTCTTCCCTGATGCTGTCTTCGTTTTACCTCCAGCCTGAGCATGTGATGTCCAAGTGTGCCAAAACCTGCCTGGCCCGGGGCCTGGCAGCCCCTGAACCCGTGTGCAGCCTGGCACGGGGCACCAGGCGGGAGCAAAGCCAAACGGGGCACAAACGGGGTCCCTGGCAGCAGCATGGGCACTGAGGGGAGCAGGACAGAGCCCGGGGGCAGTGGGGTCCCCCCGTGTGTCCCTGGCCATGGGGAGCAGCCGGTGATGGGCAAGGGGAGCCCGGCCGCCCCTCAACCCCGGGGCAGCGGCTGGGCGGGCGCTGGCGCTGCTCCCGCGCTATCTCTGGGTGCCGGGCGCTATCTCGGGTGCCGGGCGCTATCTATAGATGTTTGACACCTCCAGGTGCGGAGGGAGCCGGGACCCTCCACCTCCCACCGCTGCCGCTCGCTGCAGCGCCGCGCTGCGCTCCTTGGTTCTCGTTGACACCCGGCTCTGTTTTCCCGCAGGCAGCAGCGGGACGGGATCTGGGAGCAGGCAGCCCTCGGAGCTGGGTCTGGGGGCTCGGGGGATGGCACAGCGCCTTTGCAGGGTCGCGGCAGCAGAGCGGAGAGGGCTTTGCCTGCCCGGGATGGGTGGCAGAGTGCTGTGTGCGCAGTGTTTGCCGGGCAGAGCTGCTGGGGCACTGCCGTGCCTCCTCTCCCGGCTGTGCTGGCTGTGGTCGGGCAGCAGAGCCCCTCTGCCTCCCTGTCCTCTCCATCCCTCCCCTCTGCATTCGCCCCTCTGCATCCCTGCCCTCTGCATCCCTCCTGCCTCTCCGGCTCTGCTGCGCCCTGGCCCTGGGGCATCCCTCCCCTCTGTCCCCAGGGACGCTGTCCCCGTGTCCCGGGGCCTGAGCAGCGCTGTCACTGCCCCTCTGGGCCCCTCCTTGTCCTCCTGCCCCCATCCCTGCAGTGGAACCCAGGTGTGGGGCCCAAAGGTTTCCTTGATGTGCAAAAGGGACCAAAGAGTTCCTCCTGCCCTGTTGCTGCTGGGCAGAGCCTCCCTGTCCTGGCGCTGGGAGAGGAGAGCTGTTATCCCGGGAGAGGAGAGCTGTTATCCTGGGACAGGAGAGCTGTGATCCCGGGACAGGAGAGCTGTTATCCTGGGACAGGAGAGCTGTGATCCCGGGACAGGAGAGCTGTTATCCCGGGAGAGGAGAGCTGTGATCCCGGGACAGGAGAGCTGTTATCCCGGGACAGGAGAGCTGTTATCCCGGGACAGGAGAGCTGTGATCCCGGGACAGGAGAGCTGTTATCCCGGGACAGGAGAGCTGTTATCCCGGGACAGGAGAGCTGTTATCCCGGGACAGGAGAGCTGTGATCCCGGGACAGGAGAGCTGTTATCCCGGGACAGGAGAGCTGTTATCCTGGGACAGGAGAGCTGTTATCCCGGGACAGGAGAGCTGTGATCCCGGGACAGGAGAGCTGTTATCCCGGGACAGGAGAGCTGTTATCCCGGGACAGGAGAGCTGTGATCCTGGGAAAAGAGAGCTGTTATCCCGGGACAGGAGAGCTGTTATCCCGGGACAGGAGAGCTGTGATCCCGGGACAGGAAAGCTGTTATCCTGGGACAGGAGAGCTGTTATCCTGGGAAAAGAGAGCTGTTATCCCAGGACAGGAGAGCTGTTATCCCGGGACAGGAGAGCTGTTATCCCGGGAAAAGAGAGCTGTTATCCCGGGAAAAGAGGCTGCTGGAGAAGGGGAAGGAGCCCCAGCAGTCTGGCAGCCCTGGGCAGTGATGGAGCGGTCCAGGAGCGGGCAGGTGAGCAGGAGCACCCCCACCTGCTGCAGCCCACCTGGGGCATCCTTCCTGGGCTGCTCGGGGCCCTGTGCTGTGCCAGCCTCGGGCAGCCCCTCAGCTCCCTGCCAGCCTCCAGGAGGGCATTTCCAACCCTCCTGGGCCCCGCTGGGCTCTGCACAATGAAAATGCTGCCGTGGATGGTGCGAGCAGGGCTGGCTGCCAGCCTCCAGCGGGGCACAGGGGCACACCCGAGTGTCCCCACCCCACCCGGGGCTCGGGAACCCCCCGTGTGCCCCAGCCCGGCACGGAGCACGGAGCCAGCAGCGCCAGGAGCTGTCCGTGCCTGCAGTTCAGGGGAAAATTTTTCCGCCCTCCCACTCCGGCGGCTGCAATCCACCAACCACAGCATTTACTGCTTTTTTTCGCCCCAGCGCCGCTCCAGCCATATTGGGCTGTGGGGAGAAAGCGGCTCTAATGTTCTATGTCACCTGCAAATAACCCGGGCGTTCGAAAAAGCACCTCCACCTCCTCCACCACCCACACCAACACCACGTCCTCTCCACACACTAAAGTCCGCCACAATGGGCCCGGAAGGCTGGCTCCCGCGGCCCACCCTGCTCCTCGCTGGCCTCACCTTGCTCCTCTCGCTGGGTAAGTGTCGGCTTGAGCCCCCTTGCATGTGCCCAGCTGGGGAGACACCCGTGCCCTGCCAGGAGCCCTGCCCTGCGTGTGCCAGCAGGGACGGGCACGGAGGCGCAGAGAGCCACCAGCCGCGGTGACCTGCTTTTGGGCAGGGTGGGGGCTCTGGTGCCGCTGCATCTCCTCCTAAAAACGCCCTGCATCCCGGGAGCACACAGCCCTGGCATGGCGGGCAGGGGAGCGGGCTGCAGTGGGGACGGGGCTGGGAAGGCGCTGGGCTGCCTTGTGCTGTCCCTTGGGTGCTGCCAGGCATGCTGTGCTGTCCTTTGGGTGCTGCCAGGTGGGCTCTGCTGTCCTTTGGGTGCTGCCAGGTGGGCTCTGCTGTCCTTTGGGTGCTGCCAGGCGTGCTGTGCTGTCCTTTGGGTGCTGCCAGGTGGGCTGTGCTGTCCTTTGGGTGCTGCCAGGTGTGCTGTGCTGTCCTTTGGGTGCTGCCAGGCGTGCTGTGCTGTCCTTTGGGTGCAGCCAGGTGGGCTGTGCTGTCCTTTGGGTGCAGCCAGGTGGGCTCTGCTGTCCTTTGGGTGCTGCCAGGTGTGCTGTGCTGCCCTGTGCTGCCTTGTGGCGGTGTCTGTGTGTGTCCCCCTCCCAGTGGCCGTGCTGGGGCCGGCTCCGTGCATGCCCCGCGGCCCCAGCAGCAGCAGCAGCAGCAGCGCTGTGTCAGCATCAATCGCTGCCGGCCGGGAAGGGGAATGCTCCGCTCCTCTGACGGCTGTCCCCAAGCTCCTGTCGGGCTGCCTGTCCCCGAGGACAGAGCCTGGAAAGGAGGGTACAACACCCGGCCAGGGCTGCTGCAGACGCTGCTGTTTGTCCCCACCCCAGCCCGGGTGCAGCACTGGGAGCACTGGGAGCCAGCACAGCGCTGCAGGGCACGGCCTGGATGGTCCCGAGGGTTTTGGGGATTCTTCCCCCACCTCTGTTGTCCCCCAGGGCTCAGTGCCCGGCCAGTGGCAAGGTTCAGACCCACCTGGGTGCCCCTATGTCCTGCCAGGCCGTGGTGTCCCTGCTTGGGGGGGTGGCAGGTTTGCTGCTGGCGGCACCTCATCCTCTGTAGAGCCCTGGGGAGCACAGAGGACAAGGCCAGGTCAGCACCTGCAGGCACACAGGGCACCCTGTGAGGGGCACCCAGACAATGATTCCCTGCAGGGATCCCCTTCAGCCACTCCTGCTGGGACAGGCCAGCTCCTGGCTCCTCTCTCCCATCCCTGCAAGGCTTCCTTGGAGGCACCAAAGGTGGAGGCTGCGTGGGGCAGCAAGGCTGTGGCACTGGGACACTTCCTCCTGCCCTGGGTGCTGTGACCCATCCCCACGCAACCATCCCTGTGTCCCTGAGCCCTCTGGGGCTGCATGGGGATGTCCCCATGGCTGCCAGCCCAGCCAGGAGCCGTCCCATGGTTTGGCCATACCCGAGGGCACCGCTCAGCCCCGGGAACCTGAGGGTGCTGCTGGCTCCCAGCTGGCAGTGGGAGCTGCCCAGCCCAGCTGTGCCTGCAGCCCGGGCACGGCTCCTGTCCCTGCTGCAGAGCCTGGCCCCTTTCCTGCCCTGCTTGCAGGCGGAGCGGCCCGGAGCAGCCCTGACCCGCGCCCAGCTTGGCCTCGGCAAGAAGCGCTGAGAGCAAAGAGCAGCAGCCCAAGGGGAGAGGTGAGGTGATCACCGAAGCACCGGCTGGCAGTGGCCCTGCAGGGTGTCACGGCCCCCAGGACACGCTGTCCCCTCCCCGGGTTCGTTGTGCCCGTGTCCCTGTGCCTCTCAGGGCCTGGCCTGGTCTTTGCAGCCAGCTGGGCTGCACAGGAGCCTGTCCCCCTGCCCAGCCTGGGGACAGTGCTGGATGCTTGGGGGCTGCACAGGAGCCTGTCCCCCTGCCCAGCCTGGGGACAGTGCTGGATGCTTGGGGGCTGCTCAGGGGAGCTGCAGGGAGCAGTGGAGGAGGGAGCAGGGCACAGACCCCCATCCCTGCCCCTCCCCAGGTGAGCCCTGCCCTGCACCAGGTACAGCCCCTCTCTCTCAACAGGACCAGGGGTCAGGGACTGCCTCGTTCCCCCAGCAGAGACCTGGAGCTCGCTCTGGTCATTCCCAGCTGGAGAATCCTCTCGTGGCAGGGAAAGCATCATCTGCACTCCCCGGGGAGCCCCGGGCCGGCCCTGGCAGGTGCCAGCGCTGCTGTCGGAGCCGTGTCCTGCCGGCAATGCGATGTGATGAGCTCAGCCATGGTTTGCGTGTGGCGGTGGCGCCGGCCCCGCTGCTGACGCTGCAGCCTCGCCCAGCGCCATCGATCCCGCAGCGGCAGCACAGCCCCGGGGGATGGCCGGGAGCAGGGCTGGCCTGCCGGCAGCACCGGGGGGCGCAGGAGGGTCACCAGCACTTGCAGAGCAGGGACAATGCTCTGCCTGTCCATCCCAGGGCTGCTCCCCTCGCTCCTGCTGGGCAGGGAAATTCCGCTCCTGGCTGGATGCAGAGTGTGTGGATGTGCCTGGAAGGCAATGCCAGGCCCCAGGCAGAGCTCTGTGCAGGCAGGGCAGCGTGGGGACAGGGTGGCAGCTCAGCTGCCAGGGTGGCTGCCTGTGACACCCCCCGACTCCATCTGCATTGGCAGCGCCCCCGAGGATGGGCATGGAGGTCATGGCCCCCCCCATCATCAACGCCCTGAACGGCTCCTCTGTGAAGCTCTCCTGCACCTTCAACTCCTGCTACAAGGTGGAGAACAAGCAGTTTTCCCTCAACTGGACGTACCAGGAGTGCAGTAACTGCTCGGAGGAGCTGGTGAGTCTCGCTGGGGATGTGCTGGGGGCCTGGGAGCGGCTCAGAGGGTGTTCCTGGGGGTTTCTTGCATGCAGGGAGGGGGTGCCTGGCTGGGAAATGAGCCCGTGGGGTGCTGCCTCACCCGCTGTCCCCACGGCTGCCCAGTTCCTGCAGTTCCGCACCAAGATCATGAACAAGCAGCTGGATCGCTTCGGGAACCGCGTGGAGTTCACCGGCAACCCCGCCAAGTACGACGTGTCCTTCACCCTCAAGAACGTGCAGCTGGAGGACGAGGGCACCTACAACTGCTACGTGCTGAACCCCCCGGACCGGCACCGGGGCCACGGCAAGATCAGCCTCAAGGTGCTCACCCAAGGTCAGTGGTGCCCGGCGCTGGGGGCACCCATGGGGGCAGGACGCTGGCAGAGCCCAGCATGGCACCTACACAGTGATGCTGCACAAATGTCCCTTCTCTGTACCTCCCTGTGGGTGCCCCCATGTCCCTGTGCAGACAAGGGACACTTTGCAGCGTCCCTGTGCAGAGAAGGGACACCTTTGCAGCATCCCAGTGCAGGTGCCATCCCGGCAATGCCATCAGGCCCCAGGGATGCAAGACAGCTGCGCCCTCCCCGCTCTGCCCCATCGCTTCCCTTCACACCCTGAGCCCGTCCCTGTGTCCCCAGAGCCCCCCAAGCATGACTCGACGGTGGCCGTGATCGTGGGCGCCTCCGTGGGCGGCTTCCTGGCCGTGGTGATCCTGGTGCTGATGGTGGTGAAATGCGTGCGCCGGAAAAAGCAGCAGAGGCTCAACACGGACGACCAGAAGACGGAGGAGGAAGGGAAGACAGATGGTGAAGGCAACCCCGACGAGGGCACCAAGTAAAGGCCCCCTGCCCGCCCCTCCCTCCTGCCCCCTGTACAGTGTGACCCTCTTGATGTGCTTCCAGAGCAAGGATTTCTGTGTCCCCAGAGCATCCCTCCTTCCATGCCAACACCCACCCCAGCCTGGGGCAGGGCGCAGAGAGGAGGTCCCTGGAGCCTGGCTGGGCTGGGCAGGGCTGGGGAGAGGGGCTGAGGGCCCTGAGGCTGAGCTGGGACCCGCCTGTCCCCTGCTCTGGGTTGTGCCAGTGTGGTGAGGAGGTGCTGGGGACAGGCTGGGGCGGGTGAGGGGGGATCTGTGCAGCCCCCACACACAGAGGGGCTGGAGCAGGGGGTGCCAGGAGAGACAGAGGGGTCTGGGCAGCCCCGTGCCCCATTGTCTGCTCTCTGTCCCAGTGGAAAATGTGAGCCAGCAGTGTGCCCTTGGGGTCAGGGCTCATCCCAAGCTGCTCCTGCTGTGCCTGGGCCACTGGCACTGGTGTTCCCATCCTGAGGGATCCCAATAGCTGCCAGGCTCCTCCTTGCAAGCTCCTGCTCCTCAGGGACTGTCCCAAGCTGCTCAGAAGTCAGAGGCCAAGGCCATGAACCCACCCAGTGTCCTGGAGCTGTGCAGTGTTTTGGAACCATGACCAGCCCTTGGTGTGTGAGGGATGGACCCTTCTGCCTCTCGGGCTGGTTTTGGGTCTGAGCATCTCAGCCCAAGGTGCTGGGCTGATTTTTTGTGCTCCTTTCCTTCTTGAGGAGGGTGGTTGTGGTGGAAATGTCCTGCTGATGTGTCAGACTGGGGTGTGGGGAGTGCTGGGGTGAGGCTGCTCGGGCCAAGGAGCTGCTAAAAGGGAGAGGAGCCTTTGGGCACTTTCTGGGAAGGACTGGGCACAGCAGCAGGCCCAGAGTTAGGACAGCTCTGTCACCCTGCGATGCTGAGACTGCCTCCTCCAGCCTCCCTGCAGAGCTCTGCACACTGTAACTGCCATGACAATGCACTGCCAGCGTGCCCAGCCCCTTGTGCCACCTGCCTCACCCGCCAGGTGATCTGTGCTGGCTGCAGCACCGGGCTGCAGGCAGGGAACGACCCAGGGCAGTGTCCCCTGTGGCACCAGGCCTGAGCTTCTCTCCTCCTGTGGCTGCCAGGAGGGGAACAGTGCCCAGAGCCACAGGGGACACTGCCCTGGGGCAGGGGATGGAGGTCCTGTCACCCACGAGCAGCACTGTCAGGGGAGAAGGGACACCTGTGACACGTCCCCGTGCAGAGAAGGGACACCTGTGCAATGTCCCCGTGCAGAGAAGGGACACCTTTGACACGTCCCTGTGCAGGTGCCATCCCGGCAATGCCATCAGGCCCCAGGGATGGGGACAGCTCTGCCCTCCCCGCTCTGCCCCATCGCTTCCCACCCGTCCATGGCACCCGACCCCGCTGGGCTCCACACTGCTCCCTTCCCCTCCGCAGCAGGAATGTGCCGTGTCCCACGCCTGTCCCCATCCCCGCGAGGGCCAGGCTGTCCCCGGGCAGTCCCCGGGCAGTCCCTGCGCTGTCCCCGGGCAGTTCCTGCGCTGTCCCCGAGCTGTCCCCGGGCAGTCCCCGAGCTGTCCCCGAGCTGTCCCCGCGCTGTTCCCGCGCTGTCCCCGAGCTGTCCCCGGGCAGTCCCTGCGCTGTCCCCGCGCTGTTCCCGCGCTGTCCCCGGGCAGTCCCCGGGCAGTCCCTGCGCTGTCCCCGCGCTGTCCCCGAGCTGTCCCCGGGCTGTCCCGCCCCGCACAGTGCCCGCAGTGCCGCAGGGCTCCCGCACCACTTTCTGCCAGAGCCGGGCTGTCCCCGGCACCTGGTGGGACTGAGCCAGCACCTCGGGGGCGCTGAGGCCTCTGAGCGTTGCACACAAGCACTCTTGCATCTGCCTTTCATTTCTTCTCGTGCACTATCCTTGGATTGCAACTCGCCAATGCATCTGTCTGTACACGGCCGTGCCCGGCAGAGCTGACAAACTCAGATCTGTACCCACAGGAGGGGCTGCTCTGACCCGGGCGTGCCAAGCGCTCTGCCGAGTGTGGGATGTTTTTATTGCTCTTTGTACAGTCAAACAAACAAAAGAACAACAAAACACCGACTTTGCTCTCGATGCTTTTGTGCCGCAGCCTGGAGGGGCAGGACGGGCCCCTGGCCTGCTCTGCCTGGGGGGATGAGCGCGTTCCTTGGTCCTGTGGGGTGGTTTGGGTGCTGAGGGAGCTCAGGGCACCCTGGGGGTGCACAACTCTGTCCTGGGGGGTGGCACAGAGCCCCGGCAGGGCTGGGGGTGGGAGCGCGGCCAGGGGGATGCCAGGGGTGCTCCACACCCACTGTGGGGCCTCCTGTGCCCTGCCAGCCTCTGCACTGTGCTGCCCAGAGAGCTGGCACTGGTGGCTGCTCGTGGCAGGTGAGGCTCAGCAGGCTCCAGCAGAGCCCAGGGCACGCACTGGGTGATGGACACCCGTACCCGGCTGTTCTCCTGGTCCAGCAGCGCCGTGGGGATGCTCTGGAACACCACGACACAACTGGGGCACAGCTAATGGGCACATCCATCAGCTCAGCCACCATGGAGACACGGGGGAAGCTCTGACAGCGCCCTCCACCCTGCCTCTCCCTGCTGCCCTTCACTGGGGCTGCCAAGCACCGGTACAACCCAACTCCTCACACAGGCGGGGGCTGCCCCAGGGCACTGACACCCCTCTTTCCGCCCCCTCCCCAGCCCCTCACCATTCTCAGCAGCAGTGCCAGTGGGATGAGCTCTCCCAGTGTCCCTGTCCCCATCCCTGTCCCTGTCCCTGTCCCTGCTGGGCACGGCGCCCTGGGCACCTCAACGTGGGGTCAGCGCTGCGGGAAACTCGCAGCTTCCCGTGGCACCTCTCCCTCTGCGAGGAAGGGCACCCAAATCACCTCCACTGTCCTGCTGGCACAGCCCTGCAGCTCCGGGGAGTGCAGCAAATCGATCCCTGGAACAACTTTGCTGTGCAGGGAGGAGCAGCTCCCCCGAGGACAATGTGGGGCTGTCGCCATCAGCTTCAGCCATGGGCAAAGGGGGTGGGGGACCCTTTGGAGCATTTAGGATGCTCGTTGGAATGTTGCTGGCAAAAAACTTGAGGAGAGCAGCGGGATCACAGAGGAGACCCCGTGGGACACACCAAGGGTGGGTTCTCCTCACTGCAGGGACTGAGGGCGGTGCAGAACCCCCAGCACTGGGGTTTCACAGGTTCTCCAGAACCATGGACATTCCCTGTTACAGAACGCTGAGATTTCCCGAGGCCAGGTGGGATTACAGGTGTTAAAGAGCAAGAGAGGGGCTGGGAGGCGGCAGGGACCCCTGCCTGCTCCTGTGCAGTCACAGGGGATGCTGGGGTGTCTCAGGGGGAGTCCAGAGCCACATCCCTGCATAGAGGGGCACAGGAAAGGGAGCAGCCTGGGGCAGTGGGGTCCGGGGCAGTGAGGGGTGTGAGGGGCGGCTCTGGGGGACAGAACAGGGAGGCTCCGGTGCGGGTGGCCTCGGGCTGTGCCGGGTCAGGATCAAACTTTCTCCCGGGATACAGCGGGGCTGCCTCAGCGATCCTTGCAGATGCTCTGCAGTGCTGCCGGGGGACGCGGCCGCTCTTCCTCAGCTCGTTTAAAGGGCCGGTGGAAGGAGGGAAGCAAGGAAGGAAGGAAGGGGGTGAGGAACCTGTGCGTTCCGGAGGGCAGGGAACCCCCCGGCGGGGGCGAGCAGGCAGCGGCAGCGCGACGAGAGGGGAAAGCACCGCTCCGAGGCAGAGCTGCGGGCAGCCGAGCGCTGGGATGGCAGAAGCAGCCAGGTACTCACCGCAGTCTGCGCCCGGGAGCTCTCGCTCAGCTCGCACCCCAGCCAGGACAGTCCTGCAGAGCCGGATCGCTGCGGTGCCTCCTGCCCACCGCCGGCTGCCGGGACGCCAGCCCGCCTTGTCTCTCAAAGGTCACAGCCAGAGGACCTTGCAGTAAACATAAGGTGCTGACGGGAAGCTCCGTTCCAGCTCTGTTGCCGCCTCCTCCTCCCCCTCCATCGCAGGAGGGCTCTGCCTGCTCCGGGAGCTCAGCATCTTCTGCCTCGGGCGGCTCTGGGAGGAGGCTGGGGCTGTCCTCGGGGGCAGAGCCTGGCAGGATGCTCCAGGGCAGCCGGGGCCAGCGCTGTGCCAGAGCTGCAGCCCAAGCGCTCTGCTCAGCCCTACCTGGTCGGGAGCCACGTGGAGGGAGGCAGGAGCCCTGCTCGGAGAGCAGCAGCCTGGCATTTAACCCTCCCGGCTCCGCCAGTGCAAGGCGAGAAGGATTGAGGGTACACTGCGTCCCCCGGCAGGCTGTGAGCCAGCTGGCAGCACCCTGAGCCCCCCTTCCTGTCCCCGGGGAGGTGACAGTGTCCGAGCACAGGGTGCTCGCCTTCCCTGAAACCAGACACGGCATCCTGCTGCTGGGCTCAGCAGAACAGCTTTCCGCTGAGCCTCAGGAACCGCGGCTCCCACTCCGGACACCTGCGTGCTCCGAAATGCCAGGGCAGCTGCGACCGGCAGGGCTGGGGACGGCAGAGCCCTGCCCCGGCCCCCGGCGGTGGCAGCTGTCTCACGGGATCAGTCGGCCGAGGAGACCGGCTGGAGCTGCCGAGTGTGACAGCTCCATCAGGCGCTGGTGACAGCCACTGTCCCTCTGCCAGCCCCGGGGAGCGGGCAGGGGGTGCCAGGCTGCCCCATGCTCAGCAGGGAGATGTGAATGCTGGCCTCAAACTCACCTGTTTCTCTGGCCCCAGCAGCCCTCAGGCACCTCTGCAGGGGTGACAGGCATCCCTGCACCCCGAGGATCCCTCTGCCTGCCCTCTCACAATTAGTGGTGCTCCAGCAAACGCTGCGCTGCTCCTCCCGTCCCCACAGAGCGCCTGAGGCGCTGCTCCCCTCCCTGCATCCATCACCTCACTGTGTCCATCACCTCACTGTGTCCATCACCTCACTGCATCCATCACCTCCCTGCATCCATCACCTCACTGTGTCCATCACCTCCCTGCATCCATCACCTCACTGTGTCCATCACCTCACTGCATCCATCACCTCACTGCATCCATCACCTCACTGCATCCATCACCTCACTGCATCCATCGCCTCACTGTGTCCATCACCTCACTGTGTCCATCACCTCACTGCATCCATCACCTCACTGCATCCATCACCTCACTGCATCCATCGCCTCACTGTGTCCATCACCTCACTGCATCCATCACCTCACTGCATCCATCGCCTCACTGTGTCCATCGCCTCACTGTGTCCATCACCTCACTGCATCCATCACCTCACTGCATCCATCACCTCACTGCATCCATCACCTCACTGCGTCCATCACCTCACTGCATCCATCACTTCCCTGCATCCATCACCTCACTGCATCCATCACCTCACTGTGTCCATCGCCTCACTGTGTCCATCACCTCACTGCATCCATCACCTCGCTGCATCCATCGCCTCACTGTGTCCATCACCTCACTGCATCCATCACTTCCCTGCATCCATCACCTCCCTGTGTCCATCAGCTCCCTGTGTCCATCATCTCACTGTATCCATTAGCTCCCTGAGTGCATCCTCTCCCTGAATTCATTCCCTTCTTGAATCCATCCCCTCCCTGAATCCATCCACTCCCTGAATCCATCCCTTCCCTGAATTCATTCCCTCCCTGAATTCATCCCCTCCCGGAATCCATCACCTTGCTGAGTGCATCCCCTTCCTGAATCCATCCCCTCTCTGACTCCCTCCCTTCCCTGACTCCCTCCCCTCCCTGAATCCCTCCCTAACTCCCTCCCCTCCCCGAATCCATCCCTGTGCCCGCCAAGGCACCTTCTGCTGCATCAGCAGAGCCGAGCACGCTGCTCCTGCAGCACCGGCTGCCAGCACTGCCCTGCCTGCTCCGCCGGTATTTTTCCTGCCTCTCCTGCCAGCTCTGCAGCCCTAACGCCTCAACCCACGGGCACTGCTGGCATCCTCTCAGGCTCCCCTGGGATGTCCCCGTGCCCTGCAAAGCCTCCTGCTCTCCCTCCTCTCTGCTGCAGAGGGGGCTGGATGGGGATGGGGAGCTGTAAGACGCCCTGAAGGTGACAGGCTGTGGCATTTTAGAGGTGCAGGCAGCATCCCTGCAGGTGAGCTGCTCTCACACCCAAAACCCAATCAGTCCAGTTCGGGAAGGCCATGCCTGGTCCCTGGGGTGAGCTTTGCCAGGACGTGTGCCCTGTGTCACTGCAGCCCAGAGAAAACCCAGCGCCGTTCCTGCTCCTGTTCCTTCCTTCCCACCGTGGCTGTTTTGGGATGCGTCACCCCCCGCAAACGCCGCTCTCTGCACAGAGCTCCCTGGCTAATGGACCTGGGCACCGAGGTGAGGCTCTGCCTGCCCGCACCATGCCCCGGGGCTTCCATTAGGAGAGCCCTGCGGCCTAATGGATGCGAGAAAAGGTGGCTGAGATGGGAACTTTGTGCAGCCAATTATCCCGGAACAAGAGCACGGTGAGAAAAATGAGTTCTGGGTGTTCCCTTTGGCGCCGGGCGGGTCCCTCTGCAGCCATCGGGGTCTGGCTCTGCATCTCACCTGCGTCTGCCGTCTGTGTCAGGGATGGAGGGCAGGCACACCTGGTGCCACACTGCAGAGTTGCCCCAAAGCAGAGCTGAGCCCCAGCCTTGTCCTGGTTTGTTGTCCTGGGAAGCCACCGGCCTTAGTGGCACTTTGGCCTCTTCCCAAGGTGGCCCAGGGTAGCACCAGCCCAGTGTTTTCAGGCCACCACAGAATCGCTGAGGTTGGAAAAACCTCTAAGATCAAGCCCAACGATCAACCCAGCACTGCCAAGGCCATCGCTAAACCTCATGGCCAAGGGTGGGGCTGGGGACAGGGGGCGGGACCTGACAGCGAGTAGGCGTGGCCATGAACGGGGCCGTCGTTTTCTACTCCTCTGCGAGTGACCCAAAACACACCCCAATAAACCAAAACCCTCAAAATCTATCAAAAAATCCACCCCCAAAAAAATCCCTAAATCCATCCCAAAATGCACGGCAAAAACCACCCCAAAATCCCAGTGTATCCCAGGTGTATCCAGGTGTGCCCAGGTGTATCTCAGGTGTGTTTTCAGGTACATTTCACCCCCGAGTGCCGTTTCAAGGACAGCACTGCATGTTCGAGAACTCTCACGTGCTCTACACCTCAGCCCTGTACCTGGGGCTGTACGGGCCTCGGGTATGAAAGGACGAAGCTGCCACACATTTCCTGCCCCAGCTGCTCCAGGGTGAGTCAAAATGTCCAAATCTGGGGTTTTAGACCCAAAAATTGGGGTTTGAAACACAAAAAATTGGGATTTGAACCCAAAAATTGGGGATTCGAACCCAAAAATTGGGATTGGGAACCCAAAATCCTTGGGGAACAAAGTCAGCACAGCCATATGGTTTGAACTCTTCCAGGGTTGGTGACTCCACCACTGCCCTTGGCAGCCTGTGCCAGGGCTGGACAACCCTTTCAGTGAAGAAATCTTCCCTAAAATCCAACCTAAACCTCCCCTGACACAGCTTAAGGCCGCTTCCTTTTGTCCTGTCATTTGTTACCTGGCAGAAAAGCCCGACCCCCGCCTGGCTCCACCCTCCTTTTCCAGAAGGTCCCCTCGAGCCTCCTTTCCTCCAGTTTAAACCCCCCACCTCCCTCGGCCTCTCCTCATCCCGCTGGTGCTCCATCCCCTTCTCTTGACACACTCCAGCGCCTCAATGTCCTTCTTCCGAGGGGCCCAAAAATGCTCCCAGGATTCGGGGTGCGGCTCCATCAGCGCCGAGCCCAGGGGCACCGTCACTGCCCCGGCCCGGGGAGCGCTCCCCGATCCCCGATCCCCGATCCCCGGGTGGGCGGGTGCGCGGGAGGATGCGGAGGAGCGCGGGGGGTTGCGGAGGAGCGCGGGGGGATGCGCGGGGAGATGCAGAGGAGCGCGGGGGGATGCTGAGGAGCGCGGAGGAGCGCGGAGGAGCGCGGGGGGATGCGGAGGAGCGCTGGGGGATGCTGAGGAGCGCGGAGGAGCGCGGGGGATGCGGAGGAGCGCTGGGGGATGCTGAGGAGCGCGGAGGAGCGCGGGGGGATGCGGAGGAGCGCGGAGGAGCTCGGAGGAGCGCGGAGGAGGGCGGGGGGATGCTGAGGAGCGCGGGGGGATGCTGAGGAGCGCGGAGGAGCTCGGAGGACCGCGGAGGAGGGCTCAGCGCAGCCCCGCCCGGCGCGGCCCCGCCCGGCGCCGCTCGCCCTCGGCGGGGGCGGCCAGAGCCGAGCGCTGCGGGCAGCAGGGACCGCTCCGCTCCGCGCCGCCCCGCGCCGCAGCCATGGCCCCGGGCTCGCCCGCCGCTCGCCGCCGCGCCGCGCCGCGCCTGCTGGCCGCGCTCCTGGGTAAGGGGCGCCGAGGGCTGCGGGGACCCCTCCGGGTACCGCCCGCGTCCCGTGTCCCCCCACCCCGGCTCCCCGGCGGGGACTCAGCCCCAGGCGGGGGTCCCCGCTCCGCACCCTCCCTGCGCCCCGCCCGCCGCGCCCGGGGATGCCGCTAACGCCGCTCTCCGCTCTGCAGACGGACGGTCCGGAGCGCCGGGGATAAGTCACTCGGCCAAGGTGACTTCGCAGCCGAGCCCCAGCTCCGAAGTCCCGGCTCCAGCCCCTGCCCTGCCCGCGGCCGGCGCTTCTCCTGCGAGCACTGCGGCTGCACCCCGCTTTGCCCCGCTGCCGAGCCCCGGCCGGCGGGGACCGCGCTGCTGCCCGCCCGGCACCGGGGGATGCCCGCGGGGAGCCCGTGCACTGCTTCAGCGCCAGCACGCCCGCCGACAGGTCATTGTCTTACGGTTCCTTTGGTACAACCGCCCGCATGTGCTTGTCCCCGCCGCGGGGACCGACCCGCGCCGCGGGGCCGCTGCTTGGAGCATGACGCCCGGCGCTGTGGCCGGGGATGCCCGAGATCCCCCGCCACAGGGCGCAGGGAGGGGCTGGCAGCCGTTCCCTCCCCGCTGCACACCTGGGGCAGGCTCCGGCCGCCTGCATCAGCCTCACGCCCCCGCTGCACTCCTGCTCCTCCCGCGGGTCACCCTCGCCCCAGCCCGCAACCCAGGGCTGGCTGGGCAGCGCTTGCTGCTGGGGCGCTCCCGTGGGAGGCGTTTTAGAGGGCAAAGTTCTTAAGTTAAAGGATGCTGGAGACACAAACAAGCCATGTAAGTACCTGACCCCCTGCAAGATTTGGGTGGCAGCGCCTGAGCTGGCACTGGGGTGGTAGGAGAGGCTCGGAGAGGCTTGAGAGCACTCAGGGGTCGGGGGTGCAGGGCGTGGAGGTGGGAACAGGGTCCCACAAGCCGCTCAGGTGGGCTGGGAGCCGGGAGGGCGCTGGGCAGGGAGTGCAGGGCGGGTCTCTCTGTAGGTTTTGGGGATGCCGTGCTCCGCAGGGAATGTCAGCGGGCTCCTGGCTGCAGCGCGGAGCAGGGCACAGCCCCTCCCTGGGAGAGGCGTGGGCCGTGCGTCCCCTCCCGGAGCACAGCGCACCTGGCTCGGGCCGGGCACGGAGCTCCTCTCGCTGAGCCCGCTGGAGAGGAGCCCGGCCAGCCCGGCAGGCATGGCTTCCTGCCTGCGCCAGCATGTCACGCTGACTTCTCTGGGCAGTGAAAGTTTCTCTCGGGCAGCTTTCCCACAGATGGCAGCCCGGGGTGAGCACGGAGCCCCCTCGCTCTGGGGGCTCTCCCTCTGCAGGGGCAAAGCGCAGGCAGCCAAGGCTCGGGTGGCAGCAGTGGCTGCTCCCTGCTTCCCTGGGAAACGCTGGAGCCTGCAGGCATGGGATGGAGCCTGGAGCCCCCAGGAGAGTGGCCCTGAGGGTTGGGGGTCTGGTGGTGCAAAGTGCAGCAGCTTTGGGAGGGTTTGGAAAGGCAGCGCTGAGAGCTGGTGTGTGGCACTGCTCCCCCAGCGTGTTTTCCTCGGTGCTTTATTTAGTGGTAACATATCAGCTTTGTCTTCCTGAGAGCACAGGATGACAGGAGCAAGGTCAGCCTCGATTTACCCCACGCGTTCAATTCAGGTTACATTCTTAGGGTGGCAGACAGGTTTTAAAGTGTTGCAAGCTGCAAGGAATCATCTTTCCTGTCAGTGCCCGCTTGCAGCGCGCTGCAGCCTCAGAGGTGCCTGCAGAGCCAGGCTTCCCCTGCCAACTCCTGCTCCAGGGGCACAGCTCCTGTCCCCTGGGACACTCCTGCCTGTGAATTCCCCTCTGCAGCACCCCCAGGGCTGCTCTAGGAGCTGCAGGAGATTCCATCTGCCGGGAACCACTCCCTGCCTGCCGAGCAGAATGAGGAGTGCTCCTGTGTAAAGTTAAATAACTCCTCGCCTGCAGTGCTTGCAATGCAGCACTGCAGCAGGGCCCGCAGCCCAGGATGCAGGGCTCTCGGGCTTGGCTCCGGCTGCGACGTGCCTGGGGAGTTGTTAGCACCGGCTTGTGTGGGAGAATAAATCAGCAGCTGAGGCGGCTGCGGAGAGAGGAGAATCCTGACAGAGGGCAGCGTGTCCGAGCTGAGCTGTTGGGGCAGCTGGGGGTCGCCCTGCAGCCCTGGGAAAAGCTGTGACCCCTGGGTTTTGTGCCCAGGGAAAGCTCTGCAGGGCTGGCTGAGGTCTGGGAAAGGGGAGGACAGCGCTTTGCCGGGCCGTGCCACATCTTAGCCACGTCACATCACACAAACAGGACAGGGCAGTGCTGGGATGGGGATGGGTAGCAGGGCTGCTCCTCTGGCCAGGACCAGAGCATCCCTGTGCTCCCAGAAAGGATCTGTGGGGACAGCGGTGGCCCAGCCCCGTGCAATGCCAGGCCCTGCACCCAGGAGTGCTCAGCTGCAGCTGGGCTCCTACCTGCCCCTCTATCCCTGCCCCTCTCTCCCTGCCCCTCTCTCCCTGCCCCTCTCTCCCTGCCCCTATATCCCTGCTCCTCTCTCTGCTCCTCTCTCTGCTCCTCTCTCTGCCCCTCTCTCCCTGCCCCTCTGTCTCCCTGCCCCTCTCTCCCTGCCCCTCTCTCCCTGCCCCTCTCTCCCTGCTCGGGGGAGCCGAGGAGGAGCAGGACAGCTGCCTTCTGTACTTTGAAGGTCATCGAGCAGCTCCGGAGGGAGCCAGGGCTCTCTCAGCTGGACGTGGGGGCTGCTCCCGAGGGCAGGGCAGGGCAGCGGGTGGCAGGCGGCCAGGACAGCCTCGCTAATTGCTGCTCCAGCTCCCGCCTGAGGAACAGAGCTCCGCTTCGCCTTGGCTTTTTTCTCCCCCTTCAAGGTCCAGCTGAGGCCTGTGGATAACATGCAAATCAGGGCTCTCGTTTGCTCGCTTTCTTCGTGGGGATATTCTGGTTACTTTGAACCCGCGCTCTCTGAGGGTGACCCAGCCCCTGTCCCTGCGGGTCCCCTCTGTCACCGAGCCCTTCTAGAGCTGGGGACAGGCTCCTGCCGTGGCAGCCGGGTGTGCCAAAGGGAACGAGGGGTGACAAATCCTTGCCCTCATTCTCTGCTCCCCTCTCCCTGCCAGGTTTGCACGTCCTGGCCATCGCCTTCGCCCTGGAGGTGTCGGTGGGGAAAACCAACACGGTGACAGCTCTGAATAACTCCAATGTCCTGCTGCCCTGCACCTTCGCCACCTGCATAGGCTTCCAGGACCTGGTCTTCAAATGGTATTTCAACACGACAGAGCTGGTGGGTGGCTCTCCGGGCTCTGCCTCTGCTTCCCTGGCAGCTCCTGTTGTGCTTCCCCAGCGCAGCTAGCGCCGAAGTTCTCACAGTTCCCTTTCTCCTCGTGCAGGATGTCCTTCTCTCCGTGTCCCCAGCTCTGGGGGGGACAAGGCTGTGCCAAGGGGTGACTCAAATACCCCAGAACATCGTGCTTTTGGCACAAAGCTGTTCTAGATCCGCTGCTGCCCACAGGCTCATTTGTTTTCATAAATTGGCTGTTCAGGTGCAAATCTGCACTTAGGGCAAAATATGGTTCATTTCCTCCTCCTTGGCTTGCTTTGAAATATGAAAGGTTCTGTATAGATTTGCTTCCTGCTGGGAGTATTTGGCTCCTAAAGTCCTCAACAGGAGGGCTCGTTTGGAGCAGCTCTGGCCATCAAAGGAGCTCGCTTTCTCTGGGGATCTCCCATTCTTTGCATGGTCTGTTCCATTTCTTCAGGGCAGGATCTGCTGCTCCCCACCAGGATGTGCATCAGGTTCCTCTCCACGGCCATTCCTGCTTTAACGGGGTGCAATGGGACATTTGGTGGGGGTGTCTGTGTGGGCAGAGCTGAGTCTGGGCACCACCAGGAGAGCGTGAGCCTTTCCCCCACCCAGCTGATCCTGCTCCCTGCCCCTGCAGATTTACCACGGCAAGATAAAGGCCAAGACCACGGAGCCCACCCTGGTGTGGCACAACCCGCGGGTGGAGTTCGTGGGCTCCACCACCAAGAAGGACAACAACATCTCCATCGTGCTGAACGGCGTGGAGTTCAGCGATGCTGGCAAGTACACCTGCTACGTCAAGAACCCCAAGGAGAGGAACGCCGAGCAGAACGCCACCATCTTCCTCACCGTGGTGCACAAGAGTGAGTGCTGGCCAGGGTGGCTCTGCGCTGGTGGCAATGCCCCTTGGTTCGTGGTTGTGGTGGGTGGCATCCCTGGAAGCCTTGTGGGGATGAGGTTTTGGGCTTTTGGGGTGGGATGTCCAGCTGGGAGCTCCCTGCTCCCCTCCCAAGCCCCCTCAGCACCTTCTCTCC
The DNA here is from genome assembly GCF_027887145.1 of Ammospiza caudacuta. Lineage (NCBI taxonomy): Eukaryota > Metazoa > Chordata > Aves > Passeriformes > Passerellidae > Ammospiza > Ammospiza caudacuta. The sequence continues at coordinate 8,168,112 of NC_080615.1, forward strand.
CGCAGTGGTGGAGACGGACAACACTGTGACCGTCATCATCGTGAGCGTGGTGGGGGGGCTCATCGGCCTCCTCATCCTCTTCATGCTCATCAAGAGGGTGGTGCTGTTCATCATCAAGAAGATGCAGGACGGGAAGTGAGTTGGGGAGGGGTCGGGGTGAGGGGGCTGGGCTCAGGGGGCTCTCAGGGCTGGGCTTGGGGGATTCTCAGGGTCAGACTTGGGGGCTCTTGGGTCCAGGCTCAGGGGGTTCTCAGGGATGGGCCCGGGGGGCTCTTGGAGCCGGGCTTGGGGGATTCTCGGGGTCAGATTTGGGGGTTTCTCGGGTCCAGGCTTTGGGGGGCTCTCAGGACCGGGCTCAAGAGGCTCTCGGGATCAGGCTCTCGGGGCTCTCAAGGCTGGGCTTGGAGGATTCTCAGGGTCAGATCTGGGGGCTCTTGGGGCTGGACTTGGGGGCTCTCAGGGTTGGGGGATTCTCAGGGCCGGGCTCGGGGCGCTCTCAGCTGCCCGTGCCCTCTCCCCCTGCAGGAAGGAGTGTCTCGTGAGCTCGTCAGGGAACGACAACACCGAGAACGGCCTGGCCGGCTCCAAGGCGGAACAAAAAGCTCCACCAAAGGCATGAACGGAGCAGCGGCGCCCCGCGCCCGCCTCGCCCCGCCGCGGCAGCCCGGGCACGGGACCAGCCTTCCCCTTTTGTTTTCTTTCCGAACTGCCAGCGCTTGAGACATGTTTCTATTACACACGTGCCTGCAACCTGCACTGCTTCTCCGACAGGGCTGCGGCTGCCGGGGGAACTGGGAGCTTCTCGCGGACTCGCACTGGGAGGCTGCTGGGTTGAGCACAGGCAAGAGGGTGCCGGGCAGGGTGGGTGCCGTGCCCAGGGCCGGGTGCTGGCACCGGGGCCCGCTGGGTGCTGAGCTGGGGTGGCTGGGAGCGGCTGCTGCTGCATCCAGAAGGTTTCTGGAGCAGGATGCTCAGAGCCGGCCGTGCAGATGGCGAGGGGGGAAGCAGGGAGGATGCAGGGCTGTGATAAGCACATCGGAGAACCAAATCAGCGACAGGGCCCTGGCTGTGCCTCGGTGCCTCCCTCCCACGGCACAGCTGGGCAGGTGCCCGTGTCCCAGGGCATCCCTGGGGGCAGGGGGCTTCTCCCCAGGCAGTCATCCTGCAGCTTGGTGCTGCTCCCTCCCCTCTCTCTGGAGCTCGATGCTTTTGATGCCGGTGCCAAGGCTGAGCTCGTTACGTGGATGTTTCTGTGTGAGATTCCAGGGGAAAGCAGCCAATTGTGTTTCCCTTTCACGGCGGCAGGGAGGGAGCACAGCCGAGCCCAGGCCAGAGGAGCCGGGCTGGGGCTGTGCCACCGACCCGCTGGGCAACCCTGGGCAAGTTGCTCTGCCTCTCCATGCCTCAGTTTCCCCGTCTGTAAAATGGGGACAAAAATACTGCTCTACCTCACGGGGTGGGTGTGAGGTTTCCTTGGCTCTGAGAGGTGAGTGGACTCACAGGACGTGAGACACAAAGTGGGCAAGCTACATCTGAGCTTGACAATTTCCTTTAAAACATGATTTGTTCCCTTATTATTTCTCCAATTTGGGGGTGTCTGACAGTGACCCAGCAGGACAGGCAGCTCCCCTGGCCCCACAGTAAACTGGGATTCTCAGCAGAGCCATGGCTTGCTGTGGGGTGCCCTGGCAGAGGCGCTGGAGTGGGAGCAGGTGAGGATTTGGTGGCCAAGGTGACAAGGAAAGGCTGGGTGCTACTTTCTTTGGAGATGCTGGAGCACAGCGGGCTGGTCAGCCCAGGCTGGGCCTGGGGACACCCATTGGAGCAGGGCTGTGTGCTCAGGACAGGGGACAGGCACTGGGGGACAGGGGACAGTCCCTTGGCTGTTGATAAGACAGGCAAGTGGGAGTCAGGACCTGATCTTCTCCCTGAGGGTCTGTAGGACCCAATCTGTCCTTCAGTGTCCCCACCTGCATGCTGGGGACAGTCTGAGCTACCTCTGAGGAGGGATGGGGCATCCTGCCCGGCTCTGCACAGCCCCTGGTGGAAGGTGCCACCCTGTGCCAGGTGTTGTGATGCGCCAGGTGTTGTGCCCTGTGCCAGGTGTTGTGCCCTGTGCCAGGTGTTGTGACACCATCAGCACCACCTGGGAGGAGCCCGAGACCTCCCAGCCACCCCGAGAGACCCCAGCCCACCCTGAGGAGCCCTCCCGCGGGGGAGGACAGCGAGGAGGCGACGGAGGGAGTTTTTTAAAGACTATTTTTAGCTGTCCTGACCTGTTGGGCCTTTTTTAGCCGGCGCGTGGACGCGGCTCCACTTCCCGCCGGATATGCAATGCTGCACTATGCATGGGTTACTACAATAATAAAGCTTCGATCTTGGCCTTTTTATCGAGCCACGCAGGATGGTCTGGGAGCCTCCATGGAGCTTTCCCAAGCTCTGTGAAGCCTGCTACAGATTACTCCTGTGGCTCGCTGGGAAACGGCCACAAAAGCACTTTTGGGAATGCGACCCCGTGATCACACGGGTGCTCCGGGGGAGCGGGCTGCCCTGGGGGCTTGTGCCAGCACCAGCGGGGTCCCTGCTGCCCCCAGGGCTTTGGGGGGGCTGCAGGGGCACCCTGAGGTGTGTGCTGCCACAGACACGTGTGTGTGTCCAAGCACAGGTCAAGCTGCGTGGGGGAAGCTGGGGGTAAGCACAGGGGGGTGTGCGCCGGGCTCTGTGATGACTTACAGCACATCTTTGCACTGTAGAGGTTTAGTTAGCTTTGCCTTGAATGAAATAAAGTTTACGTTTACTAGAGAAACTCGCCGGTGTTTGGGGTTGCTGTGGGTGTTTGTTTAGGTCTGGAGGGTGGCTGAGTAAAATAATCCTGCGAGGAAGCAGGAGGAAGTCTCGGGAGGCTGAGTGAAAAACAAATCCTTTCCTTTAATGGGGATGGGGGGAGGGTGTAGAGCACAAACATCATTTCTCTCTGTACAACAGGAGCGAGCTGACAGCAGCCTGGCCCCCCAGGAGCCATCCTGCCACAGCGGGGTCAGCACAGGGCAATAAATTAATCCTCCTCCGGAAGGGAGCTGGGGCCAGAGAGATTCCTTCAGTGGCCGCCACTCCGAGTCACCCTTTGCCTCCTTGGCTGGGCTCTGGCACCCTCAATCACAGCTGCCACGAGGCGTTGGGAGCCTTGCTCACCTTCCGTGGCTGGAGATCCGTGGCCCTGCTGCTGCCAGAGCCAGGGCAGAGGGTGGGAGGGGAGGCTGGGGGCGAGGAGCGACCTGTTCCGGCAGGTCTCAGAGCTCCGACTGCGGGGAGAGAGAGGCACAGAGGGCATTGAGGGCTCTGGAAGGGCGGCCAGAACAAGAGCAAAGCAGCAGAAGTGTCCCTTTGGGGGCAGTTCAGCGAAGGGAGCTGCAGGACGGCACTGACCCTGCGCACGGCGTAGATCCAGTCCAGGTAGGCACGGACGCTGGTGTAGACTCCAGGTGTGCTGGGGGTGCCGCAGCCCTGGCCCCAGCTGACGATGCCCACGACCTGCCAGTGCCCTCCCGAGTAGAGCAGGGGCCCGCCGCTGTCCCCCTGGCAAGGACAGACCCTCAGGATGGCCCCACAGAGCCACAGCCGTGCCCAGAGCAGCTCTTCCCTCCCAGGAGCTGCGGCACAGGTGGATATGAACCCACCCAGCCCCTGCCCAGCCCTGCCCCACACCTGGCAGGTGTCCACGCCGCCCTGGGGCAGCCCGGCACACAGCATCCTGTCGGTGACATCGCCGTGGTAGGCGGCCAGGTTACAGCTCTGCGCGTCGATGAGCTCCACCTCAGCCTGCTGCAGGCGCTCCGACAGCTTCCCTGGGGGACACACGGCCTCTCAGAGGGACCCTCTGCTCCTGCTGGGCGCTCTGCCTCGTCCCTGCCACCCCCGGGCTGTGCCACTCACCGCGCTCCTCTGTGTAACCCCAGCCAATCACCCACAGGGGGGTGCCCGGCACCAGCTCCTCATCAAAGTAGGGCAGGCAGATGGGCTTGGTGCTGTCTGGAAAGGAGATGGGAGGGGGGCCCAGGCTGGCTGGGGACAGCCACCAGCTGGGCACCCACTCGGTGCCACACTGCGCATCGCCATTCCAGCCAGCAGGGGACATTGCGACCCCTGCCCAGGGCAGGGCTCTGCCAGGCCCACCTGAGTCGTGCACGGGGGAGCGCAGCTTCACCAGGGCGATGTCGTTGTCCTTGGGGGACGCGGGGGTCACCTCGGCCAGGAACACCTTCTCCACGGCGATGGTGGCAGCGCCCGACAGCAGGTCCGAGCCGGCCTTCACACGCCAGCTCTGGATGATGGGGTTGTTCCTGTGCACAGAGAGCGCTGCTGTCACCTGCGGGGACAGCCCCAGAGCCCCCTGCCAGCCCCATTGGTCGGTGGGTCTCAGCGAGCATAGAGAGGTATCACATTATAGAGAAAATAAGGTACAGAGGTTCCTGGGTGATTGCCAGAGTGCTGAGGGTGCAGTTACCGCTGAGGAGGACAGCGGAGATGAGGATAATTGCTAGGGTGACCTCATAGCAGATATTGAGTTCCTGCCCATAGTGTCCCAATCAGGGTGCATTTTGGATTGGAAGCTCAGCCTGACCATAGGATGGAGTGCACTGCTAAGCTCGGCATGGCTGATGGGAGGAGCAGGCCTAGGCTGGCAGGAGATCCAGCAGCACCCTGCGGGCGGTGCTCACTCACTTGAAGCAGTGCGCGGCCGTCAGCACCCAGCCGGGCGCGATGATGCTGCCCCCGCAGATGTGCTCCTTCCTGTACTGCAGGCTCACCTGCCAGGGCCACGCCTCGATGGCGGCCGGGCTGCCCCCCAGCACCCGCGGGGTCCGCACGCTCTGCCCGCAGTCTGTGGGGACACGGGGACACGGCAAGGCCAGGGACAGCAGCGTGCCCACAGCGCCTCATCCCCACAGCGCTGCTGTCACCCCTCATGCCCAGCCTTGTTAGAAAGGGTCCAGCCGCCCCCTGCCTGCTCCAGCCCCCCGGATAATTAAACTGATAATTAGTTTAATCAGGGTAATTTGCCGGTAAAGGTAAAGCTGGGTAAGCCTCCCTTAGGTGTTTCATTGCTGGGAGATTTGTGCTGGTGTAATGAGGTGAGCAGTAATTAAATCCATCTTTCCTCGTGCAAACACCGTGGAACGGGCTTGGGATGGAGCCACATTCCCACGGGGCCGTGCCAGGAGAGAGGCCCCGGTGCCCACAAGGGCCGGGCACCACGGTGGTACTTACTGGAACAAAAGAGTGACACAACCAGCCCCGAGAGGCATTTCCTGCAGGAGGAAGGAAGAGAGCTGGGTTTGGCTGCCCTGCCAGGCACCACCTCAGGCTCCCGATGGGGTGCACACCGTCCCCACTCACCTGCCTGGCTCAAGCACCTGGAGGCTCCCGTTGCTCAGCACGACCTCGCGGGGGGGCAGAGGCTGCCCCGCGCTCACCTCCACGCCCTGGAAAGTTGGGGTGCTGGGAGACATGGGGGGACAGGGCTTCAGGTGTGGGGGAGCACAGGCACTGGACCCCATAGGAAAAAGGGGCTTCTGTGGGACAGGGGTGCCAAAGTGGGGATGTCACAGCCCAGGAACAGGGAGGGGAGAGAATTCCCTGCCATGCAGAGGAGTGAGCAGGTGGCTCTGGGAGAACTCAGGGGGCTCCTTGCTGTTGGGACCTGGAAAATGCCAGGTTTGACTCAGTCTGGGCTCCTGCAGTGGCTCAAACACCAGAACCCATCTTAAAAGGGATGAGCCTTGCTCCCCAGGTGAGCTGTGCTGGCACCCTGGGCTGCTCTGGGGAGGGCAGGGCTGCAGGTAGGGGGCATGGAGGCAGGGCAGGGGCAGGGCAGGGTGCCCACGGGCTGTGACAGAGCTGGGCACAGCACTCTGCTCTCACAGGAGGCTGCCAGGCTCTGAGCCAGCTCCTGGGCACCCACAGAGTGCTCTGCGTGCTGGGGACGGGCTGAAACCATTAGTGCAGAGCTCTGAGTGCTTCACAGAGCAGCAGAGCCCCACTCCAGAGCAGCTTTTAGGAAAGGGGAAGCAGGGCAAGCAGCCAGGTACCTGCTGTAGCCCATCTGCTCACAGGCAGCTCTGGCCAGCGCCGGGGTGAAGTGGTCGTGGCACACACAGGACCAGGTGTCCGTGTGGCTCTGGAACACCTGCAGGATGGATCTGTCTTTGGACACACGGGCTGCAGGCAGACACACAGTCAGCTTTGGCATGGGATGGACGCAGCAGCCCGGCCCCCCGAGCTGTGATGGGGTGTCCTGCACTCACCCCCGGCTGGTGGCCCCTCGGAGAACCACTGGGGACAGTTGGCCTCGTCCTCGCCCTGCAGACAGTCCAGATGCCCGTCGCACACCTGCTTCAGCGGCACCAGCTTCAGGGGCTGCTTGCAGAACAGGTAGTGGTGGTCCAGGTAAATCTTCACTGCGGGGAGAGGGGGGCTCAGTGCTGAGCCCCAGCTCCTGGGCAGGGAGCTGGGTCTGTGCTGGCCGAGCCCTGGCCATGGGGAAGGAGGGGCAGAGGGCAGGAGCTGTACCCAGGAACCCGATGGCCACCAGGCAGGCCAGGGTGAGCACCACAGCCAGGACGAGGATCCCAACACGCTTGAAGGAGTCTGATGGCCTGGAGGATTTGGGTCTCGTGTAGGGACCTGAAACACAGAGGAGAGCGGCCAGGTCAGCCTGGCACCTCATTTAGGGACCTGTAACACAGAGGGGCATGGCCCTGCATGGCCAGGCTCAGCCTGGCACCTCTCATCCCCCCCAGCTCCCAGCCGTGTTACCTCTGCCGTTGAGCCGCTCCGAGGCCGAGTCCTGCAAAGCAGAGAGGAAAACAGTCGTGAGCTGAGACTCAGAGAGCAGCTGGAAGGTTGGAGAGGCAGCTGTAGCCAGGGTGGTTGGCCCCGTGGTGAGCTCACAGCCCAGGGAGGGCAGCAGGGATGAGCAGGGACACTGCCCCGACCTTCACCTGAGGTGACTTCAGAGCTGCCAGGAATGGCTTGTGCTGCTGCGGTGACAACACCCAGCTCTGGGTCACCCAGGGTCACCCGCCGCCGTGTTCCCATAGACACCACCTGTGCAGTTCCAGTAAGTGGCTCCCAGTGGCACAGAGTTACTGTCATTAACACACCTGAGGCTTGAAAAGTCACAGGTGTTGCGAAAGAGGCGCTCTCCGGTGAGCAGAGACACCCTGAGTCAAAATACACACGCCTGCGGGGCCGTGGCACAGGGCACGTCACCACGGGGGGGTTGTGGCTCCGGCAGGGTCACAAGGGGGTGGCACAGCCCGGGTGCTCCTGCCGGGCCGCAGGGACACCGGAGGAACCAGCCCGAGCCAGGGGAACCTGCGCTCCCAGGGCGGGGAGGGCTGTGCCGCTGCTAAGAGACGGGGTAAACACAGCCGGGGCTGCGCGGGGGATGAGTCAGGCACCGATCCGCTTGAGCTGCTGGGAGTTATCTCAGAATTGTCCTCCTGGAGCAGCTGCTCCTACGAGAAACCCCGGCCATGGGCGGGCAGGCGCTGTGAGCCCGTGGTGGGTGGGCTGGAGCCCCCTCGGGAGGCTCAGGTGGGCACTGCCGGTGTCTGCTCCGTGATTTCCAGCCGTGCTTGTGCCGTGCCACAGAGCAGCCCTCTGGAAAGGTGGCCCTGCTGCGCTGAGCCTGCTCCCTGCCAGCCCCAGCGAGCTCCTCTCTGCTGCTGCTGCTGCTGGGCTCTGCCACCACAGGTAAGACCAGGATTTTGCATGAGCACAGGTAAGGGGGGTTAAACCCGCTGTGATAAACCCACAGGTCCAGGTGCACGATCCAGGAGGGTTTGGGAGCCTTTGCTCCAAGAGCAGCACAGTTTGGAGATGTTTGTCACACCAGAGGGGAGCAGAGGTCCCTGTGCCATCCCAGTGTGGGGGCCCTGGGGCTGTGTGCCAAGGTCAGAGGAGAGGGGAGCCCTCTGTGCCCGGGTCACGGTGCCAGGGCATGCTCAGCCATGCACACACACCCTTCCAGCAGGGTTTACAGCCAGTGCCAAGCCATTATCCCTGGGCTGGCACGCAAAGGCAGGCCGGCTGCATGAGCCAGGAGCTGTCACCTCCCTGCCGTGTCCCTGCAGCGTGGCTGGGGCTTGGGGACAAGCAGTGACCTGTGCAGGGGAGGGCTGGCTCCTGCCTGGTGCCGTGTGGCCGTGTCCCAGCATGCTGGGGTCTGGCTCCTTGAGGAAGTGCCAGCAGCCTTCCCAAAGCCAGGCTCAGCTGGCACCCGTGCCCAGTGCGGGCAGCCTGTGCCAATTCCCCACCCCTGCACGGGCTCTGGGGTGCAGAACCTGTTTCGTGGTGCCAGGGAGCTGCTGGAGCAGGAGGGCAGGGTGGGCAGGGAACGTGGGTCCTGCATCTCCCACCTCGCTGCCCTTCCTGAGCCACCTCTCTGCAGAGAAGGGAAGAGCTCCCGAGGCTGGGGAGTTCTGTAATGCTGCCCCAACCTCTGCCAGCCCAGGGCACGTGGGGCTGGTCCTGCCTCATGCTGACCTCCTGTGTCACCTGGGCCTGGGCTGGGCACCTCCTGGATAATGGGATCCTAACGGTTCCCTGTGGGAACGGGCCGGGTTGGGATGGATCCTGCAGGGCCCTCTGCAGCAGCACGGCTGTTCCTCTGTCCCCACAGGGCCCAGAGCTGTCCCCACACTGCCCAGAGCTGTCCCCATCACGTCAGACACTGCCCAGAGCTGTCCCCACACTGCCCAGAGCTGTCCCCATCACGTCAGACACTGCCCAGAGCTGTCCCCACACTGCCCAGAGCTGTCCCCATCACGTCAGACACTGCCCAGAGCTGTCCCCATCTCCTCATCCCCTGCTGGGCTCCTTTCCAAGACACCAGGTCGGGTGTGGATGCAGATGAGATGGGTGGTTATTGGGTTTTGGGGTTTTTTTTTGCATTTTCTTCAGTCCATGAATCTGCTCAGAACCAAAGGGATCCAGAGCTTGGGGCTGCCTCTCCGTGACTCCTCTCCAGCCCCAGCACGAGCAGGAGCTGCACTGGTTAAATCCACAGCCAGGGCAGGAGTGAGACCCATTATTTCCTGCAGAGCTCCGTGCTACCGTGACTGATTGAGCTCCCTTGCTGCGCTCTCCTGAGCTCTCCGTGGCACCGTGGCCGTGCCAGCCCCAGCCGTGCCCGTGCCAGTGCAGGGGCCGTGCAGTTCTGCAGAGCCTCTCCCCCCTGTGAGCCGGGATCCGTGCAGGGTGTGCTGCGGGCTCTGTCCCTCCCTCGGGAGCAGCTGCCGTTCCCTCACCCCGCCGAGCTTCTCAGGGCGATGCGATTGCGAGGGTGGCTCCTTGGCTGGGGGATTTACCCCGTGGGTGTGTGCAGGCGCTGCAGGGCAGCTCCCCACCCTGCAGGGCTGATGTGCAGCTGTGCTGCTGCTGCTGGGGGGTTGGCAGTGCCCGGCGAGCCTGGCCATACCCCTGTGCCCTCCTGGGGAAGTGTCCCCCTGCCAGGGAGGGACTGCCCGGGCTTTGGTGGCTCTACCTGCCCAGATGTGTCCCCGGTGCTGGGCAGAGGCACTGAGGGCTGGGAGGGCCTGGCTCTCTCCCGGGCAGTGCCCAGGAGGGGGATCAGACCCTTCAGGAGGTGCTGTTCCCCTTGGCATGGGGGGCATTGCCTTGCTTGTCTGTTCCCCAGGCCGGGAAAGGGAAAGGCAGCCCCAGAAATGTGGGAGAGAGAGCTGGGGGCACCCAAGCACCGTGCCCAGGTGAGGAGCAGGGGAAACCCTTCCTTGGCACCCAAGCTCCGTGCCCAGCCACGGAGGGTTGTGGGGAACAGGGAAAACCCTTCCTTGGCTGCTGGGGCGCAGCAGCTCCCTGGCTCTGGCTGCTCCATCCCCTCAGCACCCCTCCGGGCTGGGGGCACGGGGTATTCGTGGGGCTGGTGCCCATCCCGGGGCTGGGGGCAGCGCTGCCACAGACTCACCATGTCCGTGCAGCTCCGGCGGGGTCCTTTGCCCGCAGAATGACCGCGGCTGTGCCCGGTGCGGGCCCGCGGAGGCTGCGGCTGCCCTGGAGCCGGCCCGCGGTGCTCCGCAGCCCGTGCCCTGCGCTCCGTGCCCGCTCCGTGCCCGCTCCGTGCCCACGCCGCGCTCGCACTGGGGCAGCGCCGCCCCGGCCCTCCTTAAAACCCACAAGGGGAGTTGTGAAACAGGAATTCTGGTTTGTATGGTAATACAACACCGGTCTATCAGCAGCACCATCACCTGCGCTAATCTCCCGAGCATCTGCACCGCAGGTGACTCACCTGCCGGGCTGCTGTCACCAAGCGGCTTATCAGGAGGGAACGGACTGATTTTTCCTGCTCCTCCTGATGATAAGAGGATCCAGGGCCATCCCGTTCCTTGTGCGGCTCTTCCGCGTTGCGCGGGGCTGCTGTCAAAGCGAGGTTCGAGTAGGTGGAGGAGGAAAGGAGCAGAGTTTGTGCTCTGGGTCACTCGGGCTCTGTGTCCCCGCCGGGGCCGGGTCACGGCTGCCAGGGCTGGGGGAGTTAAGGGAAGGCAGGGGGTGCCCGTGGGAGCTGACCCCAGGCTGCAAGGGGGGCACCGTGGGGTGCCCTTTTCTGTCTAGGGGCATTACTCGTTGTTTTGTAACTAGATTAATAAATCGTAGTTGGAGGGTTGAGAGTCAGTTAGTGATTCATCGATTGTCCAGTAGTAGGAGAGCTGTGGGGTGATCTCGGGATGGCTGAGGGTGGTGGATCTGTCATTATCCGGGAATAACCAATCCCTCTGGGATGGAGTCGTCTGCCTTAGCCCGGCAGGATGGGAGGGAGCACCCAAGGGGGTGAGGGTGCCCAGGGAGCGGGCTGGGCTGGGGGAGGCTGCTGGTGCCCTCTGCCACTCATGCTGGAGGTGCTGGGCGTGCAGGATGTGTAGAGCAGCTAATTACCCCATTCTCCTATGGAAATGCAGCTAATTACCCCCTTCTCCCGTGGAAATGCAGCTTTCCCAATGGCCCTGCTGCTGCTGCCAGTGGCAGAGCACCCACGGCCTGCAGCTCCTCAGGGAGCTGTGCCAGCCCAGCCCTGCCAGCAGGATCCTGCCCATTGCACAGCCTGGCCAGGGATGCTCCTGTGGCTCTGCAGTAAGGGGCACCCTCCCCACACTCACACTGAGATTCCAGCCCCCCTGGGAGGTGTGGGATGTCCAGAGGATGTGGGATGTGCAGCCAGGGATGCAGGGCCCTGTGCTGCTGTGGCAGATTTCAGCTTGAGAAATGTCTCACGGGCTGCACCAGTGGGAGCTGGGCAGGCCTTGGTGCACCTGGCAGGTCCTGGCAGCCTCCCCAGAGCATCCCAGTTCTGCCATGGAAGGCAGAGCAGCCCGGGAGCCATGGCAGGAACAGCCAGTCCTCCCTTGGGGACCCGCAGGCCCTGAGGCTGCAGCTGAGCTTTGCAGGTGTTGTGTCACAGCCCCAAAGCCTCCGGGGCTGTGCTTCTTGGAGTGCCACTGTCACCCTTCCCTGCCCTGGGCATGGCACAGCCTTCCGGGCATCTGGCTCTGCTGGGGTCGGGCAGAGGGCAGGCTGGGCTGGCCAGGGCTGAGTGACCATCCCTGAGTCCCACGGACACAGCCCCATCCCATCCCATCCCATCCCATCCCATCCCATCCCATCCCATCCCATCCCATCCCATCCCCATCCCAGCCCCAGCCCAATTCCCATCCCCATCCCCATCCCCATCCCCATTCCCATCCCATCCCATCCCATCCCATCCCATCCCATCCCACCCCCTCCCATCCCACCCCCTCCCATCCCATCCCATCCCATCCCATCCCATCCCATCCCACCCCATCCCATCCCATCCCATCCCCATTCCCATCCCATCCCATCCCATCCCATCCCATCCCATCCCATCCCATCCCCATTCCCATCCCATCCCATCCCATCCCATCCCATCCCATCCCATCCCATCCCCATCCCAGCCCCAGCCCAATTCCCAGCCCCAGCCCATCCCCATTCCCATCCCATCCCATCCCACCCCATTCCCATCCCATCCCATCCCATCCCATCCCATCCCATCCCATCCCATCCCATCCCATCCCATCCCATCCCATCCCATCCCTGTCCTGTCCAAGGCAAGGAGCGATCCCACCCAGTTTCCAGCTGTTAATGGTCACAGCTTGTCACTTTTCCCTGCAGCCACTTTTGTCACTTTTCCCTGCAGCCACAGGAGGTTTTCCCTCTTTCTACAACCAGGAGCTGATTCCCAAGAGAAGCTCTGGTTTGGAACTTGGAGATGACCCAATAGAGCTGTAAGTGCCTCATTCTGGGATGTGTCTGAGTGGGCACAGCTGCTGAGGGTCCCCCTTGTCCTGCCCTGTCCCCTGAGCCACCCAGCCTGGGTTCTGCGTGGGCCTCTGCCCCTTCCTGGTGCTGGGAGGTGGCATTCAGAGGACACGGCCACTCGGGCACCCTGACAGGGCTGGGCACACCTGTGCCCAGGCTATCCCTGCCCCTCGAGCTGGGCACACCTGTGTCCAGGCTGTCCCTCGGGCTGGGCACACCTGTGTCCGGGCTGTCCCTGCTCCTCGGGCTCCCAGTACTCCCAGTGCTCCCAGCTGAGCCTCTTGCAGCAGTGTGAGGGCAGAGCTGCCCACGCAGGCGGGCTGGGCACGGCGCTGTGCCCTCGGTCGTGGCTGCTGCAGCTCCTCTGCTTTCTCCCCGAGAACCAGTCAGACCAGTGGGCCAGGACTGGAGCCCAGCCTCGCTGCAGGGAGGCAGCCGTGTCACCAGGGGACAGGGGACAGGCAGGACGTGCCAGGCTCCAGCACAGACGGGGCTCAGCAGCAGCTCCAGGCTGGGATAACGAGAGCAGCTCCCGTGGCACAGGACATGGACGCCCGTACAGGTGAGTGGGACATGGACCCCCACACAGGTGAGCAGGACATGGACCCCAGTACAGGTGAGTGGGACATGGACCCTGTACAGGTGAGCAGGACATGGACGCCCGTACAGGTGAGTGGGACATGGACCCCACACACGTGAGCGGGACATGGACCCCCATATAGGTGAGCAGGACATGGACCCCCACATAGGTGAGCGGGACATGGACCCCATACAGGTGAGCAGGACATGGACCCCACACAGGTGAGTGGGACATGGACCCCCACACAGGTGAGCGGGACATGGACCCTGCACAGGTGAGTGGGACATGGACCCTGTACAGGTGAGCAGGACATGGACGCCCGTACAGGTGAGTGGGACATGGACCCCCACATAGGTGAGCGGGACATGGACCCCATACAGGTGAGCAGGACATGGACCCCACACAGGTGAGCGGGACATGGACCCTGCACAGGTGAGCGGGACATGGACCCTGCACAGGTGAGTGGGACATGGACCCTGTACAGGTGAGCAGGACATGGACCCTGTACAGGTGAGCAGGACATGGACCCCATACAGGTGAGCAGGACATGGACCCTGCACAGGTGAGCAGGACATGGACCCCATACAGGTGAGCAGGACATGGACCCTGCACAGGTGAGCAGGACATGGATCCCAGTACAGGTGAGTGGGACATGGACCCTGTACAGGTGAGCGGGTGCCTTTGCCCCCCTCAGGGGACAGATCTGGGCTGTTCACGGCACGGGCAGTGCTTTGCTGCCCTCCCTCCGTGCTCCCCGTGGGCTGGGGCTCACTGCTGGGTGCTGCGCCCTTGCAGCGCTGCTCAGAGCCGTGCCCAAGGATGTGGGCACCTCTGCTCCGAGGGTGCCAGGGCAGGGACGCCTCCCACACCGGGCACGGGGCAGGGCCCGGGCACGGCGCCGTCACCCTCCCACGGGCCGTGGGCGTGGGGACGGGGCAGTTTCGGCAGCCGGCTGATTCAGGGAGGCTGTTGCAGCACGTTCCTCCGGCCCCGCGGCTCCTCCGTGACTCACGGCTGTCACAGCTCCGCGACCTCGCCCTGTGCGGGGGTCCCGGGGCTGTCACGGCTTCCTGACCTCGCTTGCCATGTCCGGGGGTCCCGGGGCTCCCTGGCCTCGCCATGTCCGGAGGTCCCGGGGCTCCCTGGCCTCGCCATGTCCGGGGGTCCCGGGGCTCTCTGACCTTGCCATGTCCGGGGGTCCCGGGGCTCCCTGGCCTCGCCCTCTCGGGGGTCCCGGCGCTGCCGCTCGCCCCTGCCCCAAGAGGCACATTGGCCACCCACGGATGCTGAGCCGTGCCAGGAGGGCCGGCTGGCAGGGAAAGGAAGGGCAGGGCAGGTCCCGCTCCTCCCCGCGATCCCCGGGAGCTGTGGCCGGCGCTCCGCGGCTGTTTGTCCGTCCCGCCAGGCGGAGCGGGCGCTGCGGGCTGCCGGACGCGCCGGGGCCGCGCTCGCCGTGTAAACACCGCGACCACAGGGGAAATGTTCTCACTCCGCTGGCATCTGCCTAAATTTAGCCGCTCTTAGGTCATCCCCTTCCGCTGTCTCCTCGGTGCCGCATCGATTCCCGTCCCTGTGCCCTCCTGGCCGTGCTGCAAACAGTGCCCAAACCCCCTGTGCCCTCCTGGCCGTGCCCAAACCCCCTGTGCCCTCCTGGCCGTGCTGCAAACAGTGCCCAAACCTCCTGTGCCCTCCTGGCCGTGCCCAAACCTCCTGTGCCCGCCTGGCCGTGCCCAAACCCCCTGTGCCCGCCTGGCCGTGCCCAGCAGAGCTGTCCGCGCAGGAAGCGATGCTCAGGGGCTGTGCCCGGCCCCTCGGTGCCCTGGCAGCCCCGGGGCATTGATCGGTGCTGGGTTTTGCCGGAGGGCAGGGATGGGGCAGCACGGATCCCGCACGGATCCCGCACAGATCCCGCACAGCCCCGGCCGCCCCTGTCCCCGCCCGGCGCTGGCGGAGCCGCTGCTGGCGCTGACCGAAGCATCCTCTAGAGGGAACTGCCGGCCCAGGAATGGCTCCAGCGCCGCCAGGAAAGGAGCAGCGCCCCACGAGCGGTGGGGATACGGCCTGGTCAGGGTGGCCACCTCCGCTCCCAGCGACCGTCCCACCTGGGGACAGCGGGCGTCTCCGGCATGGGGCTTTGGGGACAGCAGACATGGCTGTGCCACGGTGCTGGCAACCCTGCAGTGGGGAAAGCTCATGCCGGAGGGTTGTACCCCCGCTCCCGGCTGTCCTGTGCCCTGCAGGGGACAATGGGGACCCTGCAGGGGACAATGGGGACCCGCAGCCTCCCGGGGGTCTGTGTGCACAGCCCCTCCTGCCTCTGCTTTCCAGGACAAGAGCCCGTCAGGGTCCTCGGGGTTGTCTTGGGCATCGGGCTGGCCCTGCTGATCCTGGCCAGCTTTGGCTACACCTTCATCCGCTGGTACCGGCGGGGACACTGCCAGCGCCGTGAGTGGGACAGGGCAGGGGACAGGGGGACAGGGGGATGGAACAGGGTGACACGGCAAGGGATGGGGGGACAGGGCAAGGCAGGGGGCTCAGGGAATGGGGGGATGGGGCAGGGGACAGGGGGGTGGGGGACAGGGCAGGGGGCTCAGAGCACGGGGCTGCAGGGCCTGTGGTGTGGGGAACACGGGAGATGGGAACCCCTGGTGCAGGGGGCTCAGGGCAAAGCTGGGGGCACCCTGGGGTGAGGAGGAGGATGCACAGCAACGTCCTGGTGCTCTCCTGCTGCTTGTCCCCACCCTGCCCCTCACAGCAAAGCAAACGTGGGTTCACAGCAGCACACGGCTCTGACTCCTCTCCCTCCTCTTCCTCGTGCCTCCCCAGGGCCTGACTTTGCCTTCAGCCTCTACCACTCGAGGTGAGTGACACCATGGGGGGACCAGGGCAGGCTGGCACCTCCCTTTGTGCAGTGCCAGGGTGCCACAGCCCCTCCCCAGCCAGTCCTGCTGCTGGCAGGGGCTGCAGGAGGAGGGTCTGCTGCTCGGTGACCCCCGTGCTGTCCCTGCAGCGGGCTGGGCTCGGTGGCACTGGAGCTGGTGCCACCCTTCAGCATCAGCGGCTCGCTGGGCACCTCGGGCAGTGCCTACGAGCCCTTCCACAGCCAGAGGCCGTGAGGGGAGAGCTGGGCTGCTGAACAGGTAAGAAGGACATCCCCTTGTCCCCCGCAAAGCCTCTGTGCTGCCTGGCAGCCCCTGGGCATCACAGCTTTCCTCAGCACAGCCCGAGGTTTTCCAGTCCTGCCCGTGGCTCTGGGGCTCAGAGGCTTTCCCTGAGCTCTGGGTTTGCTTTTTCCCCCACAGGCCTTGGTTTGTGTTTCCTTTCCTGCTGTCCCAGGCACAGAGGATGGGGCTGGAGCCCAGCTGCTCCTGCAGAGCTTCCCCTCTCTGCCTCTCACTCACAGCCCAGCACCAACAGAAAAAGCAACCAAAACTGCCCGGGGGGAATTCCTCCGTTCTCACTTCTGTAAGAAACAGCCCCTGAATTTGTTGGATTTCAACCCAAATGGCCACGGTGCAGTTTCTGTTGATGAAAAATCTTCCCAGGATCACAGAATCCTTGGGGCTGGAAGGGACCTCTGGTCCAACCGCCCTGTGCCCAAGGTCACCTGGAGCAGGTGACACAGGAACGTACCCAGGTGGGTTTGGAACATCTCCAGAGAGGGAAACTCCACGAATTCCCTGGGCATCTCCTCCACCTGCAGTTCCCTCACTGGGTCCCTGCAGCCATGAGTGCACAGGAGGTGCCTGGGCCAGCGCTGGTGCTTGGGATGGAGGAAGAGGATGCAGCTTTGTCCAGGATTCCTCAGCATCCTGCAGAAAACAGCACGTTCCCCACGGCTCAGAGACCTACCAGCCTCCTGCACACCCAGGGCCCTGGCACCAGGCTGTTCCTCAGGGAACTAGCTGAGGAGCAGCCCCAGAACTGGGCGAGTGCATTGGTGCAACTGCAGAAAACACCGAGAGGAAATGGGAAATCTGTCTCAGACCTCCTCCTCCTCCTCCTCCATCCAGTACCTGCACCCACATGGATGGAAGTTGGTTGTTCACACTCCCAGTGCAAGGAAAGACCTCAGAAAGCCCCTGTGGATGTTCCTCCTGGATTTTTGGTGCCATTTGCCTTCATTTTCAGCAGAACAAGGGGCTGTGAAGTGCCTGGAGCACAGGAACAGCCCTGGGGAGGTTCTGTGGCCACAGAGAGGGGCCCTGCTTGGCCAGGGGGGCTGGTGAGGCACGGGGGGACCTTGGCACCATTTCTTTGCAAGTTTCTCTCAGAAGAAAAAGGAAAAACTCACGAGAGCCACGTGGCTGTGTGCGTAGGGAAACCAGTGAGGACAGAGTGGGATTTCCAGGGAAATTTCAGATTTCAGAGGGACCAGCTGTGCTCTCGGCCACCGAAACTGAACCCTGTGGTCTGCGGCTTTCTCCTGGCTTGAAAGGAGACCTCTGGCTGCTCAGGGGAAGAGGAAATGCAGCTGCTGGGGGCTGGGAGCCCTCAGTGTGAGCAGGACCCAGCAGAGTCCTGCGTGACGCAGGATCCGCCCGTGGGGCCCGACGTCAGCGGCGTTCAAAAGAAAAACAAAAAAAAAAAAAGCCACGTTTTTGATGACTGCGTTTTCCAGAGGAAGTTGTAAAAAAATAAAAAGAAAGCAAAAAGTTTTAACCCTCAAAATGCACAGAGGGGAAGAGATGGGGCCAGTGGAGGGGCAGGAGGAGGCTCCCAGTGCCCTCCACATCCCTGTGGGATGCAGGGATGGATCTCACGTGTGAGCAGTGCCATGCAAGATGTAAGAGAAGGAAACACAAAGGATCAGCCCCCTTTTCCTGCCTGAACTGGGAAAGCTGAAAAGAAACCCAAAAAACCCTTCACCTGAAAACTACATTCCCCCAGGAGGGTTTTCCATCCTGAAGGTTCCTGGAAATGACTTCTGGAAAAACTTCCCTGAGACCTGGAGGAGCTGCTGGTGATCTCACCCTGTTTCCACTCTGACGACAGCTGTTCACAGAATCGATTTGTTTGGAAAAGACCTCTGAGGTCACGGAGCCCAACCTCTGACCAAGCACCACGTTGCTGAGCAGAGCCCTGGCTCTCACCTTTCCTCCACCCCTGGGTTTGATTTGTCCTCCTGTCCTTCCCTGGGGCTGTCCCATGGGGTGTGCATCCCTGTGGGACCACTGGGAGCAGCCCAGCTCCTTTTCCCTGCTGCTCCTCTGGTGATTGCCCCCACAAATTCCCCAGGAACTCCTGGAGACCTGCCTTGGTTCTCCATTTTCCCAGTTGTGACGTGGAAATTCTCTTCCCCACACGAGGCAAAGGCACATTGCGTCCTGCTGATGGAGAACATCCAAATCTGGAAACAGACAGCTCAGCTTGGCCTCAGGAGAGGATAAACAGGCAAATAGACCAAATAAATAACACATCCTTTCTGTATTTACAAATGAAATGCAATAAATAGCATCTGTGTCCGAGAGTGGCAGAACACAGACCATAGTGTGGGTAGGAGTGCCCTGGCTTGTGCAGGGGCTGTGGGTGCGTCCCAGATGCTGCCCTGGGCTCCCCCAGGGGTCTCTGTAGGGTCAGGAAGGGCTCTGGGTCCATCCCTGGGGTCAGGCAGGGCAGGAGCCCCGTGCTGCCAGCAGCAGGGTGCTGGTGTCAGCCTGCCCTCAGTCTCTGTGTTGTGAAAGGCTGGGATAACACCGGGAGTGGCCCAGGACAGGGGGAAGTGGAAGCACAGGACCAGCCCAGCCCCCAGAGTGGCCCTGCAGCCCGTGCTGGCAAGGCAGAGGTGCCCTGGGTGTGTCCTTGGTGTCCCGAGGAGGTGGGGATGAGCCCCCCAGCACAGCCCATCCCTGTGTCCCCTTAGCTGGGGTGGCTGCAGGGGTGCCCCCAGCAGGGCTGGGACAAAGCAGCCCCAGCAGGGGCTGAGCTGGTGCTGCTGGTTCACGGCTGGCACCGTGCACATCCAGGTCAGGAGTAGCTTATCCAGTGGCATTCGAGGTAGTTGGGTCGCAGCCCAGGCTGGTGGCCCCAGGGTCACAGGCGGCTGTCCTTGCTGTCCCCCCCGAGCTGGCCCAGGGGCTGGGCGGGCAGCGGGACCCAGCTGGAGCCGAGGCTGGGCAGCAGCCCTGGGAAGGCAGTGTTGTTGAAGATGTGCAGGTCGAAGGGAGTTTTCAGATCAGGGCTGGCTTTGGAGGTCAGCGGAGCCCCTGGGGCTGCCCAGCTCAGCAGGGTGGGCACCTGGGGCCCCAGCTGGCTGGAGAAGTCACAGGCAGGATCTCTCCAGGGAGAGGGGGACTGTGTGAGGGGATGCTCGGGGTTGGACTGCTTCAGATACCCCTTGGCCACAGCCAGCTCACAGCACTCCATGTCCAGCGCAGTGTCAGTGCTGCCCAGGCCCTGCAGGGACCCTGCACAGCCCGGGAGGGGCTCTCCCTGCCCCGGGGCCCTCTCTGGCCCCACGGTGCCCTTGGACTGCTGCAGGTACCCCCGGAACTCCACTTCAGCCTGGCCAGGGGCAGGGCACAGCCCTGGGCTGGTGTTCCCACTGCCAGAGGAGCAGCCAGCAGCAGGGCAGGGGCTCCCCAAGCCCACCCCGCTGTCCTCAGCCCTGGGCAGCTGCTGCCTGTAGCCCTGGGGCTCGGGGGCCAAGGAGCAGCTCAGGGAGGAGGAGGAGGAGGAGGAGGAGGAGGAGGAGGAGGAGGAGGAGGAGGAGGAGGAAGGGATGTGCAGGCAGATTCCGCTGTCAGTGCTGGTGCCGCTGCTGTCTCTGCTCCCTGTGGGTCCCAGCTGGTCCTTGGGCCATGCTGGCAGCTTCCAGCCCTGCTCCAGGGGCTGCTGGGCTGTGCTGGTGCTGCTGTCAGGGCTGCTGCCCGGCTGGGGCTCCTTGTGGCACAGGAAGAGCTGCTGGATGGGGTCTGCATCCAGGCTGCCCGAGAATGGGGGCTCCTGCTCCACCCAGAGCGAGCTCTGCTTCATGAGGGACTTCTGGGAGGGAGAGGAAGAGGGGAGTGAGCTGTGCTTCATCCCTGGCGGGTGCCTGCCTCTCCCAGCCCTCCCCGAGCCTGCAGACACTGTCCCTGCCTTACCAGGGCAGACGGTGTCCTCACAGGTCTCCTGATGTAGGTACAGGCCAGCAGAGCCCCCAGGAGCCCCAGCAAGGACAGGGTGATGAAGAAGGAGCTGAGGATGGTCGGGAGGAGCTCTGCACTCCCTGCAAGAGAGGACGTGAACAGGTGAGGGGGAGAGGGGATTCCTCAGCGCACACAGCACCCAGAGGCTGCCCTGGCGTGGATCCCCACACTGCCAGGGCCAGGAGGCTGGGATGGGGGGCTCAGCATCCCGAGGTTCCCCCTCCCTGGGTGTCACTTACTGTCCCTGGGGCCGGTGGTGACACACTGCTCATCAGAGCGCATGCTGGGGACGGGCATGTTGGCCAGGCTGGGCTCCACGCTCAGGCAGTACTCTGTGAGCCAGAACAGCTCCCTGATGGTGAACTCGGTGCTGTTCTTCACCACCGTGATCTGCAACAAACAGCACGGGCTGGAACCCGGGAGCCTCCAGCTCCTGCTTCCCTCCCTCCTCCTCCTCCTCCTCTGCTGTGCCCTGGGACAGTCCCCAGGGTGTGCTGTGACAATGATGACAGCAGGTAGATCCAGAATTCCCCCGAGAGCTGGTAAACTCTGCCATAAAACACGCAGAGAAGCCTCTCTGTGCCGCTGTGGCTGTGACAAAGCTCAGCACTTACTCCTGCCGACACCCCTGCTCTAACAGTCTGTTTTTCCACTTGAGCAGCGCCCTGTGGGACAGACGGGGACAGCACGGGGACTGCCACTCCTCTCACCGTGTGGTTGTCCCGAGTCCTCCGCAGGTACACGTGGTAGCGGCTCATTTCCCTCTGCAGCTCGCTGTTCTCGGGGCTGATGCTCCCGGGGCGCAGCAGCAGCCGCAGCCGCACCTGGATGGAGTTGCCCATCACGGAGAGGCTCTGCCCGGCCAGGCGAGGGCCAGCTGGAAGCAGAGCAGTCACAAGGGCAGGTCAGGGCTGTTTCCTGTTCACAGCCCAGCCCCTGCAGCACCACACTGAGCTGGGACCGTCCCACCCGCCCTCGGGCTGCCCCATCGCCCTGCACAGCCCTCCAGGAAGGTGGGGAGGGAAATATCCCAGCTCCCGTTCATCCCTTGGCACTGAGACAGAGTAAAAATCCCCCAGAGTAGAAATCCATTTTAATTTAGGTGAAATATACATCTTAAGTATGTAAGGCCTAAGCTAAAGAGAAAACTGCGCCAATGAAAGACAGATAAAGGAGAGACAAGAAGAGACAAATAAAGAAAGACAAGAAACTGCTGTAGAAGCAAGTCAACTTGGCCTAAGAATTCTTTCTGATAAAAAAAAGAACTAGCAGCAAATGTCACGGGAAATCCGTAAAAATAAATATGTATGAACCTATTGTGAAACTGTATGCATGTGTATTTGAACAAGAGGTAAAAAGAGACCTGAAGTTCCCAAAGGTACGCATGCCTTTTAAAGAGAGTAACCTCCGCATGCGTCCAGCGCTGCAATAATAAACAAACCGGCTTTACAACTTGCACAAAGTTGTAGAGTTTTTGACTCCCTCCACAAAACAGCACCCTGACCCCCCCAGCTCCAGCACAGGCTGCAGACAGAGCCCAAGGCACCTTGCTCTGGCGAGAAGCTTCCAGTCTGTTTCCATTCGGACGTGAGGCTCCCAAGCAGAGCCCTGACCTTCGCGTGGTAGCGCTTCCCCGGGTGCAGGGTGTAGTGGGTGAGGTCGCAGGAGAGCTCCGTGGTGTTCCAGCACTCGGGGATGGCTGTCCAGGGCATGCCTGTGCCATAGCTGTGGGAGAAGCACCGTGGGTGAGCAGAGAGCTGGGGCTGGGCAGGGCAGGCCCCGTTGTTGTTACTCCCCCTCGCTGTTACTCACACGATGTACTCCACGTCGTAGCTGGCGTTGCTGGGGCAGCCGTGCCCCGGCTCCCACTGCAGCAGGTGCCAGCCCATCTCCGTGGTGATGTGTACAGAACGGGGCATGGGCAGCTCCTCACCTGTGGGGCACACCTGGGCTCAGGTGGGGCTGCACAGCCCTGCCCCACCTCAGCCCCCAGGAGCCTCGGGACGGCCTCGTGCAGCTTCACCCGTGATGGGTGACGTGACAGCTCTGACCACCACCCCAAAGGTTTCTCTTTCCAGCTTCCAGGATTTGCTCAGCCCCCTCTTCTCCTTCCTCTTTCTTTTTAGGGACAGCTCAGCTGGGGTTTCTTGGTGCTTCTCAGCCCCAGGAGAGGAGCTGTATTTGCATCCCCCATCCCCTGCCGCTCACCACCAGCTCTGTTTGGACTCAGCTTTCCTGTTTTGCTCTTCTGCTGCCTGGGTGAAACCAGACTTTTTCACACCTCCTGCCTGATCTCCGTGTTGTCACCTGGCAGAAAAGCCCCGCTGATGACATCTGACAATTTTCGCTTGCAGGTGTCCCTGGCAGCTGCTGCCTGCTGGCCAACCCCCAGCCCAGTGCCATGTCCCCACTGCCTGTGGCCCGTCATGGGGACAACGGGGACAATGGGGACATGGGGACCAGGGGGGACAGGCGAGGCTGGTGCAACTCACTGTGTCCTGGGGCTCCCAACCAGCAGTGAAAGGCAAGCAGTGAGCGGGGAGCCCTGGCCATGCCCTGCTCCCAAGCGCTGATCTGAGCACTGAGCACCCAGCAAAGGTGTCCAGGCTGTGCCTCCCATCCTATCCCCCATCCCACGGATCCCACCCGGCGCTGCGAGGCTCAGCCCCGGCCAGCAGGGCGATGCAAGCCGGCAGGAGGGACTCACCGTGGGTAGGGCAGGCGAGGAGCAGCGCCAGGCCGAGCGCCAGGGCGGTGGCAGAGGGGACCATGGCCGCTCAGCATCCTCCGTGGCAGCAGCGCAGAGCGGGGCCGGGCTGTGCCCCGGCGGGAGCCGAGCGCTCGTTTTTCCCCCAGGGGCCGGCTCAGTGACGTCTCCGAGGCGTCAGGAAAGTCACCGAGCAGCCACTTCCACTTCTCTTTGCTGTCCACCCACTCACCGCCAGCCTCAGCCTGGGCTGGGCTTTCCGACAGAGCAGGAGAGGAACAGCTCTGGGGCTTTTCTGAGCAGAGCTGGGCTGTGCTGAGAAAGGAGAGCACGAGTAAGGGATGCCTCTGCTGCTTTGTTGTGAAATGAGATGATAAAAGCAGGGCACAGGTGAGTGGTAGCACCAAGGGTGACCTGGCACAGGGGTTTTCCTGAGCACAGCTCCGTGTCCTGTCCTGCCAGCAGCTGAATCCAGCCAGGTTCCAGCAGCCCTGCAGCCCCAGGAGGGGGTTCTGGCTCTCCCTGCCTTTGGGCTCAGCCTGCAATTCCCCTTTCTCCATTCCTGGGGCTGAGTGAGACTCTCCAGGCTATCCTGTGTCCTGCAAACAGCCTCACACAGGGGTGGCATTGGAAATCCCATGTGACACAGGGGCTGCCACTGTCCCCAGGGCTCTGGGAGCCCCCCAGGTGTGGCTGTGATCCCATGGCTGTGGGTTCTGGCCCCACGGGGATGTCCTACCCAAATCACCACCCAGCAGACTGTGTGAGTGCTCTGCTTTGCCCCAGAGCTTGCTGGAGGGCTTTCCTGGGGCCCTCATGTGATGGAGAGCAATTTTCCTCAACAGGAGGAATTTCCCACTGGGGAATTCGTGGAAAGAACACAGACAAAAAGAGCAAGAGAAACCAAAAGTGCTGTGGACAGAGAGCATCAAGGTGGGCACAGACATGCAGGCTCCTCTTGGAAGAACCATCTTAAAGGACTGAAGTGGGAGATTTCTCCTGTTTTCCCTGACTTACCCTTTCTGACAAAGGCCAAAAGCTGCCACAAACTCAGCAGCAGATCCCTTCCCTGCCCTGGTGTATCCCCATCAGGGCAGAGCAGCTGGTGTCCTGCCACTCTGCAGCTGCCCCCCAAAGGCACAGACTGTGTTTTGTGCAAGTCATGGCAATGAAAAGCAACGGGACCCAAAGGCAGGAGAGTGGGAGTTCTGTGGAAAAGCCACAGCGGGGCTGGCCCTGCGGGTGAGGCGCTTCAGAGAACTGGGAGAAGCGGTTGGCAATTTAGAGGAAAGTGAAAGAGGCTGAGGAGGAACGAGACTTCTGCAGAATGCTTGGATGATGTTAGAGCAGGGCTGTAGATGATGTTCTTGCTCCCAAAAGAGGGGAGGGAAAATGCATCTGATTCCATCTTATCAGAAGGTTAATTAATTACTTTATTACATTATGTTATTTTATACTATATTATTTTATACTATATATATTATACTATATACTTTATTATATATAATATATATATTATATTATATTATATTATATTATATACTTTATAATATATATAATTATATTATATACTCTATTATATATATAAAATATATATATTATACTATATACTTTATTATACTATATTACACTCTGTTACATTACATCTAAACTGAATGTGCCAAGCACTCAACTACCCAAATCTCGTGACTGTCCCCCAACAATCCCAACACACACACACACTCTGACAGGCCAAGGAAACAAAACACCATCACTGTGAGTTAACAATCTCCACATTGCATTCTGCTTTTGCACAACAGGCACAACAAACGATAAGAATTTTGTTTTCTTTCTCTGAGGTCCAGAAATATTCTTGGGAAGAGCTGTGCCTTGCTTTTCTCTGTGAAATGTGGCCACAGAGGGGGCTCGGGCTGGAGCCTGAGCTCTGCAGGGAGGGCACAGCTCTCCAGGTGCCACAGGAGAGGGCACACTGAGAGCTGGGCTGATGTGGCTCCCTGAGGATGCACCACAGAGAAACCCAGCCCAGGAGCACCTGGGGCTGTGCATTTCCCTCCCTGCCGTCCCTCAGGAAGCTTCCCAGGGTGCAGCACGGCCAGGCAGGTGAGGCTGCAGGAGCAGGGCAGGGATGGGCCCGGAGGGCTGGTTCTGCACAGCCCTGCCGCAGGACAGAGCAAGGCAGGATCCTCAGCCCGGTTCCCTGGAGCCCAGAGGCTGGAGCAGCTCTCCTGGGCTGGTGGAGCCGGCTCTGGCTGTGCATTCCAGCTCCTCTTTTGTGGCTGGGAGGGCAGGAGGGTGCAGGGAGGGCTCAGAGCAGCAGGGAAGGCGAGGATTTCAGCCCGGAGCTGTGTGCATGCTGACATTTACCATCAGGCTGCTGGGGTCAAGGCACACACGCTGTTCCCTGGAACTTGCTCTCTGTAGGTGGCTTTGTAGCAAGCGATGAGCAATTCCTGGAGGTGTTTTCTGAGAATCCCTTTCTGGGGTGGATGCAGCAGCTCAGGAGGGCTCAGGGCTGCCTGGGGTGCAGCTCAGTGCTTGGCCACCTTGGCACTCAGCAGGCACAGCCTGCAGAGGCACAAAAAGCAAACAAAACCCCCCAAAAACCACTCCTGGCTGTGAAAACTACAGAGGCGTGAACTGTGGGGTGAGGGCTGGCTCAGAACTTCTGGGAGCAGGAGGAGTCAGAGGGATCCAGCACAAACTTTCCAGCCTCCAAAGGAGTTTTGCATGAGGGGTCAGAGGGATCCAGCCCAAACTTTGCAGCCTCCAAAGGAATTTTGCATGAGGGGTCAGAGGGATCCAGCCCAGACTTTGCAGCCTCCAAAGGAGCTTTGCACCAGGGCTCCTCCAAGCCTGGATGTCCCCATTTGTCTCTTGCCCTTCTGATGAGCAGGTGTGGGTGGGGAGCTGGATGAACGAGGGATTTACACTGAGAATGATGCCAGGAGAAACCTGTGGCACTGAGGGTCAGGATGGAGGGTGAAGCTGGGCCTTTCTCCCTTAATCCTGGAATTTTCACCTGTTCCTCCCCGAGTCCTTGGTCAAGCAGAGCATCCCCAGGCTGTGCCTGCAGGCCAGGCAGGAGGCTGTGCTGGCTCCTGGCAGAGGCACCGCTCCATCAGCAAAGGAATTAAAATCCTCTAGAGGAACCGGAGGGAAACGGCGCTTCATTTCCTTTGGGACAGGGAATTCCTGACTTGTGGCTCACAGCAGCGAGGTTCTCCTGGATGGGCACGGCTGGGCATCCCCTGCTCTGCGCTGTGCCGGGCAGGAGAGCCGCGGGTGGGCGAGTGAATGGGGGGCACGGAGGGGAGGAAGGGGGTTCGGGTGAGCCAGGGGAGCCCCGGGATGCCGCTGTTCCCTGGGGCCGGCTCTGCCCCGCTCGCAGGGCCCCTGGCCGGCCGGCAGAGCGCAGGTGTTGCGGAGCTGTTGGGAAACCGGCGGCGCCGGGGCCGGGCAGGTCCGACAGGTTTGCTGCGCTGCCGGCACTGACGTACGAGCCCGCTCGCCAAACACCTCCTGGGCCGGCCCCAGCCGAGCTGGCCCCGCTCGGCACCGCGCTGCTGGCATGGCCGAGCCGCGGCTCTGAGCCCAGCGCAGCCCCGAGCCCGGCCCATGGACGGCAAAACCTCCCCGGTAAGTGCGGGAGCTGCGGGCGCCGCGGACCCGCTCCGCTCGGGGGATGGGGCGGACCGGCTTTGCTCCTGCTCTCTGCTCTCCGCTCCTGCTCTCCGGGTGTTCCCCAGGCAGCCGGAGGGAGAAGGAGCCGCAGGAGCTGCCAGAGGAGCCGCAGCCTCCGGCACCCATTGGAGGGAGGGCAGCAGCATCCCTGGTGCTGGCAGAAGTGCCGAGGCTCCTCTGGGTGCTTTGCCACACTGAGCTGTGAGCTGAGGGTGCTGTCAGAAGGATCTGGTGCCCCTTGGCACGTTGCTGATCTCTCTGGCTCAGTTTCCAGCAGCGCTGCGCTGGTGGGCACAGCTCCCCTCGCCTGCTCTCCAGGCAGTTTTCCCTGCGCCCTTTTGGGCTGGGCTGGCTGGGACCTGCTGAGCCCGGGATGTGGGGCTCTGCTGAGCATCCTGTCATGGGGAAAACATCCATCCCGGCCGGGCACCGGGCGAGGCAGCGAGTAATTACCGTGCCGAGCAGCGCCGGGTGCCAGCGACATCCGGGACGTGTGGGGCTGCAGGGGAGGAGAGCTGGCTCTGACAGCGTCCCCTTCCTGCCCCTGGGCCTGGGGGGCTGCCGGGAGGGGCACAGCGGGTTTGTGCTGGGTGTTGGCTGGCTCTGGGGAGATACAGAGTGGTCCCAGCTCTGGGTGGCATCGCTGCGTCTTGGTGATGGTGGGGCAGGAACTGGCATGGCCACATGCAGAGGCCATTGCCCAATACTGGACAGCCCCACTGGGGCACCTTGGCATTGTCACCTGGGTTAAATGGGCCATCAGGAGTGCCAGGAGCCACCCTCGGCTCTGCCATGGCAGCAGTGTCTCTCTGTCTTTCCAGGCCTCTGTTTGCCCCTCTGTGGAGCGAGGTGAGCAGTGGTTACTCTGCCCCTGGAACATCTCGGGTCTGTGCCCAAGGGGTGCCCACAGTGGCACAGGATGAGCTGTCCCTGGCTCAATAAACAGTCACTCACCTGCACTCTCAGAGTGACAGTGCCTGGCTCTGGGATTTCACTGTGCTGTGTGTGGCAGGGCCTCGGCAGTGCCCTCTGCCCTTGTTCTGGTGCTGGGCTCTGTCCCCTCCCGGGCAGGCCCCGCTCAGCAGTGGCACTTGAGCAGGACGCTGTCACCCAGAGGGATGGGGGCTCTCTAGGCCGGGGGCACCTCTGTCCTGGTGAGGACAATGTCTCAGTTGTGTGCTGGCTGAGCTGCTCTGAGCAGACAATGGATGCTTCAGGAGCTCCCACACTGGGCACGGGAGCTGTGCTGAGGGTGGGCTCAGCTGGGGAGGAGGATCCGAGGCAGCTCATTGAAGCCAGGCTGCCTCTTTCCCTCTCTCCCCCCTTGATGCTCGGGGTTTTTGGGGGCTCTGTGTCCTGCTGCTCCCCCAGGATGTAGCTGGGCCCAGGTCTGCTTACAACACCCAGGTGTTCCCTGGCTTCCGCTTTCCCTCCCACTCCGAAACCGCGGCTGCCTGCTGGCTGCTTTCCCTGGAGCCTCCAGCCGTGCCTGGATCACCTTTCCCCTGCTCATTTTCCTGGCTGCCCTGGGTTTGGGGGCCTTCCCTCCATCATGGCAGGGCGTGGAGCTGCAGGTCAGTGTGCAGCTCAGGGTGCAAAGGGGACCTCAGCACTGCTGCCCTTGGTTTGGGGGCCATGCCCAGCTCTGCTCTGGGATGGGGTGTGAGGTGCTGTTTGCACTCCTGACAGGTTTAGCAGAGGGCTCGTGCTGCAGACAGGCAGTGTGCACTGTCTGCAAGGCAAGCAAAGCTGGCCAGGAGTCCCTGAGTGTCCCCAGTGCCCCTCCTGGCTGTCCTGTGGATGCCAGCCCTCTGTGCCAGGTAGGGGCTGCCTGTGCCCCCAGCCCCTGGGCGCAGATCACTGCTGTGGATGGATCACCCTGGGCACAGATCACTGCTGAGGCTGCTGCAGCACCTGCAGAGCCGTGGGGGAAAGGGCTGAAACCGCAGCGGCGCCTGTGATCCGGGCTGGGCTCTGCCTCTGACTTTTACTCAAAAGCCAGCGAGGGATGAGTAAAGGTTTAAAGGTTTTGTGGGCAGGAGCCGGCGCTCGCTCGCTCGCTCGCCGGGGTCACGCACTCTCCCCAGCAGCAGGAACATCTCTGCAAAACCACCTCAGTTTGCTCTGCTGCAGTGGCCCCACAGTGCTCACCGTGGTAAGGGCTCTGTCACCCTTCCTGGCAGCCCACAGAATTATTTAGACTTAAAGTTTTTTAGGAAAGAAGCAGCTGGGAGTTCACCTGCGTGTAAGCAAGGGCATGTGCTTCCTGCTGAGGAGCGCTCGGAGCAGCGTGACCTGTGGCACGTTTCGCTGTTAATTTGATGTGTTTGCACACTGCAGGTGGGAGCGCTGTGGCATCCAGCACTGCTGGCTCCCTGGGCACGCTGGGCTGTGCTTTCTGTGTGTGGTTTGTCCCTTGGAGGTTTGTAGTGCTGCTAGAGCAAAGGGTCACAGCTGCTGCAGGGTGAGATGTGACACATCAGGCATGCGGACAGCACACAAATGCCAGGGAAAAAGGGTATTTACAAAAACCATATTTCAATGCAGGCAGGAGAGATCCTTTTCCCAGGAATGGTTGCTGGCATCCCCACATTGCTCTGCCCAGGACCTGCCACAGCTCTGGCTGTCATCCGCAGCGGGCACTGAGGGTACCCAGGGATGCCCCACGATGTGGGTGCACGAGAACTGAGATCCCGTCAGTGCTGTGACTGCTCAGGCTCATTCGGGCACTGCAGGGCACCCTCCAGCCTTGAGGAGAAAAAGGAGGGGCTCTGCTGGGCTCCCTGGCACCCCTGGGAGAGGGCAAGGCTGCAGCAGTGCGGGAAATGGGCGTGTGGGCAAACGTGGAGCAGATCCAGGCTGCTGGGGAAGGGCTGGGAGTGGGGCTGGTGCAGTGAAACAGAAAGTGCCTCTCTCGCTCCTCCCCGTGTGCAGGAGCGCGGGGAGCTCCACAAGGGTGGGGAGGAGGCGCCCCATGGCCAGGGGACACCAGCAGTGCCTGTGCCAAGGGCCCGGGGGTGGGAGGAGGGTTATGCCAGGGCTGGGAGGAGGTTTGTGCTGGGGATGGCCCTGCACACGCTGCTGGCCAGGGAGGGTGGCCCCAAGGCAGGGGTGCTGTGCTGCCGGCTCTGCAAGGATGGGCTCAGCAGACACGGTCCGAGCAGGGCAGGTGTGCAGCACAGGTGTGCCCCCAGTGTGCAGAGCAGCTGTGTCCCCAGTGTGCAGGGCAGGTGTCCCTGGTGTGTAGCACAGGTGTGTGCCCAGTGTACAGCACATGTGTGTCCCCAGTGTACAGCACAGGTGTCCCCGGTGTACAGCACAGGTGTGCCCATGGTGTACAGTACAGGTGTGTCCCCATTGTACAGCACAGGTGTGTCCCCAGTGTACAGCACAGGTGTCCCTGGTGTGTAGCACAGGTGTGTGCCCAGTGTACAGCACAGGTGTCCCCATTGTACAGCACAGGTGTCCCCAGTGTGCAGCACAGGTGTGTCCCCAGTGTACAGCACAGGTGTCCCCAGTGTACAGCACAGGTGTCCCTGGTGTGTAGCACAGGTGTCCCCATTGTACAGCACAGGTGTCCCCATTGTACAGCACAGGTGTCCCCAGTGTGCAGCACAGGTGTGTCCCCAGTGTACAGCACAGGTGTCCCCATTGTACAGCACAGGTGTCCCCAGTGTGCAGCACAGGTGTGTCCCCGGTGTACAGCACAGGCGTCCCCAGTGCGTGGCTGGGCTCAGACCCATGCAGGACACGTGGCCACACCGGGCTGTGACTCACAGGTAAAGCCCAGGAAGTGACAGCAGCATCACCAGGGAGGGCACAGCCACGCTCACACAGCAGCAGCAGCCCCTCGAGCTGCTCAGCAGGGCTCCTGGCTCCCTTGGGAACACCAGCAGGGAGAAAAGCCAGATGGAAAGGCCAAGGGGGCTCCCAGCAGTGTCCCCCTGTGCCTGTGTCCCTGCCCTGCCCTGCCCATGTCCCTGCCCTACCCTCTCCAGAGCTCCAGCCCGAGCGCTCCTCACCAGCCTGGCAGGGAAAGGGATGATTTCTGCTCATGAAGAAGGGTGATTTCTATCAGCGCAGGGCCAAAAACCAGAGACAGGCTCCCAGAGGGATGTGTTAGAGCCCGTCTCTGGGTGGTGAGTGGTCCTCACAGAATGGTGGCTCCACTTCTCCCTGGGCTCCCCAGTTCTCCTTCCCCAGAATGGTTTGGATGGAAAGGGATTGAAGGCTCACCCAGTTCCAGCCCCCTTCCATGGGCAGGGACACCTCCCACTGCACCAGGGTGCTCCAAGCCCCATCCATCCCACAAAAGGTAGAGGAAGCAGCATTTATTTAGGGATTTGTTCATCTCTGGAGGGAAATGAGAGGCCCTGGCTTCTGTCACCAAGGGAGCATTTGGGAGAGTGCATTTTGAGGAAACGAAACAGACACATTTTCTTTTGTGAATTCATGGATCAGGAGTGACACAACTGCAGAGCAGCATTCCAGGGCGCAGGACGTTTCAGGGCTTGGAAAACACCGATTATTAAGTGTTACTAAACGACAGCTGGAAATTGCACTGTATTTTTCAAATGGCTAATTAGGGATAGATGCATAAATTGGGGCACTGGCCTCATGGAACTGGGCCACGGCGTGACTGTCACCATGACAAATACCCGGATGATTGCTTGGCTCCCAGAGATGCTTTTGGGGAGCTCGGCTGCCTGAAGGGGGGAAACCCAGTGCCAAGGAGGGTTTTGGCCATCCTGGGTGGGATGTGGCTCAGGTTCTGGTGCAGAGAGAGGCATTGAGGGGTGACTCTGATGGCTCATTGTGGTGCCAGGGGGCTCAGCTGTCTCTGAGCTCACAGCTGGCAGGGTGGGGGACTCTGGTGGGCAGCAGTCACTGCTGGTGACAGTCCCCTCTGCCCACAGACCACTGCCTCGCCCAGCAGTGTCCTTCCCAGCCTGCTCCATGTCTCCACGGCCAGCAGCATCTTCGGTGCCCGACCTCCGCCACCTCGAGAGAACGTCCTGGGCATCAGCTTCAAACCCTACAGCCCCGAGTCCGGCCCGGCCCCGAGCCCCTGCTCGGCCTGTGACAGCTCCCGTGAGGATGGGGACAGGGCTGAGCCATGGCCTGGTGCCTGCCAGGCTGGGGAGGGATGGAGGGAGGCAGGGAGGTCACAGCTGGGGTGTGAGGGGTGTGGGGGGCAAGGGAGAGCACAGTGACCACGGGACAGGCTGGGGTGTGCATGGCACTGCTCTCCCGCAGCCCAGAGCTGGCCCCTGACCCTGACCCTGACCCTGACCCTGACCCTGCCTCTGCCCTGCTGCCAGGATCCTCCATGTTCAGAGCTCCCTGCATGAGCCAGCGGCGGCTCGCACTCATCTTCTGCGTCTCGGTGCTCATCGTGCTGCTCATCGCCCTCATCCTGCTGTGTGAGTGGGGTGGGGGCCCTGCCCGGGGGGCTCAGGGGAGCTGGGGGTCAGCAGAGTCTGGGGATACCCACACTGGGAATTCCCAGAGGGAAACTCCTGGCTCGGAGACAGGGATGTGCTCTTCCCGTTCCCTGAGCGTTCCTGACATCTGCTGGAGAGACAGGAGCTGGGGAGGGAAAAAGGAGATTGCTGCTGGGCTGGTGCCAGTTTCAGGGGTTGGGGCTGCAGTGGGCTTTCCTTCTGGTGGGCAGCTCAACCCAGCAGCACCGAGAGCTGCCCTCCCCAACACAAACCATGGTCCGTGCGCAGAACAGGCACAGACACCGGGGAATCCCTTCAATCCTGCTGCCACTCTCCAGCCCCAGGCTTGAAGCACTCACAGGCTGAATGCATTTCCTGTGGGTGAAGGGAGAGGGGCTGGGAGCAGCTGGGCAGCACAGGGGATGCTCAGGGTGCCCAGTACTCCCACAGCAGCTCCTCACTCTTGCTCACACACACCTCACACTCATACCCAGTGAGTGTGAACGCTCCAGATGCCCACCCAGGTGGGGCACAGCCGGTCACCCATGGGCAGCCCCGGCCTCAGCGTGGTGTTCTCCTGCTTCCAGTCATGTTCTGGAGGTCACAGACGGGCATCCTGTACAAGGAGCCAGCGGAGAGCTGCAAGGACAGCCCTGTGCGCTGCGACGGCGTCGTCGACTGCTCCCAGAGGAGCGACGAGCTGGGCTGTGGTGAGGCACGGGAGATGGGATGGAGGCAATGGAGGGAGCCCCAGGAGCTCCCCTGACCCTGCTGCTCCATCCCACAGTGCGCTTCTCCTCCGAGGAGTCCTTGCTCCACGTGTACTCCAGCACCGAGAGCCAGTGGCTGCCGGTGTGCAGCAGCGACTGGGACGAGTCCTTCTCCAGGAAAACCTGCCGGCAGCTGGGATTCCAGAAGTAATTCCTGGAGGAGGGGTTGTTCTGCTCTGATGGGTGCTGCCAAAGCCCTGCCCTGCCTGAGGGCAGGGTCTGCTGCGCTGTTTCCCCCTCTGGGCACAGTGAGTGACCCATGGGGGGACCCTCACTGTCTGTCCTCTCCCCTCCAGTGCCTCCCAGACCGAGTTCATCCCCCTGCGTGTCCCTGGCAAGAGCCTCACGGTGACTGATGAGCAAGAGACCATCCAGCAGAGCCTCAACAGGTACCAGGGTCCCCCTCAGCCCTGTCCTGGTGCCACAGGGACAGAGCTGAGGCTGAGGGTGGCTCTCCCTCCTCTCTCCCACAGCTCCCAGTGTCTCACAGGAAAGTACGTCTCCCTGCGATGCACAAGTAAGGAGCTGGCTAGGACACAGCTGAGGGTGGGTGCCCTTCGCACAGGCTTGGGAGCCCTTTATCCCCTTCTCAGCACAGGGGTGGGCAAATGGGACATCTTCTGGGTGCTAGAAAAGCACCAACATTGCATTCCCTGCAATAAGCGTGGCTCCTGTGGGTGGTGGGGGTGCTGTGTGTGTGTCCCCCTGTGCTCCCTTCCTCCCGAGCCTTTCTCCCAGCCCTGCTGTCCCTCCAGCCTGCGGGCAGAGGATTTCTGGCCGGATCATCGGTGGGAAGGAGACCTCTGTGAACAAGTGGCCCTGGCAGGTCAGCGTGCAGTACGGGCCCATCCACATCTGCGGCGGCACCATCATCGATGCCCAGTGGGTGCTCACGGCTGCCCACTGCTTCTTCATGTGAGTGCTGCTGCCAGCCCAGCCTGGGCACCCAGCCCAGCCCCACGCCCGGCTCACGCTCTGTCACAGACACGTTTTATGGAAAATCCTTTCCTTAGGAGTTCTCCTCCTGAGAAGCTGAGAGGCCTCAGGAACAAAATGCAAACAATGGTTATCTGCTGCTGTGGGATGCAACAGGTGCATCTGGGATTGGTCTCATGTGGTTGTTTCTAATTAATGGCCAATCACAGCCCAGCTGGCTCGGACTCTCTGTCTGAGACAGAAGTCTTTGTTATCATTCCTTCTTTTCCTATTCTTAGCCAGCCTTCAGATTAAATCCTTTCTTCTATTCTTTTAGTATCGATATAATATAATATAATATAATATAATATAATATAATATAATATAATATAATATATTTTATATTATATATTATATAATATTATATAATAATATATAATATAATATAATATCATATAAATCATAAAATAATAAATCAAGCTTTCTGAAACACAGAGTCAGATCCTCGTCTCTTCCCTCATCCTAAGACCCCTGTGACCACAGTCACACTGACTCCCTCCCGCCCCTCTCGCCCTGCCAGGAACAGCATGAAGATCCTGGATGACTGGAAGGTGTACGGCGGGGTGTCAGACCTGAAGCAGCCCATGGAGGGCATCCCCGTGTCCCAGGTCATCATCAACTCCAACTACAGTGATGACCACGACGACTACGACATCGCCCTCATGAAGCTCTCCAGGCCACTGACACTCTCAGGTGAGGTCACCTGGCTCACCTGGGCTTGGCTGGGTGGTGTTTGGGGGACAGGGAGATGGACAGGACTGAAAGGTGTGCCCTGGGAACCATGGGGTGTGTGGGGCTGCTGCCAGCTGGGGCATCCACAAAACTCACAGAATTCACAGAATGACCAGGTTAGAAGAGACCTTAAAGAGCATTGAGTCCAACCCATGTCCTAACTCCTCAACTAAACCATGGCACCCAGTGCCACACCCTGCTCTGCTGTGGCCACCTTGCCTGTCCCGTGCCCAGGAAGGCTCTGGCAGCCGCAGCCGTGGGCTCAGCTGTGCCCCCAGCCCCACAGGGGCCGCTGGGTGGGATGGGCATGGAGCGAGCCTCTCCTGCGCCCGACGCTCCTCCCTGGCTGCGGGGCCGTGCTGATTTCTGTGCCGGTGACTCATCCCTCGCTCCATCCCGCTCCTGCAGCCCAGGTGCGCCCCGCCTGCCTGCCCATGCACGGTCAGCGATTCCAGACCGGCCGGTCCTGCTTCATCACCGGCTTCGGCAAGACCCGGGAGAACGAAGGTGAGGGGGGACCGCGGCTCCCGCAGGCAGCCCCTGCACCGAGCACAGCCCTGCCGGGATCCTGGAGGGCTTTCCCGCAGGGATCACTCCCGGGATAGCGCCGGAGGGCTTTCCCACCGGGATAACTCCCGGGCCAGCCCTGCCGGCTGCGAGGCTCTGCACAAACCAGCCCTGCGAGAAGCGGCCGCTTCCTCCCTCGCTGGTGAGGGGCCGGGGGATGGCGAAGCCCCCCCTGGCCCACAGCTCTTCCTGCCTTGCAGATAACACCTCCCCGAAGCTGCGGGAGGCCGAGGTGAAGCTGATCGACTACAAGATCTGCAACAGCGACAAGGTGTACGAGGGCTACCTGACCCCCCGCATGATGTGCGCCGGGTACCTGCAGGGAGGCAAGGACGCCTGCCAGGTGAGCCGGGGGCACACCTGGGCACAGCTGCCCTGTTTGGGGACCCATCTCCTGCCTCCCCTCCTCACTGCTCTGCCCCTGTGAGCCAGGGCGACAGCGGAGGGCCCCTGGTGTGCGAGGACGATGGCCGCTGGTACGTGGCCGGGGTGACGAGCTGGGGGACAGGATGTGGCCAGAAGAACAAGCCCGGCGTGTACACGCGTGTGACAAAGCTCCTCAGCTGGATATACAGCAAAATGGAGGTGAGGTGGCAGGGCTGGGCCTGGGCAGGGTGGCCCTGGAGAGGGGCTGTGCCCCCAGCCCAGCCCTGGCACCTCACCCCGCTCCCCTCTCTGTCCCTTGCAGAGTGAGAACGACTAAAGGCAGGATGGACACTGGGCTGGCACGGGCCACTGCCCCAGGCATGGTGCCACCAGCCAACCCCCACCTCTCCGGACTGTCCCTGCAGCCAGGGACCCGTGGCTGCCCCCGAAGTTGGAAACAGCACCTGCAAAGCGCCCCTGCCCTCGCCTGGTGCCAGGGGTGGCGTGGTGGTGGCTGGGCACAGCACCCAGCCGGGCCCGGGGGGACACAGCCCATGCCAGCAGCTGGCCGTGCTGGCTGGGGACACCTCCCTGCCCCGCGTGTGTGGCTCTCCTGGAAATAGACCTGTCTGGACAGGCTGTGTGAGTGCTCCCTGGAGGGGCCCTGGCATCCTCAGCAGGGTGAGGGGCTGCCAGCTGTGCCCGTGGAGAGGGAGCTCTCTCCTTTAGCCAGGTCATATCAATGCCCGTGGAGAGGCAACCCTCTCCTTTAGCTGGGTCACAGCTGTGTCCCTGGAGAGGGAGCTCTCTCCTTTAGCTGGGTCACAGCAGTGCCTGTGGAGAGGGAGCTCTCTCCTTTAGTCACAGCTGCCAGCAGTGCCGGTGGAGAGGGAGCTCTCTCTTCTAGTCAGGTCACAGCTTTGCCTATGGAAATGGAATCCTCCCCTTTAGCCAGGTTACAGCAGTGTCCATGGAGAGGGAACCCGCTCCTTGAGCCAGGTCACAGCAATGTCCATGGAGAGGGAACCCGCTCCTTGAGCCAGGTCACAGCAGTGCCCGTGCAGAGGGAATCCTCTCCTTCAGTGACAGCAGTGCCCATGCAGAGGGAGCTCTCTCCTTGAGCCAGGTCACAGCTGTGCCCATGCAGAGGGAGCTCTCTCCTTGAGCCGGGTTACAGCAGTGCCCGTGCA
Organism: Ammospiza caudacuta; assembly: GCF_027887145.1. Classification (NCBI taxonomy): domain Eukaryota; kingdom Metazoa; phylum Chordata; class Aves; order Passeriformes; family Passerellidae; genus Ammospiza; species Ammospiza caudacuta. Next base: position 8,204,608 of record NC_080615.1, read on the forward strand.
GGGGGAATCCTCTCCTTTAGCCAGCAGTGCCCATGGAGATGGAGCTCTCTCCTTCAGCCACAGCTGCCAGTAGTGCCCGTGCAGAGGGAGCTCTCTCCTTCAGCCACAGCTGTGCCCCCTCAGGCTGCAGGATGAGCAGCTGTGTCCACCCTGCCACACCTGCGGGCTCTGCCCCAAGGGGAGCCCCGAGCTGCGGATATTCCTCCCCCTGGGAGGCGCGGCCGCTGCCCTGCTGTTTGCAGAGGGACTTAGGAAGTTCCTTTTAAGGATGTCCCTGCCTGCCGGAGAAATGCAGAGCTGTTTATTTTTCTGCCGTGGCTCCGGTCGGAGCCCGCGCTCCCTCCCAGCCCCGCGGCCGCTCTCAGTGCGCTCCGGGCGGGGTTTGGGGCGCTCTGAGCCCTCGGGGTGGCTGCGGCAGCTGGGACAGAACCAGAGGGAGCAGCCCTGGATGTCCCTGCTGGGAGCTCTGCGGTGCCCGAGTGCTGCCTGCAGGGATGGCACAGCCTGCCATCCTCTGTGTCCTCCCTGCCCGTGCCCCAGCAGGGCCATTTCCCTCTGGGAAACAAGTGCCTTCCTCTCCTGGTGGGCGCTGGGCACACAAGGAGATGCCCAGGGTGAGCAGAGCCTGCCTGCCCCCTTCCCCAGCCCTGGGGACAGCTGCAGGGGGGGGTCCTGTGGAGCCTGGCCACCCTGCACTCGTCTAATAAATGTTTTGGTAGTGTCCCCCGTGGAGATGGCTCTTTGGAGAGGGCTGGAAAGGAAGCAGCAGCGTGCCAATGTGCCAAGGATCCCTGGGGAGCGGGCATGTGATGGAGTGGCCCTTCCTGCCCATCACCTGCTGCTCGTGGCTGGGAGAAAAGGGATGCTTTCTGCTGCTCAGGTCCTGGGGACATCCCCTGTGTTCTCAGCACTGACCACTTCCCCTGGAAAAGGTTATGGCAGCTGTGGTGTGTGTTGTGACAGCATATCTGGGTGTGCAGAAAGCACCTGCCTCTCCTGGGGCCGGGGCTGCACCTGCTGCTGCTGGGAAGGGCTGGGGGAGTTCCTGGCCTTGCTTCCCTTCTGTGCCTTTGAGCAGGGCTGGGTGGCTGCCCCGGACCTGAACTGAAACAAAGGGAGGGACCCGGTGTCTTTTGGGAAGAGCCAAATCAGCCTGACCTCGAATCCCTTTGCAGAGCAGCAGAACAGAAACCTCCCAGGGCTCAGGAGCTGCCCTGGAGAATGGGGTGAGCAGGGCCAGGGGGCTGCTGCTCCCACCTCCCCAGGGCCAGGGGGCTGCTCCCACCTCCCCAGGGCCAGGGGGCTGCTCCCACCTCCCCAGGGCCAGGGGGCTGCTCCCATCTCCCCAGGGCCAGGGGGCTGCTGCTCCCACCTCCCCAGGGCCAGGGGGCTGCTCCCACCTCCCCAGGGCCAGGGGGCTGCTGCTCCCACCTCCTCAGGGCCAGGGGGCTGCTCCCATCTCCCCAGGGCCAGGGGGCTGCTCCCATCTCCCCAGGGCCAGGGGGCTGCTGCTCCCACCTCCTCAGGGCCAGGGGGCTGCTGCTCCCACCTCCCCAGGGCCAGGGGGCTGCTCCCAGCCCATCTCCTGGACAAGGGCACTGCTCCCACCTCCCCACCTGGACAAGGGGGCCCTTGGGCAGCCCTGCTGGGCTCCAGCCCGGCCTGGGGGGCTCTGCTCACCCCATACCGAGCCTGCACATGCAGCAGTGCCTGCCCTCAGGGTGCAGGGCAGCACAAGTTTCCATAAACAGAAGCAGCTGATCCTGAGTTAGAGATGGGGCCCTGGCTTCCCTGGTCTGGTTAAAGTGGGAATTCAGTGGGCCTTAAGGCGCAGACCCAGCCTAGGTTTGTCCAGAGGGGTCTGGGATTTTCTGTAGATAAGTCAGAGCAGAGCAGCAGTTCCTGGTGGTTCATTACTGGACAAATTGATCTTTTGAGGAGGAATAACCCAAAAATGGGAGCCCAATAAGAGCTGATCTTGCTCGAGCTGTGTTCCTGGGGCCAGTAATGTAACATTTCAGCATGTGTGGGACCTTCTCTTCTGCTGTGGATTTCTCCTCCTCAGGGGTTATTGCTCTTCTGAAAGTCTCTAACAGCAGAGAAACGCTTTCAGCCCCTAATACCAATGTAATTTATTTATTCTCAGCCTGCCATCCAGCAGTGTGTGCCCCCAGCCCCACAAGCAGGTATGCTGTGCTTTCCCAGGGGATGGACATTTCTAAGCAGATTAGCAGTGATTATTTCCTGTGCAGCCTGGCCACGGCTGTCGTGCTGCTCCCAAAGGCTGTGCAGATGGAGCAGACGCCTTGGACACCACTTTGCCTCCATTTCTGGGGGAACTGAGCTGTGCTGGGTGCCAGCCCAGCCCCGAGGGACAGCACAGGCCATCACCTGTGGCTCTTACAAAGCCCTTAGCTCAGTGTCCTCCTCCACAGCATCTCCCAAGTCAAGGGGTGCTGAGCATCGCCCCACAGCTGTTCCCAAGCTCCTCTCAGCTCTGGAAGTCGTGGGCCAGCATCTCAAAGGGACACAAATTACAAAAATACAGCCTGGCAGGCACCACGTGAATTACTGCCCATTAGCCGCGGTTTTCCCGATCTCTCCTTTTATAGCTCTCTGTTCTGCTGTGTCAAAACACGTTTGTTTACAGGGTTCCAGCGATGATGTTTGCCTGCAAAAATGTCTTTCCTCTAGCTGGGGATTGGTTCCTTTCCCTGGTCAGTAACATCATCACTTGGCACGGGTGGAGTTCAGCTGGAGCTGGGCTTGGTGGGACAGGGCAGGAGCACCAGGAATGCTCAGTCCCTGCTTCTGTAGGGATCCAGGAATGCTCCATCCCTGTTCCTGCAGGGATCCAGGAATGCTCAATCTCTGCTCTGCAGGGATCCAGGAAGACTCAATCCCCCTCCAGAAGGGATCCAGGGCACCAGGGGATGCTCAATCCCTGCTTGTGCAGGAATCCAGGGCACCAGGAATGCTCAATCTCTGCTCAACCCCTGCTTCTGCAGGGATCCAGTGTTGCAGTGTGTTGCTATCCCAATAATCCAGAGCACCAGGAATGCTCAATGCCTGTTCCTGCAGGGATCCAGGGCACCAGGAATGCTCAGTCTCCCTCCAGCAGGGATCCAGGGCAGCAGGAATGGCTGGGCCTGATGGAAAATGATGTTATTGGGGTAAACGCAGCCTTATGGCTGCACACAGCTTTGTCACTGCTCCACTCTCCCATCTCCCTGAGGCTCAGGGCCTCTGAACAGGCAATTTCCAGGCTTGGCATTAGAGAGAGAGACCCTAAAATGGGAGAGGAAAGTTCTGCAGGGCAAGTGGCTCCATTCCTGCCGCAGACCCACGGGGAGGGGATACCAGCTCCAGGGTAAGGGACAGAGGCTGGGATCAGTCCTGCCCGGCTGGAGCTGTGGCTGCGCTCCTGCTCTCCCAGACACTGAGCAGCCAGCCCAGCCCCCTTGCTAACACAAATCAGCATCTCCTGCCTGGCCTCTGCATTACTTTTGGCCCAGTTTCTCCAGAGGAGAAGCTGGAGCTCAGTGCAGCCTCTCCAGCAGCCCAGCTCTGGGGAGCAGACATTCACCATGAGGGACTGCTGGAGCTTCTTTTCCTCTTCCCTCCCCACATTCACACTGGGATCTCCATTTTACCTCCGTTTGTACAGGGAAAAAGACAATTGATGCTGATTTTTAAAATTCTACTCGCTTTGGGCAGCTCCTTGGGAATTTGTGAATAAAGAACCAAGGGAGGGAGGGAAAGCACAGAGCACACCCAGCTGTGTCCTGGATGCTGCTGCATGGGACATCTGTGCTCAGGGCCCCACCGTGCTCTCTGCAGCCCCCAGGACACGGTCACACCTGCATGTTTTACTGTGTGCTGTGGATAATGACAGCTGAGAGGCAGATAAGGTCAGAGGAGGCCAAAACTTGATTACGATGGTTTGATCCCTGCCTCCCTCTCTGCAGGGTAACTGACAGCCTTATCCTGTTATCCCCATGCATTAGAGGGACTTGATGCTTTCCAGCTCCTCAGTGTTGGTCTGTATCTCCTGACCCTTTGAATAATTGCCTTGAAATGCCAGTGCTGGTTGATTTTCTCTTTATGTTTTACTGGAAGCAGGAGATGGCTGAGGATGGAGCGGTGCCGTCACTGCCTGATCTCTATCTCAGCTGCGTTGGAGGCGGCAGGGATGAGCCAGCTCCGTGCTGACAGCATTGCTGAGGTGTTTTTGCAAGCAGAAATGGCTCTCCAGGCAGGCAGAGGTGTGCCTGGGACGGGGTGGTGCCCACGGCTCTCAGCTCCAGCCTGGCAGTGCCCGCAGCACCCTGTTCCATCTCACTGACCAAGGATCTCCTGCCCTTCCTGCTGCTCCCAGCACGCCTGGCTGTGTGATGGGAGAGCTGGGGCCTGCCACAAAGCTCTGTGTCGGGGCTTTCAGAGCTCTGCACAGCCCTCCTGTCACACAGCGTGCTGTCCTGGCTGGCTGGAGCGTGCCCTGGTTCCTGACCTGCCCTGGCCACTCCAGGTCTGGTTTTGTGCCAGGTGCTGCTGGATGCAGGGCAGGCACCAGGTCCTGGGTGTGCCTGACACTGAGCCAGGCCAGGCTGGACGTGGCCCTGCTGCCCACCCTGCCCTGAGATGGGCTGAGTGATGTGACTGAAGCCCTGTGAGCTGTGCCCCTGGCCTGGCAGCCTGGCACCCCTTTCCCAGCTCTCAGGAGGCAGCAGGGGCTCTGTGCTGTGTTTGCAATCCCTCTGTGCGTGTTTTCTGAGCTCCCAGCCTGTTCCTGGCTCTGAGCACAGCTCAGGGCAGAGTCCAGGCCTGCTGGGCTGTGGGAAGGGAGGTTTCACAGCCAGGTGAGCATTTCCCTTCACCTGCACCCTGCAGGCACCCTGACTGCTGTAGAGCCACTGAATGCTTTGGGTTGGAAGGGATCTTCAAGGCCATCAAGCTCCAAATCCCTGACACACCTTCCACTATCCCAGCTTGCTCTGAGCCCCATCCAACCTGGCCTTGGACACTTCCAGGGACGGGGCAGTCACAGCTCCTCTGGGCATCCTGTGCCAGAGCCTCACTGCCCACACAGGGAAGAATTTCCTGCCCATATCCCATTTAACCCTGTCCTCTGGCAATCGAAGCCATTCCCTCTGTCTCTCCAATCCATTTCTTGTCCAACTTGGCCTTGGACACTTCCAGGGACGGGGCAGTCACAGCTCCTCTGGGCACCCTGTGTGCCAGAGCCTCACCGCCCACACAGGGAAGAATTTCCTCCCCTTATCCCATTTAACCCTGTCCTCTGGCAGTGGAAGCCATTCCCTCTGTCTCTCCAATCCATTTCTTGCCCCCAGTCCCTCTCCAGCTCTCCTGAGCCCCTTTAGGCGCGGGACGGGGCTCTGAGCTCTCCCTGGAGCGTCTCCTCTCCAGACCGGACACCGCAGCAGTGTCCGGAGCAGAGTTGCCCCATCCCCCTGAGCATCCCGTGCCTTCCTCTGGGGGGCTCAGGGAGCCGCCGGGGGCCGGGCCGTGCTGGCCGCGCCCCCGCCGCTGCCCGCGCCCCCCGCCCCGCAGCGCCGCCCCCGCCCCGCCCGCCCGCTCCCCTTTGTGCGGCAGCCCCGCTCCGAGCTCCGCGCTCCGCTCCGCTCCCCGGCACCGCCCGGAGCCGCGGGGCCAGCCCGGCTCGGCCCGGCTCCGCCCGGCCAGCTCAGGTGGGTCCGGCCGCCCAGGGGTCTCGGGGGCGGTGGGGAGGAAAGGAGGGAGGGAACGGGGGGCTCGGGGTGCGCCCGGCAGCGCCGCTCGGGGTGCGAGCCCCGGTAGCGGCTGCGGGACCGAGCCCGGCCCGCTGCCAGCGCCCCCGCCCCCGCTGCCCCGGGGCATCGCCCCTCGCCGCCCGCATCCCGGCCCCGGCGGCTGCCATGGCAACGCCGGGTACCGCGCTTTCCCTCAGCCCACCGTTGCCTGGTTACCAGCCCCCCGTGCTGGGGGGGATGCCCCGCCCGCGACCACCGCGGGGAGAGCCGGGCACGGGCGGTGCTGTGCAGGGCTGGGGGGAACCGGGGGATCCCGGGGAGATCCCGGGCAGCGGGGGGATCCCGGGGAGCCGGGGGAGCCGGGGGATCCCGCTCCGGCAGCCCTTGGCAGCGCTGTGGCTCCTGTTGTTCCGTGTTGTAGTAACACCGTGCGTAAACAGCCGAGCGCTCAGCCCGGGAAGGCGTACGGAGGGAGGGAGGAAGGGAAGAGCGGCGTGTGTCTCTCAGGGTGTGTGATTAATGCTTCCAAAGAAACGGGTTTTGGAGTCCATGTGGTGGAACTTGGATCTCGCAGGGATATTTCTGTGGGAGGGAGAGTGACAGGTGGTTTGTGTGGATGTGAATGAGCAGCGTGAAGGAGCAGCCTCTCCTCTCGGGGAAAGCCGTGTGTGGATTGGAATGGAGCACCCATCTTGGCAAGCCCGCAGCGCTCCAGGATGCTGGTGGGTCCCGCTGGGATTTCCAGCCCCGCTGGGTGGTTTTGCTCCCAGTTTGAAACAAAGACAAACCCGGAGAATCCCCGCTCGTGCACAACTGGACCACGGCTCCCAGGCGGAGTGGAGGGGAGAGCTGCCAGCATGGATGCCATGGCCGCCAAGCCAGGCCACCTGTGGAAGCTGCTGGAGGATATCGTGTGCCTGCAAGGTGTGAGTCTGCCTGCACCTTCCCCCCATCAGCCTCATGGCCCACACTCACCTGGAAATTCTATCTGCTTTGTCTCAACGTGCCCATTCAGGTAAAGCATGGTGGGAGCCACGGCTGTGCTGGGCGTGGAGGGCACTCCCTGGCACAGCAAAGCAGCAGCTCTGTGTCCAGCTGCTCCCCGTGTTTGCCTTGCAGGCTGTTTGTGTGTTTGCAAGGTGCGACGAGGCTGCTGAGCTCTGCAGCTGTTGTGCCCCTGAGCATGGGGAGGGTACTGCTGGCACTGGCAGCAGGGAGGTGTCCTGTCCTGCCCTGTGCCAGCCAGGGGCTGTGCCACCTCCCACCACTCTGTGCTGGGGCAGTGCTGCTGGGCGCTGCTGCCTGCCTTGTGCTCATGGTGGTGACAGCAGAGGAGAGAAGGGAGAAAATGTCTGCTCTGATGTGCTGCAGAGCATGGCCCTGCTGTGGTACCCAGCGCACTCAGGAGCCTCAGACAGCTCCCTGCTGCTCTGCCAGGCTGTTCTGATGGTCTGGGGCACTCTCACCACCAGGATCCTCCAGGGAACCCCTCCTTTGTCTCACCTGTGGCATTCTCCTGGCTGATGCCCCTGCAGAGCTGGGTTCATTCAGCTGGTGTGTGGCCAAACAAGGGTGTGGTGGGTCCAGGCAGGTGCACGGTCAGGTTTACAGCCCTTGGTTATCTGTTAATCAAATAAGGAGGGATCCGGAGCAGCAGACTCCTGTGGGAGGTGATGCTTTGTACCTGCTGGGTTCCCTGGCCAGGCAGCCTTAAGCTCAGCAGGGTTTGCACCTCACCCAGTGAAGGATTGACCTCACTGCCTCATTGGGGTGTCCTCGGGGGTCTGGGGACTGCTGAGCCACACACGGCTGAGACTCTTCAATGGTTTCGGGTCAGTCCATGAGGCTGGAAGAAGCCCTGCAGGAAGCCAGTGGAGTTCTGGGGCACAGGTGAGGGATGGTGTGTTCAGAGACACCCCAAACCAGCAGAAGAGGCAATCACACTGCAGCAAAGCGTGTCTCCCAGCCAGGCAGCCTCTGAATCAGCACCAGATTCGGGAAGGGCCATCCACACCGGAATGGCGAGGGCTGGAAATCTCCGCTCCTCTCTCATTTAGCAGCACGAGGCACAACAACAGGCACATTAATAGGCAGATTGATGCTGACGTGAAATGGCAGAAGAGCCCATCTATGCAGAGCTGGAAATGTCCATTCACACATGCACGCTCTTCACCGCCCCGGGCAACGGAGCGCCGCTGTCACGGTCTGGGGGGCTCTGCACAGAAACCAGAGATTTTAACTGGCTCTGATCTTCGGGAGATGCCCTGAGGACTCCTGACGGAAGGCGGAGGCTGCGCTCTGATGGCTGAGACTTGACAGGGCAGAGCCATGCAAAACAATGAAAAGGAAAAGGGGACTTGGAGATGCAACGGCGTTACAAATTCACCTGCCTCGCTCTGGCAGGGTTTGCTGCTCTGCAGAGAGCTGAGCCAGGCAGGAGACACTGGCTCTGTCTGCCCGGATTTGCTGCTCCTCGCCTGGCCTGGGCTGCATGCACGCACACCCACCAAGCCACTGGGAATGGGAAGGAGGGATCCTGCAGGAGGAAGAGGCTGAGGAGGAACGGTGGCTGTGCTCTGCATGGAGGGAGTGGTGGCTGTGCGTGTGGCAGGGCTGTGAATCATCGGTGGCGCGCGTGGGTGCGGGCGGCTCCCAATGCCAGGGTGGCACCCTGCCCTGTCACCCGGCCTTGTTGGTGTCACCGCTGGCTGTGCTGGCAGGGGGAACTGACCCTCACCATGGGGCAGGTCCTGCCCTGGGTTAATCCCCCAACCCTGCCCTGTCACCCGGCCTTGTTGGTGTCACCACTGGCTGTGCTGGCAGGGACCCTCACCATGGGGCCTCTGGCAGCACTGGGTTAATCCCCCAATGTGACCGTGTTCACAGTGGTACCAGGATGAGGGAAGAGATGAGGATCTGACTCCATGTTTCAGAAGGCTGATTTATTATTTTATTATATATATTACATTAAAACTATACTAAAAGAATAGAAGAAAGGATTTCATCAGAAGGCTGGCTAAGAATAGAAAAAGAAAGAATGAATAACAAAGGCTTGTGTCTTGGACAGACAGTCCGAGCCAGCTGACTGCAACTGGCCATTAATTAGAAACAACCACATGAGACCAATCCCAGATGCACCTGTTGCATTCCACAGCAGCAGATAACCATTGTTTGCATTTTGTTCCTGAGGCCTCTCGGCTTCTCAGGAGGAGAACTCCTAAGGAAAGGATTTTTCATAAAACGTGTCTGTGACACCCCAACCCACTCCCATCCACATCCTCCCAGAGAACAGCAAACTCCGTGTACTTCCTCACTCTGTGTGGCTGCTTCCTGCCCCCTAAGCCTCTCACAAATTCCTGCTGCCTCCTCCTGCCACTGGCTTTTCTATGGGGGTAGGGATGGTGAGAACATATCTGGTGTCCCCCAAAAAGCAGCAGGCTGAGCTGGGATGAGAGGGAAAGTTGAGTTCTGGGCGCTGCTGCTCGGCTCTGGTGCTGCTCCGCCTCTCTCCATTTTTCACCGGATCTCGCAGTTTTAACAGGAAACCCCCTTGTTTTGGCTGAGTCACAGGCATTGCCACTGCCCGTGCTGACTCCAAACTTTGTGTCACCAATGGGGAGCAAACAAGGAAAGATCTGGGCTGTGGGACGTGGCAGCTGCTGTTTTCCTCTCCGTTCCTGTGCCAAGGCACAGCTGGAGTCACCATGAGGCAAGCAGAGCAGCAAACCCTCAGCAGCGCTCGCTCTTCTCACTTTATTTCAGCTTCAGGAAGAGGTGGGTGGGCCAGCTTGGAGCAACCCAAAAAACCTGTGGCTCTTTGCGAGGCATATGCTCCCTTGGAGGCGAGCTGGGCTGCTTTGCGCTGCGCGGCGCCGTGTTTGCCTTGGGAGCAGGGACACTGCCAGCCCTGGCGGCTCGCTCGTGCAGAGATAAGGCTGAGCGCAGGCAAGTGTGTGAATTCTAGGAACTGAGATGGAAAAACAAAGAGCATATGTGTGCTGCGTGCTTGGCTCGGCCCAGCAGCGAATTCTGCCGCGCTGCGTGCGAGGAGCCACAAAGCTGAGCAAAGCTTTTGTGGGGTGTGTGTGTATGGCTGGGCAGGGCCCAGTGCCACGTGGAGGGGCTCAGGGCAGGAAATAACACAAAATTTCCCGAGTGTGTTCTTCAGGGAATGCTCCAGCAGTGGGCAAACAGCAGCAAAACAGCAAAAATCTGGCGAATGATTTGTTTGAGAAATATGGGAGCCAATTAATATTGATCACAGCACAAGAGCTGGGTCACAGCCCTTGTGCGCACACAGAGCCCTCATAGGGTAAAGTGGCTGAATTTGCAGCTTCCAACGCAAGAAAAGGGGCTTGTGCAGCTCGCAGTGACTGTGTCACCAGCTGTGGGCTCTTTGTGTGCGTTTCTAAGCGCTGGTAATTACGCCGAAATCTGCATCTCAGCAAACGAGGGCGTTTGTCTGCCCAGCAGCTGCAGCAGAGGGGGATGAAACCCTGCAGTGCTCGGGTAAACACTTCTCCTTCGGAATGCAAACCGTGGGAGGGAGGGAGGGACGGGAGCCACCCTGGGATGCCGCTGGCTGTGGTGAGCAAGGCGGGGTCTGGGAGGGTCGGTGGGGCCGGGGGTGCCTCCTCTGTGGGTGCACTGGGAACCACTGGGCCGGGTCTGGTGGGCATCGCTGTGATAGTCCGTGAATGTGGAGCACAAACTCCGAGAAGGGGCCGGGGCTGCCTCTGTGGGTGCGCTGGGAGCTGCTGGGACAGCCCAGGTGGGCACCGCTGTGCCAGTCCGGGGAGTGTGGAGCACAAACTGCGGGAAGGGGCCGTGGCAGGACCTGGGGGACCCCAGCGGGGCAGGGCCGGGTTGGAGCTTGCAGCGGAATCAGGTCAGGCTCCGCAGGCGCTTCTGGAGAGCGGCGCTCTGCCTCGTCAGCGAGCGAGCTGAATTCCTGCCGTGTCCAGGGCCCCTTCCTTATCGGCACTAATCCAGCGCGGCAGCTGCGGCGGCTCCGGAGCACTCGGCGCTCCCGATAACCTCCCTGGCAGCCCCGAGCCCTCTCCATGGCCCGGACCATGTATGGGCACCCAGCCCGGCGCGGGGCACGGGGTGAGCGCCTGGCACCGCTGACACGGCGGGCAGAGCCCCGGGGAGCCGCGGGGACACTGACAGGGCCAGCCTGGCATCACCCGCTCCGAGGGGCCGCACCAGCCCAGCCCGCTCCTGCCAGGTGTTCCCTCTGCAGAAAACCGGGTCTGCAGTGCAGGACGGGGAGCAGCTCCCCGCTGTCCCCTGGCTGTCCCTGGCTGTCCCCTGGGGGCTGCAGGAACGATGCTGCAGCCGGCTGTGGGTAGCAATGTCCTCCCCGGGCACAGCAGCGCTGCCCCGACAGTGAAGGTGCCCATCCCAAGGGTGTCACCCTGTTTTTTTAAGATTTTCTAAGTCTTCTGATGTTGACATTCTGGTAGTGAACTTTCTCACATGTTTTCTGTAAATAACTCATTGTTTTGCGTTCTTTTATGGAGAAAGAGAGAGTTGATGGGCTGTTGGTTTGACCAGTGTCATTGGGGAGGTGGCACTGCCACCCTCCAATCCGCTGTCACTTTTGAAAAACTATAAATGTTAGAGTCAGAAAATAAACTTCCCTTTTCTCTTCACCTTGAGAACAGCGGTGTGAGCTTGTGTTCTTTCGTGTCCTATAGCGACACAAGGGCAGCTGGGGTCGTGTCCCCCTGCCCGAGCTGGCCCAGAGTGTCACAGCCCGGCCACAGCATCCTCAGAGCGGGGGGAATGGTCCGAGCTCCGGCCGGGTGTCCCCGGTGAAGGGACAGGGACAGGAGGGGACACCGAGGTTATTTCTGGCCTCTCCTTGGTGCTGCAGGGAGCCCGGAGGGCGAGCGAGTCTTTGAGCTCAGTCCCACCAGGGCCACTGGCCTCATTGCCGGTGTAATTGCTCTGCTAACTGGGACAGATCATCACCAGGGACCGGGTCGGGGGCTCCTGGCCGGGTGCTGTGCCGTGCCGTGCCGAGGGGAGCCCTGGGATGCTCGAAACCAATGAAGTTTTAAGAGCCGATGTAGAAAGAGTGAACTAAAATTGTTCTTCTTGCCTCTTCTTCCGTGATGTCTCTTAAATCTTCTTGAGAAAGTTTTTAATTGAAACGAAAACCACATTAAAAAAAATTAGAATCCCAAGTGTGAATGGAGTCTGTCCCAGTTTAGAGGCTGGAAATATTCAGCAAACTGGTTAAGTGATGCCAGCTTCTCCCAAAGACAGCGGGATTGAGGCTCGAGTGTTTTAGCAAACTAGGGTAACTGTAAATCCAGCCTCTTTTTTTATTATTTTTGTCTCTGTGGAGGTTTAGGTTGAATATTAGGAAAAGGTTCTTCCCCCAGAGGGTGCTGGCACTGCCCAGGCTCCCCAGGGAATGGGCACAGTGGCTGCCAGAGCTCCAGGAGCATTTGGACAGTGCTCCAGGGATGCCCAGGGTGGGATTGTTGGGCTCTTGGCTCCATTGCCTGTAGAGCAAACTCGAGACTGCACTGAGATTTATGCCAAGTGGACACGGTCAAAAATGCCTCCAAAAAAAGTCTGTGTGGCTGCTGAACCCCTTTCCTTTCTGCCTTTGAGCTGCTGGGCTGGGCACAGCGATGGCACCGGGTGTTTGCCAGGACCAGCCTGGCTCTCCCCATGGCACGGGCTGGCCCTGGGCTGCCTGCAGCTCCCCCGTGCTCCCTGGCCTTGTGCCAGTGCTGACAGTCTCTCTCCCCTCTCTCCCCTCTCTCCAGCAGCCATGGAGGCCGCGCTCATCTTCCTGTGCTCCCTGCTGGTGCCTGCAGCCCTGGCAGACGGTGAGTGCCCGTGCTGCCCCCACACAGCTCAGGAACAGGCTGGGGAACCCTGCAACAGCCTCCACACGGACCCAAGGGGCCGGAGGGGATGTGGGGCAGCACCAATGAGAGCCCAGAGCCCCAGGGTTTGTGTGGAGCGGGCAGGGCTCACCAGGGGCTCCCTCACCTCACACCCCATTCTGCTCGTTTGCAGTGGCCACCCAGGAGAAGGAGGAGGAGGATCCCTTTAACTATGGTGAGTGAGCGTGGCTGAGTGTGTGGGGGTGCCGTGGGCAGCAGAGAGCTGTCCCCTCCCTGGAGCCAGCAGCAATGAGCCCTGTGTGTCCCCCCCTCCCAGATTACCAGAGCCTGAGGATCGGGGGGCTGGTGTTCGCCGTGGTCCTGTTCACCGTGGGCATTCTCCTCATCCTCAGTGAGTTGGGGAGGTGCTGGGTGCTGGGCTGGCAGGTGGGGCTGCAGGGGCCGTTCCTGTGGTGGGAAAGGCCCCATCCCATTGCCCCTTGGGCCACGCTCACGTGTCTTCTCTCCCCTTGCAGGCAGGAGGTGCAGGTGCAGTTTCAAGCAGAAGCCCAGGTGAGTGGTGGGGAACATCTCCCTCGGAAAGCCCCTCTGGATCCTCCTGGGCTCCCTCTCACAGCTGGCAGAGGGGCTGCACTCTCTGGGTGTCCCTTTGGGGGCCCAGACTGGGGGAGCAGCTCTGCCTGCTGCCCCTGCACCGTCCTGGCCCCCCCAGGCCCTGCTGGGGCTCAGATCCCAGTCTCTGGTGGGGCTCAGATCCCAGTCTCTGGTGGGGCTCACACCCCAGCCCCATCAGAGCCCAGCTCTGCCCTCACCGTGCTCCTCTCCTTGCAGGGCTCCGGGGGACGAGGAGGCTCAGGCAGAGACCCTGATCACCTCGAATGGTAAGGTCACTGTCCTGAGGTCCCTGTGCCACCTCCCCCTGCCACAGCCCCCTCCCAAAGCTGGGCAGGCACCACAAACCCCTCTGCTCTTCCCTTTGCAGCAACGGCGGCACCGAAGGCAGAGAACTGAGCAGGAGCCAATGCTGTGAGTCCAGGCCAGGATGGGAGGGAGAATCAGGATGGGAGAGGCAGCTGGGGCTGCCTGTGGGGATGGCTGCTCTGAGCAGAGCAGTAGGACTGGGCAGCCCTGCATCCCTGGGATGGGCTGGGGGCAAGCACTGGTGGGGTCCACAGCAGGGAAACTCAGCACTGGTGAGGGCCTGAGTGTCCACAGGCAGCCCAGCAGGAAAAGGAAGCATCTGTCCGGATTTTCCCTCGTGTTACACTTCCTTTTCTGCTGCTCCTCCACCCCTTAGCGGTTTTGGTGTTAGGGTGTTGGCAGCAGGGTGGGGAGAGCCTGACCATGGCAGCAATGGGTTAAAGCCTGACCCCTGCCCTGCTCCCCACGCAGAGCCAGAGACCCCAGGAGGGACACCCAGAGCGCAGATGCCCGCAGCCTGTGAGGACACTGAAACCCCAGCTGCAGGAACCTCTCGAGCCGCGGGGCTGCCGTGTCCGTGTCCCCTCTGTGCTCCAGCACCGGTTCTCTGTCCCTAACCCCACCGAACTCTGCTCACCGTCCTCTCTGCCTCCCGTGGTGTGCCACGTTGCTGTGACATGATCCTTACCTCTAGGGCTCGTTGTTGCTGGTGTTGTAATCGTGACTTTCTCCTCACCCTCCTCGTGCTGTGCGTGTGGTTTGGGCTCGGTAGGACTGGCAGGTCGCTGCCCTTTGGGGTGCCCCCCACGCCTGGGGACAGGGGTCTGTGGGTCAGGGACCCCCCTTCCCTGCCCAGGGCCAGCAGCACAGCCCCCCTGGCTTTGGGCAGGGCTTGGGGACCTGCAGTGCCCTGGGGAGCTGCCCAGCCATTTCAGGGCCACCCGTCCCCATTTCAGCAATAACCCCCTGCATGCCCCAGCCTAAAACAGCCATGGTGGGGGGTGGGCCAGGCAGGGACCTCCCATGGCTCTGCCCTCCTCGCTGGGGTCACTGGGGTGCTGGATTCAGGGCTGAAGGGAGCTCTCCAGCCTCTCCTGCTGGGCACTCCCTGCCAAGGAGTTGTTTCTGTCCCTGTTAGACCTGTGTTACATTGCTTTAAGTGTGGGGCTAGAGGAGCCCGTGAGGTCCCCAGCACGGTGACACCGTGGGTGAGGGCAGCAGCACAGCAGTGACCTCCCTGACCAGCACACACCAACTCCTGCCCATGAGCCAGAGCTGGGTGGGTGGCACAGTCTGAGGGCTGAAGGGAACCAGAGATCCTGTCTGTGCTTGTCTGTGGCACAGAAGGGGCAGTGGCATCTCCTCCTGGTGCTCCTGCCCCTGCTGGTGCCTTGTCACCCCCTGTGCCACCCGTGTCAGTGCTGTGTGTTGTCCTGTGGTGGTTTCATATCACCCCCTGTGCCAGCTGTCCCCTCTCCCCATGGAGCAGCAGCGAGTGGCACTGGGTGATCCTCGGGGCTTTTGCACACCTGAGCTTGCACTGTGACAACGTGCTGAGCCCGGAGGTCATTGTCACCCTGTGTCCTCTCATGGGCCAGAGGCAAACCTGTGATTTTTGGCTCTTCCCCTCATCCATGGGCAGGTAAAGCCTCGGCTGGGGCCGGGCACTGCCAGCTTGGGTGGGGCAGCACTGGGGGGTCCCCAGGGCTTTACTGAAACCCCTCAGGGTGCCATCCCCACGCCGGGAAGGGGATCCTGTCCCCCAGGACGGTTTTGAGAGGAGTTTCTGCTGTGTCCATCCCACTGTGGCGGCCCTGCCTCCAGCGTGCTCTGTGTCCCTGCATGCTCGGCATCACTCGGTGGCACCGGGAAGCTCTGTCCCCTCTGTGCCAGGCAGAGGGGCCGTGTCTCTCGTGTTGTGTCCCTTCCCTCCGTCCTGGCTGTTGCAGAGAGCTCCGTGCAGGGCAGACCCCAGCCCGGCCCCGAGTGTCGCGGTGTGTGTCCCGGTGCTGTCCCCAGTGTGCCGTCGGTGTTACCACGAAACAAAGAGCTCCCTGTGGTGTGTGAAATGGCCAAACCCTGACTGTTGTAAAATAAACTGAGCTATTGTGTCTCCTTTTAAATAGGCGAGTGTGCTGCTGTGCTGGAGGGCTGGTGTGCTCTGTGCTGTGACCTAAGGGGGAAGGAATAAAATATCGTTTCTATCGGTGCCTGCCTGCCTTGTCTCGGGGGCCGCGGCGTTCCCAGGGCAGCCTGGCAGCTTCCCACGCCGTGCCAGGGTCAGGGGAGCGGGGGCAGCGCCCTGGGCAGCGCAGCCGGGCTTTGTGCCGGCCGAGCCCCGTCCTGCTCCCTCTGCAGCTCAGCAGAGCCGGAGCCCGTGGGAAGGGAGCGCGGGGGCGCGGCCGCGGGCGCTTTTGTCCCTCGGATTTTGGGAGCCACGGACACTTTTGTCCCTGGGTTTTTTGGGAGCCGCCGTGTCCGGCTGATGGAGGCGCGGCCGCGGGCACTTTTGTCCCTCGGCTTTTGGGAACCGCTGTGTCACGGTGCTGGAGGCGCGGCCACGGGCACTTTTGTCCCTCGGTTTTTGGGAGCCGCGGACACTTTTGTCCCTGGGTTTTTGGGAGCCGCTGTGTCGCGCTGCTGGGGACCCTCCCACGGGCACTTTTGTCCCTGGGTTTTTGGGAGCCGCTGTGTCGCGCTGCTGGCGCGCCGCTCCGGCGGATGCTGAGCGCTGCCAGGGCGCGGTGACAGCGATGACAGCGGTGACAGCGGAGCCGCTGTGACGGCCCCACCTGGGCCAGCACCCTCCTGGGGCTTGGCTGCGCCCCGTGGCACCGGGGCCGGGCTGCCGGGGGCTCCGGGGCTGTGCCAGCCCTGCCGGGGGGAGCGAGCGTCCCTCGGGGCCGGCTCCCACCCCCGGCCGGGTTAATCGGTTCGAGCGCGTGACTCCCGCTCGCTGATGGCGAGATTAGAGCAAACTGGATTGCACAGCCCTGCTGGCAGCTGGCCACGCCGGGCCCGGGGCTGGCACCGCCCGGGGAGGGGCGCGGCATCCCGGTGCCCACCGCCCGCAGGGATGCGCGGTGCCGCCGGGCCCGGGAGGGCGCGGAGCTGGCACGGAGGGGCTGGCCCGGCCGAGGGGGACACCCTCGGTGCCAGGCTGGCAGGACGGGCCGTGCTGCCCGCTCCTCTCCGGCAAAAGGCGGTCGCAGCCTGTGTGTGAGCCCATCCTCGGCCGGTCGCCGCGGCGGGAGGTGAAGCCCAGCAGGGCGGACAATGGGAACGGGAGGGAGCGCCGCGACAAGGACGCGCAGCTCGGGGTGCCCAGCCCTCCCCACGGCTGGCACGGCTGGCACGGTGGGCGCTGCCCCTGCCCTGCCCTCCCCTCCCTCTTTCCCAAAGGCGGGCGGGAGCCCTGCGCCTCCCCTCGTGACTGCGATAAACATTACACCGAGGCCATTAATGTTTAATGAGGTTTGTCTCCCAATTAATGCGCGCTCCCGTGGGTGCCCACTCGCAGAGCGAGGCGCCCGCCGGAGCGACGACACGCCGAGGCCATGGGTGACGGTAAGGACAGTAAGGGACATCTCCCTGCAGCGCCCGTCCCTCCCACCGCGGGGGAAGCTCTCGGTGAGGATTTGGGGTGGGCACGCACGGGGTTGGATCCTCAGAGCTCCACATCGGTGCCAGAAGGAGTTTGGCTTCTCCTGGGGGTGATTTCTCCTTCCAAGCTGCTCTCGGCACAGGGCTGAGCTGTCAGGTAAGGCGGCTGGAGCGGTGACACGGTGACGAGCTCAGTGACATGGAGGGGTTGTTGGGGTGCCACTGATGCGAGGTGTGAGCCCCAGGGCTTGTTCAGTGTGTGCTCTGAGGGGACAGAGCCGCTTTGGAGTCCTGCAGGCAGTGCCACTTCCCGAGGGGGCACCGGGTCCTGCCTGCAGCTGCACCTGGAGCTCCTGAGCATCCTGCAAGTGCAGCCTGCGGTGCATGCCGTGAATTTGCCCAGGACAAACATCCTCCAAATGCAGCCTGCAGTGCATGCCGTGAATTTGCCCAGGACAAACACCCTCCAAATGCAGCCTGCAGTGCATGCCGTGAATTTGCCCAGGATGTTGAAGCTCCCGGGGTGAGACCCAGGGGTTTCCTGGCTCAGCTGCGTGCCAAGGAGGTCACAGCGCTGTCACTTGCTGGTCCTGGTCTCTCCCACTCCACACCGTGAGGACGTGGCTCTCACTGGAGTTTCTCCTCTTTTCAGAGCAAGTGCCTGAGCAGGGCCAGGACAGGTTCAGCTACGGTGAGTGTGTGCCCGGGGCTGGGCAGGGGGATGGCAGCCCCTGATACCCTGCATTGGGCTCTGCGAGAGCCTGGGGCTGGCCTGACACCTCCTGGCCGTGCTCCTCCCCAGACTATGACACCATCCGCAACGGGGGGCTCATCTTCGCCGTCGTGGCCTTTGTCATCGGGCTCCTCATTATCCTCAGTAAGTGCCTGGGTGGGCCGGACACCCCTGGGCGCTGCTCCTGCTGCACTCAGCCCCTGCTCTGGCTGCGAAGGGGCTGGGGGCCACCAACCCTGCCCACAGCAGCAGGGGTGGGCACAGCCTGCCCCCGGGGCTGCCTGGGAACTTTCCATCCAGGCACGCTCCCAGCACAGGGCGAGTTGGGAGGGAGACCACGTAAATATTTTGTGTTTCCCTGCCAGCGCCCGGGCTTCAGAGGGAAGGTCACTCATTAAAAATAGCAGAGAAAACTCTGACATTTCCAGAGAGGGGAGCCAGCGTTCCCAAGCCCTCCAACCTCGGCAGCTCCCAGACTGACCCAGTGTCAGCACTGTGGCCCTGCCAGGGTGTTCTGGCACCGTTCTGTGCAGGGTGGCTGCGGTCACAGCTGCTGCAAGGATGGTACTCACCAATTTTAGGGGAAAAAAGCATGGAAACCAGCAGCACTTGCAGTCATGGGGCAGCTGGAGCCTGTGGGCAGTGCCAGGGCTGCAGGGTGGCTGGGGTGGGTGGGGGAGGCTCAGCCTCAGTCGCTCCTCTCGCCCCCAGGCCAGCGGTTCCACTGCGGAGGGAGGAAGAAGAGGAGGTGGGTGTTGCACCGTTTTCATCTCTGCTGCCTGTTCCAGTCCTGTTGGACAGAGCCAGGGTTCAGCCCCATTCCCCCCTCTCTCAGCCACATTGCCCAGAGTAACGCTTCTCCCTTTTTGCTCCACAGACAAGGGAACGAGGACGAGCTGTAGGTGCAGGTAGGAGCTCCCTGTGCTGGGCAGCGATGCTCTGGGGTACTCGTGCTCCAGGGAAATACTCCTGGGGGTCTGTCCGGGAGGAGAGGGGCTGGGGCACGCTGGCCATGTCCCCCTCGCTCTCCCCAGCTCCAGAGCTGCGGTGCCCCCATGGAAGCAGAGCTGCAGCCGAAGCCCAGCACTCCTGGCCGGCGGCCACCCCTGACCCCGCTCCAGTGGATCCATTACCCCGCAGGGCCAGAAGGCAAATTACCCTCGTGCTTCCCCCTCTCTTGGACCCAGCGAGAGTTCCTTGGCTAATAAAGTTCAGCTCTGAGAGGTTAAACTGCGCGCCCGAGGCGTTTGAATCGCCCACTCTCCTGGCCCGGCTCCAACTCCTTTTCTGCCCTGCAGACCCAGCAAAGGCTCCGGCAGCCCGGGGCACGGGGCAGCCGCCTCCGCCCTGGCTTTGCTCCGGTTGTTTCTTCTCCCAGCTGCGAGTCCTGGATCCTGCGGCACCTCCCTTTCCCTTGGGATGCGCAGGCAGCAGCTGGCAGCACCGCGGGGCTCTTTGTGTGCTCGTGTCTGGCTGGGATGGGGTTAATTCTGACCCTGGCACCCTGGCCAAGCTGGGCTGTGTGCTGGGATGGGGTTAATTCTGACCCTGGCACCCTGGCCAAGCTGGGCTGTGTGCTGGGATGGGGTTAATTCTCTCCCTGGCCATGCTGGGCTGTGTGCTGGGATGGGGTTAATTCTCTCCCTGGCAGTGCTGGGCTGTGTGTTGGGATGGGGTTAATTCTCTCCCTGGCCGTGCTGGGCTGTGTGCTGGGATGGGGTTAATTCTCTCCCTGGCAGTGCTGGGCTGTGTGTTGGGATGGGGTTAATTCTCTCCCTGGCCGTGCTGGGCTGTGTGCTGGGAGCTGGGGAGGTGTTGGGACCGCTCCAGTTCTGGTTCCTGCTGCTCCCCCAGCAGCAGCGCTGTCCCTGGGGTGGGCAGGATCCTGGCAGGGGACACAGCCAGGACAGCCCCAAAGTGGCCAAAGGGACATTCCAGAGCAGTAATGTTCCTATACCTGACACCTGCTCAGGTATGGGAGAAAAGGGAAAGGAGAAAGGGGGGTGCTCGTGAGTTACATTTGCCTCGCAGAACAATCCTGACTTCCCAGCGAGGGTTGGGCATCACCTGCAGAGGGCAAGCGGAGAATTTCAGCGTTCTGCGTTTCCTCTTTTTCCCTTTTCTTGCGCTCACGCTCCCTCTGCTTTCACTTTATAAACTGCCTTTATCTTTTTCCCCGAGCGTTTGGGGGATTTTCCCTGTTTTTAATCCCTGCCTGCCCTGCTGGGAAGGGGAGAGGTGGAGCAGCTCAGTGGGTAACTGGTGTCCAGCCCAGGTCAGCCCAGCCCAGCTCCATAGAACATGATCCTTCTGGGTCAGGAGCGGGGCTCGGATGAAGCACGGAGCTCTGCGGGAGCTCTCGGCTCTCTCAGCTTCGGATTCAGCCAGAAACGCCTTAAAAAAAAAAAAAAAAAAAAAAAAAAAAAAGAAAGAAAAAAAAGAAAAAAAAAGGAAAAAAAGAGCAAAACTCTCCTGCAATTGGGCGGCGAGTGAGGAGGAGGAGGGAGGTTGGCTCTGAGTGCCAGAGCTGGCCCGACACAGACACCTAGTGACAGCAGGGCACAGGGCTGCCTGTCCCCAACCCCTGCAGGCTGGGGACAAAGGGGCCCTGGGCACCCCAACCATGCAGAGAAGGAGGGGATCAGGCAGGGATCCAGCAGGAGGGAGCTCGCTCCCAGCCTGGGGCAGCATTTATGGAAATGCATTTACCAGGAATGAAATACAAAGTGAAACCCCAACTGTAAAAACCTTTTTTTGCATCATTCGGAATATTGAAGGGCTGAGAGAATAGGAAAAACCCACAAATGCAAAGACACCAAATATGTTTTAAACGTCATTTTGGCTGCAGCATATAAATAACAAGAATTACTGAAATTCAGCAAAATGACAGCTGCTTATTTGCAGCAAATGGAATGCAGAAATATATGCATTTGACTCCTCCCCTGAAAACACCATCAGCCTTTTTAAGAGCTTTTAGTAAGTAGTCGTACATAATCCTAATAATAATATTTCACCTTGCCTTTCTTCTCTGTTCAGTCCCATCTCATTACTTTGTTATTATGTGTTACTGAACATTTGTCAGTCTGGGGAAGGTTTGGATGAGGAACCCCAGCTCAGGGGTGTCCTCCCCTCACCTGAAGGCACTGTGCTTGTTCAGGTGTGCAAGGGGCTGCCCACAGTGACCCCGAGCATCCCAGCACAGCCGGGATGGAGAAACCACCTCTGGGGTTGGTGTGGGCTTCGATGGAGGTCAGACATTGACAGAAAAATAGGATTAGCTGGGGGAAGGTTATTAGGCAAAATCCATGCAATTTGTCTAATCTGAGGTGCTTATTTAAAACAGTAAGGAGATTATTTTGGAGCATAATTTTGACTTGACAGTGGCCCACTAATAAAGACTCGTTACAGCTTTGCACAGCTCAAGCAGAACAGGAGTCCTTCAACCAAGGAAGAAAATGGTTAATGGTTAAACTCCATCCATCTTAGAGGTGTTTGTGCAACTAAACGATCCTGAGATTCTATGCAAAGTGCCTGTTTAAGAGCACTGAAGGGTTTGGTCACATCGGAACTGCCCTGGCCGTGCCTCACTGGGTCCGGTGGGGCTGTGTCCCCCAAAAGCAGCAGCTGAGGGTCCCAGCAGGCGGGAAAGCAGCAGGGTGTGAGGTGAGCCCATCCTCATCCAGGTCCCGCAGCCCTGAGCCCAGGGCTCCCCTCCTGCCCAGCCCTTCCCTCCCCGGGACCCCGCAGACAGAACCCCCGTGGCTCCGGGGCCGGGGATTAGGGAGGGAAAAGCCGTGTCTGGAGCTCTGTCTGGGCACCAGATGGCATTAATGGCATTATTCTGCACGGCTTGGGGGCTTGCGGACAGCCACGTGTGCCCGCACCTGCACGGCCCCACGCCCCAGCTGCGCATGGGGTGTGAGGTTTCTGGGACGAGGTGAGAGGTGAGAATTTGACTCCGTGTTTTCAGAAGGCTGATTTATTATTTTGTGAGATATTACATTATACATACATATATATATATATATATAATTTTATAATTTATAATATAATATATATAACATATAACATATAATATATATTTATATACTTTTATAATGAAATATTATATTATATTATATTATATTATATTATATTATATTATATTATATTATATTATATTATATTATATTATATCATACTATATCATACTATATCATATTATATCATATTATATCATACTATATCATATCATATTCTAAAACTATATTAAAGAACGATAAAGGATATATCACAAGGTTAAACAAGAATGATAATGAAAACTCGTGCCTGACGCCTCAGAGTCCGACACAGCTGATGGTGATTGGTCACTAATTAGAAACAATTCACATGGAACCGATCAAAGATGCACCTGTTGGTAAACCATTTCCAGACCACATTCCCAAGCAATCAGATCATTCTTTTTTTCATTTTTTTCTGAGACCTCTCAGCTCCCCAGGAGAAGATCCGGGACAAAGAGGATTTTTCAGGAAATATTATGGGGACGCTGAGAGGGGACAGGGCAGCACCCAAACCCGCGGGCAAGGACAGCCCCCAGCCCTTTCCCTGTGCTCCTCGGTGAGGAGGTGTTGGCCTTCTCCCCTGAACCAGGCAATCCCGGGGGATTTCTCTCACAGCCCCTTGAGCCATTAATCTGCTCAGAGCAAATCTTTTTCTGCGGCACAAAGGGGATTGGGTAAATAATACAGTGGGCAACTGGAGTGCCCTTTTCCTCTGGGAAGGCTTCCAGAGGCAAGCAGCTTCCCCTTGGAGCTGGTTATTTATTCCCTGTTTGCTTCACCAGGCAAGGATGGACAGGTAGGAGGCAGAGGGGCTCTGGCTGGCTGTGGCCTGTGCTCATCCCTGACTGGGAGTGAGGAGATGAGGCAGCACAGAGCAGCCGGGGAGGAGCTGCCAGCCCTGCCCGCGGTGCCAGGGACGCGTTTCGCCCATGAGGAAGCACAAATGCAAAATGTCTCCTCGTTAGTTTAAAGAGGAGAGCGGCAAATGGTGACTCAGGGAGCCAGAGAGGAGCACTGGAGAGAGGAGAGATGGGCTGGGCTGGCGGGCAGCCAGACACATGCCTTGGGCTCGCTCTGCTCTGCTCTGCTCCCGAAAAGGCAGCGCATCCAGCAGCAGCACCTCTGCAAGGGCAGCAGCGCTGGAATTACCCTCCAGGCCCAGGAAATGGCAATACTGACCCAGGAAAGGGCATTATAGCCCCAGAAAATGGCATTACTGGCCCAGGAAATGGCATTCCAGCCGCAGGGGATGGCATTATAGGCCCAGAAAAAAGGCATTACTGCCCCTGGAAATGGCATTCCAGCCCCAGGGAATGGCATTACTGGCCCAGGGAATGGCATTTCAGCCCCTGGAAATGGCATTATAGCCCCTGGAAATGGCATTACTGCCCCAGGGAATGGCATTTCAGCCCCTGGAAATGGCATTCCAGCCCCAGGGAATGGCATTACTGGCCCAGGAAATGGCATTATAGCCCCAAGGAATGGCATTTCAGCCCCTGATAATGGCATTTCAGCCCCAGGAAATGGCATTATAGCCCCAAGGAATGGCATTCCAGCCCCAGGGAATGGCATTACTGCCCCAGGGAATGGCATTCCAGCCCCAGGGAATGGCATTACTGCCCCAGGGAATGGCATTCCAGCCCCAGGAAATGGTACTCCAGCCCCAGGAAATGCAATTCCAGCTCCCATTTCCATGTCACAAGTCCCCCAAAGAGGAGGCGATTGGGACTATCTCCTCAAGGCAGCCCCGGATGGGCAGGCCGGCTCCTCCCGGTGGGATTTGCAGTGGGATGCACAGCAGGACGTGCCTGGAAGCACCGGCGGGTCCCCATGACCCCAGCCCGTGTCTCAGGATCGTGCCTTGCAATCGCAGAGGTTGGAAAACCCCTCTAAGACCATCCAAGTCCATTAACCAACGCTGCCAGCACTAAAGCAGAGGTTTAGTGGTCCCCAGAGGTCACATCTGTACACATCTGTCTCCTAAATCCCTGCTTTAAATCCCTCCACGGCTGTCCTGGGCAGGCTGTTTAGCCCCTGGAGCTTGGTAAAACCGTGCAAAGCCCCTGAAGGTGGCTCTGAGGACCCGGACCCCGCTCTGCTCCCCGCTCCCCTCGAACCCCCGGCCCCGTTCCCCCTGCCCCGGTCCCGCTCAGCCGCGGAGAGCAGCGACACTAGAGGGAACCAAACCCCAGCTTCTCGCCGGGAAAGAGCCGTTCCTGGGGAAGCCTTGGGAGCATCCCGGCTGCCCGGCGAGGATTCGGGCACGGGGAACGCGGGAGAACAGAGCCGCAGGATGGTTTGGGCAGGAGTTTTGAACTGCTCCCCGTTTTAGTGCCATTGTCTGCTCACAGCCTCGAGTGCCAGGGTTCCTTTATGGGAACGCAGCTGTTCTGCAGTGCACACACAAAGGGCTCAAGCAGGATGTCATTTTTGGGTACACTGACCTGCTGGCACCTGTTTGTGCAGGGGTTTTACTGAGGCACAGCCCCTGATCACTTTCAGGGCGTTTGTCCTCCCTCCACTCCATGTGGCATCCACCTGTCCCCTCTGCCACCGGGGAAACTGAGGCACTGGGGGCAGCCACAGCCCGGTGGGGTCCTTCCCCCCTCAGCATCCACACCGGGCCAGCCTTGGGGTTGGGAAGGAGAGGCACGGTGTTGCAGAACAGGTTCTGCTGGAAGGAATCCTACCCAGGCATGCCCAGCGCTCTTCCACACAGGTGTACCCAATAATCAGCTGAACCCCATCCTGCAATTACCCCACACCTGCTCACTGGTTCCTGGTGGGGCTGGGCTGGCACCGGGGCTGTGCAGGACGCAGCTCTTTGTCCCCGAGGGTTGGGGTGTCCGGTGAGGGGTCACAGCGGGCTGGCCCTGCCCGGAGAGGGGCTGCGAGGGTAAGTTGGGACGCGTGGGAAGCGCTTTGTGCCAATCGGCTCCAGACAGATAAGTAGCCCTGTTGTTTTAATGAGCGCTTCCTGCGGGGATTTGTCTGCGAGGGCGGCCGAGGGCGCGGGGCTGGGGCCGGCGGGAGGTGCGGTGTGCCCGGGCCGGGGGGATGCGGGATGCGGCAGGTGGGATGTGCCCAGACCGGGAGGATGTGGGTAAGGTGTGCCCAGATCGGAGGGATGCAGGATGTGGGAGATGGGATGTGCCCGGCCCGAGGGATGCGGGATTCGGGGGCTGGCCCCGGGGGCTGTGCCCACCTTCCTCTTGGCCGTTCCCCTCTGTGTGCCCGCACGGAGAGTGGGTTTTCCGAGTATTAGTGGAAGAATTGCCTTTAGGGGGAAATACCTCACTGGCTAACAGGGACACTGCTGTAACCCCCAGAGCTCTGGGGCAGCCTGGAGCTGGGTGTAACTCTGCCCAGAGGCACAAGAAATGCCTGCCAAGCGGGAGATTGAAGGGGGGATGTTTCCAGAGGGCTGCAGGATGCCCTGTGACCTCAGGAGAGGCAGCAGGACCCCTCTGTGTAATTCCTGCCGTGCTGAAGGAAGGGTCCCTCCTCCCAGGGCCTGCTGGGCTCAGAGCTGTGCGTGGGCACGCGTTGCCATCATTTCTCCTGTGTCTCATGCAGAGTTTGGGAATGAATTCCTCAGCGGGAGCTTCACCTTTGAACCGTGCAGCTGGGCGGGCTGCTGGCTCTGCAGGCTGCCTGCGAGCAGGGCAGTGGTACGGGGAGCCTGGGACGCGCTTCTCCTCGCCAGCCACTGCTGGCCTGGCTGCCTGCGAGCCGCCTGCGCTGCCCAAATAATTACCCTGGAGATTTCCTGCCTTTCCTCATCACACCACACGAAGCACACGCTGCGGCTCTGCCTGCTAGCAGGACACCAGCTTTGTGGGCAAAGGCGACACACAAACGCTTCCTGCGCACACCAAACATGGGGCTGTGGGCAGGCTGCTGTCCCCAAAGGGTGGCTGGGCCAGAGCTGAGCCCCAGGTGTGGGCTGGCAGGAGCTCCTGCTCCGGAGCTCTGGCTGCCTGCCCAGTGCTGCCAGCCCTGCACGTGTGCCTGGCTCAGTGAGCTGGCACAGGGCCTGGGCTGAGCCATCCATGGAGGAGCAAACAGGGCCAGAGAGAGCAGCACAGGCAGCCCAAGGACTCACCAGGGCTGCCCCAATGTGAGTCAGGCTAAGTGCTCACCCTGTAAGCCTCAGGTTTGCACTCTGGTGCTGCTCCCAGCTGCTGTCCTGGAGGAAGGAGCCCATGGTGGGGCAGGTCAGGGTGCTGGGTTGGTCCTCTGAGCTGGCCATGGTGAGGAAGCTCACGAGAGCTGCCTGAGCAGCCACGGGAGCTAAAAATGAGCAGCGTTTACTCCCCCTGCTCACATGGCTCACACAGAGATGTGGGGCCCCGTGGGTGCTGTGCCAGCAGGTGCCCTGCCAGCCCACGCTCCCCCGTTCATTCACTCCCGAGTGTAGGAGGGCACCAATCCCACCTGAGGCCGAGGCGCTGGGTGCTGGTTTGCAAAGTGCTGTGGCAGGTTCCAGGCTGGCAGCTCCCTGTGAGCAGGCTGGGCCGGGCTGCGCTGCCATCCTGCAGCAGCTGCCGGGGAGAGAAGGGGGCAGATGCCTGGCATGTGCCTGGGGCTCCCCAGAGCCCGGGCTCTGCCGCTTGCCTGGGTATGGGCCTGCATACCAATTTCCCTGCCAAGCACCAGCGAACATCTGCACGGCCACGTAGGTGGCGATGCAAACGCACCTCGGCTCCTGGCGGGCGTGTGGGCACCGCGTGTGCATCAGCTGCTGCCTCGCTGCCCAGGGGTGCCAGCGTGGGGCTGGCACGTGCCTGCGTGGGAGGGCTGTGACACCCACGAGCCGCTGAGGTGGCCTGGGAACGGGCTGGGGAGGGGGTGGTGACGGCGCTGCCGAGCTTGGCAGCACCATGGAGGAAGGGGAAGCGCATCCTTGGGGAGGAGGAGGAGGAGGAGGAGGAGGGACGGCTGTGGTGTGGCAGCCCGGGCACGGTGTTTGCCCCTGTTTCTGCTGCTGGCACTGATCAGGTGGCAGCGGCCTCACTGTGCTCATCACTAAGGTGACAGCAGGGAGGGGACAGGGGACACGGGCTGGGCATGGAGGACCCTGTGTCCTGGCAGCTTCTCCGTGTCCTTTGGCCACATCTCCACTCTGAAATGGGAACTCCCACCCATGGGTACCCTCTCGGTGAGCTCTTCAGGGGATTCTAGGTGTGAATGCTTGCAGTGAGTCCACGAGGGCTGGAAATGGCCACGGAGCTGTTGTTTTCCCAATTTCCGTGACGATAGTTGCGTTTTCAATTAAATCTAAACAGCGCTTTTTAAAAAATCTGAACGTAATGTTTTTCCTGCTGGTTGTTTTGTTTGAAATCTCAATGCTTTAATCTTTCTTTCTGTTTATTTTCCAACAAATTGGGCTTGTAAAGGCTGTTTTGGAAAGCAAAGAAAACCTGCTATAATCACTCCAAGAAAAGACACTCTGAATGCTCTAACGGTCCAGACAAATTGGCTTTGGTGTGACTAAGTCTTGGGGAGTACAAGCTCCGGCTTGAGCTAAGCCTTGGATAAACACACCCCAAAGTAAAGCATTAGCTGGTATTTGTTTGTTATTTGCTGGCTGGAGGGATGAATGTGTAATGAATCTGCTGGCCCTGTCTTGCTTGTGTCCCCTCTCCTGGGAGCAGCACGGGCTGCTGGAGCCCTGCTCACCCACCCTCAGAAATGTCCAAAGCCACGCTGGACAGGGCTTGGAGCAACCTGAAAGGTGTCCCTGTGGTCTGAAGGTCCCTTCCGACCCAAACCGCTGTATTGTTTTTGTCCTCTGGGTGCTGGATGAGCATACAGGAGGCTCGGGGAGCAGGAAGGGTGTCCCGAGTGTCCCAGCCACGCTGCTCACCTGCAGCCCAGGCCAGGACAGGGCACACCTGGGGCAGGGCACAGGTCTCACCTGGGGCAGGGCTGCAGGGCACGGGGCACAGGGCTCAGGGCTCACCTGGGGCAGGGCTGCAGGGCACACCTGGGGCAGGGCACAGGTCTCACCTGGGGCAGGGCTACAGGGCACACCTGGAGCAGGTCTGCAGGGCACAGGGCTCACCTGGAGCAGGGCTGCATTGCACAGGGCTCACCTGGAGCAGGTCTGCAGGGCACAGGGCTCACCCGGGGCAGGGCTGCAGGGCACAGGGCTCACCTGTGCCGCTTTGTGGAGATGGGGCAGCGCCAACCGGGGCTGGCGGCCCGGGGACTGGGGCGAGCACAGCTCGGGGGCTCTGCCAGCCCTGGCGCACGCCGAGGAGGAGGAGGAGGAAGGGGCTCGGCCGGCGGGGGCCGCGGCCGCCCCCAGCCCTGCGCGGCGCGGGGGGGCGGGCGCGGGCGGGAGCCCGGCCCACGGGCGGGAGCGGAGCGGGGCGGAGCGGGAGCGGCGCTGGGCACCTCAGCCGGGCTGGCAGCGGCGGCAGGAGCGCGGCACGCCGGGGCACCGCACCTCCGCAATTGCGCCGCAGCCCGGGGCCAGAGCTGCTCTGTATGGCATGTGGCTGGTAACTTTTCTCCTGCTGTACTCTTTGCCGAAAGGTACGTGCGGACCGCGGCGGGGGTCCCCGGCGGCGGCACCGGGCGGGTGGCACCGGCTGCTCCCTCCCCGGGGCTCTCGGTGCTCCGATTCTCGGTCCCGCATCTCTCGGTGCGCCCTCCCCGGCGTCCCGGGGCTCTCGGTGCGCCCTCCCCGGGGTCCCCGGGCGCTCGGTGAGAGGTCCCGGGGCTGTTGCTTCGCCTCCCTGAGCTCTCGGTGCGCCCTCCCCGGGGTTCCGCGCCTCTCGGTGCCGCGCTCTCGCTGCGCCCTCCCCGAGTGCCCGGGATTGTCGGTGCGCTCTCCGGGAGCGCTCGGCCCGGACGGCGCCGTGGGGAGGGGGGCTCGGAGCGCGGAGCGGGGCTCGGGGTGCGGAGCGATGCCGGTCGGTACCGGCGGGGCTCGGAGCACGGAGCGGGGCCGGTCGGTACCGGAGCTGCCCGGGGCTCGGAGCGCGGGGCTCGGAGCGCGGAACGGAGCCGGTCGGTACCGGCGCTGTGCGGGGCTCGGGGTGCGGAGCGATGCCGGTCGGTACCGGCGGGGCTCGGAGCGCAGAACGGGGCCGGTCGGTGCCGGAGCATCCCGGAGCGGCGCCGCGGCGCAGCCCCCAAGGAGGCGGTGGCAGCCGCGGCCGGGACCCCGCACCGACGGGCGCAGCATCCCCCGGCGGGGCCTCGGCGGGACCGAGCGCTCCGCGTCTCCCGAGCGCTCCTCAGTCTGATCCCGTCGGCAGGAGAAACCCAGCCGTGCCTTAAAATTCGCATCCTTCCCCCTAGGAATGCTGTGTGAAGTGTAACCCAACGGTTTGACATCAATCAGATTACAGATAAATCATAAATGTGGGGGGGGATGGGGATGGGGAGAACCGTGGAATAAGCGTGTCAAGGAGACACACGCTGGAAGATTACGGATTAATTTGAAGTTGGGCATTAAGTGGATGCTGCCCATATCCAGCAAGGTGATACTCTAAGCGAGTCTCTGCTCTAGATGCAATTAAAGAGAGGCAGGAGCTGCGTGGAGCACGGGCACTTAAATCCCACTGCGTTTGTTACAACAATCGATCCGTGTTACATAAAGGAATTGCCCATTTCCGGATCTGCGGGAATTTTTAATTATGTTTCTGTAATAAATTACCTCTTTGCCCACGACCCGACCTGCGGATGCGGGTGCTGGAAGCGCCCACCTCTTGGAAAATTGTCTGTTCGGAGGATGTAAAATGACATTTGCCCTAATTATCGTCTCTGACATTTGAGAACAGCGAGGGGGAAATTTTAGGAAATGAGGAAAGTGAAAGAAAGGGGACGGAGCTGCCTCTTTGCATGAGACCTCTCTCGCTGCCCATTACCCCGTTAGCTGAATGTTAATCCAATGAAAAATATTTACTGAGCTTTAATAGGGCACCCTCTCCAGTTGTGCGGTGATGATCAATTATTCCATCAATTATTAATTATGGAATAGCTGCTTTATTCGAGCTGGGGTGAAGCTGCTTTTGGGAGCTTTCCCCAAAATCGCTATTGTGCTTCAGATCTGCTGAGCTGAACGTGCCAGCGTCTGCTTTGCTTACATTTGCATTTTTTACTGTGCTAAAAGGAAAAAACAAACCTGGAAACAAATAACCATCGAGGATGCCATGATTCCTTTCGACCCCCAGTAGTCAAAATAATAAAGAGCTGCACTGGTTTATTGCTTTTTGCATCTTTTTAGCCCCAGCTTCTTGGAAAAGGGATCTCTTCCCACAGAGCTATCTCTTCGGAGAGGAGCAAATTAAAAGCCTCCATTAGCACAACTCCTCGTGGCCTCATTTTACATTTTATTTCTTAAAAAAAAAAAAAAATTTAAAAAAGGAGAAATCTTCAGCATTGAACAGTCCTGGTGATGCAAAGTGTTAACGTGAAGCGGTTCCAGAGAGAGGACAGCAATACAATGGAAGTTTCATTAGAATAATAGGATAAAAAAAAATGAATTGCTTAATGCATGATAAACCTTTCAGATACTTAATATTTCTGGGCATCGAAGCGCATCCTTTTAACGTGCTCCTGCTGTAGAACAAGAGCTCAAGTAGAAACCGAAAGCAGATAAACATTTGATCCGAGGGACCCCTGAAGTTTAGAAATCCCTTGATGGACTGTAGCTGCTTATTTCTGCCCCTGTTTATGGAATAAACAGAAATGGGTGCTTGGTGAGCGGAGAGTTGAGCAGCGAGATGCTCTGGCAGGCAGAGGGGAGGCGAGTGGTGTGATGGGGAGCGGACTGGCCACAACTGCGAGGCTGGGAGCCAGGGAAGCGTCTCCCTGCGTGATGTTGCTGGATGGCTCTGCCGCCTGATTTATATTGGCATTATATTTACATGATGTTCCCGCGCTGGGCGCAGCGAACGGTGCAGCTCGCGGCTTCTAATCTCTCCCATCTCGGCCCCCCAGTGTGGCACAGCGCTCGTTTGTCTCTGAAATGAAACATGGAAACCTCATTAAATGCACGGAGGAGAAGCCTGCAGTGCTCAGCTCCTCGCCGTGCCCGGCGCTTGTTTATCCTGCCAAAATTTCCCAGCACCAGGAGCCGCCGTGGCAGCTCGCCCAGAGCCGTCACCTGGCGTGGGCTTTGGGCAGCTCCTGCCCTGGCACGGGCAGCGGGTAAAGGCACCCTGGCGCTCCTGGGTGTTCGTCCTCTGCAGGAGGAGGCTGTGCCTCGTGTGAGGGGCGAGTGCCAGGGGTGTGCTGTGGAACGGCCCTTGTGGGGCTGGGGGCTGCCTGGGAGCTTGGGGCACGCCTCGGGGCAGCTGTGGCTCCAGGATCTCAGTGTTGGGGTGCCAGGATCTGTGCCCGTGTGCCCGTGTGCCAGGGGATGGATGAGCAGCGCTCCATCCTTGTCTGGAGCAGCTGGCGAGCCGAGGGCGACGATGGAGCTGGGAGTCTTTGTGGCTTTGTGGAATCCTGACATGGCAGCAGGCGAGGCTGAGCCGCGCCTCGGGTGGCACGGAGGCATCCCAGAGCCAAGCAGGCAGCAGCCATACGGTGCCACTTCCATGGTGGCACCAGGCAGGAAGGCGCTGGGTCACCGCAGCCGATGCCACGCTGCCGTTCGGGGAGGATGTGCAGGGGCAGCGCGGGGTGCAGGGCGTTCCTTGCCTCTGGAATCTCGGCCATAGCCAGCTCTTGGTCTTTACATAACCACGGTTTGGGAGTCACCCTCTCCCTGCTCATGCATCCCGCAGAAATATCCCCCAGCGGGCGCAGGCTGCCGCCATCATCCGCCAGCAGAGCCCTACCCAAGGCACAGGAATTCCATTTCCAGCTCCTGCTGCTCCCAGCTGCTCCGGGAAGGGCTGCAGCAGCGGCTCCTGGCCCTGACAGGGGAGCCAGCACGGCTTGGAGGGCACGGGGAGGAGGTGAGGAGATGGCAGGGCTTGCTCAGATGTGTTCTCTGTTGGCTGCCTGGTGACAATGCTGCTCTCCACCTTGCAAAGCCACTGAGTGGGTTGTGGCCGTGGGAGCACGGCCTGGCCACTGTGGAGGGAGCCAAGGCCAGGTGTGTGTGGCCTCTGCTGTGTCCCCTTGCCCACCCCTCATGCTCGCTCCTTTGACCTCCCTGGGGACACGGGGCTGTCCCTCTGGCTGGGCAATGTCACCAGATGTCCCCTTGGCACCTCAGGCGTTGTGTCAGCATCGCCAAGGCGTGGAGGTGGCCCTGGAAAGGGAGGGCTCGTTCCTCACCTGTGTCCCCTTGGCTCGTTCCTCACACCCAGGCTGGGGACTCGGGAGGTGGGTCAGGGCTGGAGGATGTCCAGCTCTGGGCCAGCCCTGTGTGGATGGTGTGGTGGGTCTGGTGCCTCTCAGGAGCAGCCAGGGGAGGTTCTGGAAGCAGGAATCTGGCCAGGAGAGCTTTTTATCCCAGGCAAGGGTTACAGCCTCAGCCTGGGTGCTGGCGTAATCGCTGGAGGTGGTTCAGGCCCTAATTTCCATGCAGATGCATTAAGGAGCAGGCGCTTGGAGCACGTTTGAGCTGTGCCCTTACCCACAGAGGACCAGAGGCAGGCTCTCCTTTGCTCCCTCTCTGCTTTGTCACCTCGGGAAGGACCATGGTGCTCAATCCAGAGGGGCTGTGCCACCACGGTGGGACTCTGTGGTGGCCAAATAGCAGTGCCAGGGCAGGGAGGATGCTGTGGCAGGTACCTGATGTGTGCTGGGCACCAGCTGAATGCCCCAGGCCCTGCTTGGCATTTCCTGACACCATTTCCACCCACCTGAGCCGGTCCCTGAGTTCAGGAGTCACAGCTTTACCCCTCTGGGCTGGTACACAGTGGGGAGGTGACATCCAGGGAGGATGTGCTGCTCTCCCAGGCATCTCTGAGCTCTCTTTAGAAGGGACCAGCCTCGGTGCTTCCCTCCTCATCCTTCCAGGAGCTTGGCAGTGCCACTTCCTGCTCCATCAACCCCAAGGTCACTCCCTTGGTTGGCACAAAGGCTGTGAAGGTGTCCTGGGGATGAGGGCTTGGAGGGAGCTCGTTTGGGGAGGCTCCTCCAGCGTTCCCTGCATGCAGGGAGGGTGTGATGGAACTTCTGCCCTCTCCTCAGCACGGAGGGACCATCAGGACTCACAGGCAGGGTCAGATGGAATCTCTGCCCTCTCCTCAGCACGGAGGGACCACCAGGACTCGCCACCCACCTGCAATTCCCAGCACGGTGCGTGCCAGGCTTGGGTTCGCCCTCTCCTTGAGCAGGGCAGGTGTCAACCACCCTTAATGAGGATAATGAATGAGCTGCGAGGTGGCCATTAGCCTGCTGCTCTCCTCAGCATCCCTGCAGCCCGGCTTGGTCCCTGCTGGTCCCTTTGGAGTCCCACGGGTGGGGTTTATCCGGGGGTGAGCCTGGCAGGTCCTCACCAGCCTTGCAGCAGGGCTGGGGTCACCACCAGGATCAGAAAACTGCAGCCAGTGGGGTTATGAGAGCTCCAGCTCAGTGCCTGCCCAGGGGATGGCACAAACCCCCCCAAACACCAATTCTCCAGCATTTCCCCGGCTCTGTCAGGTTTGCACCCAGCTACGGCACCGTGCTCAGCACAAACCCCCCAAAACCATCAGTTCTTCAGCATTTCTCTGGCTCTGTCAGGTTTGCACCCAGCTAAAGCACCGTGCTCAGCTCTGAGGGGTTTGGGTGGGCTCAGGCTGGCTGGGTGCTGCCAGCACAGGTGATGGACGTGCACAGAGAGCAGGAAAAGCCTCTTATCTCGGGAGGAAGAGCCCTGGCTGGCACAGAGCCCATCCTTGTCTGAGGCTGCTCCTAAATCTGCTTCTTAGACAAGGACAGGCTCTTCTGGGAGGTTTTGTGCAGGACAAAAAACCTCACCCTAACCCTAACCTGCACCTTTTCAGGCAGGACACACACCTGCAGAGATGGTCCTGGGGACAGTTTGTGGCCCCTCTCTGGAGCAAGCAGGTGCTTGCAGAGCTTTGCTGTGTCACTGAAGGTGCTGGAGCTCGGGAAGTCCAGCCATCAAAATGACTTGCTTCTCCCAGCTCGAATGGAGATATTAATATTTCAATAGCTCTGGGTTGTAATTTACCACAATTTAGGAAGATTGAGCTCTGATAACTTAAAGCACCTGCCTTTCAGAGTGTCCAGCCCTGCGCTGGGCTCGGTGCAGCTCCCAGCTGGAGCCAGGCTGGGCTCCAGGCTGCCTTCCCAGCAGAATCTGTTCCAGCTCAGTTCTCCCAGCCTCCTCCCTTCAGGTTCATGTGAATTAATGCCCTCGATATGTAGGTTAGGGTCAGCACATCTGACCAGATGTGAGCAGTGATTTCTGGTTTAAAAATATTGCTGTGCTATTTCTAAATTTTTAATCTCTCCCAGTGATTTGGAGACAGTTTTATGAAACATGGAATTAAGATGGTGCTCAATGCTAAATGGTAAAGGAGATTATGAGGATTTAACTCTATACGTCTGTCACATAACTATTGCCAATCCCATAACCTCCATTTTCTATTAAAAATCCCTTTCCCCCTTTGACCCAAAAAAGCTTTATGGGTAATCTGAATTTCTCTGTTTATGAGGTATTTTTCCACTCTTTGCCCCGGCCCCTCACCCATCCAGCTCTGAGCCCTCCTGGTGCTGCTGAGGATGAAGACGTTTTCCTGGCAGGAATCGTCTTCTGGGTGCTCCAGGAGCCTTCCCAAGCTGTACTGTGGGATTTGGGGGGAGATCCTGGATGGAGCACAGGGCACAGCTGGCCGTCCTTGGTCCAAAGCCAGGCTGAAGGTGGCTTCTGCTGTGCCCTGGCTCCAGCCATCTTCTGCTCAGCTCAGGCTCAGCCACAAATAGCTCAGTGCTGCTCGTGTAGCCTTTGTTTCCCTTCCTCTGCCTGCAAATGTGCGCCTCTTTCCCTTTCATGTATTTGGGAGAAGCACCGCGCTGCTGGCGTGAAGGGAAATGCTGATTCATGACGACAAACCAGCCTGGAGATGTCACAAAATGACATCTGCAGGGCCCAGCGGTGGCCCCGTGGCTCTGCAAAGGCTCGACTGGAGCTCTGCTCCTCTGTCCGTCCGTCTTTGGCACTCGCCAGCCAGGGAGGGAAAAACAAACGGCTTTGTCTCCTTGCACCCGCGTGTGGACACGGGGAATCCGCGCGTGGGGACACAAGGAGATGATTCTGTGACCTCCAAATTGGTTGTTGTGTGGTGGCACAGCTGGACCTCGCTACCAGCTACATCCATTCTGTGGCACAGAGGGCTCTGAGCGGGCACAGGAGGAGCCCTGGTTGTTTATGGGGATGATGCTGTGCAGTGTGCACGGAGAGCCAGAGCGGGATGCTGAAAGAGGCACGAGGTTGTACATGCAGCTGGGAGAAGGATGGAGAAGGGCCGGGGCATCTCGGGGTGTCCCATCCTGAGCTGCTGAGGCTGCTGTGGATTGGGCTGGTGGTAGAGCTCCCAAGCAGGATGGGCACCTGGCAGGAGAAGGCTGGCACGGGGATGGAGCGAGCACGGACACTCAGCCAGCCCTTCAGTGTGGACACTCAGCCAGCCCCTCCTCGGGCAAGCAGAGCCTGGGTGTGCGGATGAGGCTTCTCCTTCTCCCCTGTGCTGCTCCCCTCCTCCCCAAGTTAAGGAATCGAGGTCAGGGAGGGTCCCCCGTGGCTCGTTCTGAACCGGGGCTGATCTGCTTATTGGCTCTGCGGCACCGCTCAGCCGCGCTATTAATACACCCGCCGAGGGCCCTTCCCAGATCCCTGTCCTTCCGCCCACTTGGAAAGAGTGCAGCTAAAAAAGGAAAGCGGATCTCAGTGACTGGGGGCCTCCTCTTCCTTATTTATAGCCAATTTCGCTGCCTTGGGCTGGGAGGGGGAGCTCGTGGTCCTGGAGAGTGGCAGGAGTTGGGGGCAGAGGTCCGTTCCCTACTCCCACGAAGGGAAGTGCTGTTCTACAGCAGTGTGAGCTGCTGCTGGGCATGCAGGTGGCCACGAGCTCTGCCTGGACTGTGCCCCTGAACCCACCTCAGCGCTCGTTTGGGTGCTGCAGGGGTGCCCAGGAGAAGCTCAGGCTGAGCAACGTGGCTCTGAGTTTCCCTGCCTGTGGCTGTGGGAGAGGGGAGCAGCTCTGACCCCCATTTTCCAGCCCTCTCTGGTTTGGGGGCAGTGGTGGGGTGGCAGGGGAGGTCTCTGCCCTGCCTGGCAGTGGTGTGCCCTGGCTGTGATGGCATTGCTGTGCTGTGCTGGGGGGTCACAGCATTGCCAGGGCTGGCAGCAGGAGCAGTGCTGGTGGCTGTGCTTGGCGTGCTGTCCCCGGGGCCCTGGGTGCTCAGAGCCAGCTGGGCACCCCTGGGGAAGCCTGGGGGCTGCCTGGGGTGCCCACCCTGCCTGCACAGCCTCTGGCTGTCCTGCCGAGGTGCCTGTGATCCCTGATCCGTGCTGGCAGCAGGAGCGCTGGCCTGTGAAGGTCCTGTGTGCTTCCAGCCGTGCATGGATGCTCTGCGCTGCCCTGCTCCGCACGCAGGGCTCAGGGGCTGGGCCGGGGGGTGTCTGAGCTGGGGAGGGGTCTCTGTGCTCAGAGGCTGTGCCGGGGGGTGTCTGGGCTGGGGAGGAGCCTCTCTGCTCAGAGGCTGTGCCGGGGGGTGTCTGGGCTGGGGAGGGGTCTGTGTGCTGGGGGATCTTTGTGCCAGGGGGGTCTCTGCACTGGGGAGGGGTCTCTGTGCCAGGGAGGTCTCTATGCCAGGGGAGGGGTCTCTGTGCTGGGGAGGGGTCTCTGTGCCAGGGGGTCTCTGTGCTGGGGGGGTCTTTGTGCCAGGGGTTCTCTGTACTAGAGGGTTCCCTACGCCAGAGGGGTCTCTGTGCCAGGGGGTTCTCTGTGCCAGGGAGGTTCTCTGTACCATGGAGCTCTCTGTGTTGGTGGGTTCTTTGTGCCAGGGGGTGTCTATGCCAGGGGAGGGGGTCTGTGGGCTAAGGAGGGTTCTCTGTGCCAGAGAGGTCTCTGTGCCACCAGCGCTGGCCATCCCCACAGTAACCCGTGCCCTTGCGGCCTCTGCTCTGCCCGCAGCACGCGCTGAAGATGTCGGAACCAGCCTCTACTTTGTGAACGACTCCCTGCAGCAGGTGACCTTCTCCAGCACAGTGGGGGTGGTGATCCCCTGCCCGGCAGCAGGGTCACCCAGCGCCGTCCTCCGCTGGTACCTGGCCACAGGTGACGACATCTACGATGTGCCCCACATCCGGCACGTCCATGCCAATGGGACTTTGCAGCTCTACCCCTTCTCGCCATCAGCCTTCAACAGCTTCATCCACGACAACGACTACTTCTGCACCGCGGAGAACTCGGCTGGCAAAATCAGGAGCCCCAACATCCGTGTTAAAGCAGGTGAGAGCTGCCTGTGGGCACCGGGCTGGGCACAAAGGGGTGGCTCCTCCCTGCTCTGCTCCATCGGGGGCACAGCCAGGGCTGCTGCCTTGGTTCCTGCAAAAGGATGGAGCAGGGAGAAGGGCAGAGCATGGGGTGGGATGTGCAGGGTGGGATGTGCAGGAGGGGATGTGCAGGGTGGGATGTGCAGCTCAGGTGGGATATGAAGGATGGGATGTTCAGGGTGGGATGTGCAGCTCAGGTGGGATGTGCAGCTCAGGTGGGATGTGCAGGATGGGATGTGCAGGATGGGATGTGCAGGATGTGATGTGCAGGGTGGGATGTGCAGCTCAGGTGGGATGTGCAGGATGGGATGTGCAGGATGGGATGTGCAGGATGGGATGTGCAGCTCAGGTGGGATGTGCAGGATGGGATGTGCAGGGTGGGATGTGCAGCTCAGGTGGGATGTGCGGTGGGGAGCAGGGCTGGGGCTGCAGGAGCAGCTGAAGGAGCAAAGTGCTTCACCTGCAGGGGATCACCTGTTCTCCTGGGGGCTCTGCTGGTGGGCTGTGCCCCCTGAGTGCAGCCAAGGTGCTGAGCCAGCACAGCCCAGTGTCTGGAGGTGTCTGGGCTGGTGGTACCCGGGCAGGCGCCCTTTGGCAGGGCACAGATGGGCACCGTGCCCTTGCCAGCCTGTCTGTGGACGTGGAACACGAGGAGGTGGATTGGAGGTGCCCAATGAGTGTCTGCAGAACGTGGTGTGGCTGCAGCCTGGTGGCAGGAGAGTTCCTCTCCCTCTGAACCGGGATTGTCTCGCCCAACCCCTTACCGAGGCTTTTCCCAGCTGTGGGAGGGGCTGGGCCACATCTGTCCGTGCTGGGGGCCCCCTCAGTGTCCCACAGCCTGGTTCCCACTCAGCCTCAGCTTGCCAAGGCTTATTAGGAACAAAAAAAATTTAAATAAATTTTAAAAAGGAGGAATATGGCAAAGAGCTGATTCCAAAAGCCATTATAGTAAATTATTGACCAGGTTGAGGAGGGCTAATAGCCCAGGAATGGCTTCATTATGTAACCTATTAAAAGTGGGGCTAGAAGAGGGAACGTGACAGAAGTGACTACAGTGTTTTTTATTTTAATACCTTGTACTGTGGAGTAAATTGGTATTAACCCCCTTCTGCAGAGTGAATTATTTACTAGCACTCTCGGGTTACCGATAAACCACAGCGTGGTGGAGGAGCAGATGGGGTGTAGTAAATGTGGAGCTGCTGCTCTCCTCGTGTGGGCACGGCAGGGCTGGCTCTGCTGGGATCACAGAGAGCTGCTCTGGGATCACAGAGAGAGAATCCTGGCTGGGATCACAGAGAGAGAATCCTGGCTGGGATCCATCCCCAGAGCTGCCCTGGGACCACAGAAAGGGAATTCTTGCTGGGATCCCTCAGAGCTGCTCTTGGATCACAGAGAGGGATCCTGGCTGGGGTAACAGAGAGGGATCCTGGCTGGGATCACAGAGAGGGATCCTGGCTCTCACCCCCTCCACCCAGGGCAGAATGAGCCCTGCTGCTGGGCTGGGAGCTCAGCCTCCCCCTCGTTAGCAGATGTGGGTGTCCAGTGGGGCCACCAGGGTGGCTCCAGCTCCCGGAGCTGCTCTGCCTTTTCTGGCAGGGGAAATGGCTGTGGAACATTCCCCAGCTGCTGCTGCTGCCTCCTGGCCATCCCACATCCCAGTCACTCTCCAGTGCTTCCTAATGGCAGCGCAGCGCAGGGAGCCAATTACAGCTGGAGAAAGCAAGCAATAAAATAAAACGCACTGGAAACTGAAATATGGAAATATTTCTGAAACTGAACTGAAAATATGAGGGGAAAAAAAATCTCTGGAAGTCTTGGGCAAGCTGTTGGCGAGCACATGGAGCAAATTTCTCCAGCCAGGGGAGAGGTTTAGGTGGGCTGGTTGTGGCTGTGTGTTCCCATCCTGGGGGTTATTCCTGCAGGCACGAGAAGCCTGGGGCTGGCACAGCTCAGGGATGCGGTGGGGCTGTCCGCAGCTGGGTGCTGGTGGTGGCAGGGAGCATTCAGAACGCTCCTGTGCTCCCTGCTGGCCTTTAAAGCCTGTGAATAAACCTCAGCTCCAGGTGATTAAGGAAGGTTTTGCCGGTTAATCTGCTTTGGCTCTGCAGCCCCTTTCCGTGGCACATCCCTGAGCAGGGACCCTGAAAGCCCAGAACCCAGGGTGGGGATGCTGCCACCCCCTCGCTGCTCTGTGAGGTGTGGGATGCAGTGTCCACAGGGACATCCCACCCGGGGAAAACACCTTCCTGCTTGGAAGGAGGGCTTTCCTTCCTGCTGGGGCTGCTGAGGGCTTTGCTGAGCTGCTCCTGCTCTGGCCAGCTGTCAGATGACAAAGTGAATGTGTACTTGTCATTGTGCCAATCGTCTCCATGTCCTACAGGGCACAATGTTTGTCACTGTAAAAAGAGAGCTGCCTTCAACGGCATTTTGTGCCTAAATTTCAGGGGTTTGTGGTGGCTGTGTTGCTGGGGTTGGTGGCATCTCTTTGTCTTGCTGGAGAGGGTGAGGAGGGTCCCTCTCACCCATGGGGGCTCCTGGAGCACTGCTGCTGGTCCAGGGAGCAGCACGGGGCTGTCAAAGGGATGTGCACCTCCCTGAGAAAGAGGACACATGCTGGGAACATGGAAAATTGTCGTTGCTTGCCTCAAATGTCCCTGCAGTGTCTTTAGGGGGGTCCCAGGCTCTGTGCCACGGGCTGTCCCTCCCAGGATGCATCTTCAGCATCCAGGGGTGAAATGCACATCACAACCACAAAATGTCATCGGTCCCCACGCTGAGTCTGGCACGCTCAGGTGACACTGGCGACAGTGGCAGGTGCCAGCAGCAGGACCTGGCCAGGTGTGCCTCTGTCCCACGGCCAGCAGAGGAGAATCCCCTCCTTCCATCCCCGGGAAGGTGCTGGGGAAGGAGGCAGCGTGCGGCTGGGTGGGTTGGTTTGTTTGGGAAACGTGGGATTCTAGCAAAAGGAAGTGTGTTTTCCTGCAGCACTGTCACGCTACCAACCATCTGCTCTCCCCCACAGTTTTCAGGGAGCCGTACACCGTTCGGGTGGAGGACCAAAGGTCGATGCGTGGAAACGTGGCTGTTTTCAAGTGCCTCATCCCCTCCTCAGTGCAGGAATACGTTAGCGTTGTGTCCTGGGAGAAAGACACCGTTTCTATCGTCCCAGGTAAGAGAGGAGCACCTGTTCTCTGGGAATCCGACCTGCTCTGCCATGGGGACGTTTGCTGTCGTGGAGGGTCTGGTTTCTGGAGGGTCTGGTGGTTTCTGGAGGGTCTGGTTTTTGGAGGGTCTGGTTTTTGGAGGGACTGGTTTTTGGAGGGACTGGTTTTTGGCTCATTGTCTGTGCCTGTGCTGCCCAGCAAAGGCTTTCAGGGGTGATTTGGCAGCTCCAGGCTGGGAAGTGCTGCTGGTGTGAGCACAGTGAGGTGCCCGGGCTCTGTGGGTGCTCTGGCCGTGTGTCCCTGGGGTGAGGGATGCTCAGTGTGGTTTTGGCAGCGCTCGTGCCCTGTCCTGGTCTCTGCAAGGTGTGTTGGGTACCTGGCACTGGCACCTGGATAACAGCACCTGCCCGTGCTGTGTGTCTGAGTGCTGCAGCCAGGGCTGCTGTTTGTCCTGTCACGATGATGCTCCAGTCAAAATTCCACCTTTTCTTGTCCCTTTTCACAACTGATTCGACCACAGGGAAAGGAACTCGGTCAAAACGCCGTCTCCTCCCTGTTCCCTGTGATGGAACCTGCTTGGCCAGCCTGTGCCATGTCCCTGCCTTGTGCTTGGGCCGTGTCCCACCCCGAGCTGCCTTCCCTGCGTGGGGAAGGGACAGCATCCCCCACCTAAGGGACTCTGCAGGCCCAGCTGGTTTTCCCTGGGTGTCTCTCTGTGATTTTTTGGCAGCTGTCCCTGCCTGGCTGTGGCAGGCTCAGGCCAGCTCCGTGTCCCCGTGCCCCGGGGTGACCTCGTGGCTCCTCCGCGGAGCCGCTGTCGATGCACACACAGCGTGTGGGAGCTGCTGCTGAAGCAATCAATACCTGCTTCCCCCGGGGCAGCCGCAGGGAATTAAAGGATTTGGCCCAAAGTGAGAGCTCTGCGCTTGATATTTGCTCACAGGTCAGAAAGTCTCAGTGCTGCTCCACATCTCAGTTCTGCCATCAGGAGCGGGGCTGGGGCTGCAGGAGCAGCTGAAGGAGCAAAGTGCTTCACCTGCAGGGGGGTGACCTGTTCTCCTGGGGGCTCTGCTGGTGGCTGTGCCCCCTGACAGCAGCCAAGGTGCTGACCCAGCTCAGCCCAGTGTC
The DNA here is from genome assembly GCF_027887145.1 of Ammospiza caudacuta. Classification (NCBI taxonomy): domain Eukaryota; kingdom Metazoa; phylum Chordata; class Aves; order Passeriformes; family Passerellidae; genus Ammospiza; species Ammospiza caudacuta. Next base: position 8,246,246 of record NC_080615.1, read on the forward strand.
TGGAGGTGTCTGGGCTGGTGGTGCCCGGGCAGGCACCCAGGGCACAGATGGGCACCGTGCCCTTGCCAGCCTGTTGTGGATGTGGGAACACGAGGTGGATTTCTGTGTATGGGTGGCAATGAGGAGCTGGTGGTGCCCATGCCCTGGTGCGTTTTGGGCACTGCCGGCGATGCTCTGTGGGAACGCAAGGTGGGTTTCTGTGTGTGGGTGGCAATGAGGAGCTGGCAGTGCCCATCCCCTGGAGCGCTCTTGGCGCATTTTGGGCACTGCAGGTGATGCTGTGTGGGATCACGAGGTGGATTTCTGTGTGGAGTGTAGCAATGAGGAGGAGCTGGTGGTGCCCATCCCCTGGATGCGTTTTGGGCAGTGCAGGCGATGCTCTGTGGGAACACGAGGTGGGTTTCTGTGTGCTCATCCCTTGGGGTGCTCTTGGTGTGTTTTGGGCAGTGCAGGTGATGCTCTGCCCTCTGTGGGCACTGCCTGTGGTGAGTGGCACTCCAGGTCCATCAGCAGGACAGCCTGGGCTGATGTTTGCTCCGTGCTTTGGGATCCTTTGCTCCGTGGTTTGGGATCCTTTGCTCCGTGCTTTGGGATCCTTTTCTCCATGGTTTGGGATCCTTTGCTCCGTGATTTGGGATCCTTTGCTCCGTTATTTGGGATCCTTTGCTGCATGGTTTGGGATCCTTTGCTCTGTGTTTTGGGATCCTTTGCTCCGTTATTTGGGATCCTTTGCTCTGTGGTTTGGGATCCTTTGCTCCGTGATTTGGGATCCTTTGCTCCGTGCTTTGGGATCCTTTGCTCTGGGATTCTGAAGGATGGAGCCTACGTGGCCAGCACCCTCAGTGGTGGATTTGTCAACTGAGCATCCCTGCACTCGCATGATCCCAACCAGGCTTGCTCCCCAGTTTGCTGTGGCAGTGGATTTTTTAATATGATGATTTAATTAGGGTGGAACGATTTTAACATTCTAAAGCAATAATTACCCTAAAGACAGAACATATAAATTGTGTTACAGTGCAGAGTCAACACAAGCAAACATGTTTTGCCGTTGGATTACAAATATAGTATCTGCCTGAAGCTTTTTTTTTGTTGTTGCTGGTGTGTTAGAGCTAAAAGTGGCTTTGCTGTTACCAAAAATATGTTTTTCCCTGACCTCTGCTGAACCTCTGCGTCTGCCCTGATTCCGAGTGAGGAGGATGAGGGGAGGGGACGGGGTGGAGGTGAGGAGGGCTGGGATGTGCTGCTGAGCCCTGCTGCTCTCAGAGGTGGGTTCTGGGTGAGACTCTGGGTGTGCAAGGGCAGCAGCGCTGCACTCGAGCTCTGAGTGTGCTCACAGCTGCCTCTGCAACGGGCCAGACCTGCTGCTTTCCCCAAAACTTTGCTCTGGTGCTCCCTGTGGAAGGCTGGGCATCCTCCCAGCATGGGAGGAATGGTGCTGATGTGCAGAGCAGGGAAAATCTCCATCCACGCTTCTTGGTGGCACAAAGCTCTTTTAAGGTGACTATTGTAATAGGAAATGTGTTTTCTTCAACCAAACCAAGACACCTGCAGCTGAGAAACAGGGGCGCGAGTGTTTCCCCAGGGCTGCCCCTCTCTGCCTCCACATGTGGCTGAGGGGAAATTTTTGTGAGCTTTCTCGGGTTCTAGGGAGAAATTCTGCTCTGGCACAGGGTGCGCAGAGCAGCTGTGGCTGCCCCTGGATCCCTGGCAGGGTCCAAGGCCAGCTTGGAGCAGCCTGGGACAGTGGAAAGTGTCCCTGCCCATGGCACGGGGAGGAACAAGGTGGACTTTATAAAGTCTCTTATAACGCAAATTGTTCTTTGATTCAATATCTGAATAATCTTTTATTTTCCTTAATTGGGATCACAGGGCTCCCGACCTCTGACATTTTTTCAGCCAGACCTCATTGCTCTCTTGGTGGGTGCAGAACCTTTTGGCGGTGCCCTGCTGGTGAGATCCCAGCTGCAGAGCTATGCTCCTCCCTAGGGTGTGTGATGAGTTTTGCTGTTTGGTTAACTTGGCAACGCCGTAACAGACCCTGAAATCAAAGATAAACTCTTTATGGCAGGTTATCCCGCACGTAAATCATCATTAGCGCAGCTCATTTTTGTTTAGTGCCCACCTGACTCTGCTGCTGTGTGTTTAGAGAAGCCAAGGGTTGCGGGGAAATTACAGGCTGCTCAAAAACCCATTTGCCTCGCCGGTGCTCAGATCAGAATCAATCTTGCCTCGTGCTCCAGCCTTGCCACAGCCACAGGGCTCTGCTGCTGTGCCTGGGAGGGCAGCCCTGGTGACAGGGGGACGGTCACACCTCGGATCTGCTGCTCCTGGTGTGTGCTGGAGGGGCTGGATGGAGCCAGCAGCTGAGCAGGGAGTTTCACACCCCCCTCGCCCCTCTGCCATGGGCTGAGAGTGAGAAAATCCTGCTGCAAGCTGCTTCAGGACTCTGCGCTGTAAACAGCTCTTCTTTTGTGATTTTACTGTGATTTCCTGCGGCAGCGGTGGCAGTGTGGAGCCCAGGTGTGTGTGGGGGTGCCTGACCAGCTGCAGTTTGCAAACACAACGTGGGGAGCTCCTGGTGACCCCACAAAGTGGAGTTTGGGCAATCTCAGCCCTTCCTCAGCTGTTCAAGGTGCTCATTTGGGCACTGCTTGGCTTTTACAGCCCTCTGAGCATGCACGTGCCCGTGGACTCGCACCCAAACCATCCCCAGCTGGCTCGGGGATGTCACTGTGCCCAGTTTTGCCTTGTTTAGGGATGTCCCTGTGCCCAGCTTGGCCTTGCTGGGCACAAATGCCACCTCTGCAGTCTGTGCCAGTGGTGCACACAGCTCTGTGGCTGGTGAGGGCAGTGGGGCTTGGAGCAGTGAGCTTTACCAGCCTGGCAAACCCTGAGCTGAGCTGTTATTTGCTGCCTCAGTGCTGTGTACTCGGCAGGGGGAAAATCTAAATAGAGCACTTGTCAAGGTAGCAGCGTTTCTGAGGGTGCAGCTGCCTTTGTCACCAGCCTAACACAAATCCTCTGAGGGCTGTGCAGATGAGGATGTACTTAGTCACTGGTTATCCACAAAGCCTTTTCTCTGGAAAGCAAAACGTGAAGCTTGCCAGAAGGAAGGAGCTAAAAAAAAAAAAAAAAATTAAAAAAAAAATTGAGTTCTGTGAAGTTTTAGACGTGTTTTTGTGTGTGCTGTGGGCTGAGCCTTTCAGGAGTTTCCAAAATATCTCTGCCTGAGTGAACCTGTTTGTGGTGCTGCAGCTGTGAGCTGTGCCTGCCCTGTCTGTCCCAGGCTCAGATGTCCCCAGGGCTGGCTGGGGACACTTTCTGGGGTCCTGGAACTCCCCTGAGCAGCCCCTTGGTGGTTGGGCAGTGAAGGGGCAGCAGCTCCTCACGGTTCCATGGGGTCAATCCCCCCAAAATGTTCTCTGTGCTCTGCTGCACCTGGCCAGTGCTGCGCTGCTTTTCTCTGAGATTACAGAGGTGGAACTGCACAGAAACTCCAGTGTAATCCATCTCAGGGCTGCTGAGAATCCAGGATGAGGCAGGAGGCTGCATTTCTGGGGGTTCTGGGATTTATTTCTGGAATTTCTTGGATTTCTAGAATTTCTGAGATTTCTGGGGTTTCTGGGATTTCTGGGATTTCTGGGGTTTATTTCTGGGATGTATTTCTGGGGTTTATTTCTGAGGTTTCTGGGCACAGCATTCCCCCTGGGCGGGTGCTGCGTGCCCAGGGACACGGCGGGATGAGCCATGGGGATAATCCAGCATTGTCCTCGTGTCAATGGGCTCATTCTGGGGCACATCAGGCTCCTGTTCCTGGGGAGAAGCTGGGACAGAATAAACACTCCCTTGCCAGAACCTTTCCCTGTCAGGACCTTTCCCGTGTCAGAACCTTTCCCCTTTCAGAACCTTTCCCTGTCAGGACCTTTCCCATGTCAGAACCTTTCCCCTTTCAGAACCTTTCCCTGTGAGAACCTTTCCCCTCTCAGAACCTTTCCCTGTGAGAACCTTTCCCCTCTCAGAACCTTTCCCCTGTTGTCAGAACTTTTCTCCTGCCTGAACCTTTCCCGTGCCAGGACCTTTCCCCTGCCAGGACCTTTCCCCTGCCAGGACCTTTCCCCTGCCAGGACCTGTCCCCTGCCGGCCTGCAGATCTCCAAAGGTGGCCTGGCTTCTCCCCCACCCTTGCCACCCTCTCTGGCTGCGACATGTGCCCAGACCTGTTACAGAGGGAAGTAGCTCCAGGCGTTATTCTCACCAAGTGGGGTGAGATTCTGTCTGAAATCATTTCATCCTTCCCCAGAGACTTGGCGTGAATTTTATCTAATCGCCATGGCAACAGATAAAAAAAGGTGTGAGCACATCTCCTTTTGCTGTGATAATTCAGATTTATATATTCAGATCAGATTGGAGTTAGAGATTTTAAAAGGAGCAGATGCAGCAGAAGGTGTGACTGCAAATAATGTGGCGAGAACGTTTGATGATCCTGCCCTTTAAGAGGGGAGAGCGCTCTCCCGCAGGTTTTTTTGGAATATAATTATTCCATCAAATCCACTTTAACAAGGACTCATTACAGCCCCGATAATGCAGAGTCACGTTGGAGACAATCTCCACACGCATGCACACACCGCGCACGCAGGGACCACAACAAGTAAACAGCAGCCAGGGCTCAGCCCCGAGAGCAGGGTGTCCCTGTCACCTCCCAGGGTCCCTGTCATCTCCCGTGCCCCAGTCCCACAGCCCCAGCCTGGCCAGCCCTGCAGCAGGACCCCAGAGGGGATTTGGGGACACTGAGCTGCTCCTGTCCCAGAGCAGAGCTGGCGGCAGCATCTGCAGGAAAGGGGAGCTTGGCTGAGAGCAGCAACAGGAGTCACACGCTCGTGGGATGGTTTGGGCCAGGAGCGACCTCAGAGCACCTCATCCCACCCCTGCCACGGGCAGGGACATTTCCGCCATCCCAGGTGGCTCCAAGCCCCAATGTCCAGCCTGGCCTTGGGATGGGGCAGCCCCAGCTGCTCCGGGCACCCTTAGGGCACCTCCAGCCCCCCTGAGCAGCGGCCGCGCCGCAGGGAAGGGATGGACAATGAGCACAGAGAGGCTGGGATGGGTGCCCGAGGGTCTCTGGGATGGGTGCCCGAGGGTCTGGGGATCCCACGGGAGGCAGGGGGGCTGTAAATCCCCTCCAGGAGCGCAGAGAGCAGGAGCAGGGGGAGATCAGCTGGAGGGGAGGTGTGCAGGAAGGATCTGCTGCTCTCCTGGGTGCCAGGGTGACCCTCTGTGCTGGGATGCAGCGCTCCAATCACGCTGGAAGCACACGGGCTTTTCAGGCAATGGCCAGGAAGGTGGGGGCACGAGGGAAGCCCCCTGGAGCACCCCAGTGGTGCCATGGGGAGAAGGGGGGTGATGTGGGCAGGAGGGGGTGAGCCTCAGAGGTGTCTGGGCTCCCCTGGAGTCACTCCTGGAGTGCGCACTGCGCATCCCTTAAATTTCTTTTCAATTTAAAAATAAATTGAGAGGATTCTGTGCTCTGCACCAGCCCCAGAGAAGGTTGTAGGGCACAGCTCGCAGTGGAGCTGAGCTCTGTGATGAAACCTGGAGCCTCAGGTGTGCCTTGCTGAGCTCAGCACCCTCCTGCCTGGCCCAGAACCAAGTCTGGAGCATCCAGGTCCCTGCTGAACCACATGGGTCATGCTCACAGTGTCCTGTTCACAGGGCACTTGCTAAATCCTGATGCTTTTGTGCATTTTAAAGACTTCTCTGCAGGTGGAGAGCTGAAATCCTCTGGGGTGGGAGTTTCTATGAGGCACTGGAGCAGCCCAGGCCGAGGCTGTGGTCAGCACAATGGTCAGCACACTGGGCAGGACAATGGGTGTGCTGGGGACTGGGCGGTCTGTATGGGGGTGCAGCCCATGATCAGCCATGGGCCACCTCCCCTTGGGGGTCCTTGGGAGTGACCCCTCTCTCTGCAGGCTGATACCAGCTTGGAATGCTCCAAAATCCGCTTGGAAATCCTAGAGGAGATTGAAACACAGAATATGGGGAGCTGGAGGGGACCCACCAAAATCCAGCTCATTGCTGGGCTCAGGACAGCCCTGATCAGCATCCCAATAAAACAGCAGAGCCAGCTCAGAGCTTGGGGCTGCTGGCATGTGCAGGTGTCCAGGCAGCCCCATTCTGTCCTTTCCACCTCTATTTAAATGTCGTTTACGAGGGAGGAGCTGCTGCTGGCTCCTGTCCTGCTGCCCCAGGTCTCCCCTGGGAGCAGAGCAGTAATTGCTGCAGCAAAGCCCAGTGATGTGAGAGCTGCACAGGTCAGAGCTGTCCCACAGCACATGTTTGTGAGAGCCTGAGCCCTCCCTGGGGCCTGAGAGGTACAAAATACTGGGCTCAGAAGGACTGGCCAACCTGCAGTAATAGCAACCAAAGCTGCCAGCACCCTCCACTCCGGCCTAATCAAAGCCTACTTAGGATCATTCACCTTATCCATCCTCATCATCCTCATACCCACATACAGAAACAACCAATGGCCCTGACCTTCGTGAAAACCACCACCAAATCCTGAAAATCATCAATGACACCTTATTCAACCTCTCAGCACCACCAAACCTCTCAACATGATGAAACTTCGGGTCTCTATTAGGTGTTTGCTTAATCACTCAAATTGCCACAGGTCTTCTGTTAGCCATGCACTGCACAGCAGACACCAACCTGGCCTTTTCCTCCATCGCCCACATGTGCTGAGATGCACAGCCAGAGCCAGCACAGCCCAGGGACAGGAGCTGAGCACAGCAAAGCCACCCCAGCCCATGGTGTGCTCATCCCACAGGGTTGGGGGGCTCGTGGCAGGGCAGGAGCTGTGCTGTGCATCTCCCTCCCCCTCCACGGGCTCACACACATCCCCAGATGCAGAAACAATCGCGGTCATTATTCCTGCCATGGTGACAGTGACAGTGGCAGGGATGCCAGCTTCCTCACACAGACGGCTTTATTTCATCTCCTCTGCTTTTCAAAGCCTCTTTCATTTTGCATGAGGAGACAGATGTGAAGGGCTGCAGGCTGATAAATTCTGCTGCCTTATGAAAAGAGAGGGTGGGTTTTTGTTGTGGTTGCTGCTCTTCCTCTCTCCCTCCCCAGCTCCCTCCCAGCCACCTCCTGCTGTCGAGGGTGCTCCCTGCTCCAGACATGGGGACAGGGACTGGTGTCACCTCCGTGGGACAGGCAGGGCTGGTGTCACCTCTGTGGGATGGGCAGGGCTGGTGTCACCTCTGTGGGACGGGCAGGGCTGAGTGCCCAGGGCTGGGGTTTGGGTGCAGAACCTGAGGCTGTGGTTGGAATAAACCCAAGCCCCAGGCTGGAAGCAAGGAGCCCAGGGGCGCAGAAGCCTCCCAAAACACCTCACCCATGGGGTGGTGAGGAGCTGAGCCAGGCTGTGGAGCCAGACTGAGCTTTCCCAGCCCAAATCCTCATCCTCCATGTGCCAGCACAGGGCAGTGAGCTCAGGGCACTCTGTGCCACCGAGGAGCAGCTGTGGCATGGGGAGGGAGCAGCCAGCAGCCCTCTGTGGGTTATTGGGAGTCTCTGCTCTGTCCCTCTGCCCTCCCCGGAGCAGGGTGGCTGCAGTGGCACCAGGGGTCCCAGAGCAGCCCCCCCTGCTCCCCTCCTGCTCTGCTGACGATAGTTCAAGTTTAAAAATAAATTGCTCCATCTTTAATTGCGGTTTAAATAACTGCTTCATTTTTATTTAAATGTGGCTCTGCAAGGCTCGGAGAACAATTAGGAGAAAATACAGGGCATTGCTCTGGTGCATGTGTTCAAGCATATAATTAATTTTTTTTATTATACTGATGTTTGCCGAATCTGGAAAAAGATCTTATTGTTCCTCTTGATTCAGTCACGCAGAGGATCTACAAATACACCAGCCATTTCAGGCCTCCATGGCAGCAGCCTTGGAGCCCCACAGGGGAGGCTCCTGGGGCCCTGCCCTGCTCTGGGACCCCCACACAGCCCAGGCTGGGGGCTCTGGGGTCTGCAGGGTGCCAGGCTGGTGGGCACAGTCCAATGTGGGACTGCTGGATGTGCCCACAGTGCCAGGCTGGGGCTGCTGGATGTGTCCTCAGTGCCAGGCCGGTGGGCAGAGCCCAATTTGGGGCTGCTGGATGTGCCCCAGTGCCAGGCTGGGGCTCCTGGATGTGCCCCAGTGCCAGGCTGGGGCGCCTGGATGTGCCCCAGTGCCAGGCTGGGGCTCCTGGATGTGCCCCAGTGCCAGGCTGGGACTGCTGGATGTGTCCTCAGTGCCAGGCTGGGGCTGCTGGATGTGTCCTCAGTGCCAGGCCGGTGGGCAGAGCCCAATTTGGGGCTGCTGGATGTGCCCCCAGTGCCAGGCTGGGGCTCCCGGATGTGCCCCCAGTGCCAGGCTGTGACTCCTGGATGTGCCCCCAGTGCCAATCTGGGACTGCTGGATGTGCCCCAGTGCCAGGCTGGGACTGCTGGATGTGCCCCCAGTGCCAGGCTGGGGCTCCTGGATGTGCCCCAGTGCCAGGCTGGGGCTCCTGGATGTGCCCCAGTGCCAGGCTGGGGCGCCTGGATGTGCCCCAGTGCCAGGCTGGGGCTCCTGGATGTGCCCCAGTGCCAGGCTGGGACTGCTGGATGTGTCCTCAGTGCCAGGCTGGGGCTGCTGGATGTGTCCTCAGTGCCAGGCCGGTGGGCAGAGCCCAATTTGGGGCTGCTGGATGTGCCCCCAGTGCCAGGCTGGGGCTCCCGGATGTGCCCCCAGTGCCAGGCTGTGACTCCTGGATGTGCCCCCAGTGCCAATCTGGGACTGCTGGATGTGCCCCAGTGCCAGGCTGGGACTGCTGGATGTGCCCCCAGTGCCAGGCTGGGGCTCCTGGATGTGCCCCAGTGCCAGGCTGGGGCTCCTGGATGTGCCCCAGTGCCAGGCTGGGGCGCCTGGATGTGCCCCAGTGCCAGGCTGGGGCTCCTGGATGTGCCCCAGTGCCAGGCTGGGACTGCTGGATGTGCCCCAGTGCCAGATTGGGGCTCCTGGATGTGCTCCAGTGCCAGGCTGTGACTCCTGGATGTGCCCCCAGTGCCAATCTGGGACTGCTGGATGTGCCCCAATGCCAGGCTGGGGCTCCTGGATGTGCTCCAGTGCCAGGCTGGGGCTGCTGGATGTGCCCCCACCCCCCTGAAGGATCTGGGTGCTGTTTCAGAGCCCTGGGCTCACCCTGTGATGCTTTGTGCCTTTTGTCAATGAGTGGTGCTGTCACAGGGCCAGTCCAGGGCTGGGGACGTGCAGTGAAACCTCGGTGCCCACCCCAGGCACCTCCCCAGGGCGAGCTGGCCATCCAGGACCGTAAATCTCACTCACAGTGCATTGGGATTAGGTTCTAAGTGCCTGACATTGCTCAAGCGCTGCTCCAAGGGCTGGGGGAGGCTGCTGGAGCTGGCGGGCTCTGAGCTTATCAGTCAAAGGTGCTTTGCTCGGTGACAGGAGCCACTTGTGGTAAACAAGCTGCTGGCCCTTTGGACCCCTGACAGTCCTTTAACCATTTATTAAAGCGGCTATGAGCTCTTCTTGGAAATGAAATCTTAATAGCGAGCGTGGCAGAGATTTTTCACAGATGGCAGCACTGCCAAAAGCAGGCATTCAAGAAAACATTCATCAAAAACATTCATTTCTTTCAAAAAGAAATTGACGTTTATAGCGTAGACAAATTTGGGACTCATTTGCTTTGCCTTTCAGTTTCTGGATTTTTAGAGGTCACGTTTTTCTGCACCTTCGAGGGTTAGAAACTGGTGTTATTTTTAACTGGAAACTGAGATTCTCGTGTGACATGGCACAGGAAATGGGGCATGTGCAGGGGCTGGGGCACGGCAGGACCTGTGCAACGCTGGGGGATCTGCGGGGGATCACAGAATTATGGAATACTCCTATTTGGAAGGGACCCACAAGGACCATCAAAGCTCCTGCACAGGCACCCCAACAATCCAACTCTGTGCCTGGGAATGTTGTCCAAACACCCTGGAGCTCTGGCAGCCTTGAGGCTGTGACCATCCTGCCCGAGCTCTGCCCTGACTGGTTTTTGCATGCAGAACCTCCCTGGGATGGGATGATGCCCAGCTGGCTCTCCTGGTGATGGAGAGCATGGCAAGGCCCACTGGGAGCTGTGACCATCCTGCCCGAGCTCTGCCCTGACTGGTTTTTGCATGCAGAACCTCCTCAGGGTGGGATGGTGCCCAGCTGGCTCTCCTGGTGATGGAGGGGATAGCAAGGCCCACTGGGAGCTGTGACCATCCTGCCCTGGCTGTGCTCCAGGCTCTGCCCTGAATCTGGTTTTGCATGCAGAGCATCCCTGGGGTGGTGCCCAGCTGGTTCTTCAGGTGATGGAGGGGATAGCAGGGTCCTGATTCTGGTTTTTGCAGGCAGAGCCTCCCTGGGATGGATGGTACCCAGCTGGTTCTCCTGGTGATGCAGAGCACGGCAGGGCCCATTGGGAGCTGCATCCCTGGCATGGTGAGGCAGGGAGCCTCCACACACACCCTGCAGAGCCCCTCTGGCCCCCATCCCACCCTCACCCTTCGGGAAGGACGGGTGTGCCCTCCCTCCTCAAAAAGCCAGAAATTCCCCTAAGAGGGAGCAATTCATTCTCAGCTCATCTCCATTTCATCTGAAGGCTGCACCACGCTGGGTTTCAGCCTTGTTGTGTTTTCTCTTGAGCAATACCTTTTATTTCTGCAGTGTTTAATATTCCTTTCCCGAGCCTCCCTTGCCTGTTCTGGGTCTTTCCACCGAAAGCAGCTTTAAAACTGTAATTTTTCGTGGCTGAGCGTGTCACAACCAGCTGGGTCCTCTTTGCTTGAGTGCCGCCGCCCCTCCCCATCCTCCCCGTGCCAGGCATCCCTAGTGAGGGGTCCCCTCCAGAGGCAGGCTCAGCCCGAGGAGAAGTGCTTGTTCTTGCCCAAACCAGCCTGGAGATGGAGCTTGGCACTGCCAGGGGCTGGGAATGCCGCCACAGGGCTGGGGAAAAAAATGGGGGTGCAGGAAGGGAGATCATCCTTGTGCTGGTCAAGGGGAAGGATGGGATGTGTTTGTCCATCCCTGGGGAGCCAAGGAAAGGACAGATCTGTGTTTCCCCATCTCTGTGCTGGTCAAGGGGAAGGATGGAATGTGTTTCTCCGTCCCTGGGGTGTATGGGGAATTGTAAGATCTGTGTTTCCCCGTCCCTGGAGAATAAGAGAAAGGCCAGGTCTGTGTATCTCCATCCCTGGGGAATAAAGGAAAGGACAGGTCTGTGTTTCCCCATCCCTGGAGAGTAAGGGCAAGGACAGGTTTGTGTTTCCCCATCCCTGAGAGGTTTTGGTGGTGCCTGAGATGAAAACCCCGTGCTGATCATGGCTTTGCCCTCACCAGCCCCTGCTCCAGCCCCCAGCTGATGGAGTGGAGCTGCTCCTCCCCACAAACCAGGATGGAGCAGCATGCTGCAGGCAGCAGGAGCTGGGACCAGCTCTGGGGGTATCCTTGGTGTGCCATTCATGTCCCTGGTGTGCCGTGTGTGTCCCTGGTGTGCCATTCATGTCCCTGGTGTGCCATTCATGTCCCTGGTGTGCCATGTGTGTCCCTGTGCCTCCCAGCCCGTGCGGTGCCTGCTGGGGGTGCCGGCTCCTGGCACTGCTGTTCCTGCAGCTTGTTTCACAGCCGGGAGCAGAGCTGTGCCACGCTGCCAGCAGCAGGGCTGGGGAAGCTCCTCCTGGCACTCAGGTGCCCGGCTCTGGCTGCCTGGGTGGGATTTCCAGGCTCAAGGCAGGCAGATCCTTCCAGGGAGGGATCGCTGCCTTGCCCAGGTGAGCTCTGTCTGCACCTTGGACCAGGGCCATGTGCTCAGCCCTGCTCCCTGTGCTGCTGTTGTGTGATCCATCCCACAGATCCCACATCCTGATCCCACGTCCCGGCACATCCTGGGGTTTGAGCAGGAGCTGTGGCTGCTGTGGCCATTGCAAACACTGAATGTACCACACACGCCCAGCCGTGTCAAGAATTAACTCCATCATCATCCCCGTGATCTGTCTTGGCAGAGCTCTGGCATAACCTGTCGTGTCTCATCGGGGAATTGCCTGTGAGTCACAGTCAGCTCCAGCCTGGCCCTGGGATCAGGCGGGTTTTGGCTCTTCCAGGGCTCTGGTTTGCAGCTGCACAAGCACAGCTGGAAATCTGCTGGGGGATCTCCTGCCTGAGGCTGGGGAAGGGAAGGGTACAGACCAGACCCCTGTGTGCCCCCACGGAGCATCATTGCTGCACCTCAGCTCTGCAGATCCGCTGGTCCCATTTCCCAAAGCTGTTAAAAACACACACGTGTTTCTCTTTCCTGCAGAGTTCTTTGGAGATTACATCCTTGCAGATTTAACCAAATGTCCATCTTGCAATGCCAGGTTCCACGAAATGGGAATGGCTGAGTTCCTTCTTCATTTATCCATATATACACAATGCCCAAAACGAGCTAAAAATGATGAATTGTGGCTAATGCTGCTGCGTGATGGAGATAAGCCCATAATTATTTGTTTGGGCAGCTTAAATCAACACCAAAAGCCTGATGGAAAACAAAGTGATAATTTGAATCTCTTTGTGTGGCTCTCGTGGGCTGTGTGACCAAGCATGACCTGGCAGCAGGGGCTGGGTGAGTTTTGCATCGGTGTGTGGTTAACGCAGGTCATTGTGGAGCCAGGCTCCACGTGCCACCTCTGAGTGTGCCAAGGCTGTGCCAGGGGACACACACAGTGTGGGCTGCTCTCTGGCAGGGCTCAGCACCTCTGTGCTGCCTCGGTTTGGCAGTTTGCTCTTATTTAGTATTATTATTATATCTGCAGGTAGGAGTGCGGCACATGCTGCCCATTCCAGGGTCATTGTGGAGCCAGGCTCCACGTGCCACCTCTGAGTGTGTCAGGGCTGTGCCAAAGGACACACACACTCTGGGCTGCTCTACGGCAGGGTTTAGCACCTCTGTGCCTCCGCAGTTTTGGCAGTTTGCTCTTATTTAGTATTATTATTATTATTATAGCTGCAGGTAGGAGTGCAGCACATCCTGCCTGTTCCAGAGCGGGGTCTGGATTTCTCTCAAAAGCCCAGCCTTGTTAGGAGACAAGATGGGTGGGTTGAGCTCCAGCTGCGCCTGAACCCGTGGCAGGGGCTGTAAATTTTGGCATTCATTAGGTTTGTTTTGTCTGATCGATGAAAGCCTGTGGGGCTCTGACCTCTCCTGCACTGCCGTAAATCGGCCCTGGCCATGCTGGGGTGGGGTTTGTGCATGTCCCAGCTCCTGAGCTGTGCTGTCCCATCCCCACGGCTGGAATGGCCTGGGTGAGGGCCAGCACAGCCCGCAGGGACACCTTCCACCGTCCCAGGCTGCTCCAAGCCCGTCCAGCCTGGCCTTGGGCACTGCCAGGGATCCAGGGGCGGCCACAGCTGCTCTGGGCACCGTGTGCCAGGGCCTGCCCACCCTCACAGGGAAGGATTTCCTCTGTTTTGTTTTCCTGGTGACCCTGGGGACACAGCATCTCCTCGGGAGCCCCAGTTCTGTTCTGCCCTGCCAGGCTTTGCCTCTCCAGCTCCCCATGCTGGTGTTCAGCTCGCTCTTTTTGCTCCTCTCTGCTTGGCTCAAACCCCTCCCAGCTGAGCTGAGATGTCACCAGTGCTCCAAGGGCCATCCCTGGTGATTTCCAGTTAGAACTGGGAGGCACTGGGACCCTGAGATGTGTCCCTGTCATTAGACCCCTCCTCAGCACTGTTCCTATGCCAGGGCCCCCTCAGCCTGCCCCTGGGGCTTTCCTTCCCTGCTGGACCAGGGACTCAGCACAAGTGCCCTGGGCCTTTCTCCTTTCTTAGAAATATTTTGCCAAAATCCCGAAAAATTGAACTATTTTGTCCTTGGAATTTTTTCCTTTTGATCCCAGTTTTCATTACAATAACTTTTCCTGAAGAAAAGTGTTGGAGAGAGTGTCACTGAGGGTCAGATCACAGGGTCTTGCTGGATCACTGAGGAGGAAGAGGAGGAGGAAGAGCTTTTGCATCTTGCATTACCTCCGTGTATTTATATTTCAGTGTAAAGGGGAAAAAACGCACTTATTATTGAATGATGCACTTTTTTATCTTCCTTATGGCTTCTAATGCTATAGCTGGTTTTTTCAAACCACTAAAAGCATAAGCATTAAAGCAATTTTCCGGAGTAATATAGCAAGAGGTCTGCAGCAGCTCTGCAACATTTGATAATAGTTGCCATCTTCAGCTGAAGATAATGATGTTAACAAATGTAATGGGAGTAATGAGTGGAGATTCAAAAAAGCGGCTTTTGTTTAATTTTTTTGTAATGCAAATGAGTTGGGGAATAAAGAAGGAGAGCAGAAAATAATGAAAACTTCATTGGAAATGAGTCTTAATCCTTGCAAGCAAGCGCTGGAGGGTAGGAGGGAAGGAGAGGGATAGAAGTTGTGCATCCTCTTTACCTGGAGGGGTTGGACAGGGCTTAGGGCACCCTGGGATAGTGGAAGGGGGTGGAACTGGAGGATTTTTAAGGTCTTATCTGATCTGAACCCATCTCTGAGTCCCTGGGCTCTGTGTCAGAGTGGAATATGTGAAATGTGCTGTCCTGGCAAGGCTGGCTCAGGTGGGCAGGGGGAATCAGCCCCGTGCCAGGCTCGGCTCTGCTCTCACCCCTGGCACATGGACAGGGCTGAGCAGGGAGGTTTGGGGTCCCCATCCCTGGGGGTGTCCAGGATGTGGTGCTGGTGGGTGACAAGGTGGGGATGGGGCACAGCTTGGGCTGTGATCTCAGAGGGCTTTTCTGGACTCTGTGATCTCAGAGGGCTTTTCCAGCCTCACTGACCCTGTGATTGTGACTCCAGAGCCCAGCTCCTCGCAGCCTGGGCCTGGGGCTGGAGGTTTCTCCTGGCTCAGCAGCTTCCAAGCCAAGCGAAGCTGCCTTCCCCTCCCTCCTGGGAGGCTGGAAACCCTCTGCTTCCTGCTCCTGCAGCACCTTCCACTTGAGAGCGATGCCAGCTGAGCTCAACCCTGTGACAGCCCAGCGACTCCCTCTCCCCCTCAGAAGAAGTGGATTTGCTTTATTTAGATTGACTCCCAGCCCAAGTGATAGGTATGAGACTGGCAAATGAGCATCCTTGTGATGAGGACTGGCACTTATGCATGTGCAGAAGATTCAGGTCTGTCAGCTTGTGTCAGCTCGCCGTCTACAGAGTGTTTAATCTCCTCACCCTTGGCCAAGAAATGCATTAAGAGATCTGCAGCGAGCGGGAGCTCGGCAGGGAGGGATGCTGCTGCTGCTGCCCTGCTCCTGGGGCATCCAGAAGTGATGGGATGGGGGCAGCACAGCCGGAGCAGCCTGCAGGAGAGCTGGGGGCAGCTGGAACCGGGGGGAATTGGAGGAATTGGGGTGATTTTGGGGCGTGAGTGGAGGTGTTGTGAGCAGGGCTGGCAGGAGCAGGGGCTGCCCCGTGCCTGTGCTCGGGCGATGGAGGCCGGGCTGGCTCGGCTGCCAGCGAGCAGATGGTGGTCACGGCTGCCTGAGCGTCCTTGGGCACGGGCGGCATTGTCCCCGGCCCGGGGGGATGGCTCTGTCCCCGCTCCGCAGCAGCTGCGTGGGCAGCGGGGCGGGACCCGCTCCGGGCACGGCCCTGGGACAGCAGAGATGGGATTTGGGGGCTGGGGGCTCCGCTCCTGCCCGGGGACCCTCCCCAGCATCGCTCATCCTCCCTCTCCCTGTGCTCTGAGTGGTGGTAGGGTCACCAGCCCGGCTGGGGTGGCGCCTTGGTGGCACCGGGTCACTCCCTGCCACCTGCCAGGTGTCACTGGGGACCCTCGGTGGCAGCGCTGGCTGGGTCACAGTGGGGATGGAAGGATGTGGGTTTGGGCCGAACCCATCTCAGGGAACAGCCATGCTACAAACCAAGGGACTTCCACACTTTACTCATTTTCCTGGTTTTTGGTTAGATTTGGTTTGGTTTTTTGTTTGGGTTTTTGTTTAGTTTTTTGTTTAGTTTTTTGTTTGTTTTTTTTTCTTTTTTTTTAATTTTTTTGGAAGGGTGAAGATGTGAGTTATCGCATCTGGCTTCGCAATTTACAGCTTTTAATTAATCTGAAATTTCAGCGCGGAGTTTTATGACAAGCAGAGGCATCTCTGCAACCTTAGCAATGATCCGAGATGAATCTGCAGGATGAGCTACCAGTGCAATAAACGGGGCTATATAAAACAGAATTGTGAAGTAAAAAAATGCTGAGATATCAAGGCAGTGATCAACAAATGAGATTTCTTTTTGGAGCCCTTCCCTGTTTGAAGAGTGTTCCTTCCCTGCCAGCATTTGTCAGCTGTCCTTTGGTTGTTCCAGCCCCTGTTGGTGACAAGCGGGCACTGAGTCCATCCCCAGGGCACCTTCAGGCCGAGGGAGGAGTGAGGATGGCCTGGCAGGCGTGGGTGAAGTGTTCCAGTCTGGAGAAGCATCCAGCTGGAGCATCCTGGTGTTTTGGGCCAGTCAAGGTGTCCATGGCCGTGACATTTTGGTGTTCTTCCTTGGCACAAAGGGCCAGAATTGCTCCTGCTCTCCTGCCCTGGATGCAGGAGCTGGATCTGCATGGGCAGTGGGTGCCCACCTGGTGCCCCTGGGTTGTTTGGGCTTGCCTCTCTCCCAGTTTAACTTCCTGCAGCTTTCTGAGCGGTGCATTATCCTGTGTTTTCCTTCTCCAGCCACCTAAAGCCTGGGAAATTGCAATAATGAAGGGTAATGATACGGTATGGGGAGCAGGCTTCCATTTGAAGTCTCTCAAAGTTGGATAAGCACAAACAGGAAACATTTGTTTACAAATATTTTCTCGGGAATGAGCGAGGGGGAGAGCAGGCTCCTTTTGTCTCTGCCAGACACATCCTTTCATTCCCTGAGCTTCCTCCCTGCTCCTTCAGCTGGGCTGGATCCCTCAGCAGTGAGGTGGGTTCTCAAACAGCTCTGGGGGTTTCTTATCCCACCTGAAGTGCAGAGCCCAGCGCCAGCAGACCTGTGGTGGCAGCGAAGGTCCCTCCATGCGTCCCTCCCCTCGGTGGCTCCTTAGGAATGTGGGTCCTTGTGGCGTGAAAACCCCCCCGGAGGTGCAGGCGAGGGGCAAAGCTGGGAATTTGCTTTTAACATCAATATTCAGAAATAGTGTGTGTAAATAATTGATGGCCCTGCGAGCTGGGGCTTGTCTGTCTGTCACAGCAAAGCAGAGGTGACAGAGTGACAGCCCGGGGTGGGGGGGGACTCCTTGTTCTCCTGGGGCAGCACCAGAGTGGCTGCACAGGGTGGGATGTGGGTCTTGGCAAAGGCTGCTGGGCTGCTGTGGCTGTGTTGGTGTGAGGGGGTCCTGGGCAGGGACAGGGACAGAGAAAGGGACAGGGACAGGGACAGGGCTGTCCTGCTCCCCAGCCTGGCCCACAGCACTTCCAGCAGCTCCTCCAGCTGCTCCCCAGGTCCTGCTGCGCTGTGGTGCCCGAGCCACCAATCTGAACGCTCTAGGTGAAAAATAATCTGTCAGCAGGATTTGCCTGACCTTAAATTAGCTCTCACAAGAGGAGCTTAACCCTCATTGCTGGGTCAGTGTCTTCTCCCTCCCCAAGCCAACCTGGCTGCGCGCTGCTGTCCCCTCTCCGGTCTAATGTCACTTCCCACTCTTTCTTTGGGGCATCCTTTGTCTTTGGCGCGATTCCCCGTTCTGCTGCGAGCGCAGGCTGCCATGTTTGCAGTGCACCACTGGCAATTAGACCAGAGTAGCTGTCTCCCTAACGATGCCACGCTGTGCAGCATGGCTGCGGTGCCTGCCGCAGCAGGGACAGCGTGCCCGGGAAATTTGGGTGCTGCAGGGCTGGGATCTGCAGGGCTGCTGCCAGATGGTGGCTCTGGGATGGTCAGCGTGGTGTTGGAAGCGGTCTGGGCCATGAAAGGGGCAGGAGGCTGTCCCTGTCCCCTGAGCAGGTGGAACAGGCAGCTCACCCCTGGGACTCAGCCTGCTGCCATCAAAGCCTCGCAGTTCCCCCTTCAAAGCCTCCAGCGCTCATTGCAGGAAGCAGGGGAAGGAAGAACAGACCTCCCCCAGCCAGAACTGCAAAGGAAAGCCAGAGCCTTTCCAGAGCCAGAGCCTTTGCAGCCGGAACCCTGAGTGGGAGGGAGGAGCAGGGCTGAGCTCCCGCCGCTGCCTCTGAGCCGCTCTACAAAGCAGCTCCCAGCTTGGCGAGCGAGATACAGCGAGAGGTTGGCGAGTTGTGACCTCAGCAAATGTATCAGACGGGAGAAAAGAGCTTTTTTCCTTCCCCCTGTTCTGGTGTCAGCGTAGCCGTGCCTTTTAAACCACATTATACAGGCTTGTCATCCAAGATAAAATGTTATTAAGATAAAATGCTACACAGGGAGCAGTAGGGGACTTCCCACCGCCGTATTTCAGCGCTGCCGTAGGACCGCGCTCTGCCGCTGGCACCGAGCCCTGGCCCGGAGCTGGGGACAGAGCAGGATGGGGATGTGGCATTCCCCATGTGTCCCCAGGCCGGTGGGCACGGGGAGGTGCTGCCCAGAGTGTGCCACTGTGCCCGAGCATCGCCCTGCATGCCCGGCGGGCAGCCTGGCGAGGGGGAGGCGAAGGCATCAGGGCCGCGGCCTGTGCGGAGCTGACAGCGAGCATGTGGGTGGCCCTGGGGTCTTCCCGGGGCTGCTCCTTCACGGGTCAGGGCTCTCGCAGGCTGCCTCCCTCTCCTCGGGTCTCTGTGCCCCCACAGCGCCACTCCCACCGGCTCTGTGTGCTGCCACCGCTGCCCTCCTGCCCAGCACCCATGGTCCCCAGCCATGGGCAGTGCACTTGCTGTTGTGTGTCCCCACACCAACATCCTGTGTCCCCATCCCACTGTCCTGTGTCCCCATACAGCTGTTGTGTGCCCTCACCCCACTATGGTGTGTCCTCACCCCATTATTTTGTGTCCCCAACCCACTGTCATGTGTCTCCACCCCACTATGCTGTGTCCCCACAATGCTGTCATGTGTCCCCACCCCACTATTTTGTGTCCCCATCCCACTGTCGTGTGTCCCCATCCCACTATTTTGTGTGCCCATCCCACTGTCCTGTGTCCTCACCCCACTATTTTGTGTTCCCACACTGCTGTTGTGTGTCCCCACACCACTGTTCTGTGTCCCCATGTCACTGTCTTGTGTCCCCACCCCACTATTTTGTGTCCCCACCCTACTGTCCTGTGTCCCCACAGCACTGTTGTGTATTCCCACCCCACTATCCTGTGTCCCCACCACACTGTGTGTCCCCATGTCACTGCCATGTGTCTCCACGCCACTATCCTGTGCCCCCACCCCACTATAGTGCATCCCCACCCCACTCTCCTGTGTCCCCACCCCACTATCGTGTGTATTCCCCACACTGCTGCGGTGCCTCCATCCCTGCTCGGGGCTGGCACAGCCTCTTTAGCCTCGCTGACAGCCCGTCGATAATATTAATGTACTCCAGCCCCTGTTAATGTCCGTGCAAAGTCTCCTCCTGCCCTTTGCCATCACTTTTCCATCAGCAGACGTTTGTGCAGCGTGGTGGTGACATTAATCTGCTGAGCCGTGCTGGCTCTGGCAGTGAGAGCGGCTCTGGAGAGCAGGTGCAGAATTTTTGGGGAGCTTTTCTGTCCGATGCAGCAGTAACAGAAATGTTGGGGTGAATCCTTTAAAAGGACTTGAAAAGAGCCGTGGTGTGCGCCCAGCTACACAAGGAGAGGGCAGGGGCGTCTCACCTGGGGCAGGTGTGATCTGCAGGCAGAGCACACAGCAACCACGGACAGGGAAGAGCTGCTTGACCTGACACCGAGCAGAACAGAGGGAGGGAAGAAAGGGGAGAGCAGTGAGCTGTAGCTACAAGGCTGGGTAATCCCTCGGTTGAGCCCGGCGAGCGCTGCAGCTGGAACATGAACTTGTCCTGGGCATGTTCAGCTTGTAAGAGGGATGAATGTAAAAGCAATGCTGTTAGCTGCCTTATTAAAGGCTCGGGTCTGAGTCAATACGCACGTGTCCCAGGTGGCTCAGGGCTGTAATTCCTAAAGCTTCACACTTCTCTGCCAGCTTGGAGCTTCTCCCTGTTGGTAAAACCCTCCCACCGCTTTGGCATCCTGGCTTTGCATCCCATGTGTGGGGACAGGACTGACCTGGGGCTGGAGAGAGGCTGAGAACCCCCTGAGGTGCCAGCACATCTGGCCCTTGCCCTGAGACTCACCCCAGCCCCAGGTGCTGCCAGAGGGGGCAGTGCCAGGTGCCCTGTGCTGTCACACCTGGCGGGACACCTCAAGGTCCTACCCGCAGTGCCGGTGTCATTTCCAGCAGCACTCCCTCCTGCTGTGCCCCTGGGTGTGACATGGGGCTGGGGCTCGTGGTCCTGACCCCGTGTGTGGCCACAGAGAGGTGCCACAACCTCTGGCCACCCCAGGGCTCCTGGCACCACCGGAGTGCGTGTGAATGAACGTGTAGGGCTGAGTGTCTGAGCATCTGCCGTGTCTGCTCTGCTGAGCTAATGTGTGCAGGCAGCAGGAGACAGTCCCTGCTGGTACAGGTATTTTCCCACCCTGTACAGCTCCTCTGTGCCTCCCTGAGTGCCAGCCTGAGCAGGGACCCAGCCAGGACCTGTGCCCATGCTGCCAGGGAGGTCCCCAGACGAGGAGTCTCAGGACTGCTACACTCTGGGTGTTTCCCACACCATCCTTCCCTCTCCTGTCCTCTTCACTCCATTCCTCCACACCCTGGCACAGGTTTCCCAGAGCAGCTGTGGCTGCCGCATCTCAGGAATTGTTCCAGGCCAGGTTGGACAGGGCTTGGAGCACCCTGGGATAGTGGAAGATGTTCCTGCCCACGGCAGGGAGTGGAACTGGATGGTATTTAAGGTCCAAATCATTCTGGGGTGACTCTGTGATGCTCTCTGTGGGTCTGCTCCACTCTCTGAGCCCTGGAGACCCAACACTGGGGTCTGAGGGGACGGATGAGCGTTGTCTTGGGACATGTTGCCCCATTAATACCTCTGGGCACTCACAATGCCAGCAGCCAGCACCAGACACGCTGTTCTCCTCAGTAATGGGATTTGGTTTAACCCAGGGACACCCCTTAAAGCCAATGAAAACCTGTGCTGGTGGAGGTGCTTCCTCCTCAGCGTCCTGAGCCTGTCCTTGTGCCCGATGCACACGTGGGTGTCACAGCCCTGCAGCCCAGCACTGCAGCTCTGGGGGCTGCGGGGCAGCTGGGGCGGATGCAGCCTGATGGCTCTCAGGGCTGATTGCACTCAGGCACAGCTGGTGCCAGGGAGCTGAACAATAAAGTAGCCACTCTGGCCTGATTGGGCTAATCCGTGCTGCAGACCAGGGCCTGTTTTCATTAGTTTTTCCTCGATCAAATTAGATTGCCAGACGACAGATCCTATTAAAGCGGGGGAGGCCTCCAGCACGGCGTGTCCTGCTGGTCCTGGGACGCCGGCCATGGCTGGCACCTGGCAAGGAGAGGCTGCTGAGGATGCTGGGGATGCTGGGGATGCTGAGGATGCTGAGATGCTGAGATGCTGAGGATGCTGAGGATGCTGAGGATGCTGGGGATGCTGAGGATGCTGAGGATGCTGAGGATGCTGGGGATGCTGAGGATGCTGAGATGCTGAGGATGCTGAGGATGCTGGGGATGCTGAGGATGCTGAGGATGCTGAGGATGCTGGGGATGCTGAGGATGCTGAGATGCTGAGGATGCTGAGATGCTGAGGATGCTGAGGATGCTGAGATGCTGAGGATGCTGAGGATGCTGGGGATGCTGGGGATGCTGAGGATGCTGGGGATGCTGAGAATGCTGAGGATGCTGAGGATGCTGAGGATGCTGGGGATGCTGAGAATGCTGAGGATGCTGAGGATGCTGAGATGCTGAGGATGCTGGGGATGCTGGGGATGCTGAGGATGCTGAGGATGCTGAGGATGCTGGCAGTGCAGCTCCTGGGCACAGGGACACCTCTGCCCTTGTCCTGATGGTGTAGTGGGGACTGTCACTCGAGGGCACACGGCTCTGTGTGTGGCACCACAGCCCAGCCCTGTGCCCTTCAGGAGAGAGCTGTCCTCTCTCACAGGTGCGTCACTCCCCACATCCCTCATTCCCAGCACCCTCGCCGAGCTGGCTCCTGGCCTGTGTTAATTTAATTTTGTTTTAACTCTGCTCCTCGCAGGCAGGGCAGGCCCAGCTGTGAGCTCTGGCAGGGGGCTGTGTGCCCCAAAAAGCAGATTGCAGTGCCCCTAATCCTGCCCCACCTCTGGGACCCAGCTCTGGGGGCTGACCCAACACGAGTGATGGGATTTGGGCCTCCTTGGGGCACAGTTCCCAGCAGAGGTGACTGATTGCCCTATTGATGGCCTGCTATTGATCAGCCTTGCTCTGAGACAGCCCAGCTCCAGCCTGCCCATAACCCATCAGTAATTATTTCATCCTGCCCCGAAATCCGTGGCCACAAAAAGATGTTTGTGGGTCAGGGGGTGCGGCTGTTTGTGCTGACACGAGCATGGCAGTGCCACCAGGCTTTGCCAAGAGCCACTGGCAGCTTTTCTGATCTTTGACATGGGGTGGATCGGGCTCAACGTCTTGGGAATGGGAAAAATCTTGGTTGTGAGGCACCTCCTGTCCCTGTGAACCAACCCCACACCGTGGCCCTACAAGTGCTGAGGACTGGCTGCTTTGGGATGTGAACTTGCGCAGCCCCATGCCTTTGACTTTGAAACTGATTTCTTGCCAGCGCTCAGGATGGTGTTTATTTTATGCAGCCAACGTTCCTTCTCCTTGATTGAAGAAAGAGGCAGGGCTGGGGCGGGCCAGAGTTCCCAGCAAGCATAATTAATAGCAATTTGCTGCCCTGCTTATTGATTGGCTCTGGGGTTAGCTCTTCCAGGAGGATTTCCATGGAGTTACCCATTCCAGAGGATTTCCATGGAGTTACCTCTTCCAGGAGGATTTCCACTTTACCTTTCCTGGCACGCTGGGTAGTTCTGTGTAGGAATAAATGTTTCAGCGGCCCTATAAATAATGGAGCGAGTAAAGATGTTGTGTAAGCGGCGCTCTGGGTTTTGCCAGGAGGGACGCGGTTTGTTGTGAGGGTTTTTTTGGTTTGTTTTGTTGTGGGATTTTTCCGTGCTTGTGTTTTACCTTTTTCTCTCCCCATTTTTTTATTTATTTTTTATTTTATCCCTGGAGTCCAACACTGGAAGATTCACAGGGGGGGCTTGAGGGAAGAGGAGGGGATGAAGCAGTGGAAAGTGAGGGAAATATTGTGAGAGTGTGAAAGCCCTGGTGGTGCTGGGAGCAGCCAGTGAAGGCTGGGGCACCTGGGCTCCCAGGGGAGCTGTGCCTGGCCACAGGAATGGCCACGGATTGAGGGAATATCAGCTTTACTCCCTGCAAGTGTAAAAGCTGTAAAGCTGTGTTTTAATCGTGGATTGAAGGAAGGAGCAGAGGCAGCAGGTCTGGAGCTTGTGAGCCCATGGCTTGTGTAGAAATCCAGAAATCCAAGCTTCCAGACTGATCCCCAAACCCTGGCACCTTGAGGTCCCCACTCTCACCATGCCCAGGTGCAGGGCTGGCTCTGGCACCTCCAGGCTGGCACTGTGTCATTCTGGGCCTTTTTGTTCTGCTTTAACACGGCTCAGGAGCAGGAATGAGGGACAGCATGCCCTGCAGGGGTGATGTGTGTGCCCTGTTTGGGATGTGGCAGCCAAAGGCACCCCAGTGCCCTGAGCTCAGCCCTGCTGTGAGCAGCAGCTGGTCTGCAGGAGCCCAGGGAAACTGGGGAGGGGATGTTCATTTGCTGTGCCTGAGGAGAGCCAGAAGCTCCACCTGAGGTTTGATGATAATTCACCTGCATCTCTGTTTCTGCTGGGCTGGCAGCAGTGATGGACAGCCCTGGGTGCCACAGGGGGGTCACGCTGGCAGCCTGTGGTGCCAGGGGCTGAGCAGGGCAGGTTCTGTGCCCCTGCTGCCTGGGCTGACCCACTCAGCTCTTTGTGATCCTCTGAGCTGTTGCTATAAGACACGAAAGAATGCAAGCACACACTGCTGTTCTCAAGGTGAAGAAGAAAGGGAAGTCTATTTTCTGACTCTGACATTTATAGTTTTCTAAGAGTGACATGGAGTGGAGGGTGACAGTGCCACCTCTCCAATGACACTGGACAGACCAACAGACCATCAACTTTCTCCTCCTCCATAAAGTAATGCAAAACAATGAGTTATTTACAGAAAGCGTGTGAGAAAGTTCCCTACAAGAATGTCAACAGCAGAAAGCTTAGAAAATCTTAAAAAAACAGGGCGACACTGAGCAGCATCCAGACAGAGCAAAGGGCCGCTGGGCAAAGTGCTGGGGGCAGAGGATGCTCAGGGCAGCTGGGGGACCGCAGGTCTCAAAGGAAACCCAGCTGGACGAGGGGGGCTCCCAGCAGCTCCCACTTCTCCTCCTCCTCCTCTTGCCAGGGCCAGCAGCTTTGCAGCCCCACGTTCAGCAGGAGAGTGGATTAGGAAGGGGCTTTACTCCTCTGGTGGATGAGAGCTTTTAAGCACTCTGTGTTGTTGTGTGTCCTGCTGAGAAGAAGCCAAATGTTCCGACAGCTGGCCAGACCCTGGATCAGGGGGACTTGAGCTGTAGGTGTTGCAAACAAGGTCTTAATTGATTTATCTGCACACACAACTTTTAATTTTATGGCGGAGTTAAGAGCTTTGCCCCAGATCAGGGGGAAGGGGAAAGAAATGAGCTGATGCAGTGTCTGCACTCAGGGTTTGTGGGGGACTGTGCGTGGCTGGAATGCCCCAAATCCCCTGCTCATCTGGGGTTTCCACTCTGCTTAGAGTGGAGCTGAGAAGCCTGAAAGGACCTGGGAGAGCTGGTGGCACCTGGACGCAGAGCGCACGGCGATGGCAGAGCTCCCTCCCTACTTCACCCCCTGATTCTGCCCCGAAATGCTGCTGAGAAGGGGGAAAGCACTGAGGGCACCTTCTCCTGTGCTGGCAGAACCGTGAATATTCCACAGTTCCCAAGGGCCCGCCGGGAGCCCATGGATGTGGGGAGATCATTTTAATTGACAAGTGCCACAGTCCCTGCTGCCCTTCCTGAAATGCCCGGGGAGGGAGAGCTGTGTCCCCTGGGCATCCCCTGGGATGCCCAGGCTTTTCCCGGTGCCTGTGCCGGGCTTTTCCCAGTGCCTGTGCCGGGCTTTTCCCGGTGCCCTTTCTGGGCTTTTCCCAGTGCCTGTGCCGGGCTTTTCCCAGTGCCCTTTCTGGGCTTTTCCCAGTGCCTGTGCCGGGCTTTTCCCGGTGCCCTTTCTGGGCTTTTCCCGGTGCCTGTGCCGGGCTTTTCCCAGTGCCTGTGCCGGGCTTTTCCCGGTGCCCTTTCCAGGATTTTCCCGGTGCCCACTGAAGGATGCTCAGGGCTCTGGCGTGATGCAGGATGGAGTTTGGAAGCAGGACCGCAGGGAGCTCTGTGGAAAAACCCAGAGCTCTGTTTTCTGTTAGTTTGGATGAAACTTTCTCATGGGCTGTCCCAAGAGCTCGGGGGGCCGTGGCACCTCCCCGTAGCACCGTGCCCTGCCCGGGCACAGAGCGCTGGCATCGCTGTCGCCTCGGGTGGCACGGCGGGCACGGGGCGGGCTCGGGGGCTCGTCAGGCAGTGACGGCCACGGCCCCACTCGGGTCTGGCCTCCATCAGTTCGCGTAGGACATCACTTCACTCAGGCAGATGTGAGCGTACAGCCGCGCCGCCCGCGGGCTGCCCTGCTCTCCCCCGCCAAGCCCCGGCCTCTTACGCAAATCGCTTTTCACGCTTCCTTAATTGAAACTGTCAGATGGGCTTTACCTTTTTTTTTTCCTTTTTTTTTTTCTTTTTTTTTTTTGTTGTGGTGATACAGACGTATTAATTCCACCATGGATATCCCGGCAGCTAGGCGAGATCAATAAAATGAGGTTGCATCCATGACATATATATTACAGGAGCAGCACCAGCAATATTTCATGGGGAAAGCCGAGCCAAGCACGCGTGTGCCGAGCGCTGGAGAGCTCGTTTGGCCATGCAGAAAGCAGAGCTGTCACCTGGCTGCAGTGGCACTGCATTTCTATGCCCTCTTGCCACCCACCTGGCACGGGAAGGGGGTGAGGAACACCCAAGCCCTCATTTTGCTCGTGTCTCTGCACATCTCCTATCCAGGGTTATTTTTTGGTGTGTTCTGAGTTCCTGTCAGTGTGCACCTGTGGGTGCCCTGGCACAGTGTCCTGGTGCTGCTCCTGCCACCTCCCGCCCCCCACTCACCTCCCTGCAGAAATCCCCACGGTGGGGATTTGCGCTTTGATTATTTTCAAATACCAGTTTGTGTAAAATTTGATTTGAGGAAACATTTTTCTCCCACATGCCGTAGGATTGAGGGCGTGTAATCCCTCCTAAATCGCCGGGACGAGATTTGTATTGCAATGCCAGTATCAGAGCTAACAAAAGGGGATTAGACGGGAAAATTCCGCGTGAAAACCTGCCGCTCTTCCAGGGCTTTTAGTACAAAGAAGATAAGATAGGTAGAGCAGAGCCATTTTTAACCCAGATTTTAATGCACTCAGTGCCTCTCCTTCCAAGGCAAAGGAGAGGGGCGATGGCATTCCTTTTAACCCTTTCTTTTCCTCTGGCTCTGAGGGGCAGCTGATGCTTCCTTGCAGTCACAGTGGCACAGGGTGAGTGCTCTGAGAGGTGCTGGGCAGGAAAAGCTGCCACGGAATGCCCAGGGCAGGGCTTTATTCCCTTTCTGAGCAGATGGTGGGGAAGTGCGGAGCTCCATGGAGCCCCCAGCGCTGGGCTGCACTGCTGGCTCTGCGCTGAGCTGCAAATCCTCATTGTGCCGCTCTGCTGGGGAGCAAAACACGCTCCCACCTCACCTGCCCCGAGGTGGCACGGTGTCTGTGTGTCCCAGGGACTGCTGGCCCATCAGGAATGGTGTCTGTGTGTCCCAGGGACTGCTGGCCCATCAGGAATGGTTCTGTCTCACCAGGCACCCTATCTGCATGTCCTAGGGACTGCTGTCCCATCAGGAATGGCTCTGTCCCATCAGGAACAGGTCTATGCCACCAGGTACCATGTCTGTGTGTCCCAGGGACTGCTGTCCCATCAGGAACAGCTCTGTCCCACTGGGGATGGATAACTGCCCTGTCAGGGGTGGATAACTGTCCTGTCAGGGGTGGATAACTGTCCCATCAGGGGTGGATAACTGCCCTGTTAAGGGGATGTGTAGCTGCCCTGTCGGGCCGTGTCACGCCGCCTGTCACATCGGTGTCACTCAGGAGGCAGCATCAGAACACAGACAGCTGTCAACCTTTGCGGCGTCCCTCCGCCCGCCAGCGTCTTCCAGGAGCTCAGCAAGTGCCAAGGCGCATCAGGCCAGGGGAAGAGATGCTCCAGGGGGAGATGAAAGGATCCCTTCAGTGGAAATCATGTGGAATAAGCTTTCCACGGGAGATATTTCCCGCTAATCCTCCTTAGCGCTCAGCTGATGCCTTGAAGCATCAGGGGTTTATGTGCCTTTTAAAAATTCATTCTCTCTGCTCTAACAGCAGGTGTGTGTGTTATCAGCTGCCCCGCCGAGGCCCCTCCGGTGCCGGGCTGTGCCCTCAGACCTGCTCGGTGTCCTGTGACATGAGCTCCCCGTGTCACCTGAGCCAGGTGACAGCAGCCTCCCCCTCTGCGGCTCCCCTGGCCAGGCCCTGGGTGTCAGGTTGCTGCAGCCACGGGGCTTTGAGGGTGAATACATGGGGGGAGCAAATGGAAACGCATTGTGTGCACTGAGCAGCTGGTGGGATGGGAAAACACCCGGACTGCTGCCTCAGCCCCCATCCATCTGCCCCTGCTAATTGCAGCTGCGCCGATAATATTCCACTTATCTGGCCGAGGGATCCATGTTAGTTATTACAATTGATTATCACTAAAACCCGTCTGATACCCAGATTTACAGCGTGGCTGGAGGGCCAGGCAGCTCCAGCGCTGAGCAGCCAGGGTCTGGCACTGTCCTCCAGCCAGAGCTGCCTCTCCACAGGTGTTTGGCCAGGGAGAAGCTGCTTTTCCCTCGCCACCCCTGGGGAGCAGATCCCACAGCTCCAGCACCTTGCAGAGTTTTACTGCCGTGTTTTACGGTCCTGGGCAGGGTGAGGATGATGGAGCTGCTGGTGCCAGGTTGTTTTTATTGTGCCCTGTGTGTGTGGGAGGTGGTGGCTGCCCCTACACCGAGCCCTGCGGTGCACTGAGGTCCTGCAGATGTTCTGCTCCCAGGCTGAGGTGGGTAATGAGCGCTGCCCTGGGAGAACCATCATCAATCTGCTGCAGATTAATCATCACCAGCAGCTCGGGCTCTTGGAGGGGACTTTTCCAAGCAACTGAACAGAGTTTTCCTGCTGTCAATGAGGCTGTGCCCTCCTTGGCTGCTGGGGAGTCCCAATGGCTCTGGGAGCTGTGTGGCCTCTCCTGCATCCAGCACGTGGCTGCAGCTGCAGGAAGGGTGTGTGATCTCGCTGGGATGCTCCTGTCCTGGCCAAGGTGTGCTGCTGAGGGCCCGTTTGAGGCAGAGAGGAGGTTCTGCAGCACCCCCAGAGCTCCCGTGGTCGCTGTGGTGGGGTGGGAGGCAGAGAGGAGCCCCTGCGCCTCCTCAGCTTCACAACAGCTCCGTGGCTGCATGATAAACAACTTGACAAAGTGTTGAAATCCTGAAGGCGGGGCTGGCAGGGGAAGGAGAGGGAGGTCATAATTGCACAGCAAAATAATGAACAGCACTCTTCTTGGAATATGCAGCGGCCTAACAAGAATCGGAAAATTAATTATCTTCTGTAATTAGTGTAATGACCTACACTATTAGAGGTTATTTACAGCAGGGATAAAATTTCCCCCTGTAAATGTCAGGCTGAGCTCTTGGAACACAAAGGCTGGATCAGACCTGGGCTGGGTGCAGCGGCGTCTGGAGGCAGGGCAGGGTGCTGGGTGCTCTGCTCTGCCAGCCCCTGACCCTCACGGGGACACCTGCGCCTGGCACGGGACCTGCTGGCAGTGTCCCTGCATCCCTGGTGCTGGTTCTGTCACCCCCTTGCTTTGTGTCACCCAGGCTTGGCTGCTGCGCTGCTGCCTCACCCCTGAGCTGGATCAGAGCCTGTCCCAGCTGGGCTCTCCCACCTGAGCTGCCCCTGCCAATGGTGCCCACCTCCCTCTGCAGTGCTGCCCGTGCCCACATCTCTGCTGTTCCCTTCCTGAGCACCTCCTGCTCCCACGGAATCCCTCCCCAAGCCAGGAGGGAATCCCTCCCTATGCCCACCACCTGCCAATGGTGCCCACCTCCCTCTGCAGTGCTGCCCGTGCCCACACCTCTGCTGTTCCCTCCCTGAGCAGGAGGGAATTCCTCCCCATGCCCACCACCTGCCAATGGTGCCCACTTCTCTCTGCAGTGCTGCCCATGCCCACATCTCTTTTTTTCCCTCCCTGAGCACCTCCTGCTCCCTCGGAATCCCTCCCCATACTCCTCTGGAGTGGCCCTTTCCCTCCCGAGGCAGGCGCCAGCTGCGTGTGCAGAGCTCAAAATGGAGACATGAGCCAGTTATTGTTCCTCAGCCTGCAGCCCTGGTGGCTCTGAACCCGTCCCTTTTGGTGGCCAGGGTGTGTGGAATGGCTCTGTTTGCAGCGAGGGGCACAGGGAGGATGAGTTCCCTCCTCAGTGGGGGTTTGGGGCTGGTTTTGGAGGTGCCGAGCTCTGCTCATCCCTTCTCTCACCTGGCCACCCTCCTGCTGTCTGTGCCACCACCCTGCTCAGGTGGGCACCGGTCCCACAGGGAGGGCAGCGTGCCCAGGAGCAGATGGGGGCTGGTGCTGAGCCCCTGGAGGGAGGGCAGGGTGGGGAAACATCAGCACCATGGCTGGGGCAAGCTGAGAACCGGCTGACATTTGAGCACAGAGGATCATGACTCCTGCATTATTAAAGGCACGGTGATAAAATGCCTTACCTGTCACTGAGAACCGACATCAATAATTTACTTTGGCACCTGGTGATTAAAATGAAATAAGCAGTGGCCCCAGTCCCTTCCCAGAGCAGCGTCCGTGGCTGTGCTGAAAAGCAAGGGGAGCTTTCCCTGGACCCTGGGCCTCACCATCCAGGGGAAGCAGGGCTGCTGAGCAGGGTTATCTGTGTGGGATCTGTGCTGCCCCAGCTCTGAATGAGGATGGGGACAGGGCTGCTGCTGCAACATCTGATGTAAGCTCATTGTATAAACAGAACAGAGTGGGGCTCTTGAAACTTGAGAGTGTATTCCTTCCAACAGACCCTTAATGTAATTTGAATGTACAATTGAGGGTTTTTATAGCTTAATATTCCAGTGTTTGTGGTGCATCCTGGAATTTAAGTGTCTTAAACGTAATTATTGTTAATTGCTCGCACGATTCTATAAACTCATCCAATTAAAAAAAAGTTATTAACTTTATAAAATATCGCAGGCATCCCACAGCGCAATATATTTGCAGGAAATAACTGCTGCAGCAGGCAGAGCTGAGCTGCAGCAAGGTAAATGGGTGACACCTCGTATCCCTGCCTCTGCTGTGAGCCCTTGGGGAATTGTTGTCTCCTTGGCTGGGGTTTGTGCAGGGATGTGAGGCCAAGGCCAGGGGACACCCCAGAGCTCTGGGGATGGAAAGGGAATTCAGTCTCTGCTATGGGGCTGAGCAGAACTGTGCTGAAACCACCCCAGGGAGCTCCTGGGGATGTTTGGGGGTGTTTGAGTGGGGCCCAAAGGGAGCAGCAGCCCCTGGGAGGGTCACTGGGGCTGGGGGATGTCAGTGGAGCAGACGTTCCTCCCTCCTGGCCTGCTCCCCGAGCCAGGACCAGTTGTGGCCGGCCAGGGATGGTGATTTTCATCTCAGTCTAGTGCCAGAATTTATAACCAGGGATTTATTGTCCCCTGATTGCTCTGTGCTGCCATTTAACTCATGCCCTGGAAGAGTTATTTAACACAGAGTGAGTGGAGTTGTGCTAACGGTGCCTTGTGCACATACATCTTCTCCAGCCTCCTCTTCCTGCTTTCCTCGTGGGATTGGAGTCCTGGTGTGGGTACCAGCTCAGTCTGGATTTCAGCTGCAGCTGCCTGGCTTTGGGAGCATTGACCAGCTCCATTCCTGGGTGTTCCCTGCATCTCCCATCGGCTCTGCCCAAAATATTGCTCCAGTGGGAGCTGATGGAATCCTCCAGGGAAGGGGGAAGCTGCAGGTGTGCATTAGGCAGGATCCACCTGAGCCCAGGGTCTCTTTCCCTTTCCATCTCACTGCCTTTCCAGTAGAGAAACAAACAGTCTGTGGGCAGGGGAGATTTGAAGAAAGGAAACTTTCTCTCAGATGGAGACAAAATTGAATTCAGTGCGTGACTGAAATGAGAAGTTTCCACAAAAGCTTCATTTTGGCGAAGAGGCGTTTCCTATGGGATTGTTTCTATACAAAAGCCTTGGTGAGGAGCTATTACAGCTGGTCAAACGCTTTCTCTGAGAGCTGTTTGTGATCCTGGCCCTCCCCATCTCCGCTCTCATCCCCTGTGGGGTCGCTGTGCCCGGGCAGGGGTGGCAGCCCTGGGGCAGGAGCAGCATCAGGGCCCAGGACAGCCCCAGCTGAGCACCAGCAGCGATGAACCCATCCTCCCAGCAGCAGGGGCTGCAGGTACATTTTCCATCTGAAGTAGCTGCTGATCGAGTGGCTTCTGGGACAGTGACGGGCTGACGGGGAGCACGCATGAAGCGGCATTTGTCAAATTAATGAGGCATTATAAATTATATCCACAATTTTCTCTTCCATTTCCTGCCACCCCCTCCTGTCGCTGGCAGGGAGAGGGGACCTTGAGGAGCCACTCCCAAGGTCTGTGGGGGCCAGGGCTCCCTGGCAGAGCTCCCACCTGGGTCTGGGATGCAGGCTCAGCCCACCTGGCTGGATCAGGAGGAGAAAAATGCCAGCAGTTCCTCGTTTTCAGGAGGAAACTCGATGTAACTAGTATTGATCTCTCTATTACCTCTGTGAAGGGCAGCTCCATTTTTCAAGTAAAACAACCTTTGTATCAGAAATATAGAAATTGATTTCGAGCGGAGGCTGCTGGCATTGGCAGAAGGGGTTGGGCAGGGGCAGGGAGGATGAGGATGAGGAGCAGAAGGAGGAGAGAGTCCCTCCAAAGTCAGGAGACACATCAGGCTTGTCTGACCATGTTACCTCGATCCAGCGTGGAAATAAAGGGGTTTGAAAGCCAGCAAATAAATTTTGCTGAAGGTGCTGGAAAGAGAGCAAGGAGGAGGAGGGCTGGCAGGAAGGAGGATGGGTTTGGACAGAGCCTCATCCCTGGCAGGGAGGTGGGAAGAGGCTCCTGGCCATCGCTTGGTGGTGGTGCCACGTTCTGGGATGGACTGGGGTGGGTCTGGGAGCACCCAGGGCCCTGTGGGGAGAGGGCCCAGCTCCACCAGCTCCACCAATCCTTGGAACCCAACGAGGCACGGCTTCATTTTAGGGTTGTTACAGTCCTGCTTAATTGGCTCTCGGGCTCCCTGTGCAAGGCGTCCAGTGCATCTTAATGAGGGATTCTCAAAGACTGGCTTTTTTTTCCCTGGGACTAGAAAGTGCTGGTGTTTAATATTCATGCGTAGCTCTGCTCATTTGAAAGGTAACAAGGGAGTTGGATTCCCTGCTGGCAATGAATCGTAATGGGATCTGGGCTCCTAAATCACCTGCGCATGGCAGAGCTGCCTCCTCCCAGAGTGGACTGGGCTGGGGGTGGACAGGTGTCCCCTGATGGGGCAGCATGGACAGGGGTGGTCCCAGGCCAGCCCTGGCACCGGGAAATGCTTTTCCACAGCCCTTGTGGTGGGGATCTGGAGTGTCTCGCCACAAGCAGTCACGGAGGTCGAGTTGTTAGCCAAAAGCAATTGGATGTTGACATGACAGGGAGACGCTGCGGAGCGAGAACAGTTCCTGACAGACGTTCTGACAGAGCTGTTAAAGCCTTGGCTACAGGCAGGGCTTGAGCTGATCTTTGACCATTCGGGCTGGTCCACGTCTGCCAAGGCTGGGAGTTTTTGTGCTTTTGTGCCTGGTGTCGGGTGCTGGATTCGGGAGAGGAGGGAGGTGTTGAGAGGCTGGGCACTGGCACCGTCCGGAACACAGATGGCCACAAATATCAGCATACGTGGGGGGGTCTGGAGCGCCTGCTGATGAAGGGGTTGGGGCTGGAGCTGCCTGGCAGTGTCCCCCACTGTCCCCCAGGCCTCTCCAGGGTGTCAGCCGTTCCATCCCCACTCCCTGGCAGCCCTTCCCTCGGCAAAGGAGGGCAGGCTGCAACAGCGTGGCCTTGGAGAGGGAGCATTTGTGATCCTTGAGTGTTGGGAAGAGACAGAAAATGGCCATGGGGAGCTGAGCTTTCAAGGGGTTTTTGCTTTCCATCTGCTCCCCTGCCCTGTCTGCCACCTCCTTCTCTCTGTGCCTGGGGACAGCAGGGGGAGGCTCTGCTTGGCACATGTCAGGGGGTCCCCTGGGCACCTCCTGCTTGGCCAGAGGGTGTTGTACAGCAAAATGGGGGCTGCTGGAGCCTTCCTGGGGGATAATCGTGCTGAGGAGATTGCAGCTGTGCAGGGGGGACCACACCAATGTCACCTGCATGCCCTGGCACTGGGGGAGCCCCTCGCTTCCAGCCCAGCCAGGACCATCCCTGGACAGACCTCTGGAACTCTGCTTGCAGTACCCGCGCCTGGCTTGGAGGAGAATCGCTCCTGTTTGTGGAAACGATGCTTTCCACACTCCCATCTTCCTTCCTCCCTCCCTCCTGCTTTTCCTCATTGTCATTTTAGCCTAGATTAAAGAAAATAGGGTGCAGCGCTGTGCGCATGTTCCGCGCGGTGTCTTTTCACAGCACTGTACTGATGCCAAGCAATAATGACAGGTTCAAGCTTTTCTGCATCACAAATGAACTGCATGCAAATGGCTAGTCCTGAATGGAGAATAATTGTCAGCACAGAGTCCTGCCTCCACCACGGCAGCTCCACCTTGCTTCGAGGGGAGAAGGCTTCAAACAGTTAACGGGGCTGGAGACGTGGAAATAGCGGGGAGCTGCCGTTTCCACTCTGCTAGAGCCTAACCTGTTAGTGCAGAGCTGTGTGAAGAATGTCAGGGATTTGTTCCAAGCGTTATCGAGATGTGGCTTTACATCTGTAAATCCTTTTACGCATCGCAGCTCAGCCGTGAGGCCGCCCCACGTGACGGGCAGTGCTGCCTGCCTGGCCCTGCCACGCCGGCCAGGGCCGTGCCAATGCTGGCCATGGCAGAGCTTCCAGGGCCTGTTTTGGTTGAAACACCCACTAAACGTTGTGTTTTTCACCTCATTCTGGCTGCAGATTGGCCATGATCTCCTTGTTCTCCCTTGCAAAACTGTCTCTGTCTCTGAACCTCCTCAGTGTTCTGACACTGCCCATTTGTGCTGTGGCTGTCTCGTGCACCTTGATTATCCTCAGGATGCTGTCCGTAAAAAGCCGAGGGTGAGAACCCCTCAGCTGCTTTTGGCTGACCCTTGGGGAGCTTTTCCAGCTCATGCCAGCTGAGGATTTGACTTAGTGCCACTTTGCTCTCCTGCCACAGTGTTACCGGCAGAACCGGATTTAGCAAATGATTGTGACAATCCCCAGCACCATCAGGAAAACATGCTCTATCATTCACTGTGATGTGCGCTGATGAGGGGGAAAAAAAGGCTTGTTCATCCATCAGAAATTCACTGATGCTGTCTCTAGGTGAGCAATTTGCCAGCGTTACCTGGTGTCACTCATTAGACACAAGATGTAACAGTCTCATTTACTCTTCGGGCTTCCTGTCACTTACTTACTTTTGCATTTGACTTTGCACATGAAACTTAAGCTCGTTTTTAGCCTCTGTCGAAGTTGGCTTTCAAACTCCTGCTCATTAAGCCCAGTCCCAGTGTGTGGGCTGCATGCACAGGAGAGGGGTTTTGGAAGACAGAGAAGTCCCCTGGTGCCTGTTGCCATTAGGCTTTGCAGAACAGTGTGTGTGTGTTTCAAAAAGCCAGCAGAGGAAAGAGTTTCTGCCCTCCCATCACTAGGTCTGAACTTCCCAAAATGCCTGGGCTTTGGCTGCATTTTAGTTGTATATTTTTTACAGACTTGTGGGCTGTAACTTTTTAAGACATCTATATTTTCACATCAGATGTGATTGATGCTTGTAGCCCATTTAGGGTTTTTTGTACTCAGACATAAAAGCAGGGCAGAAAGGGCCAGAATTTGGTTTCCTCTGAGGAAGCAGAGCCAGGGCTTGAGTGGGTGTTTCATGGCCAGAGCTTTACTGGTGTCTGGAGCAGAGACACCAGAAGATGCAGGTGGGGGATGTTTCAGAACTGAACCTGAGTGTTTCACTTCTCTGTGTGTCTCTGCTGCTGGATTTACACAGATTTAACTGCTTCTCTTGCTGGACAGAAGGTGTGAGAGCAGGGGGATGGTGAAGCTGTGGGTGCTGCTGACTCAGGGACTCAGGACACACAGGGATGGGGCAGCTCCTGCATTCCCTGAGCTCCCAGAATTTCCTGCAGCCACCCAGGGCCCTGTGCAGCCGTGGTGGGTGCTGGAGCAGCCATTCCTCACAGCAGAGCTCGTTGGTGCCTGTCTCTTTCCATCCTGTTTCTGTGGACAGAAATGGCCCTCTTTGTTTTTAAGAGAGTTCCTCCCATTCGTCTGTCCCTCGCTGCGTCATCCAAACTTCATCCTATCCTCGTGGTTTGCACACACTGGATGAATTTAGGATGAATTTCAGCCTTGACACAGGCAAAGGACCAAGGAAATCTGGTGATGCTGAACTGAACTGTGGCATGTAGAAGCAAAGCATTGGGGGTGATTCTGCAAGATGCAGAAAACTGGGAAGCTGGCGTTTGAGAGGGCTTGGTTTTGTGCTGAGACAAAAAACCCTGTTAGAAGCAGTGTTTATTTCTCTGCATCGTTGCTTTAGTTGTCACAGCTCAGCTCTTCGGGAGGCAGAGGGTGAGGAGCAGTTGTCTACAGCCTGATGGGAGGAAGGTGGTAATCCCTGGGATGTCTCTGCAAGTGTGCTGGAAAATCGTTGTCCCAGGCTCCATGGAAGGGGCTGATTTCTCTACTGGTGGTGTTTAATGTGGTGTAGAGCTTGTAAGAACCACAGTGGAGGGACTGGTGTTGAGATATGCACTACCGTGATAATGCTGCAAATTCCAGAGCTTTAGTGTTATTAAAATGTCAGGCTGATATCTTCCTCAGCATTAAAAGTCTTAATGTACTTTATCCTTTCAAACTCGTGGTACTCCAAGTGAAAGCATGAGGAAAAAAAGGTGGTTACAGAGCAGAGGATTAGCAAGAAAGAAAAGGGGGATGCCCTGATGCAAGGCTGCTGTGCAAATTGCTTCCTTGAGCACTTGTGCCTTTCAGTCGGGTTCAGATTCAGCAAGACATGTTCACTTTTGTGACAACAGCCTGAAACTTGCTTGTGTTGCCCAAAGGGAGCATTAGCAGCAGTGCTGAGCTTTTAATGTTGTTGGAAAAGAGCTGATATGGTCACAGTGGGCAGGCAATCCCAGGTGCCAGCACGAACTCTGCAGTGACAGGAGGGAAGGTCCTCTGTGCCCGCAGAGCTGGCCTGGGGCTCGTGGCCATTGCTGGGCTTTTGGAATCATGGAATTGCTTCATCTGGAAGAGACATTTAAAGGCCATTCAGTCCAGCCCTCCACAGTGAGCAGGGACATCTTCAACTAGGCCAGGCTGCTCGGAGCCCTGTCCAATCTGACCTTAAACATCTCCAGGGATGGGGCATCTGCCACCTCTCCCTGGGCAACCTGTGCCAGCGTTTCACCACCTCATACAGAAATCTTCTCCTTACATCTACTCTCAGTTGATCCTGTTCTGGTTTAAAACCGTTTCTCCTCGTCCTTTTGTGTCTATCCTGCTGATACCTCGGGGGAGCAGCTGTTTGGGGGAAATGGGAATTGTGGATCGCGTC
The DNA here is from genome assembly GCF_027887145.1 of Ammospiza caudacuta. Classification (NCBI taxonomy): domain Eukaryota; kingdom Metazoa; phylum Chordata; class Aves; order Passeriformes; family Passerellidae; genus Ammospiza; species Ammospiza caudacuta. The sequence goes on from NC_080615.1 coordinate 8,283,338, forward strand.
CCCTCACATCCACGTGCGCGTTCCGGGCGGTTGTACGCTTCCCCGGGCCACCCTGGATGGCTCTGCCTACTCCTGGAGCTTCCCGGGGAAGTCACCAGATCTGGGGGTGGCAGCACACGCTGCCAGCTGAAAGGTTTCTGCGGGAGGAGGGGATGAGGAGCCCAATCCTGCCTGTGCTGTGCTGTGCTGTGCCGGCACGCTCGGTGCCAAGAGTGTGGGGCATGGAGCGCCCGCTGCTCGCCCTCCTGGGAGTAAATAAACACAAATTCATTAAATAATGAGGGAAAAACTCGGCTTTTAAGGGATGTGGGTGGAGAAGAGGGGGATCCCTGCGCAGGGCCGGGCGCTGTCCGCGGTGCTGAACGCTCCGGGTGCGGACCTGCCCGTGGTGCTGACCAGTTTGTGGTGCTGACCACCCCAAGAGGAACCTCCTCACTTTCCACAACTCCCTGATGGGAGGATGCAGCCATGAAGGGTCAGGAACAAGAGGAAACGGCTCTCAAGTTGTGCCAGAAGAGGTTTAGATAGAGTATTAGGAGAAATTTCCTCACCAAGAAGGTTGTCAGGCACTGGTGCAGCTGCCCAGGGCAGTGTTGGGGTCACTCTGGGAGTGTTTAAAAGATGTGGCACTTGGGGACATGGTTTGGGCTGGGCTTGGCAGTGCTGGGTAATTCCAGGTGGTTTTAGATGGACTTTCCAACCTTAACAACTCTATGATTCTACATTCTAAGCTCAGTGCTGGGCCCTCTGCTGCCCTCAGTGCAAGCCCTTTACACCAGGTTACTATTTTTCCCCTATTTTCCCCCATTTTTCCACAATGGAACAGGCTCTTCCCCAGTATAACTCATTTCCTGTTCAGTGCTGCTTCCAGTGCCTCTCCTCAAATGGCAGCGGAGAGGAATCCAGTCCCCAGGCAGTGAATTAGGAGGTGGTAGCTGCTCATTTTTCATCTCTGTGATAAAAAAAAAAAAAAAATCTAATGCAATCATCAAAAAATAAAGCTGCGTTTTTCATGTCTTCACCATTAGGAATGTCTCTTGCTACTGCTCTCTTTTCCCTCCTACTCCCAAATTATTGAGGTCTCAGTAGTGTTTAAAATCTCGTGGAAATTTACTTTTGGATGCCAGCAAAGGGGTGGGAGTTTGAGTAATCTCTAGGGCAATAACATTCCAGAAGTGTTGTGTTCCCTTAATAAAAACACTTCTGATTCAGAAACATAAATGTTATTTTTCCAAAGGCACCCTCCTGAACAGGGCTATTCTTTCTTACCCTCTCACTTAAGGCATTACAACTCCTGGGTAACATTCTGCTGCTTCAGTAGCCATAACCTTACATTTATTGCATGCGTGGCCACAGCAGCCCCCTCTGATAATTCTGTTTAGGGCTGTGAAATTTGCCTTCAGCTCTGAAATCGAATCCATTCTCTGCCCTCAGCTCCATGATGGGCTCCTGCATGTCTCTCTCTGCCAAGGATGTTTGTGGTTATTGATGCTGAGTGCGGCTATTTATCACAGACAATACAGAACAAAGAAGAATTTATTAATAAGTCTCCTGGTCCCATATGCTTCCCCGAGGAACCTGAAGCGTGCTATTTTCTCCTTGCCCCATTTATATCTACATGGTTTTGCTGCTGTCCACTCAGATTAAATGCTGGCTGAGGAGAAGGAGCTGCTCCACAGCACAGGGCTGGGTCAGAGAGAGGGTTCAGGGAGGGCTCCTGGGTTATTGGGTGGCAACAAACAGGGAAATAATGTGGAATTCTGTGAGAGTGACACCAGGATGTCACCCAGAGGTGGGGTGAAGATGCTGCTGGCCCAGGCAGCTCCAGGGCTGTCGAGGGTTGCTCCACTTGGTTTTTGGTGTGGGTCAGTTTGTGTCAAACGGGGACAATATCCACAGGCAGGAGCTGTGCTGTGTCCTGCTGGTGACAGGGGCCACGTGGAGGCAAGCAGCACCTGCTGGGGGCCTGTGGCCCCTCTCTTGCCTCACTTAAACAGGAGCACAGAACCACAGAATCATTTTGTATGGAAAAGACCTCTGAGATTGAGTCCAACCTAATCCCCAGCTTGTCACCCAGAGCACTGACTACCACATCCTGTCATTCCTTGGACACCCCTGGGGATGGAGACTCAAACCTCCCTGGGCACCCCCTCCCAATGTTTAACAACCCTTTCATTCTTCCTGGTGTCCACCCTGAACCTCCCCGGTGCAGCCTGAGGCTGTGTCCTCCTGTCCTGTCAGAAGCTGCCTGGGAGAAGAGGCAAGCCCAGGTTCCTGCAGACACCCCTGGTGGGAGCCTGGGCCTCTGTTTGTCCATCCCTCACCCTCCTCTTGGCCCTGCTGGGACACTGGAGCAGGCAGAGAGGGGGAGGATGTTCTGTGGGAGCTCCTGCCTGGAAAATCAGAGTCACTGCTGTGGGGACGCAGTGATTCCTGCTGTGCTCGAGAAAGGGAAGGTGCCTAGGGAAGTTCTGGCTTTTCCCCATCTTGTGCCTCCTTATGCACTAATTAAAGGTCAGTCCCATTTGCATTCAGCGCGTTCCTCTCCTTCCCTGGGCATTTGCATTGGCAGAGCTGTTTTCCATTTGACCAAGCCGTGGCTGGAGCCGTAGCCTGGGGGTGAAAGTCTCTGCTCCCACCTTTGGAAACCCAGCAGAGCCCACGGTGGCTCAGGCAGCATCTGCAGGAGAGAGGAGCAGAGCCCCCCTCGTGCTGCTGCCGCTCCCCAGCCCCACAAGACGAGCATTAGGCATTTATAGGTTTTTCTCCATGGATACATAGCCGGGCACGTTGGTAAAAATATACCCGTGCACGAGTATATTTATGTGTAGTGCAGCAAGGCAGCACAGGCTGAGCTGATTCCCTCGGGTGGAACACCAGCCTTCCCTCCCAGCGCTTTCAAAGGGGAGCTCTGCTGATAATTAGTGCAAATATTTTGAATACAGAACTCATCACGGGCCTTTGTCGCAGTGACAGGCAGTGACCTGAGATACATTTCTCCTTTCTTAATGCACCCGGAATATGTAATTAAGAGGTGACTAAAAAATTCTTTATCACTCTTTGTTTTCTAACGTGGCAGGCTGTTATGAAATGCTGCCCCCTCCTTCCGTGGCGTTCGGTTCCCTGTGACAGATGCAGGGATGGAGGTTTGTTCTGCTCTTCAAATCACTCTGAGCTCCTCCACTTCCAAGGTGCTGCGCCTGCCTTCTGCCTGGCCCAGGCTTTTGAGAGTCAGAATTTGGAGGCAAAGGCAGTTGGCAGAGCAGGAACTTGTCCAAGAGGCAGGAAGGACACAGTGAGGCTGGGCACAGTGCTGTTGTCACAAGTGCCCAGCAGCCCTGGTGCTGCTGAAGGAAATTTGTGGAAACACACCCGAAACCAGGATGGAGAACACCTCGAGTGCAATCTCTACGGGCCCTGACACCCTGGCCCCACGTTAGCACAGCACTGGGCCGTGACACGCTGCAGTAAACGCAGCATGACAGCACCTGAGCAGGCTACGTGCAGAACAGATGTCCCCTGGCTGGGGCTGGGCCGTGGCACAGCGTCACCCCATCCATTATAGATCATTTCCCTCACCACCAACAGCGCCCAGAACGGGACTGCTAAAGGAGACATTAAAGGGTTGAGAGCAGAGGAGGAGCTCGAGAGGGGAGAGCTTGATCTCTGGGCTTGTTCCCTGTCTGGGAGGTGGTGGAGCATTGGAAGGGCCTTCCTTGGCCAGCAATGCTGTGCTCACCACCCCTGTGTCCTCAGAACCCACAGCACCTTCCCTGTTGGCACCCTCAGCCCTCACATGGGTGATGGAAAGGCACCAAGTCTGCTCCTTCCTCTCCTCCTCCTCCTCCTCCTCCTCTCTGGGGAACTCCACCTGGATCCTGGGATGGCTGCAGCAGCCTGAAACCTCCCAGCCCCATCAGCTTCCACTCTCCTGTTGACTTATTTGTTTGTTTAATTGTTCTAGCTCGCCGCCCTTACCTGGCAATCCCGCCTCATTACAGGAAACACGGGGCCTTTATTAGGGCTGTGGAGTGTCATCCAGTGTTTTCACTGAAAGTATAATTTGCCATGTATGAAAACCATTTCCCGAATTAATTTACCTACTGCAAACAGTTTGTATTAATGAAAATGCATTTTTCATGTGGGTTTGCTGGCAAAGCTGGCTGGAGCTCAAGAGCTCACTTTATCCATCCGGCGTGAGTAGGAGATGGAATTTGTTTAAAAATTAAATAAATAACACACCCACCCCCCATTTTTTAATACAATATGGCCCAGCAATAATCTCCGAGGCAGACTGCAAAGGCTGCAGAAAGCTCCATCTGTGGCATTTTAATATGCAGCATTGTCTCCCGTTTTAATATCCCCCCTTGCCCGGCTCGTGTTTGCGTAAGTGAGAGGCGAGATGCTGTCATCTTCCCGGGTCACATTTTGCTGCTCAGAACGAACAGAAGTGGAGATGGATGCAGCCATGGAGCCCTTCCCATATTAACACGCATATTTTAGAATAATTGATGCTGAATTCATTTTGCAGCCTCGTTTCTCCTCAGCCTTCCCCCACCCCCTCTTTCATATTTGCATGGAAAAAAATCCTGTGATCCGTCCAGATGGCAGCTGGAGGCTCTCAGCTGAGCTGGGCCGTGCGCTGGCTTTGGGAGGCTCCTCCTGGCCAGGCTGGGATCAGGGGCTGGAGATGGGATGCTGATGGCTCTGCCTCTGTCTGGAGGGCAGGAAGAGCCTCTTGCTTGGATGTCACCCCAACGATGCTCAGCTGCATTTGGGGTGTCCTTCCCTGCTCCTTGGACAGAGCTGATAAAGCCAGGCTTTGTGCATGGCCAGGCCTGAGCTTTGTCTCAATTTAGAGGACATCAGGAAATAAAACCAGGGGAGCAGCATCATTCTCTGCAGAAATGTGCTCACCAAACCTCTGGGATGGGCAGAATGAGGGTTCTACTTTAAATGGTGCTTTAAAAGAAGAAGGTTTGAAATAGATTGTAAGGCTAGATTAGGAAAACTTGCTCCTGTTTGGGGATTGTCTTCAATTACTGCATGCTACCAGAAAACCCACACCAAGCTCTTTTCTGGAAGTGGAAATTAATACAGGCTTGTGGAATTTCCCTTAAGAAAATCAAGGAGAGTGTTTGAAAACGTGCAGGTGTGTTTGAGGAGATGCTCTGCAGTGCCCACAGTGTCCTTGGCCTTTGTGAGGAGCTCTGCACCAGCTCAGGGTCCAACCTCTGTCCCTGTGATCTGGCTGGGCACCTCGTGTCATTTCCCAGCCCCTCTGCAGGGTTTGTCTCTGCCCTTTGTCCCAGGAGGTGGCACTGAGCACCCCAGCCTGCTGAGCCCTGGTGTGTGCAGCTGAGCCCAGCAATAATCCTTTGCAGATAAGTGGACATTTCATGTGCTTAAAGTTAAGCCCGTGCTTAAGCGCAAGGAGGTCTCAGGCTGGCGAGCTGGGCACCCTTGGGTGGTGGTGGGCACCAGGAGAGGGGGCACACCCTGGGCAGGGGGGTGAGGCTGGAGCAGGGGCTGCAGAGCCCGATCTGGGTGTGCTGCTGCCCTGAGCCTTGCAGGGTGCAGCTCTGCAGGCATTTCCTGCTGCTCTCCCGTGTCTGGGGACTCCCTAATCAAGGACATTCCTGAGCACACGTGTCACCTGCCACTCAGCACACAGCTTAACCTCATGCCATGCGTTTATCTCATTCCAGACTACTGTCAGCAATGCCACTCTAAGCATAAACTTAATTATATCTCCTCGGGTAGCAGCGGGGAAGTGATTTATTGCTGCTTTTTGTCCCCTCCCTCCCCTCACCTCTCTGTGATTAGGCTCCTGCCTGCTGCTGTGGAGATGCTGATGTCTGGCTGCAACTTTGCTGCGGTTGCAGAGCAGTGTCTGAAGGCAGTGCTGGCCAAAGGAGCCCTCTCAGTGGCCTCAGAGCTCCCTCTTGGTGGCCCTGTCTCTACACCCACCAAACCAGCAGGGTGGCACAGGGCACTGGCATTTTTGGGTGGCCAAGTGGGAACTCCCAGGGCTAATGCTCAATCACGCCTTTTCAGAGGATTGTTTTATTTTAAAATAATTGCTGTGCCGAGGCAGGAGTCCCCTGGCTGAAGTGGCTCCTTGGGAGCAGATGTGCCGGCTCCTCAGTGCTCCTTCAGCTCAGAGGCTGAGATTCCCCATCCAGCCCTGCTGCTGGCTGCTTTTCCCTGGCTCCATCCCCATTTCTGGGGGTGCTGACGGGAGCATCCCCACAGGAGGCTCCTGGCTGCCTTGCCCTCTGCCAGGCTCGGCTCCTGGGAAACCAGAGCAGTTTGGGGATGGTTTCTCTTCCCTGTGCCACGCACCAAGGCTCCTGCTCTCGCGCTCCAGGGAAAGGGAAGGTGCTTTAATTATTCCTGCCTTCTGGAAATCTGGTAATTAGCAGCACTGCAGAGAGCAAGGCCTGGCTGGGCTTCCAAGCACTTTGAGAAGGCAGAAGCTCCTCGGTGCTTTTTAAAGACATTTTCCCTCTGAGCTGCAGCTGTGGCAGCCCTGGAGCACCTGGAGATGCCCCTGGCAGTGTGGGACAGGATGGGATTGGGGATGCACTGCCTGCCTTGGGGTCCCTTTGGCGAGTGCCCCAGGATTTTTTACAGCATCACACCAGCCCCGGTTTCAGCATGCAGAGCACAGCCCTGCCACGGCGCACTCGGAATTTCTCCATGTGGTTTTGAACAAATTGCTGATTATTTTTCCCCTCATTATTCACCTGACAGAGGAGCAGGTTGAGTAATTAGCGAAGGCGCGTGAACTTTGCGGTGTTTCCATGAATAAAACATGTGTGAGCTGGCTGGGTGCTGGCCCTGCTGCTCCAGCCTGTGCACCCACCCGTGTCTGTCAGCGAGGACATCCCTGGCCTGCGCCACTGTCCTCGTGTCACCCTCCCTGGGACAGCTCGGCTTTTGCAGTGGATGCTCCTCCAGGCCGGGCTGCCCTGCTCACGCTGCTGCTGAGGAGTTTCTTTGTGTGCCCGTGCTGGATGCTGCAGGGGCCCCTCCTGGCTCCCAAAATCGCCCCGTGCCGTGTGAGGCGGCAGCAGCTGCTCGGAGCGGAGCGGGGCCAGCCCGGCTTCAATAGGAGCTGAACGGGAGGAATAATTTACATCCCGTCACTCTGGAGAGGCGCTCGGAGGCGGGATCTGGCTGCAGGGCTGCAGGGACAGAGGGACCCGGGCTGGGGAGAAGCGCTGAGCGTTCCCAGGCTGCTGATGGGGGAGATGTGGGCGCCTGCCCTGGACAGAAGGGCTGTGCCCAGGGTGGTCTGTCACCTTTGGAACTGGTCTGTCACCTTTGGAGATGTGCATGTGAGGCTGGGGCTGTGCCCAGGGGCTCTGTCACCTTTGCTGCTGGCACGTGAGCCTGGATGCTGTGTGCCCAGCCCATGCCACCCTGTCCCTTGGCACCTCTGTGTCCCCTGCTCCCTGCTGTGCCTGCCCTCCGAGGGGACCCAGCCGCGGTGGCTCCCTGGGCTGGGCTGCCCATCCCTGAGCCCAGCTGTTCCTGCAGGAGCTGGCAGTGATGCCTCAGGCTGTCCTGGCACAGCCAGTGCTGGAAAGGCACCACTGGAGCGTGCAGAGCAGGAGGGAGCCCTGGGCAGGAGGCCAGGGGCTGAGGAGGTGTCCCCAGCTGGCGGTGGCAGTGTCCCCTGTGTCCCCACTGTCCCCACGTCCCTTGCCCTGAGCCATGCTCTGACCTGGCAGCTCTGGGGCACCCCCGGAGCCTTCAGAGCTTGCACGAGATGAGGGGAATTCATCCTGAATGGCCCTGCAGGGACGCAGAGGAGGCAGGAGCAGCACACAGCGAGCTCGAGTCTCACATTAACTGAGACAGCAGTGAGATGCAGGTCACTCTTGTGAGTCACAGGACAGTTACGGGGTCCCTGCTCTCCCCGATCACCCCAAACTGAGAGAATTACAGCATAAGGGGTGTGTGCTGTGTGTGCCACCATGCTGACAAAGAGATATCCCCCCTCCAACCCGGTGACAATACCCGAGGGTGCCAAGCCCTCGTGTTCTGCTCTGTGTTGTCCCCACCAAACCTGAACAGACCAGGAGCAGTGCTGAGAGCTAGGGCAGCCCCTGTGTCCCCTGCACTCCTGAAGGCAGGTGACAGCATGGTGTGACAGGATCTCACCTCATTTAAGGCTTGGAGTCACGCAGAGGCCGCTGCTGTCCTGGTGAGCTGCCCCAGCCCCTCGCTGCTCGTTGCCAGGAAATCACACCTGATTGCAGGGCTGGAGCGGCCCCAGCCGAGCTCAGGGACGTGTGTCAGGGTCAGGAGGATGGGATCTCTCTTCCCTGTGCCTGTGGTGTCCAAGGAGCTGCTCAGAGCTCGGTCCAGGGGTTGTGCTGCATCCCTCAGCACCTCGCTGATTCTTCTGGCCCAGAATGATTTTGAGGTCACGTTGTGAACTCTCAGAGTGATTCCCTGCTGGCTTTGGAGCCTAAACTGTTCCTCACAATGCCCAGTGCTCACACGAGGCTCCCCAGTGCCAGGAGAGAGTTATTTTGATGGGAAGGGTCCGTGCCAGGCCTGCCTCCATCAGGACTGCCAGGTTGCTGAACAAAGCCACCGGGGCTGCTTTGCTTCTTGAGCATCTAACTAGGTCAGCATCCATTTGCCTTGTCTTAATAATTATTGATAAGCTGCAGGGGATCGTGCGTGGTGCAGAGGGGGCTGGCCTGCTCCCAGCTGCAGCCCCCGCCCGGGTAGATGCTCTGCAGGGGATTTGTGCCCTGGCTCTGGTGGAGCACCGGCGTTGTTTCCCCCTGGGGATGTGAGCAGCTCCCCAGCTCTTCTGAACATTTCCAGCTCTGGAGAATGGGAGGGAATGGAGAAGGGCTGGTGGTGGCACGCTGGTGGCTTTTGTGGCTGCAGGGACCTGGCTCCCTTCTGGCCCTCTCCAAAGGGATGCTGTGGCTCACACACACGTTTCAGTTCATGTTTGCTGGTCGCTGGTGGGAAGTGAGAGCAGTGATGCCCCTGTCCCACCCCACACCTCCCTCCTCTCCTGCCACCAGCCCCGTGAGCGCTCCTGGCTGCAGGGAACACAAGCAGAAGTGGTTTTCCTCTGGAGTCACCCGCTATGGAGGGTGGGAGATGGGGAGGAAGGATCAGAGTGTCCCACGGGCTGGGGAGGGTCACTGTGAGCTGTGCCAAGCTGCCTCCAGCCTCCAAGGCAGCTGAGCTGGGGCAATCTGTGGCTGTGCAGAGCCAGCAGTGCAGGTCAGTGGGTCTGGGGTCCCCTCCTTGGCGTGGGCTCCTCTCTGAGCCTCCATAATCAAAGCGTGCAGGCCAACTCCAGCGAGGTGAGAGGCAAAGAACAAACCCAACCACCCTCTCCAAGCCGCTCAGACTTCAGAGCTGGAGAGGAGGTTATGTCCTGGGGATTCTTTTTCTGTTGCTTTTGCAGCACTAATGAGCAGGGAGGAAGTTCCACTCTTTGTTCGAGTCGCGCTCACTGAATTTTTTTCCCCGGCGAGCGGCAGGGAGGGGAGGAGGGGATGGGATGGGATGGGATGGGATGGGATGGGATGGGATGGGATGGGATGGGATGGGATGGGATGGGATGGGATGGGATGGGAGGCACCGTGCCTGGACACGTGGGGCCACGGCAGCGAACAGCATCATCCCACCTCAGCCCTGAGTTCCAGGTGCCACAGCTGCTTTTGGGAGGCTTTTGGGTTCTCTCATCAGAGCAAAACAAGGTCTTGCTTCAGCAGGATCCTTTCAGAGCCAGTGCAGGGCAGTGATGTGCAGCTCTCTCGCAGTTATCCACGTTGCACGGAGAGTTTCTGACCTTGACTTCTTCCCGCAGTCTCTGGATAGATTTTTTATGGGGATCCTGCACCAGTTCTGCCCGTTACAGAGCTCTGTGTGCTGTTCTTGCCCTGCCAGAGACAATTCTGGCTGTAGGAGCACACAGTGTGTGAGGATGTGGGCTCTGCTCTCCCTTCCTCCCAATCCAGTAGTTTTAAAAACCACTTCAGAGCAGCCTGCATGTGAGAGCTGCTGGTAGGGCAGGGGGCTCACTGGGTGCCCTTGTTCAGACAGGGTCTGGTAAAACTTCATCCAGCTCTTGTCTTCATCTGGGCCAGGACTGGGATGTGGCCAGGCTCAGGTTCAGGCTCAGGCTCAGGCTCAGGCTCAGGTTCAGGCTCAGGTTCAGGCTCAGGCTCAGGCTCAGGCTCAGGCTCAGACTCAGGCTCAGGCTCAGGATCAGGTTCAGGCTCAGGTTCAGGCTCAGGTTCAGGATCAGGCTTAGGCTCAGGATCAGGCTCAGGATCAGGATCAGGCTCAGGATCAGGGTCAGGCTCAGGATCAGGGTCAGGGCTCAGGTTCAGGCTCAGGTTCAGGATCAGGATCAGGCTCAGGATCAGGGTCAGGGCTCAGGTTCAGGCTCAGGTTCAGGCTCAGGTTCAGGCTCAGGCTCAGGCTCAGGCTCAGGATCAGGCTCAGGCTCAGGGCTGGCTGGGCACGGTTGGCATGCACACAGGGAGGGGGCTGTGGCACTGCACACCCTTCCCACCTCGTTATCCAGATTTGATAGCGTGCAATAACAGCGCGAGGGCTGCGCTGACCGCGGCACACAGAGAGGGGGTCCCTCTCACGTGCCTCTCATTTCCCTTCCCTCTCATCACGGGAGGGTTTACTTAGCAAGCTGAAAAAATCATTACATATGCTGCTAGTGGCCTGGTTAATTAAGATCTACAGTTCTCTGGGTAGGAAAAGACGACCTATATTTACTGTATGTAGGAAGACATCTGTCAGCTCCAAGCGCGAGATATCCCAGCGCAGGTTTGTCCTGCTTTTGCAGGCTCTGAATTGCAACTGTTTTAAGCTCTGATGCAGACCAAGTTAATTTTAAGATGACTGTTACTATTCTAAACATAAGGAAGGGCATATTTAGCCTCTCAGTACTCAAGAAGGCAAAACCCCCTGCATGTTTCTAGTAATTTTTCCCTAACAGTTTGCACAAAACAACAACAACAAATCCTATTTGGTTTCTGCAAAAGAATATGTTCGAGGGTGATCGTAAAATAGATTATTTTTAAATCTGCAGATGGTTTCCACATATTCCTCCTCAGCTCACTGCAGCTTTCCACCTCAGTAAACTGGTTTGTAATTTAGCCGAGGGCTGTGGAGCAAGCGTTCTGTCGTCTTGTTTTTCTTGTTCGCCTCCTTTACCCCCCCACGCCCCCCTCTGCTTCCTGTCCCCTTTCTCTCCTCTCTCCTTGCTTCTCCCCTGCCCAGGGGCTGTCGGCGTTGGGATGGGTGTGAAGGGATGCTGAGCCACGGCTGGCTCGGCCACGGCACCCCGCACACCCCGTGGGCAGCACTGTGGGGAGCTCCAGGGGCTGGGATTGGGGCTGGGGGAGCCCAAACCACGCTCCCCCTTCACTCCTCACTGGGGAAAGCTCTGCCACCCTGGGCTGCTCCCATCCACAGCACCCCCTCCAGCTGAGGGAGTCATGGGGGGCTCAGGCCGTGGGGAAAGGGTGAGGGGTGCACAGCCCTGGAGAAGATAATTAGAGGAAGGATGCACTCCGAGTTCTGCAATGGCGGCTCCCCCCTCCCCCCGCTCCCTGGAAGAAAACACTGCTTTTTTTATTTCTTTGTTCTTTCACGGTTCGGCATTATAATTATTGAGATTTCACTGCAGGGCAAAATGATCATTTGACAATGTAAGTGGGGAAAATAATTCTCGTGTTATCCAGCAGCCTCACTCTTATTATAATTATGGCGAAACTCCTGCAGACTGAAGTGGGGGCAAAGAATTTCCTCCTATGTGGTGTTTGGCTTTTCAAGATTTCTCGAGATTTGATTGCAGATGGGAGAATTTTTTCCCCCTCCCATCAATAATCCGAGGTTGGTGATGGATGGCGAAGGACCAGGGTACCTGTTGTTTTCCCCTTTGTTTTCATTAGGCATTTTCCATTTCTGTCATTCTCGGCGCCGGTGATGGATTTTTATGAGCAAATATCTTGGTTCAAGCCATTCGGAATTGTTTGCACAGTAATGTCTGCAGCAGCAGCAAAACCCAATTAAAAAATCAGAGGAAATTTGATGTAAAACTGCAAATCAGCCCCTCTCAAGATGGGGGACAATGATGGCTCATTGTGTGCTGAGGCAGATGGTGGGGCTGGGTTAACCTGCCTTGGGTTCACCCTGCATTGGGCTGGGTTCACCTGCCCTGGGCTGGGCACACCTGCCTCGGGCTGGGCACCTGGGACTGGGTTCACCTGGCTGTGGCTGGGTTCACCTGCCCTGGGCTGGGCATGAGGGGCTGGGTTCACCCTGCATTGGATGGGCAGGGAAGGGTGGGTTCACCTGCCTTGGGCTGGGCACCTGGGGCTGGGGCCATGGAGGTTTCTCCCTTTGGCTGTGGGCAGCGCCGTGGTGTTGAGGGTGCTGTTGGAGAATCTCCAGATTCTTTGTGAGCCATCCTGCCCAGGGCAGTGTGGCCACCACATTTCCTGTTCCATCCTCCATCCCATGCCATCCTCCCTCCTGTGCCATCCTCCATCCCATGCCATGCTCCATCCCATGCCATCCTCTATCCCGTGCCATTCTCCATCCCGTACCATCCTCCATCCTCCATCCCATCCTCTATCCCGCGCCATTCTCCTCTATCCCTTGCCATCCTCCCTCCCGTGCCATCCTCCATCCCATGCCATCCTCCATCCCATGCCATCCTCTATCCCATATCATCCTCCATCCCATGCCATCCATCCCATGCCATCCATCCCATGCCATCCATCCCATGCCATCCTCCCTCCTGTGCCATCATCCATCCTGTGCCATCCTCCATCCTATTCCATCCTCCATCCCTTGCGACGCTCCATCCCATGCCATCCATCCCGTGCCATCCTCCCTCCTGTGCCATCCTCTGTCCCGCAGTGCCAGCCCGGTGCCCAGCATCCCTCAGCATCCCTCTCGGGCTGGCAGCCGTGGCAGGGAGCACGGCGTGGTGGCACGGAGGTCTGGCTGTCCCCTGCCCGCCCGGGGCTGATGGAAACGAGCTGACAGAACACAGGCAGCATTAGCCTAATTATGGCCATACCCGCTACCTCTGCGTGGAATTTCCTTTCTTAGCGACTTCCTGTTTTCCTCTTTGAGATGCAAATTTTTGCACAGTCCTCGATCCAGATTTTCTCCTCATTAGCATGAAATCTGACTAGTTCCGCGGTTTTTTAAATAGCAAATGAAAAAAAAAAAAAAAAAGAAAAATAAAAAAAAAAAGAAAATTAAACGCTGTGCACAAAGTAGCGGCGAAGCCCCCCCGTGATTCTCGGGGGCAGGGGGTGGAGGGGCTGGTGAGGATTTTTGGGAATCACTCAGGCACAGCCGCGGTTTTCCACGCCAGGCTGCTCAGCTGTGCTTGGGATGCGGGATGCGGGGTGCGGGGTGCGGGATGCGGGGTGCGGGGTGCGGGATGAGCACGGAGGGGCGGCGGGCACAGCCCCTGCCCACCCCCCTGAGCTGGGCACACACAGCTCCAGCCTGTGGACCGCGGTGTTTCCTTTGCCTTCCTCCAGGTAAACGAGACTCGTCGTAACAGGAGGTTAAAAAAAAAAAAAAAAAAAAAAAAGTAAAACCCGGCGCTCCAAAAATCCCGTTTTGAAATGAGTGTTCTCTTGGTGGATTTTATACGTTTTTATGCCTGCCGTAATCCCAGCCCGCTGCAGCTCAGCGCTGCTGATGGAGCCGGAGCAGACGGCACCGTTTTGTGCTAAATGTCGCTCTAGTAATGCTCAGCTCCGCTCGGAAATAGAAATACAACCCCGGCTGGCGTGCGGCGTGGTGAGCCGGGCTCGGAGCTGCCCTGCTCCCCTGCCGGCGCCCCGATGCTCCGGGAATGCCTTTTGCCTTTTGGATGCTCCGGGAATGCCTTTTGCCGTTTGCCTGGCATCGCCTCCCCCTCCCCAGCTCCCTGCCCAGCCCCTCCCTCCCCGCCGCTTTCCACCACATAATGAGTTTGATAAGAAATTGTCTCGTTAACAGGATTAGCCATGGAAATCTCTAGTCCCCTCCTATTCATTTTGTAATGCTCTTCATCCTGTTCTGTAATTTTCTGCTGGTATTAGGCGGCTCCGGACCACCTCGGGAGATTAATTCCTCCTCCTTTGGCACTGCCAGCGTGCCCGGTGACAGGGGCTGCTCCATGGGCAAGCCCCTGGCCCCCACCAGGGGATTCCTCCTCCTCCTCTTCCTCCTCCTCCCCCGTGCTCTGGTTCGGTGAAAGCGTGCCACTCCCAAAGCCACTTACGCGAACAAACCCAAGTGTCCCCAAACACTGCTGGGTTTGGCTGCCAAGCGCTCCGGTGACTCAGAGGTGGATTAAAACCCGGAGAGGCAAACTGTGCTCTCCCTCACACCCGTGCGAATCCATCTCCGTGGGCAGCATAATTCCGGATTTACTTCTAGGAACATGACTTGCAAGACTGGCCCTTGGGTAAATAATGACTCTTGATTTAATAACTCCTGCCAGCCCTGCAGGATACCTCACTTCCGAGGCAGCTAATAGAGAGAGATCTTCCATAACATCTGTTTGCCCAATTTTGCCGACTCGTGAGACTGGATCTGGGAGGCAGCAGAGGCTGCCCACTGCCAGTGAGTGCAGTGAGGATGGAAAACACCGGGGAAACACGGTGCGGAAAACATCGGGGAAACACGGTGGGTGCTCCCGGTGCTCCACTGCAGCCACGTGCTGGCTGCTCACACCCGGATGCAGGATGGGCACTGCCAGCTCCTGATTGTGCCCATAATTTGTTCTGGTGTGTGTTTTCCTAAGCCCTGAGAAGAAAATCCCCGGTTTCGCTGGAAAACCTCTCCGCTAGCCCAGCAGTCCCTGTGCAGTGTCCTGGGGACCCCCAGGGCAGGGTGACAGTGGTCGGTGACACATGCCTCAGGTTTCCATCCTGTTGCAAAAATGTGATGCTCAGAAATCCCCTCCAGTGTTCCCTTTTGGATTTTTTGGTTTGTCAGACCCCGGAGCCCCAGGAGAGGGAACCTGGCACAAAGAGCTGCTGGACAGCAGTGTGACACTGAGGTGACAATGACGCCCTCCTTGTAAACCTTTCCTGCTTTTTCTTCTCTCTCTTGTTTCACGTCTCCCTCTCAGAAAAGCCATTTAAATGTAATTCTGTTCTTAAGCCCTGTCCCTCATGCATGCCTAATGAACAGCCGGCAGAGGTGCCGGAAACGGCCCGAGCAGGATTCAATCTCGCCGAGTGCCGACAAGTCATTTGGAAGGAGCCCTGGGAGCGCGCCCAGTTTTATTACAGCGTAATTAGAAATAAAATCTTGTTGCGGGAGGAGAATGAGAGATGGGTGTTAATCCTGTGACGGGAGGAGATGGAGCCGTGCTTATTAAGGAGATTAGGGAGCGGAGGTGGAGAGCCCGTCACGAGTGCCCGATTTCCAGCCCTCCTCTGCCGTTCCCTCTGCCCGGACTCCCGCAGAAACCATCGGGAAAAGGGAAAGGGAAAAGGGAAAAGGAAAAGGGAAAAGGGGCAGTGCTCCTGGGGGAGGATGAGGAGGAGCCCGAGCTGCGGGCACAGCTGGCACCGCTCGCGTTACAAATGCCCGTGACTCCTCCGGGTGCGAACCCTTGGCTGAGCTCACAGCCCTGCTGCCTTTGGAAGGGCTGCGAGCAGCGACGGCCCCGCAGCTCCCCTGGGATCCCCACGGCAGGCAAACACGTAAATAAATCTGTCAGATTCGTGCAGGTCCTATGAAATTTGCATCGGGCTCGGCTCGCGGCTCCTCTTTAACATCTCCGCCAGGGAGGGATGCAGGGAGCTTTAATCTCAGTGCCCGGCCCAGGCCCCCTCTGCTCTCAGCGTTTGCTGTGGCACGAGCTGGGCTCAGCCTGCTGAGATGAAGGCAGCTCTGGAGCATGGGCACCGATGCCAGCCCCCTCCTGTGCCCTGTGCCCCCTGCCCCGCTGGGCACGGTGTCCCAGGACTGTGGCTGTCCCCGGAGGTAGGTGGTGATCATGGTCGGGCAGGATTTCCCATCCAGGCTGGGTTTTGTGTGGATGCTCCTTGTCCCCAGGCTGAGGCTGTCCCCGGAGGTAGGTGGTGATCATGGGGCAGGCAGGATTTCCCATCCAGGCTGGGTTTTCTGCGGATGCTCCTTGTCCCCAGGCGAGCTCCATGCCGGGCAAATGGCATCCTGGAGCAGCAGCCACAGCAGAGAAGTGCCGCTGTGGCAGCGGTGGAAAATTACAGGCTTTGCTCTTTGGGGCTTCCCCCTCCGTGCCTTCCCCCCGGGAGGCGTTTGTCACTTTAAACGTGGCCACAAATAGCAGCAAACACTTATTGGATTTGTTTGGGATGCCTTGGGATGCTCATGCTCCGAGTATGGCTAATTCATAAACGCTGGCACCTATTGATTCTGCAGCAGTACCAAGGGAAAGTTATCTCATTAGTCTTATGAACTATAAACGTGCTCCCTCCTGCAGCCCTGACCCCGTTGTTTTGATAAATCTATATTGGATAGAGCAGGAGCTGGTAACCTGCACGGGCTGCAATCTTTCTCTTGGAATTGGGAGCCCCTTGGGAACGATGCTGGGGTTTCAGGGCAGCTGGGTGTGGGAGAGGTGTGTGTGCACTCAGTGAGAGGCCCCCTCTCACCCTAATGCTTTCCCCAGGTGAGGGGCCAGGTCCTGGGAATTCAGGTGGAATTTAGCTCGTGCTGGGCTCTTGGTTTGATCCAAGAGCCTCCAAAGGTAGCAGCTCAAGTCTATCTGGAAGAGTTATTAGAGGCACATCAGCCTGGCCACGGACGTGCTTAATCCTCTGCTTCCTGTAAAGCCTTTCCACCTCCTGGCAGGCAGAGAGATCTGATTCTGTTTGGAGCCCTGCGACGTTAATCTGCCTGGCAAACTCAGCAGTAAGTCACTTGGGTGAGGTCTGTTGGAGCTGTCACATCAGTTACAGCCCCCCGAGCATCTCCCCTGAGCCAGCAGAACGTTCCTCGACAGAGCCGCTTGTCCCCTCCCAGGAAAAAGGAAAAAAAAAAAAGGAAAGGAAGCTGTGCTGCCAGCTTGGGTGGATCTCACACGTGATAGAACAGTGTCACCACACCGTGCGAGAGGCAGATGCCTCCTGTCACTCCACGGAGGAGATGTGGATGCTGCACCCGCAGGGTTTCTGCCTGTTCTGTCCCCGGGGAGGCTGTTGAGGCTGGAGCCCATGCAGTGCCCGGATCTCGGGCACAAGGCTTTGTTCCCGGCCCGGAGCACGGCAGCGCGGGGCTGTGGATCCCCAGGCACGGCCGCGTGTGAGGGTGTGGGCTGGGGCTGCCAGCGCCTGGCAAAATACAGCCCCGTTCCCATGGAAACCGGCTCCCCCCACCTCAAACTCCAGTGCAGCCGATGTTCTCCGCTTACTGGTTTGATGGGAGATGAAAAATTAATGTTTGATTTGCATCTTATTGCGGTGCCGTGGGACCGCTCCCCCGGCCCTTCGGCGGGGGTCTCACAGAGCCCGGGGCGGCTCCCGCTGCCGGTGGAGCCCAAATGCCCAAATCCCTCAGGGCCGGTGCCAGCTGCGGGGCATGTGCTGCCATGCTGGGGCTGGCACGCCGTGGTGGCATGGAGCTTTGGGCTGAGGAACCCCAAACCCTCCCGGCAGCGATGGAGTCGCAGGAGCGCTGCTGGAGGTGTGGGGATGGCAGCTCCTGGGGCTGGGGCTGCTGCTCGTGTTCCTGCTGCTCCCAGGGAGCACCAGCACAGGGTGCCAGCCTGGCGGTGCCTGTGACCCTGTTAGCCACGGCTGACTGGTGTTATGATTAATTGTTTGCTGTTTATTTGCTGTTTGGAGTCCTCCACTGCCATGTATGGAGCAGTTGGAGTCAAGCACACACATCTGGCTGAGCCACGGCTGGAATGGGTGATGCCAGCACAGCCTGGCACTGCCATTGCCTTGGCTGGTGCCAGGGACCCTCCCTGGTTCCCTGGGTGAGGATCTCTGCTTTCTGCTGCTCTGTCGCCTGCACAATTTGCAGGGAATTGGGCCTGGGGTCCTGCCCAGGCTGTGGGAGACAGAGTGCTCTGGGAGCACTGCCTCTCGTCCTCTCTCACTCGTGCTTACTCTGCACTCCTGAGTTTGACCATGGAGCTTTCTTCTTGCCTGAATTGAGAATATCCAGGTGCTTCCTAAAGGTGCTGGAAGTAGAAACGGTTGTTTGGCCTCATCAGCTAGATCCTGGCTTAGCAGGCATTGTGCAGGGCTTGAGGGAGCCATTTGCAGATGTTGCTGATTTACAGGCTGGGTTTAAAGGTTTTCACTCTGAGCATTCAGCTGCACTAAATTACCTTCTGCAGCCGTGGGGTTTGGTCGGGGGTGGTTTGGCTGGCAGCACGGTGCAGCCGAGCAGATGGAGCGTCCCATCCCAGCTGAGACTGGCGCTAGAATAAACCCCAGAGCCCCACAGAGCTGGGGGTGCAAGCCTTGCTTGGCACGGAGGGGCAGGGCCAAGTGCTTTCCAGGTGGGCAGGGAGCCTCTCCAGAGCCCCAGCTTATCCTGCTCTCCATGCAGCCACTACACAGGCCTTTCTATTGGTGTTAATTACTGTTATAATTCATGATGAATTACAGGGGTCAGGAGCCAGCCAAAGACTCTTTCCCCTTGTGCCAGGCTCCAAAACCAGCTGGCCTGAGGGGGCTGCTCTCCCGCCACCCTCCTCCGGGGTTCCAACATCAGCTCAAGCCCTTATTTGTTTTCACATGATTCTAAGTAAGTTAAGCTAATTATTAACTCAGCGGGACGGATTCACTTTTAATTGCGGTGTTGCCATGGAGCGCGTGGCACGGTGGCGGCGGAGCAGGAGCAGGAGCAGCGTGTGCCGGAGCTGTGCCACCCGCCCCGCTCCCCTCTGCAGCCACGGCCCGCCCGAACCGAGCCCCGCGGGTCCAGGTGTGTGTGGAGACACCCAGAGCCACCTTTACACCTGAGCAGGGGTGTGTGGTTACACCCAGGTGGGTGTGTGTGTGTGGTTACACCTGTACAGGTGTGTGTGGTTACACACAGGCAGGTGTGTGTGCTTACACCTGTACAGGTGTGTGTGGTTACACACAGGTAGGTGTGTGTGTGCTTTACACCCGGGCAGGTGTGTGTGGTTACACACAGGCAGGTGTGTGTGCTTACACCTGTACAGGTGTGTGTGGTTACACACAGGCAGGTGTGTGTGCTCACACCTGGGCAGGTGTGTGTGTGTGCTCACACCCGGGCAGGTGTGTGTACTTGGCTGGGGGAGTGATGGATGGATGGAGGCGGTGCCCACAAACGCCGGGGCTGCCGTTGCACACACGAGGTTCCTGTGGCTCACCCAACTTCACCACCCTGCCTGAAACTTCAGCCACAGCTGCGCCCCGATGTGCTGGGGGTGCAGGGAGGTGGAGCAGGGTCCCTCTTTCCCTGCCACAGCTCGGAGTGCAGGGGCTCTGCCTGACCCGGGCGCTCGGCCTGGGGCCGGGGGAGGCTCGCTCACTCTTCTCCTCCCTTTGTGTCTCCAGAAAATAGGTTTTTTATTACTTCTTATGGAGGTTTGTACATATCGGACGTGCAGAAGGAAGATGCCTTGTCCACCTACAGGTGTATCACCAAGCACAAGTACAGCGGCGAGACGCGGCAGAGCAACGGCGCCCGCCTCTCCGTCTCAGGTGAGCCCGTGCGGCTGCCGGGGTGGGCGGGGGGCGGACTCTGTGCCCGGGAGGGTGCCCAGCCCTGCCCTGCCCTGCCCTGCCCTGCCCGCTCCCCTCTTTGCCGCCCCGCACAGGGAGCGCTGGCACCGCCACCTGGGGTCCCCGCAGCCAGGGGACATCCCGGAGCGGGGCGGGCGGTGCCGCGGGGGGCTGGCAGTGCCCGGGCCGTGCCCCCCAGCCCGCAGCCCCCCAGTTCGCCGGGCACGGCGGTGGCGGTGCCGCGCGTCCCCCCGAGCGGGAGGCGACGGGGCGGGCGGCGATGCGATGTGACAGCCCGCGATGTGAGCAGCCTGACGCGATGTGACGAACATGCAAGCGATACTGCGGCGGAGGCAGTGCAGTCCGGAGTGCCGGGTGTCTCGGGGCGCTCCCGGCTCCGCTCGCTGCCCAAATTACTCCGCTCGGCAGGGAGGAGGGAGGGAGGGAGGGAGGGAGTTCGCCCTCTCGCAGCCGCTCGGCGCGGCGCGCCCGCTCCCTGCCATATGCTGTTCCCATCCTCGGGTGCTCCCGCACCGGCTCCTCGAATTAACCCCCCGGAGGGCACGGAAGGGATGCGGGGCTTGCCGGATCTTGCTTCTTGGGGTTCCAGCCGTGCCCGTCTTGCCACACATCCCGGCGGTGCCTGGGTGTCCCGGGTGGATCATTCCCATCCGAGCGCTCCGATCTGGCCCGGTCCCCTCCCGGTCTCTGTCATTATTTACACGTCACGGCGTTTTACTTCTGCTTGGGAGTAATGAAAGAGGTTTTTTTCCCCTGGAATTTAATTTCACGCCTGAGACTTAGTGATTAATTTTCTCCTTTCCCAGCTGCGTGATGGGCCCTTTTGCTTGTAAATTTTGAAATGTGCCACAAAATTTGTGTATTTTGCACCAATTAGGTGTCACCTTGAGTAATTCCTCCGATGCTGAGTTTATTCCTCCCATCAGCTATTTAGGAATTGGTTTTCCACCTGCCTGTGTGTGTTGTCCTGCCAAGGGCTGTGCTGGCCGGGTGGGACAGGGCACCCCGCGCTCAGCAAGGATGACGGGGTGCATCCTGCACTCCTCTGTGGCAGAGCCAGCAGTTCAGGGGAGTGGGGAGAGCCAGTCTCTCATGGATGGTGCTGACTGGGCACGGTGTCACCATGCCAGGGGGTTCACAGCATCTCTGAGACACGTCCCTTCCTCCTCTTCCCCGGCTGAGCCCAGTTCCTCTCGCACCCCAGACCCGGCGGAGTCCATCCCCACCATGCTAGACAGCTTCCAGTCCAGGGAGGTGAAGGCGGGCCGGCTGGTGGAGCTGCCCTGCATCGCCTCGGGCTACCCCAACCCGGCCGTGCGGTGGATCAAGGACGGGCGGCCGCTCCCCGCCGACAGCCGCTGGAGCAAGCGCATCACGGGGCTGACCATCAGCGACCTGCGCGTGGAGGACAGCGGCACCTACATCTGCGAGGTGACCAACACCTTCGGCTCCGCAGAGGTCACGGGCACCCTCACGGTCATAGGTGAGAGCCGGCGGGAGGAGCGGTGCGGGGGGGGCTCGGTCCTGCTGCCTTCTGGCACGCAAAGCCTTTATCAGTATTCAGCTTTAGAGGTTTATACAGCTGTATAAACAACAGCCTTGTGTTTTGGCACAGCGTTTGGCTCGCTGGAAGCCACTGTCTTGCACATGTCCGACGTGTTGGGTGCTTCTGTGCTTTGCTTTGTTGATTTACATAAAATTTATGTCGATTTACATAAAATAAGCTCTAGCCAAACAGTAAATACCATCTGGGCAGGCCAAGTATTTATCACGTGCTGTTTTCCTGGGGGTTCCTCCTGTCACCGGGATCCTGGCAGTACCAGAGGCACTGTGCCTGCCTTACCTGGAGCACGGTGCCAGCCGGGCACTGCCAGCCTGCTGTGTCCCCAGCCCAGCACTGTGCCACGTCTTCTTCCAGCCATCCTGCCACCTCCCCAGAGTACCCCTGCCGAGGGCCTGGGGCTGATGATGAAAGCAGGGGCTGCCAGCAGCAGGGACAGTGGCAGGGCCACCTGCCTCGTTGTGCGGTGACATTTACAGCACAGCCGGGCTGGCGCTGCTGGGGCAGGAGGAGCAGAGAGCGCTCAGCGGGGATGAGAGCCTCCCACAGCACTGCCAACGCCTCTCCCCTCTCTCACAGACCCTCTGCGTGTGACCCTCACACCAAAGAAGCTCAAAACGGGCATCGGCAGCACCGTCATCCTCTCTTGTGCCCTCAGCGGCTCCCCCGAGTACGTCATCCGCTGGTACCGCAACACGGACCTGGTGGCGGTGGATGACTACATCTCCATCCGGGGCATCAGCAACGAGACCCTGCTCATCACGGCCGCCCAGAAGAGCCACTCGGGCGCCTACCAGTGCTTTGCCACCCGCAAGTCCCAGACGGCACAGGACTTCTCCATCATCACGCTGGAGGGTGAGCTGCCTTCCCGGCCTGGGGGCTCCTTCCTCTCTGCCCCTCTCTGAGGGGATGCTTTGTGCATGGCTGGGGGGCAGAGAGTCCCACTGGGATGGGGGTCCTGAGGCTGCTGCCAGCCTGTTGCTGGGCCCTGTGTGCTGTCTGCAGGGGCACAGCATGAGGAAGGACCAAAATAAGGTTGACTTGCCACCCCCAGCCCCATGACACCTCATTCACCAGGCAGCCTCCCTGATCCAGCCCACTGAGCGTTTGGATAAGGGATGGGCTCCGCTGAGGGAGGCGGCATCAGTGTCCCCTCGCCCCTGTCTGCATGTCCCTGCCACAGGGACCCCAGCACAGCCCCGCATGTGTCCCCAGCGGGGCTCCTGTCCCGGCTGACCCTGGGGTGGGAGCTCAGTGCCATCCTGCTGGCGGGTGACTGCTGCTGCCTGTGGCTGCCGCTCCCTGACCCCCGTCCCGCTGGGTGCCCCCCAGATGGGACCCCCCGCATCGTCTCCTCCTTCAGCGAGAAGGTGGTCAACCCCGGGGAGCAGTTCTCCCTGATGTGTGCCGCCAAGGGGGCCCCGCCACCCACCGTCACCTGGGCGCTGGACGACGAGCCCATCCCGCGGGACAGCGGGCACCGCTCCAACCAGTACACCATGTCTGATGGCACCACCGTCAGCCACATGAACGTCAGCAGCCCGCAGATCAAGGACGGCGGCGTGTACCGGTGCACCGCGCGGAACTCGGTGGGCAGCGCCGAATACCAAGCGCGAATAAACGTAAGAGGTGCCTGTCTACTTTTAA
This sequence comes from Ammospiza caudacuta, assembly GCF_027887145.1. NCBI lineage: Eukaryota > Metazoa > Chordata > Aves > Passeriformes > Passerellidae > Ammospiza > Ammospiza caudacuta. The sequence continues at coordinate 8,306,300 of NC_080615.1, forward strand.
ATATCAGAATAGGACTTTTACCGGGCTTTTATTTTTGTTCTTGGTTCTTCTGTTCCCTGGCTGATCGCTCCTCCTCGCCTCTCCCTCTTCTTCCCCTGGCTGCCCCAGCCTCACCCCCTGAGCCCTGCCACGCTCCTCGCACACCTGCAGGGTTGAGCTTCTCTGATGCTTCAAGCAGGGAGTTTAACCCAGTGGAAAGCAATTCCAGAGGCTTGGAGAGCTGGAGCTTGGCTTTGCAGAGTCAAAGGGCGGCACTGTCCACACTGGGGTCCGCTCTCACTCTGCTAAGCCCTGCCCTGGGGTCTGCACAGGGTGGGCAGGCACCCCTTGAGGGACCCCACCATGGAGAAGGAGGTGGCAGGCCCAGAAGTGTCCCAGGTCCCCTGTGCTCTGCCAGCTGCCCCCGTTCCCTACCGGAGCCCCACTCCTTGGCAGCCACCGCGCCTGGTGGCACCAGGATCTCCATGACAAACAATGATGAGGCAGCACGTGAAATCGTGGAAAATGAGCTTTGATTTGTCATGTCTGTATTTTCTTTGTCTGCTAAAAGCCATGGCCGCGTTAATCACCGTGTTATTACGGCTGCAGCACGCCGCTCGGTGTGTTCTGGGGAGCGCTCTCAGGCACGGGGTATGCTGTAAGCCCCTGCCCATTAATAATACCCAATTAAAGCTCCCAGGCTTACAGGTGGGAGCGAGACAAGATAAGGGAGCGTTTATTTGTCTGCTGAGAATGAGGGTTGAAGGGCTGTGTTTGTCTGTGTCTCAGGTTTGAAATGGATCTAGTGGCTTTTTGGCTGGGATCCCAGGAGAGTCGGAATTTTGCTGCCGTTTACTGCTGAATTTGGAGGAAGTTCATCCCTCAGCCAGGAGAAGCCAGAGCAGCGTTTTCAATGAGGATGTTCCCTTGTCTCTCTTTTCCCCCTTTCTCAGCTCTTGATGGGCTGTCACTAGATAAGATTCAGGTTTCTTTTTCGGTGGCACAGAGCATGTCCCTCAAACAGGCCCAAGACACGGTTACAGAGCCAGATGCTAATTCCTTTCTTTCTGCTCCTTCTCTTAATGTGTCCTAGAATGAAAAACACTGTCCATCAGCTGATCCTGAGTGCCTGTTAAGCTGTTATCTTGCTACACCCTCAGGATGAGGAGTCAAGACAGGGTTAATCTTTAGATTACTTCGCTGTTTTATGCAGCGACTGGGAGAACAATGTAATTATTGATGCATGAAACCTCTCGTTTAAAGGCTCACCTGCAGCATTCTCCAGTCCTCAGGCAGCTCCAAAGCCAGACAGAGACTGGTGGCTGTCTGGCTTTTCAGTGACATGCAGGTTGGCAGTGGGGGGCGCAGAAAGGTGGGGTTCAAGGAGGTGAAGCGTTTTTGCCAGTGGAAGTCAGGTTCCCATAGCAGCTCTTGCCAAGGATGTTTGGCACAATGCAGGCAGCTTCCTCCCGGGAGAGGCAGAGAGAGGCTGTGATGGTGGGGGAGCTCTCCCCATCTCTCCCATATCTCTGGTGCTCAGAGGAGCCAGGTGGAGGCACCCTGGGCAGGCACAGTGCCCAGAGCAGAGAACAGACACCATCCAACCCCACAGTGGGCAGCAGTGGTGTGTGTGGGCTCAGCTCCCCCAGCACTGGGGCGGGATTGCTGTTTGAAGTGTGGCTGTGTCCCAGAGCACAGCCCTGTAGGTAGGTGAGGGAGAGCAGCTGTAGCTGGAGGCTGCAGGCGAAAGTGGCTGTCCCCACAGGAGCTGAGGGGAGCCCATGCCGCCTCCTCACCCAAACCAGGGTGCCCTGGTCACCTCCTGTGCCTGTGGAGCTGGCTCTGGAATAGCAGCAGATGTGCATGCAAGCAAATGGCCCTTCGGAATTAACCTAGCCTGCCTCTTCCTTCCTCCCCCATATGTAGGTCCCCCGAGCATCCGCGCCATGAAGAACATAACAGCGGTCGCGGGTAGGGACACTTTCATCAACTGCAGGGTCATCGGGTACCCCTATTACTCCATCAAGTGGTACAAGGACTCTCTGCTGCTGCCCGATAACCACCGCCAAGTGGTCTTTGAGAACGGCACGCTGAAGCTGATGGATGTGCAGAAAGGCATGGATGAGGGAGAGTACCTGTGCAGCGTGCTGATCCAGCCCCAGCTCTCCATCAGCCAGAGCGTCCACGTCACCGTCAAAGGTGAGACAGAGGCTGGGGATGCTTCCCCTGAGTGGCTCATCCAGGTTGTTTTTGGGTTCTCCACAGTGGGATGGAGGCAGAGGAGCACCTGCATGGCCAGGTGGTGGCTGTGCTCTGTGGTCACCAGGTGTGGCAGCTCAGTCCTCGGGAGCTGGCTTGGCTACCTGGTCCTGCCAGCTGCCAGCAGCTGCCCCGAGCACGCCGTATCCATTTCCCCTTACAAGTGATGGAGCAAGGACTTATGGTGTAAACATAACGTATTAAAACATCTAACCTTTGCTTGGATCACCTTCACCGATGTTTTTCTGTGTGTGCTAGCTTTTAAAAAAATAATACTCTCGGTCTTCCGAGCGCACAGAACATCTTAAAAGCTTCTCCGGGCCATCAATTATTCAGCCCCATTGAGGGAGCTATCAGTCCTAATGAATTGAGCCGGATGCATTCCCTCCCAGTGACTGGCTGAGATTGCGCTGGGAGCTCCCGGATCTCCCCTCCTCGGGAGTTGTGGGGTCGGCTCCGCCCGTCGCCAGCTCGGTGTTGGCAGTAAATCATTCAGACAAACACGGCGGCGCTGGGGACAGAGCCGGCCAATTGTCATCCTGCCTCTCACCCAGCGGGGGATTCGTGCGCTGGATTTACTCTGATCCCCCTCCCTCCCCTCCCAGCCACCATTTTCTTATTAGGAATCAGGTTAGCGAGAGAGAGCATCAAGCTGATTAGAGATGCTACCACTTGATTAGCTAATGCTCTTCTCCCAGGCTCCCAAAGGGGAGAGGAGGCTGTGGGTAACCTGTCTGAGGGGGTGCAGGGAGGTCTTCTTGCCCCTGGGGTCTGCAGGGCTTGGCCAGCCCTGCTTTTCTCACGTCGAATAAATCCCCATCCATGTGGAGCCCCAGAGCTTGGAAAGAGGCCAGAGATGTTGGTCTTGTCTTGAGACAGGCAGGGCTGATGTGGGGACATCATCTCAGGGTGTTTGTGAGCCCTTAAATTATGGCATTCACTAGGAGGTGCCCTCAGAGGGTGCAGGATGCTGAAGTTCAGCTCAGGATTTGTGTGTCCTGGGAAGGAATGCTGCTGAGTCCTTCCCAGAGTGGATTTACTGCCTTGATTAGTGGCTGGTGACGGGCTGAGGAAGGTGAGCAGGATGGTGCAGCACGGGCCAGACGTCTTCATTCCCCTGCTGGAGATTTACACCCATTCCCACTGGCTGAGCTCCTCGTTTCCTCTGCCCCTGGATAAAAGGCCTGTGGAAGAGAATAGCAAAGGCCCTAGCAGAGAGTCAGGGAGTGAATAAACATAACTGTGTAGCACAAGGAGCGCGGGCTGGCGTGGAGCACCATAAAGCTTTAACAGCCCCAAGTGCCTGGTCACCACGTGAAATGGCACCAGTGAGTTATGCAGCTCCTTCCAATCTCACAGTAAAAGCTTTACAGTTCCCTCTGGCACTGCTCCCCCCAGGAACGGGGACGTGCAGCCCTGTTCATGAGGCCTCATCCCCATCTCGTGCTGAGGGAAGCTCCTGCCCAGGTGTAGCTGCTGCTTGGCCAGGGATCCCAGGATCCCGGTTTCAAACCTCCCTGCTCTGCTCCCCAGGGCTTTGCTAGTCAGGGATGCTGCTGGGGCCTCTTCCCTGCACTTCCCCAGCAGCACAATCCAAAATCCAGCCTCCTCCAAGGTGCCCCGACAGCTCCTTCTTCCTGCAGACATCTTTGAAGGTTTTAATTAATCCCCTGTGTGTTGGTGCTGTCCTGGGGCTCTCACACAGCCCTGCTCAGGTGGATGCAGAGTTTTGGGGAGCACGGGGCTGACACAGTGCCAGGGCACTGTGGGGTGATGCTTCACCCCATGGGAAGGCAGAGGCTGCTCACAGAGTCACCTCTGCATTGGAGCTGCTGGGATGGGCTCTGTGGTGGCACCGTGAGCAGGGTGCTCCAGGCTGTGGGCAGATGAGAGCCTTGGAGCTCTGGAGAAAGGAGAATCACGGTGGGAAGCGATCTGGGAAGGAAAGGGGAGTTGTGAGCTCTGTTTGTGGGAAGCTGGAGAAGGGAGAGCAGCTGGAGGGGCGTGTTTGGGGAGGCGTGGTCCACAAGCCCATCCCCGCTCTGCACTAGACTGCAGTGCATTCCCAATTAATTATTCATTAATTATGGAAAACAGGCAGTGCTGGCTCCATGACTGTGGCAGCTCGAGCCACGTTGCTGTCACAGGCAGAGGGACAGGCCAGCCCTGCCCGTACCTGCCTGCCCATGGCAGTGGCTCCCACCTGGGGCACAGTGACAGCACAGTGACACTCCTGCCGTGCTCTGGACCAGGCAGCAGTGATACCTCAGTGACAGGATGGGCTCAGGGTGGAAGTGGGAGCCCAGGGAAGTGCGTGGGGGTCCAGGGAACTGCCCCTGCTCCCTGCTCCCTGCTGCTGAAGGGACAATTGGCAGGCTGCTAATTTAATTATGGAGACTGCAGAACGAGGATCTCATCTACCAGGTGCTGAGCCTTGTTAAGCTAATTGTCTCCCTCTCTCCTCTTTCTTCCCCCTCCTACATTGCCAGAGATGCTGCTGCAGTTGCCTAATTAAGTTATCAGAAAGATAATGGCTGGTTCTGAATCCAGCACCTTTAAGAAAAGCATCCATCTAATGAAGGCTTTTCTGGGAGTGGATAAATGCTGAGGTGGAATTTCGGGGGCCACGTGCTGGGGGTGGCCGGGGCTTTCCCCACTGCAGGGTCAGCGTTTCTCCATCCCACTCTCAGCAGGGTAGCTCTGCCAGGTGGGAGAAATCTCCCTGCTGTTCTCTGCTGGATGGCACCTCCTGCTGTCCCCTGGCCTTGTTCTGGTGGAATCAAAGCCTGTCTCGGTTTCTGGGCTGCTTCTCCTCCCGGGACAGCATCTTCCCCAAGCCCCTTCTGCAGCCCATCCCCACTCGAGGAAGGCTTTCCTGGGATGGGCTCTCCAGCATCCCCCTCCTCTCCCCTCGACAGTCCCTCCTCTGATCCAGCCCTTCGAGTTCCCGCCAGCCTCCATCGGACAGCTCCTCTACATCCCCTGCGTGGTGTCCTCGGGGGACATGCCCATCCACATCACCTGGAGGAAGGACGGGCACGTCATCCTCTCTGGCTCCGGGGTCACCATCGAGAGCAAGGAGTTCATGAGCTCCCTGCAGATCTCCAGCGTGTCCCTCAAGCACAACGGGAACTACACCTGCATCGCCAGCAACGACGCTGCCACCGTCAGCCGGGAGCGGCAGCTCATCGTGCGGGGTGAGCCCACATCCCACATCCCCACATCCCACCTGGTGCTGCTGGGAGAGGGAGGGCAGCACAGCAGCAGCAGGGGGAGTTCGGGAGGGTGAGGAGCAAGGCTGAGCTGGGAATCGATGCCATCCCCATGCTCACAGGCAGTGGGGAGCTGTAGGGATCTGATGGGGATTTTCCTGCAGTGACCGTCCTTCCTCCCAAACTCCGCAGTGCCTCCTCGCTTTGTGGTCCAGCCCAACAACCAAGATGGCATTTATGGGAAAGCTGGGGTGCTGAACTGCTCCGTTGATGGGTACCCCCCTCCCAAAGTCATGTGGAAGCACGCTAAAGGTAGGGATGGGTCATGGCAACGTGTGGGGATGTCAGTGCACGCTGGGGAGAGTCCCTCGGGCATGGCCACCCCAGCTCCGAGCCCCGTGAGTGCTGCTCTGCCTCAGCTGAGCTCTGTGCCTCTGTGTCCCCTCCTAGGAAGCGGCAACCCCCAGCAGTACCATCCCATCCCCCTGACGGGCCGCATCCAGATCCTGCCCAACAGCTCCCTGCTCATCCGCCACGTGCTGGAGGAGGACATCGGCTACTACCTCTGCCAGGCCAGCAACGGCGTGGGCACCGACATCAGCAAGTCCATGTTCCTCACCGTCAAGAGTAGGTACCCAGGGCTGTGCCACGGGGCATCCTCAGGGCACAGGGACCTGCTCAGGTCACAGCAGTGACCTGGGGAACAGAGATGGGCACAGTGAGGGTGGCTGTGGGACACGGGGTCACCAGCAGAGCCTGGTCTGGCACTGCCTCCCTCTCTGTTCTGAGGGCTCCAACCACACCCGCCGTGCTCCAGCCCCGGCCCCACGCATCCCCACGATCAATGCAGGGCACGGGAGGGCATCGATTCCTCCCCTCCAGGGACCCGCTTCCCTTTTGCTATTAAACACACTTTGTCTTTAATAAAACCAGGCAATCAATCTACATCATCCAGGAGGAAAGGAAATAGCTGGGCTGCTTTGACAGGGATGGGCTGGGAAGTGTTGTTAGACACCGTGTTTGAACTGTGTGTGTTATTGGATTGCTCTCCCGTTGCTATCAGCAGAATGTATAATTGCCAGCTCCCTGTTAGTCATTGGGCTCGTTGCTGCTGGGAGCATTCAAACCTCCAAAAGGAGGTGGTGGAGGAAGTCCAGAGCAGGGAGTCTAGAGCAATTACCCTCACTCCTGGGGTCAGGATTGGGCTCAGGAGGACTAAACTTTGCCTTGACCATGCTGGGAATGAGGCAGTGAGCACGCTGTGCCAGAGGGGATGGAGGCTGCTGGTGAAGCCATAAGAGCCACCATCCCCTGCTTGCCCATCCAGGGTGCTGTGGGCAGAGGGGACGTGCAGCCCTCTCTGGTCACCACCAAGCCCTGGCCTCCCTCCCCAGCCTGCTGCTTCCTTCCCTGACGCCAGCAGCTGTTTCTCTCAGGGGCTTCTCCCCTCCCCACGCAGCCTCTGCCTTCCCAGGTTCCCGCTCCCCTGGCTGTCAGCTGTTTAATTTATCCCTGCGACTGATGAATCAAACCCAGCCACTTCAAACAAGGCACTTCAATGAGTGCAGGTACAAAGTCGAGGCGATTAATCCCGAGCGAGCATGCCAAGCCTGGGAGCCCGGGCTGGTGCCGTGTCCCTGCTAGCTCCTGTAATTGCATCCCAGGACAGGTTGCTTGCTGACTTGAATAGCACATAACCTTATTATGCGAGTGCTTTTGCATCTCCCGGAGCCCTCGGAGCCCTCGCTGCCTTTGAAAAGGTTTGGATGAATAGGTACACCAAGCACCACAGCCAATTAAGCGTTAGATGGGCTCTTTGTTTTGTTTCATTTTGGGGGTTTTGTTTGTTTAGCGAAATGTCAGCCCAATTAAAGGGAGATCAGCACTGGCTTTCCCTGAAAGTCAGGCCACTGCGGACTGAGTTAAATGAGAGTTAATCAGAGCCCAAACAAAGCGTGCTGGCGGTCAGCAGGGGAGAGGGCAGTGCCACAGCCAGCTGGTGTCACACGTCCCCTGCCCTGGCACCACGGCCAGGGTGAGCTGGGACAGCCAGGTGACACACTGGGTGTGTGCCTGAGCGTGCTTGAGTTCGCTGGGCTGGGCAGAGCCAGCAGCAGCTGGGTGATGCTTTTGTCAGGGGGTGGTGGGTGTGAAAAGCCACCAGATTTGCTTGGGAATGTCACCCATGGGGTTGAGGCTTTCCTGTCCCTGGGTGCCAGGGCCTCTGGGCTCCCACAGCATGGCAGCCTGTCCTTCCTTCCCTGCTTTGGGAGGGAACTCACCAGCACCCAGAAGGTGAGGAGTGGAAGGTGAGGAGTGCTGGAATATCTGAGCGTGTGCCCGGGGGCACAGCAGGCTGGGCTGGGCGCAGGTGAGGAGCCCAGCAGTGTGTGATAAATGCCATTTAGCACATGGCTGCACACCTGCCCGGGTGTCAGCAGCGTGTGGGATGGGCACAGTCGCATCTCCTGGGGGTCCTGCCTGCTGTGCCAGGGCAGCAGCACCCTGGGCACTGGGGAGGGGGCTCCTCTGCCCTCTCCGTGCCAGCACCTCGGTGCCAGGGGTCCAGCCAGGGGGCAGATAGAGGGGTCTCTGTCCGTGGTCGTGGCACAGCCCTCTTTGGAAGTTCGCTGCCACACAGCGCGAGCATAACTGATTGCTTCCATGCAATTTGAATTAATCTCATGCTTCAGGTGAAACTCAGCTAATCAGTGTAGAAAGGAAGCTGAGACGGGTGCAATCAAATTAACATCACAGAGCCAGCTCCAAACAAGAAAGAGGGGGGCGAGGAAGGCAGGCACAGCCCTTGTCACCCTTGTCACTGTTCTCATTCAGTTGTCACCAGCGCTCTGCCAAGCGGCTCGTGCCCCAGCCGGGTGTGGGATGGCAGCGTGCTCTGGCTGTTGGCTCCCTTTGTTCCCAGGCTTGTCTCTGCCCAGAGAGGGGCACCAAGTCTCGTTGTGGCCTTGTTAACAAGGCCATGGGCACCAAGAGAGGCTGAATTGGAGGGTGTGCCCTGGTGGGCGCAGATTGGAGGGCACAGGAGGCATTGGAGGTGAGCTCTCCTCGAAGGAAGCCTGTCTGCCCAGAGTGAGCTGTGTCTGATGCCACATTATTGATGCCCTGCACCCAGGAAGGGATCACAGACTGGTCAGGAGCAGCCCCCAGCCACCCATGGATGTCCCTGCAGCCGGTCCCAAGCAATGCGGTCCCTCTGCAAGCTGCAGAGCTGCTGCAGGGCAGGTGTTAGGCACCAGTGCCCAATCTGTGCTATCCTCACAGCTGCTTGGGGTTTTCTGGGGGTTTGTTGTGATCTTTTCCTGCTCTGGACTACGTGCAGCTCCCGTGGGACCCTGGCAATTGAGAGAAGTTGATATGTTTACATCCAAGGAGCTGCTTTTAATCAAACATCAATAAGTGCATTTCAGCGAAGCAGAGCCTGAAACAGAGCTCCTCTCCCGGGGCCTCTGCTCTCTGCTGGGAAGGGGCCGGTGCAGCCAAGGCTGCTGCAGCCCTGAGGGGCTGTCCTGCCCCTTTGGCCCCACAGCCTCACACCCTCTGCTGCAGCACTGGGCTGAATGAGGGCTGGGTGCAGGGACCACATCGCCATGTCCCTGTTTGACAAATAGCAGGGTGGCCCCTCGATGGTTTTCCATGGCAGGAGAAGGGGACAGTGGGCAGGAACCTGGCAAGGCGTGCCAGGACAGGGTGCTGAGCCCCTCCTGCAGCTGTGTGTGCCCTTGTGCTGTGCTGGGCAGTCAGCCCTGCCCTGGGGAAAGTGCAAGAGCCCCTGGTTGTCCCTGTGCTCCTCACCCCATGGGACATGGGAGGCTGGGCTGGGACAGTCCTAACCCTCACCCTAACCTAAACCTAACTCTAACCCTAACCCTTCCCAGGCCTGCCTCTGCCCTGCTGTGTCCCTGACCCGGGGCTGAGGCAGGCAGAGGTGTCAGAGCACTGGGGATGGGACAGGGCACAGTTTGGAGAAGTCTTGGGCTGCTTTTTGTGCCCCTTGGTGGCCCAGGCTATTCTGCCACAACATCCCTGCTCTTTGCCATCCCCTGCCAGCTCAGAGTGTCGTGCTCCCCTTGGGACAGGATTGTCACACGGGCACCAAGCTGGGCACTGCACTGTCCTGCACCCCACAAACTCCAGCAGCTCAGGAGGAAAGGTTTCCTTTGCTGTTAATTGAATTACATTGCCACAGAAAGCCGAGGAGTCGTAGCTCATTAGAGCCTCTTGTGTCCCATTAGAACAGTGTGTGTTGCCTTTGCGGATTGTCATTATCATACATTACTGCAGGACTCAGCACTGCTGTTTGTTTATGCATTACATTTTTTTCTGCTTACCCAGCCTGCCCTCGGTCCCCCAGCCCGTTCCTCCTGTGTGCTGCCTGCACAGCCAGCCCACTGCCTGGCACTGGGGTGGCACAAAGAGCTCTTGGAGCAGGGAAGAGCCAGGCCAGGGATCAGTACAGCACTCTCACAGCCCAGATCAGCCATCCCCATCTGGGCTGCACCCACTGCTCAAGCACCGCTGGGTTCTGCACCCCTGCCAGGTGGTGAACACAGCACAGGGTGTCCCCACCAGCCCCATTTGTATATTGGGGTGGCTATGGAAAAAAACCTCATCTCTGGCATCTGCAATGCAAAGGCGGCCTTGCTGATGGGAAATCACACTCTGTATTCTGCCCAGGTTTATACGAGTGAATTATGCAAATCCGTGATGGAAAACATTCTTCCTCTCATCCTCGGGAGTGTAAAACCTTAGTCAATAATTCATACCCGCACGTCTCAGACTGGAGGCTTTCTCTTCATTATAGTGTGCACTTGGTTATTTGTCTTTCACGTTTTATTGTCTACCCCGGTGTAATGCTATGCATTATAAAATTTATCTGCTTCATTATTTTATGATCCTGAGCTGTATAATGCAGCGCGACGGTTCCGCTCGGGGCTGCACGGCCGCTCGGTGAGCGCCGCATCCTCGGCGGCTCGGTGGGCTCTGCGGGGCCCGGCAGCCACAGGTGGCACCTGCCCGTCCCCAGGGCACACGGGTGACGCTTTGCCTCCCCACAGTCCCAGCCATGATCACCTCCCACCCCAACACCACCATTGCCATCAAGGGCCAGACCAAGGAGCTGAACTGCACGGCGCGGGGCGAGCGGCCCATCATCATCCGCTGGGAGAAGGGGGACACCGTCATCGACCCCGACCGCAACATGCGCTACGCCATCACCACCAAGGACAACGGCGACGAGGTCATCTCCACCCTCAAGGTGAGGGCCGGGCGTCCTGCACCTGCCTGGGCTCCCAGGGGTCTCGCTGGGTGTGGGAGAGGAGAAGGGGAGGAGCAGGGAGGGTGTGGTGGTCCCCAGGAGTGTCACAGAGCTGGGCACTGCACTGAGCTCCCTGAGTAGCAAAGCTGAGCCCAGAGGGGAGTTAGGAGTGCAACTCCAGGGAGTGGCACTGTGGTGGGAGCAGGCAGGGATGGCAGGGCATGGTGCTGGGGCAGCTCAGTCTGAATTGGCTCCTCTCCCTGGAATGCTGGCAGCTGAAACCAGCCGACCGTGGGGACTCTGTCTTCTTCTCCTGCCACGCCATCAACTCCTATGGCGAGGACAGAGGCCTGATCCAGCTCACTGTCCAAGGTACTCCATCCCCCCTGCCTGAGCCCTGTGGTGCAAAGCCTTGCTGAGAGGGTCCCCCTGCTCCTGGGGGCCTCCTCTTCCTATGTCCCTAACCTGCCTGCGTGTCCCCAAGAGCCCCCTGACCCGCCGGAGCTGGAGATCCGCGAGGTGAAAGCCCGGAGTATGAATTTGCGGTGGACGCAGCGGTTCGACGGCAACAGCATCATCACTGGCTTTGATATCGAGTACAAGAACAAGTCAGGTAGGTGACAGTGATGTCCCCTCCCCGTGGCACAGTGGGGCTGGGGGCTGGCCTGCACAGGCAGGTGTGGGACTGCCCCGGTGGTGCCTCCAAGGGAATATTCTGCATCCCGGTTCCTTTGATGAAGAAAGGAGAGAGCAGCATTAATGAAATATGGTAATTTCTGTTGGATGGGAGCATTTGAAAGGGAATATTAAAAGAGACAATATTTGCAAAAAGTTGAACCCCAGCACACAACAGCGAGAGAGAGAAGCAGCACCTCTCCAGGGGTACCAGAGCTGGAGGTGCCTGGAGACCTCACCTGCTTGATCATGGCCCCCTCAGCACTGCAGGCCCTGCATGGGATTCAGGCTCTGACCCTTCTGCCTCACTCTTCCAGATTCCTGGGACTTTAAGCAGTCTACACGCAACATCTCCCCGACCATCAACCAGGCGAACATCGTGGACCTGCACCCCGCCTCGGTGTACAGCATCCGCATGTACTCCTTCAACAAGATCGGGCGCAGCGAGCCCAGCAAGGAGCTCACCATCAGCACCGAGGAAGCAGGTGCCTCCCTGGGCTCCTGGCGTGGCTGCTGGGGATGGTGGGCAGGGGGAAGAGGGGAAGCTGGCTTAGGTACAGCCAGGGGATTTCCTGGTGAGGAGCTCCTGAACCTTCTCAATGTGCTGGTTTGTGTTCATCTCTCTCAGCTCCTGATGGTCCTCCAATGGATGTCACCTTGCAGCCCATCACCTCCCAGAGCATCCAGGTCACCTGGAAGGTGAGTGAGGTTGGGATGCTGTCTGGGCTTTTTTTGGCTATGGGGGCTTGGCCAAATGCTGCCCCAGCTTGTCCTGAGACCCAGTATGTCACCAGTGTCACAGGAATCAGGAAGAATTCTCCAGGAAAAAAGAAAACTTGCAGGCTGGGCAAGCAGCTCACTTTATTGCTCAGGGCTCTTATCAATCATGTTTTACAACAAGCTCATTATCTCATAGAGTGTCCGTGGGGGACCATGGGGCAGAGAGGATAAATATGTAAAAACTCAGGTGCCGGGTTGCAAAGTGTTTGAGCAGAGATCAATAAAACTTAGAATCAGATTTATTTTCCAAAGCTGCCTAATGAAAAATAAAATTGATTATAAAGTTAGGACTTGGGAATGAACTGCTAAGTCAATAAATTTAGGGTTCCAACTTCTCCCCCCACCTCCCCTTAAGCACTGAAAAACAGATTAATGAAAAGTAAGATTCACTTGAAAGATAAGTCACTTCGTTTTAGGAGTATTTCAGCAAGATGGATCGCCCTGGCATTGTAACATAAATTTGCAATCAACCCTATTGATTTGTTAATGCTTCAGAGAAATATTGTTAAGATTGATCTCAATCTGGCCTCTCAGGCTGCCAGAATTGGGATTTCTGCTGCTCCAGCTGGGGACTGGTGCTGTCCAGGCAGCACTTTCCTCTCTGGTGGCTCTGAGGACCCTCTGGACCTTTTTTATCGCTATTTTGCCACTCAGTGAAAAATGGGGAGGAAAAACAACTTGAAAGCTTTGAGAAAAGCCCCTGGAGAGGGGTGGTTGGGGCACGGAGCCCTGTGAACCTCCCAGCCCTGTAACACCGCTCCATCCTGCCCTCACTGTCCCCCAGGCCCCGAAGAAGGAGCTGCAGAACGGGGTGATCCGTGGCTACCAGATCGGCTACCGGGAGAACAGCCCGGGCAGCAACGGGCAGTACAGCATCGTGGAGATGAAGGCCACGGGCGACAGCGAGGTCTACACGCTGGACAACCTCAAGAAGTTTGCGCAGTACGGGGTGGTGGTGCAGGCGTTCAACCGCGCGGGCACGGGGCCCTCGTCCAGCGAGATCAACGCCACCACGCTGGAGGATGGTAAGGATGGCCCAGGGACCAAACCAGGTCCAGGTCCCACCTGGGAACCTTCAGTGATGCCCATCCCATCACGCAGGTCGGGGGGGGTGACTGTGCGCCCTCACAGCTCCCTGGAAGGGATCAGGAGCACAGCACTCTCAGGACACCGTGGCGCTAAGTCTGTGGCACAGCTAAAGGGTGCAAGGTGGATTTTGGCACTGCTGAAGTGCCAGGCAGGTTTCCATCTGGGACGCAGTCACTGATGGCCTTGGTCGTTTTAAAAACAATGAGGAAAAAGTTTTGCAGTGCGTTTGCTCAGCAGTTTTTCATACTTAATTAAGGCTCTCGTTAGCCTGTCAAACCGCGATTGTTTCCTGGCTGCATTAGCACTCCTCCCGGGGTATTCAAGGGCCCCTGTTTTAGCAATAGTGTCTTTTCCATAATTATATTACCTTCATTTTGTTCAAACGGACTATCTGTATTAGTTTATTATACTCCGTCCCTAATTACATGGTGCTTATATTTTTGCACCTAAGTAATATGAAACAATAATCATTTTCAAAGAGGATCGTTACGGTGATGTATTATCATTTAAATGCTCATAAAAATTAGAGTTACCTCTTGCGGGGCAATGGGATCTAATTACCTCGCATCCAGCCAGCTCTCCCACTCTCCCCTCGCTGGAAGCATCCTCCCTGTCACCACCAGCACAGGGTTCACAGGCACCTCACTGGCCTAGAAGGAAAAATTGGATGTTGGAGGCAGAGCCCTGCTGGGCAGGACTGGCTGAGGGCTTCCAGCAGCCCAGCAGGTTCTGTGTGGGTGCAGTCAGAGTGGCTGTGTGGGACCCAGCTCCTTCAGCCTGGCATCTCCATCCTCCTGCTGATTGTCCTCCTCATCCGTCCCCAGTTCCCAGCCAGCCCCCCGAGAACGTGCGGGCCATCTCCATCACGTCAGACGTGGCGGTGATCTCCTGGTCGGAGCCCCCGCGCAGCACCCTCAACGGGGTGCTCAAGGGCTACCGGGTCATCTTCTGGTCCCTCTACATGGACGGAGGTGAGCACACCTGGGGAGGGGGTGGCACAGGGGACCTGGGGGCCTCAGGGGCTGACAGACCCTTCTCCTGCAGAGTGGGGCGAGATGCAGAACATCACGACCACGCGGGAGCGAGTGGAGCTGCGGGGCATGGAGAAATTCACCAACTACAGCGTGCAGGTGCTGGCCTACACCCAGGCAGGCGATGGTGTCCGCAGCAGCGTGCTCTACATCCAGACCAAGGAGGACAGTAAGTGCCTCTGCCACCCGCTCGGGCCCAAGGGCTGGAGAGGCTGCTGGGGCACAGGGGAAACCCCCGGTGTACAGCCATGGGCAGGGCATTTCCCTTTCCCTTTCCTTCCTTTTCCTTAAGTGCTGATATTTAAATATTTACACCCCGCCTGCCCTACTTTAATGCCATTAGCTCTCTAGCAGAGCATCCCTGGGCCTGTGTCCTAGGAAGTGCCAGATGCTGGGAGGGAGGCGCAGCTGGGCAGGGTACGGCTGACAGATTAAGGAGATGGCCATTAAAAGCCAATCATGATTTCTAAAGCAGAGCTTGGGCTGCAATTAACCCTCCTGCCTCTGGCTCACACGGGGAGCAGAGCCACCCGTGGAGAGGCGTCGTGCAGGCAGACCTGTCCCTGCCTGTGTGTGACACCACCATCGCAGCTGCTTCCCTGGCTGTGGCAGGGATGCCAGCCCCACAGCAGGCTGCTGCCACATCTCCCAGCTGGGCAGAGACCTTGGAGACCTCCCGGCACTGGCTCTGCCACGCTCTCCCTCCTCAGTTCCAGGTCCCCCGGCTGGGATCAAGGCTGTGCCGTCCTCTGCCAGCAGCGTGGTGGTGTCGTGGCTGCCGCCGGCCAAGCCCAACGGCATCATTCGGAAGTACACCATCTTCTGCTCCAGCCCTGGCTCGGGGCAGCCGGTACGGGATGGGAGCAGGGCTGGGAATGGCCACGGTGTGCCAGGGAATGCTGGGCTGGCCAAGCAGGAGCGGCAGGGAGAGCTGATGCCAGGCAGCAGCCGCAGCAAAGACCTCTTGGGGTGCACTGCGGAATTGTCCAAGGGCATCCATGGGCACTGTGCAGCAGGGATTGGTCCCATTGTCTCTCTGTTCCCATTCTCTGGCATCTGCCCCGCTCAGTTGCCAGCTCCAGAGGGGGAAACATGCCAGCAGCTGACCAAAAATGAAATAGAAATCCAACCTGGCCCCATCCCTCCTTGGTGAGGAAGAGGTTGATGGGAGGTCTGCAGACTAGTGCTTATCAAAAGCTCCTTCTCAAACTCATTTCACTATCTGAGCCTCTGGTTTCCAGGGCAACATAATCTTTTCATCAAAGCAACTGGTAAAACCGCTGGGATCCGATATTGTTTTCTTGGCATCTTGTCAAAACTGTCATTTGGGTAAAAAAAAATTATGTATACTATACAATATTCATATAGGTGTGTCTGCTTTGGGGTACATCACATCCATGTTCCTGCAAGGGCACACGTGTGCCGACAGTGAGCACACAGGTACCTGCCAGGTCATGTTTTAATGGACCCATCCTGTGCCAAGGGGTTGTGGAGCCCATTCCTGCCTGTTGCTGGCATGGTGGCACAGCTGGGTGGCAGTCCTTGCCCTCGTGGCATTCTTGGGGCAGGGTGACTTTGTCCCTGCTATGATGGGGACTGTCCCCGGTGCTTGCACACAGCCAGCCCTGTCTGCAGGGCCACCACAGGAGCAGGCGATGCAGTGACCCCACATGGGTTTTGGGGACCCCTTTGCCTCTCATGGGTTTGGGCCATCCCAGTTGGGGTTGGCTCCAGGCTGGCACTGCTGCAGCTCGGTGGTGCCAGGGCAGAATCCTTTCCCGGGAGCAGGGATGCTCAGCCATCTGCTCCTGGGCTGCAGCCCGGCTCCCTGGAGGAATCACGACACCAGCCGGCTCTCCCCGGCATTGAGGGGTGTGAGCGGAGCCGAGCTGCTGCTGCTGCTCAGGATAAACCCGCGAGGGGCTGCGGGGTCTGGGATAAACCCGCGAGGGGCTGCGGGGTCTGTGCCGAGGCCATGGGCTGAGGGTCTCACAGAAGCTTCCCCTGCTCCCGTGTCCCTCCTCCACAGGCTCCCAGCGAGTACGAGACCAGCCCGGACCAGCTCTTCTACCGCATCGCCCACCTGAACCGGGGCCAGCAGTACCTGCTCTGGGTGGCCGCCGTCACCTCCGCCGGCCGCGGCAACATCAGCGAGAAGGTCACCATCGAGCCTGCGGGCAAAGGTACAGCCTGAGGGGCTGCCAGCCTGGGGGGCACCCCTGCTCCTGTGCCCTGCCCTATGGCCTGCAGGGAGTGATGGCTGGGTGACCCCAGGGCAGAGGAGGGGCAGCACTGGGGTCCCGAGTCTCTTTACACCTCGGAGAATCTGTAAACCTAGGGGGAATCTGTACACTTTGAGGGGGTCTGTACACCTCAGGGGGGTCTGTACACCTCGGGGGCCAGGCCCCCAGGCTGACCTCCTCCTTGCCCCCAAGCCCCTGCCAAGATCATCTCCTTCGGAGGCACCGTCACCACGCCGTGGATGAAGGATGTGAGGCTGCCCTGCAACTCCGTCGGGGAGCCCGTCCCCGCCATCAAGTGGACCAAGGACAGGTATGGAGGGGGCTGCCAGCCATGCTGGGGGCTGGTGCCAGCCCTGGCCGTGCCACACACACTGATGTGCCCCCTGTCCCCCTGGCAGCGAGGACTCTGCCATCCCGGTGACGGTGGACGGGCACCGCCTGATCCAGGCCAACGGGACGCTGGTGCTGCGCTCGGTGAAGGCTGAGGACTCTGGATACTACACCTGCACTGCCACCAACACCTGGGGCTTCGACACCATCATCATCAACCTGCTGGTGCAAGGTGAGGGCTCCACGTCCGTGCTGCCCTGCACGGACACGCTTCATCCCCACTGCCCAGTGCCGGGCTCTGTCCTGCACCAGGGGCTCCTGCTGGCCCAGGCATGAGTGCAAGGTGTCCTTGGCATTTCTGGGGGCACAGTGTAGGGCACTCTGCATGTGGGAGGTGCTCATGGCTTTCCCTCCTCCCTAGTGCCCCCAGACCAGCCCCGCCTGACCGTCTCCAAGACCTCGGCATCATCCATCACGCTGGCCTGGATCCCTGGGGACAATGGGGGCAGCTCCATCCGAGGTAGGGCTGCTGTGGGTGATGGGGCTGCTGCCAGCTGTTCATCCCAGAGCCACGACTGGTTCCATTCTCGTGGAACATGTTTGCAGGCACACTGTGCCATGTTTTTGTATCTGCACCTCTCCAAAATGCCTCAGAAGTGCTCCACAGCAAGGCTAATGCCTCTGAGCTCTGAGCAGGGGCTGCCAGCCCCGATGAGGGGTTTGTCAGGTGTTTTGGACTAGCTGCAGGGACTGATGCAGCTAAAGAATCCACATCGCTGGGTGCTAAGGTGGTGGTGGCCAGGGCCAGCCCCAGAGCTGCTCCGTGTCTCCTGGCATTGGTGCCACTCTGAACCCACCAGAGCAGGAGCTGTCCCACATCCCTGACAGGCTGGGGGCTCTGGGAGGGCTCCAGGAGCATCCCAGCTTTCCCAAGTCTCCTTTCTGCTCTGATTCATCTCATGAATTATAGGATGAAACAGCTGCGTGCGGAGGGGGGAGCGGGGAGCGAGGAAGGAGACCTCGCTTACAATTAATTAAAAGCATGAAAGTAATTACAAGCAAATCTCCCCAGCCAGCAGCCTTTCACTCCAGCGGACTCTGTTGATAAATTTGGTTATAATTGGATTAGAAATATTAAAAACACACCGCATGTACAAAATAAATAAATAAGCAGTGGCAGGCACCAGGGTGGGTGGTGTGGGGGTGCCAGGGCTGGTGTTGACACTGCTGGCAATCACATGCCCACGGCTTTGGGAAGCTCCTGGTGTCACCATCCACAGGGAATCCTCGGTGGTGGGAAGGTGTGAGCAGTGTCCCCACTGCTCTGCCCGAGCTGGAGCTGGGTGTTCACAGAGCTCCTTCACCTGAACCCTCTGGCATTGCCACGGTGGTAACTGGGTGGTGTTGGCACCGGGGCCATCCTGCCAGCCCTGCCTTGTGCAGCTCATTATGCACACAGCAAGGCAGGAAGCCTGCTCTTCCCTGCTATTTTTATTTGAGAATTGGCCAGAATTGCAGAAATAGCCAAATCTATCAGTGCACCAGGAAAGTTTGGTCAGCACAGCTGGGCAGCAAGGATGTGCTGTCCCAAGATGCCCCAATGCCCTTGGGGCTGTCCCTGTGTCCCCTGCTGTCCCAGGAATCCCAGCCATCTCCAGGTGCCTTGTTGATGGCAGTGTAACAGGTTTGCTCATCCAGGACACAGTGTGCTTCCTAATACTCCTCATCACGGGAGAGGAGGCGGTCTGCAATGACAGAAGCAACTTCCCTGCAGCCTCCCGAGGGAGCTGCTTAATTCCGGCTTTCCCTTAATAGCCTCGCACCAGTCAATCACAGCGTGTGGAAATGAGCAGTGGGGCCATCCTGGGCGTGCTGGGGGCAGGCGAGGTGTGACCAGGGGCGCTGGCAGAGCTCTCAGGAGATTCTGGGTGTGCCCACACTCCTGCCTGGCTCTGTGTGATGGGCACAGCAGACAGGTTCCACCACGGCTCATGAGCACAGAGCAGTGCAGGAATTGGTGTGTGATGGGTGGCCTGGCACTGCAAAGCTGTGCTGGATGTGGGCACAAGCTTTGTGCCAGCCATAACCCCTTCCCCTCACCCACGTGCCCAGAGGTGATCCCCTCCTTGCTCCCACAGGCTTCGTGCTCCAGTACTCGGTGGACAACAGCGAGGAGTGGAAGGACGTGTTCATCAGCTCCTCGGAGCGCTCCTTCAAGCTGGAGAGCCTCAAGTGTGGCACATGGTACAAGGTGAAGCTGGCAGCCAAGAACAGCGTGGGCGCCGGCCGCATCAGCGAGATCATCGAGGCCAAGACCCACGGCAGGGGTGAGCCTGGCCCCTGGTGTCCCTGCCCTGGTGTCCCTGGGTCCCCTCCCCACCCTCCTGACAGCTCCTGTCCCGCAGAGCCTATCGCCAGCTCGAGGCTATTTACAAATCACAAACAGGACGGGACTGCTGTGGAAGTGCCTTGAGCTGTTTATTTGAGCATCAGTCTCATTACATGGTTATGGCAATGGGAAGATGCCAGCAGCTCACATCTCAGGCAGCAGACCAAGAACTCAATGTTACAACTCCCTTTATGAGTTTTTTGACCAATCACACAAAGCAAAAGCACATTGACAGTAGTTCTATCCAACCACTATAAGCACACCTACCTTTGGTTAAAACAATGCTTGCTTATTTTGAATACAGTACCTACTTGTAAGCCTTAAAACACCATGCACACAGCTCCATTATTAAGCTTCAAACTTCCTAATATCTTGCTAGATAAACTTTTCTGTAGCTTAGGGAGTTATTCTAGACAAGCCTTAATACACAGACCATTGTTCTATTTGCCCTCGCTTTTCTACTTTTTGAACAGTTTTTCTGCTGACCTATCTCATGGCTGCTGCTTAGCTCTAATCACAGTTCTGCTGTCTCTGAGGCCTGCCTTTTGCAGCTTTCCCAAAACCCTCTTATTTTGTGGCTTCCCACAGAGCCCTCCTTCAGCAAGGACCAGCACCTCTTCACGCACATCAACTCCACGCACGCCAGGCTGAACCTGCAGGGCTGGAGCAGCGGGGGCTGCCCCATCACTGCCATCGTGCTGGAGTACCGGCCCAAGGGCAACTGGGTGTGGCAGAGCCTTCGCACCAACAGCTCCAGCGAGGTGTTCCTCACCGAGCTGCGCGAGGCCACCTGGTACGAGCTGCGCATGAAGGCCTGCAACAGCGCCGGCTGCGGCAACGAGACCGCGCAGTTCGCCACGCTGGACTACGACGGCAGTGAGTGGGGACACGGGCTGGGGGATTGACACCAGAGAGAGGGCATGGCATGCTGAGTGCCCACCCGCCCCTGCTGTGCCCTAGGCACCATCCCCCCGATCAAGTCTGCCCAAGGGGAAGGGGATGACGTGAAGAAGCTCTTCACCATCGCCTGCCCCGTGATCCTGGCCACGCTGGGAGTGGCCCTGCTCTTCATCATCCGCAAGAAGAGGAAGGAGAAGCGGCTGAAGAGGCTTCGAGGTGAGATGGGGTTCAGAGGCACAGCACATGGGACCCCAGATTGTGTTCCTCATTGTGCCCTAAACTGCTCCCTTACAAAAAAATTCTTGATTTTTGTGTCTCCTGCACAGATGCGAAGAGTTTGGCAGAAATGCTGATCAGGTGAGTGTCATACCTGCCTGTGGCTGGGACTGGGTGGGCAGGCAGGGAATAGGTGGTGCTGGGGCTGGTCGTGGCTGCTTTTAAGCCCGGGTACAGCCCTCACTCAGTTTCAGACCTTCTCACGCGCACACCTGTGAGGGTTGTGGCAGTGACTCTGTGGCACAGCAGCCCAGTGCTGCTGGCTGCTCCTGCCTGCCCGAGGGTCTCACACCCACACTGGAGCTTGCCAGGGCAGAGCTGAGCCCCGGGTGGGCTGGCTGGTGGCAATCCCCAGCCCGCGGCAGGCTGGAGCCGCCGGTAATGGGCGGGCCTGCGTCCCCTCTCACCTCACAGCAAGAATAACCGCAGCTTTGACACGCCGGTGAAGGGGCCCCCGCAGGGCCCCCGCCTGCACATCGACATCCCGCGCGTGCAGCTCCTCATCGAGGACAAGGAGGGCATCAAGCAGCTGGGTAAGCACAGGCAAAGCTGCCATCCCCTGTTCCCCAGAGTGCTGGGCTCCCATGGATGGACTGTGGGCCAGCAGGTGCCTACAGTGCCTGGCCAGGGAGATCTGAGCTCCATTTCCCTCGCACAGGGGATGACAAAGCCACGATCCCGGTGACCGACACGGAGTTCAGCCAGGCAGTGAACCCCCAGAGCTTCTGCACGGGCGTCTCTCTGCATCACCCAGCCCTGATCCAGAACACGGGGCCCCTCATCGACATGTCCGACATCCGCCCCGGCACCAGTGAGTGTGTGGGGCCGGGCTGGCTGTGCTGGGGCTGTACACATGGGGCAGGGGTGGGGTAATGTCCTCCAGCAGTGGCTGTGCCCAAAGGCAGCTGCTGGGGTGGTAAAAGGGATAAGCTGTGCTCCAGGGAGAGGGGACAGCATGCTGGGTGTAAGGGACTCACCGTGACTGTCACCCTTGTGCCACAGACCCCGTGTCGAGGAAGAGTGTGAAGTCTGCGCACAGCACCCGTAACCGCTACTCCAGCCAGTGGACACTCACCAAGTGCCAGGCGTCCACCCCTGCACGGACCCTCACCTCGGACTGGAGGACAGTGGGCTCCCAGCATGGCATCACAGTCACTGAGAGTGACAGCTACAGCGCCAGCCTCTCGCAGGACACAGGTATGCAGGGCCACTGCCTCCCTGGCGGCAATCTGCTGCTTTGGGGCGCACAGAGAGCCCAAACTGTGAGCTCAGGGTGACTGCAGAACTTATCAGTGGGGTTGTGGAGCCATGACTTGGTTCTACAGGGTGATGCCCAGCTATGGGAACGGATAGAACCATTAAAAACCAAAGCTGGAAGGCTTGGAAGGGACATTATTGCTCATCTTGTTCCACCCTTCCACTAGACCGGGTTGCTCTATATCCCGTCCAACCTGCCCTTGAAGGTGGCCAGGTATACCCCAGCAGGGACAGCCTGGGCATTCCCATGACCTGGACAAAGCCATTCCCGTGCCACCGTGGGAGAGCCCACAGGTGGGTGACACGTCCTCTCCCCACAGACAAGGGGCGGAACAGCATGGTGTCCACGGAGAGCGCCTCGTCCACCTACGAGGAGCTGGCGCGCGCCTACGAGCACGCCAAGCTGGAGGAGCAGCTGCAGCACGCCAAGTTCGAGATCACCGAGTGCTTCATCTCCGACAGCTCCTCGGACCAGATGACCACGGGCACCACGGACAACGCCGACAGCATGACCTCCATGAGCACGCCGTCCGAGCCCGGCATCTGCCGCTTCACCGCCTCCCCGCCCAAGCCCCAGGACAGCGAGCGGGGCAAGGGCGTGGCCGTGCCCATCCCGCACCGCGCCAGCAAGAGTAGGTTCCCGTGGGATCTCTGGGGGTTCCTGCCCTTCCTCAGCGCCCCAGAGCTTCCCAAAATCCTTGGGAGCCCTTCCCAGTCCTGTATTCCTCTGCATTCTTGGTGTTTCTCCCTGTGCTGTAATGGTCTTTCTCTGCTGCTTGATATTGTTCCCCATTTCTTGGTATTTCACCCTTTTGTTGGCATTCCATCCATTCCTTGGTATTCCACCCATTCTCTGGTATTTTTTTGCCCAATTCCTTGATATTTCTCTCCATTCTTTAGTATTCCTTCCCATGCCTTAGTACTTTTTCCCCTGTATTTCTGTTCCTTCCCATTTTTCAGTATTCCTTCCTATTTCATAGCATTCCTTACTGTTTTTTCCACATCCCTCGATATTTCCCCATGGTTTTTTTTTTAATTATTCCTTCTCATTTTTAGTATCCCTGGCTATTCTTTACTATTCCTTCCCATTCTTGAGAATTCCTTCCTGTTTGTTGGCATCCTTACTGTTCTGTCCTCGTTCATTGATATTTTTCATTATTTTTTTGGGTTTTTTTAGTGTTCTTTTCTATTCTTTGGTGTTCCATCCCATTTTTCAGTATCCCTGGCTATTCTTTACTCTTCCTTCCCCTTCCTTAATATTCATTACCATTTACTAATATCCATCAGTATTCCTTGTTATTCCCCCCTCATTTTTCGGCACTGCCCCAGACCCTCAGTACATTCCCCATTTTTTGGTGTTCTCAGTATTTCCCTGCCTTGTTTTTAGTATTTTTCAGTGTGTATCAGTATTTTTCCCCTTGCTTTAGTGTTCATCAGCATTCCTTTGTATTCCTCAGTATTTCTCCCCTACCCTTAGTGCTAGAACCCTGACAATCTCCCACCCCCATGAGTTTTATTACCTCAAAATAGAGCAACACTTGGAAGATATATAAAAAATACATAGGTAGGAATTGATAGTTAATTTATTTACTGATTATATAACACACAATATAATGGGATCATCTTTCTCCTCAAATTAGACCACATATTTTTATGGCATAGTTTAAGTAGCACAGAGTATATTAGGTGTAACACTGTTGTAACCTTAAAAAAAAGGAATTTACAGAACCTATAATAAAGCATACAAGTTTTAAGGCAATAGTGCTGTAGTAAAACCAATAGAACACCTGCAAGAGACAATATAATAATGCAGGGCTTTATTTATATAAAAATATATATTTTATATATATTTAACTATATATTTTTATAAATTTATTTCCAAATACATACATTTATATAAACTAAATTGACACATAATTTTTATATTCTTAATATAGATTTTATATATTGATATATAAATTTCAATATTTCATATAGCAATTTCTATATTTCCATAAAAATTATACTTTTATATATAGGTTTATGTATACTTATATGTAATTTTTATATATTTATATATAGATTAATGTACATATCTATATAGTAAAGTTTTTCTATTTTATTATAGAAATTTATATGTATTTATATAGAGATTTATGTACACTTTCATATAAATAATATATAATATAACTTTATATTTCATTTATAATATTTATTTTATTATATATAATATTTATTTTTATATAAATAATGTTTATCTTTTAAATATAAAATTTGTATATATAGACCAAAATTTGTATATATATAACCGTAACTCCTAAAATTAAGGTACTAATACATATAATCCCATATCTATATATGTGCTGTATCCTATATTAACACCACAGATCCTGCAATACATTCTCTCCACATCCTGTGAAGAGAGGAACGTGCCCTTACAGCACACACTGCACAATATATACAATTAAAGGAGTAATGCTCTATGCCTAGAGGTGTTATATTTTGCAAATATAAAAGGCAAACTAATAACAGACCTTTACATCTATGGACATATAAATCCTTAAATTAAGGCCCTACAGCCGGAGGTGATGCTGTAGAACACAAAGGCAGCAGTAATAGAACAGAAATAAAACCCTCTAACACCGATAACAGCCAATATAACAACACAGGTTATCCATACATAGACATAAAACCCCTAAATTAGGGCACTAACTATAGATGATGCCATAACACAGCACAGCAGCAGCTGTGGTTTGTGGCAGCACAGCCACTCACCTTGGCAGAGTAAAGCTGGGTGTAGGACACACCACATCCCTCTGCTGGGTGCTGGTGCAGGTGGGACACAGAGCATAAGGAGCATTTCTGTCCTTTACAGAATGGGATCTGTGCCTGTCCTGTGTCAGAACTTCAGCATCACGTTGTTGTTATTATTGTAATACTGTCACACTGTACATTCAGCATCACTCACAGGATAACATCTATCACTGTACATTCAGCATTATAATTAGCACTATTACATCATGATACATTACAGGACACTGTGTACAGCATTGAGCACTAGAGCTTGACACATCCCAGGCATTGCGGTGCATGGAGTGGGACAATTTTGGGATGATTACGTGACACATTCTTTATAGCACTGCGCGTTCTCTGCGGCACAACACGTTCTCCCTCTACAGCAGGACCTGTTCTGTGTAGCACAGCACGTTCTCCATAGAATAACACATTCTCTGTAGCACAGGTTCTCCATAGCCCAACATGTTCTCTGTAGCACAACATATTTTCAATAGAACAGGTTCTCCATATTTTCAATAGCACAGATTCTCGATAGCCCAACCGGTTCTCTGTAGCAGAACACGTTTTCAATAGAACACATTCTTTGTAGCCCAACGCATTCTCCGTAGAACAGGTTCTCCATAGCCCAACATGTTCTCTGTAGCCCAACACATACTCTGTAGCACAGGTTCTCCCTAGAACAGCTTCTCCATAGCTCAACTCTTTCTCCATAGCCCATGTACTCCATAACCCAACATGTTCTCCATAGTCCAATGTGTTCTCCGTAGCCCAGCTCATTCTCCACAGCACAGGTTCTCCATAGCCCAATGCCAACACGTCCAGAGGGTGGGAGGCAATAGGGTCTCTCCAGAGCCTTACCTGCCCGCTCTTCCCTCGGCAGGTGACTACTGCAACCTCCCGCTGTACGTCAAGTCGGAGGCCTTCTTCCGCAAGCCCGACGCGCACGAGCCGTGCCCGGTGGTGCCGCCGCGGGAAGCCTCCATCCGCAACCTGGCGCGGGCGTACCACGCGCAGGCCCGGCACATGACGCTGGAGCCCGGCGCCAAGCCCCTGGGGCTGCCTCCCCCGGCCTCCGCCGCAACCACCTTACCTCAGAGGACTCTCCCCATGCCCGGCCCGGCCGGCCCCGCGCCCGCCGCTGGCACGGCCCCGGCTCCCCCCGTGCCCGCCGAGCCCCCCGTGCCCGCCGGTGCCGCCGCCGAGGCGCGGGTGCCCACGCACTCCAAAGTGGGGGGCTCCAGGGACTCGCTGCTGGAGATGAGCACGTCGGGGGTAGGCAGGTCTCAAAAACAGGGCGCCGGAGCCTACTCCAAGTCCTACACGCTGGTGTAGGGCCGACGCCGGATGCTGCTCGTTTCCCCGCGCCGTTTATATTTAATTAACAAACTTGTACATAACGGACTCTTTTGTATAAATGAAGCTATTTTCTTCTTCTCCGAACAGAAAAAGAAACCAGGGCACAAAGAATTTGATGTTACAGATTTAAAAATATAATATATATGTAAACATATATATATATTTCACATCATTTTGAAAGGGGCACAAGGAAAGACTCAGCGACTTTTTTTTTTTTTCTCTCCCTGATCTTGTCGGTGGTTTTAAAAAAGGAACGTCTCCGAGACATTGCATGCTATTTTACTGTTCTGAAAACAGCAGGAGTTGCTTCAATTTGCAAATGCTTATGTGTTAATACCTTTTTCTATGAAAAAAAACCCAGCGCTGTGTGCAATAAAGGTTATGTTTATATGTGGGGCGTTTGTGAAGTGAGCAGGGAATCAGGCAGAGCAGGGCTGGGGCAGGAGGATGGAGAGGGACAGCTCAGGACAGCCAAAGTACAGAAATACTAAGAGAAGGGGTTGAATATTAAAGAAAAATAAGGCAATTAGCCACCTGCAGAGCTGTGGGGCAGCAGAAGGGTCAGGAACTGGAGCAGGGTCCTGGGAACAGTTCCATGGAGAAGGAGTGTGCCACAGCACTGAGAGAGCAGCACCAAGTCCAGCTCCAGCCCAGGACAAAGCACAGTGCCAAACAGGAATCCTGGCCCAGCTCCAGAGGGGTGAACGGCTGCCCAGACCCTCGGGAGCCGCAGCACAGCTCTGGCAGCTCACCTGGTAAGTGCAGGGTGACTCCAGCATCCCGCGAGGCACAGCAGCTGCTCCAGGCAGGGTCTTGCTCCCTGGGATGTGTCCCAGCCCCAGCTGGGAGCAGGAGAAGCAGCCTCGCTGTCCTTGGTCACACTGGAACGCATCGTGGTGGATCCAGCACAGCCTGGAGCCCGGGGAATGCAGCACAGAGCCCTGCCCCGGGTGTCTCTGCCTCCATGAATCCTGGTAAAACCTCCTGCTCAGGTCAGCACAGGTGCCCCAGGACACAGGGCAGCACAGAGAACCACCCAGCACCGCCTCACCCCGTGATTTATTATTATTTTCCCTTTAGTTTTCACCACCAGCCACACCAAAATCAGACCAAAGAAATGCTGATGCTACTTCCCCCTTTCATACAAGGTTGTGAAAACAAGAGCACTTGAAACCCCAGGGCTGCCAGCCCTCCTTACTTGCTCTGAAGGCAAAAAAAAGCTCAGGCCATTATTAACTCCTCAGCTACCCAAAGCAGAACTTCCCCTTTCTGAGGAGATTCTGGTGCTGTCTGAGGTGTAGTTAACTAACTGCACTTTCATTTCTTTTTTCCTGTAATTTATAAGCTCAAGTTTCCATTACTTTCCCATCCATGCAGGCTGCCAGCTGGGTCCAGTTCTTTCCTTACAAACAGATCCATTTCCTATTTTAGCCCAAAGCAGTTGGAGTATATACACACAGATTTGTACAATTCTCTTTTTTTTTTTTTTTTTTTTTGCTCTTGACAGGGTTTAATTCATCAGCTATAATCAAGCACTGCAGAGGTCATTTTTTTCAACCTCTCTCTCCCCTTGATTTTTTTTTCTTTTTTAATTGGAGTACCCAAATTAAAATGACATGCAAATACAGTGATGTTACTGCAGCTCTGCAGTGCCCTTCCCAGCCTGCTGGCACGCTGGCCAGCAATCCTCCTTTGCCATCTGGTTCTTCCTAACCAAGGTAACTCCTGGAATCCTGCAGAGCAGGAGGTGCCTTGGCCAGAGCCTGGCAGCTGTTCCCCTCTGGGGCTTGAGAAACAAGCTGCTGAGACAATTTCTTGCGCCCATTGTTTATAATTTTTGGCCATTATTCAGGTACCACTCAGAGTAAACCTCTGTCAAGGAAGATCCCATGTGGAGAGGGGCACCACCCTCCCCAGCCAGGCTGGTGGGGAGGCATCAGAGCACATAACATCTATAAACCATTACACAACACAGGTTCTAAAGAAAACCAAGTGCCCAGCCCTTAAACCAGGGTCACAGCCAGGCAGCACCTCCAAAATACCAACCCCAGGCTTAGAATAGAAATAGAAGGGGAAAATAGAAGAGGCAAGAAAAGGCAAGCATGTTCAGCCGTGAGAGTAAGCAGATTAGCAAATTAAAAGAGGAACAGATTAACAGAGATTAAGAGAACTTTATTGGAATTGGCTGGTACAGATTTCCTCCTACATCTCAGCAAGGATCCCCCCCTTCCCTTCCCCAGCAGGAACAAGCCCTGGCCCTGCACAGTTTGACATAGCACGAGTTTCCAGCAGTCCCCCTGAGCCCCTGCCACCCCCTGCTCCCAGGGAGCCCCCTGCCCTTCACCACAGCAGGATGGGAAGGAGAACAGCCCCCTCAGCTCTGCCCTCCATCAGCAGAGAAGCCCCAAGCTCAGGAATGCCCCAGAGGGACAGGCCAAGGGCTGGGTGGGCTCCAAACCCAACCCCAGCATTGCCAGGGGGCTGTCAGGGGAAGGAAAGGGGGGTCACCCTCAGGACACAGAGTCCCTGCTCTGGAACCAGGGCACCCCAAGGAAAGGTAAAAGCAGCTCCCAGCTCACCTCCTGCTCCCCTCCTGGCCTGCAGCACGTTCCCCTGGCAATGCCCCACCCCAGGCTGGCCCCACACACCCTGCTGACCCCTCTGCTGGCCCCACAGAGCAGGGGACAAAGGCAACTGCTCCACCCAGCTCCAGAGGCAGAGTGGAGGAGGTGGAGGCACAGGGGAGGGTCCTTGGGGTGAAACAAGCCCCAGCTGGGCAGGGGCCAGCCTGCACAGGCAGACCCCCTCCCAGCCCCACAGCTGCTGGGGCTCACGGCATCACCCAAGGGCTGGCCAAGGCTGCCGGGTGTGCTGTCACCTGTGCGCCCTGTCCCCAGCAGCTGAGGCCTGGCCCACGAAGGGATGCCGTCTGGGGAAGGACTGAGCAGGACCGAGAAGTCCCTGTGAGCACCAGCACAAGGGCAGGGAACCTACACCTGCACCAGGAGCTACGTACGGGGGGCAGGCTCACGGTCACCACGGCCCCAAACGCCTCTGGGACACAGAACGCACAAACAGGAGGGACAGGGCAGGCCACAGGGGGCTGCTGTGGCTACTTCTTCTCCTGCTTCTGCTGCTGGTACCTCCTGAAGTGGGTCTGGATGGTGATGGCTGCCCTCTCAGATGGGTCAGTGACCTTGCTCTCCTTGCTGCCATCGGGGCTCACGTCGCCTGGGGGGCAAACAGAGCGTCACAGTGAGCACAGACAGTGCCAGCAGCCCTGGACAGGCTCTGGCATCACCCCCACGGGGTCAGTGGCCTCCCCATTCCCCAGACAGGACAGCTGTCCTTGCTGCAGGGCTCACAGCATGGAACCACAGCTCTGTCAGCTCACAGGGACATCCCAGGGCAGGAGGAGCAGGGAGCAGGAGGCAGAGCAAAGGCCAGCCTCCCTGGCAGGGCTAAGCCCTCTATTTACCCAGCCCCAGTCCCCAAGGCAGCAGCTTCCCCACGTTTAATCAGCACGTAGGATGCTCACTTACTTTCGCACACACAAATAAGATTAGGAGCCAGCCCGGCCCCGTGCAGCAATAAAGCTCTCACGCTGACAAATGGGAGCCCTCCCCACTCCTGCCTAATGTGGCATTAGGGAAGTATTGTGAAATTCAACAGGAACTGCATCAAAGGCACTCAGCGGTGCTCCTCTAAGCCACTGTGTCACTGCTGAGCACCCCCCGAGCAGCCATCAGCAATCCTGGGGCCAGATGCTGCTGAATAAACTCACGCTGCCACCTGAGCCCAGCTCCCTTCCCTGCCTCAGAGAAACTGCAGGGAAAAAGGATGGATAAAGGAGGGAGTGGCTCCTCCCTGCCCTGCTCAACAAGAGCCAGCTGTGAACCATGCCCAGGGGCAGAGGCTGAGGACTGGCAGGGTGAGCCCTGGCCATGCAGCTGTGCCAGGAGCTCACCTGCCCGAGGGGCTCATCTGCCCCTGGCACCCCCACACCTGCCCAAGGGGGTCACCTGCCCTTAGCACCCCCAGACTTGCCCTCGGCCCTGGTACCCCCAGAGCTGCCCCTGTTTGCAGTGAGCCCCAGCCCAGCCAGGCTGGGCAGAGCTCGTGGCCGTGGGGAGGGTGGCACCCCCAGCCCGTGATCCGCTCAGCACTGAGAATAGAAAGGCTCAAATCCTCTTTGCTGAGCACTGCAGGGCCTCGAGACAGGCCCAAAGAGAGGAGGGGGAATGCCAGGTGGTTTTCCCAGAAGCAGGAGAAAGGGGCTGTTTTATGGGACAGCACGGCCCCAGGTGAGTCATGGAGCAGGTTTCCAGGGGAGCCGGGGTCTGCACAGACACATTGGGGTTTTGAATTCAGCCCTGCAGCACTGGCACCTTCACTGGCTGATGCTGCATACACTAACAAATATCTCATCATCAAATACCCCTTAACAGTGTCACAGACTGATCTGGGGAAGGAGAAAGAGGCCAAGAAGGATAGGAAGGAGAAAGACACCAAGAAGGATGCAGGTACAGCAATGCCTGCTCTTCTGCTGCACCCACAGTCCCAGCCACGAGTTCCACCTGTTACTTGTGTTTATTGGGGTTTTTCCCTGCCTCCCACCTGTGCCACACTCACCTTTCTCTCCAGAAAGCGAGTAGATGCTGTTGTGCCGGGAGTTCCTGCCTCTCTAGGAAGGTAGAGAAATAAAAGAAAAGTTAGTTCTATCCCAGGCAGAGGCAGTGAGGGCAGTCCCTTTCAGGCCAGCCAGGAACCCTTCCACTCTCCATTCCCTTTAGGAAAGTGCAACATGCTCACTGCTGTTTCCTTAAAGAGCACTGATTAATTCATCTGCATTTATGAAATGACCTCCAAGGAGAGGCAGGAAACAGCTCTGCATCCAAACCCAGAGCTCTGAGATGCTGCAGCCCACGGAGGGATGTTGGCACAGGCTGTCCTCACTGGATGTGCATGGATGTTGGCACAGGCTATCCTCACTGGATCTGATTTCAAACCAGTAAGGAGACAGCCCCTACAACATGAGCCTGCAGCTCCTGGGCTGCCAGGTCATCCAGGGGATATTTCCATTTATAAAATAAGCTTGAATTTGTCTGCAAATACCTCTCCAACATTTTCCAGTTTACCTTGCCCTCTTGGCATTACATTTCCCCCTTACCTAAACCTGCAGGCTGCCAAGTTCACAGCTGCCCCTGCAGCAGCACTGCCACCCCGAGCCAGCTGTAGTGGCAGTGCCAGCATCCTTCACCTCATTGTCCCAGCAGTGCCAGCATCCCTTACCTCACCTGGCTGTCCTGGCAGTGCCAGCAGCCTCACCTGGCTGTCCCGGCAGTGCCATCCTCCCTCCCCTCCCTGTGCCAGCCTCCCTCACCTCGCTGTCCCGGCTGGTGCGGCGGCTCTGGGACACGCACTGGATCTGCCAGGGCAGGGGCTGGTACACCAGGTAGGGCAGGGGCTCTTCACGGAACAGGTTGGTCCCCAGCTGCACACGGGGAAGGTTTTCCAGCAGGGAAGAGCACGGGAGAGGAACAGAAAGAGCTGCTCAGCACCAGAGATCCAAGCCCTCCACACCCATAGTGACCCCACAGCGCTCCCACCCTCCTGCCCAGGTGCTTTAGGAGCACAGCAGTGCCAGCATTGGCGCTTTAGGAGCACAGCAGTGTCAGCATTGGTGCTTTAGGAGCACAGCAGCCGTTCCCAGCAGGGCAGGCAGCAGCTGCTGCCCCCTGTGCCCGCCCCAGGCAGGTGAGCACAGCACTGCAGCGGATCAGGCTCCCTCTGGGAGGACTCACCTGCCTGACCACCCTCACCACGAAGAACAGTGCTGTCATCAGGGTGCCCAGCATGGCCAGGGCTGGGGGGCTCTGCGAGCAGCACTCCAGCTCCTCCAGCAGCAGCACTGAGCTGTGCCTCCTCGGGCAGGCACAGGCCAAGCCCCTTAATGAGCTTACAGCCCTGCTCAGCCTGTGAAGTAATCAGGCCCTGCCCTTTTGCTCTCCTAATCGCAGAGTTTCTCCAACAGACAGCGCTGGCATTCCAGGAAAGGCAAATCCTCTGCTCCAGGAGCAGGGACAGACAGACAGCCCAGCCCACACCTGCTCCCTGGGGACCACCACCCAGGGGGATTCCACACTCCAGCTGGGATTTGGGATGTCCCAGAACCTCCCTGAACTGCTCGGCATTGGGGTGGGAGCCTTGTCCCCAGCAGTGCCTGCCTGGACACTGTGCTGCCTCCAGAGCTCCTACCCAGCTCTCCAGAGGGCAAAGACACCAGTGCAGCTCAGGCACAGCAGCAACTGGGGCAAAAAAGCCTGGTGGTGGTTTGTTTTCTTTTTGAGGATGAAACTACCAGCCTCCACTTGTGCCCAAGCAGCTGATGCCCACCCTGCTCCCCACCTGATGCACACCTGTTCCCCCTGTGCCTCACCTGATGCCCACCCTGCTCCTCCTGTGCCTCACCTGATGCACACCCTGCTCCCCCTGTGCCTCACCTGATGCCCACCCTGCTCCTCCTGTGCCTCACCTGATGCCCACCCTGCTCCTCCTGTGCCTCACCTGATGCCCACCCTGCTCCTCCTGTGCCTCCCCAGCTCCCACAGGACAAGCAGGAGATGGGAGAAAGGGAAGAACACATCACCAAGCCTCCCTAGCTGCTGGTGAGTGTTACTCAGAGGTCCCACAGCACCCAGCACACTGCTGGGACAGTTCCTGGCTGCTCCCAGAGCCAGGGGAAAGCAGCAGCCCCAGCCAAGCTGCAGTGAGACATCTTTCACGGGTGCCAGGCTGCCAGAGCGATGCCTTGTTTGCGTTCTGTAGTTTTGGTTTTCAGCTTTCTTCTCTCTGCCTCTGCGTTTGCTACCCTGTCCAGATACTTGAAAGAATAATGGTAACAAAGCCCCAGCGAGCTTAAGTGGTCTTGGGAACTGCCAGAAGTGACCTTGACAAGAGAAAACATGAGAGAGCCCAGAGACAGAGGGAGATGTGAGAGGTAAGTACAGCTGGGTACCCAGCTACAACAAAACACAGTGACAACCACCAGCATCATACAAAACAGGCTCATGTTGATTTAATTTATACAAAACCAGATACAGCTGCTATCCCGGCTTTTAACAGGAAAAAGGAGCACGTTTCAAACCGAGTTATTGTTTAAAAAATGGCATTTCCCTGCACCATTAATGCATGCTGCTCCCAAAACACAGAATGGACTCAGTGATATGGCTTGGGCCACAGCAACCACAGCTGTGGGGTCCCCTCTAAAACCCCTGACTGGAAGCACTGCCCTGTGTCCTCTGAGTATGCAGTAAACTAAAAGCAAAATCCCTGCAGGAAGGGCTTTGTGCAATCCAGCAACAGAGGGGATATCTTTGTTTGGATCCCTCCTTTCCTAGGAAGGAATAAGGCTATTAATGAGCAATTACAAAAACTCTAGAAAAACAGCAAGGAAAAACAAAATAAATACATTCTTAAGAGAGTTTCAAAATGGTGTTCATCAAAAATATATTTCCGTATTTGTATTTGCATGTAAACATGCCCGTGCCAGGCTCAGGGTGTATGCAGGGAGCAGAGCAGGGCACCCTCACCCAGCCCAGGGGCTCTCACAGCACAGGGACAGCAGCTCCAGAGCCTCCCCCAGCAGCTGGGTCAGGAGAAAGGCTTTGAAGATGGTTCCTCACAGATGGGCTCCTGCAGCGCAGCATCCTCAGCAGCCTGACGGGCGAGCGGCTCCGCAGCTTCCTAAAGCATCAAATATTCACAGTCAGCTCGGAGCAAACGCTGACAAACAACCAAACAGCACCTTCCATGAAAGCCTGGCTCCTCCTCTCCCGGCCCCAAGCATCCCTGCTGGCTGGGACACCCTCTGCATGTGTCCCAGAGGAACCTGGTGAGCAAAGCCCGGAGACACCGTGAGCTCCAGGAGCTGCCCATCCCAACTCCTCAGCCACTTCCCACAGCCCTGATCCCCATGGATCTGCTGCAGGAGCAGCAATTCTGGGGCAAAAAAAGCAATTCTGCCCTCCAGGATCCACGGCAGGGGCTCCCACCCGTGCATGAAGGAGATCCCAGCTGCTGAGCTGGATCCCTCTCCCACCAAGGGCATGGAGGATGCCCAGCACCCACAGGAGCTCCTCACTGTGCCTGCACAGACCCTCCCTGTGTCCTGCCACCATCCTGCTGCTCCTGCTGCCATCAGGGGACAGAGCACCAGCAGCTGCACAGACCCTGCCATGTCCTGCCACCATCCTGCTCCTGCGGCCATCACAGGGATGGAGCTCCTTTGTCCTGCTTCCCTCCCCATGTCCTGCTTCCATATTTTTAAATCCTTCCATATTTTTAAAAAAAAAATTAAAACTATTTAAAATAGTTTAAAAACTAGTTTAAAAACTATTTAAAATATTTTTTAAATATTTTAAAAAACTATTCCCTCGTTTTTTTAAAACTTCCATATTTTTAAATCCTCACAGGCTCACCTCTCTGCTCCTGCTGCCATCACACACAGAGCTGCTGCACCAGCTGCTTTGCTGCCCAGCTCTGGCCAGCCTGGCATGAGAGGAGCAGGGAGGGCTCCTCCAGACCTGCCACTCTTGGCCCAGCTCCCACATCTCCCACCCCAAACAAGCAGAAATTCCCCAGCACGTGCCATTCCCTGATTTTTTCCCCCATCCCGCTGCTCCCAAGTGCCAGAGGCCGCCTGGCAGTGCCCACCTGGCACCAAGCACTGCTGGGCATGGGGGCAGGCTCGTTCCCTGACCCATTTCCTCCAGCAGGGCCCCAGCTGGATGCACATCCTCCCCCTTGACCAGTTAACTCCAATCCTCTGTGATTCACAGCCGTGCCCTGCCATCGCTGGAATACCAATGAGGGCAGTGTTGATTTATTGAAGCCCTGATATGTCACTGCTGGATTAAACAGTCTATAAAGCATATTTGGACACATTACAGGATTAGAAGAACCCGCCTGGGAAGTTCTATTTGCCCCTTCCTCCACTCTCTTGCAGAAACACCCAGTTTCAAGGACGTGGCCACAGACACAGTGGAGGTGCCAGGTGGGCATCCCCAAAGCCCAGCCCATGGCGGGGAGCCTGCCCAGGCCCCCAGCCCACCCTCCCTGCAGAGGAGAACCCCACCTGTCAGTAGTGGTACACCTTGATCTCCCTGTTCTCATCCAGCCCCAGCTGCAGGAGGCTGGGGCTGCTGCCCAGGGGCTGCTGTGTCCGTGGGGAGAGAGCTCTGGCAGCTGGGTGAAGGAAAATCCCGGTTCACAGCAGGGTCAGCCCAGCCAGGACAGGTACTGAGCCAGCCCAGAGCACACAGGCCGTGCTCCATCCCAGTCAAAGGGAATTAGGGGGGGATCAGGGCATTCAGAGGCACACCGCGCTCAGGGCAGCAGGGAGCTGTGCTGCTGATATCAGTGTACACGGAGGGGACACCCAGAGCCCCCCACAGCATCCCTGGGAGCGTCCCTGCTCACTGCACAGACAGGTCCTGCTCCCTGCATCCAGCCCTGTGCTACAGAACTCCTCAAACCAGAGCTGGAGAGAGCCCAGCCCTCCCTGCCCCAGCACAGCCCAGTCACCCATCCCCAGGTGCCCTCACCTCCTCCAGGTGCCCTCACCTCCTCCAGGCTGCCCAGCAGGCCCTGCCCATGTCAAGGGCTCCATCCATGGCACCAGAAGCAGCCCTTTGCCCACCCCATCCTCCACTCTGCACTGTTTAAACCCACATTTTTAAATCCTCACCTTCCCTGCTCCAACTGCTCCTCTATGGCTGAGCAGCATCACTGAAGAGCATCACAACACAGGGAAAGGAAGGGAAATGCCCATATTTTTAAATCCTCACATTCCCTGCTCAAACTGCTCCTCTACAGCTGAGCAGCATCACTGAAGAGCATCACAACACAGGGAAAGAAAGGGAAACTTCCACATTTTTAAATATTCACATTCTCTGCTCAAACTGCTCCTCTACAGCTGAGCAGCATCCCTTAAGAGCATCACAACACAGGGAAAGGAAGGGAAACTTCCTCACTCAGGTACAGACCAGAGAGCAGCACTCAGATCACTCCTGCTCCATCTGCCAAACACCCCTGCAGCACCAGGCACTGCAACAGAGGCCAAGGCCTCGAAATTGCTGCTCAGTTCTTCATTTCACATCCCTCCTGCCACCCTCCTCCCACCTCCTGCAGGAAGCAGGAATGCAATAAAGACCAGAGCCAGGTAAAAGATACACTTTGGAATCCTTCTTGAAGTCTTTCAGCCATTTCTTGTTGCTCTCAATCATCCCCTCAATATTCCTTGTCTCTGGCTCACTGAATTTGGAGTGCTGGAAGAGCCTGATTTGTTCACTGTGGCAGAGAGAGAGAGAGAGGGTAAGTAGGGAAAAAAGAGGTCTGGGAAGAAATTATCCCAGAGATGAGAAAGTGATGGGCTGCTGAAGGAAAAACACCTCCTCTAATATATCTACTGATAATTCACCTTTTCTCCTTAGTAAGTAGTTCACAGTAATTGTCAAATTGTAATGTACTGGTTATGTGAGGAGTGACCAATAATGAGTGCAGAGAAACAAAGCAGCACAGGGGGAACTCAAGGGAAAAGTCCTTACTCTGCAGGGACATAGCCCAGCTTGCTGTCCAGGGGCACAGGAGTCCCACCGAGCCACGAGAACCCACCTGCAAAACAGACATGAAACAAAATCCACATTTCTGCAAGAGAGACATGAAATATGGAGCCCCAAAAATCCACATTTCTGCAAAAACAGACATGAAACACAGAGCCCCAAAAATCCACATTTCTGCAAGACAGACATGAAACACCAAGCCCCAAAAATCCACATTTCTGCAAAACAGACATGAAACACAGAGCCCCAAAAATCCACATTTCTGCAAAACAGACATGAAACACAAAACCCAAAAATCCACATTTCTGCAAAAACAGACATGAAACACAGAGCCCCAAAAATCCACATTTCTGCAAGACAGACATGAAACACCAAGCCCCAAAAATCCACATTTCTGCAAAACAGACATGAAACACAGAGCCCCAAAAATCCACATTTCTGCAAAACAGACATGAAACACAAAACCCAAAAATCGACATTTCTGCCTGGGTGTGCTCTCCTGCCCCACAAGGACACCAAGGACACAGATGGAGACCCCTGGTGCCACAGGGGACAGGGCTGGCTCCCCCTTTGCTGCTCCCTTGGTTATTAAAGAGCAGGAGGGCAGGATCAGCCCCACACTGCCCTTCTGGAAGGAGCTGCTCATCCCTTATCCCCTTAGCACCCTTCCTAAGCAGCGCCAGTGCCCCCACCATCCCCAGCCCTGGAAGCCTGAGACAAAACCAGCAAAGCAGGTGGGGCGAGGCCAGGAGACTCACCTGGGAAATACCTGTGCCATTTCTCTGCCAGCATGCTGTCCACCGACTGCCCTGGGATGGGGTAACTGGAGCTGGCCCTGCTGCCCCGGCCCCACTGGTGCAGGGGGGACACCCTGGGGGGGTTCCCCAGGGAGCTGCCGCCCCCCAGGCCGGCCAAGGAGGGGTGGCTGGGGAGGGGGATGCCCTGGTGGGGCGTGGAGGTGAGCAGGGGGGGCTGCTGCTGGCTCAGGGAGTCCAGGAGCCCCAGGACCCCGCTGAGCTCGCTGGTGATGCTCTGCACCGAGTGCCTCAGGTGCTGGATCTTGTCCTGCTGCAGCACGGGCCACACATCCACCCTCAGGTCAGCTGGAGGGACAAAGGGGAAGGAAGGGATCAGAGAGCAGCGCTGACAGGAGCAGCCTGTGGGCAAGGAACCAGCCCTGCTGCCTGCCTGCCCTTCCTCCCCAGCACCACTCCAGGCAAGCACAGCCCAAGAGAAAGCAGAGCAGCACGGAGGGAGTGGCAGCAGCTTCTCCTGCCATGATGGGAGAAAGGGGAAGCCCAGAGTCCTGCAGAAGAGCCATACAGATCTGCAGGACCAGAGGGAAACCAGAGAGGTTTTACAATCCACAGAGATCTAACAGGCAGGTTCACCCACAGATCCCATCCCTCTTATCTGCCACTAAGGCAGGAAATGAGTTTTGCAATCAGGGGTGGGACACAGAGCAGTGCCAGACCTGCCCTGGACACAGCAGAGAGGTGAGAGGGAAAGGCAGAGCAGGCCTGCAGCCTCCCAGGGTGGGCACTTACACCTGGGCTGGCCCAGGTTCACACTGGCCGTGCTGTTTGTGTCCTCAGAGGAGCTCAGATCAAACGTCACCACCTTCCTGCACGCAGAGCTCTTCAGTGTGTCCTCATCTGAGAGCTGCCCAGGAGCAGGAAAACAAAGCCAGTAAAAGCTGCTGCATCATCCCTGGAACACAAAAGCCACTGGAAATCTGCCTGCAGAGCTGGGCTGCGGTCAGGCACAGGTCAAGTGAAGGCAAACTCGTCTCCAGCCCCTGACAGCACAGCCTGACTGCCCAGAGACTGCTGTGGCTCTCAGGGTGCAGAGGCCAAAGGCAGCACCACGTGAAGCAGGAGGGCTGTGCTGTAAATAACCCCACAGCTCCTGCAGGCCTGGGCTCTCTGTGCCAAGGGCAGGAGCAAAGCTCTGGTTCTGCTGCAGCTGCTGCTGCCCTGCCTGAGGCTCATGGCAGAGCCAAAGGCTCCAAGGTTTGCTCTGGTCAGGAGAGCAGGCTCCATCCCAGCTCGCAGGAGGTGACCTGCCCATTTTCTCCAGGCTCAACCCGTGCAGCCTTTCCAAGCTGCAGCCACACACTCAGCAGCCTCTGGTGCTCTCACACAGAGTGGATCCACAATCCAGCTCTGCTGGCAGCACCAGGAGATTTACCTCCTCCAGCAGCGAGCACTCCAGCTGGCTGAGCTTCTCCTCCTTCTTCTTCAGCAGCACCTGTCCTTTGTGCATGGCCGACTTCATCTTGTCCAGCTCCTTTGCCTCCTGCACAGACCAATGCCAGGGAGGGAAATCAAACAGCAATGACTGAAATAATGCCTGTCAGCAGCTGGGGTGAGTGCCACCACCTCACTCTGCTCAGCACAGGGAGGGCTGCTGCAGTGAAATCCCTCCAGGTCCTTGAGAGTGTGGGAAGGGGTGTGCACATCACAGTGAGCACACGGCTCAGAGCAGGCTCAGCCTGAGGAAAAGGAGCTTTCACCTCCAAAACCTCATCCAAGAGGGTCCCCAAGCCCGCCATCCAAGAGGGTCCCCGAGCCCACACCAGGAAGGTCCCCAAGCCCAGCGTCACCAAACCCACACCAAGAGGGCCACCAAGCCCACAACAAGAGGGTCCCCCAGCCCACACCAACAGGGTCACCAAACCTCCATCCAACAGGGTCCCCAAGCCCTCACCAAGAGGGTCCCCAAGCCCACCCCAGCACCAGGAGCAGATGCCAGGGCTGCGGGCGCTCTGTGATCCCAAGACCCAGGCTCAGGCAGCGCCCAGGGCTCACCTCCTGCAGGTTCTGGCGCACTCCCTGCAGGAGCTGGGAGCTGTGGGGACCCTGCTCGGCCCCCTGGGCCCCGTGCAGGTGCTGGTGCCACTGCAGGCTGGCAGCCCTGAGCGCCGATTGGCGCCGGCGCAGGGAGCGGCTCTGGCGCTGCAGGAACTCCTTGGCGCTGCGCAGGGACTGCCCCTCGGCCGAGAGGAAACTCTGCACTCTGGGGAGAAAGGAGGGCTGTGCTGGCTCCCTGTGCTGCTGCCCAGCCCACGCAGCAGCCCCAAACGGGCTCAGTGCACACCAAGCACAGAGCAGGAGCTCTCCCGGCACGGGATCTCACCGGTCCAGCTGCAGCTCGCTCTCCTCGGGGCTCTGGGAGGCTGGGGAAGGCTCTCTGGACGAGTGCTGGGGGTGACATATTGAAAAGCCAAGTGTTTATGGGGGAAACAGAAGGCCAGGCCCCTAAGGATCCACTGACATCACCATGGCACTGCCCAGATTGAGCGCAGCACCAGGGATGCTCCTGACGTGGCTCTTGAGGGTAACAAAGGCATTTCTGTCCCTGCTTTTGATCTGAGTACCCCACACTCCTCTCCACCCACTAATAATAGACAGACACCTGCAAATACTACTGAACGCACCAGCAAAGAGAAATCCATCTCTGCACCTCAAATGGTTTCAAACAGAAGGAACAAATGCTGGGATTTTCAAGAGAGTTTCAGCCTCAGATCTCGCAAGGCAAACACCTTCACAGGCTGCTTTACTCACAGCTTGAGGAGTTTCTCTCAGGTCTTCAACACAGAGCTCAGCTTTCTTTCTTGGAGATTCCACACTTTCTTCTGCCTCCAGTTCTTTCAGAGCCTCCTGCTTGCTCCTGATTGCTTCCTCCAGCTCTCTGCCACAGGAAAAAGCAGCAGCAGAGGCACTTGATTAGCCTGCACTGGTGTCCAGAGTGAGCTCCAGATTCCAGCAGGGAAATGGTCACAGGGCTGGCAACACCAGGGCTGGGCAGGGAAACTGCTTCCCACCCCTCCTGAGCAGCTCAGCCCCCTCAGGAAAAACCTCTTTGCATTTCTGTGCCCCTCTCACAGCCCCTCATTAACCACCCAAGGCAGGAGTGGAGGAGGCAAACCTGACCTGCAGAGGTGAAGGAGCAAATTGAAATTCACACCCTGAGTTAATGAAAAATCCAGAACCAGCCCTCAGCAACTCTGTGCCCCCATGGGCACCTGAGGATTCTGCAGGAACATGGCCCAACACAGAGCTCAGAGGTCGGGGAGAGGCCCAGGTTAGGGTGGGGAGGTTTGCCAGGGGCACAGGGCAGATTTTGGGGTATCAGAGGCAATTCCTCACACGCACCCAATGCGTTTGTGCAGCCTCTGGCTGCGGCTCTGCAGCAGATCCACCTGGGCCTCCAGCTCAGCCTTCTGGTCCTGCAGCTCCTGCAGGGTCCTGCGCAGCTGCCGCACGGACTCCAGCAGGCTGCAGTGCTCCTTCCTGCTCTCCTCCAGGCGCAGCTGAGAGGCCAGAGCAGCCTCCTGGGAGAACACAGGACATCCCTTATCACCCTGGTTTTTTAAGATTTTCTAAGCCTTCTGACGTTGACATTCTTGTAGTGAACTTTCTCACATGCTTTCTGTAAATAACTCATTGTTTTGCATTCTTTTGTAGAAGGAGAAAAAGTTGATGGACTGTTAGCTTGACCAGTGTCATTGGAGAGGTGGCACTGTCACCCTCCAATCCGCTGTCACTTTTAGAAAACTATAAATGATAAAGTCAGAAAATAAACTTCCCTTTTTTCCTTCACCTTGAGAACAGCGGTGTGCACTTGTGTTATTTCGTGTCCTGTAGTGACAATCCCTCACAGTCATCTTCCCAAGAGCCAAACAAGGGGCACACAGCTCACAGGGTCCCAGAGCTACACAGCCACACATCCTGGGAGAACAGGGCTGTTCTCTTTGGGGAGCTCAGAATGACCCACCACCCAGCACCGTGCTTCCCTAAAGCCCCAGTTCTGTGCCCTCAGCCCAGAGCAGCACAGCCCCTCTCGAGCCCAGGGGTCCGTACGTCTCTCTCCAGCTGCATCCGTCCGTCCTCATCCAGCAGCAGCTGCCTCCTCCTCTGCAGGGACTCCTCCTGGCACAGGGGAAGGGCAGGGCAGTGTCAGAGCCAGGGCACTGCTGATGCTGAGCAGCACCTCAGGCCCGAGTCTCACAGCCATTCCAAAACAAGGAGAGTTGTCAGGTTTGCTCTGTGACCCCTCTCACTGCCCCCAAAGCACTGAGCAAACCCAGAGCTTGGGCTTTCCCAGCAAACACCAGCAATGCTCAGCCCTGCTCTGACTGGTGACACAACTTCACTCTCAGTGGGATGGCAGCAGAAGCCCTGGCTGAGCTTTCCTGAGCAGCTCCCATGAGGAACCAGCCCAAGGACTGGCACAGGTCAGGGGAGCTCTGTGAGGACTCACCTGGCTCTGGAGCTTCTCTGATCTGGCCTGGATGCTCTTCATGCGGATCTCGAGCTCGTTCTCTGAATCCTGGAGCTTTCTTTCCTGCACAGGGAGCTGAGTTAAAGAGAAGGGCACAGGCTCCCCCCTCACCAGTAAAACACAAGCTGGGAACTGTGACCTGCCACTCGTGTCCGTCACTCTGTGCCGGCGACAGACAGGGGGACAGGGTGGGGAGCCTCCAGGGCACCTCTGAGGAGCCCCAGGGGCCAGAGGCAGGGCCTGCTGCTCACCTTCTCCCTGTGCCTCTGCTGCAGGGCCGCCAGCCTCCCGTCCAGCTCCGCCTGCAGCCGCTGCAGCTCGGCGTCGTGGAGCTGCCGCAGCCGCGCGGCCTCGCTGCGCAGCCCCTCCAGCAGCTCCGACCTCTGCCGGCGCTCCTGCCAGCCCAGGGGGCAGGGGAACACCTCTGTGAGGCACAGGGACCCCCAGAAATGCAGCATGGACAGGCAGGGATCTCCAGAAATACAGTATGGACATGCAGGGATCTCCAGAAATGCAGCACGGACATGCAGGGATCTCCAATGCAGCACAGACACACAGGGATCTCCAGAAATGCAGCATGGACAGGCACGGATCACCAGCATGGACACACAGGGATCTCCAGAAATACAGCATGGACATGCAGGGATCCCCAGAAATGCAGCATGGACAGGGAGGGATCCCCAGAAATGCAGCACGGACATGCAGGGATCCCCAGAAATGCAGCATGGACATGCAGGGATCCCCAGAAATGCAGCACGGACATGCAGGGATCCCCAGAAATGCAGCACGGACATGCAGGGCTCTCAGCATGGACACACAGGGATCTCCAATGCAGCACAGACACACAGGGATCTCCAGAAATGCAGCATGGACATGCAGGGATCTCCAGCATGGACACACAGAGCTCTCCAATGCAGCAAGGACACACAGGGATCTCCAGCATGGACACACAGGGGTCTCCAGTGCAGCATGGACACACAGGGGTCTCCAGCACAGACACACAGAGCTCTCCAATGCAGCAAGGACACACAGAGCTCTCCAATGCAGCATGGACACACAGAGCTCTCCAATGCAGCAAGGACACACAGGGATCTCCAGCATGGACACACAGGGGTCTCCAGTGCAGCATGGACACACAGGGGTCTCCAGCACAGACACACAGAGCTCTCCAATGCAGCACAGACACACAGGGCTCTCCAGCTGGACAGACAGCACCCAGGGCAAGTGCAGCCCCCCAGGCAGTACCTCCTCCTCGAAGTGCTGCTGGATCCGCTCCAGGGCCTCCCTGTGCTCCTCTCTCATCCTCTCCATCCTCCTCTCGTGCTCCTTCTCCACCTCCCGCCGCCTGTCGCCCATCAGCTCGCTGAGCTGCAGGGGGGGCAGGGAAAGGGGCTCCCCTGAGCTGCAGCACTGCACTCGAGTGGGGTCCCCAAAACCAGCCCCCAACCCAGCCCAGGGCAGAGTGGGATCAGTGTCACAGACATCTTCTATGGAAAATCCTTTCCTCAGGAGTTTTCCTCCTGAGAAGCCTCAGGAACAAAATGCAAACATTGATTATCTGCTGCTGTGGAATGCAACAGGTGCATCTGTGATTGGTCTCATAGGGTTGTTCCTAATTAATGGCCAATCACAGTCCCGCTGTCTGGGCTGTCTGGTCAGTCACAAGCCTTTGTTATCATTCCTTCTTTTTCTATTCTTAGCCAGCCTTCTGATGAAATCCTTTCTTCTATTCTTTTAGTATAGTTTTAATGTAATATATAGCATAAAATAATAAATCGGCCTTCTGAAACATGGAGTCAGACCCTCGTCTCTTCCCTCATCC
Organism: Ammospiza caudacuta; assembly: GCF_027887145.1. Lineage (NCBI taxonomy): Eukaryota > Metazoa > Chordata > Aves > Passeriformes > Passerellidae > Ammospiza > Ammospiza caudacuta. The sequence goes on from NC_080615.1 coordinate 8,349,856, forward strand.
TCAGACCCCTGTGAACACGGTCACAGCATCAGGGACTGTGTCCTGGGGAGCACAGAGCCTTCGCCCCGCTGAGGTGAGATGCTGGGGGATGTCCTGCCCCCCAAGGCAGGGATGTGGGCACCCAGAGCTCTCCCCACACCTGAGAGTGTGAAGAACATTCAGCACAGAGCCACCACTCACCTCACGCTCGTATTCCTTCACTTTTAGGGCTTTTTCCTGCACTTTCTGGTCTGCCCTCTGCAGCTCCTCACGTAGCTGGGCCTCCTGGCTGCTCTGTGCCTCTGCCAGCTGGGCCTGCAGGCTGGCAATGACCTGGCAGGAAAGACACCCCCAGAGACTCCTCAGCCTCTGCACAGGATCCATCCCATGCCCTCCACAGCCCCACCAGCCCTGCCTGCAGCTGAGCCAGACCAGAAACGCAGCCAGGGAGGGGGAAAAAACTAATGCCACCCTCCCTGGCCACCTTTGGTGACAACATGAGGAAAAAATAAAACCCAACCATTGACATTCTGAGGACACCATCCTCACCTCGCGGTGCTTCTCCTCGGCTGCAGCCCTCAGCTGCTGGAGCTCCCTGGCACTCTGCTCCTCCAGCTCCTCTGCTGCCTGCAGAAACATGAGCACAACACTCTGCTGGGAAAGCTCTGCGTGCGGGGATGAGGAGCATTTGCAATTAAACCCTGTCCAAAAGCACCAGCAGGCACAGCAGTGACCCCCCCTCCAAACGGGATCACTGCAGGTGCCTTCACTCCCTCTGTGCTTTCCCTGCAGGGATCTCCATGAACCCCCGTCATGCTGGGCTGCAGGGACTGGAAATGCCCCATCGAGGGGCTGCCCAGGTCCTTGCAGGGCTGAACCAGCAGCCAGAGAGGGGCTGGGAGCTGATAAAGGCTCAGCTCAGTTCTGATCTGATAACAGGGCTGGGGAGACACACAGCGATCCTTACCTTGTGATCCTTACTTGTCTTCAGTGCAGAGTGGCCATTGCAGTAATTGTTAGCTAATCAATAGCAACTGGGGAGCCCTCCTGCCCACCTCCCTGTGCCCCCAACAGCCCTGGCAGCTGCCCTTGGTGCCCTCAGTGAGCTGCCCCCAAACCCTGCAGGTGTGAGTTAACCCCACAGCTGGCACTGCCCTGCCAGCCAGGAACGGCTCAGCCTGGCCATAAAGGTCTCACCTTCTTCTTCTCCCTGTCCAGCCTGTCCCTGAGCTGGCTCAGGAACTCCTCCTGCTCCTGTTCCAGCTCGCCCATCTCCTTCTGCTGGGCCTGCTCTGCTGCCAGCCTCATTTCCTCCAGGGCAAGCTGCTGCTGCCTCTGCAGCCTCTCCTGCTCCAGCCGCCGCTGGCACTGCCACTCGTCCCTGAGCTCCTGCAGCCTGGCCTCCTGCTCTGCCCTGCTGGGTGTGGGACAGAGCACAGGGATGGGATCCATGCAGGGGGGCTCAGGGCTCATCCCTGCTGGCTTTGTGCCCAGCCCTCCCCTCCAAGCCAGCCCTGCACAGCCCAGGAGTGGCAGCAGAAGCTCCCACCTCATCCTCTGCTCCTCTGCCTCCAGCTCTGAGGCCATTTGGGCTCGCAGCTCCTCCAGCCTCTGGGCTTTTTCCTCTCTGAGCAGCAGCTCTTGCTCTTCCTGCTCAGGCTTTGCTAAATCTTCTTCTGGAGAGCTGACAGAAAATAAAACCAAAGGAAATGGGTTCAGTACCTCCCAGTCCCCTGTCCGAGGGCTCCAGCTCAGCTGGGGTGACACATTCATTCCCCCCACACCTGCAGGACCTGCTGCTGGCACAGGAGATGGAGCCCCAGCACCAACCCTGAGCAGTGTGGGCTTAAAACTTGCTATCTCATCACAGTTTACACTTCTTTGGGGTTTTTTGTTCTTTTTTTTGCATGTAAGTGAAATCCACTCTCATTAAATGCATGCAGGCTCCCGGGCAAGGTACCTGGATGCATTAGCACATCTGGAAGCTCCACATTTCCATATTATACCCTTTTGCTACACTTTTTTTTTCCCCTTCAGGTGCCATTTCTGCATCTTCCTGATGAGCCCTGATCCAATGCCTGTCCTTCCTCCTCCTCCTCCTCCTCCCTGAGAGCCCTGACCCAATGCCTGTCCTTCCTCCTCCTCCTCCTCCCTGAGAGCCCTGATCTTGCTCCTTCCCCAGCTCTGCCCCATTCCCAGTGGTGCCTACAGCAGCACAAAATCCCCCTTGGAAAGGCTTACAGGAGATGGAGTAAAAAAGGAAAGTACCTGAGGGGCTTTGCTTTTTGCTGATGAAGCTTTTCAGCTTCCTCCTCCTCCTCCTGCCTCATCCCCTCCTGGAATTGCTGGGTTTTCTCCTCGTTTGCTGGAAATAAATGTATTTCCTCTTGCTCCAGCTCTGTCTCCACCTCCCTGACGATTTCCTCCAGGGATTCATCATGAGGCTGGCTCAAGGACTGCTCCATGTCCTTCTCAGGTTCCCTACCAAAGACAAAGAGCTCCTTTGGCTAAAGGGTGACAGAAAACAGAGAAACATAAAAGGAGCAGCAATCTCCTCCACAGAGCATCAACCCCAAACCAACAATCTCAGAGCCACCTACTCCAAAAGCTTCACTGCTGACCTCAGGAGGTTCCTGAGGATCACTGGTGGCTCCAGAGCATCTCCAGCTGATCAATGAACCCAGCCCCAGCTGCACCCCAGGCCCAAATAACTCTGGTTGTGGCCCACCCAAAATAAAATCTGCCAATAAAATCTGGCTTGAGGAAAAGCCCTGGCCAGGCTGCCAGGCACAGGAGCAGATCCATCAGTACCTGCTCCCAAGGTATCCCTCCCAGCCCAGGGATTGCTGCTTCTCATGGACCAGGTATTCCTTCTGCAATTGCAGCCTGAAGTGTGCTGGGAATTTGCCAGCTCAGGCAACAGAAAGCCCTCAGCACTCCAAAAATCCAAACCCAATCTGGTCCTAATTAGGTATTTTTCAGAGAGACAGCAGCAAAATTTTAAGCTGAAGGGGAAGGAGGGGAAAATCGAGATTAGTCTAGGAAGGAAGATTTTTGTTCTTTGCTAGGGAACAAAGCAGGAAGGTCTCACCATGCTGTGAGACTGGCAGGGCAAGGCAGAGAGATCCTGCCAGGAACCAGGGAAATAACAGCCCCAGCTCCTCAGCCTCAGCCAGGAGAGAAAAGGTCATTTCTGCAGCCATTAGCACAGAGAGCAAGGCACAGCAAAGAGGTGGGGTTGGAACAATCCCCCTTCATGGAGCCCCCCTTGCACCAGGTGTCCTTCACCAGGCTGCTCTGCAGAGCCATTCAGCCCCTTCCACCTGGGCATCACCTTGTTCCTCTGCCCCAGATTGTGCTGCACAGGAGCCCCAGCACACACACACACACATTTACACACACACATATTTACGCACACACACACACACACACATTTACACACACACATATTTACACACACACACACACACACACACACACACACACACATTTACACACACACATATTTATACACACACACACACACATTTACACACACACACACACACATTTACACAGCTCCTGGAGAACAGAGATCCCTGTCCCCATGGACACTGCCTGATCCCTGCAGCTGCACCTGCTGCTGTGTCACTGATGGCAATGCAGAGTCAGCAGCTCTCACCCCCTGAGCTGCAGGTAGGAGCCCACACAGCAGCACACAACAGCAGCCTGGGCAAGGGCTCAGCTCTGACCCCACTGTTTCACTGCCCCCGAGGTGCCAGTGGCTGTAAATGGGCTGAATCTGTGGGGTTTTGCCCTTTTTTTGCCCAGCTCAGCATCACCCAGCAGGTTCTGTGGGAGGGAGAACACAAAAGGAAAGGCTTTCCCAAAGACAAAGCAGCAGCTCCCCTCATCCCAGGGAGCCCTGAGCTGCTGCCCTGGCCCTGGCCAGGCTGCTCAGCTGGCACTGTGGCAGGGGCACAGCTGCTGGCATGGGCACACAGCCCCACTGTGCCCACCAAGCCCAGCTGCAGCCACCCCAGGGACAGGGGGACAGGAGCAGTCCCAGCCACACACCAGGCACTGCCACCAAGCCCTTACAGGTTCTGTGGGCCAGGCAGCTCCTCGGGATCCACCAGGCTGTCCAGGGCTCCCTCCTGCTGCTCCTCCTCCCCACGGGGGTTCTCTGAGCCCCAGGGCTCCAGGGGCGTCTCAGCAGCGCTGGGATCCCTCTCACTGGGCAGCACAAGAGAGGGCACACAAGATCAGCTGAGCCCAGGGCAGGTGGGCAAGGTACTGGCAGAGGCTGCAGTACAGGGGGAGCTGCACAGGGCACACCTGGGCACACCTGGGCAGGCTGCAGTGAGCACAGCAAGGCAGGCAGGGCAGCAGGAGCTGGAGCTGCCCAGGCTCCCCTGTGCCCCTGTTTGTACCATACCTCTCAGCAGCTTCTGCTCCTTTCCTTTGCTCCTTCTCCACACTGGCTTTGCTTTGGTCATTGTCCTCTTCTCCCAGCTCCTGCAGGTAAAAGCGAACAGGGTGGAGTTTGTGACTCCCTCAGAACTGGGGATATGGGTTTGGCTTTTCTTTCCTGAAGCTCATTTCACAATCCTGAACTCCCTGGAAAGCACAGGAGAGGAATCTCCCAAAAGAGAAACGTCCCGCACACAGAGTGCTGTGGCAATGAAGCAGAGGCTGCATTGTCTGAGACCAAAAACCACATCAGGACTCAGTCCTGTCGCCCACCTGGGCTCTGGGGCAGGGTGTGAGGGGCTGCACAGAGTCTCCATCCAGGCATTTCTGACTCCAGGGCACCTCAGCAACCCAGCCCCCCTGGCAGCACACTGAGCATCCAGTTGGCTCATTTGTGGCATAGTAAATACCAGAAATATGAATAGAAAGTATCTGAATGTGAAATAATCAGCTGCTCCCAGCTCCCTCTGTCCCTGCAGCAGGGACACCTGAGCAGGGCAAGGACATCCCCCCTCACCTGTGAGCCCCAGGGAAGCAGGCAGGGCCCATTCCCAGGGTTTTGGGGACCCCAGCAGGTGAGCCCAGCCCCCGGCACGGGGCCGAGGCAGGGCGGAATTAACGCCGCAGTAATTAATGCAAATGTGCAGCAGAGCAAACGGCAGAAGGGTTCCCTGCAAGTGCTGTCAGCTCCCATCACATCAGCCTGGGCAGGGCCCCCAGCCAGCCCCTCCTGCCCCTGGGACTGATGGCTGCACTTCCCCAGAACCGAGATCAGCAAACGTTCCCTGGCTCAAATGGGCTCTGTCAGAGCAGCCTGGGATGGGCAGGAGCCAGAAAAATGGGGCAGGGATCATCCTGGAGAGAGGGGAGCTGCTCTGAGCCCGGAACAGGGATCCTGCAGGGGAACTGCTCTGAGCCACGAACAGGGATCCTGCAGGGGAACTGCTCACAGGGAACTGCTCTGAGCCCGGAACAGGGATCCTGCAGGGGAACTGCTCTGAGCCACGAACAGGGATCCTGATTGGGAACTGCTCACAGGGAACTGCTCTGAGCCTGGAACAGGGATCCTGCAGGGGAACTGCTCACAGGGAACTGCTCTGAGCCAGGAACAGGGATCCTGCAGGGGAACTGCTCACAGGGAACTGCTCTGAGCCAGGAACAGGGATCCTGCAGGGGAACTGCTCACAGGGAACTGCTCTGAGCCCGGAACAGGGATCCTGCAGGGGAACTGCTCTGAGCCACGAACAGGGATCCTGATTGGGAACTGCTCACAGGGAACTGCTCTGAGCCTGGAACAGGGATCCTGCAGGGGAACTGCTCACAGGGAACTGCTCTGAGCCAGGAACAGGGATCCTGCAGGGGAACTGCTCACAGGGAACTGCTCTGAGCCAGGAACAGGGATCCTGCAGGGGAACTGCTCACAGGGAACTGCTCTGAGCCACGAACAGGGATCCTGATTGGGAATGGCTCATAGGGAACCCCTGTGAGCCCTGGAGCTCCTGCTGCCCCTCTGCCCATCAGGGCAGTCCCTCCCTTGGAATCACAGCTGCAGGAACCTCAGGACACGCTGGGAAGGTGAGGACAGCCCCCATCTGCAGGGAACGAGGGCAGATTTTAAGCCCTGCCTGTGGAATTGTCAGATCCTTGCCCCTCCTGCTGGCCCAGGATCTCAGCAGCCCCAGCTCTGTTTCTGCCCAGCTGCATCCCCCGAGGACCCTTCACATGCTGCAGACACAGAACCAGCTGTGTGAACACAGCAATGACAGATCCTGGGCCAGCTCCTCCCTGTGCACAGCCCAGACCCCGCGGGACCGTCTGACATCAGCTCAGATCCTGCGGCAAGGTGCCAGCACTGAGCACCTGGCACAGCTCTGCCTCTGTGCTGGGGCTCTGGCACTGCCCAGGCTCCCCAGAGAATGGGCACAGAGCACTCACAGGGCACAGGGGGGGTTCGGGGTGTCCCTGTGGGGCCAGGAGCTCGACTTTGATGGTGTTTGTGGGTTCCTTCCAGATCAGGACATTCTGTGGTTCCACAGTTCTGCATCTTGAACCTCCAGTCTGGGGAAGGGAAAAGGAAAAAGGGAAAGGGAAGAAGGGAAGGGAAAAAGGGAAAGGGAAAGGGAAAGGGAAAGGGAAAGGGAAAGGGAAAGGGAAAGGGAAAGGGAAAGGGGAAAAGGGGGAAGGAGCAGCCTGCCCTCTCCCAGGTCCAGCAGGACACATCCCACAGAGCCTCTGCACCACCACAGCTCCTGCCAAATCACACCAACAAAGCCCCTCCAGTTCTGTGCTCACAGAGCTGCCAGAGCTGCCTCTTATTTTTATTTGTGTTTTTTTGAACAGGATATTTTGCCAGCGAACTCAAAGCAAGGCCAGCCCCTCACACGGAGCAGGCACATTCCTGCAGCCCAGCCTGTGAGCACAGACACAAAGGAGCAGCTGCAGTTCTGCAGGGAGCTGCATTTCACACCCAGCTCTGCCCGGGCAGGGCTGTAACAAACCCACCCTGCCTGCCCCCAGCAGCATTGGCATGCTCAGAGCCGGGCAGGGAGCAGAGGAGTTTTGTTTTCCCTTCACATCTGATTGTGCTCATTACTGGGCACGAGAGCACAGGTGTGCTGTGCAGGCACAGCCCTGCAGACAGGACTGCTCCTCTCTGCTGGGCAGGTGGCACTGTGCCACCCCAGAGCAGCTGATGTGCCACAGTCAGGGCAAGGCTCAGGAAGCCCAGCTGGAGATGGGCTGGGAGGGCTCCAGAGGAACGTGGGGCTGAGCAAAGCAGCCCAGAGCCATGCTGAGAGGGCAAGGATGGAGCAGAGAGCGCAGCAATCTCTGCCTGGGCAGCGCTGCATGCCAGGCTGACACAGGCATGTGCTCACACGTGCCACAGACCCGCTGAAAGGAGCCCCTTTCCCCCTGCATTAGAGCAGGCAAGGCAACCAAATGCTTAAAAATAAGCTTCCCTCTACCAAAATCTGTCAGAGGGAGTTAACCTCCTTTTCCTCCCATGGATTCTATCGTGTTCTGCCACACAAATCCTTCCCATCTGCTTAGGAGAAAGAAAAGGACAAATACAAAAGAAGAAAGGAGAGCAGCCCTGTTCAGCTCTGCAGGGCCCTCACTGACAGCACCACAGTGCCCCAGAGCCCCCCTGATCCCCCACACAGCCCTGACCTTGCTCCTGGCGCTGTCCAGATCCGGGGGCACCGTCCCCACACCCAGACCCTCCTGGCACAGCTGGCTCTTGGCGTCCAAGCCCTAAAAGAGACGGCAGAAAGGATCAGTGTGTGATGGGCAAGCAGAGATGCTGACAGCAACGTCCCAGCACAGCTCAGAGCCCCCTCAGCACGCCCATGGCAGCAGAGTGGGCACCGCAGAGTGGGCGCTGCAGAGATGGGCACTGCACCGTGCCAGGGGAAGCTGGTGCCCACACCCAGGGAAAAAGGAGGAAAAGGAAGAAAAGGAGGAGAAAAGGAGGAAAAAAATGAGGGAAAAAACGAGGAGAAAAGGAGGAGAAAAGGAGGAAAAAAGGAGGAAAAAAAGGAGGAAAAAAGGAAGAGAAAAGGGAGGAAAAAATGAGAAAAAAAGGAGGAAAAAGGAGAAAAATGAGAAAAAGGAGAAAAAAAGGAGGAAAAGGAGAAAAAAAGGAGAAAAAGGAGGAAAAAAGAAGGAGAAAACAAGGAAAAGGAGGAGAAAAGGAGGAAGAGGAGGAAAAGGAGTTTTTGGTGACTCACCAGCAGCTGAGGCACCTCATGGTCGGAGCTCCTGGAGACTGGCAGGTCCTGCTCACAGCCACTGACCCCGGATGCCTTGGAAAGCTGAGAGGAAAAACCCATCAGAGCCTGCACAGGTCCCACCCTGCAGCTTCACCCGGGCACTGCTGCTGCCAGCACAAACCTGGCCTGACCCAGGCAAGAAAAGGCGACTGGACATCATGGGGGAGACACCAAGGATGTGTGTGACCCAAGGACAAGGATGAGTGTGACCCAAGGACAAGGATGAGTGTGACCCACAGCACAGGGATGTGTGACCCACAGCACAGGGATGTGTGACCCACAGCACAGGGGTGTGTGACCCAAGGACAGGGGTGTGTGACCCACAGGACAGGGATGTGTGTGACCCAAGGACAAGGATGAGTGTGACCCACAGCACAGGGGTGTGTGACCCACAGCACAGGGGTGTGTGACCCAAGGACAGGGGTGTGTGACCCACAGGACAGGGATGTGTGTGACCCAAGGACAAGGATGAGTGTGACCCAAGGACAAGGATGAGTGTGACCCACAGCACAGGGGTGTGTGACCCACAGGACAGGGATGTGTGTGACCCAAGGACAAGGATGAGTGTGACCCAAGGACAAGGATGAGTGTGACCCACAGCACAGGGATGTGTGACCCACAGCACAGGGGTGTGTGACCCACAGCACAGGGATGTGTGACCCAAGGACAAGCACAAAGCACCACAAGGGCAGGAGCTGGGGCTGGGCAGGGCACAGAGGCGCTCCTTGAACACCCCTGACTCAAGGCACTTGCTTCCTCTCCATCTGCAAGGATCCCTGCAGCTCTCAGAGCTCCCAGCACAGCGCTGGAGCCATAAAAGCACTTTAAAATTGCACTTTGCTGTGCCTAAGTGCCCCTGCACTCCCAGCCATTTGCAGCTGCTCGATGGGAGCACCCTGTGGCCCTGCTGAGCTCAGCAGAACAGCTCAGGTGCACAGAGATGAGCTTGGGAAAGCAGCACCCTCAGCTCTGCAGGGCACAGAGCATTTTCCAGCCTCAGATTTACACAGAGCACAGAGATGAGCTTGGGAAAGCAGCACCCTCAGCTCTGCAGGGCGTTTTCCAGGCTCAGATTTGCAGTTCATCATTTCTTACAGACATTACGCATCAGTGAGCTTGAGAAACGATCAGAATCAGCAGGAAGGCAGCCAGATTGCAGAGAGATCGTCCATCAAGATCCCCAGTTCTGGCTGGGATCCTGCTATGGACCATGGACATGAGCGGCTCTGGCAGCCCAGCTGTGGGCAGGCAGTGTGTGACAGCCCCAGCCCTGCTCCTGAGCTCTCCTCACACGCTGGCAGGGTCTGTGCTCCCAGAATCTGTGCTCCCAGCCCCAGAACCAGCTCCAGAACAGCCCTGGGCTCCCAGCCCCAGAACCAGCTCCAGAACAGCCCTGGGCTCTGCCCCACTCCCAGCTCCAGCCCTGGGCTCTGCCCCACACCCAGCTCCAGAACAGCCCTGGGCTCTGCCCCACGCCCAGCTCCAGCCCTGGGCTCTGCCCCACGCCCAGCTCCAGCCCTGGGCTCTGCCCCACGCCCAGCTCCAGCCCTGGGCTCTGCCCCACTCCCAGCTCTCACCTCGCACGGAGCTGTGAGCGCAGCTCTGAGCAAGCTGAGACAAACAACAGCAGGAGAAACACAAGGCAGCACGGGCAGCTGGGCTCGGTGTGAGCCGCATTACCGGCCCTGCTGGCCCAGCACAGGCAATGGGAGCCCTGCTGGGGCTGCTCCTCCTGCAGACCAGAACACACAGAACACACCCAGGGCTGTGCCTGTGGTGGCCGTGGTGTGTGCAGCAGGGAAGGACTGCCCAGCTCAGCCCTGCAGGTGCCCAGCTGGGGACTCGGAGCACTCCCGGGAATGACTGCCCTGCTGAGCAGGAAAGGTTTGGGCTGGCTGCACAGGAAAGCAGACAGTGAGTGCCCCAAGAGCTGTCCCGAGACGACGGGAACAGCCAACACCAACAGCACACAGGCAGGACTCTTACTTTGCCATCATCCAGCCTGTCCTCTGACCCTGAATCAGCTGCTGCCTCTTCCCTCTCTTCCTGCAGCGCCCTTTCTGCACAGGACAGGGTGTCAGCAGTGGCGGCCAGGCTGGCTGGCTGGTCTGTGCCCTCCACAGGCAGAGGGGCACCTCGGGGCTGCCCGGCAGAGCTGGGCACCTCCAGCCCTGCTGAGCTCCTGTCCCCCTCGGACAGAGGCAGCTCCTCAGCTGCAGAGGCGTCTCCTTCCACCTGAGCATCTTCTGCCTGGTGCCCAGCAGGCTCCTGCAGCTCTGCCTGGGCACTCAGGCTGCTGCCAGGCTCCCCAGAGAGGAGCTGAGCTGCAGACGGGGGGCACGCCGCTCCAGAATCCAGGGAACAACACTCTGCCGCCTCTTCGGGGTGCCTCGATTTTAAGGATTCCTTCTAGGCAGCAAGTCAAACACAATTACGGACCCAACACTCTCCCTGGGGGATGCAGGAGTGAGGATCAGCGCAGGCTCTCCTACAGCAAGCAGCACAACCACAAATCTTTGGGTGACTTCAAGACCTGTTTGATTTCCTTCCATGTAGTCCCATTCCAAGGCAAGGGACTCCAGTGGCATAACCTCACCCATTTCTTGGGCTCTGACTTTTTCTGATCTGTTGTTTGTTTACTCACAGTGGGTAAGAGAGGCTGTGCAAGGCCACCAGCCCTGTGAGCATCCACGTGCCCCACTGCAGGCCCGTTTGTGCTCCCACATTGGATCTGTCTGCTGAGAGGTGGAAATTTGTAAGAGACCACGACAGGACAGTTCACTTCTGCCTGCTGACATTTCAAGCAGGGGAGAGCAGGCAGGATCTCCATCCCACCTTCCAGAGGGACAGACTGAAAGCAGCACTCAGAGCTCAGAAAGAGCCTGTGACTAACACAGGAGGCTGAGAGATGGGGGAAAACCAGCCCCAAATTAAAGCTTAGTCACCCAAAGGTTCAGCTGCCTCTCCCAGCAGAGGGGAGGCCACAGCACTGCCCAGGGACAGGGGCACGGCCAGGGGAAGGCTCCCTCATCAGCATCAGCATGCACACAGAGTGCTGGCACGTCCCACTCGCTCACTGTTTTATTAATGCCACGCTGCCTTGTCAAACAGCGCCTGCCTCCCGTGCACGCCGTGTTCCGTACACTGAGCGCATATTTTAGCTGTGTATTTTTATCAGAGAGCCTCTGGAACGCTCTCAGCTCCCAGGCCAGGCCTGCAGCGCTCCTGGAGCACGTTCTGAGCGTGTCACTGCTCTGCCAGGCCTGGCACAGCATCCAGCAGGATGGAGAGGGCAGAGGAGCCCAGCTCCAGGCACTGCCCAAAACCCTGCAGCTCTGGGGCTCAGCTGCAATCAATCCCCTGGCACTGACAGCTCCCAGCCCCTGGGTCACCAACCAGCCACAGGAGGCTCCCTGGGCACAGCAGGACCCAGGAAAGGTGGGCACAGGGAAGTTCTTTAGTGCTTCCCCTCTTATGGGGGTTAGGGTGGCTGGAAAGTTCTGCTCCTTTTGCACACCTTGCTCCAGAGTTCTCCTGAGGACATCCCACCAGGGCACCTGGCAGTGTCCAGGATATCCCAAACGAGGCCAAGCAGGGCTCTGATGCCTGAACAGGATCACACACACCCCAAAATGTGTCAGCACACCAGCAATGGAGTGCACACAAAAGGACTTCTCCCCAGGCAGGTTCATCTGAGCTACCGAAATATCCCAGAATAATCTCTGTGGCTGGCAGAATCCTGTTTCAATGGCAATAACAGGCAATCCTTTTGTCAGGCTCACACCTTGATGATCACAAATGCAGCTCTGCAGAAAAGGGACCCGTGGCAGTCAGACCCACAGGAGGAGGAGGAGGAGGAGGAGGGAGGTTTTTCCTCCTGCAGCAAGACTTCCTATGAGATTTTCATGAGACTTGCTAGAGATTTTCTCTGGATTTCAGAGCTGGACAAGTCAGCTGGGTTATAACTGGCTTTGGGTGACTTTTCCCAAGCTGTAACATCCCACCCACCCCAAGTGGCACTACCTGATGGGAAATCCCTGCCTCCCAAACCACTGCTCCCAGCGAGCAGCATTAAACTTTAACCAGCACCAGCAACAAGCCAAGCAGCTGCAGACACCACACACCACAACGCCAGCAGCTGCCTACTGCATGCAAAGCCAGGGATGCCAGGGAGCCACCGTCACCTCTGCCAGGCTGGCAGCTTCCTCCTCAGGGCACCCGTGGGGCTGGGCAGCAGCACCAGCAGCACCAGCAGCACCAGCTGATGGAGGGCTGCCACGCTCCTCCTGCTCCTCCTTGCTGTTCTCCTGGGTGGGGGGACACAGCCACTTGCAGGATCACCCACAGCACCTCCCCAAGCTGGAGGATTTGCCCACCCAGGACAGGTCAGCACCCACCACACACAGTCCTGGAGCAGAAAGGGACTCGCAGGCCCAGATTCCCAAACATTCCCAAGCTGTGGATGCTTTACTCTGCTTTTCCTGCTGGCCAGCTCCGTGAACTCACCGCTCCTGCTCTGAGCTCCCCGTGAGCTGTGTCTGATGCTGCCTCTGCTCCACCCAACATCCTGGCTCAGCAAGTCACTAAAACCTCCCATTTCCTTCCAATACAGACATACAACCCTGACCACGGGCTACATGAAGCAGTTTTTTCATTATTTCACCCATTTCTGCTTAGACTTCCCCCTTAGGATCTGCTACTCAAACCCTTGTCTGCTGCTTTGGAGAGAGGCTCCTCCTAGGGATGCTTTTCTGCTGCCATCTCATGGAGCTACAGAGGAATTCTGTTTTCCAGTCGGGCACTGCTGCCTCATCAGGACCAGGCTATCACCCCTCTGGGTCAGCAGCCTGGCTCTTGGGCAGAAATTGCCATTCCATAATGGACTCCCAGAGCCCCATCCCCACGGCACTGAAATGCCAAGGCAGCTCTTTGTTCCTGCAGACATTAACATTGCAGTGAGGAGCTGGGCCCCCACAGGCTGCTGTTGTCTGGAGATGAGACAGCCAGGGCTCTCTTTGTCACATCCACTTTAGCATAAGCCTCTGCAGATCCTGCCCAGCGCCCTGAATAGGTTCTCCAGCAAAGTGCTTTACAGCTTAATTTTCCTGCGCCGTGAAAAGGATAAGGAAAATACTCTAAAACACTTTAAAAGAAATTAATTTGCCTTTCAGATACTGGAACAGGATTTTCAAAGCGGTGAGAAAGGATTAATGTCAGCACAAACAGTCGGGCCAAATCACCAGAGCTGCTTACAACGCACTTCCCATTGTGCCCTTGTCATGCTAAGCCTGATCCCAGCTCAGGCAGGCAGGGAAAGCACAGCCCCTGCCCAAGCCTTGGCTGCTCTGCATGCTCTGAGCCCCAGCCATGGGGTTTAGCAGCAAGCTGAGGAGAAAGGAGAGCAGGTTTGGTGTTGGCACAGAGAAGGGGACACGTGCAGCCGCCGTGAGGGCTCCTGTGGAACCCAGGGACAGCAGCAGAGCATTCCCAAAGGAGGCTCCCCTGTCCCCTGCCCAGGGCCAGCACTGCAGCTTCTGCTGCCAAGGAGCCTTCCTCCACAGCCCTGATGAACAGAATGGAGTGCCTCTTCCTCACTGAGCCTTCCTCCACAGCCCTGATGAACAGAATGGAGTGCCTCTTCCTCACTGAGCCTTCCTCCACAGCCCTGACTAACAGAATGGAGTGCCTCTTCCTCACTGAGCCTTCCTCCACAGCCCTGATGAACAGAATGGAGTGCCTCTTCCTCACTGAGCCTTCCTCCACAGCCCTGATGAACAGAATGGAGTGCCTCTTCCTCACTGAGCCTTCCTCCACAGCCCTGATGAACAGAATGGAGTGCCTCTTCCTCACTGAGCCTTCCTCCACAGCCCTGATGAACAGAATGGAGTGCCTCTTCCTCACTGAGCCTTCCTCCACAAACAGAGAGCAGAATGGAGCTGCCTCTTCCTCGCTGAGCCTTCCTCCACAGCCCTGACAAACAGAGAGCAGAATGGAGCTGCCTCTTCCTCACTGAGCCTTCCTCCACAGCCCTGACTAACAGAACGGAGGTGCCTCTTCCTCACTGAGCCTTCCTCCCTGACAAACAGAGAGCAGAATGGAGGTGCCTCTTCCTCACTGAGCCTTCCTCCCTGACAAACAGAGAGCAGAATGGAGGTGCCTCTTCCTCACTCTCACAGCAAACTCATCCCTCTGGCACTATTCCTGCACCCTCATCCCCTGGCAGTGCCTCTCCCACCTGGATCATCACCCTGGTCTTACCTCAAAGTCAAAGCTGCCTGCCAGGGCTTCAACATCCAGGTACACGTTTTTTAACAGCCTTGAGGTCCCAGGGAAACTCTGAAGGATAAAAAAATTAAATAAATAAATGGCCAAAATGGAGTTCTGACCTGTGCAATGCCACAGGAGGGGTTCCTCTGCAGTGAAATTGGGCAGCAGAGCCATGGCAATGCACCTCCAAATTCATCTTGGAATAACACCATGGCAGATGTTCATTCATGGGGACTCCATGTGAAAACAGGATCAGATGATTTTGGGGACCAAGCAGCACAAAGAAAAGAGCACAAATGGAAGAGCCACTCCCAGGAGAGCACCAGGAGGCTCCAGCTCTCTGCTCACAGCCAGGGCACACAAATACCTCATTGTCACTGTCCTCATCTTCCTCTCTCCATTTCTCTGGCACTGCCACGTTCAAGGGACGTTTCTCTTCGCAGATCAAATCCAGCAGGTTCCTGGTGTGGCTGGAGGGCTTTGGGATCTCTGCAGGCTGTGCAGGCCAGGAGCCAGGGAAGGGACAGGTCAGACAGCAGGAAAGGGAGATACAGACCCACTGAGACACCGGGCTGCTGGGTTCCGTCAGTTTCCTACCACTAAACATCTTTGTTTATTTTTGAAGGTGTTTATGTTTTGGACACATTTTGCTTTGGCTTCCTTTAAAGGGTCAATTTCTTCCCATTTAACAAGTTTCATTGATCCCCCAGGTCACTTTCTAGTAATAAATACACAAAGCATTCCACATGGCTGTAAACCTTACACTAACCAGGACAATAGCTCTTTAAATTTTATTCTTAAATAGAAGAGTGAAAGTGGTTTATTAAATTGCATTATTTGCATTGTTTGTCATGCTTCATTTGGGCACCACATTCTACTAAAACTTAACATTCTTTTTTCCTCTGCAACAGTTATTGAAACAATTCTTTCAATCTGCCAAAGACAGCAAAAGAAAAACTCACCACTAATTTAGCACTAGAAGAAAAATAGAGTTTTTTAACATACAACAGTATTTCCAAAGTGGCAGAAGACCACAAACCCTGTCATTTAAGTGTCCCCACACCTGCGACCTTTGCAGTGTGCCTCCAGGGCACATTCCCAGGGCAGAGGGAGCCTCACCAGCGTTCCTTCCTTGGGGCTCAGGCTGGAGTCCAGCACGTTGCCCAGGTCCAGGGTCCCACGGAGGGCGACAGAGGAAGGCGGGGCGAGGCCACGGAGAGGAGAGAGGCTGCCCAGGGGAGGCTGGATGGGGGCCAGCTGGGAGCCTGGGGGCTGCAGGAGCACAGGGGGGTCACTGCCAGGACAGCACAGTCACACTGCTGCCCTTGGGGTGGGACAAGGGGCTCCCCTGGGCAAACAGGGGCTGTGGGGCTGACCCTGCTCAGAGACCCCACACCCACACACGGGACAGGGGGGGAAACAGGGTTTGAGTCGCTCACACACTCTGCTTTCAGAATTCTGAGTGGGTCCAGGGACAGGTGGGGAAACAGGGGTTGAGTCGCTCACACACTCTGCTTTCAGAATTCTGAGTGGGTCCAGGGACAGATGGGGAAACAGGGGTTGAGTCGCTCACACACTCTGCTTTCAGAATTCTGAGTGGGTCCAGGGACAGGTGGGGAAACAGGGTTTGAGTCGCTCACACACTCTGCTTTCAGAATTCTGAGTGGGTCCAGGGACAGGTGGGGAAACAGGGTTTGAGTCACTCACACACTGCTTTCAGAATTCTGAGTGGGTCCAGGGACAGATGGGGAAACAGGGTTTGAGTCACTCACACACTCTGCTTTCCAGGTGCCTGGCCCATCTGAAGGGGTCCTGCATACTCCCCTCCCTCCCAGACACACCAGTAGTGGGTGTTTACTACAGAGAGTCTCAGAGCCAAAATCAAAGGTGATTCTGTACCCCCAGTGCTCCCACCCAGCTGATTCACTGCCCATCACTGGGCCTGGGGTCACAAAGCACTTTGTGTCCCTGTCATCCCCTGCCCAGCCCTCCCCAAAGCTCTCAGGCAGATCCTACTCACAGGGAGCTCCTTCAGGAGCTGTTTCTCCTTCTTGTCCTTCTTCTTCTTCTCTTTCTTCTCCTTCTTGTCCTTCTTCTCTTTTTTCTCCTTCTTTTCCTTCTTCAGGCTGCCCCGTGCCAGCAGCTTCTCCCTCTCCCTGATGACCAGCTGCTTGTAGTGCTCATCACAGGGGTGCTCCCACGTGGAGAGGCCGCTCTCAAAGTTGAAGAAATAGACGTCACCCCCTGCAATAGCCTGGCTGCGGGGCAAAAACAGCAGGGAAAGGTGAAGGAGCACAAATTAAAACACACAGCTGCACAGGCCAGAATATCTTTGCTGATGGTGGGAGCACCTGAAGCTCAGGGAAGAGGAGTGTGATGTGTCCAGGGGGCCACAAATGTACCAGTGAGGGAAGCAGCTCTCCCAGGATGTCATACCCAGCTTCCCAAACTGTTCTGCCACTCCTGATGCCCCAGCAAACCCAATCCTCTGCCAGCTGGAGCTGCTCCCCTTGTCCTGGCA
Organism: Ammospiza caudacuta; assembly: GCF_027887145.1. Lineage (NCBI taxonomy): Eukaryota > Metazoa > Chordata > Aves > Passeriformes > Passerellidae > Ammospiza > Ammospiza caudacuta. The sequence goes on from NC_080615.1 coordinate 8,366,848, forward strand.
CTGGGAATGCCCAGCACGGCTGCTGCCAGAGCTGTCTCTCACCAGGCCTTCCACTCGGGGGGCAGGGGGGTCACCAGGCACTCCCTGGCCAGCCACAGCAGCTCCGACTCCTTGTCGGGGTCAATCCCGATTGTTGGTGCAAAATCCCGGATTTCTGGGGAAACAGAGAGCAAACTGTGAGCTTGGTCCAGCCAGCAGAGCCACCCTCCTCAGCCAGAGCTGTGGGCAGACTGGGAAATCCCGAGGCAAAGCCAGCAGCAGAGCCCTGAGTGCCTGTGGAGCCAGGGACAGGGGCAGTGACACCATGGAGTGACACTCAGCTCTGCCCTCTCCAGCACTCCAGAAACAATCCCCGTGTTCTGAACGCCCCTAGAAGTGACCTGCATGCCTGAATCCCCCCTCCCAGCCCCTGGGGAGACAGGCTCACTCACCCTGCTCCATGGGAACGTAGGATTCATTGTAGTCCTCCTCCAGAATGAGCTGGTCCCCAATGCGCACGGCTCCTGCCATGGGTGCCACCCCTGGCACGGGGAGGAACCACACAGAGTCACAGCTGCCCTCAGGAAAGGCAATGCTGCAGCCCCAGGACAGGGCAGAGCCCTTCTGCTGCAGCAAAACTGAACCAGAGAGCCCCCACACACACTGCCATGGGCTGTGGGAACGGAGAGCAGAGCTGAACTGGAACACAGTTACAACCACATCCACCAGGCCTCACAGTTCCTACAGGAAAGATGCTTCAGGCACTTCTTAACCAGGTAAAAAATAAGCTGAAATGAGACAGGGAAGGAAGAGAAACCAACCAACTTTCCCAAAGCATTGCTTTGTGATTTAACTCCCAGGGCACAGCACAGCTGGGCCCTTCCAGCCCATCCAGCACGGTTCACAGCTGGAATTCACCCAGCTCACCCCAAACCCTCACCTGTGGCTCCGTGTGGCCACATCTGGCCAGCACAAGCACTGCAGGACCACAACTGCTGCTCAAACACACAACTGAACGCCAAGGTCAAACATTCCAGCCTAACCCCCCCCAAATTCTCAGTGCAAAAAGCATTCCTGTGCTTTCCCTGTGAGACCCAGGGGTTGTGGTACCTGCCAGGTACCTGCAGTGACAGCACCAGAGCAGGATCAGCAGCTGTGACACGGCCAGCACTGCCCTCTCCAGCTCCCCGTGTCCTCAGCCCACGCTGTATTTATAACTCTTATGTAAAGTCAGTCTTAGAAGCAGCAACTAACTAATCCTGGCACTTCCAGGTGAAGATATCCTCAGGAGATCCAAACCACACCACTGCCCCTCCCAAACGTCCCCAGTCAGAGCATTTGGGTGTGGGCACCTCACTCAGAGCCTTGTGTTCCTATTTTCCTCTCCCAAAACCATCTCAGCCCCGTCTCCCATCCCTGGAATTGGCCCCGGGGGATGAATGATGGGCTCACTCCTCTCCTGGAGAACCTGCCTCACCACAAACGGAGAGACCTCAGTGCGACCTTTCAGTGCTTGAGGGGCAGCTGCAATAGGTGGGGACACGGGGGAACGGCTTTAAACTAAAAGAGGAGGATTTAGGTGAGATCTGGGGAGGGAATTCTTTCCCGTGAGGGTGGGGACACCCTGGCACAGGGTGCCCAGAGAAGCTGTGGCAGCCCCATCACTGGAAGTGTTCAAGGCCAGGTTGGATGGGGGGCTTGGAGCGAGCTGGGGTAGTGGAAGGCCCATGCCCATGGCATAGGGTGGAAATGGGTGATTTTCAGGTCCGTTCCAACCCGAAAAACCGTTCTATAGCCCCGTGCAAACAGAACCGAAGCCGCAGCGCAGCCGCCGCCGCGCCAGCCCGGAGCCACGGAAAAAGCGCGGCTGGCAAGGAGGACAAACAGCTTTGGTTGACAGGGTAGTTGAAAAAGTAGGAAAAAAAGCCATTTTCGCCCGTATCACGGCAGCACCCACGCGACACTCGCACAGCCCGAGCCCGCGTGCGGCGGGAGGCCGGAACCGCGCGGCGCGGGGCCGCTCCCCGCAGCCCCCGCTCACCGAGGGGACCCTCCCGGGGCCCGGGCCCGGCTCCCCGCCGCCGTGGGGCCCCGCCCGCCCGCCGCTCACCGTGCCGCGGGCCCCGTCCGCCGCCCCGCGGGTGCCGCCGGTTGCCGGGAGCGCGGGAGCCGCCGCGGCCGCTGCCCCAGGGCCCGCCCCCTCCCCGCCATTGGCCGGCGGGGCGATGCGCGCCACCCCATTGGCCGCCGCGGAGGCAGGATGCATGACGTCACCGCGGCGGGGCCGCCGGGGCTGCGGTTGCCGTGGCGACGCGTGGGTACCGCCCGCGGCCCGGCCCGGTCCGTCCCGGCGCGTCCCGGCGCGTCCCGGCGGGGCGGGACGGGGCAGCGGGACGGGCACGGGCCGGGGGAGCGGCCAAGGGCCGCGGGCAGCGGGCAGGGCCGGGGCGGGTCTCTCGGTGAGCGCTTCCGCCGGCGGGCGGGCTTTCCGGGGCGGGTCCGTGCGCGCCGCCATGCCCGCCGCCGCCGCGCCGCCCGCCCGCCCCGGCGCGGCCGCCCCGCCGAGGCGCGGGGCGCTGCGGGCCCGCTGACCGCGTCCCCCGAGGGCTCCCCGCGGCCATGGCGCCCGCCTGGCCCTGGCTGCTGCTGTGGCTGGGCGTCGTGCGCGCCCTCCCGGCCCCGCCGCGCATCCGCCTGCCGCTGCGGGGCGGCGCGGCCCCGCCGTCGGGGCTCCGGCAGCGCCGGGCGCCGCTGGACGCCGGGCCCGACAGCGCCGGCAGCTTCGTGGACATGATCGACAACCTGCGGGGCAAGTCCGGGCAGGGCTACTACGTGGAGATGACGGTGGGCAGCCCCCCGCAGAAGGTGAGGTGGGAGGGGAGCCCCGCATCTCTCGCTTCCCCCGCATCTCCCTCATCCCCTGCATTCCCCGCACCCCGGCGGCTGCGGGTGCCGCTCCGGCCCGCTGCGGGGCTGCGGGGCGCGGAGCAGAAGCGCCGCGGGTGCCACCATGGCTTCGCGTGCCTCTCACCGCACGGCCCGGGCACCATTCCTGCTTCTCATCGCTCCGCTGATGCTTTTCCCGCTGCCTTTCGGCTAAAACTGGCCGCAGGGCCCCGCCGAAGGTGACCCCAGCGCTCCCGGGGCTGCCCGGGCGCAGGGGCCGGTGCTGCGTGTGCCTCTACGTGCGGGCGAGCCGGGCTGCATCGCTCCATCGCTCCCTCCCCGCTCCCGAGCCGCGGGAGCCGCGCGGGCTGTGGGCGGCGGGCGGGTGGGATGTGGCTGCGCAGCCCCGTGCCCGCCTGGAGCGGGCACACGCGGGCACGGAGGAGCCCACGGCCGAGCCGCGCTTGGCAGCTCCTCCCAGCGCAGCCCCGGGCGCAGCTGCTGCCTGCCTCTGCCTGCTGCTCCCGGCCGCGGAAATTCGCCAGAAATCCTCCCGAGCTCGGCTTTCCCGGGCACCTCGTGATGGTTTTTGCTGCGCAGGAGTTGGGGCAGCGTGGGGAGACAAAGTGCAGGAAAATGGGATGGAAAGGGAGCCGGCAGAGCAGGCGTTGGTGCGTCACCAGGCTCTGATCCTGCTCCATCTTTTTGTCAGCATCCCTCACACGCTGCCCAGCTCGTGTGCCACCGTGTGCCTGCCTGCTGGGGACAGGGTGAGTGCTGAGTGCCAGGTGCCAGTCACACAGCGCAGGGCAACCAGCTCCTCCCGTTTTATGGACGAGATCGGGGAGGTTCCCACTGCTAAATCCTTTTGTGCCCATCCTGATCCCCATTGTCACCAGCAACAAGTCTGGCCCAGAGGTCCAGCTCGGTGATCGAGGCTCCAGTTCCTCCAAGCACAGGGCCACATTCCCTCATGCCTGCCATCAGCACTTTTTGGGTGCTGCCAGAACAGCCAGCACCCACACAGGCCCTGAAATAAAGGCTGGTTGTTCCCCACGAGCTGGCTGTGCTCTGTGTGCGTGGTGGGAGAGAGCAATGGGAGCAAGGAGTGGATGGAGGAACGACAGCACTGCCATGGAAATTGCATCTCTGGGAGCACTATTGTGTTGTCCTCGTGTGCCTGGGATACATTGCCTGGCAGGGTGTGTTTGAGAGGAAAAAAAAGGGAGGAGATTACTTCTAAAATCTGGTTTTAAATGTGATTTCATCATCTCCTGCCTGCCACGTGTCGCAGCTGCCAGATAATTTCTGTGCGAACCACCTGTTCCAGGCACCCGCGCGTTCCGGAGCCAGCCACCCTTTGGGCAGCATCTTCAGCCCTGGATTGCTTCCAAATGCAAACGTGGTGCCTGTGTGTGTGTCTGTGTGTGTGTGTGTGTGTGTGTGTGTGTGTGTGTGCTGGAGCAGAATCCCTCCGGGCACTGCAATGGAATGAGAGGATTCCTATGAAAGAGTTCTGCTGTGCCTCTGCAGGAAATTGGGAGCCTGCTTGCCCCGGGGTGGGTGCATCCTTCCCAAAGGCTCTCACGCAGCAGGGAGAGGGTGATCCATCTTCTCACCTTTCCTTTCACCTTCCCGATGCTGACAAGGAAGTTTCTGTGTCCCCTTGTGCTGTAATTTTGGTTCTGAGCCGTGCTGCGCTGCCAAGTCACCGTCAGCAGCTGATTGCTCACACATTCCATGTGCCCAAGCGTGTTGGTTTCCCTGGCTCCCCAGAACGGGCTGATTCATAAACACACAGGGGAGAGGGGTGAGCCGAGCAGCAGGAGCTGGTGTTTTGGGGCAGATGGCACAGGATTGGTGCCCCAGGAGCAGCGCACAGCTCTAGGGACGCGTGTGGCACAGAGCCAGTGCTGCTCCTGAGGTGCCTGGAGGGGCTGTCACTTCCAGGGACAGGTTTCAGGCAGTGCAGGGACTGCCACACATGTCCTGGCCTCCCCGGTTCACGTGCCATGTCCTGGCCTGAACGGATGGCTGGGCTGAGTCTCGAGGATCTGGGTCCTCTCCACGTGGGTGCTGTGCGTGACCCCTTCAGCAGGATGGAGCCTGTGAGAGTAAAAGCCCTCCCTGCCTCCTCTGCCTGCAGCGTCAGCTCAGCAGGTCCTTCTCCAGGGAAACCAGGCTCCTCTGGGTGCCCTGGGGATTGCAGATGAGCCGTGTGGATGGAGCAGGTGGCCCCTAATGGCACAGAGCTGGGAGCAGCCCTGGCAGTGCAGGTGCCGGGTTGCCAGGCTGTGTGGTGGGTGCTGAGCTGGCACCTGCCCAGGGTGGGTAATGGGGGGGTGAAGGTGCTGCTCTGAGCTTTACCCACAGCCTGAAACGTTCCTCTTGGCAGGGAGGTGGAGCTGGGGCACTCAGGACGTGCCAGCCCCTGTCAGGGAGAGGAATCTGCAGCTGCAGCCGGCGCTGCTGCGATTAACACAAGCGCATTAACCTCCTTCCTCTGCCTCTGCCTGCACAGATTAGGGGCCAAAGCCCTGGAGCTGCTGCCCGGGGTGCTGCTGTGAGGCAGCTCCTGGGTCTGGGGCCAGGGCTTACCCCGAGCTGTGCTGCCCAGCAGAGCCAGGAGGCTCGGACAGCCCCAATCCCACCAGGGCAATCCCACCAGGGCAATCCCAGCCCTCTCCTGCCCCTCTCCTCACCAGGGCCACGGGCACGGGTCAGCTGAGGGCAGGATCAGGCTGGCCCACTCCTGGCCTGCCCGTGGGATGTTTGCCAGCATGGTAATCCTGCCCAGGCAGGAATGAATCGGGAGCAGGGCTCAGCATATGGGTGGTGATTAGCGGGCACAGGGACCGCGGGGGCTGCCCACCAGCCATGCTGCCCACCAGCAGTGCCAGCAAATCTGCTTTCCTGGCAGGGGCAGCCTGTGCACCCTGTGTTGCTGCCCCAAGACACCTGCCAAGTGGTTCCTGAGTCCTGCCTGTGGATTTGGGGGCTGAGGCTGAGCGAGGAGCTCACGCTCTGTTTGCACAGTGCAGGATGGTGTTTGCTCTTTGTGCAACTCCCTGATGTCGCTGCCTCCTGCTCCGCCTCCTCCTTCTCTCCTCTCTGGGCACAACAAAAGGGGGTCCCACTGCACTCATGGCCCTTCCTGTCTTTCTTCCTTCTGCAGCTGAATATCCTGGTGGACACAGGGAGCAGTAACTTCGCTGTGGGAGCTGCACCACACCCCTTCCTCCGGAGATACTACCAGCGGCAGCTGTGAGTATTGTGGGGGGACACAGGGCACAGCCTCTCGGGCACACTGCTTCTCCTTGCTGCAGGTCTGGCCAGACCCTGCCAGGCATGACCTGGCCTCTGGAGTGGCTGGGTGCACACAAACCCTGCTGGTCTGACTCGTCCCTTTGCCGCCCTTGCAGGTCCAGCACCTACCGTGACCTGCGGAAGGGGGTGTACGTGCCCTACACCCAGGGCAAGTGGGAAGGGGAGCTGGGCACTGACCTTGTCACCATCCCCCACGGCCCCAACGTCACTGTCAGAGCCAACATCGCTGCCATCACGGAGTCTGACAAATTCTTCATCAACGGCTCCAACTGGGAAGGGATCCTGGGGCTGGCTTATGCCGAGATTGCCCGGGTGAGTCCTGGCTGGCAGTCCTGGATGTCAGCACCAAAACGCTTCAGTTGCCTTTTTCCTTGTCCCTGTTTGTCCCCTGGGGCACAGCAGTGCTGCTGAGGGGAGCTCCCCTGGGTGCAGAGAGCTCCTGGAGAAGGGACAGCACTGACACATCCCTGTCCTGCCTCTGCTCTCTCTGCCACCAGCCCGACGACAGCCTGGAGCCCTTCTTTGACTCCCTGGTGAAGCAGACGCGGGTGCCCAACATCTTCTCCCTGCAGCTGTGCGGGACAGGCTTCTCTCCCAACGAGACAGAGGCCGTGGCCTCGGTGGGAGGCAGCATGGTGAGCCCTGCACAGGTGGCTGGGGGGTTCCTCTGTGGCACTGCCAGCGCGTGGTGGCAGCGCCGTCCTGTCTGCCCTGCAGATCATCGGGGGCATCGACCGCTCGCTGTACGTGGGTGACATCTGGTACACCCCCATCCGCAAGGAGTGGTACTACGAGGTCATCATCGTCAAGCTGGAGGTCAACGGGCAGGACCTGAACATGGACTGCAAGGAGGTGAGTGGGCAGTGGTGGCACTGCCCCACGGGCACTGGAGACACCCAGCATTGCTCAGGGGAGTGGGCTGGGGTCCTGCACCTGGATCACTCCTCCTTTCTGCCCCCAGTACAACTACGACAAGAGCATTGTGGACAGCGGGACCACCAACCTCAGGCTGCCTAAGAAGGTGTTTGAGGCTGCGGTGAAATCCATCAAAACAGCATCTTCGGTCAGTGGAACCCATCCCTTCCCCACGGGCACAGCCCAGGGGGCTGAGGCAGTGTGGCTGCCCCTCACCAGCCTGACATCTCTGCTGCCTGCCCAGCTTGGCCCCGCTCACCTCCCCTTTCCCTCTGGCAGACGGAGAAGTTCCCAGACGGCTTCTGGCTGGGGGAGCAGCTGGTTTGCTGGCAGGTCGGCACCACCCCCTGGCACATCTTCCCGGTGCTGTCCCTCTACCTGATGGGGGAGGCCACCAACCAGTCCTTCCGGATCACCATCCTGCCCCAGGTGAGTACTGGGCTGGCCAGAGCCGAGCTGGAGAGGGCAGGGCACGGCTGGGTGGGCACAGCTGCCTCCCGTGCCCCTTCCCTGAGCGCTCCTCTGCCCCCGCAGCAATACCTGCGCCCGGTGGAGGACGTGGCCACCTCTCAGGATGACTGCTACAAGTTTGCCATCTCCCAGTCCTCCACGGGCACCGTCATGGGCGCTGTGATCATGGAGGGTTTCTACGTGGTGTTCGACCGCGCCCGCAAGCGCATCGGCTTTGCCGTCAGCGCCTGCCATGGTGAGCTGGGCCCACGGGGAGGCGTGGAGGGGACATGGGTGTATGTCACAGACATCTTCTATGAAAAACCCTTTCCTCCTAAGAAGCTGAGAGGCCTCAGGGACAAAATGTAAACAATGGTTATCTGCTGCTGTGGGATGCAACAGGTGCATCTGGGATTGGTCTCCTAGAGTTGTTTCTAATTAATGGCAAATCACAGTGAGCTGGCTCGGGCTCTCTGTCCGAGACAGAAGCTTTTGTTATCATTCTTTATTTTTCTATTATTATCTAGACTTCAGATGAAATCCTTTCTTCTATTCTTTTAGTATAGTTTTAATATAATATGATATAACATAACATAACATATAACATAACATAACATAACATAATATATATCATAAAATAATAAATGAAGCCTTCTGAGACATGGAGTCAGATCCTCATCTCTTCCCTCATCCTTGGAGCCCTCTGAACACGGTCACAGGTGTGCAGACACCAGACCCTGCCTCCCTTCCCGCAGTGCACGACGAGTTCCGGACGGCGGCGGTGGACGGGCCCCACCTGCACTCCAACATGGAGGACTGCGGCTACAACATCCCGCAGACGGACGAGTCCACGCTGATGACCATCGCCTACGTCATGGCGGCCATCTGCGCCCTCTTCATGCTGCCCCTGTGCCTCATGGTGTTCCAGTGGCGCTGCTTCCGCTGCCTGCGGCGGGACCACGACGACTTTGCCGACGACATCTCCCTGCTGAAGTGAGGTCAGAGCGGGCGCAGCCCCGGGGCTGCAGGTGAGGCAGCAGGGCAGGGCCTCGCTCCCGGGCTGTGGTGGAGTGTGGGGAGCTCACCCTGGGGACTCGGTGTCCATCAGGGCCAGCAGCCAGGGGAGCCCCAGCCCGGGCTCCATTCGTCTGGGAGCTGCAGCAGGAGCGTGGCACTGGGCACTGGGAGAGCTCAGCAACCCCATCCTGGGCGCTGGGGGCAGCTTCTGTGCTCCAGCACCAGGACGGGACCAAGCTCTCCCACCCAGCCTTGCCTGGCTTGATGGAGTGATGCCGATGAGCCATCCCCTGCCTGTCCCCTTCCATCCCTGTGCGTCCCTTTCCAGCTCGCCCCGTGGGGAAGCTGCCAGCCCAGGCTCTCCTGCAGGGAGCTGTGCTGCAGCTGTGCCTCCCCTGTGATTCCCTGCACTGAGCCAGACTCCAGGGATCATCCTGGAGCCATCCAGCCTCGGGCTTTTCAGAGACAGCCCTGCAGGGCCAGCCTGGGCTGCCCAGACAGGGCTTTCCCTCCTGCCCTGCTGCCCCTACAGCGCTCACTCTCACATTTTCCCTGCATTTTCCTGCCTTCCCGAGCTGTGCTGCTGTTGCTGCCAGCCCCAGGACTTCCTGCACCCTCCTGGGACAGGCAGGAGCAGGCACCCATCCTCTCCTGGGACAGGCAGGAGCAGGCACCCATCCTCTCCCCACATCACATGGCATGGGAAGCTCCCTGCCCTGGCTTCCAGCATCAGCAGCAGCTGCCATGCAGAAGCCAGTGCCAGCAGCGGGGTTCCCAGCCCTGGCAGGGGCTGCTCCCCAGCCCACCCAGCCCTTTGTAAGCCATAGGGGAGCCTGGACCCCCCTGCAGCCCCCCAGCTCACCGCCAGCGCACCCCACGGCACAGCAGCTCCTCCCTGCTCACTCCACACGTCCAGGCCTGGCTGTGAGACACCCTGGCGTCCCGGGGACAGGCGGCAGCTGCAGGAACTGCAGCGTTTATTGTTTTGTAAACACATGGTTGTATTTATTTTTTTCTTTTTACAAAGCGTGTCACTGGTAGCGCGTTGAGAGCGTGTACAGAGCCGGTCCCACGTGTACAGAGCACGGCTGCCTCTCACCTGTACAGTATATCCATATATCTCTATTTTTAATTCTAGCCCTGAAAGCCACTGTTCCAACGTTAGGGGTCGGTCCTGTTTTGTTTTGGGGTTTTTTTTAAATCTTTTTAGCCTTCTGCTCAGCCATTGTTGGCAGCGCGCAGGGCCAGGGCTCACAGTGCGGCCACGTGTGTGTGGTGGGAGATGTGGTGGTGGCTCGAGGAGGGGCTGCAGGGCTGGAGCACGAAGAGCAGTGGCTCCAAGCCCAGAGGACCCTGAGCACAGAAGGCACCTCTGTCCTCAGAGAGGATTTTCAGCGTGTGAGGATCCTCCCCGTGCTGCAGGATCACCGTCCCTTCCCCAGAGCAGACACCTGTGACCCTGCAGGCAGTGCTAGTGCTGTATTCCCTTGCTTCTCTGCCTCCAGCCTGGGTAGGAAAGGGCTCAGACACGGAGATTCCACAGTTGAAAGGCATCACTCCTCCATGAACGCAGAGGGGATACCTGCAGTGCCAGGGCTGAGCTGGCAGCTGCCCACGGAGCCACCGGGTCAGGCAGGGACAGACTGAGCACCCACGGCACTCACCGAGCACAGAGCTTGTTAATTAACCCCTGCAGCCAAACGTCGCTCTGGGAGGGCAGCGAGGGAGCCAGGAAACACCGGCAGAGTAGGAGACCAGCCACCCTGCAGGGGCACTGCCACAACAGCCCCCACACTGCCCCTGCTCACACCGAGCCCCCAGCCCCGCTCCAGACCCCACCCAGCCACTCCCTGCAAGAGGACAACGCTCTCCCCCCACCCTCGTGCCTGCCCAGGACCCCAGAGACTCTGTTGTGGACCACTGCCTTAAAACATGCCCTGAGAGCTGGGTGGGCACCGGGGCTGCCCTGCCCTGGGGGAGAGGGGCTGCCAGCAGTGCCCAGTTCTGCAGCAGGTGGGCACTGGGGCTGCCAGCAACGCCCAGTTCTGCAGCAGGTGGGCACCAGGGTGCCCTTGGGGCTGCCAGCAGTGCCCAGTTCCTGCCACAGACTGCCAGGGAAGGGAGGGGGGATTTTTAGAGAGTCATTGCCAGATTTTCAGCGGTGCTGAGCACCTCGCAATCCCACCGAGGTCCATGGAGAAAGGGTTGGTGAGCCAGCCCACTCTAGCAGGAAGGACAGGAGGGGGAACGCAGGAATTCTGACGGGTTGGTTTATCCCAAGCTGCAGCGCAGCCGCGTCCCTGCGCTCCCTCCCCGGGCCCAGGGACAGCAGGGGAGGGCATGGGAGAGGATGGGACCACGGGCTGTCGCTGGAGGCTCCAGTACTCTGTAACCCAGTGTCTATGTAAGAACAATGAATGTTAACACAGTAAATTATTATGACATTAAAATAAATGACCACAAAAATCGGCTCTTGGTCCACAACTCGTTCGCTGGCACGAGGGGAAAAAGCAGGTGAGGAGTGGCAGGGATTGGGGCAGCAGGTGATGAGGAATGGCCCTAGGAAAGGAGCTGATGGGAGCCAAGTGGGCAGGGGTGGTTCCCAGCAAGCAGGGAACGCTGACCCTCATTTGGAAGAAGCCAGCAAGGCTGCAGATAAGAAATGAGGAGCTGCAGCAAATCACTGCATAATATACACACTTTATTTATGAATTTGTATGTTTACAGACTTTCTATACACACATTACCTATATAATAAAAATGTACATGTGTATACATGATCGTATAAATATAGAACTGTAGAAATCTTAGAACTGATCCTGTCTATTCACAGCAACTCCTCCCAGGGGCCCACGCTGTCCCAGCAGCCGTCATTTGAGGCTTGGGCAAAAGGGGCAAGTGTCATTCGTGTTGGTCTGTGCCCAGAATTTGATGCACTGGAAGAGAGAGAATTAGTCAAGAGCCACTGGCCCAACCCAGAGGTGCCGTCATTGTCCACTTGATTCAGGGGTGGTGTCCTTTGCTCCTGCAGCCTCCAGCACAAGGTCACCGTGAGGAAGGAGCCCTTGTCACCCCTGCAGGACCATCAGGCCCTCCTCAACGGGAGTTTCCATTTCCTTGGGCCACCGAGGCCACAGAGCTGTTGGGATGGGGGGCTGCCCACACAGGTGACCCACTGCCAGATCCATGGGACAGGAATGTCCCCTCCTCTTGCCAGGAGCTCCTGTCTGGCACCCCCACCCAGACACCTGGGCAGCAGTGGCAGCTCTCCCCTGACCCTGTGTTCCAGATCCTTCCAGACTGCCTTGCTCCAGCATCCAACCCTCACAGACACAGGCTCAGGGACACAAGGGCAGCCTGCTCCTAAAGCCACCACACCCTGGCCATGCAGGGTGGCCCAGCCAAGAGTAAAGGATGGGATGACAGGATGCAGGAAAGCTGTTTATTGATCATACCCTTCTCCTGGCAAGGTGTCAGGACAAGAAGGACTCGGGAAGGGTCACCTGGAAGGACCAGGAGGAGGCTCTGAGCAGAACACACTCACCTCCTTGTGCAGCACGTGTGAGCAGGCCATGGGGTGAAGGTCACCGGGCTGCACGAGCTTCTGGCACATCAGACACAGCTTACAGGCAGCTGGGGTCTGGGAGGAGGCAGGCAAGTCAGACACACAGCTCTGATGAGATTCAGCTGCAGCCCGAGGCCACAGTCCCCTCTGCCCACAGCCATCACACCCTGAGAGCCACCATCGTGTCTGTGTCCCTGCGTTCCAGTGTGAAACCCAAAGGATCTGTGCCCCAGTCCTCCCCCCTTCACCTCAGCAGCCAGGCAGCTGTGTGAGGAGAGCTCCCAGCTCCAGGGGCTCATCCCATCCCTCCAGGACACCCCAGACAGGCTCCCCCTCCCCAGTCCAGCCAAGCATCCTCACGTGTGACGCCGTTCCTGGGTAGGCGACCTGGGCCGGGGGCAGGAACATGGGTGTGCTGATCTGAGGCAGGGGAGCAGAGAACATGGGGGCCCTGATCCGGCCCAGAGGCTGCAGCGAGGCAGAGGAGGCACGTCAGAACAGCCCAGGGAGGAAAGGACAGAGGAGTCACCCCAGGGAAAACCATTCCCTGGTTACGCTGCAGTCAGCAGCACAGGGAGCCCAGGGGACAGCCCTGACGCACAGCCCGAGCTCTATGGGGAGCCAGGGAGCAGGGGCAGCAGCTCTCCTGCTCCCCAGCAGCTCTCCTGCTCCCCAGGCAGCTCTCCTGCTCCCCAGGCCCCCCTGCAGCCCCCAGGCTGTCCCACCTGAGCACCGGCTGCTGCCCGCTCCTGCTGCTCTGCCAGCTTGGCTGCCACCAGCTGGTTCAGCTCCTCCATGGTCAGGCCGGCCATGGTCCTGCGGGCAGTCTTGATCTGCTGCAGGATGTTGGTCAGCTGGGCCCTGCGTGGACAGCAGCCTGCTAAGAGCTCCTGGTGCTCACACACCGGGATCCCTCAGCCACCGCTGCCTGGGGGATGCCGTGTGCTTCCCCTCCACCGTCCAGGTGAGGTGAGCCACGTGCTGAGGAGCTTTTCTCCTCAAAGCACTGGGGAAAGAGCAGGGAACCCCCCCAGCCAGGCTGGGGGGGCCGTGCCCAGATATCCCTGCAAAGCTCCCAGTGATCCCCATCCCCAGCACTAGGGCAGACCTGCTGGAGACCACCACCTCTGCCTGCCTCCCTTCCCAGAGCCCCCACGGACACCAGGAGCCCCCCATGCCCTGATCCCACCTCCCAGCGCCCTCACAAGCCCCTGCCCCCCAAAACCCCCGGCAGAGCCTTACTTGTTGCACTGAGGGAAGCGGGTGAGCAGCTTCTCCAGCAGCTTCTCCAGCTTGTCGGCCGGCTGGGCCCGGGGGAACTCGGGGGCACCGCCCAGGCCGGGCGGAGGAGGGATGGGGGCAGCGGGCGCCATGTGGGGGCTGTGGGTGCCCAGCAGAGACGCCACCACCGGGCTGCTCCTGCCCTGGGAGGCGGGCAGGGGTGGGGAGGGCTGGTTGGGCCTGGACATGGCGGGGTTCAGCAGGGGGAAGGACAGAGCCCGGGGATCGGCGCTGGGCATGACCATGGGGACGGGCACGGGCCCGATGGGGAAGGGCAGCCGGGGGGTCAGGGAGGGGCTGGGCTGGAATGCCGTCAGCATGAAATCTGTCTGAGAAAGAAAAGCAGGGCAGGAGGGAAAGGCTGGTTAGAGTGAGAGCTCCTGGAAGCAGAGCTGAGTGCCCTCCTCTGCAGGCAAGGTGGGAACTGCAGGCACTGGCGGCTGAAAGTGAAGGAGACCCTTCCCCTCCTCTCTGATAAGCCCAGAGAGGGAATGGGCCACCCCACACATGGCCAGCACCAGGCAGGCTGTGCCAGGGCCTGGCAGCACCACGCTGTGGGGCTGGAGAGGCACTCACTTCTGAAGGTGGAGGAGGCAGCGTTGGTGTTGGGATCTGGGGGAGGCTGCTCAGCTTTGTGCCATTCCTCACCATCTGGATGTGGTCATTGAACTGATCCTGGCAGAGAGGGAAGAAAACAGGATTGTTTATCAAAGCTGAGCGAGTTTGGGGCATCTAAACCAGGGGGTGGCAGGCCCTAAAGTGGCACTGTTTGGCTCCACAAAAGAAGGGAGAGGAGCTGAAGGGAGGAACACTGTGTATGTGAAGGGCTCACTGTGTGTGTGAGGAACTGCTCACTGCTAGGCGGGGAGAGGTCAGCAGAACTTACTCGGACACTCTGCTTGGTCATACGTATCCTGTTGAGCCTCATCTCCCACTCCTGCTTCGGCCTCATGGTCTCCAGCGTGGGTGGTGCAGACCTGCAAGCACAGCTGAACTTTCCCACTTGCAACTGTGCTCTCACTGGCTGCGAGGTGGGAACAGCAACCCCCACACCCCCCTGGCTTCCCCTCCTCCAGAGGGGTGGGAAGGGCTCACCCCCAGTGAGGCACCCCACAAGGGAGAGGGACTGACCTGGGGGACACACACAGCCAGCAGCACTGGCTGGTGAACAGTGACAGGGAACAAGCACAGCCCCACACGCCCTTGCTGTGGGACATTACTGAATCACACCAAGAAAACCACAGCAAATCCTGAACTATTCCAGTCCAACCTCCAAGGTAAGCAGAGGAAGAGGAGATGGGGACACCTGAGGGACCCTCCCTGCCACTTCTGACACATCACAGACTTACTTGAGGTAGGTGAGGTGTAGCTCTGCTTCTTTTTCTGCTTCTTCTAGTTTCAACACCAGCAGCTCCTTCCGGCTCTCCAGGGACAGGATCTGTGGACAGAGGCTCAGTTTTGTACTCCCATTTCTTGCTGCCAGCCCAGGCACTGGGCACGGCTCCCTGCTAACGCTCCCTGCACTGACACGTGTTCATCTCTCCTCTTATCCCACAGAGCGGGACTTGGCCTTGCTCCTGATTTCACAGCACTGCCCATCACCCAGCTGGAACCTCAAACCAGCCACTCTGCAGGGCAGGAGTCACCTGCTCACCTCTGCCTTCCAGGCCCGCTCTGTCTCCTCGAGAATGTTCCTGTTGATTTCATTGTGCTGGTTCTTCAGCTTGTCCAGCTCCATCTCCCACAGCTGCCTGCACACAGAACAGAGCAGAGCAGAGCAGAATGAGCCCCCCCAGGCTCAGGCACTGGAACGGCCCCAGAGGATGGATCCCAGGAGCTCTGGATGGCTGGAACATGGCAGATCAGCAGTCTCCAGCCCGTGACACCAGCCCCAGCTCCCTGGGCTGTGTGAGTCTCTGTCCCAGCAGTGAGCTGCTCCAGAGCACACAAACAAGCAGCGTGCAAAGACACTGGGCCAAACAAGGGGAATTCCTCTCAGCAAAATTCAGTCCGACCCCAGGGAAGATCTGAACCAGGAACCAACACGAGCAGCTCTGCTGTTCTGATCCTGGAGAAGTTTAAAGCTGGGCATTTCCACCTGTGCTTTGGGAACACCTGGAGCACCTCTGCCCAGCTCTAAATACCCAGAGTTTAGTGCAGCTGGACAGCTGTGGGGAACAGACAGGGCCATCAGTCTGCCCTAATTCTGGGGAGGTGAAGCTCAGTCAGAAGTAGCAGTTACAAGCTGAGTCAATGACCAAGCACAAGCTCTAATCTTGTGGGATCTTTATGTCACAAGCACCCAGGAGTCTGCTTGTGACTGGGATCAAGGAAGATTTAATCCAGAGCCCTGATGCTGAAAGAGGAGATAAAACCTCTAGGGCACGTAAGTGGCCAGCAGTGCTGGCTCACTGTCTCTGCTCTGTCCCAACCAAAGCACTGGATTCTCTCTGAGGCAGAATGACAGGAAGGAACAGTGCTCTGGGCAGCACTAATCAGGTGAGGGATAAGAGCCTTACTTCTCATCAGACTGCTCTGCAATCAGAGAGGCAATCTTGTTTTCCTTCTCCTCCTGCTCCTTCAGCAACCTGCACGGGAGAAAAGGGACAGCACAGCTGGAACCCCAACACAGCAGGGCCCACATCCAAACATCCCCATCCCCACACCACGGGCTGGGGAGGGCTCCCTGCAATGTGTGTGGGAAAACAGCCACCAAAAACAGCCTCTGGAGCACAAATCCTGCTGTCTCATGACACTGCACAAAGCTGTGGCACAGAACCAGGCTGGCTGCAGGCAGCTGCGCTGCTCCCCCAGCACGTGCTCTGCCACCGTCACTTGGGGGAAAAGGGCTGAGCACTCGGAGCCATCACTGCAGGAGTTTTACCCAAAAACACCACTGAGCCTCAGAATAAAAACCAGAGCTCTATGACATAACAGAATGGCTCCATAAAAATGTTAATTCAAATACAGGGCCTATCCTAAATTCATCCGTGTACAGGTCTGACCTAAATACTCACTGCTTCCTAAAAGTTTAAAGCTCTTTGCTCCATCAGGTTTCTATCACGGTTAAGCAAGGTCTTCTTCCCCAAAAATACTTTATGTTCTGTACAAATACCTTCTGCCTTTCTCACAGAGTTTCTCAATTTCAGCTTTGAGATCCTGCTCTTTCTGCAGGAATTCTTTCTTTTCTTTCTCCATCTTCTTCTTAGTCTCTTCTCGCTTGATCGTAACATCCTGAATGGCTTTCAGGATCTCCTGGAGTAAAAGAAACATCACACAGATATAGAGCAAAATTACCAAGTAACGGTTTTGATTTAAAATACTTTTTTTTTAGATTAATTGGTTAATGAGATTACACAGCAAAGTCTTTATTTTTAGCAGATTGAGTCGAGATATAAATTGGTTATTATGAGGAAACTGAGGAGACTGATGCTCTGGACTGCAGGTTCTCCTGCCTCTTCATAAAGACTTTAAAATTAATTACAGGGCAGGTTAAACAAAAGCAGCTCTTCACCAAATACCTGGTGGTTTTTCATCTCCTCTTCCCTCCGCTGCTGGAGCTGCTTGAGCTGGACCTGCAGCTGATTCTCCACCTGCCTCTGTTTGTCCAACACCTCCTGGTAGCGCTCCTTCAGCAAGGCCCTCTCGGACATCATCTTGTCCTGCAGGGGAGAGGACAAGGACAGCCTGTAACAGACTTCAAGGCTGACACTTGATGGACTTGGTCTTTTCCAACTGCAACGATTCTGTGATTCTGTTTTGACAGGAATCAAGTGAGAAGAACAGCTCCAGCTCCTGTGCCTGGGAGTGTGAGCAGCAGAGCCTGAGCACAGGGCTTTGATACCCACCAGGTTCTTCTCAATGTCCTGGTCTGTGTTCACGTCTGCATCAGCCGCCTTGAAGTCGGTCTGTGAAGGGACATGATTGAGATCAGACCCTGCAGTGACCAGAGAGGGACTCCAGGCCCTCCCTGGCACCTGCTCCAGTGCTCTGCCACCCTCCACAGAAAGGAGATCTCTGTCATATTGTGATGACACTTATCATTTTAGTTTACGGCCATTGTTCCTCATCCTATAGCTAGGCACCAACAAAAAGAAGCTGGCACCATCCTCTGACACCCCCTGGAGATATTTACATGCATTAATGGGATCCCCTCTCAGACTTATCTAGCCCAACCGGGCCCAGCTCCTGCAGCCTCTCCTTCTAGTGAGATGCTCCAAACCCCTCATCATCTTCACAGCCTCCACTTCACCCTTCTTCAGTAGCTCCTTCTCTTTCTTGTACTGAGCAGCCCAGACCTAAACACGGCACTCCAGGTGTGGCCTCATTAGGGTCAAATTTTAATTAAAGATTAATTAAAATTCAAGCAGAGGACTGGACATACAGCAGTGGT
Organism: Ammospiza caudacuta; assembly: GCF_027887145.1. Lineage (NCBI taxonomy): Eukaryota > Metazoa > Chordata > Aves > Passeriformes > Passerellidae > Ammospiza > Ammospiza caudacuta. The sequence continues at coordinate 8,384,661 of NC_080615.1, forward strand.
ACAGATGTGTTCTACCCTTCAGTCACGGCTTACTCAGTTCTTTGTCCTCTGGGTTCCCCAGGAGCCTTGCAGAGCCCTGGCCCCGCAAAGCACAACCCCGGAGCGAGCTGCACCCACCTGCACGGCAGAGCCCCGGGGAGCTACAGGAGCCCCGGGAGCTGCACCCACCTGCACCGCGATGTTCTGCGACGGCCTGGCCGGGGCCGCCTCCTCGTCGGGCTCCTCGGCCACCGCTCCGCTCTGTCCCGCGGCCTCCGCGCCGCCGGGCCCGGGCTCCGCATCGCCGCCGGGGCCGGGGGCGGCCGCGGGCTCTGCGTCCCCGCCGGGCCCGGGCTCGCTGGGGCTCTCCGGGGCGGAGAGCGGGCTCCCGCTGCGGAACGGGGAATGGCTCAGCCGCGGCCGCGTCCCGGCTCCATCCCGGCCCCATCCCGGTTCCATTCCCGCTCCATCCCGGCCCCATCCCCGCCCCATTCCCGCTCCATCCCGGCCCCATCCCCGCCCCATTCCCGCTCCATCCCGGCCCCATCCCCGCCCCATTCCCGCTCCATCCCGGCCGCATCCCGGCCCCATTCCCGCTCCATCCCGGCCCTATTCTCGCCCTATCCCGGCCCCATCCCCGCTCCATCCCGGCCCCATCCCGGTTCCATTCCCGCTCCATCCCGGCCGCATCCCGGCCCTATTCTCGCCCTATCCCGGCCCCATCCCCGCTCCATCCCGGCCCCATTCCCGCTCCATTCCGGCCCCATCCCCGCCCCATCCCGGTTCCATCCCCGCCCCATCCCGGTGCGCTGCCGCCCCGCCGGGCCCCCCCGTTACCTGCCGGGCGGCGCGGCGGGGCCGGGCTCGCAGAGGCGCGGCGGCTCGGGGCCGTCGCCCTGCGCCTGTTCCAGCGCCATGGGGGCGGCTGCGGGGCTGGGCCGGGCCGGCGGAGCGGCACCGGGCGGCACCGGGCGGCACCGGGGGGCACCGAGCGGCACCGGGCGGAGCGCACGACCCGCGCCCCCGCCGCGCCGCCCCTTCCGCCCCGCGCCCCGGCGGATGTGACGCCGCTGTCAGCGGCACCGCGGTTCCGGCGGCGGCGGCGGCTCATGCCCGGTGGGCGCTGCGGGGCGGCACCGGCGGGCGGCGCTGGGCTCCGGGCGGCGGGAGGGATGCGCGCCGGGCCGGGGAGCGCTGCCGCCGGGCCCGGGCGGGGGTGGCGGAGCGGAGCGGGGGTGCTGTGCCCGGGGGCGACCTCCGCGGTGTCCCCGGTGCCGGTGACCGGCGGAGCGGGGAGCGCCGCGGCTGCCCCGGGGCGCTGCGCGGTGCCGCTGCCGGGGCGCTTGAAGCCCGGCTTTTGGGGGGAGAAACGCGGGGTTCGGTGTGCGGCTGATGAGCTGTGTCAGAGGGGAATGGAGCGGGTTCCGGGAGGAAAAGGGCCGGGGTGCGGAGCCCCGGGCACGGCCGGGCAGCGGGACCTCGGGAGATGTTTCCCCGCTCTGCGGTGCCCTGGTTTGTGGACTGCGGGTTGAACCGGGGCTCGGCGGTGATTGCTGCCCGTGCCAGGGAAAAGCCGGTTCCTCCGGCCGTGGAGCGGGTGAGGAACGAGTTCCGTGGGGCTCCTGCAGAGGAGGAACCGGCTCTGGGCTGCCCGCGGACCATGGCGGTGCCCGTGGTGTTTGCTCTGGGGAGCCACGCATCAAGAGTTTCTTATCAGTTCCTTATCAGAGGCAAGAGGGGGAAGTGGCTTCTCCTGCTGGCAGCCCAGTGCGGTGTTTCCTGGCGCGGGGCTGGCACCCGGCAGGGCAGGGCAGGGCAGGGCTGGGATCGATCCCTGGCTATGCCTCCCGTTCTGAGCCCTGGGAAGGAGCCGCTGGTGTTCCCCAGGAAGGGGATCTGCCATGCAGCGGGTTGGGGGCAACCCCTATGGGGCTCTGTGGGACCTTCAGGTGGCCCTGGCCACCGTGTCCCTCATCAGGAGGGCTTCTCACCAGTTTCACCTCTGCCCTTGCAGCCCTCCTGTCTGATGCCGCACTGGAGGTGGGGAGCGCCGCTATGGAGTGCGGGGATGGAGGCCACGCTCTGCATCCACACGTGCCTTTGGCTCAGCGCTTCCTGGATCCCCCTGGCCTCGCCGGCCCTGGACGCTGAGGGAGGCCACGGGAAGCTGACGTGGGCGGTCAGCCTGGAGGCACCCGAGGAGGAGCTGGAGCAGCGGGCAGAGGAGCTGGCCCGGACTGCGGGGCTGGTGAACATGGGCCGTGTCGGGGAGCTCAAGGGCCATTACCTCTTTGCCTACCAGCCCGACGGCCACGCGGTGGCTGAGCACGAAGCCATCAGGAGATCCGTGGACACTTTGTTTGCACAGCACGACAGCGTGCGGTGGCACTCGGAACAGAAGCTTCTGAAGCGCTCCAAGCGCAGCCTGCACTTTAACGATCCCAAATACCCCCAGCAGTGGCATCTGGTGAGTGGTTTCCCGGCTCCTGCTGTGCTGCCAGGCTCGGGCTGTGTGTGTGGCCATGGGAGAGCTGTCATGCAGGAGGCAGAGCAGCCTCTTACTGTGCTTTGGAGAGGAGGGAGCTCGCTGAGAGCTCGCCCTGCCTGCCATGCGCTCGCTGTGATGATGGGAGGAAGCAGCTCCTGCAGCCGGTTGCGCACTGGTGGCGTTGGGGTGGGCAGAGGGCTTTGGCTGGAGCACACTGTGCCCTCCACCTCATGGCTCCAGCAACTTCTGCTCGTTGTCAGCCTCAAACAATCTCCCCTGACTGTCCTGTGAGTCCTTCCCGTGCTGGCCCCAGCCCCACACACCATGTCCAGTGCCCCCAGGAGGTCCCCTCAGCGCTGACCCTGTCCCCTCACTGTCCCTTCTGGTGCTTAGAACAACCGCAAGAGCCCCGGCAAGGACATCAACGTCACGGGCGTGTGGGAGCGGAACGTGACGGGGCGCGGGGTCACGGTGGTGGTGGTGGACGACGGCGTGGAGCACACCATCAAGGACATCCAGCCAAACTACGTGAGTGCCTGTGCAGCCTGCAGGCCGGGCAGTGTGACAGGAGTGTGTGCGAGCTCAGGGTCCAGCCTGTGCTGTCACCTTGGCTCAGCCAGGGCGGAAAGTGCCAGCAGCAAACCTTTCCTGGGAGGTTCTGCACCCGGGTTTTGGGGTAACCTGTCTTTGTGCAACACGTGGAGGGCAGCTGGGATCCCTCTGACCCGCAGCAGTGCCTGGAGCTGCCCTGGTTGGTCCCTTCCCCACAGCAGAGCTGGCAGTGATGAGCTGCAGCCCTGTGAGGAAGCAGCCTCCAAGTTCCCCTGATGCCCAGCCTGTGTTTCAGCCCGTGCTGTGCTCTCTTAACTCCTGCTGTTCCCAACCTGAGGGGAGCAGAGCCCAGTGGTGAGCGTGGGTGTGTTTGCAGAGCCCAGAGGGCAGCTATGACCTGAACTCCAACGACCCTGACCCCATGCCTCACCCCGACGAGGAGAACGGGAACCACCACGGCACGCGCTGCGCCGGGGAGATCGCGGCCGTGCCCAACAACAGCTTCTGCACCGTGGGCGTCGCCTTCGGCAGCCGCATCGCGGGTACGTCCCCTGCCAGGGCTGCCAGGGCTGCCCCCACCCCTGGGTACTGCAGTGTCACCAGTATAGCTCGGATGTGCCTGAGCTGGGCTGGCCCTTGGCGCTGCACGAACAGCGGCACGGGGAACGGGAGGGTTTGCCCCAGATCCAGCAGGAGCTGGCACTGCCTCAGCCCTCCGGAGCTGGGCTGGCCTTGCAGGGTGAGCACAGCGGGGCAGCCTCGAGCCAGGAGAGTGTTTGCAGTTTGTGCGGCTCGTGTGACCCGTGTCCCTCTGTCCTGCAGGCATCCGAGTGCTGGACGGGCCCCTCACGGACAGCATGGAGGCCATTGCCTTCAACAAGCACTATCAGATCAATGACATTTACAGCTGCAGGTGAGCTCTGGGACCCTGAGCTGGCTGCCAGCCCTGCCCTGCCTGGGGACGGCTCACAGCTCATGGCTGAGCGCTCACACCAGCTCCCATCCTGCTGTGGCTGCAATTAGCCTTGATAACCTTGTTATCAGATGGCCTTGTTAACCACAATCCTGTTGGTGGAGACCTGTCCCGGGCTCTGCACAGCTCCTGCAGGTGTGAGCTGTCCCTGTGTGTGCTCTTGTGGCTGCGGTTAGCCTTGAGGCACCACAATCCTGTTCCTGGAGACCTGTCCCGGGCTCTGCACAGCTCCTGCAGTTGTGAGAAGTCCCTCTGTGTGCTGCTGCAGCACATCCCCTGGGCTGGCTGTGCTGGAGGGGGCACTGTGCTCCCCTCTGTGGTCAGGCAGCCCCGGCTGAGCCGTGACGGGGACTGGAATGTGTGAGAAGCCTCTCGTTAAATAAAAATCAAACATTTTGTGCCCTGGAATCTGACCCAGGGGGCACAGTGCAGACACGGCAGCCATGTCCCAGCAGCGAGGGGCCGTCCTGACGGGTGGGAAAGTGCAGTGCTCTGCAGTCCCAGTGGTGGCTCTGGGAGCAGCTGGGAGCTCGCTGTGGTGGCAGGAAGAGCTGCCTGGGGCTGTCACCTCACCCTGTCTCTCTTTGCAGCTGGGGTCCCGACGACGATGGGAAGACTGTGGATGGCCCCCACCAGCTGGGAAAGGTAAATCCCTGCCCCAGCAGCCCTGGGGGAGCCTCCAGGGCTTGTGGCTGTTGCCTGCCCATTCAGGAGGGGAGGGATGTGGCTGTGACACTCTGCACGTCTGTGTGTGTGTCCCTTGGTGCCAGCACAGGTGTCCCTGGTTGGGAGAGGCCACGCTGCAGCAGGAGGGCAGGGCAGGGCAGGGTGAGCTTTCCAAGGAGAGGCTGCTTCCAGCAGGGAAAGGCTCTTTCCCAACCTGTGGAAGGTGTGGCCCTGACAGCCTGTGCAGCCCACGGGGTGCTCTCTGCTCAGGAGCTGGAGCTTTCCCTGTGCTCAGGGTGGCTCTCCAGGCAGGGATGGTGCCCTTGGATACTGGCAGTAAACAAAGTGGGGTGGGATTGCAGTGGGAAGCAGAGTCAGAGCTGAGGCTGCTCCTTCCCAGACCATTAAGGTTTTCTCAGAGCTCCTGTGCTGCAGAACTGCTGCAGAGCACACCCAGCCTGCCTGTGCTGCAGCAAGGGGTCACTGAGGGGCCCCAAAAGCAGCACTGGGGTGTGGTTCTGCTCCAGTGCTCTGCTGCTGTGCTCTTCCAACCACAGCTCAGCAGCGCTGACAACCGAGCAGTTCGCTCACCATAACAAATGGTTCCCAGCCCTGCAGGTTAATTTATTCCCTTCCTGCCTGCAGAGACAGCTGGAACAGGCTCCAGGACACAAAGCACAGGCAGAGCTCGCTGTGCCACAGAGAATGGGCAGAATGTGCCCTCATCTGCCAGGGGAGGGAGAGCAGGGTGTCACTGCCAGTGGGGCTGTGTTCTTGCTCATCCCTCAGACGTGTCCTTCCCCTAGGTGGGAGCAGAGTCTGGGCTGAAATGTGCTGAAACTCTGCTCCTTTCCCTGGGCGGGAGCAGAGTCTGGGCTGAAATGTGCTGCCAGGTGGGGCCCCAGCTGTGGTGGGTGCCAGCAAAGGCAAAGCCCCAGGGTCTGTGGGGCTGGGCACTCAGAGAGGGGCAGTGGCTCTGTGTGGGGAGCCCTGATCACAGGTGCTGGGCTGGCTGCTGCAGGGATCCCTGGGATCAGCGTGGAAGGAGCCCCCTGCCCTGGGGTCAGTGGAAGGAGTGGCAGGAGCCCCCTCCCCTGGGGTCAGCGGAAGGAGCCCCCTGCCCTGGGGTCAGTGTGGAAGGAGCCCCCTGCCCTGGGGTCAGTGGAAGGAGCCCCCTGCCCTGGGGTCAGTGGAAGGAGCCCCCTGCCCTGGGGTCAGTGTGGAAGGAGCCCCCTGCCCTGGGGTCAGTGGAAGAAGCCCCCTGCCCTGGGGTCAGTGGAAGGAGCCCCCTGCCCTGTCCCTCCCCGCAGGCTGCCCTGCAGCACGGGGTGATCGCCGGTCGCCGCGGCTTCGGGAGCATCTTCGTGGTGGCCAGTGGCAACGGGGGCCAGCACAGTGACAACTGCAACTACGATGGATACGCCAACTCCATCTACACCGTCACCATAGGTGAGCCTTCCGTCTGCTGCCCTCGGCCTGCGGCAGTGAGGTGATCCCAAAAGCACAGAGCCTGCCCAGCTGGGAGCTGCTGGGAGTCTGTGGGGAATGTCTGGGACGAGCACGGCAGTGTCTGGGTGTGCTGGGCTTCGGCCCCCACGCCCGCACTTTGCTTCTGAGCCTCAGAGCAAGAGGAGGCCAGGGAAATTCCTGCCCGTGCCCAGGCCTCCCTCCCAGGGCTGTGACAGACACTGCCATGTTCAGGGAATGATCTGGAATGCAGCGTTCCCATCATTTGTTAGAGGAGAAGTGTGTGATCCATTCTCCAGAGCAGAGGCTGCGTGAGGGGCAGGAGATCTGTGTGATCTGTGTGACACTGAGCACAGTGAGGGATTATTTATCCTGGCTGCCCTTCCTGTAGATCTTCTAGATGGGCAAACACAGGCCTGGTTCTGATTCCCCTGCCCAGCTCCCAGGCCCTGGAGGAGCACATGGCAGGAGAGGCTCTCCGGGGATCACCACCCCGAAGTCCCAGCAGTGGGAACAGGGCAGTTTCACACAGGGGTGTCTCTCCCTTTTCCCCAGGAGCTGTGGATGAGACTGGCTCCATGCCCTTCTATGCTGAGGAGTGTGCCTCCATGCTGGCTGTCACCTTCAGCGGCGGGGACAAGATGATGAGGAGCATCGTGAGTACCTGTGTCCCCTGTCTGTGCCCTCCCGGCCACCCCAGGGACAGCCAGGACATGGCTCTGTCCCCTCTGATTCCCTTTCATTCCCTCTGATGTGCCTTTTGTCCAGGCCCTGCACAAACAGAGGGAGGCTCCTGTTTCTCAGCCCCCCTCGCTCTGCTCCCAAGGGATGCTGGAGCACGGAGGGCAGGGAGAGCCTCGGGCTCTTTAAACCACTTGGCCCAAGCTTCTCCTCTGTTCTGGCACGTGGGCCTCTCCCAGCTGAATTTTTAAGAATATTTTTATCAGCTTTTCCCTTCTTTTGCCAAAAAACGACTTCTTCTCAACAACACGTCCTTTCTGCCCGAGCCAAGCAGCCATGGCTGTTTTCCCCCCTGCAGGCCTGAGCCAGCCTGTCCCTCCCTCGGTGCCAGGCTGCCCCCACCCCAGTGCTGGGACCCCTTCCTGTCCTGTGGGGCCAGCAGAGCCCACCCACCCCAGGGCAGCTTGGGGGAAGCATTGCTGCCTCCTGATATTTGGGGTTGGGCTGTCCGTGTTTGGAGGATCTCCCACCAGAACAGGACTTGCCAAAAGCTCTTTCCTGTGGCTCTGTGCCTGCCACAGTCCGGGCTTGTCGAACAGGCTGGGGAAACCTGGGGCACAGGGAGAGCCTGGGGTCCTCAGGCACCTGGCTGGGGCTCAGCCAGCTCCTCCTGCAGCCCAGAGCCAGGGCAGGGATCTGTGCCCAGCCAGGGCATGGCACAGTCTGCCACAGGGTCAGTAAAACCCAGAGCAGGGCTGGTCCTTGCTGTCAGGAGTCCCTGCACCAGTCCCAGGCTGGGTTGGAAAGTGCTGACCCTGGGAAAACAGGGAACCAGCGAGGGCTGTGCTGCATCCCATGAGGAGCTCCAGGCTCAGGGCTTGCTCTGGCTTCCCCCAGCATGGTGTGAGTGCTTTGGAGGTCACAAATGCACGTTCATTTTCAACACTGGCTTTGTGGGACACTGACAGGGGAGCTGGCACTCCATGGGGCACCAGGGCAAGGTGCACATGTAGCCTGGGAACAGTCTGTGCCACAGTGGCTCCTTCAGCCAGCCTGAGCCTTGCTGAACCCCACACAGCCCTTTTTCACTGCTAAACCCCACACAGCCCTTTTCAGGAGCTGCTGAACCCCACACAGCCTTTTTCAGGAGCACAGTCTGCTCCTGGGCACCCTGCAGCTCGCTGCAGTGCTGCCAGAGTTAACTCAGAGTTAATTTCCCTGCAGCCATCTGCTCCAGCTCTTTTTGTGTTTTTTTTTTTTCTTTTACCAGACCATAAACTTTGCGTGGTTTCCTTAATGGGAAGAATTTAATACAGCTTCTGGCACTGGATGTGTTTCCTACTGAAAGTTTGTGCTCTCAGGGTGCTCTGTGTGGGACACTCAGTGTCCCAGCGTGAGCTGGAGCCACTCACAGCTGGAAAAATGGGATGGAGCCAAGCAAAAACACAATAAACCCTTCAGATTTTGGGCTGTCTCCCCACGGGGAGCAGAGGGAGATGGATGCACTCGCTTTGCAGTGAGGTGGCACAGTCTGAGAGCTGCCTGATGCCTCTTCAGAGGCTGTGTGTGCTCTGCACAGCCCCACGTGGGCCCTGGTTGTGACACTGACCAGCGGTGACAGTGAGGAAGAGCCCACGCTGTGTCTGCCAGGGGTTTCCCACAGAGTTCCTTAGTTAGGGCTAGTTCCTCTCTCTCCGCAAAGGGAGCCGTCCCCCTGCGCAGTCCCAGCTGGGATCCCTGTCCCTGCGGTCAGGCTGTCCCAGGGACAGCCGTGTCCCAGGCTGGGCTCGGGCTGGCACGGACACGGAGCGCACGTCCCTGCGCAGCCCAGCAGCCTGACGGGGGCCTGTGCCCCGTTCCTGGGCAGGTGACCACCGACTGGGACCTGCAGAAGGGCACGGGCTGCACGGAGGGGCACACGGGGACGTCGGCGGCCGCCCCGCTGGCCGCGGGGATGATCGCGCTGATGCTGCAGGTGCGGCCCTGCCTCACCTGGCGCGACGTGCAGCACGTCATCGTCTTCACCGCCACCAAGGTGAGTCCCTCCCTCCGTCATCGTCTTCACCGCCACCAAGGTGAGTCCCTCCTGTGTCCTTCATCATCTTCACTGCCACCAAGGTGAGTCCCTCCTGTGTCCTTCATCGTCTTCACCGCCACCAAGGTGAGTCCCTCCCTCCGTCATCTTCACCACCACCAAGGTGAGTCCCTCCTGTGTCCTTCATCACCTTCACTGCCACCAAGGTGAGTCCCTCCTGTGTCCTTCATCACCTTCACCACCACCAAGGTGAGTCCCTCCTGTGTCCTTCATCACCTTCACTGCCACCAAGGTGAGTCCCTCCTCTGTCCTTCATCACCTTCACCGCCACCAAGGTGAGTCCCTCCTGTGTCCTTCATCACCTTCACTGCCACCAAGGTGAGTCCCTCCTCTGTCCTTCATCACCTTCACTGCCACCAAGGTGAGTCCCTCCTCTGTCCTTCATCACCTTCACCGCCACCAAGGTGAGTCCCTCCCTCCCTCCCTCTGTCATCATCTTCACCAGGTGAGTCCCTCCCTCCCTCCCTCTGTCATCATCTTCACCAGGTGAGTCCCTCCCTCCCTCCCTCATCATCTTCACTGCCACCAAGGTGAGCCTGGGCCTCCTCCCTCCTTTTCCTCCCTCCCCTCAGGGCGCTTCAGGATGCTGGGCCCTGCTGTGCACATCCTTGTTTGTGTCTGCTGCCCTTCCATAAATCTCTGCCTCATCTGGCTCTCTCCTCACCCCCTGTTCCTTCCAGGAATGTGGCTGAGGCATTTTCCCCTGTCATGGTAATAAATGGGTTGTTTGCCTCAGGAATGCCTCCATCTGCCAATGGAGGGGTCTTCCAGGGGCTCAGCAGGTTCCAGAGCTCAGCAAGGCCAGAACTCAGCAGGTTCCAGGGCTCAGTAGGTGGTGCTGGCCCAGCCCAAGGGCTGCCACCTCTGCAATGTCACCTCACCCTCCAGGCAGTGGGAAACAGGAGCTCTGCCCTGGCCTGGCCTTTCCTGGGCTCTCCAGAGACCTGGGCTCCTGGAAACAGGCACCACAGAGCTGGGCAGCAAATACAGCCCTGCCCTTCGCCCAGAGCAGCAGTGGGACCTCACTGGAGGGATGGGGCTTCTCCCTCACCCCTCTGGGGAGCAGGAGGCTGTGTCCAGCTGATGCTGTGCTCCCTTTGGCATGGGACAGTGTTTTCCATAACTTCCAAGCCAATGTTGCCAGAACATTACAACCCAGTGAGTGATGGGACCCAGATCTGTCCTGCCTTACTCTTGGTGATTTAAAGGACTCAGTTCCTTCTCTCCAAGGCCTCTGCCATGCCACAGGCAGTGGTTTGGGCAGCAGGGAGCAGCTGGGATGTTTCAGAGCAGAGGCATTTGTGCCCTTTCATGCAGCTCCATTTCCTTTCTGAGGAGCTGGAAGCCGCTTTGTCCTGGGATTTGTTTCAAACAAAGATCAACCTGTTCCTTTCTAATAAGGCCATGTGGGTTTGCTTCGTCACCCGTGGGATGTGTCTGGGCCTCCTTCCCTTCGTGCTGGGGGTTCAGGCTGCCTGAGCCCCCAGGTGAGCAGGGCCCCCCGTGTGTCTTTGCAGTACGAGGACCGTCACGCCAAGTGGGACACGAACCAGGCTGGCTTCAGCCACAGCCACCAGCATGGCTTCGGCCTGCTCAACGCCTGGAGGCTGGTGAACGCTGCCAAGGTAATGCCCTGCCCTGCCACCCCTGCCCCGGGGCGGGCACAGCCGCCCAGCCCAGCCCCATGGCAGGGACAGCTCCTGCGCAGTGACACCGCTGCCGTTCAGCGCTTTGGCCACCATCCTGCTGGCCCTGCTCTGGGGCTGCTTTGGCTGTGAGCTCACGGGGCTCCCAGCAGGGCCTGAGAGCTGCTGCTCTCCAGCACTATATATAGCCATGGTCAGGGCCCTGATCCATGGCAACAGGAGCAGCCCCAGCACCTTCCTCCCTCCACAGGGGCTGCAGGGAGGGTGTCCTGCCCCACAACCAGGGGGTGTCCTGCCCCACAACCAGGGAGTGTCCTGCCCCAGAACCAGGAGGATGTCCTGCCCCACAACCAGGGGGTGTCCTGCCCCACAACCAGGGGATGTCCTGCCCCACAACCAGGGGGTGTCCTGCCCCAGAACCAGAGGATGTCCTGCCCCACAACCAGGGGGTGTCCTGCCCCACAACCAGGAGGGTGTCCTGCCCCACAACCAGGGGGTGTCCTGCCCCAGAACCAGGAGGATGTCCTGCCCCACAACCAGGAGGGTGTCCTGCCCCACAACCAGGGGGTGTCCTGCCCCAGAACCAGGGGATGTCCTGCCCCACAACCAGGGGGTGTCCTGCCCCAGAACCAGAGGATGTCCTGCCCCACAACCAGGCTGTGCTCAGCTGGCAGCTCTGGAGCAGTGGTGTGCTCACAGCAGGCTGAGGCATCCCCATCTCTTCCTCCTCTGTCACACGGTGCCCAGGGCACGTCCCTTTGGCACTTGGTCCCAGCTGGGTGTGGAGCTCTGTGCAGCTGTGTCAGGTCACTGTCACTGCCAGCTGTGCCCCCAGGGTCACAGGGACCTCCAGGCTGCTCCCTCTTCCTGCAGGCGCTTGGGTTCTGCAGTTCCCTGTCCCTGTACCAGGGGTTGGAGTGGGACAGCCTCAGGACGCCACTCAAAGAGCTGGGGAGTCCCAAACCTTCATGGGCCCTCCTGGTTCCAAGGCAGTGACTTTCCCTCCTTTCCTGGGCATGTGGGCACTGCTCCCATCCCTGGGTGTCCCAGAGCACCACTGGGAGAGGCCCCTTGGCCTGGGCCCACATCCAGTGCAGGAGCAGCCTGTGGGAGATGAGGGACGGGTGTGCAGGGAGGCTGCAATCCATGCTGAGCCCTCTCTGCTTCCCCTGGCAGATCTGGGAGTCCGTGCCCTACCTGGCCTCGTACGTGAGCCCCGTGCTGAAGGAGGGCAGGAGCATCCCCTGGCTCCCTCAGGAGCTGGAGGTGGCCTGGAATGGTAAGAACAGGTGTGCCATGGATGGAGAGCAGAGCCTGCCCTGCCAGGTGTGCCAGGGAGAGCAGAGCCAGCCCTGCCGGGTGTGCCAGGGAGAGCAGAGCCAGCCCCGCCATGTGGCACAGCACGGCAGGACCAGCCCTGGGCTGCAGGAGGCCAGGAAGGGGTTAAGTGATGGGCTGCCTGAGCTTTTTCCGCTGCCCATCCCCAGGGGATCCCCTCCCCACACCCCCATCCCTGCTCTGATGTGTTTGGGGAGCCAGACGGGCTCAGGAGCGGGGCTGGGCAGCGGCCAGAGCTGCTCTGCTGCCTTTGACCATTTTAGGAAATGCTGCAGCTCCCGACTTGGCCCGGCCGTGCCGAGCAGCAGCGGCTGCCCGGGGCTACCAGGGCAGGGAGAGCTCAGCCCAGCCCTGCGTGGCTCCCAGCAGGCCTGCAGGCAGGGGACACTGCTGCCTCTGTCACTGCCTGTCCTGCCATGTGCCCATGTCCCCCCTGGCAGGGGCTGGAGCACCCACCCAGCTCTGCCCCCTGCAGAGGGGCTGTGGTCAGCAGCTCTGGGGCCAGGAGCATTCCTGGAGTTGGGAATGGCTGGAGATGGGCTGGGCCAGCCTGGACATCTCCCAGCCCCACACAGGGCAGTGGGGAAGAGGCAGAGGCCACGTGTGTGTCCTGTGAAGTGTCACCACAGCCTGGTGGGGCTGCCTGGCAGTGGGGACTCCATCCCAACACCACCAGCCTTGACCAACCAGCCTTGATTATTCCTCTACATCTCTATATACCCATGAGGATCTTACTCTTCTGGTGTATTAATTACAGTAATAATCCCCTTTCCCAGTGACCCCTGCCGACCTGCAGCTGTCTGGCATGAGGACCCTGGAGCACGTGGCTGTCACTGTCACCATAACCCACCCTCGCCGTGGCAACCTGGAGATCCGGCTGCTGTGCCCCAGCGGGATGATGTCCCTGATCGGCACCACCCGCAGCATGGACTCGTGAGCACCGCGGGCACAGGGCAGGGCTGGCTCCTGCTGCTGCCTCTGTGAGCCCTCAGGGGTTGTTTCCCCTCCCCTCTTGGCAGGGACCCCAATGGCTTCTCCGACTGGACCTTCTCCACGGTGCGCTGCTGGGGCGAGGAGGCGCAGGGCACCTACAGGCTGCTCATCAGGGACATCGGTGAGTGCTGCCCTCAGGGCACCCTCAGGAGTGCTGGCAGCTCTGTGCCACGTCCCAGGGAGTGCCAGCTCCTGTGGTTGGCTCAGAGAGTTCCCCGCTGGAGCAGCCTGCTTCCTCCCCAGGGGACGACAGCCTGAGGCCGGGCACCTTGAGGCAGTGGCAGCTGACCCTGTACGGCTCCTCCTGGTCCCCAGCAGAGATGAAGGAACGGCAGAGGTAGGGCACCACGTCCCCCAGGGGTAGAACACCCCGTCCCCAGGTCGGAGGGAGCCAGGAGAGGGAGGATGAGGAGTTCATCCCTGCCTCCCTGTGAGCAGTGGCTGGGTTGGAGCCTGTTGCTGGGGCTGCCCTCACACCTCACAGGGCTGCAGAACACAGAACACAGCTCTGTGTGCTGAAGGGGACGCTGCAGACCCTTTGTGGGTGTTTTGGAGCCCCCCTACCCATGGGAGCCTCACAGGTGTCTCTGTCCCCAGGCTGCTGGAGGAAGCCATGAGTGGGCAGTACCTGAGCAGTGACTTCTCCCTGCCCTGTCCCCCAGGGCTGGACATCCCCGAGGAGCAGCGTTACACCATCACAGCCAACACCCTCAAGGTGAGCCTGCCTGCAGGCCGGGAGCCCTGCCTGCCCCAGGATGGGCTGGAAGGGCAGGACCCTGCTCTGTGCCCTCTCTGCTGGGCACTGGGCAGGCCCTGGGTGGGTTTTTCAAGGGGTTTCCCTCTGCAGACCCTCCTGCTCTTGGGATGCTTTGCCGTGTTCTGGACGTTTTACTACATGCTGGAGGTTTGCCTGACGAGGAACGAGGTGGGGCTGGACCTGGCCTGCTCCGGCTCCAGCAGCTGCAGGTGGTACCAGCAGGGCAGGAAGCACCGAGCCCTGGAGAGCGACCTGGAGATGGAGTCGGTGCCTCTGTACCGGGAGAAGGACGTGGAGGAGCCTGAGATGGAGTGTGAGCACCTGGAGCCTGCCCAGGACGGGCGGGAGGGGTCCTGGAGCCCCACACACCCCAAACTTTCCAGCAGTGGCAGAGCTGGGAGCTTCCACGAGGCAGACCCGGGGCTCTTGGGCAGGCAGGCATCGACTGAACTCCTCAGGGAGGACAGGGAGCACCAGCCCTGCTGACTGGGGCTAGGCTGGAGCCCTCCCTTGGTACAACCTGCCTGGGCTCGGGCAGCACAGACTCGTTGCTGAGCCTCCACGGACCATTGCCACTGTGTCCTGCGGGAGGTGGTGCTGGAAGGGGCTTGGAAACAAGGAGAGAGGGCTGGTACTGGAAAGGGAGCTTCCCTTCCCTCCTCCTGGGAAACAAAGCAAGCCTTAAACCCTTTCCTGGTGGAGCCTGCCCTGCTGGACGCTCAGGGCACCGTTGTGAGTGCAGTGCCATTCCCACCGAGCCCCTTTCTGTAGGGAAGGGCCAGGACGTGTCCCTGTGTCCCTGATCTCTGCAGAGCCAGCCTGGGAAATGCAGCAGGGCCAGGACGTGTCCCTGTGTCCCTGATCTCTGCAGAGCCAGCCTGGGAAATGCAGCAGGGCCCTGGCAGCCTCCTCTGCAGGCAGGGACCCCACAGCTCTGGCATTCCCCGGCTGGCAGCCGGCCCCTACCCACCAGTTATCCCAGTTTAGAAGCAGGGAGTTGTTTCACTCATCTCCAGCCAGCGTTTCTGCCTGCCCCCGTGCTCCAGTGCTGCTGATTCCTCCTCTGCAGTGGGCGCAGAGCAGCTGTGGGGCGGGGGAGGCAGGAGCCAGCCTGTTTGGGGCAGGATGGGCTGTCCCTGTGTCACTGTGGTGGCAGGTAGGCCTGCCTTGGGCTGCAGAGGGGAGCCTGAGTTGCTCTGGCAGTGGCTCTGTCCGAGCAGGGCTGGCTTCTTCTCATGTCTTTGGGTTCGGTGGTTTATTTTTTTAAAGCTGGGGTTTGTTTTTTAATCAGCAAAGCCCTTTTGTGTAGCTTTCCAAATAAAGCCTGAAAAACCCTCCTCTCCCCCCGCCCCATCCATCACTCCTCTGCCCTCCCAGAGCTCCCTCACTGTGGAAAAATGTGTCAGGGGGAGAACCCAGTGCTGGGTGCTGCATCTGGGGGGCTGAGAGCCCTCTGTGCCCTGGGGTGGAGGGGCTGCTGAGGCAGGGGGAGGCAAGGGCTGGGCCAGAGCATTGGCAGGAACAGGACCAAAGTGGCTGGCGTGGTTCAGTGGGGAGAGGGCAGAGTTTTCCAAGGCAGGCAGGGAAAATCCAAGCTTTTCCCGGCTTTGGAGGTGGCAGAAGGAGCAGCTCCCTTTTAGGGAGCAGGACTTTGCCTCTCCAGGCACCACCGAAACCCCATCAGGCCACGCTCGATGAATATAACCTTTTAATTTTGACAAAAACCAAGTACAAAACCGAGGCCGTTCTCTCTTCTCCCCGTGGCAGGGATCTCTGCGGCGGTGGCGGGGGCAGGTGCGGGCGGCGCTCCCGGGTCCCTCCCGAGGGCTGCGGCCGGGGCAGGGCCGGCTGGCGGCGGGGTGCGAGGCCGGGGCTGCGGGGGCTGCCCGGGGCACGGCGCGGGGGGCACGGCCCCGGGCCGGGGGCTGCGGCGGGGCTCGTGCGGCCGCTGGCGGGGCGATGCGGCGGGCGGGCGGCTGCTCCTCAATAAATACCAATGGACGGGGGCGGCGCTGGGCCGGGGAGCGGAGACGGAGGTCCCGGCTGGGGAGGGCTGGGGGCGGCGCGGCAGAGCCTAGCTGATGATCTGCCGGGGCCGGCCGTAGCTCATGCCCGCCTGTGACGCTCCCTTGTTGCTGCCCATCTGTAGCCCGATGATGTTCTTGCCCTCCTTCAGCTGGCTCTCGGTGAACTCCCGCTTGTGCTCCTGAGCTTTCCTGCGGGCCGTGGGAGAGGCCGTGGGGCACCCGCACCCCCGGCTGCCCGGGAGCACCCCCTGATGCCCAGGAATGTCCCAGCCGCCCCTCACTCCCAAGCCGAAAGTCTGGCATCCCAGCTCCGTGTGCTCCAGGCAGAGCCAAGAGCCGGCTCTGAGCAGCCACAGGACAAGGCAGTCCCCGTGCCCAGCTCGCCACTCCCCACTTACTTCATGAACCAGTTGGGGTCCCCGTGGTAGTTGCCGTCGTTCTTGGTGACTGCCAGGCTGCCCAGGGCCATCAGCGTCCTCTGCACCGCTGCCATGTCCTTGGCTGCCCAGGGAGAGAGGGGCGTGAGGATGGGCACAGCACAGCGGGACCCCCTGGGACCCCCAACCCCGCCTGCCCCCCTCCCGCACCTTCAAACAGGTCCACGGTCTGGAAGATGTCTGTCTTGACCACTCCATAGTCCTCGGCCGCCTTCAGGAACTGGGCAATCTGTTCCATCTGCTTGAAGACCATGGTGGGTGGCGCATCGGGGATCTTGACGGGCTTGGAGCCAGAGGGGTAGAGGCTGTTCACCAGCCTGCTGAGCACCTGCCACAGAGGGGAGCTTGGGCTTGCTGCACTGCCCACAGAGACCCCTGTGCTGCCCACGGAGCTCCCTGTGCTGCCCTCAGAGCTCCCCACGGCCGCCCAGCCCCGGCCCCACTTACGATGCCGTTCTTCAGCCAGACCTGGAAGCCCAGGCGGCCGCGCTCGGGGCGCCCCACGGAATCCCCACACTGCGCCACGATCCACTCCACCAGCCGAGCCTCCAGCTCGTCGTCGTACTTCTTCTCGATCTTGGACTGCACGTCCCTGCTCATGCCATAGGCTGGCCCTACGTTTGCCATGGCTGCGGTGCTGGGAGACCTGGTGGCACGACAGGGACAGTCAGGTGTGGAGATGCTGTCTCCTGTCCAGGGACCCCGCAGACACCGTGGTGTCATCTGCCTGCCACTCTGCTGCAGTGGGGACAAGCCCTTCCGACTCTTCCCTCGCCCTTCAGCTCCATCCAGGTGTTCTTGGAGGAAAATTCACCACCATGACCTCCAAAATCTGCCCCGACAGACGGCTGGTGTCCGGGCAGAGATGCCTCATCCCCAGCTCAGACTGTGCACAGGAGCAGCCTCATCCCTGCCCCTTGCCAGTCCTTGGTTGGCATGGATGTCCCTGGTGTGACCCATGCCAGGATCCAGAGGGCAGGGTCACCACATCAAGGCTGGCTGGCTGTGGCATGGTATGGTGGCTGTGGCACAGCAGGGTGGCCATGGGATGGCCTTGGCACAGCAGGGTGGCCGTGGGATGGCCTTGGCACAGCAGGTCCAGGAGCTGGGGAGGAGCACGGGAGCAGCGGGAGCCGTGCCCGTGCCCTTGTAAGGACATGCTGCGGGCACTGATGGCAGGTAGCCGGCTGCAGGCAGGCCCCGAGGGTGCCAGGGAGGATGCCAGGGAAGATGCCAGCAGGGAGAGGCTCTGGGAGTGGCAGCTAAGCCTTTGGTGGAGTTGGCATCGCTCCCTCGTGCCCGGCTCCTTGCTTGGCAGGGAGCCTCGGGGTGCCTCCAGAGCAGTGTGGATGTCCCAGATCCACACCCAGCCTCCTGTGGGCTCCTCCTGACCATGGGGCACCCTGGCTCGCGTGGGCTGGGCTGAGAGCTGGCACAGCTCAGTGCGGGAGGAGACACTGACCCTGCTTGCTGCCAGCAATGCAGGGGTGCCCCCGAGCCCCGTGATTAATGTGGTGATACCCCACGAGCCCTACGGGCAGCCTGTGCCCACACCTCATCATGGGCACGTTCCATGATGCTACAGCTGCCCCAGCAATCCCACTCTGTGCCCTGGCCCCACCTGGCTCAGAGGGGTCACCCACGGCTCCCTCAGCCACATGGCACTGCCTGTCCCCGTGCCCGCCAGCCCCGGGCCCATCTCCCGAGCACCGGGCAGACACGGGCACTGGGGGCTGGGGCTGCCCCTCCATCGCTGCCCTGAGCCCCGCACGGCCCCTCCGCGGGCACCCGCAGCTGCGAGCCCAGCCGGGAACGCGGTCCTGAGGGGAGCAGCAGGACAGAACCCCGGCAGTGACCCCAGCCCGAGCAGGGGAGCCTGACCCTCCTCCGGGGAGCAGCATCTCCATCCTGGAGAGCCGCATCCTCATCCCGGGGAGCAGCATCCCCATCCCGGGGAGCGGAATCCGTGGCATCCGGGGAGCCGCAGATCGCAGTCCCGGGAGCGGTCCCTGTCCCGGGTGCAGGGTCCCCATCCCGGGAGCAGCATCCCCATCCCGGGGAGCCGCAGATCGCAGTCCCGGGAGCCGTCCCTGTCCCGGGTGCAGGGTCTCCATCCCGGGAGCAGGGTCCCCATCCCGGGGAGCCGCAGATCGCAGTCCCGGGAGCGGTCCCTGTCCCGGGTGCAGGGTCCCCATCCCGGGAGCAGCACCCCCGTACCGGGGGCTGGCGTTCCCACCCCGGGGACCCTCCCCGCCGCCCCCTCCCCCGCGGCAGGACTTACAAGCGGCGGCGGACGGAGCGAGGGCGATGCTCGGCGAGGGACCGGCGCTCTGCCCCGCGGGGACCCCGACCCTGCGCTAAAAGGCGGGCGGCGGGACGGTGATGTCAGCGGGGCGCGGAGCCCGGCCCCCCCCGAGCCCTCCCTCCCGGGGCGCCCGGCCCCGCGGCGCTCCGTGACTCCATCCCAGGCACCATATTTGGGGAAAGACTCCGAAAAACCAGCGGCGAAAGCCGCGCTGGAGCATTCCCCGCGTGCCTCCGCCCCAGCGCGGCCGGGGCCGGGGCGGAACCGGGCCGGGGGCTGATGGACTAAATCCTTTTATAGCCAGGCGGCAGCGCCGAGGGCTCCTGCTCTGACTTCATGGCTGGTTTTCCCGTGCGCTCACCGCCGGGAGCCGGTCCCCCCGCGGGGATGCTGCGGGGGCACGGGTGACACCCACGGGGTCCGCCCGGGGCTGCCGGGACCGGAGGCGAGGCCGCGGCATCCCGGGCACGGCGCCTGGGCAGCCCGCACGCAGATGCCGGGATTCCCTCTGCCCGCGGGCACCACGGGTCAGGGCACAGCGGGCACGCAGCAGCCCTGGCACCGCGCTGCCAGGATGCCCCAGCCCCTGGGCATCCCTTACGCACCCGTGGGACTGGCAGTGCCCCCGTAACACACAGGCCAGGGGAGGTATGTAGGCTGTTTTGGCAAGGAATGGTCAGGTATATCATGGATCATCAATTACAGTGGATTTGGGGCACCGCCAAGTCCTTAGAGTTTTAAGCCTTGGTGCTCGTAGTTCTCAGGCAGATACTTTAGCAGGGGTAAACATCAAGATTTAGGGCCAGGCATAGTGGGGTATCCAATCCCAGTTTGGGCCCTGGCTTTTGTGGAGTTCAATTGATCGCTGTTCGAAGATCTTTGATGTGGAGGCCTTATTGGCATCTTGGGCTTGTGACAGCTCAGTTGCTTTTTAACTTTAGCTACTTGGATAACCCCACCCTACCCACATGCCCTCTCCAGGGCAGCATTTCCCAGCCCCTGCAGCATCTCCCCCCTCCCAAAACCCCTGGCAGGCAGCAGAGGCAGGGGCAAAGTGCAGACACTTTAATGCGAGTCCCTTCCCAGCAGATCCCCGCGGGGAGCGCGGCACCTCGGTGGGGACAGACGGGACCCACTGCGGCCACCCCTCCTGGAGGAGACACGAGTGGGGCCTCTCGGGCCACTGCCACCACCGTGCTGGCCCCACGCACCCCCCATCCCACCCACTCGACTCAGGCACTGAAGAGAGACCCACACCCACGAGCTCGGGGGGCCACGGGGCTGCTGGCACGGCGCTCGCCCCAATCCTCCCCTGTGCCCACGGGCACACGGACACGGAGCAGCAGCAGCAGCACTTTTCCAGTGTCACTTGCCACAGAGGACGGATGCTCTGGTGGCCCCCCAGCCCCATTTTTGGCTGTGACGGGCCCAGGGATGGGCACAAAGTGCCTGGAGGGACCCGGCTGACGGGGAGGAGGCAAACCAGGACCCCAGGGCTGTGTGGGGAGGGGGACAGAGTGGCTGGCAGGACCTGCAGCGCAGACATCCCTCCCCAGGGGCGGGTGCCCCTCCCGGGGCTGCAGCCGGGCGTTTGGCACGGTCCCAGGGCAGCGGGTGGCTGCAGGCTCCTAAAAGACGTAGATCTTGTCCCGCTGGACACAATCCAGGTCATCGTCCAGCGTCAGCAGCACCTGTGGGGCAGGGCAGTGAGGGGAGCGGGGCGCTGGGGACCTGGGGACAGCGGCTGCCGTGCCAATGGAACCAGCACCTACCAGGAAGGAGCCGAACATGGCGATGGAGGAGAGGAAATGCCAGATGTCGTGGTCGTCAAAGAAGTCGAGCAGGATGCAGTCACGGTTGTGCTCCCGGGATTCAGCTGGTGTTTTCTGCCGGGCACAGGGCCAGCGTCACTGTGCCTGCCCACGGCCACCCTGCCCGCCCCGCTGCCCGTGCCACCCTCCTGCTCACCTGCCAGGTGCTGAGCCCCTGGAAGAAGAAGAAGAGGGCGAAGCCCCAGACCACGGAGGTGCTGATGATGCAGAGCAGGGGGATGAGCTTGATGCGCTCGCCACTGCGGAGCTGCGGGAGAGGCCGGGGTCACCGTGTGGACAGGGGCTGGCAGCGGTGCCCACCCCTGCCCTGCCCAGCCCGTGGGGGCCAAAGGCTCAACTCCCACCTTCATGATAATGTAGAAGGCGAAGTAGAGGAGGAGGTTGCAGATGCCGATGGCCAGCAGGTAGGAAGCAAAATCATTGGGGCGGACAATGAGGCCGTAGGCAGCGCTGGGGAGGCAGGGACAGGCACTGGGGTCAGCCTGGGGGTGCCCCTGCCATGCCCACTGTCCCCAAAGCATGTCTGCAGCCCCCAGGAGATCAGGCAGCACGTGGGGACTCTGGGGTGCCACAGCTGCAGGGGGACCTGTCATGCTGGGCTCACAGCTGCCATGAGCTGCCAGTCCCCAGCCCAGCTCCATGGAAGGACAGCAGAGCCACAGGAGAGGGGTGGGGGCAGCAGGGATGGGGAGAAGCAGGGTGGGATCTGCCACGTGCCCAGCTCTGCACTCACAGCGACCAGTTGATGATGTTCCCCATGACCAGGAGCACCATTCGGTCCTGCAGAAGAGGAGGGGGCTGTGAGGGGCAGCAGGCAGCAGCTCTGGGGGGGCTGCCAGGGAGGGTCTCTGCAGAGCCTGGGGCCCCGTGCCAGCACTCACCACGTACATGGGCCCGCTGCACTGCCGCACGCAGTCCGTGTACAGCACGTGCAGGATCCTGCGCAGGATGCCCGAGTCTGTGGGGACAGGGGACGTGACACAGGGGGGCCACCACACTGTCCCCTCCCACCTCGCTCCCGGTGCCCCCCTCACCCAGCTTCCAGCGCCCCATGTAGTACAGCTGGGTGCTCAGCAGCAGCGTGGCCACGATGTGGATGACGGAGAAGACGATCCAGAAGGCCGTGTTCCCCTTCCCAAAGACCTGCAGGGCGAGCAGGGAGCTGGCAGTGAGCCCTGGGGACAGCCAACCCCCTCCCTCAGTGCCCACCACACTCACCACGCCCACCACAGAGAAGAAGATGACGAGGGCCAGGCAGGCGTAGGCGCTGTAGGCGCTGGCGTTGATGTCCGGGTGACGCTTCTGGTAGAGCTTCAGCATGCAGAGCCCCGCGATCATGTACATGAAGGAGGTGTCTGGGGGGGCACAGCGGTGAGAGGGGCCTGGGTGGCCCCGCTGTGGGGGGGGAGGGACCGGGGGAGCACTCACCAAACTGGAAGTTGGTGTAGTTGGGGCAGACGTGGTAGCAGGCGCTGAGCAGCCCCTCCATCATGAGGGCGGTGCCCATGGCATAGAAGAGCCCAAAGTGCTTGGGGATGCCACACTCCTGCGGGGCAGAGGAGGGGCAGGGAGGGAAGCGGGGGGTCCCGGGAGGCTGAGCCCCCCCAGGCGGCCCGAGCCCCCCCAGCAGCCCCGTCCCTCACCAGGGCGTGGGCGTCGTTGCGCAGCAGCGCGCGGTTGTAGTTGATCTCGCGCTGCAGGATGATCAGCAGGAAGAGCAGACCCAGCAGCACGTAGCCCAGGTTGCTGAGGATGTTGTTGAAGGCGCTGCGAGGAGCCGGTCCCAGCGTGGGTGCTGTGATCCCCCTCCCTCCCCGGGGTCCCGCTGCAGCCCAG
Organism: Ammospiza caudacuta; assembly: GCF_027887145.1. Lineage (NCBI taxonomy): Eukaryota > Metazoa > Chordata > Aves > Passeriformes > Passerellidae > Ammospiza > Ammospiza caudacuta. The sequence goes on from NC_080615.1 coordinate 8,406,733, forward strand.
CCCTGGGCACAGGGGACCCCCAGCCACCCTCCACCATCCCCTCAGCCCACCTGAGGTTCCCCAGCGGGTGGGCACACAAGAAGTTGTAGTAGCAGATGTCCTGGTTGCCAGTGACATTCACCACCTGTGGGCACGGGCAGGGTGAGGGACACAGGGGGCTCCCAGGGACGTCCCCATCATGCTCAGAGCACGGTTTGGGACTGCAGCCCCAGAACTCCCAGTGAGGAGCCCCTCCCCGCTGCCCCGGGCACACTCACCGTCTGGTAGGTGATGACGAGCTGGATGACGGGCAGGGCGTAGAAGACAGCGATGGTGGCGATGTTCCTGGGAGAGGGTGGGGCTGTCAGGGGGTCCCTGCTGTGCACCCCAGCCTGGCACACTGCTGAGTGCCCCCCTCCCCACGGGTCCCACTCACCAGAAATAAATCTGGTACTTCTTCCGCAGCACCCGCTTGTCCTTGCGCGCCAGGTCGGCCACGCACAGGTATTGCTGGAAGGAGAGGGGGGTCAGGGGCCTGCCTGGCCAGCGGGGACACGCTGGGGCTGGGGGGGACACGCACCTTGGTGCGGATGACGTTCTTGTCATAGTCGATGTCGGCCAGCGTGTCGTAGTCATCCTCCTCCACGGAGCTGAGCGAGTCCAGGCGCGGTCGGCTGGCCACGTTCTCCAGGGACCGCTCCCCTGCGGGCCGGGGCCATCAGCAGGGCCCCAGGACCATCAGCAGGGCCCAGGGCCACCAGCAGAGCCCCAGGGCCATCAGCAGGGCCCAGGGCCACCAGCAGAGCCCCAGGGCCATCAGCAGGGCCCAGGGCCACCAGCAGAGCCCCAGGGCCATCAGCAGGGCCCAGGGCCACCAGCAGAGCCCCAGGGCCATCAGCAGGGTCCCAGGGCCACCAGCAGGGTCCCAGGGCCACCAGCAGGGCCCCAGGGCCATCAGCAGGGCCCAGGGCCACCAGCAGGGTCCCAGGGCCACCGGCAGGGTCCCAGGGCCACCAGCAGGGCCCCAGGGCCATCAGCAGGGCCCAGGGCCACCAGCAGAGCCCCAGGGCCATCAGCAGGGTCCCAGGGCCACCAGCAGGGCCCCAGGGCCAGCCCGCCTTGGTGCCCACCCCCAGAACCCCAATCAGCCCCAATTAACCACTGGGCTGTCTCCCTGCCAACTCACACTGGGGACAGGTTTCAGCTCCGTACAGCCCTGCCCTGGGGACAGGTGTGGCAGTGCCCACACAGGCAAGCATTGCCCTGTGTCTGTTCCCCGGGGCTCTGCCACGCTGGGAAACACTGAGGGCCAGGGGACAATGTCCTGCTCTGCAGCCCCTCGGGTGCTGCCCTTGCTCTGAGGGAGGGGAGCGGGGGTTCTGTGCCCTGGGCACAGCCTGGGGCTGGGCAGATTTCGCCCTGATTGGCCCGACCCTGACCGGTACCAGCATCTACCCATGGGAATGCTCAGTGGCCTCGCCGGGCCGGAGGGCGTGCGCCGCTTGAACTGCTCCTGCCCTTCAAAGGAAAGCCAGAGTTACTGAAGCAGAGCTCCCCGAGGTGTGCCACAGATGGAAACCCCGCTGGGGGCTGCACGGAGGGGCCAGCAGCCCCAGGACCCTTCCCAGAGATGGAGGGGACAGACCCAGGATGGGCACGAGGCTCCGCACGGCTGCGGGCACACCACTCACCCACGTAACTGTAGGAGACTTCTGCTGAGCCCAGGCTGTCCGTGATGCCCTCGGTGCTGCTGGAGGAGCCGTTCCCTGCGAGGACAAGGACAAAGGACAGGCAGAGGCTGGGCACAGCCCACGGGCAGGGCTGAGGGACAGGGGACAGAGTGTGGCACTCACCGAAGGAGCCGTAACCGTAGCTGTCGTAGGGGCCGTGGTTCAGGAAGGAGTCGGGGATGCTGCGGGAGTGGCCTGCGGGACAGGAGGGTCCCTGTCACCCTCTGTGGCACCCCTGACCCAGGGCTGCAAGGCCATTGGGCACACAGCAGCTCCCACCACCCCTGCCCTGGCACGGAGCGAGCTCAGAGCCAAGGACAGAGCTGGCACCTACCCAGGAGTGACGCTGGGAGTCCCCGGAAAGCCACGAGAAGAAAGAGATAGACCTGGTGAGATGCACAGCCCCAGCACAGCCCTGCCAGCCCCACAGCAGGGACCTCCCTGTCCCCCTGACACTGGGATCTACCCCCAGGGACTCAGGGGGATACTCCTGCAGAGGCAGAGGCTTTGCCACAGGCTCAAGAGGGCAGAACAACGAGGAACTCCCCAGGCAGAGCCCTCCATGCTGCTGGCTGCTGCCTCCAGCTCTCACCTGTGTCCAGGCTGGGCGAATCCATGGCTGCCAGGAGCCCCTTCCTCTTGTGCTGCCTGCTAAGGGAAGTGTCTGTCAGCTGTGACACTGCTGGGCCAGGGGACACGGCCCCGGGTCCCCAGCAGGACTGTGCCCATGGGCTCAGCACCCAGAGGGGCAGCGACAGCCAGCACTCACCGGCAGCTCTCCCAGCAGGCGATGAGCAGCGTGAGGATGTAGAAGGAGAGGAAGATGCCGAGGCAGAAGAGCACACTGCGCACATAGGCCTCGGCTGTGCAGAGGAGGACAGGCCCTCAGCGGGGCTGGCACCTCGGGGGCCCTGCCACGGGTCCCCACAGAGCACCCCCAGCCCCCCAGCCCCTCCCAGACTCACAGGTGATGGCAGGTGACACCATCACCTCCAGCATCTTCTGCCGGTTGTGCTGATCCACGGGCTCATCTGGAAGAAGGCAGGGACAGGGCTCAGCTCCCTGCCCTGTCCCCAGCTTGTCCCCACACACAGCCCACGGTGGCAGCCCCACTGCAAACCTGGAGAGGAGTTCTTGGAGAGGGGGTAGTAGGGCAGAGCCCCCCCGCACGCCTCGTCCTCCGTCTTCACCACCACCACCACGTAGAAGCTATGGCTGGGGAAATCCTTCTTCTGCAGCAAGAGATGGGGGTCAGCAGAGCCCAGCAGGGCATCTCCCATGCCAGAGATTATCCCTGGGACATCCTCTGTGGGCTCTGGCAGCAGCAGGCAGAGCCTGGGCACAGCCCAGCCCCGTGGCACAGCCCCACAACACAGCCCAGCCCCGTGGCACAGCCCCGTGCCCACCTGCACCGTGATGGCCGCCTTCTTGGTCATGGTCTGGTACATCCCGATGAAGGCCACGTTGTTGTCCAGGTCGTAGACGGGGCACTGTGAGGGCAGAGGAGCTGTCAGCCCCTCTGGGCACCACGGCTCAGCCAGAGAGGAGAGCCAGTGCCCAGACCTACCAGGATGTCCTGGATGGAGATGACGGAGCAGGGGAAGGCCATGGCTGAGGTCACCTTCACGATCACCGAGTCCACATCCTCGGGGAACTCGTACTTGAAGTACTGTGGGGACAAAGGGCCCGTTGGTGCCACGGTGGCCACGCTCCCCTCTGGGTGCAGACCCCCTGTGCTACGCCATGCTGGCTGCCTCACCTGCGGCTGGGCGGCCGTGGCATTGAAGCTGAACCTTTCATTGGTCCTGCAGAGAGCACGGGAGAGGTGATGGGTGGTGAGGGGTCCACAGCCCCAGCAGCCCCCACAGGCAGCAGGCAGGGAAGGGGACAGGGACACAGGGCTCCCCTCACCGCAGCACAAAGTTCTCCACGCGGGTGACCCGCAGCTGGTAGGAGGTGTTGAGGGAAAGAGTGGAGACATCCACGTAGAAATGCTGGGTCTCCACCTCGGCCTTGGTCTGCGGCTGGCAGAGTGTGCGGCTCACCTCCTGGTACGCGTATTTCCGCTGGTACCTGGGCAGGGAGAACCCAGGTGTGTGCCCAGGTGTGTACCCCTCCCAGGGACCCTGCGTGGGACATCCCAGCCTGGGGAACTCCTGCATGGGGCATCCCAGCTTGGGGGGCTCCTGAATGGGACATCCCAGCCTGGGGAACTCCTGCGTGGGGCATCCCAGCTTGGGGAACTCCTGAATGGGGCACCCCAGCCTGGGGAACTCCTGAATGGGGCACCCCAGCCTGGGGAACTCCTGAATGGGGCACCCCAGCCTGGCAAATCCTGAATGGGGCATCCCAGCCTGGGGAAGTCCTTCACGGGGAAGGAGGAGTCCCTGCCCGCACCCTGGTACTCACAGGCCCCGGAGGATGAGCGGCACCTGGAAGGAGACCACCGCCTCCTTCTGCCTCACCACGAAGAGGACGGGCTGGTCCTTCTGGTCCGAGAGGACGTTGACGGACACCCGCACGCCCTCGGTCTGCAGGGACAGGGGCAGCCGAGGCGTTGGCCGGGCGGGTCGGGCCGCGGCGGCTCGGAGCGAGGGCTGGACTTTGCTCGGCCGCCGTGGCAGGGCCGCCGTGCCCGGCGCACCCCGCAGCCGGCCCGGGCACGCTCAGCCCGCGGGGGACGCGACCACCCCGGCTCACCCTGTTCCTGCGGACGCTGTGGTTGAAGGCGTAGATGTTGAGCAGGTTGGCGTGCACCCAGTCGCTGTAGGTGGTGTTGAACTGCGCTTCCTTCTCGTGCACCTCGCGGTGCCCGTGGGGCAGGGGCTGGGGCCGGACGGGCGGCGGGGGCAGCAGCGCCCCGGCCAGCAGCGCCCAGGCCAGCACGGCCGCCGCGGCGCCCGACATCCCGCCAGCATCCCCGGCCAAGGTCCGCGGGGCGGGACGGCACGGACGGCACGGAAGGGACGGGTCGGGACGGGACAGGGCGGACGGACGGACGGACGGACGGACAGACGGGGCGCTCAGCCGGGGCGCGCCCGGGCGCGCTGCGCCATGGCCGGGCCGGAGCGGTGCCGGGCGCGGTGCGGGGCTGTGCCGGGGCGCGGAGCCGCTCCGGGGCCGCTCTCGGTGCCGGTCCCCTCTCCCCTTCCCGTTCCGCACCGCGGTAAACACGGACCGGCGGTGACGTCAGCCCCGGCGCACGCCGAGCGCCCGGCCGGGGAAGTGACGCGGCGGGCGGGGCGGGGGGACCGGCCCGAGCTTTGGGGACCGGCCCGAACCGGGGGAACGGCCCGAGCATGGGGGGACCGGCCCGAACCCCGGCGACCGGCCTGAACCAGGGGAACCGACCCGAACCGGGGGGACCGGCCTGAGCTCGAGGGACCGGCCCGAAACGGGGGAACTGGCCCGAGCCCGGGGGAACGACCCGAGTTAGGGGGACCGGGCCGAACCCGGGGGACCGGGCCGAACCCGGGGGACCGGCCTGAACCAGGGGAACCGACCCGAGCCCGGGGGAACGGCCCGAGCTTTGGGGACCGGCCCGGCTGGGAACCCCCGCCCCGGAGCACCGAGCTCCGTGCGCGACCCCGCGGGAGAATCCCGGCTCCATAGGGAACCCCACAGGGGATGCCCTGTCCTACAGGCCAGCCCCCGTCCCATATAAAACCCCATAAGGGAGCCCTGCTCCATATGGGACCACACAGGGGCAGCCCTGCTCTATAGGGGAGCCCCATGGCCATACAGGACCCCGGCTCCAAAGGGGAGCCCTTGCTCCATTTGGGATCCTGTGGAACCCCACAGAAAAAGCCCTGGTGTGTAGGGCACATCCTGCCCCATATAGAATGCTATAGGGCAGCCTTGTCCTGTATAGCCCCTGCTCCATAGGAGACCCCATATGGAGCCCCTGCCCCAAAAGGGAAGCCCCGGTGCCATGCAGCACCCCAAACAGCCACCCAAACCCCTTGCCTGCCTCTCTGTCCCTAAAGTCCATAAGGACATGGAAGAATCCTGTCAGGAAAGGGCTGGGTCTGCCCCATCCCTTTCTCCTGCTGCTCTCTGGATTCGTACCAGGGTTCCTGCAGCCTCTCTCGTTTGTTGCACCCTTCACCACCTGAGACAGAATAATGCAAAGTAGCTTGGGAGTTTTCCCATGCTTGAGGGAAGCGGGAGTCATGCCACACTGCATTTTTGGTGAATCTCCCAAAACACCCCCCAATTCCAGCTGTTGCTGAGCCTCCTGCTTCCAGCCTCTCTCCAACAGCTCTGTGACTTTTCCATCACATTTTATTTGCCTGCAGCTGGGGGTTTTGATTTAAAATCCCCCTCCGAAGGGGCTCAGCCCTGTGTCACCTCACCCAGAGCCACTTCCTGGGCTGGCTCTGACATCCAGGACCGCTGCTCTGCTCCAGGGGACAAACGCCACGAGACAAGGCTCTGCTGCTATTGTGCACTTTATTTCTCTGGGCCCTCCTGTCCCTGAGGATCCCACAGCTCGGACAGTCTGCCCATGGTTTCCAGGTGCAGGTGGTGGCGCTGGCGGCAGATGGGACAACCTCAGGGACAGACATGCGGGAAGAGAAGCAGAATTCCAGCCGACTCCTCGGCCCTGGTGGAGCTCGAGTCGCCTCTTGCAGGATGGCTGTGAGCGGGACTGCGTGGGGATGTGCATTCCCTGTCTGCTCCAGGGCCGTTTGAGATCAATCTCTCGGGAATCCAACACAGGCCGATGTCCTGTCGAGGGCCAAAATAAACCAGTCCCCTTCACCTGCAGCACCGTGCTCGCAGGTGTGGGTGCAGCACCCAGATCTGCACGGGGAAAGGAGGAAAAACAGACAAAAACAGCCCCAAAACCAGCAGGAATTAAACGAGGAGCAAGGATCTGGCTGAGCACAACTCCCAGAGGGAGCTTTGGCAGCGCCTGCCCGGCCCCGTGGAGAGCTCCAGGAGTGACCAGGAGAGGGCAGGAGACGGCTGGGCACACACACACACACACACACACGCACGCACACACACACAGGCTGCGACACGGTGGGTGAAACATTGACATTTATATTGAAATATGCACTAACAGTGACTTCTACCAGCTGATGCATTTTTGCCAAAGCAGAATCACAAAGGTTGTGTCCCGGGGAAGGCTGGGGGCAGCGGGTGGGCAGCGAGGGGAGGTATGGGGGCCTCCCTGCTCCTGCCTCACCCACCCCAGCACCTCACAAGACTCTGTCATTTCACATCTTTTGTTTGTTTTCCTCTCTGCTGCATAAACACAAAACTGGACACGCTCACTCAGAGGAGGCCACAACTCCAGCCCAGCGCCGTCCCGAGGGACATCCAGCGCTGGAACTGAATTTTTCTCACGGGAGGCACTCGGATTTCAGCACGGGGTGAGCAGAGGCAGGGCCCCTCTTGCCCACCACACCTCTCAGGTGAGCAGGGCAGTTTCCTGCCAGGCAGCAACAAGCAGAGCCGAGAGCACTGAACCAGCACGGAGCACGGCACCTCAGCAAGCCAAGCCTAAGCAGAGCCAGCAGAGCCTCCCTGGTGAGGCCACAGCCTGCCAAATTGCCCGGGCCACTCGGCACCCTGCCCACGGGGCTGGCTCACAGCGAGCACAGGGTGCTGAGCAGGCAGAGCTGTACTGCAGAGTACATTCCTGGTTAGCATCTCTTCAGCCAAATGCAGCAGCAGCAGCAGGGAGGGAAGGGAGCAGGGATGCAGAGATTAAACTAGCCCACGGCCTTGTCTCACAAGCCTGGAGATGGAAAGCTCTCAGGGAGCAAGAAGGGTTTTATCCCAGCTCCCTGAGGGGGCTGGGGATGGGATAAACCCTTCCCCAGAACTCTCCACTGCACTGTACTTTTAACCTTTGATTTTCCACTTGCCCTTCCCCAGTATTTCCAGCCAAAGCTTATGGGAAGCACGAGCAGTGCTCTCTCAAAGCCTGCCCTGCAAGGCCGTGGGGCTCCAGGGAGCAGCACCCTGGTCTGGATCATGGGGGTAGGATGTGATCCCTCCTCTCCCGTGGCACTCTGCAGCTCCCTGTGTCTGATCCTGGCCAGGGGAATGCTTCACCTTTCCTTCATCTGTGTGTAGATCACATATACTGGAAACAAAACACACACTATGCATGCAATCCAGGCAGGAATCCTGCTATGACCAAACCTACAGGAGGAGGGGGATGAGGTGGGACGTTAGGGAATTCCTCAACGCTAGGTCAGAGTTACACACCAGCCCTTGGCCACAGCAAAGGGCAGACAGACTATGTACACTACTATGGGCTTCAGCAAAGCCACCTGACACCTGAACCCTCCCTTGGAGCACGGAGTGAAGCTCTCTGTTCCTCCCAGGATTACCTGCCTGGCATCCCACGGGAAGCACAAATCCAGCGTGGCACCACTGAGCTCCAGCTCCAGCAGGTAAGGCAGGGAGGAACAGATTTGGTTTAAAATAGGTTATTTGCAAGTTATAATTCATCTAGGGCTCTGCCTCTCAGGTCCAATCCGCTTCTTTCTGGAAGAGAAGCTCTCAGTTTGAAATGAAAAGTTGTTTTGCTACAACCAGCCCTCTGAACTACATATCAAACCAAAACCCCACTGAGCCACAGCCCTTTAGGAGGGCATCTGCCCCTCTGGCTCCCTTGCTCGAGGTGAGGAGCAGTGTCTGGAGCAGGAGAAGCTACACCTTAACTCCACTTTTACTCTAAGAGGCCGTAGTTGCTCAAATAAAATGTTTATACAAGTAAACCAGTAGTGATAAGGAAATATACACCTTGGGATCTGTAAAGCTTCAGAGTGATTTAGGCCTTGCAGCCAGGGGCTCTTCATGTGGGTTTGCTTTAGAAAAAAAAGGATGTAACAGTCATACTTAATAAAAAAATAGAAAAAAACTGCAAAGAGCCCGGGCACCTCAGAGGGATGTCTGTCAGTTCCAGAGGAGTGAGGAAGTGACTGCCAATTACTGGATCATTAAAATCCTACACTGAGCAACTGCTAAAAGCCAGCAACATCACAGGCAGCAGGAGCAGGGGCCAGCAGCAGCACCCAAGTGGGAGCATTCCCAGGAGGGCTGCGTGGGAGGAAGGGAAGGTGCCCCTGCTAGCAGGACTGGGGAAACGAGCACAAGACAAGCACTGGGGAGTGCTACATGAGTTCAGGTAACTGTTTGCTTCTTTGAATTTCTGAATTCCAGTTTCAAGCTGCTTCAGAAAGGAGTGAGAAAGCAACACGTGTGATTTAACCCCCCCTAGTAAAACAAACAAACAACAAACAAACAAACAAAAAAAAAAACCCAAACAAAAAAACCCCAAACCGCCTAAAAGGTGGAACCGAGTTTGGAAAAATGCATCTGTTCTGGCTTTTGCAAGTGGAATGTGATTCTTGTTCCCAGGCCAATACACAGAGCACAGAGCTGCAGCCAGGAACGGTGAGCCAGGAGCGGGCTGTCGGACAGGCTACAGGGGGTCTAGGACAACCACGGGGCAACAAGACATGAGAGGGGCACAGACTCTGTGCACAGAGGGGCACAGACAGTCCTGTTCTCGTTTCAAATGAGGAATGGTTTAAAAGTAAAACTCTTCTTCAGCTAATTTCCTCCTGCAATAAAACCAACCCAGCCGGCCCTCATATGTACAAGACCAGTTAAACACGAGCCTTCCCCCTCAAAACACTAGGTACGGACATCCGGTAACATTCTACAATGGAAAGTGCTTTAAGAAAGAAGGATTCTGTAGTGCCAGTGACAGAACTGATCTGATGGGCTGGATGATGCTCTCCACGCTGACAGCAGCGACTCAGGCCAGGGCAGCTCGTTTCTCCTCAGGGGTCTCCTCCAGCAGCTGCATGATCAGTTCGTGGAGGGGCTTGCAGACCTTGGCGTAGCCCCCGCCCGTCAGGTGCAGGAAGTCGAACATGTCGTGGTAGGAGATGGTGCCATCCGAGTGCACGAAGCCCACGTCCACGTCCAGCAGCTGCACGTTGGGCAGTTTGGGCAGAGAGGCTTTCAGCAGATGGTTCACCTTGGCGTTCTTCTGCCGCAGCGGGTTTGGCTTCTCTCCACGAGGTAGCAGGCCCTGGCACGAGAGGAGGCAGAGAAGAGCTTTGATGCTCTGATGGCATCAGGAGCCCTGCTTGCCCTTCCAATTCGGGCTGCCTGTCAAGGTTTAGGATGTCTGTGACAAGAGGAAATCATCCCTTCAATCGGAATTTGTCCATTCAGGCCTAATGTGAAATGCAAGTGAAGGAGCCAAATGAGCTCCAAGCACTAACTGGCAGGGAAACTGCTTTCTTTTATTTTTTAAATGTACCAGCTTGTGCTCTTTCCATACACTTTCAGCTCCTCAGCAAGACAGGCAGCAGGTTCCTTAGGACAAGGAAGCCAACTAGGATTCCCAATGCCAGCTGGGACTTGGGCACCTATTTTCCCCTCACAGGGGAAACATTAACATTAATAAATGGGACAGTTACTGGGAATGAGCTCTGGAATGGCCAAAGGAGGGCTCCTGCAATGCCAAGCCAGCGAGGGGAGGCACACAGCAGAGGGCAGATCAGGTGAGTGCCCTCCCAGCACCACCCAGTGACTCCCAGTAAGGCAGAGCACAGCCCAGGGAGCAGGGACGTACCAGCACAATCACTTTGGCCTGTGGCTGCTGGGCGTTTATCAGGCGCACGATGGCCTCGATTCCCCCTGCCACTTCTTCTGCTGTGTTTTCGTGGTTGTTTGTTCCAACCCAAACAACAATGACCTGCAAGGAGAGAAAGATGTTTGCAGCTTTTCCAGAGCCAAGTGGTAACAGGGGTGATGACCCTGAAATCCCTGCATAAACATCATCTGTGGACAGAGGGCTGCAGGGAGAGTCAGGCTCAAGAGCTCAGCCCTGGGGCTGGCACTGCCCACTGCCCTCAGGGAAGGCACAGGTGATCTTCACTGCACACCTGGACACCCTCACTAGCTCTGCAGCTCATACCTTGGGTTTAATGTTCTCCAGTTCACCGTTCTTCAGTCTCCATAGAACATGGCCCGTGGTGTCTCCTCCAATCCCAAAGTTCAGTGCATGGAGCGGTGAGAAGAGCTCTCGCCAGATCTGCAAGCAGAAACCAACGTGCTGCTTCAGAGCAGCATCCTGCCTGTGAGGCAGAGACACCACACGGGCTCCTCAAGGTCACTGAGGGCAGCCACGAGCCCTGCTCTGAAAATTCTCTCCACAAAGGGCACCTGGACAAGAACCAGGTTTTATGTGGAGTCAGAAGAGATGGAGCTGCTGAGGTTCAAGCTCTCAGACCTGGCACAAAGGAAGGAAAGATCTCTGGAGCAGTGATTTGCTGCACTCATCAGAGCCCCAGAGCACAGATCTATTGCAGATCACGGTGTCCCTGAGCACAGGGCCTTTGAAGAAGGAGTCTATGACCTGATTAAATCCTTCTCATCCCCAGGTAACAAATCTAGAACAAAGGGAAGTAGCTCTTGCAGAACAAAGCTGCTCAGCTGCCACCACGGCAGAAGAGAACTCTTCTTTCCCTCAATAATTTTAGGGAGGAACCAGTGGAACAATGCCCCTGGCACCCTGAATTCTACAGGCTAAGTGTGTGCTGGCCATGCCAGGTACAGCCCCAGGGAACTCCATGGCCCTCAGGAGGCTGGGATCTGAGAGCTGAGGGGCTGTGCACGTGTGCCAAAATGCAGGCAGCCGGTCCTGGCCTCAGAGAGGGAGGCAAAAGCAGCCAGGTAAAGCAGTGTCCAGGCCCTGGGGAGTTCAGGAAGCAGGGCAGGAGGGCCTCAGGAGACAGCAGTGAAAATGGGAACAGTCATCAGTGTTACACATGATCAGCCACTGGGCTAGAGAGGGATGCTCCAATTGCTCCAACCCTCCCTCCCTCCCTCCCTTTGTCCCTCCCTCCATCCCTACCTCGTACTGCTGTAGCAACTGCACCATGGAGTCCCCCACGAAGAGCACGTCGGGCTCCTTGTCCTTGCAGTCCAGGACAAACCGATTGTGCTGCCAAAGAGAGCGACAAGGTGAGCTCCAGGTGACACTGCCCCAGGGCATCCACCCCTGCTGCAGCACAGGGACAGCTGCCCTGCCAGCTCCCCCCTGCCATGGCCTCCAGCAGCCCTGCTGGCATTAACCCCTGAGCTGCTGGACACTGCTCCCAGCTCCACAACCCCATTGGATGGAACTTGGCGTGGTTTAGTTCATGGCCATTGCTCCTTGTCCTGTCACTGAGCATCACCGAGCTCAGTCAGGCCCCATCTTCTGGAGATTTTGTGTGGATTGATGGGATCCCCTGACAGTCTTCTCAGGAGTAACCCAGCTCAGCTCCTGCAGTCACTCCTCATCAGAAAGATGCTCCAAGGACACACAGCTGTGACAGCTGCCAGTTCCAGGCTGTTGTGATCTCGGGGTCCCCAGTGTGGCCTGGCCCAACACCCCCCAGTAAGGAGGATCCCCCTGCCAGCCTTACCTGCGACATCCACCTGTCATCCCCCTGAATGTCCTCGGCGGCGTGTGGGACTGCTGCTGGGTTGGAGTCCCCCATGCCCATCCTGTTCCTGTGGGAAGAACAGCTCACAGCCACTGCTCCAGCAGCTCCCACAGCAGCAGGGCTGCCAGAGGGCTGCAGGAATCCGCCGCACACAACTCCTGCCTGCTCCTGCCGCTGTGCCTGCTGGCAGCTGGCTGGGAACAGCAGCACGGATGCTGCTCCATGCCAGAGCGACTCTGCAGCACACATTCCCCTGGAGCCAGGCCCCGATGGATGCCCCAGCACAGAGAACAAAGCCCAGCTCAAGGATGCTCTGCAGCCCCACACCTGAGCCACGAGGCTTTAACAGCTCAACAACCACGGCTGAGACTCCCAGGATAAGTCCCTATTAACGCCCAGGGATCCAGCTTACAGCTGCTGAGCTGCACAGTCCAGGTGGATAATCTGGCTCTGGGAGCAGAGCAGTGTGGTGGGATTGATCCCATTGACCCCAGAATCCCAAACCATTACAGATCGGGAGGGGTCTCTGGAGATCATCCAGTCCAGCCCCCTGCCAAGGTGGGGCCACCTGGAGCAGGTGACACAGGAATGCATCCAGGTGGATTGGAATGTCCAGAGAGGGAGATCCCCACGTCCCTGGGCATGTGGGATGCCATCCCCCCAGGGATTCCAGTGCTCTGCCACCCCCCCAGGGAAAGAAGTTCCTCCCCACGTTGAGGAGGAATTTGTATTTTAGTTTATGGCCCCTGCTCCCTGTCCTGCTGCTGGGCATCACTAACGAGAGAGCCATCCTGCGGCGCTCCCTGGGGATATCTGTGCGGATCGATGGGATTCCTTTCTCCAAGCTGACCAGGCCCAGCTCCCCATCATCTCCCCATCACAGAGATGCTCCAGCCCTTCATCATCCTCGCACATCCCGGAGGATGTACAGCGGGACGAGCAGCGGGACGATGCCTCCCGCGGCCGCCGCTCGCAGCCCCCCGCGCCGGGCCGAGCCGGGCCGGGCCGGGCCGGGCCGGGCTGGGCTGGGCCGGGCTGAGCAGGGCGGGTTCCCCCCGCAGCCCCCTCCCCTTCCTCCTCCCGCTGTCCCGCTCCCCGGCGATGCTGGCGGACCGGCGCCGCCCCGCCCCGCGGTGCGCCCGCACTCACGGCGGCTGCGGCTCCTTCCCCCGCGACTCCATGGCGGGCGCGTCCCCTCCGCTCGGCCCCGCGCCTGCGCCGCTTCCGCTTCCGCTTCCCCGCGCGCGCCCCGGCCGCCGCTTCCGCCCCGCGCCCGCGGAACTCCCGCCCTCCCCCCGTGACGTCACTGCGGCGCTCCCGTGACGTCACGCTGCGCCGAGGCGAAGCGCCATCCAGCTGGGGGGTGATGGGTTCACTCCCTGGTGGAGTGATGGCACGAGGAATCCTTTTCCTGTTTATCGTGGGTTTCACCCTAAAACCACGGCACCTCCCGCCCCTTGCCGTGATGTCATTTAATGCCCCTGACGGAGTGATGTCACAAGAACAAGTTTCCGATTACCGTGGGTTCTGCCCCAAAACAGAACCAGCTCCCTGGCCCCGGGGGTGCGCCAGATGGGGCGGTCTCACCATGACATCATTCAGCTCTCCCCACTGGAGAGTGACGTCAGACTCATCTCCCATATCTCACTGGTTTCTCCCCAAAACCGCAGCACCCACAACCCACCGCAGCCCCTCTCCGTGACGTCATTCTCCTCCCGAGATGACGCGTGTCCAGGTGTATGTGACCGGGGGGGTGTGGCCGTCCCCGATGGCGTGACGTCACGCGCGGCAAGTTTCCCATTTCCCGCGGCTTTCTCCCCGAACCCGCAGCGCGCTCCTTGCTCTCCCCGCTCTCCGCCGCACGGGGGCGCCCTCCGCGGGCCGCGCGCCCGTGACGCGAGCGGTGACGTCAGAGCACCGCCCCCGTCGCCATGGCAGCCGCCCGCCCCCCGGCGCCCCCCCGCGGATGAGCTCACGCGGTGCCGCAGCCCCGCGGGGGGGTTCGCTCCGCGCGACAAGATGGCGGCGGCGGCTGCGGCGGGAGGAGGCGGCGGAGCGGGGGCTCCCCCCGCGGCCCCCCGGCTCTCCCCGGCCCCGCCGCCCCCGCGGCCCCCCGGGCCCGCCCGCATCGGCTACTACGAGATCGAGCGCACCATCGGCAAGGGCAACTTCGCCGTGGTGAAGCTCGCCACGCACCTGGTGACCCGCGCCAAGGTGAGTCCCCCGCGGGGGTCGCGGCGCCGGCCCGGTGAGCGGCGAGCGAGCGGGGAGCGGCCCCGAGCCCCCCCTGCCCCGGGCGGGCGCTGCCGGGGAGCGGGGCCGCTGTCACGGGTGTCCCCGCGGGTCCCGTGGCTCCGGGATAACGTGGAGGTGGAGCGGGGGGATGCTCCCGCGGTACCCGGGGATGCTCCCGGCCAGCCGGGGGGACGCGGGGGGCAGGTGGGGGACAGGTCGTTCCTTACCTGGACGGTGGGAATCGATCGTGGCCGAGCCTTCGGGGCCGTGGGAAAGCGCAGGAGCAGCGCGAGGAAGGAAGGGCCTCCCGAGGGAGCGGCGGGTCCAGGTGGATCCAGGTACGGCCGCGCTGCCAGGTGAGCCCCGGAACACGGCGGGAGATCCGGGTGGATCCCGGCACGGGCGAGCCCCGGAGCGCGGCAGGAGATCCGTGAGGAACCGCGCCGTGCTCCCGGTAGTGCCGGTGACACCGGGCTCCCGGGCACGGCTCGCGGTGCTGCATGCAGCAGTGCCAGCCCGGGATGGCCCCGGAGCTGCGGCAGGAGCGGGGCTGGCACGGGCAGGCGGCAGGCAGGCCCGAACCAAAGCCCTGCGCCTGCCCTGCCGCTCTTGGCTCCGCGCTGGCTCCTGCGAGCGCTGCAGAGAGGATGGTGCTGGCCGGCCTTGTCCCTCTGTCAGTTCCTGGGGGTGTCCCTCTGTCAGTTCCCGGGGGTGTCCCTCTGTCAGTTTCAGGCATTGCCCCTCTGTCGCTTTCCAGGGTTGTCCCTCTGTCGTTTTCTGGGACTATGCCTTTGTCACTTTCTGGGGTTGCCCCCCTGTCACAATTTCAGGCATTGCCCCTCTGTCAGTTCCCGGGTTGTCCCTCTGTCACTTTCTGGGATTGCCCCTCTGTCAATTCCCGGGGTTGTCTCTCTGTCACTTTCACGAATTACGCCTTTGTCACTTTCTGGGATTGCCCCTCTCTCAGTTCCAGGAGCAGCATTGTTTTGAAACAGGAGGAGAAATCCACCATCGCCTTGGTTTGTTGGAGCTCTGGCTCTTTGCCCGGATAATAAAGTGAAATTAATTTCAGGGGCTATTTAAACATCGGTTATAACACCTCCTGGACAGTTCTTTTCAGAGCTGGGCTGTATTTGCCTGCCCTGACGGCTGTTTTGTGCCTGCAAGTGCTCGATGCCACAATTTAACCTGCACTTGAGGTGTTCTCCCCGTGATGAACCTGAACCTTGCTGAGAGAAACGGAGTGATGGGTTCAGGTGCCCCAAGTGCAGGGCACTGACCCCTCTGCGTGGAATCACTCCTGGAAAAGGAGGGATCTAGCTCCAAGCTGCTTTCCTCTTCCTGTTTCCAAACTCATCCTTGGGTCAAGGTTTCTTCTCAGTGGTGCTGACTCTGAAGTTTGCAAAACACCAAATCAGAGACCATTTTTGTGCAGGAATAGTTGATTTTGTCCGAAGAATGGCAGAGTACACACACAGATTTTGTCTGGAAATTGTGTTCCGGGTTTACAGGTCCAAGGATTTTGCACGTTGGCTTTGGGTGATGGAAGTGGACACTAAGCTTGGAAAGCTTTGCTTTACAGCAGTGTACTGATTCCCACTGCCCTGGAATGACTGAGGGCGGGGTGTGGAGTTCAGGAAGCAGCTTTCTGGTGGGATGGTGAGGTGCTGGGGGCTCTGGAGCAGCGGGTTTGACCTGCAACACGTTCCCTGCATGCAGGAGATCCAGTCCTTGTCCCTCTGAACTCCGGGGACTCCCCGAGCCCGGGGAAATACCTGTGCTGGAACAACTGCCATCTGTTTGGCTGAGCCGGGATAGCTTGGAGCTGAAACTTGACCTGGAAGCTTTCTTAAGTCCGAGGTCAGGTTTCCTTTCAAATCCCAGCCTCTGGAGAGGAGTGCGAGCGAATGGATTGGATTCTGCTTGCAGACCCTGAGCACTTGGATTCAGTACTTTTCCTTCTGTGACAGCGCTGTTGCTGTTGGCTCTGGGAGAGGAGTGGGGAAGGAGAAAGGAGCTGCCTGGTTCAGGCTCTGGGACTCATGAGATTAGAGGGGAGGTGTTGATATAAATGCATTGGAAAAGCCAAATCCTTATGGGGAAGCGTTTTTGACTGGCAGCAGAAATACAAAATAATGCTACTGCGAGCTTGTCTTCATCACAGTTACACTTTTAACACTTTGACTTAATGGAAACAACTTGGAAGCGAGTGAAACCTTGGCAAAATGGTCCCATTTAGGCATCTGAAAGAATTCTTTGATCATGAAACGCAGGCGCAGCCCGGTTGCTGCCTGTGCTGGCAGCCCCTTCCCGAGGTGATCCTGCTCTCCCCGTAGTAGCTGCGTAAGAGAACCGGGCAGCTCAAATATAGCCTCCAAATCCCTGCACAAACTTGACCCCTTGACATTCTCTTAGAGAAAAGCGGGTTTGCTCGGCACGGCCCCTCCTTGGGAAGGACTCCTGCACCGTCTCACATGGAATTCTGCTCTGAGTGTCTGTGTGAGCTTGGAAATGATGTACCCGTGATCTGGGGCCTTTTCCAGAAGGTGGAATTAGTGACGGTGTGGGCTGGTGCCCACTGCTGAGCCCGGGGTTAGAGGTGGTCTGGGATGGGTGTTGGATCCTGTTTTCCTTTCTGACGGACATTTACCAGGTCAAGTGGACTTTGACATGACAGCTCGAGATAACAGCCAGAGCATTCCTGGCTTGTGTCCCCTTTTCCCTAAAAAGAGAAGCAGAGGGTAGTTGGGTGCTGATCTTAATGGGCTGAGATTTTCCTGGCCCTTGGGAAGTTGAGCACTGCATTTGTTTAGAGAGAGGAGCAGAGTGCCCGGCCCAGCTGGGCTGGCACATTCTGCTGACACCCAACGTTGCAGTTTACACAGAACTGCATTTCAGGAGCTGAATGTGGGTCAGCAGTGCTGGGGACACTGAGGAAGGGGAATGTTAATCATCCCAAAGGGCAGGAGGCCTGTATTCATAATTGTCTCCGCTGGAGCTGATGGAATAGAAGGGAACAGTCTGCAATTTACGTATTAACCAAGGCAGCAATTTACATCCAGTCCCTGCCCATGCAAAGCTGGACTCTTGTGCTCTGTCAGAGCTGCTCTGATGGCTGGGCAGGAGCTGGAGCCACTGCTCTGACCTGGATGAATTGGGCACCTGTGGGATACCTTGCTGCATCCCTCCTGTCCCCCTTCCTTTTGTCTCTTCTCGTCTTCTACAAGAAACCCTTGTTTCTGTGCTAAAAATCTTCAGAGTGACCTGCTGAATGAATTGTTTTCCACAGAATTTCCATTTATAAATCATCCAAGTGACTTCATTAGGATTCCAGCTCTGTTCAGCCGGTGGGGTTGTTTTTAATGCCACATTTTTTCAGGAGGGCTGGTCAGCGAATGTTGGTGAGTGTGCCAAGGAGCACATACCTTATGTTCCCATGCCCTCTGGGTGCTGTGTTGGAGCCTTCAGGAGCTGTTGGGGCTGAGGAGGACAGAGAGGGACGCTGTGGTTGCTGGGCACTGCTGAGAGCTCTCTGCTGTCCTGGTTCCATCCCTTCCATCGCTCCATGTGGCTGGAGATGCAGCTGGGGCACGGAGCAGTGTGTACCTGCTGTCATGGTGTGTTTCACTGGGAGATAGGAGTTGCTTTCTTGTCCATCTTCCTCTTGAGATGGGATTGACAGTCCTGGGAGAACACAGCTCCTGCCCAAGTGCAGTGATCTTCCTGCTGTGCTGCCTTCGCTTCTTGAGGGCTCAGGTTTGGTTTGGCACACTGGCAGTGCTCAGGTTTGGTTTGGTTTGGCACACTGGGAGAACTCAGGCTTGGTTTGGCACACTGGGAGTGCTCAGGTTTGGTTTGGTTTGGCACACTGGGAGCACTCAGGCTTGGTTTGGTTTGGCACACTGGGAGTCTCAGGCTTGGTTTGGCACACTGGGAGTCTCAGGTTTGGTTTGGCACACTGGGAGTCTCAGATTTGGCTTGGCTTGGTTTGGTTTGGTTTGGTTTGGCACACTGGGAGTCTCAGGCTTGGTTTGGCACACTGGGAGTCTCAGGCTTGGTTTGGTTTGGTTTGGCACACTGGGAGTCTCAGGCTTGGTTTGGTTTGGTTTGGTTTGGCACACTGGGAGTCTCAGGCTTGGTTTGGTTTGGTTTGGTTTGGTTTGGTTTGGCACACTGGGAGTCTCAGGCTTGGTTTGGTTTGGTTTGGCACACTGGGAGTCTCAGGCTTGGTTTGGTTTGGTTTGGTTTGGCACACTGGGAGTCTCAGGCTTGGTTTGGTTTGGTTTGGTTTGGTTTGGCACACTGGGAGTCTCAGGCTTGGTTTGGTTTGGTTTGGCACACTGGGAGTCTCAGGCTTGGTTTGGCACACTCTGATCTCTGAACATGGGGGCTCCAGGGCTTGCCTGGATTTCCCTGCTCCGATGCAGAGCGCTCTCAGCCCAGAGGGTGGGAGAGCCTTGGTGGCTCTCTGTCCTGCTCTGGCCATGTTCAGCGAGGCACGTGGCTCTGGGCTGACTGAGGGCTGCTCCCTGCAGCCAGCTTGCCCGTGTGATAAGCCCCGTGCCAGCGTGCCCTGACTCATCGGCCTCGTGTCAGATGGGATTGTTCAATACCGCTGCCACACGTTTTGTAATGACCCACGCCTGCTCGCCTTTCATCAGTCATTTTCCTTTTCTTTTGCAGTGTTTGGTGGTGCTTCACCTGTCCTGCTTGTTATTTCTCCTGGCCGTAAGGAGAGCTGATGCTGTGGATGGCTAATTCCTCAGGCAGCATGATCCTGCTGCTCACAGGGCCTTTGTTCTCCTCGCCCGTGTGCTGCAGGAGAGTTGTATTTTACTTCTCATTTGGTGGGGAGATTTAGCAAAAGCCTAAAAGCTAGAAATGAACTTTGGCTAAGCAGAGTTGCCACAGTGAGGATAAGAGGGAATATTTCCTAAAACCTCAGAGAGCCATTGCCTGTATCAACTGTGGGCTGAAGTACTGACATTTTATGTTTCATTGCAATGTTTTTCTTGCTACAGCAAATAACATTTGATTACCAAGATGTTAATGCCAGAGCATGATTGAATTGGAGACCAGGCTGCTTCTTGAGATGCTAACAGGTGGAAACAGGAGAGCCAGCTGACAGAGGGCAGGGTGAGCTGGGGGGCCTGTGGCATGTGTCCTGAGCCTTTCTGGGCAGGGAGAATATTCTAAGAGAGCCAGGATAGTTAGTTCCTACTTCTCAGCTGTGTGGCTCTTAGCTTATTTGGGGGGTGAGGTGGGTACAACTTCTGTACCTCTTCAACCTGGCTGCCTCCCACCTCCTGCCTGGAGTCCCTTCCTCTCCAACATTTGCTGTCCCAGAGCTCTGAGCTGCTGCAGCAGGAGGAATCCACACCTGATGAACGAGGCGGGGGCACCTTTGGGCAGGTACAGAGGCTGCCCTGTGAGGAACAGCCACGGACAGGAGCAGGAGGAGGAAGGGCTGTGGCAGACAGGGATCAGTGTCTCTTTTCCAGGAGGGTCTCACAGAGGTTTGGTGAGTGCTGCAGAGGCCTAATGAGGGTTTCTAGAAGCTGTCTCCTCATTTGTGTTTGAAGGAGGAATTACGTGAGAGGGAAATAAGGAAATGGCAGTGTGTTGCTGGGAGACTGGGCTCCTTGGGTATTAGACATTTTCACAGGGAAGCAGCTCTAAGCTCCTTTTTCCCTTGTCCTCTCTCTGGGTGCTGTATCAGCCCTGTGCAGGGGCTGTACAGAGTGCTGCCCCTTCTTACTCTCACCAAGACGATTGCATAACAGCTCTGTGTTTATCCCCTTGAAAATAAAGCTTTGGGAAGTTGCTCCAGCATTGCCAGCAGAGTAGAATTCACAGTTTGTGGTGGAAGTTCTCCCTTCCTTTCTGGCTGAAAGGATTCTCATGAGAGTTGGGACTTCCCTGTGTGACCACGGTGGGTCTCATGCTCTGCACACCCCCAGCAAGGTGCTGCATTTACCTGAACCTGCACCAGCAAAGGTTGGACTGGCTTGGAGCTTGCACAGGTTTAAACAGAGCAATTTGGGGATTCTCTAGTTAAGCTATTGTACTCATTTAATGCATTCAGGGCCTTTCTGCTGATCCCAGGCCAGGGGTTTAATATGCTGTGTTAACACTTATATGAAGAAACCACCGAAGGCTGATTCATTATTAGTCATTATGTGTCTTTTTCTAGTAATTCTGACCCCAAGTCTCTCTAGTTAAGGCTAAACCTCACCCTCTCTGCTAAATGGCCATCAAAAAGGTTCCATGAAAAGGGAATTATGTGGCTTCAGCCAACTTTCAAAGTAGTCGAATCATGCTATCCCACACAAACAAACTCCCACAGCCAGTGGAACTGACACGTTGAGCTCAAAAATAGCCCAGTGTGTGTGGGGGGAGCCGAGCTGAGCTCTGCTCTGCACATCAGAGGATGGGCAGGAGATCCTGGGGCAGCACAGCAGCAGAGCTGGATCTCACTGGAGCTGTCAGACCTGGCTGGGTGTTATCTTGAAGCTTTGGGTGCTTTCAGAGTGCGTGGTCTGATCCCAGAGAAATGTCGCTGATGCTCCTGGTTTCTTCTCTGCATCCAGTGTTGGGGACAATTTCCAGCTTGGAAGAGCTGCAGGAAGGAGCTGGTCCTTGTGCAGTGCAGGTGTGTTGGGAGTGACTCCAGCATCCCTCTGTGCAAGATGTGGAACTTCATCCTGGGAGCTGGGCTTGGGGCTGCACTTTGTGGCTATAACTCCATAGCAAGAGTGCAGATGCTCTCCTTGGAGCTGCTTTGGCCATGGAATGTTTGAAATGAATGCATCAATATGAGTATTGGCTCGTGCCCTCAGCTGCAGTGTGTGCAGGAGGGGCTGCCTGTGCAGGGTTTGTGATGGCTGTCAGAGGCAAACACAGCACTGGGAAACCTCCCTGTGGGATTTGGGAGCTGCAGTTCCTGAGAACCCGTCTGAAGGAGCAGGTGAGGAAGGTGGGGATGCAGACACAGAAAGCAGACGTGCTGTGGCACAGTGCGGGGTGCAGCAGCAGGCTGTGCTTCACCTGGTGCTGTGGCACAGTGCAGGGTGCAGCAGCAGCAGGCTGTGCTTCACCTGGTGCTGTGGCACAGTGCGTGGTGCAGCAGCAGGCTGTGCTTCACCTGGTGCTGTGGCACAGTGCAGGGTGCAGCAGCAGCAGGCTGTGCTTCACCTGGTGCTGTGGCACAGTGCAGGGTGCAGCAGCAGGCTGTGCTTCACCTGGTGCTGTGGCACAGTGCAGGGTGCAGCAGCAGCAGGCTGTGCTTCACCTGGTGCTGTGGCACAGTGCGGGGTGCAGCAGCAGGCTGTGCTTCACCTGGCCTGGATGGCAGCGCTGGGGTCAGTCTGTGCACAGGGTGATTCAGCACAGCCTGCAGCAGGTCAGCTGAGCCACAGACACAAACTGCCCATGTCGTCCCAGAGCCCGCAGTGGGAGCCTAACCAGCTTCCCAAATCCTGCCCTGGCTGCCTAACTGGGGCCTGCTGACAGCAGTGATGTGTGTGTTGAGTTACGCCTCGATGTGCAGAGGGATGAGGGACTGGCCCGAGCCAGGGTTGTGCAATGCTGGGGTGCCTGTTCCCCACGGCCCACTGGGGTGTTGCCGTTGTAGCTCGGCGTCTCCTCGACGTTCGCCACTCTCCTGTACGGTTTGGCTCTGCCTGCAGCTCCTTAAAGCGTCGGCTGCAGTTATAGAGCATTAATTACAGTGCATTTGGAAGATGGTTTAGAAGAAAAGGAGTCTGTGGGGTATCAGCGTGCGACTGCGGGCCCGGAGCTGGAGGCCAGCGTGGTTTGACAGGGAGCCAGGCCCAGGACGACTGTCAGAGCTCCATTAGCTGAGCACACGCCTCGGCACCGCTGGGAATAGCGAGAGCGCGGGGCCGCGGCAGCGCATTAAAGTGTTTCAATTAAAGTCTGCATTTGGAGGCTGTGTGCGTCTGCTGCCTTTCAGCAAGCAGATGGATGTTTCTTGTCTCCTTCCAATAACTTTTAAAATGTGGTTGGTCCTGTTGGAAGGAGTTCTGAATGAGAGGGATGCAGCGAGGTGTTTTCAAGGCTGGGGAAGTGTGCGTGGATTTCTGCAGCAGAAGGGAAGACACATTTTTTCCAGGTTTTTCCTCACCTACACAAGTCAGTCTCAGCTTGTCCTGGCTCTTTGGCTGTCTTGGTTTTCAGCTGTGCCTTTTCCTGCATAACCTCTGTCTGTGCAGAGAGTTTAATTGCAGGAATAGCTTTGGAATGTATATGGAGGATAGCAGAGATGGGTGACAGACCCATGGCCATCACACTGTGGGCACAAGGGTATTTTTAAGGCTCTGGGATCTGCTGTCATGTAACCTGAAGCGTTTCTGGTTTTTTTGCCCATGTTCAGACTCATCAGGTACTTCCAGGTGTGTTTCTGGCCCCTCTCAGGGACAGTATCTTTAGAGCCCTGAGGCTTCTTGCTGTTGGGGAAGGCAGCTGCACTGGAGCTGATGCCTAAAAACTAATTGTGGCATTTCGCAACATGAAGTGCTCCTAATGGAAGGAGTACGTTTATGAGCTGTGTGTCATTGTGTGTGTGAAGTGTGATCAGATAACACGCTGAATTGCAGCACGGAGCCTAATTGGAGCTGGTTCCTGTCTGTGGAATGGAAGGATACAGTCTGCTCAGGTGTCGTGCTGCTCCTGCAGGCTCGCAGGATTCTGGAGTGATGCTGATGCTCAGGGTACCCTTGCCAGGTAGATCTTCTGTCATAAAGCCTTCAGACAGTGACAGTGGAGAAACTAGGGGAAAAAATGCCTCTTGTCACGTGTATATCTAAATTCTTAAAGATGTTTGTCTGTGCCCCTTTCAGCTGAAGTAATTAGTGCTACAGGAAAGGGTTTGCTTTTGTCAGTCACTGTGACAGTGTGATCGTGTCTCTGCGTGCCCCAAATTTTCGTGGAAGCTCACAGCACTGGCGGCAGCCAAAGATGAAAAGTATTAGTCTTGGTACTTAGTCCTTCCTCTCTGGATGTGCTTGTAGGAAATCCTTGGGCTGTAATCTCGCAAGTGGCTCTGTCAAGGTTATCAGCCTGGCTGGAGTGCCGCTGACGGACGGACAGACGGACGGGCTGCGGGCAGCCTGCGCGGCTCTTCCTGGCTCCCACCGAGCCTCCACCGCTGCCGGGAACCGTCCTGGCCTCTCCCCTGCCTGGGACAGAGCAAGCATCATGTGCTGGCTGATTTATGGCAGGTTTGCTCGTTCCCAGGTGGCCGGCAGAGAGTGGTGCTCTTTCGTTGTAGCCGTGTCCTCTGCAGCCCGAGGCCGCAGCAGCTGTGGCTGCTTTCAGCAGTTTTGGAGGTCGGAGGACCCCCCCAGCAAACTGATTATGATACAGCTTAGCTTGTGCTCCATTTCTTTGCACACGTACCATTAATAAATCGAACTGCTCCCCAGCAGCCATGGAGGAGCATGTTCTCAGCTCTACAAAGCCCATCTATGTTCTCCCATCTCTCTGACACAGTGAGGGGGTTGTCAGTCATACAGCAACTGTTTGTTTTCAAGCACAATCTCATTGGAAACCAATAAAAATAATTCTGATTCATTCTCTGTACGAGGATTTTAATACTTTGCTTCCACAGAGGCTGTTTTTCCCCTGAGCGGCTCTGGGAAGTGTAAGATTTAAAAAAATCCAAAGACTTTTCCTTTCTGCTGTTTAATTCAGCTGGCTTATGTTAGAAACAAAGTGCAGAGTTGGTGGAGAGGGAAATCTCGGTCGCTCCCTCCCCCTTGCTGCAGCGTGGGTGTCGTGTGCCCACTGCCCTGGCAGAGCTGAGGTACATGGGGAAACCTGTGCTTAGTCAGAACAAAATATTCATGTGTTTTTCATCCAAGCTGAGACTCCCATTACACAGTAAAATGACAAGTGAAGGCTGACTATAGGTATTTTCCCACTCAGTGGGCGCTTGTGCAGTTTCTGAGTCATCAGCTGACAGTGTGGGCCTTAGTGTCTGCTTTTCCTCGTGTGTGTGTGCTGCTGGTCCCAGTTTGGTTCCACAGACGCAACTGGATCCTTGTTTTCACTTACCATTGACACAGTCGGGAATGAACCCGATCCCTTCATGTGAGCCCAGAGGAAAATGGGGTGGTTTGGTGACTGCAGTCTGGGATTTGAAATGCACCACCTTCTTTTAAGGTAAGGTGGGATACAGCCCCTAATTGTGGGATCACTGAATTGTCTAGTTCCTTTTTGAGTGATGGTCAAATCTCTAGAACTTTTGTAGGGCTTAAAGGCAGATGGGTTTGGGATACTGAGAAGGTGTAACTGAAGTTGCCTGGAGCAGCTGGCAGTGACCAGCACGTGGCTGGACCTGCCCCCTGTTTCTGGGGCTCTTGGGGTTCCTTGTTGCTGTGCCATGGCAGTGAGGTGCAGAGCAGCAGTTGCTTTAGTACAGCAGGAAATTAGTGGGAAAACTAAACGTGTCAGAGCTTTCACCATGGCAACAAAGCCCGGCTGGCTCACAGCACAGCGAGACAAAAGCGGGTCAGGTCTGCACAGAGCAAGGTGGGAGCCTTCTCCAGGCTGAGTGTCTCCAAACCTGCCCCTTCTCCTGGGGAAAGGGCTGGAGAGGTGACCAACACCAGGATTTGGAGCTGGGGATTAGAGGTGTGCTCCACTGATCTCATTCTTATGTCATCAAGGCACCTGACTTGGGAAGTGCCCACAGCCCCAAGGCTGCAGGAGCTCAGGGAGTGTTTGGAGAGTGCTCTCAGGGATATAGGGGGATTCTTGTCCCATGCAGGGGGAGGATTTGAACTTCATGGGTCCCTCTGACTCAGGATACTCTGTGATTCTGTACTTTTTACAGTCGATGGGAATGTTTTCTAAAGGCCACACAGTCACTCTGATTGTTTCCCTTTCCCTGAAACTGTTTGTAAATAATGGAGAGGTTGTAAGTCTGCCTTGTGTGACAGTGCCCAGACACAGTTGCTTAATTCCTGGGCTCTTTCTCTCGGATTTGTGAGCAGCCCAGAGGTTGCACGAGCACTAAGTCACGTTCTGATGGCACACCATCCATTGGCTTATCTGTCTTCTCATTCCATGTGTTCCAGCATTTTCAGCTCTTTGGTGAGGTCAGCACAAAAGGGGTTGGGAGCAGTGGCAGTGACACGTGGCAGGGCTGTCTGTGCTCTGTCCCCCTGACAGTGTCTCAGTGTGCTTTGGCCATCCCCAGGCAGGCTCAGCAGCGGGCCCTGAGCGATGCTCCCGCCGTGCTGCTGCTCAGGAGTTGTTTTCCCCATAATTGAGCGGGATATTAAAAGGTTTATGGTTTACAGTTACAGGCGTTGCTCCGGCCGGAGGAACGTCGAAATCGATACGGCAATTACTGCCCGGCTCGTCACGGGTTGTGACTCTCACATGCTTGGGGAGACAAAAGTGGAAGTGACTGGAGGAGTGCCACCAGCGGGGTGGCCACGGGCTCACCTCCAAGCCAGGGACGGGCTGCTGGGCAGCATTCCTGAGACAGGGACGGGGTGCCACACAAGGAACTCGCAACTGGGACGTCACTTTTGCAGAGCACGAATATTCAAAGAGAAAAACAGTAACTTTAGAAGCGCTCTAAGAGCAAATTTTATACAATTTTCTTGTTCTTGTCATCTTCTCTTTGGATTCGTCATCCAGGCTGGGAGTGCAACTGGAAGAGGGCAATGGCAGCAGTGACCAGGCCTGGGTGGCCCTGGTCGGGAAGCGCCGCTTCCTGCCGGATTTGCATCCCAAGCCCCAAGTCAGCACTTCGGGGCTGTGTGTGGTAGGGTGCCCTGGCTTGTTGGAGTGAGTCATCATTCAAATAGACACCAGAGCAAACGTGCTTGTCCAAACAAGAGCAGCTCTGCAGAGGCTGCTCCGTCTGAGGTGAGCAGCAGCAGAAGGCTTCTTGTTTTACCACCTGCAGGTCTCCCAGGTCCCAGCCCTTGTGCAGTGTCAGTGCTTGCACCGCCTTCCCTCCCTGCTGCCTGGAACAAAGCTGCCTTCCTGTGCTCCGAGGTCAGATCCTATCGCCCTGGAGGGAGCGGTGCTTTGGGCCTGGCAGATGTTTTCCCCACCATGTCCCAGAACAAAGGCTGCTCTGCACATTCTGCCATGGTGCCTCCTGCCCCTCGCTGCTGGAAACCTCAGCCCTGCACCTGAGTGTTGGGATATGGATGCTCCAGTGGTTTTGTTAGAATAGCAGTATCAACTCCCAATTAAAATGGTGATTAAGATAGCTTTTTGGTTTTTGCTAGCTGTTTTTTTCTTATCTTAAATGTGTTTGAAGATCTTGAACAGCAATTCCAGTCCTCTGTTTGCTTTGATCCTTTGGTTTCAGCAGAGGCTGCGAGCGGCTCTGCAGGAATGGCATGTGTCACAGGAGCTTTGTTTGAGTTCTCTGTGCTCCAGATTCAGGGCTGGAGTAAGAAGTGTTTATGATGTGTGACTTGAGTGAGTCACCTCGAGTTGGAGGCAGCTGTCAGCCACGGGGACCTGCAGAGCCCAACTCGTGTGCAGTACACCTGGCTGGGGTTGTCCCGAGCAGGGCACCTCTCTCAGCAGGCTCCTGGCTGGGCTCCGCTCCCTCTGTCACGCAGAAACCATTAAAGCTGTGTGAGAAAAGCACTGTCACCTCAGCTGCGCTCTGCCTCCTGCCATGCTCCCACCTTGGCATCTTTGGAGGGATTCCTCCCCCAAATGCCCTCCCAAAGGCACCTACACAGAGGTGCAGATCAACTCCTGCTGGCGCAGTCCTGCTGCTCTGGCCCTGGCAGCATCCATTTGGGGTGACAGCACTGGGCTCCCAGTGTGGGAATCCTTCCGTGGAGTTCATTTTCCTCATTGTTGGCAAATTGTGAGCCAAATGTGTACACAGTTTGGAGCAACAACTTCCTATTGACAGTGCTTTCAGAGGAGCTGTTGTTTATAAAGTGAGGGATTTCCAGCTTTGTTTTTCTCTCTCTCCAGTGCAGAGTAAACTCTTGGAATTGAATGTTTCATTTTTCAACTGCTTGATAATAGTTGTTGGATTCTGCTGCTGTTGGTGAAGCCCACAGGCTGAGGGTAGGGCTGTACTCTGTATTTTAGATGTTTTTAGATCTATGTGCAGTGTCAGTCCTCAGAGGATGGATGGGATCTGGGTAACAAAAGGTGTGTCAATGGGAAACATGGATGTCCAGCTGAGCCTTACACCTTGGCTCTGTGTGATATCAGTAGCAAGGTCTTGACACAGGCTCTGTCTGTGTTCTAGCTGGAAGAGAAATGGGAACAAGAGGAAGAAAGGCAGGAAAATAGGTGTATCCCTGCAGTTTGGTCTGTGTGCGTACAGCACAGAGGGCCCGAGCAGTGCTGTGCTGCTGTCCCATGTGCTTGGACTCACTGCTCGGTTTTTCAATCCAGGCACTGCAGGAGCATTGCCAAAAGCTC
This sequence comes from Ammospiza caudacuta, assembly GCF_027887145.1. Classification (NCBI taxonomy): domain Eukaryota; kingdom Metazoa; phylum Chordata; class Aves; order Passeriformes; family Passerellidae; genus Ammospiza; species Ammospiza caudacuta. The sequence continues at coordinate 8,434,598 of NC_080615.1, forward strand.
TGAGGGAAGTGCAGGAGCTGGGCTCCATTGGGCTGCTATCAGACTGGCGTGTACAAAGTGCCTTTTGCTGCCATTGCCCAGCCAGTTCCGTCTGGGTGAGCGGGGCGAGCTCCTCTCTCCGCACGGTTGGGCTTCACGCCAGGCTGTTCCATCTCGCACACACGGATGAGAATGTTGTAAAAACACAAATCCCTAAGCTTCTCCTGGTGATGTTACTGTCATTACTCTGCTAGTAGTGTTCAGAAGTTGGGGTTTAAGTGGTTCCTTGATTCTGCCCTCTCCTGTGATACGTCTCACACCTCCCCTGGAATTAGTGCCAAGCGCCGTGGTTGGGAGTCAGGTTGAGTGACGCCTTCGGCAACCAGCTCAAGATCAGCAGGAGGAGATACAAGATACTCGGGTGCTGTTCGAGCTGATAGTGCCAGAGAAATATTTAGCACATAGGTGACACTTCTAATCTTTAAAGCACTTCATAAACATTGGCTAATCCCACAGTGCAGTCTTGGTTGGCAACCTGTCTGTCTTCCCTGGAGAGAACAAACGGCTGGAGGACTCTGGGAAGCTGCAGTGCAAGGCTGTGATAGAGCTTGAATTTCACTTGGATTTTTTAAAGTATAATTCAAGCTCCAAGATCTGCTGCTTCTGTGACCTGAAGCACACGAACTGCCTGCACTTCGCTCATACCTGGCGTGGGGGTTCCCTGTCCTCATTCACAGGACACTGAACTGAGCCAGGCAGCCAGGCAAGAGAGGATGAGGAGAGCCTTCAGCTCACCTGCTCCCTTCCCTTCAGCACAGCCTGGGGCCTGCCCAGGCAGCTGCAGGAGGTGCTGTGTGAGTACCAGCTCTACAGGAGAGTCATGAGCAGTCAGGGTGGGAGTCCTGAAAAAAAAAAAACTGTGGCAAAATGCTGTTGTACAGCTGCCATTTGCTGTGAGGAGAAAACTTGAATGAGTTCTGCTCTTCAAGAACTTGACCTTTTCCTTCAGCATCCTGCTGTCATGGAAAGAGCAAATCCATGGGCCGGGAAGGTCAGTGCTTCCATGGTTCCTGCAGCCACGTCCTCATGGCAGATGAGCACTGTACCCTGTGGGTGAGTGAAAGGCAGCTGGGAAAGGGCACTTGGTGTGATACCAGGTGAGGCATCTCCTCGAGCCTTGCGGCGTCCCTGACTCCAGTTCTGAGAGTGCCCAAATCCTCAAGCTACCGGCTGAGGAGGGAGGAGAGGCTCTGCCTCTCATGTTGAAACCGGGGCACTGTGTAGGAAGGAACGTAAGATTTGTATCATCAAAGGGCTGAAAGCAAGAGGGAACATGATTTTGTAGCCTAGTGATGAGGGAACTCCCCTGGGAGGGGATAGGGATCAGCTTCCATCTGTGCTCCAGGGACTGTTTATGTATTTTGTGTTGAGAATTGCTGGATGAAGCAGTAGTGAGTTACTGAGGAGTAACTGCTGGGCTGGCTAGCTGTGCCTCAGCACCACTGGGGCTTCTGCACTCACCTGGTCTCTTCTAGGCTGTTTTCAGCACAGGGACCGTGGTTATTTATGGCTGAGTTACCAGAACTTAGAGAAATAATAGACCTCATCCCACTGCAAGTGTTAAGCAGCCACAGGAGTACTACCAGCCTTCTACAAGGAAACTAAAGTGTGTTTGTTTGACCTCCTTCAGACACCTGAAGGTGTAAAGATAATGCAGTGTGTGAGACAGCTTGGAGCAGGAGATGGTGGTTATCTGGAGTTACGAGGTGACAAAAGCCAGTGTTGTTTAGATCTGGCGATTAAGAGCCTTCCTTTCACTTCTGATTTACTACTTGAGCATCTAAATTGCTTAATGAGAGAGAGTAATATGGAAAACTAACAAGGTAGGAAGCCTGGTTTCCAGTAAAGCTTAAACCACAAGGAGTTTATCACAACCTGGTGGGGGCCATCCTGCTATGTATTAATAAAGAAACCAAAAAGGGTGTCTTTGCTTCACTGCTCAGAAGACAGAATACATTTTTTTTTTTCAGGCCTTGGTTCGTAAAAGATGGCAAAAGGCAGCCAGGTGAGGTGTGCAGAGCTAACTGCTCACTTGCTCCCGGGAGTAGAAGCTACAAGGGCGTTGCACCAAACAAGCCTGGTCCTGTAGCATTTTGCTTAGATAAAAGATACAGAGAACCCTGGGCAGTAACCTGCAGTTATTTCCAAGTGCTTGTGAGTTAATGAGCCGGTTCTGTGGGGCTTGCCAGGTCAGGCAGCACAGCTGGGAAGGGGCTGGGGCAGGGAATGGTGTGACCCTGGTGCCAGGAGAGGGTCACACCATTCCCTGCCCCAGGGTTTGGGGTAAATAAACTCTGATCTCTGCAGATTTTCTGTACAGGATCATTATGAATGATAGAATTCACTGTGAGCTGGCAGTGAGCGCTCACAGCCCAGAAAGCCAAGGGTGCCCTGGGACACATCCAAGGGAGTGTGGGCAGCAGGACTGGGGAGGGGATTCTGCCCCTCTGCTCTTGGCAGACACACCTGGAGTCCTGCACACAGCTCTGGGATCCCCAGCACAAGCAGGACATGGAAGTGTTGGAGCAGGCCCTGAAGTTGATCAGGGTACCTGTGTGGAGACCTCAGAGCACCTTGCAGGGTCTGGCGGGGTGGTGAGGTCCTGCACAGGGTGCCCAGAGCAGCTGTGGCTGCCCCATCCCTGGCAGTGTCCAAGGCCAGGTTGGACAGGTCTTGAAGCAACCTGGGATAGTGGAAGGCGCCCCTGGCCATGGCAGGGGGTGGAACTGGTTGGTGTTTAAGGTCCTTTCCAACCCAGACCATTGTGGGACTCTGTTCCATGCTCCTGTCAGTGGCATTATGTGGCAGCTCAGCTCTGGCTGCAGCACGCTGCCTGTTGGCTGGGGAAGTTGTTTTGATTAGCTGCATCACCCTGTGTGTGCAGGGATGAGTGTTTTCCTCACCCCTCCATAGTGAGGAGGCTATCAGCTCGTGTGCAAGAGGAAGGGTCTGAGCTTTATATAATCTGTTGGCTCAAAGACTTTTCAGAAACAAATCTTGCGACAGAGCTAGAGGCTAATGACAGCAATATGTCTGCTGGCAGGCAGCAGTGATTCAGAAGAGCTTTGGATCTGCCCATATGCTCCTTTCCTTGCGTTACTTCTCAGCAGAGCCGAGTGCACGTGAGGAGGGGTTTGGGGAGGGTGTGTGGCATGGGAGAGATTCCAGCTTACCTCCTGTCGGGGTGAATCCACTGCCTGTCTCTGTGAGGGAGTCATCTGCCTGTGTGCTGTTGCCTCTTGCGTCACAACATGTCATGGCCTTGGAAACAAACCCCCACCTAGTGAAGAATGGGCTGTATTTAGAATTGCTGGGATGCTTCATCTCTGTGAATGAATGTCCTTAAGCAGCCACTGCAAGAACTCTGGTCTGTGACTGGATGCTCTTTTGGAGTGCAGCTTTGGGAGCCCAGGAAAGCCTGTGTGTAATGCACAATTCCTGCTGGCTTCAACCAAGCATTCTTCTCTTCTTTCTCCTTAGGTAAATGGCTACACTGCTTCAGCAAACCCTGTCAGCTCTTTGATACAGGGAATTTCTCACAGTGCTTGTGGAAGGATGAGTCCCACCATTCCATGAGTGTCTCGGGATACCGTGAGAGTGGGGTGGAGCTCATGTCACCCACTCAGAGCTGCAGTGGTGAGGAGGTGGCCCTGCTGCACAAAGACTCCTTACTTTAGGGGTGCTTTAGGTCTTGCTTTCTGCTTTTTATGGCTCTTACCTGGTGGTTTTGTACTGCAGCTGATAAGTTACTGCTGCTGCTCATCCTCCTCCTGCACACCTCTGCAGGGATGTGCAGCCGAGGCAGGGATGAGTAATGCCTCTGGAAGAAGTGTTACCCTAACCTTTTATTCTGGGTGCACACATTGAACGCTCAAACCTCTACATTTTCCATTGCATTGGATGACTGTACATTCCTATCAAATGATTCATTGCATTAACATAACTTTTCTGTGAACCAAAATATCTCCTCAGACCCTCAGAGCTGAAGGGATCTTTAGCAGATGCACTGTTGGATGCTCCATGTGTGCCTTCCCCAGCCCAGTGCTGTGTACACACGGGCTGGAGTGTGAGGCTCTCCTTTCTCTCCCCCTACAAGTGCACTTGGTTCCCTCACATTCCATTTCAGTGACGTTGGAGAGCTTTTTTCTTCCTTTTTCCCCAGAGGGACTGAGCAGAGCTGTTTACCCTCTGCTGGCCAGCTTCCCCTTGGAGAGCAGGGCTGGTGCACACGAGGGGGAAGGACAGCAGAGCACAGGCTTGGGGTGGGAGCAGGCTGATCCTCACCTGCTCAGGTGCTGTGCTGCTGCTCATTCTGCTTCAGCAGCTGTTCTGCAGCTCTGTTTGGGCTTTCAGACTGGTTTGGCACTGTGCTTGGGGCTCTGGAGCTGCCCGTGCCCCTTTGTGGTGGAGTGCCATCCCTGCAGTGGTTCCTGCTTCCATCCCTCCACAGCTGCTCCTTGGAGAGTTGCAGGCTGCAGAGCTGCTGCCCAGAAACGAGCTGTGCTCTGTGTGAGCAGCACAGCTCAGCTCACAGCTGCCACAATCTCAGCCTGGGTGCCTGTGGTACCACTGTGGAGATGAATGGATCCCAGGTTTGCAGGGAGATAACTCCAGGCTGTTCCCCAAGACTTGCCGACATGGGGTTGATTTTTTCCTTGGTTGTTGTGAAACTGCCCTCGGTGTATGCCTTATCTCAGAGCTGCTTGCCTGTCCTGTCCGTGTCCTGCTCCTCCTGGAGCCCTGCTCCTGCTGCCAGGCTGGTTTCCAGGGGTGTTCATCTGCGTGCTGCCGAGCTGCAGTCCTGGACGGGTTGTTCCTGAGCAGTAAGCTGTGAGTGATTCCAGCTGGGCAGTGCTGGAATGCTCTGTGCCCATGGGGAGCTGTGGACTGTGGACCTTTGGGGTGTTTTGTGTGCAGTGACCTCGTGTCCTGCTCTTCTGGTGACGTTCAGTGCCTTGATGTCCCCTGGCTCTGGTCCCCTCTGTGGCCATTGAACTCTGGCTGCACCACGCCATGAGCTGGCCCTGCAGCTGTGTTCACCTGTGTTAGGGTGTGAAACTGTTATTTAAACACTTACCTCCTCTTCATGTGAATTTTTTTGGTACTTTTAAGCATCTCCAAGTTGTTAATCCTGCTGGAACGATGGCCCTGCCTCTTGCAGCTCCCTGGGATGCAGGGCTGTGTGATCTGAGGGTGCAGCTAATGACTTTATTATAGCAGCTCTTGCAGCCTGACCTCGGAGCCTGCTGGTTGTGTCTGGGAATGAGCAGAGGAATGTGAGGCACAGAAGCTGTGGCTTGTAGGAATATGTTTTTGTGGAGCCTGTCTGATGGCACTGACTGGCTCCCCAGCAGCCTTGTGGGCTCTCTACAAGGTGCACGTACTGGTCCTGGACCATTATGGTTATCTCAGATATCACGTTTATTGTCTGACACTCCACCACATTCTGCAACCAGAGAAAAATTCTTGTTTTTCCTGAGGCAGCTGTTGGATTTATGGAATTTTTGGTATGTGCTAGAATAGAAACTCATTTTCATTTTGTACCTGAATCATAGAAAGTCAGGCTAACATGACAGAGCTCGTTGCTGCAGAGACAAAAGTTCTCCTGCACCACACAAAGCTCTGGCTGTGCTGGCTCCACTCAACTCTTCCCTCTCCTCAGTCCCCCAGCTTAGCCCAGCTGTAACTGCAGGGGCAGACACCCAGGGTAGGTGCCTCGTTGAGGGTGATTCTCCTGGAAAAGTGACAGTACCTGCTGTGGACTGGGGAGCAGCACCCCTCACCCAGCAGGGCTGGAGCAGGAGCAGGGCTCTGCATGTTCCCTGCAGGCTGTGGAGAGCAGTCCTGGCCTGAGCCTTCCCCTCGCACACTCTGAACAAATGAAAAGCAATCCTTGGGCATGCAGGATCTCCTCTCTCTGGTGGCTGACATCTTCCTGCATCCTGCTGCAGGATTGAGCTGAAATGAGCTGATCTGGCTGCTGGCACCGACAGCAGCCATCAGTTAGTTAGTGTGGCCAGTCCTGCAGCTGGTAAATAAGCCTTTGTTTCATCTGCATCTAAAGAGAGAAAAAATACTAATCAGCCTGGTGAGACAGCGCCTTCAGTTTCTTGCTGCTATCATTCAAATTAATAGAAATCTCATTTATCTCCTTCTGGTGATATATGTCCCTGGAGAGCAAGGTCATGGCAAATGATACAAATGAATGAATAGGGGAGATGGGAAATATGATCTGAAATTCCTGCAGGCTCGCTCATCTCGCACCCTGCGTGTGTCAAGGGAGCCTGGATTTACGTCACTGTGCCTTACATAAGGATCTATAATGTGATAGCTCCCGAGGTTGTGTGGGTCTGGGGAGGCTCCTGTGTAATTGGTTCGGTATGTGCTCAGCAGAGCTGTACAGCTCTCGTGGACAGCTCTGCAAGGCTTGCTGCTCAGGAACCTTTATCCAGCCCTAAAGCCTTTTTTTTTTTCCTACAGCATCACCATTGTCTTTGGGGTTTCAGTGTTGCAGGTATCTTAAATGGTTAAAAATGCTTAAGGGGGAAAGAATTCACTGAAGGTTAAATCAGCTCCCTGAAGCTGAGCACTCAATATTTCACAGAATCACTGAGGGTGGAAAAGGCCCCCAGGACCATGGGGTCCCAGCTGTGCCCCATCCCCACCTTGTCCCCAGCCCAGAGCACTGAGTGCCGCCTCCGGTCCTTCCTTGGACACCCCCAGGGATGGGAGCTCCAAACCTCCCTGGGCAGCCCCTGCCAAGGCCTGAGCCCCCTTTCCATGGGGAAATTCCTGCTGGTGCCAACCCTGAGCTGCCCTGGTCCAGCCTGAGGCCGTTCCCTTTCCTCCTGTCCCTGTTCCCTGTGAGCAGAGCCAGAAGGGCCCCCTGATCCCCCTTTCCTCCAGGCTGAGCCCCTTTCCAGCTCCCTCAGCCTCTCCTGGGGCTCCAGCCCCTTCCCAGCTCCATTCCCTTCCCTGGACACAGAGGCAAGGAAAGAGTGTGGGTGAATGTTGTTATCGAGTGTGAATAAGCAAGGCAGGGTTTTGGATTGCTGCACTTTTCTGTACTTTCTTGTACAGCTGCAGTAAATCTCCTGCCCAGGACTGGTCAGTCACTTGTTAAATCAGCTGCCCCCCTCTCCTGCTCCAGGCACTCCAGATGCTCTCTGTGCCCTGACCAATGTGCCTGTCCCCACACAAGCAGAATTGCAAATGAAGGCTCGAAGCAGAAGGGCTGTGCTCAGTCCCTTGCAGGTTTGGGGCACACTCTGTTTTGGCTGCAGGGCTGGGTGCGAGCAGGCACTGCTGGGCCTGACATTTATGTCGTGGTCTTGTGATAGTCCAGGTTTAGCAGGCAGGCAGGCAGGCAGCTTGTTTTACTGGGCACGTCATCCGAGAGCCGTACAGTATGAGCTGCTGGCTGCAGCCCCTCTGACTGTCCAGCCCAGGCAGGAGGGCTTAGAGCACTCGAGCTCCAGGGCCATGTGAAATCTGTGTGTGACACACCTGCCCTGCGCTGGCTTTGTGCTCACAGGCATGGATGGAGCAGCCTCCCTCCCTCGAGATGGGACTCTCGTCACTTCAAGTTGCATCTGGACTTTGAATTTTATTGTGGTTTTGTGTGGATGTGCAGAAAAACAAAAACCTGCTTTCTGAGTGGCACTGAGGTGCTGGAGCCTGTGCAGAGAAAGGCAGTGGAGCTGGGGAAGGGTCTGGAGCCCCAGGAGCAGGTGAGGATCAGCCTGGAGCAAAGGAGGCTCAGGGGGACCTTGTGGCTCTGCACAGCTCCCTGACAGGAGGGGACAGCCGGGGGCTCGGGCTCTGCTCCCAGGGAACAGGGACAGGAGAAAACAGCCCCAAATTGTGCCAAGGGACATTTAGATATTAAGGAAAATTTCTTCACCAAAAGCATTGTCCAGCCCTGGAACAGCTGTCCAGGGCAGCGTGGAGTCCCCATCTCTGGAGGTGTTTTAGAGCCACGTAGAGGTAGCACCTGGGGACACAGGGGTGGTGGCCTTGGCAGTGTCACTGGACTGATCTCAGAGGGCTTTTCCAGCCTAGACAATTCCGTGATTCCAAGGCAGCAGGACAGACCTTTATTTGCTGAGGCAGGGGTGATGGTGGTCTGTTCCACACACAGCACCTTCCTGGGCTGCCATTTTCAGTTAGGACTTCTTAAAACAAAGTCCTGTAAGGGAAATGAAGCCCTGCCTTGGCAGCCCTGCTGTCTGATCTTTGGTAAGTGCAGATGTGCATCTTGGAACAATTTACTCCTGGTTGTGTTTAGGGCTACCAGAGTGACTGTTCGTTCCCACATATGGAGCATGGTTTCAGAAGGTAATTTAAACAAATGGAGCGCCACTTCCAATTTTTCAGGCTTCCAGTTTAGGAGCCAAAATTGTTCTCCTGGCTCCAGCTTGCCCACCCTGGCTGTATCAGTTCCCACATGGCCTGCCAAGTTTGCAGAGCACTATCTGTGGTCCCTTTTCCCTTCTGAGGAGGCAAAGCTCCCTTGGCTGAGTGGTTTGGGCTTTGTTGGGACAGGGGTGGGCAGGGAAAGCCCTGCCTGGGACTGACCCATGCTGTTCTGAAGTCTCAGGGGTTTTGTGAGCCCTAGCTGTGCCTTTGCCCATGCGAGGGGGTTAACGTGAGCTGTGAGGTGCTCCTGGCTCCTGCTGGATGCTGCCAGGTGCCATCAGTTCCTGCTGCTGCACTTTGGGAAGGGTAGTCTGGGATCACAAAGTACCCTGGGCTGTGTGGACACAGAAAACACACCTCTGTTTTGTGGCTGTTGGCACTGGAGGGTTGCCTTCATACGGAGTTCTTGGGCTGTTCGTGGCTCTCGCTGGACTGTTAGGTCTAGGCTGAGTGAAATGATTTAGTAGCACATCAGCTTGTGCTTGTGAAAGTAAATATTTTTGTTCTACTGAAAGCAAATGGAAACGTGTGGTCAGTGTCCTGGTGCAATAAGTCCTGACCTGCTGCTTGAAAGAAGTAGGAAATGCTGTGATGAGGGAAAAGGGATGTATTTGAGTTTGGGGGGTGTGTGTGGAGGGGAGCAGTGCTGCACCCCAGGGATGCACAGCAGTTCCCCAGGCGCTTGCAGTGGCCAGGGGCACATCTCCTCTGTGCTGCTGTTACTCAGGGGTCCCGTGAGCTGTGAGTACCCACTGCCTGCCCCGGGCTTTGTGTGTGTGGAACGGCTCAAATACCCAAAATTCAGACGCACTGGGCTGTGTGCTGCAGGCTTGGTTTAAGACCCCCAAACGGATCTGTAGGTTGGCTGTATTTGTTTGGTTTTTGTTTTCTTGCAGTTTCTGCACATATAAAAGAGGCTTTGTCCTCTGTGGGCCCTGAATTTCCCATGTACAAGGAGAGGCATTGAGAGAATTCCAGGCTGCGGCTTTGCTTCCACGTGCCCCTGCTGCATTTACCTGTATTTAGTGAGTGTCTCTGACTCAGTGTTTACTCTTCGGTATTTAAACATTCCCTAGAAATTAAATCTTTTAAGAACATTATTCTTCACACCAAGTGCTTGTAGAAGCCCAGTTGTGCAATGCCTACGCTCATGTATTGGCTGCTGTCTTACTCCCTCGGAACAGGATTTATGGTGGCAAAGCAAAGCAGCAGCCACAATTAGAATTTGGGTACTACAGCGCTGAAGTGCTTTCAAAATAGCAGTATCTGTGCTCCAAAAATACTCCATTGTCCCCTGCTATGAGAGCTGGTGACAACCATGGCTGCCAGCCTCACGTGAGGGCTGCGTCGGTGCGAGGGCAGGATTCCCTCCCAGGTCTGGGGGCACCTGTTCTGGTGCCCTGGGTGCTGCCTCTTGGCACCAGAACGAGTTGGATGTGCGTGGCTGGAGCAGCAGGGATCAGAGTGACACCCATTGCTGTTTGATCTCTGGCCCTTTGCCCCGTGCTGTCACCAACCCGGGGCTAATGGCCGTGTGTGACATTTGGGAGCCTGGCTGGGGTGATTAGTGGGACGCTCCGGCCCAGACCTGAACTCACTCCTCGCAGTGCAGAACGTGAATCACGAGCCCGAGGCCCGTGCTCTCCATGCAGTGACACCCGGGCTGTGTCCCAGGTGGCTGCCCTGCTGAGAGCCAGGTTCCTGGGGTGGCTTTGGCAGCCCTGGCACGGGGCAGGGTCCGGTGCCCTTTTGCTCACACCCTGCTGTGCCACGCGGCCCCGAGAGCCCGGGGCTGGATCATGCCTTGGCTTTGAAGTAGGGCTTCAGCTCCTGAGCGTGTAATCTGTGGGTTTAAGTCGTTTCTGCTGATAAGGGAAATCAGATAGTCTTGTTGGAAGTGGCTTGTAGGCTTCTCTAGTGTTGTAATTCAGCTCCGTGCCCAAGTGAAAGGTGATTCTTTAACAAGTTGGTCCATGCAGTTACTGCTGTGGAAGATTCTTCTGTCAAGCTTGCTTTGTTATGAAACAAATTCAAATTTCAAGCAAATCTTTGTGGTTTTGGGGGGAGCAGAAACTTCCTGAAGTTCCAAGAGGCAGCTCCTGTGTTCTGACATCACTGGGAGGTCTTAGTGGAAATGACTGCAAGGGTGTTTTGTCCTCAGCAAGCTGGAATGACATTCCCTGATTGTCCCTTGCTAAAAGGGAGAGAAATTCTGCCTTCACTCAGGTAATACCGCTGTAGAACATCAGTTTATTTTAATCTGGGCTTTACGATCCAGACCCAAGCTGCCAGCCTTTCACCTTCCTTTGTTATAAACTCTGCTGAGGGCAGGAGAGGGCTGGGGGCAGCCAGTGCCTCTCCCACCTAACTGGGGGTAAATCCGTGGTGCTAAAGCTGGCACAGTTTGGTTTGCTTCTCCTGCAAAGCCTGGGCAAGCTGAGGGTGAGGAGGGGACTCTCCACTGCTTGGATGTGGTTTATCTTGGTTGTTGAGGGTTAATGTGTTGAAGCCTGCATTCCTCACAGTTTCACTTTTGGCTTCTCTTTCTAAAAATTTCCACTCCATTTCATAACAGTTCTGGAGTGAGGGGTGGTGATACTCGGGAACCTTTGAGTCTGAAAATGTTCTGTGTAATCGGGGGCTGGAGGCAGCCACAGTTGTTTTCAGGCCCAGGGGAACCAGTCTTCCTGACAATAACATTAACCCTCCCTAAATCAGCTAATTGAAGGATTTTTAATTAACTTAAGGGGTGGGGATGGTAAATAGAAGCAGTGGTTTTGAGAAGAAAATTGCTTTCTGCTGTAGTCTTGTGACTGATGAAAATTCTGATGTTTGAAGCTAAAAAATAGTGTCTCACTAGTTTGATCATTTCTATTGCTTTTGGAGCCAAGCACAGACTCCAGTGACTGGGTTTTGTGGCATGTAACAAACATCATTATTGATGGAGGAGTGTCTGAGAGGCAAACTGCAGCCTTCCAAAGCTGTGTGTGCACACAAAGGCTGGATTCAAGATTCTGAGTGTAACAACTGCGCTGACTTTGTACTGAAAATACTTCGGGTGTATCCTGCTAGTTCTGCCTCCCAAGCTGATAACCTGAGCTGGAGTATCTTTGCCAGGCTGCACTGCAGCATAAAAAACTTTCCTGAGACTCAATGCCTTCATCAGTGTCTCTACAAGACATCTTGTGACAGGGCCACTGCTTGTTTGTTCCCATAGAAACTGCCATCTGATCGTGGCAAACTGCACAAAGGCTCCTGCTGCAAACGCAGCGTCTAAAAATTCCTCGGTGTATCATCCAGATCTGGCATGGTGCTTTATTCCTCTCTTCCCTGGCAGGATCTCGGCCCCTTCCCGCTCAGTGGGCTCCAGGACCCGCAGTGTTAATGCAATTGGCACCTTGAAAATAATCCTAGAACTAGAGGTGATGGTGTCACCTCCTAATTGTGATCTCAGAGGTGCTGGCAGGGGAGCAGTGTTTGCATCTCTGCCAGCAGCAGGATGATGCACATGGAAATCGTAAATACTGAATAAAAGGCATTTGATGCATTTGAAATCTTCAATATTGGGGGAAAATTCCTTTTCTGTAAGTGCGTGGCTGTTGCTTTTGACTTGTTTTGAACATCCAGCTAGTTTGACTTTGATATAGAAAAGACCCAACACTGCCAGGTTTAGGAAAATATCTGTGCAAGTCTGTTTGAGAGCCCAGAATCCCTCATTCCCAAATGGACCTGGTGGCACATGAAGAGGAGATGTGATTCCTTCCTCTGTCACTTTGTGTGGTGATCCCAGTGTGATATTAAGGCTCCTGCAGCCCTGGTGTGAGCAGGAGCTGCTGCACTGGTGCGCGGAGCTGCACACGCGGTACATGCACGCCGCAGCTCCCGTGCATGGTGCAGGGCCCAGGCTCCCCTGGCATGCAGCAGGATCCGGAGCAGGAGCCCAGCACGGAGCCAGCCCCGCGCTGGGGCTGCTGGGCTGAGTGAAAGGGATTGTTATACAGGATGACAGATTCCTCTGGAGCTTGTTGCTGTTTGCAGAAGGGAAGCCAAGACATCGGTGCTTAATATCTTCCAGAAGTCCGTGGCTTTAACCCTTGGGGAGCCTCAGGAAATCCACTGGAAGCCGGTGCAAAGGCTCCGCGTGGCTCTGGCAGCTTCTCCCAGGCAAGCAGCAGCAGGATGAGAGGATGGGATAGCCCCAAGCTGTGCCAGGGAGGCTCAGGTTGGACATCAGCAGGGATTTCTTCACAGGAGGGGTTGTTTAACACCGGAAGGGGCTGCCCATGGAGGTTTGGAGTGCCCATCCCTGGAGATGTCCAAGGAATGCCTGGATGGGGTACTCTGGGCTGGATGACAAGGTGGGGATTCCATGCTCCTGGAGGTCTTTCCCAGCCCAGATGGCTCTCTGACTGTGCTGCACGTCCTGGGGCAGTGCCAGGTGTTTTCCCAGGATGCAGTTTACAGCAGGAGCATTTCTGGGGTGCACAGCAGGCTGGGGAGCCCAGCCAAGGGCACTCCTGCTGCGTGTGTTGGTTTTGTCATTTAAAAATAGCCATTTTCTGTCATTACAAAGTGGCTGCTCTTAACTTGTGCTGCACCAGTGCTGGGTGCTCCATATGGGTCAGGCAGGAGGGAGGTGAGGTATTCCCTCTCCTCTCGGGAGACCTCTCAGTCCAAGTGGTGTTCTTTGCAGGATAAGCATTGCTTAAAAAATCCAAACCCTAACGTACAGTGTGTTCTCAACACATCACTTCATGCACACCAGCTTCTAAATTTCCTTATTTCTGAGCTTTTTTATTTTATAATCCAGTAATTCAAAGCTGCCTCTGACTGCACACTCTGTACCTGAAATGCACTGTTTTTCCCCGTCACTTGCATTTTTAGGTCACGACTGAATTAGAGCAAAATGACAATCCAGGGAACTTTGTATAACACTTTCAAAACCTGCTTGCTGTAATATCCTGGCAGCTTTTTAAAGACTTGTCTTGATGTTTGAGCCAGGCCTTTCCCACGAAACCCGGCAGGTGACTCCGTGTCTCGTGGTCCCTCTGCTCTCAGGGACAGTCCCCACTGGGGCTCAGTTCCACAGCAGCATTCCTGATGCATCTCCTGCTGTCACAGCTTTCTTCCTGCGTGCAAATACATTTCCAAAACTCTGCTGCTAAGCAACTCTCTCCAAGGCTGGAGAGTAAGGCATGAGGAGCAGCTGAGGGAGCTGGGGGGCTCAGCCTGGAGAAAAGGAGGTGCAAAGGGGACCCTCTCGTTCTGTATAAACTCCTGACAGGCATCAGAAGGGGCTGCGCAGGAGGAGGTGGAATCCCTGGAGGTGTCCAAGGAAGGGCTGGACGTGGCACACGGTGCTCTGGGCTGGGGACAAGGTGGGAATTGGGCACAGGTTGGATTCAATGATCTCAGAGGGCTTTTCCACCCTCAGTGATTCTGGGATTCTTTAAATGCTTCAGTGGCAATCTCAGGAGAGGTTTGGAGGCAGAATCCTGCACAGAGGTCCATTGCAGTGTTCAGCTGACATCTCATGAGATAATACTGACAGATGGGTATTCAAGGTGTTGGTAAACTGAACTGGATTTGTTTCCATGGGATGTGTAGGCTGCAGTGCTGAATTGAGGGGACAGCAATAAGGCAAATGGTTTGAACGGGTGACCTGGACTGGAAGGGGACCAAGGTGGGCAATGTCCTCACAGAATTGTCCTCTTGGCTTTGCTTGCCTGCAGGTGGCTGGGAGGCCGAGCTGGAGCTCAAGCAGGAGTGCAGTCAGGCCTGAGCAGAACTGCAGTGCTCCCATCTGCTGTCACAGGGGCTGGAGCTGAGCCTCCCTGGACAAACAGCCGGGCTTACGTGACCGGGCTCTGCTTTTTCACATCACATTTGTTAGTTAACCAGTTTGCATCGATTTAAATGCACCTCCATGAGCTTCTGCACCACTTTAAGTGCATTCAAAAACCGGTTTTAATTATCAAGTGCAGTCTTTGTGTAGTAAGTGCCAAGAGTGCTTTTAATTTGCATGGAAGCCATGGAGGTAGTGCTGCAGACTGTCAGCAGATCGTGGGGCTGCGCCACAGCCGTGTTCAGGCTCAGCCTTCATTCCTTCTGCTCAGCAGTGTCCTGCTGCATCCCACTAGAATTCCTGCTGATGCCACAGGCAGGAGCTTTTACAGCCTGCCTTTTACCTCAGCCTCTTTTCCTTTGGCTTAAGCTGATTTTTAGTACTTGTTCTTAGATATTCTGCTTTTATGGTCCAGGTGTGGAGGAGTTTGATGAACTGACCTCCCAGGCATGCAGCTCTTGGTGCCTGATCTCTGAGGATGGACGTGTGGACAGGTTTCAGGTAGCAGCACTCACTGTAGGCTGCCATTTGTCTGTGTGGTTTGCTCTCTTCCCTCACCAGGATAAATAATTTTCCATACCACCTCTAATTCACGTTCTGACTCCTGTGAAGTTCTCAGCCTTGCATCTGGGAAGCATTACAGGAATTTTTACAAGGCTTCTGAACTAAAAACAAATTACTGGCATAAATGTCAGCCGAAGCTGTTGGGGCTGGAGGGGTTTTCTGCTGTAACAGAGTGAGAAATGAAAAGCCAGGGAGGTCAGTGGGAATGCAGACAGGGCACGGTGTGAAGCTGTGCAATCCAGCAGACAGGAGTGGTGTGGCTATCCGTGCTGTGTTTGAGGTGGTTAGGTGTGGCTACCTGCAGTCTGCTCTGCTGAGACTTGCTCTGCCTTCGGCTCAATCCCACGGAGGCTCTTGGAGGAGAAAAAGGCAGCACTGGCGGGGCCAGGAGATTCAGTGTCTGACCAGAACTTTAAAAAGCTTTGAAATCTTGTCATTAAGAAGGATAAGGGCTAGAAGTAGATGTGGTGTAGCTTAAGGGATTCCTGTTCTTAAGCTGTGCATGGCTGACCTCCTTGGTCGCTGCTTGGTCCTCTGAGTGCTGCTCTGCCTGAAGCCCAGGGAACTTGCTGAGCAGCCACCAGGTTTTGTGGGGATGTGTGCTAATTCCATGCAGCCTGGATAGGCTCTTCCCAGCCCCGTGTGGAGTGCTGTGGCCTGTCCCTGTGCTCGGCCTCTTCCCAGGTGTGTGTTTGCAGCCCCAGGTGATGATTCATGGCGCTCGCCCTCGCGGCACCTCCCGTTTGCAGCAGCGGGAGGTTCTTGTGCACCAGGATGGTTTGTTTATCTAATTGGCATCTCCAGCTCCCTTCCCCGTGCCTTTCTCTGCAATCCCAAAGCCCTTGATGCTGTTCAGCATGCTCTGATGTAGTGTGTGTCAGCCAGGGCAGGTAACTCCGGGTCTCTGTTGTTTCCCGCTGTTGCCCCAGGTGATGAAATAATGAGGAGAAGCTCTCCAGGAGGGTTTGGGACCTGGCATCCAGGTGAGTGTGACAAGTAGAGCTCTAGCAATGTGACCAGGCTTTCTCGTGGCTGGCAGGACGTTATTTACACAGCTATGCTGTGGCTGAACATGACAGAATTTACCTGTCAGCCCTTGAGCTTCCAGAGTGGGAAAGAGTTTGCATTTGGGACTAAATCAGCACTGAGGCTGTGAAGCAGCAAGTGTCAGGTGGGGAGCACTTACCTCTCGGACCTTTTTGATGGCTTCTGTTGGAAAAGAGAAGCTGCAGCTGCTGGCACGGGGTTAATCCAGGACTGGGAAAGGAGGAATGCAGCAGGGATAAAGGCTGGGATCCTTGGGGGTGCTCTGGGTGAGCTTCCTGTCCTGTGACATTTGTAAGCTGCCCTGAAATGATGATATTTCCTTACCTGGGTGTAGCTGGTTCTCTGAGCCGTCGATGTGAATGTGGGGTTTGTGCTTTGGCCACTGAAATCCCAGCTGTGCTCCCTCTGGGACAGGGAAAGGTCACGGCAGAGCACGGCGCTCACACAAGCCGGGTATTAACACTGCAGCCGGCCAAGAGGATTTGGATGTATTGACTTTTCTCGTAACACCATCAGTATTTTCTTCACCTTGTGCAAGACACAAGTCCCTGCATTGATTGTGCAGAGGGATGTGGACAAGGTGAGAACTTCCTTCCTGAGCAAATGCAGCTTCTCTGAGCACATCTTCGTCCACAGTTTCCTGCTTTCAGTTGCTGCCAATATTTGCATTTGTGCCACCTCCAAAAGCCACTGATGTTGCTGCAGACTGGCCTAGTTTTATTTGCTGTATCACTTTGACTTAGGTAGGTTCTGTGTTGGTTAATTCTGAGGAGGACATGCCCCCGTGTTACCCGTGAGCTTGCCAAGAGAAGTCCGGGAATCAGCAGTGTCAGTGCTTCCCTTTTGTCAAGCGCTTTCCTATGACTAAAAACTGTACAAATTGCCTGTTTGCATGGAGAGAACCGGCTTTTGGTGACCCCAAAGCCACCAGCAGGCTTGTGCTGACAGCTTGCCTCAGAAACATGTGCCTCTGCCATGGGAATGTCCGTGCGGGAGCGCGGCGTTGTGTGCAGTGACACCCACCCAGCAGAGGAGGACACGACCTGCATAGCCTGGAGTTGACGCTGTGTTTTTGTGTTTTTATCACAGCCCTGTGTCCATATGCCACTTGAGTGCCTCCGTGTGTGCCTCATACACATATCCTCAGAGTGCTTCCTTAGCCCTCTGTTTTCCCCCTTCTCTGTCATAATTCTGGTCTCTGCTGCTGGAGTTCTCCCGTGCAGCTCTGGTATCTGCTTACAGGAGTGATTTTTACCCCTGCAGCAGCTGCTTAATCCAAACAGGCCATGTTCCCGAGCTTCCCAAGTGTTTGTGGCAGGCAGGAGCAGCTGGAAGAGCTGTTCCCTGCCAGCCCCTCTGACAGCTCACGTTGTCAGCCCAGGAGGGTTGCGGTGGACAGGGAGGAGGGGGCTCCTTTGCAAATGCAGGAGGAATTTGGGAGGATGAGCCTGCTCCAGGTTTATTGGTTTGTTCCAGACACCCTCTCTGGTGACAGCTCTCAGTGTGACTGCAGGCTGCCACGTGCCCTCGGGGTGACACAGGAGCCGAGCGGCAGGGACACCTCCATCCATGGCAGAGGACACCCTGGGACTGTTTACTGAGCCCTTTCCAGGAGGAATCTGGAGCAGGAGGACTCCCCAGGACAGTTCTAGGAAATGTCTTGCTCCCAAATAAACATGTTGATTTTCTCAATGCTGTCGCTTTGCCGGTGCCATCTGTTGGCTCCCTTTCCATGGAGGAGATCCGTGCTGATTTACAGGAATGCCGCTGCCATAATTACACTTTTACAGTGAGCACTGATCACACTGAGCACATGGGCTGCTTTTGGAAGAAGTGGGAGTTTCTCATTTTCACTCAGACCACTGCAGAAACAACTGAACTAAAAGGGAAAGGGTGATTTCTTTATGGAACGATCGCTCATGCAAGAAATTTTATTTATCATTGGATTATAATTAGATCCAAGCAGACGCATGGCATGAAGGAGCAGATTTTAGCCCAGGCCAGGGTCTCTGGCTTGTTCCTTTGTTCCCAGCACAGAAATAAAAGGAAGCAGTGTCCCATGGCTCCTTTCCACTGAAAACAGACCGTGCTTCCACCTCTTTCTCCCCCAGAGCCTTTCCAGGCAGCTGGAGCAGCGCAGGGCACAGTGGCTGTCCTCTCCCTGCCCATCCGCCTGGGCACCCAGCAGTTCCTTTCCCTTCCTGTTGGCAGGGCACTGTGCATTCAAGGAAGTCTGTCTGGATTGTTATCCACACTCAGCTGAGAAACAAGACGTCCATAGAAGTTTTAACTCCTGCAAGTTGATATTCTCCCCTCTCCTGTTCCAAGCCTTGTGCCTTGTTTCAGAGCCCCTCACCTTGGCATACTGAGCTCTGCTGGCTGCCAGGTTTGAAAACCTGGTATCTCAGAGCAAAGTAGGAATTTATAATGTTGTTTATGGTACACTTTGGGAACTTCAGGAGAATCCTGTGAGTTTGAGAGCAAGAATTGTCCGGGCTTTGTGTGCTGGGCTGAAGGAAGTGGTCAGAGCTCAGGGCAGAGGGGCAGCCTGGGCTCCTCCCCACACCTCTGAGCATTCTGGGGTGACTGAAGCCACCTTGCCTTGCCTGACATGTGCCTTCCATCCCTCCTGACTTCCCATGGGATGCAGTGGGATGTGCTGGTACAGGGATATCTGGGTGCTCCCTTTTGGCCCCCAGAGTTTCCGTATCCCTCCTTCCATTTCCCTGCTTTCATGTGGTTGGAATTTCCACTCCTCTCCACAGGGCTCTGCCTGGCTGTGCATCCACCCAGCACAGCTTTGGGATCACAGGAGTTACAGAGCAGTGTTCAGCTGAGCACCAGGAGGAGAAAAATCTGGAAAAGCAGTGAGCAAGCCACCTGCAACCTGCAGCTGTCACTTTGAACACCTTGCCTGCTCTCCACCAATTGTTTTTAGCTACTTGTCATTTCTCCCAAGTAACAATTCCTTCCCAAATTACTAGTGCAAGTTTTACTTGGATGCAAGAAGGAATAAATGAACTGTTTACAAGTGGCGGGAACATTTTGTTAATTGGTAGCAGCATGCATGCTCCAGGCTTGGCATTTATCCTCCTGCCTGTAAGCTTCATTAACTTCTGATAAAAGAATAGTTAATTTCTCAGACTCCTTTTTTAGAGTATTTCATTGTTTGAGAATTTGGATCATGGTTGTCTTCCACTTCTACTTGTGCCTGAATTTTTGCTTTACTTAATGATGTTTAGTCTTCCTCTTTTATTTTATGTGGTGTTTGTAAGCATGAGGAAATGCACTCGATTTTGGGCTTTATTATAACTTAAACTGATTCTTTTTGCATAAATAATTATAAATATATACATATATTTGGAGACAGGGCAGTTATTGCCCTGACAAGGATTTTATCATAAAATACGAAGATTAGTTTTCATGTGCTTTAGATTTTTCCCTTAAAGATCCTAAAATCCTTTTGTTTGGCTATTTTTCTCCAGTTTATAATCTCCAATAAATAAATAAATAATAAAATAAAGGGCTGAATTCATTGTGGCCATCCCTTGAGCTTTAGATGGAGTCAGTGTGGCTGGTGCAGCACAAGGACCTCAGCCAGTCCCTTTTCTGTTGAAATCCCAAATCATCTCTTGAGGGAAGGGAGAATATCAGCCAGCTAGGAGATGCAGGAATGGAGAAACCAACCTGGCCTGTTCTGGAAAACCTTTCCACCAGTCCTGCCCTCTGGAAAAGCAGTGATTCTCCAAAAGGACCCAAAGAGCAGAGCTCTGGAACAGACCAGCTGCAGCTCCCGTGCTGCAGAGCCTGGGGTGGAACATCAGCCCCCTGAAATCCTGAATTCCCTGCGTGTCCCTGCTGCCCAGAGCACAGGGGATTTCCTCCTTCCACCCTTGCGGGGTCCCGAGGAAGCTCTGCATTTCCTGAAACCGGAGCACGAGGTGCTTTCCCCAGCATTTTTCAGGAGGCTTTTGCCTTTCATGTTGCATCGGTTGCTGGAGGCATTTGTGTGGAATGAAAACATTTGGAAGAAACCCCTTCAGGTCTCTCTGCATAACTGCTGAGGGTGGGTTTGGGTTTGGGGCTGAGCTCCTTCTCAAGAAGAACGTCTCCTGAGTGCTGCAGGTCTGGCTTTGCTCCCCATCCAGCTGTTGTGTGTCTTGTGGGTGTGGAGTTTCACTCACCATGTGGAAATCCCGCAGCGTCACAGGGAGATGGGGAGGTGGCAGCCTGGTGCTCCCTGCCCCGGGTTATCAGGGAAAACCAGAGGAATTCAGTTCTGTTGTGTCTGGCCCTACTGACCAAGCTGGGTGCAATCAGATGCTCTGCATACCCTGAACTTGGCCGAGAGTGTCAGCTCGAGCCATGTAATTAAGCTGGGAAATGAGAGTTCCTTAGAGCAAATATAGAGCTGGGAATGAGTAAGGAGCTCAGGAATACTCCAGATCTGTGGATTTTCATTTACGTCTTTGGGCCTGAAAATGACTCATGTCTCTGGGTAGACATCTTGGCTTTGCTCTCGGAGGAAGCGTCGCTTAGCTTTTATGTGTATTTATGCTCCAGCTTTACAAAAGCCCGTTCTTGCAGGAAAACCTTGGGTGAAAAGCATGTGGAGAGCGTTCCCCAATCCCCCCTGGCTCCCTGTACATCCCCAGCCCTCTCCTGAGTGCCGTGCCTGGATGCCTGCGGTGTGGGTCCGCGCTGGGCTGCTCCTGTGGCTCTGCCCCGTTAATCGCAGCCCCGGTGCCTGGCAGCCCCTGCTGCCGTTTCACCTCGTGCCTGGGCTCCAGCCCCTCCTGCCAGCAGCTCCCAGCGCCGAGTGCCAGACCTGGCTGCCGTTCAGCTCCCGCTCCTGCTGGAGGAAGCATGCTCAGTGACTTGGAAGGCTGGAAGCGTTCCTGCGCTCTGAATTAAAGGTTTCAAATGAAAGAAACAGCTTATTGTGCTTGGGTGCCTTCTCGGGATTCTGCTGGGTTCTGCTCACATGCGGGGCGGTTATTGCTCTGGCAAGGATTTGATCATAAAATATGGGGCTTAATTTTCATGTGCTTCAGATTGTTCCCTCAAAGAAAGATTCCCTTAAAGGATCTGAAGCTGCTTTTGTGTGGTTGTGCGCGTGCCTGTGAGAGCATCCCTTAGCCCTGCCCTTGGGCTGGCACTAGGACAGGGACATGTGTTTGGGTCGTGTGCCCTGTGGGTTTGTGCCCGTGGTCCTGGCACGCTGCCGTGCACAGGGCACTTGTCCTTGTCCCCACTGAGCTCTGGGGTCTGGACAAGCCAGGCATTTCTGTGTCAGATCTTTCTGGCTGTGCATCCTCAGCGGTTTGCGCAGCAGTGCTGCTTTGCATGCCCTTCCCCAGGCCTTTGCATGATCCTGCAGCCTTCCTGGGCAGGCCTTGTGTAAATTAGGCTCTCCAGCAAAGCAACCAGGAGATCTGTAGAGGCAGTTCTTTTCCCAGGGAGAGCCCTCTCCGAGTGAGAAAACCTGCTGGGGGATGGGAACTCATCCCACAAATCCCCAGACTGGAGCTGCTCGCTCAAAGAGGTGTTTCGTGGTGGGGAGGAGGACACTAAAGGCTGAAATTTGATTTAGAAGCAGCAGGGCAGATGTTCTTCTGCCAGGCAGAGCAGCTTTTTCTCTCAGCTGTTTTCTCCATCAAGGTTTCACTCTGCCTTTTCTCTCCTGTTCATCCTGGCATTCCAGAAAAGATTCCCATCCCTGCTCGCTGTGTGTGGATGAAGCAGGGGTGCCCAGTGGACTTGAGGACAGGTGGTTCTTTGCGCAGAAGTGTCTCCATGTTTGGAGTCTGGTGGTTCTACAGTCCATGCCCAAAGGAGCTGGGAGCTGCCAGCGCCAGGGAGGTGGAGGGAAAATCTTGGAGACTAGAGAGCAGCTGACTGGAAGCACTTAGACTTGTTTAAACTCCATTAGTGTAGCGTTACAGAGCACTTCTGGCTTAAAACAGATAAATAAACACTTCAATTGTTAGAAGCTGACACTGCCCCCCATTCCCATCCCTGCTGGGGTTTATCAGCCCTGGTGCAGGGAGCTGCTGTGTGGGTAATGCAGCTGGGTCAGTAACTTCTCTTCTGTTTCCTCTCTGCCAGGTTGCAATAAAGATCATTGATAAGACTCAGCTGGATGAAGAGAACCTGAAGAAGATATTTAGAGAAGTCCAGATCATGAAGATGCTTTGCCACCCACATATCATCAGGTTGTACCAGGTAGGAGCATTGTGCCATGGAGCTCCCATCCCTTGACTCCACATGTCAGCATTTCCTCCAGAGCTATCCCTCCATTCCTTGCACGTGGAACTGGGAAAGCCCCTGATGTTTAAAGGTCTCAAAGCGCTCTGGAGGGGCAGGGGGAAAGTGTAGCTGATCCTCCTCTCTCTGGCCATCATGCTTCCGCTGTGGGCTGGCCTCCTGCCACTTGTTTATGGCCATTGTGTGCTTCTCAGTTTCCCAGTTGAAACCGGATGCAGGTTCCCCTTCTGCCTTTAAGGGAGGGAGTAAATCTCACCCAGGAGCAGGACTGGGCTCTCCTCTCCTGCCCAGCTCCCTGTGGCCCCCAGGCCCTGCTGGTCTGCTCAGCCCTTTCCTGGAAGGGGATCAATACTGGCGGCAGACCTGCTTTTCCATATTGTTTGCAGACATTTTTTCCAGCTTGTTTGACTTTTTTTTGTCTGCAGACAAAACCCCCGGAGGCAGAAGCCACGTGGTCTGCCCTTTACACAGGTAGCTGGTTGTGCCCCTCTGTGAGGAGGGTGCAGCAGAGTGATGGGAGCAGAGGAATAAAGGACTCTGTTTCCCATCTGTTCTTGAGAGATATGAACATTTATTTGGACTCCAAAGAGTTAAAACTGAGTGGAAGTGACAGAGGTTAATGTTTAGCTGCTTTGGCCAAACCATGTGTGAGATGCTTACAGGGACTGTGGCACTTTCAAGGTACCCAGGGAGTGTTTCTTTGCACACTTACTCCTTAAACCTTTCTTTTGAGCCAAAAAACCTCTTTAAACCTGTTTCGTTCCATCTAAAGCTTTTGATGTGGTACTGAAGAGGTGACACTTGTGGCTTGGCTTTGTTTAGGGCAGGAGAAGAGCAGGGTGGGGAGGTCTCCCAGGCTGCTGGAGCAGGACAAGACCTGGGAGCAAATGCTAATGGGAGGGGAAACAGAGCAGGAGGAGGAAGGTGCAGGTGAAGTGTAATGTGTGGTTACAGATTTAGTGTTTGAAACTTGCTGTTTCATCCTTACTGTCCCCATTCCTGTCACCCCTGCACGTGGCTCTGGGGAGCACGGCAAGGTTATAGCTGGGATTTGATGAAAGCAGTTCCCTGTGTTACAGGGGAATAAAGGTGGTTTCAGGGCTGTTTCTCCTTGCACTCAGCAGTCTCCTTATGTGTCACTGCTGTGTCCTTGTGTGCAGGTTATGGAGACGGAGCGGATGATTTATCTGGTGACAGAGTATGCCAGTGGAGGGGAAATATTTGGTAAGTACATTTATTGCATTCTTTAATCAGATAATGTACTTGGTCAACTACAGTAAACCGAAAATAGCCACCACACTCTTGTTTCAGCCGAGAGGTGCCCTTCAGCCTGCAAACTTTCCATTGACAAAAGGAGTAAAGGAATAAATGAGACCAACTCAATGGAAAAATAGCCCCCATAACCTCTGCTTCTTCTTTGGGCTTCATTGACAGGTGGTGCTGCTCCTCTTTCGCGCTCACTTTGGTATTAAAGATGTTGGAAATAGTCATGCACTTGGATTTTAGTGTTGCTGAGTGCTTTGCTTCCCAGCAAGTTATATGAACCTTGTTGATGATAGTAGAACTGTTAGGATGTGTCAGTAGCTTTCAAAGAAACAAGCAGTCCTGCAGTTCTGAAGGGTTTTGTGCTCAAAACCATGTCCTGTCTTTTCTTTTTGATATCTGATGTTATCTTAGCCAGCATTGGTTACATTCCTTCCAAGCACCGTTGTCCCAGAGAGTTTTGGCTGAGTGTTCTTGACCACAGGAGCTGTTCCTGAAAGGGAAAAAAGCATCTGTGCAGCACGACTGAAAGAGCTGTGGGCTGATTGATTCATTTGTTTGGCGAACAATAGCAAAACTTATAGAAACAGGAATTTACTTATACACTGGAATTTTGTACTGGGTGACAGAGTCAGGATTTTGCAACATTGGTCTGTACTGGCTTTGCCAATATGAGCCTCCAAAAGGGGGGAAAATCCTGTGTGCCTGAATTAGCTTCAGTCAAGGAAGTGAGGACAGTCACACGTGGCCTGTCAGCTCCTGGGAACACTCCCCCTGTCCTCGTCAGCCACTGCAGAAGATTCACTTTTGATTTTACTTCTCATTTCTCTGGAGGAGAAGCTGAGTTGTAGTAAAAGACGAAGCCTTTAGTGAAGCAAGAGAAGCCCCAAATTAAGGAAACTAAAAGCTGAAAAGTGCTGGTTTGCAGCCATACAAACTGCCACCAGTTCCTCAGTCCCTCTGTAGATGGTTGCCATGGCTTCCTGTCAATATTGTCCATGTCCTTTGGATTTCTCCTGAGAAGGTGACAGCCGAAGGGGAAGCGAGTGACAGCTGATGTTTGGGAAGTGTGGATTGCCTGGTGAAAAACTGACTTGCTGAGCCTTCCAGTTGTTTATTCAAATATGAATCATGGTGCTGGACACACTCAGCAGTTCCAAAGGCTTGTGAAATTCACCTTCCCATGCACAGCAAAATCACCTGGAGCTGGCTTGGGTGTGTATCACCACAGAAAAGTATAAATCTCTTTTTACTTTTTCTCCCTCTTCTGTTGAATTTGGCAGGGATGGGCTCATCTTTTTTTAAATCCAGAGCTATGTGCAAGCTCACATACAAACTTGGAATGAATTCTTTGGTTACAAAAATAGCCTTCTGCGTGAGTCGAAGTGAAAACCTAATTGCTTTCTGAAAGATTTTCTGCTGTAGTAAATTCAGCTCATTAGCATGGCTAATTTCCATGTTGCTGCCCAGCATTTTATCCTCACTGATAGCTGGGAGCAGCCAGCTCTGTAATAGCGTGAGGCATCTCCAGACCCATGGCAGGAGGTCGTGCCTCTCTCCCCAGTTTTGAGGATTTTTGGGCACTGCCCTCAGTGCAAGAGCAGAGAGGGGAAAGCTCAAGTCTCAGCTTTTTGTGTTCAGAGTTTCCTGAGGAGCCATTAAGACTTTGTTCTGCCAGCGGAAACAATTTGCAGGGAGGAAGCAGGAGCCCATTCTGGGGAGGTTTCCTTGCGCTCCCTGCACCTCCAGCGCTGAAGGGTCTCACGTCTGTGTGTGCTGGAGACAGAGTGGATGGCAGCGTGGGCAGCTGGGCTCTCCTCCTGGGTAAAACCTCACGTGCACCTCCTCTGAGTGCCCGTCCCTGCTGGGGCAGCTGGGCTTGGTGGCAATGGCTGGGTGAGCTGCAGGGATGGTGTGTGCGTGTGTGTGGGCAGTGCAGCACTGGCACCGTGCCTCTCACTGGGCACTGGGGCTGCTCTGTGAAATGGCCTGTGCTGAGACTCTTCAGTCTTCTTCTGGGTCATGTCTTAGCACCTGCATGATGTAGGCATTAAAATGTAGGGCTGGAGGTAAGGGGGCTGACAGCTGTGGTGTTCTGGGTGCCAAATGCCATGGGGCATTTGAGTGCAGCCCATAGAACCAGAGTTGCAGCATTGTGCTGTTGTGCTATTATAAACTGCAGGTTTTTGTAAGGAATACATCTTAAATTGCTTCTCTGACGCTTTCAGAACTTCCCAAGGCTTAAAGCTGTCAGTGTTTCCCAGGCAGTGCCAGAGGTCAGAGCTTTCAGCTGTGAGAGCGATGGTTTCTGTAAATGGCTGCAGTCAGTCAGTCAGTCCTGGCCGTGTGTCTGGCCTGTCCCTGCCCTGGGAGCTCCACAGGGATCCCAGCTCAGCACCTGGAGGGCTGCACCACCTGTTTATCCCAAGTTCCAGTAAAGGGCTGAGCACGGCCAGGCTGTGCCGTAAGAGTCTTTGATTCATCTCTTACTGGAAATGTTTGATAATTCACTTTGTTTGCGTAGCAGGGACCAGGGACAGGCATTGGGTTTGCTGTGGGCTCCAGCAGCCAAATGTAAATTGTTATTTTTGTCCCTGTCCGTGTTTTGCATGTGGTTGGGTCGCTGGTTTGACATTATGAAGAAATGAATGTCTCCTTTTAAACATAGGGTGGTCTCTATTCCAGGTCCCTCGAGTGTCCTTTTTGAGGTCAGATGGAATATAGTCTAAAACTCTGGTTTGCTTTCAGCTGTTTACTATGAAAACTGTAAATAATCTGCAGTCCTCACTGACGGTATATGAGTTCTTGGTTGATTATCAAAAAAAATCACAGGAAATTTAGAAAATTATCATCTGGTTGATGTGGTTCCCACGTCTGCCCTGTCTCCCCCCCGCCCGCCCGCTTGTCCTGAGCACTGTGAGCCTGAACTGGGCAGACACATTAAACAATGTTGTGGTGCCTGTCTCTAGAAGGTCAGACTGCTTCTGACATCACAAGGTCACCAAATTCACTGGAAATGTGACTTAATCCCCCACACAGAGGAGATGTGAAGCTTCATCAGCGTTTGTTTTCCAGACAGAAAGCAGCTTAAAAGCACGAGGCGTCTGTCCAGAGGCGGGGAGTGGAAACTTGTGTGTCAGTGCTCTCTGAACCAAAGGTGATTTTTCCCCAGTGTAGGATTGGATTGTTTTTTAACACAGAGCAGCGTCAGGTGCCTCCTGTAAGTAGGGAGAGCAGTGACTGATGTGTGTAGGGGTTGTGCAATGCAATGATGCATTCCTTCCCCTCTGGAAGACACCCAGAGCAGCATCACTGTGCATGAGCCCAGCCGGGCTCAGGTGCTCTGACACACTCAGAGCAGGGTGCTGGCTCCCAGCTCAGCGCTCAGGTCAGCTCTGTAACCTCCCCTGCATGGGAGGTTTGTGCAGACTAAGCTCTCAATGGTTAATTTTGGCATACAGTTGCCCTTGGTGGTATGTGAAGTATTCTGTAGCCTCATTGTTTCTGTCCTTCCTCTGGAGCTGGTGCAGAAATGTCAGTGGGCTCGGAGCGCGGTGCCTACGTGCAGAGCCTGGGCCTCTGCTCCCAGTTCTTCAGCAAAAGGGAAATTTCACGCCTAACCTAGAAAGGGCTTTTTGCAGCCTAAGCAGGGCTGGCTGGGCACAGGGGCAGCGGAGTTTTCTGGGTGAGAGGCGTGGGGCAGGGGGTGCCCCAAGTGCCAGCACTGAACGCGGCGTCACCGGCTGTGCCAGGACCAGTGAACTTGGTTTGGGCAGATATCCGCTTAGGAAAGCCTTACAGAAAGACACCTGCTGCAGTAGCTGCGTTTGCTTTCTTGCCTGCAGAATTGCTAAAATATTTCGGAAATTGTGCTGTTTCAAGGGCGCTTGCTGCATGGACAGGCTCCAAATCCCAGTGGAGCAGAAGGTGTGAATGACCTTGTTTAGGAGCTGAGCTATTACCTGTTGATCGGTGGCTTAAATTGGAGCAGCCCTTGCTGTGCTCTGCTGTCAGTCTCCTTAGAGTCACAAATTTATGACCATGCAAATGCCTTAATGAAATACGATGGGGCAATTTGAGATGGTGACTTTGCTTTGCCCAGCGAGCGAGCTGAGGGTCATATTGGACTTGGGGATGGTTTTCCTTCTCCAGCCCTGGTTCACATTTGCTTACAGAATAAGTTTATCCGATGAACAAGAGTTAATTGACAAGTTCTTTGAAAAACACCTCGAGTCTGTTGCACAACGTGAGTGGGCAAAGGCAGAAGTAGGTTGCTGTGCAGTCAGGAGCAGCCCAACTGCTTTGATGGATCTTGGTAATTAGTATTTACTGCGAGTCAATTATGTCGCAGGTATTTTAATGAATGGGTGACTGGGAAAAACACAACCACCCGATGAGAAACCTGCACAAGTGATTTATTGTTTTTATTTTCAAGAACAGATATCTGTATTGAGCCCCCAGTTTAATGGAGTTTAGGGAGGGATGTGAATAATTTTAACCTAATTTTGGCCAGAGATGTCTTGAGGCCAACCTGATGGCCTGACCAAGGAGTTACAACCTCCTGAAGTTACCTCCTCCTTTCTCTGCCTTTTCTCCTGCCTGTCCATCCCTACTCCTGGGACAGTGACAAGTGGCTTCTGTGAGCCTGGTGCTTCCAGGTTTTAAGTGGACTGAACTTCAGCTGGGTCTCTGCTGTGTGCCTGCCTTTGTGATCTCTTGGAGAGGCTTTTCCTGTCCGTGTGTGCAGTGCTGGCTTCCAAGGAAAGCCCAGCTGGCAACAAACACTACCTTTGAGTGAGAGTACAGGCTTTCAGCAAAATGTTTGGGAGTGCTCAGGTTTCCGTAGTGGAGGCCAGCTCCATTTTTATAATGAAATGCTTTCTTGGATTTTGCAAGGGTGTTGTTGCATCGATGCACAGAGAGGGAGGATGCTCAGTCCCTCCTGCAGCTGCTGGGAGCTGTGCTGGCTGGAGAGCTGAGGTGAGCAGCTGCTTGTGGCTGTGACTACCTGGGAGCTGGCTGGTTCCAGCAGGAGTTAGACCTAAGAGACATTTCCTGTGTAAAAGCAGGGGGAAGGAAGGATGCATGTGGCCAGGAAGCTGCACCTCTGAGGTGATGTGCTACCAGGCTGGAGTCTGAATGAGGGCAAAGGCTGGAAAAGCTTCATTTTTATTTTGATGTATAAAAAAGATTAAAAACCTTTGTCCTTGTGTACAAAACAGTTCTGATTTTCCAGGCATCCCCTCAGCTGTCCTGTATATAACATAAATTTCAAAGCCAGCCCAGGTGAGGACCGGTGGGCAGTGCTGTGCCCATCCCTGCTTGTGCCTCCTCCATGTGTGCTGCTGGAGCTGGGAACCACGCTGTGCCCACGTTGCTCCCACCTCCCCAGCTCTCTCCACGAGCAGGATTTGCCCCTGTGTCCATAACCCTGTGTTCTCCTCACCCCACAGATCACCTCGTGGCCCACGGGCGCATGGCCGAGAAGGAAGCCCGCAGAAAGTTCAAGCAGATCGTGGCTGCTGTCAACTTCTGTCACTGTCGTAACATAGTCCACAGGGATCTGAAGGCAGAAAATCTCCTCCTGGATGCAAACCTGAACATCAAAATAGCAGGTGAGCTAAGCTGAGCGGTGTGGGAGGAAGGCAGCTGCTTTCAGGAGTTAATAAATGTAGGCACTGGCTGCTTCCAGGTATTCAGGGAGAAGGAAATATGGTGCAGCTAAAGGAAGCTTTGGATTTCTGTGTGGCCTGTTGCCCAGAGCTGGGACTGCCAGGTTGTAGCCAGGAGATTTATACCTCCCTTCAAGTAGTGCAAAGTAAAAGAAGAAGGAAAAAGGCAGGTTTGGCTCCCCAGGCTGCAGACACTGCAGCGTTCACTCCTCTGGGTGATGGCTGAGGCAGTGTCACAAAACTGACCTTGTTCTGAGTCCTGCTGCTGGTTCAGGGCTTCTCCAGAGCAGGTCAGGCTAGGTGAGAGAGCAGGAATGGCAAAGTAGGGATGACAGGGTGGATGGTGGAGCAGTGAAGGGGAAGCTGTGCTCCTGGAATCGTTCTCAATGTGCTGTGACAGAGCCAGAGTGGCCTCGGTGCTTTGGGGCTTTATTGCCTGCAGGGAGAGAAGCTGAAGCAGCTGAGCACTCGGGCCCTCACTGCCTGCTCCTGGGTTTTGCAGGGATTTTTTTGTCACTAACTGCCCTTTTAGAGAGCTTCTTCCCTGGGCATTTCTGTCCTGACCTAACACAGCTGCATGTCTGTGACCCTCTGAGCATGAGACTGAGCCTTGGCCCATCTCTGGGGGGCACTGACTAGGCGTGACTTTACTGGGCTTGGTGGGATTATGACCAATTGAACCAGTGAGATTTAACGCTTAAGAGTTGGACTCAATCCTCGTGGGTCCTTTCCAACTCAGAATATTCTGTGATCCTGCCTGGTCATCTCATTTCACAGGCTTTGGAAGTGGTAGATCTTGTACTCAGCATTTCATTCTCCCAGAGCCTAGAGCACAGCTGAGCACCTTTAGAAAGCACTTGGTTGCTCCCTCTCCCAGCAGACTTCCTGGGTGAGATTGTTGTCTTTAGCAAGGGTTTGTAACTTGATTTTTTTTTTTTTTAAAGTGCTGAGGGCTACAAAACTTCAGTCTGAGCAATGTTACTTCTGGGAGGTGGGAAATACTCCTCTGTCTAGATAGCATCTTGCAGAAAGGAAACAGTCTAGCTCATTGTTGCTGTTCTCTCCGTGTACCATCCTGAGGTGTTAGATTAGAGCTCAGCACTTGGTTTGTGGTAAAATCATCAGCAATTTCTTGTGCTTCCCTCACACTCCATCTGTGGGGAGGGAGTGGGGAAGGAATAGGAAGGAGAGCAGGACTTCATGGACTTCCATGTGGTGCTTAACAGTGTGAAGCACGTCCTCCTTGGCACAGGGACGATAACCTGCTCCTCGCTGTTCTGGGAGCAGCAGATAAGTGACAGAGGCATGGCTGGTGAACAGGAGTGCAGCTCCTTGGAGGAGTGCAGGGGCTGTGGAGCTGGGATGAGCTGCTGGGGAGGTCTTTGAGCAGCACTTTCTGGTGTTCATGCAAAGGCTGCACTAATGGTTTGAGGCCATCTTGTGTTCATGGGGAAAATCCGCTCTGTGTGCAGGGGGAGGGTGCCTGGCAAACAGTGAGAAGTTAAAAACTAACCCAGGTGGAAACTGGAATTCAGCTGGATTTGCTGGAGAAATGTCCACATGAGCAGGCTGAGAAGCTCTGGAAATTGTGGAAACCTTTTTTTATCTGAGGGAGTTGGAAACTATTTTCCTTCCAAATCTGTGCTCCCAGAGTGACTCCAGGAGATAGTCCCCACCCTGGTGGTGGCAGTGTTTGCCTTGGCAGGAAGATGCTGTAGTGCTTTGAAAAGTAGCCTGGAAAAGCTGATTTATGGTATAGGATTTTCCAAGTATTAAGTTTTCTCCCTATAACTCATCAATTACAATTTGACACCAGTTCTTCCATTGTTTCAAGAGAAAAAAAAATAAAGTGATAGCAAGAGATCTGCTTCACAGCAGACCTCCCAGGAGAAATGCTACAGAAATGCACACACCAGTTACACTGGTGGAGAACCAGCTGAACCTTCACTTATTGGGCCAAACCCATTAACTGTGTCTAACTCAAACTTTGGAGCCTTTCAGACTCTGATCAGGGCAGATTTTCTGGCACTTTGTGCCTGACATCCATTTGCAGCTTTACCTCCCTTGCCTGGCATTCGGCAGGGGCCAGCTCCCAGGGTGGGCACTCTTTGGGCTGGGTTTTTCTTGATTGATTGATTGATTGATTGCTGCCTCGCTATTTTTCCGTAAACAGCGAGATCCCAACGCCATGACCCTCGCTCTCATTTTTCCCATGGATGCTTTTTCTCCAGTGTACCTTCTCAGAGGCTGAGTCAGTAGCTGCTGGCACTGTGCTCCCTGTGCTCCCAGCCCGAGAGTTCAGCCAGGAGTTGATGATTGCTAAACAGCCCGGCCTTGCCGGGGATGGTTTCGGAGAGGAATCTCATCTATGCATCGCTTTGCATTCGTCTGCAGGAGTCAGCTGCTCCTTCCCCTCCTGAGGCTCAAATCCCTCTTGGGCAGAGACTGAAGCCACTCCCTGAGCTCAGCTCTAAGGAAACTTGAGGGACTGGACCCAGTGTTTTGTAGCAGGGATGTTTGTTTTAAATATTTTCCCTGTATCACCTCATTGTGACTCACCTTGCTGCTCAAAAATGCCTCTTTCCCTCTGCATGTGTTTGTGGAATGCGACCTGATTGCTCCCTGAGGATTTGGATTTATGCATCTCCTTGGCCATAGATTTTAAGAAAGTTTATTTAAGTTGTAATTTGTGTTTTTGTTTGGTTTAGATTTTGTGCTTAGTTGCTCCGGGGTTTTCAAGTCCTCCTGTGAACTTTCTTTGGGTTTTTAAAGCCCTGCTGTTTTCCCCAGCCTTGACCCCAGTCCCTCAGTGCAGGTGGGATCTGGAAGCAGTTTCCAGCCTGGGAGCAGTGTCCCTGTGCAGGATCTGCTGGCTCCAGCTCCCTGCAGAGCCCAGCAGCCTGCCTGCCTGCCCTGAGCCCAGGAGGGCTGGGCACAGCAGCTGCCCTGCCCAGGGAGAGGTTTCACCCTGAGCCAGGGCAGCTCTGAGACCCGCTGGCCCCGTTCCCTAAGGACAGACTCTGCATTTCCCCTGCTCCCCAGCTCCCCTCCCTGTCCCAAAGAGCTGTGAATCCCTGCATGACTTTCAGCACCATGGGGAAGGGGTGAGGTTTCCCAGCTGACCAATCTGCAGGAGGCAGAGGAGGGTGCAGGAGGCAGCTGTTGCGTGTCTGTTCCGAGGCCGCGGTGCTGCCAGCTGGCATGGCACAGCCCTGGAATGGCACAGCCCTGCCCCTGCTGCTGGCACTCGCTGTGACCCCTGCAGCAGAGTGGGGAGCACCTCAGGCTCTCACCTGAGCGGGGCTGGAGCTGCTCCTGGCTGTGCACTGCCTGGAAAATGCAGGTGGTTCCCCAAGGCCCGCTGGTGTGCTTGCAAAGACAAATAAAAGTAACTAAACTAGGATAACTTGCTCAATATATGGGAAGTGCCAAAATTCCACAGTCGTAAGGAGTTTATGTCTGAACCTGATACAAATGCTGTGTGTTGGGAAATACATCCAGTGCTGCAGCGTTTATTGCTGGCTCCGGTGGCCGTAACTCAGGCACTTGTTACACATCCTGCCTTGAACGTGAGACAGCAGCTCAAAGGCTTGAGAGGTGGAAAAGACAATTGTGCAGCTGTGTGCTGTTTCCCTGGAATTGTCCTCCAAAGGCTGACTGGAGCTTTAGATGGCTTCACTGCCAGCAGTAAAAACCCAACGGGCGTGTAAGTGCCTTGTTTTGATTCCACAGCACCTTTAAAGAACATTTACCATCTCTGCCCTGTTCGGAGCTGGGCTTGGAGCAGCCTGGTGTGTACTCCAGGTGTTTCCACAGGAGCAGCTGCGTTAGGTACTCTCCACGTGCATAAATCATCTCCACAGTGAGAATTTACTCCCTGCAGAGGGACAGGGAGAAGGAATTTGGCTGTGTCCCCCTGGAGCTGAGCTGGCAGGAGCGGTGCCAGGTGGGCTGCTGGGTTCTGCAGACACTGTGCAAAGGAGGAGAGGGGTCACCTGAAATTAGGTCATGGAAAATCCTGTAAGGAGAACAGCAAGAGGGAGCACGGACTCAGCAGTTAGTGCATTCTGGGGAGTGCTGGTGGGATTTGCCTGCCTCTGGCACAGAGCTGTTGGCATCACTGCTGATCCTCACTTGGAATTCCGTGTGGAACTGGTAGTTAATTGGTAACTAACTGGTAATACTGGATAATCTTAAATGTGTTAGAGAAAACGTGTGGACATCTCAGAACTCCTTTCTGTGACTGTGACTGCTTCAATTCAATTAAGAAAAAAAGGAAGGAAACTTCTTTTTTTTAACAAGAACCAACTCTCTTCTCTTGGATCCAGAATGGTTTCCTTGCCCTTTGCAGTGCAGGTCCCAACTGTGAGCCAGGGGGACGCAGATTAATTAACAGAGAATGCCATTAGTACCCACATAAGCTGATGGTTGGCTGCCTGTGAGGTGAAGACCTTTCTCTTTCAGGATTTGTTATTTGCTCTTGGTGAAGGATTTGACTGTTGGTAGAGCTGCCCACAATAACCCTGTAGTGCTTTCTGGAAAAATCGGAATTCCCATTCTTTTTCCCTTTGCACTCTGTCTTTGCTGGCACTGCCCAGAGCTCAGGTCACCAGGAAGGTTTGGAGTCACCACCCTGGAGATGTCCAGGGAAAGATTGAACATGGTACTCAGTGCTCTGGGCTGGTGACAAGGGGGGCATCAGGCACAGGTTGGACTCAATGACTCTGGAGGCTTTTCTAACCTCAGTGATTCCATTTCCAGTGTCTGTGTACCAGTTACCCATTACAGGATGGTACGTGACCTTACCAGACTCAGCAAGTCACTGAAATACCATTTGTTCAGGACAGTTGGAGTGAATCACATTCCTCTCCTCGGTTCTCTTTGTTCTTTCAGATTTTGGGTTCAGCAACATCTTCACCCCTGGCCAGCTCCTTAAAACCTGGTGTGGGAGTCCTCCCTATGCTGCTCCAGAGCTCTTTGAAGGCAAAGAGTACGATGGGCCAAAGGTTGATATTTGGGTATGTGAGGAGCCTCTTTCTCTCTGACTTTGATCTGATTTTTGCTGTGTTTGTTTGGCTTTGCTTCCCGAGTGCTTGGAGAAAAGCCCTGACACAGCAAAAAGCGTTTTCCAAAGGAACGTTTCCAGAGCTGCGTTCTGGCTGCTCCATCCTGTATTTTCCCCGTGGGGAGGTGCCAGAGGCATGCCTTGCCCAGGGATGGGTTTTGGTTGGGTTTGGCGCTGCTGACGGGGTTTGTTTGGTGCAGAGCCTCGGCGTGGTGCTGTACGTGCTGGTGTGCGGGGCGCTGCCCTTCGACGGGAGCACGCTGCAGAACCTGCGCGCGCGGGTGCTCAGCGGCAAGTTCCGCATCCCCTTCTTCATGTCCACAGGTAAGGAAGGGGCTTGTCGCTGCACCTGCCTCACCTTCAGCTTCTACTGCATTGTGGGGCATGAAATCCCAGCAACAGCCCCGTCAGAGATGGGCGTCTGTGTCCTGCTGCTGCGAAAGCACTTTGATAATAAATCTGGGGTGTGAAAAGTGGGATTAATTTTCATTTAAATTCAGCTTAACAAAGAGTCACGTGGAGGTGCTTGGTTGCCTGCTGTCAGGTTAAGGAACAATTTGTGTGGAGTTTCTCAGCTGAAGACTTCCTTGCTTGCTGTCTTATCTGGGGAAGAGGTTGTCTCCATGCAGAAAATTCTGCTAAAATATGGAGCTTTCAAAGCAAACTTAAATTCCAGCCTAGACAGGAGAGCCTCAGCAGTCCCTCTTGGTGACAGCACAGGTGTAATATGATGGCACAGCTGTACAGTGGAGAACATTCCAAGGGTCCTTTGCTCTCAGCCTCCAAAATCCACTCACATCAGGATGGGGGGGACAGGGTGACAGGGCTCTGTGTAGCCAGGGTGGCTTCCCTCCTTCCTGGCACAGGGGAGACAATGTCTGCAGCAGTGAGGCACGCTGGGGACCAGCAGGTGTGAAGTGCAAGGAGAAGCAGTATTTCTGTGAGGTGACTCCCCAGAGGGGAGCATGCACAGGGAGCACTGCAGCAGCCATGTCCCTCCCCACGACTGACCCAGCCTCTCTTCCCTGGCAGAGTGTGAACACCTGATCCGCCACATGCTGGTGCTGGACCCGAGCAAGAGGCTCTCCATGGAGCAGATCTGCAAACACAAGTGGATGAAGCTGGGGGAGGCTGATGCAGAGTTTGACAGGGTGAGCAGCAGCGAGCAGGGTCTGCTCAGTGACTCAAACGGGCTTTGGGCACGTGGTGCTGCAGTGTTGGTTCTGCTCTTTGGGAACACTCGTTCCCAGGCATGGCCTTTCCCTTTTCTCTGTCTCCTGGCCTTGCTTTCCACATCACTCCTTATCTATGTACATTTTTTATCTTCCCCCGTGGCACTGGGAGCTTGGGGCAGAGGATTTCGGATCGGTTGCCATCAGACCTCACGCCAGCTGCAGCCAGAGCCCGGTGCTTGGGCTCTTGGGAGCGCTGTGACTCATCAGTGTGCCTTTGGGAATGTCAGCTCTGACTGTGTGCCTGTGCCCTCACAGCTGATAGCAGAGTGTCAGCACCTGAAGACCGAGAGGCAGCTGGAGCCGCTGAACGAGGACGTGCTGCTGGCCATGGCGGACATGGGGCTGGACAAGGAGCGCACGGTGCAGGTGAGGCCTGGCGCGTCCTGCCTGCTCCTCTTGCTGATCAGTGCCTGTGTTTGGTGGCAGCTGAGCAGCCCCACACAGTGTAAAATGTACTTTATCCCTGCCCAAGAGGGCTGACCGCTGCGCTGTGCCTTGCAGTCGCTGCGAGCCGACGCGTACGATCACTACAGCGCGATCTACAGCCTGCTCTGCGACCGCCTCAAGCGGCACAAGAACCTGCGCATCGCGCCCTCGCCCAGCATCCCCCGCACCATCACCTTCCCCACCTCGGCCAACATCCAGGTGCCTCCCCTCTGCCGGGGTTCCTCCAGCCCTGCAGGGCCAGCCAGTCCCTTACCTGCTAAACTCAGACCTGCTCGGGGGTGCCCACACCCTGGCTGGGTGTCAAACGTTCCTGGTCTGAGAATTTGGTGTGGGCTTAGGGTGCCCTAATCCTGAGGTTAGGAACAGTTTGTGCATTGGCTGAACATCCTTCAGACAGTCTCTGCTCCCTTAGTGACAGAGGGGAAGGAGCTGAGGGAGTTATTGGGAGCTGGAGTTCCCAGCCCAGGGCTGCTGTGTGATGCTTCTTCCCCACCTGTGCTGCTGATGGAGCAATGAGCACTTGCTCTGGGAGAGGCCAGGCCATAAGCGAAGCAGAAGAGATGCTGACCCTGCCTGAACAGAAGGAAGGGGGGTAAACGAGGCAACCTCTTGAGAGTAAGCAGCCCTTCACTGGCTCCAGGGTCACCTCTCTGTACCAGGTGCTTAGGGCTGGTGTTAATCCAGCAGTGTTTGTAAAACAGTGCTGTGTTTGTGTCTTCTGACCCTGATCTCTCCACTCAGCAGACAGAACAGACAGGCAACACCATGAACATCAACGTGCCCCAAGTCCAGCTCATCAACCCTGAGAACCAAATTGTGGAGGTGAGGCACATCCCCATGAGCCCTCCAAAGCTCTTTTTCTGGCTCACATCGAAGCCTTTCCTTTGATCCTCATGTTGCATTTCAACATCTGCCATGTTTGCCCTGCCCAGACCGATGGAACAATGAACTTGGACAGTGATGAAGGGGAGGAGCCATCCCCCGAGGCTCTGGTCCGCTACCTCTCCATGAGGAGGCACACAGTGGGAGTGGCTGACCCACGGTGAGTACTGCACTCCAGCCTGCACATTCACCCCAGCGCGTGACTTTGGTCCTTCTGGGTGCTCCTTTGAAGGTGCCAGTCCCCCTGCACAGCTTGGTCACTATTTTAGATGGGGATGAGGTACTTTCCTGCCCTTCCTGATCAGTTCTGGGTAAGATGTGCTTTGGTCAAGGCAGCTGTCTCACCTGAGCTGCACTGCTGTCATG
Organism: Ammospiza caudacuta; assembly: GCF_027887145.1. NCBI lineage: Eukaryota > Metazoa > Chordata > Aves > Passeriformes > Passerellidae > Ammospiza > Ammospiza caudacuta. Next base: position 8,471,708 of record NC_080615.1, read on the forward strand.
TCCAAGGTGAAGTTTTTGTGATAAATGCCATTGAGGTTAATGCCCAAGGGCTAATTCTGCCAAATCTCAACATGGAGGGGAAAAAAGGGACAAATAAAACCAAAGAGTGGCTTGGCTGCTCCATGTGATCATTTTCCTGAAATAAAAGAAGTTTTTGTGAAGGGAAGCTGGGTGTGCTGGGTCTGTGAGGGGTTTCCTCTCATCATGGCTGATTCCCCTCTCCAAATGTGACTGTACAGGACGGAAGTCATGGAAGACCTGCAGAAGCTCCTGCCTGGCTTCCCCCGTGTCACTCCTCAGGCCCCGTTCCTGCAGGTGACCCCGAATGTGAACTTCATGCACAGTGTGCTGCCCAGGCAGAACCTGCAGCCCACAGGGCAGCTGGAGTACAAGGTACTGCCCATGATCCCTGCTGAGCTCTGTGCCCTGCCAGGTGGGAGGGTGTTTGTGCTCCCTCTGTTTGTCACTCCTTGGACTGCATAGGCCTCAAGAATGACTCTCTTTATGTGTGATTCCAGTTGGTTCTCTAAAGTAGGTTTAGATCAAATATTAGGAAAATACTCTTTACTATGAGAGTGGTGAGGCACTGGAACAGGTTGCCCAGAAAAGCTGCAGATACCCCATCCCTGGAAGTGTCCAAGGCCAGGCTGGATGGAGCTTTGAGCTACCTGGCATAGTGGAAGGTGTCCCGCCCATGGCAGGGGATTGGAATGAGATTATCTTTAAGGTCCTTTCCAGCCCAAACCATTCTGATTCTGTGAAAAAGCCAAAGAATGAAAGAGCAGTGCAATATGAAATGAATAAATGGGCTAGGGAGAAACAGGACTGACAGCTAAAGCAGTGTGCAGGGAGCTGCAGAGTTAAATCCTGCTCATCCACTGACACTGCCTGCCCCTGTCCCTGCCACACATCCCTTGAGATGCTGGTGACATCCCTGAAGCCCAGAGGGCTTGTCTTGTCCTGCTGAGCACCTGGGGCTGTGCTGGGTGGGTGACAGTGCTGTGTGTGTGTTGCAGGAGCAGTCCCTGCTGCAGCCCCATACCCTGCAGTTCCTTTTATCCTCCAGCTGAGCACCTGGGGCTGTGCTGGGTGCCTGACCATGCTGTGTGTGTGTTGCAGGAGCAGTCCCTGCTGCAGCCCCCCACGCTGCAGCTGCTGAACGGGATGGGCCCTCTGGGCCGGCGCGCGTCCGACGGCGGGGCCAACATCCAGCTGCACGCACAGCAGCTGCTCAAGCGGCCCCGGGGCCCCTCGCCGCTCGTCACCATGACGCCAGTGAGTAGCACAGAGCTCAAAATGTCCCCTCCTGCAGGCAGAGGTGGCTGTGGCCAGCTCACAGCAGGCCTGACACTGCAGGGATGTGCCTGCTCGCTGCCCAAGGTGCTCCCGCTCCCCTCGCAGCACTGCCGTGCTCTCCTGGAGGAGCCACGTGGGGCTGTGTGCTCCTCTCTGGAGCTGAAGGTGTTTGTGCACTTTTTAATGGCGGCTTTTGTCCTTTGCTGGTCCCATGGAGAAAACCCAAGTGTCCATGTCAGCCGTTCTCACTCCCTGGGTGCGTCTGTATCAACGAATTCCCCAAGCAGCAGCAGCAGCCCTGCCCAGGCACTTGGACTGGGGAAGGAATGTTGGAATGGGTTCTTGGCCAGGTTTCCTTGATGCTGCAGAGGAGCCAGCACACACCCCTGTGGCAGCTTGTTTGGGAAGATCAGGTGTCCCCTGCGTGGAGGGGGCTGTGCTGGGTGCCCTCCTGAGCCGTGGCTGTCTCTCCACAGGCTGTGCCAGCTGTCACCCCTGTGGACGAGGAGAGCTCCGATGGGGAGCCGGACCAGGAAGCTGTGCAGAGGTAACTCCCAGTTAACATTTGCCCCTCCTACCTCCACAAGGCTCACCTTACTGTTCCAGAGCTGATTCAAACACAGCCACCTCTTCAGGGCACCACTGGTGATTTTACAGCGAAGGCTCAGCACCTCTCCTGTTCCTGTGGGCATTGATTACTGTGGGCAATTGCTCCTCTGGCACTTCTGGGTGCTTGCAAAGCTGGATTCCCCTGAAGTGGGTAGCTGATTGAGCAGTAGGTTCTCCAGAAACTCTTGGAACTGCTGAATTCCTTTGCTTAGTGTGCACCAGCATGCAATCCACACTAACCTGCCAAGTGAGTGCCGAGGGATTCCCCTCCCTGCTGGGTGCTAGAGGTGGGAGAATCTCCTCTGTGGCCTTGGGTGCCAGTGCAGCAGCTTTTGTATCAAGACATGCAGTAAACATCCAACTCTGATGCCTCAAACAAAGTGAGCTTGCTGGAATTACGGGTACCTCTAGCTGCTAATTTTAGCATCAGGCCTTAAAATAGTCTGCTCCAACAAGGGAAGCATTATTAGCTCTCAGGCTGGGAACTTCTGTTCTCTGTGTCTGCTCTAAACACATTGTAGGAAGTGGGTAGAATGTGCTTGTACTTTCTCAGTCCATGAACACACTAACCATGGCCTTGCTAACATTTTCTTAGGAGCTTTTGCATAGTTTCCTCTCTGCTAACCAGCTGGGCACTACGTGTGGTGGGTGCTCCTGCTTCTTACCTCAAACTGGAAGAGCTTTGTGGATCCCCCTTTGTACAGGTCATCACCTGGGTAAGGGAGTGCCTCCTCAGGGCTCACGAGGGTTCAGGCTGGGGGTTGTTGCAGGCAGGGAGACACTGGGGTGGGTTCAGATCGTGCTCCAGAGCCTTGGCCAGCTGTGCTCCTCTCAGTGCTCCCAGGGAACAGTGGGTGTGAGCAATGGCGGGCTGTGCACTGGGGCTGCCTTTGCATACCTCAGCCTGGAAAGTCAGCTTGTAGCCTCAATAATAGCTCAAACAACCATTAACAGTTTAATATAGGGGCAGTAATGTCCTCTGACAGCACCTCAAACAGCTGGTGGTCTTCTTGGCTGCGCAAACATAAATCTCATTCTTGGCAAGGGCATGCCTGGACATCTTACCTGGGCAGATTTTCGCTATTCTAAACCTGAAGGTTTCAGCTGAGCCTTTAAAGCATTAGCTTAGCTGGAAACATTTTGAAACCCCTGTGCAGTGTTTTGCAAGGCACTGAAATGTTCAGATCCCACTGGGAACCAAGTCCCCTTGGACTCAGAGGTCACTTCACTGTTCTCAACAGTGCTGCCCTTAGTTCTTTCACAGCACACGTTCTTCTTCCAGCAGATGGCCTTGAAAAAGCACCATCCAGGTTGTGTGTTAACTTGTTCTCCACCCCCTTGTGTTGCAACATGTCAGTAGTCATCAGAGGAGAAGGGTAAATAGCATTAACATCAGGGACAGATGCAAATATTTAGCTTCTCAGGACACTGCCCCAAATACTCTGTTTGCAGCCACCAGTGAGCAGCTTTTGCCCTCCTTAATCTGACCTTGAAAGCAGAGCACAGTCTTCTCTCTGTTCCAGGGAGCAGTCACATCTCCTTTGAGCTTTGGGAAACTTTCTTCCACCCGAAACGCTCTTAGAGCTCGTGATTGGATTGTTCCCTGGAGGGATGAAATAAAATGATCTTAGCAAACCACAACAGTAAAGCTCTTTGGGAACCTTTCCCTGTCTACATCAAATGATTCTTAAACAGCTAATGGCACGGGCTTTGGCGGGGCACCACGGCACTGTTAACCTGCTGCTTCTGCTTAAGTGGCTTCAGCAGCAAGCAGAGGCCGGGTCTGGGCAAGTCTGTGCTGCTTGCTGCTCTTTCTGCTTCCCGGGGCAGTAGCTGGGCAAAGGAGCAGAGGTGAGGGTGTGCAGGTGTCAGTGCCCGAGCGGTGCCCGGCCTGGTTACCGGAGCTGCCTGGCTGCTATTTGTGTTCACAGGGCACAAAGGGCTCAGCTCATCCCAGCGGCCTTGAGCGGGCACAGCCTGGTGCAGTGCCAGCCCTGAGCGGGGGCTCCAGCCCCTCTCTGCCAGCTCGCCGTGCCAGGAGCAGCTCTCAGCACTGCCTGGCCCTTCTCGCATCCTTACGGAGCAGAGGCTCCGAGTTCCTCCTCCCTGGTCTTTGGGGGCTTTGCAGGAGAGCTGCAGCTCTTCTCCAGTGCACAGCGGGTTTTTGTCTGAGCTGTCGCCTCCCAGCTCCCGTGTGAGGCCAGCCCAGCCCTGGTGCTGGTGGCTCTGGAGGGAGGAACCCTCTTGCTGCTCGGTTCCCGTTCCCTGCGCATCCCGGGCGGCTCCCGGCTTTGAGCAGGGGCTAGATGGCGCACTCGGACCGGGCTGGCACAGCCCTGCCTCAGCCCAGCCCTTCTCGTGCTCCTCGGGCACCTTCCCCTGCTGGGACACGGTGCCCAGCGCTGATGGCCGGAGCCGGGTGGCCCAGGGTGGCTCTGAGGAGGCTCCGGGGCAGAGCAGCAGCTCCCGCTGGGTTATCTCTGCCCTGGCTGCCTGGGCTGGGGCGCACGGACAGACCTGCTCTGAATGCCCGCTGAGGGCAGGGGGTGTTCCCAAAGGGACATACCAGCATTCCCCTTGAGGTGAAACGTGGCTTTCCTGCTGGGAAGAGCAAACGGCTCCTCTTTCCTTCCAGGGCTGGCAGTAGAGCAGCAGCAGCTGCTCTTGTCCCCAAAGCACAGGCGAGCCAGTGCTGTGACGGGCATGGGCAGCGTGTCCGTGCCGTGTTCTGAGCACTGCACAAGCTTCTTCCTTCCCGTGTTCTCTGGGTTATCTAACACTCCCTGTTTTCGGAGTACTCCCATCAGTCTCTTATAAAATGTGCTCCTGCTTGTTGCAGATACTTGGCAAATAGGTCAAAAAGGCACACTCTGGCCATGACCAACCCTACAGCTGAAATCCCTCCAGACTTGCAGAGGCAGCTAGGACAGCAGTCCTTCCGACCCCGGGCTTGGGCTCCACACCTGGGACCCGACCAGCACCGGTGAGTAACGGCACCGGCCGGCCGGGCAGCTCGCTCAGGACCCTGCCCAGGTGGCCCTGGAACGGAGCACTGAGGACATCCCGCTGGCAGGGAGGGGTGACGAGGAGGAGGAGGAGGAGCAGGGACAAAGAGCAGACCCACAGAGCAGAGGGTGTGTGACCCCCTGCCTGCAGGGACCAGCAGAAACCAGCTGGCTCTTCCCTCCAGTCCCGCTTTTGTGGCTGGACGTGATTGCTGGAATGGCTACCATCACAGAAATATTGGGAATAAGCAATTCTTTATTTTAGAGGAAAGGTTTTTTCCCTGGGTAATGGTAGGCGTCCAGGTAGCAGATTTGCTACAGAACATTTCTGGAGGCAGATGCAGGCAAAAGATTGCACCAAGAGTCATCCACAGCAGAGCTTAAAACCCTCACTGTTCTGCACCAGAGTTGTGTGTTCTGACTGCAAAGTCTCTGTGCAAAGCTCCTCGAGAGTAATTTCATTTCTCACCTGAGCCCTTGATGGGAATGATGTGAGAAAAGGAATCCCGATGGGGGAAGGAAAAAAAACCAATCACAGTGTTTGGGAAAGAGGGAACTTTTGAATTAGATCTAAATACACTCAGGATGTGTGGGAGGGACAGTTCTGATGAGGCATTAATGTGACAGAGCCCTTGTCACAGCGGCCAGCTGGAGATGCTAATGCCACAGAGGGAGCTTAAATTCCTCTTAACAAAAAAAAAAACCTCCTAAAAATGCTTGAAAATGCTCTGACACCTCAGTGCTAGGAGCAAACCAGCTGCACACTGGGGTTTGCTGCCTCTTGGGAAAGCAGTGGCTGCCAGGCCAGGCTGGTGCTGCTGTTCAGCCCCTCGGGCAGCTCACAGTGGCAGGCTTGACAAAGCCCTTTTTATTGGAGCCAGAGACCTGCTGAGCTGAGCACTGATGTAATCAGCAGGGACAGGTGAACTCTGAGCAGACTGAGACACTGCTAGTGCCACGCTGGAGCTGCAAAACCAAGATAAGCACCTCTCTGCCCTCAAGTTACTCTTTAGAGGTGCCCGGGGGATGGGAAGAGCAGAGGGGAAACATTTCTAGGGCCACAGCTTGATAGGAAGAGGAGTGCAGCTTGCAAAACAAGCAGAATGTGCTGTGTCCTGCTTTCAGGATTGCTGCAAATCCTACAGGTAAGCCAAGTCCCTCACGCACAGCAGGAACGGAATTTTTACAAGACTTTAAACACACTTACCCTGTAAATAACGTTGGTGTCACCTCTGGCTCTTGGCTCTGGAGTCCTGAAGCTGTTGCATCATGAGCAGGGTGGTATCTGCTCGTTGCACTCTTGGTGTTGTAACGTGCTGTGAGCCCGTTCTGTGTTTTTCCTGTGAAATCACGGAAATTTCATCTGACCATGGTCTAAACACAGTGTTCCACAGTGAGTTCATTACATACCTGGCACAGAAATTAGCAGTCATTGTGTAAATAAACCACATTATTGAACGGCGGGTGGGTTTTATTTTAGCCCTTAACCTATTTTAAGCCATCTTATGTGTGTTCTTATTTGTCACATTCAGTGTCTGAAAGCAGAATTGAAGTCCAGCTGTACAGGGAAGTGCAGCTGTTCTGCCTTGCCCACACGGGTTTCAAAAACTCAGCATGATTTTATCTGTTGCTTCTGCTTTCCATCAATGCAACAGGAGAACAAATGGATCAGGATAATGGATGGGATGGCTTCAAAAGGCAGGAGCACAGCTCTTCCCTTGGAAGGAAGCTGAACTGTGTCCTCCCAAGGCAGAGACAGGGACAGAACAGAACCCAGCCTGCTGGAAGTGGTGCAGCATCAGTCACTTTGTGACAAAGGGAGCTGGAGCAGCCCTCAGAGTGACCTCTGGAGCTCAGGAGCTGGCTCCTGAGCTGGGTTTGGTGTCAGAGGTGCTGTGAGGACCACGTCTCCATGACCTTCTCACACACAAAGGCTGCTACTGGAGCCTGTGCTTTAAATGCTGCTTGCTGGGTTCTGGAGGTGGCATTTGCAGAATCTTTACAAAAGAAATCCTTTAGTGATGGGAGAAAATCCTCCCTGTGAGGTGGGGAGGCCCTGGCACAGGTGCCCAGAGAAGCTGTGGCTGCCCCATCCCTGGAGGTGTCCAAAGCCAGGTTGGACAGGACTTGGAGCACCCTGGGACAGTGGAAGGTGTCCCTCCCAGCCCAGAGCATTCTGTGTTTCTGTGATTTGCACAGAAATCGGGTGCCAGAGATAGCACTTGCCTGGAAGCCACGAGGGCAGGCAGAGCCCCGGTTGTTTATTGTGAGGCACGTTGTGCTGAGTGTCTGCCAGGTTATCTCTGCTCCTGATAACACAGATGGCACCTAATGGCAGGGCAGGAACTGAGTGATAATGGGGAGCCCCAGCTTCGGCAGAAAACAGCTCCTGAAAAAAGTCTGGCTCCCTCTGATGGCAAAGAAACCTCATTGAGAAGGGGAAGTGCTTGAGGTGCCTGGGGCACAGCTCGGTTCAGGTGTGCCCATCCCGATTGCCCAGTGTGGAGCACCCAGGCAGCTGGGAGGCTGGTGGAAATGGAAAGCCTGTGCTGCAGTTTGTGTTCTGGCTGGTCACACGTCTCTAACCCCCTTCCCCTGTGTTCAGTTCTATTTACAAGGACTCCAACACTCTGCACCTCCCCACCGAGCGCTTCTCCCCGGTGCGGCGCTTCTCCGACGGGGCCGCCAGCATCCAGGCCTTCAAAGCCCACCTGGAGAAGATGGGCAACAACAGCAGCATCAAACAGCTTCAGCAGGTGAGAGGGGGCTGGGGGCCCTCAAAACTGCCTCCACAAGGAGTTCTTACTGTGTTGCTGCTTCAGGAAGCAAAAGAGGAATCTTTACACCCTGGGGACTTTGCAGGGTTTGTTCCTGCCCTGAGTGTCCTCTGCTGTTCACTGCAGTTGGGCACCTGGGGGGATTCCTGCTCCCTCTTTTCTGGGGAGAGCCACCATGCTGTGCCCACCCATGGGTGTCCTGCCTGTCCCACCAGCACTGTCAGACTGCAGCTCCTGCTCTCCCACATTTCCCCTGGCAGCAGTTTGGGGCTGTTCCAGGGTGTCCCGGGAAAGGGCAGCTCCTGAGTGTGTTGTGGGATATTCCCTGCACAGCCAGGTACAGCTTGCCAATGGCTGGAGCGGGGTTTGGCCCCAGGACAGGCCTTTCCCCTTGCAGCATGGCACAAATGAGATGCTCTCCTCACCTTGAAGTGCTGTTCCCAGAGCTTGCTGCCTGCATTAAGGGAACATAGCAGTGCCAGCTCAGTGTCACATGCAGCCGTTGCTTTTCTGGCTTTTTGCCACGTCCCCGCACACCTGATTCTGTCAGAGGAATGGATTAGGCTTGCCTTGCCAGCTTTTCTCAGAGGGGTGGGCTGCAGAGCGTGCCATTCCCACACAGCAGGGTGCTGTGCAGCAGAAGGTCATTTTTGGGCCGTGCTGGGTTCCTTGCAGGAGTGTGAGCAGCTGCAGAAGATGTACGGGGGGCACATGGACGAGCGGACGCTGGAGAAGACGCAGCAGCAGCACATGTTGTACCAGCAGGAGCAGCACCACCAGATCCTTCATCAGCAGATTCAGGTAGTGCAGCCCGAGCCAGAGCTGCTGAAGGCTCAGCTCTGTTTTCCTGTGTTGCTGCAGACACAACTCGTGAGCGGGTCCCGGGGGGATTGAGGGAGGGGCGTTTGCTGGGCTTGCTGAAGGCTGAAGGATTTCAGCAGAGATGTTTGCACAGCTGCTGTGGTAGCTGTGGCAGCCAGGGCTGCAACCAGGGACTGACACTCAGTGAATCTGGATATGTCCTGCTTCACCCAGCAGTGTTTCTAAATTTACTGACTGAGGCATTGACTGCAAACACTTCTTGTTTTCTTGTGGTGCCTGGTTCAGGACTGTATCCGGCCTCCCCAGCCATCTCCACCCTTGCAAGCTCCATGTGAAAACCAGCCAGCTCTGCTCACTCACCAGCTCCAGAGGTAAAGAAATGGCTTTAGGACAGCTCTGGGTTTGACTCTTCCTGAAGCCCAGGGATGAGCTGACACACTCAGGAGAGGCCAGGCTGAGTTGGAGATTTATGGAGTCAGAATGACACTGCCACTTCCCAGGTGAATGTGCCTGGTCCTTTGGGCTGGATTCTCTCAGAAGGACTTTAGAATCAGAGAAATCTGATTCAGAGGCACAGACCTGCTTTGAGCAGAGGGTTGACAGTCCTGCCTTTTGAGTGGCTTGAAGCTCTCTCATGCTTCCTTGGGTGTCTCACACCTTGCCAGGCCCTTGGTGAGCTCAGCCTCCTTGCCCTCAGCACCCTGACCTGTGGGTGAGGGAGGCTGAGTTATGGGAAATGCCTGCAGGGTGTCTCACCAGGTGCAGTGACTCAGGAGGTGAGCCTGCAGTGTCCTTGTCCCCAGGTTTCTGTGGTAGCCACCGGCTCACGCTCACTCCCTGTGTGACTTGGACAAGGGAGGTGGCTCTCAGAAGAGAAGCCAAGCTGCAGAGACCTTGGGATGCCCAGCAAGGGCTCTGTGGTGTTTATTTTGAGCAAGACACGCAGTGTTTGGCATCAGTTCTCACAGTTGGGACAGCATCTTGACAAGGAGCAGGCCTGGTGAGAAGGTGCTTGTTTCCCTGCGTAGGTTACGGATCCAGCCATCCAGCCCACCCCCAAACCACCCCAGCAATCATCTCTTCAGGCAGCCCAACAGCAGCCCGCCCCCCGTGAGCAGCAGCGTGCTCCAGCCCCATGGTAAGCACTTCTGGGAGCTGGGCAGGGCCGTGGGATCCCACCAAAGCCTGCAGGAGCAGCCTGGGGTTGCCAGGGCTCCGTTCCCCCAGCCCAGGCCGTGCACAGTTTGCTGATGATGTAAAAGATTCTCCATCTGGCAGCAAGGGCTGCTGTTATCAGAGCTGGCGAGGAGCTGCCAGCTGGAATGTGCTGTCAGGTTCCTTGTCACAAGATCCTTACTTATCTCTCCCGGGGGTGGGGAGGAAGGGCTGATATTCTCAGGTTTATGCAAATCTCTGTCAGCTCCGCAGTTTCTGTTTTGGTGCAAGGGGCTCTGGCTGTGACCTTTGCACGCTGGCACAGCATGACAGAGCGCCCATACGGACATGTACTGGGCTCCCAGCCTGGCCCAGAGTCATGGAATGAATCACAGCCTGCTTTGGGTTGGAAGGGACCCTACAGATCATCCCTCTCCAGGCCCCTGCTACGGGCAGGGACACCTTTCAGTAGCCCAGGTTAATCCAAGCCATGTCCAGCACTTCAGAGAATGGAGCAGATCTCGCTCCCTGGGCTGGCAGGGGTGCTGAGTGTCTGTTCCTTGCAGGTGCCGCCTCCCAGTCCCAGTTCCAAGGGATGCCATCCCACACCACCATCTTCCCGCAGTCGGGTAACTGTTCCCCTCCGCCGGCCATGGGGCTGACGTGCCTGGCCCTGCAGCAGCAGCAGCAGCAGCAGCAGCCCCAGCAGGTCACCATCCAGGTGCAGGAGCCCGGGGACATGGTGGGCAGCAGCCTCCTGCCCGGGGCCTCCCACGCCCGGGGCATGTCCCTGAGCCCCAGCGCCAGCCAGATCCAGATGCAGCACCGTGCCAACCTGATGGCCTCGCTGAGCTACGGCCACCGGCAGCTGTCCAAGCAGCTGAGCGCCGACAGCGCCGAGTCGCACAGGTGAGGCCCTGCTGCCTGCTGGGGCTGGGGCAGCGCTGTGGGCAGCAGGGGGTGGCAGCGTGAGACGCGCTGTCCTCGCCACTCTGCCCTGTGCTTGCTGCCTCGCTGGCCCTGGCAAGGAGTAGCTGAGCCGGGCCGGGGCTGCTGTGTCACCTGCCCGGGGAAGCCCCTCCGGTGCAGGAGCAGCTCTGGCTCCCTCTGAGCAGCACAATCACCGGTCCTTTTCCTTGTCCTTGCAGTCTGAACGTGAACAGGTATCCCCCCGCCAACTACGACCAGGTGCACTTACACCCCCACCTGTTCCCGGAGCAGCCTCGCGTTTCCCCCAGCAACTACAGCCCGCCGGGAGGGGTGGGGTTCCCCGCAGCCCAGCAGGCTCTGAAGGTCCCGCAGCTCGAGCAGTACCCCAGTTTCCCCCCGAACGCACATCAGCAGCAGCAGCAGCACTACACGGCATCGGCACTACAGCAGGCACTGTTGTCCCCGACCCCGCCCGACTACAGCCGACACCAGCAGGTACCGCACATCCTCCAGGGACTGCTCTCCCCCCGGCACTCGCTCACGGGGCACACGGACATGCGGCTGCCCCAGGCAGAATTTGCACAGCTCATCAAACGGCGGCAGCAGCAGCAGCAGCAGCAAGAGTACCAAGAGTTGTTCAGGCATATGAGTCAAGGGGATGCCGGGAATATGGGCAGCAGCATGGGACAGAACCTCTCGGAGCGCCAGTCGTTGTCTTTGCCTTATCAGAGTGCTGACACGTACCACCCCCAGAACAGCCCCCAACATCTCTTAAAAATCAGGGCTCAAGAATGTATCCAGCAGGTCCCTGCCTCCGTGCCACCGCCGCCGCAGGGATACGGGCACCAGCCAGCCCTGTTCCACTCGGAGAGCATGGAGGAGGACTGCGCCTGCGAGGGAAACAGGGACAGCTTTCCTGACAGTAAGAGTTCAAACACATTGACCAAAGGTTGCCACGAGAGCCCTCTGCTCGTGAACACAGGAGGGCACGGGGACCCCGAATCTTTGCTAGGAACTGCTAACCCCGCGCAGGAGCTGGCAACGCACCAGTACAGGCATCAGCCCGCATTCAGGAATAAGGTGCCCAGCAGAGGTAAGGCTCCCTGCTGCCCGTGCAGGCCAGCTGTCTGTCTGTCTGTCAGTGCAGGCCAGCTGTCTGTCTGTCTGTGCCAGCCACTCACCTTCCTGCCCAGAACACCGGCACACCAAGGGTTTCCTGACATGCTCTGCATAGCACAGAATTACCGAGATTCTTTCTGGCTTTTGTGGCCTGAAGTAAATTGCAGGCACAGCCTCTGTAATAAACAGGGTTGAATAAGGAAGGTGCCCCATGGGCTGCTTCCCTTAGGAATCTGACCTACTTCTGCAGGCAGGTAAAGACCAGGCCCCAGCTTGGTGCCACTTTTTAGGGGCGCTGCATGGTGGCCACAGATTTATTCTTGTTGATGATGTTCCCCATCCCCTGTAAAGAGGGGATAGGAACAGCTCAGCTGCCAGTACACCCCAGCTGTGGCAGTGCAGTCATTTATTCCTCTTCTTAGCCCAGGCACTGCTAAAGCTCCCACAAACACACAGTTAACAGTGTGGGTCAGTGTCCTGTGGCTCCAGCAGCCTTGCAGTCTCTCTGGCACTTTGGGAAGGAGCAGCAGCAAGATTCTATCCCTGCTTGAACTGGGAAGGGTGGATTCTGGAGAGAGTGAGTTTAAACTTGCCATTAGGATCTGAAGACCTTTCCTGCTCCTTGGAAGCAGCTGCACCTTTGCTCCTCAGTGGCTGCTCTGGCAGCCCCGGGCTGCCCGAGAATTCCTGCCTGAGCTGTAATCACAGGCTCCTCTGCAGGAAAAACACCCCTTGAGCCCCTTGCTGAAGGGCTTTGAGGAGAGGCTGAGTGGGCAGATCAGTATTCTCTGCAGGACTCGGGGTGCTGGGCTGCAGCCACCAGCTTGCCCTTGGCACCAGGGCCCTGCTGCGGAGGAGCTGTGTCCAGGCACAGGAGGCCCAGCTTTGTTCAGGGACACAGCACGGGTTTGTTGGGAAAGTACCGGGCTGGAATAGGCTGGCTCACAGGGCTGAGTGGGGCTGCCAAGCCCTGACCCCCCAGAGTGTGGGCGGGGGGCAGGGACGAGGCTGGGCTGTGCTGAAATCCTCCCAAATTCTGAATTCTCTTTGCTCTCAGAGCTGCTTCCCTGCTGTGCTTGGAGTGGGGGGAATCGCCCCAGGCTCAGCGGAGATTGGAAGCTCTGGAGGGGCGTTTGGTGTGAAATCATGAGTCTGAAACTTGTCACTGAAGCCCGGTAGATGGACAGTGAGGTCTGCTGAAGTCAGAAGCCAAATCTCAGCCCCCGCGCTGCTGGTGCAAGGACTGGTTACACAAAGGAGAAGGACTTTAGACTGCAAGGCCTTGTAAATGAGTAAAAGCAAATAGATGTTTACAAATAGGCTTGTGTAAGCCTTTCTGACAGGGCTGTTTGTAGTAAACTCTGTCCTGGGATGCAACTGCTTGTACCGTTTTCCCTATGGCCTCCATAACCCACTTGGACTCAGGCCTGCGCTGCCTCAGGTCCAGGCAGAGTCACCTCAGAGCTTCCCAGGTACCTTTACCTTCAGCAAACCCTGCACCCCTGGGCTTTCCTGGTTTTTACCTATATCAAATCCTACATCACTCAGTTTTCCCACTATTCACCCACACCAAATCCCATATCCCTAGGCTTTCCCACTATTGACCTACACCAAATCCTACATCTGGCTTTCCCACTCTTTTCCCTAGACTGTGTGATGAGGGTGCAGTTTGAGGGTCTCTTCCCTCCCTGCCTCAGCTCCCCAGATGGGTTTCCCCGGAGCACAGTGGTTTCCCTGTGGCTGGGAGTGCCTGTGCTTCCAAGGGCGCGTGCTAACGCTGATCGCAGCGCTCTGGGTGTCTGTGCAGCAGCTGCCAGGGATGGCAGCCGGGAGCCTTGAGAGCCGACCAGATCTGTTTGGGATGTGGCTGAGCTGCCTGTGAGCAGCCCTGCTCCAGTTCTGCTCCAGCGTGGCCGTCCCGGGGCTGGGAGCGCTGCCCGTGGGAAACCTGGGCGGAGGGAGCCGGGCTGGCGGCAGCGCCGTGCCAGCGTCACATGCCACAGGCACACAAAGGATGGGGCATGAAAGGCTCTCCTCTGCAGGGCTGGGGGCGTCACTTCGGGGTGTCTGTCCCTGGGTGCAGAGCAGCATCCCCAGAGCTGAAGTGCTGGCATTGGGGAGCAGCTGTTTTTGTGTCCTGGCTCATCCAGGCTGAGGGAACTCGTCACCCACAGCACAGGGGCTGGGGCCGGGGCTGTTTGTGGAGCTGGAGCAGCAGGCTGCTGGCCCCAACCACTGTTCCCACAGTTGGAGCAGCATCCCAGGCCATGTGTGGGTGGCACTGATCCGCTAACATCTGTTACCTCATGTTTTCCTTCTCTCTTTTCCGGGAAAGCTGACTGCTAACCGCACGTAACCCCACGGTTGTGCAAAGGAAGGGGGAGGCTGCATCTCTGCCTGCCCTGGGACAGGGCTCCGGCAGGAATGCCACATTCCTGATGGAGGAAGGGCATGGGGAGCAGTGTGCTGCCTGTGCTGTCCCTGCTCTGCCATGCTCTGCCCTTGGGCTGCCTGTGAGCAGCGTGGGGACCACATGGGATGGGGTCTCACTTGAATTCCGCTAAATCTGTGGAAAGATTTGGGGACTGCTCTGTGCAGGTCAGATCCTTGTGGGTCCATGTGGGGATGGTCTAGGATTCTGTGAGATCCCTTTGGGGAGCAGTTTAGTGGCAGTTGCAGTGTCAGCTGGGCCGTGCAGTGTCCCAGCACAGCAGGACATCACTTCCCACTGGCCAAAGCCCTGGGAAAGCTCTGGCTGTGTGAGGGATGTACCTGCAGCTGTGTCACCTCGGGGCAGCTCCCCTGCGCTCGGGCCTTTGTGCTCAGCAGGGTCTGCACTCTGCGAGCTCAGCCCCGATGGAGGCTCCTCCATGGCTCAGGACTTTATCCAAAACATCGTGTACTTGATGATGAGAGGCTTTGCCTGATAGGAATGTGGCCTTTGCCCTCAGTCACAAGAGCTTGCAGTGCAGATGGACTTTGCCAGGCAGAGCACTCGTGTGCTCCCGCAGCCAGATTGTGGGAGGGCAGGGAGAAGTCATCTGATAAAAGTGAAGATCCTGGCCAGCTCTTTCAGCAGGATTATGTTGCTTACAATTGCCAAGGGGCCCTGCTGGAGCATCCCGTGTTGGAGGCTCCCCCAGCTCTTGTGTAACAATGTGGGGGTCGAGCTCAGGCTTGAGGGGAAGGCAGAAGTGGGAAAGGGTCTGGTTCCTGTGCCCCACTGCTCCAGCCTTAGGCTGCTTTTGCAGCCCTGATGGAAGGCAGCTAGCATTGGGATCCTTTGGGATATTGATGGGAGGGAGAGGCCCACGTGAGTGCAGCTGGGGGCACTGGTGCTGCACCACTCTCACTGGGGCAGCCGGGGGTCCTGTCCCTGCTCTGCCAGCAAGGAGTGTTGGTGTGCAGCACAGGAGGCTGCAGGTCCCTTGTACTAACGTGTCCTTTTTCTGTCCTGTCTGCTTTTCAAGAGTCCATCGTAGGGAACTGCATGGACAGGAGCTCCCCTGGCCAAGCCATGCAGGTGCCTGACCACAACGGGCTGGGCTACCCCGTGCGCCCCTCGTCCAGTGAGCACCCGCGGCCCCGCAGCCTGCAGAGACATCACACCATCCAGAACAGCGACGATGCCTACGTAGGTGCCTCTGCCTGCCCCGTCCCTGCTCTGAGACAGCCTGGGGCCACGCAGGGCTCTGCAGACACAGCCAGCCCCGCTGGGAAGGGGCTGGTCAGGGCAGCCCAGACCTCAGTGCTCTGTGCCCTCTGGGGTGCTGGGGTGCTGGGGACTGTCCTGCCCAAATCTGGGTGTGGGCTTTGCTACAGCTCCCTTCTGCTGTAGATGAGAACGTCAGCTTCACTGGTTCGGTGGCGCCCAGTGATAGGACAAGGAGCAGTGGCCAGAAACTAAAACACAACAAGTTCCACCTCTACATTAGGAAAAACTTCTTTTTATGGGGGGTGGCAGAGCACTGGAACAGCTGCCCAGGGTAGGGCCTGGAGTCTCCCTCTCTGGAGACATCCCAAAACCAGCCAGATGTGTTTCTCTGTCACCTGCTCCAGGTGTGCCTGCCTTGGCAGGGGTTTGTGCTGGATGATCTCCTGATCTCCCTTCCAGCCCCAGCTGTGCTGTGATTCTGTTAGTTCAGAGGCATTTGGACCATTCAGTCCATCCTCCTGTTGAAGGCACAGGCTGCACCCAAGCTGTGCCTGATACAATTCTTGTTTTCCCCAGCCCTTGCTGAAGGCTTGCAGAGGCTCCCTGGGCGCCCTGCCCTGTCTGTGGGCAGATGGGAACAGCAGAGGGGATCCTGAGCTGCCCCTGAGTGTGTCCTGCCATCCCCACAGGTGCAGCTGGATAACTTGCCTGGCATGAGTTTGATGGCAGGGAAAGCCCTCAGCTCGGCGCGCATGTCGGACGCCGTGCTCAGCCAGTCGTCGCTGATGGCCAGCCAGCAGCTGCGGGACAGGGACGGCGAGGGTGAGCACGGGGAGGGGGCCCGGGCAGCCCCTCGGGGAGCTGAGTCACTGCCACGGCTGCTGAGTCACCTCTCTGCCCTTCCAGAATGCGGGGAGGGTTTGGAAGGCCAAGAGCACGGGAGCCTGGGCGACGGCAGCCAGCACCTCAACACCTCCTGCTACCCCTCGACGTGTATCACGGACGTCCTGCTGAGCTACAAGCACCCGGAGGTGCCCTTTGGGATGGAGCAGGCAGGGGTGTAACCAGGAGGGAGTGAGTATCCCTGTGTCCTTCTCTCAGCACACCACACCTCGGGCCTCACTCCCTTGGGTCACCTTCCCTGCTCATTGCTCCAGTGCTGGGGTTGGGACCATCTGCTCAGAGCTGAAGCTGTTTGCTGTGCCCCATGTGCCCAGGGACAGCTTCCCTCCTTCAGCCTTGTGCTGCACTCAGACCCCTTTGCACGGCAGGGTCTCACTCCTGGGGCAGGGTCAGCAATGGCCTGGAGGGCTGTCGGAGGAGATGTGCCATGCTGGTGTCCCCTAACGTGTGTTTTCTCTCTCTTGCAGGGTTTGTGTACAGCTTTGAAATGAAAAGGTCCATTTTAAACCAACAGTATCTAGCAGCATTGCGCCAAATTGCCGTAGTATTTCTGACTAACTGGAATACCATGGCCCCTTTCCTCATCCTCACTTCATCCAGTGTGTCGTTCCTTTGGGTTCTTTAATTTCTGCCACACTTGCCTGTAACTCCAGCTACACCCAGAGCCCTGAGCCCGACACGGAGGATCGGCCTCGGCGCCGGGGCTGCTCTGGGGGCTGGCCCTGCCCGGGGCCCCACGCCGGGCTGAGCCTCCCTGGAGCCTCCCTGGGCAGCTGCGAGGGGGCTGGAGCCGCTCCTGGATGGAGGCCACGCTCTCCTTGCCCCTGTCCCTCTGCACTGGGGCTCTGGGCCTGGCAGGGCCCTCCCACCCCGGTGCAATTCACTTCTGTCTCACTCTGTCTGCTCTGTTCCCTCTCGTGTGTCGGGGTGGTGACAGCATCCCCCCTGCCCTGCCCTCCCTCCCCTTTTCTTTCCAATTCTGCCACGACTTGGGGTTTTTTCTTTTCCTGGCTAATGTAGGGCAGACGGATTTTTCTTTGTTTCCTTCGCTTTTCCTCCCGATCACGTAGGAATTGTTTTTTTTGGTAAATGTTGTTTTATTATTATTGTTATTAATAAAAGGCAAAAGGAATTTCTGTTTGAGAGAAATTTTTAACTAGATTCTGTTCTATATGAATTGTGACTTGCACCTTTTGTTCAAAGTATTTTATTTCTTTTAATGACATTGTACTTGTGACTGGTTTTCTCTCGTGCCAGTGGCGACAGTGGTAATTCTCCTTATACAGTCGGGACGTGCAGAGGTCTCTTCTTTGTCCCTTTTCCATCCTTTCCGTGGTGGATAGAGCGGGAGGCCCCCCCGCCCTGGGGCTCAGGAGCACATGGTGTCACCCTTGCCTTTGGGACTTGACAAGCTCCAGCTCAAACCCTTCTTACTGATGTTTTTTCCGGAATATTTTTTAAAACTAAAGCAAACATCGCCCCAGCCCTCCTGACTTTGCACAGAAGGAAGTGTGAAACCAGCACGGCAGAGGTGACTTTGCTGTCCTTACCCCGTGCCTCTTCCCGGCCTCCCCTTCTCCGGGAGAACAACGCTGACAGCTCTGGATCCCGAGAACCAGAGAGGAGGGAAGGAAGCTCCGCACACAGCCCGGCCGTGCCGGCCCCTCAGCGGCGCCTGCGGGCCGGGAGAGCCCGCGGGATGGAGCGGGAAGGGTGGGGAACGCTGAAAGCCTTTTGCTCTGTCCCTTTGGTTCATTTTCCTTTTGTTTACATGACACTGTATCCTGGGAGAGTCGCCGGGCCCCCCCCAGCAGCAGCTGCCCCGCAGGGCCGTCACCGTGCCATCCGCAGTATCACACTTTTTTTATCATGGCTTTGTATTGTAGTAATCAATACGCGCAGTATATGTTGAATGTATATTAATATACTTTGCTATTATTTCTGTTTTTTGGAAATGTCAGAAGTATTTTTTTTTTTCTTCCTCATTTATGTTGGACTAAAAAACGGAACAGGAAAAAAAAAAGAGTTTCAGTAAATCTTCAGTCCATTTTTTGTGGGTCACTTGCAACTAGTCAATTAGTTGGACAGTGGGATCATAACAAATAAAACCATGATTATGATCTTCCCTGGGCTCTTGTTTGCCTTGTTGCTCAACGCCAAAGTTCAAGGGGCGGCAGCTGCTGTGTCCCCAGCCCATCCCTGGCGCTGTCACTGGTCGCAGTCCCCAGCAGCCCCCCCGGCCGGTTTCCCGAAGCCCCCCGGCACTCGCAGCCCCCCGGCACTCGCAGCCCCCTGCAGCCTGAGCCCAGCAGAGCCTGGGGACCGGCAGTGCTGCAGACCAGAGCCTGCCCAGCATCTGCTGCCCTGGGGCTTTTCCAGCTGCGGGCAGGGTCTGGGAGGCGCAGGGAGCTGTGCCTGTGCCTGCAGCACCTGCGCTGGCAGTTCCCGTGCGATGCCCTTGCGGTGCCCAGCGGGCTGGGGCTGCAGCGAGCCGGTGCCACCCAGAAACGGGAGCATCGTTCCTCTGTCGCAGCTCCCCTGGCAGTGCCAGCCCTGCACAGCCCCTGCAGCCCCTCCGGGGACACGGCCCCGCTCTCCCTGGCCCCTCTCTCCCTGGCCCCTCTCTCCCCTTGCCAGGCCGGGCTCAGCCTGGTTCCTGTGCGTCCCTGCACCGGTGGCAATGGCACAGGGAAGTTCCTGGGGCTGGCTCGGGCTGAGGGCGGTTTTGGGGCGGCCGTGCCAGTTCTGTGCCTGCTCTGAGCCTCCCCCTTGTCCTTGCCCAGGTTCCCAGCGAGGGCTGGCGTGGGCGGGCAGGGCGCAGCTCCGGACCTGTGGGCTGGGGACACAGCGGGAAAAGGGGGTGACGTGAGCGGCCCCGTCAAGGACGGGGCACAGACCCCGGCCGAGGCGAGGGGTCCGGGTACGGCAGGCCAAATCCCTGCGGGAATAAACCTTGTCCCCGGGCCCGCGGCCAATCCCTGGGGGCTGCGAGGGGCCCCGGCAAGGCCAGCGGGAATCTGGGTCACCGGGAGCGTAAACAGCTCCTTGGCCGGCGAGGCGCGTCCCGCGGGGAGCTCCTGTTTGCTCGCCGCCCCTGCCAAGCCGCGCTCCGCGGCGATGCCGCGATCCTTGAACCCTGCGCGCACACCGGGGGCCGCCGCTGGCTTATCTCCGCGGAACTGCCCCTCCGGCATAAATAGCGGCGGCGGAGCCCCGGCCGCTCAGACGGGACGAGCAGCAGCGGAGGAGAGAGCTGGTAAGAGCCCGGGCTGCCCCGAGGAGCCGCAGGACAGAGCGGGACCGTGAGCCGGGCTGGGGCTCAGCCCCGCCGGGCTGGCTCTGGCTCTGCCCCGGCTCCCAACTCTTGCTCTGCCCGCAGGTCCAGCGCGAAGATGAGAGCCGTGGTGCTGACCCTCGCCCTGCTCTGCCTCGCGGGTAGGTCCGCCCGGGGCTGCGGTCCCCGCGGGACGGAGCGGCGCGGGCGGGACGGGAGCGCCGCTGGGAGCCGCCGCTTTCCGGAGCGCTTTGCTTTGGAGCCAGCTGCGGCCCAGGGGCTCCTCGGTTCCTCCCGAGCCGGGCAGGACCCGGCAGGGCTGGAGCCGTCCCTGGGCACCGTCTCCTGAGCGCGGCCGGCTCTCTCCGCAGGCACCCAGGCCCGCTCCTTCTGGCAGCACGATGAGCCCCAGGCGCCCCTGGACCGCCTCAAGGACATGCTCGATGTGTACCTGGACTCCGTGAAGGCCAGCGGCAAGGAAGCCATTGCCCAGTTCGAGGCCTCCACCGTGGGCAAACAGCTGGAGTGAGTGGGGGGCGTGTGGCGGGGGGCTGGGGGTGCCCGGGCGCCGTGCGTGACCTCTCCATCCCTCCTGTCCCGCAGCCTGAAGCTGGGCGAGAACCTCGACACGCTGGGCGCGGCCGCCGCCAAGCTGCGAGAGGACATGGCCCCCTACTACAAAGAGGTGCGGGAGATGTGGCTGAAGGACACCGAGTCCCTGCGCAAGGAGCTCACCAAGGACCTGGAGGAGGTGAAGGAGAAGATCAAGCCCTTCCTGGACCAGTTCTCCGCCAAGTGGACGGAGGATCTGGAGCAGTACCGCCAGCGGCTCGCACCCCTCGCCCAGGAGCTGAAGGAGCTCAGCAAGCAGAAGGTGGAGCTGCTGCAGCAGAAGCTGACCCCGGTGGCCGAGGAGGCGCGGGACCGGCTGCGCGGGCACGTCGAGGAGCTGCGCAAGAACGTGGCCCCCTTCAGCGATGAGCTGCGCCAGAAGCTGAGCCAGAAGCTGGAGGAGATCCGGGAGAAGGGCATCCCCCAGGCCGCCGAATACCAGGCCAAGGTGGTGGAGCAGCTCAGCAGCCTGCGGGAGAAGATGACGCCCCTGGTGCAGGACTTCAAGGAGCGCCTCACCCCCTACACCGAGAGCCTCAAGGCCCGTTTCCTCAGCCTCCTGGAGGAGCTCCAGAAGACCGTGGCCTGAGCTGCCGGCCGGCGCGGCCAGGGACTGAGCCCAGCCCCGCTCCGCCGCCGCCCCGGGCGCTCCCCGCCCTGCCCCGGGCACTTCTCCTCAGGGGGCTCTGGGGACAGGCTGCAGGAGCCCTCGGGTGTCCTCCCCGGAGACCCCCTCTTCCCCTAGAATTCCCTCCCCAGCCCGGCGTCGCTCTCAGCTTTGCCTCCCTTTTGAGAAATAAACTTGACTTAAGTTATTGGAGCTCGCTCAGTCTTTGCAGTGGATGCTGGAGGGGGCAAGGGGTGCTCTGAACGGGAGGTACTGGGGGACTCAGAGGGACTGGGGACACAGGGAGCTGGTGATGGGTGCCCTGGGCTGGTGATGGGTGCCCTGGGCTGGTGTGGGGTGCCCTGGGCTGGTGTGGGGTGCCCTGGGCTGGTGAGGGGAGCCCTGGGCTGGTGTAGGGAGCCTTTGAGTCCAGCTCTGCCCGAGGTGCAGCCGAGCTCAGCCCCACTCAGGGCGCTGGGTGTGTGGCACTGAATTTGCAGGAGTTTTTGGGAGCATTACCCGGCTCCTGCCACCCTGTGCACCCCGACACGGCCGTGTGCACCCCGGTGCTGGTGTCTGTCCCGGCCCCACCTCCCCCTGCGGGTCCCGCTCCTCCCGGGCAGCCCCCAGTGATGGCAGCACAGCGTTTGCATCAGCCCCGCTTTATTGAGAACACCGCGACAGCGAGGGGGGGAGCCGGGGGTCCCCAGCCCCGACAGAGCCCGGGCAGCCCCCGGCGAGGCTACGGGGCCGGAGTCTTCTTCAGGAGCTCGGCCAGCTGCTCCTTGAGCCACACCAGGCGCTGCTTGGCCAGCTCCGCGTTGTCCGACAGCCACTGCCTGCACCGAGGGAGAGGAGGGCAGGGGAGGGCAGGGGGTCAGCGCGGGGCCCCGGCCGGGTCCCCCGGCCCCGGGAACAGCGACAGGGACAGGGCGGGGGTTCGGGGGCACCTGGCCTGCTGCGCCGCCTCCGACTCCCGCACCCTGCTGAAGGCGTCCTTGGTCATGGCCGAGACTTTCTGCGCCAGCTCCTGCACCTTCTGCACCAGCGCCTTCGAGTCCTCGGGCGAGTCGGCCCCTGCAAGGGCGAGCCTGGTGGCACTGGGGGTCCCGCGGCTGCGCCCCCCGTGTGCCCCCGTTGCCCTGAGCCCCCAGCCCTGCTCTGCGCAGCCCCCGGCCCTTACTTGCTCCCAGAGCCATGACGGCCGTGCAGGCGAGCACGAAGAGCAGCGACGCCTTCATGGCTGGGGAGAGAGCAGAGCGCACGGTGTGGGGCACGGGGGGGCACGGGGGTCCCGAGCCCGTCCCCTTCCCGGCCCGACCCTCGCCGGGGCTGTCCCCACTCACCTGTGCCGGGCTGTGGCGCGGGGCAGCCCCGGGCTCCCCCTTTATAGCCGCCCCGCGGCCGCCCGGGGGATTCGTGCAAAGGTCAGGGCAGGGCGCGGGGGGGCTGCAGGGGCGCTGTGTCCGGCCAGGAGTTGGGAAACGCCGCGGGACGGAGCTGAGGGGCCCCGCGCGTCCGTGCGTGTGCGCACAGAGCGGGCCGTGGGCACACGCGTGTGCGCAGCCAGCCCGCTGCCCGCGGGGGGACAGCCCGGGCACGCGCGGCACAAGGGTGACATCCAGCGGCCCCGGGCACGGCCCGGGCACCGCGAGGCTCCTCGGACCTTGGCACTGCCCCTGCCTGGCGGGTCCCTGCCCTGCCGCCGTGCCCTTTGCCCGCAGGGACACACGGCCGCGGCCCCGCTGTGCCCGGGGCGGCTGGGCTGGGCCGGGGCTGCCCCCGCTGCGTGCCCAGAGCCCGATGCCCACGGCCGGGGGCACGCACGGGTCACAGCTGCATTCCCAGGCACCGCGGGGCTCCAGTGTCCTGCAGTGTCCTGGCCTCTTCCTGTGCCAGGGCTCCTCCAGGAGCCTGGCTTGGGAAGGAGCGATGCCATCCTGCCTGTGCACAGCTTCGTGTGTCCCCCAGCTCCATCACAGCGTCCCCCTGAGCCCGTGTCCTGCCCGCTGCCCAGCCGGTGGCAGAGCTGGGAGGTCCCTGCAGCATCCCCAGCCCCCCTGTCCTGTCACACTGCCACCCATCCCACACCCCCCCATCGCAGGTACTGCCCTGCCAGCACTGACAGAGCCACTGCTGCCTCCACAGAGCTCTGAGGCGTCCCCCAGCCCAGGCCCCTGTCCCCAGGAGGGGCTCGGCGTGTCCCCCAGCCCTGTCTGTCCCTGTCCCCCTGCTGGGGGCTGGCGGGGCCGCGGGTGATGTCAGGGCCCTGGGTGATGTCAGGCCTGCGCACACGTCAGGCACCTCCACGTTGTGACCGACTAAAGTCCAAGCCCTTGCTGTGTCACAGCCTGCGTGGAAGCCGCAGGAGCCCTCGGGCTGCATAAATAGTGCTGGGAGCTGCCGGCTCTGCAGCTACCGCGGCACTGGCAGCACAGGTGAGCAGGGCAGGGGCTGCAGGGAGCCTGCAGGGAGCCGGGAGAGAGCCTGCAGGGAGCCAGGATGGAGCCTGACTCTCCATGTGCTCTGGCTGGGGGCTGCTGGTCCCTGGGCCTTCCCTCACCTCTCTCTGTGCTCCCGCAGGAGTCCCCAGCACTCAGGATGGCGCCCAAGGCGGCCGCCCTTGTCCTGGTTCTCCTGGCGATCTCAGGTGAGTGTTGTGCGGGTTCCTGGTGCCAGCAGGGTGGGGATGGCAGTGTCCCTGCTGTCCCTGGTGCCAGCAGGGTGGGGATGGCAGTGTCCCTGCTGTCCCCAGGGGAATGGGACTGTGTGAGCTCTGACACCGGCTGCCCCTGCAGGCTCCCGGGCCGATGTGAACCCTGATGAGGTGGCCAGCGTGATCTGGAAGTACTTCACGGAGCTGGGCAGCAATGCCAAGGACACGGCGGAGCAGCTGCACCAGAGCGAGCTCAGCAAGCAGCTCAAGTGAGCCCAGCTGCGGGACCGGGGGGCTCGGGGGGCTCGGGGGGCGGGCAGGGCCCGGGGCGGGGCACGCAGGCCCTGACGTGTCCCCTGTCCCCAGCACCCTGCTGAAGAGCAACCTGCAGAGCGTCAGCGCCTACGCCGAGGACCTGCAGCAGCGCCTGGAGCCCTTCGCCATGGAGCTGCAGGCCAAGCTGGCGCAGGACTCGCAGCGCCTCAAGGAGCAGATCCAGCGGGAGCTGCAGGAGCTGCAGGCCAAGCTGGCGCCCTACGCCGACCAGGTGCACCAGCAGATCGGCACCAACATCCGGCAGCTGCGGGCCAGGATGGGCCCGTACGCCGAGGAGCTGCGCTCGCAGGTGGATCGCAGCGCCGGCGAGCTGCGGCAGGCGCTGGAGCCCTACGCGGCCGAGCTGCGGGAGCGCCTGCAGGACAACGCCGAGAGCGTGCAGGCCTCGCTGAGCCCCTACGCCGAGCGCCTGCAGCGGCAGATCGACGGCGGCGTGGAGGGCGTCAAGCAGCGGCTGTCGCCCGTGGCGGACGAGCTGAAGGCGCAGGTGGAGCAGAGCGTGGCCGAGCTGCGGCGCGGGCTCAGCCCCTACGCGCAGGAGGTGCGGGACGGGCTGGAGCGGCAGCTGCAGAGCCTGAGCGCGCAGATGGAGCGGGCGGCCGAGGAGCTGCGGGCCCGCCTGGCCGCCAGCTCCGAGGAGCTGCGAGCCCAGCTGAGCCCGCTGGCCCGGGAGCTGCGGGAGGCGGCGAGCGGCGACGCCGAGAGCCTGCGGCAGCGCCTGCGGCCCCTGGCGCAGCAGCTGGAGCAGCGCCTGGGCCAGAGCCTGGAGACCTTCCGGCAGCAGGCGGCTCCCTTCGGGGAGACCTTCGGGCAGCAGCTGGTGCAGCGGCTGGAGGAGATGCGCGGCAAGCTGGACTCGGGCGCGGCCGGCGTGGAGGATCACCTGGAGCTGCTGGAGAAGGAGGTGCGGGACAAGGTGGCCGCTTTCCTCAGCACCGCCGCGCCCCCGCAGAACTAAACCCGCCCTGCCAGCTACACATTCCAAGCACTCTCGGCCGCTTGCAGTGGCACAAATAAATCTCCTTGTGATGCACGTGCTGCTCCGTGTCCGTCCTTCCTTCCCTGTCCATGCTCCCCTGGGCTGGGGTACCTGGGGCACCTCAGAGGCTCCGAGGGGGGAACGTTACCCCGAATCTGGGCTCTGGGGTGGCACGGACAGGGAGCAGAGGTGGGGCCAGCTGGGTGGGAGTGTCTGTGGCGGCAGCCAGGTGAGCCCATGGGCGAGCCCAGGCCGCGCTGTGCCCTCACACAGCCGGGGACACCCGGGGGGCAGAGCCGCGGGGGGCGGCCAAACATCCGCAGCGCGATGGGGCCGCAGCGGCCACGAGGGGTGGGGATCGGTGGGCGGGGGACAGATCGGTGGGCGGGGGACAGATCTGTGGGTGGGGGACGCTCGCCCGGTCCCCGCAGCGCAGCAAGGGAGCTCGGCGGGTCACCAAGAGGGAAAGGGGACTGAGGCGCTCTGCCGGCAGGACGGCACGGGACGGGACGAGGTGAGCGCTGCCTGGAGCAGCCTCACGTGTCGCCGCAGGCCGTGCCGGGCAGGGACCGCGCGGACTTTGGTGCCGCGGCAGCGCTGCCGCCCGCTCGGCGCTTCACCCCGGCCTCGGCCCCGCGGCCCCGGTGCCCGGGCTCGTTCCCGGGAAGAACCAAGGCGGAAAGGAAAGGACACGAGCGCGGCGGGGACCGGCGGGAGCGCGGCCTCGGAAGGGGAAGGTGCGAGCCCGACCCGCTGATCCCCGCCCGCCCCGCACTGCCCGAGCCGGGCTCGCCCTCCCGCACCCGCCGCGGGGCTCGGGGCTCCCTTCGCGTCCCGGCGGGAGCGGCACCGGTGTCCCCGTCCCCATCCCGTGCCGCGATCCCCGCGGGGTGCAGCGAGCGCCGCGGGCCAGGCCCAGCCCCGTCCCCCGAGCCCGGGGGGCAGCGGCCCCCAGGTCACCCGGCCGGACCTCCACGTTGTGTTTACACGGAGTGAGGTCCAAAACGCCTTCCCGTCCCAAAGCCGCCTTATCGGCCGCTCCTCGGCCGCCCCCCGAGCCTACATAAGGGCGGGCAGCGGCCGCCTCCGGCCGGGAGGGACGCGGGAGGCGACCCGGGCCAGGTGAGGGGCGGGGGGCTTTAAGTCCGTGCGGCCGGAGGAGCCGGGCGTGACTGCAGCGGGGCAGCAGCCGAGCTGTTCCGGGACCCACAGGTGTCATGGGGAACCGCAGGGGTTTTTAGGGAGCTGCGGGTGCCCGGGGGACCCCAGGTCCTTGCGGAGAGCGGGGAGGGGCGCGCAGCCCCCCGTGAGCATTCGGACGGCTCTGTCCCCTCTCCCGCAGCCCGAGCATGCTGCTGAAGGCCGCGCTGCTGCTCTCGCTGCTGGCCGCCTGCTCAGGTGGGTGCGGGCCCGGGCCGGGCTCAGGGGTCCCCCCGGGGGCTGCGGGGCAGCGGCAGCAGCAGCGGCAGCGGCGCTCCCGCCCGCAGTGCCCCCGGCCGAGGCGGCGCAGAGCGGGCTCTGGCGGTACCTGAGCCAGCTGACGGGGGACAAGGACAGCCTGGAGCGCGGCCACAGCAAGCTGGGCAGTGACAGCACGTGAGTGCCGCCCCGCTCCCCGCCGGGCAGGGCCCTATGGGGGCAACAGCGTTTATTAGGGTGCGTGTTGTGTTGGGGCACGGGGGGGCCACGGGGCGGTCACTCGGGGCTCTCTCGTGCAGGAACCTGAAGGAGAGCGTTCAGGATGGGCTCAGCTCCGTGGGGGGACTCCTGGAGAAGCTGTCCCCGCTGGGCAGGGGCCTGCAGCCCCCCCGGCTGGGGGAGGACCCGGGCAGCCTGCGCAAGGCCCTCCGCAGGGAGCTGGACAGCCTCCGCCTGCAGCTGTCCCCGTACGTGGACGAGGTGCACCAGCAGGTGGGCAGGCAGCTGGACGAGCTGCGGCAGCAGCTGCGGCCGCTCACGGAGGAGCTGCTGGACCAGGTGTCCCTGCGGGCCCGGGAGCTGCGGCGGCACCTGGTGCCCAGCCGGGAGGCGGCCGCGCAGCTCCTGGGCGGCGCCGACGAGCTGCAGCGCTTCGCGGCTCACTACGGCGACAAGATCGCCTTCCACACGGAGCAGGTGAAGGACATCTTCCGGCCGTACGCCGAGCGGCTGCTGAGCGAGATCCACCGCAACGTGCAGGAGCTGCACCGCGGCGTGGCCCCGCACGCCCGAGCCAGCCCCGAGCAGCTCAACCGGCACATCCAGGAGCTGTCGGCCAAGCTGGCCCGCAACGCGCGGGACCTGCACCGGCAGATCCAGCGGAACCTGGAGCAGCTCAAGGCCAAGCTGAGCCTGTACCCCGGCGGGGCCGCGGCTGCCCCGGGCCGCTCCCGGGAGGCGCTGGCGCGGGAGGTGCAGCGGCGCGTGGAGGAGTTCCGGCGGGACGCGTACGCGCAGATCCAGGCCTTCACCCGGGCGCTGGACCAGGAGACCGAGGAGATGCGGCTGAAGCTCAGCGCCCGCACGGAGCCGCCCGAGGGGCCGCCGGACGCGCCGCCGCCGCCCGTGGAGGATCTGCGCGCCCGGCTGGACGCGCTGTGGCGGGAGCTGGCGCTGAGCCTGAGCGAGCGGGGCGGGGAGGGCCCCGGGGAAGGTCCCGCGGGGGATCCCGGGGAAGGCGGCGGGGAGGATCCCGGGGAAGGTCCCGCGGGGGATCCCGGGGAAGGCGGCGGGGAGGATCCCGGGGCGGGCTCCGGGCGGCTCCGGCGCTGAACCCCAATAAAGGCGCCGCCATCGCGGCCCGCGCGCGTCACGTGATCCGCCCGAGCCACGTGAGCCGTGACGTCATCGCCCCGCGCCACCGGCATGTCGGCCCTCGGGGCCACCGCGGCGGCGGCCGCGCCCGCCGGGGCCCTGTTCCGGCCCCTGAGCGCCGAGGATGGCGAGCAGCAGCCGGCAGAGATCGAGTCCCTGTGCATGAACTGCTTCCGCAACGTGAGGGGTCCCCGGGGGCCGGGCAGCGGCGGCCTGCGGGGACTGGGGGGCACCGGGGCCTGCGGGGGCCCAGGGAGAGCAGGACAGGGGCACAGGGGCCCTGGCCGGTACAGGGGACAGGGGACAGGGGGAGAGCAGCACAGGGGCCTGCGGGGCTGGGAGGGTACAGGGGGCAGGGGAAGAGCAGGACGGCGGTACAGGGGACTGGGTGAGAGCAGGACAGGGGCACAGGGGCCCTGGCCGGTACAGGGGACACGGGGAGAGCAGCACAGGGGCACAGGGGACACGGGGAGAGCAGCACAGGGGCACAGGGGACTGGGTGAGAGCAGCACAGGGGCACAGGGGACAGGGGGAGAGCAGCACAGGGGCACAGGGGACTGAGGGAGAGCAGGACAGGGGTGTGCGGGATCTGGGGAGCACGGGGGGTCTGTGGGGTCACGGGGAGAGCAGGACAAGGGGTGTGAGGGGCCAGGGCTGGTACGGGGTCTGTGGGGTCAGGGGACGCACACCTGTGTGGGCCGGGGTCGGGGTGGGCAGGGGCTGCTGGGGGGTCCCAGTGGGGGCAGGAGCGAGGAAGGACCTGCTGGGGGCCACAGCTGCTCTCGGAGTAGGGGGCGCTGAGAGGGGTTTCCAGGAGCTCCTGGGGGGCGAGGGAAGGGTTTGTGGGGCAGGCTGGGGCACAGGGACCTGCCCGTGCCGGAGGTGCTGTCAGGGCCATGGCCCCAGGCTCGGGTTCCCACAAAGCCCCTCGCTGCCCCCGCAGGGAGTGACCCGGCTCCTGCTCACCAGGATCCCCTTCTTCAAGGAGATCATTGTCAGCTCCTTCTCGTGCCCCAGCTGCTCCTGGTCCAACACGGAGATCCAGGCAGCGGGCAGGATCCAGGAGCAGGGCGTGCGCTACACCCTGGCCGTCACCTCCCGCCAGGTGGGCGCTGCCCCGCCCCGCCCTGCTGAGGCCCAGCACCTGCACATCCCTGCAGGAACGGCTCTGGGGTCCCCCTGCGTGCCAGGGGAGGCTCAGGCTGCTCCCTGCTCTGTGCAGGACATGAACAGGGAGGTGGTGAAGACCGACTGTGCCTCAGCCCGAATCCCAGAGCTGGACTTTGAGGTGCCTGCCTTCAGCCAGAAGGGAGGTGGGTGAATGGGGCAGCGCCTGGGGGGCTCCTGGGGGTCCCTGGGGTCTGTTCGTGGTGTTGTCAGCTCTGTGTTCTTGCCTTGCCAAGTGCTCACCACCATCGAGGGCATCATTGACAGAGCTGTGGCAGGCCTGGAGCAGGACCAGCCCGCCCGCAGGGTAAGGCTGGAGAGGGGAACTCCTCAGGGATGGAGAGTGCTGGGGGTGTCCATCCCCTGCCCCTGGTGCACCCAGGGCTGCTGGGGACAGCTCTGGCTGTGCCACAGCCACCTCTGCCAGCAGCTGAGCCCCACCTTGGGGTGTCCCCGTTTTAAGGGCTCTGTGGTTCCGTGTCCCCTTCCAGGCAACAGACCCAGAGGTGGCCGGGAAGATAGACGAGTTCATTGGGAAACTGAGGCAGCTGAAGGAAGTCAGCTCCCCCTTCACCTTTGTGAGTGCTCAGGGCAGGGCAGGCCTGGCAGGGGGGGGCTGCAGGGAGGGCAGCTCCCTCAGGGCTCCTTGTCCTGCAGATCCTGGACGATCCCTCTGGGAACAGCTTCGTGGAGAACCCGCGGGCGCCGCACCGGGACGAGGCCCTGCAGGTCACTCGCTACAGGAGGAGCCCGCAGCAGTGTGCCCTGCTGGGCCTGCAGGTGCCTGCAGCAGCCCCTGCTCCTTGTCCTGCTGCCTGGAGCCCCAGCAGGGAGCAGGAGCTGACTCTGCTGCCCTTGCAGGGAGAGGAGGTGGACGCGACGCCGCCGGACGCTGCCGAGGACCTGAGGGACGAGGTGGGGGCTGCTGCGGTGTCAGGGACACCCAGGGACACCCAGGGCTGCTGCGGTGTCAGGGACGCTCAGGCCAGCTGCCCTGGGCTGGCTGGGACCTTCGGGCTGCCCCTTCCCTCCCCAGGTGCTGCAGTTCAACACCAACTGCCCCGAGTGCAACGCCCCGGCCAGCACCAACATGAAGTTAGTGCGTATCCTTGCTCAGGGCTGGGGGCTCTGCGTGCCTGGGCTCTCCCTGCTGCTCCACAGGCCTGAGGCAGCTCTCAGCTGGGGCCTGCTGGGCTGCAGAGCCGTCTCAGGGCTGCTCACAGCTCCCCTCAGTGGGGTCCTGCCGTCCCTCGGCTGCTGCTTGGATGTTTGCCTTGACTCCCTGCCCCAGAAATCCCCCACTTCAAGGAAGTGATTATCATGGCCACCAACTGTGACTCCTGTGGCCACAGGACCAACGAGGTGAGCTGGGCAGAGGGCAGGGAGTGGAGCTCTGTGCCTGTGTCCCTGAGCTCTGCTTCCCATCGGGGCTGCTGGGGAGGGAGAGACCGCACTGGGGGCTTTCTGCTGGCTGCTGAGGCCACTGTCCCAGCTGTGGAGAGGCCTCTGGGCTGCTGGGCTGAGCCTGTTAAAGCACAGGGGAGGGCTGGGTGTGAGCTCACTGCCAGCTGTTCCCAGGTGAAGTCTGGAGGAGCCATTGAGGCACAGGGCACCAGGATCACCCTCAGGATCACGGACCCTTCTGACATGACACGGGATATCCTGAAGGTGCAGCGCCCAGGGTCCCTGCCCTGTCCTGCTGGGGGGTGTGGGGGCCCAGCATGGGCTCACGGGGGTCTCTCCTCTGCAGTCAGAGACGTGCAGCGTGGAGATCCCCGAGCTGGAGTTCGAGCTGGGCATGGGAGCGCTGGGGGGCAAGTTCACCACGCTGGAGGGGCTGCTGAAGGACATCCGGGACCTGGTGAGTGCTCCTGGGGGGCTCAGCCCCCTGGCTGGCCCTGCTGGGGGGGCTGGCTGCCTCACAGCTGCCTCACCTGCCCTTGCAGGTAGAGAAGAACCCCTTCACCCTGGGGGACAGCTCCACGGCCAGCAGGACAGGGAAGCTGCAGGAGTTCATTGGGAAGCTGCAGGACGTGAGTTTGCTCCGGGTTTTCCGTGATCTGCACGGGTCCAGGAGGTGCTGAAGGAGTAGGAGGAGCCTTAATGGGATGTGCTGTGTTCCTGCAGATCATAGAGGGGAAGGCCCAGGCTCACTTCATCATGGACGACCCTGCAGGCAACAGCTACCTTCAGGTACAGCCCTGGGCCCTCGGGCTCCGTGGGCACTTTGGGGGGTTCATTTCCCTGGCGCGTGGTGGCAGTGGGGGTCCCATTGGAGCTCTGGGCACCAGCAGATGCTGGAAGCCCTGCTGGCTTTGTGGGGTGCCCAGGGCAGCCAGCCTGGGGCACAGGGGAGTGCAGGAGCTGTGCCCTGTCCCCACAGAACGTGTACGCCCCGGAGGAGGACCCGGAGCTGAGCGTGCAGCGCTACGAGCGCACCTTTGAGCAGAATGAGGAGCTGGGCCTGAACGACATGAGGACAGAGGGCTACGAGGCAGAGCCGGCCTCGGGCCGGTAGCGGGGCCAGCCCAGCCCTGCCGCCCCCTGCCCCAGCTGGTACCAGGACTTGTGTGGGGCCAGGGCTCCTGTGCCCTTCCTGGGCCGGGGAGCTGTTCCTGCCCGCGGCAGGGGCTCGGGGCCTCCCCGCGGAGCTGTGCCGTGAGCTGCTGCTGCTGCTGACTTGGGGCACGGGGTGGCTCCCCAATAAAGCTGATTGAAAACGCTGATGGAGTCGTGTCCTCCTGCTGCTCCATTCATAACCGCGACTGCCGCCTGGCCACGCCCACGGCCCCGCCCGCAGTTCCATTTATGGCATTGGCTGCCGTTTGGACACGCCTACAGCCCCGCCCTCTGCTCCATTTATGGTATTGGCTGACCACACCTACAGCCCCACCCACAGCTCCATTTATGGCATTGGCTGCCGTTTGGACACGCCCACAGCCCCGCCCTCTGCTCCATTTATGGTATTGGCTGACCACACCTACAGCCCCACCCACAGCTCCATTTATGGCATTGGCTGCCGTTTGGACACGCCTACAGCCCCGCCCTCTGCTCCATTTATGGTATTGGCTGACCACACCTACAGCCCCACCCACAGCTCCATTTATGGCATTGGCTGCCGTTTGGACACGCCTACAGCCCCGCCCTCTGCTCCATTTATGGTATTGGCTGACCACACCTACAGCCCCACCCACAGCTCCATTTATGGCATTGGCTGCCGTTTGGACACGCCTACAGCCCCGCCCTCTGCTCCATTTATGGTATTGGCTGACCACACCTATAGCCCCGCCTCCACCCCATTTATGGCATTGGCTGATGTTTGACCACGCCCTCAGCTCCGCCCCCACTCCATTTATGGCATTGACTGACATTTGACCCCACCTAAAGCTCCGCCCCTACTGCATTTATGTCATCAACACCCTTTGACCACGCCTACAGCCCCGCCCCGCTCCATTTATGTCCTTTCCGTGGCCTGGCCACGCCCATCCCGCTACAACTCCATGTATGGCAGCGGCCACGCCCATCTCAGCCCGCCGCGCTCAGGCCCCGCCCCTTCCGCCGGCGCCGCCGTTTTGCGTCAGAGCGCGATGGCGGCGCCGGGGCTGTCGAAGGCCGAGTACCTGCGGCGGTACCTGAGCGGCCCCGCCGAGCCCGGCCCGCCCCGCCGCCGCCGCAGGAGGAAACCGCCGGGCGGCACCGCCAGGGGCGGGTGAGTCCCGGGGAAAGGGGGACAGCGGGCGCGGCCCTGTGCGCTGCCCGGCCCTGTGCGCTGCCCGGCCTTGGGAACCGCCCGAGCGCACCGCCCCGAAACCCCCGCTCCGAACCGAGCCCCAAGACCCCTTGGTCGGGATCCTCCCCGGGGCTGCCCCGTCGCGGATCCCCCGGTCCCCCCGAGCTGCCCCGCCGCAGATCCCCCGGTCTCCTCGAGCCCCCGGTACTGCCCCGCCGCGGATCCCCCCGTCCCCACGGGCCCTGACCGCGCCTCTCCCCGCTGCCAGGATGCGGATCGTGGATGACGATGTGAGCTGGAACAGCATCACCGCCGCCCCGGAGAAGGAGGAGGAGGAGGACGAAGGGGACATGCCTGTGGTGAGCGGGGAGCCCCGGCAGACACCCTCAGTCTGCTCTGGCGCTCACCTCGTGTCTCCCTTTGGGAGGAACTCGCTGGAGCGCCTCTCCCTGCCCTGTCGGGGCGGGTTCTGCCTCGGGGGTGGGCACGCACCTGCAGGAAGGAGGGAGCTCCCTGCGGATCCTGGCAGCCCGTGCTCTGCGGGCCAGCACGGGGCTCTGTGCTCCAGGACCGCTGCTGGAGCAGGGCACGGGGACTGGCACTGCTGCTGCCATGTGAGCAGTGGGAGCTGTCCCTTTTGCTGAGCCCCTGGTGCTCGCTGCGTGTTTGCAGGTGGCAGAGTTCATTGATGAGCGCCCCGAGGAGGTGAAGCTCATGGAGGAATTCCGAACAAACTCCAAATGGAAGCTCCTGGGAGGTGAGAACAGCCCCTTCCACCCTGTCTCCTAATGCCTGGTTTCTCCAAACCATGATGCAAGTTCAGAATAACCCTGGAGGTGCTGGAGGGCTGCTAGGCTGTGCAGAGCCCTAGTAATGGTGGTTGCAATTGTTTTCCCTCAGATGAGGACTCACAGAGTTCGGATGTGTCGGGATCTGCCAAGTCTGCCTTGAGGTATGGGGGGTTAGTGCTGGGGCTCAGGGCTGCAGCACCCCAGTGAACCCACCTTCAAAGCTGTTCCCAGCTCTGGGGCCCTGCTGTGTTTCCAGACAAGCCAGGCACGAAGGGAGCTCACTGTCACCTTCTCTGCCCTCACAGGCGGCGGCACCACGACTCCCCAGAGCCCTCGGCCCCAGCAGGGAAACACAACGGCTCCCTGGGGCTGTCTGCTCCCAGGAGACAGAGACACGACAGCCCTGATGTGTCCCCTCGCAGGAGACAGAGACACGACACCCCTGACCCATCCCCTCCCCGGAGACAGAGACACGACAGCCCTGACCCATCCCCTCCCCGGAGGCACCGTCACAACACACCAGACTCGTCACCTCCCAAAAAGCAGCGTTGTGACACCCCAGATCTGTCACCTTCCCGGCGGCGGCGTCACGATACCCCCGACCCCTCCCCTCCCAGGAGACAGAGACACGACACACCAGACTTGTCACCTCCCAGGAGACGACGTCCTGGCACCCCAGATCTGTCACCTCCTCGACGGCGACAGCGTCACGATACCCCCGACCCATCTCCTCCCAGGAGACAGAGGCACGACACCCCAGATCTGTCCCCTCCCAGGAGACAGAGGCACGACACCCCAGATCTGTCCCCTCCCAGGAGACAGAGACACGACACCCCAGATCTGTCCCCTCCCAGGAGACAGAGGCACGACACCCCAGATCTGTCCCCTCCCAGGAGACAGAGACATGACACCCCAGATCTGTCCCCTCCCAGGAGACAGAGACATGACACCCCAGATCTGTCCCCTCCCAGGAGACAGAGACATGACACCCCAGATCTGTCCCCTCCCAGGAGACAGAGGCACGACACCCCAGATCTGTCCCCTCCCAGGAGACAGAGACATGACACCCCAGATCTGTCCCCTCCCAGGAGACAGAGACATGACACCCCAGATCTGTCCCCTCCCCGGAGGCAGCGTCAGGATTTGTCACCTCGCAGAGAGAAGCCAGGGTCCCCGAGCGGGAGGAAGAGCAGAACGAAAGGTGAGTGTCACACGCTGTGTCCTGGGGGCCTGCTGGGATCCACACTGCCAGGTGAGTGCTGGGGGCTGCTGCTCCACTGGCACAGCTGGCACAGCTGGCAGTGTCTGTCCCTGTGGGCACAGCTGGGTTGTATTTGTGCACAGCTGGGTGAGAGTTCAGCCAGCCTGCAGTGCCTCAGCTGTAGCCTGGGCTGTGTGCACCTGAGCGTGCTCCTCCTGGGGGAGTCAGCAGCCCCTCACTCTGATTTATCTCCTCCTGGGGCAATCAGCAGCCCCTCACTCTGATTTGTCTCCTGGGGGAGTCAGCAGCCCCTCACTCTGATTTGTCTCCTGGGGCAATCAGCAGCCCCTCACTCTGATTTGTCTCCTGGGGGAGTCAGCAGCTCCTCACTCTGATTTATCTCCTCCAGGACGGGCTTCTCCCACCCAGAGGGACCAGCAGAGGTCACGGAGCCCCCCGGAGCACTCCCTACACCACCGGGATGCCAAGGGCTCTCCCAAGAAGGTAAAGTTTGTGTCTTTCCCTTCCAGCTGTGGAAATCCAATGCTTGACAAGCTGGGGGGGTTCTTGGCTCTAACAGGGCTGTCCCTGCCCTGTCCCTGTGGTTCGGGTCACCCCTCATTCTGGCTGCCCCTCTCAGCCAGCTGTAGTGGGATTTGTGTGTTCTCCAGGCTAGCACCATGTCATCTGGAGCCAAAGCGGGCCTGGTGTCGGCTGATGTGCTGCAGAGGGAGAAGCAGGAGCTCAAGAAGCACGAGAGGAGCACCAGGCACCTGGAAGGTGGGAGTGGAACACAGCCCGAGCCACAGCTCACTCCTCTGCTCTGTCAGGCCCTGGCACTGGGATGCTGCTGGGAGCATCCCTGAGGAGCTGCAGCTGGACACACTGCTGGAAACCTTGGCCAGGGTCTCTGTTCCACTTGGGGATTTCAGAGCAATGCCAGGGAGGTCACAGGGAGTGGGAAATGCTT
Organism: Ammospiza caudacuta; assembly: GCF_027887145.1. Taxonomy (NCBI): domain Eukaryota; kingdom Metazoa; phylum Chordata; class Aves; order Passeriformes; family Passerellidae; genus Ammospiza; species Ammospiza caudacuta. The sequence goes on from NC_080615.1 coordinate 8,507,095, forward strand.
CTCTGCAAGTCTGAGGGAGCTGATGGATAGCGAGAGCTCAGGGTCTGTGTGGGGCAGCAGGGAAGTCTGAGATCCTGCCTGGATTTGGGTGGCAGGCTCTTTGGGAGATTAGGACAAGCAGAAGAGAAGTCCCAGTTAGTCATTGAATTGTCTGGAGATGATAAAATGTTCCAGAATTGTGACTTGAGGCATGTGTCCCCTCCAGAGGAATCCCGGAACGCTCAGACCGTGTTCCGAGACAAGTCCGGCCGCAAGAGGAACCTGGCCCAGGAGCAGCTGGAGCAGAGGCTGAAGGCTGAGGCAGAGGCCAAGAGGGAAGAGCAATATGCCAAGTGGGGAAAAGGGTGAGGAAGGGACTCCAAAGCACATTCCTTGCGCCTCCCATGTCCTGCTGTTAGTTTGGGTCTGCTGCCAGACTGGTGTTGTGCTCTGAGGTTGAGCCTGGGACCAGCGTGTGTTCCACATGTGTGAAAGCCCTTCCTGTGCTGGAGGTGCTTTGGCAATGCTGAAAGCCCTTCCTGTGCTGGAGGTTCTTGGGGAATGCTGAAAACCCTTCCTGTGCTTGAGGTGCTTTGGGAATGCTGCAAACCCTTCCTGTGCTGGAGGTGCTTTGGGAATGCTGCAAACCCTTCCTGTGCTCGAGGTGCTTTGGGAATGCTGAAAACCCTTCCTGTGCTGGAGGTGGTTTGGGAATGCTGAAAGCCCTTCCTGTGCTGGAGGTGCTTTGGGAATGCTGCAAACCCTTCCTGTGCTCGAGGTGCTTTGGGAATGCTGCAAACCCTTCCTGTGCTGGAGGTGGTTTGGGAATGCTGCAAACCCTTCCTGTGCTGGAGGTGCTTTGGGAATGCTGCAAACCCTTCCTGTGCTGGAGGTGCTTTGGGAATGCTGAAAGCCCTTCCTGTGCTGGAGGTGCTTTGGGAATGCTGCCAACCCTTCCTGTGCTGGAGGTGCTTTGGGAATGCTGAAAGCCCTTCCTGTGCTGGAGGTGCTTTGGGAATGCTGCCAACCCTTCCTGTGCTCGAGGTGCTTTGGGAATGCTGCACAGGCAGTGGGGATTGAGGGGTGTGACCCCTCCTGCACACTGAACCACTCCCAAGGAGCAATGGCTGGGGTTTGGGTGATACAGTGTGTTTCCCAGGCTGGCACAGGAGAGGCAGCAGCAGCAGAACGTGGAGGATGCAGTCAAGGAGATGCAGAAGCCCTTGGCCCGTTACATCGATGACCAGGACCTGGACCGAATGCTGAGGGAGCAGGAGAGGGAAGGAGACCCCATGGCTGCTCTCATCAAGAAGAGGAAGGCCAAGGAGAACAAGGAGAAAGGTTTGCCCCTGGAACACACCTGTTTAGGGCGTCAGCAGTGCAGAAATGCAGCTGCTGTTCAGTAAACAGCCAGGGGGACTTGTGGACCCTCTGGAGTTCCTGGCCTGTTACCAGTAGCAGTTGCATGAGTTGTTAGCTGGGAGAGCAGGCCCTGCTGACTGAGGACTCAGCACTTTGTCACAGTGAACCCCTGGCAGCTGGAGCTGGCTGCCAGGAGCCTCTGCTCTCTACCTGCAGAACCTCCTGGGTGGGTGAGGATGTGGCCACCTGGCTGTGCTGAACACAGCTCCTCTGCTCTTTGTGTTCCAGAAAAACCCAGGTACAAGGGACCAGCACCTCCCCTCAACAGGTTCAACATCTGGCCCGGGCACCGCTGGGACGGTGTGGACAGGTAATGTTCCTGTTGGAATAACAGTGAAAATAGAGGAGTTATGCTTCAGGGCATTGCCAGTTATGGGGTGAGTGAGGGGCTTGGCGCTGGAAGGTTGAATGGGTGCAGTTGCAAATGAGTGATGGGACAAGGGAGGTGAGGCACTTCAGAGGCGTCTGCTCTCGGTAACCACAGGTCCAGGTGGAGACTGAGCCAGGGTGAATCAGGGCAGAGGTTGCAGGGCTCAGGAGAGCTGGTGGCAGCAGCTGCTGTCACTGGGTGTCCCTTGCAGGTCCAACGGCTTCGAGCAGCAGCGCTTCGCCCGCATTGCCAACAAGAAGGCGGTGCAGGAGCTGGCCTACAAGTGGAGCGTGGAGGACATGTAGGGACAGCTCCTGCAGTGCCCCACAGGCACCTCTGCACAGCCCCGAGGAGTGGCCTGCTCTCCCTGCAGCCAGCCCTGTGCTCAGATTCAGCTGCCCACTGGCCATCTCCTGAGAGGCCAGGCTGCATTTCCTGGCAGCCAGAGCCTCCAGCTCCATGAGAGGACACTGTTTCTCGTTTGTTTTCTAACAAACTTCTGTTCTACACCAAATGACTTCTGAGGGCAGCTCCCAAGTCTTCAAGTGTCCTAAATCTCAGGTGCAAATCTGCTGAACGCATGGGCTTGGGAGAGTTACCCTCGTGCTGTGGGTCAGTCTGCTCCAGAACTCAGGTTAAGTGGAACTTCTGAACTTCTGTCAAGTTTATGCAGTTATTTTGCCATGTAGATCCCAGAGTCACCAACGTGCAGGAAAGTTCAAACTCAGCTTCTCCTGACCCTGTGCAAGCAGGAAACTGGGCAGGGAATGCTGTGGCACCAGAAGTGCTGCATTGGGCAGCAAGATCTTCAGGAGCCCCAGCAGTTCTGCAGGGCTCCATTTCCAGTGGAAGTAAATGCGTGGAGAGTTAGGACTTAAGACCTGGAATTGCTTCCCTCACAGTTTGGAGCAGCTGCTCCCCCCAGACCCCTCTGGGTTTGGGGCTGATCTCAGCACTTGGCTCGCTCCAGTGGGAGGTGTAACAACCCTGGGATCAGATTTGTCTGTCTCAGAGCTTCCCTTAATCCCTGTGTGCCAGAAAGCACTCGTGGAAATAAATACAGTTGTTCTTGCTGAGGTCCCAGGGAGCAGGGATGAATGCAGCAGCAGTTTCCATGGAGATGTCTTGGCTGCAGCAGGGCAGGGCAGGCTCGCCCTTTCCAGGGATTCTCCAGCCCTGGGAGGGACAGCAGCACAGTGTGCTCTGGAGTGCCAGACTCTTGGGACTTCCCTGCTTTTTATCCCTGTGTCACATTTCCAGCAGCCCTGGAATTGGTGTGTTCACCTGTAAATAAACCCTTTCTTTTTTTACTTGATTCTGCGTGCTGGTGCTTTTTCCAAGGCAGCTGAACCATTGCCAGCCCTGCTGCACCTGCTGGGCAGGAGATGGTTTGGGAGCAGGGGGTGCTGGTGTGAGGTGGCAGCACGTTTCCAGGCAGCTGTTTCCAGTTGTGATTCCCCCTTCTGTCACCAAGGCCCTGTTCCATTCCCCCCTGTAACCTGAGGCAGCTGCAGCCTCCACAAGAGCAGTTCCACTTGACACATTCGTTTTTGCTCTCACTTAATCTGAGTGCTGCTGGAGATGTGAAGAACCTGCTGTGGAATGATTGGATTCGCCCTGGTGGGCAGAGCTGGATGCTGCTTCCTTCCCCACCTGCCTGGTGACAGTGGCTGCTCTTGCAGAGCCACAGCTGCCAGCAGCTGCCTCGTGCCACTCTGGGGACTGTAGGCTGCTCTTAAGGAGGAAAAGCACTTTTAAATGCTGCTACTAAACAAAATGTGCTGAAAATGGCATCAGGTTCTGCTCTTGCAGCTGACTTGGAAGGCTGGGGTTTTAAAATTTTAGAGGCACTGCCCTGGGGACCTCCTTGTTCATCACAATGCTGCATTTATACATCTGTTACTTGTTTGCTAGCAGATATTGTACTTTTAAGAGATATCCGTGAGGAAAGGGGGGCTCACGTGGTGAACACCTCCCTCCCTGATCCCATCCCGTGTGCTGCCTGGGGAGAGGGGAGCTGGGTTTGTCCCTGTGCCCTTGTTCTCCATCCCACATGCCCTGTCCCTGCTGTGGCCTTGTCTGAGCAGTTGGCAAACGCTGAGGGATCCTGTGGGATGAGCTGGGTGATGGAGATGGAGCAGTGACACCAGCTCTGGATCTCTTCATTAGTGGTTCTGGAAGGGCAGAGCCCCGGTCTTGGCATCGAGCAGCAACTTTGATTAGCTTTAACCCAAAAAAATGAATATTAAAATCTTAATTTAATTTAAACCACTGTCATTCACAGCCATGGCAAACAGCAAGCAGAGTAATTATTATGCAAATGAGACAGATAGAAAAATGATTAATAATTGCGCAAATTAAAAATTATTGTAAACATCCTGCGAGTGGTGATAAGTCGGGGAGGAGCGAGCGGGGGAGGCAGCGGGGCTCAGCCACCTCCTGCATCCCGATTTCCTCATTAGCAGCAGCAGCAAACGAGGAGCCCAGGGCCGCCTGGGGGAGCAGGGCCGGGCTGGGGATGCGCTCCAGCTTCTCTTTGCTGTGGGAAGAGCTGGCTCTAACCATTCCCCCTTCCTGGAGAGCCCGTGCTGAGTGTGTCTGTGTGTCCCTCTGCAGCCTGCCGGGGATGCCAGCAGTGCTCCCCACCCTGGAGCTCCCCCCGACAATTACCGGCTGAATTGTCTGCTGCTTCTCTCTAATTGCACAGCCCTATTTCCCCCCTTTTCCTTTTGTGCTTTTTCCAGGGATCAGGATCATTCCCGTCCCAGGCTCTCGTTTCTCTCTATTTGCACAGCCCTATTTTCCCCCTTTTGTGCTTTTTCCACGATCAGGATCATTCCCGTCCCAGGCTCTCCTGGCTCCTGGGCTTCCAGGGGCCCCGCTCGTGTCAAGGACGAGCAATTAACCCGGCCTCGCGCAGCGTAATTAGATTTTTGTTGATGAGCTCGTGGTAATGTGTTTAGTTTAGATGAAGAGCTTAATTCCTGGGGTGTGACACAGCCTGTCTCTGGGAGCCCACGGGAGTGGGGCTGGTGCTGGGAGGGGACCCTCGGCCACCACCCTGCCCGTGTGTCACCTGTCCCCAGAGGTGAGAGTGGCTGCTCCCCCAGCTGCCTCCTGCCTGTTGTTTTTTTAGCAGCTCCAGCAAAGTGGTTTTTGGCAGCGCTGTGTTATTGCTCCGTTTCCTGCTGAGTTCTATTATTTTTTAATTAAAAAGAGCCTGAGATTTGTCATTTAACGTCTCTCTAAGCAGCAGCAGCAGCTCCAGGTTGTGGGTGCTCGGCAGAGCTGGTGGCTCCCTGAGCCATCCTGGGCTCCCAGCACGGATCACCTGGGCATGGGGGCACAGTGGGGCTCCCCCAGGCACAGACACCCCCTCTGCCTTTTGGGGAAGAAGAGTTTTCCCTGGGGACTCCATCCCACAGCAGGGCTGGCAGTGAGAATCCCTGAGACTGGCAGGTTAGTGATTGTATATGCATATGTGCACTTTCCCTAATTATGGAATAATTAGGGACACGCAGAGATAAAAATTACTAATAATATTTACTCTAGACTCTTTTTTTTTTTCAATAACCTCTCTCTCTCTTCCTCCTTCACCGAGTCTTGGTGGAAATAACTTTGCAGATCCCAGCTAATGAATATTTGTAAATGCAAGAACATTCGGCGCCGGAATATCCAGAGGGCATCCTCTCTCTGCCTTGTAATTTTTTTTCCACACGATATTTAATATTTATGGTTCCACAGGCTCGTGAATAAAGAGCCACACGCAAACCCCCAGGAGCTCGGGGGCCGGGATATTTATGGCGCTTCCTCTTTTCCTTTTCAATTACAAAGACACCTCACATAATTAAGTGCTAATAACCTTGTTAATCTAAAATTGATACTCTTTCTCCTGGCTATCTCTTAATAGAATTAAAAACAGATTAATAATCAAGGGTAGGAGAAGTTGCACGGGATGCAGGAGAGGGGGCCACGCTCCGGAGCTCTGGGGAGCCAGGCTGGGATGGATGGGCAGCACCAGGCAGGGCTGCCAGGGAGCTCTGCTTCCCCCGTGCTCTTTACACAGCTTAAATTTTTAAGACAAACAGCCATGTAACACCGTCTCCTAATGAACCTGTTTTATGTTAATTAATTATGTATCAAGGCTCATTTCCATGCGCGGCCCGGCTCCGCTTCCCCTCCGCCGAGCCTTTGATCTGTCAGAGGCTAAACGGGAGATAAATAATCAAATGGAGACGCAGGCTGGATGGAAATAAACACGGCTTAGATGTGTTAACTGGAGGGTGAGCAGGGCCTGGTCATGGAGCTTGGGACTCAGGCACGCTCGGCCGGGGAAGGGTCTGTGCCTCAGTGTCCCTGGGGACAGCTCCGTGTCCTGTGCCTCAGTGTCCCTGGGACAGCACCCTGTCCTGTGCCTCAGTGTCCCTGGGACAGCTCCGTGTCCTGTGCCTCAGTGTCCCTGGGACAGCTCCGTGTCCTGTGCCTCAGTGTCCCTGGGGACAGCACCCTGTCCTGTGCCTCAGTGTCCCTGGGGACAGCACCCTGTCCTGTGCCTCAGTGTCCCTGGGACAGCACCCTGTCCTGTGCCTCAGTGTCCCTGGGACAGCTCCGTGTCCTGTGCCTCAGTGTCCCTGGGGACAGCACCCTGTCCTGTGCCTCAGTGTCCCTGGGGACAGCACCCTGTCCTGTGCCTCAGTGTCCCTGCAGCCCCCCTCCAGCAGAGGACGTGGGAACAGCCCATCCCTTCTGGAAGGGATGCAGGTGAGCACCTGCCCTGGGGATCGCTCACAGCCAGCGGCGGGGCAGGGGGCTCGGGGCTGCCCAGGGCACAACAGGGACCCTCGGCCAGGGGGGCTCTGAGCCGCTGGGAAGGGGTGGGATGGCCCCGAGCAAGGATGTGCAAGTCCCTGAGCAAGTGAGCAACACGTGGTGGTCACCCAGAGGTTGGATTGATGATCTGGGAGGTCTTTCCCAACCGGAATGATTCTGTGGTTCTGCGGAGAAAAGGCAGCAAAATCTCCCACGTGTCACCCGTGGGCAAGCTAGGAAAGGAGATTTAGCAAGAAAACCCACAGAAATCAGGCAGAGAGGGTGCCGCTGCGCTCTGCAGAGTGGAATTTGCCTGCCAAGGTCCTCCCTGTGCCTCTGTGGCTGCAGACTGGGATTCCCTGCCCGGCCCTGGCGTGGCTCAGCATCCTGCCAGCCAGCTAATCAGGTCAATGCATTTTTAACGGGGCATAGGAAATCTTTATATTTTCTGTCAGGCTCATTCTTCTCCCTCATCTCTCTGTGGGGGCTGAATTATTTAATGCAGAATATCAAGCAGGGCTGGTTTCCCCGCGCTGGCTGCTGACTGTGCATTTCAGGGCTGCTGAGATTGGCAGTGGCTGCGCTCAGCCAGCCCGGGGGAACCCGAGCAGCAGCACATCACCTGCCTGCAGCCAGATTTATGGAGCACCTCGGGTCCTTCAGCTGTCTGAAGTGGTGGGACAGCTTTGGAGGAGGGATGGGCAGTGCCTGAACAGTGCTCACAAATCACAGCGTGCCCATGTCCCTAATCCACCTCTGTGTGGAGTCACAGCATCAGCTGGAGTTTGGGGGTGATCTCCACACTGGGGAAGGAGTTTGGGGTGATCTCCACAATGGGGAAGGAGTTTGGGGTGATCTCCATGCTGGGGAAGGAGTTTGGGATTGATCTCCATGCTGGGGAAGGAGTTTGGGATTGATCTCCATGCTGGGGAAGGAGTTTGGGGTGATCTCCACAATGGGGAAGGAGTTTGGCTTTGATTTCCATGCTGGGGAAGGAGTTTGGGATTGATCTCCATGCTGGGGAAGGAGTTTGGGTTTGATTTCCATGCTGGGGAAGGAGTTTGGGATTGATCTCCATGCTGGGGAAGGAGTTTGGGATTGATCTCCTTGCTGGGGAAGGCTGGGAGAGCAGAGCAGGACGCCAGGGGATGCAGCAGCCTCAGCTCAGCACATCCCTGCTCTGGGGCACCACGATGGGCAGGACTGGGGTGGCAGGAACCCGTGGGCAGGGTTGGGGTGGCAGGGACCTGTGGGCAAGGATGGACAGGGCTGGGGTGGCAGGGACCTGTGACAGCGGGCACAGCTCATGTGTGGCCAGGAGCAGCCCTGGGCACTCGCACACAAAGGGCTGGCTTGTGTATCGGGGTTTATCTCTGCCATTAATGGCTTTCTAAATTGGTGGCAGTGGAGCAAAAAACCCAATCTGAACTCGGAGCATGCATGATTACTATTGTAATAACCTTGGCTAATAAGAATATGATGTGGTGTTAGGCTGGGAAAGAAAACACATTTCTCATTAGCTTTTTGATTAATTACTCCACATAATTTCCTAGGGGGACATGCCTGGGACTGATTGCCTTTGCTTTTGACGTGTGGAAGTGGTTTACCTTAAGTTAATAATTTTCTCGGTGACATTTTAATGGCAGGCCTCAATTAATCTCCAGTCACGGGGCAAAGGCCAGGCCCTGCCATCCCCTGGGGGCTCAGGGCACCCCCCTTGCCCACCCTTGCCCAGGACAGGGCACAGCAGCTGCCTGGGGGTCAATGTTGGGGTCAGCCTTGGGCAGCCCATGGCAGAGGTTTGGGCTCCAAGGTCCTGCCCCACACGTGATGCTGGGGCTTCTCGGGGCTTTGAATACTGGGAATGGAGCAGCTGAGCAGCCCAGTGCTCCCCCAGCACTGCCAGGGATCCAGCTGTTCCCAGGCAGATGTTTACATGGCCTGGAAGCACCGATTTCCTCCCGTGCCTTATAATATAAATATTTTACAGGAGCTAAAATATTCAACGCTCATTTGATGTTGCCACATGGAGTGGGATCAAATGAGGGTGGGAAGGAGGGGAAAACAGGAGAGGGGAGCAAGCAGAGTCTCATTTGTTTCCCTGCCTGGAAATGGGATGATGCTGCATATTTCTGCATCAGGAATCACCCAGAACAGCGATCTCTGCTCCCCAGCAGGTGCCTGCCTGGGGCAGCTCTGCAGGGCATCCCTGGTGGGTTTGGGGGTGGCACTGTCCCAGGGGCTCCTCCTGCACCTGGGATGTGCATCCCATGTCCCAGGGGCTCCTCCTCCCAGGTGCATCCAAAATCCACCCTGCACTCTGCAGCTGAGCCCTGCTCTACGCAAACTTTAAAACATGGCCAGGCCCAGCCAAACTGAACTTTCAGGGTAATTCCAGGCCTTTCCCTGCCATTCCTGGGGCTGGTGCCTCAATGCTGGGCTGGAGGGATGGGGATGTGGGTGGGCACGGCTGGGCAGCACCCTGGGCATGCTCACCTGGGGCAGGTGCTGGCTGGGAGGAGAAGAGGCAGCAATATTTATGTTTCCATCCAAATGCATGGATCAAAGCTGACACTTTAATCTGCTCAACAACATCTCAAGGATAAAAAAGTTGCAGGCAAATCACAGGCCTAAATTGGTAATATATTTCTGCTTGTCAGTTGACAAATCACTTTACAAACCCCTTCTGCATCTTCCCTCGGTCCCTGCTTTGCTGCTTTGGGCTGTGCCAGCCTTCATCCCTGCTGTTTGGTGTTTGTGCCACGCTCCTCCTCAGGAGGGAGGCGCTGGGGCTCAGGGCAGGCTTTGGCAGCAGCTGGGTGAGCTGGGGCTGCCTGTGCTCAGCTTTTCTGCCTGTCCCAGAGCAGTTTCACCCCCATTTCACTGCCCAGCGAGGTGGGGACGTGCCCAGCCCAGCCCAGCGTGGTGACGGTGGCACGGCAGCCCTGTGGGTGCAGGCCAGGCTCCAGTGGGGAGCCAGGAGTCCCTGCCAGACCCGGCTCAGAGCAGAGGGATCCTGCAGGGACACAGCAGCACTCCCTGCCAAGGCCTTTTTCTGCCTTCACTTCTTTTTATTGAGTTTCTTTTTCTCTTCTTTCCCTCTCCTGGCCAGTGCCAGGCCGAGTTGATGAATTATCCCAATATATATTCTGTCTGGAAAGAAAACACATATCATATGTATCTTTGACAAGTTATTATTCTTCCTTATCAGAATATGTGTGCATCCAGCCCGGCCATAACTCACCCCCGGCGGGATCCAGCCCTGCTGGGATGCTCCGGGTGCAGGGAGGGGGCCTGGGCGGGGGAGAGCGCCACGTCGAGCTGGTTCAGCGCCTGCCTCACCTCCAGCTGATTGCTGCAAATTAAATTTCACGCCAATGAGCCGGAGGAGGCGGCGTGCGGCGCAGGGGGAGAGGGGAGGGTGCGGGCACGCCGCGGGGCTGGCACAGCTCCTGCCCCACGGGGGCACTGGGGGCCTGTCTGAGCCTCTGGGATGGCCTTGAGCCCCCCAGCCCCTCCTGCCCAGTGCCCTGAGCCCCCCAGCCCATCCTGCCTGAGCCCCTGTGCCCCTGCCCCTACAGTGGCAGTGCCAGGGTTGGGCAGAAATCAGAACTCAGAGATCAGAAATGAGAAATCAGAAATCATTCCCAGATGGGTGAGCAAACATTTCGAGCTGTTCCTCCCGCAGTGACAGCCTCAGGCCCTGCAGTGAAGCCCAGCAGCAGGACAGGGCACGGGGCTGGGCTGCTCGGGGTGCAGGGTGGGCTCTCCCAGGTGGATCCGTCCAGGTGTGCCTGGATGCAGGGCTGCCGGCAGCAGGAGCGCTCCCATCCATCCATCCCCACTGCAGAGCCTTTATTGTTGGACTTATTAAGATAATAACTGCTCCATCTCTGCCGGTTTGAAACATGATCTAATAGGAATCTTACAACAAAAGTTGCCAAGCAGCCAGGCCAGGATTTACTAATAGACTCCGAGCGTGCTGTAACTGAGATGGAAATTAATTTAGTGATTAGGAGATTAATAAATGGAGCAGAGCATATCCTCTCCTTGAAAGGCCGGGAGGAAGCTCTGGGATGTGGCATTCCCGTGGAGCCTTCACGGGAAGTGCTCAACTCTTTAATCTCCACGTTTCCTCCCGGCTCTGGGGCGAGGCTGCAGGAGAAGCTGTGCTGCTGCCTCATTTTCTCTTAAATCCCATCTTCTTCCCCAGCTGTTTGTCAGAATTCTTTTGTCTACACAGACACCTGAGCCTGGCACCTGGGCAGAAAAATTCCCGATCCACCCCTGCAAGCGCCTGAACGCGGGCCAGCGGCAGCACTGGGAGCACAGGGGGAAGGAGGGAGTGGTGCTTTGAGCCTGCCCCTCTTTGTTGCTGCTGGTTCTGCTCAGCAGCAGCTGTGCATCCATATTTATTGAGGGGAAGGGAAGGGAAGGAAAAGGAAAACCGTCGGGAAGTGGAACATTTGTAATTATCCGGGCAGCTCGGCCGGCGTGGGCGCACAGGGGATCCAGGGAGCCCTGGGTCACCCCGAAGGGCAGAGGGGAAAGGTGGGGTGTTAAACATGCTCTGAGCCCTGCAGGGGGAAAGGGATTGGGGTGTTAAACATACTCTGAGCACTGCAGGGGGAAAGGGATTGATGCACAAGGGGAGCTGGTGGCCTCCTGCCCTGTGGCCCCTTGGCTGGGGTGAGGTGAGAGCTGCTTCTCTCCCTGAAACGCTGTTGGGAACAAAAGCTGGGGTGAGAGATGGTCAGTGACAGGGAATGTGGCAATAATTCCCTTGGTGGGAGATGGTGATGGCAGGGGATCTGGCAATAATTCCCTGGGTGGGAGATGGTGATGGCAGGGGATCTGGCAATAATCCCCTTGGTGGGAGATGGTGATGGCAGGGGATCTGGCAATAATTCCCTGGGTGGGAGATGGTGATGGCAGGGGATCTGGCAATAATCCCCTTGGTGGGAGATGGTGATGGCAGGGGATCTGGCAATAATTCCCTGGGTGGGAGATGGTCAGTGACAGGGAATGTGGCAAAAATTCCCTGCCTGTGCTCAGAGCATGGCCAGAGTGGGCATCAGGAGGGAGATGCCAATGCTCTGAGGGCACAAGATGCCCCTGCACCCCGGGTACCCCTGGGCCAGGGGCAGGAAATGGAGCCCAGGACACCAACAGAGCTGGCAGCTGCTCCCTGCTGGCATTTCCAGAGGGGAATGTGATCCCTTACAGATGCTGATAATGCTTCTGAGCGAGGGCAGGAGTTGGAGATGAAGGGGAGCGTATGTCTGCGTTTCTTCTCCCTCGCTTTTTCTCTCCCCTGCTATCTCCAGCACAGCCTTGCAAGAAGAAAAGCTTGTGGGCATCTGTGCTTTGCCTCTGCCTTCCCTGGGGACCATCAATATGCAGGGGCTGTTACCTGGGCAGGGGCCTTTCCCTCTGTTCCTCAAGGTCGCGGCAGGAGCTTCTGACTGCTGAGGAGGGTCCTGGAGCAGAGCAGGGATGCTTGGGCAGAACGTGCTGCCCTGGCAGAGGGGGAGGATGAGGATGGGTTTGTGTTGGGGTCATGCTGGCGGCATTAGAGTGCAGCCAGGCTCCAGGACCCGCTCCCAAATCCGTGGTGCAGCATTTTCCCAGTGGGAAATCCACCCTCCTGCCCTCAGGCAGTGAAGGTGGGTGGACAGCATCCCTGCTGAGGACATGGTTTCTGTCCATCCCTGCTCCCCAGCTCCTGGCACTGGGATGAAGGCAAATATTTGGAGAACGGCAGAGCCCGGCTTGCTTCAGACAGAGCCGGCAGCCTCTCGGAGGCTGGGATTAATTTGAAGGAATTTACTGGTGGGGTTTGTGGCAGAGAGAACAGTTTGCTTATTTCACACTCGTATGGCCACCTGCTACGAACTGTTTGTTCAGTTTCAAATTCTTTAATTAAAATCAACATAAAACAGATTGAAAACATCCCAAGAAGGGGATGCTTGATTTGCTGGAGGATATTGCAGCAAACGAGCCAAGGCACTCAGAGGACACGGGATCAGGGAAGCGCCCTGGGCGGACACTGGGGTATGCCTGTGCCACCTGGGGCTGGGGACAGGCGGTCCTGGGACATCTCAGCTCCAGCACCGAGGCAGGTGGAGCTGCTGCCTCCTCCTTTATCAGGATTCCCTCCCCAGCGTGGCTGTCCCACGGCGGGCGCAGGCGCTCGGCCCTGGCGGAGCTGATCAGAGGCCTCCTCCAACAAACATCAAAGCTTCAATTAACGGGGGCCGCGTGCGACCCTCTTGCAGAGCGCAGATAAGAATAGAAATTTCCCTTGGAAAAGGGATTTGTGTTTGGCTGCGTGCGCCGGGCGGTAAATGACCTGCGCCGGAGAGGGGCCGGGGACAATTACGGTGCTCATTGGGAGCCGGTTATCTGAGGGAAACAGGCGCGCTGCTATTTAGCTGTCTAATATCCCAGTGGGAGGGGAGGCGGAATTAAAACCCGTCTCTTTTCAGAGCCATTTCAATCTGAAGGATTCTTCCTTTATGCCGTGGCTTTTCATTTCAAGGGGCTCCTTCCTCTCTCCCGGGCCCTGATTTGCGTGTGGCCGCCTGCGATGGAGAAGGGCGGCGAGGGGAAGGAGGGCTTGGCTGGGGCTGCACCCTGCCATGGAGCCTGGGGGTGCTCCTCTCCGTGGATTCATCCCAGCGCCGGCATCTCCCGCTCCAGTCCTGGTGAAACAACAGCAACCACGCGGTGCAGAAAGTTAGTCCGGAGCCAGACGGGCGTTTTAATCGCTGGAAAGGTTAAAACGAGCCCTCCCCGGCTGCGCACGGCTCCCGCCAGCTCCCGCGCTCCTGCGGGCCTGGGAGACCCAGAGCGCCACGACTGTATTGATTCAATTATTCTCTACAATGTAATACTCTGCATCTGTGTGATAGCAACAAACAGAGTTGAAAGACGTACAAAAATAAATGATCTGAAAGTTAATATGGCTGAATGAGCAGCTCTGAATGAGGGGAGAGCGCTTTGGTTTTACATTGTGGAATCAATGGCGTGCAGAACAATGTCCTCCCTTCCCCGGGGCCCCGGGGGCCCTGCCTCAATCGATCACTATGCAAATTAATTGAATTCATGAAACCTGCATCACTGGGTAATTGATGCTTCTTATAATTACCTCCAAGGTATGAGCTTTTAGGGGATTTCATTGATCCCTGCTCGGGGCCGGGGCCAGGGCAGGTCCAGGGCTGAGGCTGAGGCGCTCACCGGGATCCCAGGTGTGCCAAGCACTGCCCGGAGCCTGGATGCTGTGTGCATGCAGCCCCTCAGGAGAGCACCTTCCCCTCCTTGGGCCCAGGGGATGCAGAGGTGACAGAGGTGACAGGAGCACGTGGCCAGGCCTGGCTGGTGGCTGCTGGGAGAGAACAGGTTGTATCCAAAGGGATAATAGGCTTATACAGCGCATTATTTAAGAAAAAGGGACAGGCAATTGAGCTCTGCAGACTAATTAGATTAAACTGATGAGCTCATCAGTATTGGGTGTAATTAAGATCAGAGCTAATTGCAGCACTTTGATGCCCTGCCTTACCCGAGGTGTCCCTTGCCCAGCTAGCGGGAAGTGGCTGGGCTGCCTGGGCTTCTGCTCCCTCCAGGGAACAGCAGGGGAAATGTGACTGTGCCCAGTTCCCGCCGAGCTGGGGGCCAGGCAGGAGGGAATCCGGAGGTGTGAGCAAAGAGCTTCGTGCCAAAGGGAGAGAGCAAAGGGGCAGTGGGACGGGCTGCATGGAAAGTTGGAGAAGCAGAAGCCGGCCCAGGTTCCCGGGGAACTGCAGCCCTTGCTTCCAGGAGGATGGACAGGGTTTACCCAGATGGACACTGCTCCACGAGACAGGCAGCTCTGGCTGTGGTGTGGCAGCAGGAGCAGCCTGGGCACAGCTTTTATCCTGCTCTTCCCTGCTCCTGTCTGATCTTTCCTCCTGCTCCTGCACCGCCACCTCCTCCCCGCTCCTCTCCCGTTATCCGCCCACCTCGCTTCTCCCTCCCGCTGTCTCACCTGCCTCACCCTCCTGCTCCCCTCCCTGACACAGACCCGCTTTGTGCCCCTCCAGGGCTCCCTCCCGGGCCCTCCTGCAGCCCTGGGCAGGGCAGGGGCTCCCCCCGTCCCGCCGAGCCCCTCCCGGCGCCCCCCTCCCGCTGCCCGCTCCCTCCGCTCCTTCGGGCTCCTCGTCTCCGTCTCCAAGGTTACACCAACCGCTTCCCGCTCCTCTCCTGAGCTCCCAGCGGGATCTCCCGATGCTGTTCACCGGTCGGGTTTTGTTCGTCGCCGCCTTTCCCAGCTCTCCCGCACCTTTCTGCATCCTGCCGCCGCATCGTTCCTCGGAGAGCATCGCTGGTCCTGACTGAAGGGAGGGCAGGGCTTTGCAGCGCCTTCTCTCCAGAGAAATGCCCCCTAACTCAGGGCTGAGCATCCAGCACCCCTCCAGGGCATCCTGGCTGAGCTGGCGGCCCTCGGGGGGACCCTGGGCAGCTCCCCCGAGGTGGGGTGGGCTCCTGCAGGGGCTGCCTTTGGAGATCTGCTCATCCTGGTGGGGATCCGGGCAGCAGGAGAGCAAACAGCATTTCCTTCTTTCTTGTGAACATACAGCATTTCTTTCTTCATTGTGAACATACAGCATTTCTTTTTTTCTTGCTGGCTGCGGTGGCACCTGTGGGCACAGGAGCCCTGAGGTGCCTCTCTGCCTGTCCCCTCCTCACACTGGGGCTCCCCAGGGCTAGAGAGGGGCTGGGAGTCCCTCAGCCCCCCCCGCAGCACGTGTCCCCATGGCACCCCCCTTCGGGCGAGCATTTGGGGACACTGCCACGAGATAATGACAGGAGCTTTAACTCTAATCCTTTCTTCCTGGCTGTTTGGTTCTTACGGCCTGGAAAGTGTCGGGGGTGGGGGAAGCAGGCAAAGCCCAAACCCCTTCCCAGATGCACGAGCAGCCTGAAATATCTCTGGCTTCTCTCTCTGCAATAACTGCGGGGAACAGGAGCAGATGTTTATAGGTCACGCTGCTGGTTTTTCCCTTTCTTTTCGACCGAATGTTTATTTTTCTCCAGTTTCCCCTGCTGGTGAGGATTCGGGTCGCATTGTCCCCGTTCCATGGGCAGCAGCGGAAAGCCCGGCAGGTGCCCCCGTGCTGGGGGGATGTCCCGGGCACAGCGGGCCCCGGCAGCGGGGCAGGGACGCGGAGCCCGGGGGGACGCGGGCAGAGGGGCGGGCGGGCGAGCCCCGGGCTGTCCCCGCGGCGCGGACGGGAGGTGGCACTGCTGCACCGGCGCAGCTCCGCAGCACCCGCGCCCTGCATCCTCCATCCCGCTCGCTGCGATTAGCGAGGAGCTCCGACAGGACCCGCATCCCGCATCCCACATCACACATCCCGCCTCCCACATCTCGGATCCCGCATCCCGCTCGCTGCGATTAGCGAGGGGCTCTGACAGGACCAGCATCCCGCATCCCCCATCCCGCATCCCGCATCCCGCATCCCGCATCCCGCATCCCGCATCCCGCATCCCGCATCCCGCATCCCGCATCCCCCATCCCGCATCCCGCATCCCCCATCCCCCATCCCCCATCCCGCATCCCGCATCCCGCATCCCGCATCCCACATCCCGCATCCCCCATCCCGCATCCCCCATCCCGCATCCCACATCCCGCATCCCCCATCCCGCATCCCCCATCCCGCATCCCGCATCCCCCATCCCGCATCCCGCATCCCCCATCCCGCATCCCGCATCCCGCATCCCCCATCCCGCATCCCCCATCCCGCATCCCGCATCCCGCATCCCCCATCCCGCATCCCGCATCCCCCATCCCGCATCCCCCATCCCGCTCTCTGCAATAGCGAAGGGCTCTGACAGCACCCGCAGGGCTCCGAGGTGGTCCCGGCCGCAGTGTCCCCCCCCCGATGGCAGCCTGGCCCCCGCCAGGTCGGGACTGGCCGTGTCACCGCACTGCTGAGGATGAGGATGCCCTGAGCTGGCCCCATGGGCTGTGTCTGTCCCACGCTGCTGTGCTGATGTCCCAGGAGCCGCGGCAGCCAGAGATGTCCCCCCAAAGCCCTTTTATCCCTGTAGGAATGAAGGGTCTTTCTGCCACCTGATAGGCGCTCAGCCACACGGTGGGATGCAACAGGTCCCGAGAGTGGGCCCCGTGCTTTGGGGGCACAGCATCCTGCCCTAAACACCCCCAGTGCCTTTGGGGTCACAGCACCCAGCCCAAATCCAACCGGGGAGGGGCTGGTGCTGCCCAGGGAGGGGCTGGTGCTGCCCACGCTGCCCGGGGTGTTTCCAGATGCATCCAGCTGTTTCCATTGGCATGGAGAGGGACAGAAGGGCTGCTTCTCCCTCTGGGGGCACGTTCCCAAAGGAAAGGTCTTGGAACAGGAGAGATTTCTCTCTCAAGGCTTTTCTTTGTCTACAAGCTCTTTGGCGGGGGGAGTTTGGAGCAGAGGAGAGTTCAGACAGATCTGATTCCCCTATCTCAGACAAACACACTCGCCTTTCCCTGACTGTAGATCTACAGGACATGTTCCAGGGAAAGATCATCTCGAAAGAAATGGATTTTCCCCCTACTGCTTTGCCATTTTTGCTTGTATTTCTGAAAGCCGGAGTGACGGGTTATGAACTTTAAGGAGCGATTTCTACTCCTTGTTCTGGTCTGACATGTGGGCAGTGGGACTGAGGAGGAGACAGGGCTGAGCAGCTCGGGGGAGGATGCTGAGGGCGAGGCAGCAGCCTCCTGGCTCCCAAAGCAGCTTCTCCTCCGAGTCTGCGGCTGGGAACTCCGTGCAGGGTGCCGGGAGGGCCAGGGGCTGCTCCATGGTGCCCCGGCAGCGAGGGCTCGGCGCTAATTGCAGCCAGCAATAAACAGCGAGAATATCAATAGAATGATGGCATTTAATTAGCATCCAATGGCTCGTATGGATTTCTGCGTTAGATCCGCATTAACATGAGATTCTCTGATCCCGAGTAACGTTTGTAACAAATGCTTGGGGATGAGTCCAGGTGCAGCGATCCTCGCCGTCTCCAGGGAGAGGGAGGTCCCTGCAGGTGTGTCGGGATGGCATCGGTCCCGTCCTTCCCCTTCCCTGGCCTTTCTGGCTCTTCTCCCAGCACAGAGCTTTTCCAACAGGTCCTGCCCAGCTGGGCTGGCGGCGTCCACAAACAAAAATCCCGAGAAATGGAAATGAAGTTTCTGAGCTCCACCCAAACCCGGCGCCCTCCGCATTAAGTGAAGCCCCCCCACCAGCCCCGCAGCCTTTTGAGTTTTGTATGAAACACTCATTATACCTTTGGTGTGACAAATGATTGAAAAGTGTAATTTGAAAGCTAAGCTCCCCATCACACTCTTCCCTATTGTTTATTTGCCAGCTCCAAACGGGTTGGCTGCCAAGGAAAGTAATCAGAAGGTAATAGCCTGATATCGGATGAATCCCCAGAGCTGCCAGCAAGCTGGAAAACTACAATCTCGGTGCCGCCTGCAGTATTGATGCGCTGAAAATAATTGTGTAGAACAGCAGAGCTGGGATCAAACTTGGGCTGACACTCGGCATTGTGCGGCGCGCGTTCGGCGCGGTCTGATGTGGTTATTTGTGACTGGCTCGGGGCAAGGCAGCCAAAAGCGTCTCGGGGAGAGCTGCCGCGCTCTGTTTGCCCATGTAGATGAGAAAACACCTTCCCAAAGCAAAGTGCATCTCTTTATCTCCAGCCCTCCCTCCTTGCCTTGCCTCTTGCTTCCCCTCTTGCTGCGATCCCGGGAACGCGTTGATTTTATTGAGTGTGGCAAGTGGCAGTTCATTAAAAAGTGGGAGCAGATGGGGAAGGGATTGTAGAAGAAGATTAATGATGCGCACCGACAAGTAAATCGGCCCAGGTTCTGGAGTAAACACAATCACGCCGGCTTCCTGGGAGCGGGTAATCCTCCTCTGTCAGCTCGGGCCTCGTTAGCCGGCTGCCGGGGCTGGAGCTAACGAGCAGGGACGCCTCGGGAGCCCAGGGCAGGCCTGGCATGGCCAGAACCCTGTTCTGGTGCTGCTGCCAGAGGGACCGGGAGCGGGAGTGGCCATGGGGCTGGCACTGCCTGCTCGAGGCCATCGTGGTGCTGCTCTGCCCAGGAGAGGCTGTGAGAGCACGGCAGCCTCTCGTGGGGGTTTCTGGCACGGTGGGCTCCATGGCCAGCAGCCTCTCGTGGGGGTTTCTGGCACGGTGGGCTCCATGGCCAGCAGCCTCTCGTGGGGGTTTCTGGCACGGTGGGCTCCATGTCCCCACCAGTGCGGGATTTATCCGTGTCTCCCTCCCTGCCAGCTCTGCCCTGCCTGAACTGCTGCTGGCTGAGATGTGCCCATTCCCTCTGGCAGTGCCCAGGAGCCAGCTGGGAGTTGTGGGTGATGGATGGCCGGGGTGAGAGGGAGCCCAGTGCCCTGCAGCACTGCCCAGCTCCCGTGGGATGCATGGCATTCCTGTCTGGGATGCTTGGTGACACTTCTTGAGTTGTCCCAGCAAAGGGAGGAGAGTGGGGCTGCTCCCATTAAATCCCGGCCTGCAGCCTCCTCTCTCTGCCCTGACACAGCTCACCTGTCCCTCCCTGCCCCACCTGCCCTGCCCCACCTGCGCCACCTGCCCTGCCCCACCTGCCCTGCCCTGTCCTGTCCCTCCCTTCGTCCCCTGCCAGCCCTGACCTCGCCGTGCGCGGATGGAGAGGATGCGCACGGATGGAAACAATTTAAACACAGGCTGCAGCCGCCGTGCAGCAGGACAGCTGGCTCCTGCCAGCCTCCCCTCCTGAGGACAAGCCTTTCATTATGAATGGGGCTGTAATTTTGCTGCAATTTCCAGAAAAGCGCCTGGCTCCTTGTTTAAGCACCAGCGGGAGCGGGATGAGGACATGGCTGCATGTGGCACGCTCAGCGGTGACAGGGGGCCCAGGGAGCTGCTGGCCCTCACTGGTGTCAGGGATGTCACCCCCGGGAGCTGCAGAGCAGGATCCAGGCAGGACAGGGCTCTGTGGATCCTCCCAGGCTGGCATTGCTGCTGTCACCACCGCTGTCACCATCACTGTCCCCGCCTCACCCCGCACAGGGGGATGCTGCCAGGGAGGGCCACTGCCCAGCTGAGCCACCGCCAGGGACATAAATAATTTAATAAAGGAACTTTGGAAATTATATTGCCCTAAATAATATAATAAACCCTAATTTACTCACATTTATCTCCCGGAGTTTTTTGTGAAAGCAGTAATCTTGCATCTTCTACAGTGATGGATTAGCAGGAAGGAAACTCCGCTGGGGAATAAAAACCCACATCGTGTAGTTTTTGACATGTTATTATTCAGTTTTATCTCGGGTTGCTCATTCCTGGGCCATTACTCATGTTCACAGGGATTTTTCTCCCCCCTTATTTATTTATTTTTACCATGACCAGAAGCAGAGATGCCAACAAATCACCCCGCCTTCCCCTGCTCTGTTTGGAGGGGACAGTGTGGCACTCCTGGGGGGTCCTGGTGGCACCCCACACCGCAGGGCACTGCAGGGAGGATGGCACCATGCAGGTCCTGCCCACCCTCCCCGCAGCACTCCAGCCTTGGCAGCCAGGGAGGGATGCAACTTAATTAGTCCATGAGTTTCTAAGAAATCTGATCGATGGAACAGATCAGAGCAGCGAGTCCTGCCTGTGCTGAGGGTGCTGGATAAAATAACCCGGGCAGGGAGCCGGGCTCTGGCAGGGCAGGGTGCCAGGGGACAATGCTGCAGCAGCCAGGGATGTGCCAGCACCTTGTGCCATGACCAGGAGGGATGGCACGGGTGGCACTGCTTCCCTTCTCGTGCCAGGGTCTGCAGTCAGCACCGAGGACATGGGAGCCCTCGGGGAGCTTTAATTATTCCTAAAAGTCAGCCTTTATTGCTCATTAGCAGCTGCGAGCGGCGAGGCAGGATGCGCGCCCCAGCACTGTGCCCTCGCAGGGAAGGATTTTGGCTGCCTTGCTTAAGTCACAAGGAGGTTATTAAATAACTGCAATTACACGAGGAGTGCCGGGATGGTGCCTCTCATTTATTAGCACTGCTTTGTTTACTCCCAGCCTTGAGAGAAATGGAAGAACTGGAGCAGCAGGCAGTGCCCAGCAGAACCGTGATGGAATCAGAGCGGCCCATCCCAGTGGAAAAAATATTGGGAAAAATTTCTTTACTTTGAGGGGGTGAGGCTCTGTCACAGGGTGCCCAGAGCAGCTGTGGCTGCCCCTGGGTGCCTGGCAGTGCCCAAGGCCAGGCTGGACAGAGCTTGGAGCAGCCTGGGACAGTGGAAGTTGTCCCTGCCATGGCAGGGGTGGCACTGGGTGGGCTTTAAAGCTCCCTCCAACCCAAACCTTCCTGGGATTCTTTGATGCTACAAAAAACCAGTGCCCACTGTGGGGTCAGCAGCCCAGGACAGCCCCAGCCCCACTCCCAGCTGGGGAGGCACAGGCATCGTTTCCTCCTCTGTGTACAAATACAGAGAGCTCTGTTTGTTTGGGTGTGCTGGAACGTGCCTGCTGCACGCACACACACAGAAATATAAATACAAATATAAATATAGATATATGCACAGGGGCTGGGCTGGGAAGCATGCAGCTAGCAGTGGGAAGGGGTTGGCAGAGCAAAAAGCCCTGGAAGACATCCAAAACACGGGAATGACAGTACATATGGGCCCCCTGGATGGTGGGGGAGGCAGGGCTGCGCTCCTTTCTCCACCACTGCTGCAGGCACCACCCGGGGGCTCTGCCAGCCCCTCCTGCTCCCCCCAGCTCCCAAACACCCTGTGCATCATCCCAGGGTAAGAACCAAGCTGGGAGAAGCAGCACCCCCTCCCCTGCTGAGCCTGAGGGGTGCAGAGGGGGCTCTGTGATGCTGCAGGGCACCCACAGCCCCTGCACAGCCCCGGTCCCGTGTGGGATTTCTGGCACAGCTCTCCCACAGCAGTGACCCCACGGACCCGGCCAGCAGCTCCCTGTTTGCCCAGCCCTCTCCAAGTTTGCTCAGCTCGAGCCTGACCACGGTGAGCAAACGAGTGGCTGTTTGTCCTCACACTAATGAAGAGCTGAGTGAGGGCAGAGGACAGCGTGTTTTCCATGGAACACCCATCCAGCCACCAGTTCTCCAGTGAGCCCAGGCTCTCCGTGGCACTGGCATCTGTTTTCTGCTGTGTCAGTGCCCAGCACTGCCCCCGAGCTGCCCGCTCTCCTGGGGCACCAGGAAATCTCATTTACTGCAAACAGGGATGGTATTGAGCCAAGCCAGGAGATGATTGAGGCTCCTGGAATTGTCAGTGGGGATGTTTAATTAGAGCTCAGCGAACGGTCATCATTCCCGCTGCTCTGCTCTGATCCTGGGTCTGAATCCCCAGGCTGCCCTAGCACAGGGAGCTGACTCCATCCCCAGCTCCATCCCAGCTCCATCCTGGGCTCCTTCCCATCTCCATCTTCAGCTCCATCCCAGCTCCATCCCCATCTCCATCCCAGCTCCATCTCCAGCTCCATCTCAGCTCCATGCTCATCTCCATCCCAGCTCCATCCCAGCTCCATGCTCATCTCCATCCCTGCTCCCTCCTCCATCCCTGCTCCTGCCCTCAAGGTGAGCTCGTTGGGGGTCAGCCCGCTCCAGCGCTGATTACAGAGCCGGCAGGAGCTGCTGAGATTTCTAATTAAGATTAAAGAATGCACACAGCTTATAAATGCTTCCTAGGAATGTATAATTTGATTTCCTTCTTTTTCCGTGTCTCCTGCTCCCGAGGCAGCTCGGATGGCTCCTGGCCACAGGCTCCAGCTGCCCCTGGCCCATCCCGGGGGCGCAGAGCAGGGTCCTGGTGCCTCTCCCTGGGCAGGGATGGCATGGAGAACACCCTGGTGAAGGTTCTGTGTGTCAGGGAGGACAGGCAGGGTCCCCTGGCCGGGTGCTGTGCTGTTCTGCATAAGGAGGAGGCACGATGAGCCCACGGTGCCTTGAAAGGCAGCTTGGATGGGAATCCAGTACCAGGAGGGTCACTGAGGATCCCGGTGCCCCCTGCCCCACC
Source organism: Ammospiza caudacuta (assembly GCF_027887145.1). NCBI lineage: Eukaryota > Metazoa > Chordata > Aves > Passeriformes > Passerellidae > Ammospiza > Ammospiza caudacuta. The sequence goes on from NC_080615.1 coordinate 8,529,731, forward strand.
CCTGGCCCCATCCCAGCCCAAGCACCGGCCCAGGGCAGCCCGGAGCTCTCCAGAACAGGTACCTGTGCAGGGGGGACAGCTGTGCATCAATATTTATTCAAAACTCCCGGGAAACCTGGATGGAGCGTAATTATCTCAGCTCAATCAACCAGGATTAGCATAGCATCCAGTCACCCATCAGACGGGGTTTGATTTCTGGGATCAAAGCCGGCTGGAGCCGCTGATGAGGCGGGTGCAGGGAGGTAGGAGGGGAGCTGTGGCCGCCGCTGCCTCTGCCCCGGTTTCCAGCTCGATTTTCCCTCCCAGAGCCATCCCAGGAGCGCCCACCGCGCTCATCCCTCCCTCCCCGTGCAGCATCGCCCCCTCTGCTCCACTCCCCGTAATTAACAACTAAATATAGATCTTAATTAAGGCGCTGATGAATTTAATTTGGAGTGGCATTACTGCCTTAACTTCCAGAGCTCAACGCCTTGTTTGGATAATGTATAATATAAGCTAAATGAGTGCTTACTTGTTACCACCATAAATAATTCCTCACAAATCCCTTCAGATATGTCTCAGTCACTAATCCATCTCCTCCTACGGAATGTGCACGGGCACCGAGCCTCTTCCTGCAGATTTCAACAGAAACCCTCGAGCCTCAGGCCAAATTGCCCCTCTGGGCCTGCTGGGGAGAGGGGGCAGTGGAAGGATGGGGAGTTGGGTGTGAAATGAGCTCAGCCCCAAATCCCCTGTAGGAGCCTGGGCTGGGTGTGCAGTGAGGGGGCACGGGGGGCACAGTGGGCACAGGGGGCACCACACTGATGCCTGGATCAGACCTGGTGGGAGGGAGGCTGTCAGGAGCAGCAGGAGGCCAGGTAGTCAGGAATCAGCTCCTGCCTTTGATTAAATAACTTCCACAATCATTTTCCTCCGCAGAGCAAGTCCAGAGCCGTGTTGGGAGGAGAAATAAACCCCTGGGTTTACTCTGCACTCAGCCCCGAGCCACGGCTGTGTCTTGCTGCTCAAAGGATTTCTGGGAAAGCTCCTCCGCTTTCATCCCTTAAACACAGAGCAAAACAATCAATGGCATTGGATATCACCTAAGCCCCTGATCACGGGGAGCAGTGGTGAGGATGGAGCTGGTGCAGCCTGGGAGGGAACACACTCAGGAAAAGCCACAGCTGGAGCTCCCAGTGCTCCCAGTGCCCTGGGCTGGCACAGCAGCTCTGTGCAGATGGAACAAGGACACTGCTGTCCCTGGGAGCCCAGCCGTGAGCCCCCCCTGCCCCAGGCTCCCACTGGGACCCCTCTGCTGTCCCAGCCCTGTGCCTCCGTTTTCTCACACAAGGGATCCAGTCCCACTCTGCCTTTTGGGGCGTGAAAAACTGATCTGAGACCCTTCAGTTTGTTCATCACTGGAAGGAAAACGTTTGAGATCCTGCCTAATAAAATCATACAGGTGACAGACACGTTCATGAGGGAGTGACCTCAGGGCAGGGCCAGTCCTTGGATGGCCACACGGGCTGTGTGACACCATGGGTGTCCTTGCTGCCCTCCCGGTGGCTCACAGGCAGCCAGGCAGGGCTGGAGGAGCCACAGGAGCCAGAGCTGGGCCACCACGCTGTTACTGACAGCAGTGCCACCACTCTGTTAATGGCAGCAGTGCCACCACCCTGCTGGGGACAGCAGCTGCCCTGGCACTCGGCCATGCCCTGTGTGCCATGCTCTGTGCCCTTTGTCCTGTGCCCTGTGCCCTCTGTCCCCACTGTCAGCTCTTCCCTGGAAGGGATGTGGCCCAGGACACTGAAATAAAAGCTGTTTAACCCCACGCTCGAGCACAGGGACACCATTTCTGGTGGCAGAGCCCCGGGCCAGGCTGGGCACTGCCCCCTGCCCCGGCCCTGCTCCTCCTGTCTGCTCCACTTCCCCGCTCCTGCTGTCCCGGTACAAATCATTTGCTCAGATAACAGATGACGTGTTTATCCCAAGGGACGCAAGGCTGAATATGAGGATGTCAAAAGCAGCTGCATTTGCAATACGTTACTGTCAAACGGAGAATAAAAAGGGAGTTGCAGTTATTTAATTTGGTGCCAGCGCAGGGGAGCGGGAGCAGGGGCAGCCGTGGCTCTTTGCCCAGCTGGCACCCAGAGCCCTGGGGCTGCCAGGGGCTCTGGGGAGGGCAGGGCTCAGTGCTGGCAGGGCGCTGCACTGCTGGCTCTGCTGCCCTCACACCCAGCCTGGGAACGGGACCAGCCAGGCAGGGCACGGGGGCACCAGGCAGGGCACCAGGCAGGGCACAGGGGCACCAGGCAGGGCACAGGGGCACCAGGCAGGGCACCAGGCAGGGCACCAGGCAGGGCACAGGGGCACCAGGCAGGGCACGGGGGGCACCAGGCAGGGAACGGGGGGCACCAGGCAGGGCACAGGGGCACCAGGCAGGGCACCAGGCAGGGCACCAGGCAGGGCACAGGGGCACCAGGCAGGGCACCAGGCAGGGCACCAGGCAGGGCACAGGGGCACCAGGCAGGGCACCAGGCAGGGCACCAGGCAGGGCACAGGGGCACCAGGCAGGGCATGGAGGGCACCAGGCAGCTCATTCATCCGCGCCAGCAAAATTTGTACTTGAAAACATTTGTTGGGAAAAGAAAGGCTTTTTTGAAGGCAAACATCCCAGCTCCTTGGGGAAGGCTCCGGGCTTGCAGAATACCAATTAAAAATATAAAAGTGCTTTAAAAAAACAATGAATGTGTGAAGGTGAGTTCTGAGGCGGGGAGAGGGGGCTGGGGGAGGCTGGCACTCGGGGTCTCAAGGGCACTGAGCTGTTTCTCCGGGTGCCCCAGGTGCCAGGGGGAGATGCCACCCCTTGGGCAGCACGTGCCCAATGGCACCGTGTCCCTTTTGCCCCCCTGAGACCCCGTGGCTGATGGCAGCACCACCTGGCCCAGGTGACCTTCCCAGAGGTGGCACTGGGGCAGGGGACATTCGTCCTCTGTCACCTGAGGGCCTGGTGAGTGACAGGCTGCCCGTGGCAGGGACCAGAGCCTCCCTGCTGATGCTGAGATAATGCACTGGGTAATACTTTTTGACATATTTCATTGAAATATAACAAAATATTTGCATAGCTTTATTAGATAAAGGGGAGCTGACTGGAGGCAGAGCTCGTTTGGAAATACGATGTGAAAATTCATTTAAAATGAAAGAATCTGGAAGCTTAAGTTTATGGTAATAGATTGATGGCCCAGAGTAGCTAATGACTGCCAACAAATAGATCTCAGTGGCTGCATCCTGCTCCCCTGCTGCCCTGGAGTCAACAAATCCCCATTTAGGGGTGAAACGGGGCTGTGGGTGCCGGTTCTGGCCCAGACTGGGAGCACTGGGAGCACTGGGAGCACTGGGACAGGAGGAGGAGGAGGGAAGGGGCTGTGTCACTCCAGCTTTAATTTCCAGCTCCTGATGCTCAGGCAGATTGGAATGAAGGCACCAAAAAGCTGCAGATGAGAGGTGGGGAAATTAATAATGTCACAGTAATAACAGTAATGAGTGGCTGTGCGTGTGCTAATTAGTTTGGAGCCCTGTCTGCAGCTCGGGCCCACCTGTGCGTGCCAGGTTCCTCAGCAGGGAGGAGCCTGCAGCTGAGCTTTGGCCTTAGAACCACGGAACGGGGCTAATCCAGAGCTCTCAGAGCTGCCCTCGGTGGGAGCCAGCCCTGCTGCCCACCTGAGCTGGGCTTTGCCTTTAGAACCAGGGAACTGGGCAAACGCAGAGCTCTCAGAGAGGGGTGCCCCCTCCAGCCCAGGGCTGGTCTCAGGAGCTGTGCCAGGTCCTGGTTGGCACCAATGGTTCCTCCTTGGCAGCCCAGTGGGACAGGGTGGTGCCGGGGGCACTGCAGGCTCCCAGACCCTCCCCAGATGTGCGCCGGGCACAGGCTGGAAGGGCCCCCAGAAGAATCTGCTCCCTGCTTGCAGCAGTTTCCCTCAATCCCATCGAGCCCACGAGCAGCCTCAGCTCAGAGCTCTCCTCAGAGCCCACCTGCCCATGGCTCCTCCTGGCACTGCTCCCTCAGCGCTGGTGTTTCCCTCCAGGGGATGGTGCTCAGGAGGCTGAGCAGAGAAACCTGCTGCTCACAGGGGGGGAGCTGGAGATTTTCCTGCACATGGGAATAGCAGGAAGGGTTTGCTGCTTTTCCCATCCCTGTCTCCCGTGTGGATGCAGCTCCCATTAGTATTCGGGGCTGGTGGGAGCAGCCACTTAGGCCTGGAGACAGCTCTGCACAGGCACGGTGGAAATGTCTCTGTAAATGACCGTGGGTTTGAGTGACGTGCCCTTCTTAAGCTAAATAAAATGAAAGATAAACCTCCTAAAAAATACATGAGCTAAACATCCCTTCCACGCTTCATTATGCAAATGGCTCTGCCCATCGCCGCAGCAATTAGCTGCTCCCTGGGCTGGGGCCAGGGAAACCAAACCGGGCCTTCCTCCTCCTCTTCCTGGCTGGGAAGGGAAGGGAAAGCTTCAAACCATTGGCTGCTTGTGGCTCTGCAGGGCTAGGGTGGAGTTCTGGGGTGTTCAGGTGTGAACGGTCACCAGTGGCTGTGGCCGTGGTGTGCCCTGGCCAGGCTTGGGCAGGGAATATCCAGGGGAAGCAGATGAGAACAGGTGAGCAGACGAACCTTCTCCCCTCTCTGGCAGGGACGTCTCTGGCTGTGGGTCCTCCAGGGCTGGCAGGGTTTTCTTGGAAGCAGATTCAGGTTGGATATCAGGAAGATTTCCTGCATGGAAAGGGGTCAGGGGCCGGAGGGGGCTGCCCAGGGAGGTGGTGTCGAGCAATGAAGATTAACAGGATGGGCTGCATCTTTGGTTAAGGGAATGCTGTGGATTCTCCCTGTAGTCGTTATTGTGTTAGCTATGTTCTCGTGCCTTGTTCGCTGTTTCAAAAGAACTATTGCAAATGCCATTTTGTGGAGTGCTGGAGCCCTCCAGGGAAGGGCTGGGTGTGCCACTCAGTGCTCTGGGCTGGTGACAGGGTGGGCATCGGGCACAGGTTGGGTTTGATGGTCCTTAAGGTCCTTTCCAGCCTCAGGGATGCTGTGCTGACCACAGCAGGTGACACTGCACTGGTGAGAGGGGAGGTGGCACTGCTCTGTGTCCCCTCCCAGCCATGGATCACTCATGGTTCCATCTCCACTTGTTTCTGTTCTTTTCAGGGCTCTGTCCCCTCAGTCCCTCCTGCTCCAGCACACAATGCAGCTCTACAAGTTATCAGTCCTGCTCTGGAGCTGCTCCATCAGTGAGATCCCTCCCTGTTGGTGCCCGAGCTGTGCCAGGGCCCTTATCAGGTTTGCAATTTGGGATCTGCGTTTAGTGCTCAGAAATCAATTTTCAGCTTATTTTGTGCTACAAAATTTGCCATGCCTGGATCTCTGATACTAATTGAACAAGAGCAATTGATGTTTTAGTAGTAATTAAAGATGGTAATTATTACCAAATCTCCCCGTGGCCCTGCATGTTTGCTTTGGACTTGTCAAAACTGGAGGCAGGTGGAATCAATCTTAATAAAGTTGGGACTTCAAAGCTGCTTCCTGGTAATGGCTTTGCACAAGGTTGGTGAGGAGTGGAAGGCAGAGATGGAGAGAGAGCCTTGAGCCTTGTAGAGGGCAGGGACATCAATTCCTTAATTCCAATTAAACGAATTTTAAAAATCTTTATTCAAAAGGAAAACTCGTGGTATTTCCATCCCAGAGCGACTGGAATGGAGTTTGCAAGGCGCAGGGATGCCATGGCTGTCCCAGCCCTGGCTGCTGGCCTGTCCCCTCCCCAGCAGTGGGAGGGCTCCTGTGCTTGGCTGTGCCTTCAGTGTCACAGCGCCCAGCCCCGACAGCCGTGCTGGGCATGGATTGCTGACCTGTTTATCTGCACCTGCTTCACCTGGGCATGGATTGTTGATCAGCACCTGCTCCACCGGCACCTGTCCCTGTGCTGGCAGGGCCCAGGAGCCCCTGGGGACACGGGGGATGAGTTTGGGACACTGAGGATGCAGTAAGGGCTGCAGGGGGGGAAGGAGGAGAAGCCTCTGTGCAGGAAGGCTGGCAGTGCCCAGCTGCATTTTGAGGCAGGTGTGGAGATGCTCCAGCCAACAGGAGAGCGTGCAGAGACAGAAATCTGCTGCCTGCATTCGCCGGCTGCTGCTCCCGTGCCAGGCAAACCCATCTTTGGGCTGAAAGGGCTCCTGGCTGGGTTCTGCAGGCTCGGGCAGATCGCTGCCTCCGTGTCCCCATGGAAACAGCTGCGGGATGCTGCAGAGCAGAGCAGGGCAGGGCAGAGCTCCTGCAGCCCCAGCCCCATCCTGCCACAAGAGCCCTCGAGCAGGGGGGGGCTGAGCCCCAGCTCCCTTTTCCCTCGGGAGAGCGAGACCCTCTCTTCAGGGGAAAATGGAAATGTAATCAGATCGGCTTGTATGGAGCAAATAGAAAATCAGTTTTAATAAAGGCAGGAGAAATGCAAAGCAGCCGCTTGTGACGGAAATGGTGCTAAATAGGCGCGTCCTTAAGGAGAACTGCTCCGGGGATGTTTATCGGGAGAGGCACGGCCTGGGCTCCCTCCTGCTCCTCTGCTGATCCCGGGGGCAGCAGGAGCAATGCCCTGATGGGACTGGCACTGGGGCAGGAGCAGCTCCCTGTGGGACTGGCATTGGGGCAGGAGCAGGTCCCTGATGGGACTGGCACTGGGGCAGGAGCAGCTCCCTGTGGGACTGGCATTGGGGCAGGAGCAGGTCCCTGATGGGACTGGCACTGGGGCAGGAGCAGCTCCCTGTGGGACTGGCACTGGGGCAGCAGCAGCTCTGTGCTGGGACTGGCATTGGGGCAGGAGCAGCTCCCTGTGGGACTGGCACTGGGGCAGGAGCAGCTCCCTGCTCAGACTGGCATTGGGGCAGCAGCAGCTCTGTGCTGGGACTGGCATTGGGGCAGGAGCAGTTCCTCTCTGGCAGTGGCATTTGGGAGCAGCATCCTCCCTGGAGGGGCAGGGGGTACCCCCATCCCAGCCCCCTCCCAGGGCAGCCCCAGAGGGGGGATCACTCCCCCAGCACCACGGGGCTCAATTATTGCTCGGAGGAGCCACTTTGCCTTTATTGCCTCCATTTATTACCCGGGGGCCAGCGCCTGTTTTCTGAGGCAGCTATCTGGTTACATCGTGGCCGATAAGCAATGCTGGTCTGTCTTTATAAGACAGCCAAAATTTATCACTTTCCACTTATTTATTTATTTGGTGGGGCTCTGGTGGTGGCCTGTATTTTTCTTCCAGTGACGTTTTGCAAAAGGCTTTATTTTCCCCTTCAGCCCCAGGGGGAAAAAGCAAACCCAGCCCGAAAGAGGAGACAGCTCTGTAATGAACCCCAGAGGAAGGGAGTGCAGGAGATAAGTGTGCTGGGCCCCACGGGGCAGCCGCGGCTGGCTGCATTTGCCAAATGAGCTCTGGGGTCCTGCCCAGGTGGCTGAGGGGGCAGACATGGGGGTGGGATGGGTTTCCCAGTCTGATCCCCCATTCCCAGTGGGTGTGGGATGGGTTTCCCCAATTTGATAACCTTCCCAATGGGTGTGGGATGGGTTTCCCAGTCTGACTCCATTCCCAGTGCGTGTGGGATGGGTTTCCCACTCTGATCCCATTCCCAGTGAGTATTGGATGGGTTTTGCAGCCACCATGCCCAGCTCCTGCTGGAGACCCATGGATTAAACACCTCAGCCCTTCTCTGTTCCTCACTCTGTGCTTTCCCCACTGGGAAGCTGCTCCAGAGATAAATGGCAGCGCTTCCCCTTTCCCAGCAGTCTTTCCAGAAGGAAAGCGTTGGGAGTTTGGGGGGCAGGAGGAGTGGGAAGGCACACAAAGCCGAGGCAGGATCAGCAATTGGCCAGCCGTAATTTCATAATTCATCTCTGTGAAACACAATGAAATTAAAAGAGTTTAGATTCCGAAGTGTAATGATCATCAATTAAATTCTGCCGGGGCTGAGCTTCCCTCTCATTTGAATTTTATTTTATTATTATGACTTGTGTGTGATTGCGAGAGGATGAAAACAAAAGCTGCTGCTGGAGGTGGTGGTGGTGGGGAATTAGAGGCAGCAATTACTGCTGGGTGACAGAGGGACCGAGGGACAGGCGGCGGCTCCTCGGCCCAGGCAGGGGCATCCATCATCCTGAGCCTAATCAGTTAATGCTGATAAACTGCCAGCAATAACTGACAATTGAGCTGGGGGCTCTGGGCTCGGAGTTCATTCATTCTGAAACTAACCCATTAAACCCGGGAAGGCACAAAAACAGAGCCCCGGCCCCTGCCTGCTGCCCTAATGAAGGCTGCTGTTGATTCCTTTAAGCGTGGGTGATGATGTGTTTAGTGGCTATTGATGCCGGGGCTTTAGCCCGGCTTGGAAAAGCCGCTTTGAAGAAAGGAGTTTGTGTTTATCCCTGGCAGCTCCTGCCCTGGGTGCGATTATCCCTGGCTGGTTCCCTGGCGCACTTTTCCCTTGGTTGGGGGGTTTTACCCACACACCCTGCAGGGTTCCACCATTCCAGGCGCTGGGATGCCTTGCCCAGCTCCCGATGCCTTGCCCAGCTCCCGATGCCCTGCCCAGCTCCCGATGCCCTGCCCAGCTCCCGATGCCTTGCCCAGCTCCCGATGCCCTGCCCAGCTCCCGATGCCCTGCCCAGCTCCCGATGCCTTGCCCAGCTCCCGATGCCTTGCCCAGCTCCCGATGTCTCATCCCCCTCAGCCTGATGCCTGCATTCCTCTGCCTCCCGCTCCCAGGCACTGCTTTTTTTCCACCTTTGTTGTTGGACTGAAGAGCCCTCTATTATCAATTTTTTTTTTTGTTCTCTGTGTAGGTATTTAAGACTTTGATCAAGTCACCTCATCACCTTCCCTTTGTTAATCTGCAGAGACTGAACTCCTTGAGACTTTTGCAACGAGGCAGGAATTGTGCCTCTGTGTCCCTCGGCTCCTTTGAAACTCCCAGCCAGAGAGTCGAAGGTTGGGCACCTGAAAACGAGAGGGTACCTGGAGAACTTGCCCCATCGGGGCTCTGTGCTTCTCTGCTGCTTTGGCTTTGACACTGTGTGAGGGACTGTTGGGAAGTTTCTGATCGCGTTTTTCCTTTTTTCTCCCTCCTGGATAATAACTCCTCCTCAGAAGCAGATTTCCCAGGGAAACGCTGCCTGTCTCTTCTCCGAGTGTGCTCTCTGCCCTGAGCCAGTGTCCCGTGCTGGGATCTGTGGGGTCTGTGCCCAGAGGAGCTGGGGAATCCCACCCACCCTCACCCCGCTCTTCTCCTGCCCTTCCCTCTCGGTGCCACAGGAGCCCCTGGTGTGTTTGGAGAGGTGGGAGAGCAGCCCCTGGGAGCTGTTTTCCTGGCAAATCTGCCGTGCTTGGCTCTGCGCATCAGCCCAGGAGGAGCGGCTTTCATGTGGACCCCGCAGCCCCCTCTGCGCGGCGCTTTGGGGCTGGGGTCTCCTGGGAGCCCACTGAAGCTGATCATCAAAGCCGCTCAGTCCTTGCAGGAAGCGGGATTGCAGAGAGACTAAACGGTTCTGAGAGGATGTTTCACCTCAAAGAGGTCTGTGTGCCCGGCTGCCTCCGCATTGCAAACCCTGGCAGCGCCCTGGGCCCAGCCCGGTCTCCAAAGGAGCAAAGTGCAGCGTGTTTGATGGGTCCCAGGCTGGGATTGCCTGGGCTGTGCCTCTGAGCTGCACGGCAGGGTGGTGGCTGTGCCAGCCCTTGTGCCAGCCCTGTGCCAGCCCTGTGCCAGCCCTGTGCCAACCCTGTGCCAGCCCTGGCCATGGCTCTGCCCCTCATCCCTCAGACCCCCTGGCTGTGACGCTGCCCCTCCTTGGGTGCTGCTTGGTGCTGGGCTCACCCTCCCTCACACCATGGCACCTTCCTCCCTCCCTCAGCCTCCTCTGCCAGCTGCCCTGGTGTAATGAGTTGTCAGGACGGTGAGGATGGACGGGGCGCACGGGGTCCTGATGAGATGATACAGCAACAATTCCATTTCATCTCGAATTTGACATTAAACTTTAATAGTCTCAAGGACAAGAAGCCAAGAGATATCAGATGTAATGAGATAAAGCAAAGTTTCTCTGACAGCAAATTTGATCACAAATGGGCTCTGAGATTGCTTCTTTGATATAAATGAAACATAATTCATCTTTCAGTGCCTTGAATGGGCTTTGAGGCCATGTGTAATAACAGTGTCGCCATGGCTGGCTGTGACAAGTGCCAGCGTGGCACGGGCAGGAAGGGCCCTGAGACGCTGCTGCTGCTCCCGCCTGGCCCTGCTGGGGCGTGGGAGTGGCAGGAGCTGGTGAGGAACAGGCAGGGACAGCAGTGCTGCTCTGCTCCCCAGCATGCCAGAGGGGCTTCCAGCACATTCCTGTCTGTAAGAACCCACCAGCTGAGCTCCTGCGCTGCATGCAGGGGTTTCCAGCCGCCTATTCTGGCTCTGGGCTCACCTGGCCAAGCGCAAGGCAGGGCTCAGCCTTGTTGCAGACATCCTTTTATGAAAATCCTTTCCTTAGGAGTTTTCCTCCTGAGAAGCTGAGAGGCCTCAGGAACAAAATGCAAACAGTGGTTATCTGCTGCTGTGGGATGCAACAGGTGCATCTGGGATTGGGGTCATGTGGTTGTTTCTAATTAATGGCCAGTTGCAGTGAGCTGGCCACAAACCTTTATTATTCATTCCTTTCTATTCCTAGCTTAGCCAGCCTTCTCGTGAAACTTTTTCTTCTGTTCTTTTAGTACAGTTTTAATATAATATATATCATAAAATAATAAATCAAGCCTTCTGAAACATGGAGTCAGATCCTCGTCTCTTCCCCAATCTGCAAACCCCTGTGAACACTGTCACACAGCCTGGCATTTCCTGGTGCCCCTTGGCACGACATTCCTGGTGGTCCTTGTCCCCAGGGAGGATGAGGAGAGCAGGGCAGGATGAGGAAGCCTTTCTGCTGCAGTTCCAGACGTGTCAAATATCCGTGGAGAACCGAACAGACCCTTTTTGCGTGATAAAGAAGCCTGAAAATCGAGGATGGCAGCTGCTTCATTTCCTGTTTTTTTTTTTTTTTTTTTTTTTTTCTAATTTTTATTATCATTAAATTGCTTCCAGTGACCTGTAATACTTTTGTACAGTGGCAATTACAGCTCTGGGAGGATTAAACTGTGCTCACACACACACACAGAGCCCGCTGGCTTCATTTAGAGGGCAGAGCCAGGGCTCCCTGCAGCGAAGGAGCAGCATCCCATGGAATCACCCCTCTCTTTACTGTCAGTGGCCTCCAGCAGGGCTGTGCTGAGGAGAATTCTCCCCTCGCTGCTCCTCCCGTGGCCAGGAGCTCGGAGCAGTGGGATCCAGCCTGGCTGTGCAGTCAGAGCTCCCTCATTGCCCCCGTGCTGCTGGAGCTGGAGCACAGGGGTTGAGCACAGCACTGATGGGCCCTTCCTGCCTCCAGCTCCTGGTGAATATGAAAACTCCAATTGATTCCCTCTAATAAATGAAGCAGTTGGATGTCTCATTTGTAACTTGACATCCACGCCGGCGCTTCAGCTGCTGCTGCTCGCCCCTGCCTGGGAGATGCTCTTGTTATTGAGATGGTTTTGTGCAGAGCTATTGCAGCGTGCAGGCACCAGCCTGTCCTGATGGGCTGGGGAGGGGCTGCTGGCAGGGCCAGGGTGGGCAGGGTGGGACAGGGCTCGGGGGGGCTCTGGATAGCAGAGATCAGGGCAGGCTGGGGTGGGACAGGGCTCTGTGGGGCTCTGGGTGGCTGTTCTGTGCCCAGACACCAGGGACAGGGCTGTGGGTGTCTGTTCTGTGCCCACACATCATGGACAGGGCTCTGTGGGGCTGTGGGTGGCTGTTCTCTGCCCAGAGATCATGGACAGGGCTCTGTGGGGCTGTGGGTGTCTGTTCTGTGCCCACACATCAGGGACAGGGCTCTGTGGGGCTGTGGGTGGCTGTTCTCTGTCCAGAGATCAGGGACAGGGGCTGTTCTCTGCCCAGACACCAGGGACAGGGCTCTGTGGGGCTGTGGGTGGCTGTTCTCTGTCCAGAGATCAGGGACAGGGGCTGTTCTCTGCCCAGACACCAGGGACAGGGCTGTGGGTGTCTGTTCTGTGCCCACACATCATGGGCAGGGCTCTGTGGGGCTGTGGGTGTCTGTTCTCTGCCCAGAGATCAGGGACAGGGGCTGTTCTCTGCCCAGAGATCAGGGACAGGGCTGTGGGTGGCTGTTCTGTGCCCACACATCATGGACAGGGCTCCAGGGGCTGTGGGTGGACGTGGCTGTGCCCATTGCCCTCCATCCCCTCCCCTGGCTGCTGCCCTTCCTGCACAGGCTGGAAACAATCAGGATAAATCAGAAACCCTCCCCTGGCCTCAGCAAGGTGCTGGGAACTCGGCGCAGGAGTTTATCCATCCTAAATAACAATGCACCGGAGCTGCCAGCTCCCCGCTGGCCCCATTTGCATGATGCTAAAAATCAATGACCCGGGTGACTCTGTGCTGGGGAGAGGAGCCCAGAGGACTCAGAGCTGGGCTGTGCAGGGGCTCGGGACGCTGGCACTGAGGGGGCTGGCCCGGGCTGGCCGTGCCCTGCCTCTCACCCCAGTCTGACAAACAGGGCTGGATGCTGCCAAGGCAGAGCTGGGACTGATTAAATCTTTGTTTAAGGGCTCCAGAGCTCCATTGCCTACATCAGGAGGGAGTTAATCACACAGGGAGGGTGGGAGGTGGTGGCTGGGGGCATTGCCGTGCAGGGAGCAGCACAGACAGTGTAGCACACAGGAGCCAGCCCTCAGCACCACCGTCTGCTTGTGCCACTGCCAGCACATCTGGGGGCAGCTGGACACCTCCAGCGTGGTGCCACCTCCTCTCTGGCCCCGCTTTTCCTTCCTTTCCCCCTTGGAATCTCTGGGAAATGGGGCTTTTCCCAGGAATTCCTTGGTCAGTGCAGCTGCTGCCTCTCCAGGCCCTCCATTCATTTTTGGGATTTTGTTTTGGGCTGCCTGGAATTGGTTTCCACTTCCCTGTCAGGAGAGAGAGGCTCCATGGCAGCCCCTGCTGCTGCCACTGGGCTGTGCCAGGCATAGATTGGATTCCTGCCTGCTCCATGGACGATCCCTGGTGATATCAATTAGATTTGTCAGAGGGACCCAGGGGAACGTTTCTGCTGTTATTTATTTATTGGTGCCGGGGCCACTGCTGGCTCCCAGAGCGAGACACATAATGTCTCTCACCTTTCTTCACTCACACTCCCTCTCCTGCTTTTTATGCTCCTAATAAAGCCCAGCAAAGGTTATTTCCAGAGGGGAGAGGCTGCTGTGGGTTCCCTGCCGTGCTGGATGGAGCCTCTGCTCACAGAGCCAGGCTGGTTCTCACCCTCCCTGAGCACAGCACGGCTGAGCCGTGTCCCCTTTGTCCCCCTGCACAATTCCCAGAGCCTCCCAATTCCCTCTGCCAGCTCAGAGTGCCCGGCACAGCCCTGGCACGGGGCAGAGCCACAGGCACCCTCAGCCCTGGCAGCCCCGAGTGCCAGCAGCTCCTGCTGCAGGTGCCAGCCAGAGGAACCAGAGCACGTTTAATGAGATACCTGGTGCAAATAATTCGAGATTCATGAGAAAGTAGTGCAAATAATTAAAATGTGTCAGGGCTGGAGGCAGAGAGATGGGGGGCATGAAAGGAGCCTTGGTGACTCCTGGGTACATCCACTGAGCAGGTGCTGTATTGTGGGGCCGGGTGCAGGGACAGGGAAATGTCACCTCATGGTGTCACATTCTGTGTGGCACCTGGGGCAGCCTGTCCAGGTCCCTTCTCCACTGCAGGGAGTGGGGGATTACCAGAGTGAGCATTGGTTTAGGAGGAAAAGGTGAAGCCAACCTGAAATTCGGTGTTTATCTCTGACATCCCAGGGAGGGATGCTGGTCCCCAGCACCCTGGTGCCCAGGGTGCTGCCTGCACACCCACATCCCCAGGAATTCCCAAAAGGCGCGGTTCCCTGCTCTAGAGGACGCTGCTGGGTTGGCTCTGCAGTGCTGGATGTCTCTGGGCTCCTGTCCTGCAGCCGGTGCTCTGCAGGGCCCGTTAATCTGGCCGGGGTGAAATACTGCTGCCTCCTGTCATCATCCATCTCCTGCTCCCCCCGAGGTCAAGTGGGGCCCTCCCGTCCATCCCAATGAGCAGGGCAGCCCATAAAACACGGTTTATGAGCGCTGCCTAACGAATCCCTCCCCTGAGGCGTGTGCTGGGAACAGCTCCTCTCCATCCCCCAGCGATTTCCTTGGGGCTCCAGGGGTTCATTCCAAATCTGCGGGGTTTCTTAGGGGGATCGCTGTGTGCTTTATTGTCCCCAAGCTCTTGCTGGAGTCCCTCGTGCTCCCGTGTCACCCCCAGCAGGTTTGGGGGGTCCTGCCCCTGCCAGGATGTGAATAAATCACTGCACCCATCTGGAGCTGCCCGGTGGCGATGGCCCGGTTTGCTCCAGCCCCATCCTCGGAGCGAGCCCCGTTTGGATGTTAATGCCTCCGGGATGAAAGCTGCCCCATGAAATGTTAGATTTGCAGATGGCTTTGGTAAATAGACCTTGGGAAAGGCGGGACTCATCGCAGATACAGCAAATAGCAGCACTCTGTGATTAGGTGTGAGATTCACTCTCGCAAAATGCGAGTCTCCAGGGGCTCTTTTCTGGTGAGAGATCCTTTAAGTACATAAATTTATGGCAGCCTTTATTTCCCCAAACAAAAGGAGATCCCAGGCTGCTGTGGGCGGCTGAATGGGCAATTAGGCAGTGAGGAGCTGGAGTGGATGGCAGCCCTGGCTGGGTGAGGTGGTGCCACTCACACCCCACCCCAGCACTGGGGGCAGTGGGACAGGGGCTCACAAGGCTTGGGGGAATGTGGTGTTGTGGGAAATGCCTCTGAGACCGGGATTAACGCATCCATGCTCACCCTGCTGCTGCAGGGAATGCAGGAATTGCGGGCAGGCAGGAGCATGGGGCCTTCTGCTCCTGGGGAAGCACTTGAGCATCATCATGGGTGGGTGGGGAAGCGGAGGCGGGGAGCAGAGATGCAGCCTGGCAGGGAGAGAGAGAGAGAGAGAGAGAGAGATCCTTCCCTCCTGCCTGTCCTGGGAGCAGAGATGCAGCTTGGCAGAGAGAGAGAGAGAGAGATCCTTCCCTCCTGCCTGTCCTGGGAGCAGAGATGCAGCTTGGCAGAGAGAGAGAGAGAGAGAGATCCTTCCCTCCTGCTCTGGGAGCAGAGATGCAGCCTGGCAGGGAGAGAGCTCCTTCTCTCCTGCCCTAAAAGCAGAGATGCAGCCTGGCAGGGAGAGAGCTCCTTCTCTCCTGCCCTAAAAGCAGAGATGCAGCTTGGCGGACAGCTCCTTCCCTCCTGCCGGCCCTGGCAGCAGCTCCCGTCTCAGTTGCAGCCGAGGATGGATTATTCCCGCCTGGCACTCGGGTTTCCTTTATTTTCCCGATGAAAAAGCGAGCCTGGATTTGAAACACCTTTCAAAATGCAGATAGCGGGGCAGCCCGCGGTGACCCCTGTGCACGATACAGAGCAGGGCTTTAATGGGAGCCTTGCATCCATTCTTATCTGCAGCGCTGGGAAACGCTGCCAGGAAAGCGCACAAAGGCAGTGCTGGAGCTGGAGCCCGCATTTAGCACATATTAAATCATTTGTCTTTTGCTCCCCTGCTGAGCAGGAGCACAGGGGCTGCTGCAGCCCCAGATCTGGGGAGAAAGGCAGCAGAGGCAGGCAGGGTGTGAGGGGAGAGGGCTGAGCTGCACGCAGAGCACGGCACAGGGCTTTCCTTGGGCTGCTTCGCTCTCTGGCAGAATCCTCACAGCCTGGAGGGGTTTGTGCTCTGCACTGCTCTCCAGGGTCCTTTCCTGGCACCTGGCTGTGTGTGTGACACCTGCAGGGCCTGCCCGAGAGGAGGGTGTAGCCAGGTGAGGGACAGTGCCTCTCCCAGGTAATGAGCAGGAGCACAAGAGGAAAGGGCCTCAGGAGAGGTTTAGATGGATATTGGGATCTATTTCTACACTGAAATTGTGGTCCAGCCCTGGAGGGATTTAAAAGTGATGTAGATGTGGCACCTGGGGACATGGTTTAGTGGTGGGGAAGGGGATGGAGCCAGGGGGGTGCCAGCTTCTGGCTGAGTCACCATGCCAGGCTCAGCATCAGCATCGCAGCCCCTCCACTGCCATCCTCACGGGCACAGCCGGGGCTTGGCCTGACAGCATTCCTGGGAAAGTACCGTAAATAATGCATGAAGTTCCCGTGCAGTTCAGGGCTCCGCGCTGGTTTACCAGCAGCTGCGGTGTGTTCCGTCTGACAAACACGGCCGGTGGATATCGTGGATACCGCACGCCAGGCTCGCGGGGAGGTGTCTCGGGGCACACAGCTGGGCTGGTGTGTTCTGGTCTGACAAACACGGCCGGTGTATATTGTGGATATTGGTGCGTTCCCGTCTGACAAACACAGTGTATATTGTGGATACCGCACGGCTGTGCCAGGCTCGCGGGGAGGTGTGGTGTATATTGTGGATACCGCACGCCGGTGCCAGGCTCACGGGGAAGTGTGGTGTATATTGTGGATACCGCACGCCGGTGCCAGGCTCACGGGGAAGTGTGGTGTATATTGTGGATACCGCACGCCGGTGCCAGGCTCGCAGGAAGGTGTCTCAGGTCACACAGCTGGGCTGTTTGCCGTGTGTGAGGATGAGGGGACACACAGTTGGGCTAACTGAGGATGAGGGGTCGCACAGCTGGGCTAACTGAGGACGAGGGGTCACACAGCTGGGCTGTTTGCCGTGTGTGAGGATGAGGGGTCGCACAGCTGGGCTGTTTGCCGTGTGTGAGGATGAGGGGACACACATCTGGGCTAACGGAGGATGAAGGGTCGCACAGCTGGGCTGTGTGCCGTGTGTGAGGATGAGGGGTCGCACAGCTGGGCTAACTGAGGATGAGGGGTCGCACAGCTGGGCTGTTTGCCGTGTGTGAGGATGAGGGGTCGCACAGCTGGGCTGTTTGCCGTGCATCAGGATGAGGGGACACACAGCTGGGCTAACTGAGGATGAGGGGTCGCACAGCTGGGCTGTGTGCCGTGTGTGAGGATGAGGGGTCGCACAGCTGGGCTAACTGAGGATGAGGGGTCGCACAGCTGGGCTGTGTGCCGTGTGTGAGGATGAGGGGTCGCACAGCTGGGCTAACGGAGGATGAGGGGTCGCACAGCTGGGCTGTTTGCCGTGTGTGAGGATGAGGGGACACACAGCTGGGCTAACTGAGGATGAGGGGTCGCACAGCTGGGCTGTGTGCCGTGCATCAGGATGAGGGGTCGCACAGCTGGGCTGTTTGCCGTGCATCAGGATGAGGGGTCGCACAGCTGGGCTCCTTGCCGTGCATCAGGATGAGCCTGCGGGAGCATCCCCGTGTAAACAGTGCCGGGAAGCTCCGCTCGGAGCCGCCCCGCCGCTAGTGAGGGAGTCTAATCGCTACATCTAATTACCGAGACGGGGAAATCGATACGGAAGATTTCCAAGTGGCTTAAAATATCCTGAATTCCCTCCCTTGCAGGCGGCACCGGCTGGCTGCGGCTGAGCGCTGCAGCGCGGGGGTGATGAGGCTGCGGGGCTTGACCGGTGAGGCAGAGGAGGGTTTGGGATGAAGGAGCCTTGGCTGCCTCTGGGCCACGGGCAGCGCTGGCAGAGAGGGCTAGAGAGCACCTGGACTCTGGTTTGGGGGCAAAGCTTTCAGTCTGGGGCTCAGCTCCTGGGATGGGGATGTCCTGGCTGGAGGAGACACAGGGAGCAGAGGGCACCCATCCAGGCTGGATGGGGATGGGGACAGGGAAGAGGAAGCCGTGCCGGGTTTGTTTTTGTCTCAGGCTTTTCAGAACACAGGAACAAACATTTCCTACATCCCACGGTGAATACTCGGGGCTCAGATTTAATCTCCCATTTATTCACATGCTGATGAGGCCCCGAGCATCCCTTTCCAGGAGCTGTTGTTCGAGCTTCCCCAACCCCTTTCTCAGCCAGAAGAGCTTGTAGAGGCTACGAGTGGCCTTGGCTGCCTTCCTGCCCGAGCAGCAGGGGGGTCAGTGCCCCCATCCCATCGTTACCAATGCAGGGTCCCCCACCCGCTCTTCTCTCGCCCCTGCGCTGCGGGGGAAGAGAGCCAGCCCTTAATGAGATGAGCCGGGGCTCTTCCCTCGCTCGGCTGCTAATTGAGGTGTGCGAGCTGCTCTCCCGTTAGGCAATCACCGGCAGTTTGTCTAAATCCATCGCGGAGGATCAAAGGGCCGGGCTCTCCAGCCTGCCATGCCCGGGCTGCTGACAGTGCCTGCTGCCACTTCCCTGAGTGACTGCTTGACACAAGAAATCTGTGGGAGAAGGAGGCAGGTCTGATCTGCTGTCATCTTCCCCAAATGCTCCTGATGCATTTTCTTTCCTCATTACACACGAGATGTCAAGTCCTCACCTGCGAGAGTGCAACTCGACATCTCCCCTGCACGTCCTCCTCCCCCTCTGGCTGACAGGGTCCCTGAGGGGATGGGGGAGCTGCCCCCACCTTCCCAATGCTGCTCCCTCAGCCTGGCACCCTCCTGTCCTGTGCTGTGCCCCTCTGCCCCATGGAGCACACCTCCAGCCTGTCTTGGGGTCCCTGCAGCCAGGAGCTGGGCTGTTGGCAGCCCCGTCCTGCCCTTTTTTGGGATGTGCCTCTTTGGTGCCACCAGCCTGTTTTGGGGTCCCTGCAGCCAGGAGTGGGGCTGTTGGCTGCCCCATCCTCCCCTTTTTCGGGATGAGCCTCTTTGATGCCCACAGGTGCAGGGAAGGTGCCCTGGGTGCAGCTTCAGGAGCACTTGTGGCACTGCCGGGGCTCAGGGAAGGGCAGCAGAGCCAGCTCACCTCCAGCCTGCCTCTGCGAAGGAGAAGGAGCAATTAGCAGTCTGATAGCAAGATTAATAGCAGATGCTCATAATTAACTCACTGTGCATGTAAGCAGCTATTGTCTCCATTTTGCCCTGCGTGGATTGATATTCAGGAGTGAATCATTACGGAGACAGAAGCGATTTTGCCTGCGGAGTGCAGCCACCAGAATGGAAATTGCAATTAGAGATGGCTGTGTCCCTGCCAGAAGCTTGAGGAGCAGGCTCTGGGTGGGCCAGGCCCCCCTGCCTGCCCCGGGGGGCTGCCCTGGCCCCCCAGCAGTGCCCAGGGCTGGGGGCTCCCCTGCTCCCAGCTCACCCCAAAGGCTGGTGGCTGCAGAGCTGGCCCAGCCCAGCCGAGCAGAGAGATGAAAAATGGCTGGAGGAGCTGGAGAGTGGCCAGAAACTGCTGAGACTTGCAAAGGGAAGCAGAACAAAGCGAGGTCAAATGCTGTGGTGCTCTCCAAGCCAGAAAAGCCTTTTTTTCCCCCTAGAAATGCCATCCAGGCTGGCCCCTCACGTGCTGGTGTGTCAGGTGGCAGCAGCAATGGGGACTTTGCAATGTGTGACACCCCAAGAAGGGCTTTGTGTGTTTGTTGAAGGGTGCAGGAGCAGCTTCCCTCTGCCTGGTGTGGTTTTGGGGGCAGGAACACTGTGGGGTACCTGGTGTGTCCCTGCCTGACCCCTGTGCAGTGCCCCAGCCCCACTGGGGCACATCCATCCCATCAGGGCTCTCCAGCACATCTCTCAGGGCTCTAGAGAGATCTGGAGCCTGGCCAGAGCTGTGGTGTGAGCCCTGAGTCCTGAGGAGCCCTGGTGTGAGCCCTGAGCCCTCTGGAGTTTGATATGAGGCTGTGGGTCATCCTCCCTTTTTTAGGATCAGCCTGTGCTGCGTGCTGGTGCCTGCTGAGCTGCAGGACTCTCTGGCCGGGCTCCTTTTGCCATCCCAGTAATTGCCTGTGTCAATTCAGTTCCCTGGAACAGCTTCTCTGAGGAGAGCCCTCCCTGGGGAGAGCTGCTGCTGCTGCAGTCTATCTTTGTGTGGTTTCTCTCTCCCTGCCACCATCACCTCGCAGAAGTGGGACTGAGGCAGGAAAGGTTTATTTGTGTAAGCCTGTAAAGAATTTTCACTCTGCTGCCACGACAGGCAGCAGCTCTGTGCCTTGGCCAGCAGGGATAGGGGTGCTGCACGGGGGGATTAGATGGGGGATCTTGGGGGGCACTGTTACAGCACTGACACCAAAATAACCACGGGTGGGCTTTTGGAGAAACGCTGTGCTCCCCTAGAAACCCATGGCTGTGTCTGAGCAGCTGAGTTCTGCTGGAGGTGGGATGGGTGCCAGAGGGATGGGTGCCAGGAGCAGCACTGCCCGTGGGGAGGGAGGGCAGGGATCCCTGGCCCTGCTGTGGGGCTCTGGTGGATCCTGTGACTCGGGTGTGGATCGTGTGGCACTGTGTGTGCTCCTCACACTTCAGGTTTGATACGAAACAGCAAACTGGTAGGGAACCTTCATGGCATTTGTGGCACAGGGAGTGGCAGGGGTGGCATCCATGGCACAGGGAGTTTTTCAGGGATGGCATCCATGGCACAGACAGTGTTTCAGGGGTGGCACAGGGAGTGTTTCAGGGGTGCCATCCATGGCACAGGGAGTGTTTCAGGGATGGCATCCATGGCACAGGGGGTGTTTCAGGGATGGCATCCATGGCACAGACAGTGTTTCAGGGGTGGCACAGGGAGTGGCAGGGGTGCCATCCATGGCACAGGGAGTGTTTCAGGGATGGCATCTATGGCACAGGGATGGCTGTCACACCCACCTGCCCAAGAGACACCTCTCCAGCCCCATCCTGGCCGGGTTCCCTGGCTGGGAACTCTGCAGATCCGTGCCTGGATGCTCTGGGTGGGCTCAGCCCGGGCAGGCCATGGGCAGGGGAGCAGCAGCAGCCCCACAGCTGCTCCTTTCCTGGGCTCTGGGGTGCCAGGCTGGGCTGCCAGGCTGGCAGGGAAGGAGCTGGCTCTGCCCAGCCTCCAGCTCCTTGCTCCTGCCTCTCCTCCCTGGCTGGCGCTGCCATATGGTAATGCATATTTAACTGGTATTTACATTCAACAGTGTCTCTCTGCAGCTCTGTTTTCCTTCCCAAACGCTCTCATTCCTGCCGGCTCCCAGCTGGGGAGGCCGGGGGAGGCGGGTGCCCTTGGCAGGGGTGAGAGGGGCTGGGCTGGGGCTGCCTGCAGGCTCCTGCTCTGTGTCTGCTTTGCTGGGGCAGATTTCCTGTCTGGAAACCAAAGAGCAGAGATGCCAGCCCTGGGCTGGGAGCCCAAAGTGTGCTCTGGAGGGAGAGGAAACCTGCAGGGAGCTGCTTTTTGGGTACAACACCTGGTGTTTCCAGGAAAGGTGCGGGAGCAGGTTCTGTTTGGGGCTGCACCCTGGATGTGCTGGGTGTCCCGGCCCAGCCTGGCTTCCCCCAGGCTCCCACCCACCCCAGGGCCAGGGTGAGCATCCTGCCATGCCAGGAGAGAGCCTGGCACAGCCACTGGCACCGGCAGGGCTGGACATTCCTGGTGCCTCTCTCCGGCACTTTTACCAAAGGCTGAGAAATGTGAAAACCAATTAAGACCAGAGGGGAACTGTTAAGGCAGAGAAACAAATAGCTCCTGTTGCAATTGACTTTGCTCCTTAATCCTGGTGCTCGGGAGCTATCGTTATTCCAAGCATACCGGCATAATAATTAAACATAATTACTTGTAGGTTCTGGGCCGGTGACTATCTATACTGAACGCTCCTAATGAAATTTCTATTAAGCACACATTGACTGGTTAATAAATAATAACAGGGCCTCAGTGTCTGGTCAGGGAAGGGCCCTGGTGTGTCCAGGGAGGAGAGGGCTGGGAGCAGAGGGCTGTGAAGCAGCATTCCCTGTTCCATCCTGCTGTGGAGCAGCATTCCCTGTTCCATCCTGTTATGGAGCCTCATTCCCTGTTCCATCCTGCTGTGGAGCAGCATTCCCTGTTCCATCCTGTGTTCTCCAGCAGGTGCAGGAGCCCTGAACACCCTGCAGGGCCTGGCTGCCCCATCCTCACCAGCCGTGGGGGTCCCCACCAGCTCCTGGCCCTTAAAATGCAGCCTGGGGTGACCTGTGAAAGGCCCTTCAGGGATTTTGGTCTCTCTGTATTGATGTAAAAGCAAACGTTGGGTAATGAGGACGTTGTTGGAGCTCCAGAGAGAGAGAAATCACCTGTTCGGCTCAGAACATTTTCCTTGAGAATTAATCCTAATTTAGGATCCAATTATAAACATAGAGGGTAATATAATGGCCTGAAACATTAGTCAAGGCAAATTCTATAATTGATGAGTGCTAATGTGAAACAGTTGGAAAATGAGGACGCATTTTGTTTCCTCCCCCTCCTCTGAGAAATCCTCGGCTTTGGGAGCCGGAGCACTTCAAGAGAACAAAGACCCTTTGAAAGCTCCTTTTTTTCCCCCTTTCAATGCTTATCTGAAAGGACATCTCTCTCCCCTTAGTTGCTGTAATCATAAAAGCACAGGTGACAAACTGCTTCGTACCAGGCATCATCAATTCCGAGCTGGGGATTTTATAAACACGTTTGTGTCTGTGTGTGTGTACACACACAGCAAAGGCAGCACGGCTCGGTGCCAGCAGATGATTCCTATCAGCCCCCCGGGGGGAAGGCAGCCAACAAACTTTTAAAGGAACAACTTTAATCTCGGTGCTCCCTGGGCAGGGGCAGGGGGCCTGGGATGCACTGGGTCCCTCCCTGCCCCGTGGTGATGGCAGGGATGCTTGGCACACATTCCAGAGGTGAGGTTTGCCGCTCTTGTGAATATTCTCATCCGCGTTGTCCTTTACTACTGTGAGAAAGGAAGATAAATGTAATGTCAGGGCTCAGAGGTGCCCCACACAGCGTCCCTGGGCAGCCACGGGATGTAGTTCTGAGTTTCATCAGCCTTATCCCGATTTCCCCCCTGCCCAGCTCTCTCCAGCACAGCTCAGAGCTTGCTTGGCTCAGGGGCTTTGCTGTGACCCACAAGCACAGGTAAATCAGGGCTGCAAACCCCTCATGGACACTGCCCTCAGCACTGGGGTGAAACACCTCTGACAGACACTGCTGATGGAATGGGATGATGGATCTGCAGTCCACGTGTTCAGGGGAAAGGAAAGAGTGCACCCACCCCCAGGGCTCTGAACCCCTTCCCTCCCCACAGCTCTGAACGAGCAGCAGCTCCTCAAAGGCCAGACCCAGCTGGGATCCTGCCACTGCTGCTGGAGCTGGGGCCGTTCCTGTCAGTGCCAGCATCTCCTGGTTCAGGGCAGCATCCCCCGGGCCTGGGCAGCCACTGGACCTGCTGGTTCCCAAGGTGACCATCTCCTTCCCAGGGTGACAGTCTCCTTCCCAGGGTGACCATCTCCTTCCCAGGGTGACAGTCTCCTTCCCAGGGTGACAGTCTCCTTCCCAGGGTGACAGTCTCCTTCCCAAGGTGACAGTCTCCTTCCCAGGGTGACAGTCTCCTTCCCAAGGTGACCATCTCCTTCCCAAGGTAACAATCTCCTTCCCAAGGTGACCATCTCCTTCCCAAGGTAACAATCTCCTTCCCAAGGTGACCATCTCCTTCCCAAGGTAACAATCTCCTTCCCAAGGTGACCATCTCCTTCCCAAGGTAACAATCTCCTTCCCAAGGGGACAATCTCCTTCCCAAGGGGACAATCTCCTTCCCAAGGTGACAATCTCCTTCCCAAGGTAACAATCTCCATCCCAAGGGTGACAATCTCCTTCCCAGGGTGACAGTCTCCTTCCCAAGGGGACAATCTCCTTCCCAAGGTGCCAATCTCCTTCCCAAGGGGACAGTCTCCTTCCCAAGGTGACAGTCTCCTTCCCAAGGTAACAATCTCCATCCCAAGGGTGACAATCTCCTTCCCAGGGTGACAGTCTCCTTCCCAAGGTAACAATCTCCTTCCCAAGGTGACAGTCTCCTTCCCAAGGTGACAGTCTCCTTCCCAGGGTGACAATCAATCTCCCTCTGCAGCCCCTGAGCTCCCAGGTGGTTCCTTGTCCCTGAGCAGCCCCTCGGGCCCACCAGCGTTTCCCTGGCTGTGCCAGGATGGCTCTGCTGCCCATGCTCTGCTCCTCGCTGTGATCCACAAAGTGTGTGGGGCAGATAAGGCTGGCTGGGGCTGTCACAGGCTCACAGCAATAAATAATAAATAACAAATACCAGGCTCTGGAAACAGCCTGCTCAGCCCTGTGGAGAAGCTTCCTGCCTTTTTCCCACTGATGTTTTCCTCCTCAGGCTCAGCCCCGCCTGAGCACAGGTGAAAGTGGACTGGAATGGATTCCCTTGGTGGGCTGGGGGCTCTGGAAATGGGTGGGGGGTCTCAGATGGATGGGAAAGGCACAGGTTGGATCAAGCTGAGCACCCCAAAGCCTCAGCAGCAGTGGGTGGGGAAGCTGGAGCTGGTCAGGGGTGCAGGGCAGAGCTCTGCCCCTCACTCCAGCACTCTCAGCCACCTTCCCTCAGCTTTCATCTCCAACCTTTTGTCAATGACAAAAAGCAAAGGGAAAGGGAGAAGAGAAAAATCCGAGGAGGTTGAAAGTCGTCCTTTGAGGACAATTTTATTGTTGCTTTGCCGTCTGAGTGGCTGAATGCACTCACAATCAGTGCCAGGCAAACACCTGAGCTGTGTGAGCTCACGTAGCTTTGATCCAAGCACAAGTGGAACAGCACACCTGTCCAGCTGCGCGTGCCCTTCTCCCAGGGCTGCCTGCACACCCTGGGATGTTTGGCATTGCTATTTCTGCTCTGTCTGCTGCACTTGCACTGCAGGTGGGTGCCCGGGGGCTGCTCAGCCCCCCA
Organism: Ammospiza caudacuta; assembly: GCF_027887145.1. Lineage (NCBI taxonomy): Eukaryota > Metazoa > Chordata > Aves > Passeriformes > Passerellidae > Ammospiza > Ammospiza caudacuta. The sequence goes on from NC_080615.1 coordinate 8,554,549, forward strand.
TCCTGGTGGGGGACAGGGATCTGTGCCACATTCCTGTGCCACATTCCCCTGGTCTCTCCCACAGTGCTGCCTCCCAGGATTGGTAACGATGCATCCCAGCTGGAGCACAGGGCTGTGAGCACACGCAGTCCAGCAGCTTCTGGATTTCTTGGTTCAAGGACAGGTCCTGGTGTTCTCTTTCTTCTCTCTCTGTCCATCTGTCAGGATTTTGGTAACTCAGTCCCTCCCAGGGTGCTCTCAGCCCGTCCCCCCTGGGCTGGAGGGCACAGTGCATCTGATGGAACTGTGGGGGAAGCTGAGCTGAGCACTGAGAACCAAACTCCAAATCCCCCTTCCTGCACCTCAGATCACTTTGTTTGTGTCCCCTCGGGCACACGGGGCATGCTGGTGCAGGGATGCTGGCGCAGGGATGCTGGTGCAGGATGCTGGTGCAGGGATGCTGGTGCAGGATGCTGGTGCAGGGATGCTGATGCAGGATGCTGGTGCAGGGATGCTGGTGCAGGATGCTGGTGCAGGGTGCTGGTGCAGGATGCTGGTGCAGGGATGCTGGTGCAGGATGCTGGTGCAGGGATGCTGGTGCAGGATGCTGGTGCAGGATGCTGATGCAGGATGCTGGTGCAGGGATGCTGGTGCAGGGATGCTGGTGCAGGATGCTGGTGCAGGATGCTGGTGCAGGGATGCTGGGGCAGGGATGCTGGGGCAGGGGTGCTGGTGCAGGATGCTGGTGCAGGGATGCTGGTGCAGGGATGCTGGTGCAGGGATGCTGGGGCAGGGGTGCTGGTGCAGGGGTGCTGGTGCAGGGATGCTGGTGCAGGATGCTGGTGCAGGATGCTGGTGCAGGATGCTGGTGCAGGGATGCTGGTGCAGGATGCTGGTGCAGGATGCTGGTGCAGGGTGCTGGTGCAGGGATGCTGGGGCAGGATGCTGGTGCAGGGATGCTGGTGCAGGGTGCTGGTGCAGGGATGCTGGCGCAGGGATGCTGGTGCAGGATGCTGGTGCAGGGATGCTGGTGCAGGGATGCTGGTGCAGGGATGCTGGTGCAGGATGCTGGTGCAGGATGCTGGTGCAGGGATGCTGGCGCAGGGATGCTGGTGCAGGATGCTGGTGCAGGGATGCTGGTGCAGGATGCTGGTGCAGGATGCTGGTGCAGGGTGCTGGTGCAGGGATGCTGGTGCAGGGTGCTGGTGCAGGATGCTGGTGCAGGATGCTGGTGCAGGGATGCTGGTGCAGGGATGCTGGGGCAGGGATGCTGGTGCAGGGATGCTGGTGCAGGGATGCTGGTGCAGGGATGCTGGTGCAGGGTGCTGGTGCAGGGATGCTGGTGCAGGGTGCTGGTGCAGGGATGCTGGTGCAGGGATGCTGGGGCAGGGATGCTGATGCAGGGATGCTGGTGCAGGGATGCTGGTGCAGGGTGCTGGTACAGGGTGCTGGTGCAGGGTGCTGGCAGTTGCAGGGAACTCCTGCAGCTCATGGTGATTGCTGTGGTGCCAACACTTCCCCTTCCCCCCGTGTGACATCCCTTTGTGAGCCGCCTTCAAAGGCGCCTCTCCCCCTCCCCTCCTTCAGGATTTTCTATGAAACTTTAATTACAGAGCGGTGTTTCAGGGATGGTTACACCTGCTGAACAGACAGCAGTCACGGGAGGGACGGGAGCACACGGGAGACGTCAGGGTGACAGAAGTTTAACTTTGCCGCGGTGATCCCGGTGTGTCAGCTCCCCCGTTTGGGAGGGACATCAGGCCGTGGCCTCTGATAAATGTTTAAATGGGGCTCTCAGGCAAGTCAGATGTGGAGGAAGGAAGTGATTTATCCCCCTGCAGCAGTGTCCTGGCACAGCTGCCGATAACCCTGCAGATGACAAACGCCCCTTCCATGGAGCATGGCTCTGCTCTGTGCTGGGGACAGGGGAGGGACAAACCAGGGCTGGCCTTCAGTTCCTGCCCCCAGAGCACCATCCTGTGCTGTCAGGGGATGGTTTTGGGGTGCTCTCACGTGCTGGTTCCCCTGTCCCTGTTTTCCCTGCACCACCAGACCTAATTCTCCCTAATGCCTTGGGTCACCCCGGGTCTCTTCTGAAAGACATTCCCCCTCATTTTGCTCTTGGGGTCCCTGTTCAGATGCAGGGGTGCCCATCTGGCACCGGGGGTACCTCAGGGGCTCTCAGCACCCTCAGGGACAGCAGCAAGGCAAAGGCACCGCCCACTGAAGCCAGGCTGGGCTATCCCAGGGCACCATTGCAGCCTGGTGTGCTGCAATAGAATCTCATTTTCAGTCCAATTTCATACCAGCAGGCAGTTTCCATCTCTCAGAACTGTAAACAGCCACGGGGGGACATTTCTTGTCCCCCTGAAAAGCCCAGCCTTGGTGCCCACCCTTGGCTTGCCCCATTGCCCTGGGGTGGAGGCTGGGGCATCTTTCCTGCCTTTGGGAGGTGTTTATAAACAGGAGGATTTTGCACACCAGGAGATGGAGGGACGAGGCAGGCAGTGACTGCCCAAGGAGGTTTGGGGCTGTTTGTGCCCCTCCCGTGGCACAGTGAGCCCTGGCATGGCTGGCACCAGGCTGGGTGCACAAAGTGACATCTGAGGACAATGTGGCAACTTATTGCAGAGCAGAGGAGAATAAATCTGCAGCGCAGGGTGGAGGCACAGTGCTGTAAAGCAAAGAACCAATATAACAGTCTACATAACACCATTAGTCTGCAGCCAGGCAGTTGATATAGAAGGAGAGATGGCGTGAGCCAACAGGTCCCCGCTTTATTTTTTTGCCCGTGTTTAATACAGCGTTCTGGAGCTGCTCTCTATGCTCAGCGTGTTTTATTGTTTTGCTCACCCTGAAAGAGGCACTGCTGGGGCTTTGATAAATGGCTGGAGGTGCTGGGCTGGCTGTCGCTGCAGTTTTTGTGTGTGTTCCGACCCACAGCGCTGGTCCCTGGGCACCCCCTTTTCTCCTGGTCTCCTCCTTCTGCTCCTCTGTCCAGGGCTCATCCTGAGCTCTGTGGGCACCCAGGATGGCATCTGGAGCCTGCCCAGAACTCTGAGTTAATTCGGTTACTGATTTTGTAGATGAGAGGGGGCTGGGGGACTGAGGGGAACGCAAGTGGCAGAAACATCCACTGGGACAGGGAGCCCTGATTGCCCTCCCTTGGTGCTGCAGCCCAGGGCTGGGTCTGTCTGGGTGCCCTTGGCCCGGTGTTCCCGTTAGTTCCTCGCCCCTCTGAAGTGCCCAATGGGGGCTGCTGGATCCAAAGGGCAGTGAGGGACCCTGGGGTGTCCCTGAGCTCTCCCCTGCTCCTGCCCGCCTTGGGGTGGGGCTCTGACCCCCAGGAGGCTCCAGGCTGGGCTCAGTGTGACCACAGCACGGGGTCACAGAAGCGCTGAACAAACCCCGCGAGAAGGAGCTGGGGAAAGGCGCTCCCGACTGAGAAAGCAATTTTGGAAGACAAATGTAATCCGAGGATCTGAATATCCACAAGTGAAACAGGGGGGAAGATAAAAGGAGCAAGGAGTCAGGGAATGCAGGCACTTCAAAGGGGAAGGGAGCTGGCCCGTGGATTGAGCGGCCGTGCCGGCGGAGCAGGAAGCCAGCGCGGCACAGAGCCGGCCCTGCGCGGGAAAGGGAATCTGAAAAGCAAAATTTCAGACGCCTGTTTTCCCCTGGGTGAAATTACACAGAGAAATATTCTGGCAAAATACGAGAGGGACCGAGATGAAAGCAGAGCCCAGAATATACATTGCAAATGGCATCTGGCCGGGAGGGACAGCGGGGCTGCATCTCCAGAGCTGCATCTGCAGAGCCGGGGGCCCTGGGGGCATCACCTGTGCTCAGGTGCTGGGGGAGAGCTGATACCTGCCCAGCTGCTCGTGGGTATTGATTAGAGACGGACAAACCCCACAAAAATGGGCTGGGAGGGGCTCACGTGAATCTGGGGTGTGGGAGGATTTGCTGTCTTGAGATGGATGTGCCATGGCAGTGCCAGGGAAGGGAACCCTCCTGGCTGGGCCATGACAGCGACACAGAACTGGAACTGAACCCTCCTGGCTGGGCCATGACAGCGACACAGAACTGAACCCTCCTGGCTGGGCCATGACAGCGACACAGAACTGGAACTGAACCCTCCTGGCTGGGCCATGACAGTGACACAGAACTGGAACTGAACCCTCCTGGCTGGGCCATGACAGCGACACAGAACTGGAACTGAACCCTCCTGGCTGGGCCGGGGACCTGAACCCTCCTGGCTGCAAGGGGCAGGGCGGGCTGGCACTGGCAGTGCTCTGTGTGATGCCCCCAGCTCAGATGGATGGGCACAGTGGGGACAGGCTCTCTGCAGTGTGACCTGCCCAGTGTGAGTGGCCAGGAGAGGGGGGGCTCGGAGCAAAGCAGGCAGGGGCGGGTGCAGAGCAGAACAAAGGCACCCCGGTGGCTCGGAAAGGTTGCCTTTGCTTGCGGCTGAAAGCGCCGGGCAATAATAATCAAGATTTATCGCTTGGCAATCACCATGGCAACATCAAAACACAAGTGGGAGAGAGATGCTCCCCGGGGGGCTCCCTGCATCTCCTCCTGCTGCTCTCAGCCCGAGCAGGAGGAAGCAGAGCCTGGCAAAGGGAAGCTGGGTCTGCTGGAGGAGGATGGAGCTCTGCCAGCCGCCATGGAGCCCTGGCCTGCAGCAGCAATGTCACAGACACGGGTTATCCCTGCCCCACAGACCCTGCCCCGCTCCCACGGAGCCCTGCCCTGCAGCAGCAATGTCACAGACACGGGTTATCCCTGCCCCACAGACCCAGGTGCCTGCTCCATCCCAGCCAAGCTGCTCCTTGGGACACTGCTGTCCCTTGCCACCTCCTTTCCAGGTGCCAGCCAGCTGCTGGGTGCAAGCAGTCTGTAGGAAGGAGAGAATGCTGTGTTTCCTGCACTGGAGGTGTTGGTGGCTCCTGTGCTGCTCCAGAGGGGGAGTAGGCTCCTTGCTGGCACTGGGGCTGGCACCAGCACGGTCCTGCTGCCCCTGGGCAGCTCTGGAAGGAGCGCTCGCCTTGCTGGCACCGTCTCCAGCCCTGTCTCTGCTACCAGAGCTGCTAAGCCTCCATAAATATGCTTTTATTAATCAAGCAGTGTTTGTTTAGCATAAACCAACTCCCCTGCTAAATGGCTGCAGGAGCAGCACGTGGTTCCCAGCCATGACTCAGGGCTGCCAGTGCCGCTCTGCAGGGCTGGGAGGGCATCATCCATCTCTGCTCCTCGCTGCCAGCTGCCCCTGGGGCCCCTGGCACAGCGGGCTGGCTCCATCCCGGCCGCTCCCTTTGGGTCTGGGCGCTGGGAAAGGGCTGTGCTCCTTCCCTGGGATGTGCTGAGGGTGGATCCACGCTGAGAGCGCATCCCTGCTGGTGGGAAGGTGCTGATGGAAGCCCCAGCACCGGCATCCCCAAAGGGCACAGCTGGACAGACAGACCCCGAGCCTGGGGGAGCAGCCATGGCCAGGAGAACACAGCAGAGAGGGACCCTCTGCATCTGCCCTCTTTGGGAGCCTGTGGAGAGGTTGGGATGGGGAAAATGCAGCTCCTGCCTTGGAAGGGGCAGCCAGGCCGTGTCTGCTGGGAGAGGAGCTGCAGGCTGCCGGCTCGTCCGCCTGCGGATCCAGTGCCAGGCTGCAGGGGCTGGAGCAGCCTGTGGAGTTAGCAAAATCCTTTATTTTACATTTGATATCTTGTTCAGATCAATAAGGATTCCTTGAGCAATTCGGGGGCTTGTAGTCTCCTGATTAGCTGTCCCTTTATCCAGTTAGATTTTTCTTATCTAGAGTAATTGTTGTTGCAGAGAACATCTACGGCTGCAACATGACCTTAGCGGCAAGGGTACGGCTCCCCGAGAAATACAGCTCCCCACCCTGCCAGCCCCACACCTTATCTCCCTGTAAATTGTTGCTGCAAGCTTTTGTTGCCTTCCCAAGGTGAGCCGGGGCGATCCAGAAGGCAAATAAATAAATCTCCATTGCTGAGAGGCCCCGGCGCTGGCTGGCCGTGGGAGGAGGAGGAGGAGGAGGAGGAGGAGGAGGAGGAGGGATGTTTGCTGCTGCTGTGGCTGCTGCTGTCCTGCAGGCTCTCTCCAGCACATCTCGTGTCCCATGGCCTTTGACAGGAGTTTTTTATGAACCCCTGTGGCTCCTCCATCTATTCCCAGCCCCGGCACCTTCGGTGGGTTTGTGCTGCAGCCTCAGATTGGAAATAAATTGATGGCTAAAATAAAACCCCTCTCCGGATGGGAGGGTGATGAATGAGGGAGGAGAAGGGGATGCAGGGAGGTTTCTCTCTTCTCGAGTCGCTGTTGAACATCTTGGTTTTCTCTTTGGGTACCAGGGATGCTCGGCACTGCCCTTTGCCAGAGGAGGATGTGGTGTCCTGGCTTTTCCACTGGGATTTCATCTCTCCCTCCTGATGGGATCTCTCCTTGCCCTGAATAGTTAATGGAAACTAATGCAGGGCTGCCACTGGAGGAGAGCTGACAGCAGCCCCTCAAATGGCACCTGACACCGGCAATTCCAGGCAAACAAACAGCTCCATTAAGCTCCCTGCGTGCCCGAGGCTCCGGGGCTGCTGTCTCCATGGAGCACCTGCCTGCTGCTGTTCCTTGGCTGCTCTGGGAGAATCGCAGCCACGATTTTCCTGTGGGATGCCCAGCCCCTGAGTGCTGTCCTGCCAGCCCCGGGGGATGCAGCTGGCAGCTTTTCCCAGAATGGATTACAGACAACCGGGGACAGAGCCGAGGTGTGTTCGGGAAAGCAGCTGGAGGCTGGAGGTGAGGGCGAGTGGGTGTTTTTGCAAACACCTGGCAAATGAGCTCCCCATGGCTCTGTGGAGGATCAGCCCTGCTGAGACTGAATGTGGCAAAAGGCCCTGACCAAGATGTGGAGGGAAAAATGATCAACTCCCCCAAATGCTTCAGCATTTCCAAAATAGACCTGAGTGCCTCCAGGTTCTGAGTCTGCTCTGGTGTGATCCTGCAGGAGGGAGGAATGGATGGGATGGGGTGGGATTGATGGGATGGGATTGATGGGGTGGGATGGGATGGGATGGGATGGGATGGGATTGATGGGATGGGATGGGATGAGATTGATGGGATTGATGGGATGGGATGGGATTGGTGGGATGGGATTGATGGGATGGGATGGGATGGGATGGGATTGTTTCCTTGTTTATTTATGATTTCTTCCTTTCCTCTCACTCCCTGGTGTGTGCAAATTGCCTGGAGACTCTGGAGAGCCCTGACTGTGTTTAGGTGCCTTTCCAGCCCTTTTCCTGCTTGGCTGAGGGCGAGAGCACAGGGCTGATGGAGCCACAGCTGCATCCCCGGTCCTGCAGCATCCCCCGGTCCCCGCAGCATCCCCGCTCCTCCCGACACCCCGGTGCTGCCGCCGGGAGCCATGAGGGGGAGCTCAGCCCATTCCTTCCCTTCTCCCGGGCTGCGAGCGGGGCCGGAGCGGCTCTGCCGGGGTACCGCGGCACCGGGGAGCCCCCGCTGCTCTGCCCGGGGACACCGGGGGGGGTTCACACCCCAAACACCCCCTGGATGTGCCCGGTGCGGGGCAGGAGCCCGGGCAAGGCACGACTGCTGCCCTTGGGGAGCAGTGTCCACTCGCAGCATCCTCATCCCCATCCCCATCCCCATCCTCACCCTCAGTCTCTGTCCCTGCACCGTGTGTGCCGCACTGGGGTGTCCCAGCTCCTGGGGATGCTCTGGGGTGGCACCCCCGTGCCCACCTGCCAGGTAAGGTGGCACAGCTGGTTTGAAGGAGCCCCTCGGGGTCTCACCCAGGGGTACAGGGAGATCCCGACTTGCAGGGAGTCCGAGGCATCCCCTTGTCACTCCTGCCTGACCCCTGACTTGTGTCAGAAACTGAAAAAGGGCAGAAAATAGGGGAGATTTTTTGTATTTCAGTTTTCTGAAAAAAAAAAGGAGAAATCCCATCCTATGTCTGCAATTATTTTATTATGCAGCACTAATGAAAAATACACTTGAACATCTAAAAAAGGCCTATGGTAAAGAGTTACTTAATGGAATAAATCACTCTAAATTAAGCAATTATGCCTTTGATTTTTTTTATTTTTTTTTTAATTTTAATTTAAACCACCAATTGGCCAAAGGTGCTTCAGTTGTGTGAGATAAAGGCTGTGGGCACAGCGAGGGCACATCTCAGCCCAGGGCTGCTCCAAGGCAGGGCTGGGTGTGCTGGGAGCCCCTGGGGTGCTGCAGAGCTGAGGGAGTGAGGGTGGGCACGGATGGGATGGGGATGCAGAGCACAGGGTCCATGCCAGGTCCTTGCAGGGTGGGCATGGATGGGATGGGGATGCAGAGCACAGGGTCCATGCCAAGTCCCTGCCGGATGGGCATGGATGGGATAGAGATGCAGGGCACAGGGTCCTTGCAGGGTGGGAATGGATGGGGATGCAGGGCACAGGGTCCTTGCAGGGTGGGCATGGATGGGATGGGGATGCGGGGCACAGGGTCCATGCCAAGTCCCTGCCAGGTGGGCATGGATGGGATGGAGATGCAGGGCACAGGGTCCTTGCAGGGTGGGCATGGATGGGATGGGGATGCAGGGCACAGAGTCCTTGCAGGGTGGGCATGGATGGGATGGGGATGCAGGGCACAGGGTCCATGCCAAGTCCCTACCGGGTGGGCATGGATGGGATAGGGATGCAGGGCACAGAGTCCTTGCAGGGTGGGCATGGATGGGATGGGGATGCGGGGCACAGGGTCCATGCCAAGTCCCTGCTGGCAGCTCCTGCCAAGCCCATGGAGCCTCTTCCAGCACAGCTCAGGCAGCTGGTGCAGGCCAAGGAGGGAGAGAGGCAGCAAATAAACAAGCTAAATGAATAGCTGGGCACTTCAAGGGGGAAATCAGGCCTGTAAATTATCAGGGATTGTCTGCTGATCCCAGGAACTGAGCTGTGTGAATGTGGCCAGGCTAACGTACCCCGGGCTGAGGGAGCAGCTCTGCAGGGCCAGGCAGGGCTGGGCCTGGGCAGGGCAGTCCCACCTTCTCCTCCTTGGGAGAAGCCATCCCTGGGCAGCTCTGGGCTGCAATCAGAGACTCCCTGGTCCCTGTGCCCCTGGCATCTGCCCTGGTCCCAGCTCTGCACCCAGCCCCGTCCCCCAGCTCCACCCTCCCCGGCTTATTTGTTAAATATCCTGTAATTATAGAGGAATAGAAGGCTCCTACAGATGAGGGGGTAATTACACTTAATAGGAACAGAATGAATATTCCTGGTTAATCATTTGGGCTAGGGAGGCAGATGACACACAAGCCCAGCTTCCCTGAGCGTGTCAGCCCTGGCAGCACTCTCATTAACAGGTTGCTCTCATTAACCAGTTGCTCCCTGGCTCGGAACCAAAGGCATTCATTGGTTAATCACCCCTGGTGGTTTTGCTGACTGATCTGGCCTTGTCCCTGAGCTGGGAGCCCTGCCTGGCTCTGGGGAGGCACTTTGGGCTGCCTGCCCTGTCCTGCTGTGCCCGGGCCAGAGCTCTGGGTGCTCCTTCCTTGGGAGCACAGCCCGGGTCACTCAGAGGCACTGGCAGGGTGACAGAAAATACCCAGAGCTCTGGGGATGCTGCTGCTGGGGTGACAGAAAATACCCAGAGCTCTGGGGATGCTGCTGCTGGGGTGACAGAAAATACCCAGAGCTCTGGGGATGCTACTGCTCCCACCCAGCCCCACAGGAGATGAAGGGGCTCCCTTGACCCTGAGATCCTCCTTGCTCCTGGCAATTTGAGTTTTGTCATCTCTGGCACCCTGGTGAAACCCCAGACAGAGGTGGCTGCAGGGTGGGCAGGGGGTGACAGGAGCCAGAGGGGTTCTGTGCAGGGCAGGGCATGGGCAGGAGCTGCCCCAGGGGTGTCCAGGTCAGGTATTGGGCAGGAGCTGCCCCAGGGGTGCCCTGATATCCTGTTCAGGGCAGGGCATAGGCAGGGGCTGCCCCTCAGGCTCTGGGCAGGGAGGAGCCCCTGGGCCTTGGGCAGCTCCTCCTGGAGGCACCAGGACTCCGTGTCTGCCCTTGGCAGCCCCTTTGAGCACGGGCATTAAGGAGTGTTCAAACAACATTAATAAATGCAGCGGCAGCCACAGGGAGAGCTTGGTATTTACTGTAAATTCAGCATCTAAACAGAGACATCGTTTTGTCTTCTACGCTTTAACACCGTTCATAATTCCGTGTTTTAGCAGCTTCCCCTGGGGCCCCGAAATGCCTTTTCCATTTGAGGCCATTCCCAGCCCCTGCTGAGCCCCTCCAGGGCTGCCTGCTGCCTGAACACACTCAGGGCAGCTGGGGCTGAGCCACGGAGGCTGTGCTGCCTCCCAGGGCCCTTCTGTGTCCCCTTCAGAGACCCTTGGGCCCCTGCCCTGAGGGGGATTCACTGCTGTGTGTGTGTGCGCTCTCCTCTGTGTGTGTGTAAATAAATAAATACACAAAAATACAAATATATGTAGGTTTGAGTCATCGCTGTGGCCACAGAGCCCCTCTGCTCCTCTGAGAGCTTTGGCAGAGCAGAGCACTCGTGTCCCCTCTTCTCTCATTTGGGGTTACTCCCCCAGACCTGCACCTTCTCGTCCCCCATTAAAAACCTGTGAAAAATTAATTTAGCCAGGACGGAGCGAATTGTGCCGGGCAGCTGCTGCCATTTACTGCCCACAGGGAGTGTGGTGCCCTGGGGAGGGTGAGAACAGCCCTGGCACTGAGCTGTGCTGGGTCCTGCCCTGCCCAGGGCAGCCAGGCTGGCACCATCCCTCCCTCCTGGGCCCAGCCTGGTTGGGAACTGCCGGGGGGGATTTACCGGGGTCTTTGCCATTTACTGCTTTTCCTGGAAAGCGAATGAGTGTGCCTGGAAAGGGAGGTGGCTCAGGTGGACAAAGGCAGATCCCAGGGGAGGTCTCTTGGTGTCCTCTGCTCATTTGGGTGCTCCCAGCCCTTCTGATGGGGATGCTCTGGGGGAGCCCCACTCCAGGCTGGGGCTGCAGGAACCCCTGTCCCCGCTGGGGCAGGATCCCCCTGCTCCCCGTGGTCATCCAGCCCATCTCCTTTCCTTCAGCTCCCAGCTCTGGAGCTCAGCATCAGGGCATCACCCTGCTCTGCCTCTCTCCCTGTTTCCCTCCTTCCCTGTGCAATCTGGGGGAACCCCAAGGGCTCTGCTGGGGGAACCCCTGGCCCTGCTCCTGCTCCCCCACCCCAGCAGCTTTAGGGCTCCGTGTGGGAGGAGGAAGGTTTCGCCACCTAATAAATTTAGATTTAATTTGCAAGTGAAAAAGAGTGTTTTCTTTTGTAGCTGATGCTGCAGCCCAAATGTCTGAGCTTCTAGGGTTTAAGTCTAATTAACTGCATTTCACAGCTTATTTAAAGAAAAGAATGGAGGCATTAAAATTGTAAAATCTAATTTTTAAGTAAATCTTTCAGCACAAAATGAATGTCGCAGTCTCCCAGCCGCCTTGGCAATATATCTCTTGTCTTCAAATTTCAACATGAGCTTTTGCAAACATGAAATTATTCATTAGACCGTCTGGTAAAAGGATAAATAAGTGTCGCTTCACATCCAAGATCTCCCGGTTTTCCATTTAGCAAGAGATTGGTTTATTCAGGATTATGCAGAGGGGCTGGTGGGAGCAGGAGGGAAGGGAGAGCCCGGTGGCCACGAGCTCTGCTTGGACTCTGCTGGGTGTTTGGGCAGTGAATGTCCCTGGAATTCTGTGCATTTCCCTGGAATTCTGTGCATTTCCCTGGAATTCTGTGTATTTCCCTGGAATTCTGTCCATCTCCCTGGAATTCCATCCATTTTCCATGGAATTCTGTCCATCTCCCTGGAATTCTGTGCATTTCCTTGGAATTCTGTCCATCTCCCTGGAATTCTGTCCATCTCCCTGGAATTCCGTCCATTTTCCATGGAATTCTGTCCATTTTCCATGGAATTCTGTCCATCTCCCTGGAATTCCGTCCATTTTCCATGGAATTCTGTCCATCTCCCTGGAATTCCGTCCATTTTCCATGGAATTCTGTCCATCTCCCTGGAATTCTGTGCATTTCCCTGGAATTCTGTGTATTTCCCTGGAATTCTGTCCATCTCCCTGGAATTCTGTGTATTTCCCTGGAATTGTGTCCATTTCCATGGAATTCTGTCCATCTCCCTGAAATTCTGTCCATCTCCCTGGAATTCTGTCCATCTCCCTGGAATTCCATCCATTTTCCATGGAATTCTGTCCATTTCCCTGGAATTCTGTCCATCTCCCTGGAATTCTGTCCATCTCCCTGGAATTGTGTCCATTTCCATGGAATTCTGTCCATCTCCCTGGAATTCTGTCCATCTCCCTGGAATTCCGTCCATTTTCCATGGAATTCTGTCCATTTCCCTGGAATTCTGTCCATCTCCCTGGAATTGTGTCCATTTCCATGGAATTCTGTCCATCTCCCTGGAATTCTGTCCATTTCCATGGAATTCTGTCCATCTCCCTGGAATTCTGTCCATCTCCCTGGAATTGTGTCCATTTCCATGGAATTCTGTCCATCTCCCTGGAATTGTGTCCATTTCCCCAGAATTCTGTCCATTTTACCAGAATTCTGTCCCGTTTATTTCCCATTAAAGGCCAGCATCCCGTGACTGGGAGATCACCCGGAGCTGGCTGAGCTCTGTCAGTACCAGCAGGGCTGGCACAGGGTCCCCTCTCTGGTGACAGCCTCATCTCCTGCCCTGCACTGAGGGACAGCCTGGGGCTGCCTCCTGGATATGGGGGCATTCCGGGGAAATAATGACCCACACAGGGGCCAGCCTCAGCTGAAATGCCTCAGAAATGACTGCTGAAGTGGGATCTCTCTGGTTTCATTTCATTTTACACAAGTGAAAGCAGAGGAGTGGCTGGAATCTCATGTCAAGCCAGGGAACTGAATTCCAGGGAGCAGCGTTGGTCCTGAATCCAGCTCATTGCTGCCAGAATGGCTCTGCTGGTGCTGAGGGCTCCCTGAGGGATGGCTCCTCTGGGATGGGGCCCTAGAGGGGCGTTTGCTTCCGACAGAGTGAGATCTGGGCTCATCCTGGGAAGCAGAAGCTGATTTTCCCCCAGCCAGGGCAGTCCCATCTCATGTCTGTCCATCTCGTGCCTCTGAGCAGGGCAAAACCCCACCAGGATGTAGGCAGGAGCGGGAGCAGTGCTCTGGGTATCTCCTTGCAGCGCTGCTGTTTCCTGTTGGTTTTTAATTCTGAATTACAATGCCTTTCTGCAGGCTCTACTGTATCCCTGGAATCACGCTCTGTGCTAAATCAGTCTGTGGCAATCAATGCTTTTCTAATGAACTCTGAATTCCTGATGTCAGGACATTGTGCTGCTGCTTGTTTTCTCCCTGCCCTTCTTTTTCCTCTGTGTTATTCCTGTGAGCTGCAGAACACATATTCCATGCACATATATATATATATATATATATATACACATTTATATATATATATATGTTATTTTTTTTTCCCTTCCTCCCTTCTGCAGACCTCATTGGCAAAGTTAATGGTGTGTTTCTGGAGTAATTAGAATGATTTAAATGGCCTCATAACAAAGTTCTTCTGCAGGAGCAGAGGCTCCTCACCCTCTGTATCTGTCACGTCTGGGCTGGCAGTGCTGGTGGAGGGAAAATGTGGCAGGAAATGGAGGGAGCAGCCCCTGGCAGGCTGATCTGGGTGTGGGCAGGTGGAATTAATTATTCACGGGCAGGGTTTGTTTGCACACCTGGAGATCGATGGCAGCAGGGGATGGGTGACCCCTCTGTGCCCTGCCCTGGAGCTGGCACAGCACAGCACAGCACAGCACAGCACAGCACAGCACAGCACAGCACAGCAGAGCTGCATTCCTGGCTGGCACCCGAGCGTGGGAGGATCCCTGGCAGCACCAGAAGGCTCAGGAATATCTCGGGGCTGGGGTTTGGGCTGCAGGAAGGCGCTGGCTCTGCAGCCAGCGGTGCCTTTGGAAGCTGTTTCTGCCTCCAGCCGTTTGTTGTCCCTTCCTGATGAACAATCCCAGACCTTCTCCGGCCAAAGCCAGCCCAGGGCACCCACAGGGCTGTGAGGAGGAGCCCATCCCCACTCCCAGCCGGGGACTCCCAGCCGTGCACATCCAACATCTGCATTTGGGCCCCAAGGATGCTCTCGCCATGGCAACCATCCTGTGGTCCAGCATCCCCGGAGCATCCCCGGGAGCCAGCCCAGTGTCACCATGGCCCTGGTGTCCCCACCGGGATGGAATCTGCCTTTGGACTCTCCTCCCGTGCTCCCAACAGCGCCTCAGAAATTAAGAATCAATCCGATTATTCAAGCCCATAAACAACATCATAAAAATAACATCAATTTGCACAGAAAGGCGCTGCATTAATGCGCCGAAATAATGATGCACTTTTACAACATAAATTTACAATCAATCTTGCTTTTAACACCGTGAAACAACAGTTGGAGGAGGATCAATCCTTCGCCTGAATTAGACGCTTGAGTCAGAGATGCTCCGGGGGTTATTTTTGGAAGCTTTTAGCGCCGGCTCTGGCAGGGCTGGCGCTGCCGGCTCACGGCTCCCGGTGCTCACGGCGGGGCACGGAGGGGGCAGCGGGAGCCGCGGGGCTCTGCTGTGCCGGCTGTGCTGTGCCTGCCCTGGCTCTCCCAGAACCGGGCTGGGGCGGGCAGAGCTGTAGGAAAGGGAGCGGGGAGCTGAGAGATGCCAAGGGCAGGCTGGGCTGGGGCAGCTTCCAGTCCCCAGCTGGGCTGTGAACACAGGGACACATCCCTGGGGCAGGAGGGACCCATCCCTGGGGCAGAACAGAGCACAGGGACCCATCCCTGGGGCAGGAGGGAACACAGGAACCCATCCCTGGGCACAGGGACCCATCCCTGGGGCAGGAGGGGGCACAGAGACACATTCTTGGGGCAGGAAGGCAACACAGAGACCCATCCCTGGGGCAGGAGGGAGCACAGACACCCATCCATGGGCACAGGGACCCATCCCCGGGGCAGGAGGGGGCACAGGGACCCATCCCTGGGACAGCAGGGAGCATCTCTGACTGCCCTGGTCCCGCAGAGCTGTCCCAGCCTGGCTGCTCTGTGTCCCAGGAATGTGCAAGTTCCTGGATAAAGCCACACAACTGCGAGTCTGTGTGCCAGCCTTGCCAAAAATACCATCCCTGGCATTTTCCCCACCTCCTCTGTCCTGGAAAGCACTCCGGGAAGCTCAGCAGTGACCACTGCTGCTGCTTGCCAGAGCTGCATCCCACCCAGGAAATTCTGCTTCCCAGGAAAGGCTCGGGCTCGCTGGACTCTCCAGGCCCTGCTGCCACAGCTTTTTAGCACGGCTTTCTATTTTTATTATTTTTACTTATAAATGGGCCCCAAAATGAAATCTCTGCTTATGGAGAGATTGATTAGTGAACCAACTCAATTATGTCTTTAGCCGAGAGCTATATTAAGTAATGCAGCAAAATTATTGCCGTGTGCAGATCCATTTTGTTAAGCAGCTGTTGGCTGGCCCGAGGAGGAGAAGATGGAGGTTAAAGTGTTTTTATTGTTCTGGAGACACCCAGGAGTGGCCGATCCCAAGGGAGGCAAGGGGAGAGTGAGAGCCCAGTGTGGCTGGGCTGGGATTGCTCCAAGCTCCAGGAGGGAATCACATCCAGCCCTGAGGCCAGGCTGTCCCTCTGTGACCTCTCCAGCTCTGGTCATTCCCTGGGTTTTGGTTGCCTGGCTCTGCCACAGCAAAGGGAGGGATGGAGCAGCAGGAGGAGCATCTTTTACATTTTATTTCCTGGCTGATGGGTGTTCCGTGGTGTGGATTCCTTTCCCTCCCCTTGTCCTGCTCCCTGTGCCCAATCTGGACACTCAGTGCTGGGGTTTAGGGCAGGCTGCCTTCAGCACACTGTAAATAAGGGCTGGGGGACACTGACATTGGGGCACACTGTAAATAAGGGCTGGGGGACACTGACATTGGGGCACACTGTAAATAAGGGCTGGGGGACACTGACATTGGGGCACACTGTAAATAAGGGCTGGGGGACACTGACATTGGGGCACTGCCTTCAGCACAATGCAAATAAGGCCTGGGGGACACTGACACCCTCTGTGTCCTGGTTACACACAGCAAGGACCAGGAATGCCCACCCTAACCCTGCCGTGCATCCCTCAGCTCTGCAGGGTGCTGTGGGGGCCCCTCCTCACAGCCCCTCATAAAAGAGCCCGACAGCTCGTTCTGCCCCACAGGCTCAGGTGGAATAATGAGTTTTCATTGCTGTGCCATAAACTTTATGGAAGTGATAAAGGAATGGAGCTCTGTGCTGGCACCAGGGAGTGCAGGGGGGTTGGGGGGCTCAGGGGGGCTTTGGGCACCCCGTGAGTGATTGATTGGGACAATGGTGACATTGGGGCTGAGCAGGGCTCCCCTGGCTGGGGCAGGAGGGCTTGGGGGCTCTGTGGGGCTGTGGGGGACAGGAGGGACACGGACACGTACAGGGAGAGTGCCTGGATTAATGCCCAGCTGCACACGCAGGTCACACGTTTTATTGACTGTAGCACCCTTCATCTGTTCCAGCCTGACATTTCGGGTCCTTCCTCCTCCTCAAAGCTTTGGTTTTATGACAGCTCAGCTCCCCAGAGGCAGCTCTTTCCTCCTGCTGCTTTTCCAAATCTCCTGAGGATTTCTTTCCCTGCTTAAGCTCACAGCTCATCCTGTTCCAAAAGGACAGGGGCACCTTCCACTGCCCCAGGCTGCTCCAAACCCTGTCCAGCCTGGCCTTGGGCACTGCCAGGGGCAGCCACAGCAAGAATTCCTCCCCAGCATCTCATCCAACCCTTCCCTCTCCAGTGGGAGCCATTCCCTGTGCCCTGTCACTGCAGTTCCTGGTGAATCCTTCCCATGACGTTCACCCCAGCCTTGGAGAAGCTGTGTCTGTGTTCCCAGGGGGTTCCTGTGTTCCCAGGGGGTTCCTGTGGGCCCAGGGTGTGGTGCCAGGGCTGTGGCACCCACCTGGTGCCCTCAGCGTGCCCCGTGGGCAGAGGGACGGCCCCGGCTCAGCAGCACAGCCCGGAGCTGCAAAGTGCGCTATTAAATATTTAATTCAGCTTAACAAGTCAATAGAGTCGGTGCTGTCGGAGGGTCGGGGCTCGCTGCCCTGATTAACAAAGCACCTGGGCAGGCAGGATCTGCTGATCCAGGCAGCCAGGGCTGTTACCCAGGCTCGAGAGGCAGCATTAACTGGGGAGCATCGATTTCGACATTAGCCGGCTTTTACATTCGAAAGCAGACGATGCAAGGACCTTCAATTATCTTCAAAGCAACTGAAGGGAAGGAAATTGGGCTTAGATGTGGTAAATAGACTCCACAAACTCTACTGAAGCATGCAAAGATGTACACAAGGGAATTACGGATCCTCGCCTAACTGGCTGGAGTTTACTCAAAAATGTGATTGGAATTCTCTGCATTTCACGGGAGGATGTTTTGGAGCTAATCCCATCTGGGGCCTTATTAATCTGATTGGGATTATTGCTGCAGGAAGCAATCCCCACCTGGCGTTTCCTGAGGTCAGCCCCTGTGCAGGAATGCTTGGAGAGAGAGATTTCCCCCCAAAATAACTCCATGAGTTATTGCCAGTCACCTCACTGGTCTATCTGGTATCTATTGGTTGCCTGCATACCTGGAACCAGCTTTCTCCAGAAGCAGCCAGGAACGTTGCTTTGCTCCTGAACAAGCCCTCTGTCCCTGCAGGTGCTGTGCACACAGAAAGTTCTGTCCCAGCTCCTCCAGAGCCCGGTGACCTCTGTAGGGCAGGGCTCCCCATTCCCAGGGGAATCACCGTGAGCTCCCCATCCCACACAGGGGTTCCCTGGCACAGGGGTTCCCTGGCACAGGGGTGCGGTGGTGTTCACAGGGGTCCCAGGATGAGGATCTGACTCCATGTTTCAGAAAGCTTGATTTATTATTTTATTATATATATTACATTAATACTATACTAAAAGAATAGAAGAAAAGGTTTCATCAGAAGGCTGGCTAAGAATGGAAAAGGAATGTTAACAAAGGTTTGTGACTGACCGAGACGGTCCGGACAGCCGGACTGTGATTGGCCATTAATTAAAAACAACCACATGAGACCAATCCCAGATGCACCTGTTGCATCCCACAGCAGCAGATAACCATTGTTTGCATTTTGTTCCTGAGGCCTCCCAGCTTCTCAAAAGGAAAAAATCCTAAGGAAAGGATTTTCCATAAAACACATCTGTGACACAGGGGTCCCATGGCACAGGGGTCCCATGGCACAGGGCTTCCTTGGCACAGGGGTTCCCTGGCACAGATGTCCCATGGCACAGAGATTCTTTGGGCACAGAGATTCCCTGGCACAGGGGTCCCATGGCACAGGGGTTCCCTGGCACACAGATTCCCAGGTACAGGGGTTCCATGGCACAGCTCCCCCCGTTGGGCACAGGGCTGCTGAGCCCCGTGCAGGATCCCAGCCGGGCTCCTGGCTGTGCTGCCTCACCAGGGCCCCGTGGGAAGCACACAAAGCAGCATTTTCCCACTCACCTCCCTCTGCCTTTCCACGGGGCATAGCAGCAAAGCCGGCTCCCTCCGGTCCCCGGTCCCCAGGCAGGGCTCAGCAGCAGGTGATTAGTGCTCCTGAGGAGCAGGGCTCTCCCTGGGAGCCAGCACCGCTCCCCCTGTGCCAGCAGGGAACAGCAGCACGAACACGCTGCTTTACTGTGCCGAGGCTTAAGGAAGGAAAGCCTGTGTAAAATGATGTTTTTTCTCCCAGCCTTGGTGGTTTCCTCAGCCCCAAAGGCTGCAGCGAGCAAACACAGCAGATCTTCCCAAGGAGCATTATTGACCGGGAGTCACACGGCGTGTAAACAGGGCTGGCAGGTCTGATCTGCAGTGTGGCCGTGTCAGTGCTCCCATTGATCCCAGCCCTGGGCACAGGGGGCTGGCTGGGTGGGAGTAGGGCTGGCACGGATGGCACTGCAGGGCTGGGCAGGGATGGCACTGCTGGGCACCCCAGGCTGGGCAGGGATGGCACTGCTTGGGCAGGGAGCCTGGCTGTGTGTGACCAGGGCTGGCAGGGATGGCACTGCCTGGGCACCCTGGGCTGGGTAGGGATGGCACTGCAGGGCTGGCAGGGATGGCACTGCCTGGGCACCCTGGGCTGGGCAGGGGTGGCACTGCAGGGCTGGCAGGGGTGGCACTGCCTGGGCACCCTGGGATGGGCAGGGATGGCACTGCAGGGCTGGCAGGGATGGCACTGCCTGGGCACCCTGGGATGGGCAGGGGCCCTGTTACTGGCCAGGGGGCTCTGGGGGCACAGGGAGGTGCAGGACTCAGTCCCTGCACTGAGGCACCGCTGCCCAGCCCAGCAGGGTCTGCCTGCATCAGGTCAGGCTGGGTTTGCTCTTCCCATTGCTTAGCAACACAGCAGGGCCGGCGAGGAAGAGGAGAACCACAGGGGGCTGAGCTGGGCTTTGGCTGTGCTCGGTCACAGCAGCGTCAGGATGCTGTCCCCGTCCCCATCCCGGCCCCTGGTGATGGAACCGGGCTCTGTGAAAGCCTCGCTGAGGATTTTATCTCCTCTGGGTATGACTGATGGGGTGCAATGGAGCAAGGGAGAGCTCCAGCCCTGAGCATCCCCCAGCCCAGCCCGGCTGGAGCAGCCCTGGGCACTGCTTGGCATCACATGGGGCTCCCCAGAGCTCCCTGCAGAATATTTTATATTTTTACCCCCAGGTAATCCGCCCTCACTCTGTAATTACCCTTCTCCAGCCACATTTTCTGTTCTCTGGTAATTAAATCAAGCAGCACAAGGGCAGAAACACCTCATGAGCTCCACTCTGGCGTTACACCAACGCCTCAGAGCTGCCAATGCCTCAGTTTTCCTGCACAGTTCCACAGAGCTCATTGGGAACAGCCCGTTCCACCTCACTGCCCGTCTCTGGGACCCTGTGCCCGGGCTGTGCCAGGGGATGCTGCCCAAAGGGCGAGGTGCTGGCTGTGCCCAGTGGGGGCCCAGGGGCAGGGCTGGGGGCTCTGTGCTCACCTGGAGCAGCAGCTCTGGGTGGGTCAGGGCTGGCAGCTCCGGCCGTGGGCGCCTGGCCCGGGTTCTGCTCCGTTTGCCTGGGATGTGCTCCAAACCGTGGCCAGTCACAGGGAATTTTCAGCCTGAGCGGTGACTTGGCTCCATCCTGGAGGCAGCAGAAGGTTTCCTGTGCTGCTGGGGGCTCCAGCAGCTCGTGGTGCTGTCCTTGGGGCCGGAGGGTGCTGGCAGGGCAGGGCTGGTGCCAGGGCAGGTGCCAGGGCAGGTGCCAGAGCTGGGAAAGGACAGGGACACATTGGGATAGCCCATTCCTGGGGGTGGGACTGCTGCAGTGCCCATTCCTGCCCATCCTGCCCATCCTGCCCATTCTTGCCCATCCTGCCCATCCCTGCCCATCCCTGCCCATTCCTGCCCAGGGCACCCAGTGCCCAGCAGCCGTGCCAGGGGAGATGGGCGCTCCTCCCGCCCTCCGAGCTATTTATCTTGGGAGAAACAGAGGAATATTTTGTATCTTTGACAAAGCAGCACTTTACAAGCGGTTGACACTTTATTAACTAATCTCTGATACTTGAGTAATTTATTATGTTTAAGCTGGTGCCATCAAGTCTCTCAGCAGTGTCCGTGAGCGCCGGGAAATAAATTAAAGACTGTCCAGAGATACTTGGCTCATCGCTGTGATTGCTGGGCTGGCGAGATGGAGGGCTAAGGTTCTCTCCTCCTGCAAATTGGAAATTAGGAATTAATAAGATGACAGGCCAGAGAGCCCCGTGGCTGTGTCTGGCACAGAGCTGCCACAGGGGAGCGGGCACGGCGCTGGCACGGCGGGCACAGCGCTGGTGGTGCCCGTCCAGGGAGGCTCCAGGAACCCTCCTGGCCTGGTGGCAGCATTCCCAAGGAGTCACTGGGATAATGGGGGTAATTACAGCCCTGTCAGGCGGGCATCAGTCCTGGGCAGTGATGGAGGAGCTGACGTGGGACCTCGTTAATAAAAATTTAAAGCGGGTGATGCAGCAAATGCCAACCAGCGCGGGGTGTGGGGCACAGCCCCTGCCAGGCTGAGCTGGGATCGTTCTGACTCCATTGCTTGCCTGATAAAGGCATCAGAGCCGGTGAGGCGCTCCTGGGCTCCGGGAGACGGCCCAGTGGGCTCCAAAGGGTTGGGATGGGGGTTTGGGGTCCCCTCGGGGCCGGGGGCACAGGCTGGGGCAGCTGGCAGCTCCTCCCACAGCGGCGGCACCGGGAGAGGCTGAGCTGCCCCATCCGCCCATTTCCATGGCAACGCACGATTCCTGGCTGAGGGAGGAGGGAGCAGCCCTGGCAGGAGATGCTGCGCTGCTGGGAGCCGGGGCTGGGCTGGGATGGGCTGGGATGGATGGGATGGGAATGGGGATGGGAATGGGAATGGGATGGGATGGGATGGGATGGTGATGGGGATGGGGATGGGGATGGGATGGGATGGGGATGGGGATGGGGATGGGATGGGATGGGGATGGGGATGGGATGGGATGGGAATGGGGATGGGAATGGGAATGGGATGGGATGGGATGGTGATGGGGATGGGGATGGGGATGGGATGGGATGGGGATGGGATGGGGATGGGAATGGGAATGGGATGGGATGGGATGGGGATGGGGATGGGATGGGAATGGGGATGGGAATGGGAATGGGATGGGATGGGGATGGGGATGGGGATGGGATGGGAATGGGGATGGGAATGGGATGGGATGGGATGGGATGGGATGGGGATGGGATGGGATGGGGATGGGATGGGGATGGGGATGGGATGGGATGGGGATGGGATGGGGATGGGGATGGGATGGGATGGGATGGGATGGGATGGGATGGGATGGGATGGGATGGGATGGGATGGGGATGGGGATGGGATGGGGATGGGATGGGATGGGATGGGATGGGATGGGATGGGATGGGATGGGATGGGATGGGATGGGGATGGGATGGGATGGGGTGGGATGGGGATGGGGATGGGATGGGATGGGATGGGGATGGGGATGGGATGGGATGGGATGGGATGGGGTGGGATGGGATGGGATGGGATGGGATGGGGATGGGATGGGGATGGGATGGGATGGGATGGGATGGGATGGGATGGGATGGGATGGGATGGGATGGGGATGGGATGGGGATGGGATGGGATGGGATGGGATGGGATGGGATGGGATGGGATGGGATGGGATGGGATGGGATGGGATGGGATGGGGATGGGGATGGGATGGGGATGGGCTGGGGCTGGGAATTGGGCTGGGGCCGGTTCCTCCTCCACCAGACATGGCCCACACAAGTGTTTGGGCACAGTCAGAGGGTAATTAAAATGTGTATCATTAACAAACAACAACTGAAACTTTAATTACTCATGCTGCACCTGGGTTTCCCCCTCCCCAAATTGCTCAACTCAGAGAAAGAAGCAGGAGTAGGGAAGGAGGCTGAGGGCAAAACCTGATTATGTTTATTAAGCCAATACAAAAACGTGGTGCTGTAATAGTAATTAAATGAATTTTAAAAGCAATTTGCTTCCAAAAATGGGATTTGATAGCTCGTGGGGTGCTGCATGAATCTGGCAGGGGAAGTGGGCAGGATGCAGCCCCAGCCTGACCGCTCATGGTGCCCAGGTCTTTGCTCTGGGGATTGTCACACACCTGGCAGGATGAATTTTGGGGACAGAGCTCTGTCCTACCTTTCCCATTGTGGCTTGTCCCTCAAAGGCAGGTGAGCTCTTGCTCTGGAATTCTGGGGGTTTTGGGTGAGATGTGCAGGAAAGAGAAGGGAAAGGCAGAGGAGAAGTCACCAGAGGAATATCTCTACTCCCTTATCACATCCCATTGGATGCCTGCCCTCTGTAACCTGCCTGGTGCCAGCCAGGGGACGGTTCGTGACTCTGATGAAAGTGAAAAATCATCTGCTGAAAGACGAGAAAAGCGCTGGCTTGGAAGTGACACGTTTTTGGCCCAAGCTGCTGGGTCTGGAAAGCTGCTCAGAGGAAGCAGATTGCTTTCAGCCAGAGAGGCTTTGATTGAAAACCTTGTTTTCTGTGGGAGGGAAAAAGTTTTGACAAAACGTTTTTACAGTAACCTGGGCCCTGTCTCGCCGCCGGCTCTGGAAGTCGCTCTCTCGTCTCACTGGAGCATTTCCCCTCTGCAGCTGCTGTGCTCAGGATTTCATTCTGAGGGTGTTTGTGCAGCCAGGCACGGGGTGGGGATGGGGCAGCACTGCTGGGGTGATGGAGCACGAGGAGGAGCTGCCCCAGCCCGGTTCCCCTGCACTGCAGAGGGTCCATGATCAGTACCCACAGTGGTGCTGCTCCCAAATTGCCTCTGGCTGCCATGCAGGGCAATGGGCTCTCTGTTCTCACAACCTGTTGGTTGTATTTTGCCCTTCTGCCTCCTTCAGTCAATGATGGAGGTGGTTTCTGCCGTGCAAAGCAGGTCAGAACCCGAGCAAAGGGTTCTCCAGGTGCCCTGGATTGGGAAGGACAAGCACTGAGCTCTCCCGTCTCCTGCCCTGCTCCTCTCTCCAAAGGCATGCTGGCATCTAACCACTTCTAACCACTGGCTTTGAGCAGTAGATTATCAGTTATATTATGAGTAATGCTCAGCTCTCACCGGGCTCTGTCTGTTCTGCCAGGGCAGGAGATGCTCCCCGAGCCCAGCTCTGCATCCAGGCCAGTGCAGTCATTGTGTCTGTGGGGAGCCTGAAAAATGCATGAGCCTACTCCTGCCCCGGGAACGGGCAGCTCAGCCTTCAGCCTCCTCCAGCTGTAGTGACACAAAAGCCCCAGCACAGCACAGAGAGGATCTGTTAACCCAGCAGGAGCCTCAGAAGGTCTCAGGGAGATGAGAGCTCTGGAGCTGCCCAAGTTCAGCAAAGTGCTGGCTAAGCTGCTCCTCTGGCTCACCCCTCCGTGCCGCTGTAATGGATGGAGAGGAGTGGGGCTGAAGGTCCTGGGGGCAGAGGAGACAGCGCCTGAGCCATCAGTCAGGTGCAAAAGCAAAGCAGTAACATTCCAGGGCAGTAATTTTTAATAATTTATGAGTTTCACTCGGTTCCCAGAGTGTTATTACCTCACTTAACATCATTTACAAATTACACATGATCCCATCAATTGTAGTAAAGTGAGGAAGTGTCTGGGAGACGCTCAGAAATCAAACGCTATAGAGCAAATGAGGATTTATGGAGCCGGGCGGGCTGCAGTGGTGGCAGGGCAGCCACGCAGTGCAGGGTGTCACCCACACAGTGCCAGTGTCACCCACACAGTGCCGGTGTCACCCACACACTGCCGGTGTCACCCACCCAGTGCCAGTGTCACCCACCCAGTGCTGGTGTCACCCACCCAGTGCCGGTGTCACCCACCCAGTGCCGGTGTCACCCACACAGTGCCGGTGTCACCCACACAGTGCTGGTGTCACCCACACAGTGCCGGTGTCACCCACACAGTGCTGGTGTCACCCACACAGTGCCAGTGTCACCCACACAGTGCTGGTGTCACCCACCCAGTGCCGGTGTCACCCACACAGTGCCGGTGTCACCCACACAGTGCCGGTGTCACCCACACAGTGCTGGTGTCACCCACACAGTGCCAGTGTCACCCACCCAGTGTCGGTGTCACCCACACAGTGCCGGTGTCACCCACACAGTGCTGGTGTCACCCACACAGTGCCAGTGTCACCCACACACTGCCGGTGTCACCCACCCAGTGCCGGTGTCACCCACACAGTGCCGGTGTCACCCACACAGGGCTGCTGCTGCTCCTACACTCCTGTGGCCCTGCCACCAAGCGTGGTGGCTGCACAGGGTGACAGCAGGGACAGGGATGAGCTGTGGACCTGTCCATACACGCATTCTGTCCCTTCCCTGCGAGGAAGGAGGGCAGCAGGCCCTCTTCTTCTTCTCTCTTCTCTTCTTCTGCTCTTCTTCTCCTCCTCCTCTTCCTCCTCCTCATGGTTAGCGCTGCATCCCAGGCGAGCCCGGGAAGCGCTGCTTCCTTTGTGGCACAGAAACCTTCAAACCTTCTCCATGGCAACACAGCCAGCAGCAGGGATGCTCTTCCAGACGGGCACTGGGCACCGAGGGGCAGCACCAGCAGTGAGGCCTTGGGGGCTCCAGCAGAGCCCCTGGGGTCTGGAGGAAGGCAAAGGATGCTCAGAGAGAGCAGCCCATGCCATGAACAGCTCACTGCGTTCACAGGGGTCTGAGGGTGAGGGAAGAGACGAGGATGTGACTCCATGTTCCAGAAGGCTGATTTATTACGTTATGATATATATTATTTTAAAAGTATACTAAAAGAATAGAAGAAAGGATTTCAACAGAAGGCTGGCTAACAATAGAGAAAGAATGGAATGATAACAAAGGCTTGTGTGTCGGACAGAGAGTCCGAGCCAGCTCACTGTAACTGGCCATTAATTAGAAACAACCACATGAGACCAATCCCAGATGCACCTGTTGCATCCCACAGCAGCAGATAACCATTGTTTGCATTTTGTTCCTGAGGCCTCCCAGCTTCTCAGGAGGAAAACTCCTAAGGAAAGGATTTTCCATAAAAGATGTCTGTGACGGTGTCCCCCGTGGGATGCTGAGCAGGGCTGGGTACCCTGGTGTGGGCTCAATCAAGGGTCTGGGAGAGCCAGTCCGAGCACCTCCAGCAAGTCCTTTCTGTTAATTAAAGATATTAATTAATTGGCATGCAGCCTGTTTATTTCCATGGTCCTCCATATCCATGGTCCTCCCATCCATGGTCTGCTTGGCACGGGCAGAGCTCCTGGGTGAGAGCTGCCACCCCCAAACTGCCAGGGCACTCGTGGGCTCCATGGCCAGGAACTGCCTCATCTAAAACAGATTATTTTTAAGTGAAAAGACAGCAGCAGCCGCTTAAATGCATTGACTTGTTGGAACCCACACAGATTTGAACACCGATGGCACCGAGCGCTATCGCTGAGGTGTCTCGGCCCATCTGCGTAAAGTAACTATTGATTTTGGTTGATATGCATCGATTCTGAGAAAACTGCCCTGCTTTGAAAATGAACTTCCAGTAGTTCCAAGGGAAGAAGCAGCGAGCGGCGCCGCTCTCGCAGGGCCCCCTCGTTCCGTTAAAGGCGGCTCCTGCATCTGAAAAACGGGAGCGAAGGCAAACAAATAGCTCGGGGGGAATTAAAACGCATCGATCCTCGGGGCAGGGGATAATGGCCTCCGCTAAAAGCTTTTGGAGACGTTAATACATCGCTTTGAATAAAGATGTGCCTCCGCCCGCTCGCTCAGATCACGGCTGTGAGCTGGGCTGGGCCACCTGTCCCTCCCTGTCCCTCCCTGTCCCTTGCTGTCCCCTGCTGTCCCTCCCTGTCCCTCTGTCTGTCCCTCCACAGTATTTTCTCCTCCATGCCATGTTAATTGGCAGGCAGGGCAGTACCTGGGCATCAGGTCCCAGCAGCCTGACCTGGCAAAGCTGCACGTCCAGACCAGCAGGCACAGAGTCCATCTGGGAGAGCCAGCCCGAGCACCTCCAGCCAGTCCTCTCTGTTAATTAAAGGTATTAATTGGCATGCAGGCTGTTTATTGGAAGAGGCAGCGGCCTCTGCGGTGCCTGGCAGCAATTAGAGCACAGGGACAGCAGAGTTTGGGAGGAACTTCTGTCCCCATCCAACGATGGGGCATTTCTGTCCCAGCCTGGCAAGGACAGGGCTGGTGCTGGCAGCCCAAGGAGTGCCCATGGGGCTGGACCTGTCCCTGCTGTCCCCAGTCTCCCCCAGCCCCTATGTGAGCACCCAGAGTGTGCTGTGAGCCAGACCTGCCGCAAGCAGGGGAGTTGGGATGGCAGGGAACACATTTCTGCTGGAAGATGTGTTGGTGAGAGGTGTGTTCCCTTCCTTGCACTGATTAATTTGCACCACAAACCACCAAAGGGAGGGACGCCTTTGCTGCTGTACTCATGGTCATTCCTGAGCAGCCTGGGCGCTGTTCCTGCATCCCAGGAAGGGCAGGGATGCAGCCCTGGCCTGGCACGGTGCCCTGGCCGGGCAGACAGCAGTGCCAGCTCCAACACTCCGCCCTGACTCCGTTAAAGTCCTTGCGCTTCCATCTCCGAGCGCAGTCTGGGAGCGACACGAAAATTAGATCTAATAATGAATGATTACAACTTCCAAGGTAAGTCTAGTTGGTTGACTAATCAATTTGGTTAAGTGAAAATCCATAGCAAATGAGGCAGCCGCAGTACAACATTTCTCCATCCAATTTAAATTAAAACACCAACCATAATAATTTCACAATTACTCTGGGAGGATGCACCAGGGACTTGCCCCTTGAGAAGGGAAATGTCAAGGACTGCAGGAGAGGCCCCAGGAGCAGGCAGCAGCCTCTGGCATGGCTGGCTGCCCATCAGGTGCCCACAGCTCCCAGGGTGAGCTGGAGAGCGATGAGAGACGAGGGATGCTCCCTCCCATCCCGATGTAATTCCTCTGTTCTGCTGTGGCAGGAACGTGAGGGACAGGAACATGAAATCCCCTGAAAAGTCGCTGCCGCAGCAGCCTTTAGTGGCCTGAATTATTGATGTGTGTGCAGTTGTGCCGTGAGCCAAACTGTGCCCAAAATAAACCCCAGCAGCCACTGGGGTCTGCACTGGGCACGGGGACTCCAGGGCACGGGGCTGGTGGTGAGGTGGGGGCCTGGAGGGGGCACCAGCCCTTCCTGCTCCTGTTCCTGCTGTCCCTCCACCCGTGCCAGGGATAACGAGCACTCCATGCCCTGCTTGGCTGCCAGGGGTGCCCAACGTGGTGCTTCCCCAGGGGCTGGGGCCAAGCTTGGTAGGGCTGTGCTGATAAATAATGGAGCAGCTCCTTCCCCCCGTGGCTGTGGAAATGCTCCTGCCTGGCGGGGGAGAAGCCTCTGCATGGTTTGGATGTAAAGGGTCAGGCACCGGTGAGGGAGAGCCGAGGGACATTTATTTCATGCTGGAATGCAGAGGGCCCTGTGCGGGCTCTGGCTCAGGAGCAGCACAGATTTCAGCGTGGTGGCTCCTGATTCACCTTTCCCAGCCTGGGGAACGGGGGTTTGTGCCTGAACACACAAAATGGTTGCTACCATTGCTGGAGGAACTGTAGCATTTCCCCTTGGAAAGCTTCAGGGAAAAGAGATGATCAGACGTGGCTCGTGTAACAGATGGATTTATGGATTATTTGGAGCCTCTTGTGCTAATTTTGCAAATGCTGTATGTCTGCAGGCTCTTAATAGCTGCGTTCCTGGCTAAATGGATAAAGAATATGTCCTGTGGGGACTGCAGGCTTTGGGGAATAACTCGTGCAAATTCTCCGTGCTGAGCGCAGGTGGTGACGAGCTCCCTCTGAGGACATCAGACCTGCTTGGTGCCACCCAAGGCCCAGGAGGACAAACCTGGAGCCAGCTTGGTCCTGGCTGGTGCAGCAGGGGTGTGGGATGGGCCCAGTGCTGCCCTGGGATGGATGTTCTGATGCAGAGGGAGCTGTGGTGGGACCGAGGGATGGAGCTCCTGGGGTCACATTTCAGAGCCAGGGCTGGTGTCCCAGGGCTGTCCTGCCATGTCCCTGCTCCAGCCAAGCATCCCGCCCTGGTTTGGGGATTTAGGATGTCCTCTGCATGTAAAGGCTGTGGGTTTATTACCACTTGAGATCTGCCTAAGAGGGAGAGCGCGGGCAGAACCGCAGCCCAGCTGGAGAGCAGGAGCCGAGGTGGTGGAAGATGCATTCCAAATGCAAGGTGGAGGGGAGAGAAATTATTAAACTCTCAGATAGCAACAGAGCTTCCTTTGTGAGCGCTGGAGATGGGAAATTATGCTGAAGCAATGCATTGCAAATCACCCTCTGAAAGGCAGAGAAGGGCCTTTTATCCTGCGGCCCTGAAGTTTTCCTGGTATCTTTGTATGCAGAGGCATTCCTTCAGGGGAGAAAGAGAAGCCAGCAATTTTGTGCCTGATTGGCAGGCTGTCCAGCGCTGGAAAGATATTTGTTTTTTCAGAGAAGGGCTCACAGGCTGAAATCTCGCTCTTGCATTTTCCATTACAGAGGAAAATGAAACTTGGAAGACGCTCTCGGTGAGCGCGGCTTGGCCTCGCGGTGATCGTGGTGCTCCAGCAACTGCAGAGGAGGGCTGCTCCTCCTGGGGGCTCCAAGGGGAATTGGGGCAGAAAAAGGGGGGATTGGGGCAGTGCAGGGGGGATTTGGGCAGCACAAGGGGGATTGGGGCAGTGCAGGGGGGATTGGGGCAGTGCAAGGGGGATTTGGGGCAGCTCAAGGGGGATTGGGGGTGTACAAGGAGGGATTGGGGCAGCTCGAGAGGGGATTTGGGGGAGCACAGGGGGGATTGGGCAGCACAAGGGGGGATTTGGGGGAGCACAGGGGCTGCTCAGTGCCCTCCAAGGCCCTGGGCAGGGTCTGGGCAGAGCCCAGCAGCCCTGGCTGCCCCGTGCCCCCCTCGCCAGGCTCCTCCATGCCAGGCAGAGAGCAGGAACATCTGCTCCCAGCAATGCCTCCTGCTGAACAGGCCCTGCCTGGCTCGTGCGGCCGAGCTCTGGAGAGCGTTCAAGAGCCAGGAGCGGCACGGCACAGCCTCCAAATCTCACCTTCCTTCCTCACCTCAGGAACGACGCCGGAGTGCTGGAGTGGGGCCAGGCAAGGGCAGTGAAGTTGAGGAAGGGTCTGGAGTCAGTGCCATGAGGAGCGGCTCAGGGGGCTCAGCCTGGAGAGAAGGGGGATCAGGGGGGACCTTGTGGCTCTGCTCCCAGGGCACGAGGAAATGGCTTCAGGTCCTGCCAGGGGGGGCTCAAGCTGGACACCAGCAGGAATTCCTCCATGGAAAGGGCAGCCAGGCCCTGGCAGGGAGGTGTCCAAAGGACTGGAGGTGGCACTCAGTGCTCTGGGCTGGGTGACAGGGTGGGGATCAGTCACAGCTTGGACTCCATGAACTTGGAGGCCTTTTCCAGCCCCAGCGGTGCTGTGATTCTCTGATCCTCAATAAGAGTCAGAACTTCTGCCAGGCCTGTCCCGGGCGCGTGGGGAGAGCACCAGGGATGGGATTCCGTGCTCACAAACACCTCTGCAGCTCCTCATTAAATCACGGCGTTTCTGAGGCACAGCGGGACCCCTGTGTGAATAAATAGCGCAATCTCCCCGGCTGAAGTATTTTCACATCTGAGTTATTTCCTCTGCATATGATCAGCTCCTTCCTCGGCTCTGTTCTCTCCCCCGGCTCTGCCACCAACGATCTTCACTGATGAGCACAATTAACAAATAGGAGACAAAGTTGAAAAAAACACATCGGCCCCCCCAGCCTGCCTGTAATGTTTTAGAGTTGAACAAATGGCCCAGGAAAATGGAGCAGGAGAGATGCTGGGGCTGATCACAGCACAGCCTCTCCCTCCTTGCTGCTTGGCTTTGTAGGTGACAAAATGACAGCAAAACAGAAAGAGAGAAAAGGGGATGGCCAAAAAACCCCAGTGGAAAGAGAGACAGGGTGTTCATGGGACCACTGCGTGTGTGGGGAGCAGGGGATCAGCAGGGCTGCCAGATGAGGGCTGTGAATTGGATTTAGGAGTAAAGTTAATTTACTTTAGTTACATTTACTTTCACACAGTTTGCAGCCTGTAAAAGCCGTGAGGGAGTTGTTCTGCGAACAGAGGGGTCCCCCAGCCTCAGCCTCAGCGTGTGAACCAGGCTCTGGGTGTGCCCAGGGGTGCTGGGGATGGAGCTGGGGAATGCAGCCCCTGAGGGATCCCAGAGCTCCCTGGATCCAGGGGTTCCTCTGTGGGGTCCCAGGGCAGCGTCTGGGGGGTTTCCCCTGTAGGATCCTGGTGGTGGGGATGGGGATGGAGCTGGGGAATGCAGCCCCTGAGTTTCCCCAGTCTCCCCCTCCTCGCCCCCTTCCCCAGGCAGTGTTTGGCAGCACGGTCTAATTACAGGGTGAGTAACGGGCCCTCCCTCGCAGTTAATGTGGGAGGGAGCTTTATTGCCAACAGGAGAGAGATGACACACAAGGATGTTACACACGGTGTTGCTGGTAATTATTTTTATGGCTCCGTGTGAGGTTTATGGTGGCGGCTCGGCTCGTTCGGAGGTGCCACCTCCCATTTTGGGGTAATTAATGGTCCCTGTGCCCGTGGAGGGGATGTGCCAGGGTCAGGGGCTGTGGTGGGCACTGGGCTGGTGCCAGGAAAAGGCTCAGAGGTCTGGTGATGCCATTCTGGCGCCTGCACTGCCCTGCCTGCACCCTCATCCCCAGTGCTGCCCCTCCAGACTTGTTCCCTTCCCCTCCTTTGTCCTGGGCAAACCCAAGGATTCCTCTTGGCAAAGAACTCATCGCCCCAGAGAAAATGAAGGGATGCAAACATCTTGAAAGCTGATGAATTCTCGTAGCCTTTCTCTAGTGAATTTTGCTTCTGTAAATCTCTCCCTCTCTCTCTTTGTGTCTGCTAATTGGCCTTAGCATTAATTAATCTGATTTCATTATATTCTCTTTAATTTGTCAAGATATCATTTTTTTCTTGGGCGAAGAAACGCTTTAGAGGGTTGTCACAATTGGAATAATTCCCCCCCCCTTTAAAACTACCAGAGAAGTCATTATCAATTAAGCTAATTTGCATATACATTAGAGTAATCATTTTAGCTTAGCCAAATTTGTGGAAATTTACACAGTATATTGACCTTCCACACTTCCACTTAAGCACATAAAGTGCAAGAGGGACTCACAGAGGCCTCAGTGATGGAGTGGGGTTTATTTTGCAGGGCTCTGGTACTCAGAGAGGCCTAATTAGACCGAGTAATTTCTTTCTTTCAGCCATAATTGCAAAACAAATATGTTCTTCTGCAGTTTCTTGCCTTTCCCTTTGCTGAGGGGATGCTGCCAGAGTGGGACCTGCTCCTTCTGTGGACACGTTTGTGTCCCATGGGGGAACAGCAAGGAGGGACCCCAGCAGGGAGCTGGGACCCCCAGGTCCAGCAGGGCCCCCCATGACCCCCAAGCACAGCTGGCTGAATTCGCACCCCTGCCTTGCCCACGAGGTCAAAAGCAGCACAAAATTCCTCCTGTGGCCTTGGAGCCGAGCAGCCCTGTTCCCCCAGCAGCACACATTTTGGCCTTGAGTGGTTTTAACGGCAGCCTTCATGGTTTGATGGAGGATTTTACACTAATGCAAGGCATTACCTAGTTAATTTGGCCAGAATAGAGTGTAATTTTGCATGGTCAAAGTCATTGCTGCTTGAGCTAAAACTTCCATTACGGCGCCCTGCCCACCCGCGGGGGGAGATGATGCTGCTCTGCTAATGGGGGGCCCTGGGGAGCCCCCCGAGGGGCTGGGGCTGTGCCAGGGACAGCAGGGACAGCAGGGACGGCAGCTTGGCACTGAGTAGAGCCTGGGCCTGTCCTGGGACAGGGGAAGGGCCCTGGCATCACCCCTGCCCAGCCCAGGTCTCATCAGGACACGGTGAGCTGGATTCCTGCTCTTGTCCCAGGCCCTGGCCAAATGTCCCCTCACCAGAGCCACCTCTGCTGCCCCCAGGGCTGGGGCTGGGTCAGCAGAGGCAGCAGCCCTGGCAGCTGAGCCCTGGCTGCAGCACAATCAGCAAAACATCACCAAAACTGCTGAGCCCTGGCTGCAGCACAATCACCAAAACCTCCCAGCACACCTGGGATAAACCTGGGAGGATCCCTGGTAAAAAATACATCCACCAGTGCATAAAAATAAATAAATGAACACTGAACTCAGCCCAGCTGTGCCCCGTGGCCACTGTGGTGTTTTGTTTGAGCTGAGGATGCTCTGTGCAGGCTAGGGGCACGCAGCTGCCTGTGGCTGCATGAGGGAAGGGCAGACGCGAGAAAACACCTATTTTTGCTTGGGAAAACCTGGCCACAGCCTGTGATTAGACTTCAGGACACATCTAGCACCAAAGCAAGGCTGTTTGACACCTCCAGATGAGGTCTGGCAGCCCCCGCCCCATGGGGGTCACACCTGGCTGGGAGGAATTGATCTGGGGAAGGCAGTGTACCCCAATGTCTGTGTGAGGGGGTGAGGGTGGGTTTGGGCTCATGTGAGGGCAGTGGGCACTGGGGCAGGGGACAGAGCATTCCCTCAGGACACAGAGCAGATCCATCCTGGCAGCACCCCCAGCCTCTGGACCTGCCTAATTACAGCAGGGGAGAGCAGAGGTGTCTGCAGAGGTGTCTGTCGAGCTGTCAGGAGGATGAGCCCGCCCTGAGTCAGAGACTGGAAAGTGCAGGAGGAAGGGAACAGCCTTGATCAGAGGGCCAGGGCTTCACAGGCTCTCCAGAGGGCTGAGTTTTCCCCCGGGGCTGTGCCGAGCAGGGGCTCATCAGCCTGAGGTGCCCCCGGGCACTGTCGGTCACTGGCACACCCAGCCCTGCCTTCTCCCAGCCCCTTCCCCAGGCCAGCCCTGCTCTGCTGCCCTCCCTGTGCCACGAGAGGGGTGAGAAGTGCTCATTGCCTGGGCCCTGCTGCCCTTTGCATCTTCACCCTTTATTGTCAGTAATAATAATCACAGTGTGACTACTTTGGCAGCAGTGCAAACCCTTCACCAGTGCAGAGGGGGGGATTTTTTCCATCCGTCCACCCACCTGGGCAGTGTTTCTTGTGCCTGGTTAAAGATCATTAGAGCCTTTGTTAGCAGAGCTGACTGACAAGGGGAGTAGATTAATATTAGAACAGCCTGTCAAAAGTGGTGAAAAAGCTGGATTGATTTTCTGGGAGTTTAGTCAGAGCTGTGTGTAGAGCCCTTGGGTGGTTACACTGCGTTGAGCAATCTCCTGGATTAGCAAATCCCCCTGGGACAGGCAGCTCTGCTGTGCATTGCAGGCAGGCTGGCTCTGCCCCCTGGGAGCCCAGCACCCCAAATCTCGGTGCCAGGGCTGCGCCAGGACTCTGAAAAGAGAGTCATGAGCTTTTAATTCATGTCTTGTTAAGCCTTCTGTCTGTATCCTTTCTCTATTATTAAACACAGTACAATGTAATACAATGTAATACAGTGTAATACAATGCAACACAACACAATGCAACATATCATATCATATCATATCATATCATATCATATCATATCATATCATATCATATCATTTGTATAATATTATATATTATATCATATATCATATCATATCATATCATATCATAATAAATTGGCTTTCTAAGAACATGGAGTCCTTAGGAGAACTCTGCTGGGTGCCCTCAGAGCCCTGCCCCGGTGCTCCCCAGGCCCAGCTGCTCTCAGTCACCACCTCTGGCACCGCGCAGGAGGGCAGAGCTCAGGCAGCTCGGTGCCAGGAGCCAGGGCAGGGTCACCAGTCCCTTCCTCCTGGGCACCGTCACTGCCCTGTCCCTGCTGGGCTCAGCCTGGCCTGGCTGGGACCCTCCCTGATCCGGATCATCCTTCCCCTTGCGCTGCCACCTCCTTCACTTCTCTGCACAACGGAAACTCCTGCCCTGGCCCCCATCCCCGGCTCCCACTAATGCTCTTCGCTTTCAAATGCTAATAATCCTCAGCACTAAAAGGCTCAGAAGTGGTTCTAGATTGTTTGATCTTTGCCCTGTGATCTACTTTCATCTCCCAGCTTTCAAATGGGACTCCGGGTTTGCTGTGCCCCATTAAGGCTCTGGGATGCACAGGCAGGCACCTGGGCTGCGTTTTGGCAGCAAATCCTCCCAAGCTGATGGAGATGTGCAAGTTAAACTTCGGGATATTGCCTTTTCCGGGCAGCTCCTCACTCCCCATGGCAAACACAGGCGGGGCTGTGCTTCCAGATGCTTCCAGAGGTGCTGCCTGGCCACCAGGAGAGGGGACCCTCTGGGGGGGGGCTCTGACCCTCTGGGGACCAGAGCCACCCCCTCTGCCTCCCCTCAGCTGCAGGGCCCACACTGTTTAATATCTAAACCCAAGCAGTTTAATATTTAAACCCAAGCAGCCCAGGCAAAGCTGCTTTTCTTCTTTTTTATTTATTCTTTTAATTAAATGCCAATTAGAAAGGAAGAGAGAGGGAAAAAAAAGGCATTAAACACTTAAATACACACTACACCCAGGTTGCTCGAAGTTGCTACGAGCTAATTAGCTACTTAAGTGATCATTTGAAATTCCATATCAAACAATTCATAATCTGCTCCAGAACCTGGAGCTACCGAGGAAAATCACAGACCCGCAGAATGACATGATGGTTTGGGTTGGGAAAGGCCTTAAAGATCATCTCGTTCCAGCCCCCCTGGCACGGGCAGGGGCACCTCGCACCAGACCAGGCTGCTCCAAGCCCTGTGCAGGTGGCTGGTGCCAGCCCTGCCTTGTGCCAGCCTTGGCTTGTGCCAGTCCCGCCTCCTTTCAGAGCCTGGCATCAGCTCGGACCCCGCAGCCTGTATGGCCCAAAGGGCCAGGATGCCCAAATATCCCCATTTTCAGGCAGATTTCAGGTCTGTCAGCTCCACCAGAGGATGGCTGCCTGATTTCCTGCTGCCTTCCTTGCTGCTGCTGCTCTGGGGGTCCTGGCAGCCCCTCACCCTGGCAGAGCTGCCATCAGGAGGGGCCCAGCCTGAGTCAGGCCCTGTGCAGACAGAGCTGGGCTCTGCCCTTGGTTAATAAACGTGCTGAGGGGTTTTTCAAAGTCACTTTGGCCTCTGGGAGGGGAATGGGCAGGGCAGGGGGTGCCAGGGCTGGGGCAGAACGGGGGCACCATGAGCAGGGCAGAGCTCGGGCACGGGAGCCAGCGCAGCAGCGTGGGGAGCTGTTTATTAGCATTTGCATGTGCACTAATAAGAAAACATCATCCCAGGCTTCAGCCCTCATTTGCCTGCCAGCAAACAGCAGAGCAGCCCGAGCGGGAGCGTGCTGTAAATGCGCCGGGGAGATTTCAAAGGCACTTTAAAGCGGGAATGTGGTCTGGGGAAGAGGCTGTTTTCAATGCAGATTTGTTTTTGTTTGAATTAGTTGATGCTTATTTTAAGCTCCTGTGGCACACTGTCATCTCTGGATTGCTTGTTTTCCTGTGCCAAAGTCAACCTTAATTTCTCCCCTCCTTTCAAGAGGGAGCCGTGATTTTCCCTCTGCTGCGCTGAGCATCAGATGGGCAGGACAGAGCCGCGCTCTCTAAGCGAGGCTGACAGGATTACCTCCTGATTGCCGGAGTAAAACCCTGCATGCCAACTACGGCTGGGGCAGATGGCGCAGGAAAGCGCTGCAAACTCGCCTCTAATTCCTGCTGAAGGACAAACCTCGCAGGGACCGGAGATTCGCTGTGGATGAGCTGGGAAACTTCTGCTGCTTTCCTGAAGCTCATCTGGCAGCGCTGTGCATGCGGGGCTGGGCAGCCCTTGCCGGGCTCGGGAAGCCCCGCCGGGCGTTTGTGTGGCCCCGGGGGGACTGAGGGGCCCCTCCGGCGTGGTTTGCTCTGGGACAAAGGGAGCGTTTGGCTCGGCTTGGCGGGGAAGGGAACGGGACAATAACGGGAGCACCGGCACAGCCCGGGCTGGGCTCCGGGGATGTGCTGCCCAAAGGAGGATGAGGAGGGTGAGAGTTTTCTTGTGTGAGAGCGTCCTCTGCCCCCCTGGCAGCCATGGCATGGCCAGGGCAGGGGGCAAGCTCAAGGAAAGGTCAAGAGCTTCACTTCTTGCCTTTAATAATTTATGAGGTGCCCATCTTCAAAGGAAGTGGTGCCAAGGACAGAACCACGTCCACGGAGGTGTCACAAACTGGGCAGTGGGTGGGTGCTCCTGGGACCACCATCCCTGTGCCCTTCTTCACATCCAGCTCCCTCAGCACCCACCCAACCAGCCAGGGCCACGGGCCGTGAAGTTTGTGGCCATTAGCTGCTAAGAAGAAATTAATTAGCTAATTAGTTAATATTTGATCCTTTGTGTCCTGGAGTCTGGCTGAAGGCCGTGCCATCACCACCACTGACCTGTGGGGGACACACTGCCTTTGCTCTGTCCCCAGGACGAGCCCCTCCTCTGCTGTGCCCCCCATTCAGGAGCTGTGTCTCACCCTGCTCTGTGTTTTCCCCCTGCCAGGAGCTGTGGCTGACCCTCCTCTGAGGTTTAACAGGATTTCTGCAGCCCACACGGAGCTGCTCCTCACCTGCTGCTGTAATCTGCTCCGCTAAGCCTCAGCTCTGGGCACAAAGCTGAACTTTGCTGTGCTTATTTGCCTTCTCTCTTGCCCTGCATCCCGCAGCCCCATTTCAGGGAGGAAAAGTTAATCTGCTTCCCCCCTGGCTCCAGACAAAGGCATTTGGAAGGAGATACAGATTGCTGTCTCTGAGCCTCAGGTGGGACAGGGCCACTGAAGGAATCCCCAGCAGAGGGGAGAAGGTCGCTTGCACAAGATGCTGAGGCCCCACACGCTGGGTTCCAGCATTTCCAGGTGTTGTATGGATTAACAGAAGTAACTGGAGAGTGGGACGTGGCTCATGCAGTGACACTGATGGGGCTGGGGTGGCTCCTGAGCTCCTGAGCCTCCATCCCACACCTGCAGCAAACAGAGCATCCCTGCGAGGGCTTGGCCGTGCCTCAGTGTCCTGGGGCAGGCTGGAGGCTCTGCAGGGCTCCATCAGCTCTGACTCAGGAGATAAATGCCCAACTTCAGCTGGAGGAATCCTCTGGTGAAACTGCAAAATCAGAGCTGTTGGCTTTGGAGCTCCCAGCAGACGTTTCCTCACAGAACCCGAAATGACCGAGATTAGATGGAATTAATATGTGCGTTTCTCCATAAAGATTTCCAGCACAAGCATTTCATAAAAATGCAAATCTCAGCTGAGATTTATAATTAGGAGGGATATGTGTGGAGCTAACAAATGATCAGCACAGCCCAGCTCTCCATGGATAATTGCTCAGGGTCCCACAGCAGCCCCGGAGCCTCGCGGGGAGCACGGGCTCTGTGGGAAAGCAGCCAGAGCTCTGCAGGAAAGGGATGGGCAGGGGTTGGTGAGGTGCCCAGGCCGGCCTCTGGCACTTCCCCAGGAGGAGGAGGTGGGATGGGCTCTCACAGAGCACTTGTCCTCAGCGGAACAGAGATCCCAGCGCTTCTCCTTCTCGGAGCTGGGGGTGTTCCCCTGGATGTTCCCGTGGATGTTCCTATGGATGTTCCTGTGGATGTTCCTGTGGATGTTCCCATGGATGTTCCTGGGGATGTTCCCATGGATGTTCCCATGGATGTTCCTATGGATGTTCCCATGGATGTTCCCCTGGATGTTCCTGTGGATGTTCCCATGGATGTTCCTGGGGATGTTCCCATGGATGTTCCCATGGATGTTCCTGGGGATGTTCCCATGGATGTTCCCCTGGATGTTCCTATGGATGTTCCCATGGATGTTCCCCTGGATGTTCCTATGGATGTTCCCATGGATGTTCCTGTGGATATGGGGCAGGGCCCATCCATGGATGTTCCCATGGATGTTCCCATGGATGTTCCTGGGGATGTTCCCATGGATGTTCCTGTGGATATGGGGCAGGGCCCATCCATGGATGTTCCCATGGATGTTCCCATGGATGTTCCCATGGATGTTCCTGTGGATGTTCCCATGGATGTTCCTGGGGATGTTCCCATGGATGTTCCCGGGGATGTTCCTGGGGATGTTCCCCTGGATGTGGGACAGGACCTGCTGTGCTGGGAGCTGCAGTCTGCCGTGAGCAGCAGAGAGCTGTGGCAGCCCGAGAT
The DNA here is from genome assembly GCF_027887145.1 of Ammospiza caudacuta. Classification (NCBI taxonomy): domain Eukaryota; kingdom Metazoa; phylum Chordata; class Aves; order Passeriformes; family Passerellidae; genus Ammospiza; species Ammospiza caudacuta. The sequence continues at coordinate 8,593,280 of NC_080615.1, forward strand.
GTGGCAGTCCTGTTCCCTCTGGAATGATCCCTTTGGAAGGGATGGGCTGGCACACACTGATTTTCACAACATTTCAGTGTCAGGACCATCCCAGCCCCTGGATGCTGAGTCAAAGCCTGCCAAGGTTTTGGGAAGGCAGCGAGGAGGGAAGGGGCAGAAGCTGCTGGAGCAGGGCTGCTCCCCCAGGCACTGCTCCACACTCACTGCAGGGCTTCATTTCCCTCCCCTCTCTGCCATTCCTTCCTAGGCCAGGAGGAGAGCCTGGTGGGATATGAGCTCCACGGTGGCCAAGTGATTATTTATTGCAATCATTGCTTTCAGGCCCTTTGGCTCCTCTCTGTTAATTAGGCTGCAGGGTGTAATAAAGGTGATGGAAAGCGGAGGGAGCTGGAGCTGCTCAGGGAGGAGCTGCCACATCCAGCCTTGGCACTGGGCAGGAGGGCAGAGGGATGAACTGCCTATCCTGGGCCCTGCAGCCAAACCCACTGCCCCGTGCCCTGCTGTCCTGGCACCCCAGGTCACCCCAGGACACCCCTAGGGCACCCCAGGGCATCCCAGGGCACCCCAGGGCACATCAGGGCACCCTAGGGCACCCCAGGGCACCCCCAAGGCATCCCAGGGCACCCTAGGGCACCCCAGGACATCCCAGGGCACCCCAGGGCACCCCCAAGGCATCCCAGGGCACCCTAGGGCACCCCAGGACATCCCAGGGCACCCCAGGGCACCCCAGGGCTCTCTGCCTGCAGGGATGGAGGATGCTGAGCACATCCCAGCATGGGTGGAAGCCAGGCCTGGGGCTGAGCTGTCCTGTCCCTGCCCTGCACAAATATCAGGGAAGGAAGTTGAAATGAGCTTGTTTAAATGACATTTGGATCCCCTGCCCCAGCGACTGCTGCTGAAGCAGGGTGTGAATAGAGTGGCTGAGAGCCGAGAGCGGCTCTGCTCCAACAGTTATTGGAAATTTAAACCCACAAATGAAACAGATTCTCTTTGATGGTGATGGAATCCATGGTTCGCGTCCCCCAGCACGTCTCAGTGCGTGCAGGGGCTCCTTGGGCACGGCTGGCAGCTGAAATGTTGCTGTTCCCTGCTGCTGTCCCTTCAGCCAGCTCTGATGGGTGCTCTGGGTCCCCAGCTGGGGGCTGAGCAGGGCACCACCCTCTGCTCCCTGGGGTTTTTCCAACATGTGGGAGAGGTGAGAGATGAATCCTGAATAGAGGAAAGAAATCAGCAACATTAGCTGTCCCTCTGGGCAGGCAGAGCAGGCTCTGAAGCCACTTGGCCAGGAGGAATTGTCTATTGACACCTTTCCCTGCAGAACCAGGGATTCATTAAATAAACAGGCTGCTGAAATGTGTCTTTTTCCCTCCAAAACCCCCAGATCTGCTGCAAAAAGCCAAACGCCACTGAGCCCTTCCTTAACCTCCCTCACTCCCCTTCCAGCTGCCCACACACAACATTTTTGGGTTATCAGGGTCATCTTTGGCAAAAACACGTCAGTCCTTTGTTCTGTCCCTGCTGTTTTAATGAGTACTTGGGGCTATTTAAAGAAACTTGACAGTTTCTAGCCCTGAACCTGCGCTGTGAGGTCGCTGTGCAGCATAATTTCAGCAGCGCATCCTCCTCCTCCTCTTCCTCCTCCTCCAGCTGGGCGACTGTCACCTGCACGGCCAGAGGTGCCTGCCTGGCTGGTTGCAGCAGTGAGGGCAGCACGGGAGCAGGGCTGCAGCTCCTGGCTCCTTCCTGAGCTGCCTGGGACTTTGGGAAAAGGGATTAAACAGGATTTGGGGCTCGGTCCAGGTCTCTGATGCAGCGCAGGGCGGAAGGGAGAGAGGCAGAAAGAGCACCAGAGAAAAGCTATTTTATTTCAGCGCAAAAGTATCCACTTTAAATACCCTTTTTATTACATTATCTGCATAGTAATACTAATAATAGATCTTGTTGGCAGTTCTAATGAGGCTGGAGAATATAAAGTTTCCAATAAAGTTAATTGTTGCCTTTAATACTCTCATACATTTATACGTGGTAAATCTTTAAAGAAAAAGCACTCGTTTCTTTTCCATTAAGCACTCAGGAGTGGCCCAGCCTCCGGGGGCCCAAGGCTCATGTGCTGCTGGGTCAGGCACTGCCAGAACAGCCGAGTTATCACCGGGAAAAGCCGTCCAGGAGTGAAGTGGGAGCGGGCAGGAGCAGAGGGGATTTTCCTTCCCCGAGGCTGGCTCCTGCCTGGGATTCCTGCTGAGCAGAGTTTGTTTGCCCTGTGAGAGCCCCCAGGGACTCACAGCAGCAGCTAATCCTTTACTGAGAGCTCTGTGAGGCGTTAGCTTGGAAAAACAACCACCAGCCACGCTCAGAAACAAGCAGGGCCTTCCCAGCAGGAAAAGCAGCATTAGGAATGGCCTGCAGTGGAGGCTGGGAATATCCCCGAGTGCTCCAGCTGCTGGGGCTAGGGGCTGTGAAAAATGCGTGTTTTATGATTGGCTTTTCACAAATATTCACATGACTATTATATGTGTTGTGTTAGAAAGTGATGCTGTGTTAATTCTCTTAAGTAGTGTGGTAAATATAGTTTTTGGTTATAAAAAAATGCTAAAATAGAAACTATGCTGTGTAGGATACTTTTTTAAAGAAAGGACTCACAGTGAGGTAGCAGCCACAGGACACCTGAATCTTTCAGAGAAAGAGAATTTATTGCCCCATTATTAGAAAAAACAAACTTCTTCCCACCTCGAAGATGCTGTCAGGATTCAGAGGCAGAAGCTGACAGTGCCCAGCCAGCATCCTGTGTTTGAATGGAATTTATGCATCATGGATGAGCTGTATGAATATGCAACAGGCTGTTGCTTTTAAGGGTTAATCCTGTGTTAACCTGGGTCCTTTTTTGTCGCAGTCGAGGCGGTCACGACATTAAAGCAGAGACCACAAGCCCACTCAGTCTTAGTCTCAGTTGTCAACCGTTAGCACCGTTTGCAACCGTTCCAGTTGGCAACACTTTATTAGTGAAAATGGCCGATACACTTTCCAGTTTTTTCCCCTCCAGTTGCAGAATGCTCTTATCTTTCTTCTCTCGATCTCCTTGGTTCAGCTTCTTCTTCTTACTTCTCGCTCCTTTAGCTAACAGGCCCGCTGTTAGCCCCTTCCACACTTTTTGGGCTTGTGCTGCCCAGAAAGAGATGCCCGGACTGTCTGTAACTCTTTGTTTTTATTGTCTCATATTGTCCTAATTAAATTTGTCCAAATTTTTATTACTCTAATTGTATTACTAATTTTATAACCATTATATTACTATTAAATGTTTAAAATTTTAAAAACAAGTGATTGGCATTTTCCACAGGGCAGAGCCCTTCCCTTCCCTTCCCTTCCCTTCCCTTCCCTTCCCTTCCCTTCCCTTCCCTTCCCTTCCCTTCCCTCCATGGGCTGCTGTTCCTAACAGGTGGTTGGATAATTAAGTGTGCTTTATGCACTGTTTTGCTCGGTGTAATTGCAGACTCCGTATAAATAATTCACACGGAATTATTTCAGCGAGGACATCGCCCGCCTCCTCATAATTTGTTTAACGGGAATGGGCTCAGCCGAATGCTCCAGGACCCTGCAGCCCCTCACAGCCTGGCTGGGGGAGAGTGCTGGAAATGGAATTAAGGGCTGCAGGATGTCTGTGCACTCTGGGAGGGTGCATGGGGGCAGCCAGCAAAAGGGGCATTGCTGGTAATGATAAATAATTAAAGAAAATAACAGGGATGGATGGGACGGCAGGGGAGCCCCGTGGCCCTTGCAGGGCTCAGGAGGGACCTTGGGGCTGCTTTGGAACCCATGAGCTCTGCCCCCATCACCCAGGGGCTGCCTCCCTGTCTGTTCCCACAGCTCAGGCTCTGTCTGGCCAGCACAGGAGGTGATTCAGGGTGATGTTCTCCTGTTCAGGCACAGCTGAGTGAGAACACAGGGACCAGACCCGTCCTGCCCTGGCTGTGGCACCTCGGAGGGGTGCAGCTGCCCCAGAGCCAGAGCTCACCCAGAGCTGCAATCACTCGATGAACATTCATTAAGAGGAGGCTTCACACCACCCTGGGCAGAGCTCCTGTGATTATCCCTCTGTACATCCAGAAGCTCCAGCCTGGAGTGAATCAGCGACCTCTCCAAGGTCACCCAGCGTGTCGGTGACAGAGACGGATTCAGAGCCCAGGAGGGGGCTTCACAAAACATCTCCTTATCTTTATTTTTTATTGCATTTAAAAATAAACCACGGTTATTAAATATCATAATACCCATAATAGATTTTAAACTTGAATCGCTTCCAGAGATGCTAAATGATAAATACAGCTATTATCAGAGGGAGCACTCAGAGAAATTGATAGCCAGCATTTGTTTAATGAGTGTGTGTGTACACACGTGGGGAAGGGAGTGATTCTGGGACACTCCCAGAGAGGGTGGTCCTTGTGGAACGGGGAGTTGTCAGCTCGGGCTGCTGAGAGCGTCCCTGGAGCTCCTGGGGACTCAAATCTGGTTTTTGAGGGTTGCTTGGCACCTCAGGTACTGGAAGAACAGAATTGTTGGGCCTCAGGACCTCTTTGCATACAGGAACAACCAGAAAAGTTCTGGTTTTAGCCCAGTTTCTCTCCTCTCTTCCTTTGGCTGAGCTGAGCAACACCCCGAGCTCTGAGAGTGCTTCAGGGGTGTTTCTGAGTGTGCTTCAGGGGTGTTTCTGCCCCGGGGTGCCCCCTCTGATATCCTGACACTGATATTTCCTCTCTGTGCTCTCTTAATCTCATCTCCTCCAAAACTGCTTTGCCTTGACTTTCCCAGGCTCTAAATATCCATTTGCATCCCTGTGTAATTCCCTGCTTCAGCTGCTGAGCGCTTACAGAGCAGGAATGGATGTCTGTGGGCTGTGCTAGAGCAGGGATGGTGGGAGGCTGCAGCAGCAGCTCTGCTGGGGCTCCTGGAGCTGCACCCATGGCACAGCCTGCCCTCTCTGGTCACTCTGCCCTCTCTGGGTCACTCTGCCCTCTCTGGGGTCACTCTGCTCCCTCTGGGGTCACTCTGCTCCCTCTGGGGTCACTCTGCCCTCTCTGGGTCACTCTGCCCTCTCTGGGGTCACTCTGCCCTCTCTGGGGTCACTCTGCTCCCTCTGGGGTCACTCTGCCCTCTCTGGGATCACTCTGCTCCCTCTGGGGTCACTCTGCTCCCTCTGGGGTCACTCTGCCCTCTCTGGGTCACTCTGCCCTCTCTGGGGTCACTCTGCCCTCTCTGGGGTCACTCTGCTCCCTCTGGGGTCACTCTGCCCTCTCTGGGGTCACTCTGCTCCCTCTGGGGTCACTCTGCTCCCTCTGGGTCACTCTGCCCTCTCTGGGTCACTCTGCCATCTCTGGGTCACTCTGCTCCCTCTGGGTCACTCTGCCCTCTCTGGGGTCACTCTGCTCCCTCTGGGGTCACTCTGCCCTCTCTGGGTCACTCTGCTCCCTCTGGGGTCACTCTGCTCCCTCTGGGGTCACTCTGCCCTCTCTGGGTCACTCTGCTCCCTCTGGGGTCACTCTGCTCCCTCTGGGTCACTCTGCCCTCTCTGGGGTCACTCTGCTCCCTCTGGGGTCACTCTGCCCTCTCTGGGTCACTCTGCCCTCTCTGGGTCACTCTGCCCTCTCTGGGTCACTCTGCTCCCTCTGGGGTCACTCTGCCCTCTCTGGGTCACTCTGCTCCCTCTGGGTCACTCTGCCCTCTCTGGGTCACTCTGCTCCCTCTGGGGTCACTCTGCCCTCTCTGGGGTCACTCTGCCCTCTCTGGGTCACTCTGCTCCCTCTGGGTCACTCTGCCCTCTCTGGGGTCACTCTGCCCTCTCTGGGTCACTCTGCCCTCTCTGGGTCACTCTGCCCTCTCTGGGTCACTCTGCCATCTCTGGGTCACTCTGCTCCCTCTGGGGTCACTCTGCCCTCTCTGGGTCACTCTGCCCTCTCTGGGTCACTCTGCCCCCTCTGGGTCACTCTGCCCTCTCTGGGGTCACTCTGCTCCCTCTGGGGTCACTCTGCCCTCTCTGGGTCACTCTGCCCTCTCTGGGTCACTCTGCTCCCTCTGGGTCACTCTGCCCTCTCTGGGTCACTCTGCCCTCTCTGGGTCACTCCAGGCAGGTGGCAGCAGGGATGGGCACACTGCTCCTCCCATCCCTCTGCACCTCCCAGCAGCTCCAGCAGGGACACAGCGCTGGTGGCAGCAGGAGCAGCTCCATGCAGGCTCTGCGCTGGCTCCCCCGTCCACCCTCGACCCTGCCCCTGCTTTATTTATTTATGTTTCAGCAGAAGCATAATACAAATAAAGCACGGCCGTAAAAATGTCAGGGAAAGTTCAAACCTATTCATTACCCATTTCACTCCGATTAAAATTTCCATCAAGGCTGCTTGGTTTTGACTCGAGTTGCTTTCCTTTTAATGAGCTTGATCTAGAAAGTAAAAGATGCTAATTCATCCTTACATCTCTATCATCTCCTGGCTTTTGCTATATAAAGCATCAAGGTCGCATTCTGGGGAAATGTCTTTTTACCAAAGGTGCCATAATAATAATGAAGCAGCAATTTGTTTCAGCAAACTGCCTACAGTAATGAAGCTTAATTATAACCGTGTTATTAATACTGCTGCTTAAGGTAATTCACTTCTGAGCGGGGCGCAGAACAGTAAACTATAATTTAAACAAGAATCGAGACCTAATTTAAATCATCAGATCTGCTGTGGAGAAGGCAAACAGAGCTGGAGCTCTCCCTGTGCTGCCTCCATCACCAGCCGCTCCCCTCGCAGGGCTGCGGGAGCACAGAGAGCAGCCAGGAGCAGCTGCTGCCTCTCCTGACCTCAGCGTGCCTGTGAAACACAAACTATTCCTTGTGAAACACAAAATATTCCAACACAAAGTATTCCAAGTGCCCTGCAGCAGAGGGGCTGATGGACGTGCTGGGATGGTTGTGCTCGTGTGGGCTCCCAGAGCTGTTCCCTGCCAGGCAGGAGCACCCCCTGCCACGCCCAGCCTCTGGAGAAACCCGCGAAATGCCTCTCTTGGAATTCTATTTTTATGTCTTTGTTCCACTCTGTGATTTTAGGGCATGTGTGGAGGCTCAGGGTCCTTATGAGCTCCCAGTGCTTCCCATGGTGCTGCTGTCCCTCCTGCCTGTCCCACAGTGCTGCTGTCCCTCCTCTGTGTCCCCTCTGCGTGTCTCGTGGTGCTGCTGTCCCCTCCTGCTGTCCCCAGCTGTGTTTCCCAGGCTGAGCATCCCCTCCCAGCCCCGTCCCTCTCCTGTGCTCCCTCCCTGCCAGAGGCACGCAGCCTCCTGTGAACTCCTGCACTCCTGGATGCTCTTTGCCATCCTCCCAGGCCCCTCTCTCCATAACAAGCTGCCTCCCTGCGCCCAGCTGCAAGCCCTGACACATCCTCCTTCCCCGAATCCCTCATTATTTCTGCCTCCTCCCTGCGCTCTCCCCTCGCAGCCTGCTCTCCCCGCTGCACCCCTCGCATGGCTGCCCCGGCTCCGAGAAGCCAAATGACACGAGATGATGGCTCTGCTGTGCCGGTAATAGCGTTTTCCGTGCTGTAATAGCGCTCCTCGCTCAGCCTGCCCGGGAGATGGAGCGCGGAGCCCCCGAGCCCTCGCTGTGCCCCCCAACCCGGCCCGGGCATCCTTCCCTTCCTCCCTGCAACGTGTCCGTGTCCTGGGGGATGTTATCCCAGCTCCCCCGGCTCCCGGGGGACGCTGTCCCAGCTGCCGGCCCTGCCAGGTGTGGCTGTGCTCAACAGGCTGCCCGGCAGCGGGAGGAGGTGCGGGAGGAGTAAATAGGTGGAATGTTTCTTCTCGGGAAGGGGAAAAAAAGCCTCCATCACTGTTCCACTTGACTGCAGCCTCCCGCAGGCTGTTTCATCTCATATTATCTAAGCTCCAAGGGGGTGTCCAATTTGAGGAACAATAACTATAAAGTCATTTTCGGTCCCCCGCTGCGGCGCGGCACATGATAGCCTGTGTAAAGCAGCAAACAGCCTCGCTGGCCGAGCCGGGCTGGGGCCGAGCGGAGGCAGCCGGAGCCGGGACCTGCCGGGGGCCCGGGGGTCCTTTGGGGCTCGGGGGGAGCCACAGGGACCTGCCGGGTCCTGCCGGGTCCTGCTCTGCTCCAGCTGCTGGACTGGAGCAAGGATCCACGCCCTGGCAGAGGGGCTGCTGCTGCTGAAAACACCGATGGGCAGCTGGGATTCCCTGGCAGCTGGAAGAGCATCCCAAGGTGGGCTGGGGAGCCTCGTGCTCCCTGGATTGCTCCCGCTGCAGGATGAGGCACCCACGAGCCCCCTCCATCGAGATGAGCATCAGGAGAGCAAATAACAGTGGGTACACCTGGTACGTGGGATTTGGAGCAAATCCTTCTGCAGGCACGCTCGTGCTAGGGCTGCTTAAAGAATAAATGGAGTCAAAATGAGGAGCTCCGTGACAATTGATGTGGATGTTCTCCACAATTCAATACTGGGGGAGAAGGATGAACCTACTACAGTAATTAACTTGTTGCACATCAAAGCAAATGTGCTAAAGCAGCTTTTCTATGCAGCAGTTCTATTCAGTGGAGGAAGAACCAGCAAAACCAGGGAATAAAGTGTGCCCTTCCTGCTGTCACTATCCTCTGGTTTCAAGGATCTCTCCCAAGGGATTTTAAACCTGAGACTGGCTGCAAATCCCTCCTTAGGCCCACTGGGACTCCCATGAAAGCCCCATGGCTGCAGGGAAGGTGGTGGACAGAGCATCCTCATCTGTTCAGAGCAGCCCAGTCAGGCTGGATCTAATTTGAGACAGAGCTTGAGAAGAGGAGAAATAGTAGGTGCCAGGGACTTTGGGAAGAGCAGAAGTTTTAATTGGGTTTTATCTATTAGTTAATCAGGAAGTATTTCGGTGACAATTAGGTCACAGCCTCTGGCATAACTGTGAAGCAGCCATCCATCATTAGCCCTACCTGGGCTTGCAAAGTGGTATTTATGAGTTTCCAACCGGTGAAAAAGCCCTTCTCAGAAATTAAGGTGAAAAGCACACTCCCGACCATGGGGGGAAGGCTGTCAGCAGTGATTGATGGCTGGGAGCAGGGAAGAACAGCTGTTTGTGGGGCCCAGCAAGGTCCAAACCCTCGGTGTGTCTGTCGGCAGCAGCTGGTGCTGAACGGGCTGGGCTGGGTCTGTCCTGCAGGGCTGGGTCTGTCCTTCTGAGCTCGGTTTGTCCTGCAGGGCTGGGTCTGTCCTGCAGGGCTGGGTCTGTCCTGCAGGGCTGGGTTTGTCCTGCAGGGCTGGGTCTGTCCTGCAGGGCTGGGTTTGTCCTGCAGGGCTGGGTCTGTCCTGCAGGGCTGGGTCTGTCCTGCAGGGCTGGGTTTGTCCTGCAGGGCTGGGTCTGTCCTGCAGGGCTGAGTTTATCCTGCAGGGCTGGGTTTGTCCTTCAGGGCTCGGTTTGTCCTGCAGGGCTGGGTTTGTCCTGCAGGGCTGGGTCTGTCCTTCAGGGCTCGGTTTATCCTGCAGGGCTGGGTTTGTCCTACAGGGCTGGGTCTGTCCTGCAGGGCTGGGTCTGTCCTTCTGGGCTCGGTTTGTCCTGCAGGGCTGGGTTTATCCTGCAGGACTGGGTTTGTCCCACTGGGCTGGGTCTGTCCTGCAGTGCTGGGCTGGGTTTGTCCCACTGGGCTGTGAATTGGGCACCTTCTAAACCGTTTTTTCTCACCCTCCCAGCTCTCCAAGGGGCAGCAGAGGGATGAGGACAGGAGTGAGCCAGGAGCAGCCCAATCCCACGGGATGGAGCCATCCAGGTGTCCTTGGAGGCAGGAAAGGGGCAAGGGAAGGACAGCCTGAGCAGGGCTGAATTACCCAGACAGGAGGGATAGTCACAAGGAGGGACAATCACATGGAAATTGCAGGTGAGGTGAGGCCGGCCTGGCTCTGCAGCCCTGGGATGAGCTCAGGCACACGAGGTTCCCCTCTCTAAAGCAAACACTGCTGCTGAGGCCAGGCAGGCAGGAGCCCTTCTCTGTTAATTATCTGCATGGTGGAGGCTGCTCAGCTGCCAGTGCATCGAGCTGCCGGGCAAGCTGGGCACATCCCTCCTCCAGGTTAAGTGCTAATTACACCTAATTAGCTGCAAATAAATATTTTATATGCTCTGGACTACTGCGAGTGACCAGCAGAAGCCTCTCAGAGCTGGAGAGCTCCTCAGCAGCTGCAAGTCCTTGCTGCAGGGTCCCCTCAAAGGCCAGCACGGCTCTTGCTGCTAATGCCTGTAAATGCTGGGCACACCCTGGAATTCCTGCTGCATCCTCTGTGTGTGTGTCCCAGGGATTCCCTAATGCCTGTAAATCCTGGGCTCACCCCTGGAATTCCTGTTGCAGCCTCTGGATTCCCGTGGTCCCAATGCCTGTAAATCCTGGGCTCACCCCTGGAATTCCTGCTGCAGCCTCTGGATTCCCGTGGTCCCAATGCCTGGAATTCCTGCTGCATCCTCTCTGTGTGTCCCAGGGATTCCCGTGGCCTCTCACGGCTCCTGGCAGGGAGGAGGGCTCAGCACCGCGGCTCTGCCTTGGTTACGTTGTGTTCTGCAATAAACAGCAGCGAGTGTTCATTATTATTTAAACACGCCGTGCTTCCCCAGCCGTATTTGGGCGGCGTTTTTGCACAGCATATGTTGGAATTTACAGTAAGTGCAGCCGCTCCACAGTCAACATTTGGTTTCTCTCACCCACAGACTGCAGAGCTAATTAGGGGAGGTTTCCCCTCGTTATCCCGGCGAGGTCAAGCGCAGAAATTTGCATTTTGCGGAGATCGGGAGCAGCGGTGGCAGAGCTCATCGGGCTGGAATGAGGCACGGAGATCCCATCATGGGGCACAGGGGGCTCAGCCCCATGCCAGGCTCTCCCAGAGGATGCCACATGGTGAGGAGGAAGAAGGGGAAGGAGTGGGAGCCTTCATCCTGGCTGAGAGAGAGATCACAGAGCCACAAACCCATCCAGGCTGTAACAGACCTCACGGGTCCAAGCTCTGCTGAGCAGCACCATTCACTAAACGGTGGAGATCTTGCTCTGAGCTGTCTCAGCCCCCTGTACTCCTCCAAAGGGAAATGTCAGGCCTGACTGCAAAGCTTTGTGCCCACAGCAGCCAGGGAAGGGCTGCCAGGGCTCTGTGCTGCCCTTGATCCTCTGCCCTCTGGCTTTATCCTGCACTGAGCTCCCCAGGCACTCCAGGAGCAGGGTAAATGCGGGCACTGGAGCCTGTCCTGCTGTGTTTGCACAGCCCATGGTGCACAGCATGCAGGCACAGGCCTGGAGACTGCAGAACCGAGTGAAACCTCCTCCCTGAGCTGTCTCAGAGGGACACAGAGCCCCCCATCCAGGCACAGGCTGCAGAACCGAGTGAAACCTCCTCCCTGAGCTGCTTCAGAGGGACACAGAGCTCCCCATCCAGGCACAGGCTGCAGAACCGAGTGAAACCTCCTCCCTGAGCTGTCTCAGAGGGACACAGAGCTCCCCATCCAGGCACAAGCTGCAGAACTGAGTGAAACCTCCTCCCTGAGCTGTCTCAGAGGGACACAGAGCCCCCCATCCAGGCACAGGCTGCAGAACCGAGTGAAACCTCCTCCCTGAGCTGCTTCAGAGGGACACAGAGCTCCCCATCCCTGGCTGCTGCAGCAGTCCCACCTCTCTGTGAGCACCCACAGCCCAAGGAAGGCTCCTCCTGAGCAGGGTCAGCCCTGCTCCTTGCTCCAGACCTGCTCTCCAGCTGCTCTCAAACTCTATTTAGGTATTTCCACGTTAATTCCAAGGAGAAGGGCTCAAAAGTTCAGAATGGGAGAGAGGGATCTTTGATGTAGGAGGCTCTTGTCTCCGCAAAAAGCTTTATGTTATTATGTAAAACATAAAGGGCATTCGTTAGGAAACCGTGCTGCTTAATTTAGGAGCTCTGTCCTCTCAGGCTCTTCCCCCTCCTTTGTTTAATGAGCGAGGGGGAGGCAGCTTTGCTTGAGAAATGAACTTTTCACTCCCAGGCTCAGAGAGGGGGGCTTGTGGTGGGAGCAGAGGTGACACCGCAGCCTGCCCTGGCCCTGGGGACACATGGAGCAGGAGGGAAGGTGGTAAGGGGGACCGGGAACCCTTAGCACAGCAATATTTGCTTTTCCACAAGGGAAACTCACCAGGGTTTGCCACTTTGTTTGTTTGCTCTGGTGCTGGTCTGGGAGCACCCCAAGGATGGTGGCCAAACAAAAGCTGGTCAGTTGGTGCTGCCTGGCTGTGCCTGGGCACCGTGGGGCTGGGCAGGTGGGGGGTCACCCTCCTCACCCTGCCCATGCCCTGCTGGGGCACAGAGGCCAGGGTCAGCACTGGCTCTGCATCCCCTAAAGCCCAGATCTCCCCTTGGGGCTCAGCCTGGTTCCAGACAGGGCTCACAGCCCCACTCAGCAGGGAAAAGCTGTTCCAAGTGAAGGAACATTCCAGTGCTGAAGGAAGGAGTCCCCCTGCCCTCCCCAGCCAGGTCCTGCCTCATAAACCCAGGCCCAAGTGATTTAGGAGCGGCTTTGCCACCCCTGCACAGTCCCCAGCACTGCACCCCCTGCCCGAGGGGAGCCCTCCGAGCTGTGCAGGGGACAGGGAGCAGGGCCTGACGCACATTTGGTGCTGTGTCCTCGAAATAACACCCAGAGCTTGCTGGAGAGTCCTCAGATGCACCCAGGATTGCTCAGAGAGGAGCAGCAATAATCACCACAACCCAAAGACAAAAAAAAAATAAAATCAAAGGCTAATGCTAAAAACTCTCCTTTAATCTTTGTGCTTCCAGATGTCGTCTCCCTTTCATCTAGGACTTTGCTGTTCACTACAGTTACAGAAACCATGAGGCTGAAAGAGGGGAGGAAAAAAGAAGAGATTAAATTAATGAGCAGGTAAGCGGGTTTATCATTTTGTCTGATCCTTCCTTCCTTCCTGCTAATTTCTCTGAGCCAATTTGGGAGGCAGAGCCTGATGGCAACTTTGCCTCAGACTGTTGTATCCCTTTTCTTCCTTCCATCATTTATCCCAATGATGATAATGCCTGATGGAGGGCCAGGGCAGCGGGGGGGGTGTTGGCAGAGAAAAACATTTGCCTGCATAAAGATAATGAAATGGGCACTTTGGGCTTCTGGTGCCTGTGTCTGGGCTGTGCCGTGGTTAGGCTGCAATGAGCAAGGGCACAAACACCGGGAACGTGCAGAGGGCTGGGACAGGAGCACCAGAGTGGGTGCCCAGCACTGGGGCCAGTCTGGCACCTGACGGAGCCCCAGCTCGTCGGTTCTGAGCCGGAGGCAGGAATGAGCTGGTGCCAGGCGTGCGGATGGCTCGCGGCGTTCTCACTCCCTGTGCCGGGGCTGAAATGAATTCTCCTGGGGCCCGGTCACCCCGTGGGTCAGCAGCCAGGCTGGGCAGTGCTCAGTGCTCACCCAGCCTGCTGCAGGTCCCTGCCGGCCCTCCCTGCTCTCACTGCCTGGCCTTGCTGGGCTGCTGCAGGAGGAAGATGAACGCTCGCTCGCGCAGCAGAGCATTTACCAGGAGGGCGCTTCCCCACCAGACAGGTGGGTTCATAAATCCTCAGCCCCTTCCAGACAGGAGCAGATTGCTGCCTGCCCTCGGTGGGTTTGGCTCAGAATTGAATTACAGGCTCTGCATGAGCCCCTGCGGGGACAGGTCCTGCTCAGGAGCCACTGCATCCTCCCATGGCAGGGACAGGCTTCTCCCCTGCTCTGGCACCATCCCCCTGAGCCCCTGCAGTCCCAGCCTGCTGATCCTGGCTGGGGGATCCCTGAGAGCCGCCCTGTGCTTGGATCCGTGCTCAGGACCGGCTCCTCTTCCTCTCCTGAGCTTCTCCCATAATGATGTTTGTTCCAAAGCTGTTTTCCCCTTGGTTCCTTCCACCTGCTGCCTCCTTCCAGCCCAATTAGTGCTGTGTTGGTGGTTCCTTGAATGTCAGTGACGGTGTCCGTGTGCCCCTGGCTTTGAGGTCGGTCCCTCAGCCCCGTCAGGCACTGTCTGACCCATCCCTGTTTCATCTTCTCCTGCTGGTGCTGCCTGGGCTGCTCTGAGCTCCTGGAGCTGACTCCAAAGTAGAAAGCGTTTCAATTAAGAAACTTTTATTTTTTTGGGACTCATTAAAAGAGAGAGAGAAAGGGAGAGGGTTATTTTTTTCCTCCTTTGTGGTAATTATTATTAATGGCCTTTCCTTTTAGCAGGGTTTGTTACCCCGGTGCAGGAGGGGGGTGCTGGCAGGCTCTGGCACAGGGGGTGTAACTGGAAGTGACGGGGAACGATGTCTCCTGCATGATTTCATTAGCAGGAGAGCACATCTGAGGGAATCACGATTCCCAGCAGCTCCTGGGTCGTGCAGCACTGCAGGGCTGGGGAGAGGAGGAGGCTGAGAGCGGGCACCAAGAGCCTGGCTGTGCCTGCATCTCCCCCATCTCCTGCTGGAGACAGCAATCCTCCTCTCCCAGGGAGCCTTCAGCCCTGCCAGCACACCCAGCCACGCTGCCAGGCCCTGAGGGTGACCCTGTCCCAGCCCCTCTGTCCATCCTCATGGGGTGTCCCCCTCTCCCTGCCCATCAAAGCATCCGTGGGCACAGCGCCATGTGTGACCCAGTTCTGCACCCAGAGCACCCCTGCTGCTGCTGCAGAGCTGGAATTCTGAGTAATCCCACTGATCAGAGGCTCCCACATCCCCCAGGTACAGCAAACACCAGCAGGGCTCAGCCAAGGGCATCCTCTGTGGAGCAGAAAGCAGAAAATGGGGCAGGTCTGGGAGCCAGCTCTGCCCTCAGCCTCGCTGGGAAAGCAGCCTGAGCAGGTGGCAGCCTGTGCCAAACGTGCAGCTCCTGTGCTGCTGGGCGGGAGGGGCTGCACAACATGGAGAGGAGCAGCAGCTGCTCTGGGGAGGCTCCAGGCTCTGGGGAGGAAGGAATTGCATGTGCTCCCACAGTGCTTCCTTGTGCTGACCCCGTGGCTTTGTTCTGCTGTGGATAAATCCCATTTTCTGAGCCAAATCTGCAAAAGGAGCCTGCACTCAGAGAAATGAAACCCCTCGTGTGCCCCGTGCTGCCACTGAGCAGTGACAGGGCCGTGGCTCTTTGGGGCTACAGCAATCCAGCAGAATGCAGGGATTGACCCCCACCCAAATGGGGCAGCCCATCCCCTGCCCACCCCAGGCCCTGCTCTCCTCATCTGGGGAATCTGGTCCGAGCTCTCTGCACACCCTCAGGATGGCTTTGCCACAGGTGACAGCAGAGAACTGCTTTATTATTCTTCTTTTATGATGTTCCTAATGAAAGCTGAGGCTCTGGAGAAGGATGGCAAGGCCTTTCCCTGACCCCACCACACTCCCTCATTGCCCTTCAGGGATGGGCAAACACCCAGTGATAAACACTTGGCTAATGGGCACGGCTCCACCTCATCAACATCACCTCCTGCCCGCACTAATTGTCCTGCCTGTCACTGCTCCTTGCGCGGTGACAAACGCTGGGTTTGATGGAGATCAGCTCCTCCTCACTCCTCAGCCATCCCTCAGCCAGGGATGGGGCACGGGAGCAGCCCTTGGCAGAGCCTGCCCCTCTCCATCTCCACCTGCTCATCCATAACAGCCAGCCCAGACCAATTCCTGCCCCGGGCACCTTTCCCCAGCCACAGCCACTTTGTTTCCTGGAGCAGGAGCAATATTTATCCTTCCCCGTGCTGCGAGACCGAGCGAGCGCTTGATAGAATTAAAAGGCAACTCATTTAAAAGCAATGCAAGAGCAGCAGTTGGATTACCTGGGAAACTCGTGGCTGCAGGGTCATTTTCCGGTAATAATTTGCTGTGGACTTAAAATATGACCTTGTGTTTCTTGTGCTGGAGCAGAAGCTGGCCAGGCTCTCAGGAGATGGATGGGTGCCCGAACGGCCCCAGAGTCAGGAGTCTTGTTGGCAGAGCTCTTGAAAGGAAGTATAAAGAAAAAAAAAAATCGAATCCCAAGTGCTCAGCTGAAGATAAGGAAAAAATCCGCAACCTGTGAGAAACTTCAGAGCCCTGGCAGAGGAGAAGCCGAGCAGAGTGTGGCAGTGAGAGCAGCAGAAAGGAAAGCGCTGACCTCTGGCCCTGGCAATAGCGAGGATTTCTTTAGATATAAAGAAGAAAGAAAGACTGTGATTGCTGGTAATGTGCTGTGAAAGAAACATTTCTTCTCAGCCTCCAACCTGCCAATTGAAGCGTGAGTGAGGAGCAGGACACGGCCAGGGAGGCTCTGAGATGCTGCTGCTGCCCCAGCCCCGGAGCATCCTGCATCCACAGGGCTGCTCCAGCTTCCAGAACAGCCAGAACCCACCAGGCCCAGCCCTGCTGCCCCAAAGGAGCCCCCAAGGAGCCCCAAAGCCGTCCCTGCCCTCCCCACCCCGGGGTGGGTGTGCTGGCCCGGCAGGACGCGGTGATTGTCACATCAGAGGCTCTGCTCCCCCTTGGAAAGCAAAAACAGCACCAGGATTTACCTGGAAGGTTTGTCAGGAAGGAAATCAAACCAACTCCTAACAAACCCCTCTTCAGAAATTATCTCACTGAGTTAATGATGTAAGAAGGCTGCAAGATCCAGCTGGGTGAAAAAAATCCTCCAGCTGAGATTCTCTAACAGCTTCCCGTGGTGAGGAAGTTATTAAAAATCCTGCCCTGGAGAAGGGCCCCCTCTCTGTTAGCAGCTCCCATCGCCCAGGTGACGATTCAGAGATTTTCTGAGGTGTTTGCAGTAAAGAAAACTGATTTATAAAATAATGGTAAAAAACCCCCCTAACTTGGCTGCTCTGCATGGTTTTCCCTCGTCTCCATTTTTTCAGCTGAAGCTGCAGTAAAACTAAAGAATCATTTCCCGTGTTTAACCAGTGGGTTTCGTGTTGGAGTGCCTTTGAGATACCTGCCCTCCAAAATATATGGTGTTGCAGGAGAAAAACAAGGAAAAAGACGAGGAAAGGTGGCATTTGGGCACTCCAAGGGAGCACCAGAAGAAACCAGCTGGGCTTGGTGGGGGTAAAATCCTGCTAGTGCTGCAGGATGGGTGCAGAACTGGCCACAAGGGAGGGCAGAGAGCCTGCAGGGCTGAAGAGCCTTTTCTCCAGTGCTGGGGCAGGGGGTTATGGTCCCCAAGACCCCCGTCCAGCCCTCCAAGACTCCTCCAGCCCCCCTTGTCCTGCAGGCAGCCATGGGAACCATCAGCACACCTCCTTGGGTGTGGATCCATCCCTTGGAAACGCCACCAGGGGCTCACACGGTGCCATTGTGGGCACCAGAGTCACCCACAGCCAGAGGCCTGAGGGGCACCCAGGTGTGCACAGGCGCTGGCAGAGCCCACAGATGGTTTTTCCCTAAAAATCCACGTCTTTCCCCAAAGCTCGCAGCCTGCCAGGGTCCCCGGCTCCCTGGCTGGGGACGCAGCTCATCCCTGTCAGAATATCCCAGCGAGCCTGTTGGGCTGTAAATCGCTGCCTGCCGAGCACCCAGGACAGCACATCGGACCTAACTTTACCCCAGAGAGCCAATTAGTGCAGATCTGGCACTAACCCGGGTAATTACCGCCTGATCAGGTGCTGCTGCTGTCTCCGGGCAGATGAGGCTCCGGAGCCATCTCTGGAGGCAGTGGCAGCTGTTCGATGGCCTCACCTCCATCCCCAGGGCCTCTGGGGGGTGCAGGGAGAGCTGGGGCTGTCCCTGTGGAGCACCCTGAGGGTGCCTCTCACAGCTTCCCTCTGCTCCAGCCTCCACCAGAGCAGGGCATCTCCTCCTGGGCTGACAGAGCCCATCCTGCTCCTCCTGCTGCAGGCAGGGTTTGTCTGCTGGAGGGTTTGCAGCATCCCTGGAGGAGCACAGGGGATGCTCAGAGCCCAGGAGGAGCGAGGAACCCAGAGCTGGGGGGCTCTGAGCCTCTCTGTGCTGCCTTTGTCCTGGCCATGGGGACGGTGGGAGTGCTCCAGCCACGCCTGTGGTTTGTGGGATTCCCTCACGAGGAGGGAAGGGACCCGAGCAGATGGACTGGGGAGGAGAAAACAGGATTTTGGTGCAGGATTTGGCCATGGGGATGGTGTGAGTGCCCCAGCCACGCCCGTGGTTCAGGATTCCCCTGATGAGGAGGGAAGGGACGCGAGCAGATTTGATTGCGGAGGAGAAAAGAGGATTTTGGTGCAGGATGGAGTGCGGGGTGGGGCTGCTAGCCCCGTCAGACTGGATCCAGGAGGGGAAATGGGGTCAGGCCCTCGCACACGTGTTAGGGCTGCTCACGTCGGTGCAGCTGATGCCTCTGAGAGCAGCACATCTCCCCCAGAGGGGTCTGCAGGCTGCCCCGGGCTGCTCCCCTGCTCCGGCCCCAGCGCTGGCATGGGATCATCCTTCCCAGTTCTGAAACCTGAAGCTGAGGCTCGCTGGGTGAGTCTGGACTCATTCTGAGCAGGCCAGGGGATGTTTGGGTATAACTGGAGTCATCATCCTGAAACCAGGACCATATAACACCAGGAACAGAGCAGTAAAGGATCCTAAACCTCCCTGACGGTTCTGGTGGTTAATGTCTGCCTGTAGCTTAATTACACCATCAATTCCATTAAATAGCACAGTAACAACCAGGAATTTAATGAATACATAGAAAAGAATAAATTGGACTCACGGTGTAACTGATATTCCTTTATGGAATCAGAGGAAACTGAAACACAGGTTCAGTTTCTTTTTAGTAAAAGTAGAGAAAGAAATCCATTAAAATGAAAGGTTTGGGCTGTAGCAGCAGTGGCTCCAAACCTGTGGTGCCTTGGGGTGGCCCTGCCCAGAGGCTGTGACTGCCCATGCAGGGCATGGATGAAAGCAGAGGCTCCCAAAAAGGGGCACGGCTGTGGCAAAGGCAGCCAGGTGTGTGTGCCACCCTTGCCTCAGCTGCCCCAGCACGGAGCCAGCACTGCCAGGCTGGTCCTGATGCTCTGCATCCCCTCCCAGCCTACAGGCACATCCCTCCCTTCCCTTGTCTTAACTCCATGCTTTGGTGGCAGACGTGTTTGCTTTTTTTGCTTAAATAACCGCGCACTGTTTGCTCTCGAGGTGTTGGAGCACCCGGACAATTTCCCCCGTGTTGACGAGGAGCAAACAGTCCGGCAGAACTGGAACAAGCAGAACGAGCGATGTTTGCACAGGAAATCCAGAGGTGTTCCCGACCGCGGCTTCACGGAGAGGGGACCGCGACCAGGGATGCTCTGGGCAGGGCAGAGAGCAGCGGTCCCGGGCTGAGCCCAGCCTTCCTGAGCTCCAGATTATCCCAAAGGAGCAGGGCAGGGCAGAGAGCAGCGGTCCCGGGCTGAGCCCAGCCTTCCTGAGCTCCAGATTATCCCAAAGGAGCAGGGCAGGGCAGAGAGCAGCGGTCCCAGGCTGAGCCCAGCCTTCCTGAGCTCCAGATTATCCCAAAGGAGCAGGGCAGGGCAGAGAGCAGCGGTTCCAGACTCCAGCCCAGCCTTCCTGAGCTCTAGGTTATCCCAAAGGAGCAGGGCAGGGCAGAGAGCAGCGGTCCCGGGCTGAGCCCAGCCTTCCTGAGCTCCAGATTATCCCAAAGGAGCAGGGCAGGGCAGAGAGCAGCGGTTCCAGACTCCAGCCCGGGCTCCCGCAGCTCCAGATTATCCCAAAGGAGCAGGGCAGGGCAGAGAGCAGGCAGCTGCAGGCAGGAGGGCAGCTGGGCAGCCTCCCATCGCTGCTTTGCGGGTATGAGATCCTTTCGGCACCCGGAACAGCCTCCCGTCCCTCTTTCGGGTACAGTATCCCTCTCTGCAGGTACAATATCCTTGTTTGCGGGCACAACATCCCCCTTTCCGCGCACAATATCCCTGTTTGGGGCTACAATATCCCTGTTTGCGGGTACAATATCCCCTTTTCCCTGTACAATATCCCTGTTTGGGGGTGCATTATCCCCGTTCCCGTGTACATTATCCCCTTTCCCTGTACAGTATCCCTGTTTGGGGGTGCATTACCTGTTCCCGTGTACATTATCCCCTTTCCCTGTACAGTATCCCTGTTTGGGGGTGCATTATCCCCCTTTCCGTGTACATTATCCCCTTTCCCTGTACAATATCCCTGTTTGGGGGTGCATTACCTGTTCCCGTGTACATTATCCCCTTTCCCTGTACAGTATCCCTGTTTGGGGGTGCATTATCCCCGTTCCCGTGTACATTATCCCCTTTCCCTGTACAGTATCCCTGTTTGGGGGTGCATTATCCCCGTTCCCGTGTACATTATCCCCTTTCCCTGTACAATATCCCTGTTTGGGGGTGCATTACCTGTTCCCGTGTACATTATCCCCTTTCCCTGTACAATATCCCTGTTTGGGGGTGCATTACCTGTTCCCGTGTACATTATCCCCTTTCCCTGTACAGTATCCCTGTTTGGGGGTGCATTATCCCCCTTTCCGTGTACATTATCCCCTTTCCCTGTACAATATCCCTGTTTGGGGGTGCATTACCTGTTCCCGTGTACATTATCCCCTTTCCCTGTACAGTATCCCTGTTTGGGGGTGCATTATCCCCGTTCCCGTGTACATTATCCCCTTTCCCTGTACAGTATCCCTGTTTGGGGGTGCATTATCCCCGTTCCCGTGTACATTATCCCCTTTCCCTGTACAATATCCCTGTTTGGGGGTGCATTACCTGTTCCCGTGTACATTATCCCCTTTCCCTGTACAGTATCCCTGTTTGGGGGTGCATTACCTGTTCCCGTGTACATTATCCCCTTTCCCTGTACAGTATCCCTGTTTGGGGGTGCATTATCCCCGTTCCCGTGTACATTATCCCCTTTCCCTGTGCAGTATCCCTGTTTGGGGGTGCATTACCTGTTCCCGTGTACATTATCCCCTTTCCCTGTACAATATCCCTGTTTGGGGGTGCATTATCCCCGTTCCCGTGTACATTATCCCCTTTCCCTGTACAGTATCCCTGTTTGGGGGTGCATTATCCCCGTTCCCGTGTACATTATCCCCTTTCCCTGTACAGTATCCCTGTTTCGGCGCCCCTGGCGAGGCGGGGATGCGGCGGGCGGCGGTGACCGATGCGCGGGGCTGATTGCCTGGATGGCGATGCTGAAAGGGGTCGCGACTCCCTAAGTGCTCGTCAGGATGAAGGATGACAGCCTCAGACAGCGAGCCACTTCCCTCCTCTCCCGCAGCTAATGAGTGCTCTGGTGGCCACGGCTGCTGCTGCTTTTACTTTACTTTCCCTTTGTTATTTCCCTCCCCGCTCATTTGTTTAATTAATTTATTTGTTTCAGGTTTCTCCCTCCTCTCTGCCCCCGACCCCCCTCCATCCTTTCCCTGCTTTTCCTCTGGCTTCTGCAGCTATTTGTGTTGGATCCCGAGCAGTTAACGCTCTGGAAATTTAATTCGGCATTTGGATGGATCCTGAGGGCTGAGCCTGTGCTGGATGTGGGTCCCCCTGGCCCTGCTGCTCTCTCCTGAGGCCACTCTGCGGTGGGCAGGGGGACATGGGAGCCCCCAAGGGGACACAGGAGCCCTCCCAGCCCCCAGCAGCAAGGATCCCCTGTTCCCAGTGGAGGAACTGGGATGGGATGGGGTGGGATGGGA
The DNA here is from genome assembly GCF_027887145.1 of Ammospiza caudacuta. Taxonomy (NCBI): domain Eukaryota; kingdom Metazoa; phylum Chordata; class Aves; order Passeriformes; family Passerellidae; genus Ammospiza; species Ammospiza caudacuta. The sequence continues at coordinate 8,614,878 of NC_080615.1, forward strand.
TGGGATGGATGGGATGGATGGGATGGGATGGGATGGGATGGGATGGGATGGGATGGGATGGGATGGGATGGATGGGATGGATGGGATGGATGGGATGGGATGGATGGGATGGGATGGGATGGGATGGGATGGGATGGGATGGGATGGGATGGGATGGATGGAATGGGCATCCATGGGAGCTGAGGGACGAGGAGGCTGGCAGAGATGCTGTGGTACCCAGGCAGAGCCAGAACTCCCCATCCATACCCTGAGGAGAAGCTGCCCAAAGCAGGGAGACCCCACTGACCCCTTTTCATCCCCTATTGGACAAGTGAGTGCTTGAGGAAGGGCTGCCTTCCCTGGATTTGCACATAAAGGCTCAGAAGTGTGAGCAGGCACTAATAAATTACTCCCTGGATTGACAGTTTGAGGCTTTTTTTTTTTTTTTCCTACTGTAAAACAAGTACAAAATATGCCAGGCTCATTCTTGCTGCTTTTTTTTTTTTAAGGATCGGTTAGACACAGGGACTCCAGAGTGAATAAACTGGGATTTATGTCCCCGTCAGTCGGATCCTTAAACTTCCTAAGTGCTTAAAACATACACATTTTAACTTGAAAAATTACCAGGTTTGTCTAAGGGAAAATTTCAGCATAAAACAGGAAACTCATTTGAAGGGAGAAATTCTCCAATGAAGTGAACCCAGGCAGTCATAAAAAAGTTAAACCAGGCATAAAGGGAAATGTCAGATGTGTGGGAGAGCCAGATGTCTCTCTATTTTTTCTCTTTTTTTTATATATTTTTATAACCTAGATCAGATTATAGGAGAATATATGAATGTATCTCGCAGGGAGGGGGATGCAGCACAAGGAGGAGGATTTCGTTCCCAGCCTGTAACTTGCTGTAACGTGGAGCACTCTACAAAGAAAAACATTTTTTTATTTCTAAATAAAGCACTTTAGAGTGACACATTTATTGCTGGCAAAGAATTACTCAAATAAGAGACATTGTCAGCTATTTATTTTAAAAGCTTTTTTTTTTTTTTTAGTTTGGGGAAAAAAGAAAGATCAAAACCCCTTTCCATGCTTCACAATATTCCCTTAAAAGCTTTAAAATAAAGTGGGGTGCTTTTTTTTGCTCCTGGGCTGTGTTTTTGGTGTGTGTGGGGCTCTGCAGCACGGGGAGCCTGCAGGGAGATGGAGTGTGGATCCTGCAATGGCCAGAGCTGCTCCAGGGTGGCTCCCTCTGTGTGATGGAGCTCAGGAGGCTCAGCCAGAGGGAAGGAGCCCAGGTGGAGATGCAGGAGGCCAAGGGATCCTTGCCTTGCCCTTCCCTCCCTGTCTGACTCCAAACCACCTTGGATTTGTCCGCACTGCTCTGGATTTGTTGTTTCATTAGCTTTTCATCTCAGCTACTTTCTTTCCCCCACAGATTATTCTATTCCTCTTGCTCTCCCCCTCTCCTGCTCCTTTTGCTCTGTAATTGGATCATTTGCAGTTTATAGGAAGGATGAGAAACAAAAGGTATTGACAACGTGAGCATTCAAAATCATATGTCAAGCTCAAAAAAAGGAGATGAAAAGAAAATCTGGATCTTCTTTCTTTGCATTCTGATTTCTGAACCTGCAGAGCTCATTAGTTTCCTGTGATTGGGGTTTTTCTTTGTCTGTGGGAACCAGAAACCTACTTTTAAGGAGAGCTGTAGTCAGTTGACTCCAGTGATGAGAAACAGTGAAGTAAAAGCCCATGGTAAGTGCTCAGCATTAAACTCAGCTCTTCTCTTCTCTTCTCTTCTCTTCTCTTCTCTTCTCTTCTCTTCTCTTCTCTTCTCTTCTCTTCTCTTCTCTTCTCTTCTCTCTCTTCTCTGGCACAGTTTTACATCCAGGCCCAATGCTCTTCCCACTGGCCCCTGAAAATCCCAACCAGCTGTTCTCTGGAAGAAAACAAATGGAATTTTTTATTGTGGATTCCTTCTACCTACCAGCAACTGCCCAGGAGGGTGGCACAACACCAACCCCTCATTCCCAGAGAAAGGGGAGCTCCCTGCGAGCCCCAGCTGCAATTGCCAAGTTCCAGCCTCACTTTCTGCTGCCTCTTGTGCCAGGCTCCCTCTCCAGAGCTGCTGGGGATGGGGAAGCGTGTGGAAGGCAGGGCTGGAGCTCAGCCCTGGCTGCACTCGGGACGCCCTGCCAGCCCTGACCAAGCCTCACACCAATTACTGCTGGCGTGAGCCCAAGCCATCCATCTCAGCAAATTTCCCTCCAGGGGCCGCCCCATTAATAGCAAATAACTAATTATTGCTGTCAGCTTTAATAAAAAAACATCAGTTGAAAGATATTCCCCCCCCCCCTCCCAACTTTCCATTGCTGTATAAATTACAGGAGACAAAACTAACTTCTAAATTGAGTAATTCCAGACATTTGTCAGACTCCAAGAAATGCTTTAATTAGCGTTGGTTAATAAAGTGTTTAGGTAATTAGGAGAACATTTGTCCTGCCTGTGCAGATTTTTTCCTCTTGCTTACGACAACTCAAAAAAAATTAATTGGAGTCCAGGCTTCAGGAATTACAGGGCATTTTTTGGTGCTTTCTTGGTGAGACCGTTAATGATTCTGGGGGGAGTTGCCTGTAGTGATGGAGTTCTGGAATCCTTCCCTCCTCTCTCTGGCTGTTTTGTCTGACGTGGGGAGCAGGAGCTCTGGGGATGGATCAGAGGCAGCCCCAGCAGCTGATTCCCTGTGGGTGTCTGTGTCTGCAGCACGGGGCTGTGCCAGCCACAGCAGCGGCCTGGCTCTGCTCCTGGGCTGAGCTGAGCTGGGCTGGGCTGGGCTGGCAGCACACAGAGCTGTCACCCTGCCAGGAACTGGCACTGAGACCCCAGCCCCACCCTGGTGCTGCTGCTGCTGCCAGCTGCTGCCTGGAGATGGTCCCTGGCACAGGCTGTGTGCCATCCATGGCACATCCATGGCACAGGCTGTGTGCCCTCCATGGCACATCCATGGCACTGCTTCTGTCCCATCCATGGCACAGACTATGCGCCATCCATAGTACAGCCTGAACCCCATCCATGGCACAGATCATGTCCCATCCACAGCACATTCATGGCACTGCTTCTGTCCCATCCATGGTACAGCTTCTATCCCATCCCTGGCACATCCTGCATGCCACCCTGGCACCCCCAGCCTGCCCCCCATGGTGTTCAGGAGCACAGGGCTGCAGGAGGAGCCCAGCTGTTGGCCATGGGCAGGATCTGCCCAGGCTGCAGGAGGAGCCCAGCTGTTGGCCATGGGCAGGATGTGCTCAGGCTGCAGGAATCAGCCCTGCCGTGGCTATAAAAGGTCTGTGCTGGGGGCTCTGAGTGCCGAGGGGAGCTCTGAGTGCTGCAGGAAGGGCAGGAGCACTGGAAGGGTTATTTTTAGCCGTGTTAGATAACAGGGCTGCAGAGGGCTGGCTGCTGGCGGGGCTGCAGCAATTCCTGTGGAGCAGAGCACGGGGCAGCGAGGGAGCACGGAGGTGAGGTGAGGCTCTTCCTGCTCACCGAGTCCACACTCCTCTGGAGGTTTCCGCCTTGCACTTGTGCTGCAGGAAGCTCTTCTCTGCTCTTGAAGCAGCTCCTCGTGCCTCTCTGCTCAGCAGGCTCTGGCACAGCTGCTGGAGCAGCCAGCTGAAACCAGCTCTGCTCGTCGGGCTGGGCTTGGTGCACAGCAAAGCGCAGATGCTTCTGCTTCACATGTTAAACATTTAAGAACCGGTTAGTCCTGAGGATGTCCTCATGGAAAGGTCTTCGCGTTGTGAGTTAACAAATCCCATGCAGGGGTGGCTCACATCCTGCCAAGCGCTTCCAGCAGGAGCTGCATCCTGCTGTGGTGCCGGGGTCGTGTCCTCGCCAGCTGCCTGGCACCAGCTCCTGCAGCTCCTCCACTCAATGCATTCAGTGACTCTGCAGTTAATTGGCTCGTCTGGGTTCCCACAGGAGGGTGGGAACAACGGGAAACATGCAGTTTTCTGGTCTGCTCTGGGCTGGTCACCGAGGGCGCTGTGTGCACCATGCCCTGAGTCCCTCAGGCTGTGCACTCCCTGAGCTCCCTCTGCACAAACCCTGTGCTCTCTGTGCCTTTCTCCTTGAGGAGCTCTGTGCTCCTGGTGCCTCATTCCCCCTGGGCAGAGAAGGGCTCAGAGAGGCTGCTTGGCTCTGGGATGCCTGATGGGACTCCCACCTCCAAGCTTTGGGTTTGTGCACAGCTCAGAGGACACGGAACGCTGCAGAGCCCTGGCAGGGAAGGGCAGGATGCGACTTCTGGCCCCTGCACCAGCTGGGCAAGGCGAAGGCTCCATGGGAACCCAAGCCAGCACTTTGCCATCCCTTAACCCGTGGTGATGTGTCACTGAGCAGCACATTGGCTCTAATGGCTCCCCAGGTAGATTTGGGAGAGCAACGAGTTGAACATAAAAAATCCCTTTATTATTGCCATTTTGCTTTTATATACCCATCAAGCTTTCATATTTAATCTCCTACATCACAATAGCTGATCATTTTTAACATTTGACATTGATAAAGTGCCCAGTGCTATTATTCTGACATACTATAAAACATTACACCCATTTGCGATAGAAAAGGCAAAGAATCAATACTCAGCCCCATTTTGCAGTGCAGCAGTAAATCATGGGGAGACTAACAAATTGTTTTAAATATAAGCACCTTCAAGACCAATAAAGAAGCCAACAGATCCCTGTCCATTGTCACAGCTGTCAAACATCTTTACTGCTAAATGGGCATGGGGGGTGCCCAAACCTGGATCCTCTGGGGTCAGGCTCTTGTTGTGGGGTGTGCTGTGGGTTCCTTTGGGCAGCTGGAGGGGCATCAGGGCTGCCTCGCAGCTCTGCAGGGCACCAAACCCAGCAGCTAAATGAGGTTCAGGAGTGAAGCTCCTGGCCCAGCAGAGAAAAGAAAATTGCAGCTCCCAGCTCAGCCCATGGCAGGGCTGTGAGGTCAGTGCTTCCTGGAGAAGACAGAAAACGCTCCCAGGTTGTTTATTTTGGTGCTGGAGAGCAGAGACCCTGCTGTGGGTGAGGGCAGCCCTGTTCTCCCAGCTGCTGCTCCTGAGTGGTGTCACCAGGTGTGCCTCTGGCCTGGGGACCTGGGGTGGTGTCACCAGGTGTGTCCCTGGCCTGGGTACCCGGGGTGGTGTCACCAGGTGAGTCCCTGGCCTGGGTACCCGGGCACTGCTGGCTGCTGGCACCTGGAGCCAGGGCAAGGCTGAGTGGGCACTGCCTGACACATCTCCCGTCCCTGCTGGCACCTCTGGGGGTTCCCAGCCCTGGCGCTCACCCTGTGTGTGTCCCTGTGTGACCTCCCCATCCATCTCCCCCCTGCCTGTGCTGCTCCTTAGTCAAGGGAAGGTAAAAGGAAAGGAAAAAGGGAATAATTTCCCATCTGAGGTGATGCAAACCTTGTGTGCATAGTTTAAAAACGTCTCTGGCACATCTGCTGTCAGAGAGCTCCTAAATAACACGGTTTACCTGGGCTGACTGATTTATAGGAACGGGGTTCCCAGACCCCAAGGATGACATTTTAAACACGTCTTCCTTTCATTTGTAAGGGATTAAATGAGCGTGTTTTGACAAGATTGATCAGACGGAGGTTCAGACGATTTCTCTTTGTGGCTTCAATCTATAGCTGGTGGAACTGAGAGAATATTCCTGGGTCTCATTACAATAATGCACAGCTGGCACCCCTGGAAATGAATGTTCAGGCAGTTCCCTGTGCCAGGGCTGCCCTGGGGAGGGGGATGCAGACCCCGGGTCATGCCCTGCCAAGGGGGTCCGTCCACTCCATGCCTGCACATTCATTTCACCCCAGCCCCTCAGCTCTGTGCTCCCAGAGCACTGCTGAGCCATTGGCAGCAGCTGGGAGCACAGGGAGCTTCCAGTTCCTGTTTCTGCACAGCAAAGCGCTCCCTCCTCTTCCCTCCTCATCTGGAATGCTCTGGTTGTTCTCACCAGGAGCTGCATCTCCAGGGGCTGCGCCTGCTGCAGGTGGGGATGCCCCCGAGCCTGGTTTGCCTTTGTCCCTCATTCTGCAAACCATCCCGAGGCTGTGGGCACTGAGGCTGGATGGCAGGGGCGGCTGTGCCCCTGCAGGATGAGGGTTTTGGAGTTTATGCTCTTTGTTTCAAATTCACTGACTCTGTGACCACTGGCGTGGGCTGTCTGCCCTGCACAGCCTTAGGAAAAAGCACAGGAATCAAAACCATCTCTGAATTCAGGCCAATGTCCCCTGAAGCCCAGGAAGATCCAAAGCAGCCTGTTCCTGCCCCAGAAACACTCAGCCTTGCAGAGCCTGGCACAGAGGGGGCACTAAGTCACCGAGTGCTCCTTGTGGAGATGGGGATTTGCTGATCTGGCAGAGGCAAAGGCTCAGTGAGGAATCACCAGACCTTGGCAGGGCCGGGCTGCTCCTGCTCCTTCCCACACGAGTTGTGTTTTCTCCTCCTCGATGGCCAATTGCGATGATGCCCTCAGGCCCTTGGCCAAATGGGAATGGCAAAGGACTTTCCCCCAGCCTGCTCTTGGCCTGGGGACAGGATTTATGTGCTCCCTGCCTCCTTCCAGGCTGAGGAATCCCCTCCCCTCGGATGGCAGGGGAGGCAGCAGCCTGGGCACCGGCTGGCAATTTGCATTGCTGCATTATGCATGGGCAGAAGCGCAGGAATCAGGCAGGAGGAACAGGAAATCACTGCGGTGTGTTTAATCTGCAAGGTGAGATCGAAGTACTGTTTGTAGGCAGCCTTTAATGGCCCTCGATTGGCAATTAGTGCTATATTATCACATATCTTTAATAGAATATTGATGCTGTTGGCAGAGATATAATCCCAGTGTCAAGAGTGATTCCCCTCTTTCCTGTGTGTGCACTCATTAGGGGAGGGCCCAGCAGAGCTGAGGATCAGCCCAGCACCCTGATCAATCAGGATCAGCACTTCCACCAGGGCTGGGGGCATGGCAGGGATGCATACTCATTATTATTCATTATTATTAATGATTATTCATTATTATTAATGAGCTGCTGGGGAGGGAGGTGCCGGCCTGCTCTGACTCCTGCCAGCCATGGGGCTGGACCCAGGGAGAGCCTCGGGGATCTCAGGTGCATCCCAGATCCCAGGATGTCCCTGGAGCCCCAGCACAGCCATCAGAGCTCCCAGCCCATGATTCATTTACCTTGGGCTGCCGTTGGAAGGCAGGCGCAGCAATAACAAACACCAACAGCAGAAGTCAATCTCTATCCCCAGCGCCGTAATAAATGGGAAGTTAAACAAAAAAATCAATGCAGATCTGTTAATTCTGGGCACTCCTGGGTGTGCTCCAGAGCAGAGTCTGGCCCTGGGGGATGCTGCAGCTGGATCTCCCCTTGGGCGATATTCCCACAGAGCTGCACCTTCACCAGAGGCTTTTCCTCTGCAGGAAACCTCAAACTGCTCCTTGTCCCCAGAGCCACGAGCTCAGCAGGGTCCTGGGGGACCCCAGCCCTGCCCTGCTGGGGTTCAGCAGCTCTGATGGGTGTGGGAGGTGCCTCATCCCATGGGAGGGAGTTCCTGGCACACCTGAACGCCAAATGTCACCATGTATACCAGCAGGGGCTGATGGCAAAGGGCACCACAGAAGGACAGGGAGAGAGGAATTCCAGCACTAACCCTGACCCCAAGAGGAAGCTGGAGCCCCCTGAACAGGGCCCTGCTGCAGAGCTGAGCCCAGCAGAGGTTCCTGGGGGAACTGGGATTCTCTGCAGCCTCAGCACTTCTGGTTTTCACCAGGATGAAGGCACTGGAATCCTGCAGAAACCACTGTAGTGAGAGACCCACACACAACATCCCACCCTGGAGACCGATCCACGGATCCCCAAACCCTGTCAGCTTCTGGATTGGTAAAATGGCTTTTGGAGAGGGCTGGAGGACTTCTCTTTGCATGGAACCCAAAGTCCTTCACCCGGTTTGGCCGGGCTGTCCCTTGTCCCCCCGCTTCCCTCCACCAAGGGGAGCTGCAAACCCATCTCAGAAGGGTTCGAGCTTGGGGCTCGGCTGGAGCTCCTGGTGCGGTGGCAGCCCCGTTCCCCGTTCCCCGTTCCCCGTTCCCCGGGGCCATCCCGCAGCTGGGCTGTGCTCAGGCTGGCCCTGCCAGCACTGCTCACTCCTTACCCACAAACCCTGCTTGGAGAGAAGCCGTGGATGCGCCTCCATCACCTCCAGGAGCCCCAAACCCACTGCAGCTTTCCATGTGTTTTCTCCCTGATTTATTTCCCTTTTAGGTGGCTCCCTCCACCCCAGCAGCACTCAGGGCTCCTGGAAAATTTGCTTTGTGGTCTTTGAACAAACCCTGGAGATGGGATATGGTGGAAGGGAGCCACTACCAGGAGATTTCAGCTTCAAAGCCTGGGTGTGTTTAACTTTCAGCAAAACACCACAGCCTGAAATCTTTCCTGGGAAGGCACAAACGTCTGCAGCGAGGGCTCCCGGATGGTGACGGAGCAGCACATTAGCATAAATTTTCTCAGGAGCTGAACTGTCACAAGGCCAACCTTGAAAGCTATTTGGAGTATTTACAGCTTTTATGAAGCCCCCCGGGAGAGAATAATCTCAAAGCACTGCAGACACCGCTAGGAAGAACCGTGAAAAACATTCAATTTAGGAGCAGCTCTGCCTGCATCTCTGTTCTTTGTGAGCCCTTACTCCCACCAGCACTTCTGTCCCCACCTGGGTCTCCTCTGCCAGGGCACTGAGTCACAGCAAGGTGATGATGAGGATGGCACAAGCAGAGAATTTTGAGACTCGGCAGGGAAAAGGCAGCAGTGGGTGGAAGAAAGTGATGTCTTTGTGTGAATCTGTATTTGGAAATAAGAAACGGGGAGAAACATGGAAGAAGACAAAGCAGCTGAATTGTCTCAAAGCAGCTTGCTTTTCCTGCTTTTCCTGCTTTTCCTGCTTTTCCTGCTTTTCCTGCAAGCATCAGTGGGTTCGGAGTCTACCCAAACCATGTATCTCCTGTTACCCCATCCTCAGGATCCTGTAACCATGTCAACCAGAAGAGAAGACATGGAAAGCCAGCAAAAAGGGAAAAAAAAAGAAAAAGAAAAAGAAAAAGGAAAGGAAAACTCAGCTTGAAAGCCACTGTGTTTTGGATTATGCAAGCACACGAGTACCTGATCTAGCTCCCGAAATTACAGGGTTGCAGAGTGTTCTGTTTACAGTGGGATGTCACAGGCTGTAATGAGCTGCTGTGTCATTATGGGAGCAGATGCCAAACAGATCTCAGCGTGTTTATGGAAAGGCTCTCTTGCTGTAGAGCTGCACAGGGGTTTCAGGCTCCTGGCAGGTTCAGAGGACAGAGATAATGCTTGTCCTGGGGGTGTGGGTGTGCAAACACAGCCCAGAACAGGGAGCTGCTCCCCTGGTACACAGAGACAGGCTGGAATATCCATCCCATCCCATCCCATCCCATCCCATCCCATCCATCCCATCCCATCCCATCCCATCCCATCCCATCCCATCCCATCCCATCCCATCCATCCCATCCCATCCCATCCCATCCCATCCCATCCCATCCCATCCCATCCCATCCCATCCCATCCCATCCCATCCCATCCCATCCATCCCATCCCATCCCATCCCATCCCATCCCATCCCATCCCATCCCATCCCATCCCATCCCATCCCATCCCATCCCATCCCATCCCATCCATCCCATCCCATCCCATCCCATCCCATCCATCCCATCCCATCCCATCCCATCCCATCCCATCCCATCCCATCCCATCCCATCCCATCCCATTGATCCCACCCCACCCAAGAGCTGCCTGCTCTGTCTGCCACATTTCAGCCATGCTGCCACCACCCCTGGCATTCCCCTGGCACTCAGGAGCCCTGGGAACAGCAGCAACCCCAGCCTGTGTGGGATTCCTCACGCTGGCAGTGCCTCCCTCGGGAAGGCAGCACGGAGCAGGACCCGCGGGTGCCTCAGCGCTGCCGAGCTCTGGGAAGCTTTGGAAAACAGCAGCGTCGCTCCCTGCATGGAACCACCTGAGAGGAACAACAAGCAGGGCCCCTCTTTGCAGGTGTTTGCCAAAAAAATCAGCGTGTGCATGAATAGAGAGAGAAATAAAAGGTTTCTCGGAGCTCGTCTTCGGGGCGCAGCAGCGTGAGCGCATGTTTTATTCAGCGAGGAGCAGCTGCACTACCTGGAGCAGAAATTCAGCTTGTTGAGGCCTAATCTAGGTAGATCAGTGGAGCTTTGGAGAGTCTAAACAGCCAGAGAGCAGCAGATCTGGCCTGTATTGCAGGCAGGGTGCTCCCGCAGAGGGGTCAGCCCTGGTCTCACCCGGTGTGAGCCGGTGCCTGGGCAGTGCCCGCTCTCCATGGGAATTCCCTCAGTGCTGGCAATCCTGTGGGGCAGCTCTGCCCTCCAGCCTGGCACCCCGACTGCCCCAGTGGCACTGGGCTGTTTGTGCAATGCCCCTGTTGATCTGCTCTCCCCTCTGAGCTGGGATCAGGGCAGGACCCCAGGATGTGCTGCTGCTCCAGCCCAGCCCAGCCGGGAGCCAGGGCAGGGCTGACAGCTCTGTGCCTGCCACCCCACTCATCCCAGGCAGAAATGGGAGCGCTCCAGGCTGCAGCCTCTGCTGCTCGGGTCAGAGGGATGAGGTCATGACATCCTTTCATTCTGCTCTCTGCTCTGGCGGGGCTTTGGAAGATAAAGTTAGCAAAATTCCTCCTGTTCAGGGCAAAGGGCAGAACTTGCAAAGAGAAAAGCCTGTCTGTGTGGGGGTGGTGTGGAGGAAGGCCAGGCTCAGGCTGGGTGTCCCTGGCACCCTCACCCTGCCTGCCGAGGGCCCTGATGAGGATGAGGAGGGTACCTGGGTCCCTGAACATGGGAGTTCCTCTCACCAGGGGCACACGGCACAGCACAGCCAGGTCCCATCCCTTGCCATGGACATGGAGGTTAAATAATCCCTGTGGGAAGGGCTCAGGAGCCGTTCTGGAGCCCCTTTCAGTAAGCAGCAGTAATGTGTGAGGATGAAGGAAGCAGAGGTCTGCGTGTGTGGAAGGGGAGAGAGGCAGGGGGGAAGGGGAGATTTTATTACTGAAATTTGCCAGAGAGGCTCTTTAATAATGTCATTCATCTTTCTGTCAAATACATCACATTAGTGTAGGGAAAAGGGACTTTGAGAAGATGAATTAAGACTTAAATACATTAAAATGACTTAAGGAATATTTAAATACAATACAATTTATTTTTGTGTAGGCTTGTTTCATGTCAAGCCGTGCTGTCTGAGGCTGTACAAAGCGTGTGCTCGGCTGTGCATCAGCAGTGCCACCTCCCATAGAAACGGGGCTCAAACCAGGCTTTGCTTTGGACCACAGATAACGTGGATGCAATTAGCAGGCAGGGATCTGCTGCTGGCACTGCACGAAGCAGCCAAATTCCCTGCAAACGCCCCAGGGCCGCTCGGCACCGCGGGGATGCTCCGGGAGGGAAGTGCCGGCCCTGTCCCGGCCGTTTCACATTCCAGCCCACAGGTGACCTTCACCTGAGCGCCTCCACCTGCGGCCGCACCGAGGCACGGCAGCAACAACGGGGGCGGCTTTTCCTCGCTGTGTGAGACACCACCCTCCTCGCTGGGCTCTGCAAAGAGAAACAGCTCTGTGACCCCGCAGGGCACGGGCACAGCCCCGGGTTTGGCTGGAGTGTCCCCAGTGCTCAGCGCTGCTCCTGAAACAGCCCTGCTGCCCCTGCTCCCTGGGGAGAGATCTGAGGAGAGAGACAAGGAGGGAAAAAATAGAAAGAAAACAGACAATTGCCTGGAGCTGCTTCTTGTTCTGCAATGTTGGGGATAAAAATAGCTCGGCAGAGCCTCCGTGCCCGTGGGCGCTGAGCAGGAGGCGCCGCTCCCTCTGCTCCCCTCTGCGGCAGCCGGAGCAGCCCCTGCCTGTCTGGGGCTGTGCCTCACTCCTGGGCTGGCTTTGCTCCTCAGCCCCGAGTGCTCCGGCAGAGGGAAGCCACAGGAAAGCACTGAGGGTAATTGGGATGAGGAGCGGGTGGCATGCTGACGCGCAGGCCCCGGTGAGTGCAGGGTGCACCACAAAATGGAACTTTCCCTGCCAGACAAGGTCCCCTGAGAACTCTCTGCTATCTCCCCGTGCCCACAGAACACGCTGGAGCTGCTTCCCAGAGTGTTTAAAGGCTCCCAGTATGAAAGGCACCTGACTGCTGTGTGATGGAGGAAATGAAAACCCCTCAAAGCAACCTGTTTGTGTGCCTGGGGAGAGATGGATTCAGCTGCACACATCCGTGCCTGCAGTTTCCTCCTGCTGTCCCCTCAGCTGGAGCGCGGCACCGCTCCGGGCTGGGGAGCACAGGAGGAACATGTGTCCTCCCTCACAGGCCTGTGTGTTCAGCTCCTTCATCTCTTCCCATAACTCAGATCTGCCAAACCCTCTTGGATTTGTTTCCTCTCGACTTTACTGCTCTTTTTTTCTGCTTTTATTGAGGCACTTGGAAGGGCAGCGGTGCCAGAGGAGCGATAACGGGTGTAGCCCTGCAGCAACACGGTGACCAGCCTCAGGCAGCTCCTTGGACTGAGCTTGTGCTGTGTCTGGGCAGCCGGGGAGAGGGGACAGTGTTTGTGGCTGTGCTGGGGCTGGGGATGATTTTCCTGGAGCTGGGGATGATGCTCATGGTTCTGCCGGGCCTGGAGATGATGCTCCCGGAGCTGGGATGATGCTGGAGCTGGGTGATGCTCCCAGAGCTGGGGATGATGCTCATGGCCCTGCCAGAGCTGCTCCGGAGCAGCTGCAGGGATTCCCTCAGTGCTCTGTGCAGGGATAACCTGCTGGTGCTCCAAGGGATGCAGGGGGAGCCACAGCGAGGGGATGCTCATGCTCACAGTCGGGCAGCTCTGGCTCCTTGAACAGTCCCAGCTTTGCTCCTGCAGAAACAGCCCCAGGTTTTGCTGTACCGCCCTGCAGAGCCCTCGGCCCTGCCTCGCATCGCTGTCCCGGCCTCGGGAGTGGCTGCTGTCCCCTGCCCGGGCAGGTGGGAGTGCTTTGTGTCCCCCAGCGCCCTCGGGCGTGGCTGCTGTCCCCTGCCCACACAGGTGGGAGCTCTTTGTGTCCCCCAGCACCCTCGGGCGTGGCTGCTGTCCCCTGCCCGGGCAGGTGGGAGTGCTTTGTGTCCCCCAGCACCCTCGGGCGTGGCTGCTGTCCCCTGCCCACACAGGTGGGAGTGCTTTGTGTCCCCCAGCACCCTCGGGCGTGGCTGCTGTCCCCTGCCCACACAGGTGGGAGCTCTTTGTGTCCCCCAGCACCCTCGGGCGTGGCTGCTGTCCCCTGCCCACAAAGGTGGGAGTGCTTTGTGTCCCCCAGCACCCTCGGGCGTGGCTGCTGTCCCCTGCCCACAAAGGTGGGAGTGCTTTGTGCCCCCCAGCAGCCGTGGCCGGGCTCCATCCCGGCTCGCTGGCTCCGGGTGAGTCTCTGTGCTAATGAGCTGGCTGGCAGCAACAACTGCATGCGCAGCACTTTGGGATGCAGCGCCTGCTGGAAATGAATTTTTAGTCCATCCAGAGTGGGGCTGTTGGCCCCAGCCCAGAGCTGGATGTGGCAGCAGCGGGAGGTGAGGCCAGGACCGAAATCCCCGCACAGGGTCAGAGATGCAAGGACTGGGATACGGGAGAAAATGATAGATTTGTTCCCTGGCGTTTCTCAAGGGAGGGAAAATGCACATTTCTGTTTCCTGGATGCTGCTGGCCATGCTCTGCTTTTGTCCCCCCATCAGGGGAATCACCTGTGACCAGCACAGGAGGCCTCCATCCCCCCAAACCCCAGGTCTCACTTCTGGCAGCTCTAATGAGGGGAAGCAAATCCAGCCTGGCAAACAAGCCCACGTCACACCTCTCTCTGCAAAGAGGTTTTTAGAGCTGGCTTAAATGGATTTTGGGAAAACGTCTTCGGGATTGGAGCTACAAATGGCTTTTTGATCAAAACGAAATCGTTCATTTTAAAAACTGAAACTGTTTCATTAAACATGTTTGGGCTTTGTTTGTTTATGTCAGAAGCGATGGGTTTGCCAGGGTCTGAAAATTGGAAAGTTTAAAGTATTCTTCTATCCTGGACTTTGAATGTAAAAGCACTTCAAAGGTGCTATGGAAGAATAAGAACAATTAAAAATTTATTTCCCGGGGGGAAAAGGAATGATTAGAACGATCGGAATAAAGATCACGTCTCTATTTGCAGGCAAACTTCTCTGGCTTTAAAGGCTGGAGATGGTATCTGGGCTGAATAGAACCATGCAGGGGCCTTTGTGTCACTGGAGGCGGGAGAGGGGAGCGGGCAGGGCTGCAGAAAGGCTTTGCTGACACCTGACATTTGAGGCACTCGGACTTTTTCTGCAGGCAAACGCCTCAGAAGTGTTTCCATGAGCGGTGGCGATAACCATGCTGCAGTCCCAGCTCCCTGGAACCCACGGGCTGTCCTGCAGCTGCTGATGGGGCGGGTGGCTCTGTGTCCCTGCAGGGCTGGGCAGTGGCTCTGTGCCCCTCCAGGGGTGGGTGGTGGCTCTGTGCCCCTCCAGGGGTGGGTGGTGGCTCTGTGCCCTTCCAGGGGTGGGTGGTGGCTCTGTGCCCTTCCAGGGCTCAGTGGTGGCTCTGTGCCCCTCCAGGGCTGGGCAGTGGCTCTGTGCCCCTCCAGGGGTGGGCAGTGGCTCTGTACCCCTCCAGGGGTGGGTGGTGGCTCTGTGCCCCTCCAGGGCTCAGTGGTGGCTCTGTGCCCCTCCAGGGCTGGGCAGTGGCTCTGTGCCCCTCCAGGGGTGGGTGGTGGCTCTGTACCCCTCCAGGGGTGGGTGGTGGCTCTGTGCCCCTCCAGGGCTCAGTGGTGGCTCTGTGCCCCTCCAGGCTGGGCAGTGGCTCTGTGCCCCTCCAGGCTGGGCAGTGGCTCTGTGCCCCTCCAGGGCTGGGTGGGCACTGGGGAAGGAGGGAGGGCTTTGCCAGGCCAGGGTGAGGAAGGGTGGCTCAGGAAGGGAGGGTGGCCATCCCAGAGCTGCTCATCCTCAGCGCTCCAGGCCCTTTTCTCCTCCTCCATGAGCCCTCTGGTTTCCATCCCGTTTCCAAGGGACAATAATCTGTGCAGCAGAAGGTTGCTCTCAGCTGCAGTTCGGTGGAGAGGGATGGAGAGGGGCTCTATGGCAGCCCTGAGCTCTGCTGTGATCCCAGGCAGGCTGGAGCCCTGGCTGGAAGCACCGTGCAGAGCCCACAGCTCCCAGCCTGTCCCTGATCCAGCCATGGGAGCGCAGTGCTCCGAGGAGCCGTGCTGGGATCAGGGGACCGGGCTCTGTGCCTCCAGCAGAGCCTGGATGGATCCTGGGAACAAAGAAATCCTCCTCTGAAACCAGGCAGAACTGCCCAGCCCTTTGCAAAGCAGAAGCAGCTGGCTCGACTAATTAAATGTTAAAAATTCCAGTAAGGCGAGTGTACCAGAAAACAAACAGGCACGGGAGCCAGGACGGAGCGGGCTGGAAGGGATCCGGGCAGCTCCTGTGTCTCTCTCCCATATGTGTGTGTGCACAGACGCTGGCACCTGTGCAGCCATGTGCTCACCTGGCCCTGGGCAGCAGGTGAGCGGGCTGGGCCATCCCTGGGCACCAGGAAAGGGCTGGGTCATCACACACCATGTCCCCATCCATGGATGGCTCTGCCCTCAGAGACCCGGGGCACACGAGGTTCTGTCCCTGTGCCAGGCCCTGCCCGACCCAGCAGGGCAGGAGGAGGCTCCATTGGCCTCTGCTCGATGGTTTGGGGAGGAGGGTGACTATTTGTTAGCGGTGGTTTTGCAAATCGCCACTTTGCGGGGAGGAAATAAGAGCCATCCATTTGTGCTGGTGCTATTAAAGATTTTCTATAAAGTGCCTACATTTCCAGTGCAGCTGAATGGATTTCTCTGCAGAAAACTGCCAGGACAGAGAGGCACAGTGGAGGAAAATATCATATACAATGATTCACAAACACATAAAAATACCCTTCCCAGCTTGGCTATTCTTCCACCGCACAACAAACACCTTGTGAGTCATTCTTGAATGTATGGACGCATTGGAAAATGAAAGTTGGATTTGAACATTATTCATTAAGACCTGGGATTAGTTCAGTTCTCCATTTAGCTCCTCAAAGCCAGCATGCCAAGTAAAGCTAAAATGCATTCTAAGGCTGTCTCAGTCACCAGGCAGCTCTAAGAGCCACAGTGGTTTTCTACATCAATGTTTCTGTATTCAGTTTAAAAAAACCCCAACTTTATTCCTTGCTCCTTGCATTGAATTAATCAGATATCTGAAGGTAGGTGTAGGTAAAAAATCAACATTTTTCTTGGCAGGCACATTTAAGTTGAAGGGCTGTAGCTCTTGCTGCAGACGACAAGATTGCAATGTTTAGGAGATAAAGAAAGGGGCTGGAGGGCATCCGCGGAGTGACAGCGGCGTGCACGCCCTGCCGCCGCCGGTGGCAAACAGCCAGGGACAGGCCCAGGATGATTTACAGCCACACATCCTCTCTGCAAACACGTTAACTCCCACCTCGGAGGAACTGTTAATGAAAACTTGCGTCAGCTCTTCCAGCTCCTGTCAGACACAAAGGCGCTGCTGGACGCAGCAGAGGCTGGGGACAGCGTCAGGGCCTGTGTGTGGCCATGGCTGTGCCCCATGGCTGCCCCAAGGCTGACAGCAGGCACGGGAGCACCGGCCCGGCCCAGGGACCGGCCCAAGGGACACGAGGCACGCTGCAAACACGGCCCAAAGCGCCATGAAACACTTTGCAGCTTTCATGGCAGGATTTCGGGCCAGCTCGTCACTGGCACGGTGGCCACGCGTGAGGCAGCGGCAGCAGCGGCATCTCCTTCCACTGCCAACAGGGAAAAACATCCCAGCTGTGCTTACTGCTGCTCCCATGGATATTTAGCCTCATTTAATGACAGTGTGGGGCACTTTGGTACAAACACATGGATGATGCAGCCACATTTTGACAATCACTCAGCTGCTGGGTTATTGTAGCTCCTCTCTGGATGCCTCATCCTGGACTTGGGACTGGGAACTGCTGTCCTGGTTGTGTGGGGACAGTTCCTGCTAACAACACCCACCTGCCCTCTGAGGTGGGATTCCAGGAGGATAAATACCACACGAGCGAGGTCCCTGATGGAGGAGGACACGTCCCAGGCCAGCACTGCCATGCTCAGGGTGTCCTGCTTGCTGCCAGCTGGCTGAGCCAGCCCCGGGCCCAGGCAGCAGCTCCCCTGCATAATGCCATAGCACCAATACCTTGGTGAGCAGCACAAGCTGCTTGTGGGCAAAGAATCAAAATTCATAGAATAAATTACACGCGCTAAATTATTTGCCCAGCTTTGTTGATTATCTGCAGTTAAAAAGTTGGAGGGAGCTGAGCTGCTCTGCGCATAAACACCAGACAGATCCTTGCAGGCAGGAGGTGCTCGGCTTTGGCACAGGGAAGAGGAGAGATGCCAGCCTGAAGAAGAAAAGCTGCCTGCAGACCCACTCCCCTCCAGCTCCCCATGGGGTTGGGGTGGGTGGCAGCCCCACCAAACAGGCACAGAAACTGCTACAACCCTCCGGTGGGTTTACTACAGAGTTACTCAGTGAGCTGCAGTTTGGTGGTGCTCCTACACATGAGGGATTTACTCTTTGCTGGCTGAATGAAATGACGTTTGTGGTGTTACAGAACATTTAAGGGCATAAAGACGGTTCAGTGCAAGGGTCAGAACAAGCAGAGGGATTTGTAGCCCAAACTGTGGATGACCCATGCATGGAGGAGGAGAAGAAGAGTCCTGCTCCACTTGTGCCTGTCCAAACTGCTCTCCCCCTGCCAAGAGGAGGAAGCTCGCAGTGGGTCAGCGTGTTGAAGGTCTGTGATTGAGCTCGATGATGAATCGCAGCTTGATGACTTCCTCTACATCAATGGAGCTGAACTGGCTTGGGGAAACTGTTTGATTTAAGAAGAATAGGCCTAATTTTGGAAGTGCTTCACACCCATCAATCTAAGTGAAATTCATTTATCTGAGGCACAGCTGATACGTCTCCCATTTACATAGCACTAAGTGCCTCACAATCCTTGATATATTGAAGCTCACAGCAGGGGAAGAGGATAACGCTGCTATCCCCTTCAGCAGGAGGAGAAGGGATTGTGCAGCGTAATCCAATGAGTCACAGGAGCCAAATGGGTGCCATGACCAGGACTGGGAGCAGTGTCCACTCCCTGGCCACTCTGGGGCTGGACAGGGTTGGACAGGGCTGGACAGGGCTGGGCAGGGCTGGGCAGGGTTGGGCAGGGCTGGACAGGGCTGGGCAGGGCTGGGCAAGGTTGGGCAGGGCTGGGCAGGGCTGGACAGGGCTGGACAGGGTTGGGCAGGGCTGGGCAGGGCTGGGCAGGGCTGGGCAAGGTTGGGCAGGGCTGGGCAGGGCTGGGCAGGGTTGGGCAGGGCTGGGCAGGGCTGGGCAGGGCTGGGCAGGGCTGGACAGGGCTGGGCAGGGCTGGACAGGGCTGGGCAAGGTTGGGCAGGGCTGGGCAGGGCTGGGCAGGGCTGGACAGGGCTGGGCAGGGCCGCTGCGCACGCGTCGGGTCTGGCGTCTGCAGGGAGGGGGCAGAAGGAGCTTCAAAGCATTTCCCATCTCCCATCTAACACGGTTTTATGAAGTGTTTGCAATAGTGTCTCAAAGGCAGGGTTGGGAGGCAGAGTGGGAATCACAGCGGTATCTGATGGAAGAGATATTTAGAGGGAAGAGACATATGGCATCTTAAATAAAAACAACCTACTCAGTGGTTAATCTCCACTTGAAAAACCTCCAGGACCGACTCGTCCGTCTCCCGCTGCAGCCCCGCCACGCTGCCAGCTGGGCAGAGATGCAGCAGCTGCAGGGAACGCTGCAGGGCTGGGGGCCTGGGGAGCCAAAGCACCTTCCCCACCCTCAGTGGGTCCTGCAGGGGGACCAAAGCACCTTCCCCACCTCTCATGGGGACCAAAGCACCTTCCCCACCCTCAGTGGGTGCCTCTGAAAATTCCAGCCTGACATGGAGAGGCCATGGGGTCGGTGGGGCAATGGGACAAGGATCCCATCCAGCAGCCCCCATCCAGCAACCTCCTCTCGAGCTCTGCCTTTGGTGGGCTGAACACAGAAGCAGGCAGGGAAAACAAGTGCCTTCTTCCTGCAACTCTCCATGGGCACTTAGGACAATGATGGAATGCCTGGGCAATCGCACAATGTTTGTTTAATGCCAAAACTATCCTGGCCACTTTACAAACAAGCATGAGTAATGGCAGAGCGGGAGGGGGGGCAGAAGTTTCTCTCTCTTCCTCTGAGATCTTCTGAGTGTGCACTTCTGCCGTGATTTATCCTTGCTGCAACCTTATCGGCTCACTGGGGATGTAAATCAAGCAAGCCGACATTTTGCCCGGAATTCCAGTTATTTATACATAGATTGAAAGGGTGTAATTACGGCTGCTAAAAACGGCCCGGCAGAGAGGAGGGACACAGGTGTCTGTCTCCGTGGAGGTTGGGGATGGAAAAGTCCCTGCTGGCTCCCTGCCTGTCCCTGTGCACGAGAGGCCTTCTGCACCTCTGTCATTCTGCTGAGGGGGAGGATGGAGAGTAGGGATGGAGCCCCTCTGGCCATCAGTCCCCTCCCTCCCCTTCGAGGCCCTGCCCCGGGCCTCTGGGAAGGGTCTGGCCGGGGTGTCTCCCCTCTCTCCATCTCCTATGCCCAGCCTGGGGCTGGAACAGGCGTGCCAAGGTGATCCCAGCAGGGCTCCAGCATTGCTGCTCCTCCATCCTTCTGCTCTGAACCTCACCTGGTGGTGCAGTCAGGCTCAGGCTCGGCTCAGGCTCAGGGCTCAGGATCAGCTCACGCAGTGTTTAAGGCAGTGGTCAGGACAATGGTGAGGTTCATTGGCAGGGTAGTAGTACCCATCCCAACCAGCCAGCACAAGGAGTACTTGCAGGGTCTCCATGGTCCCCATCCCACCCACACTCCAGCCAGGCTAATTCCATCACAGTCTCCTGCACAAGTCCAAATTTGCCTTCAGCTCCAGGCAGCCGCTGCCTGTTTCATCTGTAAGTTGCCATGTACTTTAACAGCATCTCCCTGATCCCTTGTAATCTCGTTTTTTCCCACTGCTCCCAGACATCTCTCCCTCCCCTTCCCTGCCTCCAGCAGCTGCACAGCGAGCAGCAGCCCCACAGGCCTGGTAAAGGCTGGAGAGCACCCTGTGGCCCCTGAGAGAGCGCTGGCCACACCAGCAGCTGGCCAGAGCCATATCCCTGCAGGACCAGGGCATGCAGCACCAGGGCCACCGCTCCAGGATGCCCTTCAGAGGCCCAGCGTGAAAGGCATCTAAAATTCATAAATGTCAAGGAGGGAAGGAAGCGAGGACAACTAAATATAGAAATCCAAACACTTCCTTTCAGGCTACAGAAGCAGCGTGGTGTGCACAGCCCAGAGCCTCCTTAGACTTGGCCTCGCTCAGCACTGAAGGGCAGGGCAGTGACCGTGGAAGGGAGGTATGCTCATTTTCCCGGAGTCAAGGTAGCCAAGGCTGACTCCAGGAACATGTGCACACCTTCTTCCCATCTTCTCTGCTCAGGTGAGACCGCACCTGAGCACTGCATCCAGCTCTGAGTCCCCAGGAGAAGGCAGCCATGGACCTTCACCATCCAGAGCAGAGAAGAGCCACAAAGAAGGTCAGAGGGCTCAGCATCTCAACATCCCATCCTCAACCCCCTCTGCACATGTGACACTCCTGATCCCAGATGTTTCTGTCTCAGGGGCTGTAGGGAGAGGTCTGCAGTGCCTTGTTTGTCCTGCCCAAGTTCAGCAGCTTCCCCAGTCTCACATGCTCCCACCAGGAGCCAGGGGTCCCTCCACGTCACAGTTCATCCACTGGGGAGGTGGAAGTGAAACCCCTGTTGTTTCTGAGTTTAGAATGTTTTTCCTTTCTGTTCCACAGGAAATTTCACTGTTCACTTCTCCATTCTGCTGCAAGGGGAACAGAAATGGGTCCTGAAGTGTCTGGGTCTGCTGTGAAAGGAAGATTCAGATTTTCCTAGAGGGAATTGTGTAGCAGAAACAGATGAAACCAGAGAAGAAATCCAGGGTTGTCAGAATCTTCAGTTTCTGTTTTAATTATTAGCCTGGTGGGATTTCCTCAGAAACTGTATTTCCACAGCGATAACTGTTATCACTTCATTTTAGAGCCTTGGCTATTCACCAGCCAGGAAGGAGCAGGATCCGTGCGGGGAGGAGCTCCCAGGACAGTTCACAAGCAGAAGTGTTGGCTTCCCTCTGCCCGGGACAGCCAGGTGGGCAGTGCCCTGTCCTGGAGCACCCACGGGGGCTGGCAGGACCCACCCGTGTTCTGTGGAAGTCATGGGATGCAGGGACAGCGCATCCTGGAGCACCCACGGGGGCTGGCAGCACCCACCTGTGCTCTGTGGAAGTGATGTGCCATGGAAATGGGATGCAGTGATGTGTCCTGGAGCTGGCAGCTCCCACCCCTGCTCTGTGGAAGTCCTGTGCAGTGGAAATGGGATGCAGTGCCCTGTCCTGGAGCTGGCAGCACCCACCTGTGTTCTGTGGAAGTTCTGTACAGTGGAAATGGGCTGCCAGGACAGCTCACTCTGAGCACAGCCCAGTCTCTCCAGCCCTACCGTTTTTGCTGGGAAGTTCAATCTTTTTAATTTGTTGCAAATCATGCATTGTGTGATTAATTATTGCCTCTCTGCAGGGAGGATGGAGCTTGCAGAGCAGTCCAGCAGCCGCGCTGGTTCCCCCCAGGCTCTGCCGGGGCTCGGCCGCTGCTCTGTCGATAATAATGACTCAGCATTTGGCTGCTCCGTGGGCATTCGGAGCGCTTTATTAAATGTACACAGCCCAGGCAGGGAGCATGAATGCAGGCAGGGGCCGAGGAGCTGCCCAGCCGCTCACACAGCGCTGGGCTCAGCTGCCCGTGCCTCCTCCAGCCCCCAGCACCGCGCTTTAATTGCGCAGTGGCCTGGGACACACTGAGCTGCTGGCCGTGTCCTTCAGCAGGGACAGGCGCAATAAAATCCCCTTTACAGCCACGTCTCTCCATCAGCAGAGCCAGAGCCTCTCCCTGAAGGAGCATTCCCGTTCAGCAGCCGAGCTGGAGGAGGCCGTGGAGGGGCTGGGAAGGGGCTGCGGCAGGACGAGCGGTAATGAAATGCAGTTGAACATTTCCAGCGCTGAGTAAACCATATGTCTTCATAATTTGATTGTGCCCCGGTCCCCCAGGTACCTCCCAGCTCTATTGAACACCGATGGAGTTATTTGGAATCATAAATAATATTATCAAAGAGGGTCTGCTGGGTAAACAGAGCTGGTGTATAAATTGTCGGCGGCGCTATTGATTGTTCTGAGCTGACTAATGAATTATTCTGTTTAAGGGGCTGTGCAAGTAGTGCTCAGCGTTTTCAGGGAAGGCCCTTTGGACCTTCCCCTGGGCTGCTGGGCTTTGCTGCCCTGGCCGGGGCACAGCCCCCAGGCAGAGCCCCAGGGCACCCTGAGCCCAGGGCAAGTGTCCGGGGCCATGTTAACCACAGGAGCGTGCCACAGGTGATAGAAAAACATCACCCTGGGCTTCAGATCCACCACTGCATCTTCCCCTGCTCCTGTCTCATCTCCCCTTCTCCCTCCCTCCTTCATTGACCCAGCAGGACCCCATGTGGGATGTGGGGCTGCTCTCAGAGGGGCACCAGAGATTTGCCACAGGCCACCCAAGGCTTCCCACCCATCCCAGGTGAGCTCTGCTCCCTTCCTGCAGGGACCCAAGGCACTTCTCCCTTCTCCTTCCATATCTTGGCTTTTGGGTCTCGCATCTCTTTAAAGTGGGGCTTTTCCCCAGCTGCCTTATGCCCTGCCCCAGAGAGAGGAGAAAAGAGTCATCCTTTTTAACAGGACTTGCCTATTTTCCCCTCACCTGCATAATGGGTTCTGTTAAATTTCCAGTTTTCCATCCCTTTGATGTGCGGGACTCCAAATGCCTCCCGCTAATCTCATGCAGCAGCGCCGGAGCCGCTGAAGGCGCTGGCGGGGATGGCAGGGAACCAACCAACAATTACTGGTGTTCGGGGGCTGGGGCGGCACGGAGAGACAGCTCATTTTAAAATAAATTATGCCATTAAAACACTTCTGTTCTTTTCCCTGCTTTTTGGGCTACAGGCTCAGCAGGGAAGGGGCAGAGCAGGAGCATCCCGGGGAGCCACGGCCTCTGTGGCAGGAGGAAGAGGAGGAGGAGGAGGGTGGAGGAACAAGCCCTGGCACTGGGTCCAGCCCACCAAGGGTGTTCTTCCCATTTTCCTGGAAATGTGACTGTGCCTGCTGTTTAAAGGAAGCCTGGTTATTTTCCCTCCAAAGCAGAGCAGGATCATTTTCCCCTGCCCCTTTGTCAGACCATTAAGCATTACTGAATTCATCATTTCCCCTCTTGTCTCCACTCACGTTCCCTTCCTTCCCAAACCCTGGGAAGACCCTTGCTCACAGCTGTGGCTTTAGCATCCAAGAAATTCCAGCGCTTGCTTCAACTTCTGTGAGAATTTAAGTGTTTCTGCGTCCTTACCAATGGGCAGCGATAGGCAGAGCCCCAGCTCAGCATCTCCTGGGGAGCAAAGTGAGCTGGTTCTGCAGGTGGGATCTGTTCAGTCATTTGTTTGGGAGGTTTTGGGAGCTCCTTGGGGATGCTGTCCCCACAGCTGGGACCAGGGAATGTTCCCACAGAGGGCTCTGGAGCAGGATGGAGCAGGATGGAGCAGGATGGAGCAGGATGCCTGCAAGCACACCTGACCACGAGTGACGTGCCCACCTGCTGCAGGTGTCAAGGCTGGGAAGGGGTTAAGCCAAGCAGCCAGGAGCTGAGTGTCCAGCACGGTTCAGGCCATTTAATTAGTGTCCCATGCTCCGAGTTCGATAGTGTTTCCCCCGGGGAGGAGCGCACCCGCTCACATATATTGCCTGTTATCTTTCAAGTACTCTGAGCAGAATGCTTTTTCAGTAACCTCATCAAAGGATAAGCCAGGATTCAGATAAGCTTTTCAAGGAGGAAGTCAGGGTTATAATTTTCAGAGACTTCTGAATGTCACCTCCAATTTTCGGCTGGGCCGTCGGAGCGGCCGTTTTTGGAAGGCACGGGGGCTCAGATATTGAAATGGTGACCTGTGCACTCGGGCCCCCTCAGCTCCTGGTCATCGGCAGCCTGGCAGATCTTGGAGTTAAAAGTGCCCGAGATTTCTGACTTTATAATAATGTGGTTTCTCAGAAGTGCAAATTACAGAGGAATTGGTGCTAAACTCCCCATTAACTACAGAGCCTGAGAAGCGCTCGGTGTCCCAAATTACCTGTCACTTTCTCTGGAACGTGGCATAACTCTGTCGCTTAAAAAGAATAAAAAAAAAATAAAGGGCTGTAATTTGAAATTCCAGTGAAACTCCTAATTGAGTGTGTGGCTCCCTTTGTAGCGGGCTGTGCCCCCTCGGTGCTTTGGCATCCCCTGGGCGTCACGATGCTCCTCAGGGCCCTGTGTGTGACCCCCAGCAATGCTCCCCCCATTCTGGGGTCCCTGGGGTGCTGGGGGCCCTCCTGCAGCCCTGAGCCTCCAGAGGGGATGGGGATCACAGGGCTGAAGGATTCCCCAGAGCAGAGGGACAGGGAGGAGGTGGCAGGAAAACTCCAGCTCAGTTGGCTCCAGGGTTAAAGCAGCTCCTGTGCCTGTGGAATACCTGTGTCTCCCGCAGAAATCAGCTTATTAGGTTTGGGTGTGGGAAGGTGGATCGCTTTGCAGGCAGGAGATGGAAAACAGATACGGTCAGAGGCATCGACAGGCACGCAAGCAAGCAGAGTCTGAACTGATGGGGTTTTTGTGAATTACATTTTGGTGTGAATTACAAACAGCTTCCGGCTGCTTTTCCAAGTCCACGTTTTTAGCTTTCATTCATGACCACAAGATTTACCCCCAAAATTACCTGCACTGATTAAAAAGGACTTTTATGTAAATGCAGGGCAGGAAAAGCCAGTGGAAAACAATGAGCAAGCCGTTTTCTTTTTTCACTCCTGCACAGCAGCAGAGCTCCCTTCCCACAGGAGGAAGGGTGGGATGCTGCAGGGGTTAAAAAGGAGTCGGCACCGGCTCACGGCCTTCTCTTCCCCCCTGGTTTTTTCTCTT
This sequence comes from Ammospiza caudacuta, assembly GCF_027887145.1. Classification (NCBI taxonomy): domain Eukaryota; kingdom Metazoa; phylum Chordata; class Aves; order Passeriformes; family Passerellidae; genus Ammospiza; species Ammospiza caudacuta. Next base: position 8,640,115 of record NC_080615.1, read on the forward strand.
CTTTTTCCCTCCTGGCTGAATCAATAATTAAGCATATTCTAAGTAGTACAGTTTTGCTTGAAATTTTCCATTTGGCTTGGGCATCAGTTGGAAATGAAATATTTAGAGGACAGAATATAGTAATAAAGCCAAGACACATTTTCTGCTAGTATATTTTATTTATTTTATTTAATAATGAGGTTCTGTGTCTGTCTCTACCCCCCTCCGTATCAGTGGCTTTCTCCTCTTCCCCTTTCCTTTGGAGGCAGGAGATAATATCCCCCTTTTAAAAAAATAATAAAGTCTGGCTTGTCTAACAAATCAGGCCCTGTGCTCTGATGTTGTAAGTGTTCAAAGGAGCTTCCCAGAAGGCTGAGGGAGGGGAGGAACCCGGCTCCTGCTCCACTGTCTGTCTGCAAGGACGAAGCCAGAGGGATTTCTCTGCTTGGAATTATTTGTTCCCCGGTGCAAAACCTTTAATAAGTCCCTGGGAAGGGAATGGAAGCTGGCAGGGCAGGAGCAGAGCCCGCCCTGCCCTCGGCACCTCTGCATTTCCACCTGTGAAATGTGTGAAATGTGCTCAGGGCCCTCTCCCCCTCTGGCAGCAGGGTCCAGGTGTTTGCAGGCAGCTGCTCCCCGGGGAATGCCCTGGGTGCATTACAGATGCTGCAGGGAAAGCAGGCACAGGGCTGGAATGCTGAGTGGTGCCAGGGCGGGCTGTGGGAGCTGATCCTCCCCAGGCCACATCCCCCAGCCCCTGTAGCTGGGAAATGCCTCTGCTCCCCCTCCAAACCCTTGAGACTTCAACCCTTTTTCGGGATGTAAAAGCAAATGTAAATCCCTCGAATAGAAATTACTCCCAGGAAATTCCTATCGTGTACAGCAGAGCGCTTCATCCCAACAGCTTCAAAATGTTTCCCTCTGATTTTGATCTTTTCTTCAAAACCTGCTTACAGTTAAAAAAAAATAAATAACTGTGTCTGTATTTGAGATTGTGAGTATTTGAAATGGAGTTTCTTGGTGCGCAGAAGCTCTTGTCTGAAAAGCAAATGAAGTTTCCCCGCAAAGGAGAGAAATCTGGAGCTTCCCCGGCTCCAAGGAGGCAACGGCTCCTGTGGGATATCAGGGCCTGGTTTTTGATTTTTGAGCCCTGGATGTCACCAGGTCAGGGCTCCTTTCCCTGGGTGGCAGAGGCCATGGCAGGGTTTTGTGGGGTGGCCAAGCTCTGTCATGGCTCCAGGGCTTCTGGTGCACCCCAGGCTGGGGCTGTCCCTGCCACCTCCGCAGAAGGGTCCCAGCTCCCACTTAGGTTTGCTCCTGCCTCCAGATAAATATTTTCTGTACATTTGAACTGGAAAAGAGGACGGGAGCTGAGCTCTGTTGGGTGGGATCATGCTGTGTTTGAGAAGTCAAATCTGTTCTTCTCAGGGAATTATGGGCGCCCAAAATTGAGAGTTTTCTGATATTTGCTCAGGCCTGCGTCTCCTGCCACGCTCTCCCAGGAGGAAAGGCTTGTGCAGGAACTCAATCACAGGATCCTGAGTGAAACAGAGAGGAGTTACAGAGGTTCCCAGGGCCCGAGTCTCGTGTTGCTCTGTTGGGATGTCTCTCCTGCCCGTCCCTTTGCGGCCTCTGTGCTTTTGCAGTAGTCTCACCACAGGATTTCCTGTACTGGCCCAAATCTTCACCCTGTTTTGGGCAGCCCGGGGTGAGTTTGGGCTCCCTTCCCGTTTCACTGAGCAGCAGCAGTGTTCTGCACTCTGCAGGGCACTTTGGGGCTGGGCAGAGCACAGGGAGGCCGGGAGAGCAGGCCCAGCCCTTCCTGCAGGCTCGCTCTCGTTAATTCTCGATAATAGTTTTCCCATCGCTAATATTGTTGTTGAACTGCTGCATTCTCACTCAGCCAGAGCTAATTATAATAATTAACAGACAACTCATGAACTTGTCAAACTGGTAATTATAAACCACGGGGACTTTTATCGTTAAGAGATTGCTCGGGAGGGGAGAGGGGTGCGAAGCCTCTCGGGATGAGCTCGGTGCCAGGCGAGTGCTGCCCGCGCCCAGCCCGGGCTGCAGAGCTCCAGCTGCACAAAGCAGGCTCCCCACGCCCTGCTGAGCAGGGACGGTGCTGCGGTGTCCAAAAGAAACCAGTGACGAAGGCAAACATTGCCTGCAGATCAGCCCGGGAGAGCCGGGCAGGGCTGTGCCAGCACACGGCTCTGGGGTGTGTGGGAGGATGCTCACCTGAGCTTTCCTCAGCTTCCCTCCCCTCCTTTGGCCATCCATGGAGAGGGACCCTGTGCTCCATCCTGCCCCAGGGCTTTGCTCTGCAGGGAATCCCTGGCACCGCTCCCTGCTCTGCCCATCTCCCAAGTTTGGCTCCCACATTCTCCAAGTTTCCTCGCGTGCCTCTTGTGAGCTTCCTCTGGCGGACAGCAAACAACAAATGGTGCTTTTCACCCGGGAGATAAGATTGTTCGTCTTCCAAAGTCACCGGCACTCGCAGAGCCGGGTCTGGAGCAGTTTGAATAATGAGCCTTCGGGACAACTCGTGTTTCTCTTTGTGTCCTTTTCTTAACAAAGACCTGAGGCTCCCAAGGCAGCGGCGGCTCCGCCAGGCTCCGAACGCGACAGGGGCTGCTTCTGAAGGGCACAAGTTACAGAGAAGATTTTCTTTTCTTCCTTGCTTTTTTCCTCCGCCACTTTTCCGATTGTATTTTTGTCATGCGCCGTCGCCGAACAATCGGTGCTTTATAGAGAAATTCCCACCAGGAGCGATAGGAGTGCTGCTGCCAGATCCCCTCCTCCCTTACAACCGCTATCTCGCAGTGCCTCGCATACACATTTCAATCTGAAAAGCCAACCACAAGTTCCCGGTGTCCTTAAATCTTTGCTTTTGTGGCACCCACCCTCCCCTGGCCTCTCTCCTCTGCATTCCCCACTCCCTGCCCCGTGGCATTCCTGCAGCATCCCTGGGGACAGACACGGCTCTCCATGCTGGATGGGTGATACTGGGGAAGGCAGGAGAGCGAAAGGCTTCCAGCACACACTGGAACCTCCCTGGTGTGCCCCTCACCCTTCCTGTCCTGCTGCTGGCTCTGCCTCTCCTCTGACTGCCGGGGTGTGAGCAGGAAAGCAGAGCTGCACTCGCTGTGTCCGCAGCTTCCCCCGAGGATCAGCGCCACAAACTGCTCTCCGCACCCTGGCTGAGCATGCTGGGCCCTAAAGGTGCCTGGAGATGTTCCTACCAGAGCCACACGGCTTTTTGCATCAGCTGCCTCAGGGCTGGGACCTGTTGCTGTCCTAGAAAGGAAAAGAAATGAAAATGTGGGAAGCACAGGAAGGCTGATCCATGCTCCCCTCCTGGTGCGGCCACAGGAGAGGCAGCAACAATTCACCTCCCAGACCCCAGACTCCCAAAGGTGGGGTGCTGCAGGAGGCCCTGCAGGGCTCAGGATCTGCTGCAGGAGGCCCTGCAGGGCTCTGGGATCAGGATCTGCTCGGGATCTGCTGCAGGAGGCTCTCCAGGGCTCTGGGCTCCTGTCAGGGGCTGGGGACAGCAGCAGAGCAAGGGGCCAGTGCTGCCCTTGCCAGGCTGCTGCATGGAATGGCACATTGGAGCATTTAAAATACATTAAAGGAGCCCTCCCTTTGAAGTGGGAAACTATCTCTATTTAATCAGAGAGAAACAACTTTTCAAAAGATTTCCCCCCCTCCTCTCCTCTTTACCTTCAGCTGTCTGGCTTCTCCTGTGGATAGTACCATGAATAAAACATGCATATCCCAATTAAATCTTGATTTAATTTCTCTTCTTTGCAAAGCTGATGAACTCGAGTGCTTTCATAAAGACACGAGCATTAGCATTCTTTTGTGCAGTACCAGCCAGTCAGAGGAACAAGGGACTGAAATAATCACCCGCCTCTCTCCTGGCCTTGCCAAGCTCTTCGTGGCTGGAGAATAAACCCTGGGCTGGGATCATCCTCTGGAGCAGCGGCCGGGCTGGGAAAAAGAACCTGGTGCAACAAAGTTTAGTTTCTGAACCAAAAATCACACAGAAAATCACTTTTGGTAAAGGTCTGTTCCCTCAGAATGAAATGAAGCCCTAAAAACCAGCACGCCTCAAACTTTCTTTGCTGGAGACCTTTTCCTTTAAAAAAAAAAGTCCATAAGCTCTCTGAGAACAAATTTCCCCCAGAAAATTGTTTTTGCCCTTCCATTTTTAATAGGGATTTTTGAAATTCATTTCCTGCGTGGCTCTATATGGAGCTTGCTGAAATGTCACCATGGTGATTGTCCTCGTGACATTTCCATTCAGGTTTTACAGCAGGAAAACAAATACATTGCTGGGCTGGGACAGGGCAGGAGGGGCTGGAGCCCCCGGCCATGGGGACAGGGCTGGAGCCCTCAGCTCCCCTGCCCCAGTGCAGGGCTCAGTGCAGGGCCGTGATCCTGATGGCAGCCCCTGGTTCTGCCCCCCAAAATCCTCCTGGAGCTGCCCTGGCTGCAGGGCACGGCCTGGGCTCCCAGCTGAGCCCTCCTGCTGCATCAGCATTCCTGGTGCATTCTCTAAAAGCAGCCATTTATTTACACCCCAGGAAAGTTTCGCTCCGAGCTGCTTCTGATTTACGGCCGCGCTGCTGTGCGTGTGTGCAGCCTTGGGAATATTGGATTTATTGGCTGGGCCGGACCCTGTGTGCTAGCCTTGGCAGTGCCATCCCTTCCCAGAGCTCCTGGGATGTGCTGTCACCTCCCTGGGGCTGGGGAACCTTCCTGTGCCCCCAGATCTCAGGTGTGCATGGAGGGGAAGGGCAGCCTGTCCCTGTGCTGTGCCCCCAGATCTCAGGTGTGCATGGAGGGGAAGGGCAGCCTGTCCTTGTCCTGTGCCCCCTGATCCCGGGTGTGCATGGAGGGGAAGGGCAGCCTGTCCTTGTCCTGTGCCCCCAGATCTCAGGTGTGCATGGAGGGGAAGGGCAGCCTGTCCCTGTGCTGTGCCCCCAGATCTCAGGTGTGCATGGAGGGGAAGGGCAGCCTGTCGTTGTCCTGTGCCCCCTGATCCCGGGTGTGCATGGAGGGGAAGGGCAGCCTGTCCTTGTCCTGTGCCCCCTGATCCCGGGTGTGCATGGAGGGGAAGGGCAGCCTGTCCTTGTCCTGTGCCCCCTGATCCCGGGTGTGCATGGAGGGGAAGGGCAGCCTGTCCTTGTCCTGTGCCCCCTGATCCCGGGTGTGCATGGAGGGGAAGGGCAGCCTGTCCCTGTCCTGTGCCCCCTGATCCCGGGTGTGCATGGAGGGGAAGGGCAGCCTGTCCTTGTCCTGTGCCCCCTGATCTCAGGTGTGCATGGAGGGGAAGGGCAGCCTGTCCCTGTGCTGTGCCCCCTGATCTCAGGTGTGCATGGAGGGGAAGGGCAGCCTGTCCCTGTGCTGTGCCCCCTGATCTCAGGTGTGCATGGAGGGGAAGGGCAGCCTGTCCCTGTCCTGTGCCCCCTGATCTCAGGTGTGCCTGGAGGGGAAGGGCAGCCTGTCCCTGTGCTGTGCCCCCTGATCTCAGGTGTGCCTGGAGGGGAAGGGCAGCCTGTCCTTGTCCTGTGCCCCCTGATCCCGGGTGTGCATGGAGGGGAAGGGCAGCCTGTCCCTGTGCTGTGCCCCCTGATCTCAGGTGTGCATGGAGGGGAAGGGCAGCCTGTCCCTGTCCTGTGCCCCCTGATCCCGGGTGTGCATGGAGGGGAAGGGCAGCCTGTCCCTGCCCGCCCTGGGCAGCAGAGAGGAGCAGGAGGGTTCCTCAGGCACAGGAAAGGTGGGGTGGGCATGGGGAGGAAGCAGGGAATGACTCTGCCACCTGTTCAGATGGACGATGAAACCTGCCCAAAGCACACCAACCTGCCTTTCAGCACGCCATCCTTCATTATGAAACCAGAAGGAATTAGTAATGGAGTGTTATCAGATGGAGAAAAACATTAATAGAGAAATGGGAGAGAGGGAGAGGCGGGATTTGGGGTGAGTTAATTAAACCACACATCCTCCATTGCCTGTGAGGGAGCTGGACAGGCCTCCTCAGCTCCACTGCCCCTGAGAGCACAGGATTCCATCCTGGAATAAGGGATTTGTCAGCTCGAGCAACTTCTCCTTCTGAGGAGCAGCACATGGGGTGTGTGCCCAGCTGTGGAGCTCCAGGAGCAGCACATGGGGGATGTTCCAGATGTGGAGCTCCAGGAGCAGCACAGGGATGGTGTTCCCAGGCTGGAGCTCCAGGAGCAGCACATGGGGGATGTTTCCAGCTGTGGAGCTCCAGCAGCAGCACATGGGGGATGTTCCAGATGTGGAGCTCCAGGAGCAGCACATGGGGGATATTTCCAGATGTGGAGCTCCAGGAGCAGCACAGGGATGGTGTTCCCAGGCTGGAGCTCCAGGAGCAGCACATGGGGGATGTTTCCAGCTGTGGAGCTCCAGCAGCAGCCCTGGTTTCCATCCTGGATAAATCCTGCCATGTGGCTCCCAAGCAAACCCCTGGCTGAGTGTGAGTGGCCTTGGAACACTCTGCAGCCTCCACGGGGTTAATAAAGAGAGGCACCCTCGTGCTAAGTTACAGGGCAAAGCTCAATTAAGTTGGGAACTGAAATGGATAATTCCATTAAAATGGATTTATTCGCTGTGCCGCTGCCATACCTGTCGTGCTGAGGGAGAGCTTCAGTGGGAGTTTGTATTTCCCCAACTTTGCTCAGTGTCCTTGTCCTCTCCAGACTGTGGGAAGTGAGGAGCCATCAGGACACGTGGCAGGGCTGGAGCTGCCAGCCTGGGCTCTGTCCAGCCTGTCTGTGCTGGTGCAGCCGGAGCAAAGGCAGGAGCTGGCACCAACCAGGCTGCTCTGCCTGGGTCCCCAGCAATGAGGGGACACTGCAGGGTGATCTCTGAACGAGGGGACACTGCAGGGTGATCTCTGCCCTGAAGAGATGAAACTCGGCACACCAGGACCGTGAGCTGGGTGTGTGCAGCTCCTGCTCCTCCTTCCTTGGAACAGCCTCAGTTTGAGCTCTGGTTTGTTGCTGGGCCTGGCACAGGAGAAAGGAAGAGCTGAGGATGGGCAGAGCATTTCTCTCTGTCCCTGTGCCAGCCCCTCTGCCCAGGCACAGCTCCAGGAAAGCTCCAGAAATCCTCCTGGAAGCCCTGAAGGCATTACCCAGCCCCAGCTCTGCTGCTCTGGCCACTTCCACTCATCCCAGGAGCGTCAGGCAGCACGGGGGGAAATAAAAAACAAACCCTGAACGCTTAAGGAAGGAATTGTTTCATTCTCTCCAAAGGTCAGGTGCTTTAAACTGGGTTCAAGCCACGGGGGCACCTTTCAGTTTCATTCCTTCTGTTTAATCCTCAGCAGTTCGTTAAAGTCTGACCCTGCTGCTCTCAGCATGGCCAGGCAGACACAAGCCCTGCTGCCTCCCAGCTGTTAAACTGCCAGGGATATTTTAGGGTCTCTCCTCAGTATTGCTGGGAGTGACTGAGGCGCTATGGGAACCCTCGGCAGCGGCAGAGACGAGAAGCAGCAGGAGATAATGGGAAAGAATAGAGGAACGAAGCCACCCAATGCCATTTCTTGTGAGCTGAGGAAAGGTCAGGCGAGATTGTGGGCAGTTATCTCCCTGCTGCCACTGATAAAGCTCAGGAGAGCTCATGGCCACCAGTGGCTGCTTCAAACAAAGAGATATTTAATTAAAGCCCACAAAAAGAAAAGGAAGGATGAGTGCTTTAGAGATAAATTCCTATCAGCCAGGCTTGAAGGTCCGTGGAAGCTGAGATTTAATCCTCCTGCAGGTGCCTGGGCACCAGTTCTGTGCTCTGTGCCCAGGGGTGGATCTGGCACCCCAGCAGTGAGGTTTGGGCAATGAGGGGGGATCTGGCACCCCAGCAGTGAGGTTTGGGCAATGAGGGGGGATCTGGCACCCCAGCAGTGAGGTTTGGGCAATGAGGGGGGATCTGGCACCCCAGCAGTGAGGTTTGGGCAATGAGGGGGGATCTGGCACCCCAGCAGTGAGGTTTGGGGATCAGGGGTGGATCTGGCACCCCAGCAGTGAGGTTTGGGGCACCCCAGCAGTGAGGTTTGGGGCACCCCAGCAGTGAGGTTTGGGGATCAGGGGTGGATCTGGCACCCCAGCAGTGAGGTTTGGGGATCAGGGGTGGATCTGGCACCCCAGCAGTGAGGTTTGGGGCACCCCAGCAGTGAGGTTTGGGGAGCAGGGATGGATCTGGCCCTGCAGGGACATGGCCGCACCACCGATGTCCCCGGCAATGTTCACACCTGGGCTCTCCATCCCTGCATGCCCAAATCCTGCCCGGGCATCCCGGCCCTTGCCAAGGGGGGTTCCAGCCGAGCCCGGGCAGGCTGTGCCCGCCGAGGGGATTTAACATCGCGCTTTATTTGTTTGCCTAATTAAAGCAGAGGCGGATGCGGCGCTCCCCGCCCGCCCAGGGCCGCTCGGAGGAAGGTGTTGATTGCTCGATGGGGGTTTGGGCAGAGCCAGGTCCCCCAAGAGCGGCAGTTTAATAAAAACACCAGCATGATTTATCATCTCGCAGGCTCGGGAGCAGCCTCTCTCTCCAGGTAAAAAACATCCTCGGAATCCGCTCTCCTCATTTGCATGGGTAATGGTCATATCATTAACAGCTCATTAGGAGGAGAGCGGGGGTGACAAAACAAAAAGTCGGGAACGCTGAGCTAGAGAGGAGCCAGCCCCTGCCTGGGGAGGCAACACGAGGGTTTTCCAAAGCCAGGCTTGACAAAGCCGGAGCGGTGTCCGGGAGAGCCAGGAAGATGCACGGGTCATTTGGGCCTTATGGAATGTGACACACGAGGAGCGATGCGCTGAACGAGGGTTAAAACTGTCCTGTTGTGCCCAGGGCAGCCCTGCACGGCTCGTGCCTCCAAGGTGAAACGGATGGGAGGGAGATAATTCAATTGTGGAGCGGGGAAGGGGCTGGGATGGAGCTGGCACAGGGGTGGAGGTGGCACAGGGGTGGAGGTGGCACAGGGCTGGAGCTGGCACAGGGCTGGAGCTGGCACAGGGATGGGGGTGGCACAGGGATGGAGCTGGCACAGGGATGGAGCTGGCACAGGGATGGGGGTGGCACAGGGCTGGAGATGGCACAGGGATGGGGGTGGCACAGGGCTGGAGATGGCACAGGGCTGGAGCTGGCACAGGGATGGAGCTGGCACAGGGATGGGGGTGGCACAGGGATGGAGCTCCTGGCTCCTGCCCTCGGGGTCCCTGTGCAGGGTCCCCGCAGCCGCAGGGCAGCTGAAATGTCACCTCCACGCCTGCCCTCTGCTTCTCCAGGATATCCCGGGACTGAAAGAACGGGAGAAAGCAGTAATGGGAATGTAGGGCAGCCCTGGTGAGAAGAGTTTTTGTCCTAAAACAATACCGGGAACATGGGGCAGTCCTGGTGAGAAAGTTTGTGTCCCAAAGCACAAATGGGAACATGGGGCAGCCCTGGTGAGAAGGTTTGTGTCCCAAAGTAGTAACAGGAACATGGGGCAGCCCTGGTGAGAAGGGTTTGTGTCCCAAAGCACAAATGGGAACATGGGGCAGCCCTGATGAGAAGAGTTTGTGTCCCAAAGCAATAAGGGGAACATGGGGCAGCCCTGGTCAGAAGGGTTTGTGTCCCAAAATGATAAATGACCCTGCCAGCATGGGGCTGCCCTGCCAGGAACGCTCCTGGTGCTTTATTGGCATGTTAAGAACTGGAGAAATAACCAAAGAGAAAAGCAGAACCGGTTCTGGCAACTTTCAGGAGAAGTTGGCACTAAAAGCAGGAACTGGCTGCTCTGTCCTAAGGGGGTAATTCCCATTGCTCGGCGTGGGGATTGGTCTCTCCCTTTGCATTTTAAGCCTCCCTTTCTGGGAAGGGCTGTCACCGGGAGGATGCCTGGCTGGACAGCTCCCATTGACTCTGGTGTGCCTCTGTGAAGTGTCGCTGCCGCTCTGCTCGCCTTTAATTGTGGTTATTTTAGGGCACAAGTGCGGCTGGGGATGTGTCATTCACTGCTCTGCTGCCCATCAGCTGCCGGCTGCAAACCCAGCCCTTCAGCGAGGGGATGGAACACGAAGCTGACACGCTCCCAAAATCAAACTGCTCCTACCAAATGAGCCCCTCTGACTCTCTGCCGTCCCAGGGATGGGTGAGGAGCATCCCTCGCCCTGGGCGGTGACTCTCCTGCCTCGCTGGGATGGAGGGGGCCGGGACTTCTCCTCTCCTTCCCAGGGATTCCAACACCTCCGAGGGCCGAGGGGTGACTCCAGGTGGGAATGTCCTGCTCCACTGACGGGCTCCAGAAAACCAGGACTCTTAGTGCTAAGCTCCAGCCCATGTAACACAGAAAATGGTATTAAAGGATTTGCTTTTCATGACCATAATTCAGAGTTAGCGCACATTTGATGTTTAATGTATGAACCACAGGTGATTTCAGACTGGCATGGCCTTTTCTAAATAGTGTTTTAATCTTAGGGGGTTTTTCAGTTTTTTAAGGTTTGGCTACTCAGCCTGTCAGACAAGAGGAGAACAAAACCACAGCAAAGCTGGGTATGAGAATCCAATGTGGGCAGAGGCTTTTGTTCCGTCTTTTATTGAGGTTTTACCTCTAATCTCTGCCTTTTGATGCAATTTAAGATTAAGGAAATGAAAGGCAAGGCTGCCTGCGAACAGCTATCCAAACAGGACAGCCAAGGGGCACTTCCAGGCACTGCTGTAAGAGGCTTTGGGCAGCTTTCCCCAAGGGGAGCAGCCAGAGGCTCTCAGCAGCTCCTGGGGCAGTGGGAACGGGGCCCTCGTGCTCTGCACAGACCTCCTGCCACCCCAACCCACCCTCAGCCCCTGGAGGGGATTCCTGCAGGGCAGGTGTTGGGATGCCGCGGTCAGGGAGCTGCTGCAGCTCCAGTGAGGTTCCAGCCCAGTCTGATGTGTGTGGGGATAAATCCTGTGCTGGATGAGGTGCCAGCCCAGACTGATGTGTGTGAGAATAAATCCTGTGCTGGATCCCTTCCAGGGATGCCCCAACCCCAGGCAAAACCCCACCACGCCGTGGGCAGGAGCAGTGTTTGTATTCCCAGCTGGCGCACACCTTGAATGGCTCAGAAAATGGGGGAAAACCAAATTCCTGCCAGGAAAAACAACTCAAATAATCAAGGCCCTTCATGTGGCACCGGTGATAAATTCGTGCTACTTACCCTGACGAGCTGAAAGGTCACGAGCAGACCTTCCAAAATAATTATTAAATAACTTTGCCATTTGTTCAGGATCAGTTGTGACCTTATTACTGGGAGCAGGAGATGATATCTCCACATCCTGGGCACGGATCCAAGGAGGTCATTAGCAACAATGCTCCGTCCCAAATTTTGCAAGGGGAGGGAGGATTTACTTCAACCAACACAGGGAGATTTCCAGGCTTTTGTCTCGCTGGCAAATGACCTGTGAGGACTGGGAAGATCCATCTTTCCTCCTCAGATCATATATATGTTTCAGCAGCCTTGAAGGGGGCGAAGGGCAGAGTCAGGAAGAAATGTTCTGTCACAGCAAATGTTTTAGCTCAGCACAGAATCAAGAACCATAAATAAAATCCTCTTTAGTGCTCGGACATTTGCCTCGCTGTGTGCCCATGCACCAGTCACACATGGGACGTGTCTCTAAACCCAAAATGATCTCAGGATCAGAGATGGGAGCCAGTGCAGCAAGGGTTGTTCCTTTCAAGTTAAACAAAGACTCCTAAGGCCCTGTGCAAGCTCATTTACAATAAAATGAAACATTATTTGGGCAAAAAAAGAAAAAGCAGCCATTCTATGCAGGCTTGGCCCTGCAGCTCCTCCGTCACGGTGAGGACACAAATGGGGGGCTCAGGTACAGGGATGGGGCTCTGCAGGGATGGGCATCAATAACCGGTGCTGTGTCCTGGCTCCCAGCCCCGCTGCCCTTCCCTGCAGCTCCTCAGCCCCCTGGATGTGCCCGTGTCCCCCTCGGGCCCTGCCAGCCCTGCCTGGTAATGGGATCAGCTGCAGAGCCATTAGCGGAGCCGCTTGCCCTCCGCTTTTATTGTGCTGAAAATTTAATTGGCTGATGATTCAGAGGAGAAATCCTTTCTCTTTACTTTCATCTGGCAGCCGCCTTTGTCCTCCCGGCATCCCAGCCTCCGCCACCATTCCTGGAGGACAATCAAAACGGTCTTAGAAGAGTTTCCAACACTTTCCAGTGGCTCACTTTCTAATACAGAGTGTGTCACAGTGCGGACAGCGGCACTCCCAGCCCGGGATGCAGCTCCTGGAGGAGCAGAGCGCGGCTCCATCGCTCACCCTTGTCATTACCGGGGGGATTGGAGCTGGCAGTGCCCCTGTGGCAGCTCCAGCAGTGCAGAAAAGGCAGGGCAGGCTCAGCTGTAATCCTTAACAGCCATAATCATACTAGTCTTCATCATCTGAGAAGCCTTCGCATCAAAAGGTAAAGTCTTACAGCCAGAACCAACAAGCACTAACATCGAATGAATCCATGGCTACCCACTCCTATTCCACACCTTCCAAGAACCTGCCTTGGTCCAAGTCCAAGAAAGGAAGGAGTCAGCAGCAAGGTTTAACCCATTCCCAGCTGGTTCCCGGCTCTCCCTGCCCTGCCTGCTTCACTCCGGTGGGTTTGTGAAACGGGGTCTTGGGCAACCAGAACAGGGGTCACAGGGTCTGTCCCTGGCTGCAGGGCTCCATCAGGCACCAGAGCTGCTCCTGCCAGCCCAGCCCGGCCCTGCTGATCTCAGGCTCTGCCCCAGGACAGGCACAGCCCAGCCTGGCCCTGCTGATCTCGGGTTTTGTCCCAGGACAGACAGACAGACAGCCCAGCCGGCAGCAGCACTCACAGCCCAGCCTGGCCCTGCTGATCTCGGGTTTTGTCCCAGGACAGACAGACAGACAGACAGACAGCCCAGCCGGCAGCAGCACTCACAGCCCAGCCTGGCCCTGCTGATCTCGGGTTTTGTCCCAGAACAGACAGACAGACAGACAGACAGACAGCCCAGCCGGCAGCAGTGCTCCCAGCCCCACCTCGGCATCACAGGCGCCTTTCTGATGTTGAACATGAATGCTCCTTGCTGCAGTTTATGTTTATCTTGTCATCCTCATAGCAAACATGAAAACCTGTTTATTCTCTCCCTTTTCAGAGCTTTCCTTTAAATGTTTGAAGGCTGTTTGCATGTCTCGCCTCGTCTTTCTTTTCCAGGATAAGTAAGCCAAAATTCCCTCTGCTTCCATCCTGTGTCAGTGTTTTATCTGCCTGCCTGTCCTGGCTGCTCTCCCCAAACCCTCCCCAATAAATTCCTGTCCTCAGGAGTGGTGTTCTCTCTGTGCTGCAGGAAGGGCAGGGACCTGGGTGGCTCTGGGGAGCTTTGGCATATTCCCCAGTGAAAAACACACATTATTCCTGCTGATTCTGCCTTTTATTTTTGCCTAATTGACAAATTGGGAGTGTCCCCTCCCTCCCAGTTGTGTCGCCAGCAGATGGAAGTGGTTGTTGGTGCTTTCCCGTGGTGCTTCAGGGGAGCAGAGCAAGCAGAGCTCTCGGCTTGTTGCCTGCACAGGGAGAGCTGGCATTGGCGTTTCTGGAGCTTTTCCCCCTGTATGTGGGGAAGATGCAGTGGGGAGCATGGAGAAAGAGAGGGAAGCTTGGAGAACACCCTGCTGGAGCTTGCATTTAACTAAAGAGCAAAGTAACATTGTGCTCCATTGATTACACATTTTTTCTGCCTGTTGTGACATTTGCAGGAAGGCTAATTTATTCAAGCATGGAAATCTTTAAAAACTTAATTGAGTTATTTCTGCTATTTCCATGCCTTATTGTTTCGACTTCACATTTAACTTTTTATATCTGGTTAATGTCTTTGAGAAAAGAAAAAAACAAACCAGAAGGAAGAAGGAAATGGAAAGGAGAGGGAAGATGTGTCAGGAATCCTGGCTGGTGCCTCTGTGGGAGCTGCTGGTGGGGTCTGTCCTGCAGGATGGGGTCTCTGGGTGTGCCTGGCACATGGGCAGGGGGCTGGGGGTGGGCACAGCACAGAGCTGGGCACCTGGGCTCTGCTTTGCTGCCAGTGGGCATGGAGAGGGTGCCAAGGTGTGTCAGGCTCCTCTTTGGTGCTCCCAGCGTGTGTGCATCCCCTGTGTCCCACTGTCCCTGCAAACGGGCACCGAGGGGAGGGCAGCAGCACAGGCCGGGGGCTCCTGGGCCCCAGAAAGGGAAATAAGGGCAGGAAACCCCCCAGGGCCCTGGGAGATGGTGCTTCTCTGCACAGGAGGCTCTGAAGGGTGCCAGGCGCTGCCAGCAGAGCTAAATGCTGCATTAATAAAGTTTCTGTCAGTAAATTCACTAATTAAGGCTCACAGATGGAGCTGGGAGGAATGCTTGTGGTGAAACCCAAGGAGTGTGAACGTTGCCTGCTTGGGAGGCAGGCTGCGTGCCCGGCAAGAAATGGGGAAGAAAGGAAAGCTGCCAGGAGTTGCACAAAGCTTTACCTGCATCTCCAGAAAGGAGGTGAGCCCCAAGGCTGGGTCTGGGGGCTGTGAGCAGGTGCATGGGCCAGGTTTCACTGTGAGTTTATGGCAGGGCTGCCCAGGAGCCGGGTTTGAAGCCAGTCCAGGTTTGTCAGGCCCCGGGTCGGTGCCCTAAGCACCGATCTCGTGTCTGTGACAGCCGAGATGGATGCAGGGAGGAACCACTGGCTATGAAAAGCCCCAGAGCCATCAGGAGCTCCAGCCATAGATGACAAAGTGCTGTAAACTCTCTCTGCGGCAGCAGAGGGCCCGGGGGAAGAGTAATCCCCTCGCTCTCCAGCATTTGCCGAGCATTAGGCTAATTTCCCCTGGGCTTCCACCAGGCATTCCGAGTTCTTGCTGGCTTTCTGTGTATTATTCTTAAGTCGTTACCCTGCACCTCGTGTTCCTGCCGGAGCTCTTACAGGATGGATTTATGGCACTCATTCCCGTGCCCGTGCTGATGGATGGGGCTCCTGATGGCATTTCCCCCTGGACAGGGCTGGGGGTCAGGGCTCCTGCCCGTGCTCCAGCCTCTTCCCAAGCACGGGGAGTGCAGCTGAGGGTGGGAAGGGAGCTCTGGGAGTGCAGGTGAGGGTGGGAAGGGAGCTCTGGGAGTGCAGGTGAGGGTGGGAAGGAGACTCTGGGAGTGCAGGTGAGGGTGGGAAGGAGACTCTGGGAGAACAGGTGAGGGTGGGAAGGAGGCTCTGGGAGAGCAGGTGAGGGTGGGAAGGAGGCTCTGGGAGTGCAGGTGCTGCTCCAGGCCGGGCAGGGAGCTCAGCCCTTCCTCCTCTGTGCCTCTGCTCCCCCCCTGGCCACGGCAGCATTTGTATTTGTCAGCCTATGGCAATGCTCTGCATATGGAACACATTTGCTCTGGGTGTTTGCCATTAACATTTTCATTTCTGTTTAGCGTCAGGAGTTTTCAATTACCGGCCTCGCTCGAGCTGCTGTGTTCATGCTCTCTTTGTTTTCATTTCCACATCCCAGTCAGTGAATTACAGGACGGGAGCCCTGCCCCGGGGCTGCAGGGGAGAAATCCAGTCCCTGCTGTGGGTTTGGTGCTGGCTGCTCTCACCCAGCCTTTGGTTGGCTTCACCTGGGAGCACTGAGGTGCTGAGATGTGCCTCATGGCACTGAGGTGAGCAGGGGGTTGGCACAGCCCTGTCCCCTCTGTCACCCTCTTGGTGTGCCCCGCTCCTTGTGGCACCTGCAGGAAGGGGCTGAGAGCTCAGAGCAGCTCGGAGCCCTTGAGAGCCCAACCTGGCAGGGCCCAAAATCTGCCTGCTCTCCCTTATCCGTATCCCAGTTTTACTCTTCTGCCTCCTCTCCCTTATCCTTATCCCCATTTTACTCTGCTGTGACTTTACACCTCCACTTTACAACTGAACTCCACGGAGAGGATAAAACCTCTTTAGCCAGTAAAGAAGTGAGGGACAGGTAATGCACATCCTGGCTGAAACAGCAAACTCCGCATTTCCGAAGTGCCGCCTTCCTCAGCTCTAAGTGAGCCATAATGTTTAGAAGGGGCCGTTGAACGAGCAATAAAAGGCTGCGGGTCGGGCAAACAGCAGCGTGAGCAGAGCTGGACAGCCTGAGCTGTGATTGCAGCGCCGCTGGGATGTCCCTGGGGACACGGGGAGGTGGTGGCGGTCCCCACGCCAGCCCCGGGGACATGGATGGGATCAGGAGCTGCAGACCCGCTCTGGACAAACAGAGAGAGATCTTCTCCTGGTCATCCTGTGAGTAATCAATCCCACCGTGATCCAGAAAAACTCTCTTGTCCTGGGCTCTTAGAGCAGGGAACAAAAACTGCGGCACATTTGGCACCAGCCAGGAGCCCCCGGGACCACCTGCAGCATTCCCTGGTCCCTGAAGTGCTGCCTGTCCCCACAGCCCCTCCGAGGGGGCTGACAGCATTCCAAGGGATGGTGCTCACAGCATTCCAAGGGGATGCCGCAAGCTGCTGAGCCTGAGGAGTCCTGCAAGTGTCCCGAGTGCTGTTAACCTCAGATTTAAAATCCGGGTTTCCTTTGATTTAACGTGATTTTAAAGATCCCAGCACTCCCGCAGTGTAATTATCCCAAAGATTTCTGGGAACCTTCTTTTCTGCCCCTTTGTTCCTGAGGCGGCTCCAGAAGAATGCCACGAGGTTACAGCCATTATGGAGTGTAATGCAAACAGGGCCAGTTATTGCCTTTTTATGAGGGTAATGCTGCACCACCCAATAAATTCTGCAAGAAGGATTTGATGGAGAAAAGGCTGAGATTCAGCCACAGCAGGGTCAGCCAACGGGAGTTCTAATTTCACAGGGAAGCAGTTAAGGGGGCAAAAGGCGAATTTTTCACTCTCTTTGGAAGGAGTGGGGAAGGATGGGAGCTGAGGGAAAGCGGAGGAGAGAGCAGGTACAAAGGCACTAACAAAGGGGAGGAGAAGGTCCCAAGCTTAAGAGATGCTGAAAAGATTGGCCTTTCTCCATGTGTGTGCCCTCCTGAGGTCTGAGAGGGCTGGGTCCTGCTTGGAGTGTGCTGCCAGGAAGAGACGCGAGTTTGGTGGCAGAGAGGGGCAGAAGGCCTCTGATACTTGTGGAGGCTGTACCCAAACCTGAGGCTGTACCCAAACCCAAGGCTGTACCTAAACATGAGGCTGTACCTAAACCTGAGGCTGGCACCTAAACCTGAGGCTGTACCCAAACCTGAGGCTGTACCCAAACCCAAGGCTGTACCTAAACATGAGGCTGTACCTAAACCTGAGGCTGTACCTAAACCTGAGGCTGTACCCAAACCCGAGGCTGTACCCAAACCCGAGGCTGGCACCCACCCATGCCCAGGGAGCCCCACGGTGACTTGTGCCCACCTGGGCACCCTGGCAGTGCCAGGCCAGAGCCAGGGCCGGGAGAGGCACCCGCTGTGCTTGCCTTAATGAGCTCATTGCGGCGAGCAGGGAATCAATGGCAACAGGGGATCGATCACAAATTCATAGCTGAGCACCGCGCTGCTGCTCCCGGCTCATTTCTCCCGCGGCAGAGATGGATCTGTCCCTCCCTGCCGCCGCAATCCCCGTCCCGAGCGCTGTGTGACCGTTCCGGGGCTGGGATCAGCCTGAGCTGGCCCGGGGCTGCTTCCAGCTCGGCAGCTTGGCCGCCACTGGAGCCCGTGCATCCCGCCCGCTCCATCCAGCTGTGCAGAGCCGTGTCCGGCCAGATGTGCGCAGCCTCTGGACGCGCTCCTGGATCCCGCTGCCCCTGCCGCAGCCCAGCCAGGCTGCAGCTGCCGGCTGACAGCCGAGCTGCTCTTTCATGCTTCTCTTGTTCTCCCCGCTCGCAATTGATAGATCAAAATTCCCCGCAAACGAGCGGTTTCATGGGCCGTTTCCTCTGCTGTCAATACAGGAGCTGAGAACTGTCAGCGCCGTCCCTCCCCGTCAAAGAAAAAATTCAATTATTTATCGCTGCCTCTTAGAAAACTAATTGTATTGCTAATTGTTCTTTTCCTGTGAGGAATGTTACGTTTTTTTCAGGTGAATGGCTTTAGGCAGTTTAAGGGTTTGTGAAGAGTCTTTCATCAAACATGTGATTCAGAATGAACTCACTGAGATGACATTTCCCTTCCAATTTTCTGTTTATGTTTTTGAGGCGGGAGGATTGCTGGGAGCCCAGGGCTGTAGCTGCTAACCTGATTCATTCCCTGCACGGGCACGGGACTCGGCGCAGATGAATTTTACGAAATTGGCCGCGTTTATGTGTAATGGTGACAATAATGCGCTTTATCTATCTCCTGTTGAACTACAGCAGAGTTTTCCCAGGAAGTTTGACAGAAAGAGGATCAAGTTGCTGCTTAAATTTCTCCTTGGAGGACCTCAGGGTAATTTTCTTCCAGCACTTCAGATACTGAGAAGGGTTGGGAGCAGCCATAGATCCTCGTGCATCCCTCACCCAAAGGAGGATGCCATGGGGAAAGGGAAGGGATGAGGGGGGCACTGTTCTGATAGTCCAAGGCACGGCAATATCAAATCCATCTTGCACGAACACTTCAGGGTTTAAATGTCTCCTTTTTCCAGCAGGCAAGAGCTCTCCTGTCACATCTTTTGCCTTTTCAGGACCGTGATAAATCTTCTCTCTAACACACCCTGGAGAATAACAGCATCAATCATTTGTTACTGGCACAAGTTCTCAGGATTCCTGACCCCTTCCGTGCTCGGAGATGAGACAGGGAGCCTTGGCACTGCCTGTGCAGGATGGGCTCCATCTCCAACACATCCATCTCCAGCACTGCCTGTGCAGGATGGGCTCCATCTCCAGCACACCCATCTCCAGCACTGCCTGTGCAGGATGGGCTCCATCTCCAACACATCCTGGTGCTGCCCTGTCCCTCCCATGGGGAGCTGGAGCTTCATGGCAGATCTTGGGAGGGCTGAGCTCCCGGGGCCAAAGGAGCCTTTTTCCAGCCTGGAAGGAGCAGGAGAAACCTGGTTCCATTCTCACTTTTCCAGCCTGGAGGAGCAGGAAGGGACGTGGTTCCATTCTCACTTTTCCAGGCTGGAAGGAGCAGGAAGGGCCCTGGTTCCATTCTCACTTTTCCAGGCTGGAAGGAGCAGGAGGGACGTGGTTCCATTCTCACTTTTCCAGGCTGGAAGGAGCAGGAGGGACGTGGTTCCATTCTCACATTTCCAGGCTGGAAGGAGCAGGAGGGACGTGGTTCCATTCTCACATTTCCAGGCTGGAAGGAGCAGGAGAAACCTGGTTCCATTCTCACTTTTCCAGCCTGGAGGAGCAGGAGGGACGTGGTTCCATTCTCACATTTCCAGGCTGGAAGGAGCAGGAGGGACGTGGTTCCATTCTCACTCTCCACAGCGCCAGGACAAATCCCTTCCCTGATTGTGCAGGATGAAATGCAGCAGCCAGGGAGACATAACCCTTCAGTGCAGCAGCGATTTACAGGCTGCTCCTCCTTTAATGGGGCCCGTGCACCTGAACGTGGCAGCGGGCTGTAAAAACAAACAAACACAGCTTATCCCCAGTCCCTGGGCTCCAGAGGGATGTGTCACAGGACAAGGACAGGCCCCGTTCCCCTCCGAGGGTCAGCTCTGCAGATTCAGACGAAGCACAATCACAAACCCCTCCATCTCGAATCCCTCTCCCCTCCGGTGCCTGCCTGGGCTCTGCCAGCCCAAGAGGAGCTCCTGTGAGTGGGAGCACAGCCAGCGATTCACTGCAGCAGCCTGATCCCACATCTTACAGTAAATCAATGAAACTTCCGTGCCTTGACAAGCCCTTGCCACTTAAATAGACAAGAAACAGGTAGGGATGGATGCTGCAGGTTCCTCCAGATCATGAGGCATAAATCTCAAGAGAACAGCAGCGGAAAGATAAAACACTGCTGGAAGCACAGAACAGGATTTAGGATTTGTTTAGAGGTTGTCATTTTGACAGTAAGGAAAATACATTTTTCCTGCCCAGGGTTAGCAATTAGTGTGGCTGCAGGGAAAGGTAACGCGGTGATGAGCTCGGCAAAGCCCTCGCTACAGGTGCCTTGATGGCAGGCTGCTCTGCTAAAGATGATAATTTCTAAAATCTTTGAATCGTTTAGGTCTGAAAAGACCTCTAAGACCACTGAATCCAACCATTTGCCTAATGCTGTGGAAAAGCTGATATGGATCTGGTGATGGTGCAGCAGTGGTTAGAGGGCATCGCTGCTGGGGTGGTGAGCTTGGTGTAATCAGCCTTGATGGACAGGGAGGGAGATAGAGAAGTGTAAATGGGAATTAATAAATTCAACAGGCAGATTAGCTCCCATTATTTCACAGCTCCCGCTGACCCGGCTCTCCAGCTGGGAGCGATCTGTCCCGGCCGGCTCCCCACAAAGCCGCGGGGCAGAGGCAGCCGGCACAAGAACAAACCCTGCTTGTGTGGGGGAACAAATGCTGGAGCCATCGCATCCCTCTCCTCGCCCTTAGCAGGGGAGCCGGGCTGTGCTGCTGGGAGTGGAAATGCCATCTCTGAAATGTAATTTGGCTGGAGCACGCGGCAGGACAGCAGCAGTTGCGGAGGCAAATCCAAATAACGCTCGGCGCTGTAATTGCATATGTAAAAACGGGCAAGAGGAGAGCGAGAGGAAGCGGCTCCTGTGCTCTGCTGGGTATTACAGATGTAGCTGTCAGCCTCCTTCCCTGCCGCAGTGGTTGGAGGTGTTCAGCCCAGGTACTCCGCTGGGTGTTGTACAGAGATTGGAATATCATTGCCAAGGTGCAGAGGTCAGTCCAGGAGGCTGTTCGGGTGCCTCGTGCTCCGACAAGGGCTTACCCAGCTCACAGCTTGATCCAGTCCCTCTGGGGGCAGAGGAGTGGGAGTGGAGCTGCTGCTGGCTGGGGTGGGGCGGCCACGGGGAGCTCAGTGCCCCTGGGAGAGCTCAGCACACCTGGCGGAGCTCAGCTCCCCCACCTGCCCAGCAGCTGCTTCCCCAGCTTGCCAGAGTGTGGGATCACCGTGCTCGTGGTGCTGCACTGCCTGCCTGAGCTGCTGGGCACAGATCCCTGCTGGGGACAGATCCCTGGGGACAGATCCTGGGGATGCTGGCGCCAGGGTCCTTCCTGACCCCTGCTCCTCCTCTATAGGATGGATGGATGGATGGATGGATGGATGGATGGATGGATGGATGGATGGATGGTGGATGGATGGATGGTGGATGGATGTGCAGATCCATCCTCACACCCACTGACCTCCCGAAATAACTCATGTCCTCTCCCTGGTGTGCTGTCCTGACTCTGTCACCTCTGAGTCACTGGTACTTGCTCTGTGCCAAAGTTCCCTGTGAAATCCCTCAAGGTACAGAAGAAATACAATATTGTTTGTGTCCTAAATGAGATGCTTGCTTCATACAGACATTGATCAATACGTGAAGGAGACACCAGTAGGAAGGACAGAATTCTTTGCTTTCAGGTGAACTCTTTGCCCTCTGACACCCCAGACTGTGAAAATTGAAATCAGTTTATCAATCTAATTTTCTGTTCACAATTAATGCTTTTATTTTTCAGTTTGCTCTAAACATGAACAGAGCAGTTCCCTCTGTGAACTATCCGTGTCCTCTTCCCAGTTTGCCTGATTCCATGGCCCACTGTTCAGGTGGGGATGAGCTCTGCCAGGTGGGACACAGACCTGCTGTTCCCTCATGCTATGGCATTGTTAGAGATTGTGTGTTGTCCTCCTAGTGAGGCTGAGTTATCCTGCTCCCTAATTTCATCCAGCTTCCCTAAATTATTCATCTTTTCCAACAGGCCACAGGAGCCTTCTTCTCCCTCTCCTAAATTGTTTTGCAGCAAACAGAGCTGCTGCAGAGTGGCTCTGCAGTGAGGGAAGATCTACACAGATCTCCTTCACCACGGGGAGTGCTGTGGGCTCAGATAGGTCCCACATGCACCCAGAGCCTCCCCAGGACCAGGCTGTGTGGGGAAGGATGAAGTTTTCCTCCAAGGAACCGAACGTTTCCTTCCCAAGGCATTCGCCAGAGAGTCCCCGACGGCTCCACTCCAGAGCTGGCTGGCTCCAGGTTGTAAATGTTTTCTATTTCCTCCAAGCTGTGAGTCTGATGAAAGCGTGGCAGAGGCAGGACCCAGCAGCAGAGCAGGCCCACTGTGCAGCACGGCGTCGTGCTCCTATAGGGTGTCCTCAAGTGTGGCGGGTAATGATGCGGCAGCTGTGAATCCACACGCGGCAGCGCTGCTCCGAAGGGCTGTAATTATTAATCTGCTAACGCAGACACAATGCACTCAGCCTGCTCTCAGCCTCTCCCAGCAATGGGAAATAATGCTGCAGTGGCAATTACCTTAATGCAATTATCTCAAATGTGAGATTCCACAGCCGCACTTCGCGTCCTGGCTTGTGCAGGATGGAGGGGACGGGAGGATCCCCCTGGGCCCCCAATTCTGGTGCAGCAGCACCTTGTGCCCCTTGTAACCACCACCTGTGCTGCTTGAAGCCCTGGCAGACACAGGGCCTGGGCACTGGCACATCCTGCAGCTCGGGTCCTCAGGGGATGGGCAATGCCAGGGACAGGGGCAGCGCGTGTCCTAGCTCAGGAACCCTGAACCAGATGGCATCACACGGGCAGCTGAGGCAGCCCTGGCCCCAAAACCTGACTGGAAGGAGCTTGGATCAATCTGTAGTGTTTAGACCCAGCTTATCTCACCCGAGGATAAAGGAAATGCGGGGAGCCATGCTGATGGTGACCCCACCAGGATTAATGGCAAACCCTCTCCCACCTGCAGGGCCCATGGTAACCCTGCACTCAGGACAGGCTGCTCAGAGTTCCCTGGAACCCTCCCTTTGTGCACACCCACAAACCAGGAGAGAAAATGTTCCACAGTTTGTTCAGGATGGACCTGGAGACTGCTCCAGCGTTCTCGTCTCTCAGGGAGGAATGAACTAATTGCAAAGGATTTTTAAAAGGAAGATTGTAACTGGCCCAAAGCAGTAAATGGATTTTACTTCCTCTGCTCTGATAAATATTTAATTACTGAGTGTAATGCAGGGATTTGGTTTGGTTCTTGCTTGTTTTGATGGGCTTTTGTTTGTTTTTACACATATATTTATTTATATTCTGTACTTCCATTGCAACTGCCATCCTCATGTGCCTTCTCCGCAGTGGTATCTCTTAAAATTAAATTGAATTGTCTTTCCACTCCTCTAATCCACACTGCCTTCATGGATTAGAGAAGGGAGCAGCAGTCCAAGCATGAGCCACCACTGCAGAGCCTGATGTGTCCCTCCCCTGCTACCCTGGCAGCCACTGGTTGGGGCTGGGTTTGCTTTTCCCTCTTGCTTTCTAGTATCATCCTGCACAATCCTTGTCATTTTATTTTTAAAAAAATCTCATCCCAATAATGTAATCGCTTGAAATCGTTTATTTACTTAAGGGACTCTTTAGTGAAAACTCCAGGCTCTTGACTACTAATATCATGCATTTACGTAATTGTGTAATTACAGCTCAAATGACAAATGTTTCTTTGGTCTCCATTTCTCCCCAGGGCCCATTCCAAGGGCAGCACGAGGGTGTCCAGCTGCTCCCTGTGCCATGCCCTGCTCCCAGCACGGCCTGGCAAGTGCCCACACTCCAGCTCTGCCTGGCCTGTACTCCAGGCTGATGAGTTATTGCTCATGCAAAATCTCATTAGAGGCACGGAGAATGTGCCCAGATGCAGCACCCCAGGGCCTGGCAGGACAGGGCTGCCCTGCTGGGCTGGAGCTGTGTCCCCAGCCCTGTGCTGGTCCCACTGACCCTGCTCTGTCCCACAGAATGCTCTTCCTGCATCTCCGTCCTGCAGCAGGGCTGGCACTGCTACAGCTCATAAATAACGCTCCCAATGGGATGCTGTGCTGCTGTCAGGCTATTAACGCTGGTGTATTCCTCTTCATAACGTTCAAGTGCCTTATTTATGCCAAAAGGGCCGGGCTGTCTTTGTGAGGAGCGGTCAGACGGCGGCTGCTGCTGGGTTTGGAGGGGTTTGGTAGCTCTGGGCCAGGTTTGGTAGCTTGGGGCCAGGTTTGCTGGGCTTTGGTAGCTCTGGGTTTCCACTGCAGTGGTTGTTACTGCCAAGAATCCCTTTTCCCAGCTAGGAACGTTTCTGCCTCGCTCTCAGCCACGTGTGAAGGTTGCTCCTGCAGAGCTGACTCTGTCCCCACGTGTCCACAGCACCCACAGCATTCCCCCTTTGGCACCCAGAGTACTCCCAAAGCCCAGCTGCAATAAACCTCCAGCCTCAGCTCCAGCTTCTCCAGCCATAAAGGTCTCTGTAGGTGGTGTTTGATGGCCTTGGCTGTAAAAGGAGCCGTAAAAGGGTAAGGGCAGCTCCACCTGGAGGGGATGGGCCCCCAGCCTGTCCCTGGCACGGGTGGAGCGTTGCTGTGTGCCCCCAGACACCCCTGGCAGGGCAGGAGCCAGAGCCAGATGTACAGGAGGGGATTTAAAGGGCTTCTCCTCTGTGCTCTTCACTGGAAACACAGTGCTGAAAAGCAGCATCCCCTGCAGCACTCGGGGGGCTGAGCTGGGGTTTCCACAGTGGAAAGGCTTTGGGGTCACTGCTGAGCACTGCCCAGGCAATGGAAAGGCTTTGGGGTCACTGCTGAGCACTGCCCAGGCAATGGAAAGGCTTTGGGGACACTGCTGAGCACTGCCCAGGCAATGGAAAGGCTTTGGGGACACTGCTCAGCGCTGCCCAGGCAATGGAAAGGCTTTGGGGTCACTGCTGAGCACTGCCCAGGCAATGGAAAGGCTTTGGGGACACTGCTCAGCGCTGCCCAGGCAATGGAAAGGCTTTGGGGTCACTGCTGAGCACTGCCCAGGCAATGGAAAGGCTTTGGGGACACTGCTCAGCGCTGCCCAGGCCCCATCCCACACTCAGAGCAGGAGGAGAGGCAGCTCCAGGGTTCCAAACACGCTGGGTCCCCAGGGAGCCACAGGGAGAGCCCTAAATTTGGAGGGTACGTTCCATGTCAGCTTTCATTGCTTCACAGATCCCACTGAACCCACATCCATCACTGAGAGACTTCAAAGTGCAGGGGAATAAAACTCCTCATGGATAACAGCCCCCAAAATGCCTTTTGGCAGCTTTATTGCCTGGCACACAGGGAAAAGAGCAGATGCACTTTCAGAACCAGAAAGAACTCGGATAATTCCCTTAATGGCCACCCCAAGGCAAGGTGTGGGGAGCTTTGCTTTCCCCATGGAAAGGAGAGCAACCCTGGCTGCTGGGCCTCTCCAGAAGAGAGCAGGCTTGGCTGGGACCCCATACTGGTGCTGGTGAGAGCCCAGCGAGTCCAGAGAGCTCTGCACCAGCTGGGGAAACTGTCAGGAACCTCCAGAGTGGGTGTGCAGGGTGCTGGGTGCAGGAATCTGCAGGGTGGGTGTGCAGGAATCTGCAGGGTGGGTGTGCAGGAATCTGCAGGGTGGGTGTGCAGGAATCCCCAGGGTGGGTGTGCAGGAATCCCATGAGTGGGTGTGCAGGAATCCCATGAGTGGGTGTGCAGGAATCCCCAGAGTGGGTGTGCAGGGTGCTGGGTGCAGGAATCCCCAGAGTGGGTGTGCAGGAATCTGCAGGGTGGGTGTGCAGGAATCTGCAGGGTGGGTGTGCAGGAATCCCCAGAGTGGGTGTGCAGGAATCTGCAGGTGGGTGTGCAGGAATCCCATGAGTGGGTGTGCAGGAATCCCATGAGTGGGTGTGCAGGAATCCCCAGGGTGGGTGTGCAGGAATCCCCAGAGTGGGTGTGCAGGAATCCCCAGAGTGGGTGTGCAGGAATCCCATGAGTGGGTGTGCAGGAATCCCCAGAGTGGGTGTCCAGGAATCTGCAGGGTGGGTGTGCAGGAATCCCCAGAGTGGGTGTGCAGGAATCCCCAGAGTGGGTGTGCAGGAATCCCCAGAGTGGGTGTGCAGGAATCCCCAGGGTGGGTGTGCAGGAATCTGCAGGGTGGGTGTGCAGGAATCCCTAGAGTGGGTGTGCAGGAATCCCATGAGTGGGTGTGCAGGAATCCCCAGGGTGGGTGTGCAGGAATCCCTAGAGTGGGTGTGCAGGAATCCCTAGAGTGGGTGTGCAGGAATCCCATGAGTGGGTGTGCAGGAATCTGCAGGGTGGGTGTGCAGGAATCCCATGAGTGGGTGTGCAGGAATCCCCAGGGTGGGTGTGCAGGAATCCCCAGAGTGGGTGTGCAGGCTGCTGGGTGCAGACCCCCCTGACCCCGGGGCTGCCAGCCCCCAGCCCCAGCAGTGCCCACGTCCCCTGTCCAGCACCGAGGCCATTCCAGCAGATGGGCTCCAGCTCCCAGATGCTGTCACTGGGAAGTCCTGTCAGGGGTTACTGGCGGGGGTCTCGTTCTCGCCTGTCAGGCTTGACATCTTCAGCGTATAATTAAATGCCAGGACGCGAGCAGCAGAGCAGGTGCATGCTAATGAGGAGATCAATTTTAATTATGATTTTAATTAAACACCCAATCCGGTAGGAAATATGACAAGCAGGCTAGAAATGCAAAATTTATACTGTGGGAAAACAACAGCAAGAGACAGAGGAGATGGAACTGAGGGGTGTGTGTGCCCTGCAGCCCAGGCTGGGTGGGAGGGAAGATGGATGGGTGGCTGTGAGCCAGGGTGGGCATGGAGGGCTTCCTCTGATTCCTCTTGTTGCCATAATTTGATGAGGAAAGCTCAAAAAACCACATTCACCATTGCAGTTATTTTCCCAAACTCTCATTTTTCGCTCTCTGCCAGTGCTCCAGAGCTCCTGTAGACCACGGGGTGTGCAGCCACATGGTAGAAATCAGCTGTAATAGGAATTACCACCGAACAGAGATATTTGGCAAGAGGCTTTACAGCAGCCCTTGTCACAGGGGGCTCGTGGTTTTGGATCATGGATCAGAGGGAACCTTTGGGATCCCTCTGTGCTCAGCCCGGTACATTTGGCTGCTCCAGATTAACTCCTGCGTGAACTCCGGCAGGCTTCAAAAGAACAAATCCCTCCCCGAATCTCCAGAACAGGAAACCCTCCATCACTCCTGCCACGGATCACTCGCACCTCCTGACTCATCCAAACCCGTCTGGCTCAGCTCTGGAGCCCTGCCACGGCTGCAGGATGTCTTTGACAGGGACACTGCTGAGCCACTTGCAGCAGGTTCCTCTCCTCCCAGAGCAGGGATGGAGCTGGGATGGAGCACGAGGCCCGATGCTGGGAATGGGTGTTTTAACTCCTGCATGAGTTAAACTCATTGGTTACCTGAACTCACCCCTGGGTCCCCGCCAGCCTCCCCTGACCCTGCAGAATTATTGATTTTGCTGGTTTTTCTCTTTTCCATATCATAAATTGACTTTGGCCACCCTTTTCCCTACCCAACGAGGCCATTAGTGGTGGGGGCTGGCGGGCAGCTCACAGATCAATGGGACACGGGGATGTGACTGTGCCGACCCCACAGGCATGGGGGGCATCCCCTGCATCCCCCGGGGTCACAGAGCACAGAGCCGAGAGGGGCAGAACCCAGCAGAACCAAGGGGAGCAGGACC
This sequence comes from Ammospiza caudacuta, assembly GCF_027887145.1. Lineage (NCBI taxonomy): Eukaryota > Metazoa > Chordata > Aves > Passeriformes > Passerellidae > Ammospiza > Ammospiza caudacuta. Next base: position 8,667,672 of record NC_080615.1, read on the forward strand.
CAACACAGCCAAGGGGGGCAGGACCCACAGCAGAACAAAGTGGGGCAGAACCCAGCAGAGCCAAGAGGAGCAGGACCCAGCAGAACCAAGAGGAGCAGGACCCAGCAGAACCAAGAGGAGCAGGACCCAACACAGCCAAGGGGGGCAGGACCCACAGCAGAACAAAGTGGGGCAGGACCCAGCAGAGCCAAGGGGAGCAGGACCCAGCAGCGCTGTGCTGGCCTGCAGGAATGCTCCGCTTGCCCCCGCAGCTCTGCCACCACAGCCCTTTTTCCCTGTGGTTTGGCTCCCGGCCCCGGCACTGTGAGTTTGGGGATAATTAGGGGCTGTGGATGAGCAGCTCGGTGACGCCAAGCCCCGCTCCCGCTTTTCCCCAAAAAGGAGGTTCAAAGGAGAAGAGGGGTGTCCTTCCCACAGCCCAGCTCCCTGCCAGGCTGGGCTTTGATTTGCTGGCTGGAGTTTCTCTGCGGCTTTGCCCCTCCCGTTTAATTAGCTGCTCCGAGAGCTCGGGCAGCAGCCGCAAACCCGGGCTGGGCTTTATAGAGCGCGTTTTTACCTTTCACCCTCGGAAATGTCAGAGCAGCGGGGAAGCCGCGCCGCTTTGTTGCCTCCGCTGTTTTAATAACTTGATGGCTCGCAGTGCCCTGCTGCCCACCTGCCTCTGGAGGAGAGGCCAGGGGGATGAGAGCCCACGGGAGCAGCGCCCAGGGCAATTGTGGATGCCACCCAGGGCAGTTTTGGATGCCGCCCAGGGCAATTGTGGATGCCGCCAGGGTAATGGTGGATGCCACCCAGGGCAGTTTTGGATGCCGCCAGGGTAATGGTGGATGCCACCCAGGGCAGTTGTGGATGCCACCCAGGGTAATGGTGGATGCCACCCAGGGCAGTTTTGGATGCTGCCCAGGGCAGTTGTGGATGCCACCCAGGGCAGTTGTGGGTGCCACCCAGGGCAATGCATCCTGGCCAGATGAAAGGGAAAGGCAGCCCTGGTTCCTGATCCGGGGCCCGGTTCAAAAGCGGGAGCTGGGGAGAGGGGAGAGGCTGGGGCAGCTCGGCTCACCTCCGGTTGTTACAGCGGAGGCACCTCGGGCTGCAGGAAGCAATTTGTCTCCCGGAGGCTGACAGGAGCTCCTTTCTTCTGCACTTACTCCTTGCTCAGAAATAAAAGGGGCATCCGCTCACATGAAAAGCGGGGAAGGCTCCAGGTTTCCCTTGTGAGGTCTCTCCCAAGCTGGCACGGACGGGCAATTTGTACAAATGACACTTCCCTGGGAGGGAAGAAAGAAGGAGAAGAAGAAAGAGCCACCCCAGCTTCCAATTTGTGCCGCAGCAGTCTGCTCCAGCTCCTCCTCTCCCCGGCTTTCAACCTCCGTTTGCTGCTCTGGCTCTGCTCCCGGGCCTGAGAGTGGCCATCCCCAGGTCCAGTGGCCATCCCCAGGTCCAGGGGTCATCCCCAGGTCCAGTGGCCATCCCCAGGTCCAGTGGCCACATGACTGGGCCCAGGGAGCAGCCAGGGGTCAGTGGGCCATCCCAAGATCCCGTGGCCATCCTGAGGTCCAGTGGCCGCAGAGCTGGGCCCAGTGGCCATGCCGAGGTCCAGTGGCCATCCTGAGGTCCAGTGGTCATCACAAGCTCCTGTGGCCATCCTGGAGCCAGGCCCAGGGACAGCCAGGGGTCAGTGGCCACTCTCCCCTGCTCTCCCTGCCCACAGCAGCCCCTCGGAGCCAGCTCCTCGCAGCCCAGCCTCGCTGAGTGCCTGGCCAATGTGTCCCAAGTCACCTCTCGAAGGGGAGCATTAAACTTCCACAGACTCCTCGGTGGGCGTTTTGGCTCAGTATTAGAGTGGTTCTAATTCGATTTATCTTAATTCACTTGCAATTTGCTTATAATTAAACTACAGTGAACCAAGGGAGCTGATTTACCCGGCGCACTGAAATCTGATGAGGATTGTGAATCAGCCACCTCAGTTCACTGCACAGTGTATTAATATAAATTGAAGTCAATGGTGGTTTATATTAATGCTTTCTTGAATGTCCCTATATGTGCAGGTCTGGGGGAGAGCACAGAAAACGTTTGGTTCTGGGAGAAAACGCCGTCTCTTGTGCTTTGTGCTTGTCCTGGGCACTTAGGGCCAGGACAGGAACCAGGACTGTCACCCTGCCCCGTCCAGTCACAGATGAACAGAATCATTTCCAAAGTACTGGACAGAAGAGGTAAGGGAGGATTTATTCCCCCAGAAGCCCCCCTAACACCTGGCACCTGGCAAAAGGGGGTCGTTATCCCCAGATAATGGACCTTGCCAACATTAAGCTCTCCAAGCCATCCGCACAGTCAATTATCTCCTAATCAGGGCCGTTTTGTCAGAGGTTATTGCCCTAAGGACTCAATTAGGTTATATCCACGTCATTAATATTTTATGGAAAAATCATTCACATGGAAGTGTTAAACACCTTCGCAAACTTCCTTCCCCCCAGCCCCGGGGAAAAGGGATTTGCGCTGCCGGGCCGGGCTGGCAGTGCAGCTGCTGGGGGATGCAGGGGAAGCTCCTGAGCCGCCTCCACGCCCAGGAGGGACCTGTTGGAGCTGTTCCCCAAAGCATCCCCCTGTCAGCTCCCTCTGCGTGTGCTCCGCTGTTATTTTCAAGAGCTCGGTTATATTTAACTCGAGGTATAACAGTGCCACTCTCAAACCTCTGTTTTACTAAGCCCGGCGTTTGGGTACTCACACATAGAGCTGCTTGGAAAATGGAGAAAATTGCAGAGAAAGCCATTTCTTCTGATTACCATTTATTTCCAGGAAAAACAAGGTTCCTTGTCCTTCATCCAGGACATCTGATGATCAGGACAGGAGTGGTGGGGCAGAGGCTGCAGCTCGTGGGCATCACCTGGGGAATGGGGCTGTGCAGTGGTAAAGGCTTCAATGTGGCCCTTGGGGAGCTGATAAAATAACTGTAATGATGGTCCAGGGTGCCAAATGTCCTCGGCATCCCAGAGTTCAGCCCTCGAGAAACAGTCATTGAAGTTAATGAATGAAAGCCTTTGGAAGGCTTTTTCCAAAGGTTTCTTTGGTGGGCTCACGCTGCTGCTGTTCTCTCGGGTGGATTTTCATGCTGGCAAAAACACAATGAAAAGAATAAACTCAGCAGAGCAAAAACATGTACCAGAAGCCAGTAATGGTACAAAATGTGATATTGCTGCACCTCTGAGATTTCCCAGTGCAAGTACAGAGTCTGGCTTGCCTTCCTCCCTCCAGCAGATTTGTTGGAAGCTCCTGGATGAAACTGAGCCCCTCCCAGGGCAGGGATGGGTCTGGGGGTGTCAGAGGGCCCAGGATGGCAGCAGGCAGAGCCTTTCCCAGGCTGGCAGGAGCAGAGATTCCCTGCAGTGATCCGTGTCTCCTGCATGCCAGGCAAGTGTTTCCCATTAATGGGGATTGACACGGAGTAGGGTTGTTTTTTTTTTTTAAAAAAAAAAGTTCTCCTCCTTCCCTAGGCAGTTTTGATGTGAATATTAATATTAACATAATTTCATGATGATTAGAGAACACAATTAGGGGCTATTAATAATGACACAAATAATGACATTTAAGGCCTCGTTTTCCTGTGAGTAACACTCTGTCTGGTGGTATTTAAACAGCTCTGTCTGGCACAATCACTGCCATGCCAAGGTGAAGCCACGTCACTGTCACAGCGGTGTCAATCAGTGCCCTGCCTGGCACAGCCCACCCTGCAGTGGGGAGAGGGAGAGATGGAGAGAGGGAGAGAGGGGGAGAGGGAGAGGGAGAGATGGAGATGGAGAGAAGGAGAAGGAGAAGGAGAAAGAAGGAGAAGGAGAAGGAGAAGGAGAAGGAGAAGGAGAAGGAGAAGGAGAAGGAGAAGGAGAAGGAGAAGGAGAAGGAGAAGGAGAAGGAGAAGGAGAAGGAGAAGGAGAAGGAGAAGGAGAAGGAGAAGGAGAAGGAGAAGGAGAAGGAGAAGGAGAAGGAGAAGGAGAAGGAGAAGGAGAAGGAAAGGCATGCCATGAGCGGGGATGCTGATGGAGCCATGGGCACACTACAGAAGAGGCTGAGGGCTGTTCTCCAGAAGCTGGCCCCACTGCAGGGCACACTCCAGCCCTCCTCTCCTCAGGCCTGGGGTCCCCCAGACAGGGGGACAAACCCTGCAGTGCCAGCAGAGCCCATCCCAGTGCCAGGCTGGCCCTCCCCAGAGGCCAGCTCCCATGCCCTGCTGTAAAAGCAGCTTAATGGGGCTGTTGCAGCCCAATTCCACCCAAGCCAGGCCTTGCAAAGACCCCATTTCTTTTCCAACGCATTCACTGCCAAGCTCAGCCCTTGGAAGAGGCCGTGCTGTGCTAATGCCACTTAATGGAAACCTCGGAATCAATTTTTTGCTCCCTGAAGAAAATCCCCCTGGTTTATGCAGCAAAAGCTGTAATACTGGAAATGGCTTCAGATTTTTTTGTGAAAAAAAAAGGGAGGGGAAGAGAAGAAAGGTTCAGTGTAGCTGCACAGAAAGGAGGTCAAGTGAAAGGCTGCCAGTCTGGTGCCTGGTCCTGGGGGAGGTGTGGGGCTGTGCCAGGCTGTCCCCTGGGCTCCGGGGGCTCTGTGGTAGCACCCACGCTCCCAGTTCCCAATTCCCATTTCTCTGGAACACCCCAAAACGTGGCAGGCTCCCTCATGCCATGGAGAGAGGAGGGCAAGCTTGGAGGGCGATGTTATCCCAAACTGCGACAGGGGCAGGGACAGGGACGGGGACAGGGACAGGGGCAGTGCCAGCCTGCAAAGGGCATCTCAGGGTGCACAGACCACCCTCCCATTGCCGGGATTCAGGCAGTCAGGGCAGGAGGGCGACTGCAGAGCCCGAGCCCAGAGGCACAGGAGGGAGGCCCGTGGTCCCCGGGAGCAGCTCTGCGGCCCGGAGGAGCTCAGGCTGAGCCTCGCCGAGCCCTCCGTGCCGGTGCGCAGCAGAGCCCCGGGCGGGGATGCCCGAGGGAGCGGCGTTTGTTCGGCAGCACCCGCACCTGCGGGCACGGAGCTCACGCTGCGATAAACAAAGCCTTTCATTACATTCCGAGACAAACAGCTCCGGGCATTCCTCATCTCAGTGCACACACACCTCGGCAGAGCCCTGCTCGTTCAGCTGGAGCTTCCCGGAGAGCGGTTCCACGCGCTGGAGCTGGGGATGCGCTCCCAGCCCGGCTCCCGAGGAGCTCCGGCTCGGCACGGGCACGGACAGGGCTTGGCTGCCGGGCTCCAGGCCACAGAAACCGGGAATGGCCCTGCTGGAAACCGGGAATTCCTGTGCTGGAAACTGTAATGGCCCTGCTGGGAACCGGGAATGGCCCTGCTGGAAACCGGGAATGGCCCGTGCTGGGAACCGGGAATGGCCCTGAGGGAAACCGGGAATTCCTGTGCTGGAAACGGGGAATGTGCCGTGCTGGGAACCGGGAATGGCCCTGCTGGAAACGGGGAATGTCCCGTGTTGGAAACTGTAATGGCCCTGCTGGGAACCGGGAATGGCCCGTGCTGGAAACTGAAATGGCCCTGCTGGGAACCAGGAATTGCCTGTGTTGGAAACCGGGAATGTCCCGTGCTGGAGACCTGGAATGTCCCTGCTGGAAACCGGGAATGGCCCTGCTGGGAACAGGGAATGTCCCGTGTTGGAAACCTGGAATGTTCCGTGTTGGAAGGGACCCACCAGGACCATCCAGTGCATCCCCTGCTCCTGCACAGACCCCCCCAACACTCTCACCCTGTCCATCCCTGGCAGCACTGTCCGACCCCTCCTGGAGCTCTGGCATCCTCAGGGCCGTGCCCATTCCCGGGGGAGCCTGGGCAGTGCCAGCACCCTCTGGGGAAGAGCCTTTCCCTGAGCCCCAAACCAACCCTGCCACCTCCCACCCCACAGCCCCCCACAGCTACCAGAGCTGTCAGTGGCATGGACAAGACTCCAGGAAAGCCACCCAATCAGTTATTAAATTTTAATCAAACATTGCAGAGGGCTGCAAAATATCACAGTAAAATTTAATGAGCCGGGCTTGTTGGCTTCCCTGAAGAAGCACATTACAGTAAAAGTGTGGCTCCTGACTTCCAGGTATTGTCCACAAACCCTCCCCACTCCCTGTTCACCCGAGAAACCAGGCGTGAAGTGGTTCCTTATGGCTGCTTAAATGAGGGTTTGTTTTTCCCCTTCCTCCAGACACCAATTTCTTTTCTTTCACCATCTCATCGTGCCACAATTTATTTATTCTGGAATTTTGGCTCTTCAGAGCACACAGGCGGAAAGGCCTCTCAGGAAAGCTGCTCCTCTTCAAATAACAGGGATGTTGAGTGGATTGGGCACCCGTCCTCAGCCTGCAGTGATCTGTGCTCTGGGGTCACTCTGCTTCCTCCTTCGGGACCAGCAGAAAGGAAACCCCAGCCCCAGACTGGTTTTTATCTCAGAGGCTCCAGTTCCCAGCTTAGGATGCAGGCAGCATCGCATCTAGAACTGCACAGCTGCATGCAGCAATTCAAAAATTGTCTTGTTGGACTACAATGTGCCAATTTTTCACATTTACAGCCATTTTCAGTATTACAGCCTGTGGCACCGAAGCCGGGGTTTTCTCCGGGGAGCAGCGGCTGCTGCAGGGGTGACCATTAGCACACACTGCTCGGGAGGGTGGGAGCCCGCTGGGGAAGGCTCGGGGAGGCGGCAGGGCCGGGATCCATCGGCCCTGGCAGCCCCTGCGGGCTCCGGGAGCGCCACAGACGCGCCGGGTCCGAGCCCCGTCTAGACCGGGGGCTGGCAGCGGCTCCCGCTGGCTTTAATGGGAGCCTGGGTGAGCTCCAGCTCGGGAGAGTAAATGAGGGCTTGGGATGGAGCCAGGGCTGTGCTGTGCCCGAGCTCCAGGAACGCAGTGGGCTGAGGGAACGGTGGCAGGGTGGCCTGGGCAGGGGTGACAGTGGTGTGGGTGCTGGGGTGACACAGGAGTGGGTCTCAGGGTGACAGTGAGGTGGGTCTCAGGGTGACAATGGGGTGGGTGCTGGGGTAACAGTGGGGTGAGTCTCAGGGTGTCAGTGGGGTGAGTCTCAGGGTGTCAGTGGGGTGGGTGCTGGGGTGACAGAGGAGTGGGTCTCAGGGTGTCAGTGGGGTGAGTCTCAGGATGACAGCAGGGTGAATCTCAGGGTGTCAGTGGGGTGGGTCTCAGGGTGACAATGGGGTGGGTGCTGGGGTGACAGAGGAGTGGGTCTCAGGGTGTCAGTGGGGTGGGTCTCAGGGTGACAGCAGGGTGGGTCTCAGGGTGTCAGTGGGGTGAGTCTCAGGATGACAGCAGGGTGGGTCTCAGGGTGACAGTGAGGTGGGTCTCAGGGTGACAATGGGGTGGGTCTCAGGGTGACAATGGGGTGGGTGCTGGGGTGACAGCAGGGTGGGTCTCAGGGTGTCAGTGGGGTGAGTCTCAGGGTGACAGCAGGGTGAATCTCAGGGTGTCAGTGGGGTGGGTCTCAGGGTGACAATGGGGTGGGTGCTGGGGTGACAGCAGGGTGAGTCTCAGGGTGACAGCAGGGTGAGTCTCAGGGTGTCAGTGGGGTGAGTCTCAGGGTGACAGTGGGATCGGTCCCAGCATGACAGAGGAGGGGGTCCCAGGATGACACTGGGGTGGGTCTCGAGGCACCCAGTGCTCACAGTGGGTTTGGGAGCGCCCACACACGCACAGCTGCCTCCCAGCCTGCTGTGGGTTTGTTTATACAGGAGGAAAACGCCGTTCATTGCTAGGGCAGGCTTTCCCAACACTCCCCCGGGAGAGCCTCTCCAGGCTGCAGCCAGGCTGCTCCAGGCTCTGCCATTCCCAGCAAAGCCCACCGCAGCTCTGGGCTGTGTCTCGCAGGGATCAGCACCCTGGCAGCATTTTCACTGCTGGGCTGCAGGATCTGCAGCTCCAGTGGGGGCCCCTCCTGCTTCTCCAATCCCTTTGTCATTAATTAATTAATTACTATTTCTTTTTATTTGCAAACTTTTTCAATATTCCTGAAAAAACCCCAGGTTTTACTCTCCTTTTACAGCACTTTTAGGGGATGCTGAGCCAGGTGGGGCAGACTGGGCAGCTCTTCCCCTGGAGCTGGGTCATGGATTGCTGCCGAAGCCACCCCGAGTCTGGGGTGTCTGGGCTTGGAGGGGGCTTGTACTGCTAAGTGCTGACAGGACGTCGCTGTCAACACAATGTTCCGCCTTGGAGAACCTTCATCTAGGAAGATACTTAATGAATTAGTTAATTAATGAGTGGAGTTTGATTGATGGATCATAGGGAGCTCTCAGCAGGGTGAGCCTGACCCTGGGATATTGCTGCTGTTGCTTAAATGCATCCCCTCGCTGGTCCGAGGCACTCGGTGTTCTGGCAATTTGCATGCATTAAATGTAGCTCCTTAATAGGATGTAATGTTAGTGAAAAGCCAAAAGCATAGCAGCTGTAACTTAAAAGACAGCCCCATTACTGCAAGCCTTATAATTAGGGTAAGAGGGAGACTCGCGCTGCCATATGTTAAACTCTTTTGAGGTTAATAGCTCTGTAAGATTTTGCAATTTAAAAAAATTAGTCTTGAGGAACGATGACAAGGCTCGTCAATGAGGCTGCTCCAGGGGGGCCGGGACACTGTGCCCTGCACAGCCAGGCGTGGGGACAGGGCTGGTTCTGGCCATCCCTGCCCAGCTCAGCCCTGTCCTGCCTGCCCTGGGCCAGCCATGGGTGGGACCTGCTCTGGGCCAGCCTTTGGTGGGACCTGCCCTGGGCCAGCCTTGGGTGGGACCTGCCCTGGGCCAGCCTTGGGTGGGACCTGCCCTGGGCCAGCCTTGGGTGGGACCTGCTCTGGGCCAGCCTTGGGTGGGACCTGCCCTGGGCCAGCCTTGGGTGGGACCTGCCCTCTGCCCCTCTGCACCCAGGGGTGCTCAGGCTGCCAGGACACGCAGCAGGCCCTGGGCAGGAGCTGCTCCTGCCCTGCCCTGCTCTTTGGGGCCTGTGCAAATCACACACAGCAGCAGCTGCTGCCTCAGGTCCCCAGCCCGGCGTTTGGCTGATGCAGGAACAAATAACCCTTGTGCAGCGGTTGTTTGTTAAAGCCCTTTCCGCGTGTAATCGCCGCACAGAGGCCTCTGCTCGTGTCTCAGGCTCTCAGCACGGGGGCTCTGTGAGCATCCCTGAGTGTTCTGAGTGCTCAGGAGTGCTCTGAGCTCCCGGGGCTGCACCCACGAGGGGCTGGGTGGTCTGGGCTCAGCCCTGGCAGGGAGGCAGCTCCCTGGGGCTCCTCTCGGTGGGAGTTCAGAGACAGCTCCTGTGTTTTTCCTTCCAGCCTTTCTTCCTTTCCTCTGTTGTGCGGGCAAATCATTCCACTTCCCGGCCTCAATTTCCTCATCCATAAAACTGAGACTAAAACTGTACTTGTTAAGGGTGTCACAGGGCCTTCTGAGTCTGCCAGGGCTTTGATGTCCTCTTGTTAAAGTGCCGTGGCAGTGCATTTATTGTCATCCCTACGTGAGGTGGGTGGCTATCGGGCAGCAGTGCGGGCTGGCACCCTCTGCCACACCTGAGCTCTGGGCATTGGCTTTGCTGCCAGGGAGGGCATTACCTGGGCACTGCCCTGGCTTTTCTCCCTGCCAAACGATGGGCAAGCAGTGCCTGGGAGCAGCCAGTGGGGAACAGGAGGGTTGGCTGGCCTGGGGAAGGTTCTGTGCCCGGCTGTGCTGCCCTGAGCTCTGTGAGGTGATGGGTGCTGGTGCTGATCTTCACTCAAACTGGCTAAATAGGAACTTTCTCACCCTCAGTAGTGGAAGGCTTTAAGATCATCCCAAGCTCTCTTTAATTGTTTCCTTCCTGCACCCCCCTCACCTTATTAAAGTGTTTAATTGCTTTCTCATTTAAGTGCATCAAGATTTCCTGATAGGCTGGTCCATTTGGCTCGCTTGTTCTCTTTGGGAAGCTGGGAAGATGGAAAAGAGAATATTGTTTTGAAGTTCCAGGTTAATGGGGAGAGGTACGAGATTGTTAGACCCTCTCCATTGGTGTTTGGGTATCATGAAGCTCAGGGGCTGTTTTGATTTTGAGCTGGGGTTCAGGATTTGTAAATTCAGGATTTGTTCTTCTGCTGCTTGGAGAACGAGGCCTCAGCTGCACTGCTCGGTCCCTGCGGCTGCTGGGATGGCTGTCAGGTGCCTCCCAAAGAGCCCGAGGCTGTGGCTGAGGAGCAGGAGATGCCAATTCAGGGGTGCAGACCCTCAAGGGGGGCAGGGATTGTTCCCAGCCCTCTCGTGTTCCAGAGCCTGGCTGTGCTCTGGGTACCTGAGAGCAGCACTCAGGCTCAGGAGCCTCACCCTTGGACACGAGCTGCCTTTTTCCTTTTCCCGTTGGTGCTCCAATGTCAAGGCCAAAGCCCCCACCTTCAGATCGATATCACAGCCATTACAGCACATCTTCAATTTCTGCAGGTGCCGCTGCCATGCTCAGCACTGCGCTGGCTTCGGAGCCCGTTCACATCTTGGAGCAGAGGGAAATGCTCCAGGGGCCTGGCCTCTCCTGCAGGCTGGCCAGCAGCGAGGCGCTTGATCCTCCAGCAGGGAAAAGAGGGTTACCGAGGCTTTGGAGCAATTTCCTGGGTGCAGGGGAGCTGCCAGCCCCCAGCTGAGGGCAGGAGCAGTGCAGAGCAGGCAGAGCTGCCTTAGGCTCCTGCAGCTCCGGGGGATTTAGGCATTCACAAGCACATTCTGAAGCGTGACCCTCCTGCAGGGGAGCCTGAGAAGCCCTCTGGAGCCCTTCATCCCTCCCTGAGCCCTCACGCTTACAGGGAGGGGGCTGGCAGGGCTGGGCAGCCTCTGATCCTTTAGCCCCGCTCTGCCCCCGCTCCCCGCTCAGGGATTGTCACTTGGTGATGCACAGTGTCTGTCAGAGGCTGCTTGGGGCATTCCTGGCTTTGCCGTGTGGTGCTGGGCACTTTTTCAGCACAGGACTGAGAGCTTATGAGTAGCTGTAAACCCCTTCCATCTTTCGGCTCTGTGTGGAGGGGGCAGGTGAGGATTCTCTGATGCAGCACTCCCCCTTGTCTCCTCTGGCTGGGAACAAAGCTGACCCAGCAGCTCATTTGAGTTTCCATCTGCTGCTTCCACGCTGGAGGAGAATGGTGTCTTAGTTGTCTGAGGAGAGACTGCTTTTTAATCATGTCTGCACTGCCTGGGGTTTGGGCCTCGGTGCCAGCCAGTAGGAAAAATCAATGTTTAAACTGTTCGATGAAGAGCACTGGCTGCCAGTTCCTCCTGCTCTGACGGCTCCTGGGGGAGACACGTCTGTGCCATGTGTGCCTGGGGGCTCTGGGCAGCTCTGCCCCTTCCTGGGGGCAGCTCATGCCCAGCTTCCTCTGATAGGGAGGTTTGGAGGGGTTGGCTGTGAGCTGAGCTTCCCTTTGGAGCTGAGGTACAGGGTACCCACCCTCTGCTGTGTCCCCCTGCTGCCCTTTGGGGTCTGGGGATGTGGATCTTCCCTGACCCTGCTGTGACAGATGGGAGAGCTTGCTTGGGCAGGCTGGGCTTGCTGTGATGAGTGAGGATGGGGAGCAGAACGGGAGGAAACAAAACGGAAATCCATCTTCTGGCACCATTAAATAATGGTGCTGCTGCTCGGACAGCAGAGAAATATCCTTTGGATAGCATGACAGAAAACCTTATGGGTGCTGTCAGACGTGGCCTCAGCTCCTCTGAGCACATCGTTCTCTGTGAGGGGAGACAAATCAGCCCCGGTGCAGACAAATCACCCTCGGTGCAGGGGCAGCAGCCCATCCCTCCCTCCCCAGGCCAGGTGGGAATTGCAGAATTCCTGCTGGGAAGGGAATGCCCCAGGCCAGAAGGGCCCTGAGCAGCTGCTGGGGCTCGTGTTGCAGGCATGGGGGTGGCCGTGCCAGCTGTCCCCGTGCCCCCAGACCCACCACAGGCTCCTCAGTCCCCTCCCTGCTCCCCTCTGGGAACGTGGCTGAGCCACCCCGAGGGACAGACAGATGTGAGAGGGATGGTGGCCCTTCCTCCCATGGCCATGGGGGCTGTCAGGCTGTCAGGAGGGTGACAGGTGGCACGGGGCCTTCCCGGCTCCTAATAACCCTCACTTGCTGCTTTGCCCTCATTGCTGAATGCTGATGAGGTGCAAATCCTGGGCTGACCTCAGATTCTATCTGCATTTCCTCAGATTTGCCATTTCGAGCAGTGGTTTAGCTCCCAATCCCTCGGCAGGCTGGGAGGGGGGCTGGATAATGCTCTGCACTATCTTACACTCTGCACCTGGAGGTTTTGGAGCCCTTTGAGGAGGTTCAGGAGGGTGGCAGGTGGGATCAGGGAGTGTTTGAAGGCAGACACAAACCCACACCTATGCTGGAGTGCATCCAGGGCTGGAAGTCAGGGTGAGGGCTCTGCAGCCTGCACCTTTGCCCAGTTACAAGCTCCTGCTCCACTGGCATGGGGTTTTTGGGAGGCATTTGCCCACTGGTTCCCTGTAAGTTGTTATCGGGAGCTGCTGCTCGAGGTCATGGAGTCCTCCTGCCTCCAAGACCAAAGCACTGGGACAGAGACTCCTCAGCACAGAACAACCTGTCATGTTGTGTTTCCCGAGGCTTCATTTCACTTTTTAAATGATTTAATTGATGAGCCCTTTCTTTTTATACATCACATTCAGCTGGTTTCCACAGTAACAACCAAACCTGGAACCCGGAGCTTGGAGTCCTTTCTGAGTAAATAATGCCAAACCAAATCCTCGAATATTTAATTAAATTCACTGTCATGCCCCTTTTATCTTTGTTCTGTGGATCTCCCATAACAGATTTCATGGGAACATGGAGCCCAAAGGAGACAGCAGAGGACAGCATTCAGGGGAGCTGCCCTGGGCCAGGAGCAGAGCCTTGGTGGCCTTGGAGCTGTGACAGCAGCGTGGGGACAGCTCAGCTCCCCTGTCCTGTGCAGGTGCTGCTCCTCACTCCTGGCCACTTTGTGACCATCAGGAGCCCCAGGTTCCTCTGGGTTTTCTGGCAGCACCCTAAAAGTTCCTGGGCTCCCCTGGATGACATTTCCAGTGCCATTCCGGTGCCATGGTCATTATCCATCCTGCCCTGACCTGATGTGCTGCCACATCTGCAAATCTAATCCTTCTTTCTGTTGCCTCCTTTTGGTCCTGAGAGCAAAGCCTGAGGAGCATGGAGATGTTGTGGGGCACAGCCACAGCCATGAAGTGGATAATTTATTATTTGTTCAGATGAATGTGGGGGTGGATTCAGCTCAGGGGTGGCACTGACCAGGGGCAGGGCTCAGGGCTCAGGCTGTTTTTGTTTCCCCCAAACACTGCTGCAGGAGCCTGAGCTCTGCTGGCCGTGCCACTGGCACATCAATTATCCCCGTGCCAGGGAGTGTGACACAGACACCCAGTGGTGTTGGTTTGCTTACAATGGCTCTTTGGTGCTTTTCATGGTATCACAACACATCTTCATCAGATGGTGAGTGGGCTTAATTAGCCCAAGTATAGGTTTTATTTTTGATTTCTATGACTACTTAATCTAATGGCAACACATTATCTGCTCTGAGGTCTGCAGTTTTTCGTTGGTAATTATTGCTGCTCTTAATTGATGGTGCATCAGGGGTTGTGGCTGCAATATGGGAGTTGGAACGAGTCGATTTTCTTAAGCACAGATCCCAAAATGTTCCTGGGAAGGTCCCTGAGCCTTGGTGTGCTGCAGCCCAGGTTTGAGCTGCTGGCTACCTGGCTTTAGTCACAGGAAGGAGGAAATTCCTTGGAATGATGAAATCTTTGGTGTCTGTCACACCAGAGCTGTGTATTGTGAAGTCTGTGCCATTTCTGGTGGAGTTGAGGGAATTAAAATGCCTCGATACCGTAGCTGGAAGCTGTTCAGGTAATGGAAGCAAAACAGCTTATAAATTTCCAAAACGAGGCCTGGCATTTATGACTAAAACCTCGCATTTCAGGACATGCAGATGGTGAGGCAGGAACAGCTTGGAGGGATGGGCTAATACAGAATTATTAATTGCAGTGGCTCTGGCATCCTTTCCCCAAGAAGGTGCCTGCCTGATGAGGGGTGGTTGGATGTGGGCGCTGGGAAGGGTGGGTGGCCCAGGAGCCTCATTCTGTGCTGGGAGCCACACTGGCTGTTCCATGGGACTGCAGGGATGGAGCCTGCTGGGTTCTGTGTCTCAGTCTGTGCTGGGAGCCACACTGGCTGTTCATGGGACTGCAGGGATGGAGCCTGCTGGGTTCTGTGTCTCAGTCTGTGCTGGGAGCCACACTGGCTGTTCATGGGACTGCAGGGATGGAGTTTGCTGGGTTCTGTGTCTCAGTCTGTGCTGGGAGCCACATGGCTGTTCCATGGGACTGCAGGGATGGAGCCTGCTGGGTTCTGTGTCTCAGTCTGTGCTGGGAGCCACACTGGCTGTTCATGGGACTGCAGGGATGGAGCCTGCTGGGTTCTGCACAGCCTCAGTCTGTGCTGGGAGCCACACTGGCTGTTCCATGGGACCGCAGGGATGGAGCCTGCTGGGTTCTGTGCTTGGAGGGAGGGACCAGCCCGTGCTGTCCTGTGGGCAGCTCCCAGTGAGCAGCCCATGTGCCATGGACGGGGATGCAATACAGATACTTGTAGGTGCATCTTGCCAGTCCCAACATCTTCCTGAGGCTTTTGGGTGTTGCCTTTTCCAGCTTCTGCCAGCAGAGGGAATGCACAGAGATGTGCCAATTTAATTTTCTCCTGCTCAGCTGGGAGCAGCAGACACAGAGCCCTGGTGCCGTCCCTTGTCCCGGGCTGTGCCATCCTGTGCCTGAGACCATGGCAAGGGCTTCCCTGTGTGCATGGAGAGGCTGCTTAACACAAGATTTTCAGAGATTCCCTTCTTCCCGACCTGCTTTGGTGACAGGGAGAAGCCTCAGCCTCTTCCGCAGCCTCTCTCTCGCAGGGTGACCGATCAGATAATGTTCTCTAAGCAAATGCACAAATAACACGAATTGGGGTTGGCACCGAGCAGTGAGGTGTAAAAAAAGCAATTTGAGGTGTTCTAAGCAAATGCCAGAGCCTCTGCGCTGTGATTGCCTGTGGGAACGCCGTGCCCAGGGTGCAGAGCTGCAGGGACACCAGGGAGAGCGGGAGGGTGAGCTGCTGGGGCGGCAGCCTGGGGACAGCACTCAGATTCCCTCTGTGATCCCCAGCCCATCCCTTAATCTGCCTTGGCTCTGGCAGATTGCTGCACGCTGGGAAGGGCTGAGGGCAGGGAGAGCGCCTGGTGCGGCCCCAGTGTGGTGGGAAAGCTGCCCCAGCAGGGCCCAGTGGCTGGACGGGTGAGAGCTGGGGCTCTGCCTCAGCACAGGGTGAACACAAAGTTCAGAGTCATTCTGGTTTTCAGCCCCAGATGTGACTGGAAATGGGTTCCTCTGTGGGTGGCGGTGGATGTGGGCGCAGCTCTGAGGCTGGCACACCCCCTCAGCTGTGCCCACCCTGGCCAGGTCCCCCTTCGGCCTCAGCTCCCGTGGGTGCTGTGCTGTGGCTCTGTGGGAGCCTGTCTGGAGGGAGGCAGACGATATCTGAGATGGCAGCCCTGCATTTCTGCTCCATTTCCCTCCAGCCTCTCCTGCTGTAACATTCATTAGCTGCAGAGAGGCCAGGCTGAAGAGCTGAACAGAGGCTGTGTGCAACCTCTGAGTAACCCCTGTGCTGCAGCCCCTGCTCTGCACCTGCCGGCTCCAGGGAGGAACTGGCCCTCACCTCCCAGCCCAGAACACCAGCATGACTCCTTAGTGTGGCACAGCCAACATCTGTGTCCAATTCACTGTGCCTGTTCACAGTGGGGAAACTTCTGAGGGAGGCTCCGTGCTGCTGGAAACGAGAGCAGGGGTATGAGAGACCTGGGAATTCTGTCTTGTTTGGAAACCACACATCTTCCCAGTTTAATAGATCAGCTGCTCGCAGCCTTCGAGGAGTCAGGGCCACTGGGATGGCCATGGGTGTGGGTGGATGTGCTGTGTGGGGAGCACTGGGTGTTCTGGGACAGCCTGCCTGCTTCTCAGACCATCACAGACCCAGGAGGGTGGCACAGCCCTGTGGGGGACAAGGGGAGAACCTGATTGTGAGAACCCTGCTCTTGCTGACTGGTTTGACAAGCTGGTGCAGCTGCTGTCTAACCCTAACACTGCCCCCAACCCTGACCCCAACCCTAACCCTGCCCCTAACCCTAATCCTAACCCTAACCCTAACCCTGGCCCCAACCCTGACCCCAATCCTAACCCTGCCCCTAACCCCATCCCTCCTCTGCTGGGAGGCGTTGGTGTTTGGACACTGCAGGCTGTCCTGAGTGTGCACCCAGAGGTGCAGGTGGGGTTCAGGTGAGCAGCTCCAACGCTGCTGCTCCTCCATCCCTTTCTGGACCCTGCTGGTGCTCGCCTTGCGTGTCCCTTCTGCCGTGTGAGCGCAGTGCCAGGGCAGCACTGAGCTACTCTGGCAGATAAGGATGTGAGGGAGTTATCTGGAAGCCTGCAGATACTGTTGTGAGGAGGAAGGTCACTGGAGAGAGGGGGTGGAGGAGATGGAGATTAGGTGATTTGGAGATGGCTTGAGGGATTTAGTGGAGAGGCAGAGCTCCCGTGGAGCATGAATGGGCAGCAGCACCTCTGATGGATTACAGGGAGCCCTGTTCAGCGGCGCTCTGTGCTGCTGCACAGACCAGCAGGGAAGAGACAGGGAAATGTTGCACGGAGAGGAGGCTGCAGAGCCCCAGAGCGACCTGCCGTGCTCTGTCCTGCCCCTCCTGCGAGCACTGCAGGCAGCAGTGGGTGCCTCAGTGCGCAAAAGTGGCCGGGGCAGGGAATAAAAGGCCATTTAAAAGGCCACCAGCCTCGCGGTGGGGCTGTTCCATGGCAAGGTCCGTGCAGGGGAATCCTGCCTGTCCTGCAGGGCTCCGTGCCATGTGTCCATGTCCAGGCACCGCGTGGGAGCTCATCCCCGCTCCATGGACAGCAGGCAGCTCCTCACCTCCTCCTGCCTGTCTGCATTTGGGATTTGCCCCTCTCTATCCTATTCCAAACGCTGTTCTCCGAGCAGAAGCAGGGTTTACAGCCTTGTCCCTTCGGGTAATGCCTGTCTTACACTGTTCCAGGGCTTTTCCCTCGGCTGTCACAGAAAATCCGCGGCCGCTGATCCCACAGCCGCTGTCAGGGATGTGAACCCCGGCCCGGCAGCCAGATCCTATCTCAGCCGCTGGCCCTGATCCCTGCACCGCAGCCGGGGAACTACACCGGCCTTTATCCCCTATTGTCACGGACAAAGCACAGGGATTTGTGTCCCAGCCTTAAGCCTTCGCAAATCTCCCAGCATATTCCCCTGACGATTTCCTGGCTGTTTCCTGAGCGCCTTTTTCTCCCTGTCGCCTTTGTTTCCGATGGCTGCGGCAATTTGCGAGAGGTGTTTGGTAAATATCGCCGTTATTTACTGGAAATTGGCAGCTCTGTTTCTCATTCCCGGGGATGCTGAGCCTGTCCGGGCCGGCCGGGCAGCCTCGGGCCCCTCGGAGCCGGCTCCGCTCCGTCATCCCGAGCCCTGATGGGCAGGAGGTGCCTGCATCCTGGAGAGCGCGTTAACATTTAAATCAGCGCCATGGCCTGGGAACAGCAGCGGCTTAAAAGGACCTCTCCTGAAAAGAGCACAGCGGGGACCTGGCTGAAGAGTTCTCTCAGCCCTTCAAGCACGCACGGCTGCTCGGATTTCATCAGCGCCAGCGTCACGCTGGTCCATTAGGGCTTGATTGAGCGGCTCTGGGGCTGGGGAGGAGGGAGGGAAGGGCGGGAGCTGCCCCTTCCCCGGCCTGGGGGCTGGGACCTGCTGGCCCCTTCCCCTCCCACCATCGGGGTCCATCCCGAGCGGATCCAGCAGGGTTTGTGCTGCTTCTGCCACAGAGCTTGAGATCAAATTAATAAATGTGTAATTATCTGCCCCGTGCATGAGGCTTCATCCCGGCCTCTCTGTAGTCCAAGGTGCTCTTCAGCATCAGAGCTGAGGTTTAAAACGCTCCTCAGAATCATTTCACCGTGAGTTTCAAGGAGCCTGGGTGCTCTGGTAGCTGTGTGATCATGGAGCCCCTCCGGAGTCCTGCTCAGCTCCTGTCCTTATTTTCTCTGGCAATAACTTCAGCAACTTCATTACTGTGCTGGAGAAGTTTTTCCTTTTATCTGCTTGGACGTTCTTGCTGTCTGATTTTATTGAAAGCCCCAGTTCTTGTGTGTTATGAGACAGCACAGAAGTCCCACTCTACCCCTTACGGACCATCCATTGCCTTTTTATTGCCTCCCCTTAGCAGCTGCCATTCCAAAGGCAGAGTCTCATTTTTTAGGATCTGTCAGGCTCCTGGACACATCTGAGATAAGGGCACTTCCCTCAGATCAGCCTGCCTGTCTGGGCAGTGCTGTGAGGCAGCAGAGCCGATTGGTGATGGTGAGGCTCTGCGGGCTCTGGGGTGCAGGATCCATCCCAGCAGCAGTGCCAGCAGCTGCAGGAGCCCGCAGAGCCCATGGGTGATGGGTGATGGCTGATGGGTGATGGCTGATGGGTGATGGGTGATGGTGAGGCCCTGCGGGCTCTGGGGTGCAGGATCCATCCCAGCAGCAGTGCCAGCAGCTGCAGGAGCCCGCAGAGCCCATGGGTGATGGCTGATGGGTGATGGGTGATGGGTGATGGTGAGGCCCTGCGGGCTCTGGGGTGCAGGATCCATCCCAGCAGCAGTGCCAGCAGCTGCAGGAGCCCGCAGAGCCCATGGGTGATGGCTGATGGGTGATGGGTGATGGGTGATGGGTGATGGTGAGGCCCTGCGGGCTCTGGGGTGCAGGATCCATCCCAGCAGCAGTGCCAGCAGCTGCAGGAGCCCGCAGAGCCCATGGGTGATGGCTGATGGGTGATGGGTGATGGTGAGGCCCTGCGGGCTCTGGGGTGCAGGATCCATCCCAGCAGCAGTGCCAGCAGCTGCAGGAGCCCGCAGAGCCCATGGGTGATGGGTGATGGGTGATGGGTGATGGGTGATGGGTGATGGGTGATGGGTGATGGGTGATGGTGAGGCTCTGCGGGCTCTGGGGTGCAGGATCCATCCCAGCAGCAGTGCCAGCAGCTGCAGGAGCCTCCCTGCCCTTCACGGCGGAGCAGGAGCTTTCAGCGAGCTGTCTGTAATGTTGGCAGCCCCGTTAGCTGAGCTGACAGGATTAATTTAAAATCCCATATGGTGCAAGGCTTGGCTTTTCCCTCCCAGACTGCTCCCTGGGAGGACAGGGAGCTGCATTTGGTGTCCTGCTGCCTCCTCAGCCCCGTCCTGCTGACCCTGGGGCAGCCCTGGGCAGCTTCTGTCCTGCCCAGGTGCTGGTGCCACTCTCAGGGCAATAAAGCCCATCAAAGCCTGTAACTCGATGCTCGGAGCCATATGGACCTTCAAGGTCCTCTCTGGAACACTGGGAGTGATTTAGGGGGTTTGGGGGAAGGGGGAAGTGCCCACCTTTGACCCTAGATCTGACACAGCAGCTGAAAAAACAAATAATCCAGTTGCTGGGTAAAACATGCAGGGGAATGGTCCCTCCTGAGCAGGGCAGGGAGTGTCTGGGGTAGGAAAAGCAGAGGGCCAGCACAGGAACAGCTTCGACAACCACAGGGCAGCCAAAACACAGGTGCTGCTCATGAGTTCGGTTTGATTTAATAAAACTTCAGGCAGGTGAATTATTCTTTCTGCACTTGTTACTTCTGCAGCTCCCAGCACCGAGGTTTTGTTGGTTAATGTTTATAAAGCCTTTTGAAATGTGGCTGCTGGCATGTGGGTCCAACAAAGGGAAGCAATTGTGAACAATGAAAGAATATTTTCCAAAATACAGTGTAGTAAAAGCAGCTGAGATAAGGTCTGCTCTCATTAATTTAAAAAATGATATTTTTCCTTCTTCTTTCAATAAAAACTGTCTGCATGATAAACTGACATCTTTAACAATTGTTTAAGCTGCACAGGTTTAAATATATACTTCCTGCATAGGCTGCTGATGAGTCACTAGTCAAAATTATTTATCAGCAGCGATGGCTCTGTGCTAGACAGCGTTAGACAGAGCTCTTTGTTCTCTGGCCAGAGCTACGTGGTTACCGAGAGCTGTTAGCGGGCCCTACAGCTCTGCCCGTGATTAAATGAATCTGAGTCAAGTTAAACATCTTTGGGAAGCTGGAGCAGTTTTGGGAAGGGGCAGCTAGGGTGCTGAGGATGCAGTGTTGTCCACAGTGTGAGGGTAGAGGCGAGGCTGAGCCAGGGAGTGCTGTTAGAAATGCATTTGGGCATCTCGGCGCTCTGAGCTCCACTGTCAATTTTTGAACACTTACGCTCCCATTTCTTTTGATTGCAAACACACAAACACTCTCCAGCCAGAGTGAGAGAAAACTCACCATGCAGAGAAAAGAGCAGACAGGCTACACCGAGGGCTGAGGGTGAGAAAAGGGATTTAATGAATGTGTATGGACACACACAACAAGCTTTTAGTAGTGTGTCATGGGATGGCATGTAGCAAGTACAATCATTTTAAGGAAGGTGGTTTGCCAGGTACCCCCAAAGCCAGCTCTGAGGCATTGCTGTGATGATTTAGAGGCTGCTGGATTTGTGATTTGGCTTCCCCGGGGCTGATATTTGTAATTCCTGTGAGTCTGGAGGGTGTTGGCCTCACAGGCTCTGCACAGGGAAGGGCACTGGGCACCAGGGCTGCCCTGGCAGCGGGATGGGAGCACAAAGAGGATGGAAATCACTGCTGACGGTGCTGGGCTGAGCCCAGAGAGGAGTCCCAGTGCTCTGGGGATGCCGAGGCCACCACAGCAGGTTTAGGGGGCTGAGCATGCCCTGCTGGTCTCAGCATCTCTCTGATGCTCTGCTGCCTCTCATCTCCGGGACCTGGTGCCAGTGAGCTCCGTACCAGCCCCGTGCCCTTGGCTGCTGGAGGACGGGGGCTCTTCCTCCTGGTGTTGGCAGGGTTGGTGTCCCACACAAAACACCTTTATTTCCTTTTAATCAAATTGTCACCAGGAGACACGTCTGTTCCCGCTCGCCTCGCTGCTTTCACCAGGGTGAGGACGGGGCCGTCCTTTGGAGCGGGGATGCGGATGCAAAACACCTCAGCCAGGCAGGGCAGGGGGTATCAAAGCGCTGCCTGAAGAGGTGGCATGCCGGCATTTGCATACGCCATTGCCAGCTGAAATGCAAACAGCAGAGATGTGAAAATCAGTGGGAAGGGTGAGCATGAAAAGCAGGGGCAGGCTGGGGAGGAGGGAGCCAGGGCAGGTGGGGAGAGAGGCAGCGAGATATGAAAGAGGAGGAAAACGAACACACAGAATATTTTAACTAACAGAAAAGTTTCTTGTACGGCAGACAGATGATGAAAGGGAGACAGTGAGGAATTATTAGGACAGAAGATAAGGAAACAGCAGAGATAGGAAATAATTATTTTGTATCTGTCTTTATAAATGAAAATGAAGGGCATTAACTTAAATAGGATTTAGATTTTCAGGGACAGAAGGGGATGAATTAGGAAGTGTTCAGATAGCAGCAGAAACCATTATTAAAGGTTGAGGGCTCTTGAAACAGGCGCTGTGGCTGTGCAGAGGCAGCCGGGGTGTCCCGGGCAGGGAGGGGACACCTTGGGGTGCCCAAATCCCCTGTGTGACTGAAGGGTGCTCAGTCCTGCTGGGGCTGGCCGGCCCCACACTCACACCAGGCTGAATGGCTCCAAAAACCTGCACGGGGCTGTTTTCTCTCTCAAAACCCTCCTGGCTTGTGGCACACGGATCCCCATTAAAGATGCTTCTGTTTAGGATAATGATAATTAGGAACACTTTCTAATATTGCTGTGGGGGGTAAAAATAGAAATCCACCCCCAGTGAGAACTTCCTTAAGGCGTGTTTTCATCCCCCTTACATACAAGTAGAATGAATTCAGCAAGTCAAGCATTTTTATTACATTCTAAAGCCAAACAGCCCTTGGCCCTGTTACATTTTCATGCACTTAAAGAGTACTTGCAAAATTCTTTTCATTTGCACTTAGTTTAATTTCAGATGATGTTTTCATCACTGTGCCCCCACTTTGCACGCACAGCCTCCTACCTGTGGTTATCCGGGAGAATAGAACCTCATCTGCATAACCAGAAATGTTTATTTCTCTGGTTTGATGTACAAATGGGCAGGTTGGAGTGAGCTGCTGATGGCAGATGTGGAGGTTTGGGGGAGCGATTAATTTGAAATTATATGTCAAGATTTCCAAACAGAGCAGTGACATCGAATTTAATGTCAGAAATTGAGCTATTTGAGCACAGCCTGACCTTGGGGGCTGCATGTTAATGACATTCCAGAAATACTCTTGGAAGTGCTGCGGTGTGGGCTCTGAGTCTCATGAGCCACTTGGGAAAATCCCTTCTTCACCTCTGGCAACCTGATACGAACTTTGAACTTTTGCCCTGATAAACAACATCTAACAGGCTTTAAATAAACCAAATAACAGTAATTTCTCTTAACCTCAGACTCTTAATAACACTTCTCTCTTGTGTCACTCTGATACGTTGAACTTTGCTGGTAATGGGTTTGGCTTTGGTGCTGATGAGCTGATTCCTCTCAGCTCATCCCTGTGGTTTCCATAGGGCCCTGCTGGTGGTCTGCCCACCTTTCCCCCCTAGAGGAGCTGGAGGATGGATTTGGGGGTGGCACTGGGCTGGCAGCATCACATAACCCACTGGTACCCCACTCTGCTCCAGCTGGAGAACTGAGGAGGGTGGGGATGCCCCAAAGGAGCCCCCGAGCCCATTGTACCCAGCTGGCATGAGGGGAGATCTCCACGTCCCCCTCCTGCTGAATCCTGCGTGGAGGAGCTGGAGGAGCTGTGTGTCTGCTGCCTGGGAGAGGAGCAGGATCAGCCTTGTGAGTGGGCGAGTCACTTATTTATAACTCTCCCACTGAGAGCGAGTTTGTTTAATTTCTGGAGCAGCACAGCGCCGGCGAGTGTGCCTGTATAAATTTGCTAACAATAGTGTCTGAGCCTATATATAAACCTGGAGACTCTGCAGTCCGCCGTGCATTCCAATTAACAGGAAGATGCATGATCTATGGCGTGCCAGAGGTGAGCTGGGACCTTACCTTGATGCTGCTCTTATCAGTCCCAAACTCCCAGGGAGCAGCGCCTGCCTGCCTGCTTTATAGAGCTGTACAGAGCGTTTGGTGGTGCCTGTTTGTCCTCTGCTCTTGGGATTTGGGCTCCTGATGCGTTCAGCCCCACGCACGCGGGCCCCTGGGGCTTTGTGCCCCATTTTCTCGTACTCCTCGTGGCTAATTGCAGTAACTGTGGGATGGCAGTGGCTTGGCAGACCCTCGGTGGGGCTGGTGGTGCCCAGAGGAGGTGGCAGAGGAGAGGAGGGATGCAGGGAGCAGCAGATGACATTGCAGAGGGAAGGGCAGCACATCAGCCAGCAAACAGCTCCGGGCTCTGGAATAGACGTCACTGGAAAGAGGGGCTCTGCGAGATGCCCGTGACACTGTTAATTGTTAATTGATAAAATCTGACACAGACTAAAGGCCAGAATCTGCATGAGTGAAGCTGAGCTTGTCCTGTAAATTACCCATGCGCTGCTCGAGTTTCTGCCTTGGCTATTCTGTCAGCAAGAATAGGGCCATTCACCTGGCAAAGTGGAAAACCATGATTGAAATGAGATTTACAGCACAGTTGTGGGAAATAATCAAAATGAGAGGCTGCCTTTTCAAGCCACCCACTGCCAGCAGAGAGGCAGCCAAGGGGTTGCCATGGCTGGGGCGGTGGCTGCTGTGTGGGGCATCTGGGGACACCAGTGCCACTGCCCTGGGGCTGGGAGAGGGCTGGGAGCTCAGGGCAAGGCAGGAATTGGGTGCTGGGGGCTCCCTGGGGCAGTTCAGGGTGGATGGACATCCACCAAGCTGCATCTGTAACGTACCTGCAACTGCAATATTGCTCATTGTGGCCTTATATAAGTGAGCTCATCAATTAGCACTTGAGCAAAGGGAGGTTCCCTCTGGGCAGGGCCGTGTGTCTGCTTGCTCTTGGTGGGGGAGCCAGTCTGGGCTCTGGTGAGGATGTGTGAGGGTTCAGAGGAGCAGAGTGGCCTGCTGGGCGGTGCAAGGACGATTTATGCCCTGAGTGAGCTCAGCGGGCACGGGCTCAGCCCCTGCTCGGAGCAGCTGTTTGACATGCAGCAGCCAGAGCACATTCTGCACCGTCTTAATGGAGCCAAGTAAATCCCATCAGCTCCAGAGGCTGCAGACTGGACCTGGGGAGGGGCTGCTCCAGCCTCCTGAGAAACCCAGTTACAATATCACCACTTCATGTCATGCAAGAGAAAAGGTGCAATTTAAAATCCCATCCTTCAGGTGCAGCGAGCAGCCTTTGGTTGTCAAAACTGCATTTCTTTAAGGCAGTGGCCCAGAATAAACTGGTAATGAAGAGTCATTTGACAGCAGGCAAGCTGGAAACATGTCTATGAAAATAATACAAGAGTTTCTGGTTTATCGTGCATTTAGGTGACTTATTTTTTCCCTGTGCAGCTCCTCACCACCACAGGCAGTTCAGCAGGGCTGTGCCCTGGGGAAGGAGGTGCCTGAGCAAGCTGCAGGTGTGTGTGGAAGGAATGTGCCTCACAGACTGAGCTCTGCCAGGCTTGTTCAGCTGCTCCTGGGCACAACCAACCCCTCAGTCAGTTCTGTTTCAGGAGCACAGCTTGGGAAGGAGGCTCTGGGTACCCAGCTGTGCTGCATTCCAGCTGCTGCAGCACTGGCTCCTGCCCCCTTGGCCTGGCATCTCCTGTGCCCAGCCAGTGTCCACAGTCAGAAATCACTTCTCCTACACAGGGCAGGGAATAGATGCCCATTCCTCGATGTTCACATCATCCCCTAGCAGTCTGGAAGCTGTGGCTGACAAGACCTATTATTTTTCCAGTTATCCAAACTGTCTGCATCGTAACAGCTTCCTACTTCAGTCGAGACAGTCTGAAAAGTTTAATATCATTTCAAATCAGAGTGCCAATAAAACTTGACATTATTAATATGATGTCAAGGGGTTTTCCAACTGCTTAGGGAAAAACAACGTGTCCCATTAAACAAAGCTCCCTGCATTGTGAAATATTAAGTGACTTTTCAACGAGTGCCAGCTGGAGCTATTAGTTTTCCTTTGGTGCTGCTGATGTGGAGAGGAGGTCTGGCTGAGAACCTTTTATGAAGACATTAGCTGGATCCATGCAGTCGGGGAGGCTTTTGCTTTCCGAGGGGCCGCGCTCGATCTGGGCAGCGTCTGCCGGGATGAATTATTAAAGGCACTAAATTCATTTGGAGGGATGCGCCTCCCCCGTAATGCACTGGTTACACTGGGGAGTCTGCAGCCTCTACTGGGACCTGGAGCCCCAATTTCCATAAATGAGCCCAGCCCTCATCTTCCCCAGCTGTCCCCATGGGAGATGGGGAGTGCAGCTGCTGCTGTCATAGGAGGCCTTGGCTTGGAAGGGATTTTGGAGATGCTTGGTTCTGCCCCCTCATATGGATAGGGACACCTTCCCCTATCCCAGGCTGCTCCAAACCCTGTCCAGCCTGGCCTTGAACATTTCCAGGGATGGGACAGCTTCTGGCAGCCTCAGCCCCTGAGCACAGAGCATCCCTCGCTCTGCCCTGGGCTGATGGGGTTGGTTGTGCTGGGGGCACTGACCAGAACAGCCCTGCCTTGGCTCAGCGCTTGTTTTCCAGGCAGGGCTTCCCAGGGAATCCTGCTGCTGCTCTCCAGCCTGGCTGCTGCTCCTGGAGGGTGCTCAGGCAGCTCACAGCCGGTGGGAGGCCTGATGTTCCTGCAATCCTTCCTCTGCCTCCCAGTCATTGTGAGAGAAAATCGCTTCATCTCTTTGTCCAGACTAAACATGCTCGGCACACAAAAAGTTGAAACAGATCTTTTTTAGCAAGCCTTTGGTACCACGCCCGGGACTGAGCGGGGATTTGTGTGCTGCAGGCTTTGTGCAGCACATGAAAGCCTCAGCTACACACGATGTTTATACGGGGCACGTGTTGGTGCATGTTCTCAAACACACCCCTGAATGCCGGGCTTGGCTCTGCCTCCACCTCTGGTGTCCCCACTGCTACAGTAAGGAGGGCTTTGATGCCTCACAGGGGAAGTGAAGGTATTTAATTTAACTTTTATGAACTTCTTTGACAATGCAAGAGCACTGCCTATAAAGCTGGGTTTCAGGGAAGTCGAGGCAGTGATGTCCCACTTTCATCTCTGAGAGAGATCCCACATCTGAGCTCAAACCCTCCAGCCCCCAGGGCTCCCAGCCAGCCGTGCTTGTGCCTTCAGGCCATAACTATTTTTGACACTTTTAGCCAATAAAATCTCAACGCCCTGTTCCCATTCTAATGCAGCAGGACCAACAGCTTTGCTGCCTGAGCCATAATGCTGCCAGGAGCCAGGCCAGGGCTGGACAGGAGCCTGCAGCCAGCTCCCTTCCCACGGGAACCACCATCCCAAGGGTACAACCACGTCTGGAGCTGGAACCTGCCCCAGCAGCCCAGCCACTGCCCTGGGGCTGTCCCTCTGCTGGCCTGGGGCTCTGTGCCCAGCCAGGGCAGCAGCACTGGCTCCAGGGGTGGATGCTGCTCAGCTCCCCAGCAAGCCCAGCTCCTGGAAGGACAGCAGGCGGTTTTTATGCAGCCTTCAAGGGGGAGGAAGCTTCTTGCTGCCTTTTACCTGCTGCACAACCTTCCTTCACCTTCCTTCTTTTAATGTCTTAATCAAGAGGCTGATAAAAGAAGTGATCCATGAAAAGGACGGGTATCTTGACAAGGCACAGAGGCTTGTGGCAGCACTTTCCCCACAGATCAGCATCCTCCACACGACAGAGAGACAAAAAAGGCAGATTTTTGTACCCTTAAGCTTCCACCACTGCAGTTCAAAAGACCAATCTTTACAGAAAATAAATTTAAAGGAGAATTTTTGATGTATATGATGGTCTCTTGTGGTCGACAGGAGTGCTGCTGGCAGTATATGGAGTTATGCAAAGCCAGAGTTGGGATTACTTAAAAGTGTCTGTAGTTCTTTGATTAACCAGTGTGTATTTTATTTTTTATATGGCACAATCACAGCTCTACATTGATAATATCTTGCTATTATTGTTCGATACGCCGAGCTCCCCCTTTTCCTTCAGCATGAGGCTGCTTTTTAGGGCTCTATTTAAAGAATTCACTCTCTGCATATTAAATGTGTGGGTTTACAGGAGGGTTTGTGCTCTCGGGTGTATTTTGGTGCGATGCTGAGGGCTCTGGGGGCAGGGGAAGGGCCGGGCTGGGCTGTGGGAGCCTCTCTGGGGAAGCGCTGCCAGGGAGACCCTCAGCATCCTCCTCCCGACACTCAGGGTGGTGTTGGAGCTGCCACAGCAGGAATGGTGCTGATCTCTGGTGCCAGGGAGACCCTCAGCATCCTCCTCCCGACACTCAGGGTGGTGTTGGAGCTGCCACAGCAGGAATGGTGCTGATCTCTGGTGCCAGGGAGACCCTCAGCATCCTCCTCCCGACACTCAGGGTGGTGTTGGAGCTGCCATAGCAGGAATGGTGCTGATCTCTGGTGCCAGGGAGACCCTCAGCATCCTCCTCCCCACACTCAGGGTGGTTTTGGAGCTACCACAGCAGGAATGGTGCTGATCTCTGGTGCTCTGCCAGCTATGCAAGGAGGACTGGAGGGGCTCTGAGGGGCTGCAGAAGCTGAGGGGCCGAGCCGGCCTAATCAAAGCCTACTTAGGATCATTCGCCTTGTCCATCCTCATAATCCTCGTATCCACATACAGAAGCAACCAATGGCCCTCAACCTTCGTAAAAGCCAGCACATCCTGAAAATTATCAATGGCGCCCTAACTGGCCTCCCAGCACCATCAAGTATCTCAACATGATGAAACTTTGGGTCTCTATTAGGTGTTTGCTTAATCACTCAAATTGTCACAGGTCTTCTGTTAGCCATGCACTGCACAGCAGACACCAACCTGGCCTTTTCCTCCATCGCCCACATGTGCTGAGATGTGCAATTCAGCTGACTCTTCCAAGGGGTGAGGGCTCTGCTCTCCTGCAGGCCCTGCTCCCTTCGCACCCTCACAGGTGCTCCCAGGCCTGGCTGAGGCCATGGCGACAGCAGAAACAAGAATAGCTCCCTTGGGAAGGCAGAAGTGAGCAGAACCAGCCCGGGGGTGCACTCTGAGCCTGCTGCAAGGGGAAGTTCAGCAGCTGGAGCCAAACCACAGGAAACTGGGCCTGGGGTTCCTGCCGGGACCTGCTGGGCAGCCCGCTCAGAACCCGGCTCCCAGCTAAGGCTCCTAAACCCTCTAGGGTTTATAGGCTGAAATACAGGCTGAAATGTGGGGCAGGCTGGTTTCCCCGGCTTCCATCCAGGGATTTATTTCTATATTTAATTTGGATTTTCCTTCTGGCCTTCTGGCTGCCCACACAGCAGTTCCTGAGCATTGCCCGAGCCCTGGCCTGTTGCCATTCCTATGTGATCCCTGTGTGATGTGGATGGGGAGGAACAAGCTGGGTGTGAGGTTTCTCAGCCTGTTCTAAGGGGAGAAGGGAGCACTCTGCATCACCAGAGGAAGGGGCATCCTCTGTGTCCATACTCTGACTTTACACAGTGATGGTGTTAATGAAGGGTGTGACAGCCTTGGCTCCCTACCCTTGGGGCCATGCTGGGAGAGGTGAGAACCTGCCCATGGTGCTCCAAGAAGGAAAAGGAGGATGTGAGATACGGGACCTGGTTGTGTGAAATTTGTTCGGTGCTGTTGGATCAGAGACGAGGGGAAAAGAGATGCTCAGCTCTTTCATTATTTGCCTCCTTTTATAATGCTTCCA
The DNA here is from genome assembly GCF_027887145.1 of Ammospiza caudacuta. Lineage (NCBI taxonomy): Eukaryota > Metazoa > Chordata > Aves > Passeriformes > Passerellidae > Ammospiza > Ammospiza caudacuta. The sequence goes on from NC_080615.1 coordinate 8,696,592, forward strand.
CTTTAAATAAAAATGAAGGTAGAGAGTAAATTTCACATCCAAAGATGGGTGTCTGCTCCTGAATAGGATCGATTTAGGGTCAGCGCTTCAGCGGCGCAGGATTTGGGTTTCAAAGGTTCCCAGCCACTCCTGCAGTCAGGTTTTTCTAAAGGGCCCAGCGTGATGACATTTACAGCCAGGATTTTCAAAAACAGCGTAGTACTTCAGATGCTGAACTCATGAAAAATCCAGTCATTTAATTTGTTAAATGAGAGCGAAGGTCTCTTCAGATAATCTCGCAGTCATTGTGAGAGCGAGGCAGTTCTGTGGGAAATGCAGCCCGTTCCCAACGGCAGCTCCTTTCGGGAGCAGGCTGCCCTGGCCTGGAGTCACTCTGAAGTGAGCTGGAAATGCAGGGAGTGACCTGAGGAGTGCCAAAGGCCACCCGATGGCAGTCAGCTGGGGTTTGCTTGGCTCCTCCCGGGAATTCGGAGGTGTTTGCTCTGTGAGGAGCACACCTGCCCGGTGAAGGAGCCGTGCTGGAGCCCAGGATGGCATTTCCCAATTTCCCAGTGCCTGGCACGGGGACGGGCACTGCGGAGGCTGCCGGAGTGAGTGATGGCTCTCTCAGGGCAGATAAAACTCTGGTGTGACAACTTGCTCCTAAGATTTCAGGCGCATCTTTTCCTGAAGAGACTCCAGCGGGCTGAGCACTGTCTGGGGATGCACAGCTTGGAATTCATGGCTCCCTGCAGCCACAAACTGCCTGCCACGAGGACAGGGCACTTCATCTGCCTGTCCTGCTCTGCGCCCTGGGCTTGGTGATGCCTGGAGCCATTTGCAGTCCTCGGGGCGCAGGAATTCCTGTCCTGACTCCTTGTTTTGGATCTGATCCCAGCTGGGGAGCAGAGTTTCATTGCTTCGGTCCGTGGGCATTGCTCCCTGTGTAGCTGTAATAACCCTGGAATGGGGAAATAACAGCTCCCTGTTATTTGTTCCCTGGCCCCTTTGCCCACGATTGGCTCTGAAAGCCAGAGCAGCACATGCAGACACGGGCCTGGCCACAGCGAGGGGCTGTCACCTGTGTGTGTGCACGGGGCTTTGGGATGGGGCTTCCCTGGACAGGACTGCAGGTGTGGGGTGTGTGCCAACGCAGCTGAGGAGCTGAACCTGCCACTGGCCTTTAACTGCCTGGGAGCTGATTCTCCTCTGTAATAAATGCCTCCTACAATTAACAGTCAGTTGGTGGTTAATTAATGAAGCAATAGCAGCAGAACAGAGCCCTGGCACAGGGCAATGGGCTCCCACAGCCCTTATGCTGAGCTGTCCCCCAAACCAGAACCAAGTGCGGTGTGAGGAGGGCAGAGCAGAGCCCTGTCCTGCCCAGGCTGACCCAAGTCTAACAGCACAGATGGGGTGGATCGTGTCTCCTCCCTTCTCTCCTTCCTCATCCAACCTTCTGCTCTGGCTGGAGAGGGCAGTGCAGTTTCGAGTGATGCCAGAGCTTTCTCAGGGTTTCCTGGGAAGGAGCATGTCGGCTGTGCTGGTGATGGAGAGCATCCCTTCCCTCGCTGTTCTTCCCTGTCTGCTCTGGGGGCTGTTGTGTTAGAGGTGACTCCAAGCATGTGAACGCCAGCTTCCTTCCCTTTTTTCCTTTTTTTTTTTTTTTTTAAGTCCCATTTTTCTGTCTTGTCAGGTCTATTTAAGCATTTAATGAGGTGAGATAGTACCAATAAATTTAACACAGCACAATAACTCTGATGTGGGCCGCAGCCTAATAAACTCCCATCCTTGGGCCGGGAGGGCCATCCAGATTGCATCTGGAGTGATTGCTTTGCTCGGGTGTTCCCGAGGTTGAGCAAGGACTTTGGAGGCACTGCCACAAAACTGAGGCTGTTCACTGAGAGGTTAGAGCAGGTTTGCTGAGGGCAAAGCTGGTGGTGGTTAATTGGCAGCAGGGCATAGAGGGGAGGTCTTTCTCACATTTCCAGCCCCACTTTGTCCTGTACCCCTTGCACCATCCTGGGCAGAGAGCTCAGGCTCTGCCCGCCTGATGGCTCTGACGCATTCGCCTCTGATGAAATACTCAGGGATTTTTGCACCATGTTGCACAGTGTAGAGAGATTTGTCCTTTGGCTGCTTTGAATGTCTCCTGAATGAGTAACTTGGCAGATTTTTATTTTTTTTATCCCCTTCACTACTTGCAAATCTGTTTGCAAGCAGCTTGCTTTCTCGGGGGAGGACTTGGAACGATCCGCTGGCTCCTGCATCTCGTTTACTGAAGCATCCCTGGCTTTGGCAGTGCCTTCTCTCGTGCTCAGAGCGGGCTTTTCTGGGTGGGGAGAACAGGGAAAGCCGGCCTTAAATTTCATGCAGGGGCATCTGCAAGTTCAAGACTTATTCCGGCACTTTGGCATGTTCATTTGTGGCTGAGGGAAAGTTATTTTGGAGTACGAACTAATTGTCTCTGGCTTTGCACGTGTTTGAGGATTTTAATTGTGTCTGCAGCCTGATATTGCCCATTCATCAGGGCCAAGAGAAGCGATAGCTGAATTATCCTCCTCCATGCAGTCCTACAGCTCGCAGCAGTAGAGAGCAGGAAATTGAAGGGAGTCTGGGGGAAGTGTGTGTGATCTGGAGCCCAGGGCCCTGGCTTGGCAGAGCTTGGCTCGCCTTCCGGAGCGTGGCTTCCCTAAGCTCCCTTGTGCTGAGCTGCCTTCTCCTGGCCCTGTGCTGAGGGACGTTCTGCGAGAGGTTTATTACAGTTTTCAATTCAGCTCTGCTGCAGTACAGTAGAAATAACACAATCCTGCCTTGCCTCCCTCTGCTCCGGGGGGCTGAGGTGCAGAACAACCTTTAGCTCTGCTGGTGCTCTCACTGCCAGCACTGGGGGATGGATGGATGGATGGATGGATGGATGGATGGATGGATGGATGGATGGATGAGGGATGGATGGATGGATGGAGGGATGGATGGATGGATGAGGGATGGATGGATGGATGAGGGATGAACAGATGCTCTGAGGCTCCCTCCCTGTTCCTCTGAGGCCCTGGTGTGGTTGGAGAGGAAATGCTGTGCTTGGACACCACCCTGCTCAGCTCGGTGCTGGTGCTGGGCTGCAGGCTCTGTGCTGCAGGGAGCATCCTGCCAGAACTGGAATGTGCTCCTGATGCACAAAACAACCCTGTGCTGCCTGGTAGCTGTAATCTGTGGTGCTGCTTCTACTCTGTCATCTCATCCATGGCCATGGGAAATTAGGGATTGTCCCAGGAATTGGAGCAGAGAAAGGAACAGTGGTGATGGCTGCCCTGGTCACCGAGCTGGGTGGGGGTGGAATAAGGGACAAGGGCAAGGATGCCAAAATTACCTGCAGGATATTGAGTATTGTACACAGAACATCCAAATGTGAATCCAGCACTCAGGTTTATCATCATTATCTGCTCCAAACAAGTCCAGGGATAATTCCCTGCTCAGAGCAGGGAGCCTGGTTGCAGCTCAGTAATGGATTCAGCAGTTCTTTGAACTTGGGGTTGAAAGACAAGAGTCCCTTCAGGTAAGAGACAACTCAGAACACAAAAATGCCTGAACCGCTGGGTTTGGGGGCTGTAGAGGTCATGAACTCCGCTAAATTCTTTCAGCCTCGGGTGCTGGAGCTCCATGAGACAAAGCTGGGGGAGAAGGAAAACATTCCTGGTGCCCCTGTGCCTCCACAGAGCAGCAGCAGCAAATGTTTCCAATTACCCTGTGGAGTTTGCATGTGCTGGGTTATTCTGCTCAGTGCCGGAGGGGCTGGATTCCCTCTCTGCTGCGGAGAGCCGGTGAGTCAACAGCCACAACCGTGGAAAAACACAAAATCCAGCTCGGCCTCGCATCACAAAAATAAACTCTACCATGCAGAGGGAAAGTGAGAGATGTGGAGGGCAGGGATGGGGACACTGCAGCCCCTCCTGGGTGAGAGGGAGGGTACTGGACACTGCACTGTGCAGGCAGGGATGGGTGCAGGGGCATGTTCCAGGAGTATTAAACACCTTGTGGGATTTCCTGCCTTTGAAAGTCAAAAAGGATGGAATGGTTTCTTAAACCCAGCTCTGTGCCACGCTGTCTTCTTTGAGAGGATGAAGCAGGGAATGGTGTGTGGTAGGTTTCCATCATATCACTTAAATCCGCTGCCACCGGGCGAGGGACGTGTTCGGAGAGACCTTGAGGAAAGGCATGGGGAACAGCTTGAAATATCAGGGAACTTTAGCACAGAGATGAAAAGCAGCAGGAGAAAGTGGCCGGTGCCCATGGAGCTGTGCAGATGGACAAGAACAATTTTGTGTGTGAAAAATGAGCTGGCTTTGCCTGGGACACAGCAGAGGTGGGAGAGTCCCTGCGTGCTGGAGCAGAACCAGCCCTCGGGATGGAGCTTGTCTCGACCCTCTGCAGCCCACAGCCACAATCAGGCTGCACCCAGACAGCTTCAGCCCTTCCCTTTCAGGTGCCTGAGTGCAGAGCCAGCAGTGGGGAGCACAGATGCTTCTGGAGAGGCAGAGCTCACTGAAGTACCCGGTGGGTGCAGGGGGCTGGGCCTGCAGGGGGCTGGGAGCCCAGGGGGATGTCAGATACCCCGAGAGGTGCCCCCTCAGTGCTGCTGGAGCCCCAGTGCTGAACACCCTGGCTGTGGGTGAGTGTTTCTTTAAAGCAGCCGCAGTGATCCTTGGCTGCCTGACAACCCCAACGTGGTGGCAATGCCATATGTTTGGGCTTTAACCCTCTACGGAGTGCTCCAGTTCCCCCATGGTTTGATTTTAGGGTATTTTTGTTAGATCCAGCTCCAGCAGCTCTCCCCTCGGCCGTGGTTGCTGGGGAGTGCTCTCTCCTCTCCAGCCCTTTGTTGCTGAGGCAAATCAGGAGTGTCTCAGCTCCCTCGCCTTCCCACACGCTGCCAAGTAAATCCCGCAACTTTCTCGGGTGACGACATAAATTTGCAATGGTGTTGTACAAAAGCTCCCTCCGAACCAGAGCTGCCTGGCATCCATAACAAGCTTATCAAAGAGTTCCTTTGCAGGGAGATCTGAGCCCTCCAGGTTTTGATTCAGAGCAGGTGAAGGCAGAATGTGCTGGAGCCTGATTGAAATGTGCGAGGTCAACAAAATAGAGCCGAGAGTGCACAATAATTGGGGAAGAAGCGGCAGCCTTGCTTTCTGCATGTGTTCCTGTGATCCCTCGGCTGTAATCTCCCATTTCCAAAGGGAAGCCTGTCTTGCATACTTTATCATGGTGCTCATTTGCACAGGAGGACTCCTTCTGCAGAAAAGGGAGAAAACCCAAGCTAAAACCATCGCTGGCTTTATTCCCTGCTGTTCTTGTGCAGGGAGACATCCCAAAGGGCTGTGGGGAGAGGAGCAGCGCGGTATCCAGCTCTCATTTTATGGCACCCTGTTTCTTTCAGAGTCTGATCTTTTTTTCTGGGATGCTGAGGAAGGGGTTTCTGCGCTTCCTTGGAAGTTGAAAATCCCTGGAAGGATGAGGCCTCAGGGCTGAAATAGCTGGGCTTTTTGGGGCAAAACTATTTGCCAGCCCAGATTCCTGCCTGGTCTTCTCCCTGGAAGAATTTACAGCTTTGGGGATCTCTGGTCTGGGAAGAGGTAGGAATGGGTTTATTTTAAGTGTGTGCTTTCCCCAAAGGCTATAACACTTTGTAGGAAATTCTCTGTTCCTGAACATCTGTGCAAATCAAACCCTTCCTCTGCTTTGGAGAGTGCATTTGAGGGGTTCCCTCTCCTCTGCATTCTGTCTGAGAGGGGAATGGATTAAAAAAAAAAAACAACAAAAAAACAAAACCAGGGGAGGGGGAAGAAATCTGTCCCCTTCTCCCTCCCTCCCATCTGTTGTTTAATCACCAGCTGTTTGTCCTTAAGCTTGGATTACAACCTCTCCAGCAGCCTGCTTGGTGCGGGGCCCTTGCTCCTCACACACAGCATTCCATGCGCACTGCTCTGGGGAGGAGGAAAATCCAGGGAGTTGTGAGCCTGTTGCTTGGTCTGCTGCTGAAACATTAATTTCTTCCCTCTGTGTGCTCCTGCTTGAGATGCGCCTGCTGGAAGTGCCTGTGATGGGGCCCAAGACAGTGCCTCTCACCCTGGGGTTGAAGGGTTTGAGGTCATTGCTCTCCCTCCCACAGGACAAAGGATGAGAATCAGCCCTGACCCGTGTGTGGTGTCCCCTTGGTCCCTTGCTGCCCTCCCAGGCTGTGGGAGATGAGAGGGCTCTGGCCTTGTCCAGGTGTTTGTCTCTTACAAGGAGCTATGGCAGGCACAGGGCTACCAGTGCCCTATCCAGGGAATGGGGAGCCAAGAGTGACGCTGGGATTTCAGGATGGGTGCCAGCTCTGCCTCCATCTAGAAGAGCTGGAGAAGTCAGCAGAAAACCAAGGGATTGCTCAACAAGCTCTTTAGTGCCACTGAACGTGCTGAGCTCATCTGGGGAGGCCGCGGGCGCCAAGTCTGCCGTGCCATGGGCTCAGTGCCGAGGTCAGGAGCCATCAGGCATCCCTCTGCTCCCCATCCTCCTCTGGGGAAAGGCTCATTCAGGGCAAGAGGCATCGCTGTGCTCCCACCTCCTTTCCCCTGCTTGCAGCACGTCCAGCTCCATCCTTGCGTTGTCCCCCACTTTGCCAGGCCCGCAGCTCAGAGCCGGCCGGCGGCAGCGACGCAGATCCAGCTGCACCCCAGCTGCCTGGAGCCAGGGCTGCCAGAGCCTGATTACCAGCGCACGCACGGGATGGCTGCAGCCAGCAGGCTGATTAGCAAACATCCCCAGCAGCCCCAGCACCCGCACGGAGCCCAGCCCCGCTACAAAGAGCCGCGGGTTGAAAGCGGCGCCGGCTCCCCGGGCACGCGGCGCAGCACCAGCAGCGCCTGCCAGATCATCACTAATGATACCCCCATCAAATGTAAACTATTCTTAGACACCTGTGTCAATCGGGGAGGACAAGAAGAAAGCAGAAACCCAGAGCTGCTGAACACAGCATCCAAAATATTTTTATAGATTAGTGCAAGCTCTTTATTTCCGAGCAGGTGAGGTTCAAAGGAAAGCAGGGCACGGCGAGCGGCTCGGCGCACAGCGCTGGGAAAGGATTGATTTAGCTCTGTTTGTACTCCAACAAAAAAACCAAGGGGGGAGGTGGGGCTGAGCATTTTGGGGCGCAGCTCGCAGCAGGGGTGTGGTGGGGTTTCTTCCTGGAAAAGCTGGAGATGGGATGGGACACTGCTCCTGTGTCCTGCAGGGGAACCCCAGGCAGGTGTTGGACATAGCATTAAGTATATTTGGGTGTGGGAGGACAGCAGGAATTGGCTGTCCTGGTTTGAATCACAGCAGAAAGGAGACCTCAGAGCTGGGGGCCAGGGTGAACACTGGCAAGGCTGGTGTGTGGCCTCAAAAGGGCTGGCTCTGATCACCTCATCCAGCTCCAGTGCTGAAATCAGTCTCTGGAAGAGGGGACCTGCTGTGACCGTGGGGTCACCTGCTTTCACTCCAGGGGAAGTCTGGAAAATGGCTTTTGAAATGGGGCTTTTCATCTCAAATTTCCTGGGAAACCCAAGAATGCAGGAGAGAAGAGCTGCTTGGAGTCAGGAAGGCCATACATTCACTGGTTAATGCCTCACCAGCAAAGAGAGCTTCATTACATGGGGCTAATCATTTACAAGCTGTATTTTTAGATGTGTGGCTTTTAAGCTCATTACCTCATGCCCCAAGTATGTGGCTCAGCTTCCTGGCTCCAGGGTGGGGTTTCTGGTTGGGTCTTTGTGCCCCTTGACAGCAGAGATTGGTCAGACAGTGAGTGCCAAAGCCAAGCTCGCTCCTTCCTGCCTGGTAACCATCAGTGCCAGACTCTGTCTGGAAAGAAAATTCATTCTGGGAGTGTGGGGATCCCACAGTGCTCGAGCTGCTAACAGCATCTCTCCTTTGGCTTCTGCAGAGGTGGAAAGGCTCTAAATGAGTAGCAACCTCAGCCTTTGCCTTGGAGCTTGTGGGGATGACCCAGGAGAAGCCTTAAAAGCTACCTAGAATAACCTAAAATGGATGGTGACTGCTAATTGTTCCTTGAAGGTGGAAAATGTGCTCCCAACCCATTAAACCCCTGGGACTGGATCTGGGATGGGTCTGTTTGCCTTGGTGTGGTGATGCTGTGCTTTGGTGCCACAGTCAGTGAAGGCAGGAGATGTGGGATCAGGAGAGTTCTTCCCTTACACAGCACCACTTTGGTTTTTCTTTCCTGTTACCTGCAAATGAGGAATGCTGCTCTCCCTAGCTGTGCATTATTCCAGCCATTCCAACCCCCAGCTCCCCTCTCCCTGAACTAATAAGGAATTTTGAGTAGGTTCATGGCCTTGTTTGTTTATATCCGGCCTAGAAAATGCTTTTCCTCCCCCTGCCTCTCTTGCTAAAATGTTTTCAGAGATTTATTCGTAAGCCTGTAAATACAGAGTAAATAGCTTTAATTTAATTTACCAGCCTGCTGTAAGGAACTGTATCTGTAAACAGGAATTCCACCAGTCCCTGCTGAGTGAAGAAATGTCTGGGTGCTCCAATATTTTCTGGGGTTCTTTTCCTGTTTGTTCCCCTTCCTAGGGAAGAAGATTTTTCCTCCACCTTGTAGAGGCTCCAGAATCTTTGCCTGTGGGATGCTCTGAGCACAGGGCAGATACTTTGTGCCAGAGGTGACAAATTCCCTCCTGACCCCTGAGGAGGAAAGGCAGCGAGCTGATCCTGAATGGGGCCAGGGCTGGCCCAGTTTGAGGTGCCAGAGCCCCAGAGGGCATCTCCCACCTCCCACCCACCTGCGCTCCAGAAGACGTCATTTCCATATTTTCTCACAACTCTTGGAGTGTTCCTGGTTTCTGGAATGTGCTTGGCAGGCTTTGGAGCCTGGCTCCTTCTATAAACAGTGTCTCTGCGGAGCCGCGAGCGAGGCGCGGGGTTTTATGAATGGGGAATGCTGGTGGCATATGGAGGCAGCGCTGAGCCCAAAATGAACGTGAGAAAAGAGGGAGAGGGTGCGAGCTGCCTTCAGCTCGGCGGCGGCTGGAGGAGCCTGGATGGGTGCCCGGGACCCTGCGGAGCCCGGCAGGAAGGGGCGGCTCTCTGGCACCCAAGCTCTTGGGAAAACAGGGCTGGTGATGGAACCAGAGTGGAACCTTCTCCTCTCCCACCTTCAGCTCTGCCCATCTCCAGCTCTGCCCCGTCCGCCTCCCCTCCCTCCTGGCACCCAAGCTCTTGGGAAGACAGGGCTGGTGATGGAACCCGTGTGGAACCTTCTCCTCTGCCCATCTCCAGCTCTGCCCCATCCACCTCCCCTCCCTCCCGGCCCTCTGGGGGAAGCTGCTCATTCCCAAGGAGCTCTGGATGCTCAGAGCGTGGCCGGGATCCCGGAGCAGGATGGGTGGGAGCGCAGCAGGGCTGGCAGCCTTGGCACATGGGGCAAGACAAACCCATGAAGGAGGCACTGACGCAGAGTTTGCTGTGCCCTGTGCCGCCCCCAGAGCTGGGGCTGGCTCTCTCCCAGTCCATCCAGTGCTGCTCATGCTGCTGGGCCCATGGCAGGGCTGCAGTGCTGCTCCGGGTTGGATGCTCCCCGCAGCTGCCTGCGCCTGCTTTGAGCTCCCAGCGAAGAGATTTGCCAACTGCGATCTCTTATTTTACATCGATTTGTGAGGAGGTTCCCCCACGCACCTCTCCCACCCACCGCCGCCTCTGACAGCTTATTTAGAGGGAGCTGGTGCCCAGAGGTAGAATTTGCAAACAAATAACTCTCACCCGACATGACAGTGCGGAACAGGCTGCGACAATCCGCCGGCGCTCGCTGACGTGACAGTGACAAGAGGAGTTTTGTGCTCATTAGTTTTCCCAACATAAAGACTCCAGCTCTGCCCGGCCCTCGCCGCGTGTCACCGGGAGCAGGCTCCTGCAGCTCCCTCCCAGCTGCTGTGCAGATGCTGGGGCTGCCTGGGGCTCTGGGGCCTCCTTCCCCTCCCCAGGGAGCTGTACTGGTGCTGCTGAGCACCAGCCTGGTCTCTGCAGCTGCACGAGGGTTTTACCCCCGGGTGTGCATTTAGGACATCCATTAGGATGAATCCACCTCTGGTGGAGTAAGGGAGAAGGGAGGGGATGAGGCTGCCCTGCCTCTGGTGCTTAGTGCACATCTGAGATGTTGTTCTTGTCTGTGGGGACAGCAACTTCTGCGCTGACTTTCCTTACTTTTAATCTGAAGTATTTGCAGTTACCACGAGTTGTCTTCTGCAGTGTGATCTCCACTGCCTTGTTATGATGGGAGTGTGGGTGGTGGCAGGGGAAGAGAAGGAGTAAATCCTCCCACCCTTGAAACTGCACAAAGGGAATGCAGAGACCCTCCCTGGGTCTGTGAGGGCTCAGTGGGGATGGAGGGACTCCCCAGTTTCATAATTTACTATTTTAACTCTTGGGCAGTCTGTCTGACAATGCATCTGCCCACTTAGGGCCACTTACCTGATGGAAAATCCATTAATTCTGTGATTTCAATTCTTGGGGGATGGAGGAACCCCTTCTCCACCCTTCTCCTCTCCCAGACTGCAGCAACCAAATGCCTCAGGGGCAGCAGCTGAAGGTCCCCAGCCCAAAACCGCCCGTCTCCCCCAGAGCAGGAGACACCTCTCCTGCTGGGGTGCAAGCGGGCTCCCATTTTTCCTAATTAGTCATGATGTCTTGCCCATCACAGGAATAAATAGCAAGCTTTCCCTGAGGGTGTGAGATGAGAAGCACTATTTATCGTTGCTCTCAGAGGAAGCTGACAACATGACAGGTGAAATATCAGGAATAATTAAGAAAAATAAGGGCTTTATGTACTTTATTGCACCACCAGCAGGGAAGTATTGCCAGCGACTCGTGCACCCTTTCGTGTGCCCCCATCCTTTTCTGGGCTGCACTGCTGTGTTTGTGCAGTGCCTTGTGTCCAGGGCTCGGTCCCCACAGGCCATCCCCCCGGGCTGCCCAGTGCTCCCAGGCTCCAGTTTCAGTGGTGGCTTCACCCTGCTCTCAGGGTTCCTGCTCTGAGGTGTGCAAAGCTGGGTCACAAACCAGTCTTTTATAGCTCCTGCTTTCCAGTGAGCTCTTTGTCCAGGAGACAGGAAGGAAAAACCCCAGTAACCTGTGTGTGACTTGGGGGTTTGAGGTTTTTTCCCAAATTTCTGGCCTCAGAAAGTGGCTGAGCCCCTGAGACGTGCTGTGCCAGGGCTGCAGCCGGGCTTGTGCCCTGCCTGGGCTGTGAGCTGGTGCCTGTGCTGAGGAGAACATGAGGAGAACATTCCCCACTTCCATGGGCAGCTCCACGGCAGGCGATGCACAGGGGAGGGGAGCAGCTCTGGTGACCTGGTTTTCCATCTCAGCATTACCTTGCCCTGGGAGGGTCCTGGTTTGCTCAGGCTGATGCTGGGCTCCGTGGGCTCCTCGGGAATTCAGTGCCAGCTGCGTCCCACCCTGCTGGGAGATGTGCTTGGTGATGAGGCCGGACAGCTGGGGAGCTCAGGAACTGTATCTCCTCAAACAATGTGAAAATCTGATTACAGCAAGTGTCACTGGGCATCACTTAACTCTTCCTCTGCAGCCCCAGCCTCGCCTGACAGCCATAATAGATCTCTCGGATGCATCCTACATGGGAATAAAGTGCCCAGTCAAAAGCGCTTAAAATCCCTCAAGTTTCGGGTTTGCTGATCTCATCTCCTTCTGGCTCGGGCGCTCTCGGGGCCACCCAGCCCACACCGAGCCTCATTAGGGCTGTGCAGACACATTCCCAGGCGTGGGCAGTGAGATGTGTCTGGTTTTTGGCACTTGGGAGAAGAGCCATTGTGTGCCACAGCCCTCGTCCCCTCTGGCCATGTGCTCCCAGGGCTCGCTGGCTTTCTCTGAGCCTTGTGAAAGGGACCTTTTGTCAGGGGAGTAGAAATCCAGCAGCAAACAACTCTCAAATTGGGAAACACTGCTCTTGGGGCACTTATATTTAGCTCTCTTGCAGCACTGTCCCTTCAATTTATCCTTGTGCTTTTGTCCCTTTAACCACGGGCACCAGGGTCTGAAAGAGAAAGATGCCGGTGAGGAGCAGCAGCTGCTTCTTGCAGAGGTGAAGGTATTTTTAACACAATGCCCGAGAAAAACGAGCTTGTTTCCTCCACCCTTCAGTCCAAATCAGTCTGTGAAGAGGCTCTAGAGGAAAGAGAAGCCCGTGTATGTCTCTCCACAAAAGCATCGTGGAGACAAAGCCGCACACAAAGGCTGGAGAGGTGAGTGAGATACACAGGCAGGGCTTTGTCCCAGCTCGGTGGCCTGCTGTGACTCACTGAGAGGCTGAGGTGCTGCCAGGGAGGCAGGAGAGTCATGGATATTAATTTAAAACATGCAGGGTGGCCGGGATCCCAGCCCAGGCAAGGGAGAGGATGAGGGCCGAGTCACAGCGAGCCAGGTCCCTGTCAAACCCAGCCTGTTTTTTGTTCTTGTAAATATTTATGGGGCCCTGTAGCACCTTGTGCTGTGGCCTGCGTTCCCTGAGGCTTTGGAATCAGATAAAATGTCCAGAGCAGGGTTTGCATCTCTGTGAGATGCCACTTCAGAGCCAGTGACCATTGGTCACCCCCTGCTTTGGCTCTCACACTGAAGGTGCCCCAGAGCCCTGGGGAGCTGGGCAGGGGGGGGGTGGCTGCTGGGGCCTCTGCTCCACCTGGAGGGTCCTCGTTGGGGTCAGGATCTGCAAGGAGTGGGACGTGCAGGGACCCAGGAACCACCTTCCCAATGGAACACCCCCATCTCCAGGGGTGCCAGCTTTGTCCCCCTGCTCCCAGAGACAGACACCCTGCAGGAGCAGCCACCTCATCTCCTCTTCACTGGAGCCCTGGCAAGCTCTGGGGAAATGCCCACAGCTCACCAGTCCTGCTGAGGATAAGCTTTTTCCGCACCCTTTCCCTATCTCTAAAACATTTGTTTTCTTTATCAGGAGCTGGCTGGGAGCAAGTCCAGCAAGTCTTGAGTTCAACTGTGCGACCTCTCTGCTCCCCAAGCAAATCAGCCCAGATAAGATCTGGACCTCTGAAGCCAATTGTAATTTAATACAGCTTAAATTGCAAACATCCAATAGTGGCAAAGGAAATATGATCAAAGCCATTGATTTTTTGTAGTGACACAGTGTCTTTTTGACTAATTCCCAATAATGAGAAAATTGAAACCTGTTTGCAGATATTAGAAGCCTAAGTGGTCAAGTAAATAATTAGCAAGTCACTCATTTAGGCTCTGAGTATGAAAGACCATCGAGGTCCTTATTTTCAAGTAAAATGCTGAAAGATGCTGAGCATCTTCTTGAAATAAAATGGAGAAAAAAATCACTTCAGGCAGAGAAGATGGATTTCTGCTGGGAGAGCAGGATGCTTACTGTAGAGAACAAACAGCTTTTCCCAAACTGCATCAGTGCAGCACTGCTCATTTTCCATTGTGCTCCCTGCATTTCTGGCCCTGGGTTAATGGTGGAGCACTAACGAGCTGGCCTGGCAGGCATTCCAGGGAAGGGCCAGGTGATGCTGGCAGCAGCCACACACAGGGCATGTTTGGGTGCCAGAGGCAGCACAGGGCTGGGTAAGCAGAGCCCTGAGATATCCCTCCCCGAGGAGAGCGTCCTGGGCAGGGCACATTTGGCCATTTCCATTCAGGAACGTTGCTGCAGTTGAACGTGTTTGATAAGGGCTGTCTGTGGTGCCACAACAGAGGGGAATTTGAGCGCTGTTAGAGCCCAGCTGACTCCCCCTTCCATCTGGAAAGGTCAAAGTACGCCTGGGAAGAGGTTTCAAGAAATAGAAGCAATTTGTTCCTGCTTCCCTGCGAGAGGAGCAGCTCCTGCCTGCGCTGAGCGCGGCATGCTTCGCTCTGTTCCCTCTCTTTGCTGGAGGAAAATCTCTCACCTGGAGACGGGGAGCACAGGGAATCCATGGGGCTCGTGCAGCTCTCGGGGCGCTGCTCTGTGTGCTGCAGCTGAGGCAGACGCCAGAATTTAGTGGTGTGTGTGAGAATTATGGCCTGGAGGGCACGAAAGTGAGGTTTCTGGTTTCCCCAGCAGACAAAATACCTGCCTGACTGCAGGCCCTGCAAAGGCTTGGAGCCTTTCAGAGCTGCCAGGCATGTTTGTGGGAAGCTTGCCAACCGCCCTGCGGAGACAACATTCAGGTTTGTCTGGATTTCCACGTGCTCTCAGGTGTCAGGATTTCTGCTGGGTATCTCAGATGCCGTTCCAAGCGCAGAAACAGGGTGGCCGAAAACCGGGCTGCGGCAGATAATGGTGGCGGTGACGGCGGAGCGGCGCTGCCGAGGGCACGAAGCCACCGATTATTGTTCGTGCCAGGCCCGGGCTCACAGTGGATGTCCTCAAAACAGCCGCGCTCTTCCCCGGCCCTTCAGCCAGGAATGAAAAGCCTTTCATGTTCTGCGGGGGCGGAGAGCACAATTTAAGCTGACCTGGCTCCGGCTGGGATTCGAAAGGTCACTTTGAGTACGGCGCTATCTGAACCCATTGATTTAAAAAAAAAATAAAATAAAAAAAAAAAAAAGAGCCCCGGCGCAGTATGGAGGGGGCAAGCGGGGGAGAGGAAGCGAAAATAGCTCTGGCAACAGTCATTGTTTAAAACCAACAAAGAGGCACTGAAAGGCTCCCCGCTCACTGCTGTCAATAGCCAGGCCAGGGCGAGGGCTGGAGAGGCTGCCCAGGCCAGGAGCCCCTGCCCGGCCCTGCCGAGGGATGCACAGGGGCAGGATCAGGGGTGATGGGCAGGACTGGGAGGGTAATTTTGCCTGAGGGAGCTGGAAACAGGCTCACCCTGGAGGAAACGGGGATCAGGGGGGCCCTTGGGGATCTGCTCACAGGGAACAGGGACAGAAGGAGAGGGAATGGCCTCAGGAGAGGCTTAGGGTGAACAGCAGCAGGAATTTCCCCATGGAAAGGGTGCTCAGGCCTTGGCAGGGGCTGCCCTGGGAGGTTCGGAGCTCCCATCCCTGGGGGTGTCCAAGGAAGGACCGGAGGTGGCACTCAGTGCTCTGGGCTGGGGATGGGGCACAGCTGGGACCCCATGGTCCTGGGGGCCTTTTCCACCCTCAGTGGTTCTGGGATTCCCTGGACAGGGCACGGAAGGATTGGCAGCTCCCTCCTGGTGGGCAGGGCAGGTGTTCAGACAAACCCAAAGGGAGTCTGAGGGACCAGCCATGGCTGAATCATTGCCTTGAAAGCATCCGAGGCCAGGAAAGGAACGATTTGCCCTAAAGAGCTCAGCCCACTGTCAGCTGCTTTGTGAGCATTAGTGAATAATAAGGAGCGAGAGCAGCATTAGCCCTGGGTCCGCGCACTCATCTGTCACGTAACAAGGGAAGTATTGGCACACTGTCATGTTTCAAACAGTGCTGATCAATGGGTTTAAAAAAACAAACGCTGCAGCCTGGCCCCTGCGTGCCCAGAAGCAGCGCTGGCTGGGTGGGGGCTGGCAGTGCCAAGGCAGCTCCTGCCCACCCACCGACCCTCCAGCTGGGCAGGGCACAGCCCCTCTGCTCTGCCCACGAGCAGGGAAGGGGTGGTGGTGGAGACCCAGGTGCTGTCTTAGTCTCTGTGGGGCTGAACACATCGGTGCCCAGCTCAGTGCCCCGTGAAATAGGGACAGTGACATCTCAGAGGTGCTCTGGGGTGCTGAGGGGACATCAGGGCACCTCACCATGGCTCTGCAGCTGCTCTGGCCTGGGCAGGGGTGGAGCTGGCAGTAGGAGAAGCCATGCCAGTGCCATGCTCTGCCTTCTCTCCATCATTAATTGTAGTGGGCAGCCGTGGATGTTTCTGTGGCCAAGAGGGAAAAGGGAACACTCAAGCTTCTGACTGGATTAGCAAGGAAAAAGAGGATTTTGTCCTGGCTGGTGGTGAGCAAAGGTGGAGGCAGCACCTCCTGGTCTGGGTGTCTGAGAGAAGAACAATGAAAGAGCAGAGGAGGCTCTTCCAGAGAGCTCACACTGACAGGGGCTTGGGAAAATGATATTTTCCTATTGACTCAGAGGGGGCTGGGACAAATGGATTGAGGGATGGGAACCCCTCTGCTCCAGACACAAGCCCAGAGGATGCACCAAGGAGGCAGAGCTTTGCACCAGCAGGAAGGCGCTCAGCACAATCCCTTAATGGATTTATTCCTTCAATTTCCCTCAGCTCTTCCAGGCTTTGGATATAAGCAAGGAAAGCAAGTTTAGGCACAGATTATAAAAGTGATGGATCTACAGAAACAGGAGAGGTTTGAAGGGCTGAAATTTACTGCAGAGCCTGGCCCAGAAATGACCCTCTTCCTCCTCCTCGACATTTTTTGTCTCTTGTGCAGAAAAATGCAGCTGGTCAGTGTGACAAGTGGAAGCTGGAGCTTTGTCATTGCTGTGCGATGCTGAAACAATGATGTATGGCTGGCGATAGATCATGTTGGGTTTCCGGAGAGCAGCGAAGACGAAGGCATGAGACTAATTCATGATGCATGAACACATTGATCTTCCTGGCTCTGGAAATACAATGTAATGAACCCCCGCTAACAGATCATTTTTGTGCCACTGCACTTCACTAATATCTAATGATTTCACCTTGCTCTCAGATAAAATATAATTGTATGGGAGTTCCAGCTTTGTTCTTTAATACTCGCATAGAGTTAACGAATTATGTTTTCCTCTGCAGCTGTCGGCAAGTTGAGACAAGCTTACAAAAGCCCCGCAATTACCAGGCTAAGATGCATGTTTAAAACCCCGTGTGTGTATGTGTGTGTGTGTATGTGTGCGTGTGTGTGCTGTGTTTGTGTATAATGGCTCCATGCACGGAGCCTGGTGTGCTGCTGGGGGCTGAGCAGGGCAGGGAGGACACGGAGGATGCTGAGCAGGGCACGAAGGATGTGCAGGATGCTGAGCAGGGCACGAAGGATATGCAGGATGCTGAGCAGAGGGTGGCAGTGCTCAGGGACTGCTGGGTCTCATCCATCCAGCTCAGGGAATGGCAGGAGCCTTGCAATGGCAACCTGCAAATGCTGCTGTTTGCAGCATCCTGGCGGGTGGCCGGCAAGCCCAGCAATCCCATTGGAAAGCAAAGCTCTCCTTTTATCTCCCCAAGTCCATTTGGAGATCAGCCTGCCCCTGTCTGCCCCCAAATCCCCAGTCAGGGAAAGCCTTTTGCTTAAGAAGATAAGTTTGGCGTCCTTTTGTGAGCACCCCAGTGAGATCTTTGCCCTTCACCTCAGGGAAGGTGCACACTGAGGTTTCCCCTGCTTGTTGTGCGTCCGTGGCAGCCTCTGTGTCTCTCCCAGCCTGTGCTGATGCCCACAGCCTGTCTCTGGTGATGAACAAGAAGGATGTTCCCCAGTGAGGAGGAGGGCAGGAGGAAAGGAGAGGACAGGTAAGCACTGAGTGTCAGCAGAGCCTCCTTGTTATTATTTGAGGGGTTGGAGACCCTGGTGTGTGTCCTGGAGCAGCACCAAGAACGCTCCTGGGCTCTCAGCTCTGGCCAGCAGCGTGCCAGGGCCGGCCACTTCTCCCTCTGACCCTCCGGCAGTGTTTGCCTTGGCCCTTACTTACAGCGCTTGTCTCTGCCCCCAGCTTTCCTGGGGCAGGGGGTAAACTCCTGTTTGCTGCCCAGCACCTGCTGCAGCCGGGTCCCAGCCCTGGCTGTGCCTTTGGAGCTCACGCCAGGAGCGAGCCGGAGCGCAGATGGGAGCTGAAGGTGAAGATGTTTGCGAATTCTTCAAAGCGAGCCCGGCTGGTACAAAAGGAGTCAGTGAAAACCTAACTGCTCCTGACAGGGAGAGCTGCAGTAATGCTGAACCTCATTTGAAATTCCCTCTAGGCTAAGTAAGGCTCTTCCTTTCATGTGCGGGGTTTGGATCCCTTCTGGGAGACCTTTCCTCTGCACCGCGCTCCGTACGTGCGGTGTTGACAGATGATTAAGATGTGAAATCTCTGAAATCAGAGGAACAGCCCCAGTTTTGCATTGTGTGCTCAGGTGTTTATTCACACTGGTGTAATCACCTCAGTCTCACTCTCTGGCTCAGGACCTGCTGCAGCAGTGAGGTACAGAAGGAAAGCCAGTCCTTTACTGGTAGGGGTGCGTTTATAGTGGATGGTCTTACTGGGTTTGCTGGTGTCCTTAGAGGTCACTTGATGAGGCTCATTTCGTGCAGATGAGGAGCAGAATGTTTTAGCAGACTCAAACCCCGCACTGTGATTTGGGGAACCAGCGAGTGCTGCTTCTGCACCTTCTGGATGTTTCCAAACCCCAGGGTCAGACAGCGCCACTGGGATGGAGCTGGGTTTTTGGGAATTTAGGCGAGGCAGACAACACCCATGAGACATCATGTGGTGGGGAAGATAAGGCCTTTGATGGGATCAAAAGGGGGGATTTTTTTTTTCTCCCGGCAGCTTATATAAAACAAACAAACAAACAAAAAACCCCAAACGATTTGCTGTGGTGCCTGTCTGGAGCGTGGGGCTGGGCTGGCAGTGCCAGCGTGTCCCTGGCTGCTCCCAGCAGATGCTGACACCGAAACCTGAGTGCTGGGATGGTGAGAGGAGCTGGCCCAGCCCTGCTGCAGGACACAGGCTGAGCTCACGCGTGGGCTGTGCTGAACCAGTGTTGATGGTGCTGGAGCCCTCCTCACACAGGGCTGTGGCTTCCCTGGCACTTGTTTTGATGTCTTCCTTCCTCCCCTCCCTGTGATCTCAGTGTCTTGACTTTTCCAGGCACTTTTCTCCTATAAGAATATTAAACACACTTAAAAAACACTTAAATGCTAATGTGAAACCTGAAAAGAGGATGTCAAATGTGCGAGGCACTCTGAAGACATGATGTCTCTGTAGAAGGGTTTGACCCCAGTAATCTAATTTGCTTTACATTTAAAATGATACTTCATTCTCCTATTATAAGGCTCTGTGTCATTGGCTCATAAAGATTACCATTTCTTGTCTTCCAATTGTAATAAATCCCATTCAAGCACCCTCTTGATTTGAAATTTGTCACGACAACATGCAGAGGGCACAGTTCCTGCAGTTTATGGCGCGGGTGCATTAGATCCTCATCTGCAGGAAGGATGATGCAAGAGCACAAAATGATTTGTCCCTTTCCTTTCTCAATTAGATACGTGTTTAACAAAAAAAAAATTAAAAATCTGAATTACAGCTCACTCCTCATTCTGCAGCAGTAAAAACGGGCTGGCAGGGGAGCCAGGCTGGCTGGATTGGCCCTGCTTTCCCCTTACGCTGGGGAGTAATCTGGTTTCTTTAACACCATCTGAAAATATTTCATCCTGTTTCAGCAGACTGGGGAGCTTTAACCTTTCTGGTTGTGCTTGTTGGAGATGAGAGGAAAGTGTTTGGAGCCTACACCTTATCAGGCACTAAATGCCACAGCAGCAGCTCCTTGTGCCAAAACACAAGGCTGGATCTGGGGCAAAAATGAGACTTTTGGGTAAACTCAGGTGTCCCAGGGGTGGAAGCACCCCTGCCCCATATCGGGGGAGTCAGAGCATCATCTCTCACCCCAGCTTGGTGTGAGAAGAGCTGCAGCCAGCCTCTCCTCTTTAGGGCAGGGACAGCAACACATCAGCCCTCAGTGCCATGGAAATATTCCTTTTTTTGGGAGGTCTTGAATAAATCCATGCAAGAGACTTTGCTCAGGGAGAACTTTTATACTTTTAGTATCTGTTGTTCCTTAGGGTTTGGGGTTTTTTTTTATTTTTTTAACAAAGGTTTTAGTTGAGCAAAGAATCCCATCTGTATGGCTTTTTTATTAAAAGATAAAAAGCTGGAGTTCACAGGAGTTAGCATTAAGTCACAGTCCGCAGCAATCCGAGGTACTCGCTGGCTGGGGACTCTCTCTGTTTATTTCAAATACCCCTTTATCATCCTGTTGAAAGAGCCCTGTGCTCTGTAAAGCTCAGCCAATTGAAAAAAGAATCAGATAATGAAGACTGATGCTGCACTGATGACAGCCCCTCAGATCTTCAATAGGATTGCTCCAAAATCAAAAGACTTTTGCGTTTTATTGTCACACTCGTGGCTCAAAAATAATTAAATGGAATCTTTTGGCTCTAGAAACAAAAATGAAAATTTTAAAACAGCCCCCCACACCTGCAGGAAAGGGGCTAATGGGGATATCCAGCGGGCATTGGGCTGGATTCTGTGTAAATTTGCAGATTGTGCAGATTCTGTGTGAAAATGTGGCGATGGCAGCAGGTGCCCAGCACATGTGTGGTGGAACAGAGGTGACACCACCGCTCTGGGTGACAGGAATGGCACCAACCCCAGAGCTCCCAGCCTGATGGAGCTGGAGAACCCCACGTTCCCTTGCCCTTGGCACAGCTCTGAGCTTCAGCTTCCCTTCTACCTCTGGAAACTGAACAAATTCGTTGCTCATTGCAGTGGAAGGCAGATAAATAAAATATATTGGGAGCGATTTGTGCTGTAACTAAACCCTGAATTTATAGAGGGAGAGCGTGGCCAACGACAACTTTGTCACAGCACATGAAAGCCTGGAAATCGGGCTTTGCACTTTTACCTGATCTCCAGATCAGACATCTCCAGACTCCCCAGGCTGGGCACGGGTTTGGGGAGCAGCTCTCTGGTCACATTGGGGGTCCTGCTGGAGGAAGGGACACGGCACACCCAGCCAAGATGGGTTTTAGGCAAGGCATTAAACCCGAAATGCTATAACTTGATTATTTCTTCTGCGGGCTCCTTTTGACAAAACGCCTCCATTTTCAAAGAGGTACACAGGATTTAGCCCCGCACCGCTTTCATGTGAATTGTGTGGCTAAAGTTCCATGCAGCTCTTTGAAAATTTCAGAGCCGGCGCTTTCCCCAAGATCGACAACTGTTTTATTTCTCTTGACAGAAAATGGTGAGAGAACAAACACTGCCAGGGTGGGGGAAGCAGTTTGGTCGTGGGCTCTGCAGCACCTTTAATGTGAGCCTCAAAGAGCCACACAGGAATGGCAACTCTGCTGTACCTGCACAAGTTCTGGGGGATTGTCATTTCCTAGGAGGGAAAACTTGGGTGGCTTTGGGTTCTTTTTCCCTTCTTACATATAGGGTTGTAGAGAACAGCACTTTGGGTCCCTCTGTCTATACATGAAACCAAGGAAAGGGAACTGATTGATCATTGGTTTTGTAGCCCCATCTGAAAACATTTTCTACCATAAATTCTTCTGCAGTGGATGTGATTGGTGCCAGTTATTTGTAATCCTTGGGTGATGCTGTGTCTCCTAAGACCATTCCCAATGGTGGCAGAGGCAGGACTGGCACCAGCTTGCACCAGGATTGCTCCAATCCCTGGCCCAGTGTGTTGGCAGCAGCTGCTGCTCATCCATGGATCTAAGGCTTCATCCTGCTTCCAAATGCCACGCCAAGCATGTCCAAGCCACTGTCCTGTGCTGTGCCACAGGGGGATAGAGCACAAATCGCCTTGATCCTTCTCCTGCCTTTCTCTCTGCATCTGAAACTGTGGGGCTTGGCTCTGTCTCTGGAAATATACCACAGATTGGAATTCTCATTTTTAAGTTCATTTCTGCTCTGATTTAAAGGCTGAATTAACAAACAATGGCTTATTTGGTTTAAAATGCAAAAACACCATCTGGTCTTTGAGATGTGCTAAGCCGCAGCGGGGGGAGCCAGAATGACACATGGGAAGGGTCTCCAAGTGGCACGGGTGAGGCTCCCGGGAGGAATTCCTGCTGCTCCTGACCCATGTCAAGGCAAGGAAAGCTGATCTTTGGAGTGGGCATTGCTGCAGCTGCGGCTGGTAGCCTGGGGACAGCTCCATTTCAGGGGATGCTGCGCTTCAGCCTCGCTGCTGGCAGCTCAGAGCAGCGTCCTGGGAGCTCTCCTCTGTCCCTGGCTCCTCTCCTCACCCCGATGGAAAGTTCTGGAGGGGCTTCCACAGGCATTGCTGGCCCTTGGGTTTTCCCTGGGCCACAGGCTTAATTAAGCCTTGCTCCAGAGCCGACACAGGGCTTTCCATCCCTGGCATCCCTGGCTCAAGTGATTCTCAGGAGTGAGTGCCCACTCGGCCAGCGGGACTCAGGGATGACCTCATCCCATAAAACCCTCGATTACACCCCCCGTGCCCGTGGCTCAGGTCAGTCTCTGTGGTCCTTCATGCCCAGCCCTGTGCCCACCCTCCCCGTGCCACTCCCGGCTCCGTGCTGTCCCTGGCTGCTGGTGATTTGATTTAATGCAGCTTTCAATCACTGCCAGCGGGCCTCGCGCTGCAGCGGCATCACTGCTAAACACTCTGTGACAAATAATGTGAGGCTAAGCTTCCAGGACAGAGGAAATCGCTTTCCTCTCGAAATGAGAGCTGATGCATAATGGAAGGCACTAAGACGTCTCCAGCAGGAGCATCGGCAGTTTGAGCCCGTCCCGAGTCCCCGTCCGTCTGCCGACAAGACGCGGGAGGGGAGGGCAGTCATTTCCTAGAGTTCAGCATTTGCAATTTGCATTCTATAATCTCCCGGCCATTTACCAGCGGATAATTTGTCATGGTTTGCTTTAGCTGTTGTGATATTGATATTTATTATGCAAATTGTATTTCCTACTACTTATTGTCCTCAGCCTCGGAATCCTTGAATTATTATAAACCTGTTTAGTTAATAGGGGTTGTCTCTGCATTGATGCCTGAGCGCAGCGGGTCGCAGTGTGGGATATCCTGCAGGGGGGCTGCACTGGGTATTTGGGGACAGGCACACCCATTTAGGGATGCCTGGATATGGGATGGCACAGTGGCCACTGGAGCTGCTCTGCTGGGTTTGCTGGGGCTGGAGTCCTTCTGGAGAGGAGGGAATTTAGGGTCCCAGTGTAAAACAAATGCTTTCTCACTAACTGGGGTGAAGATGGCTTAGTTATGGGATTGTGGTGGTTATGGTGGCCCAAAACTCTACTTGTTGAGCAGAAAACAGATGTTTGGCATGGCTATGGAGCAGAAAAGCTTGTCATCATGGGAGACAGAGAGTGGCATGGGGAGGTGGTGATGCCTGAAACCAAGTCCCCAGCAGAAGCATTTTGGGTTTTCTTGATTGTGAAACCAGCCTGGTTTCACATTCCAAAGGGTGAAAGCTCTCTCCAGCCCCACAGTGTGACTCAGTGCTTGCCCTGGGCGGTTTTAACCTCAAGCTTGGCAGAATCTGGGATGATGAAGTTGAACTGACAATTCACCTGCCTCAGGTTAACTTGGAATAGCCTAATTAATAAGGTTGGGAATATTCGACATCCTCTGCGTTTGCTCCATTAACGCTTGCATGGACCCGTTGTCAGCGATTCCATGGTTCCATTGCTGGTGCCGTGGGTGGGGGGAAAGCTCGGACCCTTCCCGGGCGGGATGAATCCCCCAGTGACCCCGGCCGCTCCGTTTGCCGTGTGTTACGGTTCAGCTGAGCACTCGGGGGGACGGCAGGGCGCAGTTCCGGGGCTTTACTCGCCCATCGGCTCCGTTTAAATCCGGTGCGTGGGTGAGAAATCCGCAGAAAAGGTGGCTTGGTTGCCGGGCTGCGGTTACCGAGCCCCGACCGCCGCCGCCGCCGGGGGGCTCGTGGGCTCCGGCCGCTCCGCGCCCCCGGAGCCGCCGAGGCTCAACACCGCCTCCAGCGGCGCGGGGCGCGCTCCGGCGGGGAGCGGCACGGGGAGGGGGACACGGTCCCACCGGGAGGGTGCACCGGGGCAGGGAGGGGGCACGGACACTGGGGGACCGCACGCTGCTGAACGCGGGGATGCCGGGGGGGGACACTGCGGGACGTAGAGCGCTGGCGGGGGGGGCCCGCGGGAGGAAGGATGCTGGGGTGGAAGCAGCTTTGTGGGGTACAAAAGGGGTGAAAGCTGCGGGTGGGGCGCGGCGGTGCGGGGCCCGGGGGCGGTGCGGGCCCGGGGCAGTGCGGGGTGCGGGGGCACGGCCCCGCCATGGTGCTCCCGCCCGCCCGTTCGGGGGCCGGGCCGGCCGTGCTCGGTGCCGCCCGTGCCCCGTTCGGCGCTCTCCGCTCGGGGGTCGGGCCGGCCGCGCTCGGTGCCTCCCGTGCCCCGTTCGGGGGTCGGGCCGGCCGCGCTCGGTGCCGCCCGTGCCCCGTTCGGGGGCCGGGCCGGCCGCGCTCGGTGCCGCCCGTGGCCCGTTCGGCGCTCTCCGCTCGGGGGTCGGGCCGGCCGCGCTCGGTGCCGCCCGTGCCCCGTTCGGGGGTCGGGCCGGCCGCGCTCGGTGCCGCCCGTGGCCCGCTCGGCGCGGGGCGGAGCGTGCCGCCGTGTCCCCGCCCCGTGACGCGCCATCTCCCGCGGGCGGCGCGCGGCGGCGGCAGAGCGAGGCAGGTGCCGGCGATGGCGGGTCGCGCCCAGCCCAGCGGCCCCGCGGGCAGCGGCGGCGGCGCTCCGGGGCTCCTCCCGCTGCTGCTGCTGCTCCTGTCCGCCGCCGCCATCATCCCCCGAGGTAGGAGGGACGCGGCCCCGCGCACGGGGCTCCGCGCGGACGGGCGGTACCGGGCGGGCGGCGCGCGGAGGGGGGTTCGCGCTCGGGGACCGCGGCGGCGCTCGGGCGGCCCCGGTTGCGGCGGGTGCGGGGCGAGCCCGCCCGCCCTCCTCCGGCCCGGGCCGTGCCCGGAGCGCTCGGTGGTCCCGGGGAAGCGCCCCCGGCGGCGGGAGCGGCGGGCGGGCTCACCCGCGCGTGGCGGCGCGGGCAGCCGCTGCCGGTTTCCATGGAAGCGGCTTCTCCGCTGCCCCGGGGGGTCATCAGCGGCCCCGCAATTAAAAACTAATTGCTTTGCGCGCCCCCTGTATCTCCCCCCTCTCCGCCCCCCCGGTGTTTGCGGCGCCGCGGGGATGCTGCGCCCCTGCGGGAGCGGGGAACCTGTTGGAATCTGAGTGGAACTTGCGCGGCGCGTCGCTCTCCCTCTTCCTCTCTCTCTCCGTCTTCCTCGCTTCCCACCCTCTCTCTCCTTGCCCTCCCCTCTCCCCCGGTGCCCCCTGCCGCAGCCGCGCCCCCCGCCCAGCCGGGCGCGCTCGGGGCGATCGCTCGGGGCTCGGGCGCTGCGGCTGGAACGGGCGCTGGTTCAGTGTGGCTAACGAGGCTCCCCGAGCGGGGCCGGTTGGGTTCTCTCCGCGGCGCCCTCGAGGTGCGGTGCCCCCTCGGGCGTTGGGCGATCCCCCCACCCCGCCTGGCTTCGCTCCCCGCCGAGCCCGGAGCCGCAGCAGCGACCCGGCTCGTGTCCGGTGGCTTCGGTTCGAGCATCCTCCGTTAACGCCGCTCACGTTTCCAGTACGTCCGTGGGGCGGCACGGTGCCACACGGCCGTAGGAGCGGTGCAGTGTCCGGGATGTTTGGGAAGAACAAGAGGCCATTGAACGATCTGTTGAATCCCGCTCGTAGGAAAGGGGGGACGAAGGGGCCGCCAGCCCGGCGAACAAAGAGCTTTATTCACAGCCTGTGTACATGTCCATGCTTCCCCGCTCTTCCCGGGCGCCCTTTTTGGTGGGGTGGTGGTGGGGGGAGAGCGCCGGGGTCGTTTGCAGCTTGTTCTCCCCGCGAGCGGGGCCGGGGCCGTGCCCGCCCGCCGGCTCCGACCGGGGCTGCGCCTCGCGGCCGCGCTGCCAGCCCCAAGGGCGGCTCTGCCCCGCTCCTTCGCCCCGAGCCCGTTCCGGGGAGCCGGGGCGAAGGAAGGGAGCCAGCGCGGCGGCTCTTAGGAAACGCTCCGCTCCGGCTCCCCGCGCCCGGGCTTCTGCGGGCGCTGTGCTGTAGATTCCCAGGTGTCTCGTCACAAGGTGCTGTTTGTGTGTTCGGTGCTTCTCGCTGCCTGGTGAGCTTCCCGCCGGTGTGACCTGGGACCAGGTTGGGAATACGAGCCCGGCTCCTGGCCGGCCGCCTTCATCCTTTGTTTTGCTGTCTTGCTCACCTCAGTTCTCTGAGAGCAGTGTTTAGCTGGAGGCCAGTGATCCCCGGCAGGCTCAGCCTGTTCGCCGCTGCCCAGCCAACGGGTGGAACTGTGATTTGGGGTCGCAGAGCTGCTGAAGGGAAGCAAAAGCAGGGCTGGATGCTGGCTCGCAGTGGCTGTGCCTGACCCGAGCACCGGGGTGAGAAGCACCGCGGTGAGAAGCACCGCACGGCATGCGCTGAGGGTTGTGGTAAGACGGATATTTTGTGGTTGCGGTGCTGTGTTGTGAGTTGCAGGATAAAATCCCAGACTGTCTGCATTTAGGTGAAATTTCCTTACAGTTGAGGACCTTTTTTTCCCTTTTTCCCCCCGTTCTCCCCCTTTTCCAAGCTAACAGTGTTAGCTCCAGTGTTCTGCGAAGAGCGAATTAGTGTGAGGCAGCAGCGTCAGCGCAGAGTGCTGTGGCTCCCGCACGGCTGCCACCCGAGGCACAGCGGTGCCAGCGCTGTGTCACCGCCTTGGTGGCACCCCGTGATGCGGAGTGTGGCTCAGGGTTCTGCTGCCTGCTCTCACCGAGGTGGCTGGAACAGCAATAGGCAGCAGCGAGGCTGGGTTTGGGAAGAGCCGTGCAATCGGGTGGATCCGTGTGTGTCCGTGGTTCCTCTCCAGCCACTCCCGATGCTCTGCGGTTCGTGGAGCTCCTGATGCCCCTGTGCAGCAGGGCGAGGGCTGAGGAGCGCTCTCGGCTCACTCTGAGGCGCTTGGGCAGCTCTGGGCTGGAGCTCGGAGTCTGTCTGCGCTGGCACTCGGCACTTCAGGGACAGCAACTTTCCAGCAGGAACCTCAGGAGGTGTTTGGAGACGGTGTTGGTGTGGAGCCGTGACCCGGCCGTGGCACGGAGCTGGCCAGGGCTGCTTGTGGCTGCAGCCTCCGTGTCTGCCGACACCAAACCGGCCCGTGAAGGCAGGGAGCGCTCCCAGCGCGGCTGCGCTGAGCCAGGCTCCTTTGTAAACACAGCGTGAGTTTCCAAGGAGCCTTTGTATGCAAGCGAGGCGAGGCTGCTCGTCCCTGGCCTTCAGCAACACGCGCTGCGTGCTGCATGCGACGCAAACACTGGCGGGGAAGGGGCTGGGGAATAAAGCGATCCATCTGGGTTGCAGCTTGGGCTCATTTGTCTTGCGTGTAGGCAGTTGAGCCCAGGTTTATAAGCACGACAATCTGGTTTGAAACCACTGCCAAGGAGGCTCCTGAGGATGGCAAGGCGAGGAGATCGGTCGGCTCCGTGCGTGCTCGGCTCTGAGGAGGGAGCGGCTGTCAGCACCTTCTGCAGGATGGACATCCCCGGGGGGACGCTGTTGGATGGACACCGCTGGGATGGGCGCTGCCGGTGTCCCTTGGCACGGGTGGCCGCTGCTGGTGGCAGAGGTGGCTGCGGTGACAGGAGGCCGGAGAAGAGCCGCGCTCCCCGGGGACCCCCCGGCCGTGCTGCCGCTGCTGCGCTGCCGTCGCCTTTGTTTGCCTTGCGCTGTCTTTCCTGGTGTGTAAATAAAGGAGCTCTGTAATCAAACAGCGCTGGCTCCGTCGGCCGGGCGCTTGGCGAGCCTTCCCCGGCCCTGCCAGCGCCGGTGGGGCCGTGCCTGTGCCATCAGCAGTGAGCTCTGTGCCCTATTGCTGCCTGGAAAATGGGTCAGTTCCTTAACCCTGCGTCTGCCCGGAGTCAAACCTGTGTTCCAGCCTGGATACACCCTCTGCTTGAATGGACCATCCGAGCGCTCCTCAGAAAAAGCAAAGCCACCTTCCTGCGTGTAGGCAGAGTTTTCTGGATGTTTCTCTTGAATGGCTGTTTTTCTAGGGATTATTGTCAGACTTTGTATAGGGGTTTTGACAACCTGTTCCTCTTCTGGGTGTTGGTGGCACTTCTGTCAGGAAAGCAGGGGCTCCCTCCTGTATCCAAACATTTCGGTTCCTGTCTGCGGCTCCAGATGTGAGCAAGCTCCGGGAGAGGAGCGTGAGGCTGCAGCCTTCCCTGGAGCTGAGCCAGGAAGTGAATGCTTAACACAGTGCATTGAGAGCACAAGCAAAGCTGGACACACAGCCAGGGTCTACCGAGAAATTGGATGCTACATATTAAAAAAAATGAGTTGTGCTTGTTCCTCCGGGGGACATTGTGAGGTGCAAACCCACCGGCGCTAAATAAAGGGACGCTGTGGAAACCTGCCACGAAGGAGAGACCCTAGGTGGAATGTTGTAATTAGGAGTGGTATGTACTTGCTGAAGTTCCATAAATCAGTCTCTTTCCCGGGCTGTAATTGCCGGCTGCAGGAGCAGCTGCCGCTGCGGTTCCTGGGGAGCTCCGCCACGAACGCTTTGAAGGTCGCCCAGCGTGGGCTCGGCGCTCGGGGCGGCGTGCTGGGGAGCAGGGCGGGCTGGGCTGCGCGCAGGCGAGCGCAAGGGAAGTGCCACGAGGCTCCATTCGCTCTCGGCCCTGGCAATTGGGAACACAGCGAGCTGTGGGCCGGCTCTGCCCCATGAGATGAGCTGTGGTTCAGCCACGAGCTGCATTTAGTTATTGCAGTTTTTAATTTGCCATACTGTGGCTGCAGGCGACTCCTCTGCTGGCCCTGCCCGTGTGTGACCGCCACCCGCCTGCTGTCAGCCTCTTTTGCTGTGGAAACAGTTTTTCTTCTTCCCGGTGTCCTCGGTACCTGTTGAACCTCTTGGTTTTCCTGCTGTGTTGCGCATCAGGCTCTCATATCTTTGCAAGGCGTTGGGTTGGGTGTTGGGGAGCCCTGCAAACCACTGTACGCTGCTGGATGAGGCTCTGGAAACCCGAGTTTCGTGCCAGTGTGTTTCACCCATCCCAGATTCCAGCGAGGAATGCAGATCCCCAAGGAGATTTGCCTCTCGGGGTTTCTCAGAGCCATTGCTGAGCCCACACCACACGCTCACCCGCAGTGTGTGGCTGGTGGCTGCTTGCATTTAAAACGCTTGCCTGGGACGTACCAGGGACATTTGCTGCCCTCCACTCCTGGTTATTTTAGACCAGCAATGTCCCTCTGTAGGACTGGGCTGGCTATTTTTACCCTGTGGTGTGGTTTTAATTT
The DNA here is from genome assembly GCF_027887145.1 of Ammospiza caudacuta. NCBI lineage: Eukaryota > Metazoa > Chordata > Aves > Passeriformes > Passerellidae > Ammospiza > Ammospiza caudacuta. The sequence goes on from NC_080615.1 coordinate 8,725,614, forward strand.
ACTGTGTTCTTCTGTGGTTTAAAAACTTGAGCATTACAAAGACTCTGCCCTTACCAAATTCTCAAGGTGAATCAGTAGAATATTTGATACCCCATTAAGTTCCAGTCTGAAGGATCAAAGAGATACTTAGGCACATCTTTGCTCAGAGATATAAAACTTTTGTGGGCTGTAGCATAACTGGAAAATGTCTTTAGTTTTGCTTTTTTAGGTGGTTTTTTGTCCCTGGAAGTGCTGGAGCCCCTTGGTGTTGTTGTTTGCTGACAGTCTCACAGACTGGTGCTGCCTGCTGGCAGCTCTGTGCTGGCTTTGCTTCGGTCCTGCCCCAATGACACAGCCCAGGTCCCCCTCCCCTCCTAGGGCAGTTCCAGTCAGATGCCAGCATTGGAAGGGGAATAGTCTCTTTACAGTGAACGACTGCCAATGGGTTTTAAAGCCCAGGTGTGCATTTGGCAGTGGGAAAAAGTTGTGTTGGAAACTCTGCTCCTCTGCCAATCCCAGCTGTGAAGTTTGCCCTCAGCAGTTACACTCCTGGCTGAGCCTTCCCTAGGAAATGTCCCATTTTCTGGAGCCCTTGGCCATGGGGGATGGAGATGTCTGCCTGCAGATCAGGGAGATGCCAGTGAGCCATCAGAGCCAAGGCTGCCCACAGGGTCACGCTGCCTCTTGAAGTTGTGCTCAGCCTGGAGCAGTTGGGTGTATAAACCCCTGGGTTCAGGTTACATCTGGAATAAACTGCTCTGATCTCATGGTGTCCTCTTTTAGCAGTTAGTGAGCCTGCACCTGATTTATGATCTCCTCCAAGGTCTGCTTGCAGAATGGAAATGTCACTGCATGCCCCACGCTGTCAGCAGGGCTCTGGCTGGAGCTCTGCAGTGGGGCCTTCCCTTCGCAGGGACGCCCTTGGGTGCTGGTCCTGAATGTGGTGACTCTTGGACTGAGAGCCCTCAACATTTGGTACAGGAACAGGGCAGCAATGTTTTTATGGAGATGAATTTCTCATGGAGAGCAGGGACCATACTGGGTAAGCTCCATCAAGGCTGGTCTGGGAGTGCTGTACGGGATGGGGGCCCGGTGGGGTCCTGTCACCCTGGGCTGTGTGACACCTCATCTGCGAGGTGGGAGCACCCAGACCCCGCTCCCACCCTGCTCCTGCAGGGTAGATCCCCTCTCCAGAGTGTGACAGGAAGAGAGGAATATGAAGCAGCAAAGTGACATTCCCTCCCTCCCCTTCTCCCCCCGTGCAGCAATAGAAATACGAGCCTGAGTCTGCAGCGTCAAAAGAGAGATCAGAGTAATCGGATCAAGCATGAGGAACTGCTTGTTGCTGCTTCCCTGTTTTTAAATGAGGCTGCCTGGCAGCTTCCCTGGCAGAGCACTTTCAACATGACTCGTGTTCAGCTTTGGAGCTGGGGTTGCAGCAAAGTCGGGCTCCGTGAGAATTGGGCTGGAAAGGGAACTTTGTGCGTAGCCTCTGGGCTAACACACAGAAATAAAGGCTCCCTGTGCCCCCACGGCCCTGGTTCTGTAGCCGAGCAGAGGCACATCTGTCCCCAATTCTGCAGAGAGAGCGCTCTCACTTTGTGCATTTATCACAGTGATGCTGCTCTGGGGTGTGCCCCATGATGCCAGTACATCCCTGACCTTGGGGAAGCACAGTGACTGTCTCCAGAGCCATTTCTGCCTCGCTGCCCTGGTGTGGCACGGGATAACTCTGTCTGTGGAGAGGTGTTGCAATGGTGCAGCTGGGTCAAACCAGGGGAGAGAGCTGCTGGCCCGGCTGCAAAGGCTTCTCTTCATGCAGTGTCTGTGTGCTGGCTGGGTGCAGGTGGACATCCATCCATCCATCCATCCATCCATCCATCCATCCATCCATCCATCCATCCATCCATCCACCCACCCCACTGCTCCAAGCACCTGGTTGTTCACCTGCACTGCTGCAGTGCCTGTGCTCACAGAAACCCTGCATTGCTCCATGGAGTCTGGTTGTGAGGTTGTTCTGCTAATCCTGACTGGTTTCCCAGTAATGACAACCTGAAATATCCACATGTAGAGAGCTGTTGCTGTAGCTGAGTCTGTTTTGCATTCTCATTCTGAGCTATTTGGCTTGGAAACATGGTTGGACCCCTTTGCCTGTGCTCCCATTGCCTCTTTGACGTCTTCATTCCTGTTGGCTGATGCAGACATGGTGTTGGAAGCCTGGTGGAAGCAGGGAAGCTCCCAAGGGTTACTGCTGCTGCTTTTCCCACTCTGTATGGAATTAGGTGCTGTTTTCAGCTGTTTGAGGACAGGCCTTGCCATGCACTCACAGGCTCTTTGAGCAGAAAGCACGCTGTGCTGGTTTGGGTGTCAGAGCTCTTACAAAGCCCTTGTGCCAGATCTCTGCCTTGCTGGGGAGGGCTGTGGCTGACGGGGCACTGTGAGATCCCAGGGATGCTGTCCCTGCTGTGGTTCCCTGTGACAGCCAGGCTGGGCTCCTGCACTGGGGAAGCTGCTGACAACCATCAAAGCCCCGAATGCCTGTCATCATCAGCCCTCAGCCTTGTCAGGCGGAGCTGCTGGGGACACTTGGTTTGTCAGGACTCCTCGGAGCCAGCCAGGCTTCCCAGGGTGGGCTCAGCAGGAGCAAACACAGCCAAACCCCTGCTTGCCTTGGGAAGAGTTGTCGTGGCGTTGGCTTGACAGCAGCTCTGGTTCTGCAGGCGCATCCGTTCCTTTGCCACCCTCATTTGTGCAGTCGGGAGGAGCAGCGTGTGGCTCCCCAGTTTGCAGGAGGATTCCTGTCCTGGAGGGTGAGAGGCAGAGCAGATCTCTGTCTGGATCAGAGCTCTGTGACAGCCCTGTGCTTGTGGGGACTCACTGGGATGGAGCAGGAGCTGCGGAACCCACTGCTGCTCCTTGTCCACAGTCACTGTCCAGGTGGATGCAGGGGGGTTCTCTTGGTGCACGGAATGTGAGCGTGATTTCTCCTTTGGCACTTTGCTGCCCTTCATTTGCTGTGATTTTACAGACTGCTCGGGATGAAGACGTGCATCATTCAGAGTCTGTCTGCAGGGTCAGGGCACACCGTGGCTTTTCCTGCCCTGCCGCAGTCACAGCCTGGTTTTCCTCAGCTCCTGGTCTGTGGGTGGCTCCAGAGGAGACGTTACTCATCCCTGAGTAGGCAGAAGCACCGAGAGCGAGTCCCACGCTGAGGTTGCTGAGCTCTGGCCACACAAACAGCTTTTCCTTCGATTTAAAGGTCTTACAGCCCTAATCGTTCCCTGGAATCTTTACCAGAAGGCACAGGTTTAATCAACTCCCCAAATCCATAACTGCCAGGTATTGCTTCCTCAGCACGAGGAGCAGAGCCGTGCCTCTCCCTGGGAAGGGTGAAGATTAAAGTGGGATAGACGGGAGATTAACAGTGTTCCCTTCAGACACCGCCAGGGAACGGGGAGACGCTCCGAGAGGAGGAATAAAGGAGATTCTTGGAGGCAAATCACTTACTGCTCTGTAGGGATCCGTGGAGCCTTGTAAACAGAGCCTTTACAGCAAGCCCAGTGCTCTGGCTCTTAAATCACTCTGGGAGAATTTTGGATGCACAGTTAAAGGATGCTCCTCCAGGCTCTCATTAGCAAATTGGATCCAAAATTTTCGTGTTAACACAACATGACGTGTGTGGAATGCAGCTCAGGAAGGTCGGTCCAGCTGTTGGGTCTGGGATACTCTGTTTTCTGTTGAGGTTGGGTGGGTCTATTGATCTCATTGCTGTTTTGGAAGGGGGAGGTTTAGCAGAGTCCCATTAAATGGATTTCAGTGTTTCCTTCAGAATAACTCGTTCTAAGTTCCTACAAGAGTAAATGTCTTGTGGACAACGTGTTGTACTCACAAGCCACTGCTTCTTCCTCTCCTTCCCCTCGTGCACTGCATCCCTCTGAATCTGACTTCTTTGGACAAGGCAGGAGAAGGAAATGAAAATAGCTCTCCATGGCTGATGGGGCCTGTGGGGTGTGAAAATGCTGTCTGAAGGTAGGGAGTGACTGAAATGATCCTGCAGGAAACAAATGAGGATTAATAAGCTATTTTCAGCCTTCCCATTTGCTTCTTCCCAGGGAGAGCCCGGTGGAGTGACCAGTCCAGTGGGTGTCCTGAGGGAGAGGGGGTTTTGTGCTGCAAAAATTAATGTGGATGTTGGTGGGTGTGCATGCAAAAGGAGGATATTGGAGGAAAGTGGTTTTGGGATTCTCCTCCTCCTGGATTTCACTGCCCAAGGAGCAAATCTTGCTGAAAGCTGTCCCTGAATCCTCTGGGGAACCTTTGGAAATGCAGCTCCTCGTTGCTTCATGTAAAATGTCTTTGTAGCAGTTGAGGATGCTGGCGTCCATTAAAGACACAATCCAAAGCCATGTGAGAGCTTTAATAACTTGGTATTTTTGTTGTGCCAAAAAATCCAATTACATACGGAATCACTTTTCCTTTGTAAAGGTCTGGGAAAGTGTTTGCCTGAACTGCTGTGGAAGCGGCATTTCAGTGAACCAGCTGAAAAGTCACTTTTGTCACTTTAATGGGTGTAATAAAACGGTCCATCCTGGGGGAGTGAGGGAGGGCGACAGAAAAGCCTCTCTGAAATTGGGATCTTTTAATTTTAAATTGGTTCCTCGGATTTACAAGGATTTCAAAGGCAGATGGAGAGGGAAGAGCTCTGGGTAGCTGTGGAAGCAGCTCATCCCTGTTTTTCTGAGAAATGTACAGATCCCATGGATGGAGTGTTTAGGAAATGGACATGAAATACACACGTATATACAGGAAATGCACAAAGCCAAGCATGGGAGGGTGTGGATGGCTGGGGGCTTGTGGCTGTGGCAGGCAGGGTGGCCCTGGGGGCTCAGCTTGTGCTATCAGTGATCCTGGAGTGCCATCACTGCTTGTTTCCCACCCAGTGTGGTTCTGTTTGTCTGGTCTCCTCCTGGAGTGACTTTTTTCAGCCTTCATTTGTCCAGATTATCAGCATGCAGAGGAGAGCTGCCTGGTATTTACATGATTTAGTTGTAAATATGGTTAAGTGTTGATAGATATTGTTGTCATAAGTGCTTACAGCTCCTGGACTGATTACTGAATTTCTTATGTGGAAATGTGTACAAGCTCGGCGTGCGAGCAGCTTCCCAGGGGAAGTGTGAGGAAGGAGCCTGTGGTTTCCGTGTGGAAATCAAAGCCCAGATGTGGCTGCAGTGGGTGAATTTATGGGGGAAGTGCTGTCGGGTTTGGCTGGCAGCAACTGGGGCTCCGAGGCTGTGATGGAGGGAGAATAAAAGGCTCTTGTTGCCTGTTTTTGGGAACAGATGCTGCTCTGTGGAACAACTATTAGGGGCTGATATGCATAGGGAACATCTGTAGGGTTATACACCAGGGCTCCGGCTGAGGGATGTTCATCCCCGCCACTGGGCTGATGGAACAAATGTGTTATTTGCTGGTAGTTTTATTTTTAATTGACCGATAGGCTGTGCTTGAGCCGCCCTTGTTTAACAGTCTTATTTCCAGAATGCTTTACATCCCTGCTCAGAGCCCTGAATTAGCAGACGAGTGTTTCTGGAAGTGTCTCTCTGAATGCAGAAAGCCTGGATTTGGCAGAATCCTCTCCAGGGGGGTGAGGATTGCGGAGGGCTCTGTGATCCCGATCACGGTCCTGAGAACCTGTGCATCCTTTGTGTTTGCCTGCAGAAAGGCAGATTTGCGGGGTGGTTTGGAGTTCTGAGGTCGGAGCAGTTACTAGGATAAAGCACGGGAGGAGAGGCCAGCTGTGCTGTGCTGTGCGTGGAGGGGATTTGTGGATGCGATGTTCAGCTCAGCGCTGAATTTAGGGCAGAGATAAAAGCCTCTCCCCGCCCCGGAGTGCTTCTGTGTGTAATGCCAACGCTCAAATCCTCGCTGTGCTCGGGCTGCGGGAGAGAACCCGGGAGCTGCATCCCAAATGCTGCGTGCGGAGTGTGAGAGGCAGCACGTCCTGCCCGCCCTCCCTGGTGTGCTCCTCGCTTCACAGCTGCTTTTGGGCAGCACAGGCAAGCTGCAAGGACCTGTGTGTGTTCCCTGCCAGGCAAGAGCTGTCCCTTTGGAGGGAGCTGGAACAGCGTGCCTGGATCCGCTCTGGCGCCCAGTCTGCCTGCCATCCCCTCCATCCAGGACTGTTCTGCCTTAAAGGGGGAAAATGCCCCAAAAACCCTTGTGGGATCAGGAGGGAAGGGAGAAGAGGAGCCCCAAGTACTTAGTATGGGCAGTGCGAGCTTTGCGGAGTCACACATCCAGATGGATTACATGAGGAACTTGACATCTTGTTTAAAAACAAATCATTCATTATGTAGCAGTGAATAATCAAGCATTACAGTTTCATCTCTGGAGGTTCCTTTTTTGGTTGGAATTTTGATAGTTCAGTAATTAAAAGCTGTAAGCTATTACACTGTCTACATGTTGATCAATTGGTAATTAAAAAGTTGATGATAGATATGGTATTTCATGGGACTGCTTGGTTACGGTCAGATTTCCTTCGTGTGTTTTGAAAATTGTCGTTTAACTTAACACTTAAACGTTTTTCAATATTCATGGGCTGTTTTACTTGATTTTTATAAATGCCTTTTAATGATCACAATTTGCATATGGTAATTTAGAATCAGGGAATCGTTTAGGTTAGAAAAGCCCTGTAAGATCATCGAGTCCAGCCATTAACCCTGCACTGCCGAGGCCACCGCTAAATCCTGTCCCCAAGTGCCACATCCACGCGGCTTTTAGATCCCTCCAGGGGTGCTGACCCCCTCTAGGCAGGGCTTTAAGGGAAGGAATTTTACCAATATCCAACCTGAACCTCCCCTGGTGCAGGATCTGCTGAGCCCCCACGGCTGAGGCGCTTTGGGGCGAGCTGGATAACACAATCAGGAATAAAGCAGTCCAAAATGAAGGAAAACTGGGCTGGTAATGGCCTCCGTGATGGAAGATTCATTGCTTCAGGAGTCTAATCTGAGACCAAAATGAAGCCCAAACCTGACAGTCTTCAGAGCATAATGCAAGATTTACTGCTCTGCCACGCTCAAGAGATTAAAAATAAAAACAGCCATCCTCCAAACCACCCTTCCCGTGCCTGCAAAACTTAGGGAAAACCAGGGGGTTTTGCTTCTTTTGAGTGAAAAACCCCAAAATAACCCCAAACAGAATGGGCTCATCCCCACTGCACGCCTGAGGAGGTGCTTGGTTTGGGTTGTGCCTCCTTTGTGGTGATGCATCCCTGGCACTGGACTGGTCCAAGGAGCCAGAAAGCCAAACCCCCAAACAGCAGATCCTTCCAAAGGGTGAACTCCATCCCAGTCCTCACCCCTGGTCCCTGGGATGTCCTTCTGCATCCAGGACAGAGTGATCTGCATCCTCCTGCTGGTTCAATGCCTGTGGTGGCTTCCCCTGCTCGTTGGGCACAGGGACAGTGTTGGGGTGACCAGTTCTGCTGGAGATGCTTCACATCTGTCCTGGAAAGCCTTGGTTTAAAAACCACTTTGTCCTGAGACACTTGTTGCTTTGTTACAGCTGGTTCCAGTAATTTGTTTTTATAGGGCAGTTTGTAGTAAATGAATGACACGTTGAATATTTTAGCGAGATTTGAGATTATCTAAAGAATGTTTTCCGGTTTACTAATTGGTAGATAATGCTGAATACATTGATGCTGACATGAGCAAATGGATGTAAAATGATTTTGAGGCGAGGCTCATTAGAAGATGCTCTGATTCAGTCACCAGGAGATGTCAGCTCGTGGCCGTGTGCTCGGACCCCGCCGTTCAGGGCTGCTCTAATTGCAGGGACGTGGGGCTCACAGCCCGGTGACAGGAGCTGCAGCTGCCCTGGGAGAAGGCAGCAAGGCAGTAATTAGTGATCCTGAGGGCTCCTTTTGGCCTCTGTGCCATCCTCAGCCGGCCAGGGCTGGGTTTGGAATCAGATTCTCTGGGAAGCACCAAAGGGAAGCAAACCAAGGGTGGCTGGGCATGACTGAAGGTGTGCCCAGGTGGGCAGCGTGCCCAGGTGAGTTTCTGGGGCAGGCACTGTGTTCAGAGGGATTCCCAAAGGCCTCATTCTCATTGTGATACTCACAGAATACACTGCAATGTGCAGGGAGTTCCTTGGTGATCAGATCCTCAGAGTGCTCCTGGCAAGCAGTGACAGTCCAAAAGCACCTTGCTTTAACCCCAGAGAGAAGGTGGGTGTTGTTGTCTCCTCAGGTAATAAATCCCTGCAGTGTCTGCTGCTCCACGTCCCATTTATTGTACAGAGCAGGAGATTTTTCACTCCCACAGATTAGGATCTGCCTTTTTTTGGGTCTTCCATCAACAAAACTAACTTTTCCCTTTCTCTGTGCATCTGTGAAGGATGTTGCTTTGCTCTCTTGCAGGCAGTGTCTGAAGTTCTGAATTCACAAAGCTGGATTTGCTCAAATCTCTTGTTTTCATTCCCTGCAAACAAAGGAGGGGCAGTTGGTGCCTGTGCAGCTGCAGCCCAGTGTTAACCCTTTGTCCTTCAGGCTTTGTTTCGTGTGAGAAATCATGGGAAGGTTTTACCAAATGTGGTAATTCTATGGGAAAAGTCCCTTATTTCATGTGTTTGGGAATGCTCAGAAGTTAAGGGATTTCTCTAAGGTGATTGAGTCTCAAAATGCAGCCAAGTACAGTGGGCAGCAAGACTGGGAGAGTCCTAAGAATATTTGGGCAAAATACTCAAACCATCCAACCCAACCAACCAAAACACATTTCTTGCTAGTCTGAGGAGAAATGGAGCTGTTTGGGGTTAACTTTTCTGGGAGTGAGTCCTCAATTTCCCCAGGCTGATCTCTGCAGACACATGGAGGATGAAAGCTGCTGTGGGAGGAAAATGAGGGAGCAAAGTCCTTTACCAAAGCCGCTTTCCAGGCAGAGGATGATCAGGAAAAGCTCTTCCAGAGGGGGGGAAAACCTCAAAAAACCCCAGGCAATGAAGTTTCAGCTTTCCCCTGTCACCACAGGCTTGCCAGGGGCATTCAGATGGTGGCTGGTGCCTTGCTGAATTTTCACTAATGTCTAAAATTAATCAAAATGAGCGTTATCCATTTAGTGCATAATCCCTTCTGTAGGCTGTGTGTAGGCATAATCAAGGGATGCCAAATGTATTCCATTACCTGGGATATTTGGGGATATTTTTATTCTACTCAAAATAATCTGCAAGATCTGATACGAAGAGACACAAAAGGTTAGTTGAAAGCAGACAAGAACTGCATCATTCACTTGAGGAGGAACTGCATTGTGCAAGCTGTAATACTCCTTCTTATTCATTACTGCAATTATAATTATGGAACCCAAAGTATTTAATTGGCCTCCCAGACTCTTCACACTGAATAGATTGCATTGTTACCATTTAAAAAAAATATCCTCTTATGCATTGCAAATACATGTGCGTGTTGCTCTCTGGCTCTCAAGAGGTTTCTTTGTTTATGTGATGAGCGATTAACTGAATTAGGGATCTCTGCTGTGCTGTGTCAAACCAGAATCCAGCGGAAGGAGAATGCTTGCCGGATGTCAGGTGGTGGTGGAAGCTCTGGAAGCAAAACTCGGTGCATTGAGAGCACCAAGCCCCAGTGGAGCGAGGGCTGTTAGGGGCTGTCAGGAGTACAGAATTGTGCAGGTGGGGTTGGTCCTTGGGGCTGCCCTGGTCTCAGGGCAGTGGGGCCCTGCCCGCTGCTCCAAGGCGATCCTGCCGTGCCTCAGCCAGGAGGAGCTGGCTCAGGTTGGCTGGGTTTGTGTGACTCTGTGTGTGGAACAAACAGCTGCGTGTAATTACCGGGCAGTAATTCCATCCGTGGGCTCTCCAAGCGCGGGCAGAGCCTGTTTGCTCTGCGTTAACAGCGGAAAGGTGAGGAGAGGTTTGTTTTCCCGCCCTCATCCCGCGTCCCTCGTGCCTCCCAGGCAGCGTTTATCGTCCTTTCCCGGTCCTTTAGCGCTCTCACAAATGGAAGGGCAGTGAGTTTGGCTACGCAGCCCATCCAAACCGCTCTTTAATGGAGCGTTCCGCCGGAATTGCCGCTCCTCTGCTCTGCTCCTGCTGGCTGAGCCAGGCGGAGGGACGGGGCTGGAACCGTCACACACAGAGATGCTGTGTGTAACACTTGGCAGAAGGACCTGAAATTGGATTACAAGCTCCTATTCCAGCAAGTAAACGTCCACGGTGTTTTTTTATAGCTTATCTCTATTCATCTCTGTTTGCAGGCTCTGCTTGCCAAGCGTTAATGTAAACACTCTATTTTGAGACGTCGGTCCATTTGCCTTCTGGAAATCCTTCTTTTATAAGGTGGTAGTAAAGTCTGTGCATAAAACCAGAATAGCTCTGTGGTCATAACTGCACTGATGCAGCATGGCTGGTGGTGCTGGCCACCTTACCTGGGGTCCTGGCCTTGCAGGTGGGGCAGCCAGGGCAGGGAGATCAGCTCTGTGTGTGTATAGATATATGTGTATATATACATAGATATGATTTTCTGTCTCCCCAGCGAGGCTGCAGATCTCTGGTAGTTGAATTTGAAAGAATTAAATTGACTTTCAACTTATTGGACTCGCTTCCAGTACTCTGCTAGAAGAAATTTTGCAGAGTTGGTGCTCGGTGCAGAATGGATGATGGTTTGAACTCTTCAGGGGATTTAGGGAATGGTTTTATTGTATTGTTGGTTTGGCCGAAAAAATCATAATGGAAACATCACCCGCAAGAGATTAAAAAGAGAAAATGAACCAATCTTGTGTGTCCAGCCAAGCAGTTGCGTATTCTGGTGGTGTAATATGTTGCACAATATTTTGGAAGAAACTGTAAATTCTGGGAAACATGGCCTGGAAAATGTGCGAAGAATCCCGGCATTCTGTGAATGTGCAATCTGTGCAGCTCTCCCAGGGAACTGGGTGTCAAGTACTTAGGAATATTTACTGGTTCAGAGCCTTCTCGTGTTTATTTTGGGCTGCTTTGTGATTGGAAAAAAGCGTGAGGATTGAGATACTTCCCTGCCTCCTTGGAGAGGACAGACAGCAGTGAATGAGGAGATGAAGGCGGAACTTCCCAGCGGAGAGCTGTTTGTATGGGAACGAAATGGAAACGCGCCTTCCTAGCGTCAGGAAACCTGTAAATAAAACCTGCTTTCTTCCTCTCTGTTTGCTCCAGTTTCCTGAAAACTTGTTTACATATTAAAGGGTGTTAAACTGTCTTCCTTTGTGGCCGGTCTCACTTAGAGCTGGGCTGAGGGAATGGGAATGAAAGGCTCCCATCACTGCTCTGGATAATGGGACCAGCCTTGTGGCAGTGTCTGGGAATGGGTTGGGCAGGACAAAGAAAAGGTTGTTTTTGTGTTCTGGCATTGCCGTGAGGTCAGGGAGGGAAGGAAGGTACAGGAGAAGCTTCCTAAACACATTTGGGGTGGGGGGCAACCACTGAACAGGGCACATTCCTGCTGCCCTCTGCCTGTCCACGGTGAGAATTGAGGCTGTGACTGGTGTTGGTGTGACTGTGGGTCTGCAGGAACTTGCTCTGCTTTAAGAATTTTGCCCCTTTGACCACAAGAAAGGAGGGCTGGGAGGAAGGAAGGACATCCCTAGAGGTGTTCCAGACCCAGGCTGGACAGGGCTTGGAGCAGCCTGGAAGGGCAGGGAGTTTGGAACAGGGTGGTCTTTAGGGTCCCTTTGAACCCAAGCCATTCCTGATCCTGTGTCACAGTAAAACCATGGAATTACATCAAATTTGAGACCCAGTTGTGACGATTTCTGAGAAGACTCGTGGTCAGGCAGGAGCCAGTGACTGAAGGATGCTCGGGTGATGTTAGGAGGGGAAGCAAACAGCTCAATCACTGTTCAATAAACGCGTTTTTACTGCTCTGTAGTACTTTGATGTTCCCTTGGGCTCAGTTGAGGCCTGGCTCTGCAGCACCCCTGGCTCTCAGCCACCAGGGACCTTGGCACCAGGTGTGCTCTGCGTGCCACTGTGAGCCTTGGGTGCCACCAGCCTCCTGCTGACAAATGGCAACTCTTGCTTAATTTTTATCCCCAATTATGTGGCTCCAGGACCCATTTTTCAGGTGGAATGTTGGAGCCATTAAGAAGAAATAAGCAAACTCTGCTGCATTCCATCATTCTTGGCAGGTACCCAGTGGTCTGTAGCTGTAATGTATGTGCGTTTCTATGCAGGTATTTTTCATAAGCCTTGTGCCTGGCACTGTCTGAGGCTTTGTTTGCTGGCTTCACCCAGGGCAGGGATGGGTGCTGAGTGAATCCACAGCCTGGGCTGCTGTAAAACTGGTGAGGAGCCTGGCTGTCCTTCCCCTCTGCTCTGGGACACAATTCCTGTGTGAGCAGGCAGGATTTCTGCTCTGGGACACAATTCCTCCATTTGCAGGGGATCCTGTAACATTCCTGGCAGCTTTGCACGTGTTTATCTGTCCCGGCACTTTTGTGTCCCTGAGTTCTGCAGTTATTGTGTCTAAACCTCCCTTGCTGGAGAGGTGTGTGCAGTGAAATTGCTCACTGGGATTTGTCAGGTGTGTGCAGATTGCTGGGCCAGCCCAGAGCTCCCCAGCTCCAGCCTGAGCCAGAGAGGAACACAATTCAGCCCAACCCGTTCAAGATAATGTGATTTGCTGCAAAAGTCTGTATTTTTAGGATGTTTACTACAGAGGTCTGAAATTACGTGGGCAATTTGTTGCCCTTGACAAGAGAAAATGTATCTCTGGTGAAATTTCATACTAAAAGCAATCTTTTAATGGACCTTTTCTTGCGGAGCCCGGAGCTGTAATGGCAGTGCCTGCTGTAAATCAACGAGCTCCGGAGACAGGAGCCGGGCTCAGGGGGCTGGTTCTGCTCCCCGGGGAGGGTTCTGGCTCCCAGACACACCTGGGCTCTTCATGCCCTGTGGGGAGGGAGAGGAGCCCTCCTGGGCCGGGCTGGGGCTCCTGCAGCGTCCCAGCCTGGGGTGTCCAACCTGTGCAGGGCACGCCCCCAGCACACCTGGGCTGTGAGTGCAGCATCCCCAGCACACCTGGGGCACACCCCCAGCACACCTGGGCTGTGAGTGCAGCATCCCCAGCACACCTGGGCTGTGAGTGCAGCATCCCCAGCACACCTGGGGCACATCCCCAGCACACCTGGGCTGTGCAGGGCAGCATCCCCAGCACACCTGGGGCACATCCCCAGCACACCTGGGCTGTGCAGGGCAGCATCCCCAGCACACCTGGGGCACATCCCCAGCACACCTGGGCTGTGCAGGGCAGCATCCCCAGCACACCTGGGGCACATCCCCAGCACACCTGGGCTGTGCAGGGCAGCATCCCCAGCACACCTGGGCTGTGCAGGGCAGCATCCCCAGCACACCTGGGCTGTGAGTGCAGCATCCCCAGCACACCTGGGCTGTGCAGGGCAGCATCCCCAGCACACCTGGGCTGTGAGTGCAGCATCCCCAGCACACCTGGGCTGTGCAGGGCAGCATCCCCAGCACACCTGGGGCACATCCCCAGCACACCTGGGCTGTGCAGGGCAGCATCCCCAGCACACCTGGGCTGTTCCCCCAGCCCCATCCAGCCCCCCGTGTCCCGCTGGAGGCTCCCAGGGGATGCTCAGCTGCTGCCATGGGCAGCTGTCAGAGCACAGAAATGTGAAAAAGCACAGAAATGTGAAAAAGCAAAGAGCTCTCACGTCCCAGGGACTTGCTGGGACAGCTCAGACACACTGGCTTGGCAGCCCTAGGCATTAATGCTGGGTTTTGTTGACCCACCTGTTTGGGGGAGGTTTATAATTACCTTTTTGGTGGCTGGCCAGCGGGATAATGCCTGTGCATGTTCCTGCCCCTCTGTTTGGTTCCCCCAGCTTGAAGACAAAGCGAGCATTAAATCGCCTTTTCAGCAGTGTGGCAGCCTCTGCAAGGGGTGTCTCACACCCTGGGCTGCCAGGAGGTTCAGTTTGAAGGGGAAAAGCTCAGCAGAGGCCTCAGGAGCAGCTGGCAGCCAGGATCCTGCAGCACTGCTCAGCCAGCTCCCAAGGGAAAGGAAGGAAAAGAAAGGGAAATTTCAAGGAAATTTCAAGGAAAAGAAAGGAAAGGAAATTTCAAGGAAAGGAAAGGAAATTGCAAGGAAAGGAAAGGAAATTGCAAGGAAAGGAAATTGCAAGGAAATTTCAAGGAAAGGAAATTTCAAGGAAAGGAAATTTCAAGGAAAGGAAAGGAAATTTCAAGGAAATTTCAAGGAAAGGAAATTTCAAGGAAAGGAAATTTCAAGGAAAGGAAATTTCAAGGAAAGGAAATTTCAAGGAAAGGAAAGGAAAGGAAATTTCAAGGAAAGGAAATTTCAAGGAAAGGAAAGGAAATTTCAAGGAAATTTCAAGGAAATTTCAAGGAAATTTCAAGGAAAGGAAAGGAAAGGAAAGGAAAGGAAAGGAAAGGAAAGGAAAGGAAAGGAAATTTCAAAGAAAGGAAAGGAAAGGGATCTCTGTTACCTGCTGGCATCTTTGGACACAGTCTCCTGAGTGGGAGCTGTGGAGTGCTGAGGTGTGCTTATTTGGGAGCTGTGGAATCCTGGGGTGTGTTTATGTGAGAATTGGGAGCTGTGGGGTTCTGGGGTGTGTTTATTTGGGTACTGTGGGGTTCTGGGGTGTGTGTATTTGGGTTCTGTGCAGTCCTGTGTTGCGTTTGCTCCCCTGTGTGTGAGCAGCAGTGCCCTGCCAGGTGGCTGAGCCGTTCCTGCCCAAAGCTCTGCAGACCCCAGTGTCAGCCCATGGCTCTGTGCACCCAGCCAGGCTGCAGGAGCTGACTCTGCTGGTGCGTGTTCCCGTGCCCTTACCCCAGGTGCCCTTTTGTCTCCTCCTCAGTTGACATTTTGGGTGTCCACTGTGTTTTGTAACCTGTCCTTTGCCCCCAGAGCTGGCATCAGAGCAGTTCCAGGTGTGGCTGCCTGTGCTGGCCCCATTTAGGGACAGGGGTGTGATGTCCATGGACTCTGGGGACATCCCAGGGTTTGCTGGGTCCCCTCCACATGCAGGACCCCCCTCCCCTGCCCTGGCTCCTTCCTCTGCAGCCAAGCCCCACAAAGCCCTGGGGTGCTCTGGCAGGGGTTTCAGTCTCACTGATGGGATGGTTTCATGGTTATGGGGGTGTTTGTGCAGCAAAAACCTCTGGATCCTGTTGTTTCAGCTGAGCTGAAGGGATGGGTTCCTGGTTATGGGATGGTTCCTGGTTATGGGGGTGTCTCTGACTTTGGGGGGCTCTGAGGGCAGGTATGGCAGGTGTGCAGCACACCTGGGCTGTGGGCTGGAGCAGAGCTGTGGCAGCCAGGCTGGGGCTGCCAGCACACTCAGGTTTCCTTGATGCAGGCAGAGGATAACTCTGACCTTCCTCTGAGGGCTGTTAAGGATTAATGTTTGCACAGGGCTTTGAGTATGTCAGGCTTTATGTAAATAGCAGTTATGGCTCTTTTATTAATTCCCTCCTCCAGGTAAATAACCTGAGCTGTGTGAGGCCAGGGGAGGCAGCGGGGCTGGGGCAGCACCAGGTCCCTGCCAGGGAGGCTCTGTGCATCCTTTGCTGCCCAAACAGGACCCAGAGAGGCTCTGTGCATCCTCTGTTACCCAAACAGGACCCAGGGAGGCTGTGAGGATCCTTTAGTGCCCAAACAGGACCCAGGGAGGCTGTGAGGATCCTTTAGTGCCCAAAGAGGACCCAGGGAGGCTGTGAGGATCCTTTAGTGCCCAAAGAGGACCCAGGGAGGCTCTGTGCATCTTGTACTGCCCGAACAGGACCCAGGGAGGCTGTGCTGGAGCCCAGGGGTGCTGTTTGCAGCCCTGCCCAGCTGTGTGGCTCAGTCCTGTCCCTGGGAATGCACCAAGGGACATTTCCATCACCCCTCACATCACCCCCTCCATCACCTCTTTACAGCCAAGAATTCTTCTGGGGCTTCACAGAAATGGTTGTGTCCCTGCAGAACAGCAGCTCCAGGTGTAAATGTCCTTCCATTTTGTGCTGCAGTGTTCTTGTGCAGGAGACAATCTACATCCATCCGTGGTGTTTTGGACTCCATGTTCCATGAGTTTGTCACTTGGTTTGCTCTTGATGCGAGGTGTTTAAAGAGGAGGATTAGTCTCTGGGGCTCAGCTCCTCTGCCCTTGTGTTTGTAATCAGGCAAATCATCATTAGCAGAGATCTCAGTGCAGGGTTGGGTGTGAGGCTCACAGAGGAGTTTCACTGCTCAGTTCAGGAGCTCATTTCCAAAACTTAGTGCTGTGCCTAAAACCACGGAGGGTGGGAACTGGCTCCTTGCCAGTTAGTTACTTAAGTTTGAGAGATCTTTGCATTCAAATTACTTATCTGGAGTGCTGGCAGGCTAATAAATTCCAGGGAACTGTTCTAAATATTGTCAATCTCCAATGTAATCCTATTAAAATAATTGAGTATTTTCAGGGTAAAGAATTCCCTCATCCTCTGTCCCCAACACACATGAGAACACATGAGAGGCAGCCTGGAGTGTCCTGTGCCCACCATGGAGCTGACAGCGCTGAGATTCCCAGCAGCCAGGGCTTGGAGAGGCACAGCACTGTACCAAAGCCATCTGCCCTCCAGTTCTGTGCATTTCTGTGCCTGTGAGAGGGTTTTGTCCTCGCTCCCTTCTGGTCTGGCCCGGTGCACGCTGATATCAGCGGGAGGCTGTTGTTGTCTGCTGGGGTTTGTTCTTGGAATGCAGGGAATGCCAGGCCTGCCCTGGTGTCCTGCAGCATCCCCAGGGTGTGCAGGCACAGGGGAGGCTGCTGGGCTGGGTCTGACCCTCCCAGCAGGCTCACAATGGAATAGGTGCTGGCAGTGCCTGCCCTGTGTCCCCAGAGCACAGCTGGGTCACATCCCTGGGTCCCATCTCCGTGTCCCATCTCTGGGTGCCATCTCTGGGTGCCATCCCTGTGTCCCATCCCTGTGTCCCATCCCTGTGTCCCATCCCTGGGTCTCATCCCTGGGTGCCATCCCTGTGTCCCATCCCTGTGTCCCATCCCTGGGTCTCATCCCTGGGTGCCATCTCTGGGTGCCATCCCTGGGTGCCATCCCTGTGTCCCATCCCTGGGTCCCATCTCTGGGTCCCATCCCTGGGTGCCATCCCTGGGTCCCATCTCTGGGTCCCATCTCTGGGTCCCATCTCTGGGTCTCATCCCTGGGTGCCATCCCTGGGTCTCATCTCTGGGTGTCATCTCTGGGTGCCATCCCTGTGTCCCATCCCTGGGTGCCATCCCTGGGTGCCATCCCTGGGTGCCATCCCTGGGTCTCATCCCTGGGTCTCATCCCTGGGTCTCATCCCTGGGTCCCATCCCTGGGTGCCATCCCTGGGTCCCATCCCTGGGTCCCATCTCTGTGTCCCATCCCTGGGTGCCATCCCTGGGTGCCATCCCTGGGTCTCATCCCTGGGTCTCATCCCTGGGTCTCATCCCTGGGTCCCATCCCTGGGTGCCATCCCTGGGTCCCATCTCTGTGTCCCATCCCTGGGTGCCATCCCTGGGTCCCATCCCTGGGTCCTGCTCTTTCAGCCGGGCTGGGGCAATGCACCTTCCTGGAGCAGCCCCCAGCACATCAAACGCAGCCCCTGCTGCTCTTTCAGAGGAGACAGTTCCTCCAGTTTGCCTTTTGATAATCTTCAAATGGAGGCCTGACCTGAATTTACAGCGCGGAGGGAGAAAACGAGAGGGAAAATATCTCCCGACAGCTCTTAAGGTGTCTTTGACAGCAGTAAACTGAAGAAAATAAGCACAAGTTCTTCCCTTCCCCTTTGCTTTTGTAGGTCACTTGAGGGAAAATCTGAGCAAATCAGAGAACTTCAAAAACAACCTCCAGCCCAATTGCATCCCCAGCAGCCAAACCCCCTCCCACAGCCCACAAACTCGCATTCTCCTTGGCACCTCCTGTGAAAACCAGCTTGGAATAACTCGCCACAAGGAGGACATGAAGTTCCTCGGCTTGGCAAAGTAAACAGGTCTATTTTTGTTTGCACAGGGTTTTGCAGTGCAGCGCCCTGGCAGAGCTGCCCTGGGTCCTTGCCTTGCCCGGATTTACCCAGTTTGGAGGGTGAGGCTGTTGGGAAGGGAAGGTTTGGGGGCTGCATTGGTGGCTCCTGTCGCCCAAACCCTCGTGATCCCGAGGTGCCACATGTGCCACAGACGCTGGTTTGTGTTCTGCAGAGCAGCAGCAGCCCCAGGGCTCTGTCCCTGTGCTCTGTGATGTGCTCCATGTCACCCCTGGGCATGGCTTGCCCTGGGTTCTGTAGCCATGATATTTTCTGAAAAACCCTTTCCTTGGGATTTTTCCTCCTGAGAAGCTGAGAGGCCTCAGGAACAAAATGCAAACAATGGTTATCTGCTGCTGTGGAATGCAACAGGTGCATCTGGGATTGGTCTCATGTGGTTGTTTCTAATTAATGGCCAATCACAGTCCGGCTGTCTGGACCGTCTCGATCGGTCACAAACCTTTGTTTTTCATTCTTTTTCTGTTGTTAGCTGGCCTTCTGATGAAATCCTTTCTTCTATTATTTTAGTTTTCTTTTAGTATATATAATATAATATAATATAATATAATATAATATAATATAATATAATATAATATAATATCAATCATATATTATATATATGATATATAATATATGTCATATATATGATATATATGAGATATATATGTCATATATATCTCATATATGCATGATATATGAGATATATATGTCATATATATCTCATATATGCATGATATAAAATATATATATGATATATATTAATTATATAGATAATATAATATATATAAAAATATATAATATAACGTCATAAAATAGTGAATCAACTCAATGGAGTTAGCATTGTCTTCTCTCCCCTCATCCTGGGAGCCCTGAAACACCACGCCAGGGTTCCCCTGGTTGCTGCTCTGGGTGAGGCAGGAGCAGGAATGATGCCGTGGCTCGCTGTGCCTGCCCGTGCAGTGCCTGGTGATGGTTTGGGGGCTGCAGGTGGGTCCTGATCCGGCCTGGGGGTGCAGCATTTTCCTCTCTTTTCTCAGCTCCCCACATCCCTTGCCCTTACAAAGCAAGATGGAGTTTATTGTCTAATCACCAAAGCTGCCGAGTCAGGACTTGTGTCCAGGGCGATCGTTGTCGGTGCCAAGAAACAGAACTGGGCAAAATTAAACCCAGACCTGATTAGTGACCTACTTACAGGATGGAGAAGGTGCTGGGATTCGGGCTGAAGCAAATTCAAATTCCCCATTCCATTGTATTTCCTTGATTAATAATAAGTGAGTGAAATATCAGTCAAGATTTTTTTTAAAGCAAGGAAGCAGCTTTAAAACATTACATTTATTTTACCTTGGGAGAACTTAATTAGCTGTCAACAGCACAACACATGAGTGGTGACTTTTGAATGAAATTATGAAATCTCTGCTCCTGAGGCATTTTTCTCCCTCCTTCCAAGGCAGAGGGAAACACAACAGATATGTTTAGGTAAAAGCTAAGTAATTTTTAGGAGAATGCTTTTTCCTTCACTGTTTTCTTGTATTAATTACAGAAGTGTATAACCCTTCAGTTCTGGTTTGAATGTGAGCAACCAGCACAACCAGGTTATTAAATCAGGTTGTGAATTCGAGACCAGGGTCATGTGGTTCTCTGTTTGATGGGCTAATTTCTTAAGTGATTGAACTTCTATCATTCCACTGGATACCATGGTAATTTACTTATTTCACAAATGTGATAAATAAGCCACAGCCAGCAAATCACTCAAATGGTCCTAATTTAGAGCTGCTGGCTTTTGCTGACACATGATGGGAGCGTGGCAGGGCTATCAGGGAAATGGATGTGCTGAGGAGCCAAGGAGAGCGAGGTGGCATGGAATTAAAATACCAGAAACCATCAAAACCCAGCCAGGTGTCCCAGCAGGGGCAGCTGCCTCTCCTGGGGGCGTTTGGTGTGCCTCAGCAAAGCTCCAAGTGTGGCTTTATTTGTGGCAAAGCTTTTCTCAGGGGCTGTGAGCAGCGAAGGAAGATGGATGGATGGAGATTACAGGCAATGGAGTGTCCCAATAACTCTCCTTCCCAAAGCTTCAGAAATCCAGAAGTCATTTGAATGTACCTAAAGCTGGGATTTCAGGAGGGGCTGAGAACAGCAAAAGGAGGAACCCCAATATTGGGATCCTAGGGAAAAATCTGCAAAAAGGTTTGGGGAAATCCTGAGCAGCGAATTGTGTGTATTAGAGTGACACTGAGAGTGGTCATCGGTGTGAATTGCGTGTTTGCAATGAAGTTGCAAAGTGAAGTATCCACATACTTAGGAAACATAAATAAAATTGACCGAGGAGCGTTCCTGGAGCAAATTTGCATTTCAAAGGGCTCCGGTGGGACAGAGCTCTGCTGTTTGTGGCACAGGCGTCCCCCGGGCTTTGGGATGTTTTGCTGTTAAATGTGGGTTAACTGTGGATGGTAGGGATTGGTGAACCTGGATGAAATCCCACCCTTCACCTTTGCCCCTTTGTGCACCCACGGGGATGGGCGTTCACTGAGCCTGTTTGCAGTCAGAGAGATAAAAAAGGATGGTTCTGCCAAAACATTTAATACACAACATCAGGATGTTCTTTCAGTCCAGCTCTCACCTTCAGCGTCCCTGTCACCAGTCCCCATGGACCTTGTGATTGAGATTCCCTGCTCTTCCAGGAGACAGGAGAGGAAGGACGGAGAGCTGCCCACGTTTTTGTGGCAACTCGTGACAAACAATTTCAAACCTGGCAGCTGCAACAAAATCGTTGGCTGCACCCTGCCGCCACTCTGGGGCTCAGGAATGTGTTTTTGTAGCAGATGGAGCTATTAGTTAGCTGTGCTATCTTGAAGAATTGCTTTCCCAGGTAATCAGCTCTGCTCATTTAGGATGTCGTTTCCCCACCTCGATATGTCAGCGGAGGAAGCAGGAGTGATTAATCACTGCGGCTTGGACACTGCACAGCAGTCGCGGCGCGGAGGGAGCGTTCTGCAAGCACCAATGCCACAGGGAGCTTAAAGTGCTCTGATGCAAGGCAAACAAGATGGAAAAGATGACCGTGATGCTTCCTGATGGCTGCGCGGCACCCTGAGAGTTTCTGTGGCAACCTGAGGATTTGCAATTCATGGGGAGCCCGGAGCCAGACACGGCTGGGCTGGGCTGGGAGCTGTGGCATTGCTGGCAGGGCCCCCAGGCCGGAGACGGACGGACAGACGGACGCGTGGACGCCTGCCACGCTCCCTGCAGCTCCGGCCCAAGGTCTCTGAAAGGTTCATTAGGAGTCAGCTGTTGATCCCTGCCAGACTCTGCCTCAGTTCGGGCTGGGTTTGCTGGACCGAGCAGCAGAAATTCTGTAAAAGCAGCACATTTTTATTCTTCCAGCTTTAAAGGCTGAAAATGAGATTTTGTTTTTTTCAATTACTGATATTCTTAAATTACCAGGAAAGAAGGTTAATCCTTTTTTTTTAATATTATTATTATTTTTTTCTGGCAGATCTCAGGCTTAATCCTGCTGGTGGCTGCCTCTGTTTTCATTTCACCCCTTTGAAAGCAATTTGGGATATTTTGCAAGACTTAGTGTTGCCATGTGCCGTATAAACATAAGATGCAAAATAGGGCGGGCTGGGATTTGGGATAGAGGGGGTATCAGCTTTAGCTCTGAAGTGTGACCAAGGAATTTAAACTTGTTGTTGGGCAGCCTCGTCCTGTGAGGAACATGCAGGATTTTCAGCCTCATCCCTCCTTGTAGCAGCCTTTTACCACTCACCTTCCCTGCTGGGCTGAGCACTCCATGGCTTTGTGCTCCTCAGTCCTTTCCTCACGGAGAGGGATTCTCCAGGGCTGGATGTCCTTGAAGGAGAAGGCCAAAGGGACTTGTGGGCTCAGTGCATCAGAAAATGGCTGTGGAGGGGTTTGTTGGCTGCTGGGCTGAGTCAGGACAAGCTCAGGTGTGTGGAAGGCAGCAAAGCAAAGCTGTGGTACAGGGAATTCCTGGCAGCTTGGCTTTGCCAAGCCAACACCTCAAAGGAGCGCTGGAACCCCACCAGCTTTGTGACCATGGGCTTTAATCCCCTTTCAGACTGGGCTGTGCAGCCAGTGGTGAACCTGCATCATAAAAATTACAGCAGCGTTAAACCTTGCGCCGTGAGCTGTATGGTGCACGAGTGGTCCTGCAGGAATTCGCTGTGGGAGCTGGTCAGGGCCTTTTGTGTGCCCAGAGCAGCTGCTGCCAGCCCTGTGAGCGTGTGGAGTGCCCATCACTGCTGCTGCTGCCAGCCCTGTGAGTGAGTGGAGTGCCCATCATTGCTGCTGCCAGCCCTGTGAGCGTGTGGAGTGCCCATCACTGCTGCTGCTGCCAGCCCTGTGAGCGTGTGGAGTGCCCATCATTGCTGCTGCTGCCAGCCCTGTGAGCGTGTGGAGTGCCCATCATTGCTGCTGCCAGCCCTGTGAGCGTGTGGAGTGCCCATCACTGCTGCTGCTGCCAGCCCTGTGAGCGTGTGGAGTGCCCATCATTGCTGCTGCTGCCAGCCCTGTGAGCGTGTGGAGTGCCCATCATTGCTGCTGCCAGCCCTGTGAGCATGTGGAGTGCCCATCATTGCTGCTGCTGCCAGCCCTGTGAGTCAGTGGAGTGCCCATCATTGCTGCTGCTGCCAGCCCTGTGAGTGTGTGGAGTGCCCATCATTGCTGCTGCTGCCAGCCCTGTGAGCATGTGGAGTGCCCATCATTGCTGCTGCCAGCCCTGTGAGCGTGTGGAGTGCCCATCATTGCTGCTGCCAGCCCTGTGAGTGAGTGGAGTGCCCATCATTGCTGCTGCTGCCAGCCCTGTGAGCATGTGGAGTGCCCATCATTGCTGCTGCCAGCCCTGTGAGTGAGTGGAGTGCCCATCATTGCTGCTGCCAGCCCTGTGAGTGAGTGGAGTGCCCATCATTGCTGCTGCCAGCCCTGTGAGTGAGTGGAGTGCCCATCATTGCTGCTGCCAGCCCTGTGAGTGAGTGGAGTGCCCATCATTGCTGCTGCTGCCAGCCCTGTGAGTGTGTGGAGTGCCCATCATTGCTGCTGCTGCCAGCCCTGTGAGCATGTGGAGTGCCCATCATTGCTGCTGCCAGCCCTGTGAGTCAGTGGAGTGCCCATCATTGCTGCTGCCAGCCCTGTGAGTCAGTGGAGTGCCCATCATTGCTGCTGCTGCCAGCCCTGTGAGTGAGTGGAGTGCCCATCATTGCTGCTGCTGCCAGCCCTGTGAGTGTGTGGAGTGCCCATCATTGCTGCTGCTGCCAGCCCTGTGAGTGTGTGGAGTGCCCACCATTGCTGCTGGCAGCCCTGTGAGCGAGTGGAGTGCCCATCATTGCTGCTGCCAGCCCTGTGAGCGTGTGGAGTGCCCATCATTGCTGCTGCTGCCAGCCCTGTGAACGTGTGGAGTGCCCATCATTGCTGCTGCTGCCAGCCCTGTGAGCATGTGGAGTGCCCATCATTGCTGCTGCCAGCCCTGTGAGTGAGTGGAGTGCCCATCATTGCTGCTGCCAGCCCTGTGAGTGAGTGGAGTGCCCATCATTGCTGCTGCCAGCCCTGTGAGTGAGTGGAGTGCCCATCATTGCTGCTGCCAGCCCTGTGAGTGAGTGGAGTGCCCATCATTGCTGCTGCTGCCAGCCCTGTGAGTGTGTGGAGTGCCCATCATTGCTGCTGCTGCCAGCCCTGTGAGCATGTGGAGTGCCCATCATTGCTGCTGCCAGCCCTGTGAGTCAGTGGAGTGCCCATCATTGCTGCTGCCAGCCCTGTGAGTCAGTGGAGTGCCCATCATTGCTGCTGCTGCCAGCCCTGTGAGTGAGTGGAGTGCCCATCATTGCTGCTGCTGCCAGCCCTGTGAGTGTGTGGAGTGCCCATCATTGCTGCTGCTGCCAGCCCTGTGAGTGTGTGGAGTGCCCACCATTGCTGCTGGCAGCCCTGTGAGCGAGTGGAGTGCCCATCATTGCTGCTGCCAGCCCTGTGAGCGTGTGGAGTGCCCATCATTGCTGCTGCTGCCAGCCCTGTGAACGTGTGGAGTGCCCATCATTGCTGCTGCCAGCCCTGTGAGTCAGTGGAGTGCCCATCATTGCTGCTGCTGCCAGCCCTGTGAGTGTGTGGAGTGCCCATCATTGCTGCTGCCAGCCCTGTGAACGTGTGGAGTGCCCATCACTGCTGCTGCCTTTGGGAGGAACTCCCTGAGGAGCTCCCCAGCCTCCTCTGGAGCTCCTTGGAGTGCTCTGGATGTGCTTTGGGCTCTGTCCTGGGCAGCTGAGCTCGGTGATGCTGCCCCATCCCAGCCTGTCCTCTCTCCATTCGCACTCATGGGGACACAGAGCTGTCCCTGCCTTTCCTGCACCTCATCCTGAGGGCCTCATAAACCTCCTCCAAGGCACCTTTCCCTGATTCTGACACCCCACGTTGTTCAGGACCAGCTGGGTGAGGCGTCCCAGGAATGCAGAGCCCCAGGCAGGCTGGGCTGGGCTGGGCTGGGCTGTGCCAGCCTCCTCCAGGTGCCCTGGGCTGTGAGTGAGGGTATTCACCTCATCTTCTTCCCACCTGGCTCAGTCATGGCTCCTTCTGAAAGATCTTCCTGTTTATTTTCAAAGCACCCCGTGCCTGTAGCAGAATTTTGAAGTTAATTGCCTGGATGCAGACAGCACGGAAGGCGGAGTGTTACAAGGAGATAGCTGGAGATAGAGAGGCTGAGAAAATAACCTCAGGGCATCTGCCTGGGAGCAGGCATGTAAAAATACTAATTTTTGAACTTTTGACTTCAAATGGTTTGTGTAAAAATGTTTAAGTATTTTTTTTCCTCTCAGATTTGATCTTTTTGAGTCACAAGACCTTTTTGTGGTTGGCAGGGCTCCTGTAACATATTTCTTTTTAAATGATCTCTGAAGTTGTTGAGTACACGGGTATGAAAGTGCCTGATGGAAAGCTGTACAATTTGTTCAGGCAGGAGCACAGAATGAGTTTCTTTTCAGTGGAAACTGAGTTGGCTTTTTGAAGCTCCTCTCGCTGCTGGAGAAGAGGTTTTCTATGTGAGGGCTCAGCTCCTGCTTTGTGGCTCTTCCCAGCGAGCCTGTGAGCAGCCCTGTGTGGATGGAGGCGCCCTCGGCGTGTGCGCTGACAGGTACAATTTGGGGCAGCCAAACTGCAAAGTTTCCTAGAATAAAGAAAAGAGAGAAGCAGGGTGTGGGGCTGGCTGGCTGGAGTGTTTCCGTGGCAGGGCTCTGTCTGTGCCCATCTGGTGGCACCGTGGCGGGCGAGCTCCCTGCCCCTGGTTCTGTCCTGTTGGGCTGAGCAGGAGCATCCCAAAGCACAGCTCTGTCCCAGGCTGCAGCTGGGTCACAAACGCCTCAGCTGCTGCTCCCGGTGCTTCCCACACTGGGAATGGTCCCCAGAATCCCAATAACGGGGACTCCAGTGGCGGGGAGCGAGCTCAAAGCCTTTCAGACAGGCACGTAAATCAGTGAAAACCCAGATCACTGACCACGATGGCAGAGCTGCATCTGCCCCTGTCCCCTGCCCTTTGCAGACATCCTGTGGGCTGCAGAGCTTGTGTTTGCTGGGTGCTGAAGGTGGCTCTGGGGACTCTGCTCCCCTGAGTCTGACTCTGGTGCTGTCTTGTGTGTCTGTGCTCACACGGGTTCTTGGATGAGGGAAGAGACGAGGATCTGACTCCATGTTTCAGAAGGCTTGTTTTATTATTTTATTATATATATTACATTAAAACTATACTAAAAGAATAGAAGAAAGGATTTCATCAGAAGGCTGGCTAAGAATAGAAAAAGAATGATAACAAAGCATCTGTCTCGGACAGAGAGTATGAGCCATGAACTCCCTGTGATTGGCCATTAATTATAAACAAACCAACATGGGCCAATCCCAGATGCACCTGTTGCATTCCACAGCAGCAGATAACCATTGTTTACATTTTGTTCCTGAGGCCTCCCAGCTTCTCAGGAGGAAAAATTCTAAGGAAAGGATTTTTCATGAAAAGTTGTCTGCGACAGTCTTGAGGCTGGAACATCAGTGTGCCTGCCTGTGTCCTTCACCAGCCACTTCAGGGTAAGGAGCTTGGAGCTGAGAAACACAGCAGAGTGCTCCTGGGCTGTTTCATAAATCCATGGAAGTTGTGTTTCAGTCTCGGTCTCATTCTCTGGGAAATGGTGTTGCATGCACCAAAGGAGTTTTTGCTACTCTCGACTCTGGTTTTGACCTAATACAGCAAAAGGACAAGGAGAAGAGAGCGGGAAAATGAGATGGAAAATGGAAAAGGAGGTGTCTTGTTTGCACGTGGTCCTTGGCATGCTCCCCGTGGTGACAGGTCACCCCTGTCCCTGCAGCCCTGCCAGCCCTCCCAGTCACAGCTGAGCACATGGCACAGCGTTTTGCTGAGTCTGGGGCTTAATGAGGGGCCATGTTGGGAATAGAGTTGTGCTCCCAGACTGGAGTTCATGGTGGAGTGTACCTTTAATGTGAAGTGACACTTGTCAAAACAAATGAGCGAGATTTTTATTGCATGTTCACTCGCTTGTAAAACTCGCTAGTCTGCAGTGGCTCTTAATCACCACCACGAATTAGCCAGGTCCTCCTGCAGTTCAATTACTGGTGTGTCATGTTTAAATTCTCCCTTGATGAACTGATGGTGAGATTATACGCACGGCTTCATAATAGGTAACGGGCAAGATCCAAACACGGGAGGGGAGCGCAGATGGTGCAAAGTGCTCGGTCGGCAGCAGGGCGAGGGGTGGTGGCTCTGAGGGACGCGGGGACAGCCCTGGGTCACACAGCCAGCTGGGTCAGGGCAGGGATCTGGCCCGGAGCAGGGTGTGGGAACGTAAAATTTGCTGGGTGGTTGGTCAATGATTTATCATCATGGTTTGTATTTTGGTTTGGTTTTTTTGGGGGGGGGGGCAGTTCTGTGTTTGTTCTGTGTTTGTTTGGGGGGGTTGTAGAGGTATGATGATGTTTGATTGTTGTTTTTTATAGTGGGAAATATAGAGGAAGGTTAATTGAAAGTGTATTGGTGACAAGTGATTTGGATAATGTAGGGATATAAGGTTTAATTATTTGATGAAAAAAAAATAGATGCGTAAAATGGAATTTAAATATTAGTTCCTAGTAAATGGTAAAATAGAAATGGCATGTTGAGGCGTCAGAAGGGGCAGACACTGCTGGCCCTGCCATGCCCAGCATTCCTTCAGGTGCCTCTGTGTTCCATCATCACCAGCGTTGGGCTCTTGCTGCTGCTGGCACCGTGCTGTGCCATGCTGGTTTCTGACAGTGCCCACGGCCAGTTTTGTATAAAATCACAGGGCAGGGCCTGCCCACAGGTGCGGATTGGGGAGGCTGGGCTCTCTCTTGCCATTGCTCACGGCTCTCCCATCCCGAACGCTCCCGCGCCGTTCCACAGAGCCCTGCTCGTGCCAATTGTTCCGGTGCTGGCTGAGGCACAGTGTTTAAACAGAGTGGCAGGTGGAGCAATAGACAGCACTGAAGTGCAGTCAAACTGCAGCTCGCTGGAGATGCACTCCCACAGGCTGTCTGGGACGTGGAGCTGCCTTCCCCTGGCTCTGCACAGCCCGGGGAGCTGCGGGCTCGCCCCTCTGCACACCCAGCCCGCCTTGTCCTGACTCTGCCCAAAATGAAATCCTTAATTACCAGGGAGCCGGTGACTGAGTCGTGCTGCGCGTTGTCAGGGTGACAAATCAAGCCCGTTGGACTGGCAGGGGCTGTGCTGGAGAGACTGGCACGGTTCCTCCCCGTTCCAGAAGCACTCCGAGGCAGCGCAGCCTTCCAGATGTTGTGTGCAGCTGCTGCCTTTACACTAAAATTACGTACAAAAAGGCAAACTCATTGCCTCGTCTCTTATCTGTGCTCTGGAAATTCTCTGCTTACCTTGATAATGTGGTTTTCTAAGGAGCCACCTTGGTAATGACCAGAGGAGATGAGATGAGATGCAAGCAGTTGTAATTGGAGAGGAAATAACATTTAAGAAGTGGGAAATTGAAGATGCTTTCCTGATGCTGAGCAGGTCTAACTGATCTCTGTGAAGTTGCCGTAGAAAATTGAAATTAGGGTGTTGAGTCCAGGGCTCTAAACTCCACACCGAGCTGTTAGAGCAAGGTGAAGCTGGCATGGAGTGAGTGTTGCCACATCTCTGAGCAAAGGGTGATCAATGCCCTGCAAGCCTGGCCCCTCTGCTGCAGTTTGATTACCCAGGAGATGTTCTCCTGTGCCTGTGCTCCACTCAGGGCTAGCAAGGATCCAGATGCACGCATCCGTCAGCCTGGCTGCTGAAATTAGAGGTAACAAATTACTGATAATTAGGGCTGTTTTTTTGTTTTACCATTGCAAAAAGTGAATTTATAAAAGCCAATTTATTTTTATCTCTGTCCTCGGGAACTCCAAAGCAGTTGTGCTTATTCCTAATTGCTTGTTTTATGGGTGAAAATGAAGCTGGGATGTAAACGACGGCGCGGGGGGGCTGGGATGGAGCTGCTGCCACGCTCAAACTACGAGGAGAGAAAGCGGCACTGAGGATTGCCCAATACTCCACAAATTCCACTTTTTATTAAGTTTAACAATGCAACCATTTCCAACCATCCCAGAACTAAATATAGTAATGAAATTTTATTTGAAGTCAGGAACATTATCGAGATATGACTTGATGTGTGTGAGATACTGCGCATCACCGGAGTGCTACAGATTGTGTTAAATGGGCCTGAAATAATCTTCAGGAAAGAAAATAGTTTCTATTCTCCTTGACACAAAGTGTTTGTCACAGATACGCGTTCTTATCCACGTCTTGTTAGTGAAATCATTATACTTTTCATTACAACTTTTATGCAAATATGCTGGTTTTCCTTGATTAGGTTTACATGAATAAGCTGTAATTGTAGGCTGAGGTGATATTAATGCTCAACAATTAAATATGTAATTACTGTGTGTAATTGTGGTGTGAGGGATGGGTGGCAGCCCCGGTGCTGTGCTGGCACAGGGTTTGGGGTCTGGGCTGGGGTCCTGCCCACGTGTCCAGTATCTAAAATACATGGAGAAAGGGAGCTTGAGACCATGGGAATGTGCTTGCAGCATCCTGCTGCTGCCCAGGATAAAGGGCTGGATAGCTCTCACTTGTCTCACTTGCCTTCCTCCTTTTGCCCACCTAAACACGTGCAGCCTTTGAAGTGTGATATTTAAGGGAACTTTTTTCCCAGCAGCTGCTTGTATCTGCTGTAATTCCTGTTAATCTCTGTGTGCACAGGGCTCGCTGGAGCAGCGGGTGGTTCCCCTCTCTGCGGCACTCTGCCGTGTTTGCATTTGGTGCTGCAGAGGAAATACAGAAAAAAAACCAAAAAGGAAAACACAAAGGGAGAAATACTGACCTATGGGTACCTGCCGAAATTGTCCTTTTGGCAAGCAGTGAAATGTGCCTCTAATGGAGAGAGCCTCCCAATGCTGGGCATACCCACGTGCCCCCTGTGAGCATCCCACAGCTCTGTTGGTGATTTGGAGCATCCCACAGGCTGTGTTGGTGATTTGGGGTGTCCCACAGCTCTGTTGGTGATTTGGAGCATCCCATAGGCTGTGTTGGTGATTTGGAGCATCCCACAGGCTGTGTTGGTGATCTGGGGTGTCCCACAGCTCTGTTGGTGATTTGGAGCATCCCACAGCTCTGTTGGTGATTTGGGGCGTCCCACAGGCTGTGTTGGTGATTTGGAGCATCCCACAGGCTGTGTTGGTGATTTGGAGCATCCCACAGCTCTGTTGGTGATTTGGGGCGTCCCACAGGCTGTGTTGGTGATTTGGAGCATCCCACAGGCTGTGTTGGTGATTTGGAGCATCCCACAGGCTCTGTTGGTGATTTGGAGCATCCCACAGCACTGTTGGTGATTTGGGGCGTCCCACAGGCTGTGTTGGTGATTTGGGGCACCCCACAGGCTGTGTTGGTGATTTGGGGCACCCCACAGGCTCTGTTGGTGATTTGGTGATTTGGGGTCCCCGTGCTGGGAGAGGTTTCAGTGTCAGCCACCACAGGGCTCTGCTCCTGGAGGTGACCGTGAGCACTGAAATGATGTCTTGGCAAAGGCAGCTATTAAAATGTCTTTGCTGGTTTTTTTTTTTTTTTTTTTTCTTTTTGCAATCAAGAGTTCCCACGACTCCAATCCCTTTATTTTTGGTTTTGAGTGGATTTTTCTGTTGTTTCTGTCCGATAAGGCAGCGAGGCTCCTCCGGTGGCCCCTTTTTGGGGGTGCAGCCCCCCTTCCCCGTGCTGAGCTGGGACCCAGCGCCCCAGAGCACAGCTCGCTATCTGCAGCCTGAAGAATGAGTTATTGTGCCGCCAAGAATTGTTTGACGAATTAAAATTGACCCATTTCCTTCAGGCACGGGCAAGTTAATACTCCGGAGTGTTAACATGGTAGGAGTGATTTGAGGAGCATTATTCGTCAAATCCCTGTGCTCATATGTATGTAGGTATAAATAAAAAGGCCTCAAAGGTTGTTTCAGCATTTATTAACCTCTCCTCCTCTTCAGGGGCTTTACTTGGCCAAGGCTCTATTTGGTTGTGTGTTTTTTATCTGAATTTGTGGAACTGGAGGAGCAGCTAACCAACACCTCCCTGGGCTGAAACTTGTCTTTGTCCAGGGTTTTATATCCACTACATTTGTGCTAATTTTGTTTTCCTGGCTTTTTCTAGGTAAGTGAACCCGTTCAGAGGTGGGATTTGGAGGTGTTGGGCTCGGACAGCGGCTCGGGCAGGTGTCAGCCAGCAGAAGCTTCATTAGTAAGTCTAGAAATGTAAAAACATGTAAAAAAATGCTCCAACAGCTTTTGGATAATTTCTGGGATTCTCGTGTTTGGATGAAGAAAGGAGGACTCAGAACTCTTTCTCTCACAACACAGTAGGGAGAACCCAAACAGCCTCTCCTGCCTTGTGATTTCTGTTTCTGATTTTCTGTAGTATGTTTAGGAGTGTAACTCTTCAAGGAGTAATTTTTAAGTGCAGCTGGATTCCTGGGCTTGGGAGCGTTCTCCAGCCTCGTGTTGAAAGGGAGCGTGAGGAGGTGGGAGGCAGCAGGGGTGGTTTGTTGTTTTTTTAAATAATGCTTAATCTAGAATTAAATTCAGAGGAGTGCCTGGAGAAAATGAGATCTCTCTGATCAGATGCTCAGAGTACTTTTTGTCTTCTCTAATAAGCAAGAAAAGCTAGTAGAGGGAATTACACGCTGGAAGAGGAATTTTAATAGCAACAGATATGCAAAAAGGGAGGTATCTCAGGTGAATAGGAGGTGGTGAGCAGGAGATCCTTTCCCAGCTCCAGGAACACGAGTTTTTGTGGCACAGACACAGAGCAGGACTTCCCCAGCAAAGCCAGAGGAGAGGAACGGCTCCATTTGGTTTCCAGTGGTGTGGGGAGGCTCTGTCCAAAAATGAGCAGGAGGGAGCAGCATCCCCAAGGCACCCAGCCTGGGCATGTGCAGGGTCTGTGGCAGTGACTCTGTTTTTCCCCTTCAAGCCCCCTGCTCCTTTGGCTGAGGGAAGGCATTTCGCCTTGGGCGTGTCCTGTGGGACCCTTCCCTGGCTGCTTGTGTGCTGCATTTACCAAGGTGCCACCGTCCCCAGGCAGCTGAGTGCAGAGGGGAAGGCGGAAGAGCCTCCTTTTCCTGAGCGTGGGCACGCTGCAGGGAAACACAACCATCCATCTCATAGTGGGCACAGATGCTCCCGGTGTCTTTTTGCCTGTGAATGTGGTTAAATGACACGGGATTCTGCTGCAGGTGCCATTCAGGGTCGCTTATTCGGCAGTGCTGTAACTAATTCCAATTAAAGCAGAAAGCTGTTCCCATTTTTTAAAAAAAGAAGGACTTAAAAGGTTTAATTTGCTGCAGTGAGCTGCAGCTCGTGGCCTGGCCATGCAGGAGATGTTCCTTGCTCCAGCAGTGCCCTCCTGAGCTGGGCAGCCCCAGGCTGCATGTCAGCATTCAGAGGAATGGGGATGGAGGCTTTGAGCAGGATGCAGACCTGTGGAGAGGGGACAAACAGGAGCAGGAGCAGGACAAATTGCATTCCCAGGCAGGACCCACTCAGCCCACGAGCCCCGAGTGCTGTGGGAATCCCTTGTGGAGCAGCAGCACCCGTGCTTGTGTTCAAACACGGAGATAAACGCTTTCATCTGAATTCAGCATTTCGGGGCTTTTTCATGGAGTTGCTAATTATTGAACATAACTGCTTATTCATAATTTCTCTTCTCCTGCCTGATAGCCCTAATCCCGTATTTGTGCTGCTGTCATTCCCATGGCAACAGACTGGTGTCTGAGGCAGAAGATGATTAAATACCGAGCAGCACATTAAAATAATGGGCAGGTTCTGGCTTAGAGACTTTCGCATGGGGGCAAACTTCAAAAAAGAGAACACTTTCACAAAAAGCAATTTACTTTGCCAGTAATGTTCTGTATTCCCCCGGCTCTCAGCGGAGAGAGCTGTTTGAGGAGCAGCCCATCTCCTGCTCCTCCCGCTTTGCGGAGAAATCCTCAGCTTATGTTTGTGACATCAGTCTGTTGCCATGGCAACCTTGTCACAAATGTATCGTGACCTCACAACGGGATGGCAAAGGAGGAGAATGTGGGCTGGGAGATGACATTAGGAATGATCAGCAGCAGGGAAAAAACAGCCCCGGGCCTCGGGAGATGCAGCAGAACAAAACACAGGGAAGGAGCCGGGGCTGGGGTGCATTTGCCTGGTCACAGTGCAGGCACCCACCCCATCCCATTGTCCCATCCTACTCCATCCCATTATCCCATCCCGTCCCATCCCATCCCATCCCACCCCATCCCCATCCCATCCCATCCCATCCCATCCCATCCCATCCCATCCCATCCCACCCCATCCCATCCCATCCCATCCATCCCATCCCATCCCACCCCATCCCATCCCATTCCATCCCATCCCATCCATCCCATCCCATTCCACCCCATCCCATCCATCCCATCCCATCCCACCCCATCCCATTATCCCATCGTATCCCGTCCCGTCCCATCCCATCCCATCCCATCCCATCCCATCCCATCCCATCCCACCCCATTATCCCATCCTATCTCATCCCACCCCATTATCCCATCCCATCCCACCCATCCCATCCCACCCCGACCCTGGTGTGCAGCAGCTCTGCTCCTGAGCCATTTAAAGCCCCAACTTTGCTGTTTCCCTGTCGGTTCCAGCACTGTCAGGTACCCAAAGGAGGAGCAGACCCTTCCCTCCAGCCTGTGGTTCAAACAGCAGGGCTGGCAGCTGGGGGGCAGAAGTGTCAGGTGTTTGTCTTTTTGGGATTTCTGTGTCAGATGGGGACAAGGGAAGAGCAGAGCCCTGGCTTGCTGCGGCACTGCTGCTCTGTGGGGGAAGGTGTGTTTGCGGGGGTCTGGAGTGACAGGTGTCAAGGTGATGCCTTTTGATGCCTTTCAGAAATCAGACTTTCCCTAATGAGAGCTGCAGCTAAAATGTGAAAGAGGATTAGTCAAGGATTAATAAAGGGAAGGCAGACAAGAGATTTGATTATCTGTCACAGAGATACTGGCTGGGTGGCGTGTGGTGGCAGTGAGGTGGAACAGAAGATTCTGCACACCTGAGCTATCGATCAGTGGGTGCTGCAGTTGATGGTGCTTTTTGCTCATTTGTGCTGACCCCAGAGTGATGCAATTCACTTCCCAAAGCAGAGGGTTTCCCCTGGAGGGACTGCTGCTCCTTCCTGCCCCGCAGCAGGTGAGGGCTGTGGGGTGGGAGCTGCCCAGGACCCCTTGGTGCCAGGTCCAGCAGCCCTGGAGCTCAGGGCAGGTGCTGCTGAGACCCTGCCTGGAGCTCAACCCCCTCCTGAACATCAAACCAAGGTGATAAAAACAGAGAGGCTGCTCCAGAGAGCTGCTGCTGCTCCAATATTATCTCCCTGTGCAGGTGCTCCAGGCGGTGGAGCCGCATGCAGGAGTGCCACTCTCTGCATATTTCATGTATTTTTAATAAAATCCTGTAGAGCACTAATAAGATTTTGGTGCAGCTGGAGCTCCAGACAGAGCCAGGGGCCAGGCAGTGCTCTGGGGGTGTGTGGGGTGTGTGTGTGTGTCCTGCACAGCTCTGCCCACCCTGGCCAAAGGCTGCCCTGGCTCTGCCTCCCCCTCAGCGGGCTCACAGGGCAGGTGGGAAACGGGGACAGGAGCCTGATGTGGGGCCAGGCAGCCCAACGAGGGCAGGGTGCACTTGGCTGCCTTGGAAAAGCCTCCGGAGGGGGTTTCTGGTGCTGTGCTGGGGCAGACTAGAGGAGCAGCATCTCCTTGCTGTTCATCCCTTGGGTTTCCTGCAGGGAATAAGACGAGGGCTGGACTGATTTGCAGAGTGTGTGCTTCAGCACTTCCTTTCTCTCTTAAGCAATTTCCCTGTCCTCTGGCTTCTTAAGAGCTTAAGGATCGTTTTCCTCTTGCAGCTGGTAATGGGAGAGGAGATGAGCACGGATCTCTGCGACCCATAAAGCGTAAAGTCCTGCCTGCCCCTGAAACCTGCGCGGCTTTATTTGCCTTGCCGTGGCTCCTCACATGTGCTGGGGTTTAACAAACATGAGTTTCCCTCTGGAGACACGCTTACAAGGAGGCTGCAAGGAGCAGCATTGTTCTCAGAGCATCTTTTCTCAGCCTTGGCAAGTGTGTGACTTCAAAAAGGAGCAGCAGCAGCTCAGCTCAGGCTCTTTGCTCCTCCTGGGCTCGTTTGCAGCCTGAGTTTGTTTTTGGCTGCATGCTGCAGTGCCTCAGGGACAGCTCTGTGCAGGGAGAGTGCCCTGACAGCTCCTGCCCACCGCTGGATCCTGGTTCCTATGCTGTGAGGGTGTTTTGGTTCAGGGGTGTGCGGGCTCACCAGCCCTGGGCAGGGCAGGAGCGAGCTGAGCTGGCAGCACAGCATCCTGTGGAAGTAGGGCATCCATCCATCCATCCATCCATCCATCCATCCATCCATCCCTCCATCCATCCATCCATCCCTCCATCCATCCCTCCATCCATCCATCCATCCATCCATCCATCCATCCATCCATCCATCCATCCATCCATCCCTCCATCCATCCATCCATCATCCATCCATCCATCCATCCATCCATCCATCCATCCATCCATCCATCCATCCATCCCCCCATCCGTCCATCCATCCATCCATCCATCCATCCATCCATCCATCCATCCATCCATCCATCCCTGCTGTTGTGTAACAGCAGCTCCCCTCCGTCCCCAGCCAGCTCTCTGCCTCCTGGGGAATTCATGGCCGAGTTCACTGCGAGTCTATATTTGGCTGAAATATTGAAAAATGCATTTGCTGTCAATGGGTTCCTTTAATATAAAAGGAGGAAGATTTATGGGAAGAGGAGTGCTGGCATCACAAGTGCCTTTTGTTTTTAGTTCTTTACTCAGTTCCATCCTACCCTGGGCCTGTTTGAGCCAGCTGTGTTGTTGGGGAAGGTGAGGATGTGAGGCCATCAGGTAATTTGGATTTCCACCTCTGGGAGATCCTGGGGACACAGGGCAGCACTTACAGAAACCTCACTCACGCCCTCAGAGTGTAAAACTCACTCTCACTTACAGAAAACTTTGAGGCTTGTTCCTTTTGGTGCTCTGCCCATTTTTAGCCTTGAGCTTTTTCAGTTGAGAGTGGAGGGGTGGAACCAGGGAGGTGTGACCTGGGGAGCAGCAATTCTTGGCTTTGACTCGACTCCTTTCCTGCTTGTGCCCAAATGTGTGACGCTGCTTTAAAAAGATGCATAGCTGCCTCTGAAGGATGGAATCCAAAGTTGGTGAAGCTCACAGCTCCCACCTGGGGATGGAACGTGTTGTTGGCAGTCGGGGCAGCTCTGCAGAGTGTGGGTGTGAGCGAGGTGTGGTGATAAACAGTTGCTGGAGCCGAGGTACAGAACGGTGTGCAGTGAACAGAGGGCAGAGCCGGCAGAGCTGTGCCCCAGCCATGGGCTGAGCACAGACAATCCCCACATCATCCCCCTGCTGCCCCTTGCAGCCGAGAGCCTTTGCCAGCATGATGCTGATCCCTGGGCTCCAGGAAAAGCCAGAGCTGCGAGGAAGGGCAAAATTAACTTGACTTCTAGAGCCAGTGAGTTGTAGGTGAAGATCTTCCTAGAAAGAAATGTTTAGGGAAGCACTGAGGTTTGCAGCACAGCATTCAGTGTAAGGTCATTGCAGTGGGTTCCATGGTTTGCAGCAGAGTATTCAGTGTCAGATTGCAGTGGGGTCCATGGTTTGCAGCTGAATATTCAGTGTAAGGTCATTGCAGTGGGTTCCATGGGTTGCAGCTGAATATTCAGTGTAAGGTCATTGCAGTGGGTTCCATGGTTTGCAGCTGAATATTCAGTGTAAGGTCATTGCAGTGGGTTCCATGGTTTGCAGCTGAATATTCAGTGTCAGATTGCAGTGGGGTCCATGGGTTGCAGCTGAATATTCAGTGTAAGGTCATTGCAGTGGGGTCCATGGGTTGCAGCTGAATATTCAGTGTAAGGTCTTTGCAGTGGGTTCCATGGTTTGCAGCTGAATATTCAGTGTAAGGTCATTGCAGTGGGGTCCATGGTTTGCAGCTGAATATTCAGTGTAAGGTCACTGATGTGGGTTCCATGGTTTGCAGCTGAATATTCAGTGTAAGGTCATTGCAGTGGGGTCCATGGTTTGCAGCTGAATATCCAGTGTAAGGTCATTGCAGTGGGTTCCATGGGTTGCAGCTGAATATTCAGTGTAAGGTCTTTGCAGTGGGTTCCATGGTTTGCAGCTGAATATTCAGTGTAAGGTCACTGATGTGGGTTCCATGGAATGTGTGGCAGGAGGCAGAGGGCACCAGGGCACACGGGGCTGTGGCTCCTGCACAGGAACTAATACATCCCATGGGAAATGGCCTTGGTTCTGTTCTCTCTGATGGATTCTCTGCACTGTGTGGCTAATTGCGCTCAATTACTCGCGCCTGGTGCAGGTGGGTTCAGGGTTTCCAGGCAGGGATGTACATTGATTTCTTTTGCAGGCCTGGAGACAAAAGTCATTCATAAAGGAGGAGGAACTTTGCTCTGCTGTCAGTGTGGGGGGGTTTGCATTTCTGCTCTGTATTGTTGGCAGCTTTTGCATTGATTCAATTTGAAAACTGAATGAGAAATTAACGTGTTCTGGTGTGGACACATTTCAGCTAAATTATTAAATGAAGTGGTGACTCTTCTCCCTGCATTAAACCAGGAGGAAAACTATAATTAACCATTTCATTGACTGAGGAGGAGTGGCAAAATTGATGTGAGACATTGACCTCATAGATTTTTCTTGCCTGTGCTGTGAAAGTGAGGGTGAGCTTTTAGGAACGAGAGTGGTGAGTCAGCTTTGTTCCCAGAAATACAAATTATTTCAATTCATTATTGCACCTTTTCTGCTTTATCTGTGCTTCCCCTGGGAAGGATCTGCTTCTGCCTTACCCCGCCAGGATTTAGGAATCCCATCACTCAGGGGCCTGATGTAATCCCTGTGCTCCTGGTGGTCCTTGCTGGCAGGGAAGAGGCACAGCCTGTGCTTGGGATGTCTGTCTGTCTTACAAAACACCTGTTCCACTTGTTTAGCATAACTGGCTTTCCAGGAAAAATCCAGCAGGTCTGGGGCACAGCACAGGTCACTTGGTGCCAGCCCTGGGCTGCTGGCAGGTTCTGGCTGTGCTGGGCACCATCCAGCACCACCTGTGCCAGGTGTGCCAAGGGTGATGGGAGGTGCTTCCCTGGCACAGCTGCTGCTGCTGCTGCTGCTGGTGCAGCCCTGGCACTGCTCTGTGGGGCTCACAGCTGGGGAATTGCCACCCCGCTTTTTTAACATTTTCTAAGCCTTCTGCTGTTGACATGCTTGTAGTGAACTTTCTCACACGCTTCCTGTAAATAACTAATTGTTTTGCATTCCTTTATGGAGGAGGAGAGAGTTGATGGGCTGTTGGTTTGTGCAGTGTCATTGGAGAGGTGGCACTGTCACCCTCCAATCCGCTGTCACTTTTGGAGATCTATGAATCTTAGAGTCAAAAAATAAACTTCCCTTTTCTCATTCGCCTTGAGAGCAGCGGTGTGCGCTTGTGTTCTTTGGTGTCCTGCAGTGACAGGGAATGGCTGGGCAGGTCCCAGCCCTGGCTCGGGGTGCAGCAGCCCTGCCCTGAGGGGTGCAGGGTGAGAGGTTGTGGCAGGAACCAGAGTTGCACCTTTATTGTGCTCCACTGAGCAGATGGCCCGGGGAGCACTGACCCTGGCTGACCCTCGCGTCCCAGGGCTGGAATATCTGCATTCTGGGCTGGGATTAGGCAGAGATTACACAGGAAATCCATGGGAGAGGGAGGGCTGCCAACTGTGTGCCCAGGGGACCCTGCCGTGGTGGTTGGGGAGCAGGGGGTGCTCTGTGCAGCACAGGATAATGTGCTTTTCTGAAACGTGCGAGCACGGGGCTCTGTAAAGCTCTGCACGATGGGAACTGCAGGCTGCGTTCCCCTCTCTGTGAGTGCTGCCCTAATGCAGTGCTGGAGACAAGAAAACACAGAATTTCATCGGGAATACCCAACCACAGGAAAACCCGGGCACTTCATCCAGAATACCCAAATACAGGAAAACACGGGAATTTCATCCAGAATAGCCAAGGACAGGAAAACATGGGAATTTCATCCAGAATACCCAAATACAGGAAAACACGGGCATTTCATCCAGAATACCCAAATACAGGAAAACACGGGAATTTCATACAGAATACCCAAATACAGGAAAACACGGGAATTTCATACAGAATACCCAAATACAGGAAAACACGGGCATTTCATCCAGAATAGCCAAGGACAGGAAAACACGGGCATTTCATGCAGAATACCCAAGTTAGTCCTCTAATACAGGGTTTTATTGGGTACATAGCAGTGCTTTTCTCGCACCAGTGATGGACTCTTAGTTCCCATGTAATACCTTTAAATATCCCAACTGTGCATCTAAATATGTAAAGCACAGAATCCCACAATGGCTCAGGCTGGACAGGACTTGAGAGCTCGTCTCATTCCACACCCCTGCCATGGTTGGGGACATTTTCCCCTGTCCCAGGCTGCTCCAAGCCCTGTCCAAGCTGGCCCCGGACACCTGAGGGATGGGGCAGCCCGTGCCAGGGCCTCACCACCCTCACTGTTATAGCTGGGTGTCTTTAGGAGTGGCAGAGTTATTGCCTCTGCTGATTGCATGCTTTAATTTTCATTAAGAATTGTTGGAGACTTCATGGGGCACGTGGTGTTTGGTATGAGGTGTGTGGGAGGGACGTTCCTGTGTGAGGAGTGAACAAGGGGATGCTTTTTGCCCTGGTTTGTTTGTGCTCCCTTTTGAGCCAGCCCAGCACACCTGGGGAGCTGCTGGAGTCCCTCGCTCCAGTGAACAGCTCTGCCACTTGTGAGGGGCTCCCGAGGGAGCAGGGGGCTCAGTTCCGCAGCCTGGAGCTGCTCAAAGTCTCCTGTGGCACTGGGGTCTGTTAAGTGTGTTCACATATCTCTGTCTTACATGTGGCAGCTCCTTGAACCTTATCAATTTTTAATGGTACTCTACAGTAATAAGAATATATGATCACTCACTGGGCAGAGGAGGCTGAAATCCCAGCAAATGCAGGTTTTCTGTGAGGTTCTGAGAGCAATATAGCAGCAGGCATTTAAGGCGTGCTGGTGGAAGAAGGTGAGCTATCCATCACCTGCACAATCTTGGATTTGAGTCTTCTATTTAGATTAAACACGTTAAGAAAGATGGATGGTAAACATATTTCAGCAGCATTGTCCCCAAACCAGAGAGGAATATAAAGAGTCTGGGAGAAGGATTCAATTACACTGGCAAATAGCTGGGTAGGAAGGGAGCTCGTGGGGCAGGGGGATGTGGATTTATGGAGTTCTGTGATAAAAACACCACTTTTATTAAACCCTCCCGTTCCCATCACACCTGGGCTGCGTGCAGACCCACCTGGAGCTGCTGTGGGGGTGTTTGTGCACTGCTGGTGTGTGTGTGTGTGTGTGTGTGATGGTTTATGTGCATCCCAGTCCCTCCAGCTTCCTTTGGGCTGCCTGTGTTATTGCTGGGAAACCTTCTGTGCCTTTGGGAGGTTGGTGGCTGATAGGTGATATTGGCATTCCCTGCCTTGGGTACACAGAACTGGGAGAGGGAGAAGCCTGACCCAGCCCTTGGCAGTGCCAGTGCTGCTCACAGGCTCACAGGGTGTATTCCTGAGCTCAGGATCACAGAGTGTATTCCTGTACTGTTCTGGTGCAGTCAGCCCAGGAATTGTGACTCTGCTGCTTGTACCCACAAAGAAATGAGTTTATTCCTGTGCTTGAAAAGGCCAGGGCATCACGGTGCCTGTGTCACAGGGCTTCCTTGCACAATTACTTGGTGCCCAGGACAAGCAGCAGCAGTGAACTGTGTGTCCTGCCCCAGTGTGAGGTTCAGAGGACCAGGAGGGGCATTGCCATTGTAAACCCCTCTTCCTGCAGCCTTCCTCGAGGTGTGCAATTACCTGCAAGGTGTTTTCTTCTCTTGAGCTGGAGCTTTGTTCTTTTCCCCCCAGCCTGTGCTTGGCAATTAAGGAGCTGTGTGCTGCCTGAGCTTTGATCTCCGCCTGCCTCTGCAGCCCTGGTGTTGCTGGGGTTGGTTCAGAGAGGGGAATGCTGTGGCCAGGGGCTCTCGTGGCTTTTTGCTGGCAGTGTTTCAGTGCTGCTGTGTGCTCACCGTGCTCCTTCTGTGGGAAACAGGCCCCCAAATCCTGCTGGGGTGAAGCCGTGCAGGGAAGAGTTAACGCGTTTGTGTTCTCCTCGTTGGAAATAGGGGATTTTTCTCCCCAAATTCTTTGTTCAGCTGCTTTGCCCTTGCTGGGGCTGCTGTGAGGATCCAGAGTTGAATGCCGGGTGAGATCTGAGTTAAGATGCAGGGGAAGGGTGAGCAGCCAGAGTGGCTGTGATTCACCCCAGGGCCCAGCAGGACATGGTTCTGTGCTCGAGCCCTCCCTGCAGTACAAACATCTCCTATCAGCTGTAGGACAAGGGCCCCACTGGATTGCTGGAACCTGTGAGCTCGTTCTGCCTCCTCTGGGGCTCTTCCACTCGGCTGTTTAACACAAAGCAGCTCAGGAGCTGAAAGCCCCAGCCCACACTCGCGTTCCCCTGGGATTTCTCCCTCCAGGAGCTTGCCTGGATGCACAGCTCTGCGGCACGGCTTGTCTGTGCCTTGCTCCCTTTCTGAGTTTGAGGCAGGGCTTGTGCAGGTGTTTGTTTGTCATGGAGGGGCTGCTTTGTGTTTAATGTCCTTATCGCTGTGACTGAGTGCCCAGCAGAGCTGCCTCTGTTTGTGTTCCAGCCTCCTTACCCGGCCCCTGGGCTCACGGGGCCTTGCCAAGGTGCCAACAGCAGCATAACCTCTCTTGAGTGAAAACTCTAATTCATCCGTGTGTCCCCCAGCCTGGGGCAGAGCTGGAGCCATTCAGAGGAGGTGGCCTGGATGATTCTGTAGCCACAGGAACTACCAGAACTCTTCCTGCATTTTTTGTTGTGTCTGTGGCCTGCCAACCATTCAGATTTTTTTCCTCCTTTCAGGTTTGGTGGCCAGCCAACATTTAGGAGGTTTTTTTCACTTCATTGCTCGAGTCTTTTCATTTCACACCATTGCCCCTGTGGTTTGGGAATGTCTGAGTGTGTGCCACACTTGTGCTGTGAGCCAGGTCCCAAACCTTCCCTCCAGCTCCTGGAGGTGCTGCAGAAAGTTGTGTAGGTCAGCT
This sequence comes from Ammospiza caudacuta, assembly GCF_027887145.1. Lineage (NCBI taxonomy): Eukaryota > Metazoa > Chordata > Aves > Passeriformes > Passerellidae > Ammospiza > Ammospiza caudacuta. Next base: position 8,767,446 of record NC_080615.1, read on the forward strand.
TGGAATCATCATGCTTGCAAGGAAAAAAATTAAAACTGACTTCAAAGGACAACTCTGACACGGTCAATTAATAATTAAAACAGTTTTTTAATGAGCTGTGCAATTACCTGTGTGTCCCTGGAGATGATAGTTTATGGTATTATTGCTCAGTGCCCTTTCTTTAGTCATGGCAGATGACATCTGTAATTTAAAGCAGGCGAGACATTAAAGTGACAGAACTTTCATTAACCTTGTCTAAAGTTTGTTAATGACAAATGTCTCGTTAAAAAAAAAAAAAAGCGCAATTGTCAAAACAGGAGCCTGGTGCCAGGAGGAGGAGGAGGTCCTGTGGCATTGGGGGTGTAGGGATGTCCTGCTGTCCCAGGCTGGGAGCTGCAGTGAGTTCAGGTTTAACATCGGACGTGAAATTGTGGCTGAGAATTTGGTTTATCAGATTTAAAACCATGGTGTTGTGGAAGGGCCCTGGAAAAGCAGGGAGGCAGGAGGCCCTGGGCCACTGCTGGTCCTGACCAGGCTGTCACCTCCGTGTCCCCAGCTGGAAAAGCCACAGCTCCCAGCCCTCACCTCTCCTGGGACAGATCCTCCTGTAAATGCCTTCTCACCAAATGCCAGTAAATCTGACAGCCTCAACTCTCAGGTGCAAGCTCCAGTGGTCCATTGGATGCCCTGGGGAGTTTATTTGGTTTCCACTGGGGTCCCCATTAAAGAAGAAATGATCTGCTTGAGTTGTGAGCAACTTTGTGGGCAGGGGAGAGGCACAGGGAGGTGCCTTGGCAAGGAGACTGCTTTAAAAAGGGTCAGTCAGATCTGAGCACCTCAGTGTGAATGCCAGGCTGCTCAGAAATAGAATTTTTGCATTGTTGTGTCAGTGAAGACACTGCAGGGGAAAAATCATTTTGTTTGGCATTTTTGCAGTTTTTAATATGGAACAGGTAGGAAGTGCCTTGTTAAGTTATTGATTACCTTCAGATGAACTTCCAGGAGTTTATAGCAGCTCACTGTGCCCTCAGACTTTGTTAAACTGGATTAATTTTTGCCTCTGATCCCGTGAGGCTCCCAGAGCTATTAATACTGAGTGCAGCATTTAGGAGCTGTCCTTGTGGCAGAGCAGCTTCACATCACGAGAGCCAGGCTTCATCTGCCTGGGAGAAATGTGGTTTCCTTTCCAAATTAACAATGAGGAACGTGAATGCCTGTGTGAGGGTTACACAGCATTTCATGCCTTTGTTTGTTGTGGCAAATTGGATTTAAAGCACTTGCTCCTGCGAGAGGGTTTTATGTGCCCTGAAGAAAGGATTTGCTATAGTAGCTGGGCCCTCCCTCCCATCACTGTGTGTGCACACAAACACACTCACACACACATATTGTGTTTGGGTGTGTGGACAGAGAAGGCAAATGCGAGATCTGCTTGTTGCAGTGTCCCAGTTTTGTCCCAGTTTTGTCAGAGTTTGGGATGTGGGCTGCTCAAGCAGGAGCAGTCCCTAATCTTGGTGTCTCCTGATTTCAGTGTGGAGTTCCTGCTGGTCTCTCACTGGCATCAGGCTCATCTCTCATCTCATTTGGGAAGGAAAGAAGACAAGCTGATGTTAATGCTCATAACCAGGGCAGACTCTTCATTCCATGTCACTGTCACTGCCCAACAGGAGAAGTTCTGGGGTGAGGGGCCCTCACTGTGTGCCTGCCCAGCAGTGTCAGTGTCCTGACGGAAACCCTTGGTTTCCCACAGAAATTCCCCCAGCGCTCCTGGGCACCAGCGCTCCTTGATAAAGACAGGAGAGAACACAGCAGCTCCTGGGGATTACTGTCATGCACAGAGAAAGGGCAGTGGGGATGCCATCATTGTAAGTGGATTTTCAAGGCACCTCAGGTTATTTACAGCCCTGTCTGCTGCCTGGTGATCCCAGAGGTGCTGCTGGAGCCTCTCTGTGCCTCCAAACAGGTCCCTCGTGGCTGCTCTGGCTCTCCTCCCTGGGCAGGGAGTGACCCTTTGTGGGCATTACCCAGTTCAGGTGGTAGCAGAGGTGCTGAAAAGAGAACAGCTATTATGTCTGTTTATCTGAGTAAGACATAATGTGTATTCCCCAGATGGGTGTATTGTGTTGCCAAACTTTTGTCTACAAATTGCTAAAACCGGTTAAGCAGGCACGTTTGCAAATGCACAGGGCCCTAGGGAACACACTTTTGTGTGAAATAGCCCATTAATTTGAACAAAATGTTTTAAATAGTTTTGGATCCTTCTTTCTGAAAGCTCTGCTGCTCCAGCGTGAGGAGTGGCAGCTGACAGATGTGCCAGCGCCCCTTTTTCCTTTTTCCTTATCCTTCTTTATCCAGGATAATGCTGTGTGAGGAGGTGCTGTGTGCCCTGGCAGGATGCTGGATGCTCAATCTGGGATGCTCAATCCGGGATGCTCAATCTGGGATGCTCACTGGGTGCTCCTTTGATTTGTGGCTGGCTCTGAATTGACTCTGTGGCAGATGATTCAGCTTTGCCAGTCTTGGAGGAGGCTAAAATAGGAGCAGGTTTGTGTTTAAAGGCAGCAAAACAACCGGTGCCTGGCAAACTTGTGATGGTTGTGGTGCTTCTCGGTGGTTTACAATACAGAAATATCAAATGCTGAGCAGTTCAGGGCTGAGGGTGCTGGGGGGAGCAAGGTTAAGCAGCATCTCACACCTTCCACTTCACATCTCATTATTCATTGCTAGTAGAAGCCCGGACCATCTGTCTCTGCAGAGAGCATTTGGATGTGACAGGCATGGGAGATGTTACAGAACTTTCTCTGGGAGGTGTTTATTTCTGGGGTCCTGTGCCTGTGCAGGGCACGAGGAGCCCTGCTCTGGGATGTCAGGATGTCACCCTGAGCTCTCCGGGCCACCAGAGCCATGGCTGCTGCTTCCTTGCCTCCTAAATTCTCTTCAACTGGCAGACAGCCTCCCAGAAACCCTCTGAGATTTTGCCATGTCTTAGCAGTGCTCCGAGGCCATGGGCTGGGGAGCAGAGTGTCCCGTCAGGATTGCAGCAGTGTCCCTGCTGCAGGTCCTGCCCCACCCCATCCCACCCCCTCCCATCCCACCCCCTCCCATCCCATCCCACCCCCTCCCATCCCATCCCATCCCCTCCCATCCCATCCCATCCCATCCCATCCCATCCCATCCCATCCCATCCCATCCCATCCCACCCCATCCCATCCCATCCCATCCCATCCCATCCCATCCCATCCCATCCCATCCCATCCCACCCCATCCCATCCCATCCCATCCCATCCCATCCCATCCCATCCCATCCCACCCCCTCCCATCCCATCCCACCCCATCCCACCCCCTCCCATCCCATCCCATCCCATCCCACCCCCTCCCATCCCATCCCATCCCATCCCATCCCATCCCATCCCATCCCATCCCATCCCACCCCATCCCATCCCCATCCCATCCCATCCCATCCCATCCCATCCCACCCCATCCCATCCCATCCCTCGTTTTCCATCAGTTCCCTGCCGTGGGGATGCCTGGATGGGCTGACCCCAGAGATGGGGCTGCAGGGTGTTTCCCTCTGCCCCCCAGCACACACAGCACCCCTGAGAGCACTGCTGCCTTCTTTCCCTACAGTTCTGCTGCAGGGAGACTGAGAATATCAAATATCCCTCTCCCCTGGAGGGAAGGAGCTGCTGTGGGATTTTAGAGTTCTTTTATGTTTTCTTTCAGCAGTGCTGAGGAAAAAGATTTTCTTGGTTCCATCAGTTAAATTGATGCTTGTGACAGACCTAGCAAATACCTTCTTTCCGTCTCTTTATTAGGCTTGTGAATTTAAGCAGCAATCTGAAAACCAAACAGAAAGGATGGTGTTGAGTACAAGGTCCCTCCTGGACAGGTTTCAGTCATCTTGGTGGCTGTGGTGCCGTCCAGGGCGTTTCCTCTCTGAAGAAGAAGATCAATGGAGCACAGTTGGTTTTTGGGGACTGTGTTAGTTACGAGCTGCAGTTCTGGCTGTGTCTGCAGTGAGCCCAGGGCTGCTGCCAGAGCAGGGCACTCAGTGGGCACTGCTGGCACCATGTCCCCCAGGCTGCCTGTGCCACTGTTAGAGAGGACAGGGATCCCTGCAAATGCTGAATAATTGAGGGCCAGGAGTGCAGGGGCCAGGCGTTAAGGCTGGCTACTTAAGGAAGGGATGATGGATTCCTGCAGAATCCTTTTTTCTCACTTTTTGAAGGCGTTTTAGGGAGAGATTCTTCATGAGGGGATTGAGGTCATCTCTCTTTCCTGTTCAGGGCCTGGTGAATTGGCTCTGGGACACTTTATCTCGGGAATGACACGGTGTTCAGTCAGGGCAGCGTGCACGCGCGAGCACAGCTCGGTTTGTGAGCATCAGCAGAATCAGAGATGGAAATGCCTCCGCGCCGGTGGTGGTTTAGTCATGGAATGTAAAGAATTTTCAACACTAAATGCACCGGCTTTTGAAGTTTCTTTATCCTCTGCAGAATTTTAACTTAGATGGCAATGGGATATCAGTATTCATTTTATAGAATTTTTTCCGGAAAATATTTTTCTTATTTGTGCCAGCCTGGCGTTGTTTGCATTCGGTTCTTCCGTTATCAATAACTGTAGAAGCAATCCGGGCAGAGTTTGCAGAAATTGCTTTGTCTGTGCTTTGCTCCTCCAGTATTTATTGGCTGACACTCTAATGTGATTATTTCTCTGTGTCCCTGCTAAAGACACAGCTTGGAAAGATGCTACCTGAGATGCCAAATCTGCACTTTTCTTTGTATGAATTTGTGAGAGAACAACTGTTTATTACAGGCACCTGATTTGAAAATTATTCCTTTGGAAGATGAAGGTTAAGCAGCGTTGGATTTATATTTATCATAGATAGGTCTCAGCTCTGTGGCAGAACAGTAGGAGTGTTGAAATCCTGGGATGATTTCATGTGGTTGTGCTGACAGGAGATGGTAGGACAGGAAAGTTTTTACAGGACAAGAAAGAAGTTGCTGAACTTGGCATCTGCAATAATCTCAATTGGCAATACATGCCTTGGAGCAGAATATTTGGCCACTGAGCTGGAAAATTGTTATCAGTTGTGGCAAGGCTATTTTTAGGCTGTAACATCTGTGGAACACCATTTCCTCAAACTTTCACTATCTTTTGACAAGTCAGCCAGATGTGACTCACTTGAGCATATTGGGTGGAGAGGAAAAAACAATGTGTTGTGTTTACCAGAAATGCAAACATGACCTTTTCAGGATGAAGGCAGTCTTTATTCTCCCATGGAAGAGGCAATAAGAAAAGATGGATTTTCATCATCAGTATTAAACCTCTTTACAGTGCAGTATTGTGGTCCAGTGCTCTCACAGAAATCACGTTGAGGAGGGTTTTGCCAAAACCCAATTTTCTCTCCTTGTTTTGGAGCAGAAAGGGGAGGGAGCCAGTGATGTGTCCTGATTCTTGCCCCACAAGTCACCTCCTGTCCCAAGGCTTGGGGTTGGCAGTGCCTTGAGAAGCTTTGGTTACCTGGAGATGGGTCTGGCCCTTCCCAGAGCATCACCACACCTTGAGAAGCTTTTCTCACCTGGAGATGGGTCTGGCCCTTCCCAGAGCATCACCAGCTCCATGTGGGAACAGGTCAGTGATGGTGTCCTGATTCTTGCCCCACAAGTCACCTTCTGTCCCCCTGCTTTGCCACCCGAGGTGCTGCCCATGGCACTGGGAGCCTGACTGCAGGGCTCACACACAGCTCTGCCTTCCAATGCACTGCTGATTCTGTCATCATGAGCAGATTTGTGTAGGTAGCTTCCAGGATTTGCCAGGCTGAGTTAACTCACAGCGCTGTACTCACGGCTTGGTGCTGGAGCCCAAAGAGGAGGGCGGCCCCAGCACCAGAGGTGGCACTTTGGGAAGGTTTGGGGTGGTTTCTGTAGCCCGGGAATCACGTTTGTACCGTGTAAACCACACTGGAATTGCCATGGGAGGCTGCAGGAGCCCAGGGGTGCATTTTCCTGCTGGAGGAGCCCTCAGCAGTCAGGACATCTCATCCAAACACAGCCAAAGCAATGAGCCCCAAGGAGGTGTCACCTGCCAGGCTCCGGCACGGGCGGTACAGCAGCAGGCAGACCTTGACATTTGATGTCTCTGAAACAGGTTTTGGCTTAAATTCAGTTGTTTACTACTGCAGTCAGGAGCAGATTTGTTAGACAGGGCTAATTACATGTGCTTGTTCCAAAATCATTTGGAAACTGTAACATTTGTTGCTTTTCAAGCGCTTTAAAATATGCAAATATTTCATGCAATGAAGAGAGCTGATTTTTGCAAGAAGCCACAAATGGTGTTCCAGCCAAATGTGATTTCAGAGGTGGCCCAAAGCAAATCCATGGGGTGCCCTGAAAGGAGCAGGGAGGAGGAGGACGGGGAGGGTTCCTTGGTTGGTGCCAGTGCCTAATCACAGGTGAGAACAGAGCAGGTGGAGAGTTTGTTTGCTCCCTTGGACTGAAATTTGTTAAACAAGGAGTGGGAAGATGACCAGGAGCCATTCCCAGCTCCAGATGAAGGGATGGGCAGGGGGTTTCTCACGGGGGTGTTTCTCATGGTGCTGCTGTGCATCAGCCAAGAGGGGCTGGCCCTGCCTTCAGCAGCACTTTCAGGCTCTGACCCCTCAGATCCGAGGATTCCTGGGATCACAGTGTTTTAAATATTGCTGGGTTTCTGAATGAGTGTTTGGCTCGTGCTGCTCAGACATTCTGCTGTGTTGGTGGGATCCAAGGCTCCCTTCCCCAGAGAGTGGAAGCTCAGCCTGGCCCTCTCTGCTCATCTTGAACAGTTTTACAGAAAACCAGTGGACCTGGGGCTTTTCAGTGTTCTGCTGAAGGTCCAACCTCCCCAAACCACCTAACTAGATGAGATGCTGATTGTGTATCATGGAAGCAGGGTTGGAAAGTATTTCCTTTAGGTAAGTCCAACCATGCAAAAGCTATTGGAATGTCCAGAGACACCGATTCCTCCCATATTTTAAGTCTGGATAATTTTATAAAAGCCCTCTTATTTTGTTTGTGTCTTTGCTGGAAACCATGTCTATCTGCCAACCCTTTGGAAATGTCATGATGTAATTATTTTAACAGGCAGTCTGTGCTCCTTTATTTGGGGGATATTAACCTTTCTAAACAAAAGAAATGTTAATATACATGGGAGACGCAGCTAATGGGATTTCATTTTTCTTATTAGAACAGACTGGAGTTCTCTTTTTAAATTATTGTAAAAGAATTCAGCAAGTCGAGTAATTGCCTTCAGCTAATCCACGACGGCAAATTTGAATGTGAATATCCAGATCATTCTGTGTGGATGGGAAAAAGTAATGTGATTTTCTTGTTTTTTATTTGCTTTGGCTAAACAGTGCTGAAGGATGATATAAATTCATTGAATTCGAAACAAAGAACATGCTAATTATTAATGCGCCAAGTTGTGATGCGCTGCGAACATGCTGTTTAATTTGCAAGGCCTGTGGTGGCCCACTTATATTTCATTGCATATTGATTCAAAGTGTGTGTTTGTATGTGGTTTGGTGGTTTTCCCTGATAGCCAGGGAATTTCAGCTGGATTTATGGGCTTTTCCCCCCGGTGGGAACACATTGTCAGATCGGGGCATGGCCGCACCGGCTGTGCAGGTCTGAGCACAAATGGATAATACTTTATAGGCCTTGGTGCAGGTTGACTGGATTAATTCAAAGATTAATTTCTCTGTGTGCAGCCTGTCCTCAAGGCCGCCTCCTGCTCACCAAACAGCCCCCGGGCTCGCCATGGCCTTTCTGGGGCAAGCACTGTTGCTTTTACGAGCTGATGCTGCGATTAAAGCCGCTCCTTCCCCGGCGTGCCTTGCGGTCGGAACGCGTCGGGATAAATATCCCAGACTCTGCAGGGTTTATCTTCCAATCTCGATTTTAAAGGGATATTTCCAAGCTCTCTAATCGCTGGCTTTATCTGCAGCCAACTGGTGTGGTTAGCGGCGCTCCGGAGCTGCCTCCGCGGGGCTCGCAGGGAGCCGCGCGCAGTGCGCGCGTACGGAGCGGAGCGCGCCGTGACCCCCCGGTGGATAAAGGAGGATGAGTGGAAAGCCGGGCTGATTGCATGTCTGGAAGAATATTTGTGCCTGATTTATGTTCTAATTTTAGCGTTGGGCTTTCTTCACGATAGCAAAATGTCACATTAGCATGGAACTTTCCATCTAATGCGCCGAGAACAAACATCGGGGCTGAGGCCGTCGCTTGGGCTTCCCTGAGTGTCAGGATCCGATGGCTTTGCTACAGCAGAGTCTGGGTTAAAGTTGTGCTTCTGTGTGCAGTTTTGTAGGGAATCCTACAAAGCTCAGAAGTGCTCAGGGAGATCTGCCTGCGGTAGTTAATCCTGGTGTTACAGTGTCAGGATGCTCGTTAGAGGCTGGAATAAAGCAGCCTCCAAAGCCTGATGACTCCCAAACCCTTGGCAGTGTTGAAGTACACAGGTGGGGGAATTCCTTCTTGGCACTTTTGGTTTGCGTTGGATTTTGGCTGTAAATCAGAGGGAGATTTTCCTCCAGTGAAAATTGGTGTCGTGGACCCCTCAGTGCCACCCTGTCAGACCCCAGGCTCACCAGAGTGTCAGCTGCAGTGACTCCCCCGAGTGCTGCTGGTGGGAAGCTTCCAAGATCTCGTCTTCTGCAGTGTTGGAGGCTGCTCCTCAACCAGTGATATGAAGGAATTAATAATTCATCTTGTGTCTGTAGGAGGAAAATGAGTCTTAAATTTGATTAGTAAATGACGGGTTTCAGCCTGGTAATTTGCAGCCTTTATTAACAAACTCGTAGAACTTATCAATAACATTGTAAGCCGCTTTATTTTGGGCACCTTTATTGTAGCTGGTGTCATTTTTCCCAGGAAAGAAGTGCTGGTATTCCTATCTTGAGCCAAGCTCATTAAGGCTCCAGGACTGTTCCACTTGTACGTGGTGCCTCTTGCCAGTTATATGCCACAGATGAGTCACAGGCCTGTTTTGACTCCTGGTGGTTCTCCGCCTGCTTTGCCAAATCCCCCAAGATTTCTTTTTGAGATGATCCTCAGTGGTTAACCACAACTTAGAGCCTGTCCACAGATTTTATGTGGGATTTTTGGGTTTCTCTCAAGCGGCGGTATGAGACACGCTGCGAAGAAAATAGTAGCCATATGTAGTCTAGTCTTGTCGAAGTTGGGAGAAGCTGTGGAGTGACTCTTCCAAGTTCTGTTGGAGTTTCCTTGGCTCTGCAGTGCTGATGTGCTGGAAGCACTGCGCTGAGTCAGTGACAGGGACTTAAAAGTCTCTTGAATTTCCTAAAAGTCCCAAGACAACTTGAGGAGCAGTTTGTTTTCTCGGTGTTTGTTTTATTGCCTTTGCACCGTGCTGGGAGGTCACGAACCAAACCTTGCTCAGATGGGGAATGGCTTTGGTTAAATGTGCGGCGCTGTGGGTGTCAGGAGGATTTCAGCGAGGAGGAGGAGGGTTCTGGGGCTGTTTGGGAGGCTGTGGGCATGCTGGCACAGCCTCTCTCTGAGCTGGTTTGCTATGCAAATTGGCAGCTGAGCGTTGCGTGGCGCCCGCTTGGGATGATGCTCTTAAAAGTTGTGCAGCTTTTGTAGATAAACACGAAGACATCCGCTTTCAACTTCACATTCTTTAACCTTGTTTTATTCCTTGCCTGGTGCTGACACTTTCAAGGCAGATGAAAATCAGACTAAATTTAGCAGGGAGCAGAGCCCCCATCCCTCCTTCTCCCCCACCCTCCCCATTCCACGCGTAGCATCCGTATCCTTTTGATTAGTTTTGCCCTTGGTTTCTGCTTCAGATGTGAAGTTTTGCAAAGTGATGCTGAAGAGAAGCCTGGGTTTTTTATGAAGCGAGCCCTTGGCGTGCCATGTCTTCAGTCCTTTGCAGAAGTGAACCTGGAGACTCTGTTTCCCCTTTTTGGGCTGTGCCCTGCTCCCTTCCTGTCTTGGCACTTGTGCTTTCAGAGAGGTGGATTTTCTGTGTCTCTTGGTGCAGGATGGAGCTCTGATCTGGAGAAATTTGTGGCTGGTGCTGGTGAGCATCAGTGTTGACAGAGTGTGTGCGTGCTGGTCCTCGCTGCTCCTCCGAGAACCCTCCTCAGACATTCCTCAACTCATTTAGTCCCATAGTCTCATTTAGTCCCTGTTTGAGCAGAGATTAATTATTTTGCTGTGTTGTGATGGCTTTTCGAAGCTGAGCCCTCGGGGGAAGGAATTTTTTAAGGCAGTTGAGCCTCAAGATTTAATTTGAACTCCTGTCTCTGCATTTGGACAAGCAGATTAATTGACCCTTGATAGGTGTGGGCTCTGCTCCAAATGAGCAAATCCCAGCTGCTTCCCCTGTGCCTGTGCAGATAATGGCTGGGATGTGTGAGGGGGGACACAAACCCCATTTGTGAGCATGGGCACAGCCCAGCTGAGCTGCCCACAGGGGAATGTGCCCCTTGTGCTGTGGGCTGGGATCTGCCAGGTGCCAGCAGGTTTTTGGGTGAGCAAAAACGCTCCCAGCAATTCTCTTCGTAAATAACAGCACTTTGCATATTCCCTTCTGCTTTTTACTTACAAAAAACAACTATCTGTGCCCTTTAGTTCTGAAACTGAAGGGGTGTGTGTGCTGTTTCCAATTGGGAATGAAACTCGAGTTTCCCCAGCCCAAATCACATTTCCTCAGTGCTGTTTAGATGAAAATTACAAGTTGTGTATGTTCTCTTACACAGTTGATGTGTTTTGTAGCTACACACTGATAAGGTTCACGAGCCAAACATAACAGTGGCTCTGCAGTATGATAAATTGGCCCTGGTTTTTAGGTCCTCTACTACCTTTGTTCTCAGTAATCAAATTAAAGTAATCTCTTATTACAGCATGGCAGAACCTGCACATGCAGCTGTTTTTTATGGTAGCTGCAGGTCCTAAGGTAAGTTAAAGTTATTTCAGTTGTTACTTATCTTTGGAATGACGATCATGACAAATGGCCAGTGTAATTTCTTTCCTTAGTAGATGGATAGAAAGGGAAGATATTGCACAGGCTGCTCACTGAATTCATAAATTTTTAGACTGGAAACACTGAGTTGGATATTGAAACACTTAACGTGACAAGGAGACAGAGAATTGTTTTCTGATCTTGTTGGTGCCATAAAGTGAAATTCGGTGAACTTCGTCGGCAGCTTCTTGTTGCAGTGTAACTCAGGTGGGAGGGGAAATAATGCATGAAATAAAGATGGCTGGGGTTTGTTCTGCCTCTCCTGCCATGGGAAGGGGCATCCTGTGACATTCGCTCACATCCTGTGTGTTTTGGGGCTGTAGGTGAGGGTGCTGGTAGAGCTCAGGGTGTTTCTGGGCAGGGCACACACACTGGGACACCACCAGCCCTTGGATCAAGCAAATACCAAAGTGCTATCTGAGTCTTCTCTCCTTCAGCTGCGTGTTTGTGGTTCAAAAGGATGACAGTGTTTGGTTTAAGGTACAGACCATGCAGAGAAAGGCTTCTTTGCTGTCTCTTGGCTAACTGCTGTGGACAGGAGCTGCAGAGAGGACATCCAGAGACCAGAGTGACTTGGCACGAAGCTGCAGGGAGATGTCTCAAGGATTGCCAGCAGTGCTGATGGGAATGAGCTCCTTCCCCCAGTGCTGGGCTGGCTCCGTGCTCCCCTGCCTGGCTGCTCTCCTTCCTTCCAAAGTGCCAGGAGATGCGGTCAGCACGGATCCAGATCTCCCACAGCGCTCCTGCCTGTGTGCTGCCTTGACTTGCAGCCAGGCAGTGCTGCTGTGAGCTCCATGGCTTTGCTGATGTGCCGCTTTTTCTGCATGAAAGGAGGTTTTATTTAGCATGATGTTAATTGGGTGCTGCCCTTCAAAATACGTCGTGCGATCCCTTAGGTGTGGGGCTGGATGGGAGAGGAGCAGCTCCCTGGCTGCATCTGCAGCTAAGCTTACACTTGCATTTGTAAGAGGGAAGGGAAATTTGGCTTCAGATTTTGCCAGCTATAAAGAAAATATTTTGATACAAGCTCGTGAGTCATCGGAGGTAAAAGGGAGGAAGTCTGAGCACTGGAGCTGCCTGTGGCTTCCCAGGGAGCTGAGTGTGGAATGCAGGACTGAGCTCTGAGAGCAGCTCGGTCACACTGCGGTGCCCCAGAGCAGGGGACATGTGGCACCTGTGGGCTCCCCATTGTCCTTCCAGTGGCACCTGTGGGGTCCCCACTGTCCTTCCAGTGGCACCTGTGGGCTCCCCATTGTCCTTCCAGTGGCACCTGTGGGGTCCCCACTGTCCTTCCAGTGGCACCTGTGGGCTCCCCATTGTGTTTCCAGTGGCACCTGTGGGCTCCCCATTGTCCTTCCAGTGGCACCTGTGGGCTCCCCACTGTCCTTCCAGTGGCACCCATGGGGTCCCCACTGTCCTTCCAGTGGCACCTGTGGGCTCCCCATTGTGTTTCCAGTGGCACCTGTGGGCTCCCCATTGTCCTTCCAGTGGCACCTGTGGGCTCCCCACTGTCCTTCCAGTGGCACCCATGGGGTCCCCACTGTCCTTCCAGTGGCACCTGTGGGCTCCCCATTGTCCTTCCAGTGGCACCTGTGGGCTCCCCATTGTGTTTCCAGTGGCACCTGTGGGCTCCCCATTGTCCTTCCAGTGGCACCCGTGGGGTCCCCACTGTCCTTCCAGTGGCACCTGTGGGGTTCCCCGTTGTCCTTCCAGTGAGTGGGGCTGCAGCACGAGCTCTGGGCTAACCCTGAGCCCTGTGGATCAATGCTGAGCATCTCCTGGTCACACCTGGGGCAGGCTCCCTCCCTGTGCAATAGCCAGGTGCTCTCCCTGAGGATGAGTGACCACCCTGCAGTCCCCTCCTGGTCTGCACAGGTGTGGCCTTCAGAAAACATGGCCTGTAGGGTCCTCCCATCATCATTTGTCACCATGTGAACTGAGCAGGCATTGCCATGGGTGGGCTGCCACCAAAGGACACGAACTGGGATAACCCTGAGGGTTTCTGCACTGTTCAATGTCTGGGAATGCTCCTCACTGGTGCCTGGAGTGCCTGTGAGACAGGGAAGTGTCAGGGGAAGTGCCTGGGCCACTAATAGCTTTTTTTGGTGCTAGCTGGAGAGTATTGACCTCAGAGAGAAGCTGAGCAGGCGCTCAGGCGCTGGAGAGCCTGGCCACCATGAGAAGCCTCTCCCAATTGTCCTCCTTGATGTACCAGTGTTTAAAGGATGCTAATTTTCTGTTCGCCTTTCATTTGTTGGATGGCTGCTCAGAAAAGATAACTTTTTCCTTTTCCCTGGGCTTCTGGCCGTTGAAAAGAAGCCGTGTGTGGTGCAAGGCGGCTGCAGAAGAAGCGGCTGTTGGGATAAATAAAGGGGAGGGCTGCAAGTGCAGGCAGCTCGGTGGGGAAGCAGGAAAGGCGAGGCTATCGCACGGGAACCAGGTGCTGCCGTCCCTGCCAGGCTCCATCTGACAGCACACAAACTCGCTCCCCCCAGCACAGCATCCTGATTATTAATTTGGAGCCGGATCAGCGTGCAGTGATGTGGTGGCGTGCAGACAAACAGAGCGCTTTGGTCTTGCAGGGGCTGGCTGCTCGGCATAATTGCGGCTTTAAACAAATTCAGTGGCCGGAAAGCTGTAAAACATTTGCAGGAGAGAGCACGCCTTGAATATTCATCTTCTCCGGGTGTCACCGAGTGACATCTAAGAGTAACTGGGCAGATATGGGTGCCAGGCAAAATAGAGAGTGGGGAGTCTTGCTCGCTGATTTGTATTCTGGATGTAAATCTTAAATTAGTTTGAGATTTTAAAGTGGGTTTTTAAATGCCAGGCACATAAGAGGCGGAATTGATATTAATATTAATAGGCTTAAAAAGATATTTAATGCAATATTTGTATAATTTAATTTCTTCATAATCAAGTCAGAAAAGTATCAACTGACCACAGTCTCAGAGACCTCCATTGTGCCATCCCTGTGATGGGTGGAGTGTGACCTTGGGTACCTGGGGCTGCCCTCGGGTTTGGGCTGACCCACACCCCAAATGTCACTTATTTGGCAGTGGTGGAAGGTCCATATGGTGGCAGAGGCACCACGTTGGTGCCCTGGCCTCGGGGCTGGAGCTCTCCCCGTGCCAGAGCACGGAGGCAGTGCTGGGAAGGCTCAGTCCCTCGGCAGGGAGCCTTGCTCCAAGCAAACAAGAACTTGGAAGAAGTACCAGTGGCATCCTGCAGATATAAATAAAATGAGGCCAGTTGCAGGAGGAGGAGGAGATGGGGAGAGACTGAAATATTAATGAAGATATAAAGCACTGCACCTACACTGAGAGCAGTGTGATGTTCTTGCTCATCTATTCATGTTGAGCTGGCTGGAGCTTTAAATTTTAAAGCCTGGGTGGAGAAGAGGGGCAAGGTTAGGCAGCTCGTTAAGGCTGTGGTGGTGCTCCCAGGCAGCTGAATGGCTCTGAGGGGAGGGAGCCTTCCATCCCAGGGGTTTGGCAATTTGGCAGTATTTGGCAATATTTGGCAATGTCCCTGTGGCTGAGCCTGCCTGGCGGGCATCAGGGTCTGGTGAGGGTTGGTGCAGCTGGAGGCTGGGCTGGTGGGTGGGATGTCTCTGCTGCTGAAAACCTGTCTGTGCCAGTGCCAGGGAGTGAGGGCACGACACCCTACGTAGGCTGGGCAGCCTGCAAACCTCAGGGAGCCAAAGATGGGTGGGTTAATGCTCCCTGCCCGGGTGCCACGGTGATCCCTGGGCTGGCAGAACCAGCAGCAAGGTGTTCTGCAGAGAGTGCTGTGGGGCAGCCACCCCTCGGGGACAGTTTGGGGTGGTTTTACAGTTTGGGGCTGCACAATCCCTGAGCTGGAGCTGGTTGTGGGGTGGGTGCCATGGCATGGTGAGAGCTCTCCATCACCCTGCAGGAGAGATGCGCAGGCTCCTCTCTGGCAGCTGCTGCAGGTACCTCTGCCTGTTTTCCTGTCTGTCTTCTCTTCAGCAAGGAGTCTGCCTCCACCTACAGGAAGCAGAAAGCAAGAAAAGCCCCCAGAGTCACACAGCACTCGGTTAGCCCTTCCAGGGGAGCAGCTCATCCCTCTCCATGCAGCATAGGCCCTGCTCCTGGAGGTGCTGTGGCAGCCTGAAGGCTCCATGCCTCTCAGACAGGTTTTAACTCCCTGTTCCTCGTGCCCAGGCCTCAACAAGGAAACGCTGACAAGCCAATAATTGAATTTTGGTTGCGTTAGCGAGGCTTCTGCTGGGGCTTGTGCTGAAAGACAGAGCAGACCTTTCTGAGCAGAGCAGAGATGGTGCAGGAAGGTTTGGGGAATCACAACTTTGAGTGTGGAGCCAATGGCACAGGAGCAGATTGGTGCCCACGTTGTCACTCCAGGCAGGCTGGGCAGGGGCTCAGGGAATGGAAAGGGCTGGAACTTCCATTCCTTCCCATTCCATGGACCTGCAGGTGCAGGGGCACTGGCAGTGCCTGCACTGGGGCTGAGGCACACCATACCCATCCAGTCCTGTTCTGTATTCAGCTTTGTTTGCCTTCTCCCTGCATGTGAATGCAGAAGAGAAAATAAACAGAGCTTGGGTGGCTTCTCCAGGGCCTCCTCAGAGGGAACCTTTCTGTTCCTGTTTCACTCCCAAAATGATGAGTGGCTCTGTAATTTCTCCTGTCCCACTGGTGCCTTGGAGCCATCGCTCCTGTTTGGGTGCTCAGTGTTTGGTTCTCCTTTGAATTTTTGGGTGGTTTCCAGTATAAGAGACTGTCTGGGACATCTGGTATGGAGGACTTGTAGGATGGGGCACAGTGGGCACTTTCAGATCTCAGTGTTGCTGTTGTGGGCATTCCCACGGGACAACAGGACAAAAACCTTGAACAGCATCCTGTGGGCAGGCACAGTCCTTGGCGCTCCAGCTCTTTGGAGCAGTGCTCTCAGGTGCTGGGGCAGGATCAGGAGGGCTCTGGATGGCAGGGAGGGGATGCCCACCGTGGCCAGGTCCAGGCAGCCCCCTTGTACTGCAGGAGTGACCTGTGTGTGTCCACCCTGGCTGTCAGTCCAACAGCCACACTCCAGTCCATTGTCACGCTGCTGGAACCATGTTTGTGTGTGTTGGGAGGGTGTGCCACGTTTGAGTGATGTCTGGCTGAGAGAAATTCCAACCTCTGCATTTTCTGTGCAGGATACCTGACAGTAAAGCTGTGGGATGACCTTTATCTTTATGAGCTGGGAGAATTAAGGAGTTCTGTATTTTAGTTTAATTAAGCTATAAGGCATAACAGATGGTGCTTTTCTGGGTGATTATTGAATGTCTCTGCTTTGACTGAGAAGTGCAGTAACACCGTGCTGATAAATGCATTGTGATTTGAAATATCTGAGCTCTTAGAGAACACGTGTTGGTGGCCGTGTGTCCTCACTGCCTGCTGGGCACCTGCCCCTCAGGGTTTCACCGTGTGGGTGCTGATATTTTCCATCCTGTTTGGCCAAGGTGCTTGGCTGGCACTGGCCAAGCTGGCACCTCCTGTGCCCTGGCTGTGAGAGCAGAGTCACTGCTCCCCCCTGCATCCGTCAGCACTTCCCAAATATGAGATTCTGCAGGGAAATGTTCTTGTTGTACCAACTGCCCTGAGCAGAGGCAGGTCTGTGCTGTGTTCTTCTAATAAAATTGACAAACAAATTACCCTAGAATTTCCAAAATTACCCTAGAATTTCCAAAATTACACGGATTCAAAGAAGCCCCGAGCCCCAGCATTCAATCTGCAGAAACATCTCTCTGTAGGGATCACCAGCCTGGTGAGATGGCGTTGGCGGAGCACAGCAAGGAGGGACTGAGGAAGGCACTGGGCTGGAAACCCAGAGCAGCTCCTGTGTCTGCACATCAGGTACACCCAGGGCTCTGGAGATGCTGCTGTTCCAATATTTGCATATACATAACCAGGTCAGGCATTAAAGATGCATTGTAGCACGGCTGCTGTGCAGGACTCGGGAAGCTGAGAGGAGCTGAGGTCATGGCAGGTTGATTTGCTGTTTGATTTTTTTTTCCCCCTCTATTACATGAAAACTTTGCATGAATTTGTCTATGCTGGGTGTTCCTCTGCGCGCTGGCAGCTGCCATAGTTACTTCAGATGTTAGAAAGCAGCAGAAGCAAGGAGGAGTGTGGAATTAATTGAGCAAATCTGACCAGTCTGAGGCTGTTGGAACAGGGTTCAGGCAGTGAATCACAGAATGGCTTGGGGTGGAAGGGGCTTGAGACATCATCTCATTCCAGCCTCTGCCACGGGCAGGGATGCCACCACTGTGCCAGGCTGCTCCAAGCCCTGTCCAACCTGACCATGGACACTTCCAGGGATCCATCTAACCCTGTCCTCTGGCAGTTTCTTCCAGTGGTGCATTGTCATCATCCCCTTTTCTTTCCCCCGACTTGTCAGGCATGGGAATTGCTCACAGCCTCACCCTGAACTTGTGCTTCCTCAGTATTTCAGATCACTGACTAATATGCCTCAATTTTTCTCATTAATGGAGTATTTGAAATGATCAAAATGAAATAGATTCACTTCCTGGCTGTAAAGTTGTTACAAGGATGATCTATGAGAAGTTTTTAACAAAGCTGTAGTCGTTTTTGGAGAAAACCTCCCATTTGTCTTGATCTTGTGCTGTTACAAGATGATCTGGGATCATCCTTCAGATGGTGAACTTTGAAAACGAGCAGTTCTGCAGGAAAGCTCCGGGTTGTGGTTTCAAAGGGCCTTGTCCCTTCCTGACCTTCCTTCCCTCCGGTTTGGTGAGCCAGTTCCTTGTTCCCCCATCGCAGGGGGGTTGCCCTGGTGGGACACCCTGTCCCTGGCACACACAGAGGGTCCCACGCTGAGGCGGGACCCCCGTGGGCACAGCAGAGCCCCCATGCCCGGAGCTGCCATCCCGGGTGCTGCATTTCGCATGGCACAGCGAGAGCCCTGGGCTGGCCCGGTGCCATTTTCGGAGACAATGCCCTGCCTAAATAGCCTGGATCGGGCCGAGAAGAGTAATTGCAGCTATGAAATAATTCCGCAATTACCGCTGTAATTAAGGGCAGTTTGTTAATGAAGGCGCAGGGTGAGCGATGGCTGCGGGGCGCCGCATCCCGGGCGGGAGGGACGCAGCTGTGGCGGGCAGGACGGAGCAAACACCATGCAAACGCACACTCCGCGCCGTGATGGAGTGCCATCATTACCCCTGCCCTGCGGGAGCCGGCCAGACAAGGAAAAATAAACTGAAAATGTGATGGTGGCTGCCCGGGGCCCCTTCTCCCGGCCGTTAATGGGATATGCAGATGCCCTCGCCCGGCTGATCCATCGTGCAATTCCCAGCCTCGCCAGCCGTTTGTCAGCAATATCAACTTTGTGCTGCTGAAGGTTTTGTCGCTTTGCTTGTTTTGGGCTTGTTTTTCCACGTCGTGCTTCCTCTTAGAACACAAATCCTCACAGATCTTTCCTTTGTATAGCTTTAAAGAAATTACTGTTAGGAAATGCTGCCCTGCTTGCACGTCTGAGTGCAGGGGGAGCGCTGGCTGGAGACCCTGGCACAGCGTGTTTGCAGGGAAGCAATCTTGGAAATACTTTGGTGTGTTGGGCAGGAGTCAAACTAATGGAGCATTTTAAATTGCTGGAGGAGGCAGCTGGCAATGGACATGGGCTGAGGATCTGTGACGGTTTCCTGAAGCCAGTATCACAGAATAATATGGAATTGTTTAGACTGGAAAATACCTGTAGGATCATTGACTCCAACCATTTCCCTAGCACTGCCAACTCCACCAGTAACCTGTGCAGTGATGGCAGTGCTGGCATTCTCAGGAAAGTCATTTTCAGGAGCCTCCCTTGTTTTCTGTGTGACCCAAACACTCGGTGTTTGTGGCTCTTGGCTCTTTGTGGGGCTCCTGAGCAGTTTTTCCAGCATGGGAAGCAGGGTGGGATTCAGGCTCTCATTGCCCCTAAGAGGAGCGTGGCTCTCCCAAGGTGACCCTGCTGATGTCTGGGTGCCAGGCTGGCACTGAGCAAGCCAAATTCCTGGTGAATTTCAATTCCAGCTGCTGAAAGGCTTTCCCAGGGATGTCAGGGCCATTGACTTTGACCTGGTGGGAGCAGAGGTGAGGGAACTTGTGGGAAGGTGGGAATGGGGCAGGTTTCAGGTGTGCTGAAGATTAGGGAGGGTGCTGGTGATGCTGTGCAGCACCATCACCGCAGGCAGGGGGATGCTCTGTGTTGGGCTGCAGCTGTGGAGGAGGAGTGGTGCCACTTGTCCCCTTTGCTTCATAGCCACAGGGCAGGACAGGGCTGCCAGGGCAGCAGCCAGCCTTGTGCAGAGCAAGGAAAGGCCTCCATTGGTGCAGCTTGTTAGAGGTGGAAGGATGTTTTTGTGCCCAGCACATCGCTGGGTAGCAGTGCCTCTTGTTTTAATTGGATTTGCAGCCTGCTGAAGAGCCGTGATTTACAACAGCTGCTCAAATATGCACGGCGAGGTCTTGGGGACTGCTGAGGTGTTCATCTGACCATCAGTGGAAAATCATTCGGGCCCCGTGCGCTCCGTTTGCTGAGGCTGAGCTCCACGGGCAGAGGGGAGCCCACAGGGCCGTGTCCCTGCCGCCATTTGTGGAGCCACCGCTGTGAGCGCCGGTGTGGGTGCGAGGGAGCAGCCTGTCTGCCTTTACACCAGCCTTGTCAAAGGTTTCATAGATCTCCTGTGCGCTCCGTTTGCTGAGGCTGAGCTCCACGGGCAGAGGGGAGCCCACAGGGCCCTGTCCCTTCCGCCATTTGTGGAGCCACCGCTGTGAGCGCCGGTGTGGGTGCGAGGGAGCAGCCTGTCTGCCTTTACACCAGCCTTGTCAAAGGTTTCATAGATCTCCATAATGAAGATGGATCAGGTTCATTCTCGTTGCCAGTTGCTCTATCAAAATAGCGCTAATTACCGCAGCCGCACGTGCCGCGCGCTGCCATCTTCCTCCTTGGAGCCTACGGCACGTCTCGTGCCGCTCACAATAGATAAAATGAGGCAACTTTTCCCCTTCTATTTTTGGAAAAGTAGTTAGTAAAGGAGAAGGAAATTGATTTTGGTGTCAGAAAGGACATTTCTGACAGGAGCATACTTTGAAATGATTCAAGGCATCTGTTTCTGTTGCAGACACCCAAAGCTGCTGAGAGCGGTACCTAAATTAAACTGTTTAAGATGTCAGCTCTGGGTACGAAGGCAATTTACATCCCGGTAGCACGGTTGGAATTTTTATCGTGTAATGAACTTTCTCACTCAGTTTACGAACAAAGCCTCTCCCACGGTAACTATTTTTGTAGAACATGCAGATCCTCAGGTGCAGGATTGATGTTCATGTTGGGAAGGAATGGGGCAGGGTGTGAAGGTGTGAGCAGGCTTGCAGGAGCTTTTGGCGTGCTGTCTTCATGGTGGCTGGCTTTGGGACATCAGTTTGGTGCCCTTTGTCTTAATATCTTGGTTTTCATGTGATTAAACACTGGGGAGAAGCATTCCTCCTTCTGCCAGTGGTCTCCCCCATCCTCTGTGGTCTGCAAAGGGTCTGCAGCAGGATCACCTTTCAAGGTGAGCATTAAATTAATATGGAAGACTTCTAGAGCTCTACAATTATAAGGTCTTTTACTTTCCCCACTTCAGAGCAGATCTGGCGGTTTATTGCCAGAGCCTTGGCTCCCAGCCTGGCTGACCTTGGATCTCTGCCTTTTAACTATCAGCGGGGTTTCTTGTGTGCTGTTGTGGCCTTTTATGCAAAGAACAAGCCCCTGTTGTGGCCACCAGCTTTGCTGAAGCATTTGTGATGCTTGGAGGATGCCAGCAGAGGTGGGAGGCTTGATTTTCCCTTTCACGTGCCTCTCTCATCAGCACTTACTGTGCCCATGAGGTGGTTGGCAATGTAGGAGACCCTTTTTGGTATAGATATTTACCTTTTTAAGGTTTTCCTGATGAACTGAGGCAGATGAGGAGCCCAAGGGGAAGCGCAGGCTGTGTTTGCCTCTGACAACCTGGGACTTCAGGGTCTGGTTGCTTCAGCACCTTTCATATTCCCAGTTCTGACACCTTTGGCAAATGGTCCAGAAATGACAGCAAGGCTGATCCAATCCCCTCAGAATCAGCTTTGTGTCTCTGCTTTATGTGCTTGAGTTCCAGCCTTGGCTGCTCAAGCAAAGCATCTGGTTGGCATTGAAAATCCAGTGTTTAGTCTCAGAAAGGGGTGGTACATTTGTTTGGGGCATGCCAGCATCTCTGCACTGACACAATTTAGGTATTCCTTCACCCAGAGTTAATTTTCACTCAAATTGAGTTGTCTGCTTAAGGGGAGAATCAACACCCAGCTGCCAACATGAGCAGAGTATTGAAGGGGTCACGGGTGCCATGTCATTATCATTTGTATTAGTTTATATTGGCTGAAAGGATGAAAGGGGAAACAAGAATATTGACTTATGTTACTTCATATTGAATTAGCATCCCTTTGCAAAGGGCTTCGGGCTTAACTTGGAGCTGTGAATAGTTCCTGTTCAGCAGAGGTAGGGAGGTTTTGGAGCAGGGATGGATCTGTCCCTTCCCACTGCCTCTTCCTGCCTTTTGCAGGGTATCTTGAGCTCAGTGAGACCTTGCCATGCTGTAACTGAGTGCAGTTTGTTTAAGCTTTGACTTCAAACAGTGGATTACCTTTTATCACATTATATAATGAATTATTGATCCAGTGATGGTGAATATTCCGGGGAAGGCAGCTGATGGAGGCTGCCCTCGGCCGAGCAGTCTCTCCTGTCCCAGTCTCAGACCAAGCGCAGCTCCTTGGGCACCATCCTTGGAACGCGGCTCCAAGGGCACAGATCCTCAGCCACCCTTCAGGCTGCCACAGCTCTCCCACATCAGCATCACTGCTGGAAGGGAGAGGTGAGGCATGAACCCTGCAGCTGGTGAAGGTGTGGGTGGGCAGCATTTCAGTGTGGATGGGGACACCTCTGCAGAATGGCACCCTAGGTCAGCTCTGGAGCTTCCTAGGGCCTTTGCTCCTTGGAAGGGCAGGTTTTTGTCTGTGTTTGCCAGAGGAGCTGTAGTTTGTGTTTATTGAGTTGCTGGCGTTGAGGTGATACAGTGTGCTGGCGCTGTGTGCTGCTCTGGATCTCTGTCTCACCTGGCCTCTGTAGGTGAGCCGACCTTGAGGGACCGGTTCTGACTGCAGGACCTGTTCCCTGGGGCACTGGGGCAGCTGGCAGAGACTGGAGCACACATCTCCATTGTCCTCCCGGTGCGGAGGACAGAGATAAAGCACAAACACGAGCAGTGCTGCTGCAGGCTGCCCGGACAAGGTGTTGGGGAGCTGTTGGCACTGAGCGAGGCGCACGGCGCACGGAGAGGAGCGCTGGGCTCTGCTCGCCATCTGTGGATGCAGCAGATAGCATCGCTGGGAACAGAAAGGGTTTTCAGCCCGCGAGATGAGCTGCTGATTGTTTTGCTCCACGCAGGCTCCGCGGGGCCGCTGCTGGTCTTTGGCATTCCAGCAGCACGGCCCTGCCTGCATCAATCGATCCCCGCCCGCCGTATTGACAGGCAGCCCCGATAGTTCTCATCTGAAGAAGTGCAGCATGGATAATTAAGCAATGCACTCTGCAAGTTGGTGATCAGCTTCTCGTGGAGGACCAGTAATGAATAAAAAGTACATTAAGTAAATTAAACTCTTGATGCCTGCAGGTCTGTAACTGCAGAGTTGCCTTTCTGAAATTCATTACAGTTTATAGGAGTTCTGTTAATCAAGAGACTCCTGCAGAAAACATTCTGGGAATTAAAGTTTATTTTATTCCTGTGTTGTTTAGGACAGAGACAAGTGGTGTTGCTGCTGATCTCTCTGAATACTGAGCTGGGCTCTGAACCTGGGCCCACTGGATGTGGAAAAATTTAATTTAAGCAGTTAAATGGTCTCATCCCCCACCCAAATATATATATAACTACATATAATGGGATTTTATGCTCTTTGTTGGTGACATCCTGTCTTTGAACAGACAGCCAGGCGGATGGGCTCAGTGTCTGTAAGCCAGCCTCCCTTGTGTTTCTTGGTGTGTGCATGGAGCATCCGGGCTCTGAGCAATGCCTGGGGTCTGTCGCGTGCTGGATGCCCACACGTGTTTGGTATGTTTGGATTTCTTCCTCTGGAGCGCTGAATCTCTCTTGTTACATTCTGTAAACCAGAGAGAGCCCAGCCAAGCCGGTGCCCTTCTTAGTGTCCAGATGTAGGAGCGTTCTCCAGTGATATGAACACGCTGCAGAAATCATGTTTGCTCTCTAAACTTTTTTTGCAAGCGGCTGCCAACTGCACGCTTGGATGGGAGCCATTTATTTGTAGCACAGTCAATCTTCCCTTAAAGAAAACCACCAGTGAATTAGCTTTTGCATAGTGTTTCAATCAAAGCATTTGATCCTTGTTTCTGCGAGATAATCCTAAGAACTTCTTATTTGGAGAATAGAGGACCGTGATGGATTTAATTCATAAAGGGAAGCAGCCGTAAGGAATGTAAATGTAAGAGGCTGATAAGGTAGGATTTCCTAGTTGCTATGACAACCCCTGGGTCATGAGCCTGAGAAAATATAAAGTAAGTCCTGGAGCTGTGAAGATGATTATAAAATTTAACTGTCATTCTTCATTTGGAGTTGATGGCAAACATTATTTACTTAAGTTTATCTCCAGGCAGGCGAGGATCCTTTCTTCCTCCCTTAAATCGGAGCCTGGGATCACAAATGAACGCGTTGTGCGCAGCCCACATTAGAAGGCGAAGCCACTATTTATTATTCTAACCAGACAATTTGCAGGGAATATCCCTGTAGATTCGGTCACTCTTGGCAGAAGCAGAGCTTTTATCCCGTGTATCCCTGATAAAAGGCTCAGTGCAGGGGGATGTTCCCAGCCGGGGGTGCCGGATGAGGATGGTTCCCCCACCCCAGGGATGCCCTGATCCCTGTTTTCTTACCCTGGAATCCCGTGTTTGGCTTCCACAGGGGAGGGATTGCTCAAACCCGATGATTTGTGGAGCGTGTGCCCTGTCCTGCTGCCTGGTGGGCTCTTCCCTGCCTGCAGGAGGGAACAGGGATCCCCAACAGCCTCTGCATTCATTCCCCTTGTGCACTTCTGGTGCTCCCACCTCAGCCACAGCAACTTGGCTTCATCTTCTGCTCTTTGTTGTTGCTGTCCTCCAGTTCCAGACCAGCAGATGAATCCTTTTGCAGCCCATGAACACTCTGTGCTCTGGAGGGCTGCAGGAGCGGTCCCAGCTGGGACAGAGTGAAGCATGAATGTCTCAGTGCTGCCGTGGCTCCAGGAGCATCTGGGGCCACATCTGGGGCTGTGGCAGTGGCAGAGCCCGCAGCTGCCAGTCCCCTGCTGCCCCACATACCCAACTGCTGCACCAAGGTGGGTTTGGTCTCCAACAGCCTCCCCAAAGCTCTGCTCCAGATGGGAACCAGGCAGTTCCTGGCTTTCAACGGCACCTTCTGTGCCGATGGGTTCTCTGCACACTTCTAATGGTTTCAGCCATTCCTGGTGTCATATAATTTAAAAAATACATATGTGATGAGCAGCTGTGTGTGTACTCTAAGGGATCAGCTGTGCCCTCAGCAGTGGCCTCTGGCCTTTGAGGGAAGGTGGGAGAAAAATTCATACAATAACTTAAAGGATGTTCCAGCTCCAGCATCAGAATGTGTGACTTGAGCACAGAAATCATTCAACACCTCCCTCTGAACTTTATTTTACTGCCTTTGGAAGACTTTTCTCTGGCTGCTCAGTGTACTCGAGGGGATGAAAAGGGAAGTTACTGGATTCAAAGAATCCACGTGCAGCAAATGCCTTTTGAGGCTTTTCACTGGCTGTGGGATTTAGTGAGATGCTATTTTCGAGGCTGCTCTCACAATTTCAGTTGGGAAACTCTTTCACCTTTGCAGCTTTCATCCTGAAATGATGCTGGTGCAGGCGAGCTGGCAGATTGTGGTAAGGATCAGAGTTTGTAGCCATTACTGAAGAGAAGTTGCTCTGTGCAAATGGAACAGAGCATTATCACTGTACTGGGCAAACCAGACTCTGTTGCTTTTCCTGGGATGGGAGCTTTGTGAAAGCACTTGCCTAAGTGGAAATTGCAGCAACCCCAAGTTTTATTTTTTGGTAGCCAGAGTAGGCTGAGCCTCAGCAGGAGCTGAGCACTGTCTGGGGAAGGCGTTCATCCTTGCACCTTCCCTGGGCAGGCACTGGGGTGTGGTTGTGTTTCTCCATACAGCATTTAGTCATTCAGGGCCACGTTTCAGGAAGGTACATCAAAAGATCTGGTCCAAAAGGCTTCCCCAGGACAGACCACTGTGCTGGAGCTCTGAAGCACAACAGAGGATGAAACGTTGGAGCGTAACAAGGCTGATGAACACAAAAGAGCATTTTTATTTAGTTTCTCATCAGTTCTTCGCTGGCGTTGCAGTGTCTGTACATCGATTGGAGATTTAGCCCTACTGCCCTTGTTATCCCTAGTTTAAGATGTAAAATGCTTTTTTTTTTGCAAGTGTGGAGGCAAAAGACTTTTGAGTTAATTAAATCTATGAAGAAATGAGCTGTGAGCTGAGCATTGTAGTCAGCCCTTTCCAACCTGAGCCTGGACCCCACGGCGCTGGCTGCTCGCTGTCAGCGTGCCGATCCCTGCCAGCATTCAGGTAGCATCAGATACCTCTATAAAATGGAGATTTCAAGCAGCTTGCAGGAGGCTGTGCATGTAAACCTAAGCCAGAAATAGCTGCTCTGACAAAGACTGACAGGTACGTGCCATTCTCTTCATCTGGCACATGCTGTCGGCGGTGCCGCTACGGGAGCTGGCAGCAGCCTTGCAGTGGTGGGTGGCAAACAAAGGCTGCTCTCAGAAATATTTTCCACACAAAGTTAGGATTAAAAGCACAGAGCCGATATGAAATACCAGCGATAACGATATGGATGAAGGGAGGTGCTGGCAACACACAACTAAACTGAAATCTGTAAAATGAGGCTTTTTCTTTTGTACTGAGTTTTCCAGCGTTGCTTTCTCACAGGGTGCATTGCCTGTGATCTCCTCTGCCTCCTGCAATTGATAGAGCGACTGGGATCAATAATTCATGGGCACACGGAACGGCGTTAGCTCTGGAGCTGAGGCTGCTCCGTGGCTCGGGGAGATGCTGGTGCTGCTGGTCAGCCCCAGCCAAGCGCGGCCGCAGCCCCTGACTCAGCTTTGACTCACCCTGCCAGAGCCGGGGGTGGAGAGGAGCGCAGTCATCTGCCAGATCCCCCTCTGGAGCTCCCACAGCCCGATGCCAACGTGGCTGTTCCCCTCCCACAGCTCCTTACGCTGCCTGGGGCTGCAGGCACGCCGCTCCTCAGCGCTGCAATGATGTTGGTCCTGATGGCTCAGCAGAACCCACTCACCGCCCTCCTCCGCCAGCAGAGCCCAGGGAGGGCTGCTACTACCTCCCCATTTTTGGTGGTTGCAGGAATATGGGGTATTTTTATGGAATCTGCTCATTAACACAACCTGGCAGGACCAGGATGGTCTCCCCTTCACTCTGCCTTACACGTGTGCGCAGCTGCAGCTTCACTTCAGGTGCTCTCCCACTGCCCAGCCTGGCGTGCACTGGCAGATCAAGTTTTCCAGGAGGTGGTGGTGGTTATCTCAGGCCTTGGTCATCCCCAGGCTGAAGGATGGCTTATAGGACAGCGTGAGCCCCTTCTCAAGCTGTTCTGTCAGGCAGGAGGAGCTGTCAGGCTGGCTGGAGATGTGGGAGCTCTTCTGGCCCAAATGAAGTTGGGCAGCAATGGGTGTGGGTGGAATCCCGTGCTGGCATTTCAGATACCTTCAGCATCAGAATGCTGAGATAATTGAAATCAGAGATAATTGCAGAGCAGCCATGGTAAATGTCATGGGTGCTGCTCCTCTAAGAGCTGAAGCTGTGCAGGCAAGTGGGCAAAGAGTGCACAAACAATGAAGGTTCTTATGAGTAAGTACAGGAGTTGAAGATCAACCTCTCCTCCCATTGCCAACATCTGTTACTGCCAAAATGTAACGATTGTGTTAAATATGTGGCTTTTAAGGCAAATCCTGTTAAACCTCTTTGTGGTTGTGCACTGTGTTGTAGGAGGTGATGACTCTGTTCCTCTGACTCCTTGGTTGGGAGTCCAGGTTAGCTCTAAAGTGGCTTTTGGGGTGCTGCTGGTTTGGGTTTGGCAGTCTGGAGTAGTTAAAAACAGACAAGGATTGGAAAAGGCATACTGTGATCTCCCCTGAGAGCTCCTCAAGTCCTCCAGGTTGTACTTGGCTCCACTTCCATGTCCGCCAGCTCAACTCCAGTTTTGATCTGGTTTTTTTTTTGCAGCAGCAGCAGAGAAATGGAAAGATTTGGAGAGGACAGGTCGTGTTCTTATTATCAAATTTTCTTGGTTTGTATTGTCTTCATGTATAGGAGGTACCATTAAAAATTCCCATTGGAAAGGCCAGTATCACACTGATAGTGTTGGCAGAGCTGGGGACTGGCCTGGCATCCAGCACTGCCGTGGTGACAGAACCCATTTTCCAGTGGAGTTTTGTTTCTCCCTATTTGCCCATTGAGTGGGCTCCAGACCCTCAGCAGGACCAGAACCAGAGCAGCTGTGGCAGCTTTAGGGGGCTGCTGGAAAAGCCTGTTAGGAGGTACAAAGGCTGTGTTTAATTTATGGAAAAGAAGGGAGGGTAGCGCATGAGAGTCAGAAATTGGCTGTTCTCTTTGTAAGTGAAAGGTCGCGTTACCGAGCACGGCAGGGTGGATTTGTGAAAAACGAGCTCCTGTTTGCGAGGAATTAGAATGAGTAGCTGATTTTTTTTATTTTTTTCCCCACTTGTGACCTTTAAAGATGCTGCTCG
The DNA here is from genome assembly GCF_027887145.1 of Ammospiza caudacuta. NCBI lineage: Eukaryota > Metazoa > Chordata > Aves > Passeriformes > Passerellidae > Ammospiza > Ammospiza caudacuta. The sequence goes on from NC_080615.1 coordinate 8,795,361, forward strand.
TAGATTGATAAGCAGGCTGATGCTTTTAGCAACCCAATCCTCCATTTCCCTCTCGCAGAAGGACAATCTGTCAAACGCCATGGGTGTCACTCGCAGAAAACCTTCCTCTCTAACCCCCGGGGGAAGCAGGGATGTGGTGGCAGGGCCCGAGCTGACAAACAGGAAAATTCAGCATTGTCTTCAATGAGTAAAGACCTGCATTTCCTGTGGTCTGCAGCCTCTGGCTAAGGACTTTCCCTGTGTCCTTTTCCCAGTCAGTTCTGCTTTCTGCTTTTCCCCTGTCCTTGGCAGGGTTGCAGTGCTCCTGCCTGGTGGTTTGGGAAATTTGGCTTTTCCCCTGAGCCAGGATAGCTACTTTCCCTCCCTTGCTGCTGAGGAAGTGCATTTTGGGGCTGGGAGGTGATGGTTTGGAGAGCCCCATGTGCACTGCAGGTAGCACACGGTACCTGAGACACCTCAGCGCATCTTGCTTGGGTTGTGTTTGTAATGGCTGATGGGCTGATGAGTAATGGAAGATGGGCTGAACTCAGAAAAATCATTTTCTTAGAGATGGACAGCAGTTCTGTGTGTCCAGGTGTGCCAGGGCCTCCTGGGGGACGCTGAGGAAGCTCCTGGTGCTGCAGGGAGCTCTGGCTTTGTGAGCTTGGCAGTGTCCCTGAGAGGCTTCACTGTGTTTATTCTCTGTTCCTGGAGTGCTGCGGCTGCAGACGCCCCGGGCAGTGCAGCTCCTGTGGCAGCTCTCTGCTGTGTCTGCTGGGTGCGTGACACAGCTGATCTAGATCCTGACAGGAGCAGGATTCTTCCCGGGTGACAATTTGCTGCAGAGAAACCAGTGCTGTTGTGGTGATGCTGCCTCCCGCTGCCCTTGGTCATCCCTTCCCGTTCAGGCAGAAACTGGAACATGTGGCTTTGCTCCAAACCCTGCTCTGAGTGCTCTAAGCCACGTGAGAGCTGTTAACATGGATAATTCCACCGTGTCATTTGGCCGCCCATTACTGGGGGATGTTGGTGCACAAGTGATTCTCCTGCTGCAGCTGAGGCTGCTCCTGACCTGTTTCTCTGTTCTAAAAAGATTGTTGTCACTTTGTGATGCTGAAGAGCTCACCCATAAGATATTTTTCCTTGCTGTAATGTGTTGGTGTTCTGTGAGGAACAGCTGACAGGCTGCCCCATGACTCTGAGCATCCACAGTGCCCAAATTTCCCCGAGTTTGGCACACCTGGCCACTACCCTGGCAGGCAGCGGGGTGTTCCTTGACCTGCTCTCTTTTATGATGCTCTGACTGCTCATTCCCCACGGGCAGAAGGTGCCTTCATGGTTTCACTTGGGCAAAGGTTCAGTGCAGGTGCTGAGTTCCTTTCTAGGTGCTGTGTAGGACACGAAAGGTAAAAAAGGTGTTGGTTCCCTGCGAGGGGAGCGGGCCCAGGGCAGTCTCTGTCCCACAGTGTCCCTTTGTGAGTGCCACCCTTACATAAGCACGATGCTGCAGCAGCACGATGGAAATCTCGTCAGGCCGGCCAAGTTCCCTGGTTCGGAGCCAGACATCTGGGATTGGGGTTTTCATGGCATTCTTCAGTAGCATGAGGAGCCTCATAAAGCAGCTTCTCTGGGGTATTGTGCCGAGAGCCGCATTCCCAAGCAATTACAGCCGGGGCTGCAGCAGTAATGAGCCCTCGCTTTGGGAAGGGACAGGAAGACAAAAGGGAAACGTTCAATGGAAGCTGCGAAGCCTTTGAACGTGAATAGCTGTGGGCTTGTTAATTGGGATCGCCATTGGGAGCATTCCCTGTTCCCTCCGGCTCTGGCACTGTGGCCAGGCTCCGGCCGGGAGCGCGGTGGCAGCAAGGGAAGAGGGCTGAGAAGCTGCAGCTCTTTGGGGTTTCACCATTAATGATTTCTGGCCAGGGGGACGAGGTGCAATTGAGCCTTTTTTGGACCAGGAAAGTGCTGCAAGTGGTGTTCTCAGCTGAGCGAGTCTCAGCATAGCAAAACGCTCGCCTGCTGCTTCAGAAGGTTTTGCTTCTTTGGCACCAGCACCATCCCCAGTAGCTGTGGGGTGGCAGGGGATGGAGAAGCTGCTCTGACTGAGCTTGGTGCTCCTGAAGATGCCCAGGAATCTTCAGGATTGAAGATCTGGTCTTTGGGAAGCAGCAGTTGGTGGTGGGTGCAGGCTGGTGCTGGTGACAGGCGTTGTGTCACATAGCCATCCTTGTGGTTGAGCTCCCATTTATTTCCAAATCTGGGATTTGTATTGGAGTGTTTCAAAGCCTCCTTATTTTGAATGTTTCCTCTAGAGTTTGGTGGGTTCCAAACAAGAAGTGAAGTTTGAATAAGAACCAGTTTGGCTTCTGCAGTGAGTTATTGCCGAGGCTGCTCAGAGACGGGCTGTTCGTGTCTGTGTGGGTAACTATCAGAGAACATTTTCTTGGTGTTTGTTTAGAAGACAAACAAAAACCCTCTGAGCTGGAGCGAAAAACTTGTCCCTGGGATTTTGAGTGAGAGAACAGGTGCAGTGTGGATTGTGACTCAGTCTGAGGCATGGCACCAGTACAGTGCCAGTAATAACGAACGTTGTGTGTCCTCGTGTCTGCACAAGGCTCTGCCAGTTCTGGGTGGATGATTGCAAACTCGCAGTTTTCCTAGGGAAAACAATTGGTGCAAGGTTCAGGGAATCACTGCTTCCCGTCCTGCAGACCAGCACTTCCAAACGTTGTGGCTGGCAGTGCAAGGACAGATTCCTGGGCTCACTGATGCCAGAGAAAACCGCACGTGGTTCCACTCTGCCGTGCGGTTTGCAGTTGAGAGTGACAAGTTTAATTCCTTGTATTGCATTTCAGATGGAAAGGAAGAGTACGGCAGATGAATTTCCTTCTTTTCTGATTCCCTCCCCCCGTTTGATTGCGCTATTGTTTCTTTGGGCACATTAAAATAGAATTTGACTGGAGTCGTTATCCGCTGTCCCCGCGCTGCCGCGTGTAATCCTCTTGCAGAGCCCTCCGCTTTGTGCAGCGCCGTTTGCTAATGAGCAGAATGTAATTCTCTTTTTTTTTGGAAATTACATGAAACAGCATACCCATAAAACCTCCAGATTCAAGATGGCTTGTTCTGCTCTCATAAGCAGCCCAAACTCCACAGCCGTTCATTGCCCGCGGCTGCCGCGGGGCACCCACGACGAGGATCCAGCCCCAGCTGCGGAAGAACCTGTTGTGCTCCAGGATCCATTCCCGTGCACACTGCTTGGATCCCTGCGCTCAGGGGATGAGAGCAGGCTGAGATGCTCCCAAATTAAGTACAGGCAGTAGGAAAAAAGAAATTTTGCAGGTTGAAGTCACCTGCCTCATTGTGGGCGTTGAGCATATGGTGTCTGTGTCAAAGCATTTTTCCTCAAAACTTGGGTGTTTTATCTTGTCAGCTGAGCTTAATGCATTCCATTCACAGGGTGGTTACCCCAGGGTGATGACTCTAAGGTGAGCTGAGGGAGAAATGTGCTTGCAGGGAGGTGCTGGGGCTCAGGCCTGGGCGAGGTGTTGGTGTCACTTTGGATGCAGAACCCAGTGAGTGCCTGAATCCGGTGATTGATGACACCCATTCTCCAGAGTAGCTGCCTGCCTGCAAACCTTTCAGCAGCACACAGCCCTGGCAGGTTCAGCAAAAAAAAAAATAATCCCCAGCCCAAAAGCACCTTCGCTACAGGATGTGCTCAAGTGGCTCCTCAGCAAAAACCCTTTTAACGTTTATAAACCATTTCTAAAAGCCAGCCTGAACCAGGCTGTCATTTCAGTGCCTTGCTAGAAAAATAGCCGTGACGAATTGTCCTTCATTTGTGGCTCCAGAATGTGGTGTGTCATCCAGTTTGGTGAGAGCAGCATTTACTGGAAGGTCGCGGTTGCTGGGGCTTAAGGAGGGGTGTTCTGGACAGACTGTGCTCACTTAGAGCGGGTTTTATAAAGTGCTTTTAAATGCAAGTGATTAAGGGGAGGATTTCTCTTGCTCTCAGGTGCAAATGCAGCTCCTGATTAAAAGTCAACTGCTGAAATCTGAAATTTTCACAACAGCACTGCTGAGTTATTTATTGTGGAGCATTTCCATTGAAAATGAGCCTTGTTTTAAATATCCTACCCTTGATATGCTGAGTGCAAGAGGGCCAGGCTTACAGTTCGTGAAAACTTGGCAAAAACAAGCAGATCTCTTCAAACTGTTGGGGTTTGAGAAGAGAACTGTGAAGAATGAGTCTAATTGAAACTGTTCTTTCAAGAAATGCTAAGCAAATGTCTGGTAGATTTTCAGCTGCTGTTGGCAACATCTGTAAAAGGTCTCATGTCTCCTGTGACATGGCAGCAGGAGGGTTGGAGCCTGCCTGGCTTTGATGGTTGGAGTGTATTTTTATTTGAAATACACTCGCTGTGTGTACAATAGAGGGAAGGGAGGTAGTTGGTGTGTGCTGGGATGCTCCACCTGCAGCAGTGCTCGGTGCCAGCCCTGTGCTGCCCCGTGGCCAGGAGGGAGCAGGTTTGTCCAAAATTGCAGCAGAAAAGCAGTGTACCACGTTTTCCTGGGGGCTCCTCATTGTGCCCAGGAGGACGGGGAAGAGCAGCATTGATGGGAGGGAGAGCAGGATTGAAAAAGCTGGAGTTGGATATGGGCAGTGACCCCCCAGCCCCACACCCCTCCATGGGCTCCTCAGAGTGTTCCAGAGCTGCTGTGGGTGGCACCGGGGGGTGGTCAAAGCTTGGCACTTTGTCCCTGGTCGCTGCAGTCCATGCAATCCTGGCTAAAGCAGGTAAAGCCGCCGTGGGGCCAGGCGTGGCGTGGCGAGAGCTGCAGGGGTTTGAGGTGCTTTGTAATCCCGGGCACATCGAGCAGGAGAGGCTTTATTTAATTCTAATAATGGCAGAGATAATGTTGGCTTTGTGATAGTCCCAGGCACAGCTGTTGTGCAATATCCACGGCGGCACATGCTGTGAATGGCTAGCAAGGTATCGAGCCCCCAGGATGTTTTCCTTGCTTTTCAGTGCCTGGATGGATTGCATTGCTTTATTGGAAGAGCGCTGACTTTGTGCTTGCAGTAATTAATTCCCTTTTCCGGGCTGGGGGAAGGTTGGCTATAATTTCCTGCATTCTTTTATCATAAGGCCAAAGGAGAAGCTCAGAATAGCGAGCAGAGAGGAACACTGCATACATGCATTTTAAATTTAGTTTCAAGCAGTTAAGAAGATGGATTTTTGGTGGTGTGGCCTCTCTGTATTTGCAGTTTTCAAACAAGGTGACCTGGAGGATTGGTGCTGGCTGTAGTGTCCATTTCCAAAATCCCTGGCTGTACTGCTCTCTCCACCTGTAAATCCATATTCCCCTCTCCTCCAGGGCGCTGCAGTGGGCTGGAGATCAGGAGTTTGTTTCCCTGCTGGTAGTTCTGACACTGCCTGTGGACAGGAGGAGGGTTGTTGGGGGGAGTGCAGGTGTGTGCTGACCAAAATTCAGTTGTGTCTGAGCTTGGAAACGTGGCAGAGGAGCGGCACAAAGTGTGTCCTCCTGCTGGCCCCTCTGCCTGCCCTCATCTTAGGATATCCCGGTGCAGGCTGGGCAAGGGCTTCTCATGGGTATGAGAGAGCATGAGAGATGGCAAATACTTGAGAACAAGAAGGGCAAAAAGGAATTGGGGAAGAATGAATTTCTTGTGTATTTTCTCTGATTTTGGGGAGGTTTTCCGTAAGTGCATGTCCGGTGTCACCTTTGCTTTGTGGCCATTGAAATGTGCCATGGAAATGGTTGTGTTCGGACAGGCAGGGAGGGCTGTGACAGGGCTGGGAGTGGCCGGGTTCTGGCCAAACCCAGAGGGTAGCCCTTGTGTAGTGTGCAACCCTGCTCTGGGGTACAGCCCTGCCCTGGGGTACAGCCCTGCCCTGGGGATGCATGCACAGCCCTGCCATGGGGTACAGCCCTGCCCTGGGGATGGATGTACAGCCCTGCCCAGGCTCCCCAGCCCTGCCCTGAGGATGGATGTACAGCCCAGCCCGGGTTCCCCAGCCCTGCCCTGGATGCACAGCCCTGCCCTGGGGATGGATGCACAGCCCAGCCCAGGTTCCCCAGCCCTGCCCTGGGGATGGATGTACAGCCCAGCCCGGGTTCCCCAGCCCTGCCCTGAGGATGGATGTACAGCCCAGCCCGGGTTCCCCAGCCCTGCCCTGGGGATGGATGTGCAGCCCTGACGTGGGGATGGATGTACAGCCCAGCCCGGGTTCCCCAGCCCTGCCCTGGATGCGCAGCCCTGCCCTGGGGATGGATGCACAGCCCTGCCCTGGGGATGGATGCACAGCCCAGCCCGGGTTCCCCAGCCCTGCCCTGGGGATGGATGCACAGCCCTGCCCTGGATGCACAGCCCTGCCCTGGGGATGGATGCACAGCCCTGCCCTGGATGCACAGCCCTGCCCTGGGGATGGATGCGCAGCCCTGCCCGCTCTCCCCGGAGCCCTCTGCTCCTGTTGCCTTGCCAACACCGTGCAGGAGATGGAGCCGAGCGCGGCTGCAGCGATGCTCAGGGAGAGGAGGAGGAGGAGGAAGAGAGGGAGGAGGAGAGAACCTCACCGCCCCAAAACCAGCCCTCTGCACCCCGGCGGGGAGGGAGAATTAATAACGCTGGCAGAGGCATTCAGCGTTCGCTCCTTGCTGCTTCTGAGATTGTACAACAGCATAATTTTTTAATGACGGGTAATGATGAAACATCAATTTCAAATCTGTTTTTCTGACTGGTGCCTGAAGCTGCAGCGTCAGGCTCGGCACAGGGAGCAGGGTGCCCAGATCCCTGCGGATGGAGCCGGTGCCTGCTGATGTTTGCCATGTGGGTATCAAGGAGGAGCACTAAATTGAAAATTGCTTCTAAATGGGCTCAGTTTGACTGTTTTAATGCTTCTCGGGAGAACACAAGAAATGCGGAGATTCTAAAATAGAAGCAGCGCGGCGGTGCCTGGTGCTGTGCGTTGCTGGTGTTTGTCTTTCTTTACAGTTCACGTCCCTTTGGTGGCGGCTCAGAGGCGCCTCACCTGAAAGCAGCGCTGAAATGCCATTTATCTCAGCATTCCAACGTGCAGAACACTGCCACAGGGACAGGTGTGGGTCTGCTGGGCAGCCCAGGGCCCTGCTGGGACAGGGACAGGGACAGGGACAGGGACAGGGACAGGGACAGGGACAGGGACAGGGACGCTGTCCCCAGGGAGCAGCAGTGGCTCCGTCCTGCCCCACCACAAATTCCCTTGGCTTTGGTGTTACCTGGGGCTCTGCTCTACCTGGCATTGCTCATCCCACCCCTGCCTTTGGGGCTCTCAGGACACCCCAAACATGGGTGCACGATGGCTGCACAGCACCCATCCTGCCACACATGGGAACGCGGCAGAAAATGAACATTTCAGCCCAAAAGATAAAAATATGTAATGGGAAGGCTTTTCTTGCTGCAGCTCTCCCTCGGAGCAGACGCTTCAAAGGCAGCAGCGAATGGAAGTCACTCTCTGGAGCTGTCTCGTTCTTTCTCGAGGCAGTGTTTTGATAAATGTTGATGAGTTTCACTGTAAAACTAAATGACATTTATAGCACGATGTATGCTTTACCCATTGCTTAATTATACCTAATGGTGTTGGATGGAAAAGGCATTTACCATTTTACTTTTGTTTAAAATGACAATCTAAACCTCAGAGCCTGTGGGGTTTTGTAGAACGATGACGATTTAATTAAGAACTAAATACAATCTAATTTTAAAAGGCAATTGCAACTTTAAGAAATAAGTGATAAAATTTACAAAGAGCTTTCTGAGAGAGGAGTGCTGGGCTCGGTGTGCCTGCTGTGGGATGGTCTGGGTGCAGGTTTGAGGAAGGTGGGATGAGGACCATATCCAGACTCGTTTTCTCTCTCATCCTTACTGTATTTGTTTGGTCATATCCTTCACAGTCCTGTTGCTGCACCTGCAGAGGCAGTGAGAGGCATTGGGCTAACGCAGTTTATAAACCCAAGGGTTTTATTTTCGTGTGCACAACACGGTTTCTCTTCCCTTCCTCCCAGCTCTGCCTTTGTCCTGGCAGCCAGCAAAGAAAACAGAGCCTCTATTGAAAACAAGGCTTGAGGAATGAGCGTGGATCAGGCAAGCTGCATCTTTAAAAATAAACACTGGAGCAGAGCTTTGTGCCTTCCACTCAGCTGGCAGAGCACTGACAGCAGGCAGGAATGTGCTCAGGAGCATCTGCCCTTTCTCTTCTTTTCATGGGTTTAGTCAAAACAAATCCCAAAGATGAAGGGAAAAAAATACCAAAATGCATTTTATTTCCCCGAGCCTGGATGAGCCAGCGGGCGGAGGCTGGAGGGGGACATGCAGGATCTGCAATGAGGAGATTAATGTTTAAAGATATTAGCACTGGTCCTATACTAACATTCATAAATCCGACGGGTGGCAGATTGAGGGCTGATTCCGCATTTTTTCTTCCTCCTCTGTAAAATAATAAATATGGTAAAATAGCTCTCAGAGCTGCCTTTATCGTGGGGATGAATCAGGACAGTTGGTGTTGCAAGAGACTGAAACTTACAAATATGTTGCCCTTTAGGTGAGCATTCATCATAATGTCTGATCTGGGATCTAGACTAAAGGCTTCTCTTATACCTTTTTATCCTTCCTGGGAAGTGGAAATTGGAAGGAGTCCTGGCTTTGATCGCGACGTTGCTGCTGAGATCCTTTCACCTGTGTTGTGGGGGAGTGTCTGTCCCTGTGGGGGTCTGTTGTTCCTTGAGAAAAGATCTTGTCTGCTGTCTCTGAAAGGACTGGAAGGGGGGCACATACTTGAGTAAAAGAAAGGGAAGGGAAAGACCCCTAAGACAGTGCCCTTCTTCATGGCATGGAGTCCCTACAGGTGCTGGGTGGGCAGGGAGATGAATACCTGTGGGCAAGCAGGGCTCCAGAATCCAGGGCTGTGCCATTCCCATCTGCCCAGGGAGATGAGGAGTGGGCAGGTAACACCTGTGAGCAAAGCCACTCCAAAGCTGGCAATTCCTGGAAAGTGACACCAGCTTTCCTGCCCTGATGGCAAACTGGGAATTAACTTCAAAGAGCAGAAGAAACTCAGCCTGATCTATGGAGGAGAGCTCACCCTCGAGATGGACTGGTAGCAAACGGGTCACTGTGCAAGCTCCTGGTCATTCCAGCTGGTAAATGTTTCCTCTTCTGCTTCTACACCCCAGTTTTGGGATAACAGCTGGGCAGGTGTTTTGTCAGAGGCTCACAGAGTCACTCCTGTGTGTGACAGGGCAGGGACAGTGCTGGGATTTAAGGCTGGGTGCGTGCTGAGCCAAAGGGTGGGAACAGGCCTGGATACCCCAAAAACCACAGTATTCCCCGGTATTCTTTGTTGGTCCTTTGTTTTGAGGACATTTCCTACAGGTTTGTGCATTTGTTATTAATTTTGCCATTTATTTCTTGCTTATTTCAGTGGTGAGCTAAAGATTTCAGACTTAAATATGCAGGCAGTTGAAAGGAGGTCCTTTTTATAGGGAAGAGACCAGGCTGATGTTGATCAGAATTCATTGTGGGTGCTTTATGGAAATACAGATTTCTTGGGTTTAAAAGAGATTATTAAGCCGCACGTTGTGACAGATGCTACTGACAGTAAAAAATAGAAAGGATGTGAAAAAGTCTGCAAGAAATGGGTTACAGGTATGGATATAAGACATATCTGCTCATTAGAGTAAAACGAAACCCATCATCTGAGTTGAAACAGGATTCCTTGTTCCTGGGAGCCCTGTCGCTGTGACTAATGGGAATCGCTGTTGTGGGCACACCTGGGGCAGGTGCTGTCTGCTCCAGGGACTGAGCTGTGCCAGGGCAGAGCTCGCCAGCAATGGCATCACCCAGAGGGCTGGAGGGGACAAAGGGTGTCTGAGTGCAGTGCTGGGGTCCCTGGTAGGGCCGTGGAATGGATGTTCCCCCCCTGTGCCCCTGTCCAGCTGCAGGGGGATGGCACCCAGGACAGGGATGTGTGCTGGAGGTGGGCACAGAGCAGATGGAGCTCCCTCCTCACATCCAGGTGCCAGCTCGGGGTGTGAGCAGTGCCCTGCTCCGTGCGAGGCAGGTGGCAGCTGCTGGCCACCGCAGGGCACAAACAGAGGTGACAACGGTGGTGACAAACCTGCAAACATGTAAATTCTCTCCTCCTGTGCTCGGGTTTTGGCAGGGGCTGCTGCAGCTTTACCCCCGTGGCAGAGACAGAAAGGAGTGTGAGGCAGCAGGTGTTGTTGTGGTCAGGGAGATGCACAGAACATGCTCTTTGATTGTGCAAACTGAATATTTGATCTGTGCTTCCTCCTCTTACGCTCCTCACCAGGGTTTAGCTCCCCATGGAGCAAGTCAAGGCAGGGAAAGGAAATTCCACCTGTGTTTGAAACTCGGGTTTAATCAAGGTCTCCTTCCTTGGATCTGGGCTATGGGTGTCCTTGGTAGCGATGTAGCTGGAAGATAAACGCAGATAAGAATTCTGTATTAGGGCTCCATTAATAATAAACGTGTGTTGATGCTAACTGAGTGTTATTTAAACACACTGAATGGAGGCAGCAGCCTGCTGGGACCGTCTCGTGTAGTCAGAGCTTCTCCCTTGCTGGTGCTGCTGCCAGGCAGTGCTGGGGCATGGCAGTGGTGGATTTTGGGGGGTGTCCTTGGCGGGTGTTGGCTGCCAGTGATGGCTGAGTGCAAGGGGAACACGAGGGGACGGCACCTGACTCTTTCTGCTGAGGGGCCACTCACAGCTCGGCCCTTTCCTGCTCTCTTCATCTCCCCTGTTTCTGTCCCTCAGTGTCCCCAAGAGCCCCTGAGAGCCCTCAGCAGCCTCCCCTTCCCGGATCCTCCCCCAGAAGCTGTTCTGTCTCCCTGTGCAGCCGAGGAGCCGCTCACACCCACCGGGGTCCTTGGGGGACGCTTGGATAAACCCCTGACCTTATGGGAGAAGTCTTTAGCAAGTGACCTTTTGCTGTCTAGGCAATGGACCATCAGCTGCTGGAAACACGGCAAGAGAGCAGCTGCTTCTGTTCCTTAGAAATGTTTTAGAAATGTGGAGCACAAAGCGGAGATGTGCAGAGCAGCAGACCGGTGCTGCCGCTCCGAATCCTCCCTCGCCACGTTCGTCCCTCTGGTCAGTGACAGAGCAGATGGATATTGATCCCCAGTGTCCGCCAGCAGTAACCTTTGAAGGGACAGGCGACGTATGGCCAGGGAGTTTGATCTATCAATATCTGGGTAATAGAAAGACAAGGGTGACATCTAATCCCAGCCCAGGTGACAGATCATAAATCTGCGCCGACGGGGCGATTGGCGGCAGCGGGAGTGTGAGGGGAGGGCAAAGGAGCTGCTGAGTCTGAAACACGCTCTGGCCACGGCCACAGAGGCTGTCATGGCAGAAAAAGAGAATTTTGTTCTTAACATCCAAAGGAGTACTTTAATTTGGGCATAACACAGGATTTTTGTTCCTGTACCGTTGTGGTTTCAGCCAGTGGAAAGAATTCCCTGATGCCATTGCATCACATAGACATTCGCTATGTTTAAAGTCAGTGCAGCCTCCAGTGTAATTTCGGAGCTATTGTCATCTTTTATTCTTACTCTTTAAGCCAGAAAAGCCATAAAGGTGGCAATGGCATTTTTTTTTCTGCACAAATTTAATATCTGTGCAGAACTCGCTTGAATTTGCCGTATATTTCTGTGAAGTGGCTGTTTCATAGCGTAAACTCGCTCCTCACAATAAGTAATTTTTAGCACCATCTTGCAGGCTGTCTGAGTGTGGGGAGCAGCTCAGGGGAAGTGTGATGGGAGCGGGGAGAGGAGCGGGCGCTGCGAGAGCGCTGAGAAAATCTGTGCCGAGAAGGAGGGGAGAGAGAGGTCCCTGGGACTGCTGGGGCTGCCGCAGCCTGTGACAGGGATGGGATCCGGGTGCCTCTGTCCCTGCAGACAGTGCCAGGGAGGCTCAAGGAAATCAGCATTTCGTGAATGCTAATTCCTCCCACTCCTCCTCTTCTCGCTCCTAAATGGAAACTGGGGCTTTGAGCATCGCCAGGGGATCCCAAACCTGGCACAGCAAAGTTGTCTCTGCTGTTAGAGCCCTTCCTCAGAGCAATTCTCTTCAACCTGGCTGCGGCATAAAGGAAGGATAACACGCATTAAATGTGGAAGTAAAACCCAAATACCAGGTGAGCGTTACCGAATCAATTTGCTGTGGTCTGTGCCTCAGAGGGAGACAGGGAGCTGCCATACCCCATTCCCATCATCACTGAGCAAACCTTGCCCAGTTTGGCTCAGCTGCACCTTGCTGGAAAGTCTCTGTTCCCTTTGAGCTCAGCTAGGAATTTTCATGGGCAAGACTCTCCCCAGTGCTGAGTTGCAGCTGACAGACCTGCACAGAACTAACTCAAAAGGGAGATCTTTCTAGAATTCTATTTGTTTGCCGCCATCACTTTTTTTGAAGAGCTCTTTGCCTGGGAATTGGAGTTGCTGAGTCTGTTTCTGGCCATGGAGAAGATGCTGAAGAGGGAATAAGAGCTACTTGAATGCAGAAAAATCTCAGAGAGGCTTGACTCGGGGTCACAAAACTGGTAATTACATCTTATTAGAAGAGAAAGTTGCTGTTGCAAAAGGTTCGTTATGAACCTTGGTGGAAAACAACATTTTCCTCTGGGGCGAGGGCACTGGCAGAAGAATTGCTCAGGGGTGCCACGTCTGGCTCCAGGCTCCGTGGCCTTGGTGGGTTTCTCTTGGAGGCTGTGCAGGGGTGGAAGGAGCAGCAGCTGCCTTGTCCTGCCCTCCTTGCAGCCCAGCCTGCCACAGTGAGTGACCTTTTGGGAGTGGGTGAGAACAACCAAGGAGGATGCAGACTGGCTTTGCTGGGGTTGTGAGAGGATGCAGGCTGGCCGTGGTGGGGCTGTGGGAGCTCTGCATTCTTCCCCAGCCTGTTCTGCCCTGCTGCAGGACCCTCCTGCTGCACTAGAGCCACACGTGTGTCCGTGTGCTCCCTTGGTCTCCAGCTGCTGCCCGTGAAAAGATGCCATGAAATTAACTCCATCGGCAGCAATTGCCTCTCCCTGCCAGCACAATCAGCGTGGATTGTCTGTTCTTTTCCAAAGTTCAAGTGTGACGACTGCAGCTTTTTAAAGCGGTCTCTCAAGACTTGGAGCCTGGTTGCACGGGGCTCCAGTGGCGTCTCCCAGCGCTGCTGGCAGTTCTCCTCTCCCTCCCAGAGGCAGATCTGCAGGGTGGTTAGTGGCTTTGGGTCCCCTCCTTTTTCCTGTGTCCGATCCGTGACCAGGAGTCTCTGGTTCTGTTCTCTCCCTGGCAAGCAGACTGTGATATTTGTGTTAAGGGGAAGAGATGAAGCTCTCAGTGATGGATGAGAGAGCAGAGGAGCTGCTCAGCTCAGGGAGGAGAAGGAGCACAAAGGAGACAAAGCTTCTGGGGAGGTGGATGCTCAGTGTTTATAAACCCACTTGTCTCTGCCTTAACCACCACATTTCCTTTTAGGTACTTGAAACTGATAGATGAATGTTGACATTCAAATTGTGTTAATTCTGGGAATGGAGCTTGGTGTCGCTTTTTTCCTTGAGCACGTGGGCAGTTTGTGTATCTGTGCGAGTTGTTTCTCCTGACTCAATCTATTAAGAGGAATTTTGTTTAGGTTTAGGGCTTAGACAGTTCAGGTGTAATGAAAACCCTTCTTCCTTGGAAAGCATTTGTGTCGGGATCCTGCAGGCTGAGCCAGCAGGGCTGCAGCTCACGCTGGGGCACCTGTGGTTAGAAATTCCACAGAAATTGAAAAACCATGCTCCCCAGCACGTATTTTTAATCTTTCCTCTCCCTGACACTTCCCTCTAGCCCAGTGTCCTACAAGCGGAGAAAGAATTGATTTTAAATGTGACCGCTGAATATGAGCCAAGGTCCCTGGGCTGTGTCCAGCTGGGGGGAACTTGTTTGAAACACAATTTACTCATCTGTGTGTGTCTGCAGCCCTAAGAGCAGAGACTGCAGTGGTCTAAGGCAGGGAGACAAGTGCAGAAATTAATTGTACAGGTTGCAGCCAAAGCGTCCCTCCAGCACTGTGTCCCCCTCGTCGCCCCCCTTGCAGTAAGTACAAAACAAGGTGTCATTTCTCACCTTCACAGGGAGGTTCAGCAAATGAGGCTGCAGAATTGCTTTGGGTAATGGAGGAAGCACAGTCGTGTTTTCCCTGCAGGCACTGCAGACACCCATTTGGGTGATTCCCTTGCTGTTAACACCGTGCGTGTGTTAGACAGGAGCTCACCCCAGAGATTCCCCCCAGAAAGTGGCTTCCTTTCTGTTCTGTTCCACTCCCTCTGGAGCAATCCCTTGGACTCCAAGCCAAGATTTTCAAGGCCCTGAGCCCAGTCCTGGACTCTGTCTGTCCTGGTGTCTGTCCGTCACACTCTGGGATGAGGATTTGTCCCTTATGTTGGAGTCCCAAAAGGAAGCCTTGGTCTGAATCATGGACACTGTGCTGTCATAATCCCTTCACATTTGATAGATGAAAATCTGTCCATATCATTCTGTTGGGGCTTTCCATTGGATCTGCTTGTGCTGTGCCCCTCCAAAGCATTCCCAGGATTTAATGTTGGTTCTCAACAGTAATTTTCCTTTGCCTCTCTTAGCTCCTGAGATTCCCTGTTGAGTCCATAAATTTCCTCTGCCCTCCCCAGCCTGTCCTTTTCTGTTCCAAAATATTGTCAATGCTGTGTGTGTGTGTGTGTACTTTAATGCTCCTCAAAATACGTATACACCGACAGTAAATATTTACTGAGAAACTTGCCGAGCTGTTGACAATGAGGATGGGTCTGAGGAGTTCTTGCTTTGTGCTGCGTTTTTATTTAATTTAGTTTGTAATTGCTGCTGCTGCTCGTGGGAATGGCTTTCCTGGGAGCAGAGAGGGGAACGTGCAGCAGAATGAGGAGGGCTGCCCGCCGTGGCTGGGTGCAGCAGAGCAGACAGGGCTGCTCAGACACCCTTGGATGGAGAACAAAGAGGCTGGGGCTGCTCTGAGCCATGGAGGGGCTCAGCGTGTCCTCGAGTGCTCCCTGCCCACGGTTAACCCGGGTAAAAGCTTCTCCAGAGGGATCTGGTGCTGGGTGGACTCTGCAGCCATCCATCGGCGGGCTCAGTGCTGCAGCATCCCGGTGTGAAAAGCTTCAGTGCCCTGAACTTCAAATAATTTATTTCTAAATTACTTCTACTGTAATTCTTATTAATTCAAATAGTCTTCTAAGCGGATGTAAAATTCAGTAAACGCAAGGAACAGTTTAATGAATTGAAAATAGGATTGAGTCTTTTAAAGTAAATGTAAAAAAATATGCTGGCAATAATTGCTTAGATGGAAATCGAATCTTAATAGCTTTGTTAATGATTTGTAGGGAATATTGCGTTTATGAGAACATATCAAGCTGATCCTTGTGCAAGAACCTTGTTTTGAATGGGTTTGATAAAATTATTCCCCAGAAGCAGTTAGTAATGTTTAATATTTTTGCTTGAACCACTTTGGAGATGTTTGATTTCATTGATGTGGCTGTGCAGGGCTGCTCCAGCACCTCCAGGGCAGCAGGGCACAGGCAGGGCAGGGCTCTGCACAGGGTTTGGGATTTGAGAACAGAATCATTTAGGCTGAAAAAGCCCTCTGAGATTGAGTCCAGCCATTAACGTGTGTCCCCAAGGTTCAGGAACACCACATTAAGGGTGCTGGTAGTGTGGTGGGGTGGTTCAATGCTCATGTTCTGATCAGAGGGCTTTGGGCAGGGCCAGCTTCATCCTGGTGCGCAGGATGTGGAGCAGGAGCCAGGCAGAGCTCTGGGACAGGCTCTGTGCCCCTCCTGACTGGGGCTGGGGGTCTGTGCTCCAATATGGGCGTTACTGTTTGATAGTAAATCTTCTTGTTGCTCCTCAAAGCTCATCAGTCTGGAGAATCTGTCTAAAATTTATACTGAGAGGGCAGAAAAATGTGCCCAGACTTCAGCTTTCTGCCCATCAGGTGTGGAGAGGGGTCTGATGCTTTATCAATCTTTCTCTTATGCACCTTTTTGTCAAACGTTTGTTTCCAAGGGATGTCAAATTATAAAGGCAAGTTGGAAAGAAAGATAAATTAAGGAAATGCAGGGTGAGAGAAAAGCTGGGGTTTAAATGTGATCCCCAGATTTCCTGTGTGCAGGCTTGATCCCAATCCCATGTTTTTGGGTTTCTGGTGGCTGAGGCAGCTGGGGAGCAGCAGAGGATTCTCTGACCACCCAGCCTGTGCCATCCTGGCTCCATTTGGAGCACTGCCGTCAAATCTCAGTACTTGTCCCACTTTGATTCCCAGGGTTATGGAAGGATTGACATGCAAGGCACAGCTCCAGTGCCATCCCCGTGTCCTTTGGTGTTCAGGCCAGATGTCTCAGCGTGCCTTGCCTCATTAGGAGGAGAGTTTTGGGGTGATGACCTGTAAATGATTACAAGGCTCCCACGGCATAATTGCACAGGATCCTTTTTCCCCTGCCTCTGGACATTAATAGCACCTGCTGATTACACAGAGTGGGTAAGGACTGGTTCCCTGAAGTCTGCCTGCTGCAAAGGATCAGTGCTTCTTACAGGGAGTGGTTCCTTTGAGTAATTTAACAGGATATTTCTGTTGGGAGAGGAAGGGAATTTTTGGTGTTTCTGTGTGGGGCAGCAGTCCTTCCTCCTCTATTCCCATCTCAGAGCTCCTTTCTCATTGCTCCTTTACCAGCTGCTTGGGCACCCAGGGTCAGTGCCTCACTGGCTGATGTTCCTCCCTTGGTGGCATGGAGCTTGTCATTCCCTGGTGTCATGTCTGACCTTGAGCCCTGCTTTGCTGTGTCCTGCAGGTCACGGTCAGAACCTGGTGACAGAGGATGTGACCGTGGTGGAGGGAGACGTGGCCACCATCAGCTGCCGCGTCAAGAACAGCGACGACTCCGTGATCCAGCTCCTGAACCCCAACAGGCAGACCATCTACTTCAGAGATTTCAGGCGTAAGTTTATGGCTCCTCCTTTGGTCGTGACTCCTCCTGTGCCTCACTCGCACTCAGGACACGGCGTTTGCTGAGATCCCTCCTGTTTGTGCAGTGCTGGGCACTTACGGTTCACTGGCTCTGTGGAGGTAGGTGAGATAGACAATCATCATCTTCCCCTTAATGGAAAACTTCACAGTCCCCTCTAAAAGTCAGAGCATCTTACTTTGCAATGGGAATTGATTGTTGTAATTCAGGGTGAATTGCAATTGAATGCCAAATATTTAGCTGACACAAACAAATTGAGCAGGGTGACACCGAGACAGCGCAGCGTTCTCAGGAGTAATCTCTTCAGACCAAAGACTGAAAATTTCAGGACAATCTGTGCTGCTTTATACCCAAACTGAAATCTCTCATCACTTGCATGTCCAGTGGATATGTCTGTCCTGTGGTGACAGTGCCACAGTAGCTGCAGTGAGACGCTTTAAATGGTCTGCATTGGTGTCACTGTGGGGACACGCCTGTCCTCTGCCCAGGAAGCAACAGGACAGGAAAAAAGCTTTAAATTCTACTTCTCCCAATTCCTTCCTCACTTAGGCTGTCCCTGAGTGCCTACACTTGGTGCTGGGGCTGCATAGACACCATAAGCATTTCACCTACACATCCCAAATAAAACCTGGTAATAAAACTATGTCCAAAGATTTGATGCTGTGCCCTGTGATTGGTTCATGTTGATTATTGAGAACCAAAAGATTTTGTAGGTCCAGCTTGAAGGTAGGGAGCAGCTACTCCGGAGCCCAGGGGTGCTCGCCCTGATGTGCTGCTGCCTGTGGGGATTTGGGGTTGTGCTGTGGTGGGAAGGGGACATTGCCCCTCTCCTTGCAGTCACCAGGCTGTGCTTGCCCCACAGCCCTGAAGGACAGCAGGTTCCAGCTGGTGAACTTCTCCAACAGCGAGCTGCGGGTGTCCCTGACCAACGTGTCCATCTCAGACGAGGGGAGGTACTTCTGCCAGCTCTACACCGACCCGCCGCAGGAGATCTACACCACCATCACGGTGCTGGGTGAGGAGCCCTGCACACACAGGGGCACGGGGGCTCTGGGCAGCCCTGGGGAGGGGGACTGGGAGCCAGGACTGAGCCCTGAGTGCTGGTGGCCACAGGAGCAGTGTGGCAGTGACAGCCCCTGCTCTGTCTGAGCGGTTCCTGCCGATTAGCAGCGGCTTTTAAGGCTCTATTAGTGGGAGAACCTGAATCAGGGAGGGTGACTTAATGTAAGATCTCACTTGCTGATTAGTTTAAATCTTTCTTCTTTTGCTTAATGAGATTTGGGTCTTAAGTTTCTCTACATTGTTAAGTGATGTTTATAAGCAGTTTTACTCTTGCTATTACAGTTATCAACACCTTCAAAGTTTCCGTGCACTTCCAGCACTCACAGGCACGGGAAGCTCTTCCAGATCCTGCCTCTAATCGTGCACAGGCAAAAACAGTTCCTTGGATTTGATTTCACTGCTGGCAATGCTGAGAAGGTGTTTGAAAGGAGAACACTCATTTCATTCACCTGTAAGCCAGCACCGCGTGTCTTTCAAGTGGGAGACATAATGCAGGTTTTTGTTGGGTTTTTTTAGAGCATGAATCATGCTTTAGAACTGAGAGAAAAGTCAGTTTTCTTGCCTTGTACTTGAGTTGTTTTTGAGCAGCCTTTGTGGCATGGCCAGAGCGTGTGCTGCCTTTCCCCCACATCCATAAGGGAGGTGGTTTCTTGCCACCTTTGTCATGCTCTAGGGTCAAACCTCAGCTCAGGAAGCAGGCAAGGATGAGGGAGAGGTCTTGGTACTTGCATGGAGAGACTGGGCACTGTGATGCCAGGCATGGCTTGTCTTGCCTGTCCTTTCCATTATTGGCTCCCTAATTAGGGGAACTAATGAGCCAGGGTGGGGGAGTGGTGCTCTGTGTGGCATTGGCTGCTCCTCGCAGGAACTTGTTCCCCACCAAGAATCTCGTGGCCATCACCAGCCTTTGACAGGGCTGAAGTTGTGTCAAAGCCTGATTCTGCTGGCCTGCCTGTGGTGCTGCCAGCTCGGGAGGGCACAGGGAGGTGCTGAGGTGTCCCCTTTGCAGCTGGCATTCGGGGGAAGCTTCAGCACTTTCATGTCTTCTGTGACACAATATGTAGATTTATTCATGCTTAATTGGAACATGTGAAACTCTCAAATATGTAGCTCATTCTGTTCTTTTTAGAGAGAAGCCACAAGTGACTAATTAGTCCATTTGATCATCTGGATGGTATTTATACATATTTGTTCTTCATTAGCTTTAAGACCTGTGAGTCACATCTGAACTGTGCAGTTGCTTAATCACATTGATCAGAGCAAAGTTGAGTTTCCTTTGGAAGTTCTGGGATTTTCTGAAGCCATGACTGCCATGAGAGCTCTTGCTGTTCACTTTTTCTTGGGTTTTGCCTCGCTGCTGGTGCTTTCATGGGAAAGAGATTCCCCTGTTCCCATGTCTTAATTTTTAAGCTCATTTGTCCAATTTCCGGGCTGTGCTGCAGTGGTTGTTACCCCTGAAGTTACAGCCTGTTTCTCAGTATTACTGGATGATTTTTCATTGGGTACAATCTCCCAGCTTTGTGTTTTGGGAGACTCCTGACCTAGGGAAGATGTGTGCTTGGGCAAAGGATGTGGCACTTATTTCCACCCCAAAGGATGTGGCACTTGTGGCCAGGCACAGATCCAGCTCCCCCTTCCTTTGGGGTGGTTTTGGGGTGGTTTGTGGGGGTGTGATGGGCGCAGAGCTGTTCCCAAGGGATGCTGTTCCACTCCAGGCTTGTGCTCAGTGGCTTTTCGAGCATCTTAAATGAGGTTGATGTTTGCTGGCCTGCTTCCATGCTCACGGCTGAGCCTTGGAGCTGAACAGCAGGAGAGAAAAATTGCCGTGGAGGTTAGAGGCTTGGTAAGTAATGCAGTGCCAAGTGTCAGCTTTTGTGTTTCCTCTCCTTGTCAGAGAAGTCAGGAAATGTGCACGGAGTCAAGCTGGATTTTTAAATAGCAGCACACACCCGAGCAGCACAGGAGGCTGCGGCTCTCCCTGGAACCGTGCCTGCCTGGCAGAGGGAACAGAAAGTTACAACCCTGATAAGTAATAATTTGTGAGACTGCAGTGATTATTAGGTGGAGAGTGAAAGTGCTCACTCCAATTACTGCAAAACCACCTATCAAAGGGTTTGATTGATTGAAAGATCAAATAAATGCTGGTTGCTTGTTTCCTGCGGTAGATTTTACTGGTTTTCCTCAAGGTTTTGTCCTGTGTTAGTGATCAAAAGACGTTTTTTTTCATCTGGTTTGTGTTGTGTTTCCCATTCCAGTGCCACCACGCAATTTGGTAATTGATATCGAGAAAGAAACGGCCGTGGAGGGAGAGGAGATCGAGCTGAACTGCACTGCCATGGCCAGCAGACCAGCCACCACCATCAGATGGTTCAAAGGCAACAAGGAGCTAACGGGTAGATGTGTCCTCTCAGTCCCTTGCTTTGTTCAGGGAGCTGAAGTGATTTATGTAACGCTGGGTGTTTGTTCTCTGCTGCCAGTTAAGGGGAAAAAAAAGTAAGAAAAGTAGAGCGAGCTTCTTTGAGCACCAGCTGAGGAACAAAGGACTGTGTGGGCAGACAGATTATTCCCTAACGCGGGGGGCTGAACTCCATTTGGTCCTCTGCCCACCTGCCAGCCTCGAGTGGCGGGTTCTGGAGTCCTGCTGTAACTGCAGGTGACCTTGAGGAGCCCAGGGCTGTGCTCTGAATTCATTTCTGCATGGCTTGTGTAGCTTTCTGCCCTGTTTCAGCTACGAGAGGGATCGTCTGCGCTTTGGGCTGGAAGGATTTGCAATTCACCTTCACGTCTAGCTCTCCCTTGTTTGTAGAGCGTTTTCCCTGCGTTCAGTTGAATATTCATCCAAGATGGGTTTCTCTGACTCCCTGAAGTCTGGTGGCTCCCAGTACTTGCACATTCAAGTCACTGACTCTGATTGCATGTGACACGCTGTTAGTTTAAGTCTGCATGTAGATGTGAGCTTGGTTGACAACACCTTTGTGCTTTACCCAGTCTGAGACGCTGACGGACTCTCTGCAGAAGTCCAGACTCATTACTTCAAACCCACTCCCCTGCAAGGACAGGATAAAATCCTCTGTTTAAGCCCAGCACTTCAGAGCATTTGAGCAGGCCACGTGCTGGCAGGATGCTGGTATGGGTGGGATGCAAACCTGGCCCAGTGGTGCCCCGCTGTGTCCCAGCACTGTGGTGTGCAGGAGTTAATGATCCCGTTCTGGTTCCCTTCACCATGCCAGTGGGCAGCAGGACAAAGTGTCTGTCCCTTTCTGCCTGACCTGTGCAGCTTCTTGATTGAGTTTTCTGTTAGCAGTCAAATCCCAGCTTTGAGTTCCCTGGGAAGAATGCTGAGCTTCTTGTAATACTTCCTTGCCCTGCTCAGTCTTCAGATTTTTTTTTAACAAAGTAGAGACTGAAACATTTGGCTCTGAGTTTGTGAATCACAGGAAGTGTGGCTTTGCCCATGGGAAAGCTTTTCCTCCAAATATCAAGGGGTGTCTGCATGTGTCACCTGTTTCACTCTCATATATTATACAGCAATATTTGGTGTCTGGAAGAGCTCTGCTACAGAAGTTACTCTTAGCAATTTTGCCTGTGAATTCTTAAATAAAGAGGCACAGATCAGAGCAGAGCTGCGCTGTCAGCAGGCGCTTGCTGAGTTCCTGGAGAAATCCTTTTTCTGCTGTCTTGTCTCGTCTCGTTTTGTCTTGTCTTTCTGCTTGTTTCCATCTCGGCATCCCTCAGGCAGCCAGTCCCGAGCTGGGCTCCCCTCCCTCAAACAGAGCACTGCTGAAAATGCTCCCACCTACCCATGCTGCTTTTAATTAATCTAATCTGTTAAATCGCTTTTGTGGCTGATTGTTGATTCAGGAGTGGGAGGGGATTTGTAGCTCATTGGTTTGAGAGTTTGGGGATTTGGGGATGGCGGTAATCATTGCAGTAACATCGCGTGGACCTCGCTTGGCCGGAGGCTGACGGGGAGGGCGGGATGGGTGTCCAGAGGGGAGGTGGACAGGAGGGAGGTGGACAGGAGGGAGGTGGCCTGGCTGCAGGGCGTCCCCCTGCCCTCACTGCCCTGTCCCTGTGCGCCCTGGCCAGGCAAGTCGGAGGTGGAGCGGTGGTCGGACATGTACACGGTGACCAGCCAGCTCCTGCTGAAGGTGGGGCGCGAGGACGACGGCGTGCCCGTCATCTGCCTGGTGGATCACCCTGCCGTCAAGGACCTGCAGACACAGCGTTACCTGGAAGTCATGTGTGAGTAGCAGAACCTTTCGTTCTCTTCACGTGTAACACTGTGTGCTTGGGAGTTCAGCAACCATTCCCTACATGTTCAGATTCCAACATCAATATGGATTATATCGTGTTACACAGAAATCATAAACACAATGTAAGGTAACACTTCATGGGTGAAGCCACGACTTTTTCAGCCCTCTCTGATACCATAAATACTTTGTTCTCTGATGAAATAACTCCTTGTACATAGAATTTGCATCAAAGGTTTCTGGCTGGGCTTTTTAATTGTCAGAACAGATTAAATCTGAGTATTTTTCTTCTAGCAACTTACTTACCTCTGAAAAGTGCTTCTCCCCCTCCAAAGCAACTGGCCACCATGGCGAGTTTACTGGCAAAAACTGGGTATTGTGCAAGAGAAACCCAGTGTTGTGCACTGTGAGCATACAGCATCGGCTGCATTTGTACATCAGAGAATGGAGCTCTGTGGAATCTGTAGCAGCAGCACTGATTGAAGCCAGCCTATTTCCTGTACTGCTCCTGACATGTTCATTGTTAATAATGCATCTCACTTCCCTTAGGAGCTGCTCCGCTGTACATGACAGCAGCAAGCAGGTACCTGGAAATAGCTGTGGTCCCAAATGCACCCGGTGGAGATTTTGGAGTGTGTACATGCATCCCTACATTCTGAAACATCTCCCAAAAGCAAAGTGGGATGGTCCCTACAGCGAGGCCATGTGCTTGGAAAGCCAGGCCCTGAGACAATTCAAAGCCCTTGTTTTTGTAGGGTCCCTTCAACTACATCACACTGAAAGGAGGAGAGGAAGTTTGGTATTAATTTATTTCATCTGCTTCATTATGTAGTTTCATTATGAACATTTGGTTACAATTCTCGTATCTCCGAAAGTAGCGGGAAGTAATGTTCCTGTAATGAGGAAAACAGGAATGATCAGATACTGCCTAAATTGACAGATACGAGATTTCTTGCGACTGTGCTAATGTGTAATTCATTTATGCAAACTTAATGTCCATTAACATTTCTTGCAGAGCTCCATTAGCTTTAATAATACATTAGCACCTTTGTGAGGCGTGATCAAATACTTAACGGGGAAGAGCAAGAAATGCCATCTACCCTGTTGTGTGAGGGGATTGGAACTCACTGGGCTGGAAGAGCGTTGGACAACCTTGAGGCTTCCTCTCAGAAATCTCTGCAGTCCTGGTGATTTGGTGGAATAGGAGAGTGCCACTGTTTCGGGGGAATTAAGTGAACATTTCATCTCTTCTTCCACAAATCAGTCTCTCCTTGGCCACTTTGGTTTGCAGCCTTAGGGGTTGCCTGTGCAATGAGGGCAAAGCACCCCTAAAGCGCAGTTCTTTGTTCAGCTCCTGCACTGGAGGCCCTGCTGCTGAAATTTGCATTTCCTTGGGCTGTTCCAGGGCTGTTTGTGGGAATGAGGCCTCCTCAGGAGGGAGCAGGGATGAGCAGGAGAGGAGAGTTCAGACTGATTTGGTTTTACGTTCTGATTTAAACTCTGAGCTTGTTAAAAGTAATTATGTCCCAATGTGGGGACTTGACCCCGTTAGCCCAGTCTGTTCCTTGAGTGGGCAGAGCAGATGGCCAGAGAGGAGCCCCAGCCCAAGAACTTGTCCTACATTGTGACCTTGTGGCTCGATGGGCTGGAGCATGGCCAGACACCTGCATTTCATACCTGCTGCAGGGCTGTAGCTTGAAGAAAAGGCAGTTTCAGAGCAAGCTCTTACCCTGGAGCTTCTGCTGTCTGACAGTGATGAGTTGTTGGCCAGTGGGAGAGTGTGGGCAGGAGGAAGAGCCTCTTGTCCTTGCACACAGGCGTCCCCATCAGTGCTCCCACAGAGCTCTGCCCTGGGGCTCCTGCACTGACACCTTCTCAGCTGAATTTGGACGTGGGATGTGCAGCAGAGGATGCTTCTCCAGCTGCTGTCCGTGCCTCCACTGTCCATGGCGTGTCCTTGCAGGCACCCAGCTCCCAGGTCTGCAGAGACACTGGGAATCCCTGGCTCATCCCGTGTGGATGTGGCTGCTTTCCCTGCAGCAGGTCAGTTACCTGGGCTGCCTGTTCCCCTCTCCCTGCAGCAGGTCCTTACCTGGGCTGCCTGTTCCACTCTCTGCTCTGATTTTCCTCTCCCCACAAATCCTGCCCGCTCCCCTCTCGGGCGCAGCGGATCCGCCCCTTCAGAACATCAGCAGGGCACAAGAAAATGTTTTTCTCAGCAGATGTCGTATTTCTCTGCACTTAATGTATCCAACTGGAGCATGAAATGTGTTGGGGAAGGACAGGAGGATGATGGATGGAGCCTGCTCAGATAATGAGGTATTTTTTGTCTGACTAAATTTCAGAGTAGGGAGATATTTTTTCTGAGATGCAACTAAAAAGTTGTGGGGTTTGTTTTCCAAGAAAAAGAGCAGAAAACAACAATGCTGGGTGTTAACTTGTCCTATTTATGGAGTAAGCCATTTGTTGCATATCTGCCCTGGCACAGCATGGCCCATGGTGAAGTTGGAGGTGACTGCCTTCACGTGGCTGCAGGGTGTGTTACTGGAAGGAAATCTCTGTGAACAAGCAGTGTGACATGTGTGAAACCCTCCCCGAGCACTCCTCAAAAGCGAGGCAGGGCTGGACTGAGAGTGGCGCACTCACAGTGGCCACAGCACTCCCGTGCTGGGAGCACCCCCAGCCCTGGCAGGGACAGTGGCACTGGAGGGGAAATGTCCCCAGCTCTGCTGCAGCCACCGAGTTTCCGTGGGTCTAATGGGAGACCAGTGCGTTGGGTGTAATTTTAGAAAGGAAATGAAGCAACAAAATGCATTAAAATGTCGTTAAGGAGCTGAATGGAACCAGATATTCTGGGAGACGTGCGAGTTGAGCCCTTGTGGTGCGTTTGCTGCTCTCATTATGTGACACTGGAAGCGAGCGTCATACTGGATTTTGGCCTTTTCCCTGGGCTGGCTTTTTGTCCTTTTCTGAAGTTATAATTACCTGTGCATTCATTTTTGTAGTACCTACATGTGTACCTTTAAAGCCTGCCCCAGTGGAGTCTGTTGCAGCCTCTGCTGTTGCGATAGGAGAACTTTTTGTGCCCAATTATGTTTAAAATCAGCTGCATATGTTTGCTGCCGCATCTCCAGTAATCCTTACATTTCCGTCCAGTACAAATATTAATTGCATAGTTTGCAGTGAAGTTATTAACATCAATGTAATTTATCATCTGGAGATCGCTAAAAGCGAATAAATGAGTTGTTTTGTTCAGCGAGGTGTTGACCCCTTCAGAAACTTTGATTTAAAGCTGTTTTTTTTCTTTTAGTGAATATGAAAAGCACCACAATCAGCCGAGTGTTCAGTTATTTGATTTTCTGGGGCATTAGCCACTCTTGTTTGTGACATTTCCCAGTTGGGTGCTCGTTTGTGAGCTCATTAATAAGGTTTTCTCGGAGGAATGTTGTTGGGAGCACGGAGCGTGTGGGGCGACCGGGGCTCTGCCATTTGCAGGCATTAAGCAGCAGAGTGTGCTTAAATATTAAAAGAGAAGTGTTTATCCCCAAAATGCCTGTCGGGCTCTGGCATTCCTTTTCCTGCAACAAGCAACATGATTAAATTGCTTTCGTTAAGGGTGAATTTTGCAGAGTCGTGTTTGGGGTTGACAAGGCTCTTCCAGACAAGCTGTGATCTGCCAGTCCTGCTCATTCCTTATTTTAGACACGGGATCTATTTATTGAATAGATTTCTGTATTTTGGCTGAAAATCAGCAGTGCAGCCTCTTGTCCTTGTCAGAGGTGAGGAGCAGGCAGGGGATTGCCAGGCTGGGTTGGCTTTGATGCACAGTGCATTCCTGATGAGCAGCCCCACTGGATTTTGGAATAGAGGTGGCTGTTGTTTACACCTGAGGATCAGTGTTAACTTTGCTGACTCCTTTTAATATTGAAAAACACATTTTTCCTGCTCTTCCCTGAGTGAGATCAGAGACTCCCTCAAGTCAGTTTTTTGAGCAGCTCTCTTTGGCACAGGGATGAGGAGCTGGATGAAGCGATGCCCACCTGAAGGGAGATGTGCTGAGCATTATCTGGGAAGTGCTGAGGCTGGGTTTAGCTGCGGTGGGCAGGAACACGGCTTGGCCGCAGATCCTGCTCCCAGGGATGCCATCTGCCGTCAGGTTTGCCAGGAGGTACGTCAGCAGTTCGTGCAGGGATCAGAGAACGGATTTTAAGCTTGGACCCGGCCGCTCCCCGCCTGGTAGGGGCCGGAGCCTGCTCGGCTGAAGCCCTGGCAGAGCCCAGGTTGGCGGCTCCTCTGCCGGCCTGGCGCTGCCAAAAGCACCTCGTGCTGCTCTCCCAGCGCTTGGGAAGGGCCTTGTGGCTGTTTGCAGCCTCACAGGGAGCGTGTCCTCCGGGCAGCGTGCGTGGGTTGTCCCCAGGGATGGTCAGTGAGGTCCCACCGCCGAGCCCTGAGCATCCCTGGGAGCTGCGCCTGCCAAACCTGCCTGGTGCGGGCTGGGGCAGTGAGCTGCCTGCCTGGGCTGGCCTGATGAAAGGAAACGGGTGGAAATAATGGGCTTAGGCTTTTGTAAGGCCCCGAACTCGGTGTAATGTTTTATCTCGGCTGATTAATGACATCTAAGCATTATCGATGAAGTGCATGTTTAAATGGATTAAGAAATCACTAACTGGCAGATCTCAAAGGATAGTCATTAGGGAGTAATCAGCAGTGCTGGTATTTTTAGAGGGAACGCAGGGGCCTGGGTGCTTGGCCTGATGCTGTTCAGTTGAAGCATTTGAAGTTCTTAAAAAGTCACTGTTAATAATCTTTGCTGATGGCACAAAAATGGGGCGAGCAGCTAAAAAAGGAAGAACTGGGACAAATGCAGAATAACTGGAGTGGTTTGGTAAGCTCCCAAGCACGGAGCTTGAGAGCTGTGAAAGTCAATGGGTACTGGCTTCGGTGGCCAGTGGCATCCTGAAGGGAGATGAGGGTTTTGGGGTGCGTGGTCCCTCTGGGGCTGCAGACCCCAACAGACCCCAGTGCACGGGCACGCGCCATGCCTGTTGTGAGAGAAATCTCATCAAACGCAGAATGGCTTTGTAATAAGTTTTTCAAATTGGCTGCTGCTACAATGTAACCTTTAGACGACTGGTATTTAACCTTGTATATCACTCTGAGCTTTTGAATGAATTTAGCTTAATAAAGGTGCCTTATTAAATTACGAGGCTGTTTTTTTTAAGCTGCTAGAAAGAGGCGTAGTAGGAAATAGCTGTGGGTTGTTGGGTCTAATTGGCTGCCATGGAGCATGCAGGGCCTCGGGTGCACAGATGCAAGTGTTTATTTTTATGTAACAATCCAGTGGTGTGATGCTGTGAAGTTCCAAGTTGAGGATTTTCGGGCACTGGTGAAAGCTGCCACTTCTTGCCTGGTGTCCTGTGTTACCGTCCGAGGTGGTCATCACCCCACGTCACAGAGCTGCAGACATCACTGCTGGAACTGTAACAGGCAGGAGCAGACAGCTGGAGCATCCTTGGAGCCATCAGAGCTCTGTCCGTGTGCTGCTAAATGTCACAGGAGCCGGGCTGGGGTCCCAGGGCGCTCGGCATTTCACAAACCTGCGCTCTGAGTCCATAATCTGCAGGAAATACACTGACTTGCTGTGAGGCAGGTGTGAGCACTGGAAGTGGAATTTAAGATTGTCTAAAGGCACGTCCTTAAACAAAGGGAGAAAGGCACCACTGCCCCTCCAGATTCTTGAGTGAAATTTTTTTTC
Organism: Ammospiza caudacuta; assembly: GCF_027887145.1. Lineage (NCBI taxonomy): Eukaryota > Metazoa > Chordata > Aves > Passeriformes > Passerellidae > Ammospiza > Ammospiza caudacuta. The sequence goes on from NC_080615.1 coordinate 8,823,492, forward strand.
ATGCTGTGAGCCTGATGCCAGCCGGTCCTGTGGAGTGTCCAGCCATCCCTCTGCTTCCTTCAGGCTCGGGTACATTTTCCTAAGTGCCCTCTGTAACTCCCAGCGTGCTGACAAGTCCTTTGCTGTGGTAACTGTGTTGGAAGTTCTTGGCTTGAGCAGTGCTGATAAACCCAGATTCCTGTTGCAGGTGACCCCTCCACAGTGCCTGGATCCAAATGGGACGGGTCCACCTCACTGCCTCTGTTGGTTTGATGCAGCTGCTGGGGCTGGGAGGTGGCAGAGGAAGGGCTCACCCAGCTTGGTGGGAGCTCATGGAGCTGGCAGTTTGTGCTCAGTACAGTGAGCCTGGGTGTATTCCTCCTCATTTCCATCAGTAATTGTCATTAGTAAACAGCTCGTTAGAAATACTAAACTCACCTAATGGGAGGGGGATGCAGTGGGAGAGGCAAACAGCAAAAGGAAGTGTTTCAGTCCCTGTGTGCTGAGTAAACTGGGCTGGGATGTTTGCTGCTCCTTCCACAGCACGGATATAACACCATCCACGTTCCTGGCACTGGCACGGGCTGGTGCTGCTGCTGCAGAGCACATCAGAAGTGGGGACCAGATGCTGTGGGGTGGGAGTTGTGGACGGGAGCAGTGAGCACAGTGCCGAGGATGTGCAGGTGATTTATTTGCTGCATTACACCAGGTGAACTTGTCCTCCCCTGTTCCTTGTGCAGAGCTATTGCCACTCCAGGGCACACCAAAGCTGCCCCGCGTCCTGTGGGACTGGGACTTGTCCCCTCAGCCGGTGACACCCAAGGTGCTGCCAGCACCCCCAGCCCACAAGGACACCCCAGCTCCAGAGCTGCAGGAAGCATCTGTAACAGGGATTAGCTGATGACATGTTGTGGTAGAGTCATCTCGGGAGAGGATTTACTTGTGTAGCTTATTCCATTACTGAAAATTATGAGAGTTTAAATTGGTTAAATCCTGACACGCAGGTTTTTTTTCCTAATCTCTATTATTCCATAGGAGGCATGTTAATGAGTTAAACACAGTTAATAAAATGCAGCCAGCCAATATTTTGGGTAGCAGTTACTCTCAAAGGAAATAGAAACATTTAAATGGTTTCAACCTTTATGCATACTGATTTTTTTCCTTCCTTTGTTCCTTACAGTTGAGTAAATTCCTGAAAAATATCTATGGCTTAATGGCACTTGTAGCCTTGAATTGATTTCCTGCACTGATAATGTTTTAGCTACAGCTCAGATTGCGTTTTTAATCTCTGTTTCAGTCATGGGAGGTAATGAATTTTTTAATTGTGGACTCTAGGTTTGTGGTTTGGCTCTTTTTTTCCTGCAGGGTCTTACTAAAGTGTTGTTGAGTTGGCTCCCTAACTATCCATGCTTTAATTCTCTGTTTATTGTAGGATTTAGAGGAGCTTCATCCGGATGAAGTGCAGCCTCCTGTTGTTTACAGAGGCAGCGGTGGCTGTGGCTCTGTTTGTGTCTCTAACCAGCATCTCTTGTCCAGCCCAGTCAGCACTCGTGGACCTGGGGGCTGTGGTGCAGGAGTCGCTGATACCCCACAGAACCCTTCCATCGCGGGCACCACGGCTCTCTGCAGCTTCCCCTCAGCACGATGGCAAAGCAGTTCCTTTTAGCTGGAGGAACTCCTTTTAGGGAGGAGCTGTGCCCCAGGAGCCCTTCCAGGGCAGCACGGGGCCGTGGGGACTCGCGGTGCCACCAGCCCCAGGCGGGCACGGGGGCACGAGCCGGGGCTCACCTGCCGTGTTTTGTGTCCTGCAGATAAGCCTCAAGTGCGGGTGTCTCAGAATTACCCCTTGCAAGGCCTGACGAGAGAAGGGGAGCCGCTGGAGCTGACGTGCACCGCCTTTGGAAAGCCACAGTAAGTTGGGCCCTGGCCAGGGTGGGCCGGTGGTGACGGGACGTTGCGCGGCCGCTGTTCTGTTGCCATTCTCTGCTGTGAAGACAGTGTCCCAGAGGGAAGGACAGAGATGCCTCCTGCACCCAGACAGCTGCTGGACTTGCATTTATTGCTGTGCACCTCATGGCCAAGGAATTTCCACTGGAAGGCTCCTAGGAGAGCTCCTCCTGGCCACCATGCGGCAGCCTTCGGGTGCAGCAGGACAAGGCCCCCAACTGGACACCTCTTCCCCCAGGGAATGGCTGGGGTGGCATTAATCTGCAGTTAATCGTGGGTTTGGTTAATCTGCAAGAGCAGGGTTGGGGAGTTGTGGCCCCTGGAGGTGCCAGTGCACGGACACCACCCAGCACCACAGCACTGGCCCTTGGGGAAGTGGGATGGATCCCCAGGTAAGGCAGTCCATCCTTCTGCTCGTACTGACTGTGTGATGGTTTTGCTCCCCCTTGGTGCCTCGTGTGGTTTTATAGAATACCAGTTTTATTCTCTCTCCTCTTCTTGCCAAGCCCTTGAGGCTTTCTTAGGCAGTTGAAGAAATTTATGCATCAGGAAAATCCTGGCAAGGGAGGGTAGATTTTCTCACACTTTCATTGCTGTTCTAATTTAAGTTTTGTCGGCTTTATTTTTTTTTTTTTCCAAAATACTTTCTCTTCCACTTGGATTTATGGCTGTCAAGTATTTACTATCCTTCCTTATTTTCCTCATGTCCATGAGATTTCTGCAAACATCCCTGAGATCTGTCAGTGCCTCCCTGGCAGCGTGCCCAGGGCTGGGCGTGGGGAGCTGGAGCGGGTCCAGCTCGGCGCTGTGGGCAGGGCAGGCGCCAGGGGCTGCCCTCATCCTCCTGCTAGCCTGCATCCCCATCCACAGTATTTCTTGATTCCCAAAGTCCTTGCTTGATTCCCAGTTTGTTCTGCTGGGCACGAGGCCAGTCCCTTCCCGTGCATCAGAGGCTGGCACGTCCCTGCTGAATTCTGAATTCCGTTTAGTAGCGATTCCCTGCTCAGAGCCTGCCAAGCCCCTCTGCATTCCTGCTCCCCCGGGTACCTGCAGCGCCTCCCATTTGCTGTCACCTGGGAATCTAATGAACAGGCTTCTCTGCATTTTCTCCTTGCAGGCTATGAGTAAGACATTCCCATGTTAAATAGGACAGACACATCTCCCTGGCAGCTCGCTGCTGCACGTTTCGTGGTCTGGTGATGTGGTGGGAATTGGCTTCTCTAGGTCACTTCACCTGGGTCTCCCAAAGCTAAGAAAACACACAGTAAAATAATGAGCTGGGTTTGGCTCCATCTTTTTAAGAGAAAGAGGTTTCATGAAATCTTTTACAGGGGTTTTAGATGAAGGGGGAGGTTTCTCCAGTTAAGCAAAGTAATTTCTCTGCAAAATTTGGCAGCATAAATATTGGGGGAAGGAAGCTCAGGGGGAAAAAAAAGACTAGAGAGGAGAAATTTCTATTTGGTATTAATACAGATATTTTGTTAGATTAGACACAACCCCTAAAACTATGACAGAAGTGGGAAGATGCTGAAATGGTCACTTCTGAGGCATCCAGGGGCACTTCTCAGAGCAGCAGCTACTGTGTCGTGTACCAGCTGGGGACTCCACAGCACAAAGAGCCCTTCAAAAACTGTACCCAGGAGCATTCAAACCCTTCCCACCCCTACTGAAGTTAAACTGCATTGGGGCTGTCTCAGGAGCTCCTGCTGCCCACACTGTGCCTTGTGTGCTGGATCCATGGCTGGGGTGTTGAAGCATCAGGAGCTTCTGCACCATGGCTGTCATGGACTGTTTGTACCCAGGGAAGAGCCTGAGCCCTGGGATGCCTCCAGCAGCATGAAGTCCCGCTTGCCAGCCTTGGAGCCAGGCAGGCTGAGCAGTGCTGTGCTGCAGGAAACTCCCCTTTAACAGGAGTTGAGTGGCCTGAACAGTGCTGGAATTTTCTTGTTAAGAAGGAGCTGATCTGTCCCCTCACTGCTGCTTAAAGACCTAATGATAAGAGATGCTAAACACCCCACAAAGTGAAAAGACCCTTCCCAAAGCCCTTCAGCACTTTGAATCTTTACCATCTCTAACAACCCAGGCTCATTTCATCCCCTGAATGCTGCAGACCCCTGCCCATGTGGGTTCCATCAGTGTGGGGTGCAGGAGGGGCTGCCAGGCGGGCTGGGGGGCAGGAGAGGGGCTGGAACTCCCTCAGTGCACAGCACAGCCCCTGCCGAGGTCACCGGGGCCCTGTGGAAGGGTTCAAACTTGACAAAACCTTGCTTGTTCTGCTGTGCAGCTCTGCCCTCAGAGCACCCCGTGGATCAACACTGAGTCTGTAGCCTCAGAGCTTTCAGGTTTGCTGAGTAAGCGAATGATTAACCACTAATGAACTTTCTTCCTGCTTGCATTAGTGTTTTCAGAAAATTTAAGCTCTGGATACAGTTTCCTGTTGGGTTTAAATAAATTTAAATTGAGGAAGCCCGACAGCATCTGGGCTTGAGTAGTGCAAAAAAGTATGTGTTGTTTCTTTACAGTTTTTCTTGGTTTGGGCTTTCTGTCTGTGGATGAACTTTTGAAGATGCCATCTTGACCATAGGAAAATAGTAATGTGACTGTTTCTTTTTCTCCCTCCTCTGTAGGCCTACGGACATGAGGTGGTTAAGAGTAGATGATGAGATGCCTCAACACGTTGTAGTGTCTGGTTCAAACCTTCTCATTAGTAACCTAAACAAAACAGATAATGGTACATACCGCTGTGAGGCTTCCAACGCAGTGGGGAAATCACATGCGGATTACATGCTGTTTGTATACGGTACGTGAGAAAAACCACCGTTCTTCTAGACTCCTTTACACCTGATTGCACCATGCCCTGCTCGGGAAGCTGTGACAGAACTTTACATTTGCTCGATGCCAGGTTTGCAGGCAACTCCTGAGCCCCAGCGCTGTGCTGGGCTGGCAGGGGCTGGGGAGGCGCTGGGCGCTGCGGGGCTCTCGGCGTGGGCATCGGGCACAGAGCCTGTGCCAGCTCTGGGAGCTCCCAAGCGAAGCCTAAGGAAAGCCAGAGCAGGGGCGTGGGGAGAACTGTGCGGTTCTCCTTGGGCTTGTCACTGATTTCTGTCCTTCTGGTAACGCCTTCTCCAGTGGCCTGAGCAATGGTCCGAGGGGTTCTGAGCCTTTCCCTAGCCAGTTAATCAGGCAGCATCCCCAAATAATTACAAACCAGTAAATAAACTGGAGGAATGAGGTTCCCTCAGCCTGTCTGTGTGGCTGGGCAGACACTAAAACATGCCTCAGCATCTTTTAAAGCGCTGTTAAGTACCTGCTTTAATTCTTCCTTTCCTCTGTGCTGCTTTGGCATTGCTGTGAGCCTCATGCTCCTGCCATGAGGTGTTGCATGGAATGGAGATTCAGGAGACACTGGCAGAGCAATCCCCCAGTTAATGATGAGCTGCTCCTTGGGCTGCATATTTAAACTCTCAGTCAAGGGCGGTTGTGTGTGGCTGGGCTGAGTTCCTGGTGGGTCTTGGTCATTTCTGACCTGAACAATGCTACAGTTCCACTCAGGTGGGACAGAAACTTGGTCTGAAGTTTGTTCCATGCAACAGCCACCTGAAGCTCTGCAGTCTGAGCTCTCTGGTAGTTGATCCAGTCAAAGAGTGGAGAGCCTCCCATGCCTCTCCAAATGCCAGCTCTGCAGGAGTGGTTTTAAGCCCAGTCTTAGAAACTCACCTAAAGACTCAAGGTAGTGACAGCTTTGAGCTTATACAGAACTCATGTACCCCATCATATAGGTAATTTTTCTAGTGCCTCTTGCTCCACAAGACTCCAATTTACAAAATGAAGTCAGATAGGCATTTATGATTGGTAATTTGCATGCTCACTATGTAAAAAGCCCACTTGTTTACATCAGTGTTGAAAGAAACAGCCAATGTTGCAGAGAGCAGAGCAGTTGGAACAGGAGACAGGCAGTTCCCCACGAGATGGAAATCATGAAAGCTGCTGCCATAAAGCAGCTGTGGGGTGGGTGCAGTTCTGTGCACCCATCCTGGGCCAAGGCAGGGCTGGGGGCACCTCCCCAGCATTACTGCCCTGAGGTTTAGAGCTGGTGGGGAATCTCACATAATTACTCTGCATTTTGCATGTGAGCGAGAATAGACAGCGCAAGACTTCCTTGGGGTTGCTTCTCTTGGGATTAAATCCCCAGGAGGAGAGCCAGGATAGCATTACTTGGAAGGAGATGCAGGTTCCCAGGGGATGGAGACTGTGGGTTCCAGCTTAGGCATCTGGCAGATGTGTGTCCGTGTAGAGGAGGGCTGCTCATGGGCACAGAAGGGTTTTACACACCCCATCACCCCCAGTGCTGCACGTTTGCGACCATCCTGCTGGGCCATCCACTCTGGACAGCACAGGGAATCCTTTTAACCCTTGATTTAAAAGGGAGGAGTCCAGAGTGGATGGGCTGTGGCCATCAGTGAAGCCTCCTGGCGCAGAGCTGCTGCTGAGGGCAGGTTCAGCATGGGGGTCTCAGCCCCTCAGTGGTGGGGCACCTACACCGAACCAGCCTGTTCCCTGCAGCATTGGGGCAGTCCCATTGCAAGGGACATCCCTGCAGGCCCAGGGTTTGATGTGGCTCCAGCAGCTGAGCTGTGCCAGCTCCTCCCCAGCTGCCCACGTGAGATGGGGGTGTATCATCACATGGACACACACTGGACACTTGCTCATTTCTAAAGTTCATTTTATGCTTTTTGTCCCCGTGGGCGTGGGCAGATACATTGCTAGAAACCTCCAGCTCCATTAGCACTCCAGATTTTTTGGGGTTTTTTTTGGTTTTATGGAGGAAAAGCCCACGGCACAGCCAGACCAGGCTGGTCAGTGTGAGTCTGGGGGCCTCCCCAAGCACTGGGAGGATCCCCACTCTCCCAGGATACGTGTGGGTCAGCAGTGAGAGAGAAGCCCAGGGGCTGAGATCCTTGGGATGCAGAGGAGAGACAGTGACTGCTCACAGCACAGCAAACTATGGGGTGATGTTCCTTAACTCTTGGGAAGTTGGATGGAATATAATAATGGTGCAGTATATAATTAAAGTTCAGATATCTTAATTAGGGGATCCAAGGGAGCTCGCTCAGAGATAAAAGAGTAGCAGATGTGTTAGTGAGGAACAGCTGACGTGCTACGGAGGAAACCTAAAATCAAAAGCCCATGAAAGGTTTCATGCTCTATTATTGCCAAATGAATCCGTAGTTCAAAGTCTTTCTGACTACTAAGTGCATTCAGTTTGATCATCTGGGCATTGATACATATTTTTTCTTTTACATCTTCTCATATCTACCTTCTCCTGCCCGATAGTTTTGATAAGGATGTGTCCCTGTGTGTAACATCAATCCCGTGACGAGCAGCAGGGTTTGAATCTCAACAGGTCCAGTCCATCTGAGAAATGGTCACAGAGAGAAACATCTCATTAACGATGCCCTAGTAGCAAAAACAAGAGTGTGCAACTGAAATTGTCAGAAAAATATTGATTTTTTTTTTTTTTTTAAATTAAAAGATCTTGGTGGAATTCCTCATACCTGGACATTGATATTCAGCAATGGTGTTGTTCGTTTCTCTGTATCCCTCACCACCTTTGAAGTAGTTTTTAACATCCTGCTGCCGTGTGTTTATAGAGGAAGAGCAGAGAGGTTCAGGGCCCTGGGAAGACAGTGAGATCTGTTGGTGTGCTGTTAATGCTCGGGCTGTGAAGCACAGCAGGGTCTCTCGCACAACCCTCCCACCCGGGTTTGCAAATGTGTCCGTAGGCAACCACCAAAGCACCACTGTGTCTCTCCTTGTATGTGCAAACTGGTCTTTTTGTTGTGGAAAGCGTGCAGTTTATTTTCCTTATGCCTCTCCCATTCCATTCTCTCTCTCATTGACTAATTTATGCTGGGTTTTATTTATTTTTTTTAGCACTGTAGAAGGCAGAAAGGGGGGAGAGGCTGGGGCCAGGTTCTCCAGCCTGGGTAAGCGTGGGCGGAGGATCTGGCCCCGCTGTCCCTGCTGGGCTCCCCCCTGGGATTTAGCCAGGGAGGGGTCCCCATCCCCATGCTGCTTCTTAGCATCCTTGTTTTCCTCTGATCACAATTGACCGCTGTTGTGTTCTGCTTGTTTTTTTTCTTAATTTGCTTTTTTATTATTTTCCTTTTTATATTTTATCCAGATCCCCCCACAACTATCCCTCCTCCCACAACAACCACCACCACTACCACCACCATCCCTACCACCATCACAGGTATGGTACCTTCATAACCATTGGAAATGTCCTGAATGTTTATTGTCTTTTATGTATATAAGCAGAGCATGAAGCCTGGGGAAAAACAACAAACCAATCACTTGCAGTATTTTTTTTTCCCCCTCAAATGCGCCCACCCACAGCACGAGCCCTGGTCCGGCAGCTCGGCGTGTCGGACAGTCCTTGCTGTGGGTGTGGGCGTTCCTGAAATGTGGGAATTGCCATGGCAGGAAAAGTGATTCATTCAGTTACTGGTGGCCAGCACTGGGTACTTCACATGCAGATGCCAAAAGCCTCAGAGCTCCCTTAGCACGGGCAGTCGTTTCAGCCTCCGTCCCGTCAGTACCAATTTCTGAGCAATTTATAGAAAGTTTGGTCTCTGGCAGTTCAATTCGCCTGATGTGCCTCAAGATGCTTTTTCTCATGCCAAGATGTTGGTATTTCTTTGTGATAAGCTTCTCCCTCCCTCTCCCAGAAAAGGGAATTCCACCAGTTGTTTTTATTGTGTGAATGCCATCCATAGGCCCCTTCTTGAGGAGCTGCCTTTCAGCTTGTGAGATTTTCCGTGTCTTGCGAGAAAAGATGAATAAAAACAACCAGCAAGATCATGACACCTCTGTGACACATCCTCATACCTCCTCACAAACCTGACTCACCAGGAAAACCCTTCTGATTTATTTGTAACCATTCGCATTGTCATTTCTCTGACCTTTCCTATTCCAACCGCTGCTTTTGCTTGCTGCTTTTTGTGGGTTTTGGTTTTGTTTGTTTTTTTTTTTTTTTTTATTTGAGGCAGAGGTGACAAACGGCAGGTGAGGATGGACCATTGAATAGCTAATGGCACAACGTTTACTGTTGCTGTAAAGCACCCCTTGTGTAAATGCCTTCACGTTTTATTTGCTTTTATGACGCTGCTCAGCTGACTCTCACCACCCTGCCCAGGGCATTCCGTGGCTTCTTTTCCTCCCGAGGTTTTTGCAGCCAAGGCAGGCCCCGCTGGCACGGACGCGCCGGCGAAGCCTCTCTGCACCACCACCAGCCTGCCAGCCCTCGCCGCGCTCTGCTTCCTCCCTGCAGGTGCCTGCCGGCCGCCGCGCTCCGGGCACCCATTCCGGGCTGCTGGGCTGCCTCTCCCTCCTGCCCTGGCGTTGCTTCCTGGCCTTAACCCGCTTTTGTTTCAGAGCAGGTTTGAGGCTCTCTCGCAGCCTCCCTGAGAGCTGTTGGCAGAGAAGCTCGGCCGTGCCCCACGGGCTGTACCTGGACGTGCTCACGGGTTTCTTTCTCTGACGGTAATTGCTCGTGCTTCCAGTGAATTTTGGAAGGCTAAATGGACCCATGTGTCTTGATGCTTGGATAACACCTTCAGTTGATCTTGGTGCCTGCAAACCTTAATGACTGGGACTGTTTTGTTTTTGGGAGCTGGGTTGTTATCAGCCTGTCTTTTTAGGGGTTGCCCCAGCACTGCCCTCCAAAGCTGGTGCTGTGTCAGGTCCCACAGCAGTGCTTGGTTCTTCCCAATGAACAGCAGCTTGGTTGTTTGCTGTCCTACTGCAGCTTGGCTGTGGATGCTCTGTAGCCTTTGGGCTTTCCTTCACACAGCTTTCCAGGTTTTTTATATTAAAAATAAGGGGAGAGATGATTCTTGCAGTTGGAAATGGCCGTGTCATCAGCTTGGCAGAGATCCCTTGGGGTAAGGAGCATTCACTGTCCAGCATTGCTCTCTCACCTTGGTTTGCAGTGGTGGAGGATCTCAGACTCTGGTGGCCCAGCCCAGTGGGTCTCCATTGCCTCCTTGGTGCTTTTCTGTGTTGCCTTTGAACTGCTGAGGAGGCTGGAACAGTAACGATGTGATATTGCTCCCTGATTCCAGCAGTTCCTGCTCGCGATTTGTCGGAAGAAGATTTACTAATGCTGATAAGGGAAATTATTATTTTCTTCCCTGGCACTGAGTCTTCTTGACATGTGTCTCACCATGCTGTGCCCATGAGTTCAGTGTGCTTTTCCCACCCAGAGCAGCCAAGGCTTCTCCTCCCTCTGTCGTGCAGAGATCTCTGTGTGTGTGTGTCCTCTCCAGTCAGTGCTCAGGAGTGTGGAGCCACACCAGCTTCTGCCCTTCAGTAGTTAAGAGACTTTGTGGCTGGAAAAAATTAGGTCAAATTAACATAATCTCTAGAATTACATAGCAGAGTAGTGTTGGAACACTTTTCAAAGCCTTGAGAGACACCTGATACCTTAATTCCCAAATGCTCCAGCATTCTTCCTGTCTGACAGAGGAGAGCTGGGAGAGAGCAGGGTGTTCTCTGAGCTGCTGGCAATCCAGGCATCTGGAGCCAGCCCAGTGGAATCCAGTCCTTAGGATGAGGTGGGTTTGAAATCTGCTTCGTTTTGCTTTTGTCCCCCTACTTTTAGTATAACCCTGACGTAGTTCGTGTCCCCTGGAACCATGGAGTAGTTCTGAAAAACAATTGTCTTGCTTTAATTGAATAAAACATGGGGAAAGAGGCTGCACTGAAGCAGTTTCTAGCAGGTGACCCTAGAAAATTCTGCCCTTGGAGTTGTCCTTTTGATTTATTGGTTCAGCGAGTTTCTGGGGGAGCTCTAGGAAAGCTGACCTGATGCTTTCTCCAGCGAAGGACAAGCTGAGCAGTGAAGTTTCCAGACACCACGACCTTTAGAGCTTTCCCTCTGTCACTTCAGTGTAGGTGCTTGAAAAGATTTCCTGCGTGACAGCTTGATCTTTTCCACGTATCCTGCAGCAGCATTGATATTCCAGCCATCCTTTGGTGTTTCAGCCCTTATCACTGCCGAGCCCTTTTTTATCAGTTAAATTGTCCTTGTGGCTTTCTTCATTAAGATGTACAATACGATACAGCAGAGCAAACAGCATCATTTGAATTGCCCTGGAGTGGCTCCTGGAAATGCTGGGCTCGGGCAGCTGTCGTTTCCTGGGTAATAAAGGTCCTTAATCACAGCCCAGCCCTCACCTCGGGTTCACCTGGCTGTGCCAGCCTCCCCAGGCACTGGCACGCCCCCTCCCAGGACCAGGGTGCCCCTCAGAGCTGCACATTGCATGTCCCACTCTTTCTCCACAGGTGGAATTGCACAGGTGTCTTGGCAGCGGTTTTGGTGAACCCCTGGGGGTGACACGTGCAGGTTGCCAGTGTTGCCAGCCCTGCAGGTGATGCTGCTCTGTGAAGGCACTGCTCTCTATCCTCAGCAGCAGGCTGGGGGCTCCTGATGTCCCCCCCAGAATGCCCATTTAGAGCATATTTTAAATCCCACTGGTCCCTTGGAGTAGCAGGTCTGGGTGGAGGTGTCTGTGTATGTCAGGGGGCTGTAACGTTGCAGGCAGTGATTTTCACTTGAGAATTCCCAGAGCTGTTCCAGCCCCTTCAGTGAGTGCGTGTGGAAAGGACCAAGCCCATCCTGTGGAAACCAGAACAGGAGTTCCTTCCTGAGGCTCAGGATTTGGATGAGCCAGGAGCCAGCTCTCTTTGGCTTGGAGGTGTGCAGGAACCAGTGAGTTGTGGAGCTGAGAATTGATGCCGAGTTGGAGTATCAGCTCTCAAGCAGGGGCACGTGGTGGTGGAGCTCTCCTGTCACCCACAGGGCAGGCACTGTCTCCTGAGAAGCACACCTTTGTGTCATCCCAGCTGCTTTAAAAATAATGGCACATGGAAATGTGAACTCTGGGAGCAAAAATAAGCTGCAGGTTTTCAGAGCATTTCACATGTTGAAAATTTATTTTATCCTAGTAGGAGTTTGTCCTTTCCTAATTACAGCCGGTGGTGTGAGAAGCTGCAGTTGCAGGGGTTTATTCCAGCAGTAATCCCAGTGGCTGGTGGGCAGGCAGAATGCAGTCCCAGTCATCCTGTTCTCAGGTTTCCTTGTTCTAGGTCTGTGGGAGGCAGAGAGGCAGAGTGAGGATGTTTAAAGCCCAACTGTGTCCTGGCAGGATGGTGACATGGGCTCAGGTACGGCCACGTCTGCCTGGGACTGCTGCAGGTGCTGACCTGATCATGGAATTTGATTGTAAAACACGTTTATTCCCCAGTCAGCTCGGAGTGGCCGGCGTCAGCGTGGCTGCCTGGACTCTCTCACAGTCTCTGCCTTTCCTGGGGGTGTGGAGATGCCCACGCTGCCCACGGGAGATGAGCAGGAGCAGGAGGCTCCCGGTCTGCTCTCGGCATTCCCAGCCTGGTGTTGAGCTGTGACATGCTCAGCTGCTTGGTGCCGCTGTGCAGGGACGCAGCCCAGGGATTTGTTCCCCCAAATTATTTATTATTTAACTTCTGCTTTCTCTTGAAGGTTCTGCCTGTCCCTGGTAAAATGTCAAGTTAATTTAAAGATGATTCTTCGCCTTTCTGACATTTTCATCCAGGATGTGTCTGCATTAAAGGGGCTAAAGGCAGAGCTGACAGGCTTGGGACAGAAAATAAAATGAAATAAAATTCACTCTTTCAGTCCCATGTCCAGCCAGTAGCAGGCAGGACCTGTCATACGTGGCCTTACTTTTGGTGTACATAAGCAGTGCACAAACCATCATTTTGCTGAGCAGAAGAGTGGGTTGTGTGCAAGCTTGGGCTTGAAACCAAACCCAAATCCTCCCAAATCTGTGTGGAGAAACATGCAAAAGCATGGCTGGAGCCACTGTGCTAATTTCAGACTATTTTTGTTCTGGTCACACACAACATCCATACAGATTGTGATGATTTTTGTGAAACATCTGGTCTGCCAATCAAGCTGTCCCCAGGGCCCATAACAGGGCACTCGGTGCCAACCTGGAGCCCTGTACAGAGCAGATCAGGGGCTCAGGAATGCAGGGGACATCTCCATCCGTCCTTGGAGGAGCGTGTGGTGAGGGAGAGGATGGCTGAGCTGAAGGAGGGGACGGATGGGTCACTGCACTCAGGTGTTTGAGCCCCATCACCCCATTGCTGTGGGATGTGACACCTGTGCTGGTGTCCCGCAGAAGTTTCATCCAGAGCAACACTGGCAGGGTTTTGTAGGCGTTTTCATCAGCCCCAAGGAGCTGAACCAAAGCAGGATCCGTGTGCAGTGCTGCATGCTGTCCCTCAGGCTGCTCGAGGCAGCAGCGTGCAGGAACTCACACTCGCCCCGGTCAGTGCATGTGAAGCACTCTGGAAAATCGGGAAGAATAAGAGCTCCACGCGTCAGGGATCAGATTGGCTTTTAGTTTCAGTTCAGAAAGCAATTTAAAAAGCAATATATTGAATGGATATCTATACTTGCTAAAGCCTCTTTAAATTTAAAAGGCAGCAGCGTGTTTTGCCGTGATTTTGTGGATGTGCTGCTGTGATTCTGTGTGCGCTCCTCAGCCCAGCACCAGGTACCTCTGCGAGGCTGCAGCACTGCGGCTGCAGCATTCAACCAGGGGAATTTAATTTTGCTGCTGGGGTTTTAATATTCCTCCATCGTGCTTGTTCTGTTTGAGGCTGCGGACTAATTACGGCCAAGTTTAAAGGGCCTGGTCTGTCACACTCTGCAAACAGTTTGAAGTTGGAGAGAATCCATTTGAGAAAACGAGGAGGCTCAGCAGTGGAGCTCATAACTCTGAGAAATGTGGCCCAGCTGCCTCCATGCAGTAATTTTATAAATATGTGTGTGTATATGTGTGTGTGCCCTTGCGTAGCTGCCTAATGGGGTGGTAAGTGCCTCGAGCTTGGGTGTCATCTCAGTTGTCCTAGCTGGCAGATATTTATTTCTTACAGCCAGTGCTACACAGAAATCCCAATAAAGTGAAATTTGCAGCTTTGTAGAAGCCAATGGTTACTCCTTTGGGTACCTTCTGTAACTATAAACCTGGCCTCTGAGGAGCTTTTGTACATGAAGATTTTGGAAGGCCTTGACATTGCTCTGCTTTTCCTGAACAGCGTGTTTAGTGCTTTTCCTGATTGGCATTGGGAAGAGAAGCCTTGATATTAAGGTAGAAAATCCCAGGTCTGTTTGGTTATGTGATTTCCATGTTCTCTTGGCTTTGCTGCACTGAGTAAACTGGCCCCTTCTTCATCACCAGCTTTCCATTTTAAATGATAGCCATCAGCCTTGGGTGATGGTGTAGCATGTTGATGGCTTGGGGCCAGAACGGTGCTTTTTGCTGATGGCAGAGCCTTTCCTTGGCTTTGATCAACATTAGCTAAATCAGGAGTGTATCAAAGACTTCTTGTTGGTCAGCATTTGAGAAGAGATGGTTTTTGTTGCAGGACATGGGGCAGAAGGCTGATTTCTGGGGTGCTGTGTGCCTGCTCTGACATGGAAGTGTGGCTGTTCTTGAAAGTAAAGCAGAAGCTTTACTTTCACAACCTCAGGATTCAGAAAAGCCCCTTTGAAGTTAGCCAGTCCAGCCTGAAGTTACAGGTTGTGTGAGCAGCAGCATTGCAGGGCTGGGGTGTCCCTTCCCGGGGTGTCCATTCCCAGGTGTCCATTCCCGGGTGTCCCTTCCTGGATGTCCCTTCCCATGTGTCCCTTCCCATGTGTCCGTTCCTGGGGTGTCCCTTCCCAGGTGTCCCTTCCTGGATGTCCCTTCCCAGGTGTCCCTTCCCAGGTGTCCCTTCCTGGATGTCCCTTCCCAGGTGTCCCTTCCCAGGTGTCCCTTCCTGGATGTCCCTTCCCAGGTGTCCCTTCCCAGGTGTCCCTTCCTGGATGTCCCTTCCCAGGTGTCCCTTCCCAGGTGTCCCTTCCTGGATGTCCCTTCCCAGGTGTCCCTTCCCAGGTGTCCCTTCCTGGGTGTCCCTTCCCAGGTGTCCCTTCCCAGGTGTCCCTTCCTGGGTGTCCCTTCCCAGGTGTCCCTTCCTGGATGTCCCTTCCCAGGTGTCCCTTCCCAGGTGTCCCTTCCCAGGTGAGGAGCGGCAGTGGCGGGGCCGGGACACACCTGGATTTACAGGAATGCCCTGATCTGGTACCAAAGCAGCAGTGACAGCTTTCTCTCCTCTGCCACGTGATGATGTAGAGCCACACCAGTGTCAGCACGTTCGTGTCTCTAGCAGGGGTCTCTCCCTGCAGAGCCCTGGTGTGTGCTGCCCTCCTTCCCACAGAGGACTGGGGCTGCTCAGGACTCCCCGAAAGCTCACTCTAAACTTTAACCGGTCTGTGTTTCCTACTGCAACCATCCAAACCATTTGCTAATCATAACTTTGTCATTCCAGCTGCAGCCAACATGTTGTTTGACGTGGATATTTGTTCGCACTTACAACCGCTTGAGAACTTTATTTTGTGTAACCTGTCGGTCTCTGTCCCCGGACGGGGAAGCGAGATGCACTGTCCAGTTTGCACTGTTTCTTGACTAATAATCTCTTCCAGCACATCAATACAAGTTTGCTTCCAGCAGATTCTCTATTTATTGTAAAAGCTGACATAACTTTTTTTATTTCAGGAAGACAGTAAATTGAGACTATTTATAGATGCCAAGATGCTATCTCAGGAATTAATACTCAGTTTTACAACCCCTTCTAAACAATGGCTTCCCCCCCACCTCCACCACCATTTCCCCTTCCACCATTTGCTTGGTTAAAACAAATGGGGATTGCTACCCAAAACCAAAGCAAAGCCCCGCTCTTGGTCTCCTCGTGGCTTTGGAAGGTTTCCCCTGCAGCCCCCAGGGCTCCCGCAGGAGAACAAGGGCTGGCCTCCTTGAGGGTGCCTTAGATTTGGTTGCCAAGATGAGAACAGCCTACATTGGCAGTGGAAACAGGCTAATGATGGCTTGATAATCTGTTATGCGAATCTTGGTGCAGTTTGTTAAACTGTGCAGGGTTTATTTGTTTTGCTTCCATAATTAAAGCATGTAGACCTTGTATCTGTAAGTATTATGTATTCCTTGTATGATTCTTGTCTTTGCTGCTGCTTCAGGAATTCAGCCCTGGGCTGTCCTCAGCTAAATTGCCAAGACACAGGTCCTGTTGTTTCCACTGCTGCCTCTGCCAGCACAGGGCCCTGTCCCTGGGTCCTGTGCCAGCATGTCACGGGGAAAGGCCACTGTGAATTGTCTGTCGTGCTGCAAAACCCAAGCTCCAGGCTGCTGTGCAGGCCTCAGGTGCAGCGCTGCTCACCCACGGTGTTACCCACCCAAACACTGCCCACCCCAGCCAGGCAGGGCTTGGTCTGGGATTTATTTCACTTCTGGGGAGCCAGCCCCCTGCAGCCACTGACCCCGGCCACAGAGTGCCTCCAGATGCAAAGCAAACAGCCTCCAACAGCTGAATTAGCCAGTAAATTGGGCAATGTGGTTACATTTGGTTTAGACCTGTTGGTGGAAATAACTGTGAGTAAAAGCCAAAAGATTTGGTCAGTCTTTTAAAACTGCCTGTTGCAAACTCCTGGAGGAGACAAGGCTTCTCTCCATTGGCAAGGCAGTGCTCCCCAGGAAATTTCCAGTGAGATGTCGTCCATATGAAGTAGAGTCAGCTTCAGACTAACCAGGAAAAAACATCCAGGATATTTTAATTACGCATAGCTGTTCAGCCAGCTACCTGCTGCAGCAGAGGGACTGGTAATGTTTGTCCACTGTTGCCAGTTCTAGAACACCTTTTATGCTGATAAAAACGGTTCATGCTGCAGGTGGTGGCTGGGAGGCTGGAGGAGAGGCAGGAGCAGACTGTCCCCTGGCCAGGGGTGCTCAGTGAGGCAGTGTTTGAGTGTGTAACAGCAACGTGCCGAGCCTCAGCTCCTCATCCTGCTCTGGAGCTTCTGTTTTGTCCCCACCAACCAAAACTGTTGGTGTCGGTGTTCTCCCCTGTCTCCTGTTCCCCTGACTTTGCAACCACCAGTAATTGTTCTGGCAAGGACCTGGAAAAAGAGAAAAATTTACTGTTTTCCTCAGGCTCATAGCTTTTGAACTGGAGGCATGTCTTCTAAACAGTGCAACTCACTTCAAATGCTTTTTGCCTTTCATTTTATTATTGCTTGTCACGCAATGTTCTTTGAAAGCTTGCTCATATATTATCTGTTCCATTTTTTCCATTTTCCCTTTTTTTGCATGCTGTTCCTCCTGTTTCTTCCCTTCCTCCAATCCTCTGTTCCCGTGTGTAGACACAACGGCGACGACAGAACCAGCAGTTCACGGTTGGTATCACATTCCTGTTTATCTTATTTCTCAGCGCTGCTGAGTGGCAAGACAAGCCTGGGAAGGGGAGGCCAAAAAGGGAACTGGAGTCTTCAAGGGAAAACTGTGTTCCAGGTGGACTCATCTCATAAATACAACATGGGTTCTAAGGCTGGAAAGTCTGTCTGCTCTTGTCATTTCTGCTGTGAGCTCCCCAGCTGATCATCCTGGTGCCAGGCACACACGAGCCCCATGGAAATGGCATTTAGGTCCAAGCAACGCCAATTGGTTCTCCAGCCATTGACTGAGAGAATCACTTCACACATGAAAAAGAAATTAAATTTTTTCCTTCTTTAGGGTTTTTGTTTGGTGGGGGTTTTTTGGTTTTTTTTTTTTTTTTTTTTGTTATATTTTTGAGCATTTTCCTTGGATTTTGAGTTAGTTTTTAAGGCAGAGTATCCAGCGGGTCTGCTGGCACAGGGCAGCACTGGGATTCTGGGATGCTCCACAGAGGAGCGCTCGCCTCCAAGGCCGGCAGGGAAGTTTGCGTTATTACACTGCAGAAGGAGATGGGGAAAACAAATAGCAACACTTTCCTCTCAGCATAGCAGTCTAGCAAAGTAACCCTTCTCGTCTGCTCGAGGCAGTCTAGCTAACAGCTTGACAGCTTCCTGAGCTCCCTCCATTCCCCGGCGAGCCTACGTACGCTGCAGGCTGGAAGTTGAGCATCCCATTTTTTTTGGCACGAGCTTACTTTTCAGCTGAAGAACCAAAACCTCTGACAATTTTTAATTACAGCTAATCCATGTTGGACTTCGTTGTTCTGGTTTCTTTTGACTCTGATAAATTGGCTGATTTTTTACTGACAGAAATCCCTAGCACAGAGCACCCATTCTCCTGCCTGCTCCCCTCGAGGGGATGCTTGGGCGAGGTCAGAGGCAGGACTGAGTGAAGCAATCATTACATAGCAATGTGCCTTATCAAATGGAGGAGCTTACACTTTTATCCCAAATAACTTACCTACCTGGATGCATTTTCCCACCCGGCATAAAGATCAGAAATCTTGGGGCACACTTGTGTTTTGTCTGTGTGTCAATCCCCCTGTGTGTGTTAGATGTCAAGAGCCATCGTTGCTGATTTTGTAGCTACATGTCTGTGGCTAGATGTTGATCCCTAAATTTGAAAAAGATCAGGTAGCCCCAGTGATGGCACAACTCCCAGCATCCTCTCTGGGTGTTGTTTCTGCATCAGGAAAGGCTCAGTGTAGGCACGTGTTAGACTCTGCAGTGAGGACAAGCTGGGCAGATGCTCACTGGCAAACCCTTGCGCCATTTTCAAAGCAATTCCTGATGTCTTATTTTGCTTTGTTCTGAGGAAGCCATAAAAAGCCTGTTCTTAACTCGGGGGCTTCCCCCCTCCATGGGGAGGATCAGTGCCAGGGAGGTGGCCAGCTGAAATGACAACCTATCCCAGTCAAACGAGCTGCCACAAACTTTCCTGCCTTAAAACCAGCCAGTTTGTTCTGAATTCCCCCGTGCTTGCCCTTGTGGGGTGCTTTTCCCATGAAGACTCTGGATTTCTTTCCAAGCTTGTGTTGCTGGAGTGTGTATGGAGTATACCAGGTGTTTCTGTATGTTGGCCATTTGTTCTTTCTGATGTCCGATGGGAGTGAGCATGTCTGTGAATGACTAGAAATGCATGGGCATGAATACAGCCAAATGGATTTTCTCCAAAAACGATTTAAAATGAATTGGGGGAAGAAAAAAAGAAAATCAACCAACCAACCAAAAAAAAACCAACAAAAAAAACAAAACCAAAAACCAACCTAAAAAAGAGCTTGCTAGCAAAGAAAATGGAATGTAAGGAGCCAACATAATGCTTCAATCGGGGAAAGAGGGTTTTGAGCCATTGAAAGTTTTGGAGTGTATCCTAGAGGACTGGGGGGAAGGAGTCCTGTGTGTGTGTGCATGTCCCAGCAGTAGCCAAGGCCCTGCCATTCCCGTTTCCTCACGGAATGGAGTTGACGGCAGCGATGCATGAGTGACCTAACGCACGAACGTTGTTAACCCTTTTGTTGAAAAATGAGAGCTTAACTGTGAATTTTCTGATGCACTTTCTCCTTTCTCTGCACTGTTCATTGCCAGAGCTCCAATAACAGCATGGTCATGGCCGGCAGGAAGGCTTGTGCTTCCGCTGCACCTCACGAGCTGGGGTTTCCCAGCCTCAGCCCTCCTCCCTCCCGTGTGCCCCGTGGGGTCAGGGTGCCCGTGGGGCTGGAATCACAGCTCCCACTGCTTGAGCTGGAGTACAGGCAGAACTCGGTGGAGCCGGGAGTGTGACAGCCCGGAGTGTCTGCACCACTCACTCTGGGCAGAAAGCACTTTTTCTGCCATGCCCTTTCAGTTTTCCTCCCTGCCCCTCTACCCACAAAAATCAACAGGCCAGTTTTTAATGCCCTGGCCCGTGTTAGCCCTCAGTGACCAGGGAGCTCAGCCCTCACAAAGTTCTGGCCTTTGGGGAGCCCCTCAGGTGAGATGCCCAGCTCATGTTTGCCCCCTGTACAAGCAGGACATCTCCAAGCAGCCATGACCTTAAACACACTGACCTTGTGTCCATTTTTTTCCAAATTCTGCCCTTACCCTGTTGTAAGCAGAGAGCTCTAAATGCTCAGAGTGATTCCCCAGGATGTGGGTGCTGCCCACACAGGGCTTTGTGCTTGAGGCCCTGTCCATCCATCTGTCTGCCCAGCAATGGGGGGCTCAGGGCTGCTCCCCCTTCCCCTGGCAAGGCAAGAACCAGGCAATGGTTCAGCAGAGGCAGAATTTCTGCTCATTCCTGTGGAAAGATAGGGTTTTGAGCCATTTGGAAAAGCCTCCTCTGAAGCTGGCAAAGCAGGAAGCCTGGAGTGAAGGTTAAAATAAGGAAAACACCCTGGTCACAAATGAAGAGTGATAAGAAAATACCTGGCCCATAATGCAGCAGGTAAATTATTTTACAGGCTGGAAATCCTTCCCTGAAGGCCTGTGTGGGTTTTTAATTGTGGCCCTAGCATGCTTGGTACAAGAATAGGTAGCACTATTGTGTTACACTCATGTTCCTTTTTCTGATAGCCCTCAGTCCCTGAAAATGCTTGGCTGAAGCCAAAGCCAGGCTGCACCAGAGCACCGGCCACGTGTACATCCTGCCAGGTGCCACAGCAAAGGGCTTTCTGCACTGCCATCACCAAGCAGCTCTGCCAGTCCCACTGCCTCCTTCTCTCTTGGAAATGCCCTACTTAAAAGTGCAGCTAATAGTGAATGCGCTCCTCAGTCTGTTTTACAGCTCCCATCCTTGGGGCGGTGAATAAAACATCACAGCGCTGCCTGCACGCTGCGGCTCCGCGCAGCGCCGCATGAAACGGAATCCCTAATTGCTTATTTAGGGCCTGAGATGGGAGAGAAATTGGCTTTTCCTAAAGAACTGGGTGTAGCGTGGGAGCCCACAGGAACCTAAACGTACCCGGGTGCCCGGTGCTTGTGTGAGCACCTTGTGTGATGCACTCACCGAGCCGGCTCTGCCTGCCGGGGATTTATCATTCCCAGGGAAATGGAGCAGAGTGAAAAGTTCCCTTTCATTTCTGTGACAGCGGCAGTGGCAGGCTTTGAGTTCATCCCCTCAGAAGTGAAAAGAAGGGGCTTTAGTAGCCAGTATGAAAGTTTAATGAGAAAAATCAAGAAGTAATTTACCACCTATTTAAATGCCTCACAACAGGCTTTAACACCGGCCGGTGGCATTTGTGAGTGTCCCAGGTGCAGGGAGAAGCGAAATTGTGGAATTGTTGCAAATTTTATTCTGAAAAGGACTTTTTTTTTCCTTCATAAAAAATGCAGCGTTGCCCTTTTTCATCAGTGAGAAAATGTAGTTCCTTGAAAAGGAACTCTCTACAGAATCAATTTTGGAGAGAGAAAAGTTGAAGGGCTCCTCTGCCAAGTGCAGCTTTGCATGGTCAATGGTTCTGTGAGTCAACTGTCGTATTTATAGATCATTTATAGGAAAAAACCTCCTGAAAATCTGAAAAGGACTCCCTGAAACCCAAGAGTGGCACGCAAGCCTATTTCCTGCTATTAATCTAAATGGCTTCCCACTTCAGGAGGTAATACCAACGTAGCTTCCTGATGATTTGATGCATTTAAAAACTAATCACTGAAAATAAGTTTCATTTTTAAAGGGCAGTGTATATATAAAAATACACATATTGCTGCTTTGCGGTGGGGCCAAGTCTGCACATTGACCATACTGCACTCACAGCTTGGCTGTTTAACAGAGAGTCAGCTCTGGTAGCAGTCTGAGCTGATGATCCCAGGTTCCCCAGGGATCTCTTCATGGGAATTTTTTTCCTTTGCTCATGCATTTGCTTTTAGTGGCCAGCAGCAAGAGTGAGTCCTGCAAGTCGCAGCCCACAGGGTAACATTTCCCCACCCCACATTTCAGTAAGTCTGGCTGGCTCCTGCCTCCGGTTTGCCCTGGCACTGGTGCTGAGATGTCCACCCCTGGAGATGCTCTGCCTGCAGAGCCCAGCACTTCCTCAGACCCCCAGACCAAGCAGCACTAAGGCCCTCACAGACAGTGCTGCCTGTGGTGGCCATGGCCACGTGCCTCCCTGGTTGCTTTAGAGCTTTGAGGACAGATGCTTTTTCCATAAATCCGTCACATTTGGGCCAATGAAAAAAAGCCGGTTTGTCCCATATTTTGGCAGAGGACACAGCCCACAGCCTGCAAACAGGCCATGACATGCACTGCGCAGTATTCATATTCTGTCATTGGTAAATGTCCTGACTTGTCACCATGACCAAAACTAATTGGATTGGTTGCAAAATTGGAGGCAAGTTTTCCATTGCTCTCTGTATGCAGGACTGAAATCGGCCTGGACTAAATTGGGAAAATGTCCCCAAAGGGCAGAGTGTGGGGCTCTGCATGCTGTTATGATGGTCTCAATACCACGTTCCGTGTGCCAACAGTGTAGAGCGAGGAGCATTTCTGTCTGTAACGAAGGCCACGATTGCACTGGTGTCACACGATGGCTCTGCCCGCACCGGCAGACGGTGGCAAGTGACTGACGCATTCTCTTTTTCCCCCTCAAGAAATTCATCCTCAGTTCTTAAGTGTGTTGTTTTTTGTCGCTTGAGAAACGCAGAGAAAAACGAGTCTGTTTTTACTTGTAAGGCTTTACTCAGTTGCCCAATTCGGCCGAGGAGCTGGACTATGGGGATCTCTCAGGTAAGGGCTAGTCTGTAGGTAACCCGCTGCTCTCCTTCGCTAGACACTGGTTCCACTCTGGTTTCTGCATCTTGGCCATGTTGCATTGTGCAGTCGCTATGGCGCAGCCATTCCCCCCACGCTCCTGCAGCTTGGAAGCGCGCTCCTTTCTGTTGGGGTTCTCCTCTTTTTTTTATTTAATTTTTTTATTTTGGCACCCATTTCTGTGTGGCATCCTCGGGGCAGGAGGTGCAGGGCACCAAGGCCAACCCTTGTGGTTCCCTCCTGGCTGGGATTTTTTGAACATTGAATGGGAGACCGGTTGAGTTGAGTCTTTGTTTGTAAAACACTTGACTCTGCCGTGTTGTGTGAAACCCCCCTTTAAACAGGTGGCCAGCACTAACCCTTGGCTGCTCGGGGATTCCTCATCATTCCAGCATCAGATTGGCAGTAAAAAGGAGGTGGTTGTTTCATCAGTGAGGCCAAGCCAAGTAAATGGTTCAAGCCTCTTTTTATCCACACTGGTCTGAAAGGGGCATCAATGCATCCTCATGGCTGCTCCTTGCCAATTAGTGC
Organism: Ammospiza caudacuta; assembly: GCF_027887145.1. Classification (NCBI taxonomy): domain Eukaryota; kingdom Metazoa; phylum Chordata; class Aves; order Passeriformes; family Passerellidae; genus Ammospiza; species Ammospiza caudacuta. Next base: position 8,846,546 of record NC_080615.1, read on the forward strand.
TGATTGGAATTAAAGCATAACAGCATCTTCAGTGGATGCAGTTGGGTGCATTCAGAGCAGAGACTCTACCAGTGGTACAAACCTAAATCTTTGTTTTTCATGTTTTCTTATAGAAATGCACCTATTTTTTTTTTTTGCCCCCCCTTGCAGAGCATCCCTGCAGACTCCTGGTACCTGCTGGGCTCTGTGGCTGCTCCAGCACAGGGTGCACAGTCCTGGCCATAGGGCAGGAGCAGCCACTTGTCCCCCTGGGAGGAGCCCAGCCCAGGGGCTTGGAGCCCAGTGCTGTTCCTCTCAGGGGTTCAGCATGGAGCAAAAAAATACTCAAAAAAACCCTGAGTCCTCATCTTACTCCATCAAATGGTTCCCTTCACCCAAGCAAATCAGGATTGTCTCATCCCATAAGCCACTACAGGTGTGCTGTGGCCAAGAGGTCAGAAATTATGGATTCATTCTGGATGTTTACTAACACTGAGCAATGCTAACAATTATTATTGCAGGCCTGGGACAGATCCCATAGGTAAGATGCACCAGGGCTGTGGTGAACATCCCTGAGTGGACGGGGAAAATTGTTTTGTCTTAAGTTCTTTTACTTTTAAAGTTCTGTTTTTTAAGGAAAAATACACTTTTTGGTGAATGAAGAGAAGAACCTGAAACAATTCCTCAAGGGAATTTCCCAGAATGGGTGCTCGCTCCCCAGCCTGTGCTGCTCAGAGGGGCTCACACCTTTCCCGGAGCACACAGCTCAGTGTAGTCCTTTTTCTGAGTCTGGAATGGAAACCAAAAATTGCCCCCCCCCCTCTACAGAACGCAGCTCAGGCAGAGCCACTGCCCACAGTGAGCACCTATCATGTGCTGCCAAGCAGCCTTTCTGGAGCATCTGGTTTGGCTGCTGGTTTTTTCCCTAAGAATTTCAAAATTTTGCTTGCTGCTCTTTGGGTTACTCCTGCTGCCCGAAGGGTGATGATCATTCCTGGTCAGCATCATACTGGGTCAGGTATGGGGGAGGCACTAGAGAGAGCCCCAGGCCCTTCTCTGCTGCAGACAGAGTGGTCTCTGCCCCATGGCTTCAGAGACTGAAATCAGGTCACGTTTTTGGCCCGGGGTCAGCACATGGGGGCTCTCAGATGGGTGGTCCAGGTGAGTGCTGGAGTTGAGCTCTCCATTGGGAACGCTGCCCTCTGCTCCAGCTGGATTAACCACCCTGGGGGATGCAGGGCACAGACCCATCCCCACAGGGACCCTGGGTATCACCCTGAGGGATGCAGGTGGTCCCACCCCCATGGGTGACCCTGGGCACCACCCTGAGGGATGCAGGTGGTCCCACCCCCACAGGGACCCTGGGCACCACCCTGAGGGATGCAGGTGGTGTCACCCCCACGGGTGACCCTGGGCACCACCCTGAGGGATGCAGGTGGTGTCACCCCCACGGGTGACCCTGGGCACCACCCTGAGGGATGCAGGTGGTCCCACCCCCACGGGGACCCTGGCGTGGCGGGCGGGGGCTGCTGCCGTGTTTGCTCAGTGTGCTGTTCCTTCCAGGTACATCTGTCCCACCCACAGCTTCAGCCGAGGCTCTGCCGACTGAGCAATTAAGTAATGCATCCCTTGCCTTCCGCCCTTCAGGTAGCCTGAGTCCAGAGCCATCCTCTCTCCTGGGCTGAGCTCTGTGTGTCCGTGCCTCTCTCTCGCAGTCCTCCTCTTGTTCCTCACGTCCTGAGCCCTTAGGGTACGGAGAGGGCTGGCCTGGCACCTCTCAGTTCCTCACTCCAGCCTGGCACAGACCGGCAGGCAGGGTTCCTGCAGCACTGGGCACTGAGGGGGCAAACCTGAGCCTGTGTGTGTGTGTGTGTTGTGCACACCTGTGCGTGCAGGTGCACACACACAGACACTGCCGTGGGCTCTGGGCACGGCGCTCCAGGGACCCCTGCCCACACTCCCCAGGCTCTCCTGGCTCTGCTCCAGAGCACCAGCACCTCCTGTGAACCGGGGAATGGTTCCCTGACCAAAAACCATCAGCCTGCCTTTGCAGAGGGGATGCTGGTGGAGCGATGGCATCGGCTGCACACGGGGCTCCCTTCTCCAGAGAGGAGTCTGTGGAAACAGCCGTGCAGCTCTGAGCTCTGCCACGGTGAGCACATTTATTCAAACAAAGCGCGTTATTTTTTATGAAGCGATCTTGAAATGGGTCGCTGAAGGGGAGCTTATTGATTGAAGAAGGATGAACTCCTCAAATTTCTCTGGTTTAAATTAGACCAAATTCAATTACGATACGACAGGCAGGTTAACGCTGCTCTTTAACAGCCCCTCAATAAATTCGAGGAGGGGTAGCCTGCTCCATGCCACGCTGTGGGAATGAATAACATTATTGCTCATCCTGTCATGGGCAGGCAGTGATTTCTGTCCTCCCATGTCGTGGCTAAGTGCTTTATAGTGCTCACAGAGTAACTGCAGCCTGCTCTTCCACCAGCACCCCCTGCCAAGTCCAACCTCTAGTGCTGCTCCATCATTTCAAAAACTTCATTCCACAAAAGAATTGACCCCAGATTCATTTGGGAGGTGTCAGTGCAGTCCTGATGTTTTCTACCTCCAGGGAAAAGGAATAATTGGCTCACCAGGTTTTCAGGAGTGCTCAAATGACTTAAGGCCATTAAACACCCAAATTGTGACCTGTGGGATCTTCAGGCATACTGATGGGATAATCATTTAACAAACGAAACTGCAATCAGATTTACAAGAGGTCACTTGTTTAGGAATTCTTCAAAGCTGTTGGCATAGGTTTCCTTTCCCCTGCTGCGATGCAGATGTTACCTGCACATCTGGGAAGCTCAGGAGCTTCAGTGGGGTTGGTATATATGAGCTTGCTCCTGCCCACAAGTTCAGCCCACACTGCCCAATGTCAGCAGCTTGACCTTAATTTTCACCCAGAAATAGAAGGTAAATTTTTGTGCAAGTGCAACAGTAAATCCTGATGTGCCAAAAATAATGTCTTAACTCCACTTTCATAAAAATCTCCCTGTGTTCTCTGCTTTTACAGCAGAAATGGACATAGAGGAAGGTCAGGGCTGTACAGAGATACCCCAAATGTTGCAGTTGGGCTAAGGTGAAGCTGGAGGGAGGTGAGGAGGAAGGACAGGAGTCAGCAGCCCCACACAGCCGGGGTTCCACATCCCAGCAGGACAGGCTGCGTGTCCCAGTGCTGCCTTTGCTCCACACTCTGGCTCCGAGCTGAGGAGAGCCGTAAGCGGCTGGGGAGCGTGCAGAGCAGGGCAGGAGCTGCTGGCAGCAGTGTCGGTGTCAGCAGCGGTGCCAGCCGCTCCGGAGAGGTGGGGCCAGCTCCTCCGGCTGCAGGAGGCCCCTGGGAGGAGGGAGCTGCTGCCTCCAGGTGCTCGAGGATGCTGGTGTGTGCTCCTGGCACCAAGGTGAGCCCAGAGCCGCTGCCTGAGCCTCGCGGGACGCGCTGCTGAGAGCGAGGGGAGCGCTGAAGGTAAACCTGCAGTGGTTTGACCCAAATCGGTCTCAGGCTGTTAGTGTGGGTAGAAAGGAGATTTAAAATACAGGCAGCCCGGGCCAACCCAGTCTTGCCTTTACTCTTGGGATGCTGCTGCTGACGGAAAGAGTGGAATATTCATAGATACATCTATATTTAAAGCCTCATTAAAGTGGAATTGAGTGGAACCTATTCATTGAGAAGTTGGGAGCAGAGAAGTCTTCCCTGTGCTAAACCTCAGTGTAAGCACTGATCCAGACTGTCAGAGTGCTGCTCTTACCATCACCAACATTTTTCTTGAGAGCCCACAGAAAGCTGATTTTAGCACTTACATTGGCAGAAATGTTAGAAACCTGGAGATCATTAGAACATTCACTTTCTAAGAGTTCCCCCAAAGCCCCCATAGCTGAGAGCCTGCAGGTGTGAATCACAGATGATGATTATCGATACTTAGATGGGCAATCTCCAGCTCAGCATCTGCTCCGTACTGCTCCTAACCTCTGGAATTAGTTCCTTCGTTCTGTGATGAGTAGGAAGCAGTCCCAAACCCCTTTCTCTCCTGTCTGTGTGCTGTTTGCTGAGCCGCACTTTTTGTTTAAAGGAAAACTTCAAGGTTGCCATTCCAACGGTGTAATCACTATTTTGTTGATTACATGAGCAGTTGGTAAAAATAATCAGCAAAAATAAATTTAAAGCTGCCCAAGTCTCTTGCTGGCCCCCCTAGAAGAGGCTCTGGAGCACTGCTGCTGCTGTACAGTGATCTGCACCATGGGCACACAGGCCCAGTACTGCATCCCCTGAAACCCTGGTGTCCCCCGTTGTGGGGTGCAGCAGTGCCAATCCCCTGGGGAAGCAGCACAGCACTTGGAAAGACAAATTGATTTTTTTTTTCCTGCATGAGTTCAGCTCTGGCAAGTGGATTGTACCATTACCTCTGCAGTTTTCCTTTAAGGTGCTTTGGTGCCAGGCAAAGCATCGACCCAAAAACGGTTCAGCCAAGGTGCACCGTAGCTGCAGAGTAGCCCTGAGGGGGCATGTTGCTGCCAACATGCTGTGATGTCTGTTCATTCCCTGCGCTTCCCTCCTTCTTTCTGCCCCACCCACAAAAATTCACAAGCAAACCCAAAACAAAAGCCTAATAGGCAAATTCCTGATGATTCACTGGAGAGGCCAGGATTCAGCTTGCTCCAATATATATTAACATCCTAATGGGAAAGCTCTGCATGTATACATTTACTGCGCCCTGACAAGAGGGAATTAAATGTCAGAAGGATTTGTAGCATCTGTAATTGAATTGGTGCTGAGAAAAGCAAATCTTGAGGAAGAATAACATATTAGGATTAGCAAATAATGTGGCATTTTGTCAGTTCCTGCCATCTCAACTGTTCCCTCTTCAGCAATAAAGTTGTGATTTCTGGTTTAATCAGAGATAGGAGGCAGGAATAGCTTGGGTGAATTGGAGACAGCATTTAAAGCAGATTCCGGTTGTTAAGGTCAAGTCTCTCGTTGGCTTTGGGGAATTATTCCTTGTTCCATAGACCTGACACTTTGTTAATTACCGAAGAAATAGCGAGGGACAGGAGGATGTGGAGGGGCTGTTACTGTGCTGGTGGCACGCAGACAGGTTTGCTGGGAGCATTGTGGGAATCGCTGGCTGTGGGTTTGGGCTTTGCTGTGCCTGCAGGCAGAGCTCTTGGTGCTGGGTCATGCTCCAGAGCATGCAGGGTTTGATGAGGGGCTGGAGGCAAGGAGAGGAGATGCTGCAGCGGGAATGTTTTAGGCTGTGTGTGAGCTTGAAGAGGTATTTAGCCACGTGTATAACAGCGTGAACTTGGGGCTGGCACCTCGCAGGGGTCTTCCTTGAGAGGAACAATTGAGAAAAATGGCCCTGCACGTCTCAGCAGAGGAACTGACACTTAACAAACTCTGCTGAGCAAACCTGGCAAGGCTGTAGGCCAAAGTCCCTTCTCAGGGGAGCCCTCGCTCCCTGCTCTTGGCACGATGTCAGGCAAAGGAAGACAGGAGGGATGTGTCAGGCACGGGGCTCTGGCACAGCCCCATCCCTGCGGCACCGGGTCGGTGGGACAGCGCGGAGGCTGCCGCTGCCAGCACGAGCACACGGCTTCGTCTTTCCAGAACCTTAATTTATGGTGATGAAGAAAAAATGCCTCTTGATGCAAAATCCTGCTGGAAGCACATTACAGAGCCGTAACTCAGCATGTTTATGCCCCTCAGCTGTTCCAGATGTCAACAAGGCACTCATCGCCCAGGCTGGGATGCTGCTGGCTGCTCCGAATGCACCCGAGCGGAACTGGGCGAAAGTTTCTGAAAAAATAAGAAAAAAATGTAGTGAAGCATGCCTGAAGCAGCTGCTCCAGCAGATGAGCCAGTTCAGTTGCTTTGCAGAGAGCCGGTTCATGGATCAGCCAAGCTGGAGTGGCAGAGGGAAGGCTCTGTCGGAGTGGGGGCTCCCAGGATGCCCAGTGTGACTGGTGTTCCCCACCCTGGGCAAGCAGCAGATCCTGTCCCTGGGCACGGCATCAGCTCAGCACCCCATGGGTGTCCATGGGCACCTTTCCCTCAGCATGCAGGGATGTTCAGCTGCTCGCCACACAGCAGATGCTGGGAAGTGATCACAGCATGATCTGCTCCCACTGGAGATGAGACAGAAGGTCCTCCTTTGCTGTGCTTTTGGTTTGCAGGAGAATAATCTTTTTTGGCTGCTGTTTTTACCTTATCAGCCAAGCTGCTGGAAGGGTCTCCACAGTGTGTCTCACCACGCCCCAGCTCATCCCAGCATCTCTCTGCCCACACTGGGGCTTCTGCTCTCAGAGGTTACTCGAAAGTGGTTTTTATTCTTAAATTGTTTTAATTAAAAGACGCTTTATGGTGCTCTTGGTCCCTAGTTATTTACTTGGGTCCCTCAGTCCTTAATCTTGGAGCAGAATTGGAAATATCGATAGAAAGCGTAAATCCCAGCTGCTGCTCGAAAGCTTTGTATCAGGTCTCAGCTCAAAAGAGCCCCATTACCTTTAGCTGTCACGGATCTGTACGCTTGATCGATAAACTTCAAATATTATTAGAGGTGGAGGCTTCAGAGATTTGCTCTGTTCTTTGGAGGGAGACGGAGATAAATCTTTCTTAAAAATTGACTTGCATTTGCTCTCTCAGTCGTCCTGGCAAAACGCATTTCTCCGAGGTGTCCAGGCAGGCGCAGGCAGGGCAGATTTATGGGCCATGTGCTTCTTGTAGTGAAAGATTTAAATGGTAAATCCTTCACATATGACTTCACAAATCATGTAAAGTTAAAAGATTTTTACCATTTCTGTTGCTGCTGTGCTTAAATTGTAAGGTATGGCCAGTAAATCATTTTAATAGAGGTGTCGCGCTTGACTCACTAAAAAAAAGAGACAATGGTTTAGCTTCTATTCCAAAATGTTAATGTATTAATCAGCGGGAGAATAATTGTTTTTTACTGCATTATAAATCTCAGTTGCCATTAGGATTGCAGCGAGGGTTGATGTAGCTGCGTTCTTAAATTAAAATTGTTTACACTGCTATACATTCATTTTACATGGCCATAGCTCATCCGGGGTTCATTCCGGAGCTGTTCCTCCGCCACATCAGTCATCCCTCTCCCAGGTGACGGCGTCCCGAGGGAGAGGCGCTTCTGAAAGGAAACTAATTGTGTGGTGAGGAGTTAAATAAACGCAGTAAAGCAGTCGGAGGCTCTGTACAGTTACTGCTTACTGTTGGCCCTGGACTGGGTGTTAGCTTTTGGGTCAGGAGTGCGGTGTCCTTATCGGTTGCATTGGACAGTAAAGATGGAGGTTCATGGTGGAACCCAGTTCAGTCACGGCAGAGGATGTTTGTAAACACATTTTCCATGCTGGGTGGGTGGGGTTTTGGGCAAGGAGTGTTTTGGGAAGTTGAAATGTTTTCAACAGGGCACTCGTTAATGACATTTCTCAGAGCTGACGATTAATATTCCCGTATGGTACTGCTCTTCTCCATGCCCCATCCGCCAAGAAGGCTGAGGAGCACTATAGGGAAATTTCCCAAAATAGATCCCCACCAACAACTCCATGTGCCCTTCCTCCCCTCTCCCAGCTGTCTCCCACGTGCGTAGTCATAGTGCTGCTGCTTTTAGCGGAAAACACCTCGCGAGTCGAGCCGCCAGATCAGTTCGGCTCCGGACAAAGCTCCTCTGCCCGAACTCATCTGTCTAGTTAGCTCCGTGCTTCACCCCTGCTCCTCTGGAGAGCCCGAGGGCAGCTCTCCCCATCCTGAGAGCAGCTGCAGCCAGAGCCTGCCGAGAGCATTGCAGTGAGTCCCCAATTCTTATTCCTCTTCTGATCTCAACAGATTCCCGCGCAGGTGAGGACGGCGCCATACGCAGCGTGGACCATGCCGTGGTTGGTGGCGTCGTGGCCGTCGTCGTCTTTGCAATGCTTTGCCTGCTCATCATTTTAGGGCGATATTTTGCCAGACATAAAGGTAAGACAGAGAGCAAGGCTGGAGGATGAAAGGCCAGGCTCGTGTGGCCCCTCAGTCGTGGTGTTGTCATGTCTGACGGGACACACGCCCCACTTTCTCTCCCAGCAGCACTTTCTGTTTCCTTTGTCAGTCGCTCCCTCAGCACCACACCGAGGCCCCCAAGGAGTCACGCAGCTTCCACTTCCCTTGCAGGTACATACTTCACTCACGAAGCCAAAGGAGCAGATGATGCGGCCGACGCAGACACAGCCATCATCAACGCAGAGGGGGGACAAAACAACTCCGAGGAAAAGAAAGAGTACTTCATCTAGAGCAGCCTTGGTTCCCATGAGGTGTCCAACTGTGGACGGTTACTACTGGCCCTATTTAAATGCTACAAAGACAAAGTGATCTTGGAAGTTGCAACCAGCTTGTGTCTTTTTTTTTTTAAGGAAAAAAAAAGCAAATGGGTGGAGAGCGGTGAGGCCGGGAAGGTCTGGGATTTGCTGTGTAAAAATATTCCTCGTAAAGTACACTCTGCTGTTTGACACCTCAGTTCGTTTGGGTTTTCTTTTTTTGGCCAAGTCCAGCTTGGATTTAGTTTAGTGAAGTCATTTGCAGAAGATTCTGTGCCTTGTTTAATTTCTGTTTGTTCGGGTCGGGGGGAGGCTGGGAAGAAGAGGGGCTTCTGTGCGTTAGTTCCCTTCGGGTTTCTGTGGCTCTTCGTTTCCCCTTTCCTGTTTCTGGAGTTGCCAGCTGGGACCCCGTGGAGTAGGTGCGTTTCTCTGAAGGTGTTTCCCCTTTTTTCTCTTCACCAGTTTCCGTTCAGAACTCGAGCTCATCGGAGGAGAACCAGCACATTTTAGATGCGTAGTTTGCAGTTCAATGTGCCCATGTCCCGTTCCCCTGTTGCCGTCAGGGCTCGGATAACACCCCCAAGCCCCCTTTTGTGGCTGTTTCAGGTGCTTTCGATGGTGCAGCTGGGAGATGGGCTGGAGCTCGGCAGAGGCGCCGCTCGGCCGTGGGGATGTGGGAGCAGGGTCCCTGCTGGGCAGGCAGAGCCCTCCCGGCTGCGGGGGCTTCTCCTCATCCTCTCCCGCTTGGCGGCCGTGGAGGCAGCAGGTAAAGCCCCTCTGACGTGTGAGCCCAGACCCGGAGAGCGGCTGGATGAACAAAACTGCCTTTTTTTTCTGCCTGCTGAGTAAAACGCGGGAATTCGTGTTGAAACGAGCGTGCTAATGACCACTAAAGCCATAGGTGCACAGGAGACTCTGGCTCAATTGGGATTGTAAGCGACAGGTAGCAAACTGCAGCGGGAAGACGGTATAAAGTTATATATGCTGACTTTTTTTTGGTGAGTAATCATGGATTTTGAGTGATACTTTTTTATTGTGTTTATGTGGCAAATGTATCTGATTTATTTAAGGAAAGCATTAATCTTAGTGTCAGGTTTGGGGATTTTTTTATGGGTTTTGGGGCGGGGGGGGGGGCCATTTCCGTGCGTTTGTTTTTTAATTGCTGATTTTGGGCAGAACCATTACAATGTGGGATTCCTTTGGGAACGGGGCGGCCTGGGGCACCAAGCAGGCCCGTTTTCCCCGGCAGTATTCCGTCTTTCCCCTCTCTCACGGGCGGAACCTCGCGAAGCAAACACCCCTTTTTTCCGAGCAGCTTTTGCCGAGCGCAGCTCTTGTCTGAGCCCTCAGCACCATTGCCAAACCCCATCGCGGTGAGAAGCAGCCAGGCTGGAGCCGGGGGCTCCGCGGCACGGGACGGGCATCCTGGCCTTGAGCAGCCCATATTTGTTTGGAAGTGTACCGTAGTGCAGTGTTACCGATGTAACTTTGACTTACAATGTTGACATGTCTCAGGTTCATGTGTTTGATTGGTGTTTTCCGTCTCAGGTAGATTGCAAAATTTCGGCCCCACGCATTGGAAAAATAAAAAAAAAAAAAAACCATGCATAAAAACAGGAGAAAAAACAGGAAATTATTAATTTTAGTTGTATATCGGTTTATGTATTTTTTCTTCAGTATACAGTGCACTGTTGAAATGTATTGTTGAGTATTACTTTGTACAGCTTTAGATCATTAGGACTTTGAAGCGTGAAGAAAGAGCAACCTTGTTTAAAGGAGGATCACAAATGAAGAACGCAGAACTGATGATAAACAACCTTGTTCTTTATTTACCCGGCCTTTTTATTTTTTCCCCTTAGGCCAGTTCTGTTTTAAGGTGTCCATGGAAGATGTTACAGTGTAAGAAAATACATATCCATCTGTTCCCATTCACATTTTGTATTGGTTCATGTATCCCATTTTTACAAAGGAAAAGAAGTACTATAAAATATCTGTCTTCTTAATAAAAAAAAAGTTAATGTTACAAAACTAGACCTTGTTTTGCACTCTTTATCCCAGCTGTTACAGAGTCCACTATCTGAGCTCCACCAGCAACATGGGCAGGCGGAGCTGGGGCTGAGCAGGTCACGCTCAGCACCAGGACAAAAGGAGTTAAACCTGATGTATTGAACCTGCATATAATGCAGAGCAGATTTCATAAGTTTCTTGTTTATAATTGCTAAATTATTTTCTTTGAGGAGCAGTGCCTTGGAGGAAGTTGATCTGACACTGATATTCCAACTTTCCCAAGCTGCAGTAGGTCAGCACACAAGTTCTTAATGGCAGACAGATATTTAAATCCTGCCTTGTAAGGTAAGGTAAGGTAAGGTAAATAAGGTAAGGTAATCCTCCTTGAAATATGTGACCTCCTTCAGCCCATTGTTGTCTCCCATTCAGTCCTGGCACTGCCAGCTTTCCTGGCGTCTGTGTGTGGAACACCTGGCATTTCCAGGTTGTGGCTCCGGGGTCTGTTTGCCCCCGGACACGTGGATCCAGCTGCCGGTGCTGCCGGGAGGATCCGTCCGGCTCCGCTCAGCCTCGGGCAGCAGCACCAACATTCCTCCTCTCCTCCTCCTGCCTCCCCTCCACCACAGCCCCCCAGATCAGGCTGCGAGGCAGCTGCGGCACTGAAATTAGAATCATTAATCTTTTATGTTTTGCACAAAGGATGAGGAGGAAGACAATTGCTTTTTGAGGAGATCACACCGAGAACAACCGTGCAGAATGAGCACGCTTGGCCCCCAGAGGGGCTGCGTGGACCCGGGGGTGTGTGCCCACACCAGGGCCACTGTCCAGCTCCTGAGCACTCGAGGCATCTCGTGGTTATGTCACAAATAAGGTTTTTCTGAGCGAAATTGTGACACAGGGAAAAACCATAGGGCAGAGCCAAAAATGCTGCTCGTTCTTTTCTTACCTGAAATGAGCAGAGCAGCTTTGATGGTTTCCATGGCTATTGCAATTATTTCAGTGCAGAAGAGGTTTGTGGCTGATGCCAGCTCACGATGGTTTTCTCCTCAAGCCAGCACTAATTGTGTCTCACACTTGTGGTGTGTGTAATTTATCCTCTCAGGGGTCCACATCTTTCAGGGTTTTAAGGTTATTTAGTGGTGCTTTTCTTCCCATTGAACCTAAACACTCTGCTTCTTTGCTTTTCTGGCCCTATACAGACATTACAAATAGGTGGCAGAAAACTGTACCTGTAGCATGCAGGATCAGGGACCTGGTGAAACCCTTTGCATTAACTTCTCAGACACTGAGATACAAAGAACTTGGATGGGGAAAGCTGGAGAGAGTAACATTTGAGCAGCAAGATTTAGTGACCCCTATATCTTGTGTCCAGCTGCAGAAACACGCTCCCCATCCATGACCCCACAGCTGCTGAGCCTAGTCCATTACACAGAGCTGAGAACACTGCCAGGGTTTTATGAAAATGAAGAAAATCATCATTACTTCAAATAAAAATGTAATCTTTGCCCTGAATTTCACATTTTCACAAGTTACAGAAGTTATTTGGTCCTAATTGCAAAATTATTTTATTAGGTCAGTTACACAGTTCTTCATTTTCTTCACTTTTTAACCAAATACAGGGAGGAATTGTTTTAACTGGGTATCTGAGTCTGACCTGTGTAATTACAGCCTGTTCTGCCAGGCTGAAATTACTGAAAACCTTATGCCACATAAAGTAATTAGCCATAAATGACACTTAAACTCCCATCAGGTGAGGCGTACCTGGATCCTGGGCTGGGTGATTGAAATACACAGGAGCAGGGACGAGGCGTGAGCTGGCAGCATCGATCCGTGCTGGGCAGTCAGTTCTCATCAGAGGGTCCTGACAAGGGGCTAATAGCTTTTTCTGACGATCCAATCCCATTTTCGAGGCAGCGGCTGGTGCTGTGCCACCTGGGATAACACCTGCTCCAGGTGGCATCGATCGGGCAGGGGCACGTGTGACACCACCAGCTTTACCTTGTTGTGTCATTTCAGTGAAGGGAAAACCTGAATTCCATCTAAACCCAACACCTGGCTTAAAAATTTACATCTGAATTAGTGTAACCAGGAAAATAATTTCAGTCCACTGACCACTAAGGGTTTAAACTGGGCTTGTCCTGTTTCCAGAGTGAGCTGTGATCCCTGCAGCACTTTGACGTCTCTCCTGGAAACCTGTGCACAGGTGAGCAGGGCAGGGCATTCTGCAGAGCTCTGCACACCCTGCAGCTGGCCTGCAAGCTGAGCAGCTCTTTGGTCTGTTTCGCTTAAATAAACAGGCTTTGTGTAAACAAACAGGTTTCAGGAAGAAAAATAAGCTTTAGCCAAACTAACAAACACTATGTGAATAAATAAACTTTAGTTGAATAAGCAAACTTGAGTGCAGTAAAGAGCTTGAGTTAAATAAGCAAACTCTGTTGAGGTCCAGCTGTGCCAGCAGGATGAGAGCTCAGCAATGCTGCCCGGCACATTGTTGCTCTCTCCACCTGAGAGCTGCTGTGCCTGGGGACACCCTCAGTGCTCTCGGGGCGTCTCCCTGTCCCAGGCCAGGTCAGTTCCTTACGGACTGATGGGTGCCTCACACCTCGGTGCCTGCACAGCTCTCCATCTGTTTTCCCTGTCAGCCCGGGCTGAGCTGCACCAGTATCAGCTCTAACCCTATGTGTGCCTCTGCCTATCTGCCCACAGCCTGCTCTCCTGCAGCAGTTCTTATCCTGTTCTGCAGGATAGCAGCAGCCCTGTAAGTTGCAGACCTGGAGAGATGTGGGCAGCATAGGAATAATGCCTGTAGATGGAACAGGGATGCAGAATGTAGATAGGAGAGGGTAGGGAGGGATGCCACTCGACACTCCCTCGGCTCTGCAATTCAAGGTGAGCAGGGCTTGGGCACTGGACAGCCTGAGTGGGGTTTGGAGGACACCCTGCACCCCAGAAGGTGGGAAAATTGAGCCCTTCGGAAGAGTGAAGGGATTCAGCAGCCCTGGGATGTCTCGATTCTGGCTTAAGACACAGCTGTGAGCCAGACCCACATCTGCCTCCTGACACTCCCTGTGGTGGCTGGCAGAGTTGCTCTAAGCTGTTCTTTGCCCTGTCCCCAGAGAAACCCTGGAAATCCTATTTTCCTGCTTTGTGTCCCAGCAGTACCAGCGCTGACCCAAGTCCTCAGGTGCTGACTCTCAGCATCCTTTGGGGTGGGTGGGATGCCCTCCTCTTCCTCACTAAGCTGCCCCAAAGTGGGAATCTCTTGCTGCAGTGGCGCCTGTGCAGTGGGAGGTGCTTGGTGCCGTGTCACACCTGGGCTGCTGAGCCCTAATCCAGGTTAAGCACCTGCCGGAGCAGCCCCATTCCTATGGTATTCCTGCGGGAGCAGCCCCATTCCTGCGGGAGCAGCCCCATTCCTCCCGGGGTTCCTGCAGGATTCCTGCAGCAGGCAGGTGAGCGGGGCTGGCAGCACCTCACCTGCTGGAGCACACCCGGAGCAGAGCAGGGAGATGTGAGGGCTGCCAGGAGTAAAGGGAATATTTGATCAGACGCCCTCCTGTATGCTCTGTTCTGGCTCTCAGCCTCCCTCGGGGACGGCACCTCGCTGCTTCCCAGCACCTCAGCTGCGACAGGCTGGCAGCAGCTCCTCACAATGGGGCCTGCCCGGGAATCTCAATGAGATGGAGAAGGGAATCTTCAGCCTGTGACTCTCCATGTTCTTTTCTGCACCCTGCACCTTTGTTCCCTTCTCTGTTCCAGCTCCTCTCCACTGTTTCCGTGCCCACGGTCAGCTTTCTGTTCTCTGTACCTGGTCCCTGTGTCTGTTCCAGGATAGGAGATGCTGCCCCATGCCCCGCACTGCTTGCTCAGACCTTACCCTTCCTCAGATATGCCCCTTGTCCATGCTGTGCTCTGGGCATTCAGGTTTCTTCCACATAACCTGCTCCAAGCCAGGGGCACACGGTGCCCAGAGCATCCTGCAGTGGTGACTGGGACCTGCTGTGGCTCCTTCCCACACCCAGCAGCCTGCAGCCCTTCCCTGCAGCCCTGAGCATTCCTTCCCCACTGCTCCTGTCCACAGTCAGCCCCATTATCCCTGGTAATTTTCCCTTCTCCGGGTAATGCTGCTGAGCAGGGACAGGGAGCGTGGCAGTGTTTTTCTGTGACTAAGAAAAGGTGTGTGCGTGGCCTTGATTGCAAATGAAAAATTAAGGCCCCGTGTCTCGCATTCATTCCTACTTGATTACACACCAGTACATAAACAAATCTTCACCCAGTTGCCTGAGGGGTGTCAATGATCCACCTTTGCTTCGCCCGCCTCTCCTCCAGCAAATCTATAACGCATTTAATCTTTGCCACTCGCTCTCCTCAGTTTTTAAATGCCTAATTTGCTGCCAGGAACGGCTCCAGTTCTCCCTGTGCTGCTGCCTTCACTGCCTGGTGTTTGCCTGATTGCTGGCTGGAGCACCAGGGGCACCCAGGGCAGGCACAGGGGCAGCAGCCCTGCCCGAGCTGTCCCTGGGCTGTGCCAGGTTGGAGCTGCTTTAGAGCAAACCCCAAATCCCACAGGTCTGCAGGCTGAGGGTCGGGAAATCAAACCTGTGGTGGCCTGGCACGGCCCAGGTTTGGGTTTAGAGCAAACCCCAAATCCCACAGGTCTGCAGGCTGAGGGAGGGGAAATTAAACCTGTGGAGGCCTGGCAAGGCCCAGGTTTGGGAGCTGGGTCACGGGAGAGTTTAGCAGGCAGTTCTCAGTGAGGCAGAGGGAAATGAGGAGCAGGGAGCAGGGTTTGCTGAGGTTCTTGGAGCATTTGTGTGTTCAATCCTTGGAGCATCAGCTTCTCCTGCTGAGACTGGCAGGGTCACAAACAGATCATGCCAAATGTCCCCATCAGCTCTGGAGGAGCTGCCATCCCCTACCACCAGCTGCTGGACTGGTCACCGTGTCCAGCACTGGGTGCTGCTGGGGCGGGGGACAGGCCCTGCCAGCCCATGGACAGGGTGAGGCAGCTCTGCCTCTGCTCCTCTCCTCAGGGCTCTGTGTGAGAGCTGCACTCCTGAGGTGAGCCTGCTTGGAGCAAAGCCAGTTCAGATTATCAAACTCCCCATAAATCTTGCGGCACATCTTCTTGTGTCTGGGTGTGTGTATATGTGCTGCTTTCTTTTTATTTAATGCTCTATTGAGGTCTGAGGCTTTTCCTTCCACTGGCTTTTATCTAGTCATGACTCCTACAATATTTAATCTCTATCAGAAACTGTAAGCCCTGTATTTATTTTATGGGTCAGTTGTTCATCCTTTTCCCTTGATGTTCTCTCTGGCACGAGAGAGTGTGGAAGGTGGAAAAAGAGAGAAAAGGGGAGGGGGGGGGGAAGAAAGCCCTGCTTGTTTGTGCCCGTCAACGTTTGTCCAAATGACAGGCCGACAAATCAGAGCTCTGGAGGCTAATGGCAGGCAGGGAGCAAACGGGAGCATGGAAGGGATGCTGGAAATTTCCATCCCCGGCAGATCGCAGCCCTGTCTGGGCAGGCTCTGTGCTCCCCCCTGGCTGTCCCAGGAGGAGATTGGCTCTGCCAGGAGCTCCTGCAGCCTCGCTGGGGCCAGCCCATGGTCCTGCACAGCTGGGGCTGCAGGTGGCACCGAGGGCACCCACAACCCCCATGTGAGACATAGAGGTGACACACCTGCCAGTCTCATTGCCACTGTACTATCTGGAAAGTCTGCTCATAGCTGAGATGAATAAAAGATTAGAGTTACAGGGGAGAACAACACCAAAGGTTAACGCGATCCACTGAATTTCCTGTATTTGCTGCAGAGATATAAATGGGAGGAGGTAAGTGCTGCCTGGGCATCCCAAATCGGCTTTAAAGATCCACCTGCAGCCTCCAGCCCTCCCCGGGGTGCAGAGGAAGGAGCAGCACCCTCCCATGGAGCCCTGGCTGGTCCAGGGCACTCTGAATGAACAAAGGCACCAGAGGCTTGCCATGGGCACTCAGATAAAGGTTTACCATGGGGGATTTGGGTGAAACATGAATTGCCTCTGGGAACTGGGGTGCAAACGTGGTGCTTTGCCAGGGCTTTACCTGGGGAGAGCAGGGCCCCTGCCATGGCCACAGGTAGCTCCAGGGAGAGGAAAGGTGTCTCCCCTGCAACAGGTGGGATTGGGGTGCGCAGAGTGTGGGTGCTGCTCCTCAGGCAGAACAGACAACTCTTGGCCCTGGGCTCCTCATTTCCTTGTAGGAGATGCAGGGTGGCATAGCACGAGCTGGAAGAACACTCCAAGTGTTGTCTGGAGACAACTGGCCCAGATACGGCACAGAGACAACATTTAAAACCTCATTTAAGTGAACACAATGAGAGGGCTCTTGGGTAGAAGGAGAATTAATTAATCTCATTCCTACATAGATACTTTTAATTAAATGGAAGTGCGTGGTCTTTATTTAAAAAAAAAAAGAAACACATGGAGAAGAGCTGGTGCCTTTGTGCCAGCCTGCAAAAGGAGGATGGGGAGCAAGATTATTCCTTTTTTGAGTGTTTTCAAGAGGAGTGAGCATCAGATCAGGAGAGGTCTGTATTGTCAGAGTGTGCACTGAACATTTTCTTTCATCTGGGAGGGCGGCAGATGCATTTTCCTTGTCAGCTGCTCCAGAAGGTTCTTGCAAGCTCCTGCAGCCCTGTCCTTGCTTGGTGTCACAGTGATGGGAACAGCATGGAAGCCTGTCCAGAGCAGGGCAGGGTGCTCACAGCCAGGGTGGAAACCTGCCTTATCTGTTATCACGTTACCTCAGGCACCCATCAGAGTGCTCAAAGGACTGTGTTTTCTAACCTAAAGCTGGTCAGAGCACGCTGCAACTTTCCTGAGGATGAGGTGTGATTTCAGTAGAGAAATGAGCTTGTTCTGTGTGTGGAGATGCTGGAATGAATTTGCCCTACCAAAGAGGCACCTGCTGTGATGTGGGGCACAAACATTAGGGGACATTGACATGGAGCACAGTCTGGACCTCAGATCCAGAGATTTGAGTTATTCCTGTTGTTCATTGCTGCCTGTTCCCTTCTCCATGTCCTTGGTACCCAGTGAAGGGTTCCTGCAGGTGTGAGGGCATTGGCACTGAGGGAGCTTTCAGCAGCCAGGGCCAGTCCTGCCGTGGGATACACACACAGGTTTTCAGGCCCACTCCATGCCATTCCCTGCTCCTTGCCGTGGGTACAGCAGCGCCCTGAACTGAGCAATGGGGCTGCTGGGCCTGCCTGCAAGGCATTTTGCTGTTGCTCAGTTGAGTGCTGGGGTTTTGTTCCCAGTTTTAGGGACTCGCCGCCACAGACACTGAGCTTAAGGAATGTTCTTGGCTTTTCCCCAGCAAAAATAGTGTTGCTTTATTATCCTGTCATGTTTTGGTGAAAGGTGGGAACACAGGTCTCTGCGGTCGCCCCTGGAGTGACAGGATGCTAATGAATTGAGAAATGGCTGCGGACGGGCTGCCCACATCACATCTTCATTAGCATCCCTCTCCCAGAGAGTGCTGTGATTAACACTGTCACCACCGACGGGACAGGAATGGATAACCAGGGCCCCTCTGGCACAGCAGCTGTGTCCTGAGCTCAGCAGTGGAGCAGGGACCCCCGGAGAGCTCCAGCCGCGGTTTGGATCCTGCCACGGATCTCCACCAGGGTTTGTTCAGCAGCTGCTGATGCTCTGTCTGCAGCTGGAATGTCCTTCATGGCTTGGCTTGGAGGGTGGGGAAAGCAGAGACTGCTGCCCTGGGAAAAGCTCAGGAGCTGGGAGCTGCTCTGTTCACCCTGTGAGCTGCTCTGTTCATCCATAAAACATCTGCACTGCCCCAGATGTGAGTGGGGCCAGGGGTCCATAAAACATCTGCACTGCCCCAGATGTGAGCGGGGCCAGGAGGAGCTGCCTGGGCTGTAGGAAGGTTATTGCCAAGGCAGAGATCTGTGGGGCAGTTTGTGTCTGGGGCTGGCAGGGGGGAAATGCAGCTTCCCCAGCCAGCCTCATCCCTCTGGCTGCCCAGCAGCACCAGAGCTCAGAACTACCAGCAGCTGGTGAGAGAAGGCAACCCTGCCATCCTTCACACCTCCTGCCTGTCCCACAGCCACAATGCTCAGCACAGGCACCTGGAACAGGTCTCTCATTTCCACAAGGAGCTTTGTACAGGCTGGCTGAGTCAAACACTCTGAACTGCTTTGCAGACCAAGTCTGCATGTGGGACCCATTGAAGAGGCCAGGGCAGTGGAGTCACTTTTCTTGTGCCACCACCTGCTCCTTTGAAGTGCCCTGGGTAGGGAAG
Organism: Ammospiza caudacuta; assembly: GCF_027887145.1. Lineage (NCBI taxonomy): Eukaryota > Metazoa > Chordata > Aves > Passeriformes > Passerellidae > Ammospiza > Ammospiza caudacuta. The sequence goes on from NC_080615.1 coordinate 8,865,175, forward strand.
AAGGCTGAAGCTGTATAAAACTGAGGAACTCGTAGAGGTCAAAAGAATAAATTATAGTAATTTTTAGGGTTTTGTGGGTTGTTTATCTCCCCTGTTTTCAAGTCAATCTAATCAAATGCGGATTTGCCACAATCACAGCTCATGCTAACCTTCACCTGGAGGGTATTAATATGCATGACGCTTGTTAAGTGTTTGCTTAATTTTTATTTATGGAAACTAGACTCTGTGAAGTGTAGCTGAGCTGGCTGGAGAGCACGTGTGCAGGGCGTGCTGAGGTGGGAAGGCAGCAGGGAGCTGGGGGTCTGGAGGAGGGTGGTCCTGCAGCCCCTCGTGGGCAGCAGGTCAGGGCTGATCTCTCACTGGACTCAGGAGCTGGCAGGGGGAGCCCACTCATCGCCAGAAATGCTTGACCCCAGCCTGGCTGCCTGTTTAATGCTCTGAACCTTGTGTGCCATTTTTCTCATCTCTTGGAGATGTGCTCACAGGTCACTTCACAGCAATAGTGTTGTGTCCTGGAAGAGACACGGGGAAAAGGAGTCTCGGTGGTGGGGGATTTTCCTGCAAATAGCTCTTATTTTTAGCCTGGCTTTTGGGAAGTCAAAAGGGAAGGAAAGGACAGGGTGTATTTTTAGCGTGCATTCTTGCCAAAGCTGATCTGAGGTCTGCAGGCTGAAGGACACGGTTCTCCAGGGCCCAATTCCTCAGTGCCCTCCCGTGCTGGGGTGCAGTGAGCATCACATCAGTGCTGGTGGCAAACACAGCCCCTGTGGCCGTGTCGTGGGGAGTCCGTGGGGACAGCACAGGCTGGGGTGTGACCAGAGGCCGTGGCTGTGTTTGCAGGGCATGGAGAGACTCCTCCAAAGGACATAAAGGATGATCAGGCCTCAGTGCCATCACAGCGTTCCAGCCTTGGGCTCAAGAGAGGAGTTTGGGGCTCAGGGTGGCCACAGACCACGTGGGGATCTGGGAAGATGAATAATCAGTGAACTGAACGGGGACTGAGCCTTCAAGGAACCAGGTGATTGAAAATGGATGAAAGGTTCTGCTGCCCCCTCCTTTAAATCAGAGATCGTCCCAAAGCCTGCCCCTGTGCATGGCAGCCAGCCCTCGGCACGTGGAGGGATTGATCCAGGCTGTAATGGGCTCCCTCTCTGCCCTGCCTCTGCAGCGAGTCTATAAATAATCATTTACCATTGCCCTCTGATCCGCAGGCTTTATTGAAATCTGCAGCACTGGATGTTTTTACAGCGACCTGGGTGTGTTCCCGCAGTCAATCCCAATCTCAGCATTGATCACAGCATCAATATTTGCCGGGGCTGCTGTTGTGGTGCCTCAGAGCGGGCGGAGGGCGGTGGCCATGCCCGAGCATCCCATCCCGGCCCACGGTGCCCACAGCAGCGGCTGATGCCAGCCCCAGCTCCCCAAACGGGAGCCAGCCGTCTCCTGGAAACCCTTAACGCATCCCTAATGTGCGTATTTATGTGTCTGAATTAAAAAAGAACGGGGAAAAAAGCCTTAACCTTGGGGAGGGGGGAGCTCGGGGATGGCAGAAAGGTTGCAGTGATTAAAGAAAGCTCGGAGCATTTGAGCAATATTAAATCTGACGGGCATAATGACGACTGAGATCTGATAGAACAGAGAGAAGGCTGCAAAGAAAGGGCTGGTATTTTTCCCTGATGTAACATAATGGTCACATTTTTCTTTCACAATGGTTTTTCTGAGATAAAGAACAAATTATACTGATTTGATTGCTACTTAGAAATACTTAAAATTGAAAAAGACAGCAGGTGGGCATGGTTAGGAAGGAGGGTTATTTTAGCATAACAGATGCATGCATAAAGCATTGCAGAGCCAATTTTTTAATCATGAGACCCCCCCCAAAAAGGCCTTTGGAATGTTTCTATGCTGAGTGGGGAGGTGAGGAGGAGTGTGGGGGCACTGGGGGATGGAGGAGAACGTTCCTCTGCTGCTGCCCCATACACCCCAGCCCTTGCACCAGCTGGGGCATGTCCTATGGGAAATAAATCAGACGAGGGGCATTTTCTTATGGAGAAGGGGATGATTCCCAGGGCAGGGGGCTGCTGGTGCCTGGGAAGGCTGCACCAGGAGACGGCACAGCCCTGGGTGCCAGGCTGGAGGGACAAAGCCTCCTCAAGCACAGCTCTGGTCGGGTGTGCTCTTCAACAAACACACGTGGGCATTTTTAATTATTCCCACAATTAAAAATGACTTGTTTACTCAGATTTATGCAGCGCTAATAAATATGCCTTGGAAATTACTTAAGTAACTAGGGTTTGCTAATAAAAACACCATATATAAAGCAAGTGCGTTGCTTGGTTAATCAATTAATTCTCATTTAATTACTGGGAATTGCTACCGGTGACTGGCCACGGCTCCTGTTTGCTCGCAGAGCGGACGCGTTTGTCTGCAGCTGCAGATAAATGATGTCAGGGAGGGCAGCCTGCGCCTCTGCAGGGCTGTCCCTGCTGCAGGGCAGTGCCAGGAGGGCTCCCATTCCCAGAGGAACCTGTGGTGGCTCTGAGGTGCCAGCCCAGGGCTTTGGGTGGGCAGCAGGGCTGGGCCTGTGGGGCTGGAGGCACCATGCACTGCCAAAGCAGCCAGGGGGAGTTTCCTTCATTCTGTTTCCTTCATTCCTTCATTCTGTCAGAACAAATCATCTGTTCCCTTATGGCTCTTCATTTCAAATTTAAAAGCGGTTCAGGCCTGGGTGACCATTTACAGCAGTTTCCAAACCAAGCTCCATCCTTCATTTTCTCGTTTCCATGAGCAGGGTGAGACAACAAGCTACGACAGAAGCAAACCTGTTAATTCCAAAATTCTGTTTCCATGACACCAAGAAAGTTTCATTTGGTGATAAAGTGTATTTTATGTTTCCTTTCTAATGGTATTTTAAAAACATCTTGGACTTTCCTGGGGTTCTCCTGAGCTCCCTGCCCGTGATCATCACTGCAATGGGGAGAAATAGCCCCCCTTGCTGCAGAGGAGAAGCTATGCAGGTTCTGTACTGACCTCAGGACTAATTTTCAGACAAAAAAGACTATTTGATTATCTAACCTGACCCCTTGTTAAATATTAAACATGTAATTCAATCAGACCAGCTGCTTTTGAGCTTCTGTTTGGCTAAGGGAGGAGAGTGGTTTATAAAGGAGACCCTGTACCCTGGAGTGCCTGGGCTGTGCTGCAAGGCTCAGCAGCTCTCCAGCCCCGCTCAGGGCTGTGCCTTCCAGGGTTTGTTGCACCAGCCAGAGAGGGAACAAGCCGGGGAAAGTGGGCAGAACCAGCAGATATCATCCTGGCTGGGAGGAGAGAGGGCAGAGAGCTGCTGGCACGGGACAATGCTCCTGGCATGAGCAGCCAGACTCCATGTGTGTGTCTCTCCTGTTCCCTTTTCCCTCTTCTCCTTCCCCTAATCCTGCCTGTCCTGCAGCATCCACTGGGGCCTCCTGTGAAAGCAGGGATTTGTCTGGCTTTTGTGTTTAATCCCAAATCTGTCAAGCCCTGTTGAATTTGATGGTCCCTGAAAGGTCTGGTGTTAAACAAACAGGTGGTGACCAGAGCCTTGGATGGGAATCGGGGGGAAGCCTAATCCTAGAGCGATGTTTTTCCCTAGGCCAGGGGAGTGTGGGAGGAGGAGAGCTGGGAGCAGCGCTGTGCTGCTGCCTGCCCTGCTGGGATGGGTGTCTGGCAGCCCTGTGCAGCCCCTGATGGGCCAGTGCTGCTGCATTTCCATCCCTCCTGCCATGGAGGGGTCCCCAGCGGGACCAGAGCAATGCTGGGGTGCACTTTGCCCACACTCTGAACACCCTGCTCCTCAAATTGCATCACCCCAGAGAGAGTCAGGAAGGCACAAGGGTCTCGTGCACCTCATCCCCATCCTGGCAGTGAGGGGCACTGGGACACAGGCAGGTGAGTGCCTGTCTCACTGGAGTGATGCTTAATCCTTCTTGTTCCTCTCCTTCCTTCCCGCTGCAGCCCACCGGGCGAGGATGATGCTTTTCATTAAGTGAATATTACTGGTCATGTAATTGAAATTCAGCTTTAAGGTTGAAACTCCAAAGCAATGAGCCTTGAAGGAAAATGCAAAGCTCACCTTCGCTCCCGCCTTGTTCCTGCCTCCCCGAGCAGGAGCAGCCACGTGCCCCAGGAAGAGCCCTGGCTTTGCCTGCAGTGCTCCTGTGCCAAGGCTGGTTGGTGCTTTTATTTTAATCTCTTTTTGCCCTTTTTCATCACACACTGCTCCCCTGGAAGTTCATAGGGTTAGCTTGAAATAGTGGCACTTTCTTTTCCTTTTTCTCCTCAAAATAGCAATAATTACCAGGATCCAGCTGCCCCTGTCAGTGTCACTGTGGGCACAGCCAGACAGTGCCAGGGTCTGCACTTTCTGGCACAGCCAGGGAATGGCAATGGCTGGAGCCTTGCCTTGCTCCCCAGCTGCTGCTGCAATTCCCAGAGACGAGCAGAAATGAAGATGTATCTGCTCCCATCCGCAGATAAACCAGGCGCTTTTGGTAAATTAAAGTAATTCATTGTGCATCTCCAGACAAATACGTGTGTGTGCCTTGTTATTAATTCAGGCTCTGTTTCTCATTGGCTTTTTTCTGCAGCTAATTACCTGTCAGAGAGGGTTCTCTGCTGGTCCCTGTGCCGAGGGGCTGCTTGTGAGGGAGCCACGGGGAGGTGCAGGGTGTACCCAGGTGATGGGGGCAGGAAGGGGCAGGCTGGGCCGGAATACTGGAAATTCCCCATCTGTGTTTCCACAGGGCTTCTTTTGAGGGACTACAGGTGGGAAAGGTGAGGAAAGAGTGTCCTGACCGCCCCAGTGCTTGCCAGGAAGGTGGAGGAGGATTGGATTTGTGGTAAGAAGTTGCTGACCAGCTGAGCTTCTTTTCTGTTTTCTTTTTTTTTCCACAAACCTGTTGAGGTCCAGGTTTCTGCTGGAAAAGCCACCTGCTCAGCTGAATCCTGGCTCCATCAGGAGACTCTTCTGCGTTTTCTCTGCCCTGTGTGTGCTGCTTTACGTGGGGCTGACAAAGGATGAGTGTGAGTGGCTGTTGTGAGGCACAAGTGGGTACATGAGACGTTATTATAAGCACATTAGCAGAATGAATTATTTATACATTTATAAGAAATTATCGATCCGCTGGGTCCTAATCATGAAGTTACTCATCAAATGATCTATTTCTCACACATTAACCCTTTGCAACCCACCACAAAAGGATCTTGTGCATAAACTCTGACAGGTGGAAGTGAATGTTTTTCCTGGGTTTTGCCTTGGGCCTTTGGGATAACCACAGTGGGAATTTGTGACTCCTGCAGGCACGCAGATGTCAGCATCCAGGGGGCGAGAAATCCTCATGAGACAGGAATGTGCCAGGCCTGAGTGATGCTGGGTCAGTGGGATGGTTCCTTTGGCTGTGGGATGGGGCAGCCCCCAACAGGGCGAGTGCCCAGCACCTGAAGCCCCCATTGCCCTGCCCCTCCTGCCCCTCCTGCCCCTCCTGCCCTGCCCTGCCCTGCCCTCCACAACCACTCTCACGTCCTCCATGCCAAGCTCACTCCGAGTCTGCTGATGGAAACAGCTCTGGAGCCAGCCTCCAGAGACCCCATGAGGTTTGTGTTGCTTTCAGCAGAATAATGCAATTCCTTATATTTTATTAACCATAGTAACACCGGTCTCCAGCTGTTGCTGTATCCCCATCCACATTTTTTTTCCAGCTTTCCAATTATTTCAGCTCCCTGCACCTTGCTGACAGAAAATGCATTGCAGTGCACTTTCTTTGGGGCACAGTGAGCCTGGCAGTGCCCGGCCCAGGGGCATGGAGGGCAGTGGGTGCTCCCCATGCCCACTGTGACCCCCAGCAGCCCTCCCCGTGATCCCCCCACACCCCAGCAGTGCCCCCCAGTCCCTGCACGTCCCTCACACCCACCTCAGGCCGCGTTAGAAATTGCAGAAACTGTTGGGGAGATTTATTCTCCATAAAAAATGTGTGACTGTTATGCCAAGTTGTTGCATTTTTCTGTCTTTGCTTTAATGGGTGCTAAAACTGATTGACTCTCTGGCTTCAGACAACTCCACGATGCATTCATTGGGGCAGGATTGATTTTTTTTTTTGGCCCCCCACTTTTTTAACAGAGCAGCCACCTGACGACTTCAAGTTACGAACTTTGAGCTAAATTATGAACCTTTTAGTTTTGCATTACGAGGAGTATCTGAAACCTGATTTGCTACATCAAACCACATTAGTTGTGTTATGTTATTTTCTAAAAACACATTTCGGAGAAATAACTCCAATCTGTGTTGCATTTTATAGACCAAAATAATTGAATGGCGGCTGTTTGTAATTTTAGCAATCTCTTAACCTTAATCATATTTAATGGCTTTTCTCTTCAGGCTAACAGGAGGAAAAAAACATATTTCAGCTCCATCATGGAGCAGCACTACAGTAATGCACTCCCGGCTCCGGCAGGCACTGTAAATTCCTGCTTTCTGAATTGTTGGTTCAGGACAATCATTCAGCAGGGAATTACTTTCTCCTCTATGAAATAAATGAGATGTTAAACTAGTTTTCTGCTTCCTGCGGTAGGAGCAGGGCAGCTTGCATACCCGGGGAGGGCAAAAACCAGCACCCAACCCAGCTGGTCAGGGGATCAGGGCAGGGGCATCAGTGGGCACGGCCAGGCAGGGGAATGGATCAGGGGAAATCCTGGGCAGGAGCATCGCTGGGCTGGGATGCTGGGCTGGGATGCTGGGCTGGGATGCTGGGCTGGGATGCTGGGATGGGGATGCTGGGCTGGGATGGGGATGCTGGGCTGGGATGCTGGGCTGGGATGGGGATGCTGGGCTGGGATGCTGGGCTGGGATGGAGATGCTGGGATGGGGATGCTGGGCCAGGATGAGGATGCTGAGCTGGGATGCTGAGCTGGGATGCTGGGCCCAGTGCTCCCCCTGCACCCACCCGCTGGCTCTGGCATTGCTGGTGGCCCTGGGAGCAGTGATGCTGCCAGGAAATGCCCTCATGTCCCATTATAAATGGGGATGGCCATTCTCAATCCCCCAAGGGTTTGATTTTGGGGTTATTTGTGTGGTTTTTACACAGGTGGCTGAATCAGAAACACTTCTATAGCATTGCTGATTAAAATTCCAGTGGCTTTGGTGATTGCAATAGGTCTCAGGGCACAGGGCTGGAGCTCCCTCCGAGCAGGTGTGGCTGCAGAGGCACTGCCTGGTCCCTGCTGGGTTGGGCTGGATCCCTGCCCCTGCCTGCCCCATCCCTGCTCCTGCTCCATCGGCTCCTCTGCCCAGGGCTGCGGTGCCACCGGCAGGAATAAACAGCACCAGACACAGGGAAGGAGGTTAATTCCTGCCCACAGGAGCTCTGCTCCTTCGGAACTCTCTCCCATTGTACCCATGAAAATAGGTTGGTGTAATTAGGGCTACCGGCCGGGCAGCAAAGGAGAGGCACGATGGTGATTAACTCGGAGAGGTCACCTTCCCTCAGCCTGCCAGGAGAGGAAAAATCCCTCTTTTTCTGCCCCCCCCCAGACATGCTGGAACTATCTGAGTGACAGGGTATTGTCCATAACAATACTCAGAGTTTTGTATGAGATGGAAACCTTCAAAGACTGAAAGAAATTCCCCCAAATCTCTGGCTTCTGTCAGGTGGAATATCGATGCTGTTTTAACAGGGCCCTTTTTATGCCATTTCTACAGATGGATTTTTTACAAAATAGTGTAAAAAGTATTTAAAAGGCAGATTCCTCCCTTCTGCCCTCCCTGGTTCTGGGTCCCACCAGAGCAAGCTTCTAAAAAGGTCCTTGATATATTTTGCAGTGATGGCTCCTGCAATCAGGAGAAGTCAGGGGACAGATGTGTCCTCCTAAGCTCTGGCAGATGCCTGCAGACCAAGGCTGAAGTGGGATCTGCGAGGGATGGAGAGCTCCCAAACCAGGTGCCTCAGCTGTGGGACATTCTCCTCTCCTGAAGGCTCTGAGCCCATCATGCATGGGAGTTCAGCCAGTGACTGATATAAGGGGTAGCAAGGCTGAGGGGGATAAACCCCAAAAGTTCCATTTTCCCCTAAAAGGCTGACGATTCTGAATCTGGCTGATGTGTTTGAAAATCTTCAGGGAAGTCAAGCACAAAGTTCCTCAACCAAGAATGCCACCCCTTCATGCTTGGCAGCATCTGAGGCTGGGGGAAAATGACAATTGCCTCTTCATTCTCCTCGGTGGCATCAGGAAACATTAAAATTGAGTTGGTTGGTCCCATGGGAGCTCCATCCATCAGCAGCGTGGTGTGAGAGCACGATGGAGAGTTTCTCCCAGTGCAGGCAAAAGGCATTATTAAAGAAACTAATCACTGAAAAAAATAGTACAAATAACCTGCTTGTCTGGCGAGCCCGATGGCTTTATTTTTGTGTTCTCCTGCATAAGGAGCGCAGCCTGGGCTGCCTGGATCTGCCTCTCCGAGGTGGTGATGGGTTTACATGTCTCTGCTCACCACTCCTCATGGAGCCCGTAAATCTGGGTGTGGGTGACTGAGCCAGGCTCCAGCTCCCCGTTGGGCTGGGGTGTTAATTGAACACACGCTTAGGACGATGCAGAGCTGCAATCCCTCAGCCCCTAACGTGCTGCCAAGGGTGCTGGGCTCCATCACTCACTGCCCAGGCTGTACAAAGCCTTTGGCACCATTTCCCACAGGACTGTCCCGGAGAAATTGGCTGCTCGTGGCTTGGATGGGTTGTGTTGGCTGAGTAGAAACCTGGCTGGGTGGCTGGGCCACAAGGGGAGTGGGGCTATACCCAAAATCACCCCACTTCCCTTTAAAAACCAGAGATACAGCCCTGAATGAAACACAGCCTGTGTTTTCCCCTGTTAAATTAAATGATGTCTGAAATGTGTTGTGACCTTGACCCTTGGGCTGCATTTAACCTTAAACAGCACAAAAATTTGGCTTTTTTTTCAATCTACATATCAGTCTTTCTTCCTCTCAGAAGACAAAATATTAACTCTGTCTGCTTTGAGCTGTTGTGATTCAAGCAAGCTGCAGCTAATGCACAGGGATGGAAGGCAGGCACGACTTCCAAACTGTTTTCTTTTAAGCAGCCCATTACACATTAACCTGCAAAGCTGTGTTTTAAGGGAGCCTTGTTCATCACCTCAGAAAAGTCGAATTAACATAATATCTGGAAAAGAACAATGGGGATAGAAACTGTTAGTCATTGTTGATGGAACAGGTAAGTTTCATGGCATGATCTGCTGAATATTCATACCATATTGTTTTTGACATTTAAGAACTCAATTATCAGCTGACTAATCAGTCTTTTACAGGACATTATTTTTGTGATGGAAAATGCAGCACTGCTAAGCCTCGGGGGAAACACTGCTCAGAGAGATCTTGGATCTTGTTTTATTCTGAAGGCAGGGTTTTTCTTTATTAAATGGATTAATTTAGCCCTTCCACCAGCTAGTGGCTTGGAGCCCTGTGGCAGGGCGGGCAGATTTTACTCAGCTCTGTGTGGCACTGGGACTGGAGCCATCCTTCCCACCAGAGATGCTTGGGGCATCAGGGAGGGGAAGGGAGCAGCCCCTGGGCTGGTCAGGAGCTCCAGCACAGCAGGGCTGCCATGTGCTGGAGAACCTCAAAATGTAATGTCTGTCTCTGAAAGCAAGAAAGGGCTGGGAACAGTCTAAGCCTTAAAAAAGACACCCAAATCTTGTCCTTTCCCTGCCTTTCTCTCTTTTTGTTTTTTTCTTTTTTTTGAAGGCATTTTGGAAATCTAGTGATAGTCTTTGTGTAATTTACCTCTTGCATAGAACAGCTCAGGGACCAGCTTTCCACTTGATAGATTATTTTGACATATTTACTCATAGCTGTGTCTGTCTCAGCAGCATCCCCATAAAAACCTCAAACTTTAAATTAATACGTGGGGACTGGGATTTTTCTTGCCTGCAGTTGAACAGTCTCTTAACACACTCTCCTCTCTCTGGCTTTTAGTTATATTTAGGTCTAAAAGCATAACGACAAGGAAGCACTGAGTGCATTTGTTTTTTGGAGCAAAAACAGAGCTGTTTTTGCTCAGGGTTTGGTGTTGGGGATCTGCCCCTGGCCATCCTGACCAGCACACGGTGTCAGCAGCGCTGCTCCTCTGCCCAGCTTGGGACTGGGGCAATTCCCCACAGGGTTTGGTGTTGGGGATCTGCCCTTGGCCATCCTGACCAGCAGCTCCTCTGCCAGCCTGGGGCACAGAGCGGGGCAGGGGGACCAGTGACTGATATTCCCCACCAATTCCCCACAGGGTTTGGTGTTGGGGATCTGCCCCTGGCCATCCTGACCAGCACACGGTGTCAGCAGCGCTGCTCCTCTGCCAGCCTGGGGCACAGAGCGGGGCAGGGGGACCGGGGCAATTCCCCACAGGTTTGTGTAATCTGTGGGTGAAAGGCAGCCCATTATTCCAGCTTGGTGGAACGTGGCAGTTATTAATAACCCCATTAAGAGCCGTGCGCTCGCCCTGCTCGGAGTGATTGCTGGCACAGGAGGGCTCCCCCAGCCTCCCCAGCTAACAAGATGTTGTGCTGCTGAACACTGTTTTTCTGTTTTGGTAACGAGCAGCGCTCGGGGTGCTGTGGGTCAGATCAATAGCAGCTCTGGCCCCTCCATCACCCCTGCGGAGAGCGGGGAAGGACAGCGCTGAAGGATTTCTTACCAGGTTTTAAAACAAGCGCTTTCCCTTGCACTCGTGTTTATCACACGCTTCAGAGGGAGTTTCAATTTTTTTTTTTTTTTTTTTTTGCAGAGAAGCTTTGCTCCCCTGGCACCCAGCCTGGGCAGGGCTGTCCTGGGGGTGCCCCTGGGTGCTGGGGTGCCCCTGCCATGCAGCTCTGCCCTGGGGCTCTGGGCACGGAGCTGCTGTGCTCCGCTGGACCCACACTGCCTGTGGCACCAGATCAGGCTGTTTGGGCTGCTTTGGATCAGTTTGCAGAGGGCTGCAGGTAGCTCAGAGCTCTGGAACTCGCAGATGCCCATGGTCGGGTTGTGGGGGCTGCTCACCCACACAGGAGCTGCTGCTGGACATGGGCAGAGGTGACACATCAATGCAGAGCCCAGAGAAGGAGCCAGAAGCAGCTGGGAAGCCTGGGCAGCTCCTCCACAGCTCCTGCAGGCCTGCCCCTCTGTGCAGTGGGGCACAGCTGGCACATTTAGTGGCATCCAGGGCTGGTGGCTGCTGGGCTGGGATGTGGGGTACAGCAGCCTCTCATTAGGAGCCCGGCAGGACCTGGTGTTCACTGCTTTTCTTTCAAAGGAAGGAAAAACAGAGCATTGCATCTTGGGGGTTTTGTTTGGGAGGAGAATACGAAGAATTGTAATTCTTTTTAAAGCCGGTGTTATATCTGCATCCACGTAGACGTGCACCCGCTCCTTTATCTCACATGGGGATAATGATGCCTGGTTCCACACAGCCTGAATAATTCATCAGCATTCATAAACACTCAGTGCCCGGCCTGTGACGGCCTTCTCTGTGTAGTGGAAACAGTCCCAGGGAAATGTTAGGAATAATCCCATATCTTGGGTCATGGGTGGGTTTAGGGTTCAGTTCAAAGGCTGAGAGCTGCTGGCATGGCAGGGTTGGCAGCAGGGGCTGGGGCTGCAGCGCTGCCTCTGCCCCTCTGCCCTATGGGCACAATCAGCCCCTCTGTCATGGGACTCAGTTTCCCACTTTCTTATCAGCAGTGAATGTTTTGGTGTTTGTGCAGCCGCTGAGTGATCTCAGTGTCCCCAGAAAGCAGGTACAGGTAACGGGGACAGGAGCTGCAGCCAGTTGTGCTCTGTGCCACACCATGGGATTTGGGTCTCACCTCACCTCTATCAGATAACTTTTCAAAACAAAACTCCGTTTTATTTCCTGTAAACAGAGCACTGCTCAGGTCCAGCTCTCTTTTCTCTTTGCAGAGAAGAAAATTGGCACATTTCCCCCTGCAAATACATTTATTGTGCTGTACGGGATCAAAACACCATTTAATCCTGAAGATTAAAACCTTATGTTGTCGGGGGATTCCTGCGTGGAGCACTTATTTCCTTTACACTTGTTTTCTTTCTTTCCTGATGGATACAGCTGTCTGTTCTCCTGTCACCAGCCAGACCCCTCATAGCTGTGCCAGGGCTATTACTCCATCACGTTGCCACTCTGCAGAAAGCAGGTATTAAGCAAAACGGCATTCTCGGAAGCAGAAACCGCTATTGTTAGCAAAACAATTCCTGCAAAACCATTTCCTGCAGGCTGCAGCCTGGCTGCTCCCCGCAGCTGGGTGGGAGGGTGGTTTGTGCCCTGGTGTCACCCTGGGGCTGCTCCTGAGCCCAGATGGTGCAGAGGGACATGGAGCAGCTCCATGCCCAGCCCCTGCATTGGTGCTCTCTGCAGGATGCTTTCCCCACTGTGGGCACTTGGGAGGCCACTTTGCTGCTGTCCAGGATTTATCTGAAATCAGTCACAAAGCGCTGGTTGGCATCCCCTAGCACCCCTGAATGTTCCTGTGAATCAAACCTGGGCAGGGAAAAAGGAGATACAGTCGGTAGTATGGGAAAGGTGGGGTTTGTTGGGCAATATTTTCCTGACTGCAACAGCAGAGAACGCTGAGGCTCACGGTAAACAAGCCCAGGTTCCTGGGGTGGCAGAACGCCAGACCTGGAGATTCACTGCTCGTTTTTTCAACAACAACAATTAGCTTCTCCAGCTAATGAGGGGTTTCATAAGCAACCATGAATAATAGTGCTTAGGGACTCTTGGCAAAAATCGCTGTTTTGACTCAGGCAGCCAGCATCTCTCTGAAATCCAAGCAGAGGCTCCTCACACAGCAGCTCGGGGGGTCGTGAGGGGCATCTCCAAAGGGTCCCTGGGGGAAGCAATGATCCAGCTCTGCAGGGGCAGCCAGGGCTATTGGAATACGATGGCAGCACTGGAGAACCCTTGGACTGCATCGATGGGAAGGGGAGAGACATCAATTCCATCCCTTTGAATTAATGAACTCCAGTCTGAAACCTGCAGCCTGGGCAAAAGCTGTATGGATTTCACCCACTTGCTGCTCAAAGAGGATTCCTGTGCCCCTGGGTGCCCCCCAGGGCTCTGGGGTTCCCTCTGCATCCCTCCCTCTGCCCCAGAGCCAGGCTCCCTGCCCTCCACTGCCCCAGGGGAGGCTCTGCAATGCTCCCCAGCTTTGCCAGGAGGTGCAGCCCAAGGGAAGGGTCTCCCTCTGAAGGGGCTCCTTGCCCCCCATGTCCTGGAGCCCCTCTGGCCCCTGGCAGGGCGGGCTCAGGGCCCTGCCCAGCTGCAGGGATGAGCACAGGGACATTCTCACAGTTTGGGCCGGTCACACAGGCTGGACACAAACCCCAACTCCTACTGAAGTGCTGCCTTTGCCAGCTCTAATCTTCAGCCTCTTCCTCAGCGTGAGGCAGACTCAGCTTTCCAATTTTAATTTTATTCATACAGCTGCTATTACTCCATCTGGATCACACGGGATGAATACTAATGGCCCTCTGGATTGTTTTAAGTGCAGATCTGAACCAGATACTTGCCTTCATTTTGTCAGGAGCTGTAGCATCACACTGAGATTTGTGGAGTTTCCTCCTAATGGATCCCTCCTGGTGCCAGCATCAGACGCGGTGTTTGTGCGTGGGTGAGGGCAGAGGGAACCTGCCAGAGCCAGGAAGGGAGACGTGGGCAGCCTTCCCTCTGCACTGGAGTGTATATTCACTTTATATGTGTGTTTGTATATATATATATATATATATATACAAATAAAATACATGTAGGCTGCCCTATCTGGGGACACCCAGGGAAGCTCTCGCCCTGCAGTGAGGTCCTGGCTCTCCCCACGGGCACAGCAGCTCCCCTGCCCCATCTCTCATTCTGCTGCTTGAGAGGATGCCCCAGGTCTGCTCTGAGGGCACTCCAACCTTCCGCTGCATCCGAGGTGGGAATTATTCCATTTAGCAAAGAGGATTAATGTTTCATAACAAAGGGTAATTTATTCAATTGTATGCAAAAAAGGTAGCGGTAACGCACGTACGAGGCTCACTTTATTTCTGGCTATTGCACGGGAAGTTTAAATCCTGTGGAAACATTGGTAACGCCGTTGTGCCCCTCAACCATCTTGTACTGGAAATCTTCCCTTTGCCATCTCAGCGGTCCTGCCCAGCCCCTCTAGGCAGGCTCTAACAGACAGTGAGGAGAGGAGGCCCTGAACAAGCACAGCTGGCTGATATTGCTTCCCCAGACCAGAACAAGGCAGTGAGCCCCATCCCAGGCCCGCGCAGGGCCCGTGGGGCTGTGCTCCTGCTGTGGATGGTTCTGATGGCACTGATGGCATCCCGCATCTCTGCAGCACCTCAGGAGCTAATTACAGCATCCCCAGATCTTTGTGTGGCATGGACTCTTGAAATAAGCAACCAGTGAGAGCTTTTACCTTCCAGGGAGGCTGTAAAGCCTCCATATCTGCATTGATCCAGCCCTGGGGATTTGCATTAATTACCTCTTCCCCGGTGACTTTCAGCTCTGGGCTGAACCTGTGGCAGGCGCCGGCAGCACACACAGCCCTGACACCAGCCCTGCCACAGGAGCAGAGAGCAGCACGTGGGACGGGGACAGCCAGGGCTCCAGACCCAGACAGCAAATCCCCACACTCAGGGCAGGTCAGCCGTCTGAACTGCAGCAAGAGGCTCAGGAGGCTGCTCCTGACAGAAAATAAGGCTTGAACAGAATAAGTCACTGTGCCATGCTGCTGGCTGCTGTTTTGGCCAAAGATAAAAACAGAGGTGTGAAAGCACTTTTATTTCCTTCCCCTGCCCACCAGCCAATTCTGTTTTCACCAAAACAAACCTTGACAGTCCCTTTGCTGGAGGGACAAGAGGGCTCCTTCCCCACCAGGCTCCAGCCTGTGGCTGCCCAGGGAGTTGCTCCTGCTGCAAGCAGGGCTCCAGCTTGTGCCATTTCTTGTGTTCCAAACCCTGCCTCTGTGCCAAGAGCTGCTGCTCATCCTCCTCGCTGCAGGGCTGTGAGGGACCAGGGCTCTTCACACTGATTCTGCAGGAGGGCTCTGTGGGGACACAGCCCTCATCCCTGCTCCACTGGCCGTGGCATCAAAGAGAATAGCAGATAAATTGTGGCTGGAGACGATGAAGGGGAAGCAGCCTCTGGGATTTGCTCTGCTCCAGGACTGTGACATGCAGTCATTAATGATCTAGAGAAGCAATAAGCTGTGAAGGAACAGAATTTGCGATGACACACAGCTGTGTCAAGTAGGCAAGTGTAAAGAAGCTGGAGAAATTTTAAGGACATCTACCAGTGGCTGGTGAGCGAGTGCCTGGCTCAGAGATGATGTTTGCCTTGCCCAACACAAAATGATGAACAGAGACTGCAATTACCTGAGGTGTTGTCAAGAATGTCTGTGCCCTGATTAGCCCTGTCAGCTCAGAACGATGATACACAGAGGAAGCCCTGCACCCATATCCAAAAAGCCAAGAAATACAGTTCCCTCTGAAGTGTACAGCAGGGAAAATCCAGCCCTGGAAACAGGAGGCTCTAATGCTCACCTGAGCATCACCGTTTAGTTCTGACACACCTCAGAGAGGATACAAGAGAAATAAAAATTATAGCAATGCTTTCCTGGATCAGATGAAACTCGCTGGGATTGGAACTGGGGATTCCAAAGTGCTTAGCAGAGATCACACGAGAAATCTGGGGTAGTCTGGCCCCCAGGCAGGCTCCTCAGCCCTGCTGATGGCATCCTGGGGCAGGGCATGGCAAGGAGTGGTAATTCTCCCAGCCCAGCACTGCTCTACTTTTCCCCCTTAACAGCTGAAGTGATTAGAGTGAAACTTTGACTTGATGAACGATCGTTGTGGCGGTGGCAGCTGAGTGTAGCCCCTTCATTTCCTTGGTTTGTCTTTAAAAGAACATTGGCAGCATTTCATCCCAATTTAATGCTCAAGCTCTCTGTTCCATATTCATTTCTCTCTCCCTTCTTCCCCTCCCTCCTGCTTAAAAGAATCAAGCTATTGTTTTATTTTTGTTCACGTGTACAAAGCAGGGACTTGTGAGGTGGCTGTTCCTCTCGGTACATGTCACCCGGGGGACACCGGCTGTGCTTTGCCACGGAGGGAACAGGGACAAAGCTGCAGCAAGCCCTAATTACAGCATAATGTGCAAAAGCTGCACCGTATTTCTCTCCCCTAGGTTCCAGCTCAGTGGAGTCCTTTACTCCTCAGGCTCTGATGCGTTGGAAGCTTATTCAGCATTATTTCTGTTAATTAGTGGCATTAGAGCAGTTTCAGGAAATCCTGGATGAGCTCAGAGCTGTTGCTGCTGAACAATTTATTGCCACCTTTCTTTCTCCCAGGGCTGCAGGCCAGGGCCTGTGCTCTGCAGGCAGAAACACAAGAGAGCCCCGAGGCACAGCGTTCCAGGCTGGAGAGGGCAGGGGGAGCACTGAGGGGAGGGCAGCCCAAAGCACGGGCACTGATGTGCAAATCGTCAGTGGCACCCGTGTCACCAATGTGCAAACCATCTGTGTCACCACTGTGCAAATCATCTGTGCCACCAATGTGCAAACCATCTGTGTCACCAGTGTGCAAATCATCTGTGTCACCAGTGTACAAATCATCTGTGTCACCAGTGTGCAAATCATCTGTGTCACCACTGTGCAAATCATCTGTGCCACCAATGTGCAAACCATCTGTGTCACCAGTGTGCAAATCATCTGTGTCACCAGTGTGCAAACCATCTGTGTCACCACTGTGCAAACCATCTGTGTCACCAGTGTGCAAATCATCTGTGCCACCAATGTGCAAACCATCTGTGTCACCAGCGTGCAAATCATCTGTGCCACCAATGTGCAAACCATCTGTGTCACCAGTGTGCAAATCATCTGTGTCACCAGTGTACAAATCATCTGTGTCACCACTGTGCAAACCATCTGTGTCACCAGTGTGCAAATCATCTGTGCCACCAATGTGCAAACCATCTGTGTCACCAGCGTGCAAATCATCTGTGCCACCAATGTGCAAACCATCTGTGTCACCAGTGTGCAAATCATCTGTGTCACCAGTGTGCAAACCATCTGTGTCACCAGTGTGCAAACCATCTGTGTCACCAGTGTACAAATCATCTGTGCCACCAATGTGCAAACCATCTGTGTCACCAGTGTGCAAATCATCTGTGTCACCAGTGTACAAATCATCTGTGCCACCAATGTGCAAACCATCTGTGTCACCAGTGTGCAAATCATCTGTGCTACTTGTGTCACCACTGTGCAAATCATCTGTGCTACCCGTGTCACCACTAGTGCAAGCCACCTGTGCCACCCATGTCACCAACATGCAAACCATCTGCGTCACTAACATGCAAATCATCTGTGCCACCCAATTCACCAGTGTGCAAATGATCTGTGCCACCCGTGTCACCACTGGTGCAAGCCACCTGTGCCACCCATGTCACCACTGTGCAAGCCGCCTGTGTCCCCCGTGTCACTGCTCATCCCGGGACAGGAGCGAGGCCCCTGCAGCCTCTCCGTGCCTCCCACTCCCCTGAGCCCCTCGGGGAGCTGAGTTCTGCTGGTGCCCACCCTGCAGCTGCTTTTCCTCTGCTCACTGAGCCCTGGCAGTATCGACCCTGGCACTCAATCACCTCCCACCTTTCCTCTGCCTTGCAAACACCGGGCAAAATATTTATTGCAGGGATCTGCAAGCTCCCAGCTCCTGCTGGGGATGCAGCTCACGTGCCACATATTCCAACAACAAGGACTTATTAAATAATAACTGACATTTACCTAGCTGCCTCTTGTCCTCAGGGCCCCCAGGACTTGGCAAACTTTAATTAATAGTTGTTTTAATAGTTAAATAACCTTTATAACTGCATTTCATTTATTCCAGGCCCGTCAGAAATAAAGTCATAATGATCTGAGTCAAGTGATAAAACACAACATCTGGTTTAATGTTTGCAGGTTATTTAATGAACTGAGGAACCTGGCAGAAGAACTAGATATTTATTTCTTCTTCTTCTTCTTGAAAGAAATGGGGTTTGTAGTGAGACAGAGCTTGAAGCTGGCCTCCTGTTTTTTCCAGCAGCAGGTTCAGCTGCAGGACCCCGTGGGAGCAGGGTGCCAGGGCATGACCACAGACAGAACACCCTGATTTATCTGGGGGTGCATTCTCTCCCTCTGTTCTCACATGGCCCTGGGCACAGGATGAGCAGCTCCAACACAGCACACGCTTCACCAGCCACGGAGCTCCTGTGTCTGCAGAATCCAGGGCAAGGCTGGCAGCCGTCCCAGAGCATCCTTCCCCAGAGCGGCTTCCAGGACAGGCAGTGCCACCTCCAGAGGCTTCTGGAGCCTGCTCCAGAGGGCTGGCCACCCCCACACCTGAGCCCCTGACGTGGCTCCCACCTCTGGGCTGCAGCAGGCTGTCCCCTGTCCCAGCTCAGCCTTCTCCCTGCAGCTCCGTGCTACCTGCTCTCCCTCAACTTGTGACACGTTTCCTCTTCTCTCTCTGCAGCCTGTTACGAGCATCCTGACTAATGTTGCTCAACGCAGCTCACTCTGTGGATCCCAGAGCACCGTCTGCACAATAAAATTACATTCCTCGGGCATATTTTGGGCACTCGTGCTCCCCCCGCAATGTTACCTATTAATTGCACAGAGAAAATATTCCAGAAACTTACTTGTGCCCTTGAGCTACATTCATGTTTATTTCCATAACTCTTTGATACAATATTTGTCTTTGCCTGACTTAGTTTGCCAAAAGGAAAGGGAGAAGGAGGAGAAGCATATGAGGGATTTGGATTGCCTCACATCTGCCTTTCTTTAAGCAGCCCATATGGGAAAACATATTCTTCTGCACAGAATTTGTTAAAGGTTTCATAAAACGCATTGCGTACACATTTAGCACAGAACCCAGCAATATTTATATTTAAAATGGGTCCAAACAGATCCATTTGGAGAACGTTTGGAAGATGTAGGGTGGCAGTGCACATTGCGAATGTAATAGTCTCGTTAGCTGGCTCAGCTTGTGGGATCTGCTCCGGGAGCTGGTGGGAGAAGCAGCTCCCACTGTGGTAAGTGTAAAAATCATAATGTATGCAATGCTGCGAGCATATTTCATCTGTGACGCTCCGAGGAGGCGACTTTATCCACGTTCCCCTTTCAGACAGAGCAGCTGAGTAAACGGGAGCCAACACGAGTGGACACTCCATCTCTTTCCCTGGTGTCGATAAATCACGAGAGCCAACCTGCAGCCCCTCGTTCCTGCTGGTGCACAGCTACTCACTGATCATCCCACCCATTTCCTGCAGTAATTCATGGAATTCAGGTTGCAGGGGCTGGCCAGAACCAATCAGCCCCGTGGGCAGAGGGAGGAGAAGCCAGAACCCAGCTCCCTGGACCAGGGGTGCACCCAGAGCAGTTCCTGCAGGGCCAGCACAGGTGGGGAGCACTGGGAGGGAGCACAGGCTGGTCCCAAAGAGCAGATCGTGGGTGTCTGTGCCATGATTCCAGCTGGGATCAGCCCAGTTATGGTTTATTTTATAGGGATGAGATTTTAAAACCACGTTGGTCTCTCCGTGGCCCCTGCACAGGGTGCTCCCTGCTCCCAAGCAAGGCTGGGGTGCGAGGTCCTGCCTATAGCAGCAGCAGCAGAGGCTGACAAGCACTAATCACGTCCCATTAGCTGCTTTCGGCCCTGGCTGGGTTGGTTTGGTCTGGTTTGTCTGAATCTTCATTAGCCAAGCTGGAATTGGCAGCAGGGCGTGTGGTGCAGCAGCCCCTGTGCGCCGTCCGGGCCATCCCGAGCGCGCACAGCCCTGCCTGCCTGCAGCTGATTCCATTCGCCTCGGCAATCTTCTGCTATGCACTTAAGTAAACAAAGATCAAGCTACTCACAGCCTTAATTAGGCTGCACATAAATAAGAGATTACTGGATTAGCCAGGAGGATACGTGGGAGAGTAACAACCACAGCAGGCGCAGCGCGCTCGCCGTGTTTCCCTTGCCGCGCATCCCTGCGGGTCTCCCCTGGCCCTCCCTGCCCCACGCCGCGTTTCTGCTCCCTGCCGGAGCTGCGGGGCTGATGTGAGCACTGCAGAGCTGCGGGGATGCAGGGTGTGGGTGGGGAGGCACCGGAGGCAAGGCTGGAGCTGCTCACTCAGGACCTGCAGCACCCAGCACCTCCTGTCCTGCTCCACCAGGGCTGGGTGGCCAAAGCTGAGCTTGACCAGCTCATGCCAAGTCTTGGGGAAGGGGGAATTTCTGCTGCTTGCCCCTAAAGGGTCTCATTCTAAGCCTGGTTCCCCGGGCATGGTGCAGGATGGAGGGATGAGGAGGGACCATCCCAGCTCCCCCCAGAGCTGCTGCTCTGGGCTGCCTCATTTCCCTCTCGCTCCAGCAGAGGATCGTGGGGAGACATTCCCAAAAGGCATAAAATATTACCACAAGATGCTTTTTCAGCCAAGGTGCTGACACAGCACCATCCGTGTTTCTTAACCAGGAGCGATGTCTGAGTTATCTCAACCTAGAGCCTGAAATATACATTATAGGCTGTGTCTTTCTGTGCTTTATTTGGGCTGTAAAGTGATATCTTATTATTTCTCCCTCCTGGGCATCCTTTAATGAATCTAGATTTGAAAGTGAAATATTTATTGTATTTCGGGAGTTTAAGCATGGAAGGAGAGGAGGAGGAATATGCAAATTTGCCAAAAAGCATTAAAAAAGGTCTTTACTAAGAAAAGAAGGTGCAAGTGTGAATCTATTGAGCCTCAGAAGAGATGTCCCAAAAAGTTTAATGTGTAATGGGGATGTGGGGAGCAGGACTCCCCAAGGAACTACCCCATTCTAGCTCCTCTCAAACACTCTGGGAATGGGAAGTTAGATCTGGAGTTAGAGTTGTGTCTCATTGTTCTTAGTCCTCAACCTGGCCACTGCAGACCTTTGGAAAGATGCAGAAGAAAATGTTTTTCTGCAAATAAGCCAGAAACAAAGCAATAAAGCCAAGTGCATTGGCACAGGTAAATGCAGATTTCATGCAAAAGTTGCCAGAGCCTCAGCTTCATTGGAATCCACACATTTGTTTTAAAAAAGAATTATTCTGCCATCTTCCACAGCCAAAATGAAGAAAGCTATTAATGGATTATGGTTCTGTGAGTTCAGACCATTGTGGTGTTAGTATTTCATGGAGCAGAGACAGAGTACTCATATGGGAACAGCACCATTGGCTTCAGCTGTTGCAAACAATATGGGGCAGAAATAATTGAACTAAAAAGAAATTACAGCTATTTGTGGCAACTCTGCTGCACGGAGAGGAGGCTGCAGGTGCCGAGTCAGGCATGTGCTTTAAAAAATCGGGATAAAAATCACTGGGCTTGATGCTGGAGAGATTTTTGGTGGAGAGGGAGCCGCTCTGTCAGCATTATGTACAGGCAGGGAGGATGGAAGAGGAGGCCTTGCCTATATGGGGAATTGTGCTGGGTTCAGGCGGGCTGGTATGAATCTCTGTTTGTGCTTTTAAGTCTCAGATGTATCGTGCAGCCACCGCAGCTTAACAAGTTGCTGTTTGTCAGCTGTGCTGTAAGTCACCGTGGGCGTGCTCGGCGCCCAGCTCGGGGATGCCATAAAGCTCGGCAGATTGTGCCTTTCATCTGTTCTTATTCCAGTCCTTTTAGCTTAAACTAGTTTCTAATCATTACAAAAACCCCAAACGGGGCTTGTTTCCAGCAAAACAGCCATCTGGGCAGTTTTCTTGCATCCTCACGGAGCTGTGCTGGGAGTTGCATTGCTCCAGCACTCGCCCGTGCCCCAGCCATTCCTTCTCACTCTGCCCATTGCTCTCTGCAGCTCAGGGACACCCCAGCCTTGGGGACAGCACGGTGGCTTTGGGTCAGAGCCCGGCTGGCACCACCTGCACCCCTCCATGGCCCTGCTCATCCCACCTTGGGGCAGAAAACGGAGAGCAGGGAGGGATGCAGCAGCAGCATGGAAATGCTTCAGCCCTGCTGGGCTGCAGAGTGGCAATATTTCATTCTGAAACAGATTTTTCACTGGAAATTTGTTAAATGGTGGATGTCAGCTGGGAAACTCAATGTTTTGATGGCTGGAATTGCCTGTTGGAAGTGGAACTTCTTTCACAGTGATGGGGAAGCGCCTGACTCCCAGCTCAGAGCACACACATATATGTTATACCACGTATAATACCATATGTAATATACAGTGCATCTGCTTCTGTGTATGTGACATATTTGCCCTATGAGTGTGGCTGATTTACAGTGGAAAGGGCTGCCCACAGCCTGGGTTTGAAGGGAGCAGTCTGTCTTGTCACCCAGAGAAATGGAGCTCTGTGGTGAAATGCTGAGCCCTCGTCCCCAGAGAGCCAACAATACCCTGGTGTGCCAGAGCAGGTCACCTGCAGCTGGCACGGGTATCTGCACCATGGTGGCACCTGAGGGTCCTGGCCCAAGCGCACAAAAAACCCTGGAGCACCTGTGCCAGCACCCACATGAGTCACTCCACACTCCTCCACTTCTCCAAAGTGAAGTGAACTGATAAAACAGAAATTTTCTGGTTTTCCAAAGAATTTTCAGCTGTCTCTGGCTAATTTCCCCCTCCCAGAGTGACACAATTTCACAGTAAATTCATCACTGCAGCAGCTCCTGGCACCATCTCTGTTCCAGCTCCTGGCAGCCCCTGTCCCTACGGACCCCTCACAGGAGATGTGTCCCTGTCCCAAGGATCCCTCACAGGAGATGTGCCCCTGTCCCAGAGCACACCCAGCTTGCTGATGTGCAGTTCCTGAGCAGCTGGACACAAGGAAGCAGAAGGACATGTTCAAGGCTGATTTTTGGGCAGATGAGATTAAAAAAACATTAATTGGTGTGGGACGCACACGCTGGAATGCAAGGAGGGAAGGTGACCTGGTCCCTGCCAGCTCCCTGAGTGGTGTCAGGAGTGGAGAGGTCCCCCCACCCCAGCCCAACGCTGCTGCCGGGGAAGGAGCTGTTTGGAGATGTTTGGAGCTGTTTGCTGCTGTCAAGTGAAGAAACTCTGTCTGTGGCTTTGTTACTTGACATGATGGAAGCTCCTGGGAGACAGGGGAATTGAAGACAATGCTTTTTTTCTTTATTTTCTGGGCAGAGATAGAGAGAAAGCGTGTGAGGGCTCCCAGCAGTGTAAGTCTGGATACTCCTGTGGTCGATCACAGTCCTTAACCTTTCTCATTCCTGCTGCGAGTCCCCTTGGGACTGTTTGCATTCAGGACTGGCTCTGTGAGGCAGCCAGGAGGGGGAGGCTGTCACAGCCCTGTGTCCCCTCTCCCCTGGCAGCAGGCCATCAAAGGCAGCCTGGAGCCGTCCTGGCTCTGGTGCCAGCAAAGCGTTTGTTGTACAAAGCTCCCCTCTCCAGAAGGGAGAAGCGATGTTGTTTTGATTCCAGCAGATGACAATCCACCATAAAATACACTGGAGAGCTTGGTCAGGTGTGCGTTATCGTCCAGACATCTGGATGGTGTTTTGGCTCTTCCCCCCAAAGAATCCAAACTTCCCCTGCTGCAGTGAATCCGCTCGAGCTGGAGCTGGATGGGGCTCTCTCCATCTCACCCCTGGTTTGTGGGGACCTCAGCACAGCCCTGCTGCTAAAGGCAGGCCCTGGGAGATGCTGAGTGCCCTGGGCAGATGCTGAGTGCCCTGGGCAGATGCTGAGGCCCTGGAGAGATGCTGAGTGCCCTGGAGAGATGCTGAGTGCCCTGGGCAGATGCTGAGTGCCCTGGGAGCTGCTGAGTGCCCTGGGAAATGCTGAGTGCCCTGGGAGATGCTGAGTGCCCCAGGGAGATGCTGAGTGCCCTGGGCAGATGCTGAGTGCCCTCTGGAGCCACTGAGTGCCCTGGAGAGATGCTGAGTGCCCCAGGGAGATGCTGAGTGCCCTGGAGAGATGCTGAGTGCCCTGGGCAGATGCTGAGTGCCCTGGAGAGATGCTGAGTGCCCTGGGCAGATGCTGAGTGCCCTCTGGAGCCACTGAGTGCCCCGGGGAGATGCTGAGTGCCCTGGGCAGATGCTGAGTGCCCCGGGCAGATGCTGAGTGCCTGGGAGAGATGCTGAGTGCCCTGGAGAGATGTTGAGTGCCCTGGAGAGATGCTGAGTGCCCCGGGCAGATGCTGAGTGTCCCGGCCCTGTGGGTCCCCTCTCCTCCCCTGCTCTGCTCCGGAGCCACTCGCGGTGCCCTATCCATCTCAATGTCATTTTCTTTGAGATGTGAGCTGGAACAAATCCGGAGCAGCTGCTCCATCTCTAAGTGTCCTTCAGGGATCCCTTCAGCAGACACTTTGCAGGATATAATGATGACATTCTAACGAGCACTAATGCACACGTTGTCATCTTTCTGTATTTACACTTCCCACAGGAGGCATCGTTCCAAGAAGGAAAAGTGAGAGACGGAAACTTTGCTGCAGAAACTTCAGCGGGGCTGGGGAATCTGCCTGAGAGAGAGGAGCTGTGGGCTGGGAGCTGTGACTGTGCCAGCAGCTCTGGCCACAGAGGGAGGCACAACCCGCACAGGCCTGTTCTGGGGCAGCCTGCGAGAAGATCAGAGCAAAGAATGAGAAGCAATTCCTATCCTCACTTGCTGCAGTTGTGAACTGGTGGAATGTGTTATGGAGATTTGTTTACCAAAGGGTGGTTTCTTCATTGGATACTGGTGATGGGGTTTGGTTTCAAGGACCAATTGGGTGCACCTGTATCATGACTGTCTGTAAGGGCAATGGGTTTATTAATAAGTGTAATAAAGTGATTGATCAGCCTTCTGGAATCATGGAGTCAGTGCTAATTATTGTCCCCTTCAGGGACACCACGACACTGTGACAGCATGCGGCAGTGGCTGTCAGGGCACAGAGGGGTGGCCAGGAGAGGACAGACTCCAAGCAGGACCCCCCAATCCCTGCAGTTAGATGTCACCAGGATGTCAGGAAAAAGAGGGGAACGAGGATTGTTTTGGGGTACAGGGTGACAGCAGAGCCTACACCACTGCAGACCTCACCAGCTCCAGTCTAATGATTTCACTGGGAACCAGGGCATTCCATATTCCCCCTGGAACATGTGGGCCTTCCCTCTGCTTTGCCCCTGAAGATGCCACACAGAACAAATTCATGGCCCTTCGTTAGCCACAGCATCAGACCAAACCATACTGGCTTCAGGGAGCAGCACTGTCCCGTGGCTGCCAGTGGCAAAAGGACTCTCGAGTCACTAATGCAGTGAAACTTCCCTCATCCAGGAGGAAACAAGAGGAATCAGCTCTTTTCCCCCCGGGAATGTTAAATACAAACGTATGGACATGCGTGCCTATAGATAAATAAATAGAGAACCCACCAAAGGGAGTGGAATGAGCCTCTGTGTCCGTGTGGCCTTTCAGCTGGAATGGATAAGGTCATCACTGTCCTCTGCTCGCTGATCTTACTGGGAGGAAGATTATATCAAATAAATAATAAATCAAAAGATTTCTGTTCCCATTTCTCCTCAGGCCCCGCTGTCCCCACGGCCTTACCTGGACTGGAGTGAGGACCTGGCCAGTATGATAAACAGGAATAAATGGCTCTGCTTGTGGGGGGAATTCTGCTGGCAAATTTCCGAGCCAGATTAAAAAGTAAATGAGATTTCTTCTGGAGAGTTATTTTCAAGGGTTTTGTCTGCTGATGTTCTCATGCAAGATTGCAGCTTTGCCAAGGGGAGAAGAGAACAAAAGGGGAGGATAAAGAACCGAGGTTGCAATTATCCAACAGAACGAGGTTCTCCAGTGAAAGCACCTAATCAGGAAAGTCTCAAATTTGCTTAAAATACAAAGTGTGGTACAACATTTATTTATAATCTGCCTCACCTGCTCAGATAAAACTGTTTCTAAAGCCAGGCAATTGCAGGAGACAAGCTGTAAAATGGAACAAATGGAATCAAATCGGATATTAATAACAGTGGAATGAAATAATAACAGAAGTGGGTCTTTGAGCAGAGCACAATTGCTGTGTTCCAGCAAACACAGGTGGAGCTGCCGGGAATGCCCACAGGTGTGGGCAGGTGAGCATGCTGCAGGAGAGGCTGGGCCCAGGTGTGGGCAGGTGGGTAACGAGGGGAGAGCTGAGCCTGCCTTCCTGGGGCAGGTGAAGTCATTCGCGTCCTGGAGAGGCTCTCCAGAGCTGCATGCAATGGATGCTCCTCCAAAGCCTTCAGCTGGGACCCTGGGTGAGTCTCTGGGTGTTTATTTCTCAATTATTTCAGCAGAAATATCGTTGGTTTGGTTGTTTGGTCAGTGGTTTGGTTCTTTGGTCAGTGGTTTGGTTGTTTGGTTATTGGTTTAATTGTCTGGTCATTGGTTTGGTTCTTTGGTCAGCTGTTTGGTTATCTGGTCAATGGTTTGGTTCTTTGGTCAGTGGTTGTTCCAGGATTTGTGTCTCTGTGCTCTAGAACAAGTTCTTTGCCTCTCTGCAAGGTCATTGAAACACAGGCTGGGGAAATGTATCTACACTTGAACATTTATAAACCCTTTGTTATTGTCCTTTGCTGTTGGGGAAAGCAGACAAAGGTGCTGGGTTTGGTGCCCCTCAGTGAGAGGTTTGAGTCAGAACAGGTGATGTCCGTTACCCCACAGGTGATGCCCGTTACCCACCAGGTGATTCTCGTTACCCACCAGGTGATGCCCGTTACCCACCAGGTGATTCTCGTTACCCCACAGGTGATTCTCGTTGCCCACCAGGTGATTCTCGTTACCCCAAGAGGTGATTCTCATTACTCACCAGGTGATTCTCGTTACCCACCAGGTGATGTCCGTTACCCCACAGGTGATGCCCGTTACCCACCAGGTGATTCTCATTACCCACCAGGTGATTCTCGTTACCCCACAGGTGATTCTCGTTGCCCACCAGGTGATTCTCGTTACCCACCAGGTGATTCTCGTTGCCCACCAGGTGATTCTCGTTACTCACAATCACTGCCCAGGCAGGGCCTGCTGGAGAGGGTGGTCTGGGGGGCTTGAAGCGTTTTGCACATGAACAGCGAGTCTAATCACAAACACCTGTGTGTGAGCTGCTGTCCAGGGAGCAGCTTGCTGATCTCCTGTGCTCCCAAATGCTCCAGAGAAAACTCGGAATGAATGGGAAAGCCCTTCCTGCCCCTGTTCCTGCAGCAGGCGAGGGGCAGGGGCTGTGCCTGGCTGTGCTCCGTACTGCAGCTGGCAGCACACTCTGCCCCAGCTGCCCTGGTGCTGCTGGCAGGGGTCAGAGCAAGGGGATCAGGGCCAGGCTCCCCCCGTGCCGTGGCCATGCCCAGGACCCCTCCCCATGCTCGGAGCAGGGCAGGGCAGGTGGGCATCACCCGTGCTGGGGGTGTGGGGTCTGCAGTGCGCCTCAAGGCTCCTGTGCTGGCTTTCTGCTCTCTGATGTTGCAGTGCAAGTGATAAATCTGCATGGGAAGGCTGGAGAGGCTGTAAAGCAGCTGTGGGCAGCTCCTGGCCAGTGAGAGTGGGCAGGGCAGAGCTGGGGGTGCCCGGGGTCCCCCGGAGGTGACACGGGGTGCACACAGGTCTCTGTACGTGCCAGGCTCTCCCAGGGATGCTGCACCAGTGCCAGCATCGCCCTGCATGCCAGCTGCCCTTAACCCAGCTCTGCCCTTCACTCTGTGCGCTGGGCAGGCACGGGCAGCTGCTGGGCTGACAGCGGTGACACACTCGGGCTGGCTCCTGTAATTGGGGTCAGTCACAGAGAAAACCCTGTCACAGCAGAAAGGGCTGCTCAGCTGCTGGGCTGGCACGGACAGCGGTGCCTGGGGACGGGGACACGGCCACGCTGCCCTCCCCATCCCTGCTGCTCCTTCCCTGCTTTCTGTGCACACAGCTCCCCTCCGCTCGCTCTGCCCCAGAGCAGGGCAGGTTTGCCCTGCCCCAGATGTGCTCATCCCACCCCACCTCTGGCCGGGCTCCTGGAGCAGCCCTCCCTCCCCTGTGCGCGCTGGGGAGCAGGGTTTGGGTGCTCTGAAATAAACAAACAAACAAACAAACAAACAGATAGATCATTGCTGCTCCTCCCTGCTCCCCCCGCCCGTCAGCTGAAGGAGCCAGGGACCTTTCATGGAGATAAATGCAGTGCAAGGGGTAATTAAAGTGACTGATTTCTGCACGGCAGGAGCTCCCCAAGGCTGCAGTGCTGTGGTGCCCTTGGGTTGGAGCAGGGGGGGGAGCCAGGGGTGCTCCATGTCTGGCATGGCACGAGCTGGGGACAGCCAGCCCTGTCACCTCTGTCAGAGGGGCTCAGACGGCCCTGCCAGCAGCATCTCAGCGCACAGATAATCACCATCTCATTTCCCTGCTAGCCTGCCCCAGCAGGACCTTCCCGTCTCCTTCCTCCCCTTCTCTGTCATGGAAGGGACGGGGAGGGAAAGGTTCGCAGCTGGGAGCAGGAGGAAAGAGATGAAATTGCACAACACTTTTATTGGCAAGGGGGTCCTACAAATCTGCCAGGAGTAAGAAGAGCCTGGTAAAGCCAGGAGGAGCAGGATGGCCCTTCAGGATCTGGGGCACACATTGAGCCTTTGCATTTGTAAACAGCAGCTTGTCCAAAGAGCTGGATCGTGGCAATGGAGGCACCCAGTCCAGAGCCACCACAGCCACGTGTGCTCCCAAATGCCCTCTGCCTCTGCTCTGCCCAGCTTCCTTGCACCACTTGCCGTGAGGGACAGCGTGTCTGGCCTTGTTTGTGAAGCATAAACATTTTGTGCCACTGTTAATCACTGCCCTGCACCTTTAGTCTAAAGCCTCATCCAAAGCGGCAAGCAGGGGCTCATTTAGGTTTCTGGTTTGTAGCAATAATACCCTTTTAATATGCTAAATGAGAACACAAATGAACCTTCCTTAGGCTTATGAGTTGTTGAGAACATCCCTGCAGGACTGAAGGTCACTGCATTGGCAGATTGATGCTGCCCTGCCAGGCCCATCCATCGCTCAGGGCTGGCACCCCGGGTGGCACCGGGGACACCCAAGCTGGCAGGCAGAGCACAGCTCAGTCTGATGTGGGGATCGAGGGTTTCTGAGTGCCAGCTCCCTCCAGCTCTCCCCAGACCTGCAGGCACTGCCAGTCCTGCCCAGATCCCGGGCTTTGGTTGGGGCTTTTTCCATTCCTCAGCAGCAGACACGTCTCTTCTGATGCTATCGTGCATTCCTCTCTCTTTCCCTTTCTGCTCTTCCTAGGAGCTGGTGTCCTGGTGATCTATGAGTTGTTTGGAGAAGCAGCAAACACTACTTATGCATTATATACGTCTTGTCTGTTCCACTTGATAATGCCATTCTTTAATATGCTCAGCAGTGGCTTTTGGGCTGCCTCTCTCCCCTCGCCCCTAAAAGCTGCCTGGCACACACTCAGGCCTTCTTCTTCATCAAATAATTTAGGGGATTTTATGTCTAACTTTGTTTCCTAACATCCTTGTGCGTGGAGAGGAAGGAACCAAACAAAGCCTGTGCCTCAGGAGCCTGCAGCATTTCCGTTCTCTGCAGAGACAGAGCGGCTCCGAGGTGTGGTCAGAGATGAAGGGAGAGGAGACAGTGACGGATTAGAGCTGTGTCTCAGTGTGGGTGGAGGGGGAACTGCCTCCCCTGTGCTTGGTGTAGGAGCTGCCTGTCATGTTCTGTGTGTATATTTATATATTATATATATATACATGTGTGTGTGAATAGTGATGCCCCATCACACCCGGACCCCAGCACCACAGAGGCAGCAGGAGAGGAGGGGAGCACTGCAGCCCCATCAGGGTGTGCTGTGAGTGCTGGAGGCCCGGGAATGATGTGGGCTCTCCTGGAGATGGAGAGCCATTTAAAAAGGGGGATAGAGCTTTTTCAGTCCTCTTTTTCCAGCTGAGAGGAGAGCATCTGTCACCACTAGTCTGATTCATGAAAATCACTCTGACCTCTCATATGGAGTCTCAGCTCTCCGAAGCCAGGGGAATGGTGGCCTCATCCCTGAACTCAGTTATTTTACCTGTTCTCTCTCCAGATACTCTAAATAAAGCACTCGATGTGCTGCACTCACAGCGGCCCTGACTTCACTCACAGTCAATGACAGCTTGTTCTTTTTGATTCCCATGCAAAAATTCCCTCTGTCCCTTGCTTTCTGTTTGCTCATCTCCTGCATTCTGTAGGTGTGGGGACCTTGGTCCCACTGCTGCCTGCACAGGGAAGGGCAGGGGGAGTCCTGGGTGCCAGCTCCATCCTCAGGATGCTGCAGAATAAATCCTGCATCCCTCCACACACACCATCCTCCTCTCAGCATGATGCTGAGAGGGAGAGGAGAAAGTACATGATAGATAAGCTTTAAAAAGGAGTCCAGGGTCACAGCTTTGTCTATAAAAAGTAAATAATGTGAAGAGCAGAGACCCATCTCCCAGCTGGCACATGCAAGGAGCTGAGAACGTGCTTTGCCTTGTGATGGGCAGCTCCCTTGGGACCTTGGACCTGCCAGTGAATGAGAGACCCATGGGGCGAGTGTCTGATGCACAGCCTGGGGCAGCAAAACAGCCTCAGAGCCAGAACCACTAACACACAGAGGCTTGAGGGCCGTTCAGACATTTGCCTCTTGCACAGAATTTCCTCTTCTTGTGTTTCCATGGGGAGCACAGCGCTCTGATGGCTCGTTCCAAAGGATGGAAAGCTCCCCCAGTTGTGAGCAGGGAGGGTGACTAGATACCGGGGGAAGCACGGAATGGTCTGGAGGAGAGGGTGCTGGTGGGAGCAGGCGTGCATGGAGCACTGCATGGGAGCAGCAGTGCATGCGCTGTGCCCACCTGGCGAGACCAGCGGGCTGCTGTGGCACAGCTGCAAGTGGCACAGAGGGAAAGGGTGTCAGTGGTGGCTGGGCATGCTGAGACAGCAGCCCAGCCTCGCAGCATCCCCAGTGCCTGAGTCAGCAGCAGAGCACAACTTGACCTTGCGTGGAAGCGATGTCAAACAAATCTTTGTGCTCGTCACACTTGGCTTGAGGCACGTGAGCACAGCTCCCCTCAGATCAATCTGCTGCCCTGGCCTGGCCGTGTGAGCCTGGTGGGGAGCAGCGTGGGGCTTGTGGTGGGGAGCACTGTGGGGCCCATGGTGGGGAGCACTGTGGGGCCCATGGTGGGGAGCAGCGTGGGGCTCGTAGTGGGGAGCACTGTGGGGCCCGTGGTGGGGAGCACTGTGGGGCCCATGGTGGGGAGCACTGTGGGGCCCATGGTGGGGAGCACTGTGGGGCTCGTGGTGGGGAGCACTGTGGGGCTCGTGGTGGGGAGCACTGTGGGGCCCATGGTGGGGAGCACTGTGGGCTCGTGGTGGGGAGCACTGTGGGGCCCATGGTAGGGAGCACTGTGGGGCTCGTGGTGGGGAGCACTGTGGGGCCCATGGTAGGGAGCACTGTGGGCTCGTGGTGGGGAGCACTGTGGGGCCTGTGGTGGGGAGCACTGTGGGGCCTGTGGTGGGGAGCACTGTGGGGCTCGTGGTGGGGAGCACTGTGGGGCTCGTGGTGGGGAGCACTGTGGGGCCTGTGGTGGGGAGCACTGGGGGCTCGTGGTGGGGAGCACTGTGGGGCCCATGGTAGGGAGCACTGTGGGGCTCGTGGTGGGGAGCACTGTGGGGCTCGTGGTGGGGAGCACTGTGGGGCCTGTGGTGGGGAGCACTGGGGGTTCGTGGTGCTGCACCCACCTCCCCCTGGTGCCCAGAGCCCCGGGCTGTGATGGGGTTACCGAGAGGCTTCGCTGAGCAGCACCCCCCGCACGATCCGCTGGTCACACGAGCCTGGGCAATCACATCCAGCATCATAATTACAGCCTGGAATGTCCTTGGGAGAGTCTGCAGGGGCTGCAAGGAAAGGAGAAGAACAGAGAAAATGTCTTCTTGCTGGGGCGACACCTTGCACCCCCACAAATGGCTTTGGTGTGTGAGGAAGGGACAGAGATGGAAGGAAATCCCACACTTGAGCTTCCCAGTGTGAAAATGAAGCATTTCTAGGGAAATGAGGGAAGCTGCTGTCAAACCTATGGAGTGGAACAAAGGTGTGAGCCCCTGCATGCCAGTGTTCCTATGCTGGGGACTGTCCTTCAGCCTCATTGTAGTTTGGCAGCACCGCCTGCCTCCTTCCCCTGCTGCTTGGGGCAGGGAGGGGGCTTAACGGGGGTTTTTGTGCAAAGGCATAATTATACTTCCCTGATTAATCTTCAGGCTGAATCGAGTGCTTGCCATCAATCTTTGAAACAAACATGTCTATTTATATTTTAATTATCTTTCTTCTTTCCTAAAGTTCAGGTTGATTTGAGCTTCTCCTACATATTTATCATCAGAGCAATTCTCTCCCTGCCTTTCCTGGTGCCTGGCACGTGAGAGCACGGTGCCTGCTGGCAAGGGGTGGCCACACGGTCACCCCAGTGTGCCAAACCTCTGTCTGGGCTTGGAACCAGCTCGTATTGTGAGTGTTTGGGCACGGCATGCCCCCAGCCTGGCAGAGGGAGCCCATCTCCAGCGGCACCACGGGCTGGGAGAGAGGGTCCGTCTCCAAGGGAGCTGAATTTCGGAGCGCTCGCTTTCCCCAGGCAGCAGCTCCAGCCATTCTTTCATTTGCAGCGAGGCGCTGTAATTTGTAAACATTAATAACCATTATTACTATTAAAAGGAAAGAAAGCGAGTAGCCCTGTAACTAATTACTTTAAGTGTTTTCAACGAGCCGCAGTTCGGTTCCTTTGTAAAACCTCCTGCTGCGCAGACCAGATTGTCATTATGATCGGATCTATCCTTGGACCTATTAATTTTGCCCGGAATAACAGCTGAACAGATGGGGGGAGAGGGCTGCTCTGATTGCCATAATTCCTTCCAAAGCCCGTGTGCTCCCCAAGGCCGGGCCGGCTCCTGCAGCGCTCCCCGATCCCGTTATGGCCAGAGGCGCTGGTCGGCGATCGGGGCAGGCGCTGCTTCTCAGCCATGAGCCCTCTCCAGGGCGTGGAGCCTCGTCCAAACATCAATGGCCATTACCGACCCTGGTGCCACGTTCCCCTTCTGCTGCAGCAGATGAACGTGGGAGCTGCCTGGAAATGTCTGGCATTGGTCAGGGAGGCTAAACTTTAAGAATTTCCCTGAACCAGAGCTTGTTCCTCAATTGTTAGGTTGTTTGGGTGTTTTTCTCCTTCTGAGTCTCTCCAGCTTGTGTTCCTTCTTCCTTTCCCTGAGCTTTTCACAGGGGAAGACACATCCATCATGAAGTCCCAGCGCAGGAGGGACACAGCCTTTTCCAAAGGACCATTAGGTGATGAAATACGCTCCCCTGCCCCGGTGGGTGCCCACGTGCTGCTTAAATGAAGCTTTTTAACTGAATGTGGCTGTGGCTTTTCACATGGGGGAAATTGTTCTAGTATTTACTGCTATTAAATTAATTTCTCAGTAGAGGATTTTAGACTCTTGTAATTCATGAGGATATTTTCAGTCCTGTTTACTGTCTGGTGCTTTAAAAAAATTGTCTCAAGCGTTTGTTTGCCGAATATAACGCTGTTATTACATTAGCTTTCCCTCGCAAGAGAGACAGGGGTTCATTAATGTTGATGTGAATCTTATTGTATCTCGGAGCTCTCTGAGCAGCGGGTAATTTTTCATAACATATGTGTGGCAATATTCAGGCACAGAATGATGAGTGGAAAATGGTTGTAGCCTGGCGCCGGTACACACCCCGAGCGGCTGCGGCTCTGCACAGCACCGCTGGGAGATGCTCAGAGTCCTCTGCTCCCTCTCTCTCTCAGTACATATATTACAGTGTGTAAAGTGCAGGGAATAGTCAAGCATGGGAATCTCGAGGGGTTTAACAAGGCTGGTGCTGCGCCAGGGCCAGGGCAACCTGCTGGTCTCCGTACAGCCTGGGAATGAGGGGATGGAGAGCAGTCCTGCCCAGAAAAACTCGGGGCAGCTGCTGGATGAGAGGCGGGACAGGAGCTGGACGTGTGCACAGCCCAGAAACCAGAAGCCCCCTGTCCTGGGCTCATCCCACAGCCTGGGCACCGGGTGATGGCCCAGAGCAGCTGCGGCTGCCCCATCCCTGGGGAATCCAAGGCCGGGTTGGAGCAACCTGGGATAGTGGAAGGTGTCCCTGCTGTGGTAGAGGGTGGAATGGGATGAGCTTTAAGGTCCCTCTCACTCAAACCACCCTATGATTATATATTTTATATATTTATTTTATATATTTATATATTTTATATAAATATATATAAAGTATATATTTTATATATAAATATATATAAATATATTTATGTTTATATGGCGCCCAGCTGCAAATGGGACTCATCCCTCCAAGCAGAAGTGCCTTCGTGTCCGGGCATGGACTGCATAGGAGAGGGCTCAAGCGGAGAAATATCTCTTGTTCTCAAAGAATGAATACCCAAACGGTGAAAGAGACACAGCCCGAGGTGGGATGGGGGGGGAAAGAAAAGGAAAAAACGGCTTCATTTGAAATGTTATGAGTATCTCTTAGTCCTAATGCCTTCCCTCCGAATGGCTGCATTCAGCAGCGGAAATTGGCAGCAATCAGGCTCACAAGTGTTCGAAAGAGATTTACTTGGACAGATGAAAGAAAACCATTTTCTTCTAAATGCCGGTGCCCTGAGCAAGGTTCTCTGCCCGCGCACGGGGCCGGGGAAATGCGCGGCTCCTCTGCCGCTGAAACATCCCTGAAACATCCCTGAAACATCCCTGGAACATCGCTGGAACATCGCTGGGACATCGCTGGGACATCGCTGGGACATCGCCGGAACGTCCTGTCCGGGACGGAGCGGCTGCGGCCGAGCCCGGCCGAGGTGTCGTTTTCATGTGCCGCTAATGAAAAGCTCCGCTCTGGTTTCTTCATCGGGCCGGTGTTTAGTGCCGGGTTTTGATCAACAAAATGATGCTATTCGGGGCTTCTTCCCTTGTGCTTTGAAGTGGGAAGGCGAGGAGGCGGGGAGGGGAGCACGGAGAGCCTGTGAAGATCCAACCCACCGCACTCCAAAGCCAAAACCGTAATTATGATCCCCTGGGAACAGAGCTCCTCTCCAGCCCCATCAAAGCCGCACCGCAGCCTGCAGATGAAAGCCCAGCTTTGAGCTCCCTGCTTTTAACACCTCGTTTGTTTTTAAGCTCTGTTGTTCCCAAATGAACAAACGGTTTGTCTGCGGTGCCCAAAATAACCAAAATCGCTAAAAAAGCAGCAGCCGGGCTGCCGTAGCCTTGGAGCGGTCCTTGCTGTGCTGCAGTGCTCCGGTCACGCTTGCTCCACTGCTGCTGCTGAGCAGTAGCTCTTTTCCAAGGCGGTTCTGTAGCTCCAGACAACCAAAAATCAGAGTGTTCTAATGTATAAAGTAGAAATAGTAAAACGAATAGTCACAAACAGCAGATGTTGCAAAGTGTGATTAACAGCCAGTGGGTTTCTGGCCGGTT
Source organism: Ammospiza caudacuta (assembly GCF_027887145.1). Lineage (NCBI taxonomy): Eukaryota > Metazoa > Chordata > Aves > Passeriformes > Passerellidae > Ammospiza > Ammospiza caudacuta. The sequence continues at coordinate 8,900,666 of NC_080615.1, forward strand.
TGGGGGTTTCTCCCCACCCTCCATCCCACGGGGCAGAGCTGCCCGCCGAACTCAGGGATCGCAGGGAGCTGGAGCGGGCAGAGAGGGACCTGCAGGCCCGGCTCTGCCAAACAGGGCGGTCTCTGCCTTCCCTCCTTCCCCTCCTCTTCCCAAACTTCCCGGGCAGGCAGAGGCAGACGTGGCACTGCTGCCCAGCTGATGCTTCCACTGAGATTGAAAGATGATTTCCCTCTCTCTCCTGTCCCTCTCTGGAAAAGGAACATGTCATGCCTCTGCCAGCGACAGGCAGCTCAAAATGATATTTTCCGGAAAAAAACAGCCCTTTGGCTTTCCTTCCCCGTGCTTTGGCATTCAGGCCGACTGCCTGGGTTTATCTTCCCTCCTTGCGCTCAGGAGGCTTTCAAGTAGCATTTCAATTAAGATTTTAAACTGGCAAGATGCAAGTTAGATCAGAGCAGAGCTTGATCTTCGCAGCTCCCCTCCGCTCCCCGTTTGATTCTGGGAAATGTCGCTGTTTGTGCTCCGTGTCGGGGATGCTGCGAGCGAGCAGCGGCGCGGTGGGAGCGCTCCCCGGGGAGATCTGAGGGGGAAGAACACGTTTTCCTCCAAAACCTCCCCCAGAAAATCGGCTCCAGCGAGCAGTGGCTTCAGAATAGAAACTGGGCTGTGAAATTTGTCAGTTCGTCATTTGTGTCTGGAATTAAATCACTGTGTAGTTGTAGATAACTGTTTAGGGTGATCCCTCATCCACTGATAATGTATCTGTAATCTCTATTTTTTTTCCCCACTTTTATGTTTTTGGGAGAAATTTGCTTTCTCATGTGTGCGCTTCCCCTTGCACAAGGATTGTTGAGCACCCAGAGCTTTCAGGAAAATGCAGAGGATAAACAGTGGTAAACATGCAGAGCTCCACCCAACGCCTCCCAGCCCTCCTGCACCTGTCAGAGCAGCAGCTGGATGGAAATGCTTCCCGCAGCAGAGCCTCCCGAGTGCTCAGGGACTGCGAGACCCGGACCTGGAGGCAGAAGTTGCCTTTTTTTCACAGGAGTCTCTTCTTTCCAGCTTCTCCGGCTGAGTGGGGCCTGGAAGTTGCTTCTCTCTGCTGCTTGCTTAGAGGGAACAGTGATTTAAAATAGCAGCCAGAAAGCTCCAGGGGCCTGGTGGCAAATTAGTCGTGGCAAATGATGGCCACCCATCAATGCGATATAACCACCCGCAAATGATGAGTTAATGGGGGCAGGTCGCTGTCACCCCAGCGCGGGGCTCCCTGGCACAGGGTCACACTCGTTCTCCTCCAGCATTGAGAATCCTGCCTTTCCAGCTATCAATGTCTTGAATTTAAAGTGCCTGAGACAGGGCAGCTTGGAGCCTCTTGTAAGGACTCCCAGAAGCTGGACCAGTTTGACCTCGTGGTCGTGCAGACATCTCTGCCTTCGCTGCCTCTTTTCTACCATCTCTGCAGGAATACATAGTCATATTCATTTCCAGGGCAGGAAAAATGAGGAGCAGTGCAAAAATCAATGTTCAGCGAAGGACAGTGACTGGAGGGCTGAGGGGGAGGAGGATGCTGCTCCTGCTTTTCTGAAAGGTTATTTTAGCTAAAGACAATGAAAAAGTGCTCCAGGAGAAGAGCAGCTCCTGCAAAGTCCACCTGATCCTCGTGGTGTTTCATAACTCAATTGCAGCAGCGCGTGAACCTCTGCAAGGAATATTATTCTTGTTAGGGTAGTGAGTTCCCATTTCACAGGCTGTGCTGGCACAGCCTGAAGCCTTGGTGCTGTTGCTGTAACCCAGGCAGAATCCCAGCAGGGCTGTGTTTGCTCTGTCTCTGGGCGTCTTGGGGAGAGCAGGAGACACAACCCAGGCTCAGAGGGATCCCTCTTCCTCGAGGATGTCCCAAAGGATTGCCCCCCCTGGCATAAGGGCAATGGGAAGGAAATCATAGACTGAGAGAACTGTTTGGGTTGTAAATTACCATTAAGATCGAGTCTAACCATTAGCCCAGCACCCCAATGTCCCCACTAAGCATGTTCCCAGCTCCTCTGCCCTTCTCTGGACACAATCCAGCACCACAGTGTCTTTCTTGTTGTGAGAGGTCCCAAACTGCCCCCAGCACTCAAGGCATGGCCTCAGCAGGGCTGAGCACACGGTTACAGTCGCTGTCCTGCTCCTGATGGCCACAATATTGCTGGCACAAGCCAAAATGCCAATGGCTTCTTGCCGCCCTGGGCACATGCTGGCTCATTTTCAGCTATCAACCAACAATGGTCTCATTTGAACTTTACCTACACAATATAAATTTAATAGTTTCCCTGGAACGTGCTGTTCATCTTGTCACAACATGGGGGTGTTTGGGAAGGCTTCAGAGCTGGTTTAATTAGCAAAGTTACTTGGGAGGGCATTTTGCATTATCTCCCTGCTTTTCTCTCTCCTCGTGCTCTGTAATTTATGTCAGTGGCAAGGCGTGAGCTGCGCAGCACACAATAAACAGAGCGGGCTCAAAGCAGCGCTTCAAAGGACACGGGAGGGAGGGCGCTGGCAGGCAGTTTATGAGCTGTCATCTTCTGTACCACCCCGCAAAAACAGATAAATAACGGAGAGCAGATCTGTCCTGGCCGTGCTGCGGGGCTGTGCCGTGTCCTGTCCCACAGGGCTGAGCTGGGTGGCACCTCTGGACAGATGGGATGTGGCTCGGGGGCACGCTGCCAGGGATGCTCAGAGGAACATTGCTGAGCAACGCCAGGATCCCGAGGGAAAGTTTTCCCCACTGGGCAGTGGCAGTCCTGTTAAGGGCTTCATGTCCTCTTTGCAGCGAAAGCTGCTTGTGCATTCACGCTGCAGCCACACAGCAGCTCTGCTGGGGCTTTCCGTCTGTCTTTCTGTCTCTGTCCCAGGAACTCCATACGCCACTGCCCGTCTGGCTGGAAGCCCAGGGCAGACACGGGAAGATTTCCACTGCCTTCAGTCTGTCTTGGATCAGATCCAGGGTGGGAGCAGGATTAAGATATCCACTCCCTCCCTGACGGCCTGGACAATGGCCAATGCCAGTGGCGCGCTTAGCGTGGCCCCTCCTGCCCAGAGCCATTCTGACTGCTCAGCTCCTCCAAGCCCCACATCCCTCAGAGAAAGCCAAAAGTTGTGCCACAGCTATGCCACAGATGGCCTGTGTGTCTGCCTGGCTGAGGACAGACCTTCTTTGGGGCAGGGATCATCCGTGTGTGTTTCCAACACAGCAGTCTGCTCTGAACATAAACAATAACAAGGGACAAGGTTTTTCTGCTGCAATGGTGTGAAAAAAAACCCCCAGATTAACTTTCCCACTCCTTTTCTTTCTCTCTCTGCATCTGAGAGCAAGGTACACAATTTATTGCAGTCCTATCAAATTAGAGCTGTAGCTCAGACTTTCAGCGGTCAATTATGCTCTGCAGAGCAGTGCTGGGTGTGCTGGCAGAGCTTTGTTCCACCAACGCCTCCCCGCAGGGCTGGCTCTGAGCTGTGTGGGCAGGGCACAGAGAGCCCTGAGCACTGCCAGCACCCCACCCCACCATGCCGGGGGTCCCTGGCCATCCCCAGGTGTGCCTGGCATCCAAAGGGAAACACGTCAGGAAAAAGGGGGGCGTGAGGCTGCGCTCAAGTTTGGCCAGTGGCGTTTTGAGGGCAATTAAATTTTGAGCTGAACCTGTGCCAACTTCAGTGGGTTCCAGCAGATTTGTTTCTACCAGGGAGTGAAACGCACTGGATTGAAAGGGGGAAAAAATGTTCCCACCAAACAATTGAGGCCTTTGCCCCCTGCAGCTCCCCTTTCATGCCCATCAGAGCCTCCAAAGGCTCCCTGGGAGCTGCTCCCCCGCGCCCGCTCCAGCTCCACTCGCCCCTCGCCTGCTGAAGGCTCTTCCACAAGAGCAGAGCTCAACCCGCTGCTTCTCCAGGGCAAGCTGGCTCCTGTTAGCAAAGGCAGGTTTGGGAAAGGTGATGTTCCTAAGGAAAACGGTTCTGTTTTTGCGCTAACAAAAGCGAGTTGTGTTTGACGGAGGATGCGCCTTGGCGAGGCCTCGCTGTCAGTCAGACCCGAGGCACACAACACGCAGCGAGCACGCGACCTGCCACCCTGCACCAGTGCCAGCCCGTGTTTATGAGGAGCTGTCACTGCGCTGCTTCCAGCCCTCGCAAAAAAAGGAATTTAAAAAAAGAAAAAGAAATCCAGGTTCTGAAGGGCATATCTTAAAGATTGCAGAGAGTCATCTAGTTATGTAAAAATAAAGTATGAATTTTAATGTGAGGCATTAACATGAGCTCTTTTAGGAATAACTACAGGACTTCATGATGAACGTATTAGAGCCCTGCTCCAGCACAGGTGCCTGCCAGTCTTCATAAATCAGCTTCAACAAGTTAATTCTTCATAAAGGAAGAGGAATGTGAATTTCAGGGATGGATGAATGGGCACATAATAGAAGAAGGTGCATGACTTAGAGCACAGGTCCTGGCAGGTGGGAAGAGGAAGGCTGTGTCACACAACACAGGAGAGGATAAGAGTTGGGGGAGAGGTGTTTTATATCCCAACAAAGGGCAGCAGGTTGCAAAAGTGGCTCTGACCTATTGCTTCTGTCATGATGGTTCCTGGAGACACCTGGGATGGCTGGGTGCTGTTAGGGTGCCAGGGATGCTCAGTGCAGAAGGCGGGGCGCTGCTGGCCATCTGAAGGCTGCTGTGGGGCAGACCCAGGCCCAGGGCGATGCTGTGGCTCTGTCCTTGGGCAGTGCTTGTCACAGAGCTGCTCTCAGGGAGGAGAGCGCCCGTCCTCCCCGCACGTGGGGATGCTTCTCACACTGAGCCCATTCAAAAGGTCGCTGAGATGTTCCCTGTGAACAGAGCTTGCTGCTGAGCCAGGCTGCTTTTATTTGTTGTTGATTTTATTGATGTTATTGACTTTTCCACGGGGCACTTTGGGGACGTTTGCACGATCGCGTGTGCAGGCGCTGCAAATTGCTTGATGGCACAATGCTTAACTGGCGCTCTGCACAGGCGCCAGAGACACATTTTTATTAAGAATCTGTGGTAGTTGTTGCTTTTGTGTTTATGATAAAACGTACAATGCAGTCCTCAGTGCTGCCGTCCCGCTGTGGCCACGGGCTAAGGCAGAGTGATGAGGTGTCACACCAGCGCTTCCCAGACAGCAGAGCCAGACCCAGCACTCAAGCTGGCTGCAGGAGCTCCTGCTCTCTGTCAGCATCCCAACAGGGTGGCAGCACGGCCAGCCCAGCCCCAGAGCACGGCTGCTGCTGCTGCTGCTGCTGGGCTGCTCCCAAGCTCAGTTCCTGCAGGCAACGCTTGAGCCTTGCAGGGATTTGTGTAATTGCCCGATGGCAGCTCCCAGGGGTGAAGGAGGTCAGGTGCACCTGGAAATTTCAGAGTTTCTAAGCCAAGGTCACAGTTACCTCAAAGGCTGGGCATCTGCTGGTGCTGGACCAGCTGCTCCAGAGCAGTGACCTGGCCACCAGGAAGGTGATGGAGTCAGAGGTTTCACTGGGAGGCGAGGGGGATTCAGATACAGACCCTCCTGACTGCAGCCTCTCCCTGAGGCATTCCTTCATGTCCTTGCTGCCCCTGCCCTCTGCATCCCTGCTGTCCATTTCTCCAGGGCAGCCAGCATCATGGCATTAAGTGTTTTAACCAGAGCTTTTATAGCTTGAGCTCTGGAAATGTGATGTTAACACAGCTACGCAGACAAACACCATTAATATTTCAACATGTGGGTGAGGACAGGGAGAACATCCTTTCCTCCATAAATAAAACAGGATCGCTTGTTTTCTGCTCCAAGACTTGTCGCCTGCCTGAGACAGTAATATTTTAAAGTTGATTGGATCTTAAAATTGTAAGAGGTCCCCAGTGGCCCGACTTTAGCTGGCATTATCAGCTCAGCCATTGTCTTACGAAGCAATCTCCTCTTGAACCATCCTGTGCTCCCTCATCCTTTAAACACGTGCAGCGGAAGCAGCTCGATTCTCTCCGGCTGGGCTGGACGGAGATGGTGAGGAATGAAGATGAATATCCTCCTGCCTGTGACCTTGGCAGCAGCCAGCCTTGTCCTTGGCACTCGGAGCACCCCCCAAGGTTCCTGTTTGCTTTTCCTCATCCTCCAGGGACAGGTTGACAGTGCTGTCCTTCAGGCTGAAAAACACGTCAGAGAGAAGGGCTGGGGGAGCAGGAGAGAGCCAGGGACATCCTGCAGGGCACGAGGGCCAGGCTGGACCCTGCCCTGGGCAGAGAGGGATGGGGGGAGCTCACTGCCATGGGCTCTGCTCCTGGGGCAAGCACCAGCACCAAGGAGCACCCGGTCCTGCAGCATCGCGGTGAACAGCAGCCTCCCAACGTCCCAGGGCAGTGTGATGGCGTGATTCTCGCTGTCCTGATGGATTAAAACCTGGTCCTGCTGTGGGGGGGACAAAGCAGGGAGTCCTGGGGGAAGGTGAGATGGGAGCCAGGAGATGCTGTGGTGCTTCAGGCAAGAAAGATGATTTTAGTTTTAGAAGAAAGACTTGGGCATGTCCCCACAGCATTTAAGTGGGGGTTTACACACTGGAGTTGTAAGGATGAATTCTAGAAAATGGCGATACACAGCTCTGGAGGTCAGTAAGAAGAGAAGCATGAGGTGTGCTGACAGGATTGGCTGAGGGAGAGCTGGCACTGCCATGCCTTCCCAGAGAGAGGGAAATCCTGATGGTGTGTCTCAGGGAAAGGCAAAATGATCCTTAGTGGTTAGGAATGAAAGAAAGACAAATTCAGGCAAGAAATACGGGACAAATTCTTAGCAGCCTGGTCATAAAACATGGGAACAGTTTACCTAGGGATGGCAGTGCAGCTTCCCAGAGTCTTTAAATCAACACCAGATACCACACGATCTCCAGGCAGAGAGCATCTGCAATCTTCTGAAGGCTTCCTTTGGGCTACACACCCTCTGCTCTCAATGAGGCTGGGTTTAAAAAATTAAAAATCCTACTAGTTGACTTGCCTTTGCAGTGAATTTCCCCATTGGTTTCCATCTCAGTCCCATGAAACCAGGACTGTGTGTCTGCTGTTCTTATTTCCAGCTTCAGATAATTCCTCCAAAATGCCCTCTTGTACAAATTGAGCCCAATACGTGTGTGCTGTGGTAGCTAGGAGACTGGCAGGAACGGTGCTCGCCGTGATTATCCAAAGCAGTTGTCATGTTATTCTCATTGCTAATGGTATATAATTATGTATTAAGGCTCTCTCCAGGTAGAGCATCTTGGGGCAATTAGAGCACGGAGCAGAGGGCACGGAAAGGACCTCGAGACAAGTCACTTTGTCCCTCTGGAAAGGGAAATAATTGTCCCAGAACATATTGTTCGCATTTTTGCTGCCTGACATGAAAGCAGATCCATTGCAGTGAGCTGGGACATGGCGTGGTCAGAACCAGCAGAGCAGGATCCTTTCTCCATGGTGCCTGCAGTGCATGCAGCGCTGCTGCTCGGAGCCACGCAGGAGTGCATTCCCCTCCTGTCCCTTCCTTATCACCTTTGTCCTGGCTGGGGGATTCACCTCTCCCTGCTCTGCCCACCCTGCTGACCCGGGCTGGCCCTGTCCAGGCTGCCCCGGGTGAGCCTGGGCTGGGAACAGGATTGTCTGTGCCGTGCTGTTCTCCAGGGGCTGTGGGGCTCTGGGTTTGCTCCTCAGCTGGCACCTGCCACGGGGCCCAGCCAGCCTGACCCCTGCAGGGGCTCACGGACCAAAAACATCATCCCAAAAACATCATCCCAAAAACATCATCCCAAAAACATCATCCCAAAATCTGCACTGCTGCCCTGGACACGGACCCGAGGTGGGGGAGAAGGCCGGAGTGACAGCTCCAAGCGTGTGCCACCAATCGTGGGGAATCAGAGAGGCGGACTCTGTGCTGAACATGCCGTGAGTCCCGGGCTTGCACAGATTCCTACAGGGGGATTCAGCCAGGGCTTCTTGCCCCCCCTGGAAACAAACAAACAATCAAATACCTGCAGGAAACTCTCCTTCCCCCTGGAAACAAGGGATTATTAGAGAGGTACCTTGTACCCTTCAGAGCTCCCTCTGACTGCTGGAGCAGTGAAAACACCAAGGCTGCCCAAGGGAAGCCCGGCTCTGTGCAGCATCCCCGCCCCGGCCCGGCTCCATCCCCGCTCGCTCCGCAGCCGCTCCTCCTGCCGCAGCTCCGCTCGCAGCTCCGGTGCTCGGGAGACACCACAAGACCAATGCGGGAACGGCAGCGCTGCCACCGGGGAACGGCAGCCCAGAACGGGCTGGGGGCGGCTTTGGGTGTTACCGAGCAGCGGGTGGAGTGTCCGAACCTGCCCAGGGAAAGGCAAGGGCACTGCAGGTACACCTGGCAATGAACATCCCACCGCCCCGGGGCTCCTGCTGCAAAAGGCAGCTCCTGCCAGGGCTGCTGGGGAGCAGAGCACGGAACATGGAAGCATGCAACAGGTTGGAGGGCTCGTGGGGACATTGAGGGATAGAGACATCCAGAGCCAACAGTGAGGACAGCGGGGGAGTGCTCCACACTGCTGCCCAGCGCTCGGGGCACGCTGAGGGCTCGCTGCAGACACCACTGCAGGCATCTCCCCTCCTGAAAGGGCTGGGCTCTGCCTGTGGATGGCACTGGGGATCCCGAGCCACCCTCGCTGTCGTTGTGAGCAGTTCTATTCTGGCTGGCAGAAACAATGAGAACAAACAGGCAGAGCGCTGGCTGGCGATGAAAGTTTCTCTGAACCAACAGAGATTTGCTTCAAAGGGGCCTATGAAGAGGTTCCATTTAATTATGAGGCAGAAAGCGCCACATAACTAATATGTATGCACACAAATATATACCCATGCATGCAGCCATCCCCCCAAGAGTGGGCACTGCAGAGAGCCAGGCTCATCCTTGGTGCTGCAGCCCTGGCAGCTCACGGCCCAGACTCTGCACTGGAGTCACGTCGCAGCCAAAGGGACGTGAAACCCAGTTTTATTTTTAACTTGGCTGGAGGGAAAGTGGAAGGAATAACTTACAGTGGAAGAAGTAGATGAGGACCCTGGAGATCTCAGCTCAGTTCTTGGCTCTGCTACAAATTCCCCGTGCGACCTTAAGGAGGTCACTTCATCTCTCGGTGCTTCGTTTCCCTTCTGCAAAGTTTGGAGAGTGTGATCCTCCCTCCGGCCTTGTGTGTTGGGGCGGGAGCAGACACCAATTTCATTGCCTTGCAAGTGCAGGGCAGGAGAGCTCTCTGTCTGGGGAAGGTGCTGGGCAGCTTCCCAAGCTGTGCCCTCACACAGGTTGCATGGATTTTCAGAACAGAGTTCCCCCAGATTTCCCAGGAAAGGGGTGTTGAGCTTGGTCTTGGGAAAGCAGAGGGATTTGCACTCTGTAGCCTGCCCTGAGTGCCAGAGCTGAGGGGTCAGTAGGTGCCACTTGACTCACCAGATGATTGTTTTCTTTCCCAAAACACGGTGTCTGCTGGGCCCTCTCACACCATTATCCCCCATTTATGCCCCTCAGCTGCAGTTAGTGCTGGGGAATGGCTGTCCCTGGCCGTCACCTCTCCCTCCCTGGCAGCTGACTGGCAGCCCGTGCCCCCACATTGCAGCAGCGCCGGCAATTTATGGCCATTTGGATCCCATCCATCAGCGGGGAGCAGGCAGAGACACAAATCCCCGGTTCCAGAGGGACCCCCGTGCCCATGGCCTGGGAGGCCGCGCTCACACCAGCCCCGCTTTGCCCCTTTCCCTCCCTTTGCTCTGCTCACCCTATCCCGCTCTCTGTCCTGCTGGAGGGACAGTCCTGGGTCTGCCCTGTCCCCGTGGGGGCTGCGGCAACTCGTGACAAGTTGTGTTTCACGGGGTAATCTTGCACGTCCTTGTTTTGTCATTTAGGGCACTTAAAGTGTCACAGAGATTTCACTACCCTAAAAGCTTATCTGTCAGCAGGAGAGAGTTATTCCAGTAAAAGGGTATCATCAGCGGCAGTGGGAGGAAAAAAAAGAGACAAAAATCGTGTCTGAAGGTTTTCTATTCCGGGCTGTCTGCAGCGACCTTGAGCCACTGCAGCTGCACCCGGCGGCGCCCAGGGCCAGTGGGCAGCGCTGGCAGCGGTGCCAGGGTGGGCTCAGAGTGTCCCCAGCTCATCCCTGCCATCTCTGGGCAGCCAGCGCCGCCCCAGCACACGGGGAATGCTGCTCGAGGGTCGCTGCCTCATCCCTGCCTTCCCAAGGCGTGTGCCGTGTGTGCTGCAGCTCCTAGAGGGCAGAAGCTGCTCTGGCCCTTTGTGGTGGAGCCAGCAGCTGCGCCTGGAGCAGGAGGACTTCTCTAAAAAGAGAGAATGGGAGCAGACCACATTGAAGGTGGGCAGAAGTGTAGCATGAGCTGTTGTTTTTCGTGATTTCTGTGGTTTGCACCCAAACAGTGCAGTGTGGATTGATGGAGAGGTGCAGGGAAGGGCAGAGAAAAGATGAAGGAGGGAGGAAGGGAAGGAGGGAGGGATAACTGGCTGCTCTTTTTGCCATCGTGGGAGGCTCAAATGTCTCATGTCTGGAAGGAGTTTCCACACGGGAAACTCTCCGTGCTGGCAGGACTGGAGCGGTGGGGACTCCTGTTCCCAACGGGAGCACAAACCCGGGTGGTGCCGCAGGTTTAATGTGCTGTTAAACACCTCCACAAGTCGCAAAGGGTGGAGCCAAGGGCTCCCGGCACACTCTGTGTTTGCCTTGGAGGGATTCTTTTAACTACCCCATCCAAAAAGAGAGTTATTTGCCTCCCTGTATCTGGAACCTCCAGGCTGTGTGATGCTGAGGAGCTTTCAGAGCATGGAAAGAGCTGCTGTGAGCGCTCCTACAGAAGGGAACGGTGCTAAGCCAGGGGGTCCTTGCTGTTCCTCCCCCCAGCCCCTGCTGCAGGAGGGAACTTTGTTTCCAGCCCAAAATAACACCCGCTTTGGTGGGGTTTATCTGTGCTCTGCCAAGTGCGTGACAAATTTGTACTAAAATGGAACCTCAAACGATGCCAGCACAGAGAACCACGAATGCTATTGCATAACACAGGAGACGAGATAAAAATCCTCCATACGGCACCGTTACTTCAGAAGCAAGAATAAACAATATTTAAAAATGTATAAATGCAGGTGGCATATTTTCCTTAAAAAATGTTTCGAGAAAAACAAAAGCATCTTAACAAGGAATAAAATATGAAAAGCAGAAGTAGGTCAGAAAGAAGTCAAAGGAAGGAAGGAAAACTAACAACATGGAAATGAAAGACAAAGTGAATTCTGGTGGCACGTGGCTGTGATGTGGGTCTGGGGAGCTGCTGGGACAAGGGTGAACCGTGCATCCTCAGCTCCAACACATCCCAGGGCCCCAGCAGCCCCACGGGGATGCACCCAGGCACCTCTGCAGGTGCTGCCTGTGGTGGATAACCCTGTGCAGGGACGTCCCTCAGCTCTGCCCTGCTCCAAGCCTGCCCAGCCTCTCTGGAATTGCCAACTTACCTGGGAGTTGGTGACACAGGAGAGAGACATTTCACAGACTCATTTATTTGCCCCATTAACCATTTTAACGGCCTCTCTGCAATAACAGTCATTCCCAGGGCTGGCAGAGCAGGTGTTCCAACAATCAGCAGGATTGAGAAGCCCTGGATGGCCGTTATTATTAATGCCCATAATAAAAACATGCCTGGGAGCTGCACGCCCGCGCTCCATTGCACCCTCCGCTTCATGGGCCGGCAGCTCCCACTCCAGGACAGCCCAGGGGAGCAGCAGCAGCGTGGGGAGCACCAAAGAAAGGCTGTCCAAAACCACCATCTTTCAACTGACCTGTTTTATTGTGTCGTGAAAGACTGCACCCAAAAGCAGGTGCAAGGAGTATCAAACAGCGTGTTTTACCTGAACATCCGAGCCCGGCGCTGCCGAGGCCCAGCGTGCCCATTCCCCGCTCAAACTGAAAAGCAGCAGCAACTCAGGCTTCTGTCTGCATTGAACAGCTGGTAAGAAACAAGGTAACCCAGGGGGCAGCTTCCCAAGAGACTGGCAAACAAAAGAAAACCAGGAGACGCATCTAGTGTGTGCTACGGGCTGGTGTGGCGGGAGGGGAAATCAGCTGGCAGCTTTGTCACTTTCCCCATTCTCAATCAGTTTCCTTTTCTTCTCATCCGTTTTCCTCTTGAAGATGTGGTCTCTGTAGAACTGGAGTTCTTTGATGCTTTCCCTGATGTCATCAAGTGCTCTGAAAGAGAATTAAGGAGGGTTTCAAAGAGCCGGGGTACATCTCCAGCTATGCCCACATCCTAATGCCACTGAAAACTTCCAGGCTGCAGGAAACCAAAATGATGCACAGGAGGGTGCATCTGTCAGGCATGAAAATAACACTCATTGTCTCAGGGAAGCAATAGAAGTCCAGTGGTGCCAAGGTGGCAGGGAGTAACTCACAGCTGATTCGTTTATGTCAGCCTGGGACGCAGCTGCTGGAAACCAGCATTGGCTGTCAGAAACAATTCCACCCGAGGGAAGAGCCAGGGCTCCAGAGAGCTGCCCAGCTCCAGCCAGGGCACGCTCAGGGCTCAGCTCCCTGCAGCAGCACATCAACCACGGCTTCAGCCAGGACCCCTGTGACAGCCAGCCCTCCTCCTCCTCCTGTGTGTGCACCAGAGCCTCCCTCCTGCCCAGCACGGGCACATCAGAGTGGAGCCACAGAGGCTCCCTGGCTCCTTCCTGCCACCTCTCTGGCATATTCCAAGCTCAGGAAATAGGCACGAGCAGGACTCTCACCCCTCCATTCACAGTTCTGAAATTTTTGTGTTTCTGTGACCACCTCTGCCCAAAAAAAGGGCAGATAACCCCCATTAAGTGACTGTTTGCATGGTCAACAAACATGCACTTTGAAGAGCAGAGTGAAACAGAAGGGCTGAGGAAACTTCTGGTTCTCTGGGTTTTAATAATCCCTTTCCCTACGCTATCTAGGCTTTGGACGGGAGAATTCAAACATCTGACAGGGTGCAGAAGCCATCTCCACCTGCATCAGCCCCAGGATGCTGGAATTCACAGGGAGCCCCATATCCTGCTCAGGAAGAGCAGAGTTCTCTGCAGGACCAGCCCTGCTGTCAGAGACGGAGGCACAGAGCTCACCTGTGAGAAGCAGCCTTCTTTGGTGCAAACTCGTATTCCTCTGGATACCAGCGCCTGTGAGCACAAGAATTGCCACTTAGAAAGAAAACTGGGATGCAAAGGCATGCCTGGTGGCTGCTGCAGGTTTGTTACACTTGGTGAAGGAACCCTGGTTTCACTGACACCAAGAGAAGCCACGGCCCTGCCAGTCCCCCTGCTTGATCTGCAGAGCCCCAGCACCACAAATGGGCACCCCAGGGGTATCTCTCAAACCACTTAACTGGGGGAACACTTACCTGCAAAGCTCCTTGACAGTGCTCACATCAATGATCCTGTAATGAAGGTGCCTCATGAACTGTGGCATGTATTTGTCAAGGAATTTCTTATCTGCATGAACAGAGTTACCTACAAAGACACAAACAAGATGTTTCTTCAAACAGAAGAAAACAGAACAACATGGAAACGAGCGGCAGACGGAGCGAGCTGGGAGAGATCACAGGGGAAGAAAAGCCATTCACAAGCAGCTCATTTATCCCATTTTCTAGCAAATATGATTGTAAAGGTTTGTCAGATTTTCATTGCAGGATCACACGGGGTTTAACACTAATACCTCTAGTAATTCCTCTGTTACTACTCCCACAATTTGTGTCACGCAGATAAATATCACAGAATTGTGCCAACATCGGGTTTTTTGCCAAGTGAAAGTGGCCATTGGTATTAATTCCACTCAGCACCTGTCCCAAGATCATATATGAAATATATTAAATATATGAAATTCTGGGTAACAGGACACCTGGAAGATCCTTATTCAGCCTTTGGCTGCATAGCCAGGGAGGAACAGAGCACAGAAGAGGAACCCGTGCCTGCCCCACGTGCCAGGGGGTGCTGGGAGTGCAGGATGGATGGATGATGTGCAGACAGAAGGTGCCTCACCTGCGAGAGGACAGAGCCCTGGGGGTGTCTGCTGCCGCACGAAGGACAGGAACTCGTACTCTGCCTGCTGCAGCGAGATTTTACTCTCCTTCACCGCCTTAGTAAGGCCAGACTGCAAAACAGAGCCAAGCCATAAATCAGAAACACCCTGTCACAGACACTGCCAGGAACGCTCCAGTTCTCAGGTAAATGTTTAACTCTGCAGTGAAAGGTCAGCCCTTGGAGTGCTGCTGGTCCCCCAGGTGCCTCCTGAACTCTGCACCTCAGTCCCTGGGGCACCCCCAGCCTCTGCTCTCCCCAGGGACCTCCTGCGTGGGAAGGAAATCCAAGGCAGGTAAATAGTGCTGACAGCACTGACCTTCCTGTGTGGTTTGGGACGTTTTCCTTCCCTTTTTTTGATTCCTTTGCTCAGAGCTCTTTCCAGTTACCAAGATGTGAGGCGTTGTTGATCCACCTGCACATCCTTGAGCCAGCAGAGCGCTACCTCCCCGCACATCCCTGCTCCAGGAGAGGCACTCACCTCCCCAGCAGGGAGCAGCAGCTACCAGTGAACACAAATAAACAGGATCCTGCCTTCAGGCTTCATCAAGATTCCTATAAATCAGAAAAGTTCCTCCCTGTTTTTTTTTTTTCAATTGCTAAATGTCAAATCCTCTCCAAGTGTTCTCAGTGATTTATTTCCATCTGGCTACGCTATATATTTCCACGACTGTGCAGCAAAAATCTACTTGACAGATCCAAGTGGTGGTTAAAAAATTCATTATGTGGCAGCATTTTCATCTATATTCTAATTGCTTCTCTTCTCTTAGTCAATTAAAAATAAGTAGCTCCTCAGGAGCAGCAAGGACGCATGCTTCCATCTCCAATTCACTCCTGAGCCGAGGCTGAGCTGGAATCCTCGACTGGGGCAGGGAGAAGCACCCATCACAGTAAATTAATATTCATTTCTCAAACTCTTGCTAATTCTTCCCAGGGAGAGCAAGATGCCGAAGGGGGAGGAGAGGGGGGTTATGGATGTCTTAAAACTTCAGCCCTTAATTGAAAACTAACTTGAACTTCAATTCATCATCAGGGACTGGAAAATCCATTTGCTCTCTTGCTGCTGGCAAAGAGGAACCTTTCTTTGGTGGCCCAAAGAACTAAAAATAATCTCTTGCTGCAAAAGTGAAGCTTTCAGTTAAAAAATCCACAAGGCCTACAGGGCTGAGGGGACAGGCAAAAGCCTGGAGTCCTGTAAACATGCACCAGAGTCCACAGGGAGAAATCTGCCTTTGACTGGCTCTGGACTGTTCTGCACCAATCCTGCACCTGTTCTTATTCAGGCATTCAAGCTTGACCTCCCCTTTCCCCACTGGAATGATTTTGAATTGTTTTATGCAAGACCCCATCAGGAGGAGCTGTCAGAATTTGAACCCAGCCCAGCCTGCACCAGGGCTCCCACAGAGGCAGGAGGTGGCCAGCAGCTCTGTGTGGGGACCAAGGAACCAAACCCCAATTGTCCCACTGGGAGAAAGGAGGCTGAGGCCCTGCCCTGCGAGATGTGAGCCAGAGGCACATCCCTGAGTGACAGATCCTGTTCTGCCCCCCTGCCTGCTCCAGCCCTCCCAGGGGAGCTCACTGCTGCTGCTGTGCTGATGCTTCCAGCTCCCAGACCAGGGAGCAGCTTCCAGCACTCTTCCAACTTATCAGAAACCAGGCTGCAAAGCACAGGCTGCTTTAGGCAAGCTGGAAGCTGCAGGCTAAGGATCCCTGAGAGCAGTCTGAACCCTGCCACAGATGACTCGTGAGACCTTGGGCAAAACACTCCACACAGGCTCCTCAATACAAAATAAGAGAGACACTGTCTCCTGTCTTTGAACCCCTCTGTGTGGCTGCGAACTGCTCAGCACAGGAATTGTCCCTGCTGAGGCAGCTGTACTGCCGCTGATCTATCAGAATTAATCGCTCAGAACCTACACGTGCTGCAGCTGATCACTCAGGATTTACACATCCTGCAGCCGAACTCTCAGAATTACACGTCCTGCATCTGATCTCTCAGAATTACATGTTCTACAGCTGATCTCTCAGCATTACTCGTGCTGCAGCTCATCTCTCAGCATCACTCGTGCTGCAGCTCATCTCTCAGCATCACTCGTGCTGCAGCTCATCTCTCAGCATCACTCGTGCTGCAGCTCATCTCTCAGCATCACTCGTGCTGCAGCTCATCTCTCAGCATCACTCGCCCTGCAGCTCATCTCTCAGCATCACTCGCCCTGCAGCTCATCTCTCGGAATCACCCGTCGCTCCCACGGCGGCCGAGGCCGAGCAGGGTTTTTACCTTCCCGTGATGCTCCTTGCACCACTCGGACATGCTCTCCAGCAGCTCGTCGGGCTGGTTGATGATCAGGTTCGGGCCCTGGCGGGGAAGGGAAGCACAAGGTAATGGCACAAGAAGTTTAGGAGCCCGTGGAAGTTGGGTGCCGAGCGCAGGCGGAGGCGGGCAGTGCCGGCGGCAGGCACACCGCGCACCGTGACGCAGCCCCGCGCTCCGGTGCGCTCCCACGCTCCCGGTGCGAGCGGCGATCCCGGCGCGGCCGGAGCCGGGACCCCGGCGTTCCTTTGCTCCAGCATCGCCGGGACTGCCCGCGGGGCCCGCGCGGCTCACCTCGGCCAGCACGTTGAGGTCGCAGTCGGTGATCAGACACGCCATCTCCAGGATCTGGTCCTTCTCCACGTCCAGGCCCGTCATCTGCCAGGGGCGAGCGGCAGCGTCAGCGCGCCCGGGGCCCGCGCCCCCCGTCCCGTCCGCTGCTTCCCCGCGCCCCCCGCCGCCCCGCGCCGCCGCCCCGCACCTCCAGGTCCACCCAGACCATGCGCTGCCCCATGTCGCCGCCGGCCATGGCCGCCGCCCTCCGCCGGCCCCGCCACAACCGCCCGGCGCAGATCCGCAGGCGGCCCAGGCCGGCGCGGCCGCCGCCCAGCATCGCCGCCGCACTACAGCTCCCGGCGACCCCCGCGCCGCCGCCTACGCTCCATAGGGGTGGATGCGCCGCAAGGGCTGCTGGGAGATGTAGTCCACGGTGGCCGGGGGCGCTCCTGCCGTTACCGGCGCCACGGAGCAGCTCTGCTGCCCCGGCCTCAAAGGCGGAGGTTCACCCAGGGGCTTTCCCCAGGGAGACTTTTAATGTTCTTCAAAACAATACTGTATTTCAAATGGACAACGGGGAATGGGTTCATATTGAAAGAGAGTAGGTGCGAATTACATAGTAGGAAAAGATTCTTTACTGTGAGAGTGCTTAGGAACTGTAACAAGTTACGCATAGAAATTGTGGATGCTCCATCACTGGAAGCGTTCAAGGCCAGGCTGGATGGGGCTCTGAGCAGCCTGGCTGGTGAAAGGTGTCCCTGCCTCTGGCAGGGGGTTGGAGTGAGGTGATCTTTAATGCACCTACCAACCCAAACCAAAATGTGATTCTGTGACTGTATAAAAAACACGAGGAATGTTACAGATGTCAGGCAGCATCTGTCCCACCTCAACTCTGCTTAAAATGCCAGACCCTTCCATCTGACACAGATGTTCCTTTCTCCTAAAAAAATACTAACAGCACTTATCTGTGACACAATGTCAGTGTGGTGGTTTCTCCATGGCTTCCCTACCCCGTGAAAAGCCCTGAAGTGTGCGTTAACACATTTAATACTGAGACCGGAGTTTGGCAGGACTGCACTGCTGGTATTTTTACAAACACTAAAAGGTGACTTCACTGGGGGGGTTTTTGGGGGGTGGGGGGTTTGTACACGTTCTCAGTGAGAAACAGGTCACGTTTGCTTCGCCCTCGAGTCCCTCAGTGGCGCGCCGAGTGCCACTTGGCCTCTCTGTAGCTGTCCCTGCGGTGCTCGTAGCTCCAGCCGTCGCGGTGCCTGTCCTCGTAGTGCTCCTCGCGGCCCCGGTAGTGGTGCTCGCCCTCGCGGCCCCTCTCCTCGAAGCCGTACTCGTCGCGCTTGCCGCGCCCGTACTCGGGGCCGCCGTCCCCGAAGCGCTCGCGGCCGAAGTGGCGCCCGTCGGGGCTGTAGGGGTGGGCGCCCAGGCGGGCCTTGCGCGGCCCCTCCAGGCGCCGCGGCCCCGGGGAGCCGGGCAGGCCGTGGAACGAGTGCGGGTAGCCGGGAGGGGCAAAGCCGGGCTGCTCCCCGTACTTGCCCCCGAACTGGGGCTGCTGCCGGGCCGCGCTGTTCATCTGGAGGGGAAACACAGACAGGGGGCTCGGTGTGGCACGCTCACTGCCTGGGGGAGTGCCTGAACCAAACCCCGGGCTGGCCTCCAACCCACAGTGCTCACACCAGAACCTTTACACTGCCCAGAGCCTCCTCCAACCCACACTGCTCACACCAGAGCCCTACATCGCCCAGAGCCCTCCCAGCTGGCCCCCTCTGTGCCAGGAGCTTCACATCATCTGCAAGTGCCATTCCAGCCCTCCAGCAGTATATTCCCACCAGCTGTGCCCGTGAGTGTGCACGTACCACCGCTTGTCTCTGCAGGCTCGACGGGTACCCCGGTGAGCCCATGCCATCTGGAACCCTCTCATACCTGCAGGGAAAACACAGCAGCAGTGTCAGCCTTAAACACACAACAGGGCATCTACATCCCACTGGTGCTCCCTCCACGGGAAGGAAACGCCAAACTGCCCTTGGAAGTAGGCAGGAACACAGTGAACCATGCAATGTCTGCCTCCACTGCACACTCCTGTGCTGGCCACACTCGTACCTGCTGCAGTTGGATGCTGGCTGAGGCATCCCAGGAAGGCTGGTGCCAGGAGCTCCGAGCTGGGAACAGGATGGATTGATATCCTGGGCTGCATGACTGCTCCCTGCGGAGAGACAAATAATTCAGGAGACCCACAAACACCAGTTAAGGAAATGAGGTGTGAAGTGAACTTGCAGAAAATCAACACATTTTGAATTGGCTCTCAAGTTTCGTCAGTGATCTGCAAAAGCACTGCAATCTTAGTTCCCACCAGAAAGGGCAGAGATATTGTAGCCAATGTGCCTCATTTAACCACGATCAGATGCGATTTTTGCTGCTCGTATAATTTAGAGCAGATCTTGGAGGTGCTGCAGGATTATCCAATAAAAACCCACAGAGAAGGCTCAGCCAAGGGGTTACACTGGCCATGAGAGACAGGAGGTCCCTGGTCGAAGCACCGGGACAGGAGGATGTGAGGGAAGCAGAGCCGGCAGGTGAGGGACCCCTTGGTGAGAGGCTCCTGCAATTTACCCGTGACTGCTGCAGGCTAGGGCAGCTGACAGCAGTTCACGTCCCCCTGCAAAGGGGGTGAAGGTGTCTCCGGTACCTGATCGGAACTGGATGCGCATGGGCCGCCCGTACAGCTTGATCCCGTTGAGCAGCCGCAGCCCGTACGGCACCGACTCCTCGTGCTTGAAATTGACGAAGGCGAACTGCTTGGGCCGTCCATCCCGGTCCTTCGGGATCTTCACGGTGATCACGGGCCCCGCCTGGCACCGGGGGCGAAGGCGTTAGGCAAACACCAGGAGGCAGCGGCCGCCGCCGCGCACGTGCGCCCCGCCGAACCCTGTCCCGCGGCGGCCGCCGTAGCCCCGCCGGCCATGGCGGCCGCGGCCCCCCCGCCGCGCCCTCCCCCGGTACACGCAGCGCGGGCGCCGGGCGGTACCTGGTGGAAGAGCTCGAAGATGAGCTCCTCGGTGACCTTGGGGTCCAGGTTCCCCACGAAGAGCGTCCGGTTCGCCTCGGCTGCCGCTGCCCCCATGGCCGCGCCGGGATCTGAGCGCGCGCGCCCCCAGCCGCTACTCCCCCCCTGCCCCGCGCGGCGCTTCGCGTGACGTCACCGTCACGTGCGTGCGGGGCCGCCCCTTCCGGCAGGGGCGGGGCCACGGGGACGGGGCGGGGAACGGGACCGGGAACGGGGCAACAGGAACGGGGCAATGGGAACAGGAACGGGGCAACAGGAACGGGGCAATGGGAACAGGAACGGGGCAATGGGAACAGGAACGGGGGAACGGGAACGGGGCAATGGGAACAGGAACGGGGCAATGGGAACAGGAACGGGGGACCAGGAATGGGGCAATGGGAACAGGAACGGGGCAACAGGAACGGGGCAATGGGAACAGGAACGGGGGAACAGGAACGGGGCAATGGGAACAGGAACGGGGCAATGGGAACAGGAACGGGGCAACAGGAACGGGGCAATGGGAACAGGAACGGGGCAACAGGAACGGGGGAACGGGAACGGGGCAATGGGAACAGGAACGGGGCAATGGGAACAGGAACGGGGCAACAGGAACGGGGCAATGGGAACAGGAACGGGGCAATGGGAACAGGAACGGGGGAACAGGAACGGGGCAATGGGAACAGGAACGGGGCAACAGGAACGGGGGAACGGGAACGGGGCAATGGGAACAGGAACGGGGCAATGGGAACAGGAACGGGGCAACAGGAACGGGGCAATGGGAACAGGAACGGGGCAATGGGAACAGGAACGGGGCAACAGGAACGGGGCAATGGGAACAGGAACGGGGCAACAGGAACGGGGGAACGGGAACGGGGCAATGGGAACAGGAACGGGGCAATGGGAACAGGAACGGGGCAACAGGAACGGGGCAATGGGAACAGGAACGGGGCAATGGGAACAGGAACGGGGGAACAGGAACGGGGCAATGGGAACAGGAACGGGGCAACAGGAACGGGGGAACGGGAACGGGGCAATGGGAACAGGAACGGGGCAATGGGAACAGGAACGGGGCAACAGGAACGGGGCAATGGGAACAGGAACGGGGCAATGGGAACAGGAACGGGGGAACAGGAACGGGGCAATGGGAACAGGAACGGGGCAACAGGAACGGGGCAATGGGAACAGGAACGGGGGAACAGGAACGGGGCAATGGGAACAGGAACGGGGCAATGGGAACAGGAACGGGGGAACAGGAACGGGGCAATGGGAACAGGAACGGGGCAATGGGAACAGGAACGGGGCAATGGGAACAGGAACGGGGCAACGGGAACGGGGCAATGGGAACAGGAACGGGGGAACGGAAACGGGGTAAGGGGAACGGGAACAGGGCAGTGGCAGCGGGAACGGGGCCATGGCAGCAGGGCAACGGGAAAGGGAACGTGGACAGGACCGGGGCCTCGTCACCACCGGCTGCTGTGGGCGCAGGACCCGGGCGGGACGGGCCCCGGGAATCCCCTGTAATTAACGAATAATGGGCAATGAGCCCCGCTTGCGTGGGACAGTCGTTGATGCCGCACGTGCGGCGGCCCCGCTGTCGCGACAGCGCGTCCGTGTCACGAGCTGCGCCCCGGTCCCGCCTGGCCGCCGGTGCCGGGGTTTGTCCGGTTTGTCTCCCCGTTATGGGCACGCTGCCGTGGAACGGAACGGTGTGATCGCCGGGAAGAGCCGGGATGCGGGCTAAACCCGCGGATGGGATGGGGGAGCGGGGCAGAGCCCGGGGGGTGCGAGGGGACACGGGGGGTAACCCCGGGGCTCCTCCCGGGCTCGGTCCCGCACGGCCTTCCCGGGGATTTCACTCCTCCGAGGACTCCGGGAGGCATCCTCAGCTCTCCCCAGGCACTGCAGCCCCCTGGGCATCCCAGAAGATGCTGGATGTGAAACGGGCGTTCTCCATCTGGAAACATTTTGAGAGGGGCAGTTGAGCCTTCATTTTTCATTAGATCCCCTCGCGTTGCAGCAGATCCGATTTCCTTGTTAATTGGGTGCTGTTCATTTTCTCCACTTCATTACTTGCCGCCGCACCTAGAATTTATATCCATTTGGTTTAATCGCGTTCGCCTGGTTAAATTCCAAACAGTCACTCGTTCAGAAAGGGAATTATTACCTCGCTTTGCCAGGACTTCCACTTTGCCTTAATTTCCCTGGAGCCTCGTTTACCTCGCTCTGCCTGTTTTCCCTGCCTGGGTCCCCTCGGGCCTGGCTGGGAGCAGGCGATGCCCGTGCCATCGTGGCTCCTTCCATGTGCCATTGTGACCATCCTGGCCATTGTGGCTCATTCCACGTGCCATCCTGGCCATCTGGCTCGTTCCATGTGCCATTGTGGCCATCGTGGCTCGTTCCACGTGCCACGGCCCTGGCCAGAGGCAGGAAGGAGCGGGTGGGCTCAGGCATTGCCTGGCACAGCCTCACCCAACCCAGGCTTGAGAAATCACAGTGAGAGAACAGGAGCCCCGTCAGGTGCTTCAGAGATGCTCCTGGAGTCCTGGTGTGTTTGTTTGTGCCACTGTTTTGTGCCCTTTTTGCTCTTCAGAGGAGCAAAGTGCAAAACCAGGAAACTTTTGCTTTGGGAGGAGAAGCCCATTCTTTGGCTGCCTGTTTTCACTCTTAATGAGCAGGCATTTGGAAATATTGCTGAGATTTCATCTAATTCACTTGCCAGTTTCAACTATATAGAGGATGGGGGTGGTGTACTTATTCAGGGAGTTTGGAGATTTCTTTGCATCACCTTCTTCCTCAGTTTCTCCTGCTTTTCAGCCCACCCCTCCCTGGCAAGAAAATGCAAAAGTAAATAGATGAAGACTCATTCTGTGGATATTTAGCATCTGTGCCTGCGGGCTCCTGCCTGTGCCTGGTTGGTGAGGGCAGTAGGACACCAGCCTCAGTGTCCCCTTCCAGCTCACATACACATTTCACCACTGCTTTCCACTCCCAGCTGTGGCAGTTCTGCTCGGTGTAGTCCGAGGTGATGATCTCCTGGAAGTGCTCACAAGCAGGAGCTGGTGCATGGTGGGGCACCAGCTTTTCCCCACAGTAATCGCTCCGGAGCCGCCCGGAGGGGACAGGGACGGGGACGGGGACAGGGACAGGGACCGGCGGGCACCGCTCCCTTAGCTCTCAATCTCTGCCGAGGCTTTTTTCCGCAATAAATGGCTTCGGAGCCACCCGGAGGGGACAGAGACAGGGACAGAGACAGGGACAGGGACAGAGACAGGGACAGGGACCGGTGGGGACGGGGACAGGGACAGAGACAGGGACAGGGGCAGGGAGAGAGGAACGGGGACAGGAACGGGGACAGGGACAGGGACCGGCGGGCACAGCTCCTCGCCATCCCCGCCGCACAGAGGCAGCAGAGCCCCGCGCTTCAGCATCGCGCGTCCCGCAGCATCTCGTCCTCCTCCCACTCGCCCAGCTGGAGCCGAAATGATCAAACGGTTTTAGGCTCATTACCGGCTCCAAATCTGTGTAATTGGCCCTTGCTTTTTTAAGGATCCACCGTTAGAAGTGACAGCAGAGGAGCTGCGGCGCCATCGCCAAACGAACGGGTGGGAGTGGAGAGCCAAGGTGTGTTTGCTTTACAAACGCCCTCACCCAGCCAGGCCCGCCGCTGCCAAACCCTCTGCTGAGCGTGTCAGGCGGAAAAAGGACGACAGCTAGAAAGATGAACGTGGCAAAGAGGTTTTCTTCTGACAGCAAAGCCAGCAATCAATGCTCCCTGCTACTGCAGCCTGGGACACGGGGCTCTGTGAGAGCCTTGCTGGCCAGGCGAGCTGACCCAGGCATGTTTGCCAGTGCTGTGCTTTGCTTTCCATCCTCAGAGCCTGATTTTGTCACTGAATGGCGTGATCTGGGGATTAAAGCACAAACTGTCAGCGCCCAGAGGCCTCTGAGCAGGAGTGGCAGAGCATCTCAGAGCTGGAGAGACTTACTGCCCTCACTGCCAGCCTGGCACTGCCAGCCTGGGAATCACAGAATCCTAGCATGTCCTGGGATTGCCTGCCATGGGCAGGGACATCTCCCACTGTCCCAGCCTGCCCCAAGCCCCATCCAGCCTGGCCTTGGGCACTGCCAGGGATCCAGGGGCAGCCACAGCCTCTCTGGGCAGCCTGTGCCAGGGCCTGCCACCCTCACAGGGAAAGATTTCTTCCTAATGTCTGATCTAAACCTGCTCTGTCAGTGTGAAGCCTTTGTCCCATATCCTGTCACTCCAGGCTGTAAGTAGCAGAAACTCCAAATAGGCTCCCTTCAGGCACTAGAAGGCCACGATCAGGTCAGCCCAAAGAGCCACCCCCAGGCTCGTGGCAGTGCCCAGAATGGCTCTGAGGCTGCAGCTTCCCATCCCCATGAGAGCCTGGCTCCAGACATCTGATTTCCATTTCCCCCCGTACTCCTATTTCAATCAAAGTGTGTGATTAGGGCTGCACGAGCTCCATTGTCATCTCCACCTAAGTGCTGCTCTGATGGGTGGAAACAGCATCTCAGTGTTTACAGGGAGCAATGCAGGGCTCTGCTTTGCTGGATATCGCACAAAATCTGCCACTGCAGGCAGGGACAATCACACACAAACGAGCAGCACCTGCAGAAGGCTGGGGAGGGAGGAGGGGAGCCCCCCCAGCCTATGGGGGAGCACCTTGGCCCCATCCCCTCACCTGCGCAGCAGCTGGGAGGTTTTAAAGGGCACAGGGAGCTGGAGCGGGGTATTTGGGTGTTTGCAGCACCTCAAGGCTTTGGATGAGGCTGTACATGGTGTCTGCATGGGCACAGCCCCTGTTGGTGTCCCTGAGGAGGTTTGGGAGCAGCCAGCTCATGCAGTGGAGCACTGGCCTGGGGAGATGCTGTGGTAAGGATGGGTGTCCTTTGAGTGGGTGCTGGTGCTTTTCTGGGGGTTGGTGGAAGGTGGCTGGTTGTTTCAGTTGTTGCAGAAGACATTTTGAGTCTTCCCCTGTAATTCTGAGGTCAGAAATGTTGTGCTTCAAGGTTCCTGCCAGAGTCAGGGGAATCCACCCACTGCCGTGCCCTTTCCTCCCAAAAGGACGTCCGGCTGTTGCATGGGCATCGGTGGGATCTTCGTTAAGGGATGTGTAATTAACACCTGGCCGTGCTGCTGGCCCCTGCCCAGGCCTGGCTCCCCAGAGGCTCTGCCCACAGAGGCAGCGGTTGCAGCCCAGTGCCAGGAACAAAAGGCATCTCCTCTCCGCGTGCTGTAGAGGATCCCAAACAAAAGGTTCCCGTTCCCTGTGCCCCTCTCCCTGCTTCTCACTCTCCTTTCTGTGCTCCCACTCTTCAACAAGGATTTAAGCCCTTCTTTTCTCTGGGCTGCAACAAGAAAGTAGCAATTAACTGTTATAAGGCTGTTTTATAGTCCTGTGCAAACCCTTTCCATCCACTCTGCTTTAAATGGGTACATCTTTTATTCCCAGTTTTCGGGAGTGTAAAACTTTACAGCGTTTGCTGCAAACCTTCATACTTTGCTTTGCAGTTTATTGCTCCCTCTGCGGATATATCTCACTCATAAATATGGCTTCCAGCTCCCAGCACTTGACTAGGAGCTGCAGTGCCTCGGACTGGTTCCATTAATGGGATTTTGCCTGCATATCGCGGTGTGATTCATCCCAAACCTCTGTCTCTCCTCTGCCCGAAGGTGCAGAGCTCTGTAGAGGAGCCCTGGCAGCAGCAGGTCACTCAGCCAGGGCATTCCAGCCCCAGCTGCACATCCTATGGCTCTGGCGGGTGTGGAAGGGGCTGTGGAGAGCTCAGGGTGAGCTGGGGTGGCTTTGGGCACTGCCATCGTGGAGCCTTGGAGCCAAGGCTGTCCTGGGTGCAGAGTTTCCTCTCCTATGGGTTGTTTGCAGGGTATTTGTAAAAAACTTTCTTTACCTATGGTTTGAATGGAGTCTCTCTGCTTTTCCTGTTCTAAGAGCCAAAAAATAAAGAGGTCAGATGTTGAGGTTCCTGTGGGTTTAGGTCTGACATGGCTGTGTTGTTTCTAACCACCCCATAGTTTTTATTTCCATGGGAACATTGAGGAGCTCTTTTACCCTCCTGCCCATTTTCTGGAACGCTTTGGAGAAGTGCTCTGCTTGACACGGGCTCAGGTGTCCATGACCAGAGCCAGTCAGGCTTGTGCACACCAATGCCAGTGCCTTTGTTCTTTGGCAGAGCAGGGCTCAGTGTGCTGCTGGTCCTGCTGGGGCTCAGGGAGGGGGACAGGGCGAGCAGGGCTCAGTGTGCTGCAGGGCTCTGGGAAGGGGACACCAGGCACCCCTGCACTGGCAGTGGCCCTAAGGGAGGAGTGGGGGCTCCTGCTGCAGCCCCCAGCCAGCTGTCCTTATTCTGGGGCTGTCCTGACACAAAGGCTTGGGAAAGGTGTGGGATATTGAGTGCAGCTTTCAGACCCTACATGGTAATTTCCTTGCATTATAGCGATGGCAGCTTTAAAACCGCCCTCCTCCCATCCCTTTAACAGAACAGAAAAGCGTTCAGGGCCGGTTTGTTTGAGTCCAGAATGGCAGTGATTACAGCAGCGTGGTGCATTTGGGGTAAATGCAGGGACACCAGGGTGGGAACGACCCTGCTGAAAGGGTGACACGGGCTGGGGGCTGCTGTTTGTCCCTCCTGCGTGTGCCCTGCCCATCACCAAAGCGGGGTGCTTTGTCTCATCCCTTTGAGCACCCAGCACTGCACTAAAGCTGCTTTTTCAGGGAAGAAGGAGAGCTATTGCTAAAAGCCTTGGCTGCCGGTGCCCATCCCCAGAGGCAGGCCGGGTGCCCCCAGCCCCGGGCTGCAGCAGGGCAGGGCGGGCACACACTGGCAGCCCACGCTGGCGGATGCTTTATGGGACCATTTGCCAGTACCTGCTCCAAATGTCAGAGCCAGGCAGGGGAACAGGTGGGCTCTGTGCGTCTCTGGGGCCCCACTAATTCACAGGCCATAAATTAATGACAGGAACAGTGACAAAGTCCTATTCTGGGTGCAGGTGAGTGAGAAATTCCCTTCTGGCAGGTGGAGGGAGGGAGACCTGCCGCTGTCAGGCTGCCTTTGATTGTATTGTCTGAGCCAGCCTTAAAGGTAGCCCGTGCTCCAGACCAGCTTTGCTCCTGCTCGGGGCTCTGGAGGCAGTGGCAAGGCTCGCTTATAATAATGAGCACCTCTGCTAATTACCTGAGGCTGCCTCTTTGAACCGCAGGCTGTCGCTTACATCATCCCACAAAGGAGCCAAAGGTTCCCTTCAGTCCCACAGGGATGGGAGGTGTTCAGAGCTGATGGCATCAGGCCTTGAGGAACGGCTGTGAGCTGCTGGCACCCACGCAGACCCGGGGCTGGTGCCAGGCTGGCAGGAGTGGGGCGTGCCCAGCTCCCTGCCGGTGCTCACCCCTGTCCCACCGGCCTCCAGGAGGGAGGGCATGGGTCTGGGGGCGCTTTCCTAGGGAACAGGGCCAAGAATAGTGGGGGGAAAGAGAAAATCACGAGTGGTACCATATTAAACAAGCTGTACAAGAAGCTGTCCTCCACGGACCCTGTATCAGCCCGGTTTTGGCTTTGTCTGTGCCATCTTTATAGAATTCCCGAGGGATTGTGACCCGGGAGCAGCGATCAGGTGCCAGCGGCAGGGCTGGTGTGAGCTGTGCCAGGCTCTCTCTCGCCTCTAGGAAGCACTCTGACCTCAGGGAAGCCGGGAGGAGCGCTCCGAGCAGAGCTGCGAGAGCGCGCAGCATCCTCGGGCCGGGCACAGTGCCTTTTCTGGAGAGCCTTGGCTTGGCAGTGGGCGAGAAGTGCGGTCGAGGGATTCCAGCGTGGCAGAGCTCGGGATCGACAGCTGTCTGTCAGCTCGAGGGAGAAGGTTCTGGGAAATGCCTCGTGGGGATGCACCAGCCTGGTCCCGGACCTGGGAACCCCTTCCCGTGCTGGGGTTCCCTCCAAAATGGGAGCAAGGTGAATGCCAGCCCTGGAGAATGTGCTTAGACACAGGAGCGTGGTGCCTGGAGAGGCTGGATCGTTCAGGACAAACCATCACTCTGGGCTCACCCTGCAGAGGGGCAGGAGAGACGAGGTTCCCTCTGCTGAGGTGCAGGACCGACAAGGTTCCCGGAGCAGGCGGCTGGACGAGCCCATGCAGATGGCAGGAGATAAACGACACCATCTCCGTACTGTAGTGGCTCGGCCGTAATTCCTGAAAGACATTTATTGGAGGCAGCCTTCCCTTTTTCAGGGCTGTGGCTCCTCGGGCAGGGGGAATTGCAGTGGGGAAGGTGGAAAGCGCAACCCGGCGTTACTGATGAGACCGGTGCCCAAACCCCCATCCATTCCTCTCCTCCAATTTTCTCCTCTGACAATTTATAGGTTGGTTTGATGCTTGAATAGCTGAGTCTCTCTAGTAATATGTATTCTCTGTAAGTATTCCCCGCTGTGGCATATCCTAAGAGAACTCCATCAAATAATTATCTTCCCTTTTATTTATTCACAGTCTTTTCACTCGATCTGCATCACGATAAAATATTCCAATGGCTTCCTCTTAGCACTGAGCCTTCTCCAGATTGTAAAGTGTATTTATGTACAGTATTAAATCCACCCTGCGCCGCTCTTTATCTCGCCTCTCTGCCCGTTCTGCGCTGCCGTTGTGCTGGCCCTGGCCATCCCTGTGTCCCCTGTGCCTCCTGCCCGCAGCCCGGGGCAGGAGGGGTCTGCAGGTGGGCAGGGATGGAGGGGGCAGCCCCACCAGGGACCCCTGCTGCCCTCCCTCCCGGCGCCTCCAGCCGGGCTGTGCCTGCCTGGCAGGGCCGGGCTGCCACAGGAGGACGTGACTGCAGGGCAGCCGAGCGCAATCAGAGCAGGGAAGAAACCAATAACCTCCCCTGCCCGCTCCGGAGGGCAGCGCTGCTCTTCTCCAAGCAATCCGTGTCTCCCTGCGGAGCCAAGGTGCTCTGGGGAAGGATGAATCCCTAAAAAGGGCAGCTTTTCCTACAGAAAGGCTGTTTCAGGGGACGGTGTGCAGAGTCAGAGTGTAGGTTTCCATGCTGATGAGCGTTCAGAGCAGACCTCAGAGAAGGTGCAGGCTCTGACCTGTGCCAAGGGACATCCTTCCTCCATGGATAGCAGGTCCATGTTTGAAGCTGGGCTTGCTGCAGGCTTTGGAAATATCCCTCCAACACCAGTATACCCTCCTTGTCTTTCTGAGGATTTCTGCGTGCTGCACAGCAGCCCAACAGGGAATGCTTGGTGTTGGGCTTCCCTGCTTGCTGCTCTAACAGACCCCATGAGGCACCAGTGGCCTCTCTATGCCTAGATGCACAGGAGGCATCTTGGCATCTGTGCAGGTGATCCCTGGGTGTTCTGGACTGAAGGGGCTCTTGTGGTCACATTCCCAGTCTGTAGAAGTGCCAGGGATTCTGTTAGGCCAGAAGAGCTTTCCTTGCTCTGAGGTGAGGCAGTAAAAGCAAGTTTAACAGTGTTTTTAGGTTTGTTTATGCTGCTCTGCCCACAGGAGCATTTCCTGGGAGCCACAAGGCAGTGGCAGCAGCAGCAGTTCTGCCATGCTGTGTCACCGTGACGCAGGAACAGCAGTTACTTGGTTGGTCACAGAGGAATAGTGGTGACCTTTCACAGTTGTGACTTTTCTTCCCAGCTTTGCCCACAGTCAGCTTAGCTGGCAGGCAGATGGGCCAGGGAAAGGGGTGTATGCCAGGGGAGAGGAGCAGTCATAGTGAGGATGAAAACCATGGTGCTCCAACTCACTTGGCTCGGGTGCCTCTTTGGAGTGGCATCCCCTCCACTCCTGGAGAGCCAAGTTCCCCAGCAAGGGTTAACAGAGTGTATAAAATTGATTGCGATTTTAGTAATTCAGTATAATCACAGTCTACCAGCAGGTTGCTTTTCCAGCAGGAGGGTTTGGAATTATTTTCTGGAGTTTGCAATATAGAACTTAAATTAAGCCTCAGAAGTCAGAGGAGCTCTGCTGCATCTCTAATGTGGTGCTAAATTCTCAGCAGCACATTCCCTGTATTAAAGCCTTTGCTGGCAATTAGGTTCATTAACTATCACAATACCTTATTTATTACTCGGCATGCCATATGGTTTCCCAGCTAAAGAATGGCACCCGTTCTAGCACAGACCATTTGGCATCATAAAGATGTTAACAAATAATGTTATGGCTCTCAAGGGCAAAAGGGCTCGCCGGGCTGCAGGTCTGCACGGCAGGAGAGAATATGAAAACATTTTTCTTCTATGGCAAAATAAAGAATTCCTCGAGACAGAAGTATTCAAAGACTATCCCGCTTGCATCACGCAAATGGGAGTTTTATACATGCCCATAATGGTTCTGTCAATATTTGCAGCAGGCAGCGTGCTCACTCATCTCCTTTCCTTCCCTCGCTCCCTCCGAGCACCGGCAGGAAGGACCCACCTCCATCTGATCCTGCTGCATTTATGCCTCCTGACTTTTATTTCCTCTGATGGCTCCGGCTCGTTGGTGTGTGCAGCTCTTGGGGACAGGATTAATTATCCAGCACCATCCTTGCTACTGCCCAAGCTCCAGCACTGGGCACTGCACCGAGGCGCCCAGGGTGCATCGATTGCTGCTCTGCAGA
Source organism: Ammospiza caudacuta (assembly GCF_027887145.1). Taxonomy (NCBI): domain Eukaryota; kingdom Metazoa; phylum Chordata; class Aves; order Passeriformes; family Passerellidae; genus Ammospiza; species Ammospiza caudacuta. Next base: position 8,931,040 of record NC_080615.1, read on the forward strand.
GGAGGGAGCGTGTGCATATCTGTGTGTGTAGGAGGGAAAGCCTCACCAGCAGAAACCGCTCGGTGGGACCCCAAAGACAGACCATGAAGCTGGGTGTTCTGACCCTGAAAAGGGGAAAATCCTCGTTGTAGTTAGTTTAGTGCTCTTGGGAGGAGATCAGGACCTGTTACAGCCAGGCTGCGAGCGTTACACCGGGTACAGCACACTCGGTTCCTATTTTCAGCAGGATTAGGATTACAAGAGCCAGGGACAGCATTTCAGGTCACAGGGACTTGGACTGTCTCCTCTTGGGTACTGTGTGGCCAGCAAGGAAAAGGTATTTCTCCATTCCTGTTCTGGGAGTGGATTCTCCCAGAATAAACACATCCAAAGGGTGATTTTGGCAAAGCGCAACTTAAATCAGAGTAGTACTTGAAGGCGCGGATTAAACCAGACTTTGTGATCCTGTTACAGTATCCTGTGACAACCTCTGAATTTCCAGAAATGGGTTAGAAAGACAGCTTTCAGGCACAGGTAGCACCGCTGCCAAATTTCCTAGGCAGTCCTTGCTTGGTGCCAGGTGAGGTTGTTTCCTGGGTTCTGCTCTTCATTGATTCCTGGGTGAGTTTCTGATTTGCAGGAAGACAATTCCTCCAGCCTGTGAGCTGAGGAATGGCTCTGGGCTCCTGCACGTGGGCTCTGTGGGCTCTGTGCACAGGTAGCCCAGGTATCTGCAGCAGCACAGGGGCAGCTCCCCAATTCCCAGCCAATGATCAGGTGGGTCAGGGCAGCCCCAGGGCTCGGTGCCCTCCTGCCCAGAGTAGCACTCTTGGATGAGTGCCACAGTGATGATCACTTCAGCATGCTTTGGTACAGAGCACCTGCCCTTTCTTTGGGCAGAGGTGGCAGCTGGGTGTGTTTGGCCGTGTGAGCAGCCTGGCTGTGCCCTGCTCTGTCACTCCAGAGCTGCCTGTGTCCCGCTGGGGCTGCTCTTCCCAGGGAGGGATGTGGCAAAAGCTGTAGTGCTGTGAAACCCACGGGCTTTAATGGCAGCTGGGATTATTTCCCATCACCTCAGCTGACCTCTCGGGCAGCGTGGGTGAAGTGTTCTACCTGCCAGCTCACACAGTGCTGCACCCCCTGGGATTGCAGGCATTTCCTTGGGAGCCCCTCTGGTTTGTTCTTCATGGCAGTGGATGGCACACAGTGCAGTGACACAGTCAGAGCTGGTCCTGAGAACAGAGATGCTCCTTGGGAGGATGAGTGTGGCACAGATGGAGCTGGGTCCCCAGACAGTCTCTGTGACACCCATCCCCTTTCTGCTGGCCTCAGTGCCTCTCTCCAGAGTCTGCCAGCTCCCTTACCTACCACCAGTGCCTTTGAGTTTTCACTATTCCATGTCCTCCTTTCAGCTTTTTCATGAGAGTTGTGATTTGGTTTTCTCCCTCTCATTTCTCTTGAGGAGATATTCCAAAACGTGCCCCCTCAGAAGCCCCTGGGCTGGAATATCTCACCCCACCTCCCCAAACACTTTTGCTCCCTGCCTGCCCTGCTGGTCCCTCTGCACAGCTGCAAGGACCCTTGGCCATCTGCTGATGCCATACCCAGTTTTGTAGGTAGCACAGCAACACTGAACCTTTCAGGGGAACTCTTTGTGAGTGGAGAACTGCTTTCCAAATGGCAGAGAGAAATGGAATTCTGTTCCATTTGTGGTGGAATTGGCATTTCCCAGCCAAAGGATGCAGCACCTGAGGCAGCAGAGGCACACCATGAGGAAGAATGGCTGAGTTCCAAAGGGAGTCACTACCTGGAGAGGAGCAGGGGCTGGTGGCAGCAGCTGTGACACGGTGACAGCCGTGTCACACACTCTGCTGCCTCCCCCCTCTGCATCCCTGCACTGGCAGGGACACGTGGAGCCTCTGGCCCTGGGCACATAGGTCTTATCCAGGAATGACTTTGCAGGAGTGTTTACTTTCATTCCTGGGAGGCTGATCGAGCTGTTCCAGCTAGGAATGTGCCCTGGCCCAAGGGGGACCTGCCAAGCTCCCTCCAGCATGAGCACTGCAGGTCCAAGGGCACTGGAGCCCTGTGAGCCTGAGCCCTGCTGCCAGCCCGGCCCCACCACACAGAAATGGGAATCCTGTGTCCATGGGGGTGTGTGTGACCAGGCTGGAACACACCAATGCCTCATGACCTTTGGGAAGGATTCATCAATATCCACCCTCAAAGGGCAGATTGCGAGCTGCCTTGCTGCACCAATGTTATCTGATTTGGTCACTGAGGAATCTGTGACCAGATAAGATACCAGGGCTTTATTGTATCTTCTGGCAATTATTAAGGAAATAAAATCAGTTAATATCTAACCTTGAACCTAGACCAAAACATTTAGCCTCAGACTTCGTTCTGCCTCTCTTGTACATTCAGGAGTTGTACAGTTTAGAGGGCTGTTAGGAATGATGGAAGAGATGAACAGGAATTTAATCTGAGCCTAAAATACCATCATTATGCAGCTCGAGCATCTCAGAAATGAGGTCTGTGCCATGTGTGATGCAGCCACTCGATCTTTTTGTCCTGGTGCAAGGAAGGGGAGGAGGAGGAGGAGCCCCTTTGGCAGAAGTTTCCCCAGCTGTGAAGGCATTTTGAGTGAATATTTAATGCAGAGATATGTTAAGGCAGGGAAAGGAGGGGGGGAGTCCTCCATGAGTGTGGGCTTTTGTTTGTCCTGTCAGAAGCAGTAACGTGTTCTCTGTGCACACACAGAGCACATAAATACATATAAATATCCTCTCCCCTGGAAAAGGGAGAGCAGAGGATTGTGCAGCTGGAAATGGGAGATGGAGAGATGGAATGAGGGCTGGAGCTGTTCACTGAGCCTCTGGGATTCGGGATGTGGCTTGCTCCCTCCACAAATGAACTTGAGCATCATGAGGGTACAGACACTGCCTGCTTCCAGTGAGACTGGGGGTGCTGCTTGTGGTCCTGGATCACTTTTTGGTTCTGAACTCTAAAGCCATTCAGGGGCTCCTGGAAACCATCCTGTTAAAGGAAGGGAGTTCTAAGTGTTGATCTTATGCTCGGAAAAGCATGCAATGAGTGTTTAGCTCACCTGGAATTCTTATTAGTGTCTAAACTTGGATGTGATCCTACTGGAGAAGGAACTGGGTGGAGGTGCAGCCCTGTACCCCACTCCTGAGGGGACTAACCAGCATGAAGGGTGTCTGGACAGGCTAACATCTCCTTCCCCAGGGCTGCATCCTTCCTGGGGAGAGTCAAAACCAAAGGGAGACAGGAAAAGCTGGATGAAACTGGAACACAATCCCTCACTAGAGTATCCCCTGTTTTGAGAGGCAGAACAAGCCCCCAGAAGTGCTTTGCCGAGGTCCTGGTGTAGATTCTGCTCTATTTAAAGGACTTTTTTCTGGGATGAACTTTACCGAACACACACGCAGCCTCCACAGCACCATAAAGTCGGGGCTGACATTTAATGCCTCGACACATTTCTTCCCTTGTCCCGTGCAAGACATCAAGTATGTCAGGTTAAGAGAAGAGAAAAAGAGGAAAAATAATTACACAGTAAATTAAACAAGGCCACCCCCCTCCCACTTATTAGGGCTTCATAAGCTGCTACCTCTGGCTGGAGCTCTCTCGAATAAATACGTACTGAGGGTAACACTAAAAATAGGTCCTGTGCTGATGGTTGGGTCACAGCCTGCTAGAGGGAGACATTTTTATTTAATTACAAGCCCAACAGCGTGTTGCTGGGGGGGAATACATAAACACAGTGCTCGAAGCCCGGCTGTAAAGTTTGTGCTCCTTCGCTGAGTCACTGTGGCTAAATTCCCCTTTGTGTGGGGGATTTAGGGGAGGAATGTGGGAAGGCTGGCCCAGGCTGCCGCCCTCCTGAGTCACTGCTCAGCTCATCCTGCAGCCCTGGCAGGCTCAGGGCCCTAAGCCACTAATTAGCCTCATTGTCTTAGGGCTGCAGCATCCGTAACCTAGCACGGGGAAGGGGGGAGGACGGAGGGACAAAGCTCCATGAGCTGCATCTCCTGGCACTTGCGTTCTGTGCGTCACAACCCACCTCTCAACAGCCCCAGAGGGACACTGATCCACTCCTTCCGTGGGATGGCATTGATTCCGTGATGCCTGTGTGCCAGCGAAGTTGTGACTTGGAGCAGTGCTCGTGAGCAGGAAGGGGTTTGTGCACAGAGCATTGGGTGCAGCGGCCTCGCTGGGAGCTGTGGCTGTGAGCAGTGTCACACTGGGAGCTGTGGCTGTGAGCAGTGTCACACTGGGAGCTGTGGCTGGGTGCAGTGTCACACTGGGAGCTGTGCATGTGAGCAGTGTCACACTGGGAGCTGTGGCTGTGAGCAGTGTCACACTGGGAGCTGTGCATGTGTGCAGTGTCACACTGGGAGCTGTGCATGTGAGCAGTGTCACACTGGGAGCTGTGCATGTGTGCAGTGTCACACTGGGAGCTGTGGCTGGGTGCAGTGTCACACTGGGAGCTGTGGCTGTGAGCAGTGTCACACTGGGAGCTGTGGCTGTGAGCAGTGTCACACTGGGAGCTGTGGCTGGGTGCAGTGTCACACTGGGAGCTGTGGATGTGAGCAGTGTCACACTGGGAGCTGTGGCTGGGTGCAGTGTCACACTGGGAGCTGTGGATGTGAGCAGTGTCACACTGGGAGCTGTGGCTGGGTGCAGTGTCACACTGGGAGCTGTGGCTGTGAGCAGTGTCACACTGGGAGCTGTGGATGTGAGCAGTGTCACACTGGGAGCTGTGGCTGGGTGCAGTGTCACACTGGGAGCTGTGGATGTGAGCAGTGTCACACTGGGAGCTGTGCATGTGAGCAGTGTCACACTGGGAGCTGTGGCTGGGTGCAGTGTCACACTGGGAGCTGTGCATGTGAGCAGTGTCACACTGGGAGCTGTGCATGTGAGCAGTGTCACACTGGGAGCTGTGGATGTGAGCAGTGTCACACTGGGAGCTGTGGCTGGGTGCAGTGTCACACTGGGAGCTGTGCATGTGAGCAGTGTCACACTGGGAGCTGTGGCTGTGAGCAGTGTCACACTGGGAGCTGTGGATGTGAGCAGTGTCACACTGGGAGCTGTGGATGTGAGCAGTGTCACACTGGGAGCTGTGGATGTGAGCAGTGTCACACTGGGAGCTGTGGATGTGAGCAGTGTCACACTGGGAGCTGTGCATGTGAGCAGTGTCACACTGGGAGCTGTGGCTGTGAGCAGTGTCACACTGGGAGCTGTGGCTGGGTGCAGTGTCACACTGGGAGCTGTGCATGTGTGCAGTGTCACACTGGGAGCTGTGCATGTGTGCAGTGTCACACTGGGAGCTGTGCATGTGAGCAGTGTCACACTGGGAGCTGTGGATGTGAGCAGTGTCACACTGGGAGCTGTGGATGTGAGCAGTGTCACACCGGGAGCTGTGGCTGTGAGCAGTGTCACACTGGGAGCTGTGGCTGTGAGCAGTGTCACACCGGGAGCTGTGGCTGTGAGCAGTGTCACACTGGGAGCTGTGGCTGTGAGCAGTGTCACACTGGGAGCTGTGGCTGGGTGCAGTGTCACACTGGGAGCTGTGGCTGTGAGCAGTGTCACACTGGGAGCTGTGGCTGGGTGCAGTGTCACACTGGGAGCTGTGGCTGGGTGCAGTGTCACACTGGGAGCTGTGCATGTGAGCAGTGTCACACTGGGAGCTGTGGATGTGAGCAGTGTCACACTGGGAGCTGTGGCTGGGTGCAGTGTCACACTGGGAGCTGTGGATGTGAGCAGTGTCACACTGGGAGCTGTGCATGTGAGCAGTGTCACACTGGGAGCTGTGGCTGGGTGCAGTGTCACACTGGGAGCTGTGCATGTGTGCAGTGTCACACTGGGAGCTGTGCATGTGTGCAGTGTCACACTGGCTGCCCGCTCACGTGGCAGTGACACGCTGATCCTCGTCGCTGCTGCTGTGCCTCTGTCGCGTGCTCGAGCGTGCCCGGGTGGCATCCCACATCAGCAGGGCCAGGAGGCTGACAGGCGTGTGGGGAAGGGCAGACAGCGTTTCTGCAGTGTGACAGCCCACACATGTCCAGTCAGCTCTGTCTGACCTCTCAGGCTGTGCAGTTCTCCTTTCCCACAAGAGCAGGCAGCTCCTGTGCAGCTCCATTGGGCTGGCTACAGCTGACTCCAAAATAACTTACTTTGGGATCAAGTCAGTGTGGAGAGCCCCTATCCCACCACCCCAGGCCACAGCCCCCCATCCAGTTGTGTCCTCAGCGTGGCTCTCAGGTTCCTCTTGTGCAGCAGGCAGGGCACAATGAGGGGCCTGTTCCTGGCCCCTCCACTCCCCCGGGCTGCCACAACGCACGCGGGTCCGGTGTCCGCGCTCGGACGGAGCCTGGTGCTCATCAGTGGGGTTCACAGGAAGCTTAATGCACCGTGGCTGCACACTGAGCAGCTTTCCTGGGGCTTCCGCCCTCCCCCTTGCAAACAGCTTTCTGCATTTAGGCTTTTTTTTTAAATAAAGTCTAACACGTTTAATCATCTTTTCATAAGCTGTCAGCTTGCCGCGCGCCAAAGCAGAGCAGTGCGCTCTGCCCCGGCTCCCGGCAAAGCAAATATGCCTGGAGAAATCCTGCTCCTGGGAGCGTGCACACAGGGCTCAGGAGCTGTGAACTCTCCTCTGGGTCTGGGGTGAGATCAAAAATCAGTTTTTGCAAGTTATGGATTTTTCACTGAATTTGAAACAGATCTTATTTTGCACAACATCTTTGCTCCAGTGTTTCATAATTCAGCTCTGCATCAGCAGCGCTGGAAAACTCAGTATGCTGCAAAACTCCAAATACATCAAAAGCAGAGCACAGCTAGTCCTAGGAAAACATGGGAATGTGCCTGTCCCCCACCCTGTAGGTTCTCTGCAGGAGCAGGGGGAACAGGGGGTGGGCACAGCTGAAGTCAAGGCCTAGAAAGCCAGAGAAGTCGTAGCTGTGTCCTTGCGTGCCTGTCTGGGGTGGAATGGGGAGATTATGTGCCTAACAGCACTGGAGGAGTGTGTGTGATGGAAAAGGGCAGTTGTCTGCAGAGAGTGGAAGAAGCTGCTGGTTTGGGCATAATGGAGAGGAGCTGTTCCTCTTCCCTTTCCATTCATACAGGGGTGGATGATGCTGGGGCACCTTCTGGCTGAAGTTGTCTTCCAGGATGTTTTTTGTGGACTAAGCATCCTGAAAAATGAATTTCCTTTCTTACTGTAATTGCGGAGACTGCTTGGTTTTACTCTCCGTGCACTAGCTGCCTCTTGGAGAAGCATCCCAAGGCTGTCCTTGCCATCATCCCTTGAAATGCAGGCTGCTGCATTGCCCAGTCCTTGTCTTCCCACAGAGCTGGCACTGCTGGCCAGGATATTCCCACTGGGGAAGCAAACATTCACATCTCCCTGTCCAAGTACCTGATAAGGCTGAGGGCTAGAAGTGGATCTGAATGGATCCCTCATTTTCCTGGGGAGGATGCCCATGCTTCACCTGGTCCTCCTCACACAGAAAGCCCTTCCTGAGGAACCAGCGGCTCAGGGGTTTAATGCTGGAGGTTAATAATAATCACACCAGGCAGCACATCATTGCACCGTATCTGGTTGAGAGATTTACAAGTGAAACTCGTGGCGGAGGAAGAAATTGCCTCAATCACTCGGAGTAATGGCACATGGAGAGGCACTTGGGCGTGACTGCTACTTAACACGGAGCCCAGCTTGGCTTCATTTAGCTGCTGGTGCCTTTCTAATAAACACGTTACACTACAAGGTGGGGATTAAGATCAGAAAAGTAAATAAATTAGAAACTGATGGGGAGAGATGGGAGGGAAATGGAAGGTACCGGGAGGAGTGACAAGGGATTGACTCCCATGCCAGGACATGGGGAAATGACCCTGAAGGCCATGACTGTAGCTTTCCAAGCATCTCTGTGGGCCTCACCTGTGGCCTGCAGGTGCTGGGCAGCCCCACGGCCGGGATATGTGGGGTGTCCCTGCTCAGGGCCACCAAGCTGGTCCCTGCCTTCAGCAAATGGTGGCTGTGGGAAGTTGATGTCTTAAACAATTCAGTAGCTTTTACTGTATGTATTAGAGGAGCAACAAAAAGTGCAATGCACCAGTTGACAGGAAGGACTGGGGGGTTAATTTTCAGGATGCTGCCTGGGAATTTAGCCATGGGATTTCCATTATTGCTAATGGGACTCATGCAGCTTAATTTCATGTGAGCTACACTAAAAACATACCTCTAACTGCCTGCAAAATTTCAGTCTTGAAATCAAGCCTTTTAAAAGTTAGAGAAGGGTAAACAAACACCTGAAACCACCGTGTCTCACTATTTCCCCCTTTCAGCTGTTTGGATTTTAAAGTCTGGAAGAGGGAGGAACTCAAGCAGTTTGAGACAATTAAAAACCCCCATCCTGCAGGCACGCTGGCTGCCTGTGCGGTGCATCCCTGCTCTCTGCCAATTACAGAAGCAGAGTTATAACCCCCGAAAAAATAGGAGTAAGCTGATGCCTTACCCTTAACTATAGTACGGTGAGCACGGCGTTATCACACGCGTCTAATAACCCGCGCAGCGCCGCCGTGCATCGCGAGGCCTCCGTTATTAGGCTGTTCTCGTTAAATGACTGCTATCATCTGGTCCCAAAGTACATTAAATCCCATTATAATTATAAACACACTTCCCCATAACGTTCTCCTTAGATTACATTTGCGCTGCTTTACCCCAAGGGTATCTTTGTACTAATGCCGTCCGCATTTGTTGTTTTAGCTGAAGACACCGGGCCCTGCGCTGGCTGAGTTGTGCCACGGGTGCGGCAGGGGGGAGGGAAGGAGGGAGAGCTGTGCGGCTGCCACCCTGCCCCGAGGATTACAGCGGTCTCTGGGTGCGCTGAGCGTGGGCACCGCCGAGGAGCTGAGCACGTTCTCGCTCGAGGATGCTCAGGGCACGCAGAGCTCGCTCGGTGCGCGGCCCGCTGCTCGTGCCGCTGCCTGGCGCTGCTGTCGGTGTCACGGTGCGGCCGGCGGCTCCCCGTGGGTTTCGCTCCCTTCCCGAAGGCGACCCTTGCGGCAGAGCCCCATGGCCCGTCCTGGGGAGCGGGCACCCGCCACACCTCCGCATACGAGCGGTGCCGTCACGGCGTCACTATTTTATCGCGGGGGGGTGGGGGGGAAGAGAAACCAGGTTCGTCGGGGCGACAACGTGCTGGGTGTCACATCATGTCACGAGCTCCCGGTCGGAACCCGCCACCGGACCCCAAAGTGGGCTCCGAGGTTGGTTTTTGCCGTCCCCACCCCCGGGGCCGGGGGTCCGCCCAGGCGCGGCCGGGGGGCGGCTTTGTCTGGCGCGGGCGCGGCGGTGGCGCAGCCGTCGGGGCGGTGGGCGCAGCCCGTCGGGGCGCGCAGCCCCGCTCGCCGCGGGCCCGGTGCCGCTCCCCGGTGCCGCTCCCCGGTGCCGCCGGGCTTCCGGGTGCCGGGCTCCCCGGTGCCGCCGCCTCCGGCTCCTCCATGTTTGTTGTCGGCAGCGCTGTCCAGCCGCTCGCTGCCCGCAAGGTGCGGGGCTGCGCGGGGCGGGGCGGGCCCGGGCGGGGGCGCCCGCACTCAGCTCGGCGCGGGCGGGGGGCGCGGGCGGAGGGCGGGGGGCGGTGGGTGGGGGCGGCCTGACGCGGGCGCGGGGCGGCCCGTGGGCCGGCGCCGCCGTGATTTGCTGCGCGGCGCGGCGAGCGGCGGCGGCGGCGATGAGAGCGGGCAGTGCGAACTGCCGGAGCAGCCGCCGGCCGCCGTGAGTGCGGGCGAGGGGGGGCGGCACCGGGACCCCCCGCCCCGGCTCCGCCGTGGGGCTGCGGCTCCGCCGCTTCGCCGCGCACCTGATGGGGCCGCGCTGCCGGCGGGACGGGGCGGCCGGGGCTGGAGCCGGGCGGCGGCGGGGGATGCGCACCTTCCTCTCCCTTCCCTCCCTCGCCTTCCCCGGCCGGCGGTAGCGGGAACGCGGCGCCGGCAGCTGCGGATCCGCCGAGCGGCGCGGAAACTTTTGGGCGAGTCGCTGCCGGGCTGCGGGCTAACTTCCCTCTCCCTCCCCGCTCCCTTCTCCCCACTCCCTTCTACTCCCTGCTCCCTTCTCCTCTCCTTTCTCCCCCCGGCTTTCCTTTCTCCCCCTCCTTTTTTCTCTTTTTTCCCCTTTTCTCTCTCTTTCGTCTCTTCCCTCCCCGCTCCCCCTTTCCCGCTCCACTCTTCTCCTCTCCCCCTCCGCCTTTTGTTTTCGCAGATAGTCGGCACACAAAGCTGGTCCCAGATTTGAGCGACGGCGAGACACCCTGATGTGTGAGCCTGGGGCGTGCCATGGATCTGACTAAGATGGGGCTGATCCAGCTGCAGAACCCCTGCCACCCCACCGGGCTGCTGCACAAAGCCAACCAGATGCGCCTGGCGGGGACGCTGTGCGACGTGGTCATCATGGTGGACAGCCAGGAGTTCCACGCGCACCGGACCGTGCTGGCCTGCACCAGCAAGATGTTCGAGATCCTCTTCCACCGCAACAGCCAGCACTACACCCTGGACTTCCTCTCGCCAAAGACGTTCCAGCAGATCCTGGAGTACGCGTACACTGCCACCCTACAAGCCAAGGTCGAGGACCTGGATGACCTGCTCTATGCTGCCGAGATCCTGGAAATTGAGTACCTGGAGGAGCAGTGCCTGAAGATCCTGGAGACTATACAGGCCTCCGAGGACAATGACACCGAGGTCGCCATGGCTGATGGAGGCGCCGCCGCCACCACTGAGGAGGAGGAGGAGAAGAAGTCGAGGTACATCAAGGGCCTCTTCATCTCCAAGCCCACTGGTGAGGAGGGTGGCTATGCTGGCATGGCCAGCCAGAGTCTGCTGGCAGCCACAGTGGAGCAGAGCCCCTCTGCCTCCGCATCCTACTGCTCCCTCTCTTCCATGAGCCCCACCAAGGCGGCGGTGGACAGCTTGATGACCATCGGGCAGTCACTGCTGCAGAGCGCCCTGCCACCCAGTGCCCCCGAGGACTCTCGCTCTGCCACCGCCCGCCGCCCCGCTGGCCTCGCCGAAGTCAAGACTGAAGCAATGCAGGTGGATGAGGCCTCCAGCCACGACAGCCCCCGGACCGCCGAGCCCGGTGCCTCCAGTGGGGAGAAGCCTGACGAGAAGGGCAAGGAAGGGCCTGGCACCCCGACCCGCAGCAGTGTCATCACCAGTGCCCGTGAACTGCACTACACCCGCGAGGAGGGCACCGAGCCACCCCCCGAGCCGGGCCAGGGCCTGCCGCTGGGGCCGGAGCCGTGCGCCACTGCCCCGGGAGAGAAGCCCTTGGGCATCTACTCGCTGCTGCCGAACCACAAGACTGAGCCGGTGCTCGGCGTGCCGCCCACTGCGGCGTCCGCCCTGCACGTGCAGCCGGCCCTGGCTGTCTCCATGGACTTCAGCGCCTATGGTGGGCTGCTGCCCCAGGGCTTCATCCAGCGGGAGCTGTTCAGCAAGCTGGGGGAGCTGGCAGCTGGCATGAAGACAGAGAGCAGAGCCCTGGGTGAGCAGTGCAGCGTGTGTGGGGCAGAGCTGCCGGACAACGAGACCCTCGAGCAGCACAGGTGAGTGCGAGGCCGTGCCGTGGCATGCTGCACCAGGCAGCCGGGATCTGCCAGAGGGTTTTGGTTTCTGGCTTAGTGTCAAACGTGCTGGTGCAAAGTTTCCATCATGTACCCCATAACCAGTTTGTGGAGTAGCATTCTCAGAGGGATGGCTGTTGCAGCTCCCCCGGGTCTGTTACCATGCCAGAAGGTTCCTTCTAGTGAGTGCTGGCTGGGGACGGCCCGGATGAGCTGAGGCCATCGGTGTTTCCTGCGAGCATAAACACCACCAGTTTCCCTGGCTGGCATCAACCAAGCAGCTCACAGTTGCTGCCCTTTGAGTTTAGGGATCTGCGTGTGGAGAGAAGCAGTGGGGACAGGCAGCGCTCGCCCACTCTGCTGAGAGCTGTCCCCCCTGTGCCAGTGCCGGGGCACGCCAGCGCGGGCAGTGGTGGCAACATGTGGTGATTTGCCAGCCCGGGGGATTTGTGCCGCTCAGCTTTCCGGTTTATGAAACATTTACACTTCGCAGAAAGTGGCGCGGGGGTCAGGCTGGGTAACGCCGGGGCGAGCGCAAAGGGCTCGGGCTGCCGCAGAGCCGCGGGTCTGTCCCTGCGGGGAAGGTGAAGGGCTGAACCTCCAGTGGCTGCAGAAGCGGCTTCGGGCTGCCCTGCCCGGGGTGGGGGTCCGTGCTCACTCCCAGCCCCGCACCCGGGGCTTGCTGCGGGCTGGGTGCGGGTGGTGGTTCCTGACACGTGAGCTCAGTGCTCCGCTGTTTACTGCCTCCTGCTCGCGGTACAGGGACCGGGGCTTGTTCCCTCATTTGGCTGGGGAAGGGAGCCACGTTAATTGCCACACCAAAATCGGCGTCACTAGTCAGATCCCGTGGCTCTGAACGTGCTGCTCTGGCCACCGCCGTGGCTGCAGCCCCGCGACAGGACAGCAGCGTCCCGCCTAGGGAAGACATCACCGGCGCGCTGCCGTAGCATCTCCCTGCCTCCCCTGGCTGCGCAGCCTGTCAGGTTTTAATGAATCAACAGGTTAATTAGTCCTGATGCGCACAGTGCTCGGGGCCGGTGTCCGTGCCGGCACGTGCCTCCGGCGGGGCAGCCGGTGCCGCTCGCCGCCCGCCAGCGGGTCGGGATAGCGGCTGCCGGAGCGGCGGCTCCCGGTGCGCTCCGCCCGGCGCGCTCCGGGTGCGGGAGCCGGGCTGCGGGGCCGGGATCCTCCGCCCTGCGCGGCCCCGCGGGCGCCGCCGGCATCGCCCCTCGCTCTGCCGCAGGGACCCCTCGGGGCTGCTCGGCTCCGTGCGGGGGCACGGCCGCTCTCGGCTTTGTTCCCCCTCCGGCGAGCGGGAGAGCCGGGCTGGCGCTGGTTACGTCCCCGAAGCCGCCTCGGCCGTGCGGTGATGCAGACCGAACGTCACCGGGAGAGCTGCAGTGAGGGCTCAGGGAGAATTTTAACGTGCCTTTCTGCCACGGTCTCAAGGCTCTCCCTTTCCCCCTCCAAGCCCAGAGCAGCGATTGCTGTGGCCGCGGTGGGGGCGATGCTGGGGCTGTCCGGAGGCTCCTGTGGCCAGCCGTGCATCTGTCCGGAGGGAGGGAGAGCTGCGCGGTCGGGTCCTTCCCCCGGGGTCGAGAGACGAGGGAGCATGGCCCAGCTGTCCAGCACGGCAGCCCCTATTTCACAGCGCCTTCCCGGGCTCAGCCTGCTTTGACAGCCGCGGCTGCAGCCGTAGCTTATTTCTCACTTGTTCATGATGTTAACGTGAGCCTGGGCACACGCCATGCTCCGCGGGGCTCGGGGTCTGCCTGGAGCATGCAGCTCAGCGCTGGCCCCTGCCAGTGGAGCCTTAAAGGCAGTTGCTGAAGCCAGCACCAAACTCTGTTTGTCTGTTCTTGCTTTCTGACCGATTACCTGGCACTGGCAAACTTTGCAGGGTTAGCCAAATCCTTTGAGCCGTGTTTAAACTGATCTGTAAGACCGTCCGTGTTGAAAGGCATTGGGTAACAGTCCAATGAACTCACTCCCTGGCCCCCAAAGTCGAAATCCCAGGCGGTTTGTGTGTAGACAGGGTCTCATGTGGCTTTTTTATAGTGTTTGCTTTCTAATACGTTGTGAGAATTACCATTTGGGGAGGATTTGTGGGATCCTATTGTATTCATGGAGCTGTTAAACAGCATCTGCGCTGGGCTGGGATCTGCAGCTCTGCCGGAGCAGCTCTGGTGGCAGCTGCACCGTGCTGGCTGCGGGCTCCTCTTCTCTCCCTGCCTGGTGGTGAGGGGGCCGGGGGTCTGTGCCCTGTGCTGGGGTCTGGGCAGCATCTCCCCAGCGCTGGAGGGGCAGGATGTGCCGGGGGCAGCGCGCTGTCGCTCGCTGACTCTCGCTGACCTCCTTCTGCCGTGCTCTCGCTGCTGTGGTTTTGCTTTCCGACCCCGATGCGAGGCGGAGGTGCCCGATCAGAGCCGTTCCCAGCTGTGCCGAGCCGGGGGCCAGGACAGGGGGCAGGGGCGGGGGTACCTCTCTGTTCCATGGGCGTTTGGCTGCCAGTGTGACAGCTCCCACGTGCCAAGCCCCAGCAGGTGACACAGCCCAAAGCCACCCAGCACCAGTGCCGCTCATTCTGCGTGCCGAGCCTGTTTGCAGAGCACAGGCAGCCCATGCATATGGCAGGGCTGTTTGTTTACACACACACATGCCTATAGAAGTGTAAACATATATGTTTATAGTCTTGGAGCCTTCTGAGTGTTGTTCCTGTCTTCATTGGGAATCACGTGCAGGAAAAAGGAGAGCAGAGGGTTGGGTTGGCCTCGGCGAGCACAGGGGGCCACTGGCTCTGGGTGACAGACAGTGCCTGAGGGACAGTCATCTGCCTTGGCCCAGTGTGGTAACACAAATCCTTGGCCTCGTGGCAGCGTTGCCTGTGCCCTGTCATACCCAGGAGCACTGAGCTGTGACCTTTGGGGGGCCAAGTGGCCACAAGCCTGGGCACTGCCTCTGATCAGGGTTTTCAGGTCCCTGAACCCACTGGCTGCTGCATGATCCATTTTCTTTCTCCCTTACCGAGCTTATGATTTTGACTAATTGAGTGTAGATTGAGTCGTCGAGTCTTTAATTTTTTTTATAAAAGATTTCCTTCTGGGTTCAGCAAAGTTCAAACTTAATCTAATGTTAGTATTGATCGTCACTTCTAATTGCAGACAAAAAAGCCATAGTTCAGTGGCCCTGTTGGGGGCTGTTTTGTGACGGAATACCTCCAAGCTGTAAGGTGAGAGCTGTGCCGAGCTGCCAGCTGAGCCTGGCATAATTTGTCACCGGGAACTAAACACCTTAAAACTTTAAAAAAATGAAACCGTGTCTTTTATAAAGTGATAGCGACTGGGAAGGCTGCCAGTGGGGATGTGATCCCATACGCTTCATTTATGGCACAGCAAGGACCCCAAGCCAGTGGGGGATTCTGCCCAGGAGTTCCCCACCACGGCGATGCGGCTGCGGGCAGCACATCACTGCGAGAGAGAGATGCTGGGCTGGAGAGAAAAAGTGATGATGGTGATGGTGGGGCAATGCTCCTCGTGGGCTGACTCTGGGTGGAAGGTGCTTGCCCTCATGTCATGTGGGGAGCCTGTACCTTGGGGAAGGCTTCCATTCCAGCTGCCAGGTCTGTTCTGCATTGTGAGGTTCCATGGCTGAGCTGTCAGCTAAAGATGTGTGTGCTCCAATGGGGGGTTTAAGGGCAAGGGTGAGGAGGCTCGCTGTACCCCAGTGGCTGCTGGCCAGCCACTGTACCTCAAACTCCAGATTTGTGCCCTCTTTTCCCATTGAAGGACAGAAAAGCAGTGGAACTGCCTGTCTGCTACCAGCAGCACCAGTGTTCAGGGCAGGGATCAATGCTCCCACAGTCTGAAATGCTCCTGCTTGGGAAAACTGCAGCTTCCCATGGGGATCCAGCCTTTGGCTCTTCCTCTGGCAGCCTCACCTCCCCTCTCTCCACCTGGATTAGCTGAGCGTTGTACTGCTAATGCCATTAGGCACGTTGGCACTGCTCGGCATGTCACAGTGAGAAACAGATGCAGTGTACCATTAAAGCAATAAACGTGATAAATTGGATCCCAAGTGCTTTGTGAGATGTTATTAGTGTTAATTTCAGTAGCCGAATACAGTAGTTGTTTTTTATTTCATTTTAAGCATTTGTCAATTTATGTTCCACTGCAATTTAACTTTCAAAAAAAGGAGGAAAAATGGAAAGCAAGCGAGGGAGGGAAGGAAAAGCCAGGGCAGCAGCCCCCCAAACTCTGCCCATGATTACTTCCAGAGTTGGAGGATGACCTGGCAGCTCTTGTTTCTCGCTGATGGGCCTTATTAGCGGCACCTGGCATCATAAGGGGCTAATGGAAACCAGCGTTGCCGGGCCCGGCCGCGGCGCAGGGCAGCCGGGCGAGGAAGCTCTGATTAGCTTTATGGGCAGGGGGACGTGCCCCGCTCAGGAAATGAATGTTGCAGCTAAGGTCCACGGCGCTGACCCCGAGCGTGTAACCTGTGAGCGCTGGCCGAGACCCCGCGCAGGATGCTTGGGATTTCGGGGGCTCTCTGGTTCTTGTCATGGGCAGAGCGGGAATACAACGTGGTATGTTGCAGCCTTGAACTTTTGATTTATTCAGTGGGTGACTTAACCATTTCCATACTCAGCTCCGAGTGTGGAGGGAGAAAAGCTCCCTTCGGCTTCCGCATAATTCCATCCATTATTCTGCATCAGTTTAGTAATGCATGCACTGCATTTGAAAGCGAAGCTCTGAGGTTCCCATCAGAAAACACCTATTTCTGTGTGGTTTTTGTTTGTTTGTTTCCCCCTGCCCAGTGAAACTCTGGTTTCTCCTGGCCATGATGCCTGGTGCTTCTGACACCTTGCAGAGGGACGTGCAGGGGTGTGATGGGGTCATTGCCTGCTCTCTGCCTGGTGTGCAGCCCCTTCCCCAGCACCCCTCAGTTCCCAGGGACCAGGACCCCACTGGCTGCAGGGCTGGGACCCCAGTGCTTGAACCTGCCACACTGGGGACACTTGGGGGGCTTTTGCCCAGAGCTGGCTGTTGCTGCACAGCTTGATGAGATTTGCAGAGCATCCTCGTACAGCAGTTGGTTACAGTGCCTTTGCAGCATTGTACAGAGGGCCCCTCAGAGAGCCTGTGCTGGCTCAGGGGTGACTCTGCCCACCCTTTCTTCCTTTCCCTGTGGACCATAGGAGTGGTGCGGAGCAGCCTGGGCTGTTGGTGACGGAGCATTCCTGCAGCCTTCCCTGCTTCTGTGGGATGTTGGCTCTTCAGTTACACCAGTCTGTAAATCTGTTTTCCTTGGATAGAGTAAAATGATCTGCATTTTCCTTTTTGCCTGCAATTAGCAAGATTTTTCTTTTATTCCCCCCTTGCCCCCCTTGACAGCTTCAAGAGAGGCTTTAAATGAGTAATTACTAAATATTTCCCAGCAGCCAAACACGGGGCCATGGCATCTCCTGTTGCAAAAGTGAAAAATATTTCTGTTTGCAGTTAATTTTAGTGGCAGGCAGATCATGTTAACTGGGTGTAATTGCTTCCAGATATGGCAGAGGGTTTTGTGTGTTGGGATGAAGGGTCTGGTAAGTGCTCACTTCCTGTGTAAATTAGCCTATTCCATTCATTCCTCCTCACCCGGCAGTCCTGGCTTGTGTCACTCTGCCGGTGAGGGGTTCTTCTCCCTGGCCTGGCTCAGCACTTTATGGTGGGATCAGTCCTTTGCAGGGCATCGCTCCCTCCTTTGCTGCAAGGGCTCTGCAGCCAGTGACCCGCACAGAGCTTGGCGTGCACCCTGGCCCTGGCAGAGATTGGTGGTGTGACAGGTACCAGCTGAAACAGGGAGGGTGGCACAAAGGGAATTTCAGACAGGATATCATATGAGCAACAGGGAAAGGTTCTTGCATCGTTTGGAATAAATGCAGACATGGCAGGGGAGTCTGCGTGTGGCCAGACACCTTTGTCACATTGGCCGATGAGTTTCCAGTGCAGTCGTGACATCTACTTTTGTTCCCAGTTGCTCAGAGCTGCTGTGGGGTATTCAGGAGCATCACCTCTGTGTCTGTTCTGGACAATCTTTATCCGGGCTGAGGCGTGCCTGAAGCCCTTGGTTTCGGTGTGGAACACGCTGGTTCGCGGTGGCAGCGCTCTGGGTAACTTCTGTGCGGACAGCAGAGCAGCAGGTACCTTTGGAAGAGCACCGGTGCTGTTGGACCACGTCACTCACAAGAGGTCGATTCCTGTTTTTGGCAAGAGGTCACTGTGCATCTGAAGGAGGGAGCGTTGCCCTAGAATCGGGGTTGCGGGAGCGAGCCTTTGTGGCCCAGGCTTGCGCGCTGGCCAGGGGCCAGGGCCGCCCGGATCATTTTCGCTGTAGTGTTCTTAACTGATTTTAAGAAGATTATGGTTGGATACGCGCCCTGCTGTGCTGGTTCAGGTTTCCATCGGCCTTGGTTGTCTCATTGCTGTTTTATTGGCACGTTGTTTAGCAAACAAGCGGGCGATGCGCGATTGAGGAAAAGCCTCTCCACGTAGGCACATAGCGCAGAGCCCGGCTAGAGCCGGCCGGCCGCCATAAATCAGCGTTAAACGCCGTGCTTTGTTCGGGTGTCAGCGCAGAGATGGGCTCTTATCGGCGTGTATCAGCCGCGCTGATAACCCCGCGCTCGCTCAGCGGAGCGCTGTGTGCCCGCACCGCTGCTGGGCTGCGCAGCACCACGGTGCGCCCTGCTGCAGAACATGCACCTCCACCCTGCTGCAGCTTGGGCCGCAGCAAGGGCCTTGCTGTCACCTTGGTCACCTATGGAGAAGGGAAACAGCATAAAAACAAAGAGAAACTCAAGAAACCGCCAGCCCCAAGCACCAGGCCTTGTCCATCGCCAGACTTGGGGACGTGTTTCATGGTGGGTTTGGCAGTGTCGGGGAATGGTTGGTTTCGGTGCTGTCAGACATTTTTCCCAACCTCTGTGATTCTCGAACACTGACCCTGCCAGAGTTCAAGGAGCAGTTGTGCAATGCTCTCAGGCACATGGTGGGATTTTGGGAATGTCCTGTGCTGTGCCAGTAGTTGGATGTTGATGATCCTTTTGAGTTCAGGCTATTCTGTGATTTCCACACCAGGTACTGCACCGTTACAACCCACATGTGGTTTTCCACTCCATCATAACTACTGAATGTGCTTTTATGCTCTTGCCACTGAGTCTGGGGATGGTGCTGGACTCCACATGCTTTGCCCTTGGTCACCTTCCCTCATTCTCATCTCTATGGAGTATTTATAGTAAATCATATTAGAAAGGAGTGCTAAGGAGGAAGCATGATTCATCCTGCTTGAAACCACCACTGACATAAATAAAGGCAAAGCGCTTACTACGTGTTTTTTATTATGGTATTTAGGGACAGGTTGTACTAATTTTGGCGAGCACAGAGTAAACCCAGGAAGGCTATGACTCCAAGAAATCCAGTTTCACCACAGCACAGGCAGTGTTTTCAAAAAACTCAACCGAAACCCAGGCGGCCTTCTTGAAAGTGCACGTGCATGGCAGCACAAGGCTTTTGGGGCAGCTCGTTGCCTTCCAGATTTCACTGGAAGTGTCTTTGGCTGTTCCGTTGGTTTCTCAGGGCTTTGCTGTCCTGCAGGAACAGAGATGGCTGTGAACTCAGGCATCACCTTTACCTGTGAGGGTGATAAGGCTCTGGCACAGCTTCCCAGAGAAGCTGTGGCTGCCTCATCCCTGGAAGTGTCCGAGGCCAGGCTGGACAGGGGTTGGAGCGACCTGGGATAGTGGAAGGTGTCCGTGCCCATGGCAGAGGGTTGAAATGGGATGAGCTTTAAGGTCCCCCCCAGTCTAAGCCGTTCTGTTGCCACAGGTCTGGAATAGGATGTGCAAATAGTAGCAGAAAAGGCTCCCTGTTGGGGGGAGGCACAGAGAGGATGTGCAGGGGGTGCTCGGTGCAGAGAGACCCTGCCAGCGGCTCTCAGGCTGCGTGAGTCGGGCTGCCAGCGCGCGGCACAGGCAGCGTGGTGACGGATCTTATCAGGGCCGGGCACGGCTGCGGTCACGGCCGGCTGCACGGCGCACGCGAGCGGCCCATGCGTGGGAGAGATAAGGGCGAGCGTGTGTGCCCGCCTGGCCCTGCACCCACGGCACCGAGCCCCTGGCAGAGCCTCACTGACCCTGCACCCGCAGCATTGCATGGCACCGAGCCCCTGGCAGAGCCTCACTGACCCTGCACCCGCAGCATTGCGTGGCACCGAGCCCCTGGCAGCACCCACTGCTCAGCCCCGCTGCAGCGCCGCCGGCCCCACGGCACCAGGGAGGGTCCCGGGTGGTCGGGGCACAGAGCCACCAGCCCACACCCCAGGGAGGGTCCCGGGTGGTCGGGGCACGGCACAGAGCCGCCACCCCTCGCACTTGGGCCCCTTTCTGCGAAACGGCCCCGTGCTCAGAACCGAAACCCTCCGCATCTCCCGCCCACCTCCCCCGCTACAGGGTGCTCTGCTGTTTGTACCAGGAACGAGGTGATTTCCTCTTCTCTTTCTTCCTTCCCCCTGTTCGTAGAAAAGATGCCAAGTGCCGAGCGCAGGGCAGGGCACTCCTGCGAGTAAGAGCAGTGACCAGAGGCGCTTG
Source organism: Ammospiza caudacuta (assembly GCF_027887145.1). Classification (NCBI taxonomy): domain Eukaryota; kingdom Metazoa; phylum Chordata; class Aves; order Passeriformes; family Passerellidae; genus Ammospiza; species Ammospiza caudacuta. The sequence goes on from NC_080615.1 coordinate 8,951,287, forward strand.
TCACATGTGAAGACTCTTTGGGCAGCTCTGCCCACACTGCCCCTACCTTCTCTTACACGAGTTGTGTTGGTGGGAACCAGAATGTGCAATGAAACTGCTTCCCTGTAGCAGAAAACCCGCTTCCCTGTAGCAGGAATCATCCTAGGAGCATTTTAACTTGGGTGAAAACCTTCCCAGTGGAAGAAAAGTGAAAAGTATTTGATTTTGCTTTCCAGTTTCCTGTCTGCTCCTTGGGTGAGGGATGGGGAAATGCTATCCTGACTTTGCCATGCCTCCCCTAGCCTTTGAGTTCATCATCACCCTGACTGAAGGGCAGCATTTGGTTGGGTTTTTTGGGGGGGAATTTGGGATTTGCATTTCTGGGGCTGTGGGGAAGATTGCAAGTAGGGCAGGGCTATAGGAAATGGGTGTTGTGGTGGGAACTGGGCCACTGGCAGCTCCCAGCCTGCAGGGCGCTGAGTCAGCAGTGCCTGAGAGTGGGGCAGCACCCAGGCTGCCAGGGGATGCCCCCAGACCCACCTGTGGGATTCCCCCAGCCCAACCCTGCCCACGGGTCTGGGGAGGGACACTGGCATCTCAGGATGCTGAGGCAAGCGCCTCTATTGATTTCTGGCTTCTCTGACCCTTTAGCTGGAGGCAGCTCTTCCCTCAGCGTTGAACCAAATGTAACTTAGAGTAGTGCAGAAATGTTTATCATCCTTCCCTTGCAGCAGTGAGCACTGTCAATGCATTATTTAGCAGGGTGGGCTCTGTGGCAGGCTGCCCTGGAGCGGGGGCCATGACCAGGCAGCACATGGGTGCTGGGGCCTCTCGTGGGTTGTGTGTTAAGGGTGCAGGCATCGCTGGGAGGAGAGCTTACACTGGACCTTGCGCTGGCAGAGAGACCAGTCCAGCTCTGCCTGGCCAGAAGATGGGAAGGGAATGGCAGAAGAGGGGACCGTGGTGCTGGGGGGCTGAGTGAGGGGTCACAGAGATGGGCATCTCCTGAGGATGACACTCAGGATGCTTCTCACTTCTCCCATGGTGCCATTGCCGCATGGTGGGGCACCAAAGGCTGGGCCAGTGGCACCGCTGGCAGCTGTGCCACATCCTCCTCTGGCTGGAGGTGGAGAACAGCTCAGTCCCTCATTAGCACCTTTGTTGCCAAGTGAACGAAGCGGCCGTGCACGGCGAGCTTCCTGCCAGCAATCCGTGTGTGTGTGTCGGGGAAGGGCCCTTCCATCGGCACCGGCACCGTCACCGCATGCGGCGCTGCGGCACGCAGCCACGGAGAGTGAGGTGCCAGAGCTGTGCTGCTCGTGCTCCTCCTGCTCTGGGGACTGTGTGCTCTGGGGACTCAGGGACCATGTACTCCAGGGACCATGTGCTCTGGGGACCCTGTGCTCCAGGGAGCCAAGGACCCAGGCACTGTGTGCTCTGGTGCCCATGTGCTCCAGGGACCCAGGGACCCAGGCACTGTGTGCTCTGGTGCCCATGTGCTCCAGGGACCCAGGGACCCAGGCACTGTGTGCTCTGGTGCCCATGTGCTCCAGGGACCCAGGGACCCAGGCACTGTGTGCTCTGGTGCCCATGTGCTCCAGGGACCCAGGGACCCAGGCACTGTGTGCTCTGGTGCCCATGTGCTCCAGGGACCCAGGGACCCAGGCACTGTGTGCTCTGGTGCCCATGTGCTCCAGGGACCCAGGGACCCAGGCACTGTGTGCTCTGGTGCCCATGTGCTCTGGTGCCCATGTGCTCCAGGGAGCCAAGGACCCAGGGACTGTGTGTTCTGGTGACCGTGTGCCCTGGTGACCCTGTGCTCCAGGGACCGTGTGCTCTGGTGCCCATGTGCTCCAGGGAGCCAGGGACTGTGGCTCTGCTGCTCCCTGTGCCCCGGGCAGCCCAGCTCTGCCCCAGCAAAGTGCTGATTTACCGTGTGCCCGTGCCGGTCATCCTCCAGGTGCCACCGCTGTCACCTGTTGCACCAAGGGCTGCTGCTGAGGCAGCCCTTCTGCTCTGGTTTGCGGCGAGTGTATTTTCAATTACCTCTGGTCACCTCTCACACGGCGTCTGCCCTGGCTGTCTGGGTCAGACATGAGTTAGCTGCAAGTGTCACCGTGTTAAAGGGAATAACCGTGTCGCCTTGGAAGGGATGGTAACGATGGATGTTAATGCCTGTGGAACGACAGCCTGTGGCAGCACTCATTAAACAAGACTCCATTTGGATTGCCAGATCCCTTTGATTCTTCCTGCATTATCTTCTGCCTCATCCTGGCTCTGCATCCCGGCACTGGGGTTTTATTATTTTATAGGAGCTGTAATGTTCAGGCTGTGCCATGTGGCAGTGGTCAGTGTGCTCTCCCCACCATCCTCCTCCTCCTCCTCAGGGTGCTCTTCAGCAGTGAACAGAGAACTATTTGGTTGCTGGAGCAGGTGGGGGCTTCTGCCTCCAGATGTGTTTTGCAGCCAGAATATCCCATGTTTAGGGGTGTTTGTTGGAAAATCCATAATATTTGTATTAGCAAGAAATGGTTTTGTCATTTTCAGTGTCTGTTGCTGGTTACGTTTCCCTGTGTGTATAAACTTTGCCTTTTCCTTAGTAAATAATGCCAGGGAAATGAGGGTGAAAAGCATCATGACTGTGTGGGCACAGAGATGGGGCTGTCCCTGCCCTGCTGCCTGTCCCAGCCCAGCTCTGGAGTGGCCAGGCATTCCCAAAAGGACGTGCAGAGCAGCCTGGACGCAGCCCCAGCTGCTGACACTTCCAGCACAGCACTGAGCTGCCCACGGGGAGGACCAGCTGGGGAGCAGGAATGGTGCTGAGCATCATTTTCACCCGACATATTATTGCTCTTGCCAGAGCAGATTTGAAATCTATTTAACTTTTCAGTGCCCTGTACCCCCTTAAACGTTTCCCCTTTAAAGGTTTCCAGTGTGTTCTCGCTGATGGGTTACCTTTTCTTTCCCCTTGGGCTATAATTAGTGTCCTTTACACAAAATTGCCTTAGAATTGGATTTGAAGAAGATAAGAATCAAATTACCAGTATTTATCTTGAAAATTCCAAAAGTTCTACTGAGAGGTACTGTACAAGAAGGGTTTTTAAAATATTGTGCCCTGAATACACCAACCTCCCGTGGATCCCAGGATTCTCCTGAGGGTCACATCTGCAAAATACCTTGGGATGCAGAACAGGGCAAGGAGGGAGACAGGGTGGTTCTGTCCCCACCAAAGCCCTGCTGATGGGCTGGGGAGACGGGCAAAACACCTCCCCAGGCAGGTGGAGATGCTGAGTCAGGGCAAGGATCTCCCCTCCCAGTGGGTGACTGGATGCAGGGTGGGAGCATTGTCTCAGGCTGGGCTTTGGTTTTGGCTGTCACATCTGGTCCTATCTAGGCTGGGGAGGAGAAGCCTTTGAAATGCCACCCCTCTCCCATTTTTCCAGGCTCCCACCTGGGGTCCCTCCCCACTCTGACAGGCAGCTCTCCGATGGTGAGGCAAGTTGAGCACCAGAAAGGGATGAAGGTAATTTTGGTGGGCTCTGTTTTGACAGAAATTAAGCATCTGAATTTAAATGAAGGAGATGGAGAGCCCAGGCAGCTAAGACTATATTTTCATAGTATAAGCAGTTGCAGAAGAAGATTAATGGCATCTGTGTAAACACTCCATCGCAGCAGCAAGGGGCTGGGGTTTTTTTAATAGTTAGAAAATACTAAGGATGGCTGGAGGCAGGAGACACCGTGCTTCCCTTCTGCTCACACCTTCCACCTCCCGGTCCATCCCACAGTAAATATTCCAGCCAGCCTCAGCCCCGCTCTCCCTTCTCGCAGTAAATTACATATTAAAGTAGCCTGGTAACTGAGCACCGGTTGCTGCGCGATAAGCTCGGGGAAATCGATATGTTTGCCATGTGCCTGCTTGTTTATGACACCTGCCTGCCGAGCAGTTGAGCAATGCTCCGCGGGCCCGGGCTGCGCTCACGGGAGGGGCTGCAGCAGCACCAAAGCATTTTTTTGCTTCTCAAGTGAGAGATATTGCCCAGAGCTGCCTGGCAGCATCCTGCCAGGGGGTAAAATAACAGCAGCGATGATCTTTGGTGATGCAGAGCACGGGGAGGCAGTAGGATCAGAGTGGGGGTCACAGCTTCATTCGTTTTTGGGGCTTCTCCAGCCCCTGCAAAGGTTTCTGCTCTGGTTCCATGTGCCACCTGCATGGGTAGGTGTGGGAGCAGAGCCCAGGCATTTACACGCTCATTTTGTGCACCCGGCGCAGGGAGGCAGCTGCCCACACACAGAGCTTGGCGGGTGGGGTTGGCATCTCCCGAGCTCTGTGCCACGAGGCAGGGGCTGTGCGTTCCCCCGAGTGACACACAGGACGCGTTGGCTGCATCCCAGTGCTCGGGATGTGCCCCAACCCCTCGGTCTGCCAGCAGCCAGCCCAGCTCCGCTCATGAACAGGGATAGCCCTGGCTGAGAAAACTCTTCCCCTTCTCAGCCCAAGAGTTTGGGTGCTTTGCCTGGGCAAGGGTGGGTGCCTGCTCACGTGCACCAGTGGGGCTTTGGGGTGGGAGCAGGCATTTTTTCTGAAATCCCAACTCAGCAAGCTGCAGTAATTGACCTTTTGACCCAGATATGAAGTTGGAAGGTAAAAGATACAGCTTGCAAGTTTTTTATAAAACTGTTGACCTCTCACAAGATTAACTCAGAGATAATAGTAATTATCAACAGTTTATGGTGGGTCCAGTCGATGGTGAACATTACCTCCTGCCTAAAACTGAAGGTCGGTGTTTTACTGCAGCAGAGATAACTGCCACGGGTGTTCACACTGCCATCGGCCAGTAAAAATCCCTGTACAGAGGGAACCCCTGAGTGGAGCCTGTGGGTAAACTGACCCATGGGATGGGTCAGTGCAGTGCCCAGGCAGGGGCTTGGGGATGCTGAATGCCTCAGGACGGAGCACACAGCCTCCCTGGCACTGTGCTGGCACACCAGGACAGCGGCTCCCGTGGCGCACTTGGATCAGCAGAGTGGGCAAGGAGAGGCAGCACCCTGCTCCAGAGATACACGTCCTCTTCCCTAGCTTTTGATTGTGTGCTTTCACTTTTTATGTACAAGAGATTGTCCATTTAATTAACTCGAGAATGCAATTTCAAAACCACTAATGCTTTACACATGACAGCTTTTAAAACACAAGTAGTGTTCCAGTCCTGCGCCACACTCCCTCTGCCTCTTCTGGGTTGTTTTGGAGACAGACATTGCCTCCCAGCAGACCCTGATTCTTGAACAGGATTTGAACTGATTTGGGGTGTTTGATCCTGGCTTTGCCTTGTTGGTGTGCCTGGGCTGGCAGGAGCTTCCATAAGCAACAGCAGCTCTTCCCTCCATGTCCTTGTCTTTCCCTGGGTGTCACCTGTTAATCTCCAGCCATGAACTGTGAGCTGGAGCATCTTTTCTCTGGCACTGGTGAGCAGGCTTCATTTATGTTCTTTAAGCCATGGTTTATCTTTTTTACCTTTTTTTGGTAGAGCTGGTTTCTAATAGATGTGCTTCTGTGCACACCCTCACTTTTGACCCCTCACCTGAAACACCCTTCAGCTTTTCCAGGTTCTTTAGTTTTTACCAGGCACATTTAAATGGATGAGGTGTGGGGATGCTGCAGATGCTGCAGAGGCTGGCCAAGTGGATGCAGCATGGTCAGTCCAGACAGCCTATCCAAAATCTGCCCACCCTTGCTGGTGTGAGACCCCAGGGTGCTCTCTCTGCAGCCCCCACCCAGCACATGGATGGGCCCCAGAGCCAACCCCCTCACTGCTCCATCAAGGGGAGCTGCAGGTGGCTCTGAGGAAACCCCCGGTTTTCCCTCCCACGTGCCTTCCCCCAGCCTGGCACAGGGAAATCGGGTGGGAACCTGCAGGCAAGGCGCTGCATTTGTTGTTAAAAACTTGCATGCACCATCCCCACCCCCCCCTTTTTTTTTCCTGCTTTTTTTTTGTAGCTTAGAAACCTCTCTTTGTGGCAGAAGGCTGGGAGGGTTTGAATGCCACATCCCGGCGTAGGAGGCTGACTGGGACCATACGGCTTTATCATTCATTAATTCCTGTGCTCATTCATCCCCCTATTTAAAGTTCTCTGTAAAGACGGGAGCTACAGATGGTCTTTTGGTACCCGCTTTAGCCGTCAGCCCTCAGCCCTGACAAAGGGGTACAGAGGGAGCAGCAGAGTGTACAAAATATTTCCAACCATTAGAAATCGAGGTCTCATTCACTGGCAGCTCCTGTTTTGAAAGGGAATTTATGCAAGAGCATCGTAACTCCTGAGCCAGAGCATGGCCAGGAGTGGGACTGCTCTGAGGGGCATCATCAGCTGCTTTTGCCTGTGGTAATTTGGTGCCAGGTCACTGTTTCCAGCTTTATTTAGGAATGTATTGCTGTTAGACACCAACATCACGCTCTGGGTGCGGGAGGCAATGGCCAGAGTGTGCCTGGCAGGGATGCTGTGCCTCAGGGATGCCAGGGCAGCTCGCGCTGCCTGGTGGTGTGTCCTTGCTGTTTGCTGGCACAGCGGCCACCACGTTCCCAGCACATGGAGGGTTTATGTGTGGTGACAATGGTGTGCTGGGCTGGGGATGCACTGGGGCCGCAGTGCTGGCAGTGACACCCGTGACACCTCTGCCTGCCCACGCCCCAGTCGCCACCCGTGTTTCAAGTCCCACAGGGGATGCTCGGGGCTCCCACTGTCCCTGTGGTTTTGCCCCCAGGAAAGGTTTGCAGGAGGGCACTAGGGCTGTGGGGATGCTGGCACACAAGGGGGTGAGAGTTGCACCCCTTGACAGAGGAGGAATTGCCAATATCATAGATATTGTGGAGCTGCTGGGGCACACAGGGGACTGGCTGGCTGCTGCCAAGGGGCCTCCAGACCTGATCCTGGGCACAGCATTCACTGGCATGAGCCATCCTTTCTTCAGAAAAGTTGGGACCAAAAGTTTTCTCATGGAAAAACCAAATTCTGCGATCTCGTTTTTGCACATGCTGTGCTTAAATATTAACACCAATTGAGCAAATTGCCTTTTAACTGCCTTTATTTGCTTTCATTAACGGTATAATTTAAAAGCTCCCGAATTTGCATGGAACCTGTTGTGCATGTTGGGGAGGGGGTGAGGCTGCTCATAAATGAATTAATGGTGAGCAAGGCTCCTCGGGGAGGTCCCACGGTGCCAGGATGGCTCAGCAACGCCCGGCCTCGGGACGCCGCGTACTTTTGGCCGGGGCCACGGGGAGTGGAGCGTGTTGTCAGTGCTGGCGTCCCGCTCGCAGCTTGGCTCGCCAGGAAGGTATTTATTTATTTTTCATCAAAACATGTTGTACACTGAGCAAAACTAATTATGGAGAGCTGAGGCAGCGTCTTCCTGTCGGTGCGCTGGCGCTGGACCCGGTGCGGGAGGGTGAAACTGCAGGGAAGGCTGCCGGTGCCACGGCTGGACCCGGTGCAGGGCCCTGCAGAGCCAGCAGCATCTGCCCACGCAGCTCTGCCATGGGGTGACAGCTCCAGCTCGTCCCTGGGCACAGATGTTGGCGTGGCTTTGGGAGCAGAGCCAGCCCGGACACGGTGGATGCAGCACAGCAGCCCCACGTGCTGCTCCGTGCAGTGCTGACAGCTCTGCTCCAGCTGTGCGAGCTCCTTTGACGCTTCCCATTTCCACAGTCTCTCCCAAAAATACGTGTTCTCCAAGGGGAATTGTGCAGTTGGATGGGCAGCAGTGGCCCCAGTCCCTGAGCTGCCGAGGTGCTTCCCTTGCTGCCATCTCCTCTTCCTTGGGGCTCCCCAAAACCCAGTGCAGTGCAGATTTGTTAATTTGCTGCCTTGACAAGGTGCGTAATGTTCACTTCCCAACTTGTAATTGGAAATAATTAGTTCTTTGTCCTCCCTGGGAACTCCCGAGGAGGCGGCACAGACCTGGGCAAAGGCATGGTGCTGGCAGAGGACGGGAGGAGACCAATCTGGGGCTGGAGAAGCATCTGGGGAATCCAAGTGGAGCCCGGCATTTCCAGCCTGTCCCAGGGCATCTCTCCTGCCGGAGAAGGACTGTGTAACAGCCCAGCGTTACAGTTTCATTCATCAAAGACACTTCCAGTGCCCCCGTACAGCAACACGGCTGCTGCGCCTGTCCCTCGCTGACAGCTCCCTAATTCATCTTCTCAGGGAAGGGGAGAGAAGATGCTGCTGCTCCCACTCGCACTGCCAGTGCTGAGGCCATCGCCCGTTCTCCCTCCCAAACTTCTGAAACCCAGCCAGCCCAGCATGAGGAATACTTTGGGAGACTCTCTGGGAGCCCGTGAGCACAGGGCAGGCAGCGTGCTCAAAGCAAAGGCGAGACCCGTGGCTGGGCTCCTGCATGCTTGGGGCTCTCCCATCCCCTCTCCAAGGCAGGTGTCTCTGCCCATCCCCAAAATACAGGCATAAAACCCCGGTGTGTGCCAAACAGTCACATCCCAGGAGCCCAAACCAGCCCTCCAGAAAGGCACGTGACAGTGCGCAGATCCAGGCGGTGGCAGGTTGGAATTGGGCATCCTTAATTCCAGCTACAAAAACACAATGTTTTGGAGTTGCTAATAATAAGAAAGTGTTTTCATCAAAGCTTTATTCGTCTGTGTGCTGACATCTGGAGAGCCAAGATAGATATTTTCCTTAAGACTGTATTTCCAAGCCATGAGCTCTTCCCTGGCTGTTAATTAATCCTTTGTAGTTTAGCGACTGATGAAATCATGACTCTATGAAATTTTAATCCTTGCGCTGTATAGGCACAGCCGACATTATCAGAGGACCCCAGGTGTGTGCTTGAAATTAGTTTGTTGAATCTCTTGCATATTTGATTACCTTATAAAACTCCTCAGGATCCAGGCTGCTCATGGGAGCAGCAGCAGCGTTTCCCTGTGGTTTGTGCCCGTTCCCTGGGCAGTTCCCAGGCGGGTGAGCCGGGGCAGGAACCAGGGGGGCACCAGGGAGGGGGCAGCAGCATCGTCAGCTCCATAGGGAGGTGAGGGGTGGGAGGCACATGTCCCCCTCATGGAACAGAGCAGCCAAGCTGTGGATGGATTCCATCTGGCACCTGGGGGCTGTTCCTGCTCCCTGAAGAGGAGCTCAGTGCAGGGAAGCAGCTCCTGGCCCATCCCAGCTCATCCCTGAGGCAGCTCTGGGGTACCACCCTGTTCCTGATGCATGTCCAGCCTTAGCCCTGTGGTCAGGTCATCAAAGAGAGTGGAAATTAAAACAAAATTCCCTCTACCCTAAAATTCTCCCCTTCATTTAAATTTCTCTGTGCTCCAGCACCCCAATAGCATATCCACTTTCCCCTGTCTCTCTTCTTTTGGCTCTGTGGGGACCTTTGCCATTTCCTGGGGGCTTCAGGAGCTACAGGCTCCCCCTTCCCTGGGGAGCAGCAGGATGATGCTGCCTGGACCATCCCAGGACTGTTGTCTCTGGAAAGCATCCGATGCATGATGCTGAATCCTTTTCCTGTGTCACAGAATCCCAAAATGGTTTGGGTTGGCAGGGCCCTTAAAGCTCATCCAGCTCCAGCCCCCTGCCATGGACAGGGACATCTTCCACCAGCCCAGGCTGCTCAGAGCCAGGTGTCCCAAGCATGCTGAAGGTCAGCAGGAAGGAGTGGCCGAGGCCAGCACTTTGCTGGTGCTCCGATGGCACACATGCTGCTACGGAAACCAGATGATGAATATATTTTTAAACTTGGAATCTGTGAACCGCTTATTATTTCTGAATTAGGAATCAAAACATCTGCATAATCACGCTGCTGCTGCGGCAGATGTACTCAGCGAGAAGGTCACTTTGCTGTTTTGTGGAGATCTTGTGTGACTCAAGAGCAGCAGCTCCACTGATGCCTCTGACACCCGTGTCACAGATCTGGATGATTCCAGAGCAGCAGCTCCCGTGCTCTCCTCTGACACCCGTGTCACAGATCTGGATGATTCCAGAGCAGCAGCTCCCGTGCTCTCCTCTGACACCCGTGTCACAGATCTGGATGACTCCAGAGCAGCAGCTCCCGTGCTCTCCTCTGACACCCGTGTCAGGTCGGCTCAGCGCCGTGCCCAGCGCAGCCCGGGGCCGAGGCTGCCCAGCGCAGCTCCTCTCGCAGAGCTCAGCGCGTCACTGTCACCAGATGCCCCAAGAATGGGGACAATGATTTTGGAGGGCGGTCAGCGCCGGTTATTCCCAGCAGGGCCGCGTGCATCGCCACGCGTTAACCCCTCGGTGACGGTGGGGGATCGCGGAACTGTTCACATCAGTCTCCATCATCCCGAGGTGCAGCAGAGATGCAGGGCTGATCCCGGGGCTGGCAGAAGCTGCTGACACCCGGTGCCATCCCTCAGTGCACTTTGAGTGAATTGTGCAGTGGCTGCATTCTGAATCCCCTTCTGAAAGCTGCAGATCTCAAACCTCTGGACCTGTGGCAGCATCTGTGCCCCCCTGTCCTACTGTGATGGACAGGGGAAGCTTCCCACTGCGACTGCATCCAAGAGATGCAGCTGATGGTTTCCCATCCGTGCTGTCCCACCTCTGGCAAACCCATGGGCCCTCTTGCCTGGGGGTCTGGGACACACAAAGGGAATGTTCACATGGATAAAGCTCTCTCCTGGGGAGTTCCATTCAGTAACAAATATTGAACACAGATCTGAAACCAGGGCCTTGGAATACATTTTGAAAAAAATCTGTATGCTGCCGTTTTTGCTGTGGGCAGTTTGTCTTGTCTTTTCCCAACCCGTGGAGCTGGCAGCATCGTTCCAGTGGGATACTGGAGCAGCGGGTGGGAGATGCTGCTGCACGTGCTTGGCCCAGGCCAGCAGCAAATTTTGAGAGTCGTTGCCCTTTGGCAGCATTTGCTCACATTTGTTGTGGACAGGCTCTAAAAAAGATTGGAATTGTATGTTGGGTGTTCGTGGCTGGTTCTTGTCAGGTAAGGCAGGACAGCAGGATCCTTTCCTTGGCTTTTTTCAAAGGGGAAGTGTTGGCATCATGTGGAATGATGTCACTCCGCTGCATCTGGTTTGAACTCATAAATTAGCTCATGGTAAGTACAAATATTGTACAGGCAGGGAATTTCAGTGCTCTCTATTGATAGCTGTCCCCTCCCCCTGGTTGGTTGTTTGGGGTTTTTTATATTAAATCATTCAGAAATAGTAAAATCTTTATTTCCAGCTTCTGTAAGATTTATTTATTTGTTTGTTTATATTTAGCTGCAGTGGTGGTTTGAGGGCAGGTTTTTGGTTGGGTTTTTTTTCCTTCTTCTTAATTTATTAAAGTGAAAGGAAGGTCTCAGCTCCCTTCCCCCTTCCCTGTGCCCTTAATAGCTCTCCCTGCTATTTTAATCCTCTGGGCTGGGAGCTGAGGGCAGAGCGGTGACTGCAGGAGCCACCAGGACCAGGGCCCAATCCAGTATCATCACCAAGGGTTGTAAATAGCCACATCAGGGGCAAAATCGCCCTCTTGGCAGCTCAGGTGTGGTGCTGGTGTCGGAGGGTGGAGAATGTGGGGTTTGCTGCCACTTGGTGCCCGCTGACCTTGGCTTCCTGCTCTGTCCCCACTGGAAATGAGATGTGGCACCACTGCCTTAATCTTGATAAAATAGATCAGGGATGAATCAATTTCATATCGATTTACCTGGGCAAGGGAGACACCATGGGAAAGGGGGTGGCAGGGAGGATTTTTGGGGAATGCAAAGTGGCGCTGGTCCCGTTTTGGCTGCCCAGTGTTCAGTGCATCACGTCTGGCTGGTGGCTGCCCCTCGGGCAGGGCACCGCTGTGATGGCCCAGTGTAAATAAAATCAGAAGGCTCCCATAAAACTCCCTTATTGCTGCAGCACAAAGTTAGAACCACTGGAGGTTTGTGCTCCCTGGCACTCGTGTGCAGCAATGAATATTTTATAGGAAAGGAAATACTTAGTGTCTGAATCTTTTTATAGCTCTGACACTCCCATGGGTGTGAGTTGCCCCTCGGACCCACACCCTTTGCCAGCACTGATGGGGCTGAGCCCCTGCGGTGTCCCCCAGCCCCACAGCATCCTCTGGTCCCACTGCCCACAGCATCTGCCAGCCCCACACCCCGCAGGAGCCCTGTCCCATGGCATGGCGTTCCTGGGAGGTGCAGGGGAACAAACCAGGGAAATGCACAGGATGGATGGGGGAGATCAGTGGGCTGAGGATCTTGATCTGATGCTTGGGCATTGGGAGACGCAGCAAAACCACTGTGGAAGTCCCAAGTGCGGATTTCTGTAGGGACAGGACTCTGAGCACCACACTCTCTCGTGTTTCTGCCTGGCTTTAGACTTGTCAGGACTCTGCTGTTTCTCTTGTGCCATGCAGCCTCCCGATTCCCCCACTGCGTTTCGTGTCCAGAACATGGATCAGGCAGGATCCATGGGCAGGGATGTGCAAGCCCTGCAGCCGTGGGTCTCCCATGCCAGGCTGTTCCAGCCCCACGCTGCTCCAGGCTTTGTCTCGGGGCTCGCTGCTCCAACAGGTACCGAGTGAGCCTCAGCTGCACCGGTGCCTTTCCTCGGCAGCGAGGGGCTCTTGCCTTCCCTCGGTAGCCGGCCACCCTGCCAAGCTGTGCCCTGGCCCGGAGATGACAAAGCGCCCTTTAGTTAATTGCAGAACGGATCGCCTGGAGTTAAAAGTTCTGATTTATATGACTATGGCTCTAACTGCTCAATAACATGGGCCCGTAATCTACTTTCATTTCAAACAGAAGGGTGATTTATGGGGCAGCATGCCGCTTTAGCTCAGAAATGAGGTGTTCAACATATGCTCTGTTGACATAAATTTGGAATTTATCGCTCCTGTCAAAACTGCCTGTTGGACAAAGGTGCGCATTAAGGCAATAAATGGCTTGGAATAGTTTTCTGTCAAATTTCCTAACCATTGTATTCACTCTGTTTGAGGGGAAAAATACACACTTAAAAGTAATCAAACAGCCAAGAGCCATGTGTCTTTTTCAGCACAGAGGGAGGGGAGGGGAGGGGAGGGGAGGGGGTCTCCCCTGCTTCCCAAAAGGGGTGGTGGGGAGGGGCTGGGATGCAAGAGTTCCTCAAGTAAAGAGAGCAGAAGGCTGTTTTAGGCAGGGTTTTAGGCAGGCAGAGCAGAGATTCGCTTGTGGTGGCAGTGGGACACTCGCAGTGGTCTTTAGGTGCCAGGACTGCACCCGTGCCCATGCCCAGTGTGCTCCTCCAAACTCCTGCACCCTGCCAGGCCCTGCCAAGCCCCTGCATCCCCGAGCACTGGTCAGCGGCGTTTGCCACCGAGCCCGGCCTTTTCACACAGAGCACCCTGTGGGGAAAACTCATAATTTTTACACCACGCAGTCTCGCTGGAGTCGCCGTGCCTTTGAAGTGCTTTTTGTGGGGCATTTACAGGCCTTTTTAATTACCGGCAGCTTGCGAGGGGCCAGCCTCTCGCCCGGCTTTTGTTTGCCGGGCTGGGCGGGGAGGGGGGATCGCTGGGCTTGCATTCCGCCTGGAGAGCCCTGGCCAAAGCCTGGGCTGGGGCTCCTGGGCAGGGCTGGATCCAGGCCTGGGACTCTGTGCCACGGGCATCCCTGTTGCCCTGGGCATCCTCATTGCCCTGGGCCACCCTCTGTGCCAGAGCATCCTCGAGTGATATCTCATCACCTGGAGGCTTTGGCTGACTTTGTTTCCATGCACTTCAAGTGGGACATTGTGTAGGAATGAGAGGAAAACCTTCTTTTTACAAAAAAGGCACTTTTCCCACTTGCCTCTGCTCTCCATCCCATGGGCACCTTCTTGGCTGATGTGCAGGAGAAAGAAGCACAGTTGCAGCCTCATGTCAGAATAATAAAACATGGTTTATCTTTTGGCACGGAGTTTGGGCAGCGCTGGCATGTATTTTAACGCCCTTCACTCCCCCGCCCCCTCTTTCTGGAGGCACAACTTCAGAAGCACATATTGATCTTTCCCCTCAGATCTTAACAGCCCGAGCAGCCGTAATACCTTGCTTACATCTGCCAGGTTTTTGTGCAGTTTTGCAACATCTCCTTAATCCGGCGAGCAGAAATAGAACGTTTCAATCATATTTCGCTACCGGGAAATGGAGCAGATAAAGCTCTTTAAGACCCTGTTGAAAGGGACCGTGCAAGATGGCGAGTGATAAGAACGTCCTAGAAGCAGGCGCTGAGCGGAAAACTTTTGTTGCCACAGAAATTTGTTGATAGAGATATTGCAAGTAAATTACTCTCTGAGCACCCCTGTGCCCCGTTGAAACAATGCAGAGAGGATGTGATTTGGGGACATGGTAGTGCCCTGGGCAGCGGCAGGTGGATTTCCAGGGCAGTGTGACACCAGTGGGGTTGGGGGTCTCCTCATTTCCTTATTTCCCCACTCTGTGCTGGGAAAATGGGAGAAGAGGTTGAGCCAGCCATAGGTTTGGGAGATGCAGACGAAGGAAGCTTGTCCTTCTGTTTCTCTGTTTCTTGAGAACAACCCCAAACCTCCATGTTTTACTTGAACTAATTAACCGGTTAGACTGTAATTCAGGGAAAAAATGTTCTGGCCTCAGAAGGGGCAGTGTGGACCCACAGCATGACGTGGGTCTTCCTAACAAAGTGATTTTAGCCCGGTGCAGGAGCGAGCACAGCCCAAGCCAGGGAGTGTGACAGGCATGTCCCAAATTAAAAATGCAAAATGAGAAGGTTGTCACTTATTGAGCTGCTCGTTGGCAGCGGAGCCCTGTCAGGAGGCTGGTGTTTTATTTATTTTTGCAAGGCGGATAAATCCTTTGGATTGTAAACCTTCTTGGCCTGAATTCGTGCATGACTCCTAATCCTCTGCTATGACACAGTGAATTCAGGACAAGCCTGATTAATAATTACATTATACAGCAAAGTTGAGAGTTGAAACAGCTCCTGCTCCTTCCCTTTCCCCCTCTGCTCTGCAGCATTCACTCACTGCTGGACATCAGGGGTGATGCTCAACTCTTCCCAAGCTGGTGTTCAGTATCCTGCAGGGTGGGATGTGGGGCTGGCAGCCAGGGAACAAGCCTCTGAGCCCCATGGGGCAGGGCTGGTTTGGGGCTCTGGCTCTCTGCAGCAGTGAGGGGTGATCCTGTTGGAGTCAGAGCAGCAGCTGCTTTGCTCCAATAAAACTTACACCTCAGGGGAAGTGCAGCAGGAGCTCGCAGGCACATGATCCTCGCAAGCCTGCACAGCTGGGGCTGAGCCCTCCCGCGAGAGGGGCCACATCCAGCCCTGGACAGGACCACTCCTGTTTTGTCTTTGGCAGCAAGGCAATAGAAATACTCTCGTCCTGCTGCAGCGCGATGATAGATGGTGGCTGCGAGCAGAGGTCAGCACACAGCTATGGGCTGTGTTACTCCTCAGCACGCACAAATACTTCTCTGTTTACAGCATCCGATGTTGAAACTTTGCACATGCTGCTGCCCCGAGTCCTCCCCGCCACAGCCACAGGTCTGAGCAGCTCAGGGTGACCGAGAGCAGCAGCCCATGCGTTTGGGGCTCAGGGGCATTGATCAGCTGGCTATGCAGCACAGAACCAGGTGGCTTTGCAGAGTCTGTTTGTCACCAGTGGAGGTGGGGAAATAAAGCACCAAGCCCCCATTCCACATGTTCTGGTCATTGTGTCCCTCCGTGCCCCCTTGGCAGCACAAGCTGTTGTGGGGACCGAGCCTGAGGGTGCTCCCCGGTGGGAGGTGGGGGCTGAGCAATGGTTGGTCCCAAAGGGGAGGGGAAATGGGTCTGGGGGGATGCCAGGGGCAGCAGCAGTGTCTTGGGAAGCAGATGGGATTGGGTTGGTATTTTCAGGCTTGGGCAGTGCTCCTTTAATGCTGCCTCCTCTAAAGATCATTCCGCTTGGTCCAGAGCTTGGTCACCCAGAGGTGGAGCATCGATGTCTTCACAGCAAGGAACGGGCAATAATGCAGAGTCTGGCCACCGCGGCCGAGCCTGGCACCCGTTGCTGGGATCAGTGCCTGTGGGCAGTGCCCTGGGCAGAAAGGCCCCTCCAGGCAGGATGTGGGGGATGCTGAGCCCCCCGTGGGGTGGGAGGCACACTCGGCGTTGTGCAATGCTGCCGGGGCGTAGCTCGCTGTGTACCTGGGGCTGCCAGGAAACGGTGAGTGGCATGTTTCCTGTTTGCGAGCTGGTGGTTCTGTTTGTTGCTTGTGATTTGTGTCATGCCGAATTTGGATGGAAATTGGGATTTGGTTAGAAATACACACAAACAACCTCTTAAAGTGGTTGGGGTTTTTTTTTGGAGTACAGTGCCTTTTTCAAAAGCACTCAGAGCATGGGGAAGGAGTTTGCCAACACAGATTTTGCCTTAACTCCAGATTTCAGATTTATCGAGTTTATTAAAAGGCTCCAACAATAGCAACAATGACAAACACTGGTGGGGAGAGGGTTGTCTCCTCAGTCCTGGGGAGTCACGTGGGATCCCCCCATCCGTGCCCTCCCTCTCAAGCCAGCTCTGACTCTGGGCAATGTGGGGGCTGCAGGAAGCATCAGGCAGTTTCTGGGTGTTGTTTTGGGTCACTTCCCCCCGTCCCAGGACTCACCCCTCTCTGTTCTTCCCTAGGAAGCTGCACAGTGGGATGAAGACGTACGGATGCGAGCTGTGCGGGAAGCGGTTCCTGGACAGCTTGCGGCTGCGAATGCACTTACTGGCTCACTCAGGTGGGTTGGGAGGGGCTGCTGGGCTGGGCATGGGGGTTGCTCTGTCTGTCCACCCAGGATGCTGTGGCTGCCCAGCTCACACGTCTCCTCTACAGCAGACACGTGCAGCGCCGGCTGCACCCTTCCCCGGGCAGCGCGTTGCAAACTTGTTCTCCAGTGCCCAGTAATTTGATTTATTTAAATTTTCTTTTTTGGAGTTTGTTTTCAGTTCCTTAATTGTGGAAATATTTTCCAGACTAAGCAGCTTGGAATAACAAACTCTACATGCCACGCAGCTACTCATGGTCAGCTCTGCTTGTAGCGTGAGCATTGTTTCCACCTCGGGCCCCCGCCGCAGGTTCGTTAGCAAAACTGCAGAATTAGGCGTTCTCTGACTAATGAATCCAAGTAGCAGGTTCACAGGCTGCAGGGCCTTTAATTAAATAGATAGGGGAGGGCTGGAGCACTGCACTGGAGGGAAGACTTGTGCTCTGCAAGTCCATGTCAGCTGATGTTCCCCTTGGGGTGCAGTCCTGGCAGAGCTGGGGGTCTGATGTGGGGACCTGGAGACAGCCAGGGGACCCCTGGACCCCAACACCATCAGGAGTCCTTGTCCTCCTGCTCCAAGGACAGATCTCTGGGGGGTAGCAGGTACTGTAGTCACAGATCTGCTTGCACGTAGCTTGGCAGTGAAGCTGTATTCCATTTTAAATGCTGTTATACACTTTTATCTGTATATTATTTTATATTTTACCTGTTTTCATTTCTTTTTCCCCACTTCCTCTTTTTCCTGGGGTAGGGGGGCACTTCGTCTGGCCAGTTGCTGCTTTCTGATGTTTGGTCAATAGTCCTGACCCCATTCCCATCCCACTGTTTTTTGGGCCAGGACCAGCTCCTCAGGGTGGCTGCAGACAGTAGCAGGTGGCTGGGGTGGTCCCTGGGATGCTGTTGCCCCTGAGTGCTGGAGTTCAGATGCTGTTCCCCCCCAGGCCCGGGGCTGAGGATGCTGCTCCCCCAGCAGTGGCACGCACGGCTTGTGTTTGTTATGGTCGCGCTGGCTCACAGCCTGTCCCTGGCAGGCAGCCAGCTTTGTGGGTACAGTATGTACAGTGAACGCTGAGCCAAGCTTGTCATCACACAGGATTAATTTTTTTTTTTTTTTTTGTAAATCCGGCGAGGACTGGGGGGGTGGGGAGAGCTCTGCCTCGAGCTCGCAAACAGCCGCTGCAAATTCCAGCGCTGTTATTTATTAAAGCAGGAGACCTTTGCACCTCTTGCCTCGCCTCCCCCCGCCGCCAGCCCTGGACGCGGGGAGGTTATGCTGGAGCAGTGCAGGGCTCGTGTTCAGCCCTGAAGGCAGCTTTGCCTCCACACCAGTGGACCCTGTGTTTAACTGTGAGTTTGCAGTGGGATGGCTTGTGTCCCCTGGCACCCTTCTCCAGCCCCGGTGCCAAAGGGCTTAAGGGGGTTAACATCTGCAGTTTCCCCATCGAGGTGTCGATGGGCTATGGTAAAGGTTCCTACTGAGGACCTGGTTGGGGAGCAGCCCTGGGGGCTGTGGTGCTCTGTGGCAGCCTGGGCTGAGCACACGGTGCTGTTGTGCCACAGCCTTGCAGGTGCAGGGTAAATACTTGGCTCCATGTTGACTCTCAGTATAAAGTGTAAATGTAAAGCCTTTAATGCCATGCAGAGTCTTTCCCTACCTGCTGCCCACACTGCTGGCAGACAGACTCTCAGAGATCTCTGTGGCTGGCATGGAGAGTTGCCCTTCTCCCAGAAAAGCAAATTGTCAGCAAAGGTGAGGTGAGAGACCCAGCTTGTTGGTTCTGTGGTTCAGAGCACCACTGGTTTGACCAGGGAGGCTGATCCCAGCACTGCTGCTCCCTCAGTTGCATCCTCGCCAGAGCTGATGCTCAGTGATGCTCATTCTCAGCCTGGGGTGCTGGTTACTCAGCACCTGCTGTGAGCTGGGTTTGTTCCCCAGGACAGGGAGGAGAGGGGATTTCTGTCTGTCCCCACCAGCAGAAATGGCTGCTGTGGAGATGGCTGTGCTGCCCTTCTCCACTCTGGGCTGGGAACAGTGGGAACAGCCGATAGTGTGCAGGGATGCTCATGGGCAGCATGGGGAACATACAGGCAGCAGCCCTGCAGACCCCTGCCCTGTTGCTTCACACCCTCCCTCCCCACCCAAATACGCTCCTCCACCATCAGGAGAGGCAGAAGAAAGCCCCGAGGTCCTGTTGGGGGATGGACGAGCTGTCCAGGGAGCAGGGGCTACCGGGGGAGTGGGGTCCAACGTACTGGTAGGGATGGCACCTCAGACAGAAGGGCACGGCACATCCACATCCCACCCTTGCCTCTGTCTGCCAGTGGAAGGAGAGGGGGCTCATCCCGGGCCACCCACCCCCAGCGAGCATCGAGCATCGCCCCGTCCCCAGGCTGGTGGGCTGTGCGGGCTGAGCGGGGCTCTGCGGGGCTGTGCGGGGCTCTGTGGGTGTGCGGGGCTGTGCGGGGCCCTGTCCCCCGGCGGGTGGGCTGTGCGGGGCAGTGCGGGCTGTGCAGGCTGTGCGGGGACATGCGGGCTGTGCGGGGCTGTGTGGGCTGTGCGGGGCCCTGTCCCCCGGCGGGTGGGCTGTGCGGGGCTGTGCGGGGCTGTGCGGGGCTGTGCGGGCT
This sequence comes from Ammospiza caudacuta, assembly GCF_027887145.1. Classification (NCBI taxonomy): domain Eukaryota; kingdom Metazoa; phylum Chordata; class Aves; order Passeriformes; family Passerellidae; genus Ammospiza; species Ammospiza caudacuta. The sequence goes on from NC_080615.1 coordinate 8,970,629, forward strand.
GAGCGCGCTCCGGTCCCCGCGCCCCGGCCGGTCCCGCGGCGCTCCCCGGGGACGCCTCCGCCCCCCCGGCCCGGCTGGCCGGCGTCCCGCGCTCGGTCCCGGGTGATGTCAGCGGCCTGCCGGCAGGTCTGGATGTTCTGCCAGCGTTCCCGCGTTTATGATCATCCGCAGATGTGCATCCAAGAACACACTGTACCCACAGCAGAAATTAATGCAGGCTTGACTGCCGGCCAAGCCGCGCACACGGGGGAGAGGAAGAAAGAAAACAAAAACTGTTTAATGCTGTTTATAAATTATACACTGGCTGATGAAAAATACATTTCTCTTAGCCCCCACCCCTCCCCTCCCCATCCTCTCTGCCTCAAGAGCCTGAACTGAGACCAGAAAATTATGGTTTGCTTTTTAGCTCCTGTTTTGGCCGGGTTCCTGGACCTGGCCGCTGTGTTGAAGCCAGCTTCTTGCTTCTCCCCGCCCTCACCTGATGAAATACGTTTATTTTTCACCCACCGTCTCTCACCGCTCTCTTGGTTTGGCTGCCCCTTGTTATTGACATTATTGACATTATTGACGTTATTGATGTTATTGAAGGTGGGGTGCAGAGCGCGGTGCCAGGACCCCTCACGCCCACTCAACGCATCCCGTGTCCATCCATCCCTCACGATGTCCATGGCCATCACTGCCCACCTGCTTTCTGCTGGAGGGGGGAAACTTCCCAAACTTCCCCCCAGGCGGTGGTGCTGGAGACCCTCCTCACTTGGGCCGGGAGGCAAAAGGGGCAGGTGCCCCCCCGTCCCTGCCCACCCCTCCCCGCACGCTCGCCAGCCATTTACGCCGCTTTTGTGTTGTTTTTAATACCGCTAATGTTTATCATTTGCCCAACAGGCTTGACAGATTTTGTTTCCTGTCGAGCGGCGGCGGTGGCGGAGCCCCCCCGGTTGCCAAGGAGCCGCCTCCCCGCACCGTCACGGGCTGATTTGGTATTCCGCGCGGCGCCCCGCCGCATTTCTGTATGCAAGACAAAGTGTTTTGATGGAGGACGATTGCAGGAGTGTCTGGAGGCTGTTTGGAGTTTTATGGGCTGTGCAGTACGCGCCGTGCTCGCTCGCCGTGCGGGGCTGCCAGGGATGGGGTCTGTAATTTTTTCCCTGTGGAGAGGATGCTGCTGGAAAGAGTGGCAATGGCAGGGGCAGCAGGAAAGGGGGTTGTGTAAAAACCTGCCAGTTTGGGATCCCAAGTCAGTTATCATCATTAATAATTTTTATTACTAATTTTTAATGCAAATGCTCCCTGCTCCAGCAGTCCCTGTGAGGCGCAGGGGTTGGTGGCACTGCCTGGCCAAGGTTGGTGATGGTGTTGCTGCTGACCACCACCTCAGCCAGCCCCAAGCCCCTGCTCCATCCCTCCAGCTGCTTTCCCAAGGCTCCCCAGGGCAGCCCATGCCACAGCATCCTTCTCAGACGAGTTTCTGGCACTCCGGCTCAAGGTCCCTCCCCACTCTGTGCTGCCCACACCTCACTTTTTCTGATATTAGTTATCACCTTTCCGTGGCACTTTGGGAAGCAGGAGCTGAGGCTGACTCTCCAGGCCTGCTCTGCAGCTCTGTCTTTTTTAAGCCCTTCTTGGGTTTCTCTACAGTATTTTTTTAGCACAGAGATTTTCATGACTTGTCTCTTCCACTTGGGTGAAACAGGGGAGAAGGGAAATAACAATAATGATAATAATAATAATAATAATAATGGCAATAATAAAGATCCGAAAGCGGCTTGATGTGGGCAAAAGAAGAAAACAAGAGAATGGGATAGAGAACAGGCTAAATTTAAAATTGTAATTGGCTGACTTCCACAGGCTTGCGGGTGTTTTAATGACTCATAATAACTTCATTTAAAACCAGCTGAGCAGAAAATAGATTGGAGAGGAGCCTCAGGCCATTATGGATTTGTTTTTTTTTTTTTGACAAGCTCTGTTTTCGGCAGCCAGGAAGGCACTCGCAGAGGGCTCGGCTGCTGCGCTCCCCGAGTTGGTGGTCTGCCCAGCAGAGATTGTATAGAAGCTGGGCTGGCTCTCCTCTTTTTTTCCTTTTTTTTTTTTTCACTGATTAAAAATAGATGCCTTGAGGTATTATTTTAGCATCACTGTGGTTTGGTGCTTTTTTCTTTGCACTTCTGATGTGGTAAACGGAACATAAATAAAATTGTTTTTGAAATTACTGAATTAATTAGGTAGTAAAGCAACGGCAGTGCATAAATTTTCTTGCCGATTTTTTTTTAATCCATATTTCCCCCCTCACATCTCCATCTTCTCACCAATTACAGCCTGTTAATAATATACAATCCCAAATTTTTATTAATCGCTTCTGCTGAGGGAAGGGATGTCACATTCTACTGATGGGGCCATTGTGCCAAGCCAGCAGTGGGGCAGGCTGGATCCTCCCCCACCCCTCTCCTCACCAATTTCCCATCTTCCTCCTCCCTTAGCCATCTTCCTCCTCCTCCAGAGGTGCTAGCAGTCCCTCTTTTTCCTTTATTCCTTCTCTTTTCCTGAGCTAGAGCTCAGCATGCCTCTTCCATAGCCCCACGGAAGTTTCTCCTCCCCAGGAAAGTAATGAAATGATGGGCATTGGGAGGGACTGTTGGGGTGATGGAGGATAACAAGATGAGCTCTGTCATCCAGCCCAGCGAGCTAGGCCTGGCTGGTTGGGAGGGAGCTGCAGCCCCTGCCCATGTCCTGGTCCATGGGGCACCCCACTCCCAAGAGTCACCGTGCAGCCCGGCAGCCTGCTCCCTCACATTTCTTGGAGGGGAAATTAAATAATAGAGGCTCAAAAAGAGCTCCAAGATCATGAAGTCCCGCCTGAGTTCTGTCCCTCCTCGTGGCTTTGGGGCCCTGCAGACCTGGGCAGCTCCAGCCTTGCTTGGGGGGCGCATGGGGCGGCAGTGACCGCGCAGGATGGAGCAGCAGCAGCTCCTCGCCCGTTTGCAGCAGCGACCTTTATTAGGCAGGGGCTGTAAATTTGCTTGTGCGGATATAAATGTACGGCAGGGGGCTGGTGCCAGCAGCAAGGCTCGCGCCGAAACACGGCCGATACTTGGCAGCACGCGGAGTCCTGTCCCAGCCCATCGATAAGATCATCTGCAGATATCTGTGCCTTGTAGGCGATACGAGGCGCTGGCTAAATATACCCTGCCCAAACCTGCGCCGATGGTTTCTGTTTAAAGCAGGGAGAAAGGGGGGGAGAAGAGAGCCGTGCCATGAGCTCCGCTTTCCAACGTGTCCTGCTCCCTTTCATAACAAACAGCAAGCCGTGGTGGTTTTTTTTCTGAGCCCTGTTATAATAAGCTCAGATGTTGGATGACATTTTCCCAGTGACTCACATAGTAAAATTAACCTTGAACTATTTACATATTCAATCGCCGCCCTCCTCCTCCTCCCCCTCCCCGCCGGCGTGTGTACATTACAGGAATTCTGGCTCCGTATCAGTTTTTTGTTTTGCTGATGAGAAAAGAAAAAAAAAATTTTAAAAAGAGGAAAAAAAAAAACAACCTCCCCCCGCCTGGAGTACACATCTACTTGAGGGAAAGAACACGCAGTCCTGGCCTTTGGAAATTGGCAGGCGGCGTGCTGTTCCCGCGCTGATAAGAGATACTGTAAATAAAACTGTACGGCAGCGCCTGCTGTAAATGCCCCGCGTCTGTACTCATTGTTCTGACAGCTCCGGCTTTTTTTGGGTCCGCTGTTTTGGTACACACTGTGCTTCCTTATGTAAGCCAGTGCGCCCGGCTCCTCCCTGCGTTCGCCCTGTTTATTTTCGCCTCGCCAGGAATTTTTCCTCCCCCCGTCCGCCCGCCCCCCAGCCAGATGCTGGCTGCCTTTGCCTCCCCGGGCTGTGCCTCCCTCGGCCCCTGTGGCCACGGCTTGCGAAGGGCACTGGCACGTCCCTGCTCCCGCTAATCCCGTGTGGAAATGGGGGCAGGCAAAGCAAGCCCTGTGTTGAGCAGGACCGTGCTCGTCTCAGCCCGCGGGTGCAGCGAGCCCCTCGAAGCGCGGAGTGCCCGGAGTGCCCGGGGGGGCACGGTCGGGAGGGGCACGGCCCGGGAGGGGCACAGCCCGGGAGGGGCACAGCCCGCAGGGCACAGCCCAGAGGGGCACAGCCCGGGAGGGGCACAGCCCGCAGGGCACAGCCCGGGAGGGGCACGGCCTGGGAGGGGCACGGCCCGGGAGGGGCACAGCCCGCAGGGCACAGCCCGGGAGGGGCGCGCACCAGCAGCCGCCCTGCCCGGGCAGAACCTGTTGCTGCCGCAGTTGTTGCATCCTCCCGGATCGCGGGTCGCCACATCCTCGTGGATCGCGGCGCTGGGGCCGGCGGAGCTTCGAGCGGCGATGGAGAGCCATGGAGAGCCATTGCCTTGGCAACTGCGGGCTGCGCGCTGCCCGCGCCGAGCGCCGGGCGGAGGGCGGCCCGGCTGCTGCCCTATCGATCCGGCCCCTCGCTTCTCCCCATCCCGCACCTTCAGGGACACGCTCCGCACTCCCCCTCTCCCTGCGGTGCCTGGAGAGGGCACCCCCCGGCAGCGCCTTACCCCAGTGCCCCACATCCCTGCTGGCGTGGTCCCCTGGCCGGTGGCAGGTGCGAGGGAGCCGCCCCGGAGCACCCCAAAGTTTGGGTGTGTTTGCCCCTTGGGAGCCGCCAGCGGCCCAGGTGCACTCGGGTTGTTTTGAATGCAAACTTGACATCGCAGCGAGGGCGGCGGGGAACAACATATGCACAGTAAACAGGCAGACTGTCATATTGATTAACAGATGAGACCTCTATTATCGATCAGCTCTTGGCGAGAAAATTTATCACTTTTAATTTCACCGCTGCCAAATATTTCTGCCTGCGAGCCAGCCGTTACCGAGACAATTTAAAGGCAAAGGAATTCTCTTTTCCATGCATCTTGTGATACCTCTCTCCCTGTCGCCTTCTCTGCCCACCTTTCCCCAGACCCCACCCTGACTGTGGGATGGAGGGCTCGGTGGGGTAGGAAGGAGAGGGCAGAGGCAATGTGACCCCTGAAAATGGGCAGAGCAGCATTCTGCGAGGCAGTGCCCCCACCTTGAGTCCTGCTCTGGAACATTTAGCTCCTCACAACAGATGAATCAAACCTTGAAATGGGGCCGTGGCTTTGTCCCACAATGCTGTTGGATATGGTGTGTCATTAATCTGGTTTCATCTAGAAGTTACTTATCTGCTGCTGGGCATCCTGGGTTTTTCCTTGCCCAAACCAGCAGCACATTGATTGTAATTTTCTAAGAATTGCCCCAAATCCCACATCTCTTTCCAATAGTCTGAGATGCCTCTGAGCTTCTTGCCCAGTTGTTGCATTCCAGCCACATCCCTCATCAGGTGCATCTTTGGGTACCAGCAACACCAGCCACGATGGGAAGGAACAGGAAACCAATTGCAATTGGATAAGTTGCAGTGCTAATGAAATGCATTGATATTGTAATGATTTTAAAAAATAATAATAATCTTTTCCTGGCAAGCAGCTCTGTATTTTGCTGTGATGTGCAAGGAACAGGAGCACAGGGCTGAATGAGGCACTGCTTTAGCTGGCTGTACAGGGGCCATTGAACATGAAACCCCTCCATGCACGGGAGTGTTAATGGCAGCAGCAGCGTGCAGGTGCACGCTCAGGTGTGCGTCCTTTGTCCCTGGAGTAACCCTGCTGTCCCTCTCTCTCCCCAGCGGGTGCCAAGGCCCTGGTCTGCGATCAGTGTGGCGCCCAGTTCTCGAAGGAAGACGCCCTGGAGACGCACCGGCAGACGCACACCGGTATGTGGCCTCCCCTTCCACCTTCACTTAGGTGCAGGCTTTAACATTTGGGCTGCCTTTGTCACCCTTTGCCCAACAGAGAGCTGGACCTTCTGCAGTTCCTGCCTCTGTGCTGCCCAGGCAGCCCCAGCTCCTCTTACACTAAAGCACAGCCTAAGGCACCAGTTGGTGCAGTGCTGTTACAGCACTGCTCAGCGTTAACATGGGAAACAATGACAGAACGCACGTGAGGTCGTTTGTCCCCTTTGCAAGCAAAGCTTGTCCCTGTCCAAACACCTCCCAAAAGTTGGTTTCTGCCATGTTTCTGCTCTGGCACTTCCCAACCCTTCAGTGATGCCACCATCAGGAACACAAGGATCTCTTCAGCCTCTTGCAAAAGCTGCCGTGCTTGGGAAAGGTTTGCCTGGGGGAATTCACAGCCGGGCAGACCCAGGTGGAGCCCTTCACCCTCCAAATCCAGAATGGAGCAGGAGAGAGCGCCTGCTCCTCCTGTGCTATATTGGGAGCAGTTTAGCTGAGCACAGGCTCATCTTTCAGTGCTGAAAGCCCTGATAGAAATGCCACTGGCAGTGAGTTTGTGCTCAGGGCTGGCACAGAGAACCCGCCCGACTTCACGCTGGGGGTGTGAGGACGGATGCAAAGTGCTGTGTCACCGGCTGTCACCCGGTAATGGAGCTGTGCTGGCCAAACTCCACTCCATAAATCTTAAAGTACTTGCCCTCCCTGTCCATGCCCTTACAGCTGGAGGCTGGGTTTGGCCATTCCAGGTCTGTTTTGAAGCCCTCTATGCGTAGGCTGAGGAGAAGGGCTGTGAAGGGTCAGCCAGCACAGTGAGGGACTGGCTGCACAGGGCTGAGCAACCCAAGCCCAAGCGGGGCGGTCAAAGTGGCCAAGTAAAAAGCAAATTGCAGCTAGCTCCCCCTTTCCTTCTATTTCCCAGACCCATTGAGCATCATGGGCTGACAAGTGGGAGCCCAGCCATGGAGCTGAATGATGCCTGCACCCCAAACCATCCTGCAGATGCAGAGCAGTTTGGCTAACAACCCTGACATTCCTGTAGGGATTGAACTTGCTTTGGCTGGTGAATCCTTGGGGCTGGACTGTGCCAAAGCTCAAAGAGCAATGGGCAACCAGAGCAGGGGGACACAGTGACCCAGGGGGAGCTTGTCATTATTGCCTCCAGCTGCTTTGAATGATGGTAACACAAAGCCAGGCTGTTGTACATGTGCTGCATCAAGCACTGCTCCTCTCCACAGCAGAAAACTAACACCCCACTTCCTGAGGCAAGGCAAAAAACAAGAATAAATTTAAAAAACAGTTCCTGCTTGTAAGCACGGTGCTGGCAGGGCTGTGTGCAGCCCCACAGACACAGGGCCGAGACGCCCTCTCCGGGTGTGCACTGTCCTTGGCCCCCGTCCCACTGCAATAAGAAAAGCAGCAACTGTTTTGGCTCATCTTCCAGAAGCACAGGCTTGGTGCTGGGGAAGAGAGCATGGAAAATTCCTTACCCTTCTCCTCAAATGTAGAGGAAAAAACAGAATGCCTTGGGATGGCAGCCTGAGTAGCCCCAGGCAGCACCGCTGGGAGTCGGGATGTGCACACGAGCGGTGCTGGTGCTAACGGGCTTTGGGCTCGTGCCGGCGTTTATAAATATCAGAGGTGACTCGTCTCGAGTTTCCTCCCGTGTGCCAAGGCAGTTAGCGCACGGCAGCCGGTGTCAGTCAGCAGGACAGCACAGATTTACTCCTGACCCAGTTTCACGTGGGCATGAGCGACACCCACTATAGAGCATGTTTGCTTCAGCAAGTAGTTGGATTTTTGATTTGTGGGGTTGGCGTGCCCCCGGCCGCGCCACTAAGGATGGAGCAGGACCCTTCACTCTCCCTTGCCCACATCCCCTCGGCGCATTCCCTTCCTACATCCCATACTCTCATCCTCATATCCCTCGTATCCTCTGTCCTGAGACACCGGTAGCAGAAAAGAATTAATAAAACCAACATGTAACTGAAAATTGAAAAGCTCTATATCTCCCCCCCTTTTCTTCCCCCCTGTTTTTTTCTTTTGCTGGGATGTTGGTAACGTTTTGATTTAATAGTTGGCCAAACACAAGGGTCTATTTTATTCAGAGTTTACAGGCCTCAGGGCTGTTATTCCTCCAAATTTAATAGCATTGAAATTGCAGGGTTGGCGATAATTTGCCTATCACTTTCTGCTCTCCCATTGATGTTTATTGTCAGCGGGATGGAATCTCAATCCGATTCACTTAGATAACATGTCTGTTAAACATTTAGATAATTGTGCCATCATTAACTTGTCACATTATTTTAGAGATTCAAAACAGTCGTGCAGTATAAGCGGAGGTACAAAGGGAGAAAGATCTGGCTCGTGAGAGCAGGAACCCGGGAGCAGAGGTGTCAGGATGCCCCCGCGCTGTCTCCCATGGCAAGCGTTGCTCAACGACCGCACGGGGATTTTTAAAAATTTTTAAATTATTTTTGCGTTTTATGCCAGTGCTCTCGGTGTTTTTCCATAGAAGAGCATCCCAGCAACCCCATAACTGTCTTGGGTTTGCCAAGGAATGCGTGGGAGCCCGGAGGAGGTGGTGGGGGCATTGCGCCGGAGCTGCACTGTCACACGGGCGCGCACCACCCCTGTTCTTGGCAAATGTACATCGAGTCAAATTTATTACATATTTGTCTTATCTCCTCACATTTGCTTTGCTTTCTCTGTCTCAAAATGGTTCCAGCCCAAAACCTTGCAGTGATGCTGCAGATGTATGGCACACTGCTACTTCCAGTGTGGAAATTACAGATTTTGAGCAAGTGGAACATAACATGTGAGTTTGGTGATGTGAGCTATAAATCACACTGAGAAACAAATTCTGTTCGCCTCACACTCGGTGTGGCACCATGATTAATGGTCAGGCCAGGGCTTCACTGGGATGCTGGCATGACTCTGCCAGTGGCTGGGGCTTGTCCCAGTGGTGCCACTGGCCACCAACAGCCATCTGCAATGTCCCTGCTCCAGCAGCAGATTTGGGAGATGCTGTTTGTGGCTTGTCCTGCTGCATCCTCTTCCACAGTTGGATCAAAGCAATGGCACAAGCAGCCAGCACAAGCAGCTGGCACACCTCCTTACCAAAACCAGCCTGACATCTTCTGGGGCTGCCTGTGACTTTCTGTTACTGTTTCACAGGACTCAGGAGGGTTTTCTGAGAGCAACCCAATGAGACTTTGGGGGGAAATACCTCTGGATCGTGCTTTTCTCCATAGCTAGAGATAACGCACTGTAGCACTAAGTATGCTTAGAGGTAATTATCCCTGTGCAGCCCCAGCGGGGGAGGATGTGCTGGCGATGCCATGTGAAGTGGACAGTCGATGCTTCGCACATTTTCTCTTGGTGCAAGAGTGGATTCTGGATGCTCAGGTGCCGGCCTCAGCTCACAGAGGGTCTGGGGGCAGTGGGTCCTAGGGCCGCAGCACAGAGCCCCTTTGTCTGACAGTAATGTCCTGTGACAGCACTTGAAATCTGAGTCCTGGCGCGCATTCCTGCAGCCGGGAATCTCCCTGCCTCCCAAACCACGGCTGCCCTTGCCACTTTGACAGCAAATGGCAGCAAGAGTTCCCTGTGCTCCTTGGTGCACACATGGGGAAATGTGAGGCCAGGCATCGTGCAAGCTGGTGGAGTCACCAAAAGCAGCGAGGAGGTGGGAGCGTGGCGGAGCCATGCAGCCACGATGGCATCGGGGCCAATGGTCTGCCTTTAATTTTCCTGTGCAAATACTATTTAAAGCACGATGAGAAAAGCCCTCTCACTAAGCTACGGAGAAATCTTTCTTGTCCTTTAATTCTAGATGAAGGGGATTAGTGTGAACATATTTAACCTCTGACCCATGGACAAAAGCATTATCAAATTTAGTTGCCAAGTGGCTCCCCATTTAACCAAACCAGTGCGGTATCACTGCAAGATTTTTCCCTCCCTCCCTTGAAAGCTTTAACATCTATTGTTGCCCTGGAGTACCGGAGGGCCTTGGCTGCCTTCCTTTGCTGGCATACAGGGTGCTGGTCAGAGTCCCATAGGGGAGCACAGCATGACGTGGTACTCACTGCTAGAACCCACGAAGGCTTCACAAAGCCAGCCTCCCAAAAAGAAAAGCCTTCTGTAAATGGGGCTGGTTTCTGCATGCCCAACTCAGTGCTGGCCATGTGCTGGCCTGTGGTGGCACAGAGGATGCTTGGCCATCTCTCCAGAGCACAGAGAGGGGTCTCTGTCCCCCTTTGCTCTGGAGCACAAGGGATCAGCTATGGCAAGCTTGAGGATGCTCGGCATTTCCATGCTGGGCTTTATAAAAGAGGGATGAAGCACGGTCTGAGAGGCGGCCGGGGTCTCCTGGTCCAGCAGAGGAATGCCGAGAGGGGCCTCCCGTCAGGAGCCGGTGTCCGTTTACAGTGCATCTCTCATAAACCCGGCGGCGGGGGCGAGGGCAGGGGGACCGGCCCTCCTGGTATGTGATTGATTATCTGGTATTTATGCCATTGAGGACTTTTCAGCGGCTCGGGGTCAGGGGGTCATCTCATGTGTCTTGCTGCAAATCCGCTTCCTTTTGTACAGTGCGGGCTGGGTGAGCAGACACACAAAAACAGCTTTTTCTTTTCCTTGGGAAAAAGGGGAGGGGGGCGGGCTGGTGTCAATGAATTTTTTTTTTCAGCCTTTCCTGAATAGTGTCCTTTTTAATTCCAAAGAACTTTTAATTAAAAGTAGCAGGAAAGTTCATCTCGACAAGGTTTAACTTACCTTAGCAGTTACTTTTGTCCCCCAGGATTCACGTCTCCCCGCTGTACAAAAACTCCCAACAACTGGGGGCCAGGCCGCGCTCGGTGCCGCTCCACATCTCCCCGGCTTTGCCGATGGGGCCTTTTCATCTTTTCTCTTTTTTTAATGATGGGGGTGCAGGAATAATAAGCAGATGCTGCGAGTCCCGGCTTTGTGCCTCACGGCAGCCGGTCGCTCCAGTGGCCAGGCTCTGCCAGGCAGCCGCCTCAGCACCAAAAAGGTCATTTTGCTGTTGGGGTGTGAGTCAGGGCTTCGTGGCAGCTCCGTGGGGCTGGAGGGTGCCAGAATGGTGCCACCTTGAGCAGGAGAGCTGCACGAGTGGAACGGACTGGCAATGGGCAGGTGGTGCCCTCTGCCAGCTGGGATGATGGCAGTGGTGATGGTGATAGTGGTCTCCATGGAAAGACCCCTTGGTCTCCTCACCAAAACTCTTTTTTTGGGAGATGGAGCAGTTTCAGTTAAACAACAGTTCAGAAGTAGTGGGGGAGAGCTCAGGGTTTTCAGCAGAAAGTCAGATTGTTTTGTCAGCTGATTTCAGTCCAATTTCCAACTGGGAAGAGGAAATCTGGGAAGCTGGTGCAATGATGATGAGTATGTGTGACAGCTTCCATCTGATGCAGTGGCCAGAAATGCCACCGTGATTTGCCCCAGAGAAACTGGTGGTGGTTGCCCCAGAGAAACTGGTTCTCAGGAAGGGCAGAGGTGTCCCAATGCACAGCTTCCTTGGGAATAGCAAGGTTGAATCTGGCATTCTCCAGAATGGTGTGAGCTTAGGGGAAAGCAGCACAAAAGGAAGGTGTTGCACATAGATGTTCAGATACCAGGTTACTGCATTTGGCCAGGTGATGTGCTTTGCCAGGAAAGGGGGCAGTTTTCTATCGGTGCCTTTAGGGCTGGAACAACTGAGTGATGGTTTTTGCCAAGGATGATCATGAATGGGTTTAATATGTATTGATATATTTTGATAGATATTCAGTACAATAAAAAGGCTTTGGGGTTACCCCTTTGCTGGGAGGATGTGCCTCCAACTTCAGCCAGAAGGCTTTAGGGACTACAAATGGCTTCAAACAACTGTTTGGCCTGAAAAAATGGAAATTGGGCAGGACAGCACAGCGCACCATAGGTGTGAAGTGTCCACAGTGCAATCCCAGGCTAGAAGCATTAAAAGCTCAGGAACTTCCCACCTCCCCCAGCCAGGAGGTGGAAATGCAATAAAAAGGATTGGCCCTTAAAAGCTCCCTCTGCCCGGCTTGCGTAGCACTCAGTTTCTTCGGGAAGAAGAGGAAACACTGCTAAGGCTCTGTCAGTGTGGGCTGGGGTGATGCTGAACACATCCCTTCCTTCCAAGCCTGGGGACCCCATTCAGGGAGTAGACCAGGGAGCAGAGGCAGCACTTTCCAGTGCTGGAAGAAGGGATTAGGCATGCAGCACTCCCGGGTGGCTTGTTCTGGGGACAGGGGTGTGTCTGGACCAGTGCTGTCCCCCAAGAGCATCCCGCACAGGCCTGGGGCTGCCCGTATCCCTTGGGTTGCACCTCCATGGTGTGCTCAGCACCCTGCCCTGGAGATGGGGACACGCTGCTGTCCCCCAGGGCAGCTGATCCCACACCCTCCAGAAGCACCTTTCCCGCTGAAGGCCCCGTTTGGGCCCACAGGCAGCGCGGGTCCAGCTGCCGCCGTGATTGACGCAAAGCCAGTCTATAAATAAAGTCTTTCTCTCCTCTCATAAAGACTTTGCGGTTTAGTTTGCTTTCAAGGTCAAGATCAGACCTTTCTAAATAAACACATATCAAAGGATCATTAGCGGAGCAGCACTGTTAAATTGAGATATTAACTTCTGTCAGCCGCGCGTTTCCTTTTTGTTCTGTAACTCGCGACTGCAGCGGGTTTTTATTATTTTGGCCCTAGGCAGTAGCATCTGGCTTCTGTAGAGACTGTAAAAATTAAAAAGCAACACAAATCATTGCGAGAGAAAAGCAGTAAATTCAATGATAAGAATTTAAAATTAAGATGTTTCGGCGCTTTTATATTCTGCAAAACATGAAACGAATGAGTTGTGTGCCTGTTGCCATAAAGCCACCGCCGCTAATCGTCGCCGGGCTCCTTCCCTCCCCGCACGTGCCCCCATAATGACCGTGCCTGAGCAATGGCAGCAAACACGGTGAGGGAAGGTGGTGATGATGGCAATGGGGACAGTGATGGAGATGGAGGGTGGTGGGGAGGGCACAACTGGGCATGGGGGAGCAACGGGCCACCAAAAGGGAGGCGAGAGGGGGATGCTCTTGTCCCACCATGCTCAAAGGAAGAGAGAGGGCAAGCTACGAGGGTGTGACTAATGAGCCAGTTCACGAGGATACGGGACCACATTGTCCCCCAGGTCCAGATGGCCCCTGGAATAAATCACCCCCAGCAGGCATGAGCTGCCCATGCCAGGGCTGCAGCTCAGGGCCTGGCACGCATTGCCCAGGCTGCTGCGGGCACCAGCACCCCATACATCCTCCATGTGCATCCTGCCTGGGCTGTGGGGAGAGCAGGAGTGTGGCTGGGTGGGAAGCAGCCCTGTGCATCACTGCAGGAGCAAAAAATGAGGCATTTCTTTGGGGGGTTTGTTAATCCCCTGTGCTTGCAAGGTCAATGTTGTACAACTGCTCTGAAACGCCAGTTTTCCTCAGTGTTTGTAAAAGGGTGAGCTGGCATGGAGGCAGCAGGCAGTGCCAGAAGCTTGGCCTGGCCTCCTGTTGCAGTGGAGTGTCCACATCCAGCCCAAGAGGAAAACCAGCAGGGGCAGGAGAGCAGGCGGCGTCAGCTGCTTTTTAAGAATTAATTTTCCATAGTCGGTTAAAGTTGGGAAGAAAGCTGTGCTATCTCTAAGTAAATAATAATAATCAAACAAATGCCCCCTTGGGAAAAGTTGCCTTCCATAAAGATGTTAATTAGCACAGAAGCTGAGCTGTGGAGTCCAGAGGCAGGCTTTGAAACTGGGATGATTTGGTGACTCTGGTACAAAATGCACACATTTCCTGTGTTTATCTTATGGGGGTTTTCCCCCCTTTCTCCAGTGAACCATGAAGGTTGTAGGGGCTGTTTGACTCAGCACAGTAATGAATGCCATCACCTCTCAGTAGCACTGGAGTGGGTGGCACCACACAACACGGCTCTGCACAACACCCCTACATCCAGGCTGGCATCTGCAGATGTTGTGTCCCAGCAGCAGCATTCAGGGAGGGCTCCTTTGCACCTGCCTGTGGGTGCACTTCGGTGCTGCCACCAAAAACACCACTTTGGGTTTCATAATCATCCTGAAAACAGAATCCGAAACTGGGCTGGTTTTCTTACCCTGCACATGCATCCACCATCATCCTGGGGCAACATCCCCTGAGTCCTGCAGCCTCAGTGCTGGTGCTACCCAGGCTGAGTTGGTGCCTGCTTTTCAACTCAGTGACAGCAGGATGTGCACCGTGTTCCCGGGGTCCCTTGTGGAAAGCTGAGCTGGGCACCTTCAGGCTGTCCTTCAGGCCAGCTCTGTCTGAGCTTGGGCGCTGGAGCTGTGAGAGGATGCTCCAGGCAATGGGCCCCTTGCCCGCCCTGTTGCCTCTGCCAGCCTTCCTGTGGGCAGGGCTGAAAGGGAGGGCTCTGTGCCACTCTCTGTGCCCCTCAAGGGAGGGCTCTGTGCCGCTCTGTGGCCCCCACTGCCAGTGGCACCCTCCTCCCCAGTGCTGCTCTTCCTGCAGCTCCCCTGCAGCAGCAGCCAGCAGTGTTGGCTGGGAGGCAGAGGCTGGTAGAGAGCCTTTGACGTGCTGACAAAAACCATCAGATGTCCCTGAAATCTCATCTCAGGAGTGCCAACAGCCTTTGGGCTCCTGCTTTGCATGGCCAGGATGTTTCGGAGCCGCTCGCCTTTGTTGTAAGGACAGCAGCAGTGTCGGGTCACCTCTGGCACATGAACCGTGTGAGGCATGATGTTAAACATGAGCTGTGAAGGAGGGAGCCTTGTGGAAGACCCTGAATTATCAGGACCTGAGGTGAGGGTTTGGAGGTTTCAGGGTGCATGAGGCAGCAACAGGCTCTGTCAGCATCCTTAGACATGAGCATGCTCATGCCCCTGATAATGCTGGAGCCTTCCCAGTGTGCCCCTCCACAGCCTTTCATTCCGTGCTCCTGATTATTTCGGCAGTGGATGGATCTGCTCATTTTTCAAGTCTGATAACATGGGTCTGAGGGCAGGCAGGGAAAGATGGCAGCGTTATGAAGAGGACTCAGGGAGGGGCAGTTTGGTTTGCACATCTCGATGTTGGTGCCACGAGCCTGGGGACTGCCAGCCCCGTGCTGCCACCCTGCTGGGGCTCAGTGGGGATGATGGCTTCACCAGCATGGTGGCACCACTCCCTTTGTCCCCTCTGCCCTGCTGCCACAGCATCCCCGAGTCACCCCATTCCCAGGCACACAGCAGGTCTGGGCTTGGCACTGCTGCCAGGGGCTCTGGGGGGCCAGCACACGCACGCGTGCTCCAGCATGGGGGGAAAAACTTGAAGTCAAATGTCTGAAAGTCAGATCCCTTTTTAGTATGAATTTGCTGTATCTCATTCTAAGCACTAATTCCAATTTAATTGCAAGTGGCCTGAAGCCTCTTCAATAGGAGTAACAAATGGTTTGATTTTGTAAACTTCATCAGACTGCATTTTAAATGCGACACACTAGCCCGGCTCGAATGCCAATGAAGCACTGAAGTAGCTCTCTGTTTACTAATTATCCGTTTTTACTTCAAGCCACGCTGGCTGGCTTGTCTGATTAAATCGGATTTGTGGGATAGAGAACAGCTAGCAGAGTTTTCTCTATAGTAAACGAGATTGAAACTATGGCCCGCCTGGCTGCACACTGTAAATTATATTTCCTTTTAAAGGGGACGTGTCGCCTTTCTCCTGCAGTGCACCTCCCGCATCCATAAACTCCACCAGGGCCCAGTGCGAGGCAGACCCACCCCGCCCTGCCTCCCTGAGCCGTGCCACGCCGGTTTTTAGCCGGGTTCCTGCTCCGCAGAGGCGGCGGTGGGGGCGGCGCTGCAGCATCCATCCCTCGCTGTGGCTCGGACGGACGGGGCGCGCTGTCACACGGCGCGTCCTGCTCGTCATCACGTCCCTGCCGGCTGCGCTGCTTTGGGACCGAGCTGCTGGAGAACAGGGAGGGATGTGCATCTCCGGCCTTGCAGCCGTAGGGTTTTCCCTCCCTCCATCAAGCCTATCCCACTAAAAATCAGTTTTGGGACCACCTTGTATTGAAGAAGACCCTGCGAGATGTGGCCAGCACACTTACCAGGAGACCGCCTAACACCCAAATCACTCCAGCTTCCACCTCGGAACCCTGTGGCAGTGCTAACAGCTGCCCCACTAGCGGCTTTCAGCTGCTGGCACAGCACTGGCTCTGGCAGGGACACAGAAACTGGGGATGGTGGGCAAAGGTGGCAGCTGAACGCAGCGTGCGGGGCTGTGCCTAAACCTTCCCAGTTGCTAAGACTTCAATTCTGCGAGCTTGACCTACGCCGCCCCTTCCCTCGGTATCTATCTTTGTGCCCAGGGGCTTTTTATATTTTAATTTGCTTTTGAACGTCCTGCAAAATTAATGGCGTGCTCGGGGCCATTGTGCTGTGTACAGTAGAGGGACGGGCCCTCGGCGCCCGCCGAGAGCCAGCGCGTTTCCCGGGGAATGAATTGCTCGCCCGCCTTCACCCCTTTTAATTGTTGACAGTAAAAAGCGTTTAAATGCTGCTTAATTTGTAATCATCTTCCTGCAAAAAGGGGAGAAACCATTAAAATGTCAGGGAAATGAATAAATCCGTCTCTCACTGATTTGGGGCGGCAGCATTTCTTTATCAGGGGTGATTTTTCTTCCAATGGCTGAGGGCTGGCTCGGGGCTTCTGTGGCTGGAGCCCAGGCATGCACTCACGACAGGACACAGGGCTGAGTCCTGTGGCACCCAGTGTGGCACCCTCTCAAGAGTTTTGCCGGTTTTCCCCACTTCCCATCCTTCCTCCAGAGGTGTGACATAGTTGGCATCTAGCCTAAAGAAAACCAAGCAGCTTGGAGGCCGGCAGTGGGACGGTACCCAGCAGCGGTGCCTGCCGCGCCCCTTGGCTGCTGGAGAAAGTCACCTGCGGAGCCTCAGGGCAGGGAACAAGCCCTGCCTGAGCCCCGTGTCCCGCCGCGGGGCTCGGTGCTGGGATGCGGGGCCACCTCCCAGTGCTCCACCTCTGCGCCCGGCCGGTGTCAGCCTTTGTGTCACGCAGATGCTCTGCTCTCAGAGCTCAACTGGAAACGTGCGCCTTCGCAGGCCATGCCAGTACACGCTGACATCCCAGTCCGGGGTGTTTATTTACTGATACATTACTTGAAGAAGAAAAGGAAGAGGAGAAATCAACCTGGCCCTTTGCAGGTCTCAGGAAGCGGCACCTGGGGGATGCCCGGCTCCAGCTCCAGCCCCGTCCCCCATGCGTGCACGAGGCAGCTCGTCCCCATCGCTGTGGCTGCTGGAGTCAGCCCATTTTTATTTTTTTTTCAAGCGGGGGCCAATTAGTTTCACAAATGAGGGCCCTGCGGTGCCAGGGAGGATTTGTTACGGCCCCGCGCGCCGGCCCGGCGGCATTGTCCTGCCCTCCGCCCCCACGGGAGCCCATTGTCCCCGGCCCCAGCGGGGGCTGCTGGCGGCAGATTTATCGGGGCCGGCGTCCCGCCGGCCGGGGCCTCCGCTCCGCAGCTGGCCGCGGCGCTGGGGGCTCAGCCCCGGGGACCTTTGACCCGTCCTGCTGTCACCGCCGGGGCCGCCGAGGGCCGCGGGGCCACATACCTCTTGGGATTTGCTGCGCGCTGCCCGTTCGGGGCTGCCTGCCTTTTTTTTTTTTTTCCTTAATTTTTTTTTTTGTCTTGGGAGCGTTTTGTCCGCAGCTGCGTGGGGGGCACATGAGCCCACAACCCCCCGGGATAAATCCCTGCTGAGGGAGAAAGGCAGCTCCCATGCGGGGCCACCTCTCTTGCTGCTTTAATTCCCATTTCACTGGGGATTTTTTCAGATTTCAGAGCATTTTAGGGTAGCCCAGTGCAAGGCTGAGATTGAGCATCTTCCCAGGCGGCCTCTGCGTCCCCAGCAGGACAGAGCTGACCACGAGGTGCCACCACACCTGGGTGGGTGATGGCACGATGCCAGAGCAGGTGATGTGTGAACCAGGATGCCCTCCGGGATGCCCGTTGCCCATGGCTCCCAAGCTGGAGGTGTGGGTCTGCCCAGGAGCATCCTTCCCTGTGCCCTGCCTGCGTGCCACTGACAGTGCTGCTGCCCATCGTGTCCCTGCCCCGTGGTGCTGTGGTCCTGGTGGTGTCCCTGGTGTTGGTTTTGGTAGCCTGGCAAGCAGCCCTCTGCCCCTGCTGTTCCTGAAGGCTGCACGGATTTGTTGGTTACCTTGAACATCTTGTGCTGCTAATGAATTGCTAATACTATTTTCTAGCTAATTTTATTTCCATAGTCCTCACATTTTAATGTCTCCAAAAAGCGAGCATTTATTTGCTTAATCTTCCTGTGTAATACAATTTGCAGTGACTCACAGTTCTGAACAATCAGCTATGCATAAGCGAAAACAAACTGTTTAAGGCTAGAGGTCTGAGGTGTTTATGGACGGGGTACGAGCACCTGGGTTGGGGTTTTGTCCCTGTTGTGTTGCTGCAGCCAGGTTTGTACCCAAGAGTGATGGTATGGAGCTTGGATCTGCCTTGGGGCTCGGGGCCACATGCAGCACAAGGGGTGGGCACGTCCCCCTCTCACATCCTGCCTTGCTCCCCTCCCCAGGGCAGCTTCATGGGGCGCTTCTTGGGGTCCCCTTTGCCCTGGGCACCACAAGGTCTGAGCTCAGCAGCTCTCAGAGGTGTGTGGGGAGACAGCAATCACCCAACAGCTGCCTTGTGTTTGGGCGTCCCTCGGCATCGCCAGGGCTCCCAGCTGCCTCCAGTGCAATGCAAGAACTTCTCCTCTTCAGCTCTTTCCCTCACTGGGCCAGTGTCAGCAGGGTCGGGGTGGCCAGGGACTCCCAACGGCGCCCAAAGCCCTGCAGCTCTTGGGGTCCCTTCTGCTGCCCGAGCATCCCTGCTGCCACTGTGGGGGAGTGGGACCCCCCCACAGTGGGGTGGTGGGCCGGGGGTGCCAGGCAGTGCCTAAGCAGGGTCTCTCCTCTCGCACAGGTACAGACATGGCCGTTTTCTGCCTGCTGTGCGGCAAGCGGTTCCAGACGCAGAGCGCCCTGCAGCAGCACATGGAGGTGCACGCTGGGGTGCGCAGCTACATCTGCAGCGAGTGCAACCGCACCTTCCCCAGCCACACCGCGCTCAAGAGGCACCTGCGCTCCCACACAGGTACGGCAGGGGACTCGGGCTGGGGCAGCCGGGACACGCTCCTTCCCCACGCCTAGAAAGGAAATAGGGGGAAGAGAGGTGGTTTGTGTTTAAAAACTGTGGAGGTGCCTGAAGTGGCTTGGATTTGAAAAACAAAACAGAAAAAAAAAAAGCTGTGTGTAATAAGTTGATCTGGTCTGAGGCGGCACGCCCCTAAGAGTGACCTTCTTAGGGGGTGTGCGATCATATCCGCCTCATCAGCTTACGGCGGTAGATGCACATAATCAGCTGGTGCTCAGCCCTAATGGGATTAGGGCGACCTGCGCTACGTGTAGCTGGTGCTGCCGTGGCCCCTCTGGGGCAGGGCTGGGCTGCAGGATTGCCGAGCGGGAGAGCCCGGCTTGGCCACCTTACGCCGTGTCCTCAAAGCGCCCGCGCCGTGTCCTCAGCTCCTCCGACAGCATCCCCGGGCAGCTCCGTGGTCCTGGCCATATCGTCAGCGCCGTCATTCGGGGCCAGTCACAAAACACCCCTGAAAGAGCTGGCTCCTGGGGGACGAGCAGGACCGTGCAGGATCACAGCCAGTGCCACGGATCTTCACAGCTGCCTGGGTGAAGCACTACTCACCCATCCTTTGCCCACACAAGTGCAAGGCTCATGTGCCCTCCTTGACACCACTGTTGTTGCTGACAGGGAACAAAATGTATCCTGAGGAGGGATGCTCCTTTTCTTTCTCTTGTCAGGCAGGGGCCATGCACACAATCTCCAAAAGGGACGTAAAGGTGGCTGCTGGGGGTTGTGCGGGTGGTGTCACAGAGGGTCGCTCTGTGCAGCCTGTGGCTGGCAGCTGCCAGACCCACACGTGGGCTAGGGGTCCCGATGTGGAAATGGGAATCCTGTGTCGATGATAAGCATGTTAATGCTGAGTGCTGGAGCTATTTATAGCCAGTAATCCGGTGACCTGGGCTGCGGGTCAGGCTGCGCGTGTCCCACCCCAACCTCTGCCGCTTTAGTAGCTCCCGGCTGTGAAAAAACACTGGGATCATCGGCGCTTTAGGAGCGTTTAATCGTGCCGTGTGGTGCCGTCCTGCACAGCTGCAGGATGCTCCCTCTTATCCCAGGGCCAGGGTGCTCCAGGGGCTCAGGCTCCCCTGAAAAGTGGGCGGATAGAAATGCTGGCTGCCTCTGACTGAAAAATCTGTCTTTGACTGTAGGATCAAAAGCCAAAGTGGCAGTTTGGAGCTGGGCATGGGAGGGGAAAGTCAACAACGGCCACAGGCACCGCCTGCCTTGCCTTTGGAGGGGGGCTCTGAGCTGCATCCCGAGCATCCTCCTCCCCCCAGGTGCCCAGGCAGCAGCTGCAGGAGGGGCGAGGGGCCACAGAGCTGGGCTGCGGCAAATGGGGAGAGAGTAAAATATCATTTTAAAGAGGAAGCGAAAGCACAGGCATGTGAGTATATAACGAGAAGGACAATTTATGCCCAGGCACGAGTGCAGTTTGACACGGGGATAATGAAAAAACGTAGGTCATTGTGGATGACTTAAGCCTTCACAGCTGAAGAAAATGTATGAAATGCGGGGAACATTACACGCTTGGCAGCTCCGCACATCTGCAGCAGGACAAGTGAAATACAGTTCGCCATTCTTTACCATAAACTGTGCTTGTAGGATATGCGGCACAGAGAAATTGTAATTACAGTGACAAGACAAATCAGTAATATTTAAATATTCATGAACAAAGTCTCGGACGATCAATCTATCTTTATTGTCCTTGCCTTCGCGGCTGTAATAAATAAGTAGCTGGAGCCCTCACCTTTCCTTCAAATCATTCTGCCTTTGGTGCCAAACCAGAGTTCATTTATCAGCCGCCTGGTCTAGAGTGTGGGAGATGCCCAGGGCTGGGTCTGTGCTGGTGCTGCTGGGTGAAAAACCTGGAAAATTGGTGGTGGGAGGGTTGCAGCACGCTCCAGTCTCTACCGTGCCTCAGACCCGAGCATCCTCTGTACAGGAGGGTCTGTGCACGGAGGGACCAGCACACTGCACTGGGGAGCCTGGGACGCTCTGTCCTCAGGATGGCTGCCCAGGGTAAAAAGGCTTTGGAGCTATTTTTGGTGTGGCACAGCAGTCACGGCAGCCCTGACCCCGGCATGTGCTTGCAGGTGACCACCCCTACGAGTGCGAGTTCTGCGGCAGCTGCTTCCGGGACGAGAGCACGCTGAAGGGCCACAAGCGCATCCACACCGGGGAGAAGCCCTACGAGTGCAACGGCTGCGGCAAGAAGTTCAGCCTCAAGCACCAGCTGGAGACCCACTACCGAGTCCACACAGGTACCTGCTGGGGTGTCTGGCAAGGACAGACTGGTGGAAGGGCTGGCATGTGGACCAGGGTGGCAGCCAGGCATAACAAATCTGCGATGCGCCGGCATGTCACTATTGTAAACAGGGATCAATAGTCACATCGGTTCTGCTGCTCATTCCATGGTTATCAGCTGTGCCCACTGCGGCAGCATTGAGCTGGGCAGTTGGTTAGCACTGACACCCTGTATCCCACAGGTGAGAAGCCCTTCGAGTGCAAGCTGTGCCACCAGCGCTCCCGGGACTACTCGGCCATGATCAAACACCTCCGGACCCACAATGGCGCTTCCCCTTACCAGTGCACCATCTGCCTGGAGTACTGCCCCAGCCTCTCCGCCATGCAGAAGCACATGAAGGGCCACAAACCAGAGGAGATCCCCACTGACTGGCGGATAGAGAAGACCTATCTCTACCTCTGCTACGTCTAAGGGAGGAGGCAGAGGGGCAGCAGGGCCAAGTGGCAGATGACTGGGCAAAAAAAAATCCCACCAAACCCACAGCATCCATGGCCTTGTTTGTTTTCAGTTCTCATTCGTTTCTTCTCGCCGGAAGGATCCTGCAGCTCATGCCGGACCAAGGGACACACCGGCCCCTTCTCCAGCCCCATCCACACTGCTGTCCCAGTTGCTCATGCGCCTGCTGCCCTTTCACCCTTGCTGCAGGGCAGATTTCACCCTTTGAACCCCTAGCCAGGCCCACCGTCACCCTTGGCACTGGCCACTGGTGCTGCTGGGAAGACCATGTAGGAAAGAGGCGCTTCCCTGAAAGTGTGTGTACAGCTAGTGCTCTGGGAAGGCTTTCATTCCTGGTGTCCTGTCACTGCATAGACCCTGCCGTGCATGCCCTGCAGAGTCCCTGAGCTCCCATGTGGGCTTGGGCCCCATTCTGGCAGGTTCTCATGCTCCCAGGCTGCAGCATCGCAGGCAGGAGAGCACAGTGCCCTGTGAGCCACAAGTGCTTTGGCAGGAGTGTCCTGGGGGCATCCTGGCCAGAGGAGGGTGTTTGGGACACGGAGCCAGCTGGGAGCCAGGCTGCCTTGAGGTGTTGCCTGGTGTCCCGGTGGGCTCAGGGGCACAGGATGCTGCTGCTCTCCCCATGACCAAAGACGTCTCTATGCATTTCTCCCTCCTTCCCTGCCTTCCCGGGGCAAGGGTGAAGCCCCTCATGGGGAGATGCAGCTGGTTTGGTGATATGCAGTCAGTGCCAGTGTTGGAGCTGTTAGTGTGTGGCATCACTCCGAATGCAGGGATCCTCTTTTCTTCTGCTGATTTGGGGCACCTGGAAGGTGCCAAGTGTGGGGTTTTTTGCCCAGCCCTCAGCCACAGGAGCCCACAAGTAAGGGGTGCCCTGTGGCAGGCGGCTTTGCTCGCCGCTTTTTTTGCTTTCTGTTTGGGTTTTTTTGAACTTTCTTTTGGAATATTTCCGCATTTAGCACATTTTACTTGAAATTACCTCATTTTTTTGTGACCTCATGAGCTTTTATTGATTTGGGAGGGACAGGGGTTGGCATGGCTGGGGTGCACCAGCCACGTGCCCAGCATTGGTGGTGGAGAGGTGGTGGGGCACTGGTGTCCCTGCCAGACTCCTGTTGTGCATTATCCTTACCAAAACTGGTATTTTTTGCCTGGCCCCATGGGGCTGGGGGTGTTGGTTCTGAAGCTACCTCTTGTGTTTGTTTTTGTTGTGTTTCTCCTGCGCAGCCGCGGGCTTGGTGGTTCCATCCCACGGTTCTTTTTTTGTCATTTTGCTGCGTTTGGGTGAAAAGGGGGGAAAAGGAGCTGGGGGTGGGGGTGGTGGGACAGTGTCTGGATAGTTTGGAGGGACACTGATGGCCCCTCTGTGTTTGGGGTGCCCTTCCCACCTCTCCTGGTGCCAAGCAGGGATAGGGCTGTGGGAGCAGCGTCCTGCCTGGCGCCCCAGTCCGGCTTTGCACGTGCGTGTGCCCCTGCGCGTGGGACAGCTGCTGCTCTGCGCAGGGAGGGCACCGCTGCTGTACAATCCGGGATGTGACTGTGGAGAACGGCTCGTTTCATTGTTGTGCCTAAGAAAAAAACAGGAAAAATATTTAAAAAAAAAAGAAAACAGTTCTTTCACACAGAAAGTTGCTGCAATTTCTGGCGTGTGCATGGCAGGTCCCCGTGGTGTCCTGGCGCTGCCAGACATGGGTGCCATGGTGCCATGGAGCACGTGGCCAAGCTCACATGGCTTTTTTTTTTGCTTTAACCTCCCCTTCCATCCCACCATCCCTCTCCCTCAGAGACACAGCCCCCACTGCAACAGTGTTGGGGTCAGCATTGGAGTGATGCTGCTGTATCCCGGGCGCACGTCCCCGCACCGTTGGCTGTGGCGCAGCCCCTGCCACCCCTCCATATATATATATGTAAGTATATATATGTGTATCATAGCAGTGAGGACCAAGCGCCGCACGGGGCCCCGTGGTCCCGGGCTCCCTCTCCCCTGGCTTGGTGTCAGTGTCGTGAGCGCCCGCCTGCCCGTCCCGTTGCTCTGTGTTTTCGCTCGTGGTTCGGGTCCGTCGCTGTCCTCGTTCCGTCTACCTCAGCACCTCTCTGAGCCCGGGCGCAGAAGGTGCCCAAGTTCCCCTTTGGTTTTCTCAGAGTATCTATCGGCTCCTATTTTTTGTACGACTTTTCCTGTCTCACCGTTTGCTCCCCTGCGGTTCTGCTTGCGAGTCCTCCTTCTGTCCTAGCCACAGATGCCGTTAGCTAAAAGTTTCCTGAAAAATAAAAATAAAGAAAAAGAAAAAAAAAAAAAAAACAGTTGTGGTGTCTCCTAGTTGCAGCTCTCCGCATCTGCCTTCGTCCTGTGTAGATTCAGATGCATTTCTTTGTAAGACTTCAGTGTTTCTGACAGAGGAAAAAAAAAAGACAAAAAAAAAAGAAGAATATACTGCTGCAGGTTTTTTTCTCTCCATGTGTCACTAAGTGAAGTTCGTGCCTTCTATAGCAAAGAGAATATTTTTTACATCCTACTAACGGTAGATTTTTTTGTAGTGAACATTTTTTGTATTTTTATTTATAAGTCTCATAAGGAAAATAGCAATGTTCAGTTGTATACCTTGAATCTGCAGTTAGAAAACAAAAGAACAACCAATAAAGTTAATTCCGTTGTCTCAGCCTGCTGTCTCCCATTCCTGTGCCCATCAAGAGGAGGAGGAGGAGGAGGAGGAGGAGGAGGAGGAGGAATAGGAGGAGGTGGAGGAAGGATGCATCCCACCTGCTTGGGGTGAGCCATGGGGGTGCCCACAGTGGTGAGTTTGGGGGTGCCTGCTTTGAGGGGGAAATTGAGGAGGTCCTATCCCTAAACCAACCCCAGTGGGCCGGGGGTCTCCCTGGAATGTCAGTGTCCCGTGGGCAGGGAGCATCCACAGCACGCTGCCTGTGCTGCTGCCTGCCCATGCGGCTCACCAGGGAGCAGAGCAAGTTTGCCTCAATGAAAGTGAACTCGTTCATTTAAACCTGCCTGCAGAGCCGTCCGGCCCCCCGCTGCGTTAATTATCCTGTAGTTCCCGACTGATTGCTGTACACTAAGCTTAAGCCCTCCTTTATTTATTTACTGACTACATTAACGGCAGCGCCTGCTCTCCTTTTGTGCCGTGGCAAACCGCGCAGCCCCGCACGCTGCCGCCGGCCCGAGCCAGTGCTGCCAGCTCCACCCGGCCCTGCCTGTGCCCAACACTGCCGTCTACCTCATGATGCCATCAGACATTGCTTACAGCACAGCTGGAGTCACCAAGGGCAGAGCAGCACTGCGTTTTCCCAGGGATGGGTGGCATGTGCCAGTGTCCTGCCCCAGCGTTTCCCAGCAGGTTTGAGGCGCCACGTGTCCATTCCAAGGTCCTGATGGTGTTCCTGCCTCCCCCAGTCCCCCCAGCACAGTCTCCCAGGAAGGCTTTGGGCAAGTGGTGGGGAACTTTGGTCCAGGTTAGGGCAAGCAGAGGTGGTCCTGCTGTGAGGAACCTGCGGGCTGCAGCGCCCCTTGAGAAGGGAGGCAAAGCTCGGCCTGGCACAAAGGCGTTGTTACAACAACGGGGAAATCGCGGCAGGACCGGGCCTTTGTGTGCACACTCGCACAGCAGCTGGGAGCGATTATGCTGCAACAATGTTCTGTTCCATCAACATTATGTCCTCATTAAACCTTTATTAGGAGATTAGATTCAGATTTATTGATTTTTTTTTTTTTTTTTAAAGAGGAAAATCCAGGCTTCTCTCAGATGCCTGGAACTTTTTCCCACATGCAGCACTTCCCAAAGTAGCAAGAGGGCAAGGGGAGAATCAATCTTTCCTCCAGGACAGGCAGCCTCTCCTTCCAGGGAAAAGGGCTGCTTCTTGAGGGGGTTAGGTTGGGTGCATGATGGCTTCCTAGCACAGGGAGGACGAGGACCAAAACATTCAATGGGATACAGGGATACAGCAGCACAAATGAGCATCTTGCAGTGCAGCCTTGGGGGACATCAGGGTCACGGTGGGCAGGAGAGAGATGGCAAGGCTGGCTCAGGAGTCTTGCTGCCCAGTACCCTCGTCAAACACATGGGCTGGGTGGCATCGCACACCCGGGTCAATGGCCCCATTGGATTTGTCTGCTGGAGCATTTGATGTTACACGAAAGCAGCTCATTCCAGAGGGTGTTAATTGCCCGCTGCACTGATCAGGTCTGTAGCACCATCGATCTCGGCAGGATCAATGGGCTGATTTAGTGTCTCACGAACTCTTTAACTGGACACCTCATCAATAGGCAGCCACTTACAGACCATCAGCGCATTAGTGCGGCCGGCGCTGGCAGGAGCCCGCTCCACCCGTCCTCAGCCCCCGTCACTCAGGGGTGAGTTTTCCTGCAGGTGATGGCTCTGAGATGGTGAGTGGGAGTCTTGCTCTGGGGCTGGTGGGTTTGAGGGCAGATGTAGGAGAGCCAGGTGGTGTCAACCCACCTGTCCCCCATCACCGGCATATGCAGGGATGCTCCTAGAACATGGGATGGGCCCTTATGGTATCTGCGGCGCTTCTCGCCTTGTGTCTGTCCTTGCAGGGGCAGATGGCAGCGGGAGCTGGGACCTGCTGCAGCTGTGATGGCAGTGCTGCCCCCGCATCTCTCCCCGTACCGCGTGCTCACGGAGCCAGTCCCGTTGCCATCCGGGTCTGGCCGCGGCCGGACGCGGGGTCTCTCCCACTTTGCTGAAACTGCTGAGCAAAAGCATGCGGGATCTGCTGGGCAGGCATGCCCGGGGGCCCGGGGTACGATATAAAGGCAGCAGCCGGGGTGAGGGGTAGGGCAGCCGAGGGCAGCGGGACCCCTGGGGCGGTGGGGATCCCCCAAAGCAGGGGGGACCCCACCCGATGCCGGGGACCCCGGTCGGGAGGCGGCGGGGCCGGGCGGCGGGGCCGCTGTCCGCGGTGCTGAAGCCGCGGCCGGGCCCGGCCCGGGCCGGAGGCGCTCCCGGGGCCGGCAGGGGAAGCACGGAGAGAGGTTTGGGCAGGGTCATGGGGTCCTGGGGGCTCCTGCTCAGCTCCGCCTTCCCGCTGCGGAGCTGAGGGACGTGAGGGATGCGCCCGCCTGGGTCGACAGACACTGGCGAGTCCCAGAGCCAGGGAGAACCCACCAGAGTGAGGTCCCCCATCTCCCGCCCTGAGCAACGGTCACTGCTCAGGCATCCCTCCACACCGACCAGAGGGTGCCCAGCGTGATGCTGTAAGCCAGGACGGCTGCCAGGTACACCCGGAACAGCAGCACATCCAGCACGTAGCCCACTTGCAGCCAGTCCCGGGCGAGGTCGCGGAACTCCTCCCGTTTCTCCAGGAGCTGGCGGATTGCCGTGGTCTCACGCAGAACCTCCTGCAGTGCTGCTGAGCCCTCGGGCCGGCCAGCAAAGGCCAGAGCAGGCCTCGTGCCCCCCACTGCCCCGCGCTCCCGGGGGTCCTCACAGACATAGGGGGTCGGCTTGGCTGAGGGATCAAGAGAAGCAAATGTGAAAAATCAGTTCAGACAGGGAACTGGGGGTTGTGAGGGTGAACAAGGCACCCAGTTCACCATACAAAGAATGGCTATGTAGGTGTAGATGGCCACAGAGCACCTAGACTCCTTCAGTTCCCACAGGCCCTCTCTGTGCCACCCTTACCTGTGCTGTCATTGTTCTCCACCTGCCTGGACGTGTCCAAGGTTTGCATCCTGCTTTGGCTGAATTTCTTCCTGTCCCGGATACAGAGCAGGATGGTGGCTCGTTCCAGCAGCAGGTGTTTCAGCCACTCAGGGACGTGGGGCTGCAGGTCTTGCTTGTGTACCAGGCACACAATCAGGATGGTCTCTGTCAGGCTGATGACGAGCAGTGCCATGCACACCACAAAGTAGATGCCTGCAGAGACACCAGTGAGGTGAGTGACCTGCAAAGGCTCGTGCACAGAGCCAATCCTCCCTGCTGAAGTCTCAGGGCCCTGTGGTCTCTGCCCACGACTGCCGTGGCAGGTGGACAGGAGAAGCACCCTACCTATCAACGGGGTGCCGACGGCAGTGGCTGGCAATGTGTCGGATACAATAATGAGGAAAACCGAGTAGCCCAGCAGGAGAGTGATCTTGAAAGAGACCCTCTCCCCACTGTGGGGAGGTAGGTAGAAGCCCACAATGTCCATAACCATCAGGAAGATGCTGGGGAGCAGCAGGCTGACGGTGTAGAAGAGGGGGCGTCTCCGGATCACTACCTGCAGGACAGAGACACAAAAGGCTGTGAAGGGTTGCAATGAGCCTTCAGCTGCTGTGGCTCTTTGCCAAGGAGAGCGAGGATGGTGGGGGGCACTAAGGTGAGCCAGAGGAAGGGCTCACTAGCAGGAGCCTCCCACCGGCAGGCAGGAGCTGCAGCACAGAGCAGAGACAGGGACAGGGCAAGTCCCTTCCCTCGTGCCACATCCCCGAGAAACGCGGTGGCCAAAGGCTCTTACATAGAACTTCATCTCAGCATAGCTGTCACTGCTCTTGACACTGAACTCCTGGAAGTGGCTGAGCACGTAGAGCAGCTCCCACTCGCCCTGGTTCATGAAGACACTCCGGTCGAACTTGACGAGCTCCGGCTGGCGCCACAGCGAGAGGTTGATATCGCGAACTGGGGGGCGGAGGAGAGGCGAGGACTGGGGGTACCCGCCCAGAGCGCGGGCAGCTGCCGGCCCCTGCACCCGACTGCCCGCCCTGCGCGCTTCCCCGATCCGCTGGGGCCATCTAGAGGGACGAGCCGCCCTGCGCACGGAGCTCCGGAGCTCCCGCCCGCTCCCCGGGACCCGAGCCCGCGGCCCGGCACTCACTGTGGTGCAGCCAGCTGGTGAAGGTGAGAGAGCAGTTCTGCACGTCGAAGGGGAAGTTGTAGATGTCCAGGCTGCAGGCTGTCATCACCTGGATGGGTTTGAGGTTCTGCACCTCCCCGTGATGGCTGACGTAAACGTAGGGGACGTGTGGGGACTTTCCAACATCCACGCTGAGGGACATGAGGGACAGAGATGTGGGCTGGAGAGCACTCTGGGCAGGGCTTCCTTCTGCCAAGTGGCAGTTCAGGGGGGAACTGCCCACGAGCCTCCTGTTCTGCTTTTTTGGTCATACCCTTGCAGGCATTTCTGCCTCACATCACCTCACCAGACTGCTGCCCTCTCCCAGCCCGAGAAGCCCAAGAGCCCTCAGGAGGCACTGAGAGCACCTTAAATCCCCACGGAGTGGGAAGGACACCACACAGCTCCATGGGAAGGGCCAGCAGCTCTGCAGCTGCCCCGGCATTGTACTGTCTTCACAAAGCCTTTCTCCTGGTATCTGGATCTCACCCCCAGCACAGTGAGGGTAATTACCAATGGTTGTGGTTAGCCAGCATTGGAAATGGCCCAGCTGCAGAGCCAATCCCCCATCTGCAGCTCCCGATGTGGGGAGGCTGCCAGCTCTGTGCCAGGAATACAAAGCACAGGATGGTACGTGCCCATGGTGGGTGAGGAGTTCCAGTCCCAGTGCATCTCCCTCGAGACCCTGGCTGCACTCACAACTCATTGATGAGGATGTCGGGCACCCAGATGCTCTCCACAGGGAGGGAGATCTGCGTCAGGTTGTCGAAGTGAGCTGGGTCCCACTTGAGGAACTCATCTGTCCAGTGCTGGGGACAATGGAGAAGGGACTTGGTGGGCGAGGTCCTGCTGCTCTGCCAGCACACAGACCCCAGGCTAGCACCAAGCAAGCTTCCCACCCATGGGAGCCAGGGAGGGAAGAATAATCCTTCAGCTTGCACAACACCCAACAGTGCAAACCAGGGAGCATGAAAGCTGAGCCTTGGGGTTCATGTGCTACAGAGGTCTCGCCAGCCCCCAGGATGTTTCCCCTACTGCTCTCCTGCAGGACTGCACACTTCTCTCACAGGAAAACACGGGGGTTTGGGGGTGCTGGACTCCGAGGGGGCCAGCAGGGAAGGGGTGAGGTTTTGTGGCTCCTCACCTGCCTGTACCAGATATAGGTGGTCAGCACCTGGTCCTTCTCATCCTGTGAAGATGGGAACGGTGTCAGAACGGGGACTGACCCTCAGGAGGACGGGCAGAGCACGCTGGCAGGATGCTGCACGCCAGGTACCCTTCCCCTCCCTGCGCAACGGCAGCAGAGCACTCACCACGCTGAGGATGGCATAGACCATGAGGTCGATGGCCACGGTGGTGGTCGTTCGCCAGTCCCGCACAGGCCGGGTGCCCTTCTGGTAGTGCGCCAGGAGGTGGCGGGAGAGGCGGCGCAGGGCGGGCTCGGGGGGCTCCGGCGTCCCGGCCCCGGGCCGGGCACCTGCTGGGCAGAGGGAGCGAGGGAGCGAGGGAGCGAGGGAGGGAGGGAGGGAGGGAGGGAGCGAGGGAGGGAGGGAGGGAGGGAGGGAGGGAGGGAGGGAGGGAGGGAGCGAGGGAGGGAGCGAGGGAGGGAGGGAGCGAGGGAGGGAGGCTGCTCCCCGGGGCAGCGGCTGCCGTCACCCTGGGGTGTGCCATGGCCTGCGGGGTGCTGCCAGCTGCCTGCCCTCACCCCTTGGGGTTTCCCACACAGCTTTAATAGAGCATCCTGATGGGAAACAAGCCTGGACAGCAGAAGCATCACCTAGTATGTTACTGACATCCTGTGCCGTGCAGGTTGTCAGCGCTGTGACCTCCCCCAGCCCCAGAGGGCACAGCTGCCAGCCCTCACCTCTCTGGACAAGTGCCAGGACAGCGGCAGCGGGGAACCACGAGGGACACACTGCCCCCGGGAAGGTTTCGTACCATTCCCTCCCTCCAGGGACATTTCTTTGCTCAGCAGGTGGAGACGGTGAAGGTTAGAGATGAAGCAGGATGCTAAATTCATTTATTAGGTATCTTGGTGTTTGCTTCCTGTGAAAACAGTCCCTTCACTGGTGCCAGCAGCATCAAGTGAGGGCAAATAGCCTTCAGCACCATGTCCTCACTGCCAGGCGCCTGGAACGCCACAGCTGGGCCAGGGCAGCAGTGCTACACTTGTGTAGCCACAGTCCCAGAGCCCAATTCCAGCATAATGGAAGAGACTGATTGGAATAGATCTATGGGAACTTGGGGAAAACTACTGGAAGGGAATTTTAATCTCTGTCTTAAGCTAAAAAAAAAAAGAAAAAAAAAAAGAAAAAGCAACAGCCTCAGCCCCTCTGACATTGCTCATGAATGGCAGTGCATGGTGCTCGCCCAGGCAGGCATGAACCAGCAGAGGCACTGAGATGGGGAGAGGCAGCAATTAGGGTGAGGGGAGGAAATGCAGCTGCTGCCATCACCACAGCTCGGGCCAAGTGACCTTCCCTGCTGCAGCTGGTGGCAGCTGGCTCGTGCTTGCACTCCTTGCACCACCTTCTCCTCACATCCACACCACCCATATCTGCATCAGGATGCTCTGGCAGCAGGGAAATGGCTTTGCAGAGGGAGGACGGCTGGGTTCACCTCAGATGCTCTTTGCCTCTGCTCCACACACCATGCTGGTCTGCCCAGCCCAAATCTGTGCCAGGTTGTGCCAGCGACTCACCTGGTGAACCTGGCACGAACCTGGCACAGCCCTAACACATGGGGATCTGTATGCACAGCCCTTCCTGCCTCCTGGCCAGCATTGCCAGGGTGAGCATATCACTGTCCCCGCTCCTTTTCTGCCACCTTAGATGTGTTAACAGTGGGAGAAAGCTTGGGAGTTGGGTGGCAGGAGCTACATGACCTATCCAGAGATTTGAGTCAATAGCCTGCCGAAAACTCAGCTGGGCTGGTGCAAAACAGCTCAAGGATTTTTTGTGCTATTTCCCAGGAACATTAGATGAGAAAATAATAATGGAATAACAAGGAAATCTGTTGGCTGTCAATTTTGCACTGCACAGAGCTGCAATTGCAAACTATAGGCACAGTATCGTGCCCAAAACCCAGCTCTAGGTTATGAGGAACTAAACATTATATTGGAGAAAGCCCTTCACCAGGCAGGGGGCTCAGGCAGCCTCTCTCGGGCAGTGGAGTGCAGGCAGGAGACCCCCACGTCCCTCTCCGTCCCCAGGGCTGGTTTTGGGCGCAGCTCCAGAGCACCTCAAGACCCCACAGAGCAGAGCTGATGCTAAGGCTGCACCACCTTGCTGCCAGTGTTACCAGGCAGGAGGCGCCTCCAGGCTCTGCAGCGGAGCTCCCCCATGCCCCAGCCTCCCCCAGCCATGCCACCTCGCAGCAGCGCGAAGGTTTCCCGAAGAGCAGCCCCTGCCTGTCCCTCAGCGCGGCTCAGGTGCTGGGCAGGTGCTGCCCCGTGCAGGAGCGCCCGGCCCCGCTCAGCCCCAGCCCCGCCCGCGCTCCCTCGCCTTACCTGGGCTCTGCAGGCTCGCGGCCAGCGGCAGCAGCGCCAGGAGCGCCCCGAGGGCCGCGGGCACCATGGCTCGGCCGGCGGCAGCCGAGCGCGGAGCGGAGCGGGAGGCGGGCGGCACTCGCGTGGCTTTCCCCGCAACGCCGGGCTTTTGAGAACGCCCAATTAATCTCGCGATCAGCCTCTCCCGCTGCATCAAGTTTCAGGCTGGGAGGATAAAATGCTACAGGAGGATGCCAGTGGGGCCCACCCAGCCATCCCCCACCCCCGCCCAGCTCCAAAAGAGCTTCCCCGTCCTCTGCCCAGGTGCCTGCTTGTGGCAACGCGGGTTTGGGGTACCAGCATCGTGTGCGGTGGGGGCACGATGGGGGAGAGGGCACTGCAGGTGCCAGGGCTGAGCCAGGAGATCCTCAGCAGTTGGAAAGATGGGGAAACCCTCTGGGAGGCAGGGGAGGGGACCCTGCCCTGGGATATGCCTCTGACACAGGGTGGGTGTCCACCGGCAGGGGAGAGGAGAGCTCTGGAGGTACCGGGCTCCCCTTCACACCTGCGGCAGGTGGGTCTGTGCCACCGACAGTGGCTCTGACAGCCACAGGTGGGGGCAGCATGTGCAGCCAGCCCTTGGCACCCCTGCCTGGGGCAGGAGATTTCCCCCAACCCCTCCAATCTGCTCCTACACTGGAGTCCGTTTTCACCACAGAAATTTGCATTTGTTGTAAATTTCAGCAAAAAAGGTTCTTCCTACCGTTTTCAGTTTCCCAAAATATTTAACGCCTTGGGGCAAAAAAGACTGGAAGCAAAAGGCCTTGACTGGAGTCAAAAGGCCTTCGGTGTCCACCCATGCAGGGATGCCCTGCTCAGGCTACACATCCATCCCTCCGCAGCGTCAGAGCCTTGGGCTGGGCAGTGTCCCTCTGCCTGGCAGGGGAGCTTCCCCTCCACCCTAAGCCTCCATAATCTTCTGTATTCCTGTATGCCTACACTGTGCTTGTGTGTGCTGCAGGTGCCTATGCCCCCACAAAGCTGCCAGCTGCTGGAAATCCTGGGGAAGCAGTGGCCAGGGACCAAAGCCTGCAGCAGCGGCGTAGAGCAAATTGCATCAGATGCCGGCATGGAGTCACTTAAACGAGATAAGAATTAGTGCGGGGCCCTGATGAACTCCCCGTTGGCTGCCAACAGCGGTGTCAGGGAGAGAGCGAGAGCAGAGCTGGGGCTAATTTGATTTCTCGGCTCCGTTAGTGGCTGGCAAGTCACCTCCCAGGGAGCACCAGCAGCTCACAGCGCTCTCCCCTTATTGAATCTGGGTAATGAAAATCACGGGCAGCGCCACCACGGTGCTGGGGACCGTGCCCCGCTCTGCCCCCTCTCCTGCAGCTCCTGCTCTGCAGCCGGCAGGACGAGGCCGAGGGGGCGCGGACTGCTCCAGTGGAGCCTCTGCTGCAGCATCATTAACTCTGAATTTTCTCCCTCGGGTTTTACATCTTCATCTTAAAGAGATTTTAATGTAGTTCCTATCAGCCCTCCTGTTATTGGATA
Organism: Ammospiza caudacuta; assembly: GCF_027887145.1. Classification (NCBI taxonomy): domain Eukaryota; kingdom Metazoa; phylum Chordata; class Aves; order Passeriformes; family Passerellidae; genus Ammospiza; species Ammospiza caudacuta. The sequence continues at coordinate 9,004,357 of NC_080615.1, forward strand.
TCTAATTAGTGTGATCTACTGTAGGCTCGTGTTACACACACGCAGGGGGCTCTTGCGGGACGTTCTGTGGGACGGCTGATATCAATCGGCAGCGCCCAGATCAAATTTACTTTCCAAAATAGCATAATGGGATTTTATTAGCCCTGTAATCTGCTGCATGGTAATTGCTTTTCTGGGAATCGAAGTGCTCACTGCCTGGGGCTTCCCACAGCTCAGCCCTGCGTCCTGTCCAGGCCCTGCTGCAGCCAGGCATGGCAGCATCTCTGCAGGCCCCACTGCATCTGGGCATGGCAGCATCTCTGCAGGCCCCACTGCATCTGGGCATGGCAGCATCTCTGCAGGCTCCCCTGCAGCCAGGCATGGCAGCATCTCTGCAGGCCCTGCTGCAGCCAGGCATGGCAGCATCCCTGCAGACAGGCATGGCAGCATTCCTGCAGGCCCTGCTGCAGCCAGGCATGGCAGCATCCCTGCAGCCAGGCATGGCAGCATCTCTGCGCTGGATGGATTGGCACTCAGGCCTGTCTCCTGGAGCAGCCATGCTGGGAGCAGGTTTCCTGGCTGGGCAAGCAGGTATTTAGCCCAGCGCAGCAATCTCAGGGGCTGAGGGGAGCACAGGGGCACAAGCACAAGATCCCCAACATGTGATGGCATAAGTGATGCTCTGCATTCCCTCCTCAGCCCAACCTGAGCTCACCCCAAGTCCTGGGTGCCCAGCATTATGCACTACAGCCCCCTGGCAGCTCCCACCCCGTGCCATGGAACGTGCTGGGGGCTGTGCAGCCGTGGCAGGAGCGTGGCTGGGCTCTGCAAGGATGGGGTGCTGTATTCAGGCTGGGGAGCACAGTGCGAGCAGGGAGGGAGGCCTCCATTGTGTTGCTTGCCGGTGCGGAGCGGGCAGGAGAGGGAAGCAGCTCTCCTCCAGGCTGCCAGCACTCGCCTTTCAGAGCGCGTTTGGAGCGTCACAAGCAATAAAGCATCAGCAAGGAGCCCTGGCAGCACAGCTGCCGGACGGCCCCGGCCCCATCAGGCGCCCGAGGCCGCCCATTACGGCGGCTCCCGCGTCCCGAATTGCATGTCTGCTGTGATTTAACGCTGCACAGAGACACGAGATGAGCCCGGCAGGCAGGGCACGGCCGGGCCCGCTGCAGCCCCGCTCCACGGGGCCCTGCTCCAGGGACAGGGCTCCTGCAGGAGGCCTGGGCTGGCTGGGACCCCTGGTCACTGCAGAGGGACAGAGGGACACCCAGGATCTCTGCTCTGGCACTCACCTTGTGCAGCCCCCAGACCCTAGCACAGACCGAACGCTGTGAACAGCTGCTCAGTGTGGTGCCCTTGGCCAATTTAATTTCATTTAGGGACGCTGGTAGCTTTGTCCCATGGATGCAAACTGCTTGGCCCTTGAAGAAGCCAAAAATTGCCCATTCCAGCTATCAAGCCCATCTTCACCCAGTGAAGGAGCCCAATGCTTTTAAATCCCCCAGAGAAGGGATGGGAGTGCATTCCTTTCAAGTCCTCTCTTTCATTAGACACCCTTGAGATGCTTGCAATATTCTGCCAGTTTCATTACCACTAAAGGCAGGCAATAATAAGAACATGAAGGTATTTGGAGCCCATTGCTGTTAATGAAGGAGATCTGGCTGATGCTGAGTGGGACGGCAGCTATGCTCACAGGCTGAGCCCAATCTCAGGGCATGGAAGGAGAGGACACGTCTGCAGCTTGCTCTGTCTGACAGTGTACAATCTCCCCCTAGTAAATTATCTTGGATGTAACAGTGCTGTGACTGCACTTAACACTGCAAACAAATTGTTCTACACCCTAGTTAATTATCACAGCATTAATCAGGCTGCTAAACGTTAAACACAGCCTGGACAAACCCGGAGCTAAAAATACGGGTCTGAGTTTATCTTTGTGACAGGGAAATTCAGAATTTTTATGGTTAATAGCTTTTTTAAGGTAGGAAAATCTTAGGGACCCTTACCTAAGCAACAAAGTTTGGGTATAGCACCATTCCCTCTGCAGTGCGTGAGGGTCCCAGAGTGAAAATCACAGTGCCCAGCACTACCTCCCTATCTCTCACTATTAATAGCCTGGCAAGCTCCCAAAATGAGTGGAATTTCTTACTCTGTTGCATTCAAGGATCACTGGTTATCTTGTTTATACTTTGCACATCAGGGAAATTGGCGAACACCAGCTTCCACAGTTTCACCTTATCTACAGTGATACCTCCTCCCTCCCGAATTCCTCATCTGGAGCACCTGTGAGAACCAGGAAACCCAGACAATCTCAGAACAGGCCACGCTGAGGTCCCCCACCTCTCCCAGAACAAAAGGCAAGAGATGGTCTGTGACTGACAAGACAAATCCACTGGGGGAGATGCCCACCCAGCTGGGAAAGGGCATTTTCAGGGGAGATGGGCAACCAGGGTGTGGCAGTGGCACCGTCTGACCCTACTATCCCCCTTCCTCGTGCAGTGCCACAGCTCTGCTGGAAATGCCAATGCTATCAGTGTCGCTGGAGCTTCGGAGCCCGATGGGGATTGCAACTGACACATTGCTGATGATGCAGGAGGAGATTTTCACCAGTTTCCCCAAGAGAGCTGAGCCCCGCTGGCTCCTCAGGTGGAGCCAAGCTGCCCAGGTGCCTGAGCCACATCTCATCAGCTGCACTGCTGATGGCATGGGGTCTGCACACACACACCTGGATCCTGCACAGCCCCGGGGCCCTTGCTGGGGCACCTCCATTTCAGCACCCTTGTATTAAGAGAAAGGTAGAACCCAGGCTGTGTCCAGAACACAGACCCTTTTGGCTCAGCAAATCTGAGAAATGCCTATTTCCTGCTGCTCACCCAGGCCCAAAAAAGCATGGGTTTGGCTGGAGCAGAAAGCAGGTGCCGGGTCCTCGTTGTTTTGAGCCTTTTCCTGGCGGTTTTCCCCCAAGGTGCATCCACCCCTGGAGCATCCCAGTCCATCCTCCTCCAGCCCCTGCTCGCAGCCTCCCGCGGGGCAGCACCGGCGGACACCTGCAGGACCTCAACAGGGGAGGAGCGTTTATTACTGTTGTGATTTAAAGAAAATAATTTACTTTTATCAGTATGGAGGGGCGCGGCCAGGGCAGAGCGCCGGCTGGGCCGGTGTTCCCGGCTGCTGGGGTGGGGGCACGGGGGAGAACGGGCTCGGGGCGATGATCGGCGGCTTGTCGGGGGGGAACACGGCCGGACACACGGGCGAACACACGGCCAGGCACACGGACACACGGGCGGACACACAGACGGGCACGGGCGGGGGCACGGGCGGGGGCACGGGCGGGGGCACGGGCGGGGACATGGGCGGGGGCACGGGCGGACACACAGACGGGCATGGGCGGACACCTGGGCGGACACACAGACGGGCACGGGCGGGGGCACGGGCGGGGACATGGGCGGGGGCACGGGCGGACACACAGACGGGCACGGACGGACACACGGACGGACACACAGACGGGCACGGGCGGGGGCACGGGAGGACACACGGACCCACAGACGAACACACGGACGGACACACGGACACACAGACGGACACACAGACGGACACACAGACGGGCACACAGACGGGCACGGACGGACACACGGACGGACACGCAGACGGGCACGGGCGGGGGCACGGACGGACACACGGACGGACACACGGACGGACACACGGACACACAGACGGGCACGGGCGGGGGCACGGACGGACACACGGACACACAGACGGACACACAGACCGGTACGGGCGGGGGCACGGACGGACACACGGACACACAGACGGACACACAGACGGGCACGGGCGGCCGCGGCCCCGGCCCCGGCGGGCGGCGCGGCCGGAACCGGAGCGGCCGCGCGTGCGCTGTGCGGACGGCGCCGCTGCCGGCGGCCCCATGACGGCCGAGCTGCGCGCCCGGGGCGGCGGCGGCGAGGTGAGCCGGCGGGGGTGCCGGGGGCGCTGGGGCGGGGGAACGGCGGGGCGAGCCCCAGGAGGGCGGCGGGCGGCGCCCCCCGCGCGGGCCGGGGCTGCCGCCGGACCGAGCCTCGCAGCGCGGCGGCCCCGCTGCGCCCCGAGCCCGCGGCCCGCGGCCGCTCGGGGCCGGCCCGCAGCGCTTCCCCGCTCTGCGCGCTCCCGGAGCCCGCCCCGTCGGGTTTCGTTGGGAATAACGGGCTCCGCGCGGCGCCGCGCGATGCGCCGGTACCACGGGAAAGGGCTCGGGCGGGCGCTCAGACACCCTCCGCTCTGCGGGGAGCAGGAACGCGTGTGCCCTCCCCGCCGCCGAGCAGCACCTCCTGGGGCAAGGCAGCGAAAACTGTTGCTCCAAACTTGAGGGTTCTGCGTAAATCGGCTCTGAAGGGACCCGGACCCGGACGCGAGGCTGTGTCAGTGCTCAGGGGACTGAAGCCCGGACCATCCCGAATTGACACAGGGCTCTGCACTGTCCTGTAGCATCTCGGTGCTCTTAGGACCCAAGAGATGCGTTTCAGAGAGGTCAGAGTTACGGGCTGGGATGGGATGGGGGTGTCAGCCCTTTGGTGCGTTAGAAGTGGCATTAGTGCAGCAGCTGTGCCCGGGTCTGGTGGGGACAGGGACCAGACCGTGCCCTCTGTGTGCATCTTGCACACGTTAATGCAGTCCGGGGTTGCTGCCTGCTGCTTCTTGTTGTGGCGAATATTGGTTTGTGAAAGCCTTGGCCGGGAACGTGGGCTTTGTTCCTGCTGCCGCCTGTGGGTTTCCAGCCCTCTCCGTATCCCTTCTCCCCCATGATAAAAGTGTGGCTGAGGAGCAGAGGCTGAAGGCCAAGGCTCTGGGTGCTGCTTCTGTGCTGCAGCCTTCCTCCTCCTTGTGGGTGCTTATTTCTGGAACCCCCTTGAACTCTTGCACTGCATTTGCTCCTTTCCCTTTTCACAGTTTCTTATCAAAACAAACTTCTGAGGGCGGTGAGTCACCTCAAAGCAGGAAAATGGCAAAACCTTTCTATTCCATCATTCTTGGCTGACCTTGTAATTTTATCTCTAGTACCCTCCTTCCTCTCAGCCTCTTGGTTTTGTACTCATCTCTTGTTGCTGTAATTTCATACTAATAGGATTTGGGTTTGGGTTATTATTTTTCCAGCAGGTAGGGCTTTGGTTCAGTTTGGGTTTGCAAGTGCAGGGTGTGTTAGCAGTGGCAGCACACTGGTGTTAATTACCAGCTACAGAGCTTGTTTTGTAGCCCCATGGCGTGTAACCTCAGAAAGCAATAACCAGACTAGTAATGGCAACAAAACCATGCACAATCCCCAAAATCTTAACAGATTGGTTGCACAAAGAGTGGTTCCTGGTGGCTTCTGTGGGCTGCCCCAGGCTGCCATAACCCTCTCAAAAGTGGTACAGGATAAGCTCTCTGCTGTTAGCACAAATCTTTCCTCAAAGGCTGAATAAAAGCACACAAAAATCATTGAAAAATTAAATGGTAACGTAGAGCAGAGGATCAGTAATTGGCTTTTATGCTTACAGCAGCCTTTGTGACTTCTCTGTGTGCTGGAGCAGAAAAACCACAGAAAATCATGCCCTGTCCTGCCTCAGGTTTCATTATTATAATGCAGTGTATTAGCAAGGGTGTTTGTGGGGTTTTTTCTTCACTGGAAAAATCTGCCCTGCGGCGCAAGGTGGGGTCAGCCGACATGCACGGCACGCGCTAAGGCAGCAAAATTAGCAACATGATTTAAGTGGTTTGCCTTTGTGGGAGTATGCCTGCCCCCAGCCTCTCAGCCTTGGCTCCTCATCAGGCAGCTCCTCCTGGGGCTTCTGAGGTGTTCCAGGCTGTCTTGGCTTTTCTCAGGATAAAGAGCACATGGAGTTGAGGGGGGTTGCACACACAAGTGTGCTCTTTCTTGTAGAAGTTGAGCAAAAGTAGTGTTTTAAAAGGGACAGAGAATTGCCACCAGAATAGGAGTTTTTTGTTTGAATAGCTAACACAGGTGTGTGCTGTCTTTGTGTGTGGAGTATCATCCATGACCAGTATGGGTGGGGGGCTCAAATAGTAGTTGACTCATTACTCACTGGGTGGAACTTGTGTTCCAGTGGCCTGGAAGCATCTTAATTTTTTTTCAGTGGTGAGAGTAAGTAGAAACTGGACTTCATTTGCCTGCAACTTTGCTGGTTAAGATTAATTAAAAGTGTGATCTTAAGGAACTGGGATTGATCAGGCTGTGCTGACTGCAGGATCCTCTACAGCCTCTGTAAATCAGGATACAGACCCAGCAGTTGTTCCTGCTGTAATGTTTTTCCCATACCACATGCAATGCCAGCGTTATGGAGCTGCATCTCAGTTGTCACCCAGAGTGAGCCTTTGGCAGCAGCATCAGCTGAACTGCAGCCATGGACAGGGCTGGTGGGACCCCAGTGCTGGGAGGCTCCTTGTGGAGAGGTGCCTCTCCTAGTAGTCATTGACTGAGGTTATTTGTGCTTGCCATGTGCAGTGACCACCCTGTGGTAAGCCTAGGCTGCAAAGATTTTATAAGTCTGGTAAAGGGAGGTTCTGTAATCATTTGTTTTAAGTGGCCGAACCAACCATACCATGGGGCCTTGAGCAGCGTCTCCCTAAACCTCAAGTGCTCTATGTGGAGTGGGAAGGAGGAGCATGACAGGCTCCTGGGCCCTTGCTCTGACACCTTATTGTCAGTAAGAAGTGACATGCACAAATGGCATGTGCCACCACACTGAAAATAGCTCCTGACCATGCCCTGGGAGCAGGCGGCCGCCTTATATGTCCTGCTGCACATGCCACTGCCTCGGGGCTGGGGAGCCCCTTCCCTCCACAGGTGCGCACATCCCACTGCGAGGGGGGCCTGGCCCCCCGGGCCTGCCTGCGTTCTCCTGAGGATACGAGGGCTTGGATGTCAGTCTGTGAATTTAGCAGGGAAAACCCTGAGTGCGATGTTCAAGCTGATGTTGCTGTTTGCATTAAGCAAGTGTGACTGGGCTTGAGTGTCAGTGTGTCAGCAGAAAGGAAGGAAAGAAGCAGTGCTCTGCTGGGCTCTCAGCAAGCCTTGCAGAAACAGCTTGATGTCCATCCTGGTCACCTTTTCACATAAGCTGACTTTATTTCTTGCACATAGGATTGCCAGGTGCTCCTAAATCAGATGAAAGAGATCACAGGAATTCAGGATTCAGCATTCCTGCTTGCTGCTCTAAAGGTTGGTGTATATTGCCATAGTTTTGGGGAAAGAGAGCTCTGATTTTGTCCAAGAAGTCAGGCAAGTTCGGGCTCCCACCCAACATAGCACACAGGTGTTTGCTGGTGTGTTTGTCAGCTGATGATGGGCTGGTCCTTGTTAGAATGGTCCATGTGTGGCTTGTGAGAGTGATAAAGGATCAGCCTGGGTGCATGAGAGGCAAAGGGTAAATCCTTTGCTGTTCTTCTCCTCACTGGTGCTTTGCTTTCCCCTCTCATTGTGCCAGGCTGCTGATGGAGATCTCATGGAAGCAGTCACCTTCCTGACAGAGGACCCTGCTCCAGAGCCGGTGCAGAGCCCAGCTGCTGCAGAACCATCCGCCTGGGAAGGGAGTGTGGTGGGCAAACAGCTCCCACAGGGTAAGCCTCACCTCTGCTCACTCCTGCAGCTTCATGTGTGAGCTCAAAGGGGAAATATCCATCCTCCCTGCTTCTGCCAGCAGCACATCCCTCCAGCTTCTCTTCTGGTGCATATTTTGCCAGTACTGATCACTTAGTAGTGTTTTAATAATGTTTGGAGGTGACACATCACAGTTAAAAAGCTGATGATCCTGTCTCTCTATTTCAAGAGCTCTGAACTGTTTCCTTAAGCTCTGAATTTAGCTGTAAGGAAATCTGGGTAGTGCACAGCTGCATGCTTTGCCCTGTTCTCCTCATCCAGCTCACTCAGTGGCTCCTAGGCTGCCTGGCATGATCTGAACAGGGATTTCTGTTTAAAACCTGAACTAGGAAATTTTGCTTGTATTGGTTGAAGAGCCATGTTTGTGAAGTATGATGTTTTCTAGAATTTTCTCTTAAAGAGAACGTTTGCTGCTGTTGGTGGAAAACTGATCAGAATGCTGCCTCTACTTCTAGATGTTGGTGCTGCACCTGCCCCTCACAACCAAGACAGCCTCCGCACAGCCAACACTGTCAGACCACTGGAATCACCCAAAGCCTCAGCTGCAGAAAGGGATGCAGCTGAAAGGTCAGTGGAGCTGTAAGACCCCCACTTTGGCTTTCCAGATATCAGTGGGTTCTGAGACTGCTAACTGGAGAACTAGCATGCATCACCTGCCAGGTGGACACCTACTGGCTGGAGGGGAGCTTGATTGCTGTAGCTTTTACCGCACAGTGTTTCTCTCTTGTGACAGACCACAGGATGCCCATTCTGCTGAAAACAAAAACCGCTCCAAAAGGAAACGCTGTGAAGTCTGGGGAGAGAGCCCCAAGCAGAGTGACTGGAGAAGAGCGGGTGACTGGCCTGTTGGAATGAAAAACATAGGAAATACGTGTTGGTTTAGTGCTGTTATACAGGTAATCAGCAAAAAAAGTTCTCTGATCTCAAACTTGCTATGGCCTTGGAGTCAGAGTGTTTCTCAGTTAGAAGTAAACATGCAGCAGTTCTGTGGGGGAGTCATCGTATGCAGATGAGTGAACGTGACCCTGCTCAAACACAGAAACTTCTGTGTTTATGTGATGTGCCTGTGCAGAAAGAGCCAAAGAGCAGTTAAATATGCTTTACTTAAAAATAGCTGCAGATACAGAGAATCTGTGTGTCTGTATGCAGGGAGTTGTGCAGTGATGGCCAGGTGCCTGCTGAAATGATAGAAGCTTGCCTGGCAAAGTGAACTGGTAATTTAATTTTACTGCAGTTATTGTTGGCTCGATAACACATGGTGTATCATATTTCAGTTAATGGAATACACTGGCATAGATGCTTGGACAAATAAACAACTAGGCAGCATATATTATTAGTAATGATCTGAAGAAGAGACAATAGTAAGTGGAACTGAGCAGATTTGTCTCTCCTAACCATTTCACATCAGCAGAGAGATGTTAATCGTTTGTCTTGAGCTCTGAGAGGAAGTAAGAAAGCTGCAAATGGGTTCTTCTCACTATGGCTTCTTCTTGGATGCTTTTCTGAGCCTGCCTGTGCAGAATAGAATGATTTTCCTAAAAAGTTTATATCTATCCTAGAAATGGCAGGATGAGATTTTGCCCTTTGGGTGGGTGCAAACATGCTGATGATCTCAAAGGTCTGTTCCAGCCCAGTTAATTCCATTATTCTGATTCTGTGCTGGTCCAGCAAAGGGCTGCTCACACTGTAAACATGCATCCAGTAACGTGAGACCATTGGGAATGTGAAGTTACAAAAGAAACCTGTCAAGTCAGAGTGAAAACAGGGCATCAGATTGCAGTGAGTCCAGTCCTTGCAGATGCTGACCGAGCTTTACCTCTCCTCTCCTTTCAGTCTCTGTTCCAGTTGCCAGATTTCCGGAGGCTGGTCCTTGGCTACTCCCTCCCACAGAATGTGCTTGAAAGTTGTCGTAGTCACACTGTAAGTTTTGATTCAATAACACTGTCAAGTTTCCCTCTTTTGTGGTGTAGCATTCTGCTCTTTCTCTAACCAGATTTAATTTGGGGCTATCTGAGACCTGTGGCTTTAAAATCATGTGGCCGTGTTTAAGATAAATTTAGGAAATTCTCAAAGACAGAATCAGGATAGGAAAAAAAAGGGCTGCTTCTTGTATCTCTGTTCTATAGAGCCTTTAACTGCTGTGTGGGGAGATGTTTTTCCTATAAAACTTCTTTGGCAGTTCTAGATGACTCATTGGTTTACATACATAGTAGAAGAAGTGGTATTTGATCCAGTGTGCAGCTGGTTGTGTACCTTTTACTATATGTGCCTGTGGTGTTCAGTAGTGCTGTGTTTTAAGATAATGCTTTTTAGAGCTGCAGGATGGCTTTGACTTTTCTTCTTTTTGCAATGCAGGGAAAAAGAAATATTGCATTCATGCAAGAACTTCAGTGTCTGTTTGCATTAATGCTGGGGACGTGGCGTAAGTTTGTAGACCCTTCTGCAGCACTGGAACTCTTGAGGGACGTGTTTAGATCAGCTGAACAACCACAGGTAAAACCATGTTGAAAATCCTTTAGCTCTCTTCAAACCAGCAGTCAGAGCCACGGCACCCCCATTTTGCCTCACCCTGCTGGTGCTTTCAGAGGCCTTTTCCCATGTTTGTCAGCCGACAAGCAGCTGTCCCTGTGTCATTAGAGCAGAATGTACATGCGTGCTAATTACCCAGCCAGCATAGCATGGCACTACCCAGCGCCATCTGCGTAGTCGGGGAGCGATCACGATAATTTCCTCTGATCTAGTGTTCAGATAAGCAGAGTTCATTATCAGTCTAAATCAGCCCAGCACTTGAGTCTTTCGTAGCTCAGCTGAGTGGGGGCGGCTGTACCAGTCAGGTTGTGTCAGTGCTCAGCAGACTGGGGGAACACCTTCTGGTGGGTGTCACGACTGACTCTCCACTCTCATCTCTCCTGCAGCAAGACGTGAGTGAGTTTACACACAAACTACTGGACTGGCTGGAGGATGCATTCCAGCTCACTGTGAATGTCACGTGAGTGCTGTGTGTTCTCGGGAGTTTGATCTAAGGAGGTTTTTAATAAGTTGGAGGACTTTGTGAAAATTTTGAGCAAATGAGTGTTCTTTGTTTCCTGTGGATGAGGCTTACTCAGCTTGAAACATTGTCTGCATCTCCTGTTTGTGAGTGTGGGACTTCACTCAGTGCCAATATGGCCTGCAGAGTAAATGAGCTTTTGAGGGAGCTCAGCAGCCCTGGTGAACAGAAAAGCTCTGGTAGTTTGAAACTTCCTTTCAGAAGCTGGCATCTTAACATTTTTCCCCCCCTCTTGCCAGTGTAAGTGTTATCATTGCTTTGGAACATGAAAATTAATGAGAAGCATCCTCTTTATTTAGTGCTTGGATAGAAAAATGTTCTTTTGCCTGTAGGCCCCCAGACAGGCTTAGATTACGACTTGGGGTTCTTTTGTAATCTCCAGCTGCAAATGAAAGTGTGCTTTTGCTCTCTGAAACAGGAGCCTTGGGGACAAATCCGAAAACCCAATGGTGCAGCTCTTCTACGGGACTTTCCTGACGGAGGGTGTCCATGAGGGTGAGTTAAGGGCTTGGTAGATTGAACTTTTTAACTCCTTTGAGTGTTTTGGAGTTAACCAGAATTTTTGTTCTCTTGAGTTAGCTCATGGTTTCTGTATGGTTTCCATCATCCAGGCAACGCTTTTTCCAAGATTGAGACCTTTGGTCAGTATCCCCTTCAGGTAAATGGTTACCGGAACTTGAATGAGTGCTTGGAAGGAGCCATGGTGGAGGGAGAGATGGATGAGGCAACAGCATCTCAGTCAGTGAAGTATGGACAGGAGGTTAGTTTGACCTTTTTTGTCGAGCCTTTGGTTGCCTGCTGCAGAAAAGTGCAGCGCACACAGTGCAGGGCTACTCTGATAACTTTGAATGGCAACTGTGAGTGTTCTCTAAGAATTGAATACAAAACATTTTCTGGATACCTGGAATCTCATGTAAATGTCTGTTAGTGTTTGGTGTTCAGACACTTAGTGTAGTTAGACACGAAGTCTTTGCTGATTTATAAAGATGTGACGTCCTATGTAACCAGTTCAGAGAGTTTATTTTAAATTGCAAAGGTCAATGTCTGCCTCTGAGTCAAGTCTCTCTCTTTCTGTTGAAGCCTACCTGTACCTGAGTAGGGGGAGACCTACTGCCTCCATATTTTCAGAGGGTAAAAGTACAGTGCTTAACTCCATGGTATGCCATTTGGAATTTGTCTCTTTCTCCCTATTATATTGTGTATGATTTGGGGTTTTTCTTCTTGGTTTCACTCTTATTTTCTGACTGTGATGATTTCATTTCTTTTTTTTTTTTTTTTTTTTTTTTAATCTCACTAATCACAAACCAATCATAAAAAACTTAGTTGCAGCAAGGTGAAGAAGCACCATTGCATTCAGCATCCTCTGTGTGTAAGTGCAGCAAAAGTTAGCTTGGAGAGAGGCTGGGAAACAACATTGGCAGAGGTATCTGGTGTAGGCAGGGCAGGGAAGAGTATTTCAGTTCTATGAGAATGTCTGGAAATTGTGTTGCTGTGGTTTAGACTAGCAAAGGAGAAACAAAGTCTTGAGCAGGGGAGCTCTGTTCTGACCCTGGACTTCAGTGTTTGTCCTGGGTTTTCCTGGTTTCTGCCTGAAGCAGTTCAGGTGCATTTACAGGGGATGTGGGTGTAGCTGGTGTTGGCTGGCACTGGAGACAAAGGCACCTTGGAGCTCATCAGGCAGGTTCGTTTCAATCCAAGCTCATCAGGCAGGTTCGTTTCAATCCAAGCTTTTTTAGTTCCTCAAAATTCTTTCCCAAAATTAAGGGAAATTTGACCCATCATGGAGCTGTTTTAATTCTTCTGTCTGCACAGATAGGAGGAAAGGGCTCTGCCTTCATTTCTGAGAAGCCTTACTGGGGAAATTGTGCATCTTAGTTTCACTTCCTAGGATGTGGTGGCATGACAGGGGACATAGGGAATAATGATTTTGTCTCTTGAGCACCTAGGCAAGTGTGCTGAAAGTCAAAGCAGCAGGGGAGTTAACAGAAACTTCTCCCAGACTATGGGAGCATAAATCATTCCTCCTTTGTGGTTATGGGCTGCTGCTTAGAAAGCTCTGGTCTGGGGCAGTTTTGTTGCTGCAGCACATCTGACACGAATTCTACAAAGGACAAGGAGCTCAGTGTGCCCATCCTGAATCCAGAGGGGAGCATGAAGTGGGTAGTGCCAAGCTAAAATAGGTAAAGCAAGTATCTGGCAGTGGATGCTGGAAGTTGTTGTGAATCCAGGAAGAGCAAGAGAAAGTGTAAATTCAACTGATAATTTTTCTTTCAGCATAACTCTTTGAAGTAGTGTGTGAAGCTACAGAAAGTAGTTGGGGGTCTTCTCTGACTCCCCTAAATCAAGTAGTTTGCAAGTAGACTGAGAGAGAATAAGGATTCTGGTGCTGCAGGAGGACTCCTGGTTTGTTCATCGCTGCATGTGATCTTCCTCAGAAAAGAACTCTCTTGGGGGCTCCTAGATGATGTGCAGATTGTGTGTAGCCTCAACTAATTTGTAAAATTCAGTGCTGGGCTTAATAATCCATCAAGCTGGATGCATTAGGCAATGACAAGTAATCTTGAGAGCAATTATGAGGCTTTTTCACAGTAAAAATGTAAAATGGAAGCATAAATTACTAACTTGTAAAATTTGGCTTTCTGACTAGTCACTCTGCAAACAAAACCTAATTCTGTGCTTAAAGACAGAGACTTTTAAATCAGTCTGAAATCATATAGGATCAGTCTGAAATGTGCCATTAGCAGTCATCTTAAAACATTTCCCTCTGGGGGCATTTCTGCTTTTGTTACAGCGCTGGTTTACAAAACTCCCACCAGTTCTGACCTTTGAACTCTCCCGATTTGAGTTCAATCAGTCACTAGGACAGCCAGAGAAAATTCACACCAAGCTAGAGTTTCCCCAGACTATGTATATGGACAGGTGAGTTGGCCTGTTGCATGGTATGTTTAAAGCTGTTGCTTTGATATAAATAAAGAAATTAAAAAGGTTGTTTGGGTGAGCAAGAAAAGATTCTAAAATATTTATGGAAGATGGTGGATGTTAGAAGTAAACAAATCTCACCTGGCAAACGGGGCTCTGTATTTCTGTTTAGGTACCTCTACTGCAATAAAGATCTTATTCAGATGAAAAGAGAGGAAATGAAGAGATTGAAGGAGAAAATGGTGACTCTGCAGCAGAAACTGGAAAGGTGAGTAGTCAGCTGGTTTTATTTTTATGCCCTCTGGAAGAGTGCAAATGTTTAATTTTAAATGAGCTTTCCAATAGTAGAGGAGCTTGTAGGAGAAGCAGAAACAGCAACGTGCTTGTTCTGAAACATGTGGGAGAAGGAAGTGTATTTTCAAAAACAAACCTGTCTCTTCAATCGTTTCTAAATTTTACTGGCACTGTTACAGGAATAAATTCTTTCAAGAGCAGAGTTGACACTTTCAGCTGCACTGGCAATGTAGGTGAGGAAGCCCAGTAGCACATTACAGAAAAAGTTGTTCTTCTCTTGTCCCATGAGGTTTAAACCCATCTCATTCCTTCCTTCATACAACACCTTGCATTTTCCCCTAGGTACATGGAATATGGCTCTGGCCCAGCCCGCTTTCCACTGCCGGACATGCTGCAGTATGTGCTCGAGTTCATTGCCACAAAGCCAGCTGGGGCTGTTTGCTCTGCTCAGAGCTCTCAAACAACTCCCCTGCACTCCCAGGCCAAACCTAATGTTTTGGATGTGCTTTCACAGCCAAACAGGTCAGTAAACAGAAATTAAAAGGATGCACAGGAGGACGCTTCACCTCCCAACTAAATGGTCCTGGGTGGCTTTCCAAAAGTGTGTTATTTATCTGGGCGCTGGTGAACACAATACTGTAGTGTGCAAATGCTTGTGCAAGTAGTGGGTCACTGCTTTGCTGGTCATTTGGTTCTGTTGGTGTAAATAAAACACTGCATCTTGTTCTGTTCTTTCTCCTTGTCCAAGAGCATCCCTATATTCCTTGCCTAAGCAGCAGTTAAGACCTAAATTATGTACTCTTAGGTTAGGCTACACAATTTTTTTGCTTCATTGACCATTAAATTACAGCAATATTAGATTATTATAACCCAGGCTAGCATGATTGGTTTAACACTCTAAATTAAGCTGAGTAAACACACACGTTTTCTTAGTAGCAATGGAAGGAATTTTTAGCATTACTCATTGTGGATCTGTGCTTAGAGAGTTCCCTAAGAATTTGCCTTAGTATTCTTCCTGTATTTTAGTTTGGACTATGAAGGCTGAAGCACATTTCAGTGTACTTGTTCTCTCTACATTTTATACTGCTCTGGAAAGGAAATCCTGCTCCAGCTCTAGAGTAATTTTTGTTTGGTTTATTTTGTATTCTTTTCCGAAACAAGAAAAACTAGAGAAAGATTAAAAAACCTGCCCACTACTCTTGGATTTTGCTCCACAGCATACAAGAAAAGACTGATGCTAGGACTGAAGATGAAGCTTTCTTTGTGGCCAATTCTTCACCACAGCAGAGCTCCAGTATGGATCTCCAGCCTCCTGTTTCACCTGCAGAGCTGTCTGAGCGTCCAGCTCCTCACGTGGTCTCCAGGGAAGAGCTGAACCTGGTTCAGACGTGTCTGCAGCGATGGAGGAACGAGATCGAGCAGGACATGCAAGGTTGGCCCCAAATGCATGTGTAGGGATTTTCTCCTCAGTGCCCACCTGGTTTCTCCCCTGTAGCTTTGCTGGATACAGCCTGAACTACAAATAATTTTGTCCCTGTTTGAGCTCTGGTGTTGAGTCTATCTGATATTCTCTGCATGGCCTCAAATTCTTTGAAGTGAAAGGAGCTAGCATAGCCTGATGAGTAGTCATTAATTTTTATGCATTTCTCTCATGGTTGATGTTCTTGGCAGATCTGAAGGAATCTATTGCCAGAATCAACCTGTCCATCGAACAGATGTACTGTGACCCTCTCCTCCAGCAGGTAGGAAATGCAGCTTCAGTATGTAAATATTAACCTAGTATTGCTGATCCTCATTTTTGTTAGTAGACATTGGTTTAAATTGCCCCCTCCACTGTATTTTTAAATTTCCAGTGATGAAGCAGAGAAAGATTTAGTTACGAAAATCTTGTTTCTTCTTTCCTTAAAAGTCAGTTTTCACCCAGTAAGAAATTTATCAAATTGCTCGACTCTTGTGCCGTGCTACACCTACAAACATTCCCAGTGTTGGTGTGGAGAGGTCAGGCAGAATCAGTCCCTGGCTGCACCCCTGAGCGATGTCCGTGTCACTTTGCAGGTTCCCTATCGCTTGCATGCAGTCCTGGTCCATGAGGGGCAAGCAAATGCAGGGCACTACTGGGCCTTCATCTATGACCAGCCCCGTAAAAGATGGCTCAAGTACAATGACATCTCAGTGACAGAGTCGTCGTGGGAAGAGCTGGAGCGAGAGTCGTTTGGAGGCTTGAGGAATGCCAGTGCCTACTGCCTGATGTACATCAGTGACCAGGTGTCCCCTGTTGGTGCAGGTACGCGGCCACAGCTGCTGGTTAATGACGTGTGTGTGCTGCTGTGTCTCTCTGGCCTGCATGATCATTATGTTCCTCAGCTCCTTCAGCACAGCTGTCTTTTGACAAAGCACAAAACTTCACCTCGGATAGGATTAAATAATCTGCTTCATGCTCGATTCATTTCTAAATACCTGGTAGGACTGAAAACTGCCAGGAGAAGCATCCAGTTGAGATTGGAAACAGCACCTCACGCGTGAATCATGTGTGTACAGGCTAACACTGCCCCTTTGCCACATTTAACATGCATCTAGTGCTTGTCTTCTTCATTTTGACTTTTTGTAGTGTTTATATGGCAGCATTTGTTTCCTCAGGGCATGTAAAACACCACCACTTTATCTGTCCCATTTTTATCACACTTCCTGGCTCATTTGCTTGGTCTTTGATGATTACACCTAATCTAAATGGGCTCTTTTTTGTGCAGCCTTTCCCCGAGAGGTATTGGTACCTGAGTGCTCAGACTTAGTGTGTTTGCCATGCCAGTGCTTTGTGGAGAAATTGCTGTGCATGTGGCTCTAGACATGGCAAACAGCTGTACAAGGACACAATAATTTCACGCGTGGCTCATTTTGATATAATAAATGGAAAGAAACAATGGAGAGCTGACATTCTGTTCATTGCTAAATATGGCTGATGAGGATCTGGAGGTTGTTCTTTGTTTTCTTATGACAGTTCTGAAACAAACCCATTTTTTCTCCTATTTAATGCATTTTTTGTTGTTTTTTAAAGCATTTTGCAAAGGGTGCATAAAAATATCTGCTGTAGAAAGTTGCCATTTGCTTTTGATAAATTTTAGGACTTGTCTGAAGCTGATGCTGCTTGGGTTTTGTGCTGTTTTACAAGTGAATGCTGAAGTACACCTAAAAAGCACTAAGAAATATCAGAGTGATACTCGTGCTATAGAACCCATGCAGCCCTTACCTTACCTGCTGTACAGTGATGAAGGTGTGTCATCTCTGGCTGACCTGTGAACTTTCCAGCTGTTGGCAGTTCAGTGCTGTTCCCTGTGCACCTGGAGCCCTTGGACCATGATGTGTCTGACCTGCATCAGCAGATGCTGGTTCTGGAATTGCTCTGTGTAAATGCTGTCCAGTAGTAGAACAAAACAGGGGTTTGTTTTAGATAACTCTGTAGATTTGTCTTTATTTTTGCACCTTTGCTTCTGGATCACCTTAAATTACAGAGCCAGTAGAAAATTTGGCTTCTTTCCCCTTTTATCCCTCAGCCAATTTCCTGTGCTGCCCATGATGTTGTGCGTGTGCTCAGTCCCTAAGGGTGGTGCCCTGCCACAGTGTGTTTCCTTATGCCAGTCTTGCATTTCCTCCAGATGAGGGTGAGGGCCCAGAGGCTAGACAGCTCCAGAAGGAAGTGGAAGCTTTGTCCCCAGAACTGAGACACTACATCCAGGAGGACAACTGGCGCCTGGAGCAGGAGGCAGAGGAGTGGGATGAGGAGCAATCTTGCAAGATTCCTCAGATGGAGCCTTCACCTACTTCTGAATTGCAGGACCTCTCTTCTGAGTCAGGACCAGGTAATCTCGCTCTGAATTTGCAGACAGTGTCAGAACCAGGAACAGCCAGCTGGTCACCAGTACCACTGTGTTGAAGCCTTGCACAAATGTGTCAGAATGCAGGAGCGGGTGTGAAATAGGCAGCAAAGGCAGCTGCTGGAGGCTCTGCCCTGACAGTACAAAAGGCTGTTCTGCTGGTTTTGCACGTGCATCCTTCCAAGCCTGTCCCCAGAAATGCAGTTTCCCATTCACTTAATCATCATGGGCTAATATCAGTTCATTTCCAGCTTTTTTTGTTTTTCACAAATATGGAGTGGACAAGTGCTGTTCTCTGGAGTAGGAACCCCTGATGCCGTGTGCCATTCCCACTGGAACGGGGTACGCACACACTCGCCTCAAGTGCCTTCACCTCGGGCAGGAAGGCAGCAGCTGTGTAAAACTGCATGGACAAGCTGCAAAGCATTTTTGAACATGAGAGAAAAAAAAACCTTGCAGCTCTTGCTGACTAGTACCACACATCTGTCCTGACAGAGCAATCCCCAGTGTGTGAGCCGAGCGTGCACTCCCTGTCCTCAGAGCATGCCAGGATTGCCAAGGAGCAGACTGCCAAGGCCATTGCCAACACTGCTGATGCCTACGAGAAGAATGGCGTCGAGGCAGCTCTGTGCGAGGTAGGAGCTCAGCCTTGGCCCAAGAACCTCCCCCTTCTTGTCTCCAGATTATTCTTCTCGATAGACCTTTGCTTTTCCCATTTCTGTGAAGTTCTGTAGCTGCGCCATGTTTAGCTCAGTCCCCTTTGGCTTTCCTGTTTTTGGCTTTGTATTTTCTTACTCACTCTCTTCTTTTTCTTCTTGGCCACAGCGCAAGGAGGTAGAGCCACTGAAGGCCCATCCAGAAGAAATATCCCCCACAGTTCAGGCAGAGCAGCCCCGGGACACTCAGGAAGCAGAGGCTGCTGCCCAAACTAGCTCACAGGTCTCTGAAGTGGAAATCCCCAGTGTGGGGAAGATTCCCGTTAGATCCGATGCAGATGGATATAATGAGGAGGTACAGATCCCGGTGCAGGGATTAATAAATTACTGCTGCTCGTTAGCCTGTAGCTTTGTAGTTAGCTGGCTTTGAGCTGCCCTAAGGGTGGGTGTCATAGTGTCTGTCATAGGAGTAACACCCTGTACAAAGTCAGTTTTCCTACTGTGGAAGGGAAGGGGGACCACATCATTCCATAATTCCATTTTTAAATGTCATCAGAAAAGGAGCTCCATAAGAGTACTCAGTTTGTCAATCTGCATGTTGGTCATAATTCCTCTTTTTGGCACAACTGTATCAAAATTGATCCTACCTGTGTTAATTTCTTTACAAGTCTCTCTGCTGTCTTCAGTTACTATTTTGTCCCCAGTCAAAGACTTTAATCCCAATAGCATAATTTACATACCCTGCCCACTGATTTTTTTGGGGTCTGACTTTAACCACTCTCATACATGCTCAAGCAGTGTTTTGAAGTTCTCTCACTTGCATGATTTGGATTTCACACAAACACTGGGGCTGTCACTCCTTGAGTAGGTTTGAGATGTTCTGGAGTGATCTTGGCTCAAGGAACTGCTGCACCAAAGGTTCTGCATTTATTTTACATGTCTTAGGAAGATTGAGTGGGACATGGTGGGGACATGGCCAGCCTGCTTTACCTTCTCACTAGTTGAATTTAAAAATTCAAGGGTTTGGAGTGACCAGCCTTGAGATCTTTAAATGCCTAAAAAAAGCCCAGCATGTAAAGTGCATGTGATGGATAGAGTCAGTAGCATGCAAGTAACTCACAGCCCCAGTTATCACACCTGTACTCATACAATTTCCTTTAAATCTTACTTTTGAAAGTTTCTTCCATTCTTCACTGTGCTGTCTCTTCTTTCCCTGTCTGTTACTGTTTTCCTTGTTCCTGTTTGTGTCTGTTCTCCTGCTTTTGTGGTAGGTGATGCTGAGTCCAGCCATGCAAGGTGTCATCCTGGCTATTGCAAAAGCCCGCCAGACCTTTGATCGTGACGGGTCTGAAGCAGGGCTTGTTAAGGTATTGATTTGTTTGCTAAATCAAATAGTATGGATATCTGTTTTCCCAGAATAGAGTATGTGCCATATTGACAGGTCAGGAATGTAAAGGGAACAATTTGTGCACTTTTTCTTCTGGTTAATGGCCTTTGCCCTGCATTTTAGTTCCTGCGCTCTTACAGTGATGAGATATCCATGGGTTCAAAACAATTTTTAGAGCTTACAAGGGAACACCCTCCTGCCAAGACAAACAGAAACTTTACTTTTTTCTGCTTATTATTTTAGTACTGTAAAATTTGTTTTTTTCCTCCTGAACATACTTGCTTACTTGTGACCTCTGCTGTCAAAGATGTCAAGAAATGTCTGTGTGAACAGAGGTTTGAAAGCATAACCACTGGTGAATGCTGAAGCTGGTGTTATATATGTTATAAATACCACATGGACAGAATCATCCATGCTGTTAATCTATGGGATTATAAATCACAAGATACTCTTGCACCTCAGCAGGTAGAAGTGTGTCCCGGTCGATTTTGGCAGCCTGGGCACTTGTCAGAGGGTTGCCAAATGGGTCTAAGGCAGCTGTACCCTCTCTCAAAGGCATTTACACACCCTGGCACTTTTGGAAGCTCACACTTCACACGTGGGGTTTGCCTGGCTGTGGGGGCCATTGGTTTAGAGCTGAGGTGTTGGTGGGCTTCTTTGAGCACTGGGATATCACCAGCAGAGGAGGCTCGGTGTCACCACAGGAGTCCTTCCGAGCAGGACCGGTTTGAGCTGCTGTGGCATTCCCACGGGCACACGGGTGGATCTGTCAGTACCTGTGTTCTGTTGGCAGGCATTCCACGAGGAGTACTCCCGGCTGTACCTGCTTTCCAAAGAGACCCCGACCCCCCAGAACGATGCCCGCTTGCAGCACGTGCTCATCTACTTCATGCAGAACAACGCTCCGCAGCAGGTGGTGGAACGGACCCTCCTCGAGCAGTTTGCAGACAAGAACCTCAGCTACGATGAACGGTGAGTGCTCAGGGTTCCAGGGAGGGCTTTTCCCACCTGGATGTGCAAAGGCCACTGTTGTGATTTTTCTTCTTTCTGCTCGCATGGAGCAGGTCCATCAGCATCATGAAGGTGGCACGGGCAAAGCTGAGCGAAATCGGTCCTGACGATGTTGACATGGAGGAGTACAAGGTAAGGGACCAGAGAGCTGTCTGATCCTTCAAGCTGTCCTAGCTGGCTCTGTCCAAACTGGGAAATGGGGAGCATGGCATGGAGCTGCATGGCCAGCACAGTGGCCGCTGAATGCCTGTTGGCAGAGGGTGTCTGCAGGAAGCTGCTGTGGGAGAAGGAATACAACGGAAATCTGAGCTTGGAGGAGTGTCTGCAGTTGGCTAAATTCATATGTGTCACTCATGAGAGACATTTAAACACTTAAAAGGGTAGAATTGGGAACCCCAGACTGCATGTGGGTGTTCCAGCTGAGGCTGATGCTCTGTTTCCTCCTCTCCTCACAGAGATGGCACGAGGACTACAGCCTTTTCCGCAAGGTGTCCATTTACCTGCTGACGGGGTTGGAACTCTACCAGAATAGAAAGTAAGTTCCTCTAATTGTGTTTGGACAAGATAAGTTGTAGCTAAAAGTAAAGGCCACTGTGACAAAAATTTTTCTTTCTGAGCCACAATGGCCTGTGTTTGAGGCTAGTGGGAGATTTTTTGACCTGCTAATAGGTCTTCTTGAATCCACAATCGAGCTTGGTTAACAGTTTAAAAAATATGAGGCTGAGTTGCTGGCTGGCTGCCTGACAGTTCTGAGAGTTTCCCCTAGGATTTCCCTTTGGGAAGTAGAGCTTTATATTCTGTTTTCCGGAGATGAATTTGCAGGAATGATTGCCATCACAATCACAGGGATTTTTCACCTTGGACTCCTGTATTAAAAGGAAAGTGCCTTTAGATGGATTTACACTTTGTGCAAACACATAGTTTGGAGCTCTCAAAGGGCCTTGGTTTCCTCCTTACCATTCTAGAACCTGTATTTTCCTTCAATGGTGTAGGCTTTCAGAAATTATTCCTGGATGGAAACAGAACTGAATTCCAAGGTGGTTCACAGTGACAAGCCACCAAATTCAGGTGGGCAAATTGACATGAGACATGCATGACAAGAGCAGTTTAGAATTACCCCAAATTGACCTAATCCCTGTCAGCAGTTCTGTTTTCTCATCTGAAGCTTGAAGTGTGCGAGGGACTGAAATACACAGCCTTCTGCCCTTCTTGGGGTGTCCTCTCATAGTGCAGTTCCTGGAGCAGTACAGAAAATAAACACAGAAACAAGCACATTGCACATAAACTTGGTTTTAAGGGGCTCTGCCCAGACACTTGTTTGGCATTCTGGGCAAAAAGGAGCAGGAATGGCTTGACATGGGGCATCTGTTCTTTTGTGCTTTGGCAAGGAAATACAGCTTTTCCCATCAAGCCTGAATCTTCCAGCCGGGCCCAGCAGGAAAGGTTTCCTGAGCTGAGCCAAGGGAAAGGCTGTAGTCACGGCCCTGGCAGAGCCCAAAGCCTGCAGAGCTGACCCTCTTCTTGCAGGTACCAAGAGTCACTCACCTACCTGGTCTACGCCTACCAAAGCAACACCAAACTGCTGCTGAAGGGAACCAACCGCGGCGTGAGCGAGTCGCTGATCGCCTTGTACCGGAGGAAATGTCTCCTGGTTTGTATCCAGGAGCTCAGCACTCACTTTGGAGAGGAGGGGAGGGAGCAGCCGGGGCACCATGGCAGCCAAGACCAGTGTAACTCTTACTGTTATGTCTATTGATGTGACTCTGCCCCTTGCTGAGTGCCAGCAGCAATATGGAAAGCTAATAATGATCATGATTCAATTAAAGAACATGCCACATAGGTTTCAGGGAATCTAGGAAAAGGCAGATCTGGTTCTTGCCATCTTCAAACCAGAACTGTAAATAAGCTGTGTGCTCTCTGTATACAGATACAGCAAATTGCCTGCATGTGTATGCATATATATGTTTTCAAGTCTGTTTTCTATGGTGTGTTTCCCATGCCTGAAAGTGGCTGTTCCACCAGCCCCTGGTGTTGTTTGTTAGTCTTTATTCTCTGCATGGCTGCCACTGCAGGGCCCAAGCTGGGCCTTTCCTGGATGCTTATCCATGGTCCATGCTTGTTCTTTACAAGTCTGTCCCCAATTCTCCTTCCACCCCCAGAAGCTGAACGAGGTGGCAGCTTCTCTTTTTGTCAGCTGTGAAGAAGCTCATGTGTCGGAGGGTGTGAGCATCCTGAATGAGCTGATCATCCCCTGCATGCATCTCATGAACAACTTTGAGATCTCCAAAGAGGACCTGGATGCCATCGAGGTCATGAGGAACCGCTGGTGCTCCTATTTGGGACGAGAAGACATGGACGGTAGGACATGGCTGCTGTTCATGGGCAGGCAGTATCTGGGTCTGAACTGGGAAGGAATTAAAGACCATCTAAAATTAAATTCTTGGTGTCTGCACTGCAGCGCATCAAGGCCCTTCTAATTGTGGGAGGAGAAATGCATTTGAATGACCCATTAAATCCTGTTACAGAAGAAAACAGAAGAAATTAATCTTTTGCACTAAAGCTGCAGAAGTGTACCTCATCCCTAAAATGGGACAGTTGATGTCCCAAGAATGGCTTAGAGTTCCCTTGAGGGGCTTGGGTCTTCTGTCAGGGCTTCTGCCTGACTGGAGGTACCCAGGAATGGCAGGTGAATGCAGACATGCTTTGTGGCATGGCATGCTCCTCTTCAGGAGGGAGGAGCAGGTGTTATCAGAGACCAAGGTTATGGAAGATGGAATGGGGGAGCAGATTTGGGGCATCTCTGCCTTCTGAAGAGGAGTTTGTCATTGTAGAGCTAAATGTTGGTTCTGGGCAGCTGTTCTTGTTCTGTGTTTTCTTCTGGAGTCAGCCTCTGTGACTTGTGACTCCCCTCAGGTCATTTCTCGTCAGACAAATTGGTCCTGACTTGCCTAGACATGTGTGTGAAGGTCTGGGGAGTCCCTGCAGAGTTCTTATCGCTAACAGGGGGTAAACTTGATGAAAGAAAATTATGCAAAACCACAGAGGTTTATTCTCAAAATACAGTTGTAAAAATTATAATTGGATACATTTATCCCAGTTGCTGGGCTGGATGTGACAGCCTTTGCTTACAGAGAAGGTTTTAAAGAACCAGAAGCTGCTCACCCCTCCCATGTCACGTGGGCTGGCTCGGGTGTTGCCTGCTCCTCTTCCCCCGTGGGGGCCGTGGTGTATCGTGGGGGCCTGTGGTGTATCGTGGGGGCCTGTGGTGTATCGTGGGGGCCTGTGGTGTATCGTGGGGGCCTGTGGTGTATCGTGGGGGCCTGTGGTGTATCGTGGGGGCCGTGGTGTATCGTGGGGGCCGTGGTGTATCATAGGGCCTGTGGTGTATCATAGGGGCTGTGGTGTGTCGTGCACCCCAGGGGCCTCAGACCTGCTGAGTGGACGGTGCCAGCTCAGCACGGGCTGAACTGGCCTGTCTGGGGGGTACAGGATGTGGAGGCTCCATTGCCCTCAGTTGCACAGTCAATATTTGGGTGTCACCCTGAAGCACGCAGTGGTTCTTCACTGACAGCTGGGACAGGAGCACCTTTCCAGGGAAAGCTCCGTGTCTCGTGTCTCAGTGGGACATGGCCTGTGCTCAGGCACCCAGGTGGCAGTGGAGCCTCCCTCAGAGCCCTGGGAGGCAGGCAGGACTGCCCGGTGCGGGGCCTCCTCTGCCTCAGCAGCCACTGCTGGTCCCTGGTGATGGGCTGGGCGGCTCTCAGCACAGGGAGAGGAACCTGCAAAAGGCACCACAGCTCCTTAACCCGGGGCTGGAGCCCTCTGCCATTGCTGCCACTGACCGTGTCCTCCTTTCCCCTTGACAGCAAAGCTGCAGATGAAGCTGGGTGAGCTGCTGCCCCGGCTCCTGGACGGCTCCACCGAGGTCATTGTGCTGAAGGAGCCCCCGAAGATCCGGCCCAACTCCCCCTACGACCTGTGCAGCCGCTTTGCGGCCGTCATGGAGTCCATCCACGGCGCCTCGGCCGTGGCCGTGCAGTAACCGCGGGCGGGCACGCCGGGGCTGCAGCGGGAGCAGAGGGGCCCTTGGGATTCCAAGCTGTGTTCTTTGTAAATACGAGCGGATAAAAAGCAGTATTGCACTTGTGAGGCAGAACGTAAGGCGGTAACACGAAGGACCTGGACCACTGTTACAGTGCAAGGCGCAGCAGCACCGTGGGGCCCAGCCGGGCTCCAGAGGCTCCTCTGTCCTGGCAGCCCCTGGGCAGCTGGGGCTGCGCTCTCGGGCACTTCCACAGCTCCCTGAACGGCCACTGCCAGAGGCTGCGTGTTCCAGTCCAGCCCCACTCCTGCTCACAGGAGCCCGGGCTGAGTGAGGAGGAGGCAGCAAGGCGCAGTGGCTCGTGCTCTGCAGCGTGGGCAGTCATGCACGCAGCTCTGTGTGGTGGTCAAGTCAAGCAGGCATTTGCCTTTTGTATTCCAGCTGGCACCAGAAACCACGCAGGAGCCTTCCTTGAAGAGACAGGCAAATCCTGGCAGTGAGGAGCCAGGACGGGGCTGTGGGTTTGTGCCTGGCAGGAGCTGACTGGCTCAGGGCAGTCACATCACCCCAAAGGATATTCCCCTTGTGGCCGGAAAGCAAACTTCCTTCTCCCCTCGGGTGGTGGGTCAGGGCTGGATTACTGTCAATGGCAACTTGAGGTCTCAGATCAGCCCCTTGTGTTGGTGGTGGGCGTTTGTGTTGACTTTGTTAACAAAGTGCCCTGTTGGCATTTCCTTTTGCGGTCACCCTGTGCTTGCATTTGAGCTGCAGCAGTTGTAAGCCAAAAGTTCTGAGTCAGTGGAGGGGGATCCTGTTTTTTGGAACTATGCAGAGTTTTCTAACAGTGCAATAAAAGCATTTGTTCTATGTTAGAATGAAAAAGCTCCTTCCATGTCTTTATTCCCACTCTAGGGTTCTGCCTGAAGGTTCCCTCTGTACAAAATGTGTTGTCATTAGCAAAGCTGCCTTAAAGGTGGTTCCACCATCCTGTCAGGGGTGTTTCCGCAGTATTTAGGAATAAAATGCTCATGTGGGAGAATCTTGCACTCTCCTGGTGACTTCATGATGAAGTAGAGCTGCTTTTATCCACAGGTAGTCTGGCTGCCGGTGTCCCAGCAGTGACCCATGCCTCCTCAGGGACCAGGGTGCTGCAGTGCCAGTGCTGCTCTTGCAGCTTGTTCCCCCCATTGTTGTGACAGAGCAGTGGGATGAGGCCTTCAGCTTACTGTTCAGGGTGCTTGGCCTTCAATGAATGGAAAGGTGGAGCTCTTAAACAGAGTCCCCAGGCCATCACCCACCCAGAGGCATGCTACCTCCTCCCAGGCAACACTTGGCATTGCCAGACAGCTTTTGTGCAATTGCAGGCAGTAGGATGTGGTTTGGGAAGAGGAGAGCCTGTTTGTTCTGACTCGTGAAACAGTGGCTTTGCCCTGTTCTTTGTGTTGCTGCCAGAAGCTGAAATGCCCAGCCCATGCCCACAGCCTGTTTTAAGGAACCAACAAAGAGTGTCAGGAGTGGTGCTGGGGACGTCATGGTATTTGGACTGAGCTGGACAGGAGGAGCGTTCCCAGGCTGAAAACCTTTCTCACTGTCCTGTTCTCCCATTTCTCAAGGGAGTTAGAGCCAAAACAGCCTCCGTGCTCCCTGGGTTGGTCAGCCCTCCTAGGGAGCTGGCAGGGGGTGCAGCACCTTGGGAGGTGATGGCCAGGAACAGTGCCCCTCAGTTCTACCTTGTTTGATTCTCTTTCAGAAGGACTGAGCACCTGCCTCTTCCACTTCACTCTCAGCAGCACCAGCTCTGTCCCCAGTCCTGCAGCACCAGAACTGCCTGTGATCATCACTGTTCCCTTTCCTTGCCCATCTGCTCCTTCCTCTCCTCCAGCTGAGCAAAGTGCAGGTTTCAAAAGGGGACTTAGAGCGAGTGGACTTTGCTTTCCCCAGGGCTGGGCCTGCCTTGAGAAGGGTCACGCGCCCACGGCTCTGAGCTGCAGGGATTAAACCAGCAGTGAACTCCGTGTCCAACCAGTGCCGTAGCAGCGGCCGGCCCCTGTCAGGACTCCGGGTGCTAATCCAGCCTGATGGTCCATGCTCTTGCTCACAGAGGTGTGTAATCAGCCTTGATTTTTACAGCTGAATCAGGAAAATGTGGAAGGAACAGTTCAGACCAGCAAAAACCCTTTCTTGCCTCTTGTGCACAGGTAAAAGATGCGGTCAAGGAACTTTTGACACAAAGGTCTGTGGCTTATCAGCTTTATCATCTTAGCCATGAGAAGATGAGGCTCCTTCAGGGCACACGGTCACTGCCATCCCACCTTTGCAGCAGGAGTAGAACTTGGTGCTGCCTTGTCTCATTTTCCTCCTTCCCCCTTGTTTTCTATTTTTCTCTCTTTTCCTCCAATCTTTTCTGGACCAACTAAACCATAGCTGCAGCAGCAGGGCTGCCCATTGCTGCTCCCACCCTGCATCCCACCTCTCCAAGGTACAGCTGCACGTTCAGAGCACAGACACACTGCCAACGGACATGATAATTTATTGCAAATATTTCAGAGCAACACAGACATGCAAGGAAAGAGCTGCTGCACTGGGGCACAGCATTAGCCACATCAGACTTGGCTATGGGGGCCTTGCCAGAGATGCCAGCCAACAGTGTCACCCATCAGTGATGGTACCACGGTGTCACCAACAGTACAAAGCGCTGCCCGCTGCTTGTTGCCTTCCCATTCTTGCTTGGTGAGTGCTGCAGGGAAATCTGCTGCTCCTTAACGGAGAAAAGGTGAAGCAGACGCACAGAGGAAGGAGAGAAACCTGCAGAGCTGCCGTAGCAATTAGCAAATCATCCTGTGAAACAAGCAGGAGCCCTCCCTGCCAGGGGAAGAGCCCACGAGGTGCACAGGGCACAGCACCTGAGGCCCTAGATGACCAAGTCTGCGTTTTTGGGGTGCAGGTGGTGGCCCCTGGGCAGCCCTGGTGCCGCGGGGCCCTGGTGGCCGGCGGGGGCCAGCGGCGTGTCGGTGCTCGGGGCGCGGGCGCTGCAGGCAAGGAGCAGTCCTCCAGCGGCCAGGAAGGCTCCAGCAAACCAGCCCAGGAAGGTGGCCTCCCCAAACTCCCACCTGGGCACGATGTCGGGGACGGTCTCGTCCCAGAAGTCGAGGACGGTGTTGTAGGCGACCCAGGAGACCGGCACCAGGGTGGTGATCCCTGCCAGGCCCAGCGTCGCTCCCCCGGCAAGCAGGAGCCGCCGCTTTCGCCCGGGTTTGTCCTCGCAGGTTCTCCAGCCCTCCAGCCCCAGGGCAGCCAGGAGGCAGCCCAGCAGCCCCAGCCCGTTGGAGAGGCACATCAGGACGCGAGAGATGCGCAGCTCGGGGGGCAGCGCCAGGAAGGAGCCGTGGGCTTGGCATTCAACCACCCCCTCCTCCTGGGTGATGCAGACCTGCCAGAGCCCCATGTTCCAGACCTCCATCTCGTTCAGGTCCAGGTTGAGGTTCTTCCAGAGCGGCACGAAGGTGGTGACGCAGGAGCTGATCCACCCGAGGAGAGCCAGCAGCATCCCCCCGCCCTGCGCCTTTGCCCCCCAGCCCCCGGCCATGCCGTCGCCGCCCCGCTAAGCTGCGGGCCCGGATCCGCCGCCCCGAGCGGCGGCCGCGGGCATTAACGCTTGTGGAGCAGCGTCCGCCCGGCCGCCGGCCGCGTCTGCCGCCCGGGGGGGCGAATTCAAGCCTGTTCCTCCAACGCCGGGGTGTGGCCACGGTCGTTTTTCAGCTGCTGTTGGTTTTTCCATGCTAAAAGGAGAGCCCGGCTCAGCAGGAAAAGCCGGGCACATCCCCGCGGTAACTCCGGGCTGGGTCCCGCCGCTGCCTCGCCGTGCCCAAGAGGGTTAAGCCAAAACACGCAAATCCTCCGAGCCTTGGCCACCCCGGAGCGAGAGCCTTGGCAGGGACAGCGATTCTCGGCTGCAGCAGTTCCAGCCTCTGTGGGACACGGCTGGCACCGTAGCACAAAAGATGCAAGGCAGCAGAGAGGTAGAAAAGCATCGGGCTTTTCTCAGGAGTCGGTGGCCCTGATCCTCATTAGGTCGTTAATTAAATATGTAAAGGAGCCTTTGAGGGCTGCGTTGAGAATGGGGATGTTCAAGGGAGGGCGCAGGTTTCAGATGGGCCCTTCTCACAGGTGGGCATTGATCGCCCTGTCCTGCACCCAGCAGATGAGACTCGTGGTGTTGTGTTGTCCTGATAGGAGACACCCTGATGCAAGCACACAGCTGGGGAAAGCCCATGGACATCAGCTTGGTCTGGTGGAAGGTGTTCCTGTGGCAGGGGGCTGGAGCTGGACTGATCTTTAAGACCCTCTCCAACCCAAACCGTTCTGGGATTCTATGAAAAGGACGGAAAGAAGCATCAGGAAAATCCCAAGTTTGTGCTGGCACTCGGCCCCCATCCTCCCCCACGTGCACGGCCTCCGCGGGGTCCAGCTTGCAGATTCATCTTCCCTGGGAGATTAGCGACTAATCTCCCCTTCATCCGCCGTCTTTCTTATCTGTATCGGGAGCCAGACTGGAAATTACTGAGTCCTGCTGGTCGCGGGGTCCAGCCCTGGTGAGTGCCGGGAGGGTCTTTGCAGGGGGCTCCCACAAGGAGGGGGCGAGAGAGCGCGGACCACGTTCAACAGAGAAGCGCAGACCGGGCAGGAGAGAGGGGATGTTTTCCAGCCCTTGCTGACCATCCCGCTCCTCAGAGCAGACAGGGAGCCTCATCCCGAGGGCAAGAGCAGGGAAATCCGCTGGGAAACCCCTCCTGCTCCTTCCCCCAGGCATTGGGGCACCTGCTCCTTCCGATTAAATCGTCTCAAGGTAATTGTGCCTGTCATTGAGACAGATTAACGGGTGACCTTCTGCCGCTGGAGCAGGATTTGCGGCCGCCGCCGAGCTCCCGGTCCTTCTTTCCCTCCCACCGGCCGCGGTGGCACGGCCGGGCTGAGGATTCCCGTCCGCAGCCGGGGAGAAGATGCCCGGCGGTGGCCGGGGCGCAGCGGGAGCCACGAGCCGAGAACGACGCGCGCCGGGCCGGCAGCCGCTCTGCCTGGACATGAGGTGGGTGTCTCCCGGGGGGCCGGCAGGTTGCTCCGGACACTGACATCCTCCGTCGCCGCGCTGAGGAGCGCTGGTGCCGCTGCTCTGCAGTGGCAGGGGATGCTCGAGGGAGGCAGAGCGCCGTCGCTGCCGCCCCATCCCCACCCCTACCCCCGCAGGCCGCTGCGCTCCGGGTTGCGTTTCCAGGCCATGAGCTCCCATCGCGTCTCCCCATGGGCACCGGCTGGGCTCAGCCTGTCCCGAGGAGCCCGGCCGTGGGATCTGCCTCTCTCGCACCTTCCTCCGCACCTAGGGACCATCCATTTCTGCCCGGAGCTTCTCAGAGAACCCGCAGCTCCCGCTACGGCCTGGAACAACCGTGGGACAGTGCCTTAGGCGCTCACCCGGAGCTCGCCGGCTGCCGGGGCTGCTTCCCACCGGAGACGAGTGCCTCCTTCCCCGGCCTTGCAATGCAATTATGGCCCTTAATGGGCTTAGCCATCTGGAGCCAGCCCGCAGGCACCCCGGCACAGCTCCGGAGTTGGGACAAGCGTTGCTGGGCGAGGGGGGCTCCCCCAGACCCTGGCCCCGGGGGATGCGGAGCGGGCCGGAGCCCCACGCTGCTCTCCCGTCCGAAGTAACTCCCGCTTGTCTCCCCCCGGCAGGACCCCGCGCCCAGCCCGGGGCTGAGCCGCCGCCCCGGCGCCGCCATGGTGCTGCCCTACGCCCGCAACGGCGGCGGCGGCGGCTGGCTGCCCCCCGAGGAGCCCCGCGGCCGCAGCAACTCCATCCCCCCGGCGCAGACCCCCACGGCCAAGCACATGCTGGCCTACCTGCCCCGGCCGCCCGCCGACACCAGCCGCTACGGCACCTTCCCGCAGAAGGTACGGCTCGCCCCGGGCTCCGGGGCATCCTCGGCGCGCGGTGCCGCCGGGCGCTCGCGGCTCCTGTCGGAGGCGATTTCTCACCGACGGGCTCCTTTCCCCCCCGCAGCCCGATCTGCCGGCCGCGCCCGGGGCTCCGCTGGAGGACGGCGGGCAGAACGCCGCCGCCGCCGCCAAGAGGGGCGCCGCGATGCCAAACTACCCGTCCGCACCCCGTCACGGCGGCTTCGTCCCCGGGGAGCCGTCGCTGCCGCCGAGCCGCGGCAGCCTGAGCGCCCAGCAGCACCGCGGCCGCCCGTCCTGGTGCCCGCCGCCCGCCCCGCAAGAGGCGGCTGCCCGCTTCTACCCGCTGCACGCCCTGAGCGTGGCCAACATCCCCAACTCGTCCCGCGGCAGGACCTCCGCCCGCAGCTCCGCCGCTCCCACCCCGGAGGGGCTGCAGGGCCGGCGCTGCAAGCTGCTGGAGGAGGACGGCCCCGCGGCCCAGGCCGGCCGGCGGCAGCGGCAGCGCTACGTGACCAAAGTGGGCAAGTGCCAGGTGAATCTGGGCAACATCCAGGACAAGAAGAGGTTCCTCTCGGACATCTTCACCACCATCGTAGACCTCAAGTACCGCTGGTTCCTCTTCGTCTTCATGATGTGCTACGTCGTCACCTGGGTGGTCTTTGGCTTCATCTACTTCCTGGATGCCTGGGTGCGCGGCGACGTGTGGCACCGGGGCGATCCCGAGTGGCAGGCGTGCATCGAGAACGTGGACGGCTTCGTCTCTGCCCTGCTGCTCTCGGTGGAGAGCCAGCGCACCATCGGCTACGGCACGCGCATGGTGACGGCCAACTGCGCCGAGGGCGTCATCCTGCTCATCGCCCAGTCCATCGTGGGCTCCATGATCGACGCCATGATGGTCGGCTGCATGTTCGTCAAGATCTCCCGGCCCAAGAAGCGTGCCCAGACCCTCATCTTCAGCAAGAACTGCGTCATCTCCCTCCGGGACGAGAAGCTCTGCTTGATGTTTCGCGTGGGGGACCTGCGGGAAAGCCACATGGTGGATGCCAAGATCCGGGCAAAGCTGATCAAGTCCCGCCAGACGGCCGAGGGGGAGTTCATCCCCCTGGAGCAGTCGGAGCTGAACCTGGGCTATGACACGGGGGAGGACCGTCTGTTCCTGGTGGAGCCCCAGATCATCTGTCACGTCATCAACCGCCACAGCCCTTTCTGGGACATGTCGGCCGAGTCGCTGCGCCGGGAGCAGTTTGAAATCATCATCATCCTCGAGGGCATCGTGGAAGCCACAGGCAAGTGGTCTGGGGGAGTCAGGGTGGAGAGCGGGGGGCTCCCCTGGGCTCCTGGGGATGCCAGGCAAACCCAGGCCCAGGAGTGACATCTGAGCAAGAGAGGCTCGGGGTCCTGTGTGTCTCCAGCGGGCCGTGGGTGAGGCAGGGCTGGAAGCCCCTCGCCCTGCAGGCTCGGGGGCTCATTGTGGCACCCGGCACAGCACAGCCATGTTCTCCATTGCTGCAGGAATGACGTGCCAAGCCCGCACCTCCTACACGGAGGACGAGATCCTCTGGGGATACCGCTTCGAGCCTTGCATGTCCCTGGAGAAAGGCGCCTTCCAGGTGGACTACAGCCGCTTTGAGATGACCTTTGAGGTGCAGACGCCAGCGGCCAGCGCCAAGGAGCTGCAGGAGCTGCGGGAGCTGGAGCAGCAGGAGCACTCCACGCTCAGCCTGTACTGGGACCAGCTGGTGCAGCCGTGCGCGCTGCCGGGGCCCGGCGAGGACGCGCTGCTGGGCACGGCTGTCCCTGCCAGCACAGCCCAGGGCGGCCGGGACGAGCCAGCGCAGCGGGACTGCCCTGCCTGAGCCCCCCCGGGCCCGGTGCCCCACACCAACAGTGCCATAGCCCACCCTGCTCTCTGGGGCTGAACGCCCCCCGCTCCCCCAGCTGCAGCCACAGCATTCTTTCATTCTTTTTGTTAAGTTGTTCTTTTGTAACAAGGAATACGAGGCAGCGGGTGAGTAAAGGCTGTTCATGACAAAACCACCAACCGTCAGCCGCGTTTGTTCTGGGGGGGCCCTCAGGGTCCGGGCAAAGAAGAGGCAGAGCCCAGAGCCCCCCAGTGCCATGGGCTCAGTCCTGCACCACCTCATGGACCCTGACACAGCCCCCCAGCACCCCAAGCTGCCCCCAGTCCCTGTCTGACAGGGTGCCCCGGGATCCCCCAGCAGGGAAGCATTGCAGCGGGCTGGTGCTGAGAGAGGCTGGACGCGGTGTAGTAGAATAAAATTAATATTGTTACAGAAATGACACCACTGGAGTCACCTGCAGGACCTGGCAGGGCAGTGCCTGGGCCTGAGCCAGGGGCCTGGGCTGAAAAGAAATCAATGAAATCTGTGTATGCAGGGTCTGGCTGGGCTGAGGAGCCTCCCTGCAGTCCCCAGACAGCTTTGCCTCAGGGGGTTGCAGAATAACCCCTTGGATTTAACCCCTTTTGTCCACCTTTGCCTCTCCTCTATCTACCTACCTTTGTATTCCCCCACAGAGTCTTGGGCAGGGTATTTTCTGACCTCACCTCAAATCTGTCCTGCCCAGAAGGGTGTGAGGGGAGGGATGGGGCAGATGGAGCAAGCTCAGCCCGGCACAAAAAGGATGCATAGGGATGTAATATAAACATGTACATCAGTGTCCCTACCCCACACCCCCTACAGCCCCAAACCCCCGACAAACATAAAACTCCCTGCACAAGGAACAGTTAAAAAAAAAAAAGGCCACAAACAAGTGTTTGTAGGTGCAAAGTTAATAAGGGTCAATATGCATGTTGATCCAATATAAAACTGATTTTCCTATTAAGCAGGTGATTTACATGTCATTAATATTCAAATGCAGGCCACTGGGTAAATAACAAACACAAACTGGGTTATCACACACACGGTCGCGTTTCACAGCATGGGACAGGCTCGGGTCCCACTGAGCCAGACCGGCTTCATGTCCCTGTTCCTGTCACATTCCCATTCCTGTCCTGTTCCCACTGCCTTTATTCCCGTTCCCATTATCCCCGTTATTCCCATTCCCATTATCCCCGTTATCCCCATTATTCCCATTATTCCCATTCCCATTATTCCCATTCCCATTATCCCCGTTATTCCCATTCCCATTATCCCCATTATTCCCATTATTCCCATTCCCATTATTCCCATTCCCATTATCCCCGTTATTCCCATTATCCCCGTTATCCCCGTTATCCCCATTATTCCCATTATTCCCATTCCCATTATTCCCGTTCCCATTATCCCCGTTATTCCCATTCCCATTATTCCCATTATTCCCATTATCCCCATTATTCCCATTATCCCCGTTATTCCCATTATCCCCGTTATTCCCATTATTCCCATTCCCATTATCCCCGTTATTCCCATTATCCCCGTTATTCCCATTCCCATTATCCCCATTATTCCCATTATTCCCATTATTCCCATTATCCCCGTTATTCCCATTATCCCCATTATTCCCATTATTCCCATTATCCCCGTTATTCCCATTATCCCCGTTATTCCCATTATTCCCATTATTCCCATTATTCCCATTATCCCCATTATTCCCATTATTCCCATTATCCCCGTTATTCCCATTATCCCCGTTATTCCCATTATTCCCATTATCCCCATTATTCCCGTTATTCCCATTATCCCCGTTATCCCCATTATTCCCATTATTCCCATTATCCCCGTTATTCCCATTATTCCCATTATTCCCACTATTCCCATTCCCGTTCCCGTCCCCGCGGGGCCGCAGGTGTCGATCCCCGTCCCGGCCGCCAGGAGTCGCTGCCGCCGCTCCCACCCGAGCTCCCTAAGCCCCGCCCCTCCCGTGCTTCACTTCCGGCGCGTCGCGGTGACGTCAATCGTTGTGCGACGCGGTGACGCGCAGAGCTCTCCGGCGGCGGCCGAGGTGGGAGCGGAGCGGGAGCGGGGCCGGGGTGGCACCGGAGCGGGAGCGGGTTGGGACCGGAGCCCCCGCACCGAGCGGGACGAGCCCGCCGTGCCCGCGGGGGAGCGGGCCCGAGCCCTGACGGCAGCCCTCCCCGCAGCCTTGCCCCGGCTCACCCGTATGGCGCGGCCCTGAGGGGAGATGACCGACCAGGAGAACAACAACAGCATCTCCAGCAACCCCTTCGCCGCCCTCTTCGGCTCCGTCGCTGCCGCCAAGCACTTCGCCGCCATCCAGAAGCAGCAGCAGCTGCGGCAGCTGACAGGTGCGGAGGTCGAGGCTGGCGCTGGGGCAGGGGCTGGGCACGGGGAGGGGGCGAGGCGGTCCGCTCGGACACGGCTGGCCCCCGAGACGCTGAGGGCTCTGTCGTGCAGGCGAGGAGACGTCCATCAGCCAGGATGACTCCGACAACAGTGTCTCCGAGAGCCTGGACGACTGCGACTACTCGGTGGCCGAGATCAGCCGCTCGTTCCGCTCGCAGCGAGAGCTCTGCGAGCAGCTCAACATCAACCACATGATCCAGAGGATCTTCCTCATCACCCTGGACAACAGTGAGCCCGGGTTTGGCGGGGTGTGGTACAGGCTGGGGCAGATCTGACGTGGGAGAGGACAGCTGGGAGGGGACAGTGCCAGGTGCTGGGGACAGTCCTGCCTACAGGTGGAACAGAACAGGTCCCTCTGCCCTTCCCAGGTGACCCCAGCATGAAGAGTGGCAATGGGATCCCAGCACGCTGTGTGTACCTGGAGGAGATGGCCGCAGACCTGGATGACCAGGACTGGCTGGACATGGACAATGTGGAGCAGGTAGGGACTGCCTGGGGCCACCTGCAGGCTTTGGCCTCTGGATTGAGTTTGTTTCCTCAGAAGGTACATATGATATCCCACATCCTTTTCCAAAACCTGGCACCAAGCTGCCACTTATTGTTTTGCTGGAAAAGCCCATGAGATTTCTGGGATATGAGACTGAGAAAAGTGTAGAATTTGGGGAATCCAGCCCTTCCTCCTGGAAGCTGCAGGAGTTCGCTGCCCTGTAGGTCTGTGTAGGACCCTGCCTTGTAGGAAAGGGAAGAAAAACCAGAGAGCTCAGTCAACAGTGTCCACACACACTCATCTTCATTTGCAGCTGTATCAGTCATTCCTGCGGAGGATTTCAGTGGAAATGGTTTCTGGAGGGGTACTGTTGTTCCATGAGGGGCTGGAGGGTTTGCTCAGGCCAGAAGCAGCTGAGGGTTCTCACTGCAGTTACTTAATGAGGGACAGGGAGAGCTGTTCCCAGCAGGAGCCCATTAGGCTGTGTGGCGTGCAGCTTCCTCCTCCGGAGGGATCAGCTCTGCGCTGGGCTGTGTCAC
The DNA here is from genome assembly GCF_027887145.1 of Ammospiza caudacuta. NCBI lineage: Eukaryota > Metazoa > Chordata > Aves > Passeriformes > Passerellidae > Ammospiza > Ammospiza caudacuta. The sequence goes on from NC_080615.1 coordinate 9,040,490, forward strand.
TGTGCCCTGTCCCTGCCGGTGCCCAGGCCCTGTTCACCCGCCTGCTGCTGCCGGAGCCCGGGAGCCACCTGATCCACATGACCTGTGCCAGCAGCCAGAACCTGTCGGCTGACCGTGACGCCGGGGAGAGGCACATCCTGCGCTACCTCTACGCCTGCTTCCGCAGGGCCCGCGAGGAGGTGGGCCAGGCTCTCTGCACCCTGCTCTGCCGTGCCCCGCTGGAGCTGCCGTGCCCCAGCTGGAGCTGCCTTGTTGTCCCTGTCAGATCACCAAGGTCCCCGAGAACCTGCTGCCCTTCGCCGTGCGCTGCCGCAACCTGACGGTGTCCAACACGCGCACCGTGCTCCTCACCCCCGAGATCTACGTCAACCAGAACGTGTACGAGCAGCTGGTGGACCTGCTGCTGGAGACGCTGAGGGGGGCACGTAAGTGCAGCCGGGCTGGGGCACGGTACTCACTGTGCCACTGCCTCGGTGCTGCGAGGCTGCCCTGCAGCATCCAGGGCTTGGGTGAAGCTTTGGCTCCCCTTGCTGCCAAAAGGGGGGTTGTGTTTGGGTCGGTTTGGCTGTTGGAGCACTGTGAGTAACAGCCTTGTATCTCCTGCCAGAGTTTGAAGACATGACCGAGTTCCTCGAGGAGGTCATAGAGGCCTTAACGATGGACGAGGAAGTGCGCACATTTGGGGAGGTGATGGTTCCCGTGTTTGACATTCTGCTGGGGAGAATCAAGGACCTGGACCTCTGCCAGATCCTGCTCTACACATACCTCGATGTGCTCCTGTACTTCACAAAGCAGAAGGACATAGCCAAGGTGGGTACTCTGGCTTAGGCAGGAGCTTTTTGCAGGGGCACATGAGCAAGACCTGATCTGCAGAGATCAAACCAGCAGTGTGGTGTAGCAACACCCAGTGTGGCTAGTCATACCTCTCCTCTCCCTTCTCATAGCCTGCCACAAACCCATCAGTATGTTAGGGTTTTTTGCTGGGATTTTGGACAACTGTCAGCATGTCCTGATGTGTTCCCCAGGTTTTTGCAGGCTATATACAGCCCAAGGATCCCAGCAATGGACAGATGTACCAGAAGACTTTGCTTGGTGCCGTTCTAAATATCTCCTGTTTGTTGAAGACCCCTGGCGTGGTGGAGAACCATGGCTACTTTCTGAATCCATCCCGATCCAGCCCACAGGAGATTAAAGTGCAGGAATCCAACATCCATCAGGTGGGAGAAGCGGGGCAGTTCTGCTTCCTGTGGTGTTAGTGGCCTCTCATTGCCTGAGGGTTCAAAACATGGTATCAGGGCTTGAGTTCCACTGCTGGTTCAGGAATAGCCTGCCTTGCAACTAGGCGTGTCCCAAAACTGCTTTGAATTCTCCAGCTGGAGCATGGAAACAGTTTTGCCAGCTGCCTTGGGTCATTATAACCCAGGTCTTTGTGCCTTATCAAAGTTGCCTGAGCTTTTGGAAAAAGGGTGGCTGGTACTGGCAGAGCAGACATCAGTAATTTGAGGTGCTACCTGAAGATCATCTACCTCAGGTGTTGCAATCACCAGGGAGTAGTTTTCAGTGCCTGTCCTGTAATTAAAACACTAATTGATTCACCAGTTGAGAAAGTGATAGGCAATGTTCTCTCTCATTATGCAAGTAATTTTCTTCCTTAGAGAAATACCTAGGAATTAATTCCTAGGAATGTTCCAGTAGGTCATGAGTAAAACACGGGGATGCAGGATATAAATACAGGAGTGAACTGGGGTGCAGAGGTCATCCCTGGGGGGAACTTTCCCACTCAGGGGTTCTTTCAGGCTGTCAAAAATAGGCAAAGAATTTTGGATTTACTCCATATGAGAACAAATTGTCTCAGCTGTGCTTTTGCCTAATTGTTGTTTTGTGCCAGCCCCAGGATCTGACCTGCTTGTAACACCTGTGTGTGATGGGTGATTCATGGGGTGTCCCGAGGAGCAGGAAAGGGTCTCATAGCAGTGGTATCACAGAGGCAAAAGAACCACCCTCAAGGACTCATTCAGTTGTGTTCTGTTTCCTCTAACAGTTCATGGCCCAGTTCCATGAGAAGATCTACCAGATGCTGAAGAGCCTGTTGCAGCTGTCACCGGAGACAAAGCACAGGATCCTGTCCTGGCTGGGGAACTGCCTCCATGCAAATGCGGGCCGCACCAAGATTTGGGCTAACCAGATGCCAGAGATTTTCTTCCAGATGTACGCCTCAGATGCCTTCTTCCTCAACCTGGGGGCTGCCCTCCTGAAGCTGTGCCAGCCCTTCTGCAAACCCCAATCTCCAAAGCTGCTAACCTTCAACCCTACCTACTGTGCCCTGAAGGAGCTGAACGAAGAGGAGAGGAGGAGCAAGAACGTACACATGAAAGGTACACCCAAGCTTTGGGGATGGGAAAGCGGATCTCCTCAATCTCCACTTTACCCACTAATGCCTTCTCAGTAAACCATTAGGGTTAGGGGAGAGTTAGAATTGTGACTAGAGAGGAGCAAGAAGAGAGCTGAGTGCAAATACAATGCTGCCAGTTATCACCAGGAGCCCTTTTGTGTTCACAGAAGGGACCCTCTCAACCCTCTCCTCACCAGCACTGCTGGGTAGGACCTGATGCAGAGATGCTTTTCCTTACAGGTTTGGAAAAAGAAACATGTTTGATCCCTGCTCTGAGCGAGCAAGAGCCGCAGTTTGCGAACAGCTACAACCTGGTGACGGAAAACCTGGTGCTCACGCAGTATACCCTGCACTTGGGGTTTCACAGGTACTTGTTTCAGTTCCCCTGGGGCTGTTTTCCACCCATGTGCAGCTCTGCACATTTCAGTAAATACTGTGAACACAGGGTGGCCAGCTGAGCTGCTGCTTCAACTTCAGCCTGACTGACTGCAGGAAGAAATTTTATTCTCATTTTTGCTAATCAGGATACACTCAGGCTTTAAACAATCATTGTGGGTTTTGATTCTCAAACCCCCTTGGCCTTTCTGCAAGTGCTTTATCTTAATAAAGGAGTCTTGCAGGCTCCCTGTTACTTGTAGACACCAACAGCCAAGTGCTGGTATTTATAGGTTGCTCCATTCCCCCTCTCCTTGGGGCAGGAGCCTCATCCAGGTGGCAGAGCACCTGTCCACTGGGAGTGTATGTGAAACAGCAATGTGAGGTAGCTGTCAGCTTCCAGGAGAGGATTTTCTGGACACTAAAAGACTCTGTTTTGCACGACTTCCCTCTGCAAATCGTTGCCTAGATACTGTGAGGTCATGGCTGATCCAAGCAGAGTCCCCTTCTGGTTTATTCTCTAAATATAGACATTGACAAAAAAGTTATTATGCAAGTGGCTTGTTGCTGGGAAACTGAAGTGTCACCTTGCAAGCATCTCTGGGCCGTGTTGGATCCCTGACCTCAGTGACCCAAGGGAGCTCTGCCGTGTCCCCAGGCCGCTCTGCAGGTGCCATGGTCCCTCAGAGGGTCTCGTACCCTCCCAGGTCCTGCCAAGCCTTTTCTCAAGGCTTCCCATCGCAGAGCCCCAGACAGGGTACCCACAGGAAATTATCTGAATCCACCAGCTTCTGCATTGGTGAGGCAGGATGTCTGTCTTTCTGTCTGTCTCCTGAGCCCCTCCTTGCCTCCTTTCCCGGGCAGGTTGCACGACCAGATGGTAAAGATAAACCAAAGCCTTCACCGCCTGCAAGTGGCATGGCGAGAAGCTCAGCAGAGCTCCAGCCCCGCTGCTGACAGCCTCAGGGAGCAGTTTGAGCGCCTGATGACGATCTACCTGTCCACCAAGACGGCCATGACGGAACCGCAGATGCTGCAGAACTGCCTGAACCTGCAGGTGTCCATGGCAGTGCTGCTGGTGCAGCTGGCAGTGGGGAACCAGGGCAGCGAGCCGCTGGAGCTGAGCTTCCCGCTGCCGCAGGTGGAGCACAGCACGCTGGCCTACGTGCCAGGTGAGGCCACGGGTGCTGCTCTGTGCCAGCACCTGCATGCATCAGCACTGCAAGAGCTGCCTGAGCAAGTGCTCCCCTGTCCAGGGCAGGACACGGTGCCACCACCGACATTGTGCAGAATATTCTCTCTGAAAAGGATCTCTCTTAGAGAATTTGGGGCTGTTTGAAGGGCCATACTTAGGGTGGTGAAGCTGCTGACCTTTTAGAAGTCTTACTCATTTGCAAGTGACAAGTTCTACGTTGATTTAGTGTTTTCTCTAGATGTAAACTCTTTTTTCTGGGGCCTGCTTCAGGATTCTTCCCTTGGGGGTTGTGTAGAAGTGTGTCATCAGCAGATGCTGGATTTACCCCAGAAGCGACCTGACTTGTGGGAGGGAAGAGGGGAAGTGAGTCCCACATGTTACTCATGCCATCAGGCTGGGCATCCTTCTCCATGGCAGGTTCTAATACAGCTTTTTAATTACCAGTAGTTAATCAGCATCAGGGTGGTGAGGGGAGAGTGGATGGGAGGCTGGAAAAGGGAAGGTGAGCTGGGGAGGAGCTCAGCTACAATCTCTGTTTGCAGAGTTCTTTGCCGATAATTTGGGCGACTTCTTCATTTTCCTGCGGCGTTTTGCTGATGACATCTTGGAGACTTCTGCTGATTCCCTGGAGCACGTCCTTCACTTTGTTACTGTTTTCATGGGTGATGTGGAGAGGTAGGTGCAGCCCTGGATCCTTGTTGCAGAACTCCCAGGGTGACCAAGCAAGTAGAAATTGCAGAGCTGTCTTGAGGCTTGGTTTGTGCAGCTGCAAGCAGGTTGATCTTTTTGAAACAGCTGAAATAATGCCTGCAAGAGGCACAAAGGGAATACAGGCCTGCCTAGAGACCACTGGCTTCATGCAAGGTTCAAATGGGATTTAGTGCTTAAATATATGTGTTCCCACACTCTCCCTTTGCCTGAGATTCCACTGTGGCATGGTGTCTATGCAAGTGACTGCTGACCCAGGGCTGGCTTTACTGATGGTTTGCAGCAGTCTGGCACTCAAGCATGGATGAACACAGATCCTGGAGTGATTCCTGAGCAGCTCCATTCTGCACCATGGACATGCCATCCTGGATTTGCTTTGTTTTGTCTTGCAGGATGAAAAATCCTCACCTGCGAGCCAAGCTGGCTGAAGTGTTGGAGGCTGTGATGCCTCACATGGATCAGGCTCAGAGCCCACTCGTCTCGAGCGTGTTCCATCGCAAGCGAGTGTTCTGCTCCTACCAACACGCCGCCCACCTGGCCGAGGCACTCATCAAAGTCTTTGTGGATATCGAGTTCACGGGTAAGCGCAGAATGGGAAGAGTTGTGTTCCCTGTGTAGCACCTGTGGGGAACTGTCCACTTGAAAGGTTCTTTGGCTTGTGCCCAGGTGACCCACACCAGTTTGAACAGAAGTTCAACTACCGCCGTCCCATGTATCCCATCCTGAGGTACATGTGGGACACTGATTCCTACCGGGACAGCATAAAGGTGAGGCGAGAGGTGCATGCCTGAGTGTGCCATGTGGGTGTGCAGCTCACCTGGGGGGTCACATGGGGGGGCTCCACGTCCTGCCATCGGGGCTGGGCTGCAGAATTTGCTATTTCCTTTCTTTGCAGGCTCTGGCTGATTATGCCTCAGAGAACCTGGAGGCAATGAATCCCCCTCTCTTCTTGCGCTTCCTTAACCTGCTCATGAACGATGCCATTTTCCTGTTGGATGAAGCCATACAGGTAGGGCTGAGTTCACGTTCCATCACTGTCAGGTAAACAAGGTCTCACTTCCTTGGTGCAATACTGACCTCCAGAACAGGGCCAGCTTGCCTGGCTCTGCCTGGTGAGTCTCTGCAGTAAGTAGTATGCAGGAAACAATCCCAAGACAGAGTGGCCGGTGCCCTGGAAGAAGAGGTGAAGGCAGGAGGAAGGGTCTGGGGCCCTGTCCGTGGGTTACCCTTCCTTCCGTTGGGTTCAGGAGGCAGCTCAGAACCAAGAGGAGCAAAAGAGCTTTTTCAGATCCAACAGGAAGCATGCTGGGAAATCTGCCTGTTCATAATCTGGATACACTCAGGCTTTAAACAATCACTGTGGGTTTTGATTCTCAAATCTCCTTGGTCTTTCTGCAAGTGTTTTATCTTAATAAAGGCCTTTTGTCTCCAGGCAGTTTTCCTTTGGGATTGCAAGGGAATTTCAGGTGCTCTCATGTCCCTGGTATGTGTTAAATGTGTCTCCACTCCTTTCAGAGCTGCTGTTGCTGCTAGAAAGGGCTATTTTGGGGAGCTATTACCTGCTAGAGAGCTGATTGCTGGAAGGCCAGCAGATAAGATGGGTGATATGGATGTTGCCTGACTGGTTTTGAGTGTTTCTGGACCTCCTTGCTGTCGCCACCCACGCAAACAGTGCATGTGTTCTGTCCTGCAGTACCTCAGCAAGATCAAAGTTCAGCAGATTGAGAAGGACCGAGGCGAGTGGGACAGCCTGTCCCCCGAGGCTCGCCGCGAGAAGGAGTCCAGCCTGCAGATGTTTGGTCAGCTGGCCCGTTTCCACAACATCATGTCCAATGAAACCATTGGCACTCTGGCTTTCCTGACTTCAGGTAGGGGAAATGGTCTCTCCTGCCTGCCAGGGTGTGAGCAGGCAGGAACTTGGTTTCAGTGTGGTCAGATGAGGATGGAATGGCTGTGAATCTGCAAGCTGTTCTTTTGGTTTCCAGAAATCAAGTCCCTGTTTGTGCATCCTTTCCTTGCCGAGCGCATCATCTCCATGCTCAACTACTTTCTGCAACATCTGGTTGGGCCTAAAATGGGAGCTTTGAAGGTGAAAGATTTCAGTGAGTTTGACTTCAAGCCACAGCAGCTCGTGTCTGACATCTGCACCATCTACCTAAACCTTGGGTAGGTGACAAGGGGAGTGAGCTTGTCAGGAGCCATGCAGGAGCCATCTTGGTGATACTGGGGGAGAAATGCTTAGTTACACTCGAGCTTTTCTTTAGCTTTGAGTTCTTTGCTATGGGAATGTGGCTGCAGTGGGGCCTGTTTGGCAGCCCTGATAAATGGGGATTCTTAAACCTTTCTCTCACGTAACCTGGTGCAGGGATGAAGAAAACTTCTGTGCCACAGTCCCCAAGGACGGCCGCTCCTACTCACCGACGCTCTTTGCCCAGACCGTGCGGGTTCTGAAGAAGATTAACAAGCCTGGCAACATGATAGTGTCTTTTAGTAACCTGGCTGAGAGGATCAAGGTGAGCACTGGAGGGAATTCAGCATACAAAAAGAGATAGAGCTGGTTCCCTGTGTCCTTTTTGCTCCGTGTATTGCTGCATCTTTGCTGTGGAGCTGGATTTCTGGGAGTGGAGCTTTGTGCAAGGTCCAGCTGGGGCAGCTGGGAGGGTTCCCTGCCTGCACAGACCTGTGAATGCTCCCTGGTTTTTAAAGGGTGGGGAGGCGGAATCCCTCAGAGCCACGTGTGCTCCCTAGTCTCTTGCAGACCGGCAGCAGCAGGAAGAGGAGACATACGCAGATGCCTGTGATGAATTCCTGGATCCAATCATGAGCACTCTGATGTCAGACCCTGTGATCCTGCCCTCCTCCCGTGTCACTGTGGACCGATCGACCATAGCCCGACACCTCCTCAGGTGTGCAGCACAGCCCTCTCGCCTTGATACTTTTGGGAATCTGTTTCACATATCCAGGGACTCTTCCTGGCCTTTCTCTTTTTTTTTTTCTCTTTTTTTTTTTATCTCTAGCACCAGGAATGTCCAAGTAATCTCCTTGATCTTTTCTGTTTCAGTGATCAGACAGATCCTTTCAATCGGAGTCCCCTAACTATGGACCAGATCAGACCAAACACAGAGCTAAAAGAGAAGATACAGAGATGGCTTGCAGAGAGGAAAAAGCAGAAGGAGGAGGAGCTGGAGGACACTCTGAACTAAAAGACAGGCTCTCATCTCTAAACCTCCTGTCATGGGCAAGATCACAGCCATGCAGGGGTAGTGGCTGGAGCTACCACCCTAATGACGACCACATTTAGTGCATTGCCACCACCTTTGGAGTCTCTCCTCAGACCTTCCCTGCCAGCCCTTATTCTCTCTTTTCCTTTCAAGACTCTCTCTTTAATACTACGACTTCCCACTGCACTACAGCTTTGAGCCTCAGCCACGGGAGAAGAACACAGCCTCCTCATGATGTGGTGCCCTGGCTCTCTATTACCTGCTCTTTGTGTTGGCCGTGTTCTTTTCCAGCAACACCAAAAGCCTCCCTCTGTTCTGTGTTTAAACTGTAACCATCTCTCACTTGGTGAAAATGAGGGGGTGTTTTTCTGACTTTTATGTGCCAGGGGTGTAGCAGGGTTTACTTCCCCAGTGAGTTTTGGGAATGGCGGGCGTTGGAAATTAAACACAGAGATCATCTTACAGCTGGTGCTGGAGGTGTGGCGCTGCCGGGAGTTCTAAAAAGCCTGTTTGGGTTCGGTGCGGGCACCGGCGCGCTTCCGGCCCTGCGTGGGTCTCGAACCCGCGGATCCTGCGCGGCCCCGCCCAGCCCCGCCCCGCGCACGTGACCCGGGGTCCTCGCGGCGGGCTGCCCTCGGCGATCGCCGTTGCGGTGAGCGGCGGTGACATTGAGCGCGCCGCAGCGATGGCCAAGGCCGCGCAGGGGCTGGTGCAGCGGCTGGTGCAGCGCGGGCCCGAGCTGGTCGGCGGTGAGGGGCGGCGAAGGGCACGGGGAGGGAGCGAGACTGCCGTGGGGCGGGCTGAGGCGAGGGGAGCGACAGCGGGCCGGGGGGAGGGGAGGGGAGGGGGCGCGGGGCTGAGGGCAGCGGGACCGGGCCCGGGCAGGCCTCGCGGGCTCCCGCCGCTGGGAAAACACCGTCCGCTCGCTCCCCTTCCCGCAGCCGCCGTCAAGTACTCGAAGCCGCGCTTGGCCACGTTCTGGTACTACGCCAAGGTGGAGCTGGCCCCGCCGACCCCCGCCGAGATTCCGCGGGCCATCGACAGCATGAAGGACTTGGTCAGGGCCTTCCAGAGCGGCCGCCTGGCGCAGCTCACTGTCAAGGTACCCGCGGGGCGGGATGCGGCACTGCCGGGACACAGCTCCAGCGGGAGCCTCCTACCCACCCGGGACATGCTCTGCTCCTGCCTGGGGAAGAGTAGGAACTGTTCTCAACGGCATATGAAGCTCATGGAATTCAGGGGCTCAGAGTTCAAAGTGTTTTGTTTTATTGCTGGACCAGGCTGTGATTGCTCCCCTCTGCTCCCAGGGAAGGGAGAATCCAGCCTTCTGGATCATCGGTTGGCCTTGAAATTAGTGTGTTTCCCGTGTGTGGGCTAAGAAATGATCCTTGAAAGGGCTATAAAAAGCCAAAATCAATAGCTGACAGTGTGCTTAATGCTGTACAACATTTCTGTGATGGGACGTGTTGAGGGGTACCCTCTGCTCCTGCTCCGCTTCTGGGTTTTCACCTTGAGAACTGCTGGAGGGCATGGATGTGGGGTGGGAGTGAGGGAGGAGCTGTTGTGGGAGTGTGGGATCTGAGCAGTGGCTTTTTCCTTTCAGGACGCAGTGAGGAACGGCCTGGTGGCCACGGAGGTGCTGATGTGGTTTTACATCGGAGAGATCATCGGCAAGCGCGGCCTCATCGGCTACAACGTGTGAGCACTCACCTCAGCAATGCCAGCAGTGCTGGGTCTGTAATGGGGGCTGCAACAATAAAACTAGGAGCTGATCGAGCTGTTGTCATCCTTGTCTGGTACTCTGACAGGTGCCAGCCTGTCCTGGGGACAATGCTGGCAGGGATGGCTCCTCAAGGGGGGTCTAAGGGCCAGGCCTAAAGGTGCCAGAGTGCCTCAGTGACATCACTTGGTCACCAGAGCTCTCTTTGCTCTGGGACACTCACTGTGTCCCAACTGTGGCTCCAGGGGAGGTCTGAGAGCCCCAAAATCAAACAGAGGCTGGAAAGGGGAAATATTCCATTTGTTCCTGAATGCAGTTCCCATCAGCTACTGGGACCCAAAAGCAAATTCCAGTACTTTTTCCATTATCAAAAGCAATTTCCATGGCTTATTCCATAGGGAACGTAGCCCTTCAGGTTTGGTATCTGACTGGTGCAGTGGAAGCCTGTGTAAGTAAGCAGAGCCTTTTTACTTACATCTGTTACCTCAGCTACCACCAGCCAAAGGTTGAGCTGTCTGGGGTTCTACCACCTTGCTCATTGTCAGCCAGCTCTTGCAGGGTTTTCTACAAAACCTGGTGAGTACCCTGTGCTCTGACATGTTCAGAAAATAATTTGTAGGTGTTTTCTGGGGCTAGCAGCCTGTTTTTACTGTCTTAGAAGATGGTTTTAGTCATTATTGCTCCTCATTGATACAGTTGTTGTCCTGCTGCTCCTTTGCTTCTGTGGGCGTTGTGCTGTGCACACGGTGACCCTGCAGGCCCCCAGCCCTCAGTGACCCTGATGTCTTGGGGTGACTGTGCATGTCACTTGCTCTCTCTGCAGCAGAACTGCCCTTCTCAGCAGCTCATCCCAGCACAAGGCCTTGTGTGCTTCTGACAGGGAGTGCAGCTGAGCTCACACACTCCAGATGTGGTAAGCAGTTTGTGGTAAGGTTGTTCGTGGCATGGATGGAGACCTTTTCTTCTGTCTTGTTAAAAAGAAGGCTTCCTGCCTCAGCAGCTCTGGGTCACTTCCATGCCACAGATGGGAAAACTGAGGCTCAGTGAACTCTTCGTCTTCTGTGGGGGAGTCTGCAACAGGAGCATTGACTGGACCTGTGCTTCCAGCCCCCTGCCCAGCCTGTGTCCTGTGCTTGCATCTCCCACCAGCCTGGCCAGGACACCATTCCTGCCTCGCACAGCCTTCCTCGTGGTGCTGCAGAGTTTTGTGATTGCTCAGCCCAAGCAAACCTGACCAGCGCTGCAGCCAATGCTCTGGCTGAGCAGGGGTGAATGATGGCCCCCAAAACTGCTCCTCCCCACAAGCTTTTTGCTCCTGTCATCACAAACTTCACCCAGCAGGTAGAGACCAGCGAGAGCAATGGACCAGGCTCTGGTATGAGATTCTGCAGGATATGTTCCTCAAGGAGAGGGAGATCACATATGGGATGTCATGTGTGAGCTTGACTGGAAGGACGATTCTGAACCTAAGAGAACCCCACTGAGGGCAAGGCTGTCTGATCTGACTCCAAGAGCTGCCTCTCATCTCTGACTTGTTCTTGTCTGCATGTGCCCCTTCCAGAGCAGGCTCAGTGGGCATTCAGGGGGCTGCAGCTCACACCAGGCCTGGCCTGGCAAAAGCTTCAGTGGGCGGATGGGATCAAGCTGCACTAGTAAAGCTTGGGAGAGCTCAAAGATGCTCCTGTCCCTGGAGATGACAAAACCATCTAATTTTAGTTCTCCTCCCGGGAAGTCCTCGGGAGCAGTACACCCCCAGCCCCGCTGCCACAGCTGAACCCCAGGCAGAAGCAGCATCTTTGACCCCAAAGGGCTCCCGCAGCTTGTTCGTCCTCCCAAACACCACAAGTGTCTGGCTGCCTCTCGGGGACAAACAGCCTCCCGCCGCCCCTCCCTCCTCCCCTGCCCTCGGCTGATGAACTTCGGAGGAAAATGGGTATTTTGTGTCCCCAGGCAGAGGTATTTACATCTTATCCGTGTGTTTGCAGTGCTGCTCTCATGGAATACAGCGGGCACTTGTTGGATGTTAACCCTGTTCTCGCCGTGCCGTACACGACGGGGTTGCCAGCCCGGTGCTGTCGCCGCCACCTCCCTCCCGGGGGTGGCACCCAGCGGGACGCGGCACCGGCAGGGCGCGGGGCCGCAGACAGGACACAGCCGGGGCCGGGAGGGCAGGGTGAAGCTGCCCGCCCTCGGTACCACAGCTCGGGGCCGCGGTGCCCCCGCAGGGACCGGCTCGTCCCGGGCCGAGCACCGGAGGGTCTCGGCGGGGACTGCGGGCTGTGCCGTGCCCGGCCGGGGCCGCACCCCGCGCCCCGCATCCGTCCCGGCGTTATGCGGGGGGCGGCAGCGCCGCCTATGCTGTATGCGCGGTCCGGGGCGCGGGGCTCCCGCTCCCGCCCGGCATCGCCGCCAGGGTTATGAGGGCTGCCAGCGGCCCGTGTATGTGGCAGGCAGGTTCCGGGGCCGGCTCGCCAGCAGCCCTGCGCCTGTATGGCGCTGCGAGCGATGAGGGGCCGCGGCGGCCCGAGGCTGCACTATCCAGGGCGGGGGGCTGCACTGGGGCTCAGGCCTGGGGCCCTGCATATCGCCCAGCGTTATCCCGGGCTAGCACTGATCGAGCATGGCTTATTCATGTGCCGGGGCGGCGGGATGGCGGAGCCCCATAACCTGCATGGCACCCGTTGTTATGCAGCGCCTCCACGGGCCGGCGAAGCGCTATGCAGGGCGCGGGGTGCGGCCCGGCCCCGCTCTCTGGCTCGTCGCCTCTCAGTAAAGATGGCGCACAGCGGTCGGTGGCGCTTCCCCGCCCGGCCCGGCAGCGGCGGCTGGGGCCGCCGAGGCCCGGGGGGGTCCCGCCTGCGGGTGCCGGCCGTGCATAGCCTGCGGCCCGCCGAACCTGCGGCGGCGCCGGCGACGGCGGGCGAGGGCGAGCGCGGCGGCCCGTGCTCCGGCGGGGCGGCGGGAAGCGGCGGAGGCGGGGCAGCGCCGGGCCCCGGCGGCCCCGCGGCCGCGGCCGGTCCCGGCTTCGACGCGGCGCTCCAGGTCTCGGCCACCATCGGCATCAACCTCCGGCGGTTCCGAGCGGCCTGCGGCACCGAGGCGGGCAGCGGAGAGGTGAGAGGGGCGGCGGGGCGGGGGCGGGGGGGCGCGGCGGGCGGGCGGGTCCCGGGCGCAGCATCCCCGACGCCCCGGCGGCGGCGGCCCGAACACACCCGGGCGCACCCACCCAGCCCCGGCCGCACAGCCCGCCCGTCTCCGGACACACCTCCCGCGCCCCGCACAAAGGGCGCGCCCGGCGGGGGGGGCCCTGGGGGGGCGGGTGGCGGGACCAGGCGGGCGGGACCCGGTGCCGGTCCGCGTCCGGCCGCCCTCGCGGTCCCTCCCCGCGCACGCGACTTGCCGCCGGTGCGTCCTCCCTGCCGCCGCCTCCATTATCCGGCTCCCGCCGCTCCCGCGCCCGCGGCGGGGCGGGATGCGGTGCGCACAGCCCGCTGCCGGCAGCGAGGTAGGATGGATGGGCCGGGGCCGCCCGGTGCGCCCGGTGCCGAGGATGCTCGGCGGGGTGACGCGTCCTTCCCCGGGCGCGGGGGCTCCAGGGGGCTGGGCTGCCGGCCCCCCCTGCGGGCCCGGCGGTGGGTGTCGCGCACCGGCCCTCCCCCTTCTTCTCCTCCTCCTCGTCCTCCTCCTCTTCCTCCCTCTCGCCGTTGGGGATGCCCCAGGCGGAGCTTGGGGCGGCGGGCCCGTTGCGAGAGGCCGTTCCCCGGTACTAGGAGAGCTGGTGCTACTTCTTTTCTTCTTTTTTTTCTTTTTTTTTGAGTTGCTGTTCTTCCTCCCTTCGTTTTTTTTTAAGCCTTTCTAAGGCAGCCGGAGTGGGCGTGCGACAACAACCCACCTATTGACAGAACAGGGAAGACATGATGGGGGTGTGTTACTACGAGCTGCAGCGTTGCTTTCCCCCAGTTGTTTTGCATCGCTCCTTAGCGGCATCCTTGCGCCGGCAAGAGAATTCCCCAGGTCTTTTGTACCAGGAGGGATTTCTTAGAGATTTTTGAAGGGCCAGCTCCGTCTCCTCTTCTCCAGGCAGGTTGCCAGCTGTAGGGTAGGTGAATGTATCTTTGCATTTTGTCTGTATAAAGACCAGTTGGTTTCCTTTCCCATGACTGGCCGTAGCAGAGGTCATTAAAACATACATGAAAATACAGTTTTCTTGTGTCTTTTTGGCCTGGTTTTGGCATTTTCTGTTGGGTGCCATGAAGTGGAGCTCTTGGCTCATGGCTGAGCTGGAGGAGTTCCTTGCCTGTAGAGTGGCAGTTCCCACGGGCTGCAGTGCTGGAGGAGCTGGGTTGTGTTTGCAGGAGCAGAGCTGAGCGTGGGGACACTCCTGCTCTCACCTGTGCAGACTTTGGGGTGAGTCACACTGCTCTCATTAACACCATCATCTCAGGGGCTGCACTTTGGGATACTTCTCTTTTTTGTTGTTTGCAGTAGACATGGCTTGATGGAATTCCTGGCGTGCCCTGGGAAGCAGTTAATATCTCACCAGTGCTAGTTCAGGGAGAGAAATGACTTGAGATCTGGCTAACCAAGCTGACCACAGAGTTAATAACCCAGGAGGTTTTTCATGTGGGGGGAGGCAAGTTGCTTTGTTTCTTTTCCTTTTCTTTATTTTTTTTTTCTAAGATGACATTGGGCTGTGGTTTGTTTAATTCCAGTTGTATTCAAGTATATTTTTGTGTCTCAAAAAAGCCCTAAAACATCTTTGAGACATCTTTTTGAGTTTAGCCTTTAGGGTATTTTTGCTTTAAAGTAAAATAGCTTGAATGCATTGTATGTGTGGCAGCTGATTAATACGGGGTCTCCTGGATTTTAAGAATTCTACCTATTACATCACTTTTCTACTTAGCTGCTAATAGTTTTTCTCTAATAGCATTGCATACAGTAGAAAGTAATGATAAACATTGATTTGTGGCTTGGTGTTTGTAGGCTCAGTTTTGTCTGTCCCTCATGAGCCAGGCAGGGGCAGACTCCAGGTGTTTCCCCTCTCTCTGGATTTACACCATGCTGGTACTCTTGGGCATACTCAGAGGAGATCCTCACAAACGTTCAGGTTGGGTTAACTCACCCACTTGGTTCCTTTCCTTTGGTGATGCTCAAGAAACACAACATTTTTGCCTCAAAGGACATAGTTCTCCTGGCTGGTGAGTTGTGCACTTGTCTTAGTCCTAGTGAAGATTACAGTCCCCGGAGGCTGCTGTTTCTGTCCTGCAGTACAGATTCTCTGGGGAGGGGTGAGGGTGTGAAGAGGGCTCTGGCACACGGGGCTGCCTGTGGCCTCTCCGGAGCAGAGGGCAGCTGTGTGCAGTTTCTGGGACCCGTGGGGCAGCTGCTCTGCGGGAGGTGCTCTTCTGGAAGGGGGCTTGCAGAAGACCCCCTCATATTAGGGCTCACCATGGCCTCTCAGTCGCTGCTTGGGGCTGTTGCTGTTCTTTTCCACAAGGTTGAGGGTCCTTCCTGAGCCGAGCCAGGTACAGTATTCAACTGAGTGGCCATTATTCCTCATCAGGAGGAAACTCTGAGCACTTGTTTTGAGGAGCCAGTGGCAATCAGAGGAAGAAGTTGTGTTACCTCTTTATTTACAACTTCTGCTCCGCATGCTTAATTTTTTTCTACCTCATTCTTGTCTGCACTAGTGTAGATACCTGTTGAAATTGGGTATTACCACCAAGTTAGATGCAGGAGTAATGTTGTCCAGAGCAAGTATTCGACTCAGTCTTTCCCTTGTCTCCTTGACAGCTTCATAGTATGTAGCAAACTGTGTTTCTCATTTAAAAGGTATCTGAATTATGGGGTGTCAGGGCATTCTCCTCAGATTCTGGTCACTTTGTACAAAGCCTTGTCTTCTGCTGCAGCTCAGTCTTGCACTGAGTTATCTTGAAACCAGCTCACATTAAAGGAGCCACATTCTGATACTAACACCAGAAGAATTGCTGGGGGACTTTTTGGGCAGTGAAGCTGTAACTGGTTGAACAGTAGCATTTGTACTGGGTGCTAACCTTTCAGCTTGGTGTGAGTGGCACTGTAGGAGCAAGAAAAAGATGATTGCATTTTCTTTGTTCATTATGTCAATATTTGGTATAAAAGAAGCATAAAAGTAGTTGTTAAATATCTGCTCTGCCTCTCAGTTTAGAGCTTCCTGCCCATGTGTGAAGGGGATTGAAGCTTTGGGATGTAAAAGTTGAGTGTGTGCTGGATGCATGCTGGCAGTATTGGCTGAAAGTTGCAGAAGCTCAAGCTTGGCAGTTGGATGTGGTGGTAATGGTGATGTCCCTGGCACCACCGTGATTATACCTGGGGCATAATGTTTTATGAGGTGACTGTTGGAGTTGTGGACGTTTGCTGATGCCTGGAATGTTTGGAAATGGTACCAGATCCATGTCCTGGGGGTAGGGATTATCTTCCATACTGCTGCCAGGGTCGTGCCTGAGCTGGAAGTACAGATTATTTCTTCTATTTGCCTGAAAATTTCCTCAGGTAGTGCTAGGTTGAGTGGTCGCTCCAGACTGCTTGAGTGTTTAATGTGTGATTTGGAGGTGTAGAGCGGTTCCTGTCACGGGTAAGGTGGTCACTGCGCATGCATGGGGAGGGGACTGCTGTAGGTATTGATGTCTGACACGAGACACATGGTGAGTGAGGATGATGCAGGTCATGGCCCAAGAGATGGAGGCTCCTTCCTGCATTTTCCCTTCCTGAACATTCAGGTGCTGCTTTGTCAGATGTGTCAAAATAAATGTTTCTGTTTTTGTGGTTTGGAGCACTTTGTTCAGTGCTCCAAACCCTCAGAGGAGCAGTTTTGGGAAGTTTGTTAGGAATTTGGGAAACTTTTCAAATGAAAGGTGATGTGGCTCGTCCCACTGGCACCAGCAGTGGGCAGGTAAGGCAATTTCAGAACAGCAGCTGTGCACTGGTGAGTTTGTTCCAGGGTCTTTTGGACATTGTGCTTCCTTCAGCTGGAAAGCTCGTGGGACAGACTTGCAACAGTGCTTCTATATTGGCCCCCGAGTGCTGAACTGCAGGTTTCACAGCACCATGTTGCAGGAAGCAGGTAACTCCTCAAGTTAGTGGTTCATCACTTCTCAGGGATGCCACAAAATTCCCAGAGCAGGTTTAGCTGTTCCCCCCAAGCTGAGCTACTGAGCATAGTTTGACTTTAGGAATGTATGTTTAGGAACGAAAGATGAGTTTACCACCACAAAAGATTTTTTTAATGCATCCATAAAGCAATTGTGGAGCTTTTCTCTCACCGTCTGAAAGCTTGATCTTTGTAGGTAGTGTTTTGACTAACTCTCTTCCTTGGAAGTGGTATTGAAAGCTTGTTGTGACCAGAATGAGAGTGTTTCAGGTGTTCTAATAAGCATTCCTCTGTATTCAGATTGGAAAGCATAAATCGGAATTTCTTATCCAGGTTGGAACCAGGACTGGCAAAATAGATCTGTATTCTCAGTAACACGTTTGTGATAGACCCACCCTGAGCCTCAGCCCCATAAAGAGCAATATATTCTTTCTAATTCTGAAAAACCTGGACTCTGGAAGCTGCAGCCCTAATCACCATTGTGTTGCCATGGGTGATGCCTGCAGCAGTGTAGTTTGGGGGTTGTCATGTGGAGGTGACCAGGCCAAGAGCTGCTGTGGCATCTCAAGACGTTCTCTGTAGGTCAGTGCTGCTCCCAGGTGAAGCCCCAGCACAGTCTGTGCATCACTCCTGGTCAAAGCTTTAGCTGAATGGAACAATGGAAGGACAAATGTCCCCTCATCTGACTTGGTGCATAAGGATCACTCCAAGTGCTCAGCTGTTTATTATTGGAGTTGCATCACAAGTAGTGGCTTGGGAAGCATCTCCCTGAACTCCCAGCAGACTCTGCTCTGCTCCAACACCCAGTGTTCGTCTCAGGGTTACTACCTGCCAACCTCCAAGGGTGTTTACTCTGCTGAAACCAGGGGGGTCTGGTAGATGTTGTGCTGCAGTCACTAAGCAGGCATCTGAATGAGCTTCTAAAAATAGCTTATCCCTTTCCAAGAAAGTGAGGTGCTGTCTAACTTGGGCCAGACCCAGGGTGGGGAATAGGAAGGACAGCATTGGTCAGGTGACTCTATTGTAAAATAAACTTTTTCAGGTGATGATTGGAGTGGCTGCATTGCTGGTCTAGAGGCCCTTACAACTTCACAGACCCATAGTGGTATGGTTTACACTGATATTCCTCAGACAGAGATCAGAACATCAGTTAGTGCCTGCAGGATAGTTTCTCCTTTGAAGATGGATTTTCCTGTGAGATCTTTAACTGGAAATGTTTTGAAAAGTAATATTGCTCAAGAGCATTGTGACAGACATTTGCTTGCAACTTCTCTGTTCTTTAGTAGCTGGATTACTTCAGGAAAAGCCATTCTTTATCTCTGCACAACTCTGAAGTTGAACCCAGTTGGGATAGTGCAATGTTTGAATGGGAAATGTATGTGCTGCCCACAGAGAGATCATACCATGTGTGTGCTTGGTTAGTCTTCATGTCTGGCATGAGGCAAGCCTTCCCTCTCATCCTTTAATTTATAATCCTGAGTGGCCTTTTTTGCATTGCATTATTCTTTTTCAGGTAAATGAGGCCATGTTCAAAATCTTCATGGTTTTTAATCACTCTCATCTGTCATGACATTTCTGAAAAACTGAAGGGAGGCTGTTCCTGCCTAGTTTGCCTCAAAGCTGCATTTTGGCATGTGATGGCCAGCTGTACCGTTTAGCCTGGCAAGTGCTGAGTAATACTTAGTGGCTTTCTTCATCATCTCTGACAGGTCGCAGGGCTGCCTTCCCAGCTAGTGATAGTGACCATTCTGAGGTCACCAATACACCCAGGAATGCCACTGAACACACAAGCACAAGTAACATACTGGTCATACTGCTTGTGGTTGTAAATGAAGCAGAAGTGATTGTTTTGTGGAAGGAGCCGTTTTGCTGTAGATGCTTCTGGTGACTGGTTGGTAAGAAATGGAAAAAATTATTCCCAGGCTATTGGGCCAAAGCCAGTATTAATGTTGGAAACAGTAGTTTATCTTACATTGGCAAAGCAAGATAACAGAGCTCAGTTTGAAAATAATGCAAGTTGTAATCATGGATTGACAGGTGATTGTCAAATATATGGCAAATACTGATTTAGTAGCCAGAGATAAAATCATAATGACTTTAGGACTCAGAATAACAAAATGAAGAGAAGATCTGTAGCAGCCACAGGAACTTGGAGGCCAGTGCAAGTCAGGAAATCGCACAGGTTGAGCAGCTGATCCCTCAGCGTTTCTAAACCTGACTGTTCTTAGGTATTTGTTATTTCTCAGTGCCTTGTCTAGGTTTCAGGCCACATGTGTCTCTGCTGGCAGCTTCTCCCTCTGTCAGGGCTGGGGACCCCTTCCCTTCCCTTCCCTTCCCTTCCCTTCCCTTCCCTTCCCTTCCCTTCCCTTCCCTTCCCTTCCCTTCCCTTCCCTTCCCTTCCCTTCCCTTCCCTTCCCTTCCCTTCCCTTCCCTTCCCTTCCCTTCCCTTCCCTTCCCTTCCCTGCCCTGCCCTGCCCTGCCCTGCCCTGCCCTGCCCTGCCCTGCCCTGCCCATGCGGGCAGGGCTGCAGCACCCAGCCATGTTTACATGCTGCTGTAGCCCCCCTGCAGCACCCAGCCATGTTTACATGCTGCTGTAGCCCCCCTGCAGCACCCAGCCATGTTTCCATGCTGCTGTAGCCCCCCTGCAGCACCCAGCCATGTTTCCATGCTGCTGTAGCCCCCCTGCAGCACCCAGCCATGTTTACATGCTGCTGTAGCCCCCCTGCAGCACCCAGCCATGTTTACATGCTGCTGTAGCCCCCCTGCAGCACCCAGCCATGTTTACATGCTGCTGTAGCCCACGTGCTCGGGAGCGGAGGCAGGCGTGCCGCTGCTCTGCTGGCAGTGCTGCGGGACTGAAGTTGAGTTTCTCCCTTTCTGGGAATGGCCTTCAGGGGTGCTCTGTGATGCAAGGTGTCTCAGGCAGAAGCAGTGTCTTCTGGCATAATGTAATTTATTTTATGCTACTTTATCATTGCTTTTGCTGGATTTCTTGTGATCTCTGCTGCAAGTTGTATTTCCTTTTTAGCAATTCTTTGTTAAAGGAGCAAATGCCAGTATCTTTTTTGGGTAAGGAGAATCCTCTAGAATCCTTTTGTGCTTCATTCACAGTGGAGTTCATTTCAACATTAATATCCTTATCCTCAAACTTCCTTCTACTCTCTCATTGCAGGATGAACAGTTTTTAGGTTTTGGTTCAGATGAAGAAGTCAAAGTACAAAGTCCCACAAGGTCCCCCACAGGTAAGTTCAAGTTGCAGGATTTGGTGTTGACTTTCTGTTTTCTTTTGTGATGATTTTGCTGTGCCTCTCCTGTTTGTTCATCAAATCTCATCCAGCATAAAAGCCACACCAGTCTTTAGATTCAATGCAGTTAGTTTTGGATTCTCTATGTCCGATCTGTAAAGGAGCAGGGAACGTTTGAGTAAAGGAGTTATACTGATGAAACCAGTACTTGAAACCTCAAGTCAGTGTTCTGGAGAGGCAGCTATTTAAAGAGTAAGGGTCTGAACTGGTTTGACTATTTTAGTATTCTTCAGTAGACTCCTTTCTGCCTGTGTTGTCAATAAATGCTCTCACCAGAGCGCTTTGCTCTTCCACCATAATCATCTGCTCAGCTTGGCTTCAACAGCAAACTGTGGTGGAGGGCCTTGCTAGTGCAAGGGAAGATCCAGAACTGAAATAGCTGGACTTGGTGAGAGTGCAGTGAAATGCATTGGTCAAGGTGGGTAATCAAGTCTTGTGCTTGATGGCTCCAAGTCAGTGCTGAGTATTAACTATGTCTCAAAGCTAAAACCAGTTTTGAGTAAATTTTCTTGTATCAGCCTTGTGTAGGTTGTTCTTGCTCTCTTGACCTCTCCCTTAGCAGTGCAGATGGATGGCACTCGAAAGGAAGGATTTTTTGTCTTTCAGCTGGCTGTGAGCTGCTTTAAAAAAATGTATAAAAATTCATGTGTTTAAAAGGTACCATGTGCCCTTGAGAATTACTGCTCCCTCCCAGCATGAAGTTGGTGCTGGGCTTGTGCAATATATAATTGTTGGGAAAAGGCTAGCTTGCATTTTTAAACAAGTTATCTGCATGGTGTTTTATGTGGGAAAAGACATTTGTTGGGAAGGTATTCTCTACATGTAGTGCCAAAACTATTTTTATTTGTTGATTTTATTAAATGTTTTGGCAACGTATGGGCAGCGTGAATGATACTGAGTAAACACTTGTTTGACCTGAGTAATGCTCATCCCACACTTGGAGAAATTTAATATGTTCCCTGCATTATCTGTTTCCCTCTCAGTTAAATCTAGTCCACGGAAACCTCGCGGGAGGCCTCGGAGCAGTTCTGACCGAAGTTCAGCTGTACTGTCAGACTCTTCATCAGTGTGTTCCCCTTCAAGCAAGTCTGAAACCACATCCATGGAGAAAGTAAAGAAGAAGGAGTCGAAGAGTGGGGAAAAAAGACGAGGAAGACCTCCAGCACTTACAAGTGTGAAGTTCAAATTGTCACAGGAAAAGGACACATCGGACGTTCAGAAGGGCAGCAAAGAAGAAAAAGAGAGTCTGAAAAAAATCAAAAGATCACCATCCACTACGTTTCAGCAAGCAACTAAAATCAAGAAATTAAGAACTAGTAAGCTTTCCCCACTGAAATCTAAATTTAAGCCTGGGGCAAAACTTCAGATTGGGAGGAAGAGCGTTCAGATCGTGCGCAGGAGAGGCAGGCCACCGTCCTCTGAACGTTTAAAGACTTCCTCAACTTTGGTCATGAACTCACAGCTGGAGAAGCCCCAGAGGATTCGCAAAGAAAAGGATGGCACACCGCCTCTCACAAAGGAGGAGAAGGCTGCTGTCAGACAGAGTCCACGCAGGATTAAGCCTGTCAGGATTATACCTTCCACCAAAAGGACGGATGCTGCGATTGCTAAGCAACTCTTGCAGAGGGCTAAAAAGGGAGCACAAAAAAAGATTGAGAAAGAAGCAGCCAAACTGCAGGGCAGGATGGGGAGAACACAGCTCAAAAATATTCGACAGTTTATCATGCCAGTTGTGAGTGCAATCTCATCACGGATTATCAAAACACCCAAACGGTTTATTGAGGATGAAGACTACGATCCTCCTATTAAAATATCCAGACTAGAATCCACACCAAACAGCAGGTTCAGCACTACATCTTGTGGCTCCAGTGAAAAGTCCAGCGCCGCTTCTCAACATTCATCTCAGATGTCTTCAGATTCCTCACGGTCCAGCAGCCCCAGCGTGGATACATCTACAGACTCCCAGGCTTCTGAGGAGATGCAGATGCTTTCTGAGGAGCGAAGCAATACTCCAGAAGTTCATACTCCCCTGCCTGTTTCTCAGTCCCCTGAAAATGATAATGGTGATAGGAGAAATAGAAGGTTTTCGATAACAGAAAGAAGTTTTGGCCAGAGGACTGCAAAAAAGCTGTCAGCCTTACCAAGCATGCCACAGCAGCAGTCCTCCTCCTCTCCTCCTCCCCCTTTGCTCACTCCCCCCCCACCACTGCAGCCTGCTTCAAGCATCTCAGACCATACCCCTTGGCTTATGCCTCCAACCATACCGTTAGCCTCACCCTTTCTTCCTGCTTCTGCTGCACCGATGCAAGAGAAACGAAAGTCAATTCTGCGAGAGCCAACATTTAGGTGGACCTCCCTGAAACATTCCAGGTCAGAGCCACAGTACTTCTCATCAGCAAAATATGCCAAAGAGGGTCTTATTCGCAAACCGATATTTGATAACTTCAGACCCCCGCCGCTAACACCGGAGGACGTTGGCTTTGCATCTGGCTTCTCAACGCCAGGTGCGACAGCTCCCACGCGTCTCTTTTCACTTCACTCTGGAGCCAGGTTTGATATGCACAAGAGAAGTCCTCTGCTGCGAGCACCACGATTCACACCAAGTGAGGCCCACTCCCGCATCTTCGAGTCTGTGACCTTGCCCTCGTCAGTCGGCCGTGCCACCACAGGCACCTCTGCCACAGGCACGTCCTCTCGGCGGCGCAAGAGGAAAGCGTTCAGCCCCATCCGATCAGAACCCAGATCTCCTTCACACTCCATGAGGACGAGGAGCGGAAGGCTTAGTACCTCTGACCTGACAACTCTCACTCCACAGTCTTCTGTCTCTTCCTCTTTAACTAGTATTTCAGTTAGTTCTCTTGCCACTAGTGCCTTAAATTCAACTTTCACTTTTCCCTCCCATTCCTTATCACAGTCTGGGGAATCAGCAGAAAGAAGCCAGAGACCAAGGAAGCCGACGAATGCTCCAGCAGAGCCTTTCCCATCTGGTAGTCCTGCTCCTCTCTTCCCCTGGTTCACATCAAGTCCCCAGACAGAGAGAGGTAAAAACAAGGACAGGGCAGCAGAAGAGCTCTCCAAAGATAAAGATGCTGACAAAGCCCTGGAGAAGGACAAGAGCAGAGAGAAAGACAGAGAGAGAGAAAAGGAGAACAAACGGGAGTCAAAGAAAGAGAAAAGGAGAAAAGGGTCAGAAGTACAGAATAGCACTGCTTTGTTTCCTGTAGGTAAAATGCCCAAAGAAAAAGTCAGCGAAGACGCTGCAGCATCATCATCTGCCAAAAAAACTGCCGGGCGGAAGAAGTCTACAGCAGCAGATCCCACGGCAGAGGTTTCCACTGCTGCTCTGGTAGATACAACAGCTGTCAAAACCAAAACATCCAAGAAAGGTAGAGGGGGGCTGGACAAATCAGACCTGGATCTCAGCCCCACTGTGCCATCTTTGGAGAAGGAAAAAGCTCTCCGTCTTTCTGCTCCTTCATCAAGCACTGTTAAACATTCTGCTTCCTCCATCAGTTCTATGTTGGCTCAAGCAGACAAACTGCCAATGACTGACAAGAGGGTAGCTAGTCTTCTGAAAAAGGCAAAAGCCCAGCTGTACAAGATTGAGAAGAGCAAGTCTCTCAAACAAGCAGATCAGCCAAAAGCACAGGTACTCCTTTTTCCAAGTTGGGTTTTTTGCTAGAGTGCATCTTACTTTGAACTTGTCCTGGAAGTCACAAATAGCTTTTGTATACTGAGCGTGAAGAATTAATGTGCCAAGCTAAGCAGCTGTTAGTGCAACAGATGGCAAACGACCCAAAACCAAGAAGCCCTGGGCAGAAGCTGAGGGGAAGAGGGATCTGCTGCATAGTCAGCTCAGAGGGGAGCTGCATGCATTTTGGAGACCAGTACAGCATAGCTGCTTACTGGGTTTCTCTGAACAACTATAAGTAAAGCCATCATCTAGAGCAGTACTCACTCTGAAAAGTGCAGTTCCAGCAAAATGCAGTGTCTGTCTTTGCCTTGAGGTTACTTGGGGGCCCTTCTCAAGTATAAAGTTGGCTTCTGAAGGAAAGTTATTTCTTGGTCTTTCTGGTTTTTAACTTTATACAGTGATCTCTCACTTGTAGGAGGGAGGAAGATCCATTGGAATTTTTCATCTGATTTGGGGAACTGCTTCCTACCACTTTGCTCTTTTCCTCTTCCCCACCCCAAAACCACCCTTTTCTGCAGTCCTCTTTACCTGCCAGAAATGGAGATGAGATATGTTTTCAGGAAATACTTTTTATTTAAACTTTTACTTTTTGTAACAGCACTAGTGTTGAAAATCGCTAGTACGTATTTCAAGTAGAGAAGCCTCCAGCTGTTTATTTCTGAAATGAAGATGCCCATGCATCTGTGTGACTGGCTGGGTGTAGCAGAAGCCCAGATTCTCACAGTTGCTTATTTGGGATAGTTATTTCAGTGGGAGACATTCCAGAATCTTACTAAAACATGGAAAATTGAAATGCTCAATTTGTTTAGTATCTCAGTAAACCCCTTACCTGAAACATCAGCAGCTGCAAAGCTCTCAAACAGCCTCAAATACTATTTGCTTCTGTTGGATCAATCAGCACCAAATGCTGCTCCAATTCCAGTGGACTCTGATTTTTTTTAATGTCAGTTCCTTGATAATGTGGCTTCATGAGCAAGTTGGCTTTCCAGTAGTGGATGGAGACTTACCTTGGAATTCCAGTTGAGTCACAACTCTTGTTCTCTTGCATTTATTCTTTCTTGCATAACTGAGGCTTAGAAGGCCAAGTCTGTTTTTGCCCTGATGATTACAATCTGCAAGCTAAGATATAATTTGCTTAGAAGTCTCTATGCATGTTTCTCAGTCTCATTTTGGTAACTTTCTTAGGAATACTGTCTGCTCTCATGTTCTGAAATCTAGGGGCAAGAGAGTGATTCATCAGAAACGTCAGTCCGAGGACCACGAATCAAACACGTTTGCAGGAGAGCAGCTGTCGCACTGGGCCGCAAGCGCGCGGTGTTTCCTGATGACATGCCCACTCTGAGTGCCTTACCATGGGAAGAGCGGGAGAAGATACTGTCTTCCATGGGGAATGATGGTGAGTTAGGATTTCTGGTTTTCATCTGCAGGCCCATACAAAGTCAGCTTCTGCTTTAAATAAGGACTTCAAGTGATTAACAAGGGAAAGTATGTTAAAGAGCTCTGGGCTCTCTATTACAGTGCCACTCAAACAGGGTTAATCCTTTAAGCTGTTGGGAATTGTGTTAAATATGTGTGTTTTGCACCAAACCTGTGTTCTGCCAAGGGGCATGTGTGCATATACATGTGTATGCGCACAATCTCACGTGGCTTTGCAGATGAACTTAGGCTTCGTGGGCTAAATTAGATACTCCTGAATGATTCTTTGACATCAGAAAATTCACATTAGAAATGTTCTTTTGGTAGATAAGTCATCGATAGCTGGCTCAGAAGAGGCTGAACCTGTTGCTCCACCCATCAAGCCCATTAAGCCAGTCACCAGAAATAAGGCCCAGCAAGAGCCTCCGGTGAAGAAGGGCCGGCGCTCCAGGCGCTGCGGGCAGTGTTCAGGCTGCCAGGTTCCAGAGGACTGTGGGGTCTGCACTAACTGTCTAGACAAACCCAAGTTTGGTGGGCGCAATATAAAGAAGCAGTGCTGCAAGTAAGTGTGTCTGAGAAGCTGTTGAGCTAATCCCTGCTCTGAGTGGGATAAGTGTACCCACGATCTGGGCCAGGAACCACAGATTTGCACTGTGTCATGGGCTTGGACTGAGCTTGACCTGGTCTGAAGTTTGATCAAAGGAAGGGACTGTAAACAGTTTGAGAGTCGAGACCACAATTCAAGGTGCAGTAGTTATGAGCTTTCTCTGGAGTTCACTTCTAGCTTATTCTCCTCAGTTTGATGAGAGTGGCAGAGTACTGGGGATTGTTTGGTGTAAGATCTGTGGGTTTTGTTAGGCAGTACAGGATTTTGCAAGGAAGGCAATATGCACATAAATATTTATCTCTTATTCTCCTAGACTGCATTCATGAAGAGCTTGTGTTTTCAAGCTGATGTTTATTTAGCTTATGTACACTTTGTATATCAAAGGATTAGGGTTAGGGTCTCTGGATCCTAACCATGGATCACAGGTGTGTCTGGATATTATTAAGAAATACCACTCCTCCATGATTTCTTCTGTCATTTTTTATACATATCACTTAGACTGAACCTTTTTCTTTTTTAATTGCGGTATTAAATTGATTTTACCAGACTAGATAAACTGTCTGAAAAGGCAGCAGCTAAAGTGGCACCAGTAGATTGTTGTGGTATAAGAGCTATTTATAATCTTTGCTGTGAGAATTTCTGTGTGAGAACACTCTGCAGACTGGAAGGAATCTTGCTCTCAGCAGCTTTGCCCAGGCTTTGGGCTGGGTTTCAGAGCCATGGGCCCTGCTACAGGAATGGAGGCAGAAACAAAGCCTGGCCCAGTCTACAGAAGACATTTTATGCCAAGAATAGGACAAATAGGGAATAAAATTAAATAAAGTTAGCAAAAATCTTGGTCCCCTAATCCAGTCCCATGCTAAGAGTACTTGGTTTTGTCTGAAAAAAAGTAGTGTATGTATTGATAATGTTCTTTTCAGTTTTTGATGTTGAGTATTTACAGACTTAATGTCTGTAAATGTCTGCCCTCTTGATGTCTGCATCTTTGTTCTGATTTCTTGACATGTTCTTTCTTTTTAGAATGAGGAAATGTCAGAATCTACAGTGGATGCCTTCAAAAGCTTATCTCCAGAAGCAAGCTAAAGGTAGGCTAAAAGACTTGCCTTGAGTATAGTACAAGACAGAATTTTTTCTTTTCAGAGGTTTTGCTCTCTGTGCTGTTTTAGCTACACTGGGTTTATAAAGGTTATTCTGCTGGGGGCCAACCTGCCTGCACTGTTGGTGGCAAGTGCATGGGGCAGGAGAGATGTGAGTACTGACAGACATTGCACATGCCTGTGTCTTTCAGCACTGGCCGGGTGCTGACTGGACTGGTTTGTTTCCTTCCTTTTGCTTCCTTTTCCTTCCTCACAAAATCTGCTCTCAGCTCTGAATCTGTATTACTGCAGGAGGATGTTGCTTATTGCTGTTGCAAAATAGGGGCCCTAGGTGTGAGAGAACATAGACTGAAGTACAAACCAAGTTTATTTTTTGAGTACAGTTTTTTCTTTGGTATGACAGAGTGACAAAGTTCTGAATCAAAGTGTCTGTATCCTTGTTTCAATAGAGCAGCAAATCATTTGAAGTCACACTATTTTGTTTGTGTTGCTTTATCTGTGCTTCTTTTTCTTAGCTGCAAAAAAGAAAGAGAAGAAATCCAAGACAAATGAGAAGAAAGAAAGCCATTCTGGAAAAAACCAGTTGGACTCTGGACAGAAACAAACTCCTCAGGCTGTTGTACCAAGAGAAGACAATTCTGGGAAGAAGAGCAGTGAGCCTGCCCGTAAGCCTGTTGAGGAAAAGCATGAAGATGGGAATTCCTCCGTTCCTGTGTCAGAGCCCAAACAGGTCCCTGTGTCTGGTACCAGAAAGACTGGCAAGCAGATGTCCCAGCCAGTCCAGCTTCCTCCTCCTCAGCCACCAAGCTCAGGACCTTTGAAAAAAGAAGCACCTAAACCTAGCACTTCTGAGCCCAAGAAAAAGCAGACTCCCCAGCCAGAAATAGGTAAATGGGACTATTTATCCTCAATACGTTTGAGTCATGTTAAGTAACAATACTGCTAAAAGCTGGTGCATTTTAAACCCAATGAATGCTTTATGGTGTGTTGAAATCTCAGCAGATTATTTTGGAAATTTTGCTTAGAACTGGCTTCCTTTTTCTTGAGTCACAGTGTATGTTAGGGCAGGGAGAAAGATGGCTATCGTGGTTGGGACTCTTGAGTTGTATAGTCATGGCAGTCTTGAGGTGTATTTTCAGAATTGTTAAGTCTGTCAACTTCCCATTCTGAATGTGAAACCAGGAGGATGTAATCTTTTATACAAAAGTATAGTACGCTATTGTATGTAGTGCAGAGCAGTGTGAGCAGTCACCAGCCAGGCAGCTCTGGGATTTCTGTGGCTTTGCACTCACAATGCTCCAGACTGTGTGCAAAGCAAACTCTTCTTCTAGTCTTGCCTCAAAGAAACTGCTCATAGCTGGGGAAGTGCAGCCACAGAAGAGGGTGGAAAAGTTCTAGTCTAAAACTCATCACACATTACCCAGCTGATTTTTTTCCCTTTTCTTCTCTACAGGTGGCTGTTAGTTACTTGAAATACTCATAATTTTTCCCCCCCTTCCTAGGCACAGAACAAAGCAAACAGAAAAAAATTGCTCCCCGTCCAACTTTCCCTGTGAAACAGAAACCAAAAGAAAAGGTGAATACTGTTTTTTGTACAGTCAGTAAAATCTCAAGCACATGGAACTTCTGTCTGGAAAGTAGAACCATATTGCTTAAGCCTTTGCAGATTTTTTATTTGGTTCTTAAACATGTTAGGCTTTCCCTTGTGGCAGTATGTGGATAGCAAAAACCATGGCCTATGCCTAAGATTCAGTTTAGATGTTACTTTGGTATCTAAGATTTGTGTGTTGGAGGGTGGAGGCTAGCTTTTCCCTAAAAAATGCAACTACTTTAGTCTCAGAAATAGCTCAATCATGAAAAAAAAAAAAATTGTCTGAAGTAAACCTGAGGGAGAAGTTAGTAGAGCCTGTTTATACCCAGACTTGTCCCACTGCATCCAAACACCAACCCATGCTTTGATGAAAGAACAATGTGATGGTAAAGCACATGGAATTAGGAGTGTACTTGCATATGGAGTGCTCTTAGGGAATCGTTTGTAGAATGGTCACTTCCCTGCAGCTTTGTAATACTTGCTAATTTTGTGCTGGTTTGGGGGTTTGTCTGTAAATTATTTATGGTATTGGATGTAACTGCTGATTAAGTTCTAACATCCAGAGTTGGGATTAATGCAGGCTCCTTTGCTTGACCAGGAAAAGCCCCCTCCTCTAAGCAAGCCAGAGAGCAGCACACTGAACTTGCTCAGCACTCTGACTAACGGCAGCAGTTCCAAGCAAAAGCCACCTACAGATGGAGTCCACAGAATCCGAGTGGATTTCAAGGTAGAGGACAAAATGTTTTAAGTATTTGAATGTCCGCTGGCTTTCAGACACTGGAACTAGAGTCCCCTGAAAGTGCTGGCAATAACTGCTGAGTTTGTGTGTCTGGTACCTTTTGAAGGGAACCGCCAAAATAGGAGCCTCATGATAAGTCACTTGATTGATTTTTAAAAGCTTGTTATGCCTTTTTTTTCTTATAATTAGAGTACTGGATGAAGAGACACTTAAAGCTTTAAAACCTTAACTGTCTATGTGTGAGGATGAGCAAGAATTTGAGGTTTATGAAGAATGATTCCATTAAGATGGAACTTTAAAACCTTACCACAACTTGAGCCAACAAGATTTGGGGAAAATGTTAGTAACTTGTAATTCACAACGTTTGGGGTATATCTGGGGTTTTAAAATGATAATTCATGTACATTTTTGAACAGTGTTGAAATAATAATAAAATATTTTCCTAATAATTTTTCAGTTCATCTCTAAGTGTTGATACTGGAGATCATAGTGGGATCTCATAAGTGTTTTATACAAATATGGAGCTTTAATAAAGTATAATTCTTCTGAAATTTCACTTCTAGTAATACTTGTGCAATTGTGAAAAGCCTCGTCCTGTTCCTTAGGTTTGCTTTCCCTAGAAGGAAGGCTCTAGCATGCCACTGAGTGCTCTCGGCATGAACAGCGCCGAGGTGTGACTCTCCCAGAATACACTGTAAAGTAGACTGAGGTAGACATTGAAACTATTCCAGTTTGAGGCATCTTAATCACAGGCCCTGAACTGAACAGTGGCGGGAGCATTTTGTAGTGATGTTGTGTTGCCTTGTTCTGCATGGTGATGTGTCCTTTTGTACTTTCAGGAGGACTGTGAAGTGGAGAATGTTTGGGAGATGGGTGGGTTAGGCATCGTCACCTCGGTACCTATTACTCCCAGGGTGGTGTGTTTTCTCTGTGCCAGCAGTGGACATGTGGAGGTAAAGCATTGTGTTCTGCTGTTGATGACTTAATTACAGCACTGTATTGTTACAAAAATAAATAAATAAAAATTATAATGACCTTAATCCAGAAGAATTCAAAATAATACCGGTAAATCTGTCTTTGCTAGAATTTGTCCCAAGATAATAAAGTGCAAGGTATTTAAAATCAGTTTGGGAACTCACATCTGATATAAAGCAAGAGTTTTGGTCTCTTTTAACCTGAAATAAAAAAGACTGCCCAATGGTGCTGACAGGTTTTAGACAGCCTTGACTTTTCCAGGTGTGTCCATACCTGCCAAGAGGTGTAAGCTGTTACAGAAACATAACTGGAAAGGTTCTGATGCTGCCTAAAGAGCTGGATTGAGATATGTTAAATGCATTTCCAGGTTTAGCTAGGTGCCTTCTTGGCATCTTCAGACCAGCTAACCTGGGTGCTATTGCTCTAGGAGAGCCTGGGTTCTGATGAGTGGGCAGGGGAAGAGGGGGTTAAGTTCTGGATGTGGACATCAGTGCACTTGAGGTCCACGAAGGCCCTGTGGGCCATGGAGCCATCCCCTTCTTAGTCAGGAGTCCCCACGGGACAAACAATTCCCATGTCCCCTGTGAGCCTGCAGTGTCTGTGCTCTGAGGATGGTTGTTTTTCTGATATGACCACTCTTGTACAGGATACAGAGAAACTAGAAGAGCTTTGTAATGGTGAAGTGGGCTGGCTGAACGGAGGGAGAGAGACTCTCTTTGCTCTGCATGTCCCTGCTTCATGCACCAAGTGTGTCTTCTGGTGTATCTGGCTTGTAGTACAGGGAGGAAGTGAGGGAAGGAGATCCTGAAGAGCCTTTATCAATGCTCAAGGCACTTAGTTAACAGGTACCAGACTCCTGGTGGCTGTGAGGTGTCCAGTTGCTATTTAGATTACCTGAAATACAGAGTTTCCCTCCTAAAATCTTGTTCTGTCAGTTGTAAAGCAGAATTCAAAATCGTTCAGAGCACAAGCGGGCTGGTTTGGGAACTTGGAGCAGTTTCTGCTTTGCTAAAACCTGCCTCTCCCCCCCTGCAGTTTGTATATTGCCAGGTCTGCTGTGAGCCCTTCCACAAGTTCTGCTTGGAGGAGAGCGAGCGGCCCCAGGAGGATCAGCTGGAGAACTGGTGCTGCCGTCGCTGCAAGTTCTGCCACGTCTGTGGGAGACAGCACCAGGCCACCAAGGTACCCCAAAACCACTGGGAGACCCAGCAGCACCCCCACTGCTCCCAGGGTTCCTCTGGATCCGGAGGTTGGCCAGCAAGCATGTGCCAGGAGCAGAGTCTCTGTGCGCTGGGGAGGAGGCCTCTTGAGTTGCTCCATTGCAGCTTCCTTCTCGTGACCTGAATGGGGGATCTAGTAAAAAATGAAAAAGTCCAGAATTTTGCATCCCTTTGCAGGGTGTCTGTACCAATGCTTTTCTCCCTTATTCCTGTAGCAGTTGCTGGAGTGTAACAAGTGCCGAAACAGCTATCACCCTGAGTGCCTGGGCCCAAACTACCCAACAAAACCCACCAAGAAAAAGAAAGTTTGGGTGAGGGATTTTGATTTATTTTTTGGATAATTCATTTGTTGACTGATAGTAGTGCCATGGAGCAGAGCTCTGCAGGTGATTTGCTCTGATGCAGTTCCTCATCTCTTCAAGGCAAGGTGCCTATTGCCTCAGAAGGTACATTTGGAAATACTGAGGCGGCTGGTTGATAAGATGTTCTGAGAAAGCAGAATTGTTAGAGAGATTACCCCTTTTTTCAGTTGTAGTAAGTCGTAAGATCACAGTAAGTTTTTTGGTCATAGACCCATAACATGGAAGAAGGTCTTTAAAATGGAAGTGTTGGTTAACAAACCTGTTGATACCAGTATTGAGAGACAATTTGGATTAATTTGCTAATTTGTGTCTTTCAAGCTTTTGTTCTAAGTGCCTGTAGTTGCCTGTAGTGTATTTGCTAAGACTTTGTGTACGTGTTTCCTTCTACAATGTACAGAGTTTAAAAAGTGTTAAAATAGGACTGTATATTTTAGATCAGAAGAAATGCCACAACTACGTCTTCTTTTAGGCGAGGGAAAGTTGATATTTTCTTTAGTGTAAATATGGAGGACAAAAAAACTATATTGTGATTTAGTTTAGTGTTTTTTCTTGTTGTATTATCACCATCTTACCACGGAGGAAATGAGCTCAGTTCTCTTCAGTGAAAGTTTCAGCATTTAAAATTCCTTGTCCTGTTGGGTAACATCTCTGCACTCATGAAATAATAAAAATTATGAAATGTGTGGAAAGCACAGAAACTGCTGGATAAAAGCAAGTAATTCTTGCCAAATGAATTCTTTTTCCAGATATGTACCAAATGTGTTCGCTGCAAGAGCTGTGGATCAACAACACCGGGCAAAGGATGGGATGCACAGTGGTCTCATGACTTCTCCCTGTGTCATGATTGTGCCAAACTCTTTGCTAAAGGTACATATAGTGTGATTCTTTGCAGCAGGAGCTTCCTCAGCTGCTTGGGTTTGAATCAGCCACTGTGAGTGGGCAGGGGGCTGGCTAGGCACCTGAGCTTGGCATGGTCCAGGCAGCAATGCAGGCTGGTCGTGGTCGAGCCTGAAAGTGCACATAACAGTTCAGACTTCCATAAGATCCCATTTTGTTTTCAGGAAACTTTTGTCCTCTCTGTGACAAATGCTACGATGATGATGACTACGAGAGCAAGATGATGCAGTGTGGGAAATGTGACCGCTGGGTCCACTCCAAATGTGAAAACCTTACTGGTAAGGAAATGCTTGTCCCCTCAGTACTGAAGAACATGAGGCAGTGATTAGACCAAAGCAATCAAGTCTTGGACCTTTCTATTAGAGGGTTACTTTAATACACTCGCCTCTTGTGACCTACATGAAAAATGCCTGTGGAGTAACAACAGATGAACCAGTGCTAATACTAATGACATCCTGAAAGCACAGGATCCTCAAAGGCACTGTCCCTCAATTAGCTGTACAAGGGACGTTTGTTACATGAAAAGTCTCAGGCAGTAGGTGCAGGGCAGGGATTTTTTCCTGTATCTTTCAATAAAGCAATTCAGGTGGTTATCCTGTCTTCTTTTGTCTCCAGATGAAATGTATGAGATACTCTCCAACTTGCCCGAGAGCGTGGCATACACCTGCATTAACTGTACAGAGCAGCATCCTGCAGAATGGCGTCTGGCACTGGAAAAGGAGCTGCAGATTTCCTTGAAGCAGGTTTTAACAGCCCTGTTGAATTCCAGAACCACCAGCCACTTACTGCGGTATCGACAGGTAAGCTGGAGCCTGTGCCCTGTTACTCTGGCATTCAGCTGAGTTGTTGAGGTGTTGCTGTGCTTCATACTGCAGAATTGTCTGCATCATACTTGGAACAGTATGTGCTGTGATTTAGTTATATTTTTTCTTTCTTTTGTTGATTCCTTTGGAAGCAGAGAAGTGGGTATCTGTGATACAACTTTGAAGCTGAAAGAAAAATAGGGTGAAGTTCTTCAAGGAATAGGAGGATTTAGCTCTGTGATGATGAAGGTGCTTTTCGGACAAAAGAACAGGATCTTTGTCTTGAAATATGCACTCAGAAATAAGATTTCTGAGCAATGAGTTTGATCCTTTTGGTTGATGGTTCTGTCCTGCTATGCACCTTACAGGTCTCAGCAGAAAGCTGGTTAAGAGCTTTTCTTTGTTGCCCCTACATTTTGGACAGAAATTCAAAACTCAGGCCTCCTTTCTTTCACATTAGCAAGAGTCTTTGGATCAATAAATGGGCTTGGGAGGGTATAATCAGGAGCAGCTACAATTCGATAGTTAACATCCCTCTGTCTCCTTGCTTGTGTTCATAGGCAGCAAAACCACCTGATTTAAATCCTGAGACAGAAGAGAGTATCCCATCCAGAAGCTCTCCTGAGGGTCCCGATCCTCCTGTCCTAACAGAAGTCAGTAAACAGGAGGAGCAGCAACCTCTGGATCTGGAAGGAGTGAAAAGAAAAATGGATCAAGGAAGTTACATTTCTGTGGTATGTCAAAGTTGTCATGTTCCGCTCTATTACTAGACACTCTGAATTGCTTTATCACATATGGTGTTCATAACTGAGCACCTTAAGCCTTTACTTTAGGAACAAGGAAGCAGGTTATTGTGCTGCTAAAAGTAGTTCTGGCTGGCACCAGTTTATATTGGTAATATAAAGTAATTGACGCTTTTGTGAGGCTCTCTGTAGCCAGCAGTGGTACTTGGTCAGATCCCAGTTTGCTGTTAGTTAGACATTTAGGTAGATAAGTGTTCAGGTCATCCTGAACATGAAAATTCTGACTGAAGGTCTTGCCAAATTGCCCTGATGCAGTTGGTTAGCTGGAAACTAAGGATTCATGGGCGGAGGAGTGATCTCTTCCGGAGTCATTTACAAAAAAATGCTAGTCTTGACCAAATAAATTCTCTTTGCACAGACCAGCCTTTTCCTTTTTTTTCCCTAGAGAATTTGTAATCTTGAGGAGCACTGTATATTGCAAAGTGCTTGGCGAATGTTGTGGTGCCAGATTTTGACCAAATCCTCGTGAGACAGCTAGTTTAGCGGATTTAAAACCAGTCAGCTGAAGTGAACGGCTGTGGGTGTAGCAGCTGTGCCAGCCAGTTTACAAATTTAGAGGTCTTGCTTTTTCACAGCCAAATTCCCTTTCTGCTTTTGAGTTGATGCTCTGGTTCAATCTTACAGTCATCTGAATGTTCACTTGAACATTGTTTTAAAAAATTAGTGGGTGGTATAGCTGTGCAAAAGACAATCCTGTTAATGTGAAGTTTTGTGGATTTCTTACAGTTGGATTTTAGTGATGACATCGTGAAGATCATTCAAGCAGCCATTAATGCCGATGGCGGTCAGCCAGAGATTAAGAAAGCCAACAGCATGGTCAAGTCCTTCTTTATTCGGGTGAGCTGGCCTACAGTTACTGTGAAAAAATCTGCTTGGTATCCTACCCCTGCTTGTTGATGTTGGAGTCTAAAGGGCCACCACATTTAGCCTTGCTTGGGTGTTTCCAGGAATAAAATAATACATTTTCAGAGTTGTTAATGTTAATGAAATGTTACTAGTTGTGCATTTACAGTACATCTTGAAGTTTTTGGTATGTTGTCTAACTTTTCTAATGGGATGTTTTTTCCTGTAGCAAATGGAGCGTGTTTTTCCATGGTTCAGTGTAAAAAAGTCCAGATTTTGGGAGCCAAATAAAGTAACAAGCAAGTAAGTAATTGTTCTGTATCCAACTGCGGCGCCCTGCCGTTTGCCAGCTGGCCAAGCAAAACGTATTGAAAGAGCCTGTTTGCGGGGTTGGAATTTCTGGTTTTCCTTTCTTCTTTTCCTTTTTTTTTTCCTAAGAAGTTACGCAGTAATCCCATTCCCATGTTTTGTACACACTTCTTTATTTTAAGCAGAGTAACCAAAATTCTTAATTAGAACTAGGTGTACTGTGTGTTGGCTTGTCAATCCTGACCTTCCTTCCCTCTCCTTCTCACAGCCCCATTCGGGGTAGCCCTCCTACATCTGTTACCCTTCAAAGAAGCAGACAGCCACATCACATACCTTAAAATGTGACTGGTGGGGTACATATGTGGGTTTTAGGTGATTAATGGAGTTGTTGCTGGGGGGTGGATGTCAGCTAGGCAGGGCGTAGCCAGGTGTGACACTAACCCTTGCTCATCTCAGCAGTGGTATGTTGCCGAATGCGGTGCTGCCCCCATCGCTCGACCATAATTATGCTCAGTGGCAGGAGCGTGAAGAGAACAACCGCACTGAACAGCCCCCTCTGATGAAGAAAATCATTCCAGCTCCAAAACTCAGAGGGCCTGGAGAGCCAGATTCACCAACTCCTCTACATCCTCCTACACCCCCCATCTCTGGTAAGAGAACTGATGTCAGGACTGTCAATCTCGAACCCAGAAATGCAGCTGTCTTGGAGACCTCTGTGACCTGAAATCATTCAGAGGCAGTAACATATGAGATGTTTCTGAGCCGAGCTTGGACCCAAGAATGCTTTTGCACGCACCTCTTTTCCCCCGAGAATGAAGGTTGTGCAGAGGCTGACATGTCCTTTGGTTTCCAGGCTGCTATTGGAAACTCTTCTACTGTGTTCACATACTGACAATCTGTCCAGATGAATTTTTGCTGCCCTGAATTTCAATATTGTTCTCTCTTTTAACTCTTAAGGCTCTGACAGAAGCAGAGAGGATAGTCCTGAACTGAACCCACCTCCAGATGTGGAAGACAACAGGCAGTGTGCATTGTGCCTGAAATACGGTGATGATAGTGCTAACGTGAGTATCTGCCCCATTCCCCTTTCTGGAGGAGTTCTGGATGGGTTTTGTGTGATGTTGTGTCCCCAGGAACATCTGAAGAGAGCATTTCCTTCTGTTCTTTAGGATGCTGGACGTCTTCTCTATATTGGCCAAAATGAATGGACACATGTGAACTGTGCTTTGTGGTCAGCAGAAGTGTTTGAAGATGATGATGGTTCTCTGAAAAATGTGCACATGGCTGTTATCCGGGGAAAGCAGCTGGTGGGTACAAGCAAAGAACACTTTATTAAACTTCATGCTGATTTGGAATCCAGGATGGGAGCGCAGCTAAAAGATGGCTTGTGTGCATTTGTTCTTCTCTGTCCTTTCCTTGCAATATTTTTTAACACTATATGGAGTACAACTGACTGAAGATATTTGGAAAGTTATTTATCCTTGCTCAGTTCAGAAATATTATGGAGACCAAGTGAAGCTTACAAATGTGAGGACTGGATATGAAGCACAAGCAGGAGGGTCTGGGAAAGGCCTGGAAGAACTAGTCCACAAATGAAAAAGTTGTTCCATGTGAGGAATAATTCTTCCTCTCACCTCCTCCTCCATGTCTCTCGCTTGTCTGTGTGAGTCACTGTAGTGAAATGGAGCAGCAATGAAGCGGGAGATCAAGCATTACTCTAAACTTCTGTCTGTGCCAAAAATACCCAACTGACAACAGCAATGGTGGTCTGGTTTTAGAAGAGATTAATTTTTTGGTTTTTTTTCTTTTTTGCTTCTGCAGAGGTGTGAGTTCTGCCAGAAGTCAGGCGCCACAGTAGGCTGCTGCCTCACTTCCTGCACCAGTAACTATCATTTCATGTGCTCACGAGTCAAGAACTGTGTCTTTCTGGATGATAAGAAAGTTTATTGCCAGAGGCATCGCGACTTGATCAAAGGAGAGGTAAGATTCTTCTTTCACTCTGCCTCGCTCTCTGAAGGTGGGGTTAGCCTGTAACTATGAGCACTTTTTAGAAGTTTATGTTCAATGTGTTTCTTGCTAACAAGGACTGGACCGCATTGCTCTTAAAAAGAAGCCAGTAATACAAGTGGCCTGGGGAAGTTTGGCAAGTTTGGTGCTGTGTGGTAGTTCAAAAACCAAAAGACCAAAATAAGGTTCAAGTAGGACAAACTATATAGCATGCGTGTGGTGGTTCCTTTAATTAACAAGTAGTTTTGTTGGTTCTTGTTCCAGGTGGTTCCTGAGAATGGGTTTGAAGTTCTTAGGAGAGTTTTTGTGGACTTTGAAGGGATCAGTTTGAGAAGAAAATTTCTTAGTGGCTTGGAACCAGAGAACATCCACATGATGATTGGTATGATCTAGTCTTTGGATGCTTGATCCACCTTTGGTGCTGGAATCAGGTTCACAGATATGTTCCTCTCTCTGCTCAGGTTCAATGACAATAGACTGCTTAGGAATTCTGAATGACCTCTCAGACTGTGAAGATAAGTTGTTTCCCATCGGCTATCAGTGAGTATAAGCTGTTTCAAGACTCAGTGTCTTTCAGTATATTTCAAGTCAAGCAAGCACTGAGGTAACATATGGGAAAATTGTCTGTAGTTTTTCCTTCACTGTTGAGGAATCTCTGATTAAGGGTGTGCAATGTGTTCTGCCGGGAGGGCTTTGGCCAATGTAGTTTTGAGAAATGGAGAATTTAAAGCAGAAATAAGGTTTACTGAGCTGTTGAGTAAATTGATTTGTTTGAATTATCTTCCAGGTGCTCCAGGGTGTACTGGAGCACAACAGATGCCAGGAAGCGCTGTGTGTATACCTGCAAGATCATGGAGTGCCGACCTCCAGTCGTGGAACCTGACATCAACAGCACTGTAGAGCATGATGATAATAGAACAATTGCCCATAGCCCAGTTCCCCTTACAGGTAATCTTTTAAGGACTTCATAGAAGTATATTCTCTGTATGGTTTTGCCATAGTGCATCTCTTAAACCAAATCTCTTAAATTTGGGCTAGAATCCAATTCAGGCTTCCATGTTACAGCATCTCAAGACTTTAAGCTCCTGGATATACTGCTTTGAAAACTTGAGCCAAACAAACACTGCTGCAGGGATGGATTCTAGTCTACAACTCAGGGAATCTTCTACTGATCTAAAACTTCAGACTGCGTTTGGTCTGTGATATGGGTTTTATTCAATACAATGTTGAAGAGTTATATTGTGGTTCTGTGTTTCCAAATTACTTACTTGTATCCAGGGTAAAGCTGTGAAAGGTTTTTAAAATGTTTCTAGTCGTTGTCATTGTTAACATAGAATCTTA
This sequence comes from Ammospiza caudacuta, assembly GCF_027887145.1. Lineage (NCBI taxonomy): Eukaryota > Metazoa > Chordata > Aves > Passeriformes > Passerellidae > Ammospiza > Ammospiza caudacuta. The sequence continues at coordinate 9,079,241 of NC_080615.1, forward strand.
AACTCTATAAATATATAGTGGAATTTCATGTGTAAGATGACCAATTGCTACAAATATTTGAAAGTGTTCTTACAAGAAGAAAGCAGACATTATCTGATGTCAGATCTTTGACTTTGTGTTTATTTAACAAATACCCTGATTCTCCAAGTGGAACGTGATAGTAATATATACTTTATCAGATCGTAGCTTTTAGGGCTCAGTGATGGCTTATACTGTTGTTTCCCTTTTGTACAACAACAGAAATTCTACCGAAAGACACCCGAAATACACCTGAGATTGTAAACCCACCGTCACCAGATCGTCCCTTGCATTCTCAGACCTCTAGTTCCTGTTACTATCCAGTGGTCTCAAAGGGTCCCAGGATCAGAGTGCCGAGTTACCCCTACGCACAGAGGTCTCCTGGATCGCGGCCGTTACCCTCTGCAGGTATTTCTGCTGCTGCTGATTTTGATTGAGGTTTATTGTGGTAATATTTTCGGTTTAGTTCCTGTCTTTCTTGGCTTCTTTCAGAATGAGGTGTTCAGTTTACTGTTTCTAGAGAAAGCAGTGAAATGGCAATAGATTGAGGAGGGGAAGTTCTAACAATTCACAGTAGAGATGGCCTGCAGAGAAATGTACAACTAAAACAAACATTCCGTTGGGATGAAGAAGAGGCAGGATTTGCACCATATAGTAGTAGTGAGCCCAAAACATTGTAGTACCAGTTAGGGACTTAATATCTCAGTATTTTTCCAGAGAGAATCAGAAATCTGGTGTTGTAATTCAGCAGTTTCTGACTAGCGTTTTCTTCAAACTGATGTTGAAAATTCACATCTGAAGTTGAGATACCAAACCCTAAAATACAAGCTTGCTGAATTCTGGTTGAAGGTATCAGGTTTTTAACATCTATCTAAAGTATAAACACTGTGTGTTGGTGTTGTTTGTGAAAAGGTTTTGCTGGGCTTTAATTTCTAGTGTTTTTTCTGAAGGAATTGGATGTGCATTCCTTGTGAAGATTTAAGATCACCTGACAGTCTCTCTTGCCTTTGTTTCTTAGGAAGTCCTACCCCAGTGACCCATGAAATAGTGACAGTGGGAGATCCTTTGCTGTCCTCAGGACTGAAGAGCATTGGTTCTCGGAGACACAGCACCTCCTCTCTGTCACAGCAACAATCAAAACTCCGGATGATTTCCCCTACACGAGCTGGGAACACTTACTCCAGGCACAGTGTGTCTTCAGTTTCCAGCACGGGGGCTTCTTCAGAATATGAACCTACTGTCAAAAGTAGTGACCGCTTTGTGGGGTCAGTAAGCACAGGCCCTCCAAGTGCTCCAGTTCAAAGTTGCTCTACCAGTTCAGGCTCCCAGAAAACAGTGGCTACAACTGGAAATAAAACTTACCAGCTGAATGCATCTCAGTCTACAGAAGGGAAACATTCCAGCAGTTCAGATTTAGTAGCCAAAGGTGCACCTTCTAAGGGAGAGAAAATCAAAGCCTCAAAGGACCCAGATTATTTGTCTCATACTTTTGTTTCTGGAGGAAGCGCCAAAGTGTCTACTCAGCCAGCCAGTTCATCAGCCATGGAAATGAATAAAATAGGAACCTTTCAAGAGTGTTCAGGATCATTTTCTTCCAAAGAAGCAATACTGTTTCCACCTTTGCATCAGAGGGGCCCAAGGAAAGACAGAGATCAGCACATGGAACCTTTACAGCCAGAGAAAACAACTGCGGTTGATGAGATGGATGCAAAAACCTTGAAGGCTGCTGGAGTAAACAATAGATCTCCTGCAGCAAGTGAGCAGGTAGTTACTGCCCCCAGAGATAAACGTCACAAAGGCAAAAAGTTAATGAAAGACAGTTTTAAAGAAAAGCATTCCCTGAAATCTCTTACAGAGACAAGTCAGGCAGTGGGCAGTGATGAACTGAAAGCAGACTTTGGCAATCAGGGTTTGGCAACTGAACAAGTTAGTCAGAGGTTATGTAATAATATTCCTGCTGAAAAAGCTGGTGATAAGTCTCCATCTTCACAAGGGCCATCTAAAGGGACTGCAGTGCAGGCTGAAGCAGCCCTTAAGGAATCACAGGCACCCAGGAAACGCACTGTTAAAGTTACTCTGACTCCTCTCAAAATGGAAAGTGAAAACCAGTCTAAAAATGCACAGCAGGAAAGTGATGCTGAAACTCAGTCTGCAGGGGCAGACCTGGCTGCTTTGGCAGAGCCATCCTCAGCTTCAGAAAGCCCAGAAGAGAACCCTGTAATTCAGGGAAGTCCAAATGAACCACCAACACAGGAATCTCAGAATAACACATATGAAAATTTGGCCATTCAAGATAACAGCTTGATGCTCCAGGAGGGTGCTAAGGCTCAAGAAGAAGGCTCATACAAGCGGAGGTATCCAAGGAGAAGTGCTCGGGCCAGATCCAATATGTTCTTTGGATTGACTCCTCTGTATGGTGTGAGGTCCTATGGAGAGGAAGACATTCCCTTCTACAGTAACTCAACGGGCAAGAAGCGAGGGAAGCGGTCGGCAGAAGGACAGGTGGATGGAGCAGATGATTTGAGCACATCAGATGAGGACGACTTATACTACTACAATTTCACAAGGACTGTGGTTTCCTCAAACACAGAGGAGAGGCTCGCATCCCATAGCTTATTCAGGGAGGAGGAGCAGTGTGATCTTCCAAAAATCTCACAGCTCGACGGTGTGGATGATGGAACTGAAAGTGATACAAGTGTCACAGCAACAACCAGAAAAGTCAGCCAAGTAACTAAAAGGAGTGGCAAAGAGAACGGGACAGAGAACTTAAAGCTGGACAGAACTGAAGAAGCTGGTGAGAAAGTCACCAAGAGCTCCACCGTCCACAAGACCGACCCCAAGATTGATAACTGCCACCCTGTGAGCAGGGTTAAAGCTCAGGGTCAGGACTCTCTGGAAGTGCAGCTGAGCTCGTTGGAAACGGGCCGCAGGGCTCATGCAGGCGCACCTGCTGACAAGAATTTGCTGGACACTTTCAACACAGAACTTCTGAAATCCGACTCTGACAATAACAACAGTGATGACTGTGGGAACATACTCCCTTCTGACATCATGGACTTTGTGCTGAAGAACACACCATCTATGCAGGCCTTGGGAGAAAGTCCGGAGTCCTCGTCATCTGAACTCCTGACGCTTGGAGAAGGTTTAGGTCTTGACAGCAACCGTGGCAAGGATATGGGTTTGTTTGAGGTGTTCTCCCAGCAGCTACCCACCACTGAACCAGTGGACAGCAGTGTCTCTTCCTCCATTTCTGCAGAGGAGCAATTTGAATTGCCACTGGAGCTTCCTTCTGATCTCTCTGTTCTGACCACTCGCAGCCCTACGGTGCCCAGCCAAAATCACAACAGGCTTGCCGTCATTTCAGAGTCTTCACTTCCCTCCTCGGGAGAGAGGTCGATGCTTGCCTTGCCTTCCACAGAGTCTGGGGAGAAGAGAGTGACAGTCACAGAAAAACCTGCCTCTGGAGAAGGTGACACAGCTCTCCTGAGTCCAGGGGTAGACCCAAGCCCCGAAGGACACATGACTCCTGATCACTTCATCCAGGGTCACATAGATGCAGAGCACATAGCCAGCCCAGCCTGTGGCCCTGTCGAGCAAGGACATGGCAGCAACCAAGATTTAACAAGAAACAGCGGGACTCCGGGGATCCAGGTGCCGGTATCACCCACTGTTCCGCTCCAGAGCCAGAAGTATGTGCCAAACTCCACTGACAGTCCTGGGCCCTCGCAAATCTCCAACGCTGCGGTGCAGACAACTCCACCCCACCTCAAGCCAGCCGCAGAAAAACTTCTGGTAGTTAATCAAAACATGCAGCCCCTGTACGTCCTCCAAACTCTTCCCAATGGTGTCACACAAAAGATACAGTTAACACCTTCTGTTAGTTCTGCACAGAGTGTGATGGAAAGCAACACTTCAGTGCTGGGGCCCATGGGGAGTGGGCTCACGCTGACCACAGGACTGAATCCGAGCTTGCCTCCATCTCAGTCATTATTCCCTCCCACGAGCAAGGGTATACTGCCCATGTCCCATCACCAGCATATACATCCCTTCTCCACGCCTGCTCAGACAGGCTTCCCACCAAACATCAGCAGTCCTTCACCAGGTCTTCTAATTGGGGTGCAGCCACCCCCTGATCCTCAGCTCTTAGTGTCTGAAGCTAGTCAGAGGACAGACCTTGGTACTGCTGCTTCTACACCAGCTGCTGCCCTGGGCAAGAAACGGCCCATATCTCGTCTGCAGTCACGGAAGAACAAGAAGTTGGCTCCTTCTGGAACCCCTTCTGCTATAGCTCCTTCTGATATGGTCTCCAACATGACCTTAATTAATTTTGCTCCTTCCCAGATTTCTAACCACCCCCTGGACTTGGGAACCATTGCAAATTCAACATCCCATAGAACCGTTCCCAATATTATCAAAAGGTCAAAGTCTGGAGTCATGTATTTCGAGCAAACATCTTTGCTCCCACAAGGTGGGACCACTACTACTGCAGTCAGCACATCTCCCAGCATTATTGGTGCAGATGCCAGTCACCTCCCAGCAGGGCCTGTATCAGGCCTAACGTCGAGTTCCTCAGTGCTGAATGTTGTATCCATGCAGGCCACAGCAGCCCCTAGTACTGGTGGGTCAGTTCCTGGTCACGTTTTGGGACAAAGTTCAGTAACGTTAACAAGCCCTGGATTATTGGGGGACCTTGGTTCAATAAGCAACCTCCTGATCAAAGCTAGTCAGCAAAGCCTTGGTCTTCAGGAGCAGCATATGACTTTACCACCAAGTTCTGGGATGTTTTCGCAACTGGGAGCATCTCAGACTCCGTCTACGGCAGCCATGACAGCTGCATCAAGCATTTGTGTTCTACCCTCAGCACAGACAATGGGCATGACAGTCGCTCCGTCGACTGCTGACCCAGAAGGCTCCTACCAGCTTCAGCACATGTCACAGCTTTTAGCCAGCAAAACCGGGGTTGCATCCTCCCAGCTGGACCTTAGCACAGTTCCAGCAACCACGCAGTTGTCAAGCTTTCCACAGCTGGTCGATGTTCCGAACAATACCGGACTCGAACAAAGCAAGGCTTCCTCATCAGTGATGCATGCCAGCTCAGCGTCTCCAGGGGGCTCCCCATCACCTGGGCAGCAGTCTGCAAGTAGCTCTGTGCTGGGTGCCACAAAAATGAAGCCAAAAGTCAAACGAATCCAGCCGTTATTAGACAAAGGGAATGGAAAGAAGCACAAAACCTCTCATGCATGGGCTGGATCTTCTGAAGCTCACGTTCCCGAAAAAGGGGCTGGTGCTGTACCCCCGGTCTCGGTTACAGGGTAAGAGGAGAGTTTGATTTTGCTCATCCCTGAGGTTTTGTAACAGTATGAGAGAATCTTGCACTAGTTTCTCCAGCAAGTTGTGCAAGTCAAGGCAAATTGTGAAGTGCAACTTTTGATTCTGATGTGGAGCTGGAAGCGTGATCTGGTTCTCTGTATCTTACAAGCTGTTGTTGTTAGTTTTGTAATTCTGCAGAACTGCCAAATCTGTGTTGGCAACTCCCAATGGATACATTCCTGCTTTCCAGTCTCATTTATGGCACACATGGGTTGGCAGATACATTGAATGTTCCCAAATCTTTTTCTTCCAGGACTCCTGCTGTGAAGGCAGATGCGCAGGATGCAGCCAGTGTAGATCAGCCATTGCAGAAGCCACATGGGCAGTCTGCAGGGTAAGGGTTGAACAGACCTTTCTGTGTGGTTCTGCTCGCTGGCACTGAAGGACATTTGTTTGGAGAATGCAGGAAGTCTGGCATTCCTAGTTAAAATGCCTGGGGAGCTTTCAGTGGGGAATGTACAGTCACAATTTGATGCAATATGGAATCATTTTGCATTAAGCTGCATGTAGTTCTGGGAAGCTCAGTGCCTGCTGAGGAGATGCTCATTCAGCGGTGTCTGATTGTGTGTTGGCCTGCACCTTAATCCTGAGTGGGGCTGACACCAAGAGCGGGTCACAGGCTGTGTGGAATTAGGCTGCTGCCCACAGACTGACACAGGCTGCAAGCAGAAATGCTACTGAGTAGAATCTTTTTGTTTGTTCATTTCCAACTGAATTGATGTCAGAACATTTGATCTGGAAAAAGATTCTTGCATCTGTCTAAGACTGCTGCTCAGGGTTGTTGAGGAAATGAGGCAGGTTGTTAGCTGTTTTTCTCCATGTTCTCCTCCTTCTCTCCCAAGGCAACCAGCTGTTGTCCCAGAATCTCAATCAACACAGAACTCAATAAATGAGCAAGAAAATGCAGGTATGTCACTTCTTCAAAAACACCTAGTCTCAGAATTCTTCAGGACTGGGAAAGTGGTGTTTGAAGATCTGATTTTTGTGTTTGTCATTCTGTCAGGAAAAGGGTCAGAGCTATTAGTTTGTGTTACCCTTGCTATAAGGGGAGGAAAGGTTTGTTTGCTATTTGTAGATCTTGGACAAATAGTTTTGTCTCTGTTTTTAGTTTGTGAGAATTTCAGCACTTGAGATTTCACACTCTTACTGCAACACTCTAGAATTTTTTTCTTGGCTGGATTTGCTGGTGAAAAGGCAAGTCAGTAAGTTATTTTCAATCATGGAACACCAGGTGTAAAAACCATTCTTTCCAGTTCCCATCTTCATGCTGGCTTCTGTCTTTTCTAGGCTCAAAAGCTCTCGAGGAAGAAGAGGGCACTTTCAGCTCCCCGCTTATGTTTTGGCTTCAGCAAGAACAAAAGAGAAAAGAGTGTCTTGGTGAGAAGAAGCCAAAAAAAGGTTTGGTTTTTGAGATCTCTAGTGATGATGGTTTTCAGATCTGCGCAGAAAGCATTGAAGGTGAGAACTGCACAGTGTTGGTTTTAGCTGTCCTTACTAGAAGTAAAATTATTACTTCTGAGGACCTCTTATTTGCTTTATTTATAGATTTTAAAAAAGAGAAAGAGAAATCTCTTGGTTTACAGCCCTAGAACAATCCTAGTTCCTGATAATGTCTGGATTTTATTATTTATTTTGCAATATAATATATTCAGTGACCTATTATATATATCACTGACCCATTTTGTTTTATCAGTTGACCAATGATGTTGAATTGTAGTTTGTCAAGAAACAGGCAGTGTGGATCACACAGTGGAGTGTGTTGGGTGTCCAGACTTTTCCTCCAGACCAATTGCTGAACACCCTGCCTTATGCCAATATGAATTTGCAAGAGAATGAAAGCAATTAGATCCAAGGATCTTAATTTATGGCCTGTGGAAAGTTGGAAACTTCATATTCTCCAATTAGTTTATTTAAATATGAGTATCCCAGTGCTTGGATACCCTGTGACCATTTGTCATCTGTGTGTGTGCTGCAGATGCCTGGAAGTCTCTGACTGACAAGGTGCAAGAGGCCCGTTCAAACGCCCGCCTGAAGCAGCTGTCCTTTGCAGGTAACAGCCTGTGCTGAACATAGGAGAGCAAACAGATCTTTCTGTGAGGGTCTTAGACTCTCAATAGTTCCAGTTAGCCTGCTGCAGGCTTTGTGGAGGGTAATTTCTTCCCAATGGAAGGATTAGAAACTCTCACATAGAATGCAATAGCTAATACAGTGCTGCTGTGACAGCTGTGTGGTGTCCCAGCTCTTTATGACAAGCTGCTGTATCTTCCTGCTCCAAGTCTGCAGTGATAATTAGTTTTTGTTGTGCTCTACTTCTTGTTCCAGGTGTGAACGGTTTGAGGATGTTGGGGATTATCCATGATACTGTTGTGTTCCTGATAGAGCAACTGTATGGAGCAAAGCACTGCCACAACTACAAGTTCAGATTTCACAAGCCAGAGGAGGCTAATGAACCTCCTTTGAACCCGCATGGCTCTGCTCGGGCTGAAGTCCACCTGAGGCAAGTGTGAGCCTTGTCAGTATTGGGGTTAACAGCCCTTTGGCTCCATAACTTATGCTGTGGCAGGGCAGGAGCAACAAACCTCTGCAGCACTAAAGCTCTCACATAAATGTTAAAAACTGGCACATGAAAATCAACCATTCAGCATCTTTGAATTCTGCACATTTTCCTGTGCCACTTTGTGGCCCCTTTGGTTTAACAAAGCTTTCCTAGCTGAGGCTGTTACTGGAGGTTCTCAGAACCTGCTGTGTCTGCCCTGATGCACTGGGCTTTAAGGGAGGGCAGAGTAGGGGAGGTGTGAGACAGTAAACACGTCAGACTGTTGTGGCAACCACGTTTATTTTCAGTCAGTAAACAAACTCCCTTTGGTCTCTTTAAATTGCAGGAAATCTGCATTTGATATGTTTAATTTCTTGGCGTCTAAACACCGACAGCCACCAGAATACAACCCAAATGATGAGGAAGAAGAAGAAGTGCAGCTGAAATCAGCTCGGTATGCATCAGGGCTTAAAGGTTCTAAGGGGAAAATAGTATTGGGATGTTAAAATGAGCAGATCACACTTCGTTAAGGGTTGTGTGCTTTGAGGGGTATTTAAACACTGAAAGCTGTCAAGCACTGCCAGATATAGAGGTAACTTCTGCAGTAACAAAAGAAGTGACAGCTGAGGGTGACTACCAGACTGGTCTGCCTTCAAATGCTTCTTTTCCTTACCAATGAAAACAATCTGATGAGAATTTGAGGAGGAAAGAAAGGAAATTATCTTTTAGATATATATATATATGAAAACACTGCATTTATTTTGATTGTATTATCTGAAGGCTGCAGTGTCTAAATTGTACAGTGTATAAATTACTCCACCTTGGAAAGTGCCCCAGATAATACATGGCACAGAGTCTCGTATACAGGTCATCACTTAGCTGTGCCTCTTTGTTCCAGGAGGGCAACCAGTATGGATCTGCCAATGCCCATGCGCTTCCGGCACTTGAAGAAGACCTCCAAGGAGGCAGTTGGTGTCTACAGGTATGTTTTTGCTCTGGTACCATTGTCCATAGGATAGGGGAAGGTGGAAACTGGAAACCTGCTGTGAAGCCAGACTGCAAAACTGAGGGGAAAAGAAGGCTTGAGATTTTTTTCCCTCTTCCTTCTCTCTGCCCAAGTTTTGTATTTGAAAAGTAATCCTCAGCACAGACCACTTGCTCCTTGCTGGCTTTACCTTGGCAATAGCTCAGATGTAGGCAGAGTGACCTGGTTGTGGTCTTGTTAGTGTTCCCTTAGAGAAGGATTAACAGTACAACAGTGGTCCTTGTCACAGCCTGTTTTTTGCAGCCTTTGCAATCTGACATTCTTGAGCTTTGCTTGTCTCATTTGAAATAATTAGCTTTTCTTACTGCATTTTAGGTCTCCTATCCACGGCCGGGGTCTGTTCTGCAAAAGGAACATCGATGCAGGTGAGATGGTGATCGAATATTCAGGCAATGTCATTCGCTCCATCCTCACTGACAAACGAGAGAAATACTACGACAGTAAGGTGAGTTTTGGGCTTTTGCAGATGTTCTTAAAGAGTTTGGGAGAGCTAAAAAGTGGCTGTGAAGGTAGGACAGGCCTATATAAAAATTCTGTTGGGGACATCCCAAATTGTGTTTACTGATTTCTTGGGTTATTTTCATTCTAGCTGGAGCTTAAGAGGCTGGAGCTTTAGAGGCGCTTCTCTTTCCCTTCTGTGGTCTGGGATTAGTTGCAGTGAATGTGGGGATGAAATGATTCAGGCAGGAGTGTGTCAGGCCCAGTGGATGGTGGCTGCAGACGCTCCCTCAGAGCTGGACTGTCTGCTGGGGCGGCTGTGCTGGGCTGCCCTGCCTGCACTAATCCTCCCCTGTCCTCCCTGCACAGGGCATCGGGTGCTACATGTTCCGCATTGATGACTCCGAGGTGGTGGATGCCACCATGCACGGGAACGCAGCCCGCTTCATCAACCACTCCTGCGAGCCCAACTGCTACTCCCGGGTCATCAACATCGATGGCCAGAAACACATTGTCATCTTTGCCATGCGCAAAATCTACCGAGGGGAAGAGCTCACTTATGACTATAAGTTCCCCATTGAAGACGCCAGCAACAAACTGCCCTGTAACTGCGGTGCCAAGAAGTGCAGGAAGTTTTTAAACTAGAACTTCCATCAGCTGCAAGTGAGCCCTGCAGGGCCTGGGGTGAACCAAAGCTTGGAGTGAGCCCCTTCCCGGCCACTGGGATGGGACAGAGAGGCCAGAAGCAGGAGTGAAGATGGACTGGGCTCAGGGACCTGAGACTGGCGGCTGTGTTTGTCCGAGTCCACATCTTCATGTCTCGCATGTGCACACTCACCCTTGTGAGAGACATGGGCGGCTGGAGAAGATCAGCATGGTTATGTTTTTGCTATTCTCATTTCCCCCCGCCCCCATATTTGTTTCTCAGCATGGGGCTAATGAGTGGGAGAGGAGAGGGGAGGTCACCCCAGGCCCAGGCACAGGGCAGCAGTCATGGGTCGTGTCCCTCTCCGTCTCCTGGCCAGAGCTCTCCTTCCTACGGCTGAGTCAGTGGTTGGGTAGTGCAGTATTTGAGCTTGCCTCCTGGGGAGAAGGTCTGTGCCTTGCCAGCGGCCCCCAGGGACTGCATGTCTGCAAAACACTATGTGGGAGTAGGTGTGCAGGGGGCTGGCTTGGCTGCTCCTGAGGAGAGCAGGAAAGAGCAGCCCACAACTAGACACCAGAAGAGTTTGGCTGACATATTGCTCTGAAATCCCTGCCTGAGAGCAGGGGAACTCCTGGTGTTCTTTGGCAAGGAGGGCTTGTGCCAACAGTTGGGGCACTGTAAATCTTTGCTAGCAAAGGCTCCAGTTCACCAGCACTCCCTCTGGGCCATGTGGGAGGGAGGTAGTCCTCTGGGTCCTGTCTCCAGCGGCTGGGTTCCTCCTCTGTCCAGCGAGCTCCTGGCACAGCCAGCCAGCAGTGTCTCGAGGAACTGAGGTCTCTGGAGAGAGGAGGGAGTGCGAGCCAGCCTGGCCTTGGCCGCACACCGCTGTGGAGCAGGAGCTGGGAAGGACTGGTGTGAAGGCACCCGCTCTGCTCTGCCCTGCCACAGTGTCCCAGGCCTTTGGGGGCAGGCAGGAGAGTGGCCCTGCAGCCTGTCATGGTCAGTCGTCTGGGTGTAGTCACGTTGTGTTCCCCAGAAAACACAGAAGGACACCAAAACGGAGCCAAAGTTCTCTGCAAAGGCAAGGCCAAGTGCCAGCTGGCCTCGCCCGCAGCATCCCGAAACGCATAGGAAACGCAGGAGGCATTGGCACAGTGGATGAGGAACCAGGCCAGCTCTGAGCAGGTTGAGGGACACCACTGTCCTGGTTGGAGCAGTGTGAGTCCTCCTCCCTGTGGGATCTGCCCTGTGCCTCGGAGCAAAACCAGAGAGAGACAAATGAGAGACCCAAGCCTGACAGTGACAACATTGGATTCTGCTCTGTTCTGTTTACAGTTTAGTATTTAAGGTTTTATAAATGTAAATATATTTTGTATATTTTTCTATGAGAAGCACTTCATAGGGGAAAGCACTTATGACGAGGCTTTTTACAGTGGTATTATCCTAATTTAAGAGAATCTCTTTTTAATGATTTTTTTATTTTCATAGGATGGTTCTAGGAAATACCTGGCTGGACACAGTCTGAGCCTTTCTCCAGTGGGGGGGTTGCTTTAGTTTTGTTTTCTACTCTTGTTCTGCCTTTTTGACTTTAGTAACTGTCTCCGGGAGGGTTGACTGGACCTTAAACTGTATTTGCCCATAAGGACGGGGCAGGAGGGAGAGCTGCCCAGCATGGTATGAGTTTTGCTCTGTGGGAGGACAGTGTGTGACTCAGGCAGATAGTTTGATTCTGCCTTGCCCGTGCTGGTATCCTGCAAGGGTTTAAAAAAGAAAAGCAAGACAGGATGAGACGTGACACTCAATACCTCTTTGCTGGGAGGCCAGTCTGAGACACACACCTCCTGCCACAGTCTGTCCTTCAAAGGCAGATGGGTTTTTCTGCGCAGAAGGGAAAGCAGAAAGCGCCCGAGCTTTTCTGAGCTTTCCTGGTGGTTAGGTTGCAGTTGTTACAGGAGCCAGCTCTTCCTGGAGCTGATGTATCCGAGGGCTGCTCTGTACCGGCACTGGCAGTCGGTGGGGAATGGACGGGGAGTGCCCGCTGACTCCCCAGGTCTCTCAGAGGGGCATCTCCCATCCACTCCTCTCTGGTCTTGAGACTTCTTCCTCTGCCCTGAGAAGGAACAGCAGCGCTCGGAGGTTCAGAACCTGCCGATTTCCTTTTGTTATTGCACTGTGTGAGGATAATTTGTTGGTAACTGTTGAAAGCAAAGTCACATTGAGGCTGCATTTGTTACTGAGATGATTTGATGCACTGACAGTTTGGGAACGCACATACTTTGAGGAGCCCAGAGAGTGCCCACCCGGGGGATCTGGGCCCCGTGGCCCGGAGCACGGCTGCTCTTGGCCCTTTTCCTTCCGTTTCTGACGCGGGGCGGGGGCATAGCCCTCGCCATGGCAAAGCCCCTGATTTATCCCAGAGCTCAGCTACGCTTTCTCACCCCGCGCTCCCCGATTTCCTGGCTGCAGGAGGAGGTTCCCCTGGGCAGCGCTGCCCGGAGCCGCCCCGCGTGGGGAGGGGTGGGAAGGAGGGCGGAGGGGAGCGCTGTGCCTCGGGGGCCCGCAGAGCCGAGCGCCAGCCCCTCCTCCCCGGGCCAGCCGAGGCAGCGGTGCCCGCTTTGCTGCTATTCCCGTGTGGCCAGTGGAGCCGTCTGTCCCCGGGGCACCCCCGGGCCTGCCTGCCGCGCCCGGGCTGCCCAGGAGCACCCCGCTCCCCCTGTATGAATGTATATTTTATAAGGACTGACGCAGATCATGGTATCTGAAAATACTAAAAAAGGAACCTTAGGGCGTTTTGGGGTTTTTTTTGTACAAACCGACATGTTTTTTTTTTTAAGGAGAAGCGGGTCATTGCAAAGGGCTGGGTATCTTTTTTTTTCTGGTTTTCTTTCATTTCAAAGCAATACCAAGTTCTTCAGCAGGACGGTCTGTGCAGAATCATGCCATTCACCCATACACTGGTCCACTCTCAACACTTGCAAATTTTTTTATAACTATAAATACAATATATATAGGAACTAATATAGTAATGCACCGTGTAATGAAGCCTAGTTCAGTATCGGTTCATGGCTTTTAATTCTCTTTAACACTATAGATAAGGATTGTGTTACAGTTGCTCACAGCTCCAGGAAAGCCTTGCTGCTCACTCCCCGCTGGCAGCCAGGGCCAGAAGCTGGGAGCGGGTGGTTTGGCTTTTCCTGGCCCTTCTTGTTACAGTCAGTACTTGTACAACTTGGTTTCTTCCTTTCCTTCCTCTCGTTTTGGTTATGAATGTTGGGGTACCACCTACATATAGGGAAAAATGTGCTCTGTGCTTTCCTGGTATCTTTTTAACAAGGTACAGTAGCTTCGTCTATCGGCCGAGAACTATACTTGTGGTGTTTCTTTTATTGAACTTACAGTCTCTTTAGTAACTACAGATAGGTGAATAATTGTTTCAAAAAACAAAAAAAAAAAAAAAAGAAAAAAAAAAAAAAAGCTCTGCAAAGGCAAGGTTATGTTCTAGAAATACATTTCTTGACAACTTATCATGTATAACAAAAGTTTTTTTTCTTGTGTTCTTCCAATCTACTGGTTGTTTGGTTTTTTTGGTTTTTTGGCTTTGGTTTTTTGGGTTTTTTTTAAAAAAGAGGAAACGTGTCTAAAGTACATCAGTGTTAACTCCCTGCCACAGGGAAGAAGGAAATACTTTAATAGTTTAAAAAAATGCTGAAAGCTCTGCAAAAGACTGAATGTAAAAATAAAAAGTGTACATAGTTGTAAAAAAAAAAAAAAGGAGTTTTTAAACATGTTTATTTTCTATGCACTTTTTTTTATTTAAGTGATAGTTTAATTAATAAACATGTCAAGTTTATTGCTGCAGAGGGCTCTCTCCATTTCTTCTTGAGAACTGAGAAGCTGCTGCTTCTCCAGGACGCTCACAAGGGCTGGGAGCCCCTGGCCAGCGCCAAGGGCTGCCCGGGGTGTTCAGTGCGGAGCCCTCGGCCCCGGCTGTGCCCCTGACCTTGGCCGGGCGGTGGGGCCCCAGCCCAGGCTGCCATAGGACGAGGCAGGGTGAACATTAACTGGGCTGCGGCAGCCACAGCCGCAGTGACACAGCAGCATGGCCACAGCCAACGACAGGGCCGTCCTGCAGACCATCTTCAACCCCAGCACCCCTTTTGGGGATATCCCAGGGTTGGATGAGGAGGAGGAGGATGTCCAGGACGAGGGTGAGTGATGATGCATCAGGTTCTCCCTGGAATTGCCAGCAGGGTCCCCACAGGGAAAGCAGGTGGGCAGGGAAGGAGGCTCTGCAGGCTGGGAGCAGAGCCTGCTTGAGGATGGATGTCGGCACCCTGTCCTGTGTCTTCCCTTCTGGACAGGGAGTGCAGGGTGGCAGTGGGACGGGGCCCCGTGGGTCGTCCTGGTGCCTCCACTTCCCAGTTACGGTCTCCCGTTTGCACTGCAACAGTGGAAGCTTTTCCGTTGGAGCTGCTGGATCAAGTGCGGGAGCTGGAGCTGCAGGGCGTTTCTGCAGCTGAGTCAGGAGACATCAGCACGGCCCTGGAGCGGTTCAGCGAGGCCATTCGCCTGCTGCCCGAGCGCGCCTCGGGCTACAACAACCGGGCCCAGGCGCTGCGTTTGCGCGGAGACGTGGCAGGTGAGCGGCGCAGGTGAGCGGCGCAGGTGCGGGCGGTCTCCTGGAAGCCCCAGCCCCTACCGACGCCTGCCCTCGTTGCCAGGTGCCCTGCAGGACCTGGACGCTGCCATACGGCTGAGCCGCGGCCGCGGCCGTGCCGCCTGCCAGAGCTTCGTGCAGCGCGGCCTCATCCACCGGCTGCAGGCGCGGGACGAGGACGCCCGGCGGGACTTGGAGCGCGCAGCGCGCCTGGGCAGCGCCTTCGCCCGACAGCAGCTCGTGCTCCTCAACCCCTACTCTGCGCTCTGCAACCAAATGCTCTGCGAGATGCTCGGTCGGCTGCGCAACCCCGATGGGGCCGGGAGCGACTGAGACGGGCAGGAGATGGGCTGGGTAGAGCCGTGCTCCTGAGCTGGCCCAGGCAGACACGCCCAGAAAAGGTCCACCTCAGGTGCCAGAGCTCCCGTGCCTCCCTCTGGCTAACAGCCAGGGACGGGAAAGCACCAAAGCACCTTGCTGTGTGTGTCTCGCTGTGCTCAACCCCGAATAAAGCTCCCTCTGTTCCCAGCACCTGGGCTCTGCTCGTGGCATTGCAGGAGGCATTGTGGTGCGATTCCCAAGCGTGCACAGCCCCGGTGAGATGGGTGCCGCGGCGGGCGCAAGTCTGGGCCCTCTTCCTGCAGGGGGGAGATGGGAATCGCGGGGACGCGCACACCCCGTCCCGGCCGGGCAGCCCCGGCAAGCGGCGGCCCCGAGCCCGCGGCTGCGCGCGGCGATCGCGCTCGGGGAGGCGGCGACGGGGCCCGGCCAGAGGGACGAGCGCTCGCAGCCGCGCCGGGCCCGCCCCCGCGCCGCATGCACTGCCCTGCCCGCCGGGCCCGGGCGCAGAGCCGCACTGCAGACTGGGCTGCACACGGCAGCAGCAATGCTGCAGGTAAGGTGCGCCTGGGCCACATCCTCCGACCCTGCTGTGTGCTGGAACACCACGTCCCTGCTCTAGCTGCGTCTCCTAGCGCTGAGCACGGCTGATATAACATGGGGTGTGCCAGCGGCTGGCCGGGGGCTGCCCTTGCCCTCCTGCTGCTACCGCTGCTCAGCCTCCTGGCGCTCTGCTTGGCAGGTGAGGCTCTGGTGGGGTGCGGTGCATGACGCCCAGAGCAGGACCCCTGCCACAGCTCTGATGCGGGGGGGCTCTCTGGCAGCACTGGAGGAACTGGACCCCGCCACTGAGAGGCAGCCGCGAACAGTGTGCACCCTGCAGGAAGGGGAGAGTCGTATCTTCACCTGCTGGGTGCCCCGGCCAGCCCCCGGTGCCACGCTGGCCTGGTACCTCAACGGTCAGAAACAGGAAGTGAACCTCTCGACTGCAGACACTGCCAGCATCCTCACCTTCACTGGCCAGCGCTCCGACCACCAGCTCAACTGCTCCCTGACCATCCCGACCTCCAGTGAGAGCTACAACACCTCCATCCTTCTCAATGTGCAGTGTAAGGTCCGCGGTGCTGGCCTGCTCCAGACTGGGATGTGGGGAGGGTGTGTGGGGCTCCCATCCAGCCTGGGCAGGACCATAACCTGCATCCATCACAGCCATAGCAGGGCAGCATCTTGTCAGTCCTGTGCAAACGAGGTAGACAAGTGCTCCTGGACCCAGGCGAGACAAATCCTGCTCTCAGCTGTGTTGTCCCCATCCCTCCCCCCCATCTCACTGCCTGTTTTTTACCCAGATAAGCCAGAGATCCTCCAGGAAGGTGCCCACTACCAGCAGGTTGAGGGCACTGGCCTTCTCCTGGTGCTCTTTGTGCTGGTGCAAGCCAACCCACCTGCCAGCATCACCTGGATGGACAAGCATGGGCATGTGATGGCTAACACCTCCAAATTTCTCCTTCTGGGTGCCACGAGCTACCCAGGCCTGGCCAACCACTCACTCCACATCCATCTTAACTGCACAGCTGGAAACCTCTCCATCAGTGCAGCCAACAGTGTGGGCATCACCACTGCCTCCCTCCTGCCCACAGGTAACTGTTGAGGGGTGGGCATGGTGCAATGGCCCTGTGGAAGGGTGCTGATGGCTCTGCACTGCCGGTGCAGGTCTGCTGGATGCCCGTGTGGAGCTGCCTGTCCTGGGAGTTGCCATTGGAGCAGCCCTGGCCCTATCTGCCCTGCTCAGCCTGGGCTCCTGTGCTGCCTGCCTGGCATGTCGCTTGCCCGAGCTTATGCGAGGTCCGGGGCAAGCAGGACCCAGCCCACGGAGCCAGTGCTCCCAGTGCAGCAGCTGTGAGCCCCCGCAGCCCCAGGGCACACGTCTGCCCCGCCAGACTCAGTCCCTGCCACCCAACCTGCGCCTCGGTGACCTTGCACAGGAAGAGGGAGGTAAAACCCTGATGTGCCAGTGCAGCACATGTGGGGCTGCGGGTCTTGTCTGGGTGAAGGATAGATGTCCTGGCTCTTATTCCTTTGCTTCCCTGCAGCTTCCCCCAAGGATGCAGGAGCCAGTGCTAGGGGAGAAGAAAGTGCCCTGCTAGGACTGGAAAACTCCCTGGTCCGCAGCAAGCTTGGTAAGGGAGCAGGTGGGCAAGCAGCCCTAAAAATGTGCCGTGAGATGTGGAGCTCCGTGGCTGCCCCAACAGGCAATGAGTTCTTTGTCCTGCAGGTTTTATCCAGCTCCCAGTGTCTGGGCGCATCTACAAAGTGCCCAGCATGAGCAGTGATGAGATCTGGCTGTGAGCTGCAGCGTGGTGCCCGTGAGCCAGGGCTGTGCCAGAGCTGAGCAGCTGAGGGTGCCAGGAAGGCCGCGGTGGAAGTGGCAGCTGACCAGCCCCAGCTCTGTGCTGTGCAAGGCTTGGGAGCTGTGCCATCAGCCAAGGCATGGTTAAATGTAGTCCCTGAACTTTACTGATATTCTGTTATAATCAAAATGCATCAAAACCGTTTATAGCCAGGCTCCAGCACTGCAATTCCTCTCGGGGTAAAGCCAAGCACCAGCTTTGCTTTAGCAGGTTTGTGACTCCCTGCATGACCCTCTTTGCCCCTGTCCCTGCTGCTGTGGCAGACGGGTGGGAGGTCAGTGGAGCAGGGGCTGAGGAGACCCCAACAGCAATAAACTGAATTCAAGCATCTCTGTGGTGCCATACAGGTTATTTCTGCTTGACAGGAGCTAAGGGACTCTTCTCAAAAGGAAAGGGGGTTCAATAATAAGGAGCAGAGGAAATTCAAGGTCTCCAGGTCAGAGCTTGCAACACCCTGAGCAGATCTGAGCGTTGTGTTTGAATGTGGAATTTATTCCTGTTTGCTCCAGCCCTTATAGTGTGTGCTGAAGGAGCCTCTGCTCTGCAGCACCTGTGGCAGAGAGAGCTTGACCCTGGGAAAGGCTGGTTTAATGCTGAACTCCTTGGGAACAAGTCAAAAATGGAGCCATTAGGCAGCTTCTGCAACAAATATGGTGAGTCAAGCCCTACTCCCTAACACAGAGCAGCCCAGCAATGTCTCTGAGATCAGAGAGGCTTCTGATTTGCTGTGTGGTATCCCCCAACCTGCTCTGGGTACACCTCAGTGTCCAGTGGCAGACAGTGATCCAAGAGATGAGGCTTTAATGTACAGCATCAATTAAAGCTCAACACCTCTGCCTCCGCTGCTTGTGAGGGTGGGTTGGATGGTGGGCTCCTGCCCTTCTGCCCATCAGCCAGGGGCTTGAAGTGCTGCAGGGAAAAGAACATGCTCATGCAAAGATTTGACTCCCACTGCTCAGAGCACCCTGAGGTGTGCTCAGCCACCACCCCAAGGAGATGCACTCAGGCTTGTGCTGGCCTGTTGAACAACATGGCACCTCAGCCCAGAGCACAGCCCAGCTCCCTGCGTCAGGCAGAGGCACCAGGGAGAGAGAGCATCAGCTGGGAACGTGTTCTCTGGGGCCCACCAGCCCTCTGCACACCCCACTGGCATCACAAAGCCAGATGTGAAGGGCCCAGCTGTGCAGTGCTGCTCGCTGGGTGGAGCTGCATACCTGCGAGTTCTTGAACTCCAAGAAGAGGGAGAAGAGGACGTGCAGAGGGTGGATCCGGCTCTTGTACACGGGGATGTCCAGAATGGCTGTGGGCAAGATCAGAGCGTGTGAGGGCACCTGATCTGCACTGCCCCACACAGAGCATTGTCAGGAAGGGCTGAACTCCCACTGCCCCCACCACTGGGGCTCCACGCACCAAAGACTGCAGCCCCCTGCAGTGCAAGAGCCCACCTCCCACTGAAGCAGGCGAAATAATCCCGAGTGCTCGGGGCTGAGCCTGCAGCTAAAGCTCCCTGGCTTTCAGTGAGAGTGCCAGGCCAGCGCCACGTTGTGTCCGCAGCACGGCCTCCCCAGCTCACCGCAGATCATGTCGATGTACTCGGCAAGGTCACAGCTCATCTCCGCGCTCGGAAGACCCACCTGCAACAGACAGGGCTGTCAGATCTGCTCCGACTGCTCGAGCCTGGGAGCAAACAGAGGCCACTGGGGCAGCAGCTGGGAACTCCCCGGCTGGGCTGCTCCCCAGCTTCTGCCCAGGGCGGAACCGTGAGGAGGAACAAGCCCAAGAGGCTGGGCTGTGGGATGGAGCAGGCACCCAGCTTTAATGGGAGATGGTTTCTAAGACCAAGCACTGAGCTAACCACTGGTCACCCAGACCATATACCTTTCCCAGGAGCTCCTCGAATTCTGGTGACCATTCTTGCATCAGGGTCTCGATGTCAGGCATTGGCCTGCCAGGGAAGATTAGAACATCAACTTCAGCATCAAACACAACCTTCCACTGCTAGCTACTCCATCAGGAGTAATCCAGTAACTCACCTGGAGTAATGGACTGTGGCAGGAGGCTTGCAGCGATGCAGTTCACTAATACTTTCAATCCAGCTCTCAATGGCTTTAGGGTTATTTTCTGCATTCTCCAAACTCTTCACTTTTATTTGCTGCTAAAAACACAAATATAAACCTGGAAGTGTTTAATGGTGTTTTAGGGCTTTTTGGGAGAGCTGCATTCACTTCTGGTGAACCAGGCCTTCTCTCTTTCCCAGCTGCACTTTACCAATGGATTTCTGCAAGCAAAATGCCAACTAAAACTAGGTATGAACAAGCAAAAGGAAATAAAGCATCACCTGAAGTGAACAGACCCAGAGTTCATATCAAGACTTGGCTGAAGCAAGGCTCAAATCCACTGCAGTTTAAAACTATGGATTAAAGCAAAAGGTCTGGTTTTGCTGCTTTTAAAGTAAACTTCTCAGCTGTAAGAGTAAAATGCCATGGTTTTACTGCAGGAAATGTGACCTGCAGTAAGTGTGACCTCCCTCTCCCTGACTCACCGTGATGTTGTGCTGCTTGGAGTTCTCTGTCAGCCAAAGGGAGAGCACGGTGGGGTCTGACTGCTTGGTTGAGGGCTCATCCAGGACCAGCAGGCCAAGGTTGTCAGGCTTGCCATCAGGACGAGGAACCTGCAGGAAAACAGAGCCCTGTTCTCTGGGGATCCAGGGCAGGTGCCTTCCTACGGGCTCTCTCAGATGTGCGTTCTATGTAGGGTGCTGCCTGAAAAGCACACGGTGTTGGAGAAGGAAAGCCCAGGCTTTCCCCCAAGTTACCCAAGTGCTGTTTGGGAGGTGACCAAACCACCAGTGTAGTTTTCCAGGTCTCTGCTCATCACATCTGACAGAGCAGGGGCAGACCAGAGCCCAGGCTGCACCGCCTGGCTGCCTGCCTGCTCTGAGCCTGCGTTCTGTTTCGGTTCGTGGAGCAGGACAGAGAGGGGAACCTGAAGAAACTGTACCTTTAGGAATGCATCGATGTCTCCAACAGCAGGAATAAAGTCTGGAATAAAAGGCTGCAGCTTGTGCTCAATCTCTATTGTTTTGGGAGTGTACCTGGAAAAAAACACCACCACAGCATAGGTGACTAGAGACCATACTGCAATAATTGACACAAAGGAGAGCCAAGAGCAGGCTAAAACCCTTCCACTCACCTCTTGATGTATTCAAAGAGATCTTTGATTTCAGAGGACACCTGCAGGTAGTCAAAATCTGCTGGATTGAAGTCACTAAAAGAAGGAAGAGAGTAGAGGGAGAAGATTAGCATCTCCTGGGCACAGCAAACAAGCCCGGGACAGGTTCGCCAGCTGGAGGAACCACCATCCTGAAGCATCGGGGAGGAGGAGACAGGAGCTGCCTGTCCCGATGCCACGACTCTGCTCACGCTCGTGGGATCTGGGGAAACCGGAGGAGCTGACAGGGCCCGAAAGGCACCCACCAGCCTCAGCCCGTGGCCAGGAACGCCGCTCACCCCTCCAGCGTGGCCCCGTGCTCCTCCGAGTCCTCCTCCGAGTCGCTCTCCGAGGAATCTTCCTCCGAGTCCTCATCGTCCTCGTCGTCATCCTCGCTGAAGGTGGCTGGGCCGGGGAAGTGTGCGGCTGCCTCCTCCTGGACGAGAGCCGGGTCTCACGGGATATCACCGAGCCCCCGGGGCCGGGCCCCCGCCCGCTGCGCTCGTACCTTCCCTCCGCTGCCCCGGCCGCCGCTCCCGGCCGCTCCGACCGGCACCCCGGGCCGACGGGAGTCCCGCAGGCGGCCCGCCGTCCCCGCCAGCGGCGAGCGGGCTCCGGGATCGGCCTCAGGCAGCTCCAGGCTCTCGTCGTACGGCTGGTTCTCCACCGGGCGGGGCTGCGCCGAGAGCCGAACTCAGCGGCGGCGAGGCCCGGGACGGCCCGGCGCCCGCACCCACTGTGTGCTGCCACGCCGTGTCCCGTGCCCCACCTCCGCCCGCGCCCCGTGTCCCGTTGTGTCCCCCGTGTTCCATCTCAGCCCGTTGTGTCCCGCCGTGTTGCCCGTGCCCCACCTCCGCCCGCCTCGCTTCCCGCCGCGCCGCCGCCGCCGCCGCCGCCGCCGTCGCCATGGCGACTCCGCCCGCCGCGCCCGTAGCGCCCACTCGGCCCGGCCGCGCGCGCCCCCTGGCGGCCGGGAGGAGCCAGCGCCCCGCCCCGCCTCGCCCCGCCCCGCCGTGACGGTACTTCCGGGTGCGGACGTGGCGCGGCGCCGCCATCTTGCGGGGCCGCCCGGGAACCGGAGTGAGCGGAGCGCCCGAGCGCGGATCCCGCCGCCGCTGCCGCTGCTATGGTAAGGAAAGGGTCTGTCCGCCGCGGGCAGCGCGGGGCTCGGGACAGTCCCCGGGGCAGTCCCGGCGCTCGGCCGGCCGCCCGGCCTGTGCGCAGGCCGGCGCTGGAGTCCGCGGCCTGGTGGGACGGAGAGCGGCGCTGCCGGGTCGGGCCGGGGCCCTTGGGGGCGGCGGGGACGCGGCACTTTTTCTCTGGCGACTTGGAGCTACGGTGCCTCGTGAGCACGGCCTCACGCCTGCTGTAATTGGCGTTCGGGCTGTAAGGTGTAACCGGGCCGGTGGTGTCCGCCCGCTCCCCCGTGGCACCCTGTGTCTCAGGGCCGGTCCAGCTCCTTTTGTCCGTCACGGCGGTGTTTGGGTTAGTACAGACCCGCACGCAGCTCCGGCAGAGCTGAACTGTGCCCGAGGCGCGGCAGGGATCAGCGCTGCCATGTTTGAGGATTTCGGATACTTTCTGTCAGTAACAGCAGTTGCGGATTTAAAAGATCCGAAGCGCGGAACAGAATTATCCTGACAAAAGGAATTAACATCTGTGAGAGAGAAATAAAGGGAGGAAGTCTGGGCAGACTGGGAGATGGAGAAAGTGCAGCTGGTGAGTGCCTTGCTGCCCTGTCGGTGTGATAACGCCTGCGAGCTGCCTGAGAGTCAAACCGGGGCTTCGTGAGCCTGGCTCTGCTGTGCCTGTGGCGCTGGGAGATGTTACACCTCACGGCGGTCCTGTGTGTAGTGTAAGTTGGGACAGCCTGAGGGAAAAGTCGATAATCCGGAGCCTCCCCTAACGCTCCCAGGGGCTGTACACCTCGGTCTGTGTGAAATCAGGAATGATCGTTTGCCTGACAGGAGCAGGGAGAGCTCTCAGGATTGTTTTGGGACAGAATGTAGATCGGAGAGAGTGAGCAAAAGCAGGATGTCTCTGCTCTTGACATAGTTCATTTCCTGGTCGCAGAGGAAGACTTAGGATCTTGTCTAAGGAAGGGTGTGCAGGTGAAGTGTGCTGGTCAGAGATGCTTTCCGTGGGCACGGGCGGGGCCCTGCTGACGCGCTGCTCTCCTCCAGGTGCTGTTGGCAGCCGCTGTGTGCACGAAGGCAGGGAAGGCCATCGTGTCCCGGCAGTTCGTGGAGATGACTCGCACCCGCATCGAGGGGCTGCTGGCGGCATTCCCAAAGCTGATGAACACAGGGAAGCAGCACACATTTGTGGAGACAGAGAGCGTGCGGTACGTGTACCAGCCCATGGAGAAGCTCTACATGGTGCTGATTACCACCAAAAACAGCAACATCCTGGAAGACCTGGAAACACTCCGACTCTTTTCCAGAGTGGTAAGCACTCCTTGCTCTGTGATGTAGCCCAGAACGGTGCTCTTGTGAGGGATCTGTTTCTGAGCTGGTGCAGGGGCACTGTGTGCCTCCACTTGGTGGGTCTGTGTTCCAGAGCCTCCCTTTCTGACTGGACAGAAAGCTCTGAACTTTTGATGGTAGTTTTAAACTCCACATTAAAAAAATCATCAGTTTTACTTCACTGGTGAGACCAAAGGGCAGACTGTAATTTAGCATTAAATATTCTTTGTACAGTGTGTGGTTGTTACAAGTGCAGTGCTGCTATGCAGGGATCCTGAAGCAGCAAGTTTATGTCTTCACACAGCCAAAGGATTTTCAGGAAATTCACTGGTCCCAGCATGCAGGAACCTTTGGGTTCCTTTGAGTTAGTGTTATGAGGAAGCTGGGAGGTTTTATGTGGATTTTGATGTAGAAGAACTAACAGCGTCAAAACTTTATCTTGTTTATTGACAACGTGATGGTACGAAGAGCAGTGTAAAGTTGTGCTGGGCTTGGGTCTGGCACAGTTGAGACCTCTGGGATGGTAGAAAAAAAGTGTTTACATGGTACTGTTTGTGGGTACTCCTTTAAAATGTTCTCGCCTTCTAGATCCCTGAATATTGTCGAGCTCTGGAAGAGAATGAGATCTCAGAACACTGTTTCGACCTAATCTTTGCCTTTGATGAAATTGTTGCCCTGGGCTACCGTGAGAACGTAAATCTAGCACAAATTCGGACCTTCACTGAGATGGATTCACATGAGGAAAAGGTGTTTCGGGCAGTCAGAGAGGTGAGCAGGGACACCTGCATTCCTGACACAGGGTGCCCTATCTGCGAAGCACCACTTCTGCTATACAGAGTGTTGTTCCACTTTGGAGGGGCCGTGCAATTAATTAACATTTCTGAGGGCTAAATGCTCATGTCTTGTTTCTTTTTTCTTGGCCAGGGGTTTTTGGGCAACTGCACTTAGCTCCTGGGCAGGGCTGATGTTGCAAAGCTGCATCGGGATCTTCTCTTTTCCTCCAGACGCAGGAACGCGAGGCGAAAGCCGAGATGCGCCGTAAGGCGAAGGAGCTGCAGCAGGCCAGGAGGGATGCAGAGAGACACGGCAAGAAGGCACCAGGCTTTGGGGGCTTTGGCAGCTCGGCTGTGTCTGGGGGTGTGACAGCAATGATCACAGAGACCATCATCGAGACTGAGAAGCCCAAAGTGGCACCAGCTCCAGCCAGGTAGGGGGGAATGCAGGTGGCAGATGTGGGAGTCACTGTTGGCTCAAGCCACGTGCCCAGAGGGTCTAACGTGAGTTCCTCATCTGTGTAAGTATTGAGGACCATACGTACCACAGTAGCACCCCATAGTCTCTGGATTCTTGGATGAACAATGGGCTTTCATTTTGTGTGAGGAAAAAGAGGTCCCAGCTCCTGGTAATGCATGGAAGTATATCTGAATCTAAATTATAACTAAGCACCCTGCACATAAAATGGTCAGTTCCATGCATATTCTCCCCCAGAAAGGTTGCCAAGTTGAATGGTATGTTGTTGGGATGGTCAAGTTACAGCATTCGAAGGTAACTGGGAAGGGGGAACCCATTGCTGTCAGCTGACTTGGAGATTATTACATGTTTTATTTAGGCCTTCAGGTCCCAGTAAAGCCTTGAAACTCGGCGCTAAAGGGAAGGAGGTGGACAACTTCGTGGACAAGCTGAAATCAGAAGGAGAAAATATCATGACTTCTGTAGGCAAGCGCTCTGCAGAAGCAGCCAAAGTTCTCACTTCTCCCATTAACATGGAGAGGTGAGTGCTGCCCTTGCTTTGGAAGCAGTCTCCTCACAGCTCTCCCTCTGCATGTGGCGTTGGGAGAGAGCAGCTTCTTTGCTCTTCTTAGGCTTTTTCCTGTATTTTCTTACCTTGTAATTATAACCGTTGGGCAAAATCTGGGAAAGCGTGTCAGCAAAAAAAAGCAGATAGTTTGGTTAGGCATCCTCTTGACTAAAGTGGGCACTCCATCCATTGTTGAGTTGGGGTTGGGAATTTTCCTGTGCTTTTTTCCCTGCACTATTTTCACTGTTTCCCAGCCTTGTTACTGCTCAGGATGGAAGTGTTCACAGTTCATTTTACTCACAGCGATTAAAAACTTTTTAATGCCCTGAGCTGTGCACTCAGCTGTGGCCTGTCAGAGGGGATTTGATTGACCAGCTTGTCAAGATGCTGCATCACTGCCGTTTAACTAGGCTCCCATCCCTTGCAGACCCATATGCATGGATCCTCCTGCCTCTGAGTTCACTGTCAGAGCAGTATTAGCCCCCACTGTACCAGCCATGCTGTTGTTTGGGAGTCCTTGCTCAGTACAGCCCATCCTTACTGAGCAGTGATCTCTGTTGTCTGGGGGATACCAAGAGTGTAGGACTTGAGCTTTTTCCTCTGCCTGTCTAGCGTGCACATGAAAATAGAGGAAAAGATCTCCTTGACTTGTGGCCGTGACGGAGGGTTGCAGAACATGGAGCTTCATGGCATGATCATGCTGCACATCTCTGATGAAAAGTTTGCACGGATTCGCCTTCATGTAGAAAATGAAGACAAGAGGGGAGTACAGCTACAGGTAAAGCCTAATTGGAGTCCCATGCTGTTGAACATGTTTTTGCTGCTTTCCAGGGGAAAAATAATGGAAATACTCAAGTATCTTGCTGTCCTGTGTTCTCATCTAAGCCTTCTCAGCAAATATATTGGAAATGGGAGTAGTCAGTGCAAGTATTAGCAGAAGTGCAGGGCCAATCATGCTCAAGGGATTGAAGTTCACTGGAGAAATGCAGTCTTGGTCATTGTCTTGCCCTCAGAGCCTTATCTGCCCAGCAGTGCACCTTGGCATGCCAGGTGACCTCATGTGGACTTTGCAGCAGCCTGGTGTGTTGCTCAGTGCCTGTGCCAGTGGGGAATTAATTTATTCTCTTGGAAGTTGTTTCTTTCTGAGGTTGCTTGTCCTGTCACTGCTGTGCCTGGGACGCTTGAGGGCAGTCAGCAGTTGTAGCTCAGAAGGTTCTTGGGAGATTGGTCCTTCCCTTTCTCCCTCCTCATGTGACCCTACGGATCCCTGGAGGAGGTGCTGCTTTGGCGCACTCTGGCTCGCTCCTCATTAGGGACTCATCTGTACATTGTCTGTCTGCAAGTCCACTTCCTTCCAGTGCATCCATGAGTGGGCTGCTCACAGCACTGCCACAGGTGGTGCTTCAGGTGGAAGATGAGACCAAGCCCTTTGCTGACTCCTGTCTTTCTAGTACAACTTGAATGGGAACTTGCAAAAATCCTCTGCTTCTAAAAAGCTGCTCACGCTTGAGGTTGTGAAGAGAGTGTTTAAATGGAGTTTGGCCACTGACATATATGTGCATTAAGGTTGCTGAGGGGAGACAGTAGTGTTATGGTGTCAGGCTGTTTTTCCTAAGCACATTAGATTGATTTTTCTTGAAATGTCTGCTGTAATCATTCAGGATGGTCTTTGACTTATAGTTGTTCTGTAGACACCAGCCTGCATGACTTGAGTATCTGCTGCAGGTGCTTGTAAGAAAGACAGTGGTGGGGATCCTTCTTGTCAGATTAGCATTTTCTGGAAAGGATCCCAGGTTGATAAGCAGTTGTGCTTCAGATGGGCTTCTGAGCCAGCAGAAAACCTGATGTGTGTTTTGTCAAAGCTAACACTGGAATGTGTAGGCCTCTCTGGTAGAACCTGCATTACCTATTGTTCTGTCCCTGGGCTTAGACCTATAGTCTGGGCATGTGTTCCTCTTGCAGACTCACCCAAACGTGGACAAGAAGCTCTTCACCACAGAGTCACAGATCGGTTTGAAGAACCCAGAGAAGTCATTCCCTATTAACAGCGATGTGGGCGTGCTGAAGTGGAGGTTGCAGACCACAGAAGAGTCCTTCATTCCATTGACAAGTGAGTGCAAGTCTGGGGGCTTGGGCAGAAGAAGCTGATGATTGTCCATGAGCTGCTGGTAGCCACCTTGCAGCAGCTGGGCTGCCTGGAGCCTGGCATGTTGTAAGACCTTGGAGATACTATGTGTATCTGTTGGATAGTGCCTGTCCTTGTGTGTTTTCTGTAACACATCAATGAAAATAGAGACCTTTTCTTAAAGTCAGCTTGAGGGTGACTTCACTGGGCATTTTGAAGTGCATCATCTTGTGAAAGCCTATTCCACATTAAAGGCCTGCATGGTTCACCTACTGTCTCTGTTTCCTCAGTTAACTGCTGGCCATCAGAGAGTGGGAGCAGTTGTGATGTTAACATTGAATATGAGTTGCAAGAGGAGAGCCTAGAGCTGAATGATGTGATCATCACCATCCCCCTGCCGTAAGTCATGCTCCTTATCACACAGCACTAATGAGTCCCATCACCTCCTTCCCCTCTCTGTTTTGTGGATCTGGCCAAGCCAGTGTGTGCTAGAGGCATTTCCTTTGCTCTGTGCAGGGAAGTTATTGTCACTTCTCATTGCCTGGTGTAGGTCTGGTGTTGGTGCCCCAGTGATTGGGGAGATTGATGGTGAGTATCGCCACGACAGCCGGAGAAACCTCCTTGAGTGGTGCCTGCCAGTGATAGATGCCAAAAACAAGAGCGGTAGCCTGGAGTTCAGCATAGCAGGGCAGCCAAACGACTTCTTCCCGTTGCAGGTCTCCTTCATCTCCAAAAAGAACTATTGCAACATACAGGTATGGTCACTGCTTGTGCTCCACAGGTGGGAAGTCACCCTTGCCTCGGTCCCCGGCTGGCTGACACTGGTCGTGCTGCAGGGGCACCATGCTGTCCCACTGGCCATGGCTAAAGGGTTGGCTTTAACCTGCTGCTGAGACTGCTGGATTTGGGAGTGCCAGCAGACAGCACTGGCAGCTGACACTTCATGGAGTTTGCCTGAAGTTCCAGTTGTTTCTTCAAGTCTCTGAGTAGTCATTAATTCCCATCAGACTTTGTTGGAAAATCCATCAGCCTTGTAGCCAAAATACTGCTTAGCATACAGCTGTCTGTCTCCACTGAAGTCTAGCCAGTGGCTGCCACTTCGCTCTTCAGCAGAGACACAGTTACCACAGAAAATCACTCCCCTCTTTCAGGGATCCTGGGAACAAAGGCCTTTGTTTCAGGGCTGAGCTGTGGTTTGAGGGCAGCAGGTCGGCTGTACTTAATCATGGTGTTGGGAAGCATGGCATCGCTGCAGTAAGGGAGTGATGTTCAGTGCTGAGCTAATGTTGCCTCTTGTCTCCACAGGTTACCAAAGTGACCCAGGTAGACGGGAACAGCCCTGTAAGGTTTTCTACTGAAACCACCTTCCTGGTGGACAAGTACGAAATCCTGTAATGCCAGATGTGATGACGCACAATGGAGGAAATTTTTAAATTAAAAAAAAATGAGGCCGACGTTTATTCTGAATGTTGGGAACGCCACAGCCCCCTCTGCTAAGATGCGTGGCTCTGTCTGCCATCTACAGTGTTCCGGGGTCACAGACATTTTTTGCAGAGAAGTGACGTGCTCATGGGGGAAAAGGCCACAAATTTCTTTGGCAGATTTTTACCGACTGGCAAAAAAGCAAGATCTCCACAAAGAGCCTGACTTTGACATGCTCCCCCCCACCCCGAGATGCTCGGAGCTCAGCCCAGAGCCGACCAGACATCACTCTCTCCTGAAGCATCACATGCTGTTCCGTTGTTGGTGCTGCCATTTTCATTTCTCCTTGGCCTCTGGTTCTCATGTGTGGGGCCACCTGCAGGTCCTGACCCTTCCATCCGGTGGAAGCTGAGCAAGCGACCTTGGCCTCAGAGGTGGGGGGGGCTCATAGCAGGGGTGGGGAAGAGGGACCCGGGGGTTCAGTCCTTTTGCCCCACACAGTTACTGCTGTTCCTCCAGCTCTGCTGTGTGGCAGTGGTCCAGCTCTAGGTGGTGGGGTTCCTGCTGCTGCAGCGGGGAGAGCGTCCAAATGGGACTGTGTCCTTACTGTCTTCCACAGCTGTTCTCAGGCCAGGCTTTGGAGGAAGTTTAGTTAGGTTAGAACCAGCTGTATATCCTTTGCAAGGCCGTTTTGGTGTCTGGGGAGGCTGAGGGCTTTGTCTGCCTGGGTGAAAGGAGCTGTGGAGCCTGGTT
This sequence comes from Ammospiza caudacuta, assembly GCF_027887145.1. Classification (NCBI taxonomy): domain Eukaryota; kingdom Metazoa; phylum Chordata; class Aves; order Passeriformes; family Passerellidae; genus Ammospiza; species Ammospiza caudacuta. The sequence goes on from NC_080615.1 coordinate 9,108,471, forward strand.
GACTTACTTGGCCTGCATATCAGGACCTATCTCAAGTCAGTGTTGGTTCAGCACTGGCAGGTGTGGGAGAAGGAAATGATGGTTTCCAGGTAATGCGAGGGCTGATCCGAGCCATTTCTCCTACTGCTGCCTCATGAGCGTATTTGCTTCATCTCAGAGACCTGTACTCCCCTCAGCTCATCTCACCTGCATGGCTGGGGCCTGTCACAAGTGTCACCTGTCCTTGGGCACACCTCACCTCTGCAGCCAGAGGGCCCGAGTGCAGGTGGAAGGCAAGGGCCCTGAAAGTGCGTGTACTGTGCTCTGTGAGAGACAGCCAGCCTGTCACGGGCCCCTGGGGTCCTCTGCCAAAGAAGTTTGTGGTCTCTCCTCTGCTGGCAGCACCCGAGAGGAAATCAACCCTGGTCCTGTCCTGAGAGGGCAAGCTCTCTCCCCTAGCAAAGTAGGCAATGAATCCCATTAACCCAGTCCTGTTCCAGAGCTGCTTGTCTGTATGGTTTTTAAAATGGAGTCTAAGTTAGTTCAAGCATCCAAGGAGCTTTTTTTTTTCTCCTTACATATATTGGAGGGTGATATTTAAACCGAGCCGAGGTCCCCACTTTTTGTAACCCTGTATGATCCTGGCCTAGGGAATAGAGCACATTCCAGTGTACACAGAGAATTCTGAGTCTTTAATCAAATAAAGTACTGTTAAAGGAGTTGGCTGGGGGTCGTGAGGTCCTTGCGGAGCCGGGGCCGGTCGGCCCTGGCCGTGCGGGGGCGGGACGCGCCGCCGCCGCTTGGGGCGGGGACGCGGCCAGGCCGGCGGAGCTGCACGGCGGAGCGGCGGCGGAGCGCGGGCAGGGCTGTCCCAGCCGGGGAGCGAAGGTGAGCAGAGCTGGCGGGGGTGGGACACACTCAGTTTGTGCCCCAGCGACCGCTGCCCTTGGGGAGCCTGTGGGGCTGGGGCCAGCGTGTCCTGTAACGTGCGAGGGGTTCCCTGGTGCTTCAGAGGCAGCTTTGGGATGCGGTGGGGGCAGGAGAAAGCTCGGCTGCCTTGGCCCGTGTTGGGGCTAGGTGTGGGACATGTTGGGGCTCCCTGCTCGCTGGGGTGCCTTAGGAGGGGTGCAAGGAAGGAGCTGCAGACAGGGAAGTAGGAAAAACACGGTCAGCCATAAAACCAATCATTGCACAATGTTTTGGTGGTGTGTGGATGGGCTGGGAGTTGGTTCCGGATCCAGTGGTCCACGTCAGCGGTGAGTTTGCTGCTGTGGGAGCCCTGAGAGCAGCTTGGTGTTGGAAGGCAGCCAGACAAGGTTCTCCTATCCCCAAATCCTGCTGCAGCTCATGGGCAGTCACAGGGGGAGATGGTGTTTGGCCCAGGGCTGCTGCTGCTGCCTCTGACACCTCTTGGGGAGCCTGGGAACAGTGCTGCTGTGGCTGGATCCTTCCTGCTCCATGGCTGGCCTTGTTTACTCCAGCTTCCTGCCGCACTCCTGCCACAGCCCCTTCAGCTCTGTCAGAAAGCCAGAGGAATCTGGCAGTCCCAGAAGGCCCAGCTGCTGTGCTGAAGGGCCACTGTCTCTCCCAGCCCTCTCTGAGCACTAGGCAAGGGCTGCAGGGGCAGGTCCCCTGGCCGAGCACCACAGGCAGTAGCAAGGCAGGGTACTTTTTGAGAACTCCTTGTACATTTGGGTTTGCTGTGTGGTGCCATGTGTTGGTACAAGTGGGAGGATGGATTGTAGGAGAATAGAGATAGTGCTTGAAGGTAATCTCACTCCTGGGGAGTAGCAGCTGTACTAATTACCAAAGAGTAGGAACAGCCCTGCCCTTAATAGGGCACAGCTGTGTCCAATAAGGATGGGTGTTATAAAAGACCGGGTTAGGAGAGCTGGAGTTTGTTGGCTGTGCTGTGAGGAAGAAGGGTCAGGAGGTCATGCAGAAGAAAGAAAAAAGGAGTCAGTGTTGCAAGAAGCTGCCGTGGGAACTCACAGAGAGAAGGCATGTAAGTTTTACAGTAAGATAACAAACTAACGGTGACAGTCAGTTTCCATCCGCCATGGACTGGTGCCAAGCACCCACGCCAGCGGTGTGGTGGCCCGTACAGGGATTGATCCCGACAGGTACATGTAGGGCACCATGCAGGTGGATGGAACCACAGTATTGCACAGCAAGGGATCCTTGCTGGCAACCAGAAAGAGGAAAGTGATCAATGCCTGCTTTGGAAAGGTGAGGTTCACCCCACCCCTTTACCAGCTAACAAAGGGCTGGGTGATGGGTTCATGCCAGGGGTTGGATTCAAGACCCATCAGACCCATCCTGTGTCATGGTCCCCAAGACGTTGTCAGTGGGAGTTGCAGATGTTCCTTGCTGACCTGAACCTCTGGCCTGCAGGTGAGAAATTGTCATTTTGATACGAGAGCATTTGGAGGAGCAGCTCTCCATTGTGCAGTCTTGTGAGGGGTCTGGAGCTCATGTCTGTGCTGAAATGTCTGGAGGCACATGCTGATGGTGGGGTCAGGTCTTGAGCTGCAGCAGTGGTCAGGTCTGTGTATGCCTCAGCAGCCCTTGGAGCTGGCTGGCCTCGGGGAGTGCTGGCTGCCGTAGGCAGGGCTGCACACCCTCCCCAACTGAGCACATGGTGGGCATCCACCTGTCTGTGCAGCCCTGAGCACATGGTGGGCATCCACCAGTCTGTGCAGCCCTGAGCACATGGTGGGCATCCACCTGTCTGTGCAGACCTGAGGCGTGATGCCGGCAGGGCCGGGGCTGGAGCACAGCTGTGCTGCAGTGGGGCAGGAGCACTCCTGTGGAGCGATGAAATCAGCGGGTGTGGCCAGGATTCCTCAGCTCCCGGCGGAGCTGTCTGGTGGCTGATTTATGGTGGTGTTATTGCCAGGACCATGGCGTTGTCCCAGCAACCGCAATGCAGCCCCCACTGTCCCTCGCCTGAGTGGGATGGGGCTGGCTGGGTCTCCCCTACTCAGCTGTCAGCCCCAGACCGGGAGACAGAGGCCAGGAACAGGCTCCTCATTCGCCTCTGGCTTCGTGCAGGAGACAGTCTCCCCCTTCCCAGCGGAAGGGCCGGTTGTTTACTAGGGCAGAGGGTGTGGGAAGGGGTGAGCGCACCCTGAGTGCCTTAGCAGATGGGGAGCAAGCAGGCAGCCAAGTTGGCTGGAGGCTGCGATGCTCTGCTGTGAGCACCCTTAGCTCGGCCACTCAGGCTTCCTCCCTGACTCATCCAGCCACCCACAAGTGGGGATGAGAGGCCGTGCAAGGGGATGCCATACGCCTGTCTCTGCCATGCTGTTGCTTCATCCCAGCATGGCTGGTACTGCATGGCGTGGCCTGCCAGTCTGTGCTCCTGTGAGCACAGTCTGAATGTCCCTGCCCTGGCCGTGGCACACAGTGCAGCTCTGGGGCCAGCTGGTACCTGCTGTGGGGTGAGTCAGGATGTGCTGTGCCCAGCTCGGGTCTGGGTGGGCAACAGCAGGTCAGGCAGGAGTGGACCCCCCGAGCACCCCTGTCCTCGTGGCTTGGGGCAGGCAAGCAGACTGCAGCCCCTGGGCAGCAGGATGCAGGCGGGGAGCACGCTGGGGCAGCGTGTCTGTGTGCAGCCGGCTCTGCATCGGTGAGGCTGGGCATCCTCCCAGGTGAGGCTTTTGGCCGTGCCAGGTGAAGAAAGGGGCTTTTGTCTTCCAGGAGGCCGGGGCTGAGTAGGCAGCCCTGCGCGGGGTGCACGAGGGCCGTGGGCTGTTCGGCGGTAACCGAGCCCGACCCCTTGGCATTTGCTGCCTCCACCGCTTCCCACGGCGGGAACAAGCGGCGCGTTCTGCAGGCGGCGGCGGGAGAAGAAAGGCCGCCTTGTCCGTGCGAGCAGTGGGGCGCCGGCTGGGGCGGCCGCGCTCCCGCCCCGCATTCCTGCAGCGGAGCGGCTGCAGAGGGGCTGCATCCCCGGCAGCACGGGCTGGGCTGACGCGGGCGTTCCCTGCGTGCTGACGAGACAGGTGAGGGGCTCTGTTGGAGGGCAGTGTTGCGGGACTGGGGGCGTTGGGAACCGATGGGATGCCAGAGTCACCCTCCAGTGACTCTGGGCAGGCAGGGCTGCTTGTGGAGTGGGGGGAGTTGGGTGGAGAGTTTGGGCAGCAGGCAGCAGAATCGGAGACGATCTCCCAGGTGGCCGGAATGGGGGTCCTTCACGGTTCTCACCAGGTCTAACCAGTACAACCGTGCTGGGAAGGAGTTAACACCGGCACAAGATCCCACCCTGGCCCCGCTCCCTTCCTCTGCAGCAGCCTGGCCCCTCCTGGCTTTTCCCCTTCCTGAACATTGTGACGGGACGTAGGTGTCAGTGAGGGGCAGGGGCTCGGCAGGCCCGCGGGGTCTCCAGATGCTGGGAAGTGCGGCACCGCAGTGCCTGGGGAACATGGGCACCCTGCCGCGGAGGGTCCCGCTCGGCGCCAGGACCAGGCGGCAGGTAAGGGAGAGCAGGGATCCTGCCTCGGCAGCCGGCGAGCAATTGGGAACTGCTCTGGGGGTCCCTTATCTCTAGGCCCCCCTTCCCCTAGGTGAGCTGTCCCCATCCCACGTGGTGTGGCTGTAGTCCCCACGGAGCCCTTGTTGTGGGGCCAGTCCTGCTGTTGCGGGAGGCGCACCGGTTTCATCCAGGTCCTGCATCCCACGCCTGGCGTTTTCCAGCGTTTCATTTTTTCCAGAGTGTGTAATAGCCGTTCGCTCGCCCCCGCAGCTGAGCCCGGTGCTGGACGAGCGGGGGGGACCCTGCGGGGCTGGCTGGACGGGCGGCGATGCTGGCGAGAGCCGAGCCCGGGGCTCCTCCTGGCGGCCCCGGCCCTGGCGTCCCCTAACGGGGATGGAGCACTATCCCGTCTACACTGCCCGGGAAGGGTTAAGCCCAGTCAGCTAGTCCAGGGCGGAAGGGAGGGACGTAGGGAGCAGCAGACGGTAAATTTAGATCCTCGGAGCGTCCCCACATGGCGTGAGTGCCGGGTGACGGAAATTGTTCCTCCTCGAGTTGCCTCCCACTCACGCAGAGAATGTGTGGAGCATGGCCGTTCCATGGGTGGTGGCCCTGCCTGCTGGCCACATGGGCAAGGGTATGAAACACTCAGCATACGCACTATGAGCTGCTGCTGGACTGTGGGAGCAGAGGCATGTGCCTGGGCACTGGTGGCATGGACAGGGGTGCCCAGGTGTGCCACGCACAGCAGGCAGGTGTTGCTGGGGACAGCCAGAACCTGTGCTTGCTTGTGTGTGCTTTTCCAATGACAGCCATTGGGGTCTGGCTGCCCACAGCTCTTGGCATTTAAAGCATGCCTTTCCAACACCATGCCCCCAAAACTGAGTGCATTTGTAGTTTTCCTTCCTGGACTGTGTCTTGTCCTGATGCCTGGCTCATACATGAGTCTCCCCGGGTGGATGGGGATGTGTGCCTAGGTAGGATACATGCCTTGGCAGGCAGGGATGTTCACTGGCTTCAGGCAGCTGCTGACATAATGAAGACAGGAGCTCAGGATGGCAAATGCTGGTTTGGAGTGGGTAGGGTTTGTGCTCAGGCTGCTGTCCAGGATGTGCAGGAAAAATACATCAAGGCCATGCCCAGTGTGGTCACTTGTTCTGCCATTCTGTTTCTTCTGGCAGCCCGTGTCCGGTACCATCCAACGCCTCCAGGAAGGCACCATGGAGGCACCGGGCAGGACCCCCGCCAGCCCAACCCGCAGAGTCCAGACTGTCATCCAGGTGAGCACACAGCATCAGGACCTCTGCTCTGTGGGACCAGGGGAATCTGATTGGGATTCCTCTGCAGCCAGCCTCACCACTGGCGCTGCCCTCCAGCCTCTCCCCAGTCTCAGCCAATCCTATTATGGGATCCTCAGCAAAGCCCATTGAGCTAAGCGGCTGGCAGTTGGGATCCTCTTAGATGCTGCCCAAGCCCCATGGATCTCCAGCTCCTCTCAGTTTGCCTCTGCTTCCCAGGATAGGTAGCACAGGCAGGAGAGCCCTACTTTCCTGCATCTTGCCGCTGGACAGTCCTGCTGGCATGTGTCTGGCATTGATCCTGGCTATGTGGCTGTTTCGGAGCAGCTCAGCCAGGTGGGCAGTGCAGGGGACTGGGCTGCAGCTGCAAGAGTGGTGAGCATCCCTCCTTCTCCTACAGAACAGTCCCCTGGACCTGATTGACACGGGCAAGGGGCTGAAAGTGCAGACAGAGAAGCCACATTTGGTGAGCCTGGGCAGTGGTCGGCTCAGCACTGCCGTCACACTCCTGCCGCTGGAGGAAGGTGAGTGCTGGGGGGTATCCACGGGCACGCTGGTGACAGAGACACTGAGATACCGACTCTGCTGGCAGGGAGGACCACCATTGGCACGGCTGGGACCGACATCGTCCTGCAGGGCACCGGGCTGGCGCCCCAGCACTGCTACATCGAGAACGTGCGAGGGACACTCACCCTGCACCCCTGTGGCAACGCCTGTGCCATCGACGGCGTGCCGCTGCAGCGGCCCACGCACCTCACCCAAGGTAGGAGCTGTGCTCACCAGAGCCTTTGCCTGTGGAGCTGTGCAGTTGAGTATTGGGGTATTTGAGGAGCCATCCTGTAACTGCATATCCCAGCTAGCATGCTTCTGGTCTCTATGCTCTGCGGTGGGAACCTGCCCGTTTCTGGCAGAGTTTGGGAGCTGGCTTTGCTGCGTGTGTCAAGTGAGGTGGGAAGGGAGAGACCCGGGTGGGCTTTGAAGAACAGCGGAGTTGCTGAGCCAACTTTGGGAAGGGAGATGACAGAGGAAAACACCTCGGGTGTCCTCCCGGATGGCTGCCGGGACACGGCCGGCCTGCCTGCGTGGCTACACGGCTCGGAGCCGGCTGGCCCCCAGGGCCGCTCCCGGGAGCGCGGACAAAGCCGCAGGCCCTTCCCACGCGATCCCCGCCCCTGCCCGGCTCCCGAGCCGCTTCCCGGGGAGGACCCTCGGGCGGGGCGGGCGAGGCCCGGCCCCCCGCCCCTCCCCGGGGGCGGCGCGGCGCTGCCCGGGCGGTGGCGGCGGTGGCGGTGTCGAGGTGAGTGCGGTGCTGCGGCCGCGCGTGTCCGCGCCGGGCGGGGCTCGCTCCCGTTCCTCGGGGTCACGGAGCCGGAGCGCCCCGCGGGCGGTGCCGCCGCGCTCCCCGCGCCTGCCCCCGTGGCCCCGGGAAGGGGGGACCCGCCGGCGTGGGCGCTGCCCCGCGGGGACAATGGGAGCCACGTGGCCGCGGGGAGGGCTCCGGCGCGACGCCCGCGGGGCGCTGGGGTCTCGCCGGTGCCGTGGCAGGCGGCGAGGTGCGGGCAGGGCTCAGCCGAGCCGCCCATCCTCCTGTCCCCGGGGGCAGGCAGGGACATGACAGAGCAGGGGCAGCATCTGTGCAGGGCCCCAGCGGAATGGACTGCGGGGCTGTCAGGCCGACGCTCGTGGTGCAGTTTGGTGTTTATTCGCTTTGCTGGGGCGACGTGTGGCTCCGCTGATGCCGGCACGAGGGGAAGGAAGGCACAGGGCAGTGATGCATCTCTCCGGGACAGCCTGGGCGTCGGCGCTGCTCCCTGGCGGGCGGGATGCCCTCGTGGGGCTGGGGTGAGCAGGACTCGGTCCCGCCCTGGCGCATAGACAGGGGATCCAGGCTCCCGGACGGGGACAGCAGTTACTCTGTAGTGCCTCTCGCTCTTCTTGCTGAGAGCTGGGCTGACGGGTGCTCCAAAGAACACGTCCCCTCTGGCGAGGGATTTTCAGCAGCGGCTGTTGGTATGGAGCGAGCCTCTCCCAGAGCCCTGGCAGGCGCTTCAAAGTGGGGTGTGTCGGCGGCAGCCCGCCTCCTCGCCGCCTGATGCTCCCCGCTGCCAGCACATGCCTCCCCAGCACCGCGGGCAGCAGGTGAACCACGGCGGGTGCCCGCGGCTCCGCTCCCCTTCCCTTCCTCAGGTGCCTTCCTCCTCGGGGCTGCTCGGCAGCGTTGCCCCAAGAGGGCTGCTGCTTTGGGCCGAGAAGAGACGCTTTGCAAGCAGGGACAGGAGCTGTCTTGTCTGCAGCTGGCAGCCACGCAAGCCCTGGAGTGCCGCCAGCTCCCCCGCGGCCCCCGGCGGGACCCCAGCTGTGCCTGCCCTGGGATGCGCTGCCGGCAGCTGCTGCGCTGACCTGGATTTCAGCCTCCCCTAAGCCTCTGCTGACAGCGGGAGCCCGCTCCCTTCCCGAGGGCGCATCTTGGGCGAGCAATGCCCCACTGCCTCCCTGCGCTCTCTGGAACCGCTCTGATATTGCCGGCTAGCAGCTGAGTCCTCTCTCCTCTCTCCCAAGGGTGCACCATCTGCCTGGGCCAGGCCACCTTCCTCCGCTTCAACCACCCTGCTGAGGCCAAGTGGATTAAGAGCATGATCCCCGCGGGGGGCAGGAACCCATCAGCTCTCTATGGGCTACCAGCAAGTAGGTGACCCCCGCTTGTCCCTGGTGGGGCAGGGCAGATGCTGAAGTGCTCCCTGACCCATCAGTCTTCCGAGTGCCCAGTGCTCTCCCTGGGCACAGCCCTGTCCTGTTGCACTCAGGCTCACACCCGGCTGTGATGTGCCATCCCTCAGCTCAGCATGGTATGGCAGCTGCACTGGTATTTGTTAATGATTAATATCACCTCAAAGAGCTTGACTGTGGGGGCACTGAGGCATGGCTTTCACTTCTGCCCAGCCTGGCCGTGGCAGAGCCATCGCCCGTCGGAGCCCCCCCATTGCTTGGAGGCGGGTGTTTATGTGCTGGGGCTGTGAAGGCCATTCTTCTGGCTGCTGCCCTTCATCTCATGAGCTTATCTTGCTGTGTCTGCCTGTCTGTGGAGCAGTGGGCCAGGAGCCAGTACTGTGCCTGGTTCCTGGAGATGTCCAAATCTCCAGCACTGATCCCTGGCCTGGTAGCCCTTATCCCTGCCCCAACCAGCACGCCCTGGCACAGGGAGAGGAGCTTGGCTGCCTTCCCGTGCCACGTGTGTGTTGGGAAGGCAGCATGCCCGCAGCTGGGGATGGGAGGAGGGGCTCAGGGAGGTGCTGTGGCTGAGGAGCATCATGCAACTGTGCAGCATCCCATGTGGGCCCTGCGTGCCCACTCTCTGCCATGCAGGATGGGGTGGGATCACACTGGCAGGGCTGTGGCACATCTTCCCAGGATGAAGGCAGTGCCAGCTGCCGTGGGGAGCCGCTGGGTGCCAGGGAGTGACGCAGCCCGGGTGGCACGCTGTCCTGGCTGGGCTCCACGCTGCTGCCATTCGCTGGCGCCCTGAGTGACAGGCACATCGGTGCTGCGCAGGGAGCGGGGGCAGCCCAGGCAGGGGCACCCTGGCCGGGCTGTGGGCAGGCTGCGGGCGACCTGGTGGTGGGTCTGGACGTGCTGCAGGTCAGCAGCCTTTGGCTATTGCATCTCTGGCCCCTTGCTGGGAAGCCAGAGTGTGCAGCGGGCACGTGGTGGGTGCCAGTGGGGGCTGAGGGCAGCTGCTCTCCAGGGAGTGGAGCAGGGAGCTTCGACGCAGGGAGGGTGGCTGTCCTCTCAGGTTTCTGTCTCCTGGGTGATGGGACTAGCAGGATTCCAGCCTCCTCCCTGTCCCGGCTGGAGTGGGAAGGGGGACAGCAGAGAGGGGCTGCTACCCAGCTCTGACTCTGCAAGGTTTAAGAATGATGCCAGGCTGCCCCATAGGACCCGACCCAGGCAGGGGCTGCGGTGGAGTCACACCACTCTGATGCCTTCTCCTTTGTTTCCCTGCAGAATCCGAGGCCCTGGTGAATGGTGGCCACCAGCTGTCAGAGCGTGGGTGTCACAGCCACAGCTCCCTTGTCAGCTCCATTGAGAAAGACCTGCAGGACATCATGGACTCACTGGTGCTGGAGGAATCCACAACCCCTGGCATCCAGAAGCCGCCTGCCTGCGGCCGATCCCCCCTCTCCCCTGTGGTGAACGGGGGTGGCCGCTGCCTCCTGTGCCCCCCACCCAGCCCTGGGGCTGCCTCAGGGGGCTCCAGCTATGAGAACTTCTCTCCCCTCTCCTCCCCAGCCAGCAGCAGTAGCTACACCAGCCCCTCACTCAGCAGCCAAGAGCAAGGCCCGGCCGTGCCGCCCCCTCTCCCACTGCGCTCCTCCAGCTACAACCATTCTGTCCAGCCCCCCGCTCTGCCTGCTGGCGGTTCTGGTGAGCCCTGGCCAGCTGAGAGGCTCGGGGACCACCGCGGGGGCAGCCCCCGGCTGACGCCCAGGGCGGCGTCGCGGCCGCGGGTGGCCCTGCAGGAGCGGCCCCCCAGTCCCTTCCGGGAGCCACGGGACTCTCTGGCCCCCGGCCGGCAGCCCGCCAGCAGGGCAGCCCCAGAGGCCCGCCTACAGCCCCCCGAGAGCCCACGGGTTGCCCGGAGGAACCTCGAGAGCATGCGGGAGCTGCCTCCCCTGAGTCCTTCCTTGTCACGCCGGGCTGCCAGCCCCCGGCTGGCCCCTGATGCCCCCTCCCCGCAGCCCCGGCTGGGCAGGGATGTGCCTGGCAGTCCCCGTGCCAGGCGCAAGGGCCCGGAGGAGTCAAAAGGTGCTGGGGGTCCTTCACCCCCGCTGCTGGCAGAGAACCCCACTCGCCGTCCCAGTTTCAGTACTTGCCTGAGCCCCACGTATGGGCTGGGCTCCCCGGCTGTGCCCTCGCCCCGGCAGAGCCCCCGCGCCCCCAGGAAGCCTTTGGGGGACCCACGGCTGCCAGCGGGCTCACGGGAGCGCAAGAACAGCATCACTGAGATCAGTGACAACGAGGATGAACTGCTGGAGTACCATCGGTGGCAGCGGCAGGAGCGGGTTTGGGAGCAGGAGATGGAGCGCCTGGTGAGCCTTGGGGCTGGGAGGGGACACATTTGACTGTGGGACACCCTCTTAGCAAATAGCTGTTGTTGTTTGCTGCTCTGAAACCTGGCCTTTGCCTCTTGGGGATTTGCCACAGCTGCCAGGCTGCTGGCTCATCCAGGGGGATTATGGCCAGGAGCAGCCATCGATGCTCAGTAGCTCTCTGGGAATACAAAGCCCCCGGCTTACAGCAGCCTGTGGAAGCTGGTGGGGCTGGCATGGTCCCAGGGCTATTGGCCAAAATGGTGGTGCCCCTTGCAAAACTTTCCACATCTTGTCCATCCCTGCCAGGGCCCATCTGCTGGTGGTGGTGCCGTGGCTCTGTGGACGTTGCATCTATATTTAGGGCTGATGGAGTTTTTATGGGACTGGCATCTGCCTGGATGAGGTTTGCCGTGTCTCTGGCAGTCCTGCGGGCCGGGCTGAGCTGCCAGGGCTGTGTTTGCTCATCCCTGACTCACGCCTGGCGCAGGCAGCCTGAGTCACTGCCTGGAAATAGCGGCGGCGCTCAGCAGCCGGCTCTGCTGCCTGTCATTAGTCTGTCTCCAGCTCCAGCACATCGCGTGCCTGCCTCTGCTGTGGGGTCGAGCTGGCTGCATTGTGCTTTGTAACGTTGTCTGCCCACCCCACCATGCGGGGCCCTATTCTGGTGGCCACCATTGGCACGGGGCTCTGTCTGCTCCTGCCACAGCGCGTGCTAGATGGGGACCATCCTTTCTTACAGGAGCGGCAGCGCCTGGAGACCATCCTGAACCTCTGTGCTGAGTACACCAAGACAGACGGCACTGAGCCCGGTGACACACACAGGCTCCTGGCTGGTGACACAGATGCTGGCCAGTGGGTGCCCAGGGGTGCCATGGCTCTGGGCCACGCTGTCGAAGAGCTGCAGCAGAGGGAGAGTGTGGAGAGATCAGATGAGGAGAACCTGAAGGAGGAGTGCAGCAGCACGGAGAGTACCCACCACGAGGTAAGGGGACATCTGTGCCATTCTGTTCCATGCCATGCTGCACTGTGCCATGCCAATCAGCCCCTTCCACAGCACGAGAAGATGACAGGACCCCGGGCCAAGGAGGCACAGCGGCTGGAGGAGGAGCGTGCCGGTGTCCTCGGACACCTGGAGCAGCTGAAGGGTCGTGTCAAGGAGCTGGAGCAGCAGCTGCAGGAGACATCACGAGAGGTGAGAGCTCAGGGGACACTGCTGGGTCCCCTGCTGCTTGCTGCCCTCACCAGTCAGCACTAAACCCTAAGGGTATGAGCTAGATCCAGCAGGAGCAGCAGTCCTGACGCTGCTTTGTCCATGCAGGCAGAGATGGAGCGGGCGCTGCTGCAGGGTGAGCGGGAGTCGGAGGTGCTGCGGCTGCGGCAGGAGCAGGAGGCAGCGCAGCAGCTGCAGGAGAAGCTCTCCAGCCTGGACGCCAGCATCCGCAAGGAGCGGGACAAGGTGGGCCCAGTCACAGGTTCCCACTGTCACTGTGCCATACCCTCCCTGGCACTCACAGCCCGTGCTGCAATGCCTCATGCTGCAGCCTTTCCCTGCGGACACGTTCTCCAGACCCTGAGCTCCACAGAGGCTTTGGAGAGCAGCCCCTGTGGTTTGCATTGTGGGGGGATCTGTCTGTCTGTCTGTCTGCCTGGGCTTGGTCAAACAGCCCTGCTGGAGGAGAACACAGCCAATGTTCAGGAAGCATTTCAGCTGCTGCCTGTTGCTCTGGCAGGGAGACTGGTGTGAGGCTTTCCAGATGGCTGCTGCCTGCGGTGGGCAGTGCCGGAGCAGTGGCCTTGGCTCTCCCCATTACCTGTCCTCGCTGGGGAACTATGTCTTGCAGCAAGTCACCTCACTCTGCTGCGCCTTCATGAGTGATGGCAGCTGTTGCTGTAGTGTTTGGCTTGCTGGCGGTGGCTGGAAAACCACTGTAGTGTTAATCTTGGTGGGTTTAGGAGGGGGTCCTGGCCCCCTTTGCCCGATGTTGCCTGTAGTGCAGTTACTGCCTGAAGGCAGTGCCATGGGTGCCTATGTGGGATGTTTGTCCCAGCTGCTGGTTGCTGGCTTTCCCACAGCCTTGCAGGCAGTGTGGCATGGCCTTGTTGACAGGAAAGCTGCTGGGATCCAGTCCCTGCTGCCAGAGGCCATTGTCCTGTGCAGCCTATGCCAAGGTCCCACCAGCAGCTCTGTGCCACCCTCATGTGGCATCAGTGTCCCTTGGGGTCTGGCCTGCCCTGTTGCTGTGGGTGCCAGAGCTGTTGGGATGCCTGTGGCCTGGCAGAGTGGCCATTGGTGCCTCCCAGTGATGCTCCTACAGCATTTGGGGGTTTTGTTCTGGTTTTGGTCTTCCAGCCCTTTGTAGGTATCTTCTGTAGCCAGGGACAGCCTCATGCAGAGCCAGGAGAGGAGCACAGGGGAAGCCCTCTCCCAGCCTCTCTGCTGACCTAACCACCCACTTTCCTAACCCACCTGCACTGCTCACACTAACAGTGCCTGCTCTGAACTCTGCCATCACCTCTGACATCTCTGCACATCTAGAGCCCCCAGGCAATCCACCGCTCCTCTGCTGGGGCGTCTGCCTGTACCAGCCTTGCCTCCCTGCCAGCATGTCCCCTCATAGCCCTTTTCATGATGTCCCATGTCTGTGTGGAGCACAGGGTTCCTTGCAGCAAGCATTTCTCAATGCCAAGCCCCCATACGGTGCCACCAACCCTGTGGGTGGTTCCCCTATGCCAGTCCCATGCTGCTGGCCCCATTTTACTGCTCCTGTGGCCAGGCCCCTCATCCCAGCCCAGGAGTCAGTGTCTGCTCTGCTGCTGGCTCATCATAGCCTCAGCATCTCTTGCTGGACCACAGCCTCCTTTTTTTACTGCTGCCCTCTCCTTCTAATGGATGAGGGTGGTCATCACCTTCTCTTCCTGCATTCAGGACCTGCAGTCCCTAACTGGTAGCAGTTAACAAAGCCAGTTAGTGGTTATTGTGAAGCAGCTGTGTGCAGGATTGGGATGACCTGAACCATACTATCAGCGTTGATCTTTTTGCTGCCTCCAAGTTTGTTCTTGGAAACACAAAGCTGAGGTCAGGGGCTGGCTGTAACTCCTCTAACACTCTAACACTGCTCAGCCAGTTCCTGTGTCTCTTGATCTCTGGATCCCCCTGTAGCTGCCATGCTGTTCCTTCTCCTGAGCCTTCTCTGTCTCCAGCTGAGCTCCTCTCTAACTCACAGCTTCTGCATGGCGCCCATTTGAGAAGTGTGTCTTTTTTTTTTTTTTTTCCTTTTTCTTTTCCTTTTTTTTTTTTTTTTGTTTTGTCTTGTTCTCCCCTAATTCAGGAAAGGGCAAAGGTTGATGCTGAAAGGAAGGAGCTAGAGCAACTCCAGGCGCTTTACCATGAGTCGAAGAGCCACCTTGCTAAGTGCCCCGAGTCAATGCGGGAGCAATTGCAGGAGCAGATGCGAAGGGTCAGTGTCTCCCCCCACCCCTCCCGGACCATGGCCCACCTCCCTCCGCTCCAGCTTAGGCCAGCTCTTCCCTGCCAGCCGGGCTGCACTGGGAGCGTCGCGCCCGGGCTGGAGGCGGCTGGCGCCGGGCACCACCGTCCTGGTAAGCTTGCCCCTCGCCCGGGGCGCGGGACAGCTCGGCAGAGCTCCTCGGGACGGGCAGGGCGCCGGCATGGACCCTGCCCTGCAAGGAGGGCAGGCTGGGGAGCCTTGGGGGCTGCTGCATCCTCATCTGGCTGCCTCCAGCTGTATCCTGAGAACGTTCATTTACACAGTCATGTTGATACATGTTACTGCTAGTCCTCAGCATTTTTCCTATTACCTGGTATTTTCTGGAAGTCTCATGGCTAGTGCCTGCTCAGATGAACCCCCATTGCCACAGCCTGCTCCGGCCAGGCACGCACATTCTGGATGAGGGTCTGGTGTAGAGTGGGCAGGGGGGTGCTGGAGCAGCGTCTGCGTGTGGGAGCCCTCAGGAGCCAGCACATCAGGGCTGTGTCACTGGCTGCCTGTCTCGTGGAGCAGGGTGAAACACATCCCCATGGGGTGCATGGCACACTGGCTGCCAGGGTGGCACTGGCAGGCCTGAGCTGAGTGCTGCCACGTGCTGTCAGTGCATGAAGGCTGGAAGGACACACGGGACTTTGTCCAGCATGGTGCTTGTCTGTTGGGGCTTTGCCACCTGCAGGCTTGGTGACACAGCGTTGCTGTTGGTGGTTATGCTGGCGTTTTGTTACCTGTCAGGGCATGGCTTTAGCCCATGTGTGCTTCAGCAGAGGCAGCTGGTCCCTGAGGGCTGGCAAAGCCCCTGGCTGTGGCAGGCTCATCTCATGGGGGTGACTGCTCTGTGCTGGCCAGTTCTGGGTGCCTCCATTGCCTTCGTCTGTCTGCAGACACTCCTGTCAGAATCTCTTGTGTTTCTGATGCCCAGCAGAGGGCAAAACTGCCTGCCTGCCACACCAGGCACAGGGGACAGGCTTGGCCACCAGCTCGTGTTCCTGGCCAACACCAGTAGGATGTGGAGGCACGGCAGGAGGCTTTGCTGCGGGAGACCTGCCTGCAGGACGCGGAGGTGCCCATCCAGTGAGTGTGATCCACTCACAGTGCTCTCGTGTGTTCAAAGGAGGCAGAGGCACTGGAGACGGAGGCCAAGCTGTTTGAGGACCTGGAGTTCCAGCAGCTGGAGCGAGAGAGCCACCTGGAAGAGGAGCGGGAGGCGCGAGGGCAGCAGCTGCTGCAGAGCCGGGCCGAGTGCCACCGCAGCATCGCCCGCAGGAAGGTGGGCATGGCAGGGGGAGCTCCGTGGGGCTGTGCCCCTGGGCCAGGCTGCATCCCAGGGCTCCCAGCAGCCAGCTCATCTCTGCTGCCACTCCCCAGGAGCGGGTGGCTGCCCTGGATGCCCAGGCTGCCCAGATCCGGCTGCAGAGCGTGCAGGAGGCCGAGCGCCTGGCCAGGGAGCGCAGCAGCGTCCTGCAGCTCCTGCAGAAGGTAAGGCCCTGACTGTAATGCAGCTCCTGCACAAGGTAATGGCCTGACTGTGTGCTCCTGGGGGGGCTCGAGGCAGGGGACCAGATCCTGCCAGCTCTTGACAGGTGGCTGGCAGGCAGCGAGAGCTGCCATGGGGTGCCAGTAGCCATCAGCTGCCTCTGACCTGTCACCCCCTGTGCAGGAGAAGGAGAAGCTCGTGTCTCTGGAGAGGCGATACCAGCTTGTCACAGGTGGTAGGAGCTTCCCAAAAATGTCCTCAGCTCTTCGAGAGGTAAGTTGGTAGAGAGGAGGCTGTGGTCCTTAGAGCTGCTCTCTCTCCTAAGCTGCAGCCATCAGTGAGAATGAGCCTTGTGCACCACCAGCTTTGCTCTGCAGCAGTTCCCAAGTACCTTCTGACCAGAGCCAGGTGCTTCCACCTGCTCAAAGTCTCTCCATGGGCTGCAGAGGTTGTGGGGGAGGAAAGGGAAATGCAACAGAGCAGCCCATGGGACAGGATTGCTTAGGGTCCCATCGCTGCTGGAGAGCAAGTGTGGGGATGTCTTGGTGCTGGTCCAGGGGACTTTTAGGTGGGAGTGAGTTGCCCCATTACCTTGCTCATGGCTCTGAATGGGGAGCCACAACCATGATGCCCTCAGGGGCTGTGGTACTGCCTGACCTGCTGCTGCTGGTAAGAGGCACAAGACGGCAGAGTCCCCTCGTGCCTGCCTGCAGTGGGACTCCTGCTGCTGCCACCTTGCTGTCTCTGCCCACCTTGCCTACGTGACCTTTACCCTTCAACAGGAGACCCTCCACATCTCAGAACCTTATGAGCTGTTGGAGGGACCTAAGCCCCTGAGCCCCCTGCCAGCAGCAGCTGCCTCCTTAGCTTCTCCTGCCACCTACTCCTACCCCAAGGCACAAGAGGTAACTAACTAGAGGGACTAGCTGCATGTGCTTGCTCACCCCTCCTTGGCTGAGACCCCTTTTGTGGCCTAATGTCACCCCCAGGCAGCAGGGCAGCCCCACAGCAGCATGACTGGAGCATTTGTCATACAGATGTCTGGCAGTTGTGCTCATTAACACTCAGTCCCTGATTCCAGGCACTCTCCTGAGCCTGCTGGGCATCCCAGTTCCTGCCACTGCCCCCTAATTTAATCCTGGTGCAGTGGTTTCCCCCTTGCTCACTGCTTGCCATCTGGCTGGGCACCTCCTGACAGCATCCTGTAGGGTTGTGCTAGCATGGCTTTCCCAAAATAAGAGCAAGTCCCCAGCTTTAGCATGTTTGTTTCAGAAAGGATGAGGAAGTGGGTTTTAAGCTGGCTCAGCACAGCTCGAGGTGCCTCCCTCAGTGGTGCTGCACTAGGGAGGACTTGTGGCCCGTGGAGGACCCTGAGGCATCCCTGCCCCTTGTAGGCACTCAGGAAAGCTGCACTGGAGGCTGGAGCAAGATGGGTGCCAGCACACCCAGCCCAGCTCGAGCACCCCAAGGTGCTGCACCCCGGGGACACCATGGGCAGCAGGGCAGGGCTGGGGAGGCAGGGTTGGGGCAGGAATGCACAGGGAGGTTTGCTCCCACTATGCAGTCAGTGCCATGATGCTAGCACATGGGTCTAACTCTTCTCCTTCTCCCTTGCCATGGATTTCTAGGAGTACATGAGGCTGTCTGACGTTTTCAGGTTCTGCAGTAATGCACATGGCCCCAGCCTGGACACTAAAGCTTCTGCTGCTGCCCCTGCTGCCGCTCAGAGCTCTTTCTTGCTTGCTGTAGCTCCCACAGCCAACGAGGTACCTGCCCCAGAGCATGCTCGGGTTTGCTCCCTTGGGTTGCCTGCAGGCAGGGAGGCAGCTGCAGCCCCCCGTGTGCCCTGGGGCCTGGAGCCACATCTCTCTGGTGTCAGCACGCTTGTCTGGCTGAGCTGCGTGGGGAGCAGAGGCTCCAGCTGCCCGGTCTCCTTGTGGGGTGCACTTCTCGCCCGCTCTGGATGCAGTGGCAGGGCAGGAGCAGCGTGGGTGCCCAGCAGTGGGAGGGGCAGCCCTTTGTTGGCTGGCTGCAGTCCTGGCCGCTTGTCTCAAGCGAGGAGGATGCAGAGCAGGCCTGACCCCGTGCCCAGCAGCAGGGTGGCTGCTGCACCGACTGCTTTTCCTCCCAGGACATGAACCTTCCTGTGGGGGTTGGAGCTGCCTGCTCGTTCCTCTGTGCCTGCTTGCCCCAGCTCTTAACCTGGTTCAATCTGCTTCTCTCTGCCCAGTATGTGACCATAGAGCAGCTCTCGGGTATCCTGGGCAGCCTCCACACCCCTGCTGCTTCCCTGCTGGGCTGTACCCCTCCGGCTCCTTCATCCTCAGGCTGTGCTCCTCCTCTTCCTCCTCTTCCATCTCTCCCTTCTCCCTTCGTCTCTGCAGAGGTTGGTGCCCTGTTTCCCTCCCTTTGGCCCCTTGTACTCTCCCTGGGAGGTGATGGAGATGCATGGGAAGGGGTGAGCTGCAGATGGAGCTGAGCAGCAGCTCAGGCTCTTGACACTCCACACACTCTTGGCTGTCCTGCCTGCTGCTCCACTGTCCCCAGGGCAGGGGGTCTTTGTGCTTGATCAGTTCTCACATTCTCTTGAACAGCAAACAGCTCCTACAGCTGCTGGGACTTAGCCACGGAGTGCACAGGATCCCCAGGGGTCTGCATGTTAAGTTCTGGGGCAGTGGTGCAGGCATAGGCAGGAATGCTTCAACCTCTTCTCTGTGCATCTGTCCCTCTTGCTGCATTTGTCCTTCATCCTTTCTCACGCAGCCTCTCTCTCCAGATGGAGCAGCAGCTGTTGGGAGGCGCTGTGTGTCTCCCAGCTCTTGATTTAGAGAAGTGGTACCAGGAGGTTATGGCTGGCTTTGAGACCTTCTCTTCCTCTGTCTCTCCTTCTTCTTCCCCTCCTCCACTTCCAGCTAAAGCTCACTCCTCTCACAAGGCTCTGCAGGTAATCCTAGCTCTCTGCTGCCGAGGCTCAGGCTTTGGGGCCGCTGGTTGTGGCCAAAGTGGGGCAGTGCGGGGATGTTCCTGTGGACCCTGTACCCTGAGTGCTGCTGGGGCTTTGGCTGCCACTGCAGGCAAAGGGTAGGCAGTCTCTGCCTCCTCTTGGGCTGCATCCCTTTGCCAGGATGGCACTGACACAGAGCAGGATCTGGGGAGCCATCTGTCCAGGAGGACTTTTGCAGTTCACCCACGTCTCTGTCCTGCTGTGTCTCTGTGCTCAGGTCTATCGTGCAAAAGCAGAGGCTGGTGCTGGTGTCCTCACCCCTCGGATGAAGAGCGGGACCCCTTCGTCCTCGCAGCTCAACCTCTCCGTGCTGGAGCGCAGCCCCTCTCCCAAGGTATGGCTGCCGGGGGACCCAGGCACCCGGGCCATGGCTCTCGCCTGCCTGTGCCAGCCCCCGTGCCCATCCTCGCAGCTGACCACCCACTGTCCTGCCCAGGGCCCCCCCAGCCCGGCGGGCAGCCTGTCCCGCAACCTGGTGGCCACGCTGCAGGACATCGAGACCAAGCGCCAGCTGGCCCTGCAGCAGAAGGGTGAGCTCTGGCTCTGTGTCCTGGCTCTGGGGGGTGGTGGGACCTCGGGAGACGCTCTCCCTGCTGCCACTTGGGCATTGGAGAAGGGAGCCTGGCCGAGGGTGACGACAGCAGCAATGCTCCAGCAGGATGCGATGCCTCTCTCACAGTCTCTTGCTTTTCCCCCCTCTCTTTCCTCCTGACCCCTCCACCTGACGGCCCATCTCCAGCCAAGCTGCTCCCAGCAGAGCCCTTGCAGCCAGGCAATCTACCAGGTAGAGATGTGGGGTGACTCCGACTGCCTAGAGCAGCCCAGAGGCAGCAGCATGACTGTTTGCTGGCACCTTCTGCCATACATAAGAGTGGCATGACCAGTCCAGGGTGCCAGGTGTATCTCAACATCTGCTAAGAGATAAGCCTGTGCTTCCCTATCCTGTAAATGCTTTGCCCTGCTTGTTCCTTACCAGCCTGGTGCATGTGTCTCCTGCTGCTGCCCAGACAGGTTGCAGTGCTTGCCAGAGAGTTGTGACCGCAGCTCCCGCCTCTGCCCCTACCATGCCTTCGTGGTTCCAGCTGTGCCTGTAGTGTCTTCTGCCTGTGCCACCCCCTTTGCCCACCATGCTGTGGCTCTGAATGTGGCACTTTTAACTTGGTGTTGTCATCTTGCTGTGGCACAGGTCGGCAGGTGATCGAGGAGCAGAAACGGCGGCTGGCAGAGCTGAAGCAGAAAGCGGCTGCCGAGGCACAGTCCCAGTGGGAAGCCCTGCATGGGCAGCCCCCCTTCCCCACTGCCTTCCCCCGGCTTGTGCACCACTCCATCCTCCACCACAGCCGTCCCCACGGTGCTGGACCCCGGGCTGAGGAGCTGGACCATGCCTATGACACACTCAGCCTGGAGAGCTCAGACAGCATGGACACCAGCATCTCCATCGGCAACAACTCCGCGTGCTCGCCTGACAATATCTCCAGGTAATCCTGGGGCCAGCTCCTATGGCCAGAGGACAGCTCGCTCTGCTGGCGTGCTGCTGGCTCAAGGTCCTTCCTGCTGGGGCAGCAGCTGTGGCTGTTTTGCAGTGCTAGCGGGATGGAGACAGGGAGGATTGAGGAGATGGAGAAGATGCTGAAGGAGGCACACGAGGAGAAGTCACGGTTGATGGAGTCCCGGGTGAGTGGGGGCACCAGCGCCGCGGCTGGGTGGCAAGCAGGACTCCAGTGCTGGGGCTGAGTGCCTGTGCGTGCTGGCAGGAGCGGGAGATGGAGCTGCGGCAGCAGGCGCTGGAGGATGAGCGCTGGCGGCGGGAGCAGCTGGAACGCCGGCTGCAGGATGAGACCGCGCGGCGGCAGAAGCTGGTGGAGAAGGAGGTCAAGCTGCGGGAGAAGCACTTCTCACAGGTGTGAGGCAGGCTGCCATGCCCCTCTCTCAGCCTGGACAGTGAGGCACGCCCAGCTTGCTGCCGCTGTCCCAGCTCGCAGCGGAGGGACGTGGCTCTTGTCACTGTCGGTGGCCTTTGCAGGGCTGTGTTGCTTTTCCAGGCTCGTCCCCTGACACGGTACCTCCCCATCCGCAAGGAGGATTTCAACCTGCGGCTGCACATCGAGTCCTCGGGCCACAACGTTGACACCTGCTACCACATCATCCTTACAGAGAAGATGTGCAAGGGCTACCTGGTCAAGATGGGCGGGAAGATCAAATCTTGGAAGAAGCGCTGGTTTGTCTTTGACCGCATGAAGCGCACCCTCTCCTACTACGTGGGTGAGTCCTGATGCCACCTTGTGCCCCCTCCCCATGCCATCACCCACAGTCCACAACAGTTCCCTCTCTTGGGCAGATAAACATGAGACAAAGCTGAAAGGTGTTATCTACTTCCAAGCCATTGAAGAGGTTTACTATGACCACCTCCGCAGTGCAGCCAAGGTGAGAGCTGGGCACTGCCCCTGCTGCGCTGTCTGCTGGCAGCCCCTGTGGGTGCCCCCATTCTCCTGCCCTCTGTCACGCTGGTTGGGGGTGGCAGGGCAGTGCGTGCCAGGGGTGCTCCTGGAATGGTCTGTGGCCCCTGATGGTGCCAGCCTCAGGGCACCAAGGGCAGGACCCCAGTGCCGGGCCTTGTGGGGGACCAGGGGGGGATTGCTGCTGCTCAGAGGGGAACAGAGTGCTGATTTCGTCCTCCCCTGCAGAGCCCAAACCCTGCGCTCACTTTCTGTGTCAAGACCCACGACCGACTCTACTACATGGTGGCACCATCAGCCGAGGCCATGCGCATCTGGATGGACGTCATTGTCACCGGGGCAGAGGGCTATACCCAGTTCATGAACTGAGGGCGGTGCTGTGCGTCCCAGCTCCACCAGCTGCACGGACTTGTGAGCCTCCCAAGCAGCGAGGAGCTCCTGAGGGACCGTGGTCCCTGCTACGACTCCTGCCAAGGGCTGTGCACACCGACGTCACGGGCCTGCATTGGGTACAGCTGGGTGGTCCTGAGTGTTGCCTGTCCAGGCAAGGGAATAAGGTTTTTTTTATGCTGACTTTCTAGAAACAAACTTTATTGGAACAATATCAAAGTGCTGAAATGTAAAAAGCTGCCAAAGAGCTGCTGGGACCTGAGCCCTCTGCCTTGGGGAGGTGCTGGTTTTGAGGCTGATGCTGATTGTTGCTGCCACAGTGTTCCAGGGAAGGAGATGGTGAGGGCCCCCCAGCCCCGTGCGGCCAGGATGTCCCACTGTGTAGACTCAGACCCCTTTTGTAAACCTTTTATAATTTCGGAGCGTTGTCCCCCTGTGCTGGGGCTGGATGGGGGTTGTGGCGCTGACTGCCCGGTCTTAATGCATTTGTGAACCAGGCTCTCCTTTCTGCATGGGCTCTGAACTGGCAGTACGGTACAGGTGGACCGGGGTCTGCCCCGGGGCTGGGGAGCTCTGGGCTGGGCTGGGAGGGAGCTGAAGGGCACGGCATCGAGCACCAGAGATCGCGGGCACCGCGGCAAGGGCCCGGAGCCACCAGCGGGGAGCGGCCGGAACATCGGCACGGGGCCAGGCCAATGGAAGGGGCGGAGCTCGAAAGAGGAAGGGGTCCGGGGCCGCACCGGGCCCGGCTGGGTCCACGCGAGCCGTGCCCAGCCCGAGCCGAACCCGAGCCGTGCCGAACTTGGCCGAGCCGAGCCGAACGAGGGCGGGACCTGGGCGGAGCATGGGGGCGTGGTTCACAGGGGGCGCGGCTCGGCGGCGGCCTGCCCGCGAGGCGCCTCTCGGCCGCCAGGGGGCGCGCGCGGTGTAGGCGGCTCGCACGTGGCTCGGCGGCCGTGAGGCGCGCGCAAGCGCACGCGCGGTGCCTGCACGCGCGCCGCTCAGGCGGCCCCCGCAGCCCCGCCCCCCTGCTCTCGGCCAATGGGGCCGCGGCTCCCGTTCGTGACGGCTTCCGGCTTCCCCCGACGTGGCCCAATGGGCGTGCGCGCGCTGTGCGATTGGCGCGCGGGGCCGGCCCTGGCAGCCGCGCCAATGGGCGCGTGCCGCGTGCCGGCGGGGGCGGGGCCAGACGGCGGGGCCGCCGCGGCGGGGCTGCTCCGCGCGCCGGGCCGAGCCGAGCCGAGTGCAGCCGAGCCCCGCCGAGCGGTGCCCTCAGAGCATGGCGCGGTTTCCCGGCCGGGCGCTGCCCTGGCTGCTTCTCTTCAGCTTCCTACCCGCTGCAGGTACGTGCGCGACGGTGCGGGAGGCGGCAGCTCCCCGGGCGCTGCCTGCTGGGCCGCGACGCCGACGGTGTGGGGCCGGCGGGGAGGAGCGGCCGGTGCGTGGGTGCCTCCCCAGCACCCTGTCCGGGCCCCTGCCTGTCTCGGCCGCCCACACCGGGAGCAGGTTCTCACCGAGGGTTTGTCTCCAGAGCCGGTGGCGGTGATGTCGGTGGACGTGGGCAGTGAGTCGATGAAGATCGCCATCGTGAAGCCTGGAGTGCCCATGGAGATCGTCCTGAACAAGTGAGCGGCCACGGGACGGTCCCGGGGGGATCCGGCCTGTCTTGCAGCCCCCCGCCAGCGCCGGGAGCGGACGGCGGGGGAGGCTGGCCGGGACAAGCCGTCCCTGTTCCTCTCTAGCCGGAGGAAGGCTCCCATTCTCCCACGCAGGCTTGTGACTCGGTCTTGGCCCGGGTGGGGGCTACGGGGCATCCTCCAGGGCACTTTGTTAACTCACCTTTAAGGTGTTCGGGTGCGCTTTGAGTACCTTTCCAGCGGGTGCGGAAAGCCCACGTGGTTAAGAACACATTGTGTTGCCAACCCAAAAGGGCACCCAGTCCCCTGATCCTTAGTTCCCCTAAGGGAGCCCAGAGCTAGGTTTGTTTTGCTGCAGCTGTTTAAAGCCCGCACTTGTAACACAGGTAAATCTCTTGCATTCAGCTGCTGCTGTAGCCCATCCTCAAGCCACTGAGTGAAGAATCTGCAGGTGAGAGAGGGCATATGATTAGGAACATCTTCGGTTTCTGGGAGTCTGGAGATAACAAGGATGTTTCTTACCCACCTCCCTGAAATTCAGCAGTGATAGATAGAATAAGGGAACTGTCTTGCCTTGCCTATGGGTGGAGGAAAGCAAAAATAGTGTCATCAAAAGCACTGAAGTGGTGGTGGTGGTGGTGGGGCCTTGTCTAGTAGCCCCTCACCTGAGCAGAGGCTGACCCCCCTCTCCAAACACTTTCCCTTAGTCCTTCTGGAATGGGAACAACATCTGTCTTCACTGGAGACTGGAATGTTCACGTTTTCCACTGGTTTGTTCCTCCCTCTCTGTTCTCAGGGAGTCACGAAGGAAAACACCTGTGGCTGTTTCCTTGAAGGAGAATGAGCGTCTCTTTGGTGATGGTGCGCTGGGGATGGTAAGAGTTCCTGTTTGCAGAATACATGTATCCCACATTGTCACAAAGGTCTGAGACAGTGTTTTATTGCTGTCCTGCGTGCCCCATCTCCTTGATGTGTTACGGGCTCTGTGTAGGGGCTGTGTGCTCCTACTCCCACAGTAGGAGTTGTTCCCCTCGTAGTCTGGGAGGGATCGCTTTGACGGCAGCGTAACTGAAGGGATGCAAGTGGGTGATGTGTTTTTTCCTGCAGTCCATAAGGACGCCCAAGGTGGCGTTCCGATACTTCCAGGATCTGCTGGGTAAGCGGATCGATAATCCCCACGTGGCGCTGTACCAGTCCCGCTTCCCGGAGCACGAGCTGGTGAAGGATGAGACCAGACAGACTGTTATCTTCAAGTTGTCCCCGTAAGTGGCTGCTTTTAGGTTCTTTGTGGGATGGATGTCAGCTACCAGGCTTCTGAAGCTTGCTGTTGATGCCATCATTTTCTTTCCCATTGCAGAACGATATGGTATTCTCCCGAGGAGATGCTGGGGATGGTCCTGAACTATTCACGTGGTCTGGCTGAGGAATTTGCAGGTTGGAAGGGTTTAGCTTTTTCTTGTCTATGTGTGTATGAGTTCACGCACTATAGGATTTGAGGAGAGACCAAAAGCATTCAGAAACCCAAGGTTTTTGGAAACAGGATATTGGTTCTCTCCAGCTGTAGGCTGTAAGCAAGACTTAGAAGCTATCCAGTTATCATTTGTTTCTAATATGATGCAAGTTTGGGATCATGGATCTCTATCTCTGTTTACCACCTAGTCTTGCAATGAAGGAGCCTTACAGGCAATCTCTGGAGAAAAGTGTTTTCTTTATCATGTGTATGATCAGAGTGGAGGCACATGGAATGTGGCTGCTGGGGAGGGTGGAAATGGTTCTGTGAAGGCTGTGCTGTAGCTTTTCTGGATGGAAACTTGCTGTTGGAGGTGAACTAAAAGAGCAGAAATGGCCCTTTGCTGTGAGGCTTGCTAACAGAGAGGATGCTGTCGTGTGTATTTCATGCTGTGTTACTAATGAAATACCATAGTAATGAAAAGTGGATAAATTACTAGGAGGTTTTGTCATGTGGTCAGTGATGCTCCAGCCAGTCCAAAGACTTTTTACTGGAGGGTGAATATGATGCAGTGGCAGTGTAAGGCTCCATGAAGATAGTATTTGTTGGAATGGAAGGCTGCCCAGAGCATTTGAGAGTATCCTGACACATGAAAGAGCAGGCAGTAGACTTGTGGCTTTGTGTGAATATGCCAGGTCTGCTTGGTTTCAGCAGGATACAGAGATTCATCCCTAGGGATCCTGGCTACTGCTGCAGGGTTGCATTCTTTGTGGGTCTTTGCCTCTGGTCCTCTGGGTTTGCTGCTGTCACTCCATCTCAACAAGTCTTTGCATGTGGCTACACTGATGCGGAATTCCCTGCAACTGTTTCAGAACAGCCCATCAAAGATGCAGTGATCACAGTTCCTGCCTACTTCAACCAAGCCGAGAGGAGAGCGGTTCTGCACGCGGCCCGCATGGCTGACCTCAAGGTGCTGCAGCTGATCAACGACAACACGGCTGTAGCGCTGAACTATGGGGTTTTTAGGAGGAAAGACATCAATGCCACGGCACAGGTAGGTGCATTTGAGGGATGCGTAGAGTCCTGCCAAGTTGCCTGCATGCAGGAGAGAAAGTGCTTCAGAAGAAATGCAAAGAACTTGAAGTAGACTCTGCTGATCAAGCAATCTCCTCTGTTTTCATGTGGCTTGTCAATAAGACAAAGAGATTAAACGCTGTGTGCATGTATGGTGAAGCCTGAAAGCTGCTGGAGTGAGGACAGGTCCTGGAAGTTCCCATTTTGTAAACCTGGTCCTTGCCCATCAGCTGGGCAAAATAACAGCAGCAACTACTTGAAGTATTGGAACACTGACTCAGAAGTACTTGATTTACCTGAGGCTGAAGAAAGAGCAAAACTTTGGGTTTTGGACTGTGAAATAGATTAGAAGTTTTCTTGTCTCCTTCTGTCAAACATAACCCTGAACATCACCCGTGTTTGGTCAAAAATGGTATAAAGTAGTCCAGGGAGTAGGTAGTTGCGGCCTGTATCACACTGAAAGGTTCTTTACTTATTTGTGGGGGGATGTCCAGGTGTTTCTGCTTCACTGTCCCGACTTTTCTTTCCAGAATATCATGTTTTACGACATGGGAGCAGGAAGCACTGTTTGTACTATTGTTACTTATCAGACAGTGAAAACTAAGGACTCGGGAACCCAACCTCAACTGCAGATCCAAGGCATTGGGTAAGAATTCCACACAAGTTGCACAAAATCCACAGGTCTCAGAAAAGAAACCATTTGTTTCACAATCTTCATCATGTAGAATTTTGCAGTGAAGCTTCAGTACAGTAATTTGGATGGCTGATGGGGAGCAAGAAGGCTTCAGTTGGGAATAATTTTGGTATTGCTGTCTTTTACAGAAGGTAGCTGAGAGCTTCCAGGAGCCTAGGAGGGGACCAGCATACTTAGTTTGCTTTAAGCTTTCCTTTGTTAGCCTCAAACCACATAAACCTATTCCATTGCATGTAATCTTTTAAGTCTATCAGTTGGAAAAGAGGAGTATGCTTCTAGAGAGGAATGAAAATGCAGTGGACTCAATGCATTGCCAAATAAGGAGGATGGTGCTGTGCATACCCAGCCCAGCAATTTTAATTCCAAAGCATTTATATTCCTGTTTTCAAGATACTGAGACCCGATACAGTTGTCCATTGGTTTCTTGGCTGTTTTACATGCTTGGCAATAAGGCATTTACCTAAAATATAATGAAATTTGCTGTTGAAAGGCTGTTGTGGTGATGAATCTCTTATTTCCATCTTTCTTTCATTATAACGTGTTATTTTGGGGACAATCTTTGTTGTTTCACAGTCATGACAGCTGATAATACTGCACCTATTTTTGACCACTTGCTGCTCTGCATATTTGTGAAATAATACATGAAATTTGTTTGTGTTTCAGTTTGGTTCCGGTTTTTACACCTCTGTTCATTCTTTTGCTCAGGTTTGACCGTACTCTTGGAGGTTTAGAGATGGAGCTTCGTCTCCGGGACTACTTGGCAAAGCTCTTTAATGAGCAGCACCCTTCCAAAGATGTCCAGAAAAATCCTCGGGCCATGGCCAAGCTGCTGAAGGAGGCCAACCGATTGAAAACTGTGCTGAGTGCCAATGCCGACCACATGGCACAGGTCTGACCTTCTCCTGGGCGTTCCTGCATTTTTTGGGCTGAGTGTGGGGTGGTTGAGGACTGGTGTAAGGGAACGCTGTCCCTCTGCAGTGCAGGTCTGCTGAGGAGCATCGCTCCCGGTGGTCCCTCTCAGCTTGTGCCCGCTTGGTAGCACCGGTGATTGAGTGGATTGAAGAAGAGTTATTCGTGTCAAGTATGTTAAATAAACTTTCACTGAGAGAAGCTGTCTGTTACACCCATGTTCCATCCTCTCATCACCTTAGCAATGATAGGGTTCAGATGAGTGTGGTTAGGTCTGTTGTGCGTTACAAAAGCCAGAACTTTTTGCACACTGGACAAAGATTTTGCGTAGAAAAAGCTCCACAATTAATTTCATTCTGACTGTTTTTTGGGGTTTTTTTCTGGACAGATCGAGGGACTACTGGATGACATAGACTTCAAAGCCAAAGTCTCAAGACAAGAATTTGAGGATTTGTGTTCTGACTTGTTCAAGCGTGTCCCAGGACCCGTGCAGCAGGCTCTGAGTAGCGCAGAGATGAACATGGTGGGTTTAAGAGAATGCATTACCAAACCTGAAGCTAGTGTGTGTGGAGCTACTGCCACATCATGATTGAGGCATCAGTGGTTGTGTTAGCAGGACTGTTCGGAGGTAGATGCCTGCTATTGTGTCAGTGATTTTGGTGCTACAGAGTTTGCCTGCTGCAGTGTCAAGCAGGAGTGTCACACTTGCCCTGCACTATCCACCAGAAATTAGGGACTTGGAGGAGGGGCTTCTTAATCTTAAAGCATTTTACTCCTCCATTTGAAATAATGATGTTTCCTCTTTTTGTCTTGGATACTGGTTCTGGTCTCACTCCTGAAGTTTTAACTGAATGAGTCTGGATACAGAATTATGGATGTTTGGGCTTCTCCTTTGCACACTCCCTAAATTGAGCTCTGTTGTGGGCTGCAGTTGAACCAAACCTGAGGCAGTCCTTTGGAGAGAGTCACTGTGGGTTAAATGCTCACTTTGTAGGTTGCCACAGCTCTTGAGCAGCTTTGGGCTCTGATGTTCAGTGCAAGACACTGAGTTACCTCTTAAAGGCTGGATTTCTGTCTGTTCAGATCCAGCCAGCTCTTGGTGTCACTGTCTCCTGTGGCACTGAGCTAGTTTGTGTAATTTTGAATCAAGTCCCATGTTTCAGGTGGCTTGAAGCCACAGTCAGGTTGTCACTGTTGCACAGACCTGACCCCAGGTGCCTGGTTGTTGGCACGGCTGATGTCTGTCTGAGATCTGTTGGGTGCCGGCCTGCACGGGGACAGCAGGGTCTAGTGTGGGTGTTCTCTAAGAACCATGTCAGCACATGGTGACTGGGGCAGGAGCGTAAGGAAGCCCTGGACTTAGCTTTCCAAAATTGCTTTCTTAAGACAAGGTGACTGTTTCCAATCCCTAGGATGGAATTGACCAGGTGATTCTAGTTGGAGGTGCCACACGGGTCCCCAAAGTGCAGGAGGTTTTGCTGAAAGCTGTGGGCAAGTGAGTATGTGAGGCCCCCTTCTAGTCTGTCTCCCATTGACAAGCTGCTGTTTATGTAGAGGCTGCAAACTTCATATGTGTTGCTTTTTGCTTCGTAGAGAAGAGCTGGGCAAGAATATCAATGCTGATGAGGCTGCTGCTATGGGTGCAGTCTACCAGGCAGCTGCTCTAAGCAAAGCCTTTAAGGTGAAGCCCTTCATTGTTCGGGATGCTGCTGTATTTCCTATCCAGGTAACCTTTGGTTTTCCTTCTCTTCTGCAAGCTATGATGGGGCTGTGATGGGAGAAGCAATCCAGGCTGGAACCTCATGGCTTCCTTTGAGTATGGAAGCTCTGGAGAGATTTCTGCTAATCTAATAACAAAAGCAGAAGGAAGTCTTCTTTATAATAGAAATGCAGTATTCAAGGAGTTAGGCATATGCAAACACCAGTTGAGGAATATTTGCCTGCCCCCAGCCTTGAGGCCGAGCAGCCGAACACTGGTGATGTAAGATGCCACAGTTTGCAGTTGCTGAATCTTAATTTCTATTTTTCGTGCAGGTGGAGTTTACTCGTGAAGTTGAGGAGGATGATAAATCCAGGAGTTTAAAGCATAACAAGAGGATTTTGTTCCAGCGCATGGCGCCCTATCCCCAGCGCAAAGTGATCACTTTTAACCGCTACACAGATGACTTTGAGTTCTATGTCAACTACGGAGATCTGACATTCCTGAGTCAGGATGACCTGCGGTGAGTTGGGCCCAGCACCCAGGCCAGCAGCTCTGTGGCAATGCAACTTGCCTGGCTGGAAATGTATTGCCAGTGCGTGGGACTGGCACTGGCGCATCTGTTCTCTGAGCTGCGTGTCCTTTAGCCCTGCCAGTTCCTGCTTTTTGCAGTTGCCCATCGCCACCAGCCTGAATGAGAGCAGCGATTGGCTGTTCTGCAGCACTGTTATCCTGAGTTGTCTCTCTGCTTTTGTCTCTGTACCATCAGAGTTTTTGGTTCTCTCAATCTCACTACTGTGAGGCTAAAGGGAGTTGGGGACAGTTTCAAGAAGCACTCAGACTATGAATCCAAAGGCATCAAAGCACACTTCAACATGGATGAGAGTGGTGTACTGAGTCTTGACCGGGTAAGCACCACCATTGGGATGGTTGTCAGCTGATGTATTTTCAATTTTATCCCTCTCTCTGGTCCCTGCTTAAAACTAATCCTGAGCTTCTATTTCCAAGGTGGAATCAGTGTTTGAGACCCTGGTGGAAGACAAGCTGGAGGAGGAGTCAACACTGACAAGTAAATGTGGAACTTTGATATTCATACTGACTGTTTTGTTACCTGTAGTGGCTGAAATAACTACAAGTGTTGTGTTTCTTTGGGGTGTGGAAGTTACACAGTCTGACTGTATGTGTGTCTGTGCACACAAGGACACGGAGGGAGGTTGCAGAAGTGTGAGTCTGGAGTGTGTGAAGCTCACCTACACCACCAAGGGAGCCCTGGTGATCGTTGCGGTTGTGAGGAGAAGGACTGAGAGCTGAAGATTACTTTCCTCCTCTGGATATGTAACTTTCTGAATTTTCTGTCTCCCATCATCAGAACTTGGAAACACTATCTCAAGCCTGTTTGGGGGTGGTGGCCCTACACCAGAGACCGGAGAGAACCTGACAGACTCAGTTCAGGTGAGCCCCAGGGTGACTGCTACTGAAAGGAAGGCCTTTTGTCTTGCTGTGGCAGTTCTGTAGAATTACCTGTTCTGTGAAACACTGCATGGAATTTCTGCATTTAAAACATAAATTTTGTTTTCCCTTTACTTGTTTGTGATGACCAGGAAGAGGAAGAGAGCCTAGCAGAAACAGGTAAAGAAGAGCAGGGGGAGAAACAAGACCAGAAAAGCCATACTGTAGATGCTGATGAAGAGCATGGACAAGAGAAACAGCAGACTTCAGATCAAGAAGAAACTGCCTCTCCAAAAGTAGAGTCAGAGAGAAAGGAAGAAGGCGAGAAATTAGAGCCTCAGGTGAGCATCAGATTGAAGGAATGGGGTGGGTTTAGTATGCAAGAAATGTAATTTCCTCAGTGGAATTCTCCCTCCTCTGAAGTGCCCTGGCTTTGAAAAAAATTGCAGAATCTGAAAATCTGTTCTCTGGCTTGAGAATGTACTTTGTGTTACAGGATCCCAAAGAAAACAGAGAAACTGCAAAAGAGGAAGACCTGTCCAAAAGTTCCAGTGACAGCATAGCTACCAAATCAGAGGAGGAGAAAATCAAAGCACCCAAGAAGCAGAAGCTTGTCCATGAGATCACAATGGAGCTGGATGTAAATGATGTGCCTGACCTGGAGGAAGATGAACTGAAGAGCTCGATGAAAAAGTAGGTTTGAAATGGCTCTGCTAAGTTAGAACTCTAGATGAAGGAAGGGAATTGCTTTGGGATGGTGATGACTCACACAGGGCACTGCTGACCTCAGAAGCTGGTGTGTGTGATGTGCTGCTCAACAAAGGGCACTTGCTAACTTTTGATTTTTGTTCTCTTTGCATGTTAGACTCCAAGAGCTGACAATCAGAGATCTAGAGAAACAGGAAAGAGAAAAATCAGCCAACAGCTTGGAGTCATTCATCTTTGAGACCCAGGTAAGAGAGGGATATAATGAAATGAGAATTCCAGGAGAGCAGTAGAAGTGTTTTGCACAGCTTTTGGCTGCTCTGAGTGCAGGGGAGTTGTTTGAGCTGGGGGCAACTGATTTGAAGAGCCCAGGTTTTGTCTTTCGCTCACTTTTCCTAATGCTATTAGGCTTCCCAGGCCCATGTTTCCTCAATACAAAATGAAGTTTCCCTTCAGCATGTCTAAAACATTGAACAATTGCCCCCAGAGTGTAAAGAAGCTACAACTTCTCAGGAACTGTTGTGTAGAAGAAACAATTAGTGTGAAGTGTATGTGAAATAATGACTGTTGCAGTGTTACCATCATGGAATGTGGGTGTGTCTACACCTGGTGTGTTTCATTGTGCTCCTGGCAATGCTAGGAGCAGAGCTCAGATTTGGGAGGGTGCAGGCAGCGGCCCACCCCAATCACAAGTGAGTGCTCTTGTTTTATGGTTCCAGGCTCAGTGGTGTTTGACCATTGCTTGCTGTTTTTTTAGGACAAGCTTTACCAAGAGGAGTATCAGTTTGTTTCGACAGAGGAGCAGAGAGAAGAAATTTCCAAAAAGCTTAGTGAGGCTTCCAGTTGGATGGAGGAGGAGGGCTATGCAGCTGCAACAAAGGTAGTACTGTGTGCAGTCAGGACACCAGTCAGCTGTCACTGACATGGAAGTGACCACAGAGACTGACAGAGCCTTTGTAATCTGGTTCTTGAGAGTTTCTTGGTTCCTCAGAGCATTATGCACAGAACAAAATAAGAAGTTATCCTAGCCATTGATGCTTCTACAAGAGCTTCAGCAGGAGCCTGTTGACTGAAAGCTTTGTCATGTGGCTCTTTTTACCGCACTGAAATGGTGTATTTGATAGAGTGAAAAACAAATGAAGTTAAAACTTCTGAAGTTGCCAGTGTTATACAGTGGTGAAATTAACTGTCTCATTTCTCCTCTCCCCCATTTTCAGGAGCTGAAAGACAAGCTTTCAGAGCTGAAAAAGCTTTGTAGGAACCTTTTCTTCCGTGTTGAGGAACGGAGAAAGTGGCCAGAACGCCTGGCTGCTCTGGAAAGTCTGCTCAATCACTCCACCATCTTTCTCAGGTAAGGACAGGCTTTTGGGAAGGAATGTCATGCAACTGGTTATGTAGGAGCTGCCATCAGAATGAGACCAGAGTGAATGTCAAAGTCAGTGGCAGTTCCTGAGAAAAGGTGAGCAGAACCCTGCTCCCCGGTGTCCTGTTCTGCAGGACCTGTGAACAGCCCCTTGTCCAAAATGGGGGCAAGAAGGGTCCAGTATGGTTGTTGTGATGTTTTTGTATTACTGAAGCTGTAAACACTGAGTTGCCAAAGTGCAGTCTGCTTGGCTTAACTAAAATAAGCTTTCTTTTCTACAAGGGGAGCCCGAATGATTCCAGAGTCTGACCAGATATTCACAGAAGTGGAACTGAGTACACTGGAAAAAGCCATCAATGAAACCACGGTACTGAAGGATGGAGTGATGCTGGAGGAGGGTGGGGGGTGGCAGTTTGCCTTATGGCCTATACTTTCACTCAGGATCGTGGAGTAGAATGTGCACATTTTGTTTTTGTGCCACCAGCAAACCTTTTGTGTGTTTCAGTGTTTCCTAATGTCCAGCCTGACCCCATTGTGTCTGGGAGGAATGGTGGTTCCTGTGTTGCATGTGGAATCATCTCCAGGGTGGGGGTGGAGCCCAGTGATCTGATTGCACTCGGTTTTTAAAGGCAGGCACTGGGTTTTGTTTCTCTTTTTCCCGTGTCTGGGTAAACTGAGAGGTTGGTGGAAATGTAGCACAGAGGAGAGCTGTCCTGAGTAAAGCAGAATAGCTTGGGGCAGTGACTTGGAGATACTGTGATATACAGCAGTTCCTGGAACCCAGAAGCATTCCAAAAGCACCTCTTCCCTCGCGTCCCACAGATCTGGAAAAATGAGACACTGGCTGAACAGAACAAGCTTACTCCTACTGAGAAACCTGTGCTGCTCTCTAAAGATATAGAGTTCAAGATAGCAGCCCTTGACAGGGAAGTGCAGTATCTCCTGAATAAAGCCAAGTTTGCAAAACCCAAACCCAAAAGGGAGAAGAATGCCACAAAAACTGATCCAGGCAAGAATACTACAGCAGCCCCTGAGACTGAGAATACTATCCCTCCCACGGAGGGGAAACAAGAAGGTAAGTAGCAGGCTTTGGAGCATGTATGTCACTCCCTATTATAATTACCATATGTAATACGTGGTGTTTCTCTTGATTGAATGGGAGTTAAAGAAGGGAGGACAGTAGTTAACTGTGAGATTAGGTGAGTTTCCTCTCAGTTTTCAAAGACAGCTGGGAAAATCTATGTATTGCAGTGTCCTTCATCCCCCACCATTTGTTTGGGTTTTTTGTGAAGAAACAGAAATTATTTATTAATTTCCCAGGATAGTCAGTACCTGTCTTGCTGGCTTGTTGACTTCTAGGAAAGATTAGCCATTGACTGCACTTCAGTGTACTGAGCTGAATACTCAAAGTCCTGTCCTAGATCAGTGAGTAGAATGAATTGTTGATGAGAAAGGTTCGTGGCCTAGATGGAACCCAGGGAAAAAAAAAAAATCTCTTGGGGCATTAGGACTTAGTTTTTTGAACTTTCTAAGATCCTCAGGTCTCAAGTGCCCTGGTCCTTTTAAATCTGGGTGCTGTTTGTCAGCATTCCTGCTGGTTCCTCTCAAGGGATCCTGCTCACAGTCACAGCTCCAAAGGTCATCTGCCTGTGCAACCAGTCAGTCTCCAGGGCTTCTGAGGACATAAAGCTTGGCACTCAGAGGGGAATACAGAGCAGTTTTGTGATGCTTCTCTTGAGAGCTGTAGAGTGATCTGCTGGGAGAGTGAGCTGTAACAGTCCTGCTGAGGCACCACAGCTGGCTGGTTTAACCTCACCTTTGCTCACCTCATCTCTTTGCATCTTGTTTCCTGTGTGTTCTCCCTTGACTTCTGTTTCTTTCTGCTTTAAACATAGACAAACCAGAGGATATTGATCCAGCCAAGGAACCTCCTACAGCTGAGAAAGCAGCAATAGATGAAAAGCCTGGATCAGACTCTGGTGGGTAAATGTTTTGCTAACAATCAGGAAATTGGGAGCTGCGAGTGCAAGGTGTCTGGGGGCTCCTTTGCAGATTTTTAGCTGTAAGAGGTAATATGATAGTAGAACCCCTGACTGCTCATCCATTGTTCATTCAGAGTGGAATTCTTATGCACCAGTGCTGCTTTGTGCCCCTGTCCCTGCAGTTTGCAGCCAGTCCCATGGCTGTGAGACAGGCTCTGCTTAGAGCTGCTGTGCCTCTCCTGCTGCCAGGGCAGCGCTGTGAACAGGGCCAGAGGGTTCATGGCTTCAGCCCCGTGGAGATGAGTAACAACCCCCAAAACCTCTTACCGTGGACTGCAAGTTTTGTGGCAAATTTTGCAAATGTCAGAGACTCTCAGTACTGCTTTGCATGCTGTGAAAACGACTGCAGTGTTGAAACTGAGTTTGCTTCATTATGCAGGGTCCAAAAAAGAGAAGGCAGAAGCTGGAAGAGAAAGCAGGAAAAACGATGAATTGTAACACCCTGAAGTCCTTCAAGTGTCAGCATCTATTTATTTCATAGTTACTTTCTTGTTTTTCTTATGGACCTGGTTAGTCATGATGTAAATGGAACACAATGGCAACACAATGGGATAGAGATGTAAATTTATTTTTATGTTCTTTCTGCGGATTTTGCCTCTACTAACTTAGTAAATTGGTTTTTGTTTTTCTTCTATTATGTGGGGCAGACTGCCCACCAAGAATTGTCTTTGTTTCAGTACAGAAGTCACCAAAGTGACTTTCCTGTGGGGAGAAAACAGTGCAGAAACATCTTAAGGTGTAGGAAGTAACCTGAAACATAAGCTCTGTGTCCCACCTCTTGTGAAGATGATTGCAGAAGGATATAGACCTGAAGTGCTGTTGTCTATGAGACTCTGACTTTGAGCAAATGTGTGATCACAGCTGGTGGGAGGTGTATTAATACTTGGATTCATGGTAAGGTGGAACAAGATTGGGAAGGCAGATGATCTGTGCTTTGAGATATGGCTGTGTCTGTTTTCAATAGGCTGTTTGTTAAAACTGTCTGTGCTCTCTAGCAGAGTCCAAGAACCATGATGCGAGACTTTTCAAAAAGATTCTGTTCATAGTTTTTAAAGTTCAGAAAAGGCAACACTGAATGCAGAGGAGAGGGAAAGATGGGCCGTGTTGGCACATCCTGTAGTCAGTCACAAGGACAGCGATACGGCTCAAACAACCAACCTGAAAAGTCTAACGGCAACTGCCTTCCTTCCTCGGTATTTTGTGCACTTGGACCGATTTAATCGTGTGACTGTCCCAGTCCCTGGCCGCGACCTCCTGCCTCCTCAGACCGTCCCTGCTGCTGCCACACACGCGAGCGGGGTCCGACGGCTGCGAATGTGCATCTGACATTGTTCTCCTTTCTGGCTCTTCAGCCGAAAATAAAAGCGACCCGTCCAGCGGGGCTGTGCGGAGCGGTGCCGTGTGTGCCGGGAGCGGGGCGGGACTTCCGCGGGGCGGGGCGGGGCGGCGGGCCGGCTCCGCCCGTCCGTGCGAGCGGGGCTCTCCGGGCCGGTGCGGCGCCGCGGCAGCGATGGCGGCCGGCGGGTACGGGCGCTACCGGGCTGCGATCTTCGCGGCCATGTTCGTGGGCTACACGCTCTATTACTTCAACCGCAAAACCTTCTCGTTCGTCATGCCCGCCGTCATGGCCGAGGTGCCGCTGGGGAAGGACGACCTGGGTGAGTGAGGGTCCGGGCCCCTCGGCCCCGCCGGCCCGGGGTGGCCGTTCCGCGGGCTGAGGCGCCCCTGGGCTCTGCCCGCCGCAGGTCTCATCACCAGCAGCCAGTCGGCAGCCTACGCCATCAGCAAGTTCATCAGCGGCGTCCTCTCGGACCAGATGAGCGCCCGCTGGCTCTTCTCCTCCGGCCTCCTCATGGTGGGCTTGGTCAACGTGGTCTTCTCCTGGAGCTCCACCGTCATGGCCTTCGCCGGGCTCTGGTTCCTCAACGGCCTGGCCCAGGGGCTGGGCTGGCCGCCCTGCGGCAAGATCCTGCGCAAGGTGGGTGCTGAGAACCGCGGGGAGCTGCCGCTGCCCTCCTGACCTGCCCTGGCATCGGGGCCGCGCACACCTCGCTGGCCCGCAATCCACAGGGACTTGCAGCTTTTCTCACTCCCTTCCAGCCAAGGAGGGCCAGAGCACTGTCTGCATTCTGCTGCCTGTGGAACAAGTTTCCGTGCACGGGGTTCCGCTTATCCTAGCAAAGATTCACTCTGTAGCCCTTGCCCCTACGTGCCTTGAGTGTAGCTCAGTTTGGTAACATCTCCTTGTAGCAGGGTTCTGCCCCGTTGAGGCAGACTCTGTTGAAATTAGGTATTTTAGGCGTGGACACACCGGACTGCTTCACTCTGCTGCTGCGGCTCAGGGGACAGTGAGCACAGTTCCATCTGCACGCTTGGGCAACTTGGGAATTCCAAATCACAGGTGGTTTGGGTAGAAAACTGGGTAAAATGGAGGAATAGTGTGAGATGAATCTCTAAGCTGTGTGTACTTGGGGTTTGTGACAGTCTGAAAGGACCAGATGGATTTCTCTCAAGGACAGAAGGAAAGGAGTTTGGTTAGCTTTATGCTGATCCCTCACGGAAAATGTAAGATCCAGGAATGAATGTACTGCAAGTACTCGTGGGGCAGGGTGGGGAAGAAATTAACAACTTTGTTGCTCTTCTGTGAGGCACCTAGCCTCCCCTAACTGATGAGAGGGCTGTGCAGGGCAGTTGAATGCACAGAAAAGAAGGGCCCAAATAACAGAAATATCAGCTGTGGTGTTTTGTGAAGATGTTCGTGAATGTAGATCTCAGACATTTTCCTGCTTACGAGAACCACCCAAGTGGTTCTGGCTCTGGGTGCTCCTTGCAGTACGGAGCCCATCGTGTCTGATACTTAATGCAGCAGAGTCCTAAAGTTACCCTGTGACTCTGTGTATCCATCCAAGTTCCTGAGCCAGCAGAGCTCTCCAGGAGGACGCTGTTCTAGCAAGTGAGTACACAAAACCATGTGCTCTTAAACTTGCCTCTCCTGCCCCGCGTCTCAGTTTCATGTTCTGTAAATGGAAATAACTTTGAGCTGGCTCACAGTGTGGACACCTGTCAAGCTCTTTGGGCTGACACTTGAGTAACGTTTGGAGTTCCATGCATGACTAAAGTAGCGAGGTGTGGGTGTTCCCTCCACCTGCTTTTGGAGTTCTGTGTCTGAATTGCCCCTGCCCCACATCATGGGCTTCAAGGGAGGGTTTTCAGGTGTGCTGTCACTCTCTTACACCTCATGCTGTTTTTCTTGTTGCACAGTGGTTTGAGCCTTCCCAGTTTGGGACTTGGTGGGCAATCCTGTCTACAAGCATGAACTTGGCTGGAGGCTTGGGCCCCATTCTCGCTGCTCTTGTGTCTATGAACTACGATTGGCGCAAGACTTTGTCCTTCTCTGGCTTCACCTGCATGGTTGTCTCTTTTGTTTGCCTTGTCCTGATTAAAAACGAGCCGGCAGATGTTGGGCTGCCCAACATTGAGCAAGGAGCCAAGAAGGGGAAGAAAGGTGAGCATGTGGCTTCGATGCAGGCAGCTGCAGCAGAAGATGCAGTGCCTTCTGTCTGTGTTCTGGTACAGATGTGTCACTCTCAGCATACCAACACCTCCATCCTCCCCAGTTTCTGAAGTCACATTTTGGCAGGCGTGTGGTACTGGGCTGATTTTGGCTGCTTTATTCTAGTAATGAAGGTACAAATTGTGTAAACGAAGGCCCACTGTGATCTTGTGGGAAGGGGCTGGTGTAGGGATTCCTGACACTGGCAGAGCAGGGGAAAAGCCTGCTGTTAGCCCTCTGTTAGTCTTGCTCCCTAGCCTGCCAGCAGACACCTGTGTGCTGCTGAGCTGCTCAGGGCTGGCTCTCCCCATATAAGTCCTGTCTTCCTGCTACCAGCATCCCTATTTCCTTGGAGCCTTGTGTGCTCAGCCTGCGAGTGCAGTTTTGGTGAGGTGGTGGAGAGAAAAGCTGCAGCAGCAGGGAATGCTTCCTTGGGCCTGCCCTCTGCTCCTCCGCTTTGGCAGCGGGCAGGCAGCTCTCCCCTCACCCCACCTTGGGCTCTCTTGACCCCTGGCTCTCGGTGGACTCTGCTCAGTGTTTCTGTTCCAGCCCAGGACATCTAGTTAGTAAATGTTTGTTCAGACCACTGAGTGTGGTGCTTCTCTGGAAGCAGAACATGTAGATGGGAATTGCAACACAGGTTTTCAGTAGGATTTTAAAGGCCAGTAGAAACTCAGCCCATGTTCCATGCTGTTCCATACTGCCTGTGCTGCCAGACTGGCCCTCTTTGCATAAGAAAAGAATATTGTTTCCCCGGAGCATTCTCTGGGGAGAGCAAGTTTGT
Organism: Ammospiza caudacuta; assembly: GCF_027887145.1. NCBI lineage: Eukaryota > Metazoa > Chordata > Aves > Passeriformes > Passerellidae > Ammospiza > Ammospiza caudacuta. The sequence continues at coordinate 9,147,507 of NC_080615.1, forward strand.
TGGTGTTCTTGGAAGACTGATGCAAAAATCAAGGTAGCATCTGAAAGCATCTTTGTTTGGGTCTATGCAGTGCCTTTCACAGGCGTAGCTAAAAAACACTCCCAAAGAATCTAGAGGTAATTTTCCAAAAACCTTTGTGGGTGGTTTACTGGCAACTGAAATACAGAAAATTACTGGGAGTAGTGTTTTGATTATTCTTTTCAAATCTTTAATGAATGTGGGATAAAATGACAGAAGAGATTTTGAAATCACCAGAACAAGGGGGAGGTAGAGCCATTCACCACCGTTCAGCAGCTGTGAATAGCTCCCTGTGTGGGTATGTTCTCATGCCTTGCTCCCGCCTGTAGAACTGTCTGCTGGGCTGCTGGTTGGTGTGGTTTGGGCTGTGGTAACACTCCTCCCGACCTTCCTACAGGTTCCTCCAGTGACAACAGCACCTTGACAGAGCTGCTGCTCTCCCCATACCTCTGGGTGCTCTCAACAGGCTACCTGGTCGTTTTTGGAGTGAAAACGTGCTGTACTGATTGGGGACAGCTCTTCCTGATCCAGGAGAGGGGACAGTCCATGCTTGTAGGTGAGATGCAGAACTGCATTATTAAGCTCTGGGGCTGCAATGTGGGAGGTGTTGCCAGAGTTTGCCTGGGTAGAGGCCCTTGCTTAGCTACACACAGGTTTTGGGCACTCAATAACTGAATGATGGAGTTAGTGCATGCACCAGGCACCCCAGTGCCAGGGCGTTCCTGGGACTGGCAGACAGGCATTCCTGAACAGGGATGAGCCAGATGAGCCAGCTGCTCACGTGCTCTGTGAGCTTGCAGCCCACAGCACCAAATCTGATGGGCTGTTCTTTGCTTCGTCTGTGTTCTAGGCAGTTCCTACATGAGTGCCTTGGAGATTGGGGGCCTGGTGGGAAGCATTGCTGCTGGATACCTTTCCGATAGAGCAGTAGCAAAAGTAAGTCATGTGCACCCTTGGGCATGCTGGGCAGGGAACACAGTGGCTGTCTGAGCGGCTTCACCGAGGCACTCAGGCAGGGTGCTGTCCCTGGGAGCACAGCGGAGAAACCAGCCCATACTCAGTTCTGTCATGTGCACGGGCACAGCTGTCAAACACTCCAGAAGGTGCTAGGAAGTAGATCTGCTGATGTTAGGGGTTGCAATATGCCTGTCAGATTCGAGGTGTTTAATCTGTTTAATTTGTTTGCTTTACTGTGGTCTCCAGATTTTAGTGTGGAAGGGCAGTTTGCTGATAATTGTCTTCTGGCTGAAAAAAACCCCACATTAAAATCCAGTGTTAGGATCTGGAGCCAGATTCAGGGTGGAAGGGGTTGATAACTGAAGTATGGTTTATCACTAAGAGCTTTTGTTTAGCACAGTTTGACTGTGTGCAGCCCTTAAACCATTAACAAGGTGTGCCAGCAGATGTGCTGTTGATGTGCGTCCGTGTTTCTGATGGGGCTGTGGATGGTGTGGTCACTGCAGGTGTAAAAGGAGGTCCCTGCAGTTTCTGCCTGTCCACTTTCCTGCCTTGCTTGTGTCCAGGTGGGGCTGTCCAGCTACGGGAACCCCCGGCACGGGCTGCTGCTGTCCATGATGGCTGGCATGTGCGTGTCCATGTTCCTCTTCCGCATCACGGTCACGGGCGACTCTCCCAAGGTAAGCAGCTGGCCGTCCACAGGGTAGCCCTGGGAGGGGCAGGTTTGATGACAGAAACCAGGATTGTTTTCTTCACCATTCCCAAGGGTTTCTTTTTCGTTGCACTCGTGAGAAGCGCTGGCTTGGCCTGGCTTGGGGTGCTCCTGCTGTCCTGTTGTTGCAGGCAGTCTGCCTTCCAGACTTTGCGTGAGACCTGACTTGCATCTGCCCTTATGATTGCTAAATAAATAAGACTTCTTTTCTCCTTTCATTTTTTCTTCTTCAGGAAAACCACTTCTGGACTGTAGCCTTGCAACCTCTAGCTGATCTTACAGGCCTAAAAGAACATGAGGTTTCTGCTTGCATTTTTTCTCCCTCTGCCTTTTTCTTCTTTCCCTGGTCTGCCTTACTCCTATCCTGAGAGGTTGGTTAGCACTTCAGAACTTAAAACCAGGGCATTGAGAAGAGATTACTGTAAGTTTGGTAAAAGAAACATTTTCTAATAATAATTTGAGTACACTAACTGACTTTAAAAAGTCTAACTATGTAACTTTTAAGTTTTATAAAGAGAGTTCTGAGGACCTCTGTTCATCAGGTAAAATATAGCCCGCTAAGTGGTCTTGTGGGTGAGATCTGAAAGAATGATTCTGCTCTGGCAGATACATTCTTATTCAGTTTCTGGCAAGTGTTTTCCTAACTCCTTTCTGTTTCACATCTGGAAAATATGATGGCACTTAACTTCCTACCGGGCTTTTTGAAATGGTGTTTGCAATTCTAAAAGCATGCTGTAATGTGGAGGTGTTATTTACCCTTTGTTGAGCAAACAAGAGACTGACAATTTTGGGCCAGATAGGTTTCTTAGAGCAGAAACTACCACTGAAGTTCAAATTGTGGAGATTTTTTGTGGTGAGGTTTTTTTTTTTTTTTTTTTTTTTGTTTCTTGGTCATTTTCTTTGGTTTCTTTGGTTTCATTGAGGTCATCAGAAAGAGATGTCTCACAAATAAACATGCTCTGATCAGTCCCATGCATCTAAACTGAGAAAAGCTTTCAGTTGGTAGCTCCAGGCTTGTTTATGAAAGCAATGTGGTCCACAGTTCTTTCCTGTGGTTTCTTGGGCTCATTGCCCTCTTCTGTTCAATGTTCTGTTTCTTGCAAATCAGCACAGGCTGTGGTGTGGGGGCAGAACTGTGGGAGGGAGGAGAGCTTGCATTGGCTGGTAAGATGGAGTGGTGGGGATGCAGCTGAGCTTTATGGATGTGGGGACTCCACAGGCTTGAGCTCTCCTGGCTGCAGGCTGGGGAGCTGGTGTCAGCCTGAAAATGTCAAAACTCCCTGGTACTGAGTATAGAATCAGAATTATCAACAGTTGCTAACTGACGGTGGTGAGATTTACAGATCTGTTTGTGATTTTGACAGCTGTGGATTCTGACTCTGGGAGCTGTGTTTGGGTTCTCCTCGTATGGCCCGATTGCCCTGTTTGGGGTCATAGCAAATGAAAGTGCCCCTGCCAACCTGTGTGGCACCTCCCATGCCATCGTGGCCCTCATGGCCAATGGTAAGTAATACCCATTTTCCCAAAAACAAACAAAACCCATGCACATTCTTGATGAAGCATGGTCTAGGCCCAGGTGCCAAGCTGCTGCTGGCCATGGGAAGGCACCTAAGGAGAGAGAGATAATGGAGGTGGAAGCATCAGGGATGCTTTCCTGCTGTGCCTGACAGGTTTTGCGTTGGGCTTTAAGTTCAAACCAGGCCTAAGGGGAACTGTTATATATGCAAAAGCAGGTGTTGATAGATAATATGGGAGCACACAAGTGTTGTTGACTTTCTGTTTGTTTTTTGTTGCAGTTGGGGGTTTCCTGGCTGGACTGCCTTTCAGTACAATTGCCAAGCACTACAGCTGGGCCACAGCGTTCTGGGTAGCTGAGGTCACCTGCATGGCTAGCACAGTGGCTTTCTTCCTCCTGCGAAACATCCGCACCAAGATGGGCCGGGTTTCCAGGAAGGCTGACTGAGGAGCAGCTGCTCGGTGGAAGGATGTTCCCACGCTGACGTGAATGATGCTCGTTTTTGTTTGACTGGCCTAGGAGTGAGTTTACCTATTGCTGCAACCTAGATAAAAATGTCTCAACTTCTCATCCAGTGTCAGGTGCCAGAGGGCACAAGGTTCCTGCTAATGATCACTTTTTCCCTCAAGATGTGATAATTCACCTAGTTTACATTTGCAATGATTTTACTGTACCTCTTCCTCACAGCACTGTTAGTGAAGCAAGCGGGCTCTGCAGCCCAAGCTTCCCCACTAGAAGTGGTCTGAAATGACTGGCTTCAGGTGCACTTACCTCTAGTTTTGTCGTTATTGTCTCAGCCATTAGCCGAGACATCAGTCAGTTCAGCCTCGCTGCTTGGGCCCTGAACCCAGCCGTGCTGCCTGTGTCCGTCCCATCCAGCTGCCCCGGCTGTGCCAGGACCTGAGCACGAGCTCTGTGCGTGCTCAGCCGCGTGGCAGCGCGCAGCAGGGCAAGGTGAGGGCTGCAGCCCCACCAGGGGTTGGTTCCAGGAGTGAGCAGCAGGACAAGCCGGGGCAGGGCTCTCCACAGCAGTTAGGAACAGGCGCATTTCCAGGGAATTCGTGGTGTCTAGAGCAGCTCCTTCTAAGTGAACTGATCTGCTGGTGCATTCTGTGTGCAGTGTTAATGATTGGCAAGGCAGGCAGCTGCTGCCAAGGCAGCTCACAGCCAGTGCTCTGCAAATCAGCCAGCAGAACTATCCCAGCAGCAGGAATTGCAACAGCAGCCACCACCAACCCACAATTTCTGCAGCTGGGTTTCTTGATAACCCACATTTCTAGCATTGGCTTGTATTTTTCCAGTACAAGGTGTGAAGACTGGGATAGTTTTGGTCAAGAGCTGTGTCTCTCATGGCTGCAGGCAGGGGCTCTGAGTCAGCCTTAGCAGAGCCATCACTGACAGCCTTAGCAGTCAGGCCCAGCACCCTGCAGTAAGTACACTCAGGTATTTAATCAGGAATTTGTTGAATATTCTTGTTTTTCCCCAAAAGGATTTACTGTCTTAGGATCCTGAAAGAGGCACGTTCAACTCGTAAAGAACCTGCATGCAGGTATTTTGCTAAGTACCTTGCTTGCTAGAGTAGTTAGCTAGCCTTAATTAAGTAAATGGAAGTGAATTACATTTTGTACTTAATTACATGATTTTCTTCTATATCTGAAATAAAAATGGAGCAGTGTCACAAGGGCCCTGGTTGTCTTATGGAGAGTGGTGCAAGCAAAACCACCCAAATCCATGTATCCTCTTGAGGTGCCAATGTCCCCACCAACAGAAAGCAAACAGCCATTTGTCTCATTAGTAAACACTTATTACTTCTATACAGAAACCCTCTGCAAGACCGTAAGTTCGAGCTATACAGGAAAAATACCTCTGTACATTCATGACAGGAAAGAAAAGCACTGACTGTGGGAAAGCCACAGACCTGCACCTTCTCCTTCAGCCAAGTGCAGCAGAGCTGCAACAGCAAAGTAAGGCCCTGTGGCCCAATGTAAACAGTGCTAAGGAATCTCTTTAAGGTAAGTTTTGCAACAAAGGGGATCAACTGGTATTTTGGGAGATACTGAAGCATGTTTTGGGGATGTGCAGTCTCTGCTGTGGAGAGGGGAGCTTTGTGAGAGACCAGCCAGGGGAGAGAGGGGCCCGCTCTTCAGACGAATGAAGATCTGCAACAGGCAAGGCTTTCTCTATGATCCAGGTCCAAAGGGTCCAGCCTTCTCTGCCACCTCCAGAGCAAGCTTCAAGTTCTGATCAAACAACTCGCACCTGAAATAGTCAGAAAAGCAAAAGGGATGACTTCTACCTGTGGAAGTGAGTTAACAAAGCTAACAAAAGATCTCCACATCCTTGGCTCTGCATCCTTCAAGGAGAAATTCAGAAATTATGACACAGCAACATGACTACTGTCAAGGTCCGACTTGGTCCTTAGTTAAGGTTAAAGCTTCTTATATAGGCCCAAACATATGGTAAGACAGCAGGGTTTGTGCCAAGGGAGAGCACCTCCCATTGCCCCAGCAGAGCCAGCACTGGAAAGAGCTCAGGGCTGCGTCCTCTCTCGGCAGCAGTGTGCTGTAGCTTCCTTCCCCTTCCTTCAGCCAGTTTTGCTACTTAGGAGTGCATTTGCTACTGTATAGGCAGAAAACAATGAGGGGTTGCAGCCCGGTTACTAAAAATGGGCTTTTCCTTACCTTATTGGCATCTCCAGGGAGTAGAAAGGATTCTTCAGAGCGAAGTCTGAGTAAATCTCATAGATTTTGCGGAGAAGAGCGTCTATCCCTGTCTGTCTTGGGTCAGCAAGAACCATGAATTTGATCCCTGGAGCCATAATGCCAGGGGCATGAGGAAGGCCAAGCACAGACAGCCCTGACGAGCAGAGCAGTGCCGGTGCTGGGCCCCCCGGTACCTGTCAGTGTCTGGAAGCAGTGCAGCTTGAAGGTGTCGGTCTCCAGCATCTCGATCCCGGAGCTCCCAACCTCGGGTGACAGCTGCGAGCCGATGGCGAACAGCCTGCGGGGACAGGCCCTCAGCGCCCCTCACCGCCCTGCCCGTGCCCCCCGGCCGTCACGGCCCCCCGACTCACGAGTGGAACATGGAGGCCAGCATCAGCTTCTCGTTGGAGGAGAGCCGGTGGCGGCCGAAGCGGATGGACACCGGGTAGTTGGCGGGGTTGCTCAGGAACTCCAGCACGTCCTTCCCGTCTGCCGTGAAGCGACCGTTCACCTCGGCGCCGTTGATGGCGAGCACGGCGTGACCCACTGCGGGGACAGCGCGGCGGCGTCAGGCAGACAGTCCGTCGGTCAGACGGTCAGTCAGTCTGTCCGTCAATAAGCCCGGCCCCGCCCGGCGCTTCCCACCCGCCGCACCGCGGATGCCGTCCCGCTGCCCGAAGGCAACGACGACGCGCTCGTCGTGCAGGCGCAGGACGAGATCGAGCGGAAAGCTGAAGGTCTTCTCGGTGTCGGAGCGGGGCGCGTAGTGGTCCAGCTGGTAGATGAGGCCGCCGGCCTTGTTGACCACGTAGACGCTGAAGATCGCCATGGCGCCGAGCCCGCCCGCCGCGGCAGAGGCAGCGCTGCCGCCCCGGCAGTGACGCACGGCCCCGGGCCCGCCCCGGCAGTGACGCACGGCCCCGGGCCCGCCCCGGCAGTGACGCACGGCCCCGGGCCCGCCCCCGCCCCACGCCGGGCCCTTCCTTTCTCGCCGACATCTTGCGGAGCAGCTGCGGCCGCATCATGGTGAGCGGGCCCGGGCCGGGGGGCGGGCGGCGGGCCGGGCCGGGCTGCCCGAGAGGCGCTGGCGGCTCCGTGAGCACGGCGGGAAGCCCTGCGAGGTGCCCGGGGGGCCGACCCCGCGCCTTGCCGCTCACCCCCCATCCTTCTCACCCTCTCGCAGCCGCCCAAAGACGATAAGAAGAAGAAGGACGCGGGCAAGTCCGCCAAGAAGGACAAGGACCCGGTCAACAAGTCCGGCGGCAAAGCCAAGAAGAAGGTGGGAGCCGGCGGGCCGGAGGGCTCCGCGCGCGATCCCGGGCCTGGCGCGTGTGGCGCGGCCGGGCCCCAGGGCGGGGGCAGGCGGGGCCGGTGTCCTGTTGTTAAAGGAGCCAGCTCTTCGTCTGCCAGCAAGTTGTACATAATAGTGTTAAACCTGAGTAACAGGGGGCTTTGGTCCTCTTAGTTTTAGATACTACAGGTAATAGCCGTAGCACGCTCATTTACGGAGGCAATTTTGTGCATCTCACTAGGGCTTTAGTTTGGGATGTGATTCGGAAACGTTCGATGCTGCAGTTCTTTCATCATCGTTTAGTTTCATCTTCTGTTCTTGCTTATAAGATTGCTTAAGGGGGGTGTTGTTTTTTCTCTCTTTTCAAGTAGAAGTGGTCCAAGGGGAAAGTGAGAGACAAGTTGAACAACCTTGTCCTGTTTGACAAGGCCACTTATGACAAACTGTGCAAGGAAGTGCCCAACTACAAGCTCATCACACCTGCAGTTGTCTCAGAAAGGCTGAAGATTCGAGGCTCCCTGGCTCGGGCTGCCCTCCAGGAGCTCCTCAGCAAAGGTGAGCACTTGAAAATAAAAAAACGAAAAGCTGCTTGAATTGACTGTTTGGTTTTCCTTGCTTGCCCAGCAGCTTTCCTGCAGCATCTGAACTGCCCCATGCGTAAATTGTTTTTGGAGAGCCACTGCCTTAACTTGCATTTCAGAAGTGCTCCAAAGTATGGAGCAGCAGTTTGTTACATACAGGCATTGCTGTACTAAGAAGAAAGTTGCCAAAAGAATGGGCTGTGATGTAACTGCAGCCAGATGGCAACAAAAGACTTGTATAAGCTGCTACCCCCTGTTATTTTCTCTTGTACATTGCCCTGCCTCTCTAGGAGGGATTCTTGGCATCCCTGGCATCCATCAATACATGCACGCTGATGTAATTTTGTTTTTCCATAGGGTTGATCAAACTGGTGTCCAAGCACCGAGCCCAGGTGATTTACACCCGGAACACGAAAGGTGGAGACGCGCCTGCTGCAGGGGAGGACGCGTAGGGAGGTGAGCTGGGTGCTGAGCTGTGCAATGTGTAATGGGCAGCTTCTACATGCCTGTTGTGGGCTGTTCTTCCAGAGAGTATTTTGCTCACATCCTAAGCAACTTCCTGGGGGAACATTACTGGAAACATCAGCTTTCCAGAATTAAATTATAAGGAGATTTCTGATTTTGTCCCTGTGCTCATTGAATGGGGAAAGTATCATTTGTTCCCCTCGCTGTGGGCTGCAGGGCAAATGGGCACCTGTCCTCCCTGCTCCCACATGGCACCATGGCCAAGTGCTCCTGCTGGGATAAAACTGTCAGACTGTCTGCTTTGTGCTAGCCTGCTTTTACCTGGATGTCTGACTGGGGACTTCTTGCTTTGCAGGTTCTTCAGTGACTTCGTCAACAATGTGTCATATGTAGATGCACACAATAAAATTATTGGTTATAATTTTTCTTGATTTTTCAACAGTGTGTATGTTTTCTTACTTATAGTGATGCATTACTTATAGTGGATTTTGGTTGAGGTTATGGCTCTTGTCCTGTAGCAGCCAGTTTTTGTCTTTATTAGTATCACAAATGTGTTGCTGAAAGGGAAGCGTGAAACTTTTACATCACCTACAGCAGCCAGTGATGTTAGACAATGTAAAGGATAAATGTTAAAATAAAGAATAGCAATATAAGTTTGAATGAAATTATCAAACACCTAGCATTAGTTGCCTGCAGGGTGGGCCCTGCATTTGAAATGAGTTTCAGTTGGTCTACAAACAAAGAGGCATTTAAAAAAAAAAGTTTATTTCTCCAAAAATTTTTCCTTTAGCAGGATGTGCCATTTCAGCATAGGCCACTGGCATCACTTGCTGTACAGAGTAGGCTTTCTGACAGGGAAGATATGGCATCCACAGGAGCCTGTCCTTGCTGGCAGGACTTGACTTTGTGTGGCTTTAGATGTGATGCTCAGATGAACGTTCTATGCCCGTACAGGGCAGTCAGCAACAAAACTGCAGCTACCTACAGTCAGCCTTTCCACAGCAGAGCTGGGTGTCTGGTGTTCCTTATCTGATCACCTTTTTTTCTTCTTTTCCCCTGATTCAGTTCTAAACTGGTGCCTGAAAGAGAGCACAGAAGTCAGACTGCAGTAGCCTTTAGACAGAGATAATGAACACGTCTTGAAAAAGTAAGAAAGTGCTGTGTGTAGTGTTCTAGCATGGAAGCTCCCTCAATGTTTTTGTTACCTCAGTGAGTGGTAGCTCCAGCTAGCTGACAGAGAGTTCTGGCACATTAAAAGGTGCCAGTGGGACAGTAAGTGGGTCAAAAGGTGAGCCAAACAAAAGAAGGCAGATGCCTTCATGTGTGCAGCCTTTACAGTCATGAGCACATGTCCTTGCAGGCCATGGTGCTGCTCCAGGACAAGAATGATACTCTGCCTGGATTAAGCACAGTGTGGTGTAACTCTGCTTAATGTCTAGTTGTGCTTGGTGCTACCTCAGAGCCTGCTCCATGAATAGCTTGCATGCACAGCAGCCCCACACTGCCCCTGGCACCCATCTGTGCTGTGCTGAAGCTCACCGGGACTGCCACCTCCTGCCATGATTCCACACGCGCCCAAAGGAAGGCAGCCAGCTGTCACTGGTCTGAGAGGTATGGTCAAAGTTGGCACCAACACGTTCCACTGGGAGCTTTTTCAGCTTCTGCTTCTCCTCTGAAAAAATAATTTGTAGACTGGTTTGGGTTGGAAGGGAGCTTAAGGATCACATTGCTGCAACCCCCTGTAGCACGGATGGGGATGCTTTCCCCTAGACCAGGTTGCCCAAAAGCCCAAATACTTTGTTCAGCAGAAGTTTTTCAAATTGCATTTGGTTCTCTGGCATGTTAAAGTGACTCTAAGGTTAACTAGAAGATGTGCAAGCTGCTCACTGTGTTTGAGAAATTCCTCATAGGAAGGTCCAATTTGTTTACTTCCATCTTCTTCCTCTGTTAGCCACGGAGGTTTTGCTCCTAGAAGTCACAGGGAATATTTACTTAGCCACTGAAGTTACCCTAAACTGTGACAGAATAAAAGGGTCCCCTCTTCCTCCCGTCTGCTGCTTGTGCTACCAAGCAAGTGACCAAGTGACTTGTCTGGGTGTTCTGAGAAAAAAGAGCTGGCCATGGCAGATCACACCCCAAATCATACACTCCCCACAGCAGCAGCATCAACAGTTTTTACTGTGCTGATATGTTTTCTTCTCTAGTATGTCAAATATTGCCAAGAGTGGCTATGGCTACCTCCTGGTAATGCTGCAACTGTTTCAAAACTGGAGTTATCCCTGTGACATTTGCAAGCCATGAGGTGGCAGCCTGGTGAGTCATGATGCAGGTGCACTTACCTGTGTGGACATTTCCTTTCCCTTCTGTTTCCTGTTAACAGGAACATAAAATGCTTATGAGAATCTTGTGTTTAGGAGTATCTCTGAGCAGAAGAGCATTGCCTTCATTCCTTTCCAGAATCAAGTTCTATTAGAAAAAGGCAGAGGAAAGCTCATCTCTTTAAAAGAGTTTGGTTTTTTTCCCCACAGTATATTGAAGAATGTTTGCTTAATGAAAGTTAAACCTGGGTAACTGAAACTAGACTAGCTGCTCACCCACATCCACAAAAGTGTTTCTTTTTGTGATGGAGACCACCCCTTGTTCTGCTTTGTGACATGTGCTGTAGGTGACTTGCAGTTAAATCGAAGTCACATTCACTAGCCAGTCACCCCTACCTGGTGGCCAATGAAGGTCAGAACCTTGCTTGATTCCATCCAGGCTAAATCAGGTCCTGTCTGCATTCTGCTCGGGCCAGGCTCTTCTGCACCACAAGGGCTATCCCTGAAATAAGAGGCCAGCTCTTGCTGTAGTGCATACAAAAGCTTGCAAAAGCTTTGCAAGACCCCGGTAATGACAGTGTCAAACTCCCCATGCTTTGAGCACACATGCATCAGTCACTGCTGAAGAAAGTGGTGCTCACCGTTCAGGTCCTGCGGGGAGCCTGCAGACAGAAGGTCCTGCACAGAATTCTGGCTCTGGTTGAAGCTGAGTGTAAGTCAGGAAAAAAAGGACAATATTTCTGGTACTGAGCACAGCCCCCACCCAGCTGCCCCCAGCCCCTCCCCGGTGCCGGTGGTGCGCGGTGCAGCGCCCGCTCCCCGCCGGGGTGCAGCCAGGGCAGGATACAGCTCACCGACCTGCAGCGCGGCTCGCACCGTCTCTCGCTGCCGGCGCTCGGCCTCCCGGATGTCAGCCGCCATCTGCGGGGACACAGCGGTGAGGCGGGGCCAGCGGGGGCCGGGGCCGCTGCGGGGAGGTGACCGAGCGTACCTGGAGGATGCGCTCCTCCTCCCGCCGCTGGTGCTCGGCCAGCGCCTGCTCCAGAGCCTGCGCGAAGCGCTCGTACTCCTCGGCCGGCACCAGGCACCGCTCCCGCAGCGCCGCCTCCGCCCGGTTCTCCCGCCAGAACCGCGCCGTCTCCCGGCGGTGCTCGGGCCTGCGGGACACCGGGACACCGTCAGCAAGGCCCGCACCGGCCAGGCGCCACAAGAGCCCGGCATGCGGCAGCATCGGCCCGCCCCGTTCCTGCCCACGCACCCGGCCAGGTGCCGCAGCAGCCCGGCGTGCAGCAGCGCCAGCCCGCCGCGCCGCCCGTGCCGCTGCACGCCGCGCCCGCAGCACGGGCACCACACGCGCCCATCGTGCTCCGCCGGGTCGTAGCGCCGCACGGCCGCGGCCCCATCGGCCACGGCCGCCGCCGCCCGCGCCGCCGCCGTCGCTTCCTGCAGCTGGGCCAGCGCCTCGCGCAGCCGCCGGCGATGCCCCGTGCTGTACCGGTGCCGGCGGCCCGTGAAGGCGCTGCGGCGGCACAGCCCGCAGTACTGCACGGCCATGGCGCCCGCGCCGCGCAGGCGCGGAGAGGGACGCGGCCCGGCCCCGCCCCGCCGCCGGCCCCGCCCCGCCGCCGGCCCCGCCCCGCCGCCGGCCCCGCCCCGCCGCCGGCCCCGCCCCGCCGCCGGCCCCGCCCCGCCGCCGGCCCCGCCCCGCCGCCGGCCCCGCCCCGCCGCCGGCCCCGCCCCGCCGCCGGCCCCGCCCCGCCGCTCCCGGTGCCCCGGGGCTCGCCCGCAGCACCGCCCGGGCCGCCGCACGGGCCCATATCCAGAGAAGGGCAGCCAAGCTGGGCAGGGTCTGACCGTGTGTCTCATGAGGAGCGGCTGGAGGAGCCGGGGCTGTTTAGCCTGGGAAAAAGGAGGCTCAGGGGTTATCGCTCTCTACAGCTGCCTGAAAGGAGGCTGGAGCCACGTGCGGGTCGGTCTCTTCTCCCACGCAATCACGGAGAAGACAAGGAGACACAGTCTTAACGTGTATCAGGGGAGGTTTAGGCTGGACATTAGGAAGAATTTATTCAGAAAAAGAGTGATTAGACACGGAAATGGGCTGCCCAGGGAGGTGGTGGAGTCCATCCCTGGAGGTGCTCAAGGAAAGAACAGGACACGGCACTCAGCACCATGGTCTAGTTGGCAAGGCAATCTTTAGTCCTAGGTTGGACTCAGTGATCTCAGAGGTCTTTTCCAGCTTAATTGATGCTGTGACTGCTACAGTGACTTAGATGATATTAACTACACACCCTGCCCTGCACAGTGCAAAGCTGGGAGAGAGAAATTTGTAGCTGTTAATTGGGCTGTAACAACTGCTTGGGCACTGGTGCTGCTGCCTCGGTCATTATCCGTGTTAAGTTGCAGGTGTGCTATTGCTGAGCAATGGGACACTGCTGAGGGCTCTGTGGCTAGTGTAGCCTCTCTTGTTTGTCTCACTAGGTTGGTTCCATTAGAACGGTTTCTTGTCTGGTCGGGTGACCTATCCCTGCTATTTGGGTTCATCTCGTATTCCCAGTGTTCTGATGACTGGGTACTGGCTTGGTTTGTGTCATGGACAGATGTTTGCAATACAAACATCCTGCTCACCCACTCACCATGACTCTTCTGCACACACAGAGGGGAGATGGGCGATGGGGATGGAAACAGAGCAGCTACAAACCAAAATCATCACATCCTTGGCTTAGTACCAGCAGGAATTAGATTTCAGACTCTACATATGTTGAGCATTTTGTAGGAGGATGGAGGTTATGCTTGTAGGGGAGGAGTGCATCAGGGAGTTGTTGCTCGTTTGAGCAAGGAGACAGAAAGAGGCTGCTTTTGGCAATTGCTGGAAAAGATTGTGCCATAATGTTAGTGCCATTGTGTTGGGAGAATCTCAGCATAAGGGTGAATTCTGTGACCCTTGCATCAAAGGTTTGGCTTTGAGTTATTTGAGGTTTTTTTCTGTAGGATGAAAGAAAAGGTAAAGGTGCTTTTTCCCACAGCAGGTTTGCTCTGCTGGGCTTGGGGCCAAATGTTCCTGCACTTTTTGCTGTCACTATTCTCACCCTTTGTGTCTTTTGAGGTGAGATGCTGAAAAATAAGTCAAACACCAGACCAAGCTTTTCTTGAAAAGAAAATCTTCTCAGAGAATCTAGAATGCTCAGTTTTGCCTCTTCAATAGTGTGGGAGTTTGTATTGTATCAAGGTTTGCTTAGTTCTTGTTAGGCAATCCACAAATATCAATCAGTGCAATTTTGCTTTTGCTAGATGCAAAAGACTACAGCCACCCACGGTTTTTCCACCTTGTGTGACAAAGTTCAGGCATTGGCTGAAACTTTGTTGTCCCTTTCAGGATCCTCAGGTACAAGCAGGACCTGCTTGGTTGGCTGCTTTCCTCAAAAACTCTCTGCATGCCCCAGTCAAAGCCCTTTTCCCTTCCTATTTTGGTATTTTACCTTGGGATGTGCTGCAAACAAGCTGGCTATTATAGTTTAATAATTTACCACATATCACTTGAGCTGTCACACCACAAAGCTGCTTTTCGCTTCCTTGCTGGAGTGAAACCCTCACACAGCTGTGCATGATCAGCTGAGGCACAGAAACACCCCAAGCCTATGATAATCCACGTGCACCTTCACACAGACACTTCACCTAACTTTCGTACCTCAGAAATTAACTCCCTCAAGAGTTCTAGGCTGAATACAGTTACTTTAATAATCTCAGAGCAGTGTGAGTATTTCGGTGGGGTCCTTGCTTGCAGATGAAGTCTCTTGACTTGCTTGTTTTTCAGCCAGGGATGACTTTGAAAGACACGTGGGGCAACGTGTGAGGCACCGGTGTAAATAAAAGACAGGAATATTTGGGTGATGGACTTGTCCACGGGAAGACACAGTTCTCTGTGCTGCCCCGAGGAGAGCAGGCTGGCAATCACTGGAACCTGTGGCTCGGCCACCAGAGGCCGTGTGAGCTGGCAATTTGCAGGGAGTGACTGAATTCACCTCACCTGTAGCTCGTTTGGAAACGGTACCCCGGAGTTGGGTGCAGGCTCTGGAGCAAAAGTTAATTACAGAGCGTTAAAGGAGATAAGAAGCAGCTGCAGAACTTTCAGGGCTGGTAGCATAAATAGGCTGCAGCTGCTCAGTTTTCTTTCTCCCATCTTTCCCTGGGTTTCTGCATCCTCAGAGAAGTCTGTCCTGGTGTTTGGAAGCGGTAAGTAAGACTAGGGAAGGGGAGGGATCAGATATAATGTAATATGATACAGTGCTCCACCAAGAGAAGCCCTAAACAGTTGTACTTAGACCATTCCTAAAACAAAAAAAAAGATGTGAAAAGGCTTTGTGAGTATTTCCTGCCTCTGCTGCAGCGATGAAAGCGTTCCCCCATTTGGTAATGTTTACTTCTTACTGGTAGAGATTGGAGGTGCTACCATAACACACACAGGTAAAGAAGGAAATGAATCCTCTGGTCTGCCTGGTCTGTTCAATGAAGCTAGCAAGACTGGAAACAGAAATGTTGGTTTTCCAGCTTAAAGCCTAAAAGTGTTTTAAAGCCTAAATATGTTTGTAACCACAAACTTTTCCCTGAAGTACTGGAAAAGGCTAAAAGGCCTTAATTTTACCTTTGGCTATCCAGTTACTGAATCCTAATCTTCCTGTTCTGAATGCTGTGTATTCTGCATGAAAGTATGTAACCCCTGAGGGCTGCCCTGTACCCCTGCATTCCCACAGAGAGAGATCTTGATCAGACCGATAGATCCGATTTGGGGCAAATTGAATGTAAATCTGCTGATCTGCCAGTTCCTTATGGTTTATCTTGGAGCTCATGCTTCTGGCATCATTTTTTCGCCCCTCTCTAGCTTCAGAATGTGGAACAGAAGGTAGAAGAGAACTTACTGTCAGATGCAGAAGGCAAAGTACCCAGCATTGCTGTCTGCATAGTGAAGGAAGCTGGAAACACAGGGGTGACAAGCTGGACGTGCCTTGGCTCAGGACATCTGGATTCTTCAAAGCTAGCTCTCTTCAGGTGAGTGTTACCTGCACAGAAGCCAATTGATGAGATAGTTTAACTGAAAGTAGGCCTTGCCTACTCCTGCACACTTGCAACCACAGTTACTACAGGGGAAGTTTTGTAAAGCTGCAGGTTGGGATCAAGGGCAGTTCTTGTTTTTTGCTGATTCCCACCTTCTGGCACTTCAGAAAAACATTTCAGATTTGAGTCTTAACTATGAGTGTGCTCAGTTGTTTCTCAGGGTGTCTGACTTCTGTGTGTGCATGTAAAGTGTAGGTATATGCCTTCAGCCATGGCTTCATGTGAATGTGCTTTTTGGGGTCTTCTCAGCAAGCCAGAGACTGTATTTGCTCCTGTTTTTGAAAAATGCTGTGTGATGCTCCCCTGAAGATAGGGCAGCTCTATAACTTGGCTTCCAGTTCAGAGTTGTTACAGGAGTCTGGCATCCCTCAGCCCCTGAAAGCTTTGAATTTGTACAGTGACATCTACTTGTCTGTGGCAGCAGGAGAGTACCAAGGGTATCCTGTCTTGTTTGGGCTTTGCCCAGCCAATGGCATTTGTTTTGAAGCAAGCTCAGTGGATGTGGTGGGGATGCTTAAGGATACTGGTCATGCCAAGAAACGGTGGGGTTTATATAATTTCCCCCCTCATAGATTAAAATATTAATTTCCAATTAAGCGGTCCGTTTTCCCCTGTTCCTAGTACAGAGTGTACAGTAGATGCCTGGCTTACCCTCACACCAGTGCTCTGTTGGCACTGCTTCAGTTCCTCGTGCTGCAGTAAATAGCTGATGCTGTCTAACACAGACAGAGCTCCCAGGATTTGCTGGGCTGGGTTAGGAACCCTGACCCCTCCTTCTGTTAAAGGGAGGCAGCAGGGCAAGCTCAGTGATGGGGAACGTGAGGCAGAGAGGAGGCTGTGAGTGGTGAGAGATCCCTGGCACAGGACCTGGGGCTGTGTCAGGGCGCCCAGTCATTCCTGCCAAGGACTCAAGTGTCTTTGATGGTGCCATAGCTGGATGCTGCTGTCATTGTAGCTGTTCATAGCCTCCTCAGGATGCGAGAACGCCACAGATGTACTTGATGAGCATCACAGCCCGTTTTATTAGCTGTATTCTCTTCTCTCTGAATGGATACACTATTTTCTGTGGGGAAAAGGTGGCCTCTTACCCTCCATGTCTTCAAATTCTGTGAAGTTGCAGTAAAAGAGCTGAACTCATATCTGCCCCTCCTCCCTGATTTTTAAAACCACTTCAAAGGTGAGCTGGCAGAGGACTGAAGCGACCGGTTCCGCCAGGCTCGTTTCTGCTCACCTTTCCTGCCGCTCCCCCGTGGAACAAAGCACATCATTTCCCTTTGATTTCCCACTTTGAAAGCCATAGGGGACAGAGTCTGAAATGGCCCACAAGTTTTTTAGTGTCGCCTCTCTGTACCTTCCTGAAGCACTGGGTGGATCAGGACAGGACTCCAGGAAGGAGACCTGTGGCTAAATTGGCCAGTGGATGCTCCACCCTCCTGGGTGTTGCCAGGTTTGTGGTAGGGTGAGGTGACGCTGCAGCGACGGGGGAAGGAGCCCAGTGTCTGGGTTTGGTGCCTTTGACTGATGCACGCAGGGCTCCGGAGTCCGGCCTGGCTGCTGCCACCAGCAGCACGTGCATCCCATCCCCGGCACAGCTCCTGCCCCAGGGACAGAGCCCTGCCCTGCTCTCCATCTCCTTGCCAAGGAGAGGTGGCACATGGCAGAGTGGAGTGCATACAGCCAGTCTCGTGCCAGGCAAGCAGGAGAAAAGCAGCGAGTTTGGCAAGCACAGGCTGCTTACCGTCTCTGAAAGGGATTGTGTCACAAGTGTGAGGCTGGAGGAGAGGAGAGGAAAGCAGGGCTTGTTTTGGCGATGCGAGTTTCTTTTCTTCCTTCTGTGCCATCACAACTGGAGAGATTTGCAAAGCTTTAACACATAGGGCTGTCATTTGTGAGCAGGCAGTGATGCAGCCCATCCCTGGCCTGGTGCAGACTATGTGATACTGAATCTCAGTGTCCCAGAGCTCTCAGCAAAATACAAACAGAGCTTATCTCTGCTCAGCTTACAAGACGACAGGATGGTGCCCTGCAGCAGTGCAGCTGCACAGCACATGCATGGTGTTTGGTGCAGTGCACATGCATGGCTGTGATGCTCAGAACAGTGGCATGCTGACTCAGTGCAGGGAGGATAGTGGGATAATAAAGCAGTAGGAATCGGTCATGTTGAAGGAAGTACCAGATGATAGTCTTGAGTAAAGGTTAATTAATCTGACCTCTGTTTATTCTGGTGAAGATCTCCATGCTTTGTAGTCACTTTTGTATGTATTGTGAAGCTGCAAAATCTAGAGGAAACCTTCTTTGCCTGCTGGTTCAGGGCCAGGCTGGATGCCTGTATAAGGCTGCTTTTGGACAGTACTGAAAATGCAAATATATTTTTGTGTGTGTTTGGTTTTGTGTGTTTCCCTCTCAGACCTCAGGTGCAAGAATTGATGCTGGAATCATACTCAGCTGCTTACAACAGGATGTTGTAACCCACATGTTGGGGCTTAAACCTCTGTGTAAGACCACTTTCTGTGATTCAGCCCTGCTCATCCTGCTAGTTGAGAGTCACTGAGAGGAGAACCATATCAGTGAAGGTTTAGTCTGATAAAAACCATTCTCTTAACACTGCTGCTTGAAACAGGGATATTGTATCTTTAAGGCACCCCCTTCTCATTCCCCTAATACCTTTAGGCCTCTGAATGATTCTGGAGGAGAGGATCAGTGCAGGAGTTTAAGGCATCTTTCCCTGCCCTGCTGCACTGCTCACTTGCTGCTCTGAAGGCTGTGCTTTGCTGTTTCTATGGAAACCATTAGTTGCTAAGCAACTGGAGCATCATCTGTGGTGAGCCCTCGCATCTAATTATCCCATCACAGTGGCTGAGAGGGGCTGAGGGGGGATTAACTCCTCTACCATGGCAGATCCATTGACAACACTTTAGTCACATTTAAAGGGACATTGTCTCGCTTCTGCCACACTTATGAGGAGGAATAAGGTTTTCTGCAAGCAGCAGACACACTGTCTGTGCTCATGGCATGCTTGGAGCTTCCATGCCCTTGCATGGAGCTCTGCAGAGAGCTCTTCTTTCTGTTGAAGTTATGCATGGTGCACTTAGTGTACATTTGGATTGTGCAGACTTTGCCTTGTGGACTGTATCTGGGCCATACTTATAGTCATTAGTGTATTTTTTTTTGTGTGTGTTGTGGTCACCTTGATGCTGCCTTCACTGTCTCTGTCCCCAGACCCTGATGTTATGTCTGCTCTGTGAGTTATTGCTAATTCTTCAGAGCTCAGCAATGGAAGAGGTGGGCAGCTCTCTGTCTTCTGTCGGTCTGCAAACATTGCATAGTTTGGTATTCACTTTTGTATTACCTTACTGTTAGCTTCTGGGAGTGATAGAGATTGTCATCAAGGAGCACAGAAAGCCTGAGGGGTGAAGTAACAACTTCAGAAAATCTCTGAACAACTCCAGATCTCTGTGAGTGGACAAAGTCAGCAGCAGCCTGGTGAATTTTTCACATTCAGATAAAATAGTAAATCTGAGAGCTGATTTTAATTCTGAGTTTGCAAACACAAGGTTGATGTAGTGTACAGCTGAGTCTCCTCACTGTGACAGATTGCATCTGAATGAGGTTCCCAGATGTGTGAGGAGAATGGTTTGAGTTACATTCACTGAGTTTAGGGAAAACCTGACTGCACCAGGTCCATGCTTGGATGCTTCTTCTTGCCTGCTGCCATTGAGACTGATAGGGACTGGTTCCTCCTCAGTTTTCACCTTCTGCCAG
The DNA here is from genome assembly GCF_027887145.1 of Ammospiza caudacuta. Taxonomy (NCBI): domain Eukaryota; kingdom Metazoa; phylum Chordata; class Aves; order Passeriformes; family Passerellidae; genus Ammospiza; species Ammospiza caudacuta. Next base: position 9,166,938 of record NC_080615.1, read on the forward strand.
AAAATGGATGCTTTGTGATTTACTGAGCTGACTGCTGTTCTAGTGGCTGAATCAATGAGAGCTGGGAGGTCTATTAGAAAGTTTTCCTGTTTTTTTACTGCCTAGATCTGCAAGCCAGCTGAGAGTTACTGCAAAGCTCCCTAGCAGTGTTTGCTGTGCTTTGTATGGGAAGGGAGGATACAGCTTCAGCAGGAGGGTGGCCCATTGCTACTTCTGAAAAAAGAGAATCCCTGAAACCTCCCCAGACTTACTTCTCTGTGTCCACCCTTGAATTGTAATGTCTTTCAGTGCAGCCAGAGCCTTCAGGCACTGTCTGGCCCTGGCAATGTGTGGTGCCAACACCTTAGTGCTGCTTCCCCATGGAAACCTCCTTTGCCTGCTGGTTCAGGGCCAGGCTGGATGCCTGTGACAGTACTGAAAATGCAAATATATCTGTGTGAGTGTGGTTTTGTGTGTTTCCCTCTCAGACCCCAGGTGCACTTGTGGGAAGTGGGGTGGGAATGAGTAGAGCGGCTGTGAGTGTAGGTGAGGGTGATGCACCTGTTTACAAGAGGGCACTGCAGAATTTGAATGCATCTGTGAGGAAAGAAGGTAGTGGTCCATGGTGCATGATGCTATTTAAGAGAGAAGAGGATAATTTTGCTTCTTTGCAAAAGTGAGAAAGAAGGTTGTCTGCATCTAGAACTTTAGGGAACTGTTCAAAATGTAGTTTGCCATGTGCTGGGACTCACAGGGATCAGGAGAAGCAAGTATGCAAGCCTCTGACTCACACATGATGTCCTAGAGTCAGAAGGAGTAATCTAAAAGCCGCTTGAGCCATGTGCTGCATCTTAATGAGGAAGGCAGCCCTCAGAAAATTGCTGCAGCTGAGCTCCGGCTGCCTAGCTTTGCTACCCGTGTGGCTATTTTCCTGCAAAGACCAAAAAGCCCTGTGCTGTCGGATTGCCCCTGAGGACTTGTGCAGAGCAGTCAGTGTGCCTCCTGATGCCACCCATGCTAGGTGGGGCGCTCCCTTTGCACCCATGGGTTTCTTGGTGGACAGCAGCAGCAGCACCCCTCTATTTGAGCAGAGCATGGCATCAGGGAGAATCAGGGCAAAATGTGAGAAAGTGCCAAGCATGATGAATTTGATTTGTAAAATTGCCCATGCCTCTCCTAGTGGATGAATATGCTGCTGGAGCAGCACATGTAAATACACAGTGCCATTGCCTAGTAGCCGGGACAAAGCAATTAAAGTGAGGCAAGGAAATTTGGAAGATAAAAAGCCACTGTTAAAGTTGGAGTTTGGACAGAACACTGAGTTGAGCAGTGAGACTCTTGGAAAATGTTGAGGGGTTTGAGAATAGTGCTTGAAGTATTGGAGTTTCTTCCAGGTGGCTGGCTGGGTGAAATGTTTCCTGGCTATCGGGTGGCCAGCAGTGTTTGTAGTTTGCTCCCTGATCTAGAAGTGAAACTGGGGAATGTTTTGCTCTGTCTCTGGGCTGTACTGCATCCTTGTTCTTCCTTTTCACTCTTGTGCCCTCTCTTTTGTTTTTCATTTCCTTTTGGCATCTTGGGGCTTAAAGCATTTCCAAGAAGAATTGACGTTAGGAGAGCAGCCACTGAGGAGGCTTGCCAAATGCTCTACATTGGCTGACAGCTCTTCTCAAAACCAGATGGTTACTAATTAAAGGGAGTCAAGTGGGAAGGCTGCATTGGCCTTTCTATTTCCTTTTCCTTCCTTTGATTAACAGAGTTTGTGATCTTGGAGAAAGATGGTACTCCTGTCTTTCCTGGGAAGTCCTCTCCCAGTGCTTGCTAATGTGTGGTGATGCCAGTGCTATCTGCAGGGTGCAGGACCTTTCTGAGGTTCTTTCAGGCTGACTGTGTGCTCTAAGGTAGCTGCCATGGGTGGTAGGATACAAATGCAGCTGTAAAAAGAAAACACAAACTGGGAGAGGAAAATTAAACTTTGGGAAGAGCTCTTCTTGGAGATCTTCTGTGGGACTTTTCCTTGAAGCTTTATATTGTCAGTAGAAGAAAGACTGATGTCCTTGGGGAACTTCTTGTTCCTCAGCCTGTTGTGCCTTTCACACAGAGGAGCCCTTCACACGGACAATCTCAGCCCATCTGTGTGCGTGGAGGCTGCTCCGTGTGGCTTTTCTCCGTGGTGTGGGAGCTGAATGGCTGGGAAGATGAAGGGCAAGCACACGCTTCTTTTATTTTCAAGAACATTTGGTTTCTAGAGCCAATCTTAACAGATGCACTGTCAACGCTTAACGATTCAACCTTGTGTGGAAGAACTGGGTATGAAGAAGACTGCATTGGCAGTAACAAATGCCTCCCACTCCAATTCATGTCCAAGAAAAGTGTATCAGTTTTGTCTTGATTATATTTCAGAGTTGTAGTCCTCCACAAGTTCCCTTGCTGAAATCTTGCTCCTCCCCTTCTGCCACTGTCTTTTCCTCCTTCATATGCAACCTCTTACTCAATTTAAGTAAATGTGCTGTACTGGAAATCACCAAGGCAGAATTAGTTAAGGAGAAAAGAAGTGAACAAATGACAATTCATTAAAATGTGTCATTGTAATTGCAACTTTCTGTGCATGTTCTTAATCTGTGAGGCCAAAGCACAAATTTTCTGAACAAAGCAAAAGACAGCAAGAAGGTGACAGTCGAGAGGCTGGAACAGCATCTCTTGCCTGCCTCTCAACCACACAGCAGTCACCACACCAGCTTTCCCACAGAAACAGGCAGGAAATCTCTCTGTGTTGGTTTAACACAGCCTGTTTTTTTTGAGGGGGAAACCACAGAGGTGGCTTCTGTGAGAAGCTGCTAGAAGCTTCCACTATTTCTAACAGAGCCAGTCTCTGATGGGTCGGGAACAATCTTTCCAACCTGAGGAAGACCATCAGCATTTTTGGGTGCTCTCTAGACCCATCTCTCCTGCACTGCTCAGGCTGCTTGGTGCAGACTATCTGCCAGTGCCTTCCAGCCTGGAAAGGGTTAAATCTCAAAAGCACCTCCTGGGGTTTTTGCTACTTCTTTTCATCTCTATTTTACTTCCTCAAAGACTGAGATCAGCTGTCTGGATCTGGCTTGACCTCACAGCAAAGCCCATGGCCACACTGCAGCACAGATTGCCTGTCTGCAGAGGGACACACAGATTTGCTGTGCTGGACCCCTTTTGGAGGTGAGCATGAATATTTCATGACAGGGAGAGGATGCTTCAGCAGCATGATGCAAATGTGGGTTTGCATTGTGCCGTAAGGGACAAAGGAGAACAGACCCCAGGTCAGCATCTCCAGCTACCAGGAGCTCCACTTAGAAGAGGAGGCTCCCAAGGGCAAAGGGCCCTCCTGGGCCCACCCACCTTTTTTCTGCAGGGACAATGGTACAATGAGCCACAGGTGGTGCCAGCAGCTCCTGCACACACCTGCCATTCTTCACCTGGATGCAATATCCCAGCAGTGAAAACTGCAGGCTGGCTTGACCCTGGTGGGGGATAGCATGGCAGCCTTATGAGTCCCCAGGACATCCCCAGTACCTAAGACCTGGTCAGAATGCTGTACCAGCTCCAAAATATTAGAAGTAACCAAATGGTCATTCTTAACTGGAGAGATAAAGATAGTATTGCATGATGTGGAAATCCATTTCCTTGCTTCTACACCTGGGTGTTAAAGCCCCGACTGGCATTTGTCACCAGAGCTACGGTTTCTCCTTTTCCTGTTAATTAAAACATCCACTTCTGCTGTGCACACACTGCTTTTGGGGATGGCTGCATCTCTTTTGCATCATCAGAGGGAGAAGTGGGGGAAATAAAATGAAGCAGCATGTTTTCTGGTGTTTCTTGTGCCTGCTCTAGTGCTGCCTCTCGGCATCAGGAGCACAGGGGGACAGGCTGGAGCACAGAGGGCAGTCTGGAGCACAGGGGACAGGCAGGAGCACAGAGGGGCGGTCTGGAGCACAGGGGGACAGTCAGGACCACAGAGGGGCGGTCTGGAGCACAGGGGGACAGTCAGGAGCACAGAGGGACAGGCAGGAGCACAGAGGGGCGGTCTGGAGCACAGGGGGACAGTCAGGACCACAGAGGGGCGGTCTGGAGCACAGGGGGACAGTCAGGAGCACAGAGGGACAGGCAGGAGCACAGAGGGGCGGTCTGGAGCACAGGGGGACAGGCAGGAGCACAGAGGGCGGTCTGGAGCACAAGGGGACAGGCTGGAGCACAGGGGGACAGGCAGGAGCACAGGGGGACAGGCAGGAGCACAGGGGGACAGGCAGGAGCACAGGGGACAGGCTGGCTGCAGCGAGAGCCGCCGGGGGAGCCCCGGGGCGGCGGGGCCGCTCGCGTCCGCCAGGCGGCGCCCCCGGGCAGGGTCCCGCCGCCTCCCGTGAGTTCCTCTGGGTCTCGGGGGATGCATGCAAACGGCAGGCTGTCAGATAAGGTGGAGATATCTGGAGTATGAGAGGAGACTGAACCGAAATGCAAGTAATAACGAGCTGCTCAGGGGTGGGGTGGTCTGGACAAGAAGCATCTTTTTCTTGTCCCAAATTCTGTAGAGTCCTCACAGCATTTGGACAAAAGTGCTCAGCACTTTTGGCCTGAGACTACCATCAGACCTGTGTAAATGCACACAGGTCTCGGGAGATAGAGGTACAGACGAAACAGGGCTGGGTGAAAACCTAGGAAACCGAGCTTGAACACACAGGTAGAGCCTGTAGCCTCACTCAGGTGGTTACCCTTGCTGGAACGTGCAAGGCACATGGGCCTAGCCAGCCAGCTGAGTGTTGATGCAGGTGAATTGGGCTGTGTTAGTCCTGTGTGCCAGGGCATACGCCCTGCTTCCCTGAAAAACAGGTCAGAGATGCTGTGGGAGAGGTTTTTCCCCAAGTTAGAGTTTTGTGTGGTTGAGGCATTGCACACAACAAGATGCACATGACTGTCTTAGGAACAGAGACTGTATGTGGGAATAATGGGGCTCTCAAGTGGTAGTCCAAGCTACCACCAAAACAAGTCCTTGTCATGCTGCAGATGGCACAAGGCAGCAGCTTGCTAACTTTTCCCGTTCTGAGCCAGTTTACAGAGGTGTGATTTCAAGTGACCCCCAATTCTAATAGAGACATTGTATAAAATTTTGTGTCAGGCCTGTGACCTTTCTGAAAACTGTCCTGATCTCTGCTCTGCAAGTCGTAGGCACAGACTTGCACATTTGCAGTGACCAGGCTTCCAGGCGTCGTCTGCGATAAAAGCACTGAGTAAATAAATCAAAGGGAGGGATTGCTCTGTTTCTAGTTCAGCCTTATTGTAAGACCGTAGTAGCAGTGACAGCAGAAGCTGTTCTTGTACCTTCCTTGACTGTCTCCTTATTCCCTGGTACGGCGCACGGCAGATCGCTTGTTCTAGTGTGTCTCTAGGGCTGGCGCCCATGTGCCGTGCTCTGTTCCTGCTGTTTGCGGTTGCACATGCTCATGCGTGCCTACAGAACGTGTGTCTGCCCCGGCACAGCTGCCATCCCACACCCATCCCGGGCTTTTCCGCGATGAGCACGGTGCGTGCTGGGCGCGCCGGGGCCGCCCGGGGTCCCGCCGTGCCGTGCCGGGCAGGGGCAGGGGCCGGGGCGGCGCGGAGCCCCGGGCAGCGGGCACGGAGCTCCGGGAGCCACCGGCCTGCTCCACCAGCAGCGGCATCGCGCTCCGTGCCCGCCTCTGCCTGCGAGGCCGGCCGGGACGGCCGCGGTGGGAGATCGATCCCGCATCCCTGCCGAGACCCGCGATGGGAGATCCCGAATCCCTGCCGAGACCCCCGGCCCCCGCTCCCTCCCGCCCGGCTCTCGGGCGAGGGCTCTGCGCGCTTTGTGTCGCCGAGCGCCGCGGCCGCGGAGCCAGTCCCGCCGCCCCGTGTTTGCCGAGCCGCGCTCGGCGGAAGGCGCCCTATCAGGATAAGAGTCCCCGCCGCTGCCGCCAGTCCGGCCGCGGGGCGGTGGGAGGCGCCGGCTCCGCCGATGGCTGCGTTTATCGCGCTGGTGGCCTCGCCAAACCATTTAACCCTTGGCGCCCCTCCGCGGGGCTGCCCTTGGGCTCCGGCTCTCCTGGCCCTACCGGCTGGCAGGGGCAGAAGTTCCCTCGCAGCCCTGGCGCCGGTAAACCTCAGCCTTTTCTCGGTAGCAGTGTCCCAAGACCAGGGACAGCCAAGCAGGGCCCCATGCAGAGCAGTCCAAATACCTCTAGAGCAGGTAGCAAAGGCCATCTGAGGCTAGGCAGCTGTGGTGGGAATGAATCCCATGCCAGGATTCCAGCAACATCAGGACTATGTGGAGCTGAGATGATTTCCTTAGGGCTGCGGTGTGCATCTGAGCTATTGGGAGGATAAGGCTGGCATTCAGAGTGTTCAGGAGTAACAAGAAGGGAAGAAGACTTGAAGAGTTGCATCCTGCCTGCACACACACAGGCATTAGGAATGCATCAGGCATCCAAGCAATAGCAAGGCAACCAGGATGCTGAGTCTTGGTGTCATTGTGATCCTGGAACCGTGTCAAGAGTTTGTCTTTGCTAAATGATGGTCTGTCAGCCATGCTGAAGCTGCAGCAGCAACAACAGCATATTTTCATTTGGAAGGAGGATGTCTCAGTTTGATTAAATTCTCCCTCAGTACCTCAGCACAGGCTGTGTTTTGCCCAGCTCTAGGGTGACAATGCTAAGCAGGAGACTGGCTGGCTGCATTGCTTCATGTGTTGTCTTTGAGCTTCCATGCTTCTTGTGACTGCAGTGGGTGAACAGTCTTGGTCTGTTGGAGATGTGATAGTTAATAAAGAAAGGTGATCCTGTTTAAAAGGAGAAACCAAACTGGGCGCTTCTGATGCTGTCCAATTCCATGTAGACAATGGAACACGCTGTCTAGGCAGCTGCAGAGGTGGCAAAGGTAGTGCAGGCTCCTTGCAGTGGCCTGCTGCTGCTGGCTGTCCTGCTCAAACTCCAGTGAGCATGAAATGAAGGAACCCATTCTTCCCCAGCTGACTGCAGGGTTGGGGGAAGACCTGGGGGCTTTCCTAGGCTGTCTGTTTTTCCCTTTTCCCTGAGCAATGGCTTTGTAGTACCACCAAAACAGAAGTGGGATTGAGACCTTGCAGTGCAGTGCAAGGGAGATCAGGCACATCACGGACTTGTGAGACTGTGGGATAGGATCTCTGCTAGTGTCTGAGCAGAAGAAAAAGACACTTTGGCCAGGAATCTGCATAGGCGTGGGCAGGACTGAGAGCAGCCAGGGAAGAGATGAAAAGATGTTTTTAGGCCTGTGTCTACCTCAGCAGTAGCAACATAGCCTCTTCCATCTTCTTGCCGGACCATTGCATTTCTGTGGGAGAATACAGGATGAATCTGTGAGCTAGGTCTGTGGATTTAATGCTGGACTACCACCAGCTCCCTGCTCCATAGCTATGTGGATCAGCAAAGCAGAAAGCTGCTCCCAAAACAGGAATTTCACAGCCCCAGACTCATTTCCTTCAGCACAATTTGTCTGGACTCTTCTATCTCTGGGGCCTCTGCTGGGGATCTGCTGGAGTGATCCACTGAGGAAATGCTTCGCAAAGAGGCAGCCCCAGCTGAATGTGAATCACATAATTAATTCCGGTACAGTTAATTTGATCTAATTAATCATATTCATAAGTATAATGAGGGCCTTGCCCACAGGGGTCTTGTGAAGGTCTGAGCTTAGGGCTGGCGTTCTGGAGAGTCAGTGGGAATGAACAAATCCCAGAGCCTTGGACATAGCTTAGGACCAGCTCCCTGTTGGCAAAACAGGACAAGGCCAATCCTTTGAAACCCTGTAGCCCTGTATTGTCTGTATCCCATAGAGGTAGGATGTGTCAGGAGCTTCTGGGTGGTCAGTCACAATCTTCGCAGGGAAGGCTGGAGTCACTGTCATAGATGGCTCCCTCTTGGTCCTTAACTATTCAGGGAGACTTTTCTGGTTTGTATGTTGTATGTAAGTTTTGTGGTCCAAAGGCAGGAAAAGGAGCAGGTAGCAGCGAAGTCTGGGCATCTTGGCTGGGGCTTGCTAAGGTGCTGCTGTACCAGGCAGCTCCTGGAATAAGCTGCTACCGTGGTGGTGGCTTTGAGGAGCTCCAAGGAATCTGCTTCATCATCTCCTCTCCTATCTTGTCTCTCCTAGCATGGACATAATTATAGAGGAGGAAAGGGGAGACTGGGAGTCATCATCAAGTGCAGGGAGGGTAGCTAGCCTGGCAGATGTTAATTAAAGGTAGAGCTCTGAAAGCAGCAGGCTCTGCTGAACCAATAAGCAGCTGGTCCTCTTGCTGACCTTTCCCAGTCTTGCTTTGCCACTTCCATGTGTGCAGGCTGGGAGAGGTGTGAAGGTCTGTGATGTAAAAAGCCCAGAAGGTATGAGGGAATGAGCAGGAAGAGAGAGGCAACCAGCGGATGCAGAGGAGAGGTGGTTCCATGTGTCCCCTATGCACCACACCTGGCTGGAGGGAAGGAACTGCCTGTCTGCCTCTGGCACTGAGCTGTCATGCCAAGTAATGGTGGCTGGGCACTGTTTTTAACCCACTGCACCTGTGCATGCCGTCTGCAGCAGCATGAACCCAGTGCTGTTACTGGGAAGGATGAAAGTGTGAAAATATGTCACTGCTTGCTGATGAGGGACTTGGGAGTTCACCAAGGAGGCAGCGAGACCCCCCAGAGGGGTCTATCTTTCTTGGATGGCTGGTGCAGGCCAGCGATGCTCGATGCAGAGGGGTTCCCAGTGCCTGCCCACTGCGGCCCCCCGAGGTAAAACCCAGAACATCCGCAACCCGCCCCCTGCGTCTGCTTCGGCATCGGTGCTTTCCACAGGCGCTTCTGCAAACGGGCGAGGCCGCCCTGTGCCAGCTGCCTAAGAGGCGCCTGCAAAGCCTGATGTCGCGACTTTTCAGTAGGCGTTGGGAGCAGCCGGCTCTTCTCCCTCGCTCGCTCCCTCCCTCTTACAGCAGCCCCGCTCTTCGCTGGGCCTCGTTGCAGCACCGTCTGCCCGTGGGGAACGGGAGGGCTCCGCCGCATGCCCCTCATGTGCCGTGGGGAAGGGGGGCGGCAGGGTTCCGCCGGCAGCCCCACCCGCCTGCCCGTGGGGAGCGGAGCCCCGGTGCCGCCGGTGCCGGGACTCGCCGGGGCGGGGCCAGGGTTCCGCCGGCAGCCCCGCCCGCCTGCCCGTGGGGAGCGGAGCTCCGGTGCCGCCAGTGCCGGGAGTGGGCGGGGCGGGGCCGGAGGGGGCGGGACCGGGTGGGGCGGGGCGCTCGCTGCCCCGGCCCACCGGGAGCTCTCGCCCCGCGCCGGCAGGGGGCGCTGCCGCGCGCCGCCCCCGGCTCTGGGGGCTGACGCCCCCCTTGTCCCCCGTCCCCCACGGCCGCCGTTCCCTCCTCGCCCCGGTTCGGGCGCTGCGGGTGTGAGCACAGGGGCGAGTCTTGCGCTAATTTTCAACCGAGGCCGCTGCCTCCCGCCAGTGGAGCTGGATTGTTTGTCCCCACATCACCTTGAGCACTGCAACTCTGGGGACGCTGGCAAGTGGTCCCTGCCTCCAGCCCTCTCCTCCCAGCCCCGCTCCTGGGCGGCTGGTGCGCTTCAGGCAGGAAAGCGACACGTCCTGGTTAGGATGTTGCTGGCATCGCCCAGGAGCGGGCAGGCTGCCTCCACAGTCTGGTATGCATGTGCACTGTGTGGCTCCCGTCCGTGGAGTCTGTTGCTCAGGGCAGGAGGGTGGTTAATGCCTGGAAAACTTGTTGGTAAAAATAATAACATGCTGCTCTTCTCAAGGGCCGGAGCCAGTCCTTGTGCCTTGTGTGTAAAATTACAAAATATTCTGAGTTGGAAGTGACCCACAAGGATCATCGAAGTCTGCTCTGGGAGATGCAGCAAAGATGGGATCAGGTGTGGGACCTCCCCGGCACAGTGAGGCTCGAGAGCAGGACTCGCAGGGTGTCGGCCTGAGCAGAACGGGTGTTTCGGATGATAAAAGGCAGAAGGATGCTCAGTAGGAGCAGTCCCCGTGATGTCGCGGGGAGGAGTGGGATGCAATTCTGCAGGTCCCGGCAGTGCTGAGACCCGTGTGCCATCGCGTACATGTCTGTGCGACTCGTGGGTGTGCGACACCTGGACGGCCACTCGCGGGGCGCCGGCCACTCGTCGCGGGAGGCCCGGAATGGGCGGCGGTGCCGGTCGCGGGCGGTGCCGCTGGGCGGCCGGCGGGGCGCCCGCGACCAGGAAGCGGTTAATCGGCGCGCGGGGCTTTTATTTTGACAGGGCAGCGCCTGGCTCCGGCTCGGAGGAAAGTGAATGATCCTGTTTCTCCAAATGATTATTCAGGCTCCGGCGGAGAAAGGAGCACTCGGCCCGCAGCGCCTCGCCCTCGCCACGGCGCCCCCGCCCGCGCCCGGGCCGCCGCGCCCGCCGGCTCTGCTCCCCGCCGCCCGCGCCCGGCCGCCCGCCGCAGCGCGGGGAAGCCGTCCGCGGCCCGGGCGGGCAGCCGGGGCTCGCCGCGGCCGGACGCCCACCCCCGCCGGCGGGCGCGGGCTGGAGCCGCCGGCTCGGTGGGCGGAAGGAGCGGCGCGGCGGGGCGGGGGGAGCCGCCGGCAGCGGCCCCGACCCCGCGCCCTGCGGCGGGCGGCCGAGCCATGAGCGCGGCCCGCGCCGCCGGCCCCGCGCCGCTGGCCGGCCCCCAGCAGCCCGCGGAGCCGCGCCGCGCCGCCCCGGCGGGCTCTCCCGGCCTACCCTGAGCCGCTCCGCCGCCGCCGAGGTGAGTGCCCCGCCAGGCCCGGGCAGCCGCCGTCCCATTGTTCCGCCCCGGGGGGGAGCCGGGGCTCCGCGCCGCCCCCGCACCGACCCCTTGCTCCGCGCAGCCGGGCCCGCCTCGGGGCTGTCATCCGGCCGGAGCGGCGGTCGGGAGCCGCCGTCCGAGCGAGCCGGGGACTCCGGGCTAGCCGCTGTTCCGTAGCTGCCGGGGGCGGCGATAACTTGGCGGGGGGACGGCGCCGGCCTCGGCTCGGCCTACCCGCCGAGTCCGGCCGGCTGGGGATGAGCTGTCAGCGCTCCCGCTTGCCTTGGACATTGCCCCTGCTCCGCGGGACCCTGCCCGATTCGCTCTCACGTCTCGGGGTCCGCTCTTCCCAGGTCCTTGTCACCTATTGCTGCTGCGGCCGCAGGCGATTCCTCGCGGACAAAAGTGCCTCGTCTGGGGCTTTTCTCTGGTGCAGAGAACTTAGAGTTCCGTCTGGTTTTACCGTAGCGGGTCTGCATTTTGCAAGACGTTTTCGGTGCTATTAAAGCCCCAGGGAGGATGGGAACTTGCCACGTTTCACGAAGAGTTTAAACAAACACTTCTGTCAGGGACCATCCTAACTGTCAGGGGAGACCTGTCCCCTCTATTTGCAGTATTCTACTCGATAGGCTTCTGTTCCCTGTTGAGATAAATCAGGCGTGCGGTCAGCTTGGACGAAAAAGAGAGAAACACCACCTGTACACGCGTATTCTTCTTGGGCACAGAAAGGAATCAATGTAACAAAACTCCCCTGCATTGTATTAGGGACGTGTACTTTAGCAGGTGATGAACTTGTTCCAGCCCCGTTCTTGCTGGAATAGAAATGCGAGAAGGATGCATATCTGAACACATAAGTAATGCTACATGACAGGGCAGGCTGTTGTGTTGTTGTGTGTGGCAGCGTCTGCACGCCTTGGGGGCAGCTCCGTTTGACAGAGTGTCAGGCTGCGGCAGCGTACGGTTGTGTCCCGGCTCTGCCAGGCAAAGGGCTGCCAACGGCGTGGCACAGAGGCCAGCCATGCACCTTCGGCTGCAGAGTGATGCTACGTGAGCCTTAGTGTGTACTCTTGACCTGCAGGATCTGTTCTGCGAATGTGGCTACCACTCATTACCCTGCTGAAATGCAGTTTCATGCCAGGCATGCAGTAATGACATGCAGCTCCTTCCATCCATCAGTCACCTACAGGGGCTGTGTGTGTGCCTTGCGTTGCTACTTTGGTGGCAGGAGGGATAAGAACAGTGAGTCACCGAGGAAGTGATTTGCCCAAGGTCACTTGGCAAGGGTGTGTTGGTGCTGAATCAAGACCTCCTTTGACTCTGGTGCCTGTGATAATGCTGGCTGCCACCACACGTGGGTATGTAATACCCAAGGCTGGAAGCAGTGCAGAAATGGCCAGGTCGATGTTGCTGCCTCATTCTCCTTGGTATCAGTGTGCTGTCTCTACATCAGCTGTCTGTTCCATTGGGACTTTTGCCAGAGCATACATAACCTAAGTGGTGAAGAACCTTTTTGTTTGTTTTTTAATATGTGTGTTGCCATTTTAGCCGAGCAGGTGGTTGTTCCTTACCACCCTGACCTGCATCCTCATTACCTAGAAAATCCATTTCATGGTGTTTTCCGTGGTGCAGTGTTTTAGGTATTACTGTGTCTCCCTCCCCTGAAAGTCCATTTCCTCTTTCCAGATCCCCGCCAGTGCAAAGAAATAAACAGGCAGCAGCTAAAGGAAAGCCTACTTAGAAACGAGAAACCACAGTTGTTGTTCAGTTGAAGAAAGTAAAATAGTTGTTTTGTACTTTTAAGGCCTTTTGCATCTTGCTGTTGGAAGGTGGCTCTCTGGCCACTGTGACAGAGGGCACAGACAGCTGCATGAAGCAACTGGGCCATCACAAAACTGGACATAGCAAGCTCACTGGGCTATGCTGCTCCAGGCAGCTGCCAAGGATGTGCTGGAGTTGCACTTTAGTTCCAGGCTAATTCCAGTGCGCTTTAGTTTCACTTTAGACTCCAGCCCATGAGCTGTGGACTTCACTCATACTGGCCTGGAGTTTCTGAGGTCCAAGCTCAACTCAGCCTTTCACTTTTCTGTCAAGTTGTCAACCCAGCTGGCATCATGTCCTCTATACTTGCTGTTCTCGGGAGAAAAAAAACATTGCTTTTTCTTCTGTCCCCTGCTGTTCATTCCTGCTGAACACTGTGAGTGCTTTCCCTTCTGTCAGCGCTTGCTCTGTGGAGGGATGTGGAAAGGAGGGATGGCTGGAGAGGAGGCTCTTGGTTCCCTCTGTGGGGAGCACCAGCTGGGTCCTGACCAGTGGCTGTTTCTTACTGCTGTAGAGATGTTGCTCTTTGTTACTCTCCGGTTTGTTTCAGGGTCCCAGAATAGGTGTATATGATTGTTTTCTCTCTCTTTTACCCCCCCGTCTCTTGTCAGTACAATGTCCAGTTCAGAACTGGCATCAGAACTTTCAACAGTCACCTTGCTTCCTTGCCTTGCATCAGGCTTTGCTGCTGCTAGGAGGGAAAGTTCTTAGCGGTCAAAGTACTTGAGGATGTGTTTGTGTTCCTCGGATGTCCAGATGTGCTGCTGTAATGGGTTTTAATCTGCTCAGGTCTAGTAATTTTCTGGAGATGGCACAGGCTGGCTTCCTGTGCTTAATTCCTTAGGGCTCCATCCAGTTTTAAATACCCTGCCCGACACATCTCTCAAGTCGGTCTGCTCTGGGAGAATAAGTGCCATGTGGAAAAGCACAAGTTTGCTGTTCCTGTCTGAGAATGCATCAGCAGTCTGTTCTACCTGTGAGCCTGCTCCTGAGCTTCTGTCACTGCCTCCTCCCAGGGTTGTCTGCTGTCCCCCAACAGCCTGAGCCAGGCAGAAGCCTAGAGCTTGCTCTGAAAATGTAATTTTCCTTGTACTGTTGCTCTTTTGGCTGAGACCCAGGATCATGCCAGTGCCCTGGATTGGGGATGGGAGAGGGCACATAGGAGACTTTGAGCTGTGTTTGATTACTTTTGACATTTTTAACAGGAAATGTGGTATGTAGATGCATGGATATGTAATATAATACAGGGTAGAGATATCATAGCAATATGATATACAGATGCAGCAATATTTTGTCAGTGTTATTTAAGCTGTATCAGCGAAGTAAAAGGAGGATTGCCAGCATGACTCTTCTGGAAAATCAGAATCTAGTGCAGGTCAGGACTTGGTGTCAGTCAGCTCTCCTTTGCTCCCAGGCAGATTTTGACTGGCAAATGCATTCTCTGGTGATCTCATGTGTGGTCCTGTGTTTCCAGAGGGTGGTGGGAGCTGTGGATTCTGACTTTATGTAGTTGATCTCCATGAGATTTAGTTACCCTATGAGGTTTCTCATAGCACTGAAGCTGTGGAAAAATGCACCTGTCTTGGAGCAAGGGCCCTAGGAAGTGTCGTGAGTACTTTGCTTCTCAGTTGTGCATCTTCAGCAGCTCTGTGTGGTGCAGATTGTGAGGATGGCCACAGTGATATTCCGCAGTTCTTCCTGACTTCTATTTTGAAATTGTGTGCTGATTTCCAATGGGCCAGTCTTTGCTGCTTTGGTTTGGCTTCCTTTCTTCAGCACCTCTGGCAGCCCTGAGAGGAAGGTACACAGGAGCTGTTACTGGAGATTGGTGGGCATGGTTTCTGTTGGTGTATTTTGCGCTTCATCAGCCTCTCCTGAGGAGGCAGCACCAGCCAAATCACATGGCATGAAGGAGAGGCACCCTTCCTTCTTCTGTGGTGCCTGTTTCAGGTCATCTGCTCAGCACCAGACCCTTTCCTGGGAACAGGGAACTATTTTGGTTTTCTTCCTACCTGAACTTCTATGAAACTCAAAGGTGGATGGGGTGATGGATTTGTTCTAACTGGGACCAGTTCCCGATGGCATTTGCAGTTGCCACAGGGTTATACTCAGCAGGAGATACTGTGGGGGAAGCAGTTAGTGTCACTGGTACTTGCTTCTGATTTAAGAGAAAGCCACGCTATGGAGAGACCGGAGTCCTGCTCGCTGCCTGCATCCTTGGCCAGCAGATCAGCACTCGGTGCCCAGGGAAGCCTGGGCCATGGCATGGCAGGAAGATGGAGCATGGGTTGTCTTGGCATGGCTATCTGAAGCCTGTACCAAGCCTTGGAAGTGGGTGTGCTGCTGTTGGGCATCCTGACTGGCTCCAAGTCCTGCTTGCTTGGGGCCAGACCTGCTGCTGCCCCTCTTCCAAGGCGTGAGATGGGCCATCTAAGACAATATGACTCCAAAACAAGCAGGGTTGTCTTGATGCCAGCTGCAACCCTGCACTGGAGAAACCAGTGTGAGGATAATGGGCTGCAGTGCCCTCAAGAGGGAAACAAGAACCTGCTCTGCTCTCGCTGAGTGTGTGTCCATGCTAGGCACACTCAGTGCAATGAAGCCTGCTTCCCACTGCTCAGCTCTTTATCAAGAGGTGGTCTGGGCACAGGTGGCTTCCCTGTATCCTGGTATCCTTGCTGAATTGTCAGATGGGTGCATCGGGCTGTGGTTTCCAGTCCCTTTTCCACTTCCTGTGATGGGAGTGCAATGCCTTCACCTGGCATCATCCTGCTGTATCTTTCTGGGCAGCTCCAGGCAGAGGAACATGCAAGCTATGCCTGGGTATCTTTGGGAGACAGGATTTGTCCAATGCAGGCAGATTGTCTGGCAGCTTCAGCTGGAGCCACTAGAGAAAACTGTACTTTGATGCTGGGTTTTTCTTCCCCCAAAGAGCTGGAGCTATGTTTGAGTGTTGGGTTTTTCAGCTGCGGCTCAGGATGCCTGGAATCCCAGCTGGGGTATAATGGGGAGCCTCCTCTGATGCTGGGGTAATAGCCTCAAGATGGCTTTAGGACTGTGCTGTGCACTGTGCCCAGAGGTGGGGCGTCACCCTGTTTGGTGATGAGCGCTGCTGGAGCCAAGTCCTGGGCCAGAAGCCAGGTTTGTGATCCATGCCAGAGAGGGCGAGACTTGGAAAGCAAAGCAGAGCTCCTCCTGAGTGAGAGATGGACTGAAATACTGAGCAAAACCACAGAGTGCTCCTTGTTCCTGCCTATGCCTACTTGTCTTCTTTCTTCCCAAAGTATGTGGGAGGCCACAGGATGGATCTGCTAGGGAGCAGGAGGGCTGTGCTCCTCAGGCACGTCTGCACCATTGTGCTTCTTTAGGGTGCTGGTTGGGTTGGTTTTTTGCAGTTGTATTTTGTCGTGGGTTTTTTTTCCCTTTTAACCCTGCCTCTGGTATTGCTGGATCCTCCCCATCCTTGCTGCTACTGGATTAACAGCCACGTCCTTGCAAGGTGTGCTGTCCAGAGCAATGCTGTGTTCAGTTGCACTGCTCTTTCTGTCACAGGTCAGCTGAGCAGCTTACTTTTTCCTTGCTCAGCTCCTAGTCCTGTGGTTGAGAAGAGGAAATGGGCCAGGATATGGTTCGTGTAGAAGATGCACTGTGGCACTGACTGTTTACAGATTCTGTGCTTCTCAAAATGTAAGCACAGGAAATGCCAGGCTCTGCTGGGGTTTGTGTGAGCAGCGTGGCTCCTGCGTGCTGGCTGTCTCGCAGCCTCTGGCTGCAGCAATCTTCTGCCCTGTCACAGGACAGAAGAGGTTTTAAACACTCTGCAGAAGCAAATGATTGCTTTTTTTTTTTTTTAACCACCGAAATAGAGGCTGGCAGGAAAAGTAAAAGGAAGTGACTTAACCAAAGACAGGAAGGGAATATGTGGCAGAGCTAGGGACAGAAGCCAGGATTCCCAGTTCCTGCTCATCACTCCTACTCTCTTGCCTCTCTGGGTCTCAGCCTCCTGTTCAACACATAAGCAGGGTTTTTCTATTCTTCTGAGAAGATGGAGGTCAGGAGCTCCTCTCTTGAAGTATCTTCAATGCCCTGTGCATCTTAGAGTTTTCTAGCAAGATTTGCCCTGCTGAAGTTAGAAAGCTGTGGCTCGTGTGATTACAGCAGTGTTGCAAACTCTGTCCTTGGCTACCAAGTGGAGCTTGTGGTACTCCGAGGAGGTCCTCTGTTCACCCTGCAAAGAAATGCTGCCCTCCAAGAATGACGTGCCTTTGTTTGGAAGGCCATACCAAACTTTCTCTTAAGGGTTTATGTTAGGAGTCCTCTGCTTGCAGTGTATCCCCTGCTGAAGTTTGCTTCATGAACAGTCTTCCTTGACTTGCCAGCCAAGGCATGGTACCTGTCTGATCAGTCTGCGTTAGTTACCTGGTTCTGCAGGCAGGGACTCTGAAGCATTTGTATTCCTAATAGAAAGTAAAATCTTAATACACTCTTTGGAAGAAAGATCCAGCTAAATAGCTGTGTATCAGTGAATAGCTGTACTCTCCTTCAGATGGGCAGGGGCTCCAGCAGTGGGTGCATTGATTGTTGCTTTGCTCTGTTGCCATGCTGGGCTTCAGGCCTCTGGAAAGGCTGCAGTTGGGAAAGGATGCTGGCTTATAAAAGGCAAGGGTACCAACAACCCACAGTGTAGGTCTCCCTGCTCAGGGTGGGGAGGAACTGGATGGGCGGCTCTGAAGGGTAGTAACTGAGCAGAACGGCTGCGTCTCTGGTCAACTCTTCTCAACATCAAGCTGGCCAAGGCTGTGGAAACCCCTGCAGCACTGGAGCTTTCAGCACTTCCTTGGCAGGATTTATTCCAGCACTGATCTGTAGCAGAGGATCAGGCCAGACAGGGCCTGAACGGAGCAGGTCCAGCCACAGGCGAGCCTCAAGCGTGGCAGTTAGGCTGGGCTGAAAGCTGCCTGTGTCCTGCCTCTGTGCAGCCTTGTTTGAACTTTCCTCTGGCAAGGAGCAAAAGCAATCGGGGAGACCTAGGGCTAGTCCAAGCAAGTTTCCTCTGCTCTGTCCGCCCCCAGATTCAGTGAGGGGGGCGCAGGGGCGATAGCAGCAGCTCAAGACTGTCCTCTCAGAGCAAAGCAGTTTGAAGGGGCTTTGGTCACGACAGCTTTTGAGCAAATGTTTCTTTCCCTCTGGTGTTCCCTGCCCCTTGGGCAGGGAGGGGGAAGTGAAACTGTGGTTCAGACCGAGTCCTCTGGATGGCAAGAAAATTGCTGAGTAGCTGGTTTCCAGGTTGCCGAGGTTCTAGCCAGGGCCCGGTGTGGCTGCCAGAAGCAACAGGCTTGGAATTTCCTCCGCCTGGTGCCAGCTCCGTTGGGCTGGCCGCAGCACCTCTGCTGGGGCTGGAGCTCTGCTTGAGCTCTGCAGTTGGGGCGCTCCCAGAGCAGGGGTTACACTGGAGCTGGAGCTGCCCCCTCATTCTCGCAGCCTGGTTTCTATTTTCTTTTCCAAGGTCCAAGATGTTTTGAATTATGCAGCCTGCGCCTCCCGCGGGGCTCCTTGAGCAGCCGCCTAACGAGCTGAGCTCCTGACAAACTTTGCTCTGGCTTTAGCTATGCTTGGAAAATTTTACAGCCTTTTCAGAAAAAGGAAATGCCAGGAAAGGCCTGTCTCTTCTTACTTTTATGAGGGGGTCCCAGTTGAGAGAGGGCGAGATGAGTTTGGAAGAGAAGACAGGAAGGATTTTGTATATGGTAGTATATACGCTTTCTGGTGATCAGGGTGAGTGGAGTTGGTGCATCTTCCTGTACTGGGCACAGTGGGGGCGAGACCTGCAGGGCACTTGGCAGATGCGTCACAGACACAAGAATCATTGACTCCGTTGCTGCAGGGAGATGGTGGTCTGTGTCTTCCCTCCACATGCCAGCATCGTCATTGGCTGTTTAATCTTTGCTAATTATGTTTTTTCTGAATGGTGGTAGTTTTATTTCTACTGTGGTCGCAGGCCACGTGGCCAAGCTGCGTGTTGGTCCCCAAGGCTCGAGGGAGGGATTGCCACCAGGTGCTGTGCTGGTGGTTTCCTTATCAGGGATAGCACGTGCCCAGGCAGGGTACTGTGGGCATAGGGCAAGGAATGCAGGTGCTGCCAGCACAATGTTTGACCCAAGAGAGGTAGTCTAGTGTAACTTTCCCCTTTGTATGAGAAACTGGGACCCAAAATAAATGGTGACTTACAGTTTGTAAGTCTTCCATTTGTAAGATGGTGCTAAGAAGGGAGCAGGAAGCCCTGTGTTTTGGATAAACTCCCCCTTGGCGAGGCGCTGGAAGTCTGCCCTTAGATTTGTCTGTTTTCCTTCAGGAGTGCCCACCAGTGAGGTCATGGATCTCCCAACAAGTGCTTCTGTCTGGAGAGGTACTAAGGGTACAGGCTACTTCTTTCCACCCTCCTTGCATGTCCTCCCAGTGTGCCAGATCCCTTTCCAGCAGTGAAAACTCATTTATGGAGACTGGGATGGGGGTTTTGGTTGAAGCCTGTGAAAACTCAGCAGCCTGGGGAGTTGTGGAACTTCTCCAGTGGGAGGGATTGAGGTTTCTTTGTGATCCATAGGCATCAGCTGCTGCCAGTCGTTGTGGATGAGCATCAGACGTGGGCAGTGATGGCTGTGGCTGGAAGGAGCCTCACACTGGTCCTGCTTTGAGGGCATTGCCTGTTACACTTGTCAGGAGTGTGGCTCTGGATAGCTATTTGATTTGGCAGCTTATGCAGGCCTGGTAGCCCTGCGAGTGGGGTGCAGGCACCAGAATTGTGCCCTACTCTCCCTTTTTCATTGCCCTACCCATCCCCTGCTTTCTGCTATTTTGGGCAGGAGAAAAAGCACCTCATCATAGCTGTGTCCCCTCCTGCACCTGGGAAATGAGTGATATATCCCCTTTCCTTTCTCGGGACTCATGTGCAGAAGCTGAGATTGTATTTGACAGGAGAGGCCAAGCACCTTCACTCTACTGCTGGGAATTATGAGTGTGGCCATCCTGTTGGTATCTTGCAGTGATGAGCTTCTCTTAGCCCAGATTGTTCTCAGAGCTCAAAATGTGTGGGAAGCTACTGGGAGACTATTGAAAAAATAGTTAAATAATTTATTGTTATTTATGTTTGTGATGCCATCTGCACATATATGGTTTAGAATGGCTGAGTTGGATGGTTTTTGTACCCTTTAGTTTCCTAATTTTCAGTGGGGAATCCTGTTTCATGTGAATTTGACCCTAGGAAAGAAAAGACCAAGCCCTGCTTGTCTTCCTTGCTGTTAGAACAGTACAAACCCAAAAGAAGCATAGGTAAGTGCAAGGGCATGACTGTGCTTCAGTCTGTGGCATCTCTTCCAAAATATTTTTACGGGTCAGAGGTTCAGTAATTATCTGCCTAGACTGCCTACCTCCATTGGAGAATTCAATGTGAGTTTTTGCTTCTCATCCTCTTAAGGAAAAAAAAAAAAAAGAAAAGAAAGAAAAATAAATCAAAGCAAATAAAAGCCTTTCCAAAACCCAGACCTGTTTTTGCTCTTTAAAAGTCAGTTTCATGAGTTGAAATTGTAAACATCTTGTTGATAAAAGAAGAGTTACTTTGCCTAAAGCAGAGCTTCAGCAAAGAGGTGTCCAGCCATTTCCAAATATTTTTATATCCTTTTAGCCCTGATGTGTTATTTTAATGAGAAGAGTGATTTTTCCACCTGTTGAAGGTGTGGTAAGCAATGGCTTACCTGTAAGCCATTGCTTCTCACCCCACCTTGTGATTTCAGTATATTCAGAGACTCAGCTACTGGTGGCAAATGTTTATAATGTAGTTTATTATGCTTTTTAATCAAAAGTAATTTCACAAAGTCCTAGTCTGATTAAGATGTATTCCTTATATTAGTAGGGTTCAGTCGTCCTTTTTTTTTCCACCCTAGTTTAAGGGCCCCAGGCATTTTTCTGATGCTGTTGCAATAATATGCTGCCGTTGATAAGTCCTTTCCCCAGAATTCCCTACAGGTCCTTGGAGGGGCCCCTGAAGGTCCACAGTGGGTTTAACAGCAGAGGAGCAAACCAGCCATCCTGGGGTTTCTGTTTCTGAGGCCGATGCTGGCAGTGCCATTTTCCGAGCTCTTGTCTGGAAAGGGACGATGTTGACACTGCTCAGGGCCGCTGATTCCTGTGTGGGTGATGACGTTTGTATTCATCTCGCTGCAACCAGATGGAGAAGTTAATTGCTTTGCCCAGCCTCTGGTTGAAACAAGACTGCAGAAGAGGGTAACTGTGGCTGGTGGTTAGTTGGAAGGGGAGAAAGAAGAGGTGACCATATCCAAGAGTAATTGTCGTGTTTTGGCACTGTCCTTCCTCCAAGACCTGGTCCTGAGCATTTTGGGTGGCTGCTCTTTCACTGTGTGATCTGTGGCTATTTCTGTCTGTGGGTGGTCCAGTGGTGGGAGCTGTGGTGGCTGTTTGCAGTTTTTTGGAAAAGCAACCAGGGGTATGCAAAGAGTTGATCTTTCTTGGAAACTATAGGAGAATCCCAGTAGCAAACAGTCCAGGAAATCAGGCCCTCACTTCTCTTGCTGCCTCCTTGCCTCCCCACTGGGCACGGATACTAATGTGCCCATACTTTGACTCAAATCCTGTGCGAGTGGTTCAGCATCAGGTGAGAGCCCAGCAGTGCTTCTGCCAGACATGACATGCAGATGGTCAGGCAGGGGATGAGGCAGAGCTGGGACCTGGCTCGAGAACATGTGGCATCCAGACCACATTTTGCACACCAGGTGTGTGTCTGTGAGTCCTCCCTGCTTTGGTGAGCCGTGGCTGATGGCTGACCCTGGGCTCGGAAAGGAGGAGGAGTGTGGGGGAGCTGGGATTGTAGCATTGGAACAGTGGGAATCTGGGCATTGCCCTTGGCCAGTAGACTAGTCTAATGCCTTGTCTGATTTGCATATCAATTAATTTTTATTTTAAGAGGACTCAAGTGGACCCAAGTGCCAGACTGCATCTCAGTATGCTGTAGGAGGAACCCAGGAGTGATTTGATTTGAACTGAACAAGCCTGTGGATGGTATTGCTTAATGAGCCAAAGATAGTCCTCTGGGTGAAGTCAATCCCTCTCAGTCTGAAATGGGTAAATGCCAATTTTTCTGGGAGTCTTCAGGTCCCATTGAACAGTCTGGGCAGCAGTTGAGCGAGAGTCTTGTAGTCACAGGATCCTCTCTGATGGTAGGATGGTTTGCCTGGTACCTGCCACTGCCCTTGGGGGTCCCAGTGCCAAGGGACCAATTTTCTAAGGTGCTGCTCCCCATCACCGTATGACTTGTCAGGCCCAATGCTGCTTGGCTGACCACATCTTGGGTTCAGGACAGAACTCATGAGAGAGGGGTAGTTGCAAGGTAGCTTCTGGTTGTAGAGCTCCTCTGGTCAGCCTCACTGCTGTGGGATGGGGAGAAACCCAACCTTCCCTACCCAGAGGTAGGAAATGAGAACCACGTGGACTGACTTGGAGCCTCACCAGCAACTCATACTCACAACAAAAGCAGTGTGGCTGGGATTGGGCTCACTGGCTGGCTGCCACGGCACTGGTGGCCTTGTTCAGTGTCCTCCATTTGCAAAGGGGGGGAAAGAGGTGTTCCCTTTTGGCTCCAGTGTTCAAAGAGGGGGCTCTAGCCAGAGCTTGTCTCTCTTCCTCTTTCTGCTGTGCATCTCCCCGTAGGCACTTGTCTGGGCTCTCACTGTGAGTGCCCAGCTGTTGTGTACGCCAGGAGTAAAGGCAGCTCACGGGCTGTGGCACACTGCCTTCGCCCAGGGCCCCTTAGACAGACTTGGCCCCAGCACAGCAGCTGTGCTGGGGTTTGCAGCTGCCACTGCTTCCGGGACAAGAAGGGTCTTGCAGTTTCATGACAGGGATTTTTCCTCCTGCATTTGAGGTCTCTCAGCAGTCATCCTTTCTCTAACCCCAGCTGAGGTGCCAGGACTCCCATTTCCCGTCGCTGAAGTAGTGGTTATTGGAGAGAAAAGCAGCATAAGCTTTCTCGGCGGAGCCTGTGGTGTTTGTCCTGTTCCATCAGAGTGCGGCAGCAGTGGCACCAGCCGCTGCCTTCCTCCCCTCGCTGGGCTGGAGCGCTGCAGGCTCTCGGCAAGCGCTGTCTGCGGACATCTGCTGCCTCCTCCCCCACTGCCTCCTGGCAGGCAGCAGCAGCTTCCCAGCAAACAGCCTGCTCTTTGCATCACTCCTGCACGCCCCACCAAGGCTCCTTCTGCTCTTGCAGACACCTTCGCAGGACCTTGAAATGGTGGTTTCCCCGGTGCTGGCTTGGCTCCAAGCAGCCTTCTGCTTCACAAGACCTCAGCTGAAAAAAATCAGGGTGCCTGATGGAGGAGAAAGGCTTATTAAAGGTGATTCTTACCGGGTTCTGGCTTGAGATTCAAACAGGCAGCCCTGTCTTTGGCAGGGCTCCAGCCAGCGCCTGGGGCCTGAGGCAGGCATGGAGTCTGGGGCAAAAAGCTTGGAGCTGTTTGACTGGAGCAGATGTGGGTAGGGCAGCTGTGAACTGCAGCCCTGGTGCCAGAGCTGGATGCTTTGGGCCGGTGTCTGCCTTGAGTATGTCACGTGCAGCCAAGGGAGGCAAAGCTCACTATTGCAGGTATTCATGCAGCCCCTTCCAGGGGACGGGAGCTTTTGTTTCTTTCTGCTCTGGCCAAGTAGTGGGACGATGTGCTCCTTGGATGTAGATGGCCACAGGGCTGTGGGTTTCTGTCTCCTGAGAGTAACCCCCAGGCTTGGTAATTCTGCCATCTTGGCAGTAGGAAGCCCCTGGCAAAGCAGCATTTTTGTGGGTTCAGTCTCTCAGTGCTGCTGCACCAGGTTTCCATCTGCAGGTATCAGCGTTTGGCACCACAAGGTATGGCAGTAGCCTTTACCGCAAGCACAGGCAGTCCTCTAAGCCACAGTTGCCAAGATGCTCTGGTTGCATCTTGTATGCTTCTAGCCTGGGGACTTCTCTGGAGAGCAGAGGAGCTGGGAGGGATGGAGCAGGATTTAATGAAGTGGGCATGAGAAGCGTAGCAAAGTCCTTTCTCCTGAAACCAGTGAAGCAGTAGCTGGGAGCATGAAGACAATGCCTGTCTGTGATCTCAGGGCATGCCCAGAAGGAGGGCTGAGGTATGTGGATTAGTCAGAAGGGATGGTGGAGGATGAAAGAGGATTCTGCAGCTTTGACTGTAAAGGCAGTTTTGGAAGAAGGAGCTGGAGGGATTGCAGGTGGGACATGAAAACAGGAGCTTGGAAAGATGGGAAAAACAAAGCTAGTAGGGAAATTTGCCATTTTGTACCTGGATCAGAAATATGTGAGCACAATTTAAACTGATTTAGACAAGAAGGCACAACTCTGTGTTTGGAGGGAGAAGGGATCGTCATCTTCATGTGAGCATCTTTGCAATGGAGGAGTGCAGAGGCACAGCCAAATCCCTCCGGCAGCTTGGAGGAAGCTTGGTGTTATGTGGAGAAGTATTGCTTGACACTTGGTTGACAGTAGGTCCTGCCCCCCCTGTTTGCTTAGTAAGACTGTGGACAGTGACTGCACCTGGTGTCAGAAGAAGTAGTAGTGGGAGAGCTGTGTGGGTGCCATGTAAATGCTGCTGGAGGAGCCTGCAAAATCACCTGAATGCCTGTGATGGATGTGGCACAGAGATGGGGGCTGACAGGAGCAGCGAGGCCAGGGGCTGCATGGCAGGCAGGGCCAAGGTGCACACTTGTGGGTGCCAGCTGGGCTCAGTGCTGCTGCACAGAAGGAGAGAGCCTGGAGAGATCCAGCAGCCAGACCCAGGTTGAGTGCTTGAGTGTGCTATCTGCCTGGGCAGTAGCCACAGGCCCCTTCTCCTTATTGGTGTGGCGCTGAGCACAAAGGAGATGAAGCAAGGGAAGGATCAGGCATGTGTTTGAGAGGGAGATGAGAGATGCCACTGAGAAACAGAACTGAGCTCGCTTCTTTTTGTGCTGGCAAATACTCAGTTGGGTGGGGGCAGAGGGGCTGGGTTGCAGGCCAGAAACACTCGCACACATCCCTGAGAGGGGAAGCTGAAATGCTGCAGGAAGCCATGCTCTTGCCTGCACAGGTGATCCAGAGCCGCTGCAACTCAGTGACACAGCAAAGTCATGCTTCCCCCAGACATCTAGGCCTGTCCCAGAGCCTAGGAGGAGATAGCTAAGGAGGTTAGAGGGCTCTGGCAGGCAGCCTTTAAACCCCCACTGGGGAATAGGGATGTCAGCAGCAGCTGGAAGCAAGGACTGGTAGGTTCTGGTGTTTACCCAATGCTGAGGAAAAGCAGAAGGTGCCATGTGGAGCCAATTGTTGCCTCCCCCAGGAGACTAGTGAGGGAGTGCAGGGGAAAGCAGCTGGGCACAGTGTTATCCTGAGAAGAAAGCACTGATAAGTGGAGGCAGAGGGAGCACCAGGGCCCAGGAGATTGCTGGGAAGGACATCCTTCCTTTGAGCAGAGAAGGGGTGCCAAGAGTCCAGCAGGACCCTTGAGATGCGAGCACTCTCTCCTGTGAGCGCCTTGATTAGTACCTCTGGTTGTGACTTTGTGCCCAAAAGCTTCCCAGAAGGAAGTGGCATAGCAGGTGTAGGTGTCTGGACTGCAGGGACTGGTGCTGGGCCCAAGGAGAGTGGTACCTGGCTCTTCTTCCTTCCCTGGTGGTGCTGGGTGTATTCCTATGAGTTATCATTCCCTCCATGCCAAGGCTGGTGCAAGACTACCCCAAGTGCTTGGCTGTCACTCTTGTGGGCTCTCATTTCCTTCTGCAAGGAGTCCAGCTCCTGGGTTGGACCCAGAGGTGAGCGGGAGCACGCTGAGCCAGCACACAGGGAGCTCAGCACAGGCCCTGGGCAGCACTGCAGCGCCAGCTGGCCCTGGGGGAGACCCGCGGCCTCCCTAGCCCAGAGCCATTTGGGGTGGCTCCAGAGGGCCTGCAGCAGCTCTTCTTTGCACTGGAGGGATGGAGCCAGGAGAGGGGGAAGGGAGCAATCACCCCGCAAAGGGTTAATAGTAGCTCCAGCCTGCTGCTCAAAGCCCAGGCCCTGCTGCAGGAGCGGTGTTGAGCAGCCTGCTCCAGTTGGCGTCTGTCCCAGAATGCTTTGGAAAAGCACTGGCCTCTGACCCCCAGTACAAACTGAGCCCAGCACGTGGGAGGGAGAAATTACTCCCAGACCTTCAGGCTCCAGGGTTTACAAGCTGCCTGCAATAAAGCAGCCATTTTTTCCAACAGTTATTAAATCTCTCCTTTTAGCTCGCTGCAAACCTCTGCCTGTTGTTCCCCTACCCTGTCCCTAGCCCCACACTGTGCTTTTCCTGCTCAAGCCCCAAACACCTCTATAGAGTGAGGCAGGCCTTTTTGGGGAAGGCTGAAGGCTGGGGAGAGCTCCAGCCATTGGTTCATGAACAGTGCCCCTCACCCTGCACTGGTGGGTCCCATCCAGTTTGGCTGCTGTACTTGTGTCTGTCTGCCTCTTCTCTGCATGAGCCAGTGCAGGCAGCAGCAGCCTTCCCAGGTGCCTTGCTGCAGCAATCCCTGGGGGAATCTTGTACCTGCTTCCCCCACTTGCAGGGTGCACATCTGCACCCCTCCTCTGAGCCCCCATGGGGCCAGTGGGCCTCTGCTGATGGACCACACTTCAGTATTGTCTTATTGTCCATGCTGGAGACTGGGAACCAAAGAGCAAAGTTTTCTTCTTGGCCTTGCTGATGGCTGGGGCAGCTGTGGACAGGGCCTTGGTTTTTCTTAGCCTCAGTTCTGCTATCTTGAAATGGGAATAGGAGCGGGGTTTGCACTTACCTGTCGTCAGCTCCTTAGGTAACTTATTCTGTCTGCGCTCCCTGCAGTGAGTGACAGATTAATTGCCAGGGAGGCTGGCCAGTTTCTATGGGAGATCACTGCGTGGGAGGCTCATGAGGCTTCCTTCACCAGCTAGTGTTTGTAATGATTGCTGCAGCTGGAAAGTGCCAAGAACTGCTTATTCACATAGGATTTTGTGACCATCCAGTTGTATGGAAGTGCCGAGTTGGCGTGGAGCAGTGAGCACTGTCTGTCTGGTGCTGTGCTGAACATGCCAGCATGTTGAGTTGCTGCAGAGGGTGTGGGGAGCACGTGTTTTTGTTTGTACAGTGCTTTGGGAGCAGAACACTCTTACAAATGGCTACCATGCCACGGGCACTGTGGGATCCAGATAAATAAAATTGGAGCTGGTATTTCAAAACAACCTCTTCCCTGCTCCTCCCACCTCCTGTGCACATTCCTCTGGCGAGAAACAGGCGAAGGTGAGGAGGTGCCCACAGAATTCAGCTGTAGCCCATAGCCCAAGAGCAGCTGCAGCAGCAGGCAGACTAGACTCTACAGCCCTCTTCTCAGCAGATGTAGGACACATTGAATGGAGCAGGTCATCTTAGCCTTGGCCTTGCCACCCATCAGGCATGTGACACCTGTCTGGGGACCCACAGCAAAGACCCTACCCCTTGAGGTGGCTGGAGGACACCAGCTCTGACGGTAGCCCTGGAGCCTTAGGGCTTTCACTGCGCTTCTCTTTCAGACCCAGTGATAGCCAGGAGCAAAGTGCCTTAGCAGGAGTCTCACACTGCACTGGCACTGGCTGACCTGTGCTGTGCCTTGCTCTGTGCTGCATCCCTGGGTACAGTGAGGCAGGGAAACCATTTTCCTAAACATATCCTGGGCCGGTCTAGGATTTACTCAAAACACAAGAAAAAAGCACATTCATCCGAACCCCCTTCTCTCTCTGAGGCTTGGTTTTGTTTTTAAATCTATATGGCAAGCAACCAAACTGCCTGAGTCAGTCAGCTGGCTGGCCACCAGAAGTAAAAATGCGGTTTTGTCCCCTCCCTTGTTCCACCCCCCCTCCCCCCCGGATTTTTTTTTCTCCTTCACTTAGCGACAGTTTCATGTATTTACAACAAACCTCTTTCTGCCTTCTTCTCTCTTGGGGCTGGGACAAATGGAAGCTGGTTTTTATTTTCAGAATCAGGCTAGGGAGAGAAGGTACAGGAGAGCAGCCTGGCTTTGCCTTCTTGCTTCTGCTCACAGTGATGCTGCCTGGGAGGAGAGGGAGCTCCCTGCTGCGTTCAGGCCTTTGCAGGCTGATGGCAGCATCTGCTGTCCTACAGGCAATTAGAGAGGTGAAGTGCCTTGCCCAAGGCCATGCAGGCCTGGCCTGGGAGGATGGGAGCTAAGGGTCAAGACTCCTTTGGACCCTGACACCCAGAAGCTATGCTGGACATGGGCTGGCTTTCAGGGGGCAGGAAGCTGTGTGAGGTTCCCAAGTGTTTTCCTGGCTGCTGTTGGTGTAGGGATGGTCTGGTTGAAATGTGCGCTTCCATGGGGAAGATGGGAGCCAACAACACTCCTGTGTGAATAGCCAACATCTTCCAGAGGGCCAAGACACTCTTTGAGGGGAACCAGGGGTGTTTGGCCGCTCTGATGGCAGTCTGCATGGGCAGCTGGCCAGGTTTTGAGCACCTCATGCTGTTGGGCTGCTCACAATGTATCCTGAGAATGGAAGCACCAAGGGGTGGTTTTCTTGCTGTGGCCTGTGGTTTGGGTATCAACATCTTTAATTTCTGGGCATCTAAATTCTGTAGCCCCATATATGGGCAGCCTTGTTACCCATTCTCTGCATGGAGAGGAGATGGTGCAGGGGTGAAGCCGGTGTGTTCTAAGTACTCACTCTGCTCCTTCCCTCCTTCCTTGTGGCAAGCCTTTGCTCCAGCCTGAACTGTGTGACAGATCGTGACAAGTCATGGAATCTCAGTGTGTGTCCCAGCTCACATGTGGCACCCCACAGAAATAAAACTTAGCTGTAAATAAAGGAGGCTCCTCCAGCGAGAAGTTTTCAGATGCAAATTGTCCAGTTGGCTTCAGAGACAGATTTTCTTAATTTCTATGTTGATTTTTGCTATTTCAAATGCATACAATGCAGCAAATTCTCCAGTCTGACTGGCTTCTGTGTACTTCAGCAAGGGAGCTGCATGAGAGTAAGCAGCTGGCTGCCTGCTGTGAGCCTCCAAGTAGCTGAGGATACCCACGTTGGTCTGAGCTAGTTTGTTGCTTCCTCTCTCATATCTCACTATTTAATCACGGGACATACTTGCAAGGCCGCAAAAGTGGGGAAGAGGAGAAACTGATTTACTGTTTTTTATTTTAGCAAGGATGTCATGGGCTAAGAAATGTTAAAAGGCAAAGTAAATCCTTCACAATATTTTGCTCTGTTGAAATGAAAGGAACTGAAAGATGGACAAAGGGTTAAGAACACGGTGGGGAAAGGTACCCACAAGTTGCTGGTAAGGCTGAACATCTTTGCCACATGTCACATGGGGAATGTAGACGTGAGGGGAACGACGGCTCTGTTATCCCCCAAGATGTATGTCTCTGCACATGTAGTTGTGCCCCCGCCTCTTCTCTGATGGCTGGTGGCCATCTCTGGTGGTCCACTATACGGTTAAGCTGGAGGTGCCTGTGAAAGTGCTGCACTGGGGAGACATCTGCAGTTCATACAGAAATTATGGCAGCAACTCAGAAGAGGTGAGGAAAAACAAGAAGCGATGCTGGGACCTGATGTTGGCAGAGTTTTCTGGGGCTGGAAATTAGTAGAGGGTAATGGATGCTGCGCACTTGCTGAGCGGTAAGGGGAGCTTTCAGGTCAGGAGGATACTGGGGATGTATCTCCAGCCTAGTGCCTAGTCCTCAGTCTGACATCACTTCTCTTTCCTTTCCCATCTTTTAAGAGCTTATGCCCATAGGCTTGATGAGGTGTGGGAAGAGGAGAGCTTTTTAGCAATACCTGAGTGTCTCTCTGGAATCACTGTGCCTGAGAGAGCTACTCTTTTTCCTTAAACTGATTTGTGGTCATTCACTCAGCAATCGTGCAAGGCAGAAGAGAAGGAGGAATGGTTTGGAAAAGAATCTAGTGGCCTGCAGTTTGCTGACGCTTGTGGCCAGGTACTGAAGTGGACACTATTGTTTTCCACCAAACATGGAGCACACTGGGGACCCGACCCCATACAGGAACTTTTTGTGTGCAGTGCTTTTGGTAATTGTCTCTGTTAGTGGATGTCTACTTGATCCTGGTACTTAACCTTTTGGTTTTGCCAGAGATAAAGAAATAAGACTTGTCAGTTCAGTTTTGGTTCATTTTTCAGTCCTTGCCTGGTTGAATTGCTAACCTGTGGGGATCTCAAAATCCCAGTGCTCTTTCTGACAGATAGGGATGGGGAAAATAATCCTGAAATGGATCTGCTGTTTAAATCCTTTCCATCTCATGATCTGAAACTTCTGATAAACTGCCTGACTTTCAGCCCCTCTGTTTACACCCTAGCTGGACTCCTCAAAATGCTGATGCTGTCTTACAGCTGTTTGTGGTGTTCCTCCACCCAACAGCATGGTTTTTAAAGTTGAGGGAGTGGAGGAGGGAAGCATCCCTGAGGGACTACTTAACTTCCAGACTTGCTTGCATTCTGCTCCCCAGGCAGGTGACTGGAGTTTGGCACAGTCTGTTTCTAACCTCATCACCAGGAAAGATGCTTGTAACAAGGTCTGACCCATGGGCAAACTTCTAAACAAACACAAACTCCTGCAGCAAATCAATACCTGAATCAATGGGTTTTTTTTTTCCTCTCTCAGAGTACAGCTGTGTTGACTCAGTCCGCTGAGGCTGTTTCCTAGGTCATCTCCCTGCCAAAGCCTGAAATAAAGAGCTGGAATACCTCTTTTCCATTTCTGTTGTCACCTGAGTTGAAGGAGAACCTACATTTTAGGCCTCACTAGAAGTCTTGCTTATAGTTCTTGGAGTTAGCTGGCTATCTCCAGTACATCAGAGGGGTGAAAGGCAATGGGCAGCTTGGCAAGTCCTGAGTAAAATTGTGATGGTATGTACTTTCTGCCTTCCGACCTTCCAACTTGTCAGGTGCCTTTTTGAATACACTCTGGAAAAAAGGCAAATGACACTTCAGTGGGCTTGGTCCCTCCCGCTGGCCCATCCCTCTGGGGGCAGTTGTGAAGGAGCCCCCACAGTGTTCCCTGCCCGTGGGCTCTGTGTGCGCCTGTGCTGGACAAGGATGCTCAGCACCACGTGTGCTGTGTTGTGTTGTGGCAGGTGTTTGCCATCACCGTGGGGTACAGGGGCTGGTAGAACCGGAGCGCTTGGAAAAAGCCCTGTCCTGCACAGCCAGGCACTGAGTGTTTGGAGCTTTGTCTGTAGTTTTACTTGGTCTGGAGGGGAAAATCACTCTTGTGGAAGTAGTTAGAGATGAAAATGTAGCTGCTGTCTCATCCTCGGGCTGTTGTCACTGTGTTGAGGATGGACACTGCATGTCCCCTCCCTGAGGCCGTGCATGTACATCATCCTGCAATGTGGTGTCAGCAGGGCCAGCAGCCAGGGCTGAGCTTCTTTGTGGTAGTCTCCAGTGCATAATGGGAGTTCGAGAATGAGCTTTGTTTGGCACAGAGCAGGTGCTGTGTTCTGAGGATGCTCAGGAGAATGGTCTGTCTGCTCCTGGACGGTATGTCCAGATCTGGGAGCTTACAACTCATTTCCTGTTTTGCATTTGACCATGAAGATGATTTTTGTCTCCTGCATTTGCCCTTGTGGAGTGAGGCTAATGGCCTTGGGAGTCAGAAGGGTGAACCCACTCATGTCTGGGATGTTTGGAAAGAGCTATTGAGAGACTTGGAGCCCACTCTGCTCCAAAACTGTTATAACTGCAGCCTTGCCTGTGCTCTCTCTGGAGTGTTAGAGAAAATCCTGCACGCTGCAGCTGGATGTGAGCAGGGTGGTGTGTCCTGGGCCTCACACATATCAGGCTTCACTTGCTTTTGCAGTGAGGCTCTGGTGCCCAGAGGTGGGACTGCTGAATTTGCCGAGCCAGGCACTGAACAAGAGAACTGGTGTCCTCTGTTCCCTGCTGCGCTGTAGGGTAGGCTCCCAGTCTGGACTGGAGTGCCAGGGCCTGGATGCAGCGGGACTTCTTGCTGAGGCCAAGCAGGACCGGGCTGCAGGAGGAGAGGTGTCTGTGTCCTGCAGCGCTGCTGTCCACTGAGGAAGAAGGCGCGGCAGGACTTCCATCACATCCACCAGCAGAGAGGCTTCCACCTTCTCTCACGCCCACGCGCTGGGACTGACACGCACACGTGTACAGACACAGGTTCACACCAGCATGAACACGCTCGTGCGGATTCACATGAATTTGCAGTTAAGCAGGCACACCCACGCCAGCACGGAGCCATGCTGGTGCAGGCCTGCTCGCTGTCGTAGAGGCAGACATGTTCATATTTGCATGACTCCGGGCTTGTGCTGGCACAGGCACCAGTATACATGCTCCTGTGCTCGCAGACACTGGCAACAGAGCTGAGCCATGGCACTGGTCTATTTTTGGGAGCACTCCTAAGAATTGTAAGCGTGTTTCAGATGTTAGAGTCTTAGATGGGGGAAAGCTAGAACAGATGGCTGGAGGGTTCAGAGCAGCAGCCCTGCTGAGAACAGATATTTATAGGCAGATTTAACCCTTGTGTGGTCTCTGGAGCTATGTTTAAAGGGGCAGCATCTGGAGCAAACGTGGTAGAGCCGAGTGGTGACCTCTGAGGGTGTGCTGTCCTATCTGGTTTCTGTGAGCCGATTATCAGTGTAGTCTGGAAATCCCATCTATGCTCTACCTCTTTCTCAGAGGATGCAGCTTTCCCTAGACCGTGGAGCCTGGTTTCTATAAAGCTCAGTGAAAATGGGCTGGTTGGGGTTATTATTTGCTGGCCAAGCTGGGGCAGTGGGTGCTGCGGCTGCCCTATGCCTGCGTGACCAGCAAAATGAGGACAAAGATTGTTTTGTCCCTCTTGCCCTGATTTTTTTTCTTTTTGTTTTTTTTTCTCTTTTAGCAAAAGGTTATCCAGATTCTTCCTTTTCCTTGTTGGAAGCAGATACTCTGTTTTCTTTCAGGCGCTGCCATCTTCTTAAGAGATACAGATTAAACTCTGCCCTGTCAGATCCATCAAATGTTTTTACCTGCCCTCATCTTGGACTCTCGTGCTTGAGCGTTTAGGGAAGAGCAAAACTCGTCTGGGGGTTGTGCTGCTTTGTTGAACAGAACTGGCTGCCAAGTGAGGCGCATGGCAGGTTTGCAGTGACAGCTCTATTTGCAGTCCTTTCTTCGAGAGCATCTAGCCTCCCTTTTGGGGTCTGAGGTAGTGTTGTATTTAACTTGTCTGGCATGTCTTGAAGTTGCCTTCACAGAGCTGAGTATCAGGCATGGGAGAAAGTGATCGGGGGAAAGGAAGAAAGCCATGCCCTCAGGTGGGACATATAAAGAACTGACAGAGCAGTTATCTGAGAGTTGCAGGGAAGAAGACGCTGGCTCTGAAAGGATGAACTGGGGTGCAGACCTGGGGAGCTGTGTGAGTCTGCTCAAGCTGCTTTTCAGTTTGCCTCTGGCAAAATTAGGGAGCAGTGTCACTCCTGGATCTAGTGCAGGGCACTGGGACTGGATAAAAAAGAAACAGAAGTGGTTGCCGCTGGCAGAGTTGGTGCTGCCAGGTCCAAGAAAGATGGTATTTGTGCTCCTAAAAATTGGAAGATTGAGTCTTGCTGTGAGATGGG
The DNA here is from genome assembly GCF_027887145.1 of Ammospiza caudacuta. Classification (NCBI taxonomy): domain Eukaryota; kingdom Metazoa; phylum Chordata; class Aves; order Passeriformes; family Passerellidae; genus Ammospiza; species Ammospiza caudacuta. The sequence continues at coordinate 9,200,191 of NC_080615.1, forward strand.
GGATGCAGCTGCAGCATCAAGTGGAAAAGGACGTTCTTCCCTCGTAACTGATCACAGGCATTTGATCTTGTAGGGTTTGAGCTGCGGTGGTTGTGTACAGTGGCACACATGGCAGGCACCTGGGCTGCACCTTTCCTCTGTTGGGACTTCAGCTAATCCAGATATTTGGAGCTGCTCTCTGCCTGGCAGCTTGTGCCTAGCATAGAGATTCCAGGGAGGCAGTGCTGAGTCTTATAGGGCTTTTTTCCACTGTCTTTGCACTGCATCGCCTGTGAACCAGCCAGAGGCATTTCCTATGTTAGAGGTGGCATGCGGCAGCCCTAAGGCAGGCTGTTTGTCCAGAGTCAGGTGCTTGGCCAAAGGTTTTGTACAGATGCTCAGTGTATGCCTCAGTGAGCTGGGTTTGTTGTTGTATACCCTGATTCCATGCGCAAGGGGACATGAAGCTCTGCTGGAAGGTCTGGGAGTGTGACGTAGAGTGCTCGTGTTGCCTTGGGGATCAGCTCTGTGCTTTGAGAGTGTGAATTCAGAGCATCCCCAAGTTTTCTGTACACTGATGTGCTGGGCATGGGAGATGCGAATCTGTAGAGAGGAGGAGTATGTTGGAGCTGCTTGCTTCCTTGCTTACTCATTCCGCTTTCAGACTGCGGGGGCTTGGAAATCGGTCACCGTAGTCCCCCCACAGACAGTTGTGGGGGGGACTATAATCAAAATGTGGCTTTATGGTGAGACAAACTGCTCTTGGTTGCTGCAGCACCTCCCCCCCTCCCCGCACACATCCCGCAAGCACAGCTGATGCTGCTGGATGCCCAGGTGTGAAGGTGGCAGTGCTGGCAGCGCTCAGCCAGCTCGCAGTCTGGTCTGCTGCATGGTGGTGTCATCTGGCAGCTCTGTCTGTGGCTGTCTGACTGCATTTTGTACCCAGGCGTATCGGTAGGAGCGAGGTTGCTTGGCGGGGCCACGGGGCACGCTGACGTGGTATTCTGTGGCTGGGCTGCCCAGTGTTCTTCCAGGGCCCACAGGAAGGGCTGGCAGCCACCCGCTCTCCTCCTACCTGAGGAGGCAGAGAGAGAACCTGGCAGGAACAACGTGCCCAGTTGGGTAACTGCCAGTCCTGGGATCTGCCCACACTTGCCTGGCCTCCCACAAAGGCCCCATTGTTCCTGAGAGGGCAAGGAAGAGGGTTCCTGCAGCTCCCTGGGCATCGTTAACCCTCTGCCTGCTGGGAGCAGGCTGCAGGATGGGCATGCATGGGGCAGGAGGTCCCATAGGCAGGTGGAGGAGCTCCCACTGCCCTTCAGGTGAGGAGGGGAGCTGCAGCAGAGCACCAGCCTGTCTCTGCCAGCTGCCTCTAAAATTGCCTCTTGCTGCTGTTTTGAGGACAGCTAGCATGTGCCTGTGCTAAAGACATACACCAGAGAGGCAGGGCCCTGTTGAGCCTTGATTTCCTCTGGCAAGGCATAGGGAGGCTCTCTGCCTTCTTCTAGGCTGCTTTCTGCCATGACCTTTCCTTGGGAGCAGCTGCCAGTGGCTGGGTTGCCTGGGCCCCGATGTGCATGCCGGAGCAGGACATGTCTTTAGGAATGGGACATTTAGGGTGGTGGGGGGTTAATTCCAGTGGCTGAGATATTGATGTGGAACCTGTTTAAAGCAATTCCAGACTGATCAAAGTGCCTTCTTCCTTCCTGTCCTGTAATGTGATCTCGGGCACTGAGCTGCTCGGGGTCTGCTGTGGCTTCTGGTTCCTGTTGTTGTGGAGACAGAGTCTTGGAGGGCACAGGCGTGCCTCGCTGCGGGTGCAGGCTCGGAGCCAAAGCACAATATCCGTGTGCTGAAGAGGACAACAAGTACCCTGTCGCTGGCCAAAGGAGCTGGGCGATCGTGTCCCACTCTGCTCGCTGGCTCTGCACTGTCCATCTTTCGATAGCAGTTGTGCTTCCCCACAGCTTTCTGCTATGTGTGTTTCCTGATCAGCTGATTCCAGGGGTTATAGGGCTGCCTCGGCACCCCTGCTCTGTCACAAACTTCCTCTCCAGAATCCATGGGACGGGGGAGAGGAAGAGGCATTTGAATAGCATGGTAAGGCTCTGTACAGGGAACTTTCTGGATGTCAGTCTTCAGAGATGTTAACCCCGATAAATCTCATGCTAGCTCAGAGACTGGAGAATTGGCTTGGTAATTCAAACACCTGAGGACTTTGAAAACTAATAGATACCTTGTGAAAGTCCCCAACTAGTTCTTCTGCAAACCCCCATGATAACTTGTTCATATCATTACTTAAACGGCTGTCCTGCTCCCAAAAGATCTCTTATTTCCTCCCACTCAGTAGCCTTTGCACTCTTCTCCCCTCCTTGTACTCTGGTCTTCGTTGTTGCAATAACTTTCCTTAATATGTTCTGTTTCTTAAATAAGGGCAGAACTAGAGTTAACTGTGGAGGGCCAAGGGCTGAGTTGTGAGCACTTGATGACCCCAGCTACTGTACCTAGTGCAAACAATGCCTCAGAGCTTGATTTGCTTGAGTCTGGGCACTTGACCTCTGGCCACAAGGACCACTGCAAACCCCAAAGCCTCCTGCAAACCTCAGAGCTGGAGCAATGTCAGAAGCCCTTGCCCACTTGGCCAGTCATAAGTTAATAAGATGTCTCTTCTCTGGTGAGGAAGAGCCCCAGGGCAGGCTGCCTGCGGGCCTTTCTCCATCTGTGGTTGTACATCTGCAGGCACAGAGGGCTCACTGCCTCCCCGAAGGATGCAGTTAGTGAGATGGGGCAATTCCCAGTTCTTTTTGCCTGTTTCCTTTTGGGTGGTTGGAGGCCTGGCCAGGGTTAGATCACTGTGTCTCTGGAGGAGTTCTCTGAGTTGCGTGAGTGTTTGCATAAGGGCAGAATAGCCCCTGAGAATCGGGACTGGATCTGTGGGGAAGGCCGTGCTGCTTTTTTGCACCTGTTGAGTGGCAGAAGCTGAGGAGTTTCAGCTTTGAGTATGGAGGGGGTAAAGGTGAAGCACGGTGAGGAGGCAGAGCAGCTGCTGTCTTGGGGTGCACAGTGGGTTAACCTCTCCAGATCGGTGCTAGCCCAGACTCTGATGGTAAAGCTAGATGGGGAGCAGTGGCTCCCCTCTCCTCGAGGTCTCTCCCTCCCTTTCCAGCCCAACACTGTAGTCCCAGTACTGCTTGCAGGCAGCTGCCACCACTCAGCTGCAGGATCAGCTGCCTGTGCCGATCCTCTCTGCACTGGGGAAGGTGAAAGGTTTCCCAGGGTGGAATTTCCTGCGAGGTAGTTGCATAGCTGCTTCCCCTATGACCTTACACCCTGATGTGCCTTAGTCATGATGGCATGCAAATACGAGGCAAGGGGGTGGGGGCTGGAGGGAGCTGCTGGGAAAAGGAAGTGACCTCAGCCGTGGTTTAATTATAGAGCCCAGCACTTGCTGCTGCTGGGCCTGGTATTTATAATCTCGGAGGAGTGCTCAGCAGCTCACTGCGTCTCTTGTACAGTCCGGGCTGGCAGGGGGCAGTGTGGGGGCAAGGAGCTGGGGCAGCCGCCCTGCTTCCCCCTCCTTCCCGCGTTCCTAGGTCAGCTCCCCCTCCCCAGCTGTGCTGGGGTACACACACGTGTGTGCCCAGTTGCACAGACATGGTGCTGCAATCCAGGCAACTTGCAGGCCTGCAGTTGTTCCAAACCTATTCCTTTTGTCCAGGTGTATCTTTTGTATGTTGTATGTAGTTCCAGGATTGGGCATAGGAAGAGTCCAGCTCTTTCCCAGCTCTCTGCCACGAGCCTCCTCAAAGGCAAACAGACTTGTTGCACTGCTGGTGGTACAGCAGGCTGCATGGCACTGAGAGAGGTGGGAGGGGAGTCCTTGCCACAAGGGTTTCCTGCTGGGACCCTGCCTGCAAGGACTGTGCCGTTCTTCAGGCTGGAGAGTGATCTGAGCTTGCTCAAAGGGACAGCTAGTGTTTCAGGGAGATTTTCTGCAAGGTGGATGTTCAGCCCTGTCTTGCAGTGTACAACAGGCATCTCCACGCAGCTTTAATGTGGAAGAGCGTAGGGATGTGGTGCATGGCTCTGCTCCCCAGCGCAGTGCGGAGGCCCTGGCCGAGGGCTGAGGCAGCCTGGGCTGCGGCGAACACGCCGTGCCCCGGCCCGGGCAGGAGCGCCGCTGGCTGGCCCGGGCTCGGCCCTGGCCAGGCTCTGCGTGCCCTGGCTGACGGTGACACCTAGTGGCTTCGTCCCATAGGCTCCGCCTCGGGCCCAGAGCTGGGGCACCCAGAACATGTGGAGCTTTGGACAGCCGCCATGAAGCTGGACCGGCCGTAGGCAACAGACCCTGCAGTGCTCAGGAGCCCTCGTGTCTCTGGCTTGGAGACAGGTGGGCAGAGAAGGCTGCCAGGGTGATGGCCCTGCCTGCTGACCATGTCTGTCACAGAGCCCTGCAAAGAGACTTTCTTATAAAAAAAAAGAGCAGAAACCGTTGTGTTAAGGCTTGGAAGCTCCTCAGGAAGTTCAGGCATTGCTGGGTTCCAGTCCTGAACACTACTGGCATTGCAGACTTCTTTTGTTATTGCCAAAGGATCCTAAAGCAGTTACTAAATCCTAGATGCAGGTGAAAGGCTGTCCTCATAGGCTCAGCTACATCAGCTATTTACCTGACATGTGTGACATTAGGCAAGACTTGTCTCCCTTGTGATTCTTGTGGAAAAGGTGTAGGTTTAAGGTCTCAGCTGTGAGCCCTGCTGCTCAAGAGAGCAGAGGCAGTATGGGGCACAGCTCACTAGCTAGGCTTTTTAGCATTACTTGCTCAGTCCCAGTAACCCCAGTGCACAAACACAGTGGAAGTGGCCTGAGGATGTCTCTTCATCCCATGTAGCAAATGTCCAGGGAGGTCTGTGTTGTGGCCTTGCATAGCAGCCTGTGGTGTTATCTGCCAGAAGGGAAACCGCTCCATTCATATACAGATGAGCTTGTCTTTGTGCATCCCAGCACAGCCAAAGGCTTCGTGGGAGTGTCCAGCTGTCACAGTAGTCCATGTTCCTGGCCAGATTTCATATACTGCAGGATGAGATCCTGCCTCAGAGGAAATTGAAGCTCCCTGGGCAGCAGCAGTACCTTTGGAAGAGATTTCTGTGTTTGCTTCCTGACCTACTGGATTCTGTTACTGGACTGCAGTCTGCCAAGCTGCAGCATACAGGTGGCTGTTCTGCCCTCCGTGTGGGGCACCTGCAGCTCCCTGCAGGTCTCTTGCTGACCCATCCCTAGCAAGACACACTAGCCATGGTATCAGGCAATTCCTTGTTATCATCCCAAGGGAGCCACATGTGACTGTCTGGCACGTGCAGGGTTTCTGTAGGGAATACACTAGTTGAACTGGGAAGCTAGAAGGATCTGCAAATTTAGAGTTAGACCTGGAAACTCCCTCAGCACAGGATAGGAAACCAGGCTCTGGCTGGTGCTGCAGTAAGGAGGAGAGGAGTGGGAGAAACTGTTGAACTAGGGGGACAAGTAAGGGCTAGAAGAGGTCTTCTAACCCTGGTTGGGCTGAAGCTGTTACAGGAGAGAGGTTGTAGGGTGCTGGTCAGAAAGCAAATGGCATTCCTGATTCACCTTGCTGTCTCTGAGCCTCAGCTTCCACCCACGTTACATGGGATATGTGTCTCCAGGTGGAGGGGAACATGAATGTGAGGTTTTGTTCTACTAAAGACCTTTGAGACTTGTGGCCAAGTAGCCCCACAGAAATTAATCTTTCTCAAGACAGCTCCAAGTGACAGGAGGTCAGCAGGGCCTGCCAAAACGACTTGAAGAACTGCTAGGATTCCAAAGAGCACTAAGTTCTCTCTGCAGCTCTTGTAGAACCCTCCCATACACCTGTCGAGAGCACCACCTTTTCTGCCATTTAAAAGGGCATGAGAAGGATCCAAGAAATAAATATGAGTGAAAAAGGGCTTCTCTACTTTATCAGTCTGATAATATAAGGGTGAGATAATTTCGTGACACATTCAAAACAGATGACCCTTGTCAGCAGAGTTGCCTGGTAGAACTCCCTGTCTTCAAGTGTCTGAGTCTCTCTGGCCAAAGCAAAGCTTAAATGAGAGTGCCTTTAGCAGCAGCAGCCTGAGCTGAAGCTGTTGTTGCTGGTGATGAGCACTCTCGGGCAGGTGCTGCCCTGCTGGGGCCGGGGGATGCTCCTGCAGTCACTGGCTGCTGTAGAGTGCATTGTCTTGGACTGTCTTGCAGCTTGTTGGGCTCGGGTTGCTTTCAGGCTCATCTGGGTGTTGGAACCTGCCTGACTCTTGGCTGGAGCTGGCTGGCTGACAGCAATGCTGTTTCACTGCTGGTTTTGGGGGGTTTGTTTCTCACTGAAACAGACTCGAAACCCGTTGAATGGTTTTGTGAAAATTATTGTTTTGAAACAATGATTTTTGCATGGGAAAGCTCAAGTTTCTGATTCTGGTCTTCTCTCAAATCATAAATGATTCAAGGGTCTCATACGTCAGAAATCTCACTTCTGGAAAGTTTGTCGTAGTCTTTCCCTTCATGAAATACACTGATTTTACTGATGTAGTATGGTATTTTTTTGAGGTGTTCAACCCCTTCTGCTGTTAACCCTGGGAGGACTGGTAATCTAGGATCTAGATGTTGGGTCATGTGCTGGGGATCTCATCCAGATTTGGAGTGCACAGTATGTCACGAAGGAGCAGTGGGTTTCTGGAGTCTCTCCTGCTGTTCTCTGCATAATGTCTTTCTTCAAGAAACCCTTCAGCTTGCTTAGGACCTCTCATTTCCAAAGCCAAGGTGTTCAGCATGAGTTTGTGGTGGTGTCCATGGGATTTGGATTGGATTGGTCAAGATTGCATCTTGTAGTGAGTGATTGGGTGGTTATCAGCATAGGTTATGTACTTACAGGGTGTTTGCAATAGTAATCTGGTTTTGTTACTTCCTGGACAGGCTGGCAGAGAAGGGTTCGATGACTTTGTGTGTTGCATCACCGTGTCATAACCTGTTTTGAATGTTGGGTTTTGTGAGCTGTGGAACAGACAGCACAGCTCAGTGGATTCTGGTATCCACTGTGTGTGCTCAGCTGGGTAGTCTTCTGAGTTTCACAAGAGCTTTTCCCAGCCTCTGATGGGAGGGAGGTGTGGTGAAGCACCTTCCTTTTTGAATCATCGTGGCTCTGCTGCCTGGCTTCCTCTCTTGTGCCTTCTCCCAAGAGGGATAATACAGCAGCAATGCCAGCCAACTCCCAGATGTGGAAGCTGCAAGGCTGGTGGCAGGGATGGGCTCCTCATCTTTGCAGCTGTGTTGGGAATCCACGTTATCGTCCTGTGGAGAGAGCAGGAGCATGATTCACCAGAAAAAGTCTTCCGGGAATGTGGGGCAGGGTGGGGGGGGTTTCAGGTTTCTTCAACTGTCAACTAGCAATTCTCAGACTGCAAATATGTCAGCCCAGTCTCTCCTGCCAGAGCTTACGCCTCTCCCTCTGCTGCTGTTCAGACTGTACTAGAGAAGACTTCCTGAAAGCAGTTTATGTTGTTTTGTTTCAAGATTTCTTGTCTACTAAGGTCCCAGACTTTGATTAAAGCTATGACTTTTCAGGTGCAAACACTGTCTGCATTTGGATGTAGCCCTTTGTTCAACAGATACTTGCTGTGCCTTGAAAGCCTCCCTCCCTGCATGAGGTTGGCTGGGTTGTCCCCCTGTGTAATGATGGTGGAATCAAGGCACCCAAAACCCAGGCATCTTGCTTTGGATTGGTGGTAGCCAGGGGCAGAAACCAGGACTGGGAATTAAGTTTGCTATTGTTTTTAAAACTACTAGGCTGGAGTGGGTGTGTTGCTAAATTGCCAAGAAAGACAGATTTCTGTGCAGTCTTCTTTTTGTCACGTTCTTCTCAAGATGTTTTGAATTGTTTGTCTCCTGGTGTCACTGTATCTACTTTCTAGTTAATTATCTCCTGTGGCCCAGATGTATGGCACGCCTGCTCAAATCTAGTTTGAGTCTCAGGGTGTGGGGAAGGAGCTTACAGCAGTCGAGATGCCTGTTGTTATGCTGTGGCCAGTAAGAGGCTGAGGCGGATCCCTGCTATCCATCTGCAACAGAATCCAGCTGTTGCTACTCCTGAAAGCAGAGCACAATCTTCAGGCAGCTGCTTCTGGCATTTGTCCCATTAGGAATTGTGAGGCAAGTGTTATCCCTCTGAGTGGTCACTAGAAGAGGAAGGTTTTCCAAAGTTTAGCCAGGTCCCTCTGTCAACCCAGGGTAGCTTTCCATCCTGCTTCAGGCAAGGTTTTGAATGACTTGCCTGGAGCAGCAGCCTAATCCAAAATAAAGAAAGAAGGTAGGTGCCCCCCAAATGTTACGTTTTGGAGGAACCTCACAGCTGATGAGGCTCATCCACACTGCAGGCAGTGCCTGAACGTTTTATCATGGCAACTGCCAGGTCCTTCGGGATTGAGGTGAGTGTTCCATGCAGTCTCACCTGAGAACCAGGGGGACAGGAGGTGTATCTCTGGACTCTGCAGGTGTCTGCTTTTCAGGGCCCCAGACTTCTTCCTCCCTCCCTGAAGTATTCACCGTGCTGGGCTTTGCTAGGGGTGTGCTGCAGTGCTGCTGAGCATTCACATTTTCAGTGAAGCATTTTGGGATCTGTTACAAACGCAATATCATGCCTGTGCAGATGTGCCACAGGCAGACCTCGATCTCCCAAGCTTCTGTTGAAATGGAAGCACGTTCTCAGTGGGTGCAGCCACACAATGCCATCATCAGTGGCTTTGTGACCCTCAGGACTGTGGTGCAGAGTGTTGCAGGGATTGTGAGTGCAGCAAAGCAGAGGTGGGGGAGGGCCTCTGGGCCACCAGCAGCAGGAGCTGCTGCAGGGCTTGCTTTCTGGAATGCTGTCTGGCAGCAGCCTCTTCCAGTGGGGCTGAAGGCTCCCTGTGGCTGGCCAGCCAGCGACTGCAGGCAGCATGTGTGCTTAATGCTGCAGCTTGTGCCATATGGACCTTCTCCTCCTCCCTGCTTGCCCTCTCTGTGTCTCCTTCCCCGCTCAGCTCCCCTCCCCCTGCAAGAGGTTTGACAGAGCAATTGGGCAGGCACTGGGACAGCAGCTCTGACATAAATCTCTCCTGGTGTGGAATGAGGGGTATAAATATCCAGAGAGTGATGTGATCTTTCCAACTGCTATTAATAGGTCTCTGGAGAACAAGAGCGAGCAAGCGAGACTGGCTGACACTTAAAGGGCTAGCAACTCCCTTATGTGCTGTGAAAATTAATCAGTGCCGTAGCTCTTCCTCCTGGCTAGAGCAGAGCCCTCACCGAGGTGTGTGGGGCGGAGGTGGAGGAGAAGGGAGCAACTAACAACTCCTAGCTGGGAAGCAGTGATAGGCCAAGCTATGCATAACTAAGGAAGAATGCCTGGTTGAGCCGTGCCACATGTTTGCATAGCATGCCATCAGCCCCTGGCTCAGCTTGCAGGGAGCCAGGTGCTGAGGAGACCCTTTCTGCAAGCACAGGACTCGCTCACAGTGCCTGATGGGCTGCAGCCTGTGCCTTGTGGCGATCGCTATCTTTTGCGGATTATGGATCTGCCAAATGTGCTTCACTCTGCTTTCTTTGCAAAGGTGCAGTGATTTGCCCTGGCACAGCAAGCACTTGGCTTTTGCTAGTGGCGTCTCCAGGCTCACCTTTAGCAAGCCAGGAGCAGCACGTGTAGTGCTGCTGAGCTCTTGCGGTACTATCTAGACACCTAGGGTTTGGTCTGGAGCTGGTGCTTCCTGTGCCTGGGTGGCAGAAGAAATCTGTGCACAGCATCTGGCCTGCATGGTCCAAATGGGAAGAGCAGACCACAGCAACCCCCTTCCTTGTGTGCTGGGAAGTTTCTCAGCCTGTGCACAGGGAAGCTTCTCGGGTGCATTGTTGGGGTGTCATGCAAAGCATATAGCAGATGTGAGCAAACAGAGGCATACCTCAGCTTCCATGAACATATGGTTTACTCTCCTTCCCTCCTGCTTCCTCAAGAAGTAAAAACTACTGTGACAGGATTAGGGTTGTGTGTTGGACCAAGGGTTTCTGGTGGCCTTCCAGAACACACAGTGTGATACAGAGCTGCATCCCAGTCATCTCTAGTGCCTGTGCAGAGTTCCAAGGGGGATATTCCAGGTGTGAGCATGAGACTCTGCCAAGGCAACTAGATCCTGCAAGGAGGGCTGCTGCAGCATTGCTTAGCTGCATGCATGTCCTTCAGCCCAGAAACTTTTGTGTTCTGCCCTAACCTCCTCTTCTCTGCCAAACTCTGCCTCAGGCTGTGGGACTATTCAGGTAGCTAAGCTGGGTTTTGAGCAGGAAAGCATCATCCAGGTATGTGGCACATTGCATCATTCTGCTGGGCTGGAAGCTCCTGCTAAAGTGGACACCCCCTCACCCAGAGCCTTAAAGCAGGAGCTGGAACTGTCCCTCTGGCCCCAGGGAGAAGCAGAGCTTGTCTGATGAGTGCCTGCACTTCCTGGCTCTGTCCTTGCCTTGGAACCCTTCTCTGCCTCCTTCTCGGTTGCCTCAACCTTTGTCCCCTGCTCTGTCCCAGTTTTCCCTTTATAAGCTTGTGCCAAGACTGTCTGCTGAGTTGTCTAGCTGTCTTCTGTGTGTTTTGCAGCACAGAGGAAACTTATTTATCAGCAAAGGGGATTGCTGAAAACAGTAGGGCACTCAATTTCTCTCTAGGGTCACAAAGGTGTCTTTGGGAACACCTGCAAAATAGCTCTGTGCATCCTTCTACTCTCCAAAGGGCCAGGCTGGCATGGAGCACCCATTTCTCATCTTGGCCTTTGAAATGAGGGCTCTTATGTCTGTGGCTGTTTCTTGAAGTACTGGCAAGTCTGCCATGCCTGGGTGAGAGTTTACAGCCTGTCATGATGTGAGTGAGTAACTGCAGAGCAGGATTTTTTGCTCAAAGGGGCCAGGGCTAATTCCCAGCATGAGCAGCTCTGGGTTGTGCCTTGCCATGGACTTTGTCTGGCCCTGTGACCAAGTAACAGCCCCAGTGCACTGGTCGTGTGCTGTGCCCCCAGCAGCTGCATCCATGTGAGGAGCACCGTGCTGACTTTCTGCTCTTTTCTCTTGCAGATTTCTGATTGAAGGGCCTGTGAGCTCCCTCCACTGGCACTGTGGGAAGCTTTAGCCAAGCCAATGCACCCTGACAACAAACTGCCCAGCCATGGCAAGGCAGGCAGCAGCAGTGCCCTGGCCCAGCACCACAATGTGAGCCAAGCACCCACCTGTAACTTGGGCTCAAAGGGTGTGGGGGCAGGCAGCCATGGCAGCAAGGCCACTCAGATTTCCCCTGGCAACTCTGGACTGAAAAACAGCCAGAACACTGTCCCAAACTTCAGCTCCTTGAAGGGCAAGGTGAAGCGGGAACGAAGCATCTCGGTGGACTCCGGAGAGCAGCGAGAAGCCAGCACCCCATCACAGGACACAGAATCAAAAGGTAATGCCCTCCTAGACCCTGCCTCAGCATGTCCTCCTGTCAGTTGCTACAAACATCCTGGCAGGACTTGGGATGGGAGCATCTTTGGTTTCTGTGCTGTGTCTTCTGTTCAGGCTTGTCCTGGCTGCCTGTGTGACTTTGCATCACTGCTTGTCACATCTGCAGTTTTTGAACTAGAGTGGCTGAATTCTCATTTGCTTTGCATTTCATTCCCTAAACCATTTGTTACACGCAGAATCTGGCACTGGTTTTCACAGGCTACTGAGGCCATCTAAGCAACAGCACAGTTCACTGAAACAACACCAAATGCCCCTGCATGTGCAATGTGCAAACTTTTAACTTGAGACTGAGTTGTTTTCTATCTTCTTGTTGTTGGTATAGAGCTGCTTAGTGGTGTTGCAGCTGCCCAAAGACTCAGTCATGGTTAGCAAGGAACTGCTGCAAGGGTCACAGTCTGAACAGTTCTGTGGTTTCATCAGCAATGGATAACTCTTGTGTTACAGCATGTGGCTTCTGGAAAAGGGCTGAGTCAGTGCTTCTAAACCCTTTGCCTACCCTGTCCTCAGCAGCCTTCCCTCTAACCTCTTGCATTCCATCAAGCTCTGTGCTCAGTGGCTGTGTGGGATACTTGATCATCTCACAGACGGTTGTAGGGGGAGAAATTCTGGTTGTGCCCTTGGTTCCAACCAAGACTCACACCCAGTCTGCAGACGCAGAGCTGCAGTTCTGGCTTGTGCCCCTACGGATTTGTTTTCACAGTCAAAGTCGTGTTGCCTGACTGGCTTAGGCCAGAGCTGTGCCATGGAACAACAGGTAGAACATACCTGAATGAATTTCCTGGCACTGGAAGGGCTTTCTCCTCATAGTGTTACAGGGGTAACCATACACTACTGATCATAAGCATTTGCAGTTTTATCCCAGAGCTGTCTTGTAACCACACTTCCACAGGGAAATTATTTGAATGGCCTGATCAGAAATGCCTGAATCTCCTGTGTTCCTAATACACTGACAGATCATGTGAATATGGTCATGATGTAAAAAAAGTAAGGCCAGACAATGTTTCATTAGTTAAAGCACAGGACTGGAAGTTATTAATCCTGTGTCTGATTGCTCTCCCCAAGTCCCTAACTGCCTTTAGGCAAGCCACTTCCTCTCTGAGCTGCATCAGTCCCATCTGAGAGGGTGGACATGTGGAGGGAGCCTACAAGTTTATAAGAGAGCATGAAGGCCCTTGCCTGATTGGTGTTGACAAAGGGCAGAGTCGGTCTCTTGTTCCTACAAAGGATGTGAATGTGCCCTCCCCTCCTTTAATTGCTGAATCACAGACCCTTTAAATTTACGGTTAATGTCCAAAGCTCTCTAGTTTGGAACTGCAGGTAGACACATCCTATGTGCATAGATTCCTTTCAGGTGGTAAGAAATACATCTCATTCTGAACCTTTCACTCTCACAGGGAAGCCTCACTAGATCTGGCTGCTAAGACAAGGAGCCTAGACTGAGCAGATGCTTCAGGTTCTTAACCAGTGTTGGGCAGCTGTTAGCTTAAGGCTTACTGCTCAGTGCATCCTGGTTGGGTTGGTGCTGCCAGCACGCAGCACCCAGCTGGGCAGGACCCCGGTCTTTCAGCCCCTTAAGCACCTCTGCTGGCCCTGTCCCTTTGCAGGTGAGGTGGCTCCCCGCAGTAAGCGACGGTGTGTGCTGGAAAGGAAACAGCCATACAGCGGCGATGAATGGTGCTCTGGGCCGGACAGCGAGGAAGACGACAAACCCATCAGCAGTGCACACAGTGAGTCGCTGCCTCCTTACCGCTCTGAAGCTTGAATAAAGCCAGGTCCTTCCTACAGCTCATCAGGCGGGCTGATGACGCTAGCTTTGCCTGTGTGTGCTCACTTAGCCGAGTGTTGTGGGGCCCATTGCAGTTGGTGATCATTGTGCTGTGAGAATGTTTGCCATGCAGTGAGGCCTTGGACCTGTTTGGTGGAGATGCTACAGACATGCTGGAGGGAAAAGTGTTGAGGTTGAATGTCCCTGCTGTACGTTGCTCTGGCCACACTACCCTGGTCATAGTGGCAGCCAGAGTGCAATGTGCATTGCTCTTGTTGCAGCAGCTGCATCTCTGCCAAGCCACTCACCTTTCTCTCTGCAGCTGTGTTGTAAAGACAGCTCAGTGTAAAGAGGCTCTTGGGGTCTTGACAGTGGTTCAGGCAGAGCTGAGCTGGTCTGAGATGTGCTCTTTTTGGGACAATGAGCTGTAGGTCTCCTCTGTTTTCCAAAAGCACCAGTATTCTTTGACATTTTGTATCTACAATTCACTTTGCTTTCAAACTGTAACAGGGAGAATATCTGAGAGATGGGGCAAGGTCCTGTGGGACCTGAGGAGATGCCCATGTTCTCTGTTAGAGAACATGAACGTGTAGAAAAGCAAGAAGAGAGTGGCCTCTGTGCCTGCCAGTGCATTGTTGCCATTGTCTCTGGAACATCCACTTGCACTTCTCGGCACAGTCCGCAGCCTGAGCAGCCTGCGCGGGAAGGGATAGTGCTGAAGGGTCAGCCTGCCCCCAGATCTGCCTGGCGGGAATGCGTCACGGTGGGGCTGCCCAAGGGCAGGGGCTGGCGGCGAGGCACCGCCCGTGTCCCCGCACCGAGTTCCCGGCGATGTCTCCTGCGTGAATGCTGCGGTGGCAGGGTCGGGCTGCAGAGGCTGCTGCGATGGGGAGAGGCAGCTGGAGGGGAGCAGGGAGCCAGCTGGGTTAAGGTAGAGGAAGGCAAGGCATGCCTCTGGTAATTGCAGCGCTTACTAATATTAATTATGGATCCTACTTAATAACGGCTGACGATTGCCAGCGGCCCCGGCCGGGCGGGCCGGTGCTGCCGCCTGCTGGCGGCCCCGCAGCAGCGCCCGGCAGCTCCTCTTCTCTGCTCCCCAGGCTGTAATGTAGCAGATCCTGCGATGTCCACGGCCCCACAGCTTGGCCCAGGGTCCAACCCGCTGCCTAACCTGAGCGAGAGCAGCGCTTCCGGCGTGCCCCATGGTGCTGCCCCTGCCTTGCGGGCAGAGGCTGCAGGAGGCGGAGGCGGCGGAACAGGGAAGCAGCCTTCACAGTTTGTTTACGTCTTTACAACGCAGCTTGCTAACACGTAAGCGGTAAACCCCACACCTCCTCCACTGGTATTGGCTGGCCTTGCCACACCTGGCCGGCCTTGTCATACCTGCCTGCCGCATGCAGCCCTTGAGCACAAGAGAGCTGGAGAAATCTGTGTCTCTCTGCTGGCACAGAGTGGGAAACCTCTGGGGTTTGTGAGGTATGCTGGTAGTTGTTGCAGGTGGACAAACTGGACCTTAAATGCCCACTTCCTACCAGTGAGGCCTCGCTCTGCACTCTGTTTCACTCAGAGCCCATTTTGTCGCATCCAACAAAATGATTCTCCCAAAGCAGTTTGGGCTGCTGGTCTGATTTGAAAGTATCTAAGGGGTGGGTGTGACAGGGAGTGTAATGTAACACATGGTATTCTCCACACAATTCCTCTCTTCTGTCCTGCATTGTCTTAGCCACAGAGTCTTAGAAGTCAGTTTAGTCTGTTTAGCCTAGGTTAAAACTAGCCTAGTTTTAGAGCTCTGCTGTATTACAGGTTCAGTGTGGGAGATTCCAATGCATCTTAGTGACAACCACCTTAGGGCAGCAGGCACAAAGCAAAGCCTGTCACCAGACGTGGGAAGAGGGAAATTGAACAGCAAGTGATCGTCTGTTGGAGATCCTCACTGGAGGCTGTGCAGGACATATCCGAGGACTCTGAGAACATTCCCCGTTCTTGGTTACTTCTAGGGATTTCTTTCTTCCTGTAGAACTGAAGAATGGAGGTGGCAGCTGGGGCCTTGGATGGGTAGGATGGGGCGCAGTGCCTGTTCTCAAGTGATTTGTGCTCTCTCCCCAGAGCTGCAGAAGCTGTCCTGCAGGGCCGAGCTGACTCCATTCTGGCCTACCATCAACAGAATGTCCCACGGGCCAAGCTAGACCAGGTATACCACCTGTGAAGCAATCGCTCCTGTTGTCACATGCTGATGACTGTTACCCTTCCAGTCTGATGTGGTCATTCTCCCCCACCCCCTGGCTCAGCTGTGAAAGAAGGGGTTGCCAGAATGCCCTTTCAGTGGGGTGGGAAGTTGCTTTGCCGCAAAATCTCTTTGGCACAAGTCCTTGCTGTTGTCAGCTGTGACAAGTTTGGGATGGGGCGTGGCATGTTCCCCCACAGCCACGTGTGCAGTGTACCTGCTTGTGTGTTCCTAGATCATGTAGTAGTTACCTACATTTTTTTTCCTGCAAGAAATGAAGGTGAACTGCCATGAGGCTTCATTTTGGGACAGAGAGGTCTCCTGCAGGGTGCAGGGAAGAATACCTTCCTAGGATCTTTCCCTGCTCAAGTTTATTCCCCTTTTCTCTGCCAGGCACCACCTGCTCCTAAAGTGCTGGGCGTTGCTGAGCCACTTCCAATTAACCCTCCTGCTGCCAATACTCCACAGTCCCAGCCACTGGCTCCTCAAGCAAGTCAACCGCAGCCACAGCCTCCCCCACCACAGCCTCCAGCCCCACCACCTCAGGCCATCAGTCAAACACCTTTGCCTGCACCCAGCAGCCTGCCTCAGGAAGGGACAAGTGAAGATGGCCGGAGAGATATGACTCCCAACTCTTTGGGGAACAATAGCAGCAACAACCAGCCTGGAAGTAACCATCCAAATACGCCCACTGCATCTGCCAGCACCATGCAGCCTGGGCAAGTGGACTCCTCTGCCACACCCAGCTCCAGCCTCCTTGGAGAGGGCCCAGGGATGCCGGGGAATGGGCAGGCAGGCCTGGGCCCCAGGAACACCATGAACTCAGAAGGGCTCTCAAAGGAGCAGCTGGAGCACCGAGAGCGTTCTCTGCAGACCCTGAGAGACATTGAGCGTCTGCTGCTGCGCAGCGGGGAGGCCGAGCCCTTCCTCAAATCCAGCCAAAATGCAGGTGACGGGGGCACTGCCCCTCAGCCACAGGCTGCCCCTGCCCAGGCCCCCGCGCCCCCTGCCAGCATCAAGAAGTATGAAGAGCCTCTGCAGTCCATGATCTCCCAGACCCAGAGCCTTGGTGGGCCCAGCCTGGAACATGAGGTGCCTCACCACCCTGGCGCTGACATGGGCCAGCAGATGAACATGATGATGCAGCGGCTGAACCAGGACAGCCTGACACCAGAGCAAGTGGCCTGGAGGAAGTTGCAGGAAGAGTACTACGAGGAAAAGCGACGGAAAGAGGAGCAGATCAGCATCCATGGCCGGCCCATGCAGGAGATTATGATCCCTCAGTCGATGGGGAGCATGATGATGCGTGGGCCTCCACCACCCTACCACAGCAAGCCTGGAGAGCAGTGGCCACCAGGGATGGGCAGCCAGCTGCGGGGACCCATAGATGTGCAGGACCCTCTGCAGCTGCGGGGAGGGCCACCCTTCCCTGGCCCACGGTTCCCTGGGAATCAAATGCAGAGAGTCTCTGGCTTTGCAGGGATGCAGAACATGCCCTTGGATGCTCTTGGGCCCGTGAATACCATGCAGAGGCCAGTCAGGCCCAGCATGGGATGGAGCGATGATATGTCTCCTATGGGAGGCCCTGGGAACTTTCCACAAGGCACCTTGCCCTACCCACCAGGGCAAGGAGACCCAGAAAGGTTTATGAATCCCCGTGCAAGAGAGGAGATTCTGCGGCATCAGCTCATGGAGAAACGCCCAGTGGCAATGCAGAGGCCTGTGGGGATATCCAACAACTCCATGAGCCAGGGCATGGAAATGGAGAGGATGATGCAGGCTCACAGGCAGATGGATCCATCCATGTTTGCTGGGCAGATAACAAGTGAGACCCTGAGCAGTGCCCCAATGGGAATGGATTTTGCAGGCACTCGGGGGATGCTGAGCCCTCCTATGAGTCAGTCAGGCCTTCGGGACATGGACACACCCATGGGCCCTGGCAACCTCAACATGAACATGAATGTCAATATGAACATGAACATGAACCTCAATGTCCAGATGACCCCACAGCAGCAGATGATGATGTCCCAGAAGATGAGGGGCTCTGAAATGATGACCCACCAGGGCATGAACCCTGAGGAGCTGGCCAGGGTTAGGGCTCAGAATGGCAATGGCAGTGCAATACTAACGGGACCCCAGAAAATGATGATTCCCTCACAGTTCCCCAACCAAGGACAGCAAGGCTTCTCGACAGCACAAGGGTCTTATCCCAACCTGCCCCAGGAGATGGGCAGTGGCTCAGACATGTTTAGCCCTGAGCAGGGCACCATGCCTGTTGGGAGCATCAGTGGCACCACCAGACTCAGCCACATTCCTCTGCCTCCAGTCTCCAATCCCACTCCCACACCAGGGGGAAACCTGGCCAACATGCACCCAGCACCTTCCCGGGGGCTGGGCCGCCGGCCCTCTGACCTCACCATCAACATCAACCAGATGAATTCCCCCAGTATGGGTCACCTCAAGTCTCCCACCCTTAGCCAGGTGCATTCGCCACTGGTCACCTCCCCATCTGCCAGTCTCAAGTCCCCACAGACACCCTCGCAGATGATCAGCATGCCACCTTCAAACCAGTCTGGACCCCTCAAGTCCCCCCAGGTGATGAGTTCTTCCCTCAACGTCCGGTCTCCAACTGGCTCACCAAGCCGCCTGAAGTCCCCTTCTATGGCTGTTTCTTCCCCTGGTTGGGTGCCATCTCCCAAAGCCACCATGCCCAGCCCAGGAGTCAACCAGAGCAAGCAGACTCTCAACATGAACTCATCTGCTTCCATCGGAGCTCTGGAGCAGGGTATGCTGGGTGTCTTGTATGCGAGCGCATGTCTGTGCTTAGTTTTGATGAGTGTGTGGACAGGGTTTCTCTCCAGCCCACAAGCTCTCTCTGGAACAGGAAGACATGTGTTCCTGTGCCTGGCTTTGCATCTCGCAGAGCAAGTATGTTTTCCCAGGAGTCCAAACAGGGCCTTTTCAGGTAGATCTGTGACACATGCAGCAAATGCTGTGTCTGTGCTGGGCAGTCAGGGGCAGGTTTCAGTGGAAGTCTGTCACTGCTCTGGAGCAGGGTCTCTGCATGAGCCTTCTCAGAGTCCAGAGAGTGTGGCACTGTGCCGCCTCTGTGCTTTGCAGCCTCCTCTGGTCATAGTGACCAGAGGCCAGGGTTGCTCTTTGGTGGGAGCAAGCCATTGCATGTGGACCATACTAAGTTCATCTCTCTCATTCTTGCAGGTTCTCTCCCTTCTGGGCCTCGGAGCAGCTCTTCTGCACCAGCCAGCAACACCTCTAGCACCATGAATCCAAACATGCCTTTTACTTCCTCTCCAGATCCATCCCCTTCCCAGAACCCCCTCTCACTGATGATGTCCCAGATGTCCAAGTATGCCATGCCCAGCTCCACACCACTGTACCACAATGCCATCAAAACCATCGCCACCTCTGATGATGAGCTGCTGCCAGACAGGCCTATGCTCCCACCTGGAAGTATGTCAGGTATCTACTTCTGGAGGTGGGCTTGCAAGGGGTCAGACTGTCTTGTGGCTGCCAGTGAACCTGAGGCAGCAGGTGGAGAAAGTATTAGGAACTATGATCTCCCCATGACTGCCATGTCACATAGCATAAATTTCCCCTTGTTTGTAACAGTCTGTGCAATTCCCTGCCCTCTGCCCAGCCTGTCCATCAGCTTTTGGCTTGGGTGGAAGGACGTGAGCTGGTCTGGCTTGAGGAGTCCTCCTTCCACAAGACCTGGAAGTTTTTTACCTTTACCCATGGAGATGTATTTGGCCCGAGTTTTCATGGCTCCCAGAGTTTTGTCAGGTTCAGAACTTGCAGGCAGAGGTCTCCTGCTTAGAGCCCTTGTGTTCCTGTGCAGTGGGACAGGGATGCTCTGAATGGGGCTTGGGAATCTGGTGTTTTGAGTGGAGCCCAAGTGCCTGCACAGGCAAGGCTGTGTTGTAGCACAGTTGTGATTTCAGTAGGCCAGATACGCTCCACTAACTGGTGGCACTGGTGAGGACATTTAGGCAAATGAGTGTTTTTGGTCACGTGGTGACCAGCTCAAAGGGGAATTCCAACATGCTCTACCACTTGATTTAGGGGTCTAAAGCTGTCTGATAAATATTTTTGTCGGTTTTGGAAATGAAAAATCAACTTTTTGACTCTTTCACTGCTGAGCAGTCACTTAGGTTGACCGCAAGGCATGCAAATGCATTGGCTGCCTCCACAAGCACTGATGGCTGCTCTGCTTTTCTGATGGGCACAGACTTTCCCGCCCAGACAGCATCTGTGCCGGGCCGCTGACTCTTCTGCTTTTTTCCTCCTTAGCACCCGAGGTTGTGTGGTCACTGGAGCTTGCTGGGTGGCAAACCCTGTGGCAGGCAGGAGTCAAGGGTCACTCCTTGCTGCCTTTCAGGTAGCTGAGAGCCCTGATGAGACCATGATGTAAGGCACACACAGAGCCAGTCAGGACTCTAAAATCAGGGGAATGTAAGAAATCACAAATCTGGCATGGGACTGGATGAAGTTGGAAGAGCCCTCTGGTGCTTGTGGGGTTGAGGAGCTGGAGTTGGAGACGGTTCTTCCTCATGTTGGTGCTTTGTAAGCCCATCTTGGGGCTGCTTTCTGAGCATCATGCTCCATGCTCAGGGCATTCTGAGCAGGACTGCTTTGCAGGCTCTCAGGATGTGGATTTTACAGCCCTGAAATGTCTGTAGGAGGGGTTAACTCTTCTCTCTTTTTCCTGTCCTTAGGCGTGACGGGGAATCAGCCAAATCAACTGCACTTGAACTCTGTGGGGCCTGGATCCGCTCAGAGCCCCATGGGAATGAACCTACCTGGTCAGCAGCCCCTTTCCCACGAACCACCCCCCACCTCTATGATGTCGTCCCCAAACCCTCTGGGCTCCAACATTCCTATGCATCCAAGTGGGCCAGGGGCGGGCGTGCCCCCCCAGAACCCCATGATGCTGCCCCCGGGTCCCCAGGACTCATTGAACCAGCAGTGTGGCCCTGTGCCCAACAGTTCACAGATGATTCCTTCCAACCAGCTCGTGTTCCCCCGCATGCAGCAGCCCCACAATGCCATGCCATCTCCTGCCGGAGGCATGCCCCTGGCCCCCAGCGCAGGAGGTGGCCCTGGGATGCAGCAGCATTACCCGCCAGGGATGCCCTTGCCACCTGAGGACCTTCCCTCCCAGCAGCCTGGCCAGATGCCCCCTCAGCAGCACATGATGGGCAAGAACATCCCTCCTCGGATTGGTGATCCCTACCCGCCCGTGCTTCCTGGGGTGGCGTCGGTGCTGAACGACCCCGAGCTCAGCGAGGTCATCCGCCCCACGCCCACGGGGATCCCGGAGTTTGACCTGTCCAGGATCATCCCATCAGAGAAGCCAAGCAGCACCTTGCAGTATTTCCCCAAGAGCGACAGCCAGGCACCCAAATCTCAGCCTTCCAACCTCCACCTCATGAACCTGCAGAACATGATGGCTGAGCAGCCCCCCGTGCGTCCAGGTATGAATGCTCCCAGCCTCTCCGGGCAGCAGGGCGTGCAGAGGGGACTCAGCATGCCCTTGTGCCATCCTGGACAAGTGCCCATGCTGGGCAGGACAGGCATACCGCCCCAGCAAGGCATGATGGGCAATAGCATGCACCAGGGCATGATGTCTCCGCAGCAGAGCCTGATGGCCCAGCAGAATTTCATGCTGATGCAGGCCAAGCAGAGAAGCATGTCTGTGTCAGGGGAGATGTATGCCCAGACAGGACATATGATGTCACCTCAGGGCTCTCTCATGGGCCCCCCGCCTCAGCAGAACCTCATGGTCACACACCAGATGAGGCAGAGGAGTGTCTCCCTGGACAGCCAGATGAGTTATATCCCTGGGCCTGGGAACATGGCAAACTTACCTTTTTAACCCTGACTGGCCCTCAGCGCTGGGGCGGGGATGGGGCTGCGCCTACAAACATTTTTAAACCTTTCTCTGGGGGCGGGTTGGGGGCCAATGCCAGTGGAGGACACCACGTGGGATGCTTTTCATATTGGATTTGCCTCTACACAGCAAACCAGATGTGCAGTAAACTTGATGTGAATTGGGTTTCTTTTTCCTTTCTTTTTTGGGGAAGGGGAGGGTGAAGAGGCTGGGAGTGGGGCTGTTACTTTGAACCCTGAGTGGCAACCAGGGACATCCAGACCTTGTGGCAGTTTGTAAAGTTTTCACTTACGGTTTTCCTCCGTCTAGTGTTTTTCTTGCCCTTTTTTCCTCTCTCTTTTTTTTGTCCTTCCTTTTTAAGCAACCAAAATGTGCAAGAGGGTTTTTGGAACTAGCTGTAAATAGGTCGCTGGGAAAGGCAAAATTTGTGCTGGTTTTTAATTGTCCTGTATTTCTGTGTTTTAATAGAAGCCTCAAAACATGTTTTAAAAAACAGAAAGAAAAGAACATGCTAAAGGCAACAGTGTACAAGGATTGAAATCTCTCCATGGAGGAGGCAGGAGGATCCCCAGGGTGCACAGGGTGTTGAGAGATCCCCTTGTAAAGTGACTCTGTCAGACCTGTGTTATTCACAAATCTGAATGGTTTTGCATGTGTGTGGAGAAGGGGTGGTGCAGTGTCATGCAGATCTCAGGTCCCATGGATACTATGCTGAGTACACCAACACAACCACTGACCAAGGACCATTGGGCCGGGGGAGGCCGCCAAGCTCTAGCCCCAGTGAAATGCTGCTGGAGCAGTGATCATCTGGCAGGGCAGAGGCCACAGTTTTAGAGGATGCAGCTGTTGCTGCTCTCTGGAGAAGCTGCTGTGTTTGGGATGGGAAGGATGCTGGCCCTTCAGCTGGAGAAGCATGAAGAATCTGGGCTTCACAGATGGTAACGTGCTGGACCTGAAGGTCTTGATCAGCTCTGTCACCTCTAGTCCCTTCTCTTCCCTTCATGCTATGTCCCCTGTAGGCAAGATGTTGTGGTGGGTAGGGACAGATGGGCTTTGAGGTGAGCAAGGTGATGCATTCCAGTGCTTCCAGGAGAGGCTAGCTGGGAACCCTGATCTTCTGCAGCCTTCCTACACCAGTCTATTACCCTTCACCACTGTGTCCTGCTTCCCTGCCATTGAATGCTTTCCCAGGTTTTCCTTGTGCTTGTCAGTCCTTCATGTGTAGAGTTTAGCAGGCAGTCTTCACTCCATGATAACCTGAGCTACTGGCAGCAGCCCTGCCCTGTGGCACAGGAGAGGTCCAGCTCTTGAAGAGGACCTGTCCTTGAGTGCAATACTCTACCTCAGCGTTCAGTGTCAGCAGCGTGGCTGTCCTGTGCTTCAGACGGAAGAGGCCAAGTTGAGTTGCAGTCTCTCATTCCTAGGCTGGCAAAAGCATGCCATTTGGACAACTCTGGCTTTTCTGGATGCACTCCACCCTCTCCATCCTGTACTCCATAAGGTCTTCCTGCATGCAGCTCTGATGGTCTTTACCATGTTTTTACACAGAGGGGAATGTGTCATGATGCATGCACATTTCTGCACACATCACAGTATCTCTGGACCTCTGTGAGGACTTGCAATTCCAGTATCCAGTGGTGAACCTGGGGCACACAATTGGAGGATTATCTCTGCAGAGCCAGGCTTAACACACTACCTCTCTTATAACAGAGCTCATCTTTTGCAACTTGCTGTTGCCAGGAGGAGAGGGCTTTGGAAAGGGAGATTGCCAAGTAGTGAGTGAACAGCAACGCTTTTTATCAGGTTGCAAGCTGTTTGGAAAGGCTGGTGGGTGCTGAAATGTCAGCCCAGCAGTTGTCTTGATCCAGTCTGTGAGAAGATGGAATCATAAAGTCCAGTTAAGAATACACTGAAGCTTTGGGGCATTTTGTAGTGGTGGGTGAGAAGCGTGGGTTTGGATCTGAGGAAGGATCCTGCTCTAGTCTCCTGCTTTGTAGAGGTTTGTTGTATACAGTGTGAGCAAGTAACATGGATTGAAGTGGTTAAACAGGAACAATAATGAGAAGTTCTCTGCTCCTGCTGAGACAGAGCAGAAGAATAATCTTCAGCTCAGGCTTTGGACCTGACTTGTTAGCTGGTTGGATTCTTGGTCCTTTCAGTGTGTGTTTCAGGCAGGAGGATGTGGCTCAAACAGATGTGGCTCTTTCTAAGCTTGACTTGCCTGAAAGGCTGTAGCTTCTCTTGGCTGCTCTTCAGGCTGTTGGCTGCTGGTAGCTTCTCAGAAACATCCAAATACCAATTATAATTCCAAACTTTGCTCATCACCTACCAGCAAGTCTTGGCTAATTTGAAGCCATACCATTTTCTATATGGAAGTTTTTTTGTCTGCCTGTAGATAGCTGTTGTTTTAGCCTGGTTGAGCTCTCCATGTGTTTGTACTTTCCCTGTTGTCCCTTTTGTCCAGCCCGACACAGAAGTTGCCTGGGCCTTGCAGTCCTCACTGTGTCAGCAGCGCATTGTCCCTGTATCAGCAGGAGCCTGCAAGCTTGTGGCACATGCTGTGCAGTGCTCAGAAGACTAGTGCTGAGCGCTCACAGGGACATGGCAGTGTGATGCTATTTCTGCCTGGCAACAGGAGGAAGACCTGTCCTTCAGTGACCAATAAGCCTTTTGACTCAGCTGCCCTGGATATAGAAGGAATCCTGATGCTAGGTCAGAGCTGAGGACTCTGGAGCAGCAGTTGGTGCTCTTCTGCAAAATCTCACTGCCCTGGAGCCAGCCCTACCCCTACCACTGTGATGGCTGAACAATGGGAAGAAGAA
Organism: Ammospiza caudacuta; assembly: GCF_027887145.1. NCBI lineage: Eukaryota > Metazoa > Chordata > Aves > Passeriformes > Passerellidae > Ammospiza > Ammospiza caudacuta. The sequence goes on from NC_080615.1 coordinate 9,224,451, forward strand.
ATGCTGCCTAACACCCCTGTGCCCTGGGCGCTGCTCCCAACCATGTCTGTGAACAGCAGTGTGGCAGGAGTTCCTTTGGAGGCTCAGTGACAGCCAGTCCTTGTTAGACTCAGGCAAGGTTTGCCATCAGCTGGTTGCCCGCTGCCGTGACCTGTGTCTAGTCTTGTGTCTTGTAGTTTATTGCTCGGCTCCTCACCTTGAGTTCTGTGTACTGACTCCACCTAATCGCAGTAGAAGGTTTGCCCATCTTTTAGCCATGACTTTGCCATGTTTTTCCAGCTCCAAAAAAGCAAATGCTAGGAATCTGCATCTTTCAGTATGTTGGATAATCACACATCTGGAATTAGCTTTCACATGAGGTAAAGTTGACTGACCTGTTCTCTGTCATCCCATGGAGAAACTTCCCCAGTCATTTTGTACCATTATATAAATATATATATATAAATATAAATATATAAATACAATATGTGAAGACATCTTATTGGTTTTCATTTGAAACAATTTTTAGGCTTGTTTTTGGGTATCTGTGCTGCCTGTAATGTATTGACCTGTTTTATAGGTGCCTTTTTATTAAAAAGACAAATTTCAAGACCTGACCCTGTGCCTGTATTTTTCCACATGATTTTCCACTGGACTGCAGCAGAGAGAGAGAGTTTGCAAGGTGCTGGAAGGTTTGTGTGGGCATCGGGGGAGCCCCTTCTCTGCAGCACTCCCAGGCACGCGTTCATTCATGCGTTCCCTTACTTGCACTCACCCATGCATGCTCCACTGCCTGCCACGGCCCTGTGATCACTGTGTGTGCGTAGCAGGATGCTGTGCTGGAACCCCAGCTCTGTCTCCTGGGAGACTTGGTTGCCCTGCAGGAAACGCAGAGCAGTGTGCTGTTGTGAGGGTCTTCGTGTTCCCATCTTTGGGGTTGCCTTCATCAGAGACCAGGGTTTCCTCTGGTTTGTCTGTTGGAGCCTTGTTTGCAGAGCACAGTCCGGGACTGGAGGTGCAGCGGCTGTGCTGTGGATGGTGGTGACATCGCCTTCCCACGCATCATCTCCCTGCTTTCTGCAGAAGCCACCTTGGAGCTCCCCTTGGCTCAATCCCCCTTCCTGGTAGCCTGGGTGGGCAGGGTGCATCTGCCTCACTTGGCAGCCATGGCATAGGGGCTGAGCAGAGCTCCACTGGGGAGGATGAAGGTCTGTCCGAGGGCTGCAGTGGTGGCTTTGGCAGTGTGAGTACTTAGCAGGGAAGCCCACTCTGGGGCAAGGTGTTGTGACAGCCATGCAACCTTTGAGGAGACAGTAAGGATTTTGCTGAGTGGAAAGCAGAGCTTCCTATGCAGTGAAGGAAAGTTCCTCTTGCTTTCTTCTTACCCACATTCAGCAGGCTGGCTGCAGGCAGCTATGGGAGGAACAATGGCAACTCTTTGGGGAAGGTCTGCCAGCTCTGAGCCAAGCCATTCCCAGGCTGTGTGGGCCAAATATAGGTGTAAGGGCAGTTTTCCAGTCAGGTTAGCAGCTGCTGTAAAACTGAGGCAGAAGGTGCTGTGGTTAGTGGAAGAGGCTCTGTAAAGCAGAGAGGTAATGCAGGTCTGGACTGACTCTGAACACAGCAGAGCCTTCTGCAGCACTGGTGAAGGGGAATCTGAGCAAGGTGCTCCTCTAAGCTCTTCGAGCAGAGCTTGTCAGAAAGGTGCCATCTGCCCACTTAGTCCTTTCTGATGCGTCTCCCTTGAATAGAGTGACACAGTTACAGACAAATGCTTACAAGCACTACACATGAGAAGACTGATGTTTTATTCACCTGTTTATTACAGCTTACCTCAAAACTTCCTAAAGGTTTGTACATACCAGTGCAAAAAGCTATAGTAACAACAGATGTGTAGTCTGTTCACTCTCATTTGAGTGCAGATTTTCTTTTTACTTTGTGACCACTGTAAATATTTTTATCATTATTGAATACTTTGTTATTTTTTTCAATAACATTTTCATATAGAAACACAGTTGTCACCATAACCTACTGGAGAGGTGTTTACAATGCTTCTGCAATGGGTTTTCTCACTGGTACAAGCGTGGAGAACACAGTTGCAGGCTTAAGAGACTTGCCCTTCTCTGCTGCATGTATGTGCCTGAACAACCACAGCTGCCATTACTTGAAAGTTTCATCTTTGAAGATGCGGTGCTGCAGGAAATGGAGGACTGCCTTATACTACATGAGTTTTCTCCTCAAGTCACAATGTGAGATCAAGCTATTGAGATCTCTGCCTGAGTCAGGCTGAGGTAATGTGGCCTCTTCCATACTGGCTGTTCTTTTTAGCAGGGCCCTTGAGTGAGTACTGTGAAGTTCACCTGGGACTGAGCTGTCTGCTACTGGGATGAACTTCAGAAATGAGGTTAGCATAAAATTCCTGTTGCCACAGGAGAACTAATATTGTTTCGACATTGCTTAAAATGTGAGGTGAAGGGTAGAGGAGATTTTAAAGTGTGCATGTGAGGAGGGTGACATTGGTATGTATGGCTCTCCTACAGTTCAGGCCACAGTACTCTTTAGGAACAGAAATGTCATGGAGCAGTATTGTGGGCCCGCTGCCATATTAAACTGTGACAAGACCTCCTAGGCAGCAGCAAGCTGTTTTGAGTCCGCTGGGGTTTCCCCACACACCAGCTTGTGGTGCAAGAATTAATGATGGGGAAAGCTGCTGCTCTTACTTTGAAGCAAATTATCATCAAGCTGCCCTGATCTGAGCAGTTTCTGCATACTTGCAGTTCAGGGCAAGATGACCACCCAGGTCTGTCCCTCTGTACATCTGGATGCAGTTAATCTCTGAAAGCCCTGTAGGTGCAGGTGGAGGAAAACTAACAGAAAGCATAGTGCAAAGCAAAATGTCACATTTCCTCTAGCCTTGCTAAAAACAAAGGAGACTTTCCCTTACTCTGGGGCAGTGGGTCTCCTTGCTCTCAGAATCCATAAATAGCCATACAACTAGCTGCAAAAAAAAAAAAAAGTTATACTATCAGCTTTACAAGGCTGTGTGGTTTCTCTCCCCTGTGTGCGCTCACAAGACAGAAGCCATCTCCTCAGACAGTGTTCCTCCTTAAAGGAAAACTTTTGCATAGTCAGGCATTTAGTTCAGCAGCCGCTCACATAAGATCATAACAGCAGTAAAACAGATCAAATGAGTGGGGAAGGATGCAACTGGTGTCAGGAAAGGAGTCTGTGACAGTCAAATCTTTCAGTCTGTGGGAGGACCTCCTGGCATGAGCTGTGTTGGGAAAATGAGGCTGTTGTGGCGGGCTGGGGGGATGTTATGCAGCAGGAGGACAATGTTGCAGTCAAAGGTGTCCAGTACTGTACACCCATGCTATTGGATTGAGCTTTGCAGCCCCCATCAGTCCTACCTGCATCTCTCCAGTTGCGATGGCCACTGAGTCCCACGGCTTCCCTTGAGCACATGTGTACCAACCTTAGCTAGTGAAATGGAGACCTGTTTACTGACATGACTCATTTACTTGGCTGCACATTTTTCCTTAACCCTGGCACCCCAGTCCTGTGCCTGGCTTTGTGCACAAGATGCCTACAGTCCATTTTTCAAGGGAGAGGTGGGAATGTCAGCTTCAACCCACTTGAGTGATCATCTTCATCCAGCTCCACAAGAGTGACCATCAGGCATCCAGCATTCACCAACAGTTGCCAGATGGGTCTCTACAAGTTTGAGAATCAGGAAGAGCCAAGCAAGGTGTCTGATGAGATTTGGGTGTATTGGACCTGTTTCCTGAGGAGTGAAGAAAGTTGTGGGGATGCTTGTGAAACTTGTAATTGAGACCACAGCAAGTGTGCCACTGGGAAGGAAAGACCCAGGCCAGTTCTTCCCCGCAGGCAGCCTTTCCCAGCTAGAAAGTGGAGATGGAGGTGATGTTGTCAGACTCTATCCCACTACCCTTCCTTGTCACCTCCAGGATCTCTTGCAGAGTCTCCTGGCTTATGCAGCCAAGCTCCTGCAGGATCCGGAAGAAGTCATTACGGAACTTGACCCCAATAAAAGCGTAGAGGATGGGGTTGAGGCAGCAGTGTGTGAAGCCAATGGCCTCTGTCACCATGATGGCTGTGTCCAGTTGGTCTTCCAGGAGGCAGTTCTTGGTGAAGGCTTCTAGCTTGGTAAGTGTGTTCAGGAAGATGACAATGTGGTATGGGCTCCAGCACAGGAGGAAGATGCCTGTGACCAGGATGGCCACACGGACAGCTTTTTGCCTCTGCAGGCGCTGGGACTGACACAGTGCCCGGATGATGGCCATGTAGCAGTAACACATGACCAGCAGAGGCACAAAGAAGCCCACGGTGTGGTAGAGGAAGCGAGTTGCCAGCCATGCATTGTTTCCATCAATCCCAACTTCTGGAAAATAGCAAATGCTGCGGTTGCTGTCATCCGTCCAGACTTCCATGAAGACGAGATCAGGTAAAGTCAGAAGCAATGAGCAGAGCCAGACAGCCGTGCAGGTGAGGTGGATGGAGCGAGCTCTGCGTTTGCGGTAGGTGTGGATCGCATAGACGATGGCCAGGTAACGGTCCACTGCGATGCACCCCAGCAGCATGCTACTGCAGTAGAAATTGATCTTGTGGACAGCACTGAGTATCTTACAGAGGAGCCTCCCAAATACCCACCCAGCCAGGCTCTCCACCACACTGAATGGGAAGGTGAGCAACAGTGCTAGGTTGGCGAGGGTGAGGTGGAAAAGGAAGTTTTCTGTGGTGGTACGAGACCGCTTGAACCTCTCTAAAATGACCAGGACCAGAGCATTGCCCAGAGTCCCCAACACAAACATCAGCAGATAGATGAGGGGCATGAAGACCTTTCTGAAGGGGTCTCCCTGGTTGCCAACCACAGATGAGGCTGGGTTGAAGCAGAAGTAGCCCTCCAAAGAAGGGGTGGTGTTCTCAGCTTCATAGTAACCACTCAGCTCCACCTGGCTCTGGGGAACAGAGAGAGTCTTGTTAATGGAGGGGAGTTTCTCAACACAAGAACCCAGTCTCCCAGCTGCACCTGGCAGACCTAGAGCACAGCACCCCCATGTCCTGCAGCCCACCTGCATCAGGAGGAGATGCTGTCTGCAGTGTGATGAGGCCCCTCTTGTGTTGGAGGCTCCTCTACTGCCAAGAGGTGCAGCAGCAGGTGGAGAGGGTTTTCTCCATCTGTGACAGTGAGGGCTGCTCAGTCTATAATCTTTAACTGGAGTATTTGGGGATGTTTTGGTGTCCTATCAGATGATCAGTTTCATCTTCTGGTTCTTGCCAAGTTAGCTGCTGGCGAATTTTGCTTTCTCACATAGAATGGAACCCTCCTCTACCAGCTTTCCTGATTTTTCCCACCCACTTCTTATATGGACCACTCCTGTCCTGCCTGCCTGCTGTCAGGTATGAAGGTGGTAGGATTCACCACACAGCACATCTGTACCTCAAATTCTGTGCAGTGAACCTGTCCCCTTCTTCTCATCCTCAGAGGCCTGAGAGCTGCCTATAAAAGAGAAGGTGAGGTGGGGTCAGCAGCAGCTGGCCTTTGAGATCACTTCCCACACACTTGGAGGAAGGTGTGGGGCAAGTGTTCAGCACAATGGGAGGAAAGCCTCTGAGGTGCTGTGGTGCCATAGCTACAGGAATAGATGATGGAGAGAGAGATCTGTTGATAAAGCTTTCAGTTCTGAATTAATTGCAGTCAGAGCAGGAAAGGGAAGGGAAAACACCACTCAGACCCCAGACTGATATCCAGTAAGGGAAGTACAATAGAGCTGCTGCAGATGTGACTTGCCCTTGGTTTGCTGTATCTTCTTGACCAGCCTAAATTCAAGCTGAAGCTGAGGGCAAGTCTTGAGTTGTTGTTGGGCTCCCTGGATGGTGGTCATGCTTCAGCTGGCCTTGCACAACAGAGAGCAGTGGAGGAGGCTTGTGGCAATATGAATATTAGTGACAACTGGGAAGAGCTCAGCAGCAGTCACCCTGAGGTCCCCCACCCACACCCTCTCTGGAGACCTATGTTGAGACTTCAGTGTTGACCACAGCGGAAGTCTCTGCTAATGCTTTCATACCTTTCACTGCCAGCTGCAGCAGTTTGCACCTGCTGCTCCTTCCCTCATCAGCTAAAGTTCCTGTCTAAAAATACCAGCCCTGCTTTACACAGTTTTAGACCTGATTTTGGGGGTTTTTGCTCACCCAAGGGGCTACAAAGCTACAAAGCTGTGACCAGCCTGGAGTGGTACCTAACTAAGGAAGGGTGATTTATGTTTCTTCTCTCTCAGGCAGCTTTCCCTGGGTAATGCACTGGGTGAATCTGCACATGACTGTGGGGGCTTATCTATACTCCTCTGCTACTGAGACTACCTGCATGCTTCCAGAAGAAGCCTGGGCATGCTGATGGGGCATAAGTCTATGGGGAATTACCAAACTTGTAGAGCAGACAGCAGACACAGGCAGTCTCCAAGCAGTGGATGGTAGGAGGGTCCACTCCCCAGGAGCACTCCAGTTTCCCAAGGGAATGAGTCCTTGGGAAAAGTGTGGAATAACCCTGCCCAGCTCTTGCTAATCTAACTGTGGGGCTGCAAGCCTTTGGTGAGAAGCATTTTGTATTACTAAAGAACTTTTTATTTTTCTGATTTAGGGTATGATTTTGGGCCTTAAGAAATCCCTCCCAGTTATTTTCCTACCCAGCTTGAAAGTATTTCCTGCCTATTCTGGACCTGGACCTTTCAAGAGGAGTTAACAACACACAGAAATATGTGATATGTTGGTCAAGGCCAGATCCTTAAACCTCTCTGATTAAAAGCAAAACAACCTATAAACCTTTGCATTTTAGTGTAGTGACCAAACCAGGCTGCTCAGGCAGTGCAGGTGACTGTGCTGAAAACCCCAAACAGATGGTATGTTGGAATGGGAAATTTCACTGGGGAGAGGTTGGACTTTGAAGGGAAGAAGCTTTGAAGGGAAAAATGAAATTATGGAAAATAGCAGGGTTTGCTGGCTGGAGTGTCAGTCCTCCCTTGGAGCCATGCCAGCACCATTGATGGCAGTGGATGGGCAGCTTGGCTGGTGTTCAAGTTTCCAGCATCACCTGGTATTTGGAGCCGGAAGTGCAGAGGCTGAGTGCCACTATCAGACACCATCTGATTGCTGGTGGGGAGCAGGTAAAGAGGGCTCTTACTGTAAACCACTCGTTGTGGGTAGGGGAAGCTTATGTGGAGCTGTGTTTGAATCGTTCTTGCCTGCACCTCTAAGCAGAGCAACACAGAGGCGTAGGAGTGGACAGAGATGAGTTGAAGACAAATAAAAAAGGATGAAAAATCAGAGTCTGGGCTGAGACAGGAAGGGCAGGGACCAGAGCTGCAGGAGATGCACTGAATATGTCAAGCTGAGGGTTCTGGGAACTCTGCTGCAATTCTAGGACTGGAAGTGGGTGGCTGCCTGATCAGGGATGGGATAAGTCAACAGTGAGCATGCAGAGGGACCTTTGTACAGGTCTTCTGCATGAAGGGTAGGGCTTGCTCTTCCCTGAGTGTAGGAAAAAAGGAGGAACAGAACATTTGGTAACAATTGAATCCAACATTTCTCTTTTTTGGAATAACTAATCCTGAGGTCTGCTGCAGGGAGCCACTGTAGTAAAAAAATAAATTCTGAGATGCAATATTTGAAAACCAGGGTAATGATAATGCTGCTGTGTCCTTGCCATTGGATAGCACAGCATACTCTATAAGGTGCAGCTGCTCTTTTTCACTTGTAAAGGCTGGGAAGAGAACTATGAAGTAAAATACCTAGTGTCATCACGCCCTGTTAGAAGTAGTACTTGCAGTTCATCTTTCAGTCTTTAAAAGTCCTCTCTTGTAAATATACTGCATGTTCCCCTTTCAGCAGAGTGTATGTGGAGCCTGTACGTATGTGGAGCCATATGTATGGAAGCTGGTACATGGAGCAAGCAAGCAGGGTGGTCATACCAAGGGTTTTCCCACACGGAGAGAGAAGACTGGGTTTGCTTGGGTATTCCAGTTGTCAAAGGAGACCAAATAAGGTGTACAGTGTACACCTGTGTACACAGTCATTTGTACCACTGAAGCCTGGTGCAAAAGGTGCCTGGCTCAGAATAAGTGTTTTATGCCCACATTGGTCTAATGGCTGTGCAGACAGCAGGGCAGCAGGCAGTAGAGGCTGGGAGAGGCTGGCAGCACAGGATAGGACTGCTGGAGCCTCACTCTCCAGGTGAGTCACCTGGCCCTTTGCAGAGCCTCTGGTTTGTGTCCTCATGCAAGGACAGTACTTGGGCTTAGTGCTTGCCAGTACAGGTCCTGGTAGCTTTCCCCAGCAGAATACCCACCATCCCTGGATCCCAGTGGCTGTAGCCACACTACGCCAGCTCTCTGCAAGCAACAGCTTGTGGTCAAGTCTGGACTTAAGGGATGGAAGGACTGATTACACTGGCATAAGAAACGGCTCAAGCTCTGCCTCTGCCAACAGGAGGGTTAGAAGATGGATGGCCAGAAACCCGGCCTTTCAGCCCGCCCCAGCTCTGCCATCCCTGTTATCAAGCAAAGCCAGGCCCAACTCACCAAGTCATAGGTCTCTGAGGAGTAGCTGACAGGCCCCATGGTTTGAGGGGAACGATCCGTCTTTCCTCTGGATATTGCAACAAAGTTCTTTTCTGGGGTGGAGTTAATCATTTAAGTGAGCGGAGAGGGGCACAGAATGTAACAATAGAGTATTTGCAAGGCAAATGAGCTCCAGGCATAGAGTGACCTGATTGATGTAAAGATTAACATCTAGCTTTATTATCTTTTTACTAGTGCTGTAAGTTGACTTTTAAAGTATAGTTTTAAGAGTCCATATTCCTTTGGTCTATACTGCAGAAGATCCAGAACATCTTTAGGTCTTCCCTGGAAACCTTCTTGCCTACAGCTGTCCTTGTTACAGGTGGTCTGAAAGGCTTTGAAAAGGTCTGTGCTAAGGACCACCCTTACCAGAAACCTCCTGGATCCAGGCACTGCTCTGGAGCTGTGCAGGACTTTGAAGCATGGGTATGGTCTGTATGATCATCACCCTCTGCCTTAGGGTCCTCCTGGCTGCTTTAACCCCATTGACTTGTAGTTGTCTTCTGCTCCTTCTGCTGCTTCACCCTTTGTCTGGGCTTGGGAAGTGTGAGGTGGCTTGCACAGGAAAGCAAGGCCTTGGCAGCCACACTGCAAGTCTAGAGCAGGGCTAGCAGGGGCTGGGCAGCTTGACTTCACAAGGGTAACAAAGGAGAATCAGGATGTAAAATCAAGATTTTCTCTGCTCAGGGAAACGGGCATTTTGTTCAGTGATGTCACAGCAACAGACTCACAGTGAGAATGCCCCGGTCTGAGTCAGCATTGCAGCTGGCATTTTGGCAGAAAGCTTTTTCTGTGCAAGCAGCTGAGGTGGTTTGACAAGCAGAGTTCTTGTCCTCCTCTTGTCTAGATACAGCTGCATTAAGGCCTCTCTACCAGCAAGGACTCTGGTGGGACTTTGGACTGGTGAAGGAGGAGGTGGTGTTATTCTCGTGAGCACTGCTGGATTACAATCACTCGTGTTTCTTAGATCCCGACTTGTTGGGCACCTGCTGCCCCGAGGATGTCGCTGTCCTCCCCTGCCGTGAGGACTTCTGTGTGCACCTGCACGTGCTCATCAGCTTCTGGGCAGTTTCACCTGAGAGGATGGAGAGCAGCAAAACCGGAGGGAGGCCGTAGGGAGCTCCCACTGTGGCTCACTGACAGGGAGAACACAGATTGAGCAAGCCCTGTGCTGCAAGAGCTGAGGGGTAAGGAGAGTGGGAGATCACTGGGCCCGGGAGACAGAGAGGTCAGGAAGGATGTTCTCGACCAGCTACAACTGGAGGGCGGAGCTTGTGCTTTTGCTGCTGAGGGGGGAAAAACAACCACCTAGAGACAGATGTAGATGTGAGGAGCTAGATAAAACCGAGAATGTTCTTGTCCTTTTGCATCATTTTGAAGTCTAAAAAGACATCTTTAAAGATAAAAGCATGAGCATGGCCAGAACAGAGAACCCTGTATTTTGGAAAAAAAAAAAATTTGAAGAAAAAATTGTCTGCAAAGCAGTAACTACTAAGATTACACTCCCATTGTGTCTCGCTTTGTCAAAATCCACGTCTAAGTAACGCCGGTCTAAAAACAAATGCCAATCCCCAGCCTGCCACGATCGGCGGTTACGACTCCTACAGTTGTGGCTCCGTCCCTCATTCTTACGTTTGTGTTGTTTTAATGGGCACATAGCGAAGCCCCGTTACGTTTCCAGGTTCAAAGGGGAGGGGCAGGTCTGAGGGAGCAGCGCGAGCCAGCAGCGCGATCACGCGGGCACTGCACGCTGGGCGGGACGTGACGCGACGCGACGCGACGCGTGGCGCACGCCGAACGTACGTACGTACGTGCGTACGTGTGCGTGTGGGGTGGGCCGGTGCCGCCCGCCGGGAGGGGGAGGGCGCACAGGAGGAAGGAGGAAGCCGCCATCTTGGAGCGTCGAGTCGCCATAACAAGGCACCGGGGGAGCGAGAGGATTTTGTACCTGGGCGAGGGGGAGCGCGGCTGGTGGCGGTGAGGACGGGCCAGGGTGGGCATGGTTCCCTGTGAGCAGGGCGAGGGGGCCGCTGCTGGCGGGCCGCGCCTCGCGGCCTGCGGCGAGAGCGCGGGCCTGAGCGGGGCCTGGCGGCGCCGCGGGCGGGGCGGGGACGGCCGGATCGGGCCTGGGCGCACCGGGAGCGGCGGGACCGAGGGACCGCGGGGGCGGGGCGGGCCCCGAGCAGCTCTCGCTCCCCGCCGGCTCAGGCGGCAAACTGCGGCCGCGCCATTGTTCGCGGGCGGGCGGTGTTGGTGTGGCGCAGCTGCGATCGGCGGGCGGCGCCGGGCCCACCGCTCTGCCCCGGTGCTCCGCACTGCGGCCCGGGCTCACCGGGCACACTGAGCACCTCGAGGGCTCCCTTTGTGCCGGGCCCAGCCGATGGAAAAGAAAAGGTCCGGAGCTGATGCCCCCGCCGCCCGCCCGCGCCCGGAGAGCAGAGATATGCGATGGAGGCCTTTTTTTTCAGTCCGCTGGTTTGCGAAATGGTGGCGTCTCTTTTGTCGGAACAGGGAGATTTTTTTCGGTTCCGTGAGACTTGCGGGGTTTTTTTAAACTTGTGTTCTTCTAAAGGATAATTACGAGCGTGTGGGCATAAGGGACAGAGGTTTCATTTCCTACGCTGTTGGAGAACTTCTCGGCGTTAGCAGTCGGGTCTCATTGGCGTCTCTGGCTACCTTCGTAACTCCTCTGGTTTTTACGAAGTTAATGGGCAAGAGAAATACCTTTTCGAAGATGCCTTGAAAGTTAATTAGCAGAAAATCCTAGTATCGCAAACTTTAAAATTTTGCTGAAAGCCAGCACTGACACACCTTAAAACAGCTGAGAAGTCTGAATTCCTTTTCCACTCTCTTGAAATGCTCTCTTCAATGTGCCTTTTTATTCACTGGGACAACATGCGTTTTGTTGTGAATGCCGGGGTTAGGAAGCAGTAGTCTTCTGGTCTTCCCTTTGTGTTTTCCCAAGATGCGGATGCTCAAGGCGAGCCAAAAGGTTTTGTTTCAACAGATTTTGGACTAGGGACATTTTGTCTCCCTGGTACCATTGTAAGGAGTCTTTAGCTTTGATCCATGCTTGCTTTATGTAAGGGGCAGACTTTGTACTGTCTTTCCACAGTTTTGCAGCCTTTTTGTTACATACAGAGTCAATATTAAGTCATGTGTATGAAATGTTATCTTCCAAGAACCACATAAGTTGTCGCTGACAGCAGGAAGGTAAGATCACAAGCAGGAAGCTGCCTGACCAGCAGTGTTACTGCCTCAGTTCAAGCTCAGTCACTCCGACTCAAAGAGGCAGCTGCTCTCAATTCAGCATAATGGTGTTTCCTCCCTCTTCTGAATAGCCGTAAATCAATACCCGGTTGAAAACTGGGGGTAAGCTGGTTGAGCTAGCATTTTGGGTTGGAGGAGTGTAAGCTGTTGTTTTGGGTTTACATAATCTATATTTCCCATTCAAACCGAACAGGGCAGTCAGTGTAATGTAAGGGTTTTGTCAGTTCTAACTGGAATGTCCACTCCCTGTGATAGTCTTGCTTCTTGTCACAAACTTATGCATAATATTTTTCATGTTTTTGGGCTGGTTGGCTGCATCCTGGAAGTGGGGGAATTGAAGAGTCGTCAAAGCAATTGATACACTTAATGGTTACTTTATGTGAGGGGATAGGTAGTGGAAGGTCACTGAAAGTACAACTATTAGGGAAGTTTCCTTTGGTGTCTAAAGATGTTAGGCAACACTTTCTAGAAAGGCAAAAAAAAAGTTTGATGCATGTCTTTATAATTATCACTGAGGAAACAAAAAAGCAAGTGCTGTTGTTGCACACTGCCTGGGAAGAAATTTTTCTAAAATACAAGAGTACACTGATGTGATTTGCATAGACAAAAATCCACATACTAATTGTTATTGTCTGCTTCTCTTTCAGATTGAAGCAAGTGAATTGTGATATAACTGAACTTCAGTAGAGGGCTTTTTTTAAAAAAAAGTTGTTCCACAGTGCATCAGAGCAAGTTACTGCTTTACTTTTGAGTGACTTACAGGTGCTTGCCTGCATTGCAATAAAGGACTCATATATTGAGCAAGACTTATTTATCTCTTCATTTTGGAGAGTCTAATAAACTGTTATTACAGTTTCTGTACTGACTTTCAAAGTTTTGAAGTCTAAAAAGACATCTTTAAAGATAAAAGCATGAGCACGGCCAGAACAGAGAACCCTGTTATAATGGGTCTATCCAGTCAGAATGGGCAGTTGAGAGGCCCTGTAAAACCCAGCGGGGGCCCAGGAGGTGGAGGCACACAAACTCAGCAACAGATGAACCAGCTGAAAAATGCCAACACAATCAATAATGGCACTCAACAGCAAGCACAGAGTATGACCACCGCTATTAAGTAAGTATTTATATTGGCTGCCGTGAAAGGAATGTTTAAAAGTTATGTATGGGAAAGCATTCTTGGATTCCCCCTTGGAAAATGCTGTCTTCTGTTGTTTTGTCGCATGGGTGGTTAGAAGTGTCCTGTCATGTACATTACGAAAAAGCTGTATTTCCATGTGCAAGCTTCTCTCCAACAGTTACTATTGTGAAAATCCAATTTGATGCTGTGCTTTTCTGAGTGTGAGCCACTGTCAGAGGTAGCCTAGCTTTAGAATCCTGTGTTTTTTGCTTGTTGGAAGTGGTGCAAGAGGGAAGTATAGGAGTGAAAAGGAACTGAACTGACATTTAAGACTGAGGAGGAAATGCCACCTGGTCTCAGTCTAATTGTTTACGCCTTTCAGTTTGTTGCAGTTCTTTCCCGTGGTGAGAAATGCTTTAAAGTCATTTATCTTTTGTCACTGATCTGAAATAGTAGTACCTGATCTTCTCATTGTAATGCTCTGGCTTTAATTTATCAAAGGCTGAGCTGAGAGGATACAGTCCCACTGTGATATCCTGCTCCCTATCGAGCTAGTTTTGGAAGTGTGCTGGTTGGAATTTCTAAAAGGTGTGAAATACTTGGATGGTATGGTGATGTGTTGCTTTCCTTTTTTGTGTTTTTTTGTTTTTTTTTCCCCTCCATGGATCCTCCTCCTCCTGAACAGCGCTGGTTTTTATTTTATTTTGTTAATTATTTGTGAAGGAAGTGCTAGCTCTCCTCAGAGAAAGTGTGATGGAACACTCAGGTTCTTAAAATCTGCCTAACCTCCTCCCTCCTCCTCTTTTTTAAAAACGTATTACTTGGTTACTCTAATGAATGTTGTGAATTAAACTCATCACAATTCACGCATAACTTCCTGGGGCTGGTGACAAGAAAGACTTTCTCTCACTCTACAGTGACTTTCAAGAGAGGATGGGTATCTAAATCTCACGGAGAGAAAACGAAGTTTGGTCAACAAGCGGAGTTATTGCTTACTAAGTTTTTTCACCAGAAGCGTTTTTTACCTTTTCACCTTACTTGGGGGTTAAGAATGGATCTTCCTTGGGCAAGAGATTTTTTCTTTTAAGTCATGAAATATTGTTGTGTGGGTTTATTATAGCCAGTTTCTGTCATGTGACTACGTAAGTGCTCAGTTTTATATCTGTTCTGTTGTTTGATTCAGTGCTGTAAAAATGGGACCTGAATCATGACTGGACAAAGATTTCTCAGACTTATTTGGCAGACAGGTGATTTTGTCTGTTTACAGTTTTTTGCCTGTTACATCCTGCTTAGCTCAGAGAAGACGTGAGCTCATATGTGTAGGTGCTTTTAGCTTTGAGGAGGTGAAAATATTATATGTTCATCACTATATCTAAGAAAAAAAAGTGCAAAATCAAAGTATTCGTTATTTAAAAATTTGTTTTCATTTTATTTTGCTATAGACCTGGTGATGACTGGAAGAAGACTTTAAAACTCCCTCCAAAGGATTTGAGAATCAAAACTTCGGTAAGGATGATTGAATTGTAGGTATAAATATTAAATAAAACTGGTGGGAGAGATTGCAGTGGTAAAATACTGTCCTCGGTGAAGGCTGAAAACTAGTTCAGCTCCTGCTGTTTTAAATGAAGAATTAATTTGTTCTCTCAACTGCTTGTGAGTGATGCTATGCTGTTCTTGGAAAGCTCAGAAATGGTGTTCACTGTGGATTTCTTACTTTATTAGTATTATAACATGACACAGGCAGCCTCTGCTTCATGTGAGGCAGATGGGAAGGTGTCACTGTATACACTCAGAAGCTGTGTTTGGCTCTGAGAAAGCCAATGTTTCCTTTGCCGCTGTAGGGTGTTGCATGACTTAATGGGAACTCTTGTGTAATAATTTGTGGTCTTCCTGTACAGGCAATTTCAGATCAAATTAACAGCTGTAGGTTGTATGACCTGATCTTATGGATGTGCTTTTTTTTTTTTTAAATTCAGGACGTGACCTCCACAAAAGGAAATGAGTTTGAAGATTACTGTTTGAAACGGGAGTTGCTGATGGGAATTTTTGAAATGGGCTGGGAAAAACCATCTCCTATTCAGGTTGTTTTCAAACTGACTACTTAGATGCTGCTTTTAACTTCTGTAGATGTTAACTTCTGTAGATGTTCTTATGCCTAAATGTCCAATACTTATGCCATCATTGGGGAAAATTGAAGCTGTGAATGAAAGAACTTGGTCTCCCTTGGGAAAAGCAAGAATTTCTAACCCCCAACTAAATCACTAAGTCAATCTTTGAGTGACTTAGTGATGGGACTGCCTTTACACTTTTGAGACATTTTACTTGGATTTTCCTTTTCATGCTGGAGTTGTTAATTTGATAAATCTCTGTTCAGTAACAGTGCTTTCACATAAATAGTCCCAGAGATCTGTTCTATAAATTTTCCAAAACTGAGTTACCGTTGGCTATGTACCTTTAGTTGTTAAAAATACGATTATGGCTTTATTGCAGTATTGGCTCTTTTTATTGTAATCTTGTGGAAGAAGAGTTATGAAGTTTGTCGGAGAGAGAATAATATCTTAGCAAGTTTACTTTTCTGTACCTCCATCTTTGTTATACTTCTAAGGCTTGTCCTATTAAGAGCTGTTCATGTGTAAACTTCAGGGGGTGGAAGGTTGAAATACCTTTAAAATGGTCTCTCAAGGTTTATCACTGACACAGCTCTACCACCTCGTCTCTTTAAGGCATGAGAAAACTATGGCTTGCTTTGTTTATAAACAGATTCTAATTATGGCACTTTTCCAAAAGGCTGAAATTTCTTTAGATGTTGCTGAAAAAGGGAGTGAAATTAAAAATACATGGGGCCTGTGTTTGGGTGGCTGAAGATTTTGAGAAGTATATCACAGGAATACAGAGGCTGGAATCACATGGGCTGAGGTGGTTCTAATGCTCAGATTAAGGGGGGAATCTTTTTCCTTAGGAGGAGTTTGCTGGTGACTGTCACTGTCTCTTCACTATTTGTTTTCCCAACTTTTCACTTTTTTCCTAATGTGTTAGTATGGGTTTACCTGTGGTACCTGATCCCTTTCTTATGATCAGGCAAGATAGGGACTTCTAGGTGGGAAGTGCTGGGGAGCTCTTTACTGATGGGTTTAACTTCTTCCTGTTCTGAGTCTGTCATGCTTGTAGTTCCAGGATAGTAATAATAATAATAACAATAATGGTCATGAAACAGTCAGCTTTCATGTGGTATTGTTAGTGAGGGGAGTCAAATTTGGTCAGCCTCTTCAGTGAAACATGACTTATGATTAATTGCTCATGCACTTTCTGTCCTTGCATTTCAGGAGGAGAGCATCCCCATTGCTTTATCTGGTAGGGATATCTTGGCTAGAGCAAAAAATGGAACAGGCAAGAGTGGAGCCTACCTCATTCCTTTACTTGAACGGCTAGACTTAAAGAAGGACAATATACAAGGTCAGTTGAGGTGGATCACACTTAGCTGTTGCCAGGTAATGGTGTCAGTCACTACATTAGAGACTTGAATCTAAAACTGGTTAATGAAATTGGGCAGTGTATGTTACCTGCTTGTACTTCCAGAGAAAGCTAATGAGGAGTGATGATGGGGAGGTGTAATTTTCAAAGTCCCACAGTTGTTTTCAAAAGGTTCAAACAGAAGAAGGCTTGTAGACTTTTCTGTCTTGCCCTGGAAAGTGAATGTGGAATAATAAGCAAGCATGCTGGCTGGGATACTTGTGCAATGGGTGCATCAAGGACTGGAGAACCCTTGCATAGAATTTGCCTTGTCAAAAGCAGTTCCTAGGTCTTGTTCAGGATACCTGGACTGGAATTCCTAGACTGTGCTTTTCATTGTTTTACATGAAGTCTCTGTCTCCTCTGAGGACGAGTTTTTAAGATACAGGGTGTTACTAATAACTCACAGTGATGTTTTTAACTTCTAGCAATGGTGATTGTTCCCACCCGTGAACTAGCCCTGCAGGTCAGTCAAATCTGTATCCAAGTCAGCAAGCACATGGGAGGTGCCAAAGTGATGGCAACAACGGGAGGAACCAATTTGCGAGATGACATAATGAGACTTGATGATACAGGTCAGAGCATTTTAGCTATGCTAAGGTTGCTGTTTCTTTGTGGCTTTTGCAATGGGGTCGTGGAATTTCTGCTTGTTACTATTTGCCTGTTTACAGAACAGACTACAGTGTCTTGTTTGGTGTTCGTATACTGTTGTCATTCTTCCAAAGTGTTCATGTGAAACACATGGCCATGAATACTGGAAGGAAAGACAGTTTTAATAATCTTAACATTATGTTTTCTTTTTTTCTTCTTTTTTTTTTTTTTTTTTTTGTTTTTTTTTTTTTTTTTTTTTTTTTTTTTTTGTTTTTTTTTTTTTTTGTTTTTCTCTCTTTTTTTTTTTTTCCTCTCTCTCTTCTAACCTTACAGTGCATGTGGTGATAGCTACCCCTGGGAGAATTCTCGATCTCATCAAGAAAGGAGTAGCAAAAGTTGAGCATGTCCAGATGATAGTATTGGATGAGGCAAGTTGCTTATGTTAAATGTTCTGGGATTTTAACACCAAGTTAAAGAAATGATGTGTCTCAGTTAGTGTCCTTTTGGTGCACAGCAGTGATTCAAACTTGCTTAGAGACATTGTAAGGTCTCCTGCATTTCTGAGTATTTTTGAGAAACTGTTTTGACAGTAGGAATTTTTTGCATGTAAATCTTCTAAGAAAACAGCCTAGGAAGATTTGCCTTTCCTGTCTTTGCTGATGCTGAAGAATAGAGTAAGTCTATTCTGCAACAAAGGAATGCATTTTCTTTGGTTTCTGTTTGAGTCAGCTGTGCTTACCACGTATATAAATGTATATAAAATTGACTTATGAACATCTAATAGCATAAGCATAAGCTTCTGAGTGAAAATATAGTAGTTTGAAAGCTCTTGGATGGCTCTGGTAGGAGCCTTGGTAACTGGTTTTTTTTCCTTCCCCCAAATGTATATCTACCAAAAGGCTAAAATCTTACGCCATTATTTTAACTTGCTGTTTATTACTTCTGTTGTTACAGGCAGATAAGTTGCTGTCTCAAGATTTTGTTCAAATAATGGAAGACATAATCCTCACACTACCTAAAAACAGACAGATTTTGCTCTACTCAGCCACTTTTCCTTTGAGTGTGCAGAAGTTCATGGTGAGTGGAGATGTGTCCCTGTAGGTACGATGATGGTGGTGACATTGTGCAGGAAGGGTGTGAATGAGTGGTGCATAGCTGTTAGTGTTTGGTATTTTAAATACATCTAAACTTCACAGGTTTATCTAAATCAGCCTAGGCCTAAGTCTAGGACAGAAGTTTGAAAGCAGTTTTTGACCTGCAGTTGAATTATTGGGAAGCTAGGTGTATGCCTATAAGGTGCTATTTTCCACTTTGTATATTAGTTACATCATCTGTGTGGATTTGCTTGTGGAGGGTGCTCCTGTTTGGCCTGCTTAGTCACCTTGGATATATAAGTAATTGTGAAAATTTACCCACCCTGTTTTCAGCGTAGCTGAAGAGTGAGTGGCTAAGTAGTACATCCTTGCCTTGGAGGAAGTTATGTGTGGTGTAGAGTGGGAACTGGATACATTGTTTTGCACGTAGATCTGCCTGCTTTATGAATATCTTTATTTTTCAGAATTCCCATTTGCAGAAACCGTATGAGATAAATCTGATGGAGGAGCTGACCTTGAAGGGAGTTACTCAGTACTATGCCTATGTCACTGAGCGTCAGAAAGTGCACTGCCTCAATACACTCTTTTCCAGGGTAAGGAGCAGGGCTGTGTTGGGAACATACCAGAAGCTTTTTCTCTCTTGGGATCATGAATAAGGCTGAGTATTTTAAAAGCAGCCTAATGAAAGTTCTTTGTCAAAATGTGCTATGTATCTAAGGCTAAAAATGCATGCTTCTTGTCCAGCATCTCTGTGTTACAGAACTTTCTTAATTGTTTCCCTTCCTATACAGAAATATATCTGATGTAAATTACCAGCAGCATACTTGCTGTGCTTTCTTTCTACACGGATTTAGACGTGTCTGGGATCCTCTGTTAGTAAAATGCTGCATTTATTGAGAATACTGTTTATATGTTCAGCTCCAGATTAACCAGTCGATCATTTTCTGCAACTCCTCTCAACGGGTTGAATTGCTAGCCAAGAAGATCTCCCAGCTGGGCTATTCCTGCTTTTATATCCATGCTAAAATGAGGCAGGTGAGTATGAAGTCTTTTCCACCCCACCTCAGGCTTTACTGAACAGCTGAACTAAGTCTCATGCTTGCTTTAAATTTGCATGTTCTTCATAAACTGAGACATGTATTGCTTTGCTATAGCTTTGGTTTTAGATACTGTCAACCTTCCCCCATCCCAGCTCTCTTTCTGCACTATTCAGTGTATGTGTCCAGTTGGTATTTTACTACTTCATGTCGGGGTAATTAGTCCCAGTGTAAGCGCAAACTGCAGCCAGAAGGCACAGTTTTTAGTGCTGCTGCCTTGCTTTGGCAGCATGGGGAGCCAGGATAGAGCACACAGTGTAACTAACTCAGATGAAAACGGGCCTGAATTAAATTACAAAAACCACAGTACGTAGCCCATTGAGTGCCCTCTGTGGCTTTGCAAACAGTAATCTTGCACTGTGACTGCAGGGGAATCTGAGAAGTTGAGGCGATGGATTGAATCAAACCTCTTGGTGAAAGCTGTGGCTAGTGTATGGTAACCATACATTTGTGGCTGTGGTGTTGCTGGTAAAAAATTCCATTGCAGCTCTGCTGGTGCGGAGGTTTCTGTTAATTGTACAGTAGCTCCTGTACAATACTTCCTCTAGCTTCACGCTATTAAAAGATGTCAGAAGGCTGAAGTGATGCATGTAGAACAGGCTTACTTTGAAATATTTTTTTAAAATTTTATATGTAAACTAGGATAACTTGCTGCTCATGCAACTGACAGGTAGTGCCAATGTTTGCTGGGGCAGATGCAGAGCAATAATTGGGCAGAAACAGAAGTGGTGGTGTTATTGAGAACAGAGAGATATGGAAGTGGGTTTCTTGATGTTTGATTTTTGTATGCTTTTGATCAGTCAGTAGATGATCTTTTTGGATGAGTGCAGCTAAGTTTCCAGAATGCTTCAGCTTGTTCATTCCCTCTCTAAATTTCACTCAACAGTGATAGTACTTAATCTTAGTGTAGCCCAAAGTGAGGTGTTTGTGAGGGGAGAGTCTTCACAGATAACTGACTCATCCCACCCCTAATTCTGTTAAAGGAAAGTTACTACCAGGAAAAGGAAAGTTACTACCAGCTTCAGTTTTTGAGGGAGTGAGTCAAACATTTGAAATTTGGCAAGGGGGAGCTGGAGAAAGAGAACAGTCAAAATATCAGTTTAACTTCCTTGATGTGATTCCAGGTGATTTTTTCTTTAGATAGTCCTTTTCTTAGATGGTTTTGATGCCACCATAGGAGGTTTTAAAACACAGTAAGTTAATTGCCTTTGTTGAGAAATGGGATCAAAACTCTGTAGAGTTAGTTCTTTAGAATATATGGTAAGAAGTGCTACAAAATTTGTACTGGCATCTTGTTTCAACTCAGCTGTTCTCTAATGACAAGGGGAAGAAATGTATGCGATTTAAGTTGGGTGTTAGTTACTGGAATATACCTAAAAGTAACAGCTGATTGGTTTGTGGGTTTTGGTTTTTTGTTTCTCTTTGTTTATATGTATGTATTTCCAGGAGCACCGCAATCGTGTATTCCATGATTTCCGAAATGGCTTGTGCCGCAATCTCGTTTGCACTGGTGAGAGTTCCTAAACATTTTCCTGTTTCTAAAGTTTATGATAGAAAGTGCATTATCCCAGTATTGTAGATCAGTTAGCTGTAATAAACCAAAACAAGATGTTTTAGTGAGATGTCTCTTTGTCAAGCCTGCATGTTAGCAGGGTGCAGCACTCCTTTAGGCATGAGGAATTTTGTCTTTTGTGCAGGTGCAGCCAACAAATAATTTTACTGCAATAGCGTTTTTATTTTCACGTGTGAGGGTTCCCTGAGTTGTTGGGTCGTAAACTGTATGATACATCAGTACAGCTGTGACTATGGTCATATGACGTTTTGGTGATTCTTTTAAGTGTTTATAGCTCACTTTTTCTAAATTCTTCTGTAGTTTTGACTGGCCTGTGTATGATCTGAGTTCTTTGTTGTATGGCCTATTTATGGCAATATCGGCAGTGTCTGCTATCACTACATGTGTCTGGGCCATCTTAACAAAAATCGCTAGAAGCAGAATAGAAGTAGTTGAGGTGATGGAATGTAGTTCAGGTCTCAAGTTTGTTGTGACACTGGCAGTGCACATTTCTGTGTGAAGAGATGCTTGAGAAGAACTGCTCTGAAATAGTGTAATGTGGAAAAAATAGCTTTGTGGTTATTTTTTCTGTGTAGATGTGCAGATCTGGTGGTTTTGGTTTTTCTTCTTACATTATTCATGTTTACAAGGTATACAGAGCAAGAGGAAGCTGTAACACGATTGTATGTAAACTGCCTTTGATACAAGGAAAGCTTATATTTGGAAACTAGTGCAAAGCAATGTTAATCACTGTTAATCTTTACACCCTAAACGCTGTCAGCATTTGAGCTCATTGAAATTAACTTCCTTTGTGATCTGGATTGTCTTTCAGATCTGTTTACCCGAGGTATTGATATCCAGGCTGTGAATGTGGTGATAAATTTTGATTTCCCAAAGCTGGCAGAAACTTATCTTCATCGCATTGGCAGATCAGGTGAGAGGAAAAACCTGTTTTAGGTACAACGTTGCTGATGACTGTGATGCTTTTTAGCCTTGAATTGGCTTTTGGTTTTTTTATTACTATATTTGAGAATTACCTTAGGTAGCTTTGATTTTTCTGACAAAATTATTTTTGGGTATCATTTCAGATGGCTGTCCTCTCTGAGGATATTATCTGAATAAAGGGCTTTTCTCTTGAAACTGGCCTGAACAATCTAATGGGGGAAAAAAAGAGGCATATCTTGCTTTTATCTCAGGAGACTTACTATTGCCCCTGTTTGCAGTTGGGGAAAATTCTATACTAAAATCTCAGCTTCAGAGTGTCTCAAGCCTAGAGATGTATGTGTCTTTCTTCTACATGTGTTTTGAGATATGTTTCTACTGTCTGGGAATCAGCAGAATAGGCCCTGGAGAAAGGCAAAAAACAAAGGAACTTGGTGTAGTTGAACTTTATAGTTGAGGCTTGTTCAAGAGCTCTGGAAGACTTTTTGGTGGTGATTATCCTGGAGCTTTGGTCAGAGCATTTTGAACCTCCTGAGTTTTACTCCTACAGCACTACAAAACTCCTTACCAAAAACTGATGAGAAAGGTGTAGACACCTGTGGCTGGATTGTTTTTAACATCACAGAATGATACTAACTTCACTGTCTGCAGATTTTTTTTCTGTCAGCCCCTGTGTTAACTGTGTTCAGTTTAGGCGTATGTTTTTGTTTTTTTGTCAAGGTCGCTTTGGTCATCTTGGCCTGGCCATCAACTTAATCACCTATGATGACCGATTCAACCTGAAAAGTATTGAGGAACAGTTGGGAACTGAAATTAAACCCATACCAAGCAACATCGACAAGAGCTTGTATGTGGCAGAATACCACAGTGAACCTGTAGAAGATGAGAAACAGTAAACATGCAGGTATGTAAATGCCTTGCTGAATAGTGATGTGTTGAATGAAGGGATGTTGTTGATGTGTCAGTGTCACCTCAGGGGAAGAGGGAAACTGATGTGATGAAAAAGCTCTGAATGTGAAAACGTGGGTTTGAAATAGAATGTCAGTGCAAGGAATTCCATGGATGTGCTGAAGGTGGGAGGGGAGGGATGAGTATTTTTCAGTTGTTCTAATTGAAATGCTAACCATGTGCTAAGGAGATCAAAAATGGGGAAAAGAGGGAGTGGGGAATGGTTGATGGAGTACTAGTAGTCTAATGAACTCTTTCTGTATTGGTAAGCTGAAATGAGAAATTGATGAGGGGCAGAGAGGAAAGTAGTCCTCAAAAAGGTGAGGAGATAAAATGGATAGCTGTGAGAGCAGAGCATCAACCAAAGAGTAAGCGCCTCACCAGCCAGAAGGACCAGGTTCAAGCAGGGAGTGAAGCTGTAATTCATCTTTGCTGCCACTTGAGGTCGTCTACGTAGTTTCAACAGAAAATGAGGTTTCACTGTTGGAGACTCATCTAAGTGCTCCCTCTCTGATCAGTGTCTCAGGACAAGCTGCTGAGTGAAGTACTTTTATAGGAAGATGACTTGCCCTGGACTGCAGTCAAGCTAAATTGGCTGCAGGATGATGATCTGACCTGAGTTAAGATGTCATGCAAGATCCATCACCATACAGTTTGGGCTGAAAATCATTCTTGTGTGTACTCTTCTCAGAGGTCAGGAATTAGAAAGACAATACCAGTGAAGCTGCTGAAATTCTTTTCAGATGACCAAAGATAAAAAAGTGGCTATAGAAGCAGACTGCTTGACAGCGTTAAAATGAACCTATGGTTCCTTCTTTGAAGTCATCCAAGGATAGCCCTAGATAGTCATACTAAGCTGACTTGAAAGCTTCTGCTTTGATGATTGAACCTTCTCCATGTCTATAAATAAATAGAATACAAAACAGGTAATGAATGTGCAACAGGCTCTTGGATGGTAACAGTTAACGAATGTGGACAGCTTCCTAAGGGGAATGCTGGGACCTTGCCCACGAGCAGTTTGCTGCTTCCTAAAATACAAAAAACCAGGAGGTAGTCATGTTCCACAGGTACAGAAGGGCTTTAGCATCACCTCTTTCTACAAAGCTGAAACTGGTATTGAGCTGTTCAATATGCCCTTTGCCTTTTGAGAGCTGTTGCATAGTTATTGTATGTGATTCATCACTTTGTGTTCTGGTTTTGTATAGAACCGATTTAACTGAGGATGTTGTGGTTGTTTGTTTTATTGGGTTTTTTCTGCCTTTTTTCTGTTTTTTGATTGTTTGTTTGTGAGGTTTCTTTGGTTGGTTGTTTTGGATTTTTTTCTTTTTTTTTTTTTTGGTTGGTGGGTTTTGGAGGGGTTGTTTTGTTAGTTTGGTTTGATTTTGGTGGTTTTGTTGTTGTTTTGTTTAATTTTTTTTTTAGGCTTTGATTACACATGCCAGAAGGTGAAGCCCTATGATCCAGATCTGTGACACATCGTTTCTTTGGGGATACCCTTCTCTTTGTGGGTTTTTCTTCATCTTTTTATTTCGGAACTATGAAGACTAAAAGAACTCGGCCTTTTTTTCTCTTTACATTTGGCAGCAAGGAAGAAAGAAGATAAAAGGAGGAATGTCTTTTTGTTTTTCCACTTGTTTGCACTGTGTGCTGATTGAACATTAGTTGCACTAACTGCTGGTTTTAAATTTTGTTTTCTTTGGGCGGGAGGGTCAGCAAGGGAAGAAGAGAAACCCTGAAAAGAGAAGAATCTTGATGAACACGAGCTTGTCTGCTATTTCAAATTCTTTAACCATTGACTGAGTGCATTTCAACTTCTCCCTGGTTACTCATCTGTTTTTTAAGCTAAAGAGCTTCTTACTTATTCGTGCAAAGTGCCTTATGCTATGAAACCATTCAGAATATCACCTTTCCAACACAGCCCAAGGAATCAACATCTGTTTTTGGTTTCAGGTCAAAGTTCCACTCTCTTCCCCTTCTCCTCCTTCCCATGTAGTCAAGCCCAGGGCTGGGAGGTGAAATGTATTGGTTACTGGTAATACTCCTTTTTTTTTTTCCAACTTTTAAAATTTTTTTTAATTTTTTTTTTTATTGGAGGAGTTGATATGCATCTACAGTTCACCCAAACTGTAAATATCTGTATTTAAAATGAAACCAACCTAAAATCTGGGCTGATTAGGTGCAGCATCATAGCTCCAGAAGGAAAGAGTAGCCTGTGATCCTTTGCAGGAGCCATAAGAAAAGCCCTGTGCTCTAGCAGAACACTAAAGACTGGTTTCCATGAGTCTTCATTAGTAGTTACAGCACTTGATAGGTAGACTTGTTTCAGAGCCATGGCCCTCTTTCTTCTGGTGCAGTGTGTCCCATAGAAAATCAGATGTGTATATTGTACAAACTTTGTAAATATGATTTTTTTTTTCTGTTTGGGTTCATATATAACTTTTTCTTCTATGATGAAGGTTGCTGAGGTTAAAGGGATTAGAATGATTATGGGAGCAGCTAAAGATGAGAGGGGCTCAGTTTTCTGCAACACTAAACAATGAGATGTTCTCTGTCCTCTGTGAACTGCAGGCTACCACAAGTGTCCCTTGTCAGGGTGGATTTACTCTGGTGCTAGCAACAGTCCTGTACTGCTCTTATGGAAGAGATCACTTGTGGGGCACCAAGACTTCCAAATCCGTAGCTCAGCCTTTTGGGAGATGCTCTTTGATTTTCCCCTTTAGAAACTTCAGGAACTTGACAAGCTCTGAAGGAGTCCATGACCCGTGTTCCACCGTGGTGTGAGGGAAATCCAGTGGGTGTCGCTGAGCAGTATACACGTAAGGTGTGGATTTGGGTTTGAGAGACCATAAAAAAAACAGTTTGCGTGCATAAACTGATAGTTCTGGAGCTTTGTGGAATTGATTCACTTCCTGCATTTTCTGCCCAGAGTGGCCTCTGTGCAGAACTGTGAGCAGGTAAGGGCAAACCCCTGTTAATGTCAGAAGCTGCAGGAAGCTGCTTGCCAACTGCTCTTGTTTGCCATGAGTTGGTGTCTGTCATTTTACATTGTATATTGCTGAAAAGTGCTTTCTGGTCAAATAGTGTTGCTTTAAATTGTGCCCCTCCCAACATGCTTGATGTTTGGCCTGATCTACAGGCAAAAGGAGTGAGACAAATCAAAAAATTACTCTTTTTAAAATCCCTTTTAGCCTGTTAACCACCACTGTCAGGAGGCACCTGGGTGAATGCAATCCCTTTTGCTCAGTCATTTATTGCATATACACATGCTGCACTCACACCATGCTTGCTTACTTCTGAGGCAGGATTTAATTGTCTTAATTTCTCCCCATTTTGACCCTTTTTTTAAATTGGAGTAAAATAGTTTGGAATTGCAAGGTGGACTAGCCATTCCTTTCCCTGATGATCATAAATAGAAGCCAGGTGCCTCCTGACAACAACTTTACAAGATTGAAAGGTTTTTGTGTTCGGGTTGTTTTTCTTCTTTTTGTCAGCAGTGACTCCTTAATTGTAGCAAATGCTGCACTAGAATACAAACTCAAGAGCTTGGTCTCTGTGAGCCACATAGCTTATATCTGACTGGCAGGTACTAAATGTAAACAGTTTTGGGGTGCTTTTTGGGGGTGGGGGGTGGGAGCTTCTGGGTGGTAACTTTGACCAAAAGTAAAATCTTGCTCCTGTACTGCAGCCAGCTTATGATTTTCCAGACAGAAGAGGGATCATTTTAATGCAACAGACATGAAAATGTAAATAAATTTTGTATCTCACCAGGGCATGCACATGTAACAAGAGCAGGATAGCGATGTCAAGTCGGGTGTGTGTGCTCTGCATGGATTTGTGGTAGGTTAGCCTGGTGCCATGCATTGATGGTCCCTCTTGAAGCACAGAACTTTTGAAAGTATTACTTTAAAATTGGCCTCTCATTGAGGAATGGCACTTACCTAAACTATCGGGGGCACCATTTTTAGGTGGCTTCTTGTCAAGGAAGAAGCAGCCTACTTTTGGTGCTAGTAGGCTATCTCAAACAGATGCGATCTTGCAAATGGAAAGATGCTCCAGAAGACTAGGATAATCCTAGTTTTGATTTTTTTGTTTTTGTTTTGTTTTGTTTTTATTTTGTGGGGGGTTGGTTTGTGTTTTTTTGGTTTTTTTTTTTTTTTTTTTTTTTTTTTTTTTTTTTTTTTTTTTGTTTTTGTTGTTGTTTTTTGTTTTTCCTTCCCCTTTTTGTTTGTTTGGGGCTTTTGTTTGTTTTAGATTATTTTGGTTTGGGATTTTCTTGGTTGTTTAGTTCCCTACCAAAGAGTAAGGAGTGTGTATAAATCTTGGCTTCCTGAGATTTCTTGTGAGCTCCAGTTTTTGCTGGTTATCAGCCTTCACAGATGGATTAGTCAGAACCTTCAGTGATGAGCCCTAGGTCAAATACTTCCTCTGACAAAATTGATGAGAATGAGGACCTGATGTGTTATGCATTCCTTTTGTGTTGGAAGTCTGAAAGTGTCACTCTGAGTCTCTGAAATGGAGTTTCACAACTGGATGAGATGGCTGTGAAGAAGGAATCTTCAGCCCCTTGAGAGAACCTATAGGCCTGTCTCTGGGTGTCCACTGTCAGGTGGGCACTGTAACTGCTGGAGGCCTTTTCCCAAAGGGAGGGGGGTGGGTTGGTCTCAAATACATGTTTCAATTTCCAGAATGAGATGGGAGCATCTTTCCTTGCCCTCTGTGACTGTTTTTGTGGGTAAGAACAGGGAAGCTCAACATGAATTCATGTTGTGTTATATGGTGGTATCAAATCATCTCATTCTGATCTTCTGTTTATTTTTATTTGGGATGGGGGGGGGGAGGGTGTCTGCTCCAAGGATTTAAAAATGCTTCAAACACTTTCTTCTTTACAAATGACTGATAGGACACAAATCTGAGCAGATGGCTGTCTTGCCTCAGTTTCTGTAAGAGGTTACAGAGCTGTCATGCCACATCTCTTGAGCTGCTGTTGTGGTGGTTCTTGCCCTGATGCTGAACTTCATAATGCTGCTGTGGCTGCTGGTCATTACTTCCTGAGAACAAAGTGAATTTTGTTCCCAGAGACTCCAGCAGTTCAGCTACCATGGTAGAGGTTGGGCAACTGTAGTCCCTTCAGGGAGTTTTCTGCTTGCTGTGAACTTCTGGTTTTCGAATCACAGTTTATCTTTGTAATCAACCAGGTCTCTGGACCAAAGAGCATGCATCTGAACATCACAAGAAGGCTTTGGCAGATTATCCTGTAGGCTTTGCTCAGTTCATCACTGCATTGCTAAAATGCCTCTGCGTGGAAGCATTGTTAAATTCTGCTGTAGACAAGTTAGGGAGGAGTGGAGGGGGGGTGGGGGGATGGGAGTAGGGATGTCTTTATTAAGATACAGCCTTGCTGTATTTTAACCAGTAATTTTGGGGAAGGGGTGTCAGGAGAAGAAAATAGTCACTGTTCCCCTTATTGAAAGAAACTGGAACTTTTATTTCAAGAAAAAAAAATATTTGCAATTCAAGTGGAGTGTCATAATCCAGTAGACCCTAGACAAGGGGTTGCTATTCTAACTGTAAACCAGCAAACAATATGGTCTAGTCCTTCAAAACAGTCAAGGGAGGGAGGGGAAAATTGGCTTTCTGTTAAATTGGCAATTGGCAAACTCTCCAGTGGAGCTCAGATTTTGTTGAGACTGTGTTTTCTCTGGCTTTGTATGTGTTGCAGCACTGACTTGTGAAGAGCTTCATGAGTTGTGAGTGCAAAAAAGATGAATGGAAAAATCCTGATTTTGTTAATTAAACTCAATAAAAGCTCCCTGGAACTCCCATTTGTTCTGTTTTTTTCATTTAACTCTGCTGAGTGAAAAACATGCTGGTGTCCTTATAGAGACTCATGGTCTGCATTGGATGCAACAACCTTTGGAGAGAAGCCTCAAGAAAAGGAGGCTCACAATAAAATGAGCTATGTCCATGAGAGGACATCCTTTTTCTGCACAGACGTTCCACATGGCAGCTGTTTTTTCCAGGGTTGAATGCTCCACAGTCTTGTCTCCTCAAGACTAGAAGACTCCACATGGCATCTGGTTGCAGTGCCAAGTTAGCTGCTTCTTTGACAATGAGAATTTCTGCAAGGGACCAGAGGACCACTGCAGATCCTGCTGGGGCTGTGTCCTCATGTCTTTCATTGAGTCATCCTGACTTCTGCCTTGCTGGCTGTTTGTGTTGCAGAAGACATTGTGTGTGCTATGGTTCTGGTGGTTGGAAAGAGTCTTTTAAAGATGCTTTAAAAATCACCAGCAAAGGAGTTGGCAAAAGCAGGTTTAATGTAAAAGTGAAAGCAGGGCAAAGTTCAGTGGCAAGGTTCACTCTGCTGTAGCCTAGATTGTTAAAGCACGCAGGGTAAAAGCAGGCTACACCCAATCTAAAACCAAATCACCCCAAATTTATCTGCATGGATGCTGGGGGAGAAGGGCCAGAAAAGTAAGGATAGGAATGGATAAGTGGAGTCACAGGGTTGAATCAACCCCCACCCTGCTCAGCTAGGCCCTGGACTTCACCAGTGGTTTATGCATAAAGGTTTACCAGCAAACCTAACAGCACTTAATTGATAGCTTAAGTTAAACAATTTAACAAATGAGTCCTACGGAATTTACCATAATGGTAACTAAGTATTTCAGATTGCAAACAAGGTCCCACTTTGAGCAGTGCTTGGGGCGCTGGAGCAGTAAATATGCACAGTTGCAATGAAATGAAATACTGTGTAAGTACATAAATGCTGAATGTGTTGTGATTTGCTGGGATTACGTTACACATGTATTCAACTAGTTTACACATGTATTCAAAGGTATAGCTTTATTTTTAATATATGTGCTGTATTGCTTTTGTTAAGCCAAGAAGTTTGATCTGTTATAACACAGATAATTAATCATATTGCTGAGCTCACAGCAAATATCCAGATTTCATTAGTTTTTGTCCACATTTAAAGGTCAAGCCTTTTTGTATATACTATTAATTGTATATACAGTTATTTTGTATATACTATTATTTATTTCCCGTTGGAGAGAGGCAAATTATAAAGATTATATATTCTATACTGTAATGCAAAAATATTACTGTAAAATGACTCGTTTAAGGTTTCTGACACCGTTCTGACTTTTAAATTCCTGGGGTTTTTTTCCAGTATGTCCGTCCAAAATTCGGTCTTTAAATGTCTTGGCACGGCAGCTGCCCCGCCCGCGCGTGCGCCACCCGAGGGGCGGAGACTCAGGTCACGTGAGGGGCGGGGCGCGGGGCCGGCCCCAACATGGCTGCCTACCTGCAGTGGCGCCGGTTCGTCTTTTTTGACAGAGAGACGGTGAGGGAGCCCTCGGGGCCGGATGGAGCCGGTGCGAAGCCTTTCGCGCTGCCCCCGGGCATCGCGGTCTGCGACTCGGGCCGGGGAAGCCTCGTGTTCGGAGATATCCTGTGCGGGGCCGGGGCTGTGGCCTGCGCGGCGCTCGGTCTCGCCGAGGCTGCGTGGCAGGCGAGTCCTGGGCGCTGTCTACCGCGGGCCGGAGGGTGCTCCGGCCTTGGGAATGCGGCAGCTTTCCGCTGTCGGCTTTGTTTAAACAAAAACCCCAAAGCGCCGCTGGATGTGTTGGTGCTCCGGGGTTGCTCTGCAGAAGTATTTGCTGTAACTCTACCAGGAGTCCGCAAAAGGCATGCAGATTCTTGTACGATTGGAGGTGTGGGGCTTTTTTTTTTTTTTTTTTTTTTTTTTTGGTCCCCTTATGTGCCTTAACTGTGATCTAAATATGGAAGGTCAGATTTGGTTTTTGCCTCGCTCCCTTCAACTCAGCAGTTTCCAAGCTTACAAGCTAAGGGTGACACATCTGTACCAGCTGAAGCAGCACAGTATCCTGGTTTCTATTGGTGAGGATGAGGAGGGTATAAATCCTTTGGTAAGTTAAATGATGAAGAGAGGAAATCGCATTTGTAATACCGTTCTTTCTTAAAGACTATTGTGATCATCTCAGTAGCCCTTTCTTACCCTGAGTAGCTTCTTCATTCTGGGTCCTATAACGTTTTGATGCCAGGTCATGGCCTACTAATACCCCATGTTTTGCTTATGCCAGATCATCGTTGTTTGTAGGTGAAAGTCTGGAACCTGGAGAAACGAGATGGTGGTAACCCTCTTTGCACACGAATTTTTCCAGCAATACCAGGTAACAAGCCCACGGTTGTATCCTGCCTAACTGTCCACGAGAATCTTAATTTCATGGCTATCGGTAAGTAAAGCTGAACTATAATAGCTTAGGGAAAATATTACAGTCCTTACTGAGAGGTAGTGAGCATGAATAGAAGATACAAAAACCACCATAGAAGATCCTGATGATCTTTTTTCTCACTCCATTGTTACATTATCCTCACAGAGATACTGTGTATCTTGTGCTACCCTAGAGCTCAAGAGCTAAATGCGTAAATTTAGCCTAAGTGTATATTTTAAAATAATAACTTTGATACTTAGAAGCATGTGTTTTTAGTTGATGTCCTCTTTTCCCTGCCAGTTGGTAAGGCTACGTATTTATTGAACTTAGTACTAAATTTAGCTTCTGTTGGTACAGGAAAAAATGCAAGTCTTGTGATACCTAATGTTACAGAGATACTTTTTCAAGCTTGTTATACAAACCTTTTTTCAAAGAGAAAAAGCAAATTTCCCTTTTTGGATTTGACTGTTCCTTGCTAAGGTTTCTTGCTTAACTCTTCTGACAGAATAACAGCAGTAATGTTGTGAGATTACAAGTGCTCTCAGCTGACTTGGTCCCTACAGTGAAATCAAAAAAGCTTTCCCTGTGTGTGCGGTGGCTTTCAAGCCTGGAACAACTTACAAGACTGGGGCTGTTGGCAAGCGATGAAAACTGTGTGTTTTACTCTAGAAAAATCTCCCTCTGGTCTTTTTTACAGTGTGTAGGATATTTTGAATAAGCAAGGAACTTGAAATTATAGTTGTAGTTGCAGTATGGGAAGGCCATTTGTAAAACAAAATACAGACAAACAAAATTAATCTGCATGTGAAGTTTGTGTGTGGAAAGCAAGTTAACCCTTGCTGATCAGTGCTATCCTATGTGCAGTTGTGTGGCAGCTCTGAACTGTAACTGGAGCAGTGGGAAGTGATTTGGCAAAGACTGACTTGACATGAGAACCTGTGGCAATTCCATTGCTTTATACCATGCTAGTGAGCATGGTATTGTTGCTGACTGGAGCTTCCCTAACTTATGCTGGATAAAATTTCAGGTGTGTTGTATAAGTAATAGTTTAGTCTGTCTGCTTCACCAGGTTTTGCAGATGGGAGTGTTGTACTTACTAAAGGAGACATCACTCGAGATCGGCATAGTAAGACCCAGATCCTACATGAAGGCAGTTACCCCGTTACCGGCCTCGCTTTTCGACAGTCTGGCAAAACAACACATCTATTTGTGGTGACCACAGAGAATATCCAGGTGAGAAGCTAGTTGAAAAAATGTTATTCTGACTGGCAAATTCTCTTGGTTTCAGAGTCTAGTTCAGAGTGATCTCCAAACCCTCGAGTTTCCTCTGTAGTCTTATATGCTTTCAGTGAAAGACTATCCTCACCTGGAGCTGGACACTCATGGTTGTGGATTGCGCTGTTCATCTCTCAGTGACCCCTCCCAGGATCTCCAGTTCATTGTGGCAGGAAATGAATGTGTGTACCTTTACCAACCAGACGAACGTGGCCCCTGCTTTGCCTTCGAGGGACAAAAGCTGATTGTTCACTGGTATCGGGGGTACCTCATCATTGTCTCCAAGGACCGAAAGACTTCCCCAAAGTAGGGCTCCTTGAAACAGATAAGTTCTTTTTGCTCATGCAGCTTCATGCTTTTTCTCCTTCTCCTTCTTCCCTGTGAAGCTTTGCTCTTGGGGGCAGATTGCCACTCTGTTGGATGTTGAGGTTCATCCCGACCCATATATTGATTAATTTCCATTATGAGAGTAGCACAGTTAAATGTGCTGAATGAGGGGAATTTTTTCCAGTCCTATGAATTTCTCAGTGTAACAGGATGATGGAATTTGTGTATAAATACATGGTGGTTTCCCTCAGGATCCACTTAGTTTAATTGCCCGAATGAACTCTGTTTATCTTGCTTTCTATACATCCCTAGTTTGAAAAGGTATCAAGATTTCAGGTTATGTTCTTCTTGTTTTCTAAAAGTTTATTCCGCTCTCCAGGTCAGAATTTGCTGGGAACGAGGCACAGAATTCAGACAAACAAGTCCTGAATATCTATGACTTGTGCAACAAATTCATTGCATACAGCTCAATCTTTGATGACATAGTGGATGTCTTGGCAGAGTGGGGATCTCTCTATGTACTGACCAGAGATGGGAAGATCCATGTACTTCAGGAGAAGGATACACAAACCAAACTCGAGGCATGTAAATTTGTTTTCTTGTTAGTCTCTGCCTTATGTCTGTAAGATTGTACTGGCTCTGTAGACTGAAAAATTGAACCATTCAGGTAAGTGAATTACATAACAAGTGACCGAATAGCTTTTCAGTATAGCCAGTGTTATAAGACAATTGGTATGTAAAGGCCCAAGCGCACGAATGCACTAAGATGAAGAAACAACTTGTTTTCCACGTGTGTTTGAACTTGTTTGGTGGGGTGGTATTTCTCTTGTACTGCTCTTACCATGTATTTAACAGATGCTGTTCAGAAAGAACTTATTTGAAATGGCCATTAACCTGGCCAAGAGCCACCATTTGGACAGCGATGGTTTGTCAGAGATTTTCCGTCAGTATGGTGATCATCTCTATAACAAGGGAAACCATGATGGAGCCATTCAGCAGTATATTCGGTAGGTGGGGGTCCTATGGAGCTGTGATGTTGTAGTACAGGTAGCAGCATCATAGGCCTTGATTTCTGTTTCAGCACAGGAATTAAAACAGTCCAAAACAAAAAAAAGTATGACTTGAGGTGAAAATTCTACCCATACAGAGAAGGATGTCAGTGAGACTAAAAGTCTTTGAACAAGTTGCTTGAAAATCTCTTTGTACAACTTAGGATAAAGTTCTTCCCTTTGATCATATTTTAACATGAATAATGTAGGCCTACTGGGATGGAGTGGGGCCTAGTGGGGCCTATCATTATAAAAAAGGGATCACTGTGCAAGATAGATGATGGAATTTGACCATGTTTGGCAGTCTTCTTGGAAAGTACTCAAAGAGTTAATTGTCAGTTTTAAAACATCTTGGGTTTTTTAAAACTAGAACTCAGAGCAGTCTTGTTTTGGGGCTTACTGAAAACTTAATGTTCAGTTTTTAAAATGCCACAAAGTGGTAAATTATTGTGGAGCTGATGCTCCGGGGTCCCTGACATCCAGTGAGAGTCAGCACATCTTTTTACCTTGACCTTGCTTTAACTGTCACAGTAACTGTGACTGAACTGCTCTATGTTTAGAGCATGAGCATTTAAAGCTGACTTTGAGTTATGTGACTGAAATGAAGGAAAATGTAGCTTTTGTTCCAGTCTGCTGTGCTCAGAGCCTAATCTGTCTTCTCACTGCCACCTTTAAGGGAAGATTAACTCCTTGTATGCTGTCATGGTTGTCCCGATCAAGGCCTTTGTATCAGTGTGTGTGCAGTTGGGTGGTCTTACACCATAACTAGTTGTTGCTTCTGATGCATAGCTGAATAGTCCCAAGAGGGTTAGTACCTGCTGAAGTTAAGGTTTCTCTGTGTTCTGTTGTTAATTTCTCCGTTTATTTTGATTTCATGAGTATACAATATCTTGTAACTCTTCCCCTCACAGAACTATAGGGAAGCTAGAACCATCTTATGTTATTCGGAAATTCCTGGATGCTCAGCGTATCCACAACCTTACTGCTTATCTACAGATGCTCCATCTGCAGTCCCTGGCCAATGCAGACCACACTACACTTCTGCTGAATTGCTATACCAAACTCAAAGACAGCTCCAAACTGGAAGAGTTCATTAAGGTATTGGGTAGACATGGAATCGTGCTACATTTTTATGTCATCATAATAATTAAAAAGGAGTTGTGGTGAAATTGTAAATTTCCTCCTCTATGACTGTTAAGAGAGAGAATAATGAATTTACCACTCAGTACCCTGGTCTTTGCTCCTTTATTTCCAAGCTCTTGCTTACTTTCTCAGTTTGGTTGGTTTGCCATCTGGGTCTGGAGTGGGCTTGCTTCTCTCAGTGCAACTGGCAAGCAAATGAGAAGTGGTTAGACTCCTTCCTTTCTGCATGGGGGATTTTTCTCTTGCATGAGAGGTACAATCTCTTGCATGATTGTCCCTGCTCATGTTTTCCTCCTCTGACATAAATGATTACTGCTTCTGGACTGTTAGAATTTTTCTGAGGGACCATCTCTTTGCTTTCGTTCTTGGAGACGAGTGAGAGTGAGGTCCACTTTGATGTGGAAACGGCTATCAAGGTACTTCGCCAAGCTGGCTACTACTCCCATGCTGTGTACCTGGCAGAGAAGCATGAGCATCATGAATGGTACCTCAAAATCCAGTTAGAGGACATCAAGGTGAGGAGACATAACTGTGCATGTGTTCTTACTG
The DNA here is from genome assembly GCF_027887145.1 of Ammospiza caudacuta. Lineage (NCBI taxonomy): Eukaryota > Metazoa > Chordata > Aves > Passeriformes > Passerellidae > Ammospiza > Ammospiza caudacuta. Next base: position 9,259,764 of record NC_080615.1, read on the forward strand.
GGGAGAATACCAATTCCCTAGCCTCCTCTTTAGTGAGAATATAATTTCACTGACCTCTTTGCTGAGGATAGCACACTGATGAGAACAGCACCAACAATACTTGTTGCTGTTGGTGTGTTGCCTTTCTGCTTTTGCTTGTGTGTTAGACTAGATGGGGAATTCAGAAGTTCTTGTTTTCTTTCTGATGTGGCTTTTTACGGTGCCCTTTAAGAAGAGAACTGTAAGAAGAGTACTTAGTTGGGGATTCATCTAAATGTTTCCCCCAGGCTGTATCCAGTCTTTCTCCCTGAGGAGAAAAATGAACGGGAATGGTGAACTAGGTGATAATTCAGAGCAAATGGGATTTGTGGCATACTCACAGCATGTCTTCAATGCTTTCTGTCCTAAGCTCAAAGTAGAGAGCAGAGGCCAGTGTCCTGTGATTGTTTTGTTGTCTGTCTTCACAGAACTACCAAGAGGCTTTGCACTACATTGGAAAACTGCCCTTTGAACAGGCAGAGAGTAACATGAAGCGATATGGTAAAATCCTGATGCACCATGTTCCTAAGAAGACCACTGAATTGCTGAAGATCCTTTGCACTGATTACCGTCCCTCAGGAGGTAATGAAGGCCCTGGGATGCTAGAAGGAAAAAAGGTAGGGTTTGTGTTGACTGAGAGTTGTTGCTCTCCAGTAGTAACTTTGCAGTGAGTGCTTCTGCATACCTTGTGTTGCCATCCTGATGTTTTAAGTATAATTATACTTAATAAACTCTCAAGAATTATAACTTAATAATAACTTAATAAACTCTGAGAATTATAACTTAATAAACTCTGCTCAGATGAGACCCCACCTGGAATACTGTGTCTAGCTCTGGAACCCTTAGCACAGAAGAGACATGGACCTTTTGGAGTGGGTCCAGAGGAGGGCTATAAAAATGGTCAGAGGGATGGAACACACCTGCTCTGAAGAAAGGCTGAGTGAGCTGGGGTTGCCCAGTCTGGATAAGGGAAGGCTTCAGGGAGACCTCATTGCAGCCTTTCAGTACTCAATTTATAGGAAAGATGAGGAAAAACTTTTTTACAGGGCCTGTTCTGATGCTACAAGAGGTAATAATTTTAAAGTAAAAGAGAGCAGATTTAGACTAGATAGTAGGAAGGAACTTTTTATAAAGAGGTTGGTGAAACAGGTCGCCCAGAGAATTGGTAGATGGCCCCATCCCTGGAAACACTCAGATCAGGTTGGATGTGGACCTGAGCAACTTGGTGAAATGGAAGATGTCTCAGCTCTTTGCAGGGGTATTGGACTAGATGACCTTTAAAGTTCCCTTCACACTGAAACTATTCAATGATTCCATGAGAAGCCCCATTCTGATGTACTGGTAGTCCTAGAGGCAGGGGACCTCTTAAAGTTATTGCTCAGGATTGATCCTTGATGTTGTCAGCATCCTGTATTGTGCTGTATCTGTCCTGTCTGAGACTCTGGAAACAAACATTTCTCATGGAAGGAAGGAAGCACTAGTGTGGCTTAGACTGATGTGGGTGCTTGTCTTTTTCTGACTGTTTTACAGGCTAATTCAGAGGAGTTCATCCCAGTCTTTGCAAACAATTCCCGAGAACTGAAAGCTTTTCTGGAGCACATGACTGAGGTGCAGGCTGACTCTCCACAGGGTGTCTATGACACTTTACTGGAACTTCGACTGCAGAACTGGGCACATGAGCAAGATGAGCAGGTTTGAGCTCCCTCCAGCATTGTGTTTTGAGGGGAAAGATTTGGTGTCTGTGAGTCATATTTGCATTCCTGCAATGCCCTTTCCAGCTGGGCATTGACAACATGAGGCAATACATATGCTGTGCTGGACAAATAGCACAGAAATGGGAAAGCAGCCTTGTATCTGGGAGACTATTCCCTTCAGGACGGCTGAACTTGTTTTGTTTGTATATCATTTAAGGACAGATTCCAGACAATACAGCCTCTGAGCAGCTGGCTTGCCCACAAAAGTATCTTTACTTGCTTGCCTGGATCTGTGAGGATGTTGGCTGTTTGGGCAAAGAAAATCATGTCCTGCTTGCTTAAAAGGTTTAAAGAGCAAGTGCCAAAACTGACCTGCATGAAAGAGCTCCAAATTGTCAGGTCATAGTGCAAAATAGTGTGTATGTGGGTGTGCCTGGGTTCCTCTTCTTGACCTCTCCCCCTTCTTTGTAGATCAAGGAGAAGTTGCACAATGAAGCCCTCACCCTCCTGAAGAGTGGAAGGTTCAAAACAGTCTTTGATAAGGCCTTGGTCTTATGTCAGATGCACAATTTCAAGGATGGTGTTCTCTACCTCTATGAGCAAGGCAAACTGTGAGTGTTACTCTTGTCTTTAGAGTCTTGTCCTTCCCCTCTTGCCCCCACTGCAGCGATTTCTGAACCATAAATGTCTGTACCATTAACAGTAGTGACCTCTTTAGCATCTCAAGATAGGCATGGTAGATGATTACTCTGCAGAAATACCTCACTGTTGAAGCAAGGCAGTTACATAGAGTGAAAAAAAGACTTGTCTTTGGCTTCTGTGTGAGTCTGGGGATTGCGTGGCTGGGTGAAAAGCTGAGGTCCCTGTAAAACCTCAAAGGGCAAGATGGATTGTTGCAGCTGATGAGTCTTTCTCCCATAGTTTCCAACAGATCATGCACTACCACATGCAGAATGAGCAGTACAAGAAGGTGATTGAGGTGTGCGAGTTGTATGGCGACCAAGAGGCTTGTCTCTGGGAACAGGCTCTTAGCTACTTTGCACGGAAGGAGGAGAACTGCAAAGAGTATATTGCTGCAGTGCTGAAACACATAGAGAACAAGAATCTTATGCCTCCGCTGCTTGGTAATGACATATGACATTCAACCCTCAGCCTCCTCTGCCATAGAACCCCAACCCAAGCAAAAACCAGAAAAACAAACCACGAAAGACTCCAACCCAGACTTGTTTGTAGTGCTTTCTGTAGATCAGACATTAGAAGAATCAATTAAATTGGAGCCTACCATTTGAAGTAATAAGCTCCATAGGGAAAAACAATGTCAGTCACAGCTCCTTAGTTAGGGAGAAAGATCTACAGTGTCAGTGAGATGTCTCATACATGATTTCTGTCTGTCAGTGTGGGGCAGTGCAGGGTGTGCTCCTGTTGAGCCTTGGTGGAGAACTAAAATCCATTCCACTACTGTATCCTTCCTTTGTCCCTTTTGGTCTGAGTTATCCCGACGTGCTCCCAGTCACCCATTTCTGGAAGAGATAAATTGAAAGAGAATCTTTAAGTGAAAGAGAATCTTTAAGTGAGCTCTTCCAATTCCATGAGAATGCCAGCTGTCTTTGCCTGTAAGTGGCCTGTCCCAGGAAAGCAGTCTGCCCTGGCAGTACAAGCATAGCTGCAGTTTTTGTGCTTGTGTTTAAACTAACATCTCAGTTGCTCTCAGTTGTGCAGACGCTGGCTCATAACTCCACAGCCACCCTGTCTGTGATTAAGGATTATCTTGTCAACAAGCTGCAGAAGCAAAGCCGCCAGATAGAGCAGGATGAGCAGAGAATTCAGAAATACCGAGAAGAAACTACGAGGATCCGTCTGGAAATTGAAGAGCTAAAAGCAAGGTGCAGGAATGTGTGCTGTCTTGTCTAGTCCTATTCAAGGACAGAACTGCTGTTTTCTTTTAGTAAGGTGAAGTGTAGTTTGTCTTTCTCACACTTCTCCATCTTGTCACTCAGTCCCAAGATTTTTCAGAAGACCAAGTGTAGCATTTGCACCAGTGCATTGGAGCTCCCTTCAGTCCACTTCCTGTGCGGTCATTCCTTTCACCAGCACTGCTTTGAAAGCTACTCTGAGAGTGATTCAGAATGTCCTACTTGCATGCCAGAAAATCGCAAAGTGATGGACATGATCCGAGCCCAGGAACAGAAGAGAGATCTGCATGACCAGTTTCAGCATCAGGTAGGCTAACTTATATTGTCTATCTTACCAAGTTGAAATAGAGTTTGGATTCATTTATGGACCTGTAAATGGAGGCTGGTAGAATATAGAAGGCTTGAGAATATTTTGTAAAAAAGGTTATGTCAACTGGATAATGAGGCATTAGACCCTAGGGTGACTGCATTGTGTAAAGGGCACGAAGAGTCATTGTTGGCTCTGTGAAAGAGAGAATCTGTCCTCACCTGACCCTCGAGACCTATTGGTCAGTGTGACAGCTGGTCAACAAGTTGTATAGAACTAATTAGGGAGAAAGAAAGAAGAACAGTGTGAATTGGAATGGGGACAGCACCAAAATGTGGCATCTACCTTGTGTTCCCCAAGGAGTAATTAAGTGTTGAGTGTAAGAATGGGACATTAGCTGGAAAATGTTAACACACGTGGGAACTAGAGCAGTTGAGGCATACACCTTCCTGCTTAATTCAGTTGCTCATTACCTCGGTGCATGGCTCAGAAGTGGCATTGAAACAGGAGCTGGAATGGCCAGCATCAGAAAATCTAGCAGGTTCTTCTGCTACACCCAGCCCTTGCGTGGACTGAGCAAAGAGCTGCCCTGTCCAACAGTCCACTAAACCAGAGGCTTCTAAATGCAGAGGGAGAAAGGAAGGAGGCTAGAAGCAAGACGCTCTGAAGGCTTTTGCTGATGCTGCTGCTTTCTGTCTGGCAGCTCAAGTGTTCAAATGATGGCTTCTCAGTCGTTGCTGACTACTTTGGTCGCGGCGTCTTCAATAAGCTCACCCTGATCACGGACTTGCCCTCGGGAAAGACTGCTACAACGATCGAGGCTGGCCTGCAGCGGGAGCTGCTTATCCACACCAAACGCAGTACCTGACTCCAGGCCCTGTCCGCAAGCCCTTTCGTGTTGTACGGGGTCCCCCCTGTGTCCTGGGCCCCCTGTATTTGGCTTCCCCCCTTGGCTCCCAATAAAGCAGCGTGGCCGGACAGTGCCGCAGCGCGGCCCTCAGTGACCGGCCCGGCCGGGCGGCGCTCCGGGCGCGCGGGGAGAGGGGCGGGGCCTCTGGGCGGGCGGGGGCGGGGCCTCTGGGCGGGCGGGGGCGGGGCTGTTCACGTGGTAGGGCTGCGGGGGCGAGGCCGCCGGTCACGTGGGGGGGAGGGGGCGGGGCTGCGCGGCGCCGAGGGCCGGAGGTCATGGCGGAGCCAGGGGCGGCCGCCGTGGGCCTGGGGCGAGCGGAGTCTGGCGGGGGGGCCGACGGAGCGGGCGCCGGCCCGTTGCTGCCGCGGGAAGAGAACGGCGTGGATGGTAGAGCGATCCGCGTGGGCACCCGCCGGAGCCAGGTAGGCAACGGCAGGATTGCGGTGCGGGGAGTGGCCGCCGCCGGGGCACCCTGCGGGCGTCGCGGGGTCTGCGTGCTTCTCGGGGCTGAGGAGCAGCCTCAGCTTCCTGAGTTCCCGCGTTTCCACTCCTGCTGTGGAATTCCGGGAAGAATTCCTTCGGAACCCAGAGACGATCAGCTCTGTTAGCACTGTCGTGGTGCACGGGCCGGGGGCGACGGCGCGGGTCTCTCCCGGATCTGGCTGGGACCAACTTGCAAAGTCTGTGCAGCTCTTGTAGGGAAAACACCCCAATAACTGATGCTTTCAGCCCGCTCAAAGGCCAGGGAAGGGACGTATCCAGAGATAGAGAAGGTATCTGTTGCCAGCGGGCTACAGTAGGGAGGAGCAGCCTCGCAAAGAGATAAGCGACCCTCAGGCCTTTGCACTGAGATAATCTCGTTCCTTTTGGTAGCACGTTCTAGGAAGAATTCCGTGCTGTCACAAAGGCATTTTACGTAGACATCAGGACAAGAGAGATAGCCGTGCATATATACTATCTCGTGTAATAACCTGAGGCTTTTGGGGCACTTTACAAAGGGAAGCAGCTACATACATTCATTGCACTTGTAGGGAACTGCAGTCCTGAGAAGGACGTTAATGACCAAAAGGTCTTGAGCCCTTCGGTGGGAGAAAAGCTGAAACTCATCTGTAGTTGATTGAGTCAGCTGCCGCTTGCATGTGCAGAAACATGATACACTAATGATTGTATTTTACTTGCTCCTGGTTTTCTTGTGCAATGGAATGTTCTTCATGCAGTTTACTGCTTTGAGATTTGTTTCTTGCTGTACATGATGATGTAAGCTGTTAATTTTGTGTGTGTGTGTGTGTTTGTAGAAACTCTAACTAGGTCTTTGTTCTTATAGAGGATAAGTAACTTATATTTGACACTAACTGTGGATTTTTCCGCCAGCTCAGTGAAATCCTACTGGCTTCTCCCAAAGCTTGCAGTATTGGTAAAATTCATACTCTTAGAGAAAGCGGGAGGCTTTAACCCTAACCTCAACCACAGTCCAGTGTGCAATATGACTTGTTCTCTCATTGCGGAGCAACAGAATAATGGTTTTGTATACATTTTCTGCCCACCTGTTGATGAGCGGTCATCATTTAGCAGTTGTGTTCCACACAGGTGAAACCAAGAAGTGAAAGCATGAGAATTGTGATCTGTAGGTTTCTGTTGTAATCACTCTCACTAACTCGATACATTTATTGCAGTGTTTCATCAGTGGTTGCACCACAGTAATGCTGGAGATGGGGAGATGTTGTTGTGGCACTGTAGTCAATAAAATAAGTTCTTCAGTGAAGTGTTCTGGTCATGATAGGAGTTCACACAGTTCAAGGAGTTTGTACCTATGAGCGATTTAACTTGAGGCAACCTATTTCTAATGCTTTTGATTTAGAGAGAATGCACTGGTCATGCATGCCTGGCTGTGGGAGAGTGGCAAAGCCTCCTTAGCTACTGTATGGACAATGTGCTCTTTCTTTAGGACTTTGTTTTCTGCTTCCTTGTAGCTGGCCCGGATTCAGACCGATAGTGTAGTTACGATGCTCCGTGAGCTATACCCTGACCTCCACTTTGAGATTGGTAAGTTCTTTTTTGGATGTTGCCCTGCGGTAGATGGCAAGGAGCAGGAGCCAGCGGGTTATCTTTGTGTGCAAGAGTCAGGAGGAGGAGGTCTGTCTAAATTTATCTGAGAGTGCCATCTGAATTCAGTTCAGTTGTGTGGCTGCTGCTTGTTTCTTCTAGGGGAGATAGCTGGATTTCATAAGTCCTTGATGATTTAAGTGCTGAGTATGCGATGGATATGGTGTTGTGTTGCTACATTTGCAAACTTTGTATTGTTTTGGCTGCGCCCTCCTGAGCATTAGGGGCGTTTTCTGGTCTGGGGCTCAAGGCTTTCAGCAGGAATAACAGGAGCTCAGCCATGCACTGAAGGGAACTGCTTTACATGTGTTCACTGGCACTCCAGAGACAGACCATGGCAGTTTCCACTGGGTCAGCTCTTCCCCAAACCTGCCCTCTTTCACCTTGCTTCTGTTTTTGAGAACAGTGAAAGTCTCAATTTCACTTGTCTTAAGTGCAATATACTTCTAGAAGTGAGCTGCTCTTGTATTGAGCTTGAGTCAGTGTTCACACTGTAGTATGTGACTGCTCGTGGCATTCTGCATGGATATTTTCAGCCTAAGCGCAGTGCTTTTATCAAGCCTCACATTTTACCTGTACTGTCTCTGAGCAGTGGCCATGTCAACAACTGGGGACAAGATCTTGGATACAGCACTTTCCAAGGTAAAGGATTTTCCTTTATTCAAGAACTAATTGTATTTATGTTATATTGGCTGTTGCTTCTTTTGTGATTTATGTTTTTCCATTTATGTGTAGATTGGAGAGAAGAGCCTCTTCACCAAGGAGTTGGAAAATGCACTTGAAAGAAATGAGTAAGGACTTACTGTTTTGTCTTTCTCCTTAGCATTTGGTGCTCTTTGGAAATATTTGGCTTGCTGCATAGGTGATCTACTTTCCTTCAGTCCTGGTACCTCTCAGGCTGAAAAAAGTAATCCTTTGATAAGTCAAAAGGATTTTTCCCCGCCTTTTTTTCTCTCTACCCTGGGCTCAGGCCATGTATTTTGAAGTGGAGCTATTGTGTCACTTGGTCTGCCCCAGTTAGGTTTTCTTCTGTTATTTGTGTATTACATGCTGTAATACACAGGGAGGATGTGATCTCATATGATTAATACTTATGAATACATTTTTTAAAAAATACTTTTCTTACTGGTGATAATGTATTGCAAAACAGATTTATTGTCATCCTATAAATGTTAAAATTTATTAACTTATGCAAGCTAAATGTGCAGGAGAATTTGACATGGGCAAATTGTGCTGTGTTCTGTGCACCTTGTCTCTACAAAAAACCTTGCTTCTGATGCCTGAGCAAAGAGAGACTAGTGCTGGTTTCATGGGTTTGAAGTGTTGGGGGACTTTTGTTGTTATTTAATCTCTTTCTTTTCAATATTCTGAGGAGGGTTTCAGTGGTGCCTTAGTTAAAGCATGTTTAAAAACAAAGGTATTCTTCTGCATCTCTGCCACATAGTTACATCATACTGCATTTTCAGTGAAGTTGGTGAAAAGCTATTGGAGACTCAAGTGTTTACAATTGTGCTCGGTTCCTGTGTGACAAAACAGGTTGCCTGTAGTTTGGCTTGTTGTTACTTAAAGTTTGACACATGATGCCAAGCCACATACTGATGCATTTTGGTACAGTGCGTCTCTGTGTAAACATCTCCAGCGTCTTCCCCTCATTCAGTCGGATTGTTTAGGTGTCTTTTGTCACTGGCTAAGGGGAAAAGAGAGACAGAGAAAGGTGAAGTAGCCTTTTAGGAGTAACACAAAAACTGTATAGTAATCCTGGCTATGGAATCCTGAAATTCTTTTCCCTTCTCCAAATTAATTCCCAGAGTAGGTTCAAACTTTTCTGTAGGTGACCTGAAGGCCACTGGTAGATCCCCACATGAGCTCCACCATCTGTTCTCTGATTACTATCATCTGATTTTTAGGGTTGACCTTGTGGTTCACTCCCTGAAGGACCTGCCAACTTCTCTTCCTCCTGGCTTTACGATCGGTGCTGTCTGCAAGTAAGTGTGGACATGAGACTTCATTCTCTTGAGAGTCTTGCATTTTATAGTGTTGGTAAAGGAGAGCAAAGGCAGTGTAGGTCCTGTGGTTGGTCTCCAAACCGGTGGAAGCTCTAGTGGAACTCTAGGGCTGCCCTAGTGTTCCTTAGCTGGCAGGTGTGCTAAAAATTCTTGCTTGTACAGTGATGATGAAGTATTTTGGAGCCAGAGGTAGTTCTTCCAGGAAATGATAGCAGAACGGTTGACCTTACCAGCCTTCCCTTAAATGATGTGTCAGGCATTCTGCACTTGCATTATTTTGCAGAAGGGAAAATCCACTTGACGCTGTTGTCTTTCATCCCAAAAACTGCGGAAAAACACTGAGCCTCCTTCCTGAAAAGAGGTGAGTGGGAGAAGAAGGGGAACACAGGTGTAAAAATAGAAGGGGTCAGTTGGTTGATATTTTCCATTGGCAAGTCAGTCAGCTCATTGCTTTATCCTGCAGTGGTTTTTACACTGCCTTTTGTGAGCATTCCACAGACATTAACTTGGACCCACTTGCTAGAAAAAGTAACACTGTCTCACAGGAGTGAGGTTCATCTCTCAAGCCACCCTTTAGTGGCAATGCTTTCTCAAGTTAGCACCTTTCTTGCCATGATCTCTTGAGTGAATTCCCGCTCCTTGGTATTCCGCTTACTGCTAGGGAATGCATACAAGGCAGACAGGCTGTCTGGTGCAGAATTTTGGCTTTCATGGACCTGAACTGTGCTTCAGTTCTCACTCAGCCTCTTCTGATTTCTTCGTTGTTTTTGGCATCACTTTCTTGTGGTTTCTCCATTTTTAATGACCTGTCTTTCAGTAGAGATTATTGGAATCCTTTGTCTGAGACAGATAAGTGAAATTACTCAGATTAAGGTATCTATTAGAAAGATACTTTTTTATATATGAAAGTGAAAGAAATAAACTAGCCATGACACAAAGACTTGTGTTTCTGTGCATTTGGATAGCAGGAAAATCACATCTGGCTTAGGGTTCAGGTTTCCAGAAGGAAGAAGCAGAAGAGCACATACTGATTTCTTCAGTCTCATGACCAGAGACAGGACTCAAAGAAACTGCATGAAGCTGAATCAGGGGAGGTTTAGGTTGAATATTGAGAAAAGGTTCATCACCCAGAGAATGTTTCAACACTGGGACCACTTCCTCAGGGAAGTGGTCACAGCGCCAAGCCTGACAGAGGTCACAGAGTATTTGGACAACTCTCTTGGGCACATGGTGGGATTCTTGGGGTGTGCTGCACAGGGCTAGGAGTTGGAACTCAGTGATCCTGATGGATTCCTTCCAAATCAGCATATAATATGATTCTATGAAAAGAAGTGAACAGCATATATCTCGAGAAAGGAAATGCCCACACTTGCAGTTTTCTGTGGTTTCCAGTTATATACTAAAAGGTCCTCTGCTTAATGCATTTCTCTCTTTGATGAAGTTCCTCTATTTTAGTCACTTCATCACTTAGTTGTCTGGCTTTGTCTAGTTCATTTTGGGGCAGTGGAGTCTTTTTTCTGTGAAAAATATTGTCTTTCAATGATGTTTCATCAGTCCTTGACAGTGGCTAGGGAGTGCTCATCAGAAGCATATCCTGTAAATTGCCTCCTTGGGAGTTGCTTCAGACGTGCTTTGTGCTAAACTTCACAGAGTGGTTTTCTTTCTTCTAAGGAGATACAAATCATTGACTGGTTTTTTGATCTTCATTTCAACTAAAAAAAAAAAAGGTTACCATTTGTTTCCTTGAATCTTCTGTCCTATATGTGGCTGGAGGTAACTGTTAGGAGTGTTCTGGATTTCAGTGAGTATATTTTTCCCTGCAGTGTGATTGGAACCAGTTCACTTCGGAGAGCAGCTCAGCTCAAGAAGAAGTTCCCTCATTTAGAATTCAGGGATATTGTATCCTTTCCTGGAAAGCCGCGGGAGCTGGGTAAAGCTGCAAACAGGAAAGTACAACTTTGTGTAAAATCCAGATTCGAGGCTGATTTGTGCGACTTGACTTCAAAGAGCAAACTCCTTCTTCAAAGGCTGTTCTCCACTACCCTGTTCTGAGGGGGATATAGCTCTGTAGCCATTCTGTCCTCTGCTTCTCGTGAGGCTGTGAAGAAGCAGCCAGCCTTGATCTAGCTGGGGGTTCAGCATAGAGATGAATTGTATGTTTTGCAGTGTTTGAAAAACTGCATGATGGTGCCTTCCATGTGTTTGTCACAGGCACGTGACCAAATGTTGCTGGGTTTCCAGTAACCCTGGATGCTGTTTGGACCACTCATTCTGTTAAGGATGGCTGACCTGCTAAGAAAAGGCATTGTTACTTCAGTCCTAGGAGCAGAGTTCTTTGCAGTGCAGAAGGAGTTAGGTGCTAATAGTGTACTTCAATGGTGTACGTATCTTTGTAGAATCAGCGCTTGAATTAATATTCCATAATACTTGGCAGAATTCTATTTTAAGAAACAATTGTGCATATTTAACACTTTCAGGATGTACTGACATTCTCATTTGGAGACTGTTGGATTCTGTACAGTCTGTAAAGACTCAGTTGGTTGTAGGACTGTTTTCTGGCTGTTTCTATGCTTGCTTAATCACTTCTACAGAGAGGAAACTTAAATACCCGTTTAAAGAAGCTAGATGAGAAGGAAGACTTCAGTGCCATCATCCTGGCTGCTGCTGGGCTGAAGAGAATGGGCTGGGAAAATCGCATTGGCCAGGTGAGGTGCAGCAAAGCAGAAAATACCATTCTCTGATGAAACACCAACTGTTTGCCTTTCAGACCTTGTGATTGTCCTATCCAAGATAGGCATGCAATCTCCTGACTCCGTTGCCATGTTAGCTTTGATTTGAGGCACTTCTGGAAGGAGTGGTTGGGTTTTTTGGTTGGTTGCTTTTTTTTTCATGCGGAAATTTTTCATGTTCAACTTTGCACGGTTCGGTAACAGTTTGTAATCTAGTTGTCTCATAGCACTTCACAGCACTTGTGTCTAGCAACGCAGCAGTGTGCAAGGTTGAGATTTTAGTGATTAGCTAATTCACAAAGTGTTCTACTTCAGTTGATGGAAAGTGCGTTATCTCACTTTTGTGGTGGAAACACTGAGGCATGGGAAGGGAGAGGTGATATTTCTTTGGTCTGACATGAAATCAGTTCATATTAGAGACAGGAATCTGGCTATCTGGCTCTTGTTTTCTATATTGTGAATAGTGCAACTTGAATTAACTCTTGATTTTACTTTCTTCCAGCTCCTAGGCCCTGAAGATTGTCTGTATGCTGTTGGACAGGTACTTTACAACTTTTGTTTCTTAAAGGGCACTGAAAGCCAGCAGCAATATGATATTAGTTAACTGCGATGAAGACTTCTCGCATCTTGGTTGTCAGAAAAGTACTTTGATCTCTTTTCTTGGCTGTTAAACTGCTTGAGGCACAACTTGATAGGAGACTGGAAGTCTGCTCTTCTACCCAGTGTGTTAGGGGCTGGTTCCTATCAGTAATAGAAAAAACAGTAAATGGGAAAGGTAAATCCATGCGGGATTTGCACATTACTACAGTGGGGCAACACGGCAGATATGGGGCAGGTTCTGGCAGGGTCAGTATGACGCTCCATCAGGATAACTGTGCAAAGCCACTGCAGTGTCTTTGGTCTGTGATGCTCCCTCCTTTGTGCATGATGTCCTGACTCCTGCAGGGTGGAGCTGAAACACCTGTCTTGGAGCACATTCTTAGTGCTCCTGTTTTTGGGTGGGCGGACTGTTCTAGTGCATGCTGGCTGCGTGGCTGAGGTTATGCAGCTAGTATCAACTTGGTAAACTGCAGCTGGTGATCTGTTAGTGATTGTAAGTGACAAATCTGCACATTCAGTCTGAAAAAGTGATTTTGATCATGCATTTGTCAAGTACCTGCAGAGTTCTAGAATGGTTTGAGGTGGCAGCATGATCTTTTAACACTTGCCTGAATAAGTCCTGATCCTCTGTTTATAGCAGCTACTGTAGGATGACCATGCACCCAGCGGAGTGTATCATAATTCATTTCTGTGAGCATTGTTTTTCCCTTAGTGAAAAGGGTCTGAGCCTCTGAGTTCTGTTTCATGATCAATGCTGATGTATGTAGTTGAAGAATTATATTTTGTTGTGTGTTTCTTCTTCTAGGGTGCCTTAGCAGTGGAAGTTCGTGCCAAAGACCAAGAGATACTGAATATGGTATCTGCCCTACAAGATGCAGACACTGTGTTGTGCTGCATTGCTGAGAGAGCCTTTATGAAGCATTTGGTAGGTCTGGCACCATTCCTCTGCCTGCAGCAGTAAATACTGATCTGCTAGTTGACTTGATGCCATAATATGGGAAATCTGTTACACTTCTCTAAAACTGCAGAGTACTTCTGAATCGAAAAGGGCCAGAAGAGTGATGGGCAGGGTTGTGTGCAGCCTAAACTTTTCAGAGGCCTCTGCTTTGAATGTGTTGGGTAGGAGCCTCAGTGTCAGCTGCTTTGTGTTTTAGGAGGGTGGATGTAGCGTCCCTGTTGCTGTCAACACCCTGCTGAAGGATGGCCAGGTGAGGAGTACATTGTATTTTTCATTGATTATTTCTGAAAAGCGCCAAGTGTGTGCACGTTTCTGTATCTTTTCCTGAAGCTAATTTCAGCAGGTAGATACCTTTTATACTATATATATTGGTATACTGTATAGCCAGTTAGGGCAGACAGTCTCCTGACTTGACCCTTCTGTGTTTGTGTCCAAAGCAGGAGTACAACCATGGGTCTGGCTACTGAAGCTGTCTTTCAGAAAATTCCCTTATAATATATACCAGATTCTCCCCTCCACCCCTCTGCTTATTTCCTACTGTCCTGAGGTCTGAAAGTATTGCTTTTGACCCTACCAAACCTATTTTTATACAGTGGAATGTGATTAAGGAGGTGGGAAACTAGAAAAAAACTTCAGCCTTTTCCTTGAGAAGTCACATTTTCCCTAACAGGGATTACTTTTCTTTATATTTGTATTGTACTGCTATTCACGCTGATCCCACTGCATGACAAAAGCCCTTCCCAATGATGACGGACTTAGCTTTGTATATTGGGTGGGTTTTTTTAAAGAGGGGGTAGTTGGCTGCCTGTTTGTTTGTTAATGTGGTAATAATCCATTCTATATATTTTTCCAAGTTGTATTTGACAGGAGCAGTCTACAGCTTGGATGGATCTGATAGCCTGAAGGAGACCATGCAGACTGGTGTTAGTTATCCCCATCAGGTACATGAATCATGTGGCTTCAAAATTCAAACCTGAAGCTAAATGACAAAAACTGGGCCTTTAGAAATAGATTATATTTGGTCTGGTTTCTTGTAACCTGTAACAGCACACTGTTCTTGAGGCTCTTCAAACAGTTTTACCCTGTTTCATGGGTGTCTTAATTCCTTGCCCACTGTTCTCCTGCTGCCTTACTTTGAGGCGTTTATATTTGCAGAATGAAGACGGACCGAATGACGACGTGCAGCATGTTGGCATCACAGCCAAGAACGTTCCTGGTCGGGCCCAGGAAGCTGCAGAGAACCTGGGTGTTGAACTAGCTAGTTTACTTCTGAGCAAGGGAGCAAAGCATATCCTTAGCGTGGCAAGGCAGCTCAATGATGCCCGCTGAACCTGCGGTGTTGCCAACAGGAGTGCTACAACTCTGCAGCTACATCGTGATCCTCTGGAGGGATTTATTTCAACATTCACACCAGTCTTACCTGATGTTTGGGTGCAAAAAACCTGAAATATGAAGTTAACTTGAGTAGTTTCTGCTCTTCAGAGTTTTCACCCCTCTCCACATTTCTCTAAACTGTTAAGCATCTCCATGAAGTATTGTCAACAACTTTTGTAGCTAGAGAGCTGAAAGAAAAAATTAAAAATAAAATAAAAGCCTTTAAGTGTTCAGTTCCATTTAGGAGCAAAGTGACCATTGGGTTATAATCGGATACACAACTGTGCTGGTACTAAAATGCTGTACTGTGCTGAGTGCTTTTGGGAGGCATTATTTGGGCCTTTTCACTCACTGGATCACTGAAGGCTCCCATTAGGTTCCTGACACCATGTTCCTTATAGTAAAGTAGCAGAGATGCTACATTCATCCTTGGCCTTAGTGAAGGTAAATTGAGTTATTGGGTAGATGCACCTGATACACTAGGCAATTGGCTAGTATTAGATACTATGTGTATGTATATTAGCTATACTAGCTGGATTGGCTAGTATTAAATGAGGGGGCGGACAGCCATTTTGATTTCCCTTGTATGTTTGTGCACAAGTCATGAGAGCCAGTTAGCTAGACTTGCCGGTGAAGGGGGAGCTGAAGCAGAAGCCCGAATTCCAGATACTGTCGCTTCCTGCGCTTGGCTACTAGGTCAGCACCCTCTGAGCAGGGTTTGATTGTTACAGTGTCTTGCAGAAACACTGTAACGGCACCGTGTTGGGGTGCTGTTTCGTAAATAATGCAGTTTTGTAGTTTTATTTTCTAGGCAACGTCCACTGAATGTACCAGAGGTAGGTAAGAGTTAAAATAACGGGTCCTTACGGAGCAGCTCTCACGCTCAGTTTTTGACTGGTCCCGGGCCGCTTCTCTCCTCCCCGCCCCCCGCTGCCACAGCCGGCCACGCCTCTCGTCCCCTTCCCTCCTCCGCGGATCGCAGCTCTCCCGGTGAGCAATGGGGTGGCCCTGAAAAGGGCCTTTGAGTTGGGCCGGGAGGGCCGGCCTGCTTAGTACTCCTGCGACTGCTGCCCACTGCCCCTCTTGCTGGTCTTCTTGGGCAGCAGAACGGCCTGAATATTGGGCAGGACGCCGCCCTGCGCGATGGTAACGCCGCCCAACAGCTTGTTGAGCTCCTCGTCGTTGCGCACCGCTAGTTGCAGGTGACGGGGGATGATGCGCGTCTTCTTGTTGTCGCGTGCCGCGTTGCCCGCGAGCTCCAGGATCTCAGCGGTCAGGTACTCGAGCACGGCCGCCAGATAGACGGGCGCACCAGCTCCCACCCGCTCCGCGTAGTGCCCGCGCCGCAGCAGTCGGTGAACGCGCCCCACCGGGAACTGCAGCCCAGCCCGGGACGAGCGAGACTTGGCCTTAGCACGGGCCTTACCGCCGCTCTTGCCACGGCCAGACATGGCGTCTCACTCCGCTGCTGAACCGATACGACTGGAAGTAGCGCGCCCAGCATTTTTATAACCTCCCGCCAAGTAGAGTCCAGCTCATTGGACAGCGCCACTGTCCCTAGCTATTGGTGCGTTTGCCGAAAGAAGCTTTTTGCTGACTGGTCGCTTGTGTGATACCAGCGCGTTTGCTCTGAATGTGTTGGGCGGGGTCCGACCAATCAGCGAGCGAGGCGCCAAATTTAAACCACGCCCAGGTTATCGGTGGGGCCCTTTCGCCGGCCCAGCGAGATGCGCGGTGCCGGCCCGCCCACTGCGGGGGGAGACCAATCCCACAGAGCGCTTCGTGCCGCCTGGCCAGGTGCACAGTGCTTTATGAGGGCTGGAGTCAGTCCCTGGGCCTGGCTTTCACCCAGAGCGAGGTAGAGGGGCTCCCCGCGTGCCTACAGACTGAGAGGCATCCCTGTCTGTAGGGCCATTTGCGTTAGGGCGGCACATTGGGGGAAGAGCAGTTAGGGATGTGAAAAAGCCTACCATGAGATCCTTTTCAGGGAATTCTGGGAATGTGTGAGATATGAGTTCCTAATATGGGTATATTAAGAGAAGCACCAAAGGAGAGTGAGGAGTCAAAGTGGATGAGGAGGAAAAAAACCCATGGAAACACTGAAGGAAAAATAAAAGTGAAGGAAGTGGTAATGTTTTAAAATGTTGCTGATCAGTAAGAATTATCTCTGCAGTCTGTGCTGTCTTACTTAACCCATATGTTATGTATGGTTTTTTTCCCCCAGAGTGAGCAGACTATGCTGTGTGCCTCTGGAGGTCTAAGTGCCAGCAACTGATGTTAGGACACAGATCAGAGCAGCCAGTGGTTCCAGCAAATGGAAAGACTTCAGCACATGCAAGGAGGGGCCAGGGCTAGGTGGAATGCAAGCGCGTGTGATCCCTAGCGAAGGAGCCAGACTACAGAGCAAGTAGGAGAATGGGCTTTGGAGCCCACGACCAGGTATGGGAGAGATCAGGGTCAGCAGGATGCTTACTGGAGGTAGGGCTGAGCCAGTTTACTGGGAAAAATGGATTGGCTGCCTGAGAAATACCTATTGGAAGGCCACATTCCTAGATGAGCTAGCAGGGAGATTAATTTCTCTGTTCATACGCCCTGATGCCAGGAAATCCAGCAACTGGTTACTGGACAGACTGTTTAAGGCCAGGTACTGAATGATTTCATGATGTTTGTGTGTATGTGTTAATGAATGTACTGTATTAGCATACTTACAAACTGATTGGCTGGAGAGGAGGAAGAGGATTCAGGCACTCATACCATTCGTACGTGAATGCTGTGTGTTTTCTGTGTTGATCAGTGCTGCTGGACACAGGCATTTTTGCCTTCTGGTAATATATTCCAATGTTACTAGCTGGACTTGGGTGTGGGGAGGTCCGTTGCCCTTGCATCTATTGGTGTACTGGGCCTGGCAATTTCTTCTCTTAGCCACCTCAGCATTCCTGTTTCTGCTGTTGCATTATTTCACTTTCACTACCGCTGCACTTGCAAAGACTATAACCTGGTACTCCAATGCCTGTGCTATGTTTTTCTGTCAGGTAGGTAGCAATTCTGTGTTGAACTATGGTGCTAAATACTGCTCTATAAATAATTGTTTGTATTTGAAGAAAAGGGACTGGCAGTTAGCAGTTATAGTTCCGCATTAATAAAAGGACCTTACTGATGCCCTGTTAAAACAAGGACATAGTGATCCTTACTCTGCTAGTCTGTTTCAGGCATGTCCTCTTCCAGGGAGGAAGGCAGACTATAAAGGTATTCAGAATTAAAAGCTTATCAGCAGGAACATTCCCAGTAGCCATAAAAAAAGAGGGAGTGTCCACTGCAGAAATGATCAGCTGCCTAACAGGGTAGAAAGCTAGAGATGGATCACACAACCTAGTTTCACTGCATGTCAATGTTGTCAAGGCAAACCACTGCAGGGGAAAGGGTACCATGAATTATTTTATTCTTGGAGCACTCTTAGTTTTGAGTACGGGTTATAACATGTCATTCTGTGTCCATGGACCAAAAACAGGATTGGAGAAGCCAGGAATGGAGTCTGGTTTACTTATTCTGCTCACAGAAATTAAAGTTGCTGTTTTCTCTCTTGGTGAACAGTAGTCTTTGTTAGACGTACAGAGATTCCACCTTTCCCACTTTCCCTAAGTGCTATCATTTGCTTCCCTTCTAAAAGGTATTCCTAGTAACAATGATGTCCGAGTAGTAGTGAATCTTTTCTATCACAGAATTGGACAAAAGCCTTTGGTGCACAAAGAACATCCCGGTTCAAAACTAGCCCACGCAAAGCAGTTGCTTGTGTTTTGACAGGTATTCTGAGGTTCCCAGAGGGTGGGAGCAACATCAGTTCAATCATCAGTTGGTCAAGCAACTGGATAAAATGGACTGCCAGGTAGAACTCTTTCCCTCACTCCTGACAGTCAGTCAGACATCATAAAACAAGCGCACTAGTTGGTACCGGATCGAAAATGCAATCGTGCTGCCAAGGACCTAGGTAAAAATCAGACACATAACAGAAACATACTGTCAAATGGTTTACAGGCTGTCAGATTCCTCCTTTCCAAATGGATTTACTAAGCTTTCCAGCATGCCTCATTTCATAAAATAGCAACTAAAGACTACTTTTTTTTGGTATAGGAAGTCGCAGAAGTCTATCCAAAGACATTGTTTCTTTCTCTAATGATTTTAGGTATCAGTGGGAGATTTTTCATTGTGCCTGCACACAGTCACATTCTAAGAATATGTGCACGAGATAAGAGTTTGAGAATAACTCCTTCCCCCTTAAGGAATTTTAACATAAATTTTATGTTATTTTAACATAAACCCCATGGTTTGTAATGGAAAATACCTTATGTCAAAGCTGAAATTCAGTACCCTTACAATAAGGTGCTATCAGGACTTCTCTGCTGTGACTGGGATCAAGATAAGTGCTATCTACTTCCTTTCTTCTCCCATCCCCAATGTCATCTGCCTAAGCCCTCAACAGGCTTTCGTTGCAAGCTCTCCCTCTCAAATTGGACTCTGGCTAAGTGTCTCTTTCCTAGTAAGAATCCCTTATCTTAAATCTGAAGATGAAAAGAAGGATTTTATTGTGGCCAGTTAACCAATGCAGGCCTTTCAAAAAGCGGTGTTTTCACTACACTATGCTCGAGAATTCACATGCTGAATAGAGGTAGTGGCAGGATCTGTGAAGCATATCCTTATACTCCAAGTGGCTTCAAAATGCTCCCGCATGCCCCTCAGACTGAGAGACTGCTGAGCCACATGCCATCCTTATGCAAGTCCACTTGCTGGTGACAACTGTGAGACTGTTATTTTGTATTACTGAAAAACAGGAACGTACCAAAAGGCTGTCTTGAGTCAGTGATATGGCAAGGCACTCTGCTGTGCTCACGTTTTTCTTGCAACCAATGATTCGTGCCTTGGGAATCTTCTTAAGCTAACCTTCTGACTTTTTTTATAAGCTCTCAATTGAACAGGGAGGTGTGTGTGGATTTCTTCCCCCCTTGAAGTGTGTAAACCTCTTATTCTCCTCAAGCTCCACAGCTCAACTGCACTTTGTGTGAAGAGCACAATATTTTACTTTCCCCTTAAAGCTCTTGATACTGACTTGGATCTGTTTCTGTTGCAGAGTAAACCTTTCTACTGGCGGAACCCTTTGTCTGACCTGAATGAGTAGCAACAGAAGAGTGAGATTTCGCTCGTGGGTGGGTCCGATCAGCTTTATGACAAAATTAATAAGTGTCATATTATTGCATTCAGTGTATTCGCCATCTTCATCTGTTCCACTCCTCACATCTACTACGTGCAAGATCTTGACTACCTGAGGAAAGAAATATTGGACGCTATTTCACCAGGTATGTTTGGTGTTCACTGGCTAATCTTGCTCAAGACCCCTTTTGCTGCACCAGCCCTGAAATCCTGGTTGTGGTCTTACCAAAAAGGGAGGACAGACTTATGATGGTCCTGGGGTACTTCTATGTGTGGTTATTCTGAAAGACTGATTTTTAACACAATCAAGTGACTGGGAGGGATGGTAACAGACTTTCTTCAGTAACTATTGAACTCTGAAGTTCTGCATTTTCTCCCACCCTGTTTCTCTTTCACTTGATGACTGCCTCAAAATGCACCTGAATTTTGAATGTTGTCCACAAATTACCTTCAGAATGCTTGTTCCCAGGGCAGAGAGGCTCTTAGTTTTGAATTTGGAGTAGCTCATCTCCAACCTGCCTGTACTAGGATTAAGCCTAAAAGAAACATTTAAAATTAGTCCAGATGCAACAAGGAGATAGATCACTTTGTAAGCAGACTTCGATCCACAGCTGAGAAAGAAATCCAGTGGTGGAAGAAACAGGAATAACCTGTTAAATAATACTTAAAATAATACTTAAAACCAGCTGCTAGTATCTAGCCCCTCAAGTGGGGCAGAGAAGACTCCTTCCCATTGCACCCCCAATATATGCTGTGTAGTTTAAAGAATAAAACAGAAGAATCTAACATCTGCAGAGAGAACTGCTGATGTGGCATAGTGCTATATAGAATGCTTGTTACTGTGAAATCTTAGCAGATCCCACTACCGCAGTATTAAAAGCAGCCTGTGTCAATTTCTCTCGATCTTGTAGGTTGGAATCATCATGTTCTAACCTTGTTAAAAATCATTCTGTATCTGAGGGGTGGGCTGGTCAGAGAAGTGCACTTCTTTGAAAAACCTCTACTGTATGATCTGACTGTAGCTAGCAGAGTGAGCTGCTGTCTTTTAAAGAAAAAGCATACTTGGACGGCTTTTAAAAAGAGCACCTTCCACCACCTTTCTCAGCTGGTGTTGGAGGTAAAAGACACAACCTGTAGTACCACTATAGGTCACTTGGTACATTACCTCGGTAGCCGGTGACGGGGACAAGGAATGACGTGGAAGAGTTGAGGCAATGAATAGAGGAAGTTGAGTACTTGTGGGATGAAAAAAAGCAGCATTGTTTTGCTGAAGTGTCCCAAGATCCCCACCACAGCAAAGGTCATGCCAGCAAAGTAGCAGAAGGTATCCCCAACAAACACTCGAGATGGGTACCTGTAATCCATGGAGCAGAAAAGCAAAGGTCTGACATGACTGCTATTGCCTCAAAAACGACTATTTATAACCACTGATTGTGTGCCCACATTGCAGGTCAGGGGACAATGGAGATCTGCAGCAGATCTACGCAGTAAAAACAATTGTAGGTATTTATTCTAAAAATTGCAGGAGTGGGACCCACCACCTGACTTGCGGAGAATATTGTATGAAAAGCCAGCCAGTGAGGCACAGGAGACAGTGTATTCTGCATGTCTGGGTGAGCTGGTGTGACCACAATTGTTTTAATACAAAACAATCCATGCTTTGTGTTTTTGGATCTGGCAAGAAACCTCTCTACACTCCAGTGTTCCACACCTGGAGGTGGTTAAGTGGTTTTGTTCATTCAAAAAGGGAGAAACTAGAGGGAAAGGATGCTTCCAAACAAATTCTGAATGTCTGTCCTCTTACCAGTTGTAGTAAAATAGGCCCAGTGTGGTAAAAAAAAAGGGAATCATGAAGTAGAGAGAAAAAATGTGATCATCTTGATAATCCCCTATAGAAAAAAGAAAAACATGTGTTTGTGATAAGACAAGACTGGTTCATTTTTAGTAATACCAGCTACTGAAATCTAAAATTCAATCACCCTTTGCTTTTTGTGCCCACAAAGGTTTGTTATTTTCCTTACCGTTTAGCTCTACAATATTGAATATGATAATGGAAGCAGCTATCACCAGCGACTGTCCTGCTTCAATTCCATTAATTCCAGCAAGAATGTTGATGGCATTAGTGCAGAACACTGCTAGCATACCCATGTACACGTAGTAGAGGATACCTGCAGAGCAGAGCAAGCCAAATGCATCAGTATTTGGAGGCAAAGCAGGCCCTAGACCAATTCACTGAAGCTCTCACTTCTTGCTTTATAAAACAACCTATTACCTAACAATCTCAGTGAGTTTTGATAGTGGTAGCTTACAAATAAGATTGCTTCCTCTCTTACAAGCTGGCTGTCATGTGTACATGTACTGTGACAAACTGCCGTGACATGGTGGCCAGCTGTAGTGCTGTTTCTGTCTTTCTAACATCCTGATGTTATCAGCCATGTGCTGTGTGCCCCACTACTCAGCTGTATTGCCAGGATCATGGGAAAATGACTGGCGTCTGTCTATGCACACCTGAATGTGCACTGGGTTTCTGGATGTTCTTTCCAGCCTAATGTTTAGTGGGTGGACTGCCACTCTCTTACTGATTACTTAAGCAAATTCTTAGTCTGCTCCCTCTGCAGTAAGAAGTGCTCAATGTGATCCCTTGCCACATGGATGACAGCTTCTGGTGATTCATAAACTTACCCAGGTCCAAGTGCATGCCCAGCAGCACCCGGAAGGGCTTAGGCACCACAATGGTCGTGTTCCCAAAGTTGGTGAAGTAAACCATGAGCAGTGGGAGGGAAGCCATGGTAGGAAGAAGCAACTTGTGGCGCCAGCGCAGGTTCAGAACATCATCTGCAAAGCCCAGGAAAATCATGCAGCAGATGGCAAGGAGCGAACCGATGAGCTCCACGAACTGCAGGACAGAGAACAGGACCCCGGTCACCGGTGGCCACTCCCTGCCCCTGCCTGCCACGCTTGCAGCACTAGACGAACCTCACCTCGTCGTGAGGAAAGGCCGCGCACTGCTCCTCCACAAAACATCTCAGGAAGGGCACGGGGATGAAGCAGAAGAGGATGATCAGGAACACGGCACCGCTGATCACGCCCTGTGCTTCGGGGCTGGAAGGTAGAGCGGGGGGAGTCAGCCGTGCCTGGGCCGCCCCCGCGGGGCAGCTCTCTGGGGCAGCGCTACTCACACGGGCCGCCTTGAGGTCTTGTTGAGGTCCTCCCCGAAGAGCCGCGCGGCGAGGAAGTGGTCCGTGAAGGCCGGAATCAGCGTGAGCGTGGCCGCGAAGCCCAGCAGCGACCCGCCGAGGTTGATTAGGAGGGGCACAGTGGGCCAGGCCGCCATGGCCGCGGCGGGCGCTGCCCCTGCCAAGGGCGCGGAGCGAGGCCGGGCGGGGGCGCTGCCCACCGCCTTCCCGGCCGGGCGTTACGCGGGCGGCGCCGGATGCGCGGGGCCATCGCGGCCTATCGGGGGCGGGGGCGCCATCTTTGGCCCTGGCATGAGTCTCCTGCCGGCACGGAGCTCTGCTAGCAGGACGGCCGGGATCGGTAGCGGTTTCCGCCGCGCTGAGGGTGTATGGAGGGGTTTGTCCCCGGTGCTAAGGTTCGCGGTGCTTCTCCTCCTCCGCGAGGTTCCTCCGAAACTCTGCGCCGGGAGCAGCACTCGCCCAGGGACGGCCCACGGACTCCGCCCCGCAATGCCCACAACCGCTATGGCCACCCTGCCCCCCCCCCCCCGTTCTTTATTGGTACGTCACTTCCTCCCATGCGGGATGCGAGTGAGTCCCAGAGGAGGGCGGGCGGCCGGGACCGCGGCCGCGCTGAATGAGCGACGGCTCCGCCGCCTGCCAGCCGGAACCGCCTTTTGCCCAGGTCTGGGGATCCGCGCTTGCGGGCGAGTCCCGGCCAGCGCAGTCACCGCCGGCAGGCGGGGTGGCGAGGCGTGTTACCCGGGTGCCGAATGCGCGAGATCAGAAAAGTGAGCGGCCGTTGGGTTCGTTTCCCCACGTGTTTCCTCAGATGTCGGGAAAATTCAGTAAAATACCTTACTGGAGATTTTTGATTGTCAGGAAATCTGTAACTGGTGATGGGCCCTCGGGGCATTTTTGGGGGGTGGGGAGGGGAAGGCAGGATAGGCTCAGTGTCCATTCACTGTTCTGTTCAGGTGTCAGTCGATGAGCGGAGGGGGAGACGCAGCAGAAAGTCCGGTAGCAGTAAGAAGAACTTTTACGTGGCCTGCAGCTGTATGGCAACATGAAATGGTTTCTGATGGCTTTGTGGCCACCTAAGGAGCTGCTGCTGTGTTGAGAGGCCACCTCTGCTCTGCTGTCTGTTGCACATAGACAAAAGTGATTTTGTAAACTTTATAACAACTTTGAGGCGGGCACACGGTACCGCCGGGGACGAAAGCACAGCACAGAGGTGCAGGGGAGCATATCTGGCCAGAGGCCGCTGCTACTTTGGGTTAGGCTGTCGGGAGGTGATTAAAACTCGTGTTACTTGCCCACCACGGCGAGAGTGGCACAATCGCGAGCAGACGAACGGAAAGGATCTGCTGTGTCCTGCGTGCCTGGTGGGAACGGGGCAGTGACTCCCATCAGAAAAAAAGCGTGACGTGAAGGAGAAAAGCGTCGTTAATCGAAGCTCGGAAAGCCGGTGGGGACTTGGGCTTTCAGGTTGCGGCTGTGCTCCTATTTCATTCCCCCAGAAGAGAAGACCCGCGGCAGCAGCCGTGAGGTTTCCGGGCCGTTCAGACCGGGTACCACGGCCTGCACGCAGGCCCGGGGCGGAGCAGCGGGCAGGGTGTGCGCCGCGGCTCGGGCGGCGCCGCCGGGCCGCGGGGGGCGCGCGCGCTCCGCCGCGCCGGAAGGAAAGAGGCGGCGGCGGGTGCGCGTGCGGTGCCGCGGGGCTGCGGCGGGGCCACGTGCACCCGGTGCCGCGAGCGGGGCAACGCCGCGGCCCGCCCGCCATGCCCGCCGCGCTGCCGTGAGCCCCGCGCTCTGTGCCATGGGGCCAGACCTGGGCTGGGCCGCGCTAGTGCTGCTCTTTGCCGCCTCGCTGCTCACCGTGGCGGCCTGGCTGCTCCAGTACTGGCGGTCCACGGCCCTGCGAGCACTACGGCGTCGCGGAGCGGCGGGGGAGGAGGCCGGGGCCCGGGCGCTGCTCGCGGCCCTTCTCGCCCTGAGGTCCCTACGGGAGCAGTGGCAGCGAGCTTGGGTGCGAGCTCTCAACAGCCAGGCGCGCCGGCACGGGGTACGGCAGGGCACGAGCCGGGGAGCGCGGGGAGCGGCAGCGAGGTGAGGCGGGCCGACCCGCCTGCTCTTTGTTCGCGGGTGCCGGGACAGCCGTTGCCCTCACGGCGCTCCGGCCGGAGGAGCCAGTAGGCACCTTGCGGACGGCTCAGTTCGGCCTGCGTGGGAGCAGTGCGAGCACGGAAAGGGCGGAGCGCGTTACCACGCATCGTTTAACGCGGGTTGGGGCAATACTGTAGTCACTCTGATTTTCCGCAGCAATCTCTTCGAAATTTTCTGGTATTTATTTTCTTTATTCTCCCGGTATTGCCATTGTATTATCTGCAGTTTTGAAGTTCGTGAAGGAGAGTACGCCTTGATGATTCCATATGGAAATAATTCCATTATAGCTTGTTGCCTGCAAGGCAGGGACTTAATACCTGCAGAAACTGTGGTCCAAAGAAGTCCAAAGTCTATTGCAATATCCCCCTTTTTTTTTTTTTAATCGTATAAGTGGGAAAGGGTTTCCTTTCTGTTAAGTTGTGTAGGCAGTTAAAGTCCTGAAAAACATAATGCAAACTTGTTTTTGAGTTTTCCAGCAAGATAGGAAAAGTATCTCCCTTTTTGAATGAGTGACAAATTCTAGGCTGGATTCAACGTGAAGTGCCTTCCCCCAATGGGCATAGTGCTCCTTCTGTAGAAACTCACCCTCTGCTTCCATGCCCCTCTTATCACAATGCAATAGTCAAGAGTGTCACCAGTTTCCCATATCTGATATGCTGTGCTTTTCTGTCATGTGTTGAATTACTCACATTATCACAAAATGACCTGAATGTATACGTTCTAGAATTTAGGACTCCTGTAAAGGGAAGATTAGCCAGTGGCTGAATTGGCATGGAGGCCCCAGAAGGCCCCACTTCAGTTCCTGCTGCAGCTGCTCCTTGTGTGGAGTAGCATTGCCTCAGTGAGTTGCTGGGTCTAAAAGCTGTTTTCTGAAGTGAGGTCTGGGAGTTATCCTGGAGGACTTTGCTTGTGTGAGATTCTGGATGAGATTTGGGCTTTCCTGGAGGTGCTTCCTATCTGTGAATTCAAGCTTCAGCTGGACACCTTGTTTCCTTTCTCTGTATAGACAAGTCGAGGTGGGTAGAATTATAGTGTGCGATAGTTCTGGATGCTGGCTGGAGTGTCTCTGGGACCCCACATCATTCATCCTCTTTGGAACTATCAGGTTGGCTCTGACTACTGAGAACTAACAGTTTTCTCTTTGCAGAGTTCAGTGCAGATCACATTTGAAGAGGGTCCTCAGTTACCACAAGCTGCCAATATAAATTGTGTGACATGCAAGGGACAGTCAGACCATAGCATGGTAAGGCTTTGCTGTTCTAAACTGTGCAGTTTGGTGTGATGGTGTGTTCTGCAGACACTGCTGAAGCCTTTCTGATGGAGATGGTGGAACCAGGGAAGTTTTGTGTGAGGTCTCTTTGGAGGAATTTGGAGGCCTGTCTCCTGTTTGGAGGCTCTGGAGCTTGCACAAGTAAGCTCTGTGAGAGAAGATATGTTGGTGGAGCCGGGATGTGTGAAGGCTGAACCCAAACATCGGGGTTCTACTGTGGAGAGCAGAGGAGTGCTCTTGTCACAGCACAGGGTGTGAAGTTGCAGGTTTGCAGCTTTGAACTTGGTGAGAACAACCCAGCAGCCTCTTGCCGGAATATAAACTCATCTTTTCCTTTTCTTTTTAGGTGCTGTGGTGCCATCTGTCAGCTGAAGCTGTGAAATTCCCTGTCTCTGTTACTCAGCAGTCCCCAGTTGCTGTTTCTGTGGACACGTATCATGTCACTTTGGCTGTGCTGCAGGCACAGGTAAGGATTACAAAAAGTTAAACATTGACCTCCCTCCTCCATCTAGTCCCACGCTGATCGAGGAAGGAGGACCTGATTCAAAGTGCAAATAAAGGCCTCATTGTGCTGTCACTAACATTTGGTGAGGTAGCAAATATTCCCCATCTGCATGCCGAGTCTTGTTTTCTGAGTCTTCATATGCAGATTTTGGCTATGAAACATAGCTGTAAGAAATTTCAGAGAGTTTTGAGACATGGCTTCATTCTATATAGTGCTTTCAAGTGGGTATTTAAGAAGTGAGAAGTTCAGAGAATTCAATTCCCCTTGTGGCATAGTGGGAGGGGAAAGACTATGTAAAAGTATGGTGTCCTGGTAGTGGGTGAGAAAAAGAAATCTATGGTGAGGAGTAGTTTGCTTGTCAGTTCCCCTCATTACATTCACAAGAGCACAGTGCAGCTTTTTCTGTGTGTTGGATATCGGAGATGCTTATTCCAGCAAAGAAGCTCTGAAATCACAATGGGTGGTAACTCCATAGTTACTTTCTGGCTGGATTTGATTCTTTGGAATATGGTTTTCCATCATGATGAAGGACATGATGCTGGAGATGGTATCTTGCTTGGAGGTAGTGTGCTCATATGTGCACAAAAAAAAAAAAAAGAAAAGATAGACATGGCAAAATTAGAAGTAACTCAGTGGTAGCAGAAGCTAATTCCATGCTGTTGCAGACAGTTTCAAGCTTGTTCTTGAACCTTTTTGCTCTCAGAAGCTTTATTACAATTTTCAGCATACTTTTATCAGGTTATTCCAGTTTGATTTTGTACCACTGTTCTGTGGTCATCTCCAGAAATCCAGAGCTCCAGAGAGCTCCTCTCTCTCTCTTTAGCATGTAGTGTGCCTGCTGCCAGTCTAGTTATGGGCAGCAACTGCAATTGCTTTTAATTTCTGAAAAGTCCCCTTTTTCACATCTCATCCAATTGCTCCCCTACTCATTGGCATTTTCTAGGTCTCTTTGTCTGCACCTGGTGAAGTTTTGGGTTGATTGTTCGTGTAAAGGAGTTGCATATAGTATTCTAATTCAGGTCTTGCTGCTGCTGTTTTATGAAATGCAGGTTAGATTACCACATGCCTGCCTGTTTTTTGGAATACTTCAAGTACTGTGTTCCCAATTGTGCCCTGTGCCCTGTCCATTCTGGCACACCTCTTGTTGGTTACTTATGTGGCCACTGTGTCTCATATATGTTGCTTTTGTCTGATGACCTTCTGTGTTGTCAGTAAATGTCAACCTGGTAATTGAGAACTGTACTGAATTCTATTACCCAGTTTTTAGTAGAGCTGTCAGGTCAGTTCAGTTCCATTCGTGTGTGGTTCTGCCTCTGTCTGTCACATTAGTGATGCTTTTATGGGTACGTGGGTGTGCAAATTCTTAACTTCAGCTAAACTACAGGATATTGTATATTCTAGTTTATTGTTGCAGACTGTTGGTGACCCAGGTGGGTCTTCAACCTGAGGATCATCTTGTAGAGATGTGTTGCTAACTTATAAATGGTTGCGTTTACATTTGGCAATGCCTAAGTGATGTGACTCAGTAAATATCCTATGTGTTGGTGCCCAGTTGGGCACTTGTGGATTGTACTCTGCAGGCTTTTTCTTCAGTGAAAGAAAAAATGGATCATTTTTCCCTCTGGTGGTGCCTGGGCATCCAGTTGCAGTGTGGGAGCCAGATATCGCCATGGAGCTTCTACAGCTGCTTCATCCTGTAGGCCTGGGAGCACTTGCGTTCCTATGTTCTGTTTTTTACTGTTGCCCTGGTGTGAGGGCCTTTCAATTGCTGAATTTGGAATGGGGCAAAAATCACCTAATGTAAGCAGAAACTGTTTCCAACTATGGATATTTGTTCTGGGCCAGGTGGAGATCCACTTGGAGGAGATACAGAATGAGGGTCTCCTGGTGTCATGGACATTCAAAGACAGACCAGACTTGGACCTTTTTGTTCTTCCACGACTTGGGCTTCCTGAGGTGAGTGGCTAACAATGAGAGGCTGACTGTGAGTGGAGGAAGGAGCAGAAACAGCTAGAAGCTGGGCTGCTGTGGAGGAGAAGGGTTGGCAGCTCACTGCCATGGCCCTTTAGGGCAGTGGAGAGGATTCTTTCACCCTGGAATCGGTACTAGCTCAACTGTGTCAAAGCGGCATCCTCAAGAGGGCTGAAGTAGCACCAATATCTGTTGAAGGCTTTCTGTCTATTGTCTATATCTTTCTGTTGGTTCCTCCTGCTGTTGTCACATGTAGAGCTGCAAAACGAGCTGGGTTGCCGCTCTTTCTTTGTGTGAGGTGTTTGTTTGTTGTTGCTGTTGTGTTGGTTAAGTTTGATTGGGTTTTTTTGAAGGGATTAATTAAAAGTAGGAGATTAATGTGGGGAATCCCTGGGTTAGAGGTTTAATGAACAGAATGTGGGTGTGCTTGCACTTCTGTGATCCAGATAGGTTGGTTGATTTGTTGTTCTATTGACACCGTTGTTACTTTATACTGAGTAGTTCTAGGAATTCGACTGTTTTCCCAAAAGTGTGGTGGCATCATCTCCTGAGGTGGTAAGCATGTGACAAACTATAAAATCTGTATTGTAAAAATTTACACCAGCTAAACTACAGAAGTAGAGACTTAGTTTGTCTCATTTAGAAAGCTTGCATTTGCCTGCAGCTGCTACACAGAAGCTTTAAGCTCTGAGGAGAGCTAGTATGGAATATGGGAAGAGTGTTTGGGAGGTTATTACTGGGAGAATGACTGTGTAGTATATTAGAGGCGTGAGAGGCAGGTGGAGCTGTAAATGTGTCCATTTTTTAATGACATTCCTGCATTTCCCCTTGATTTACGGAGAGAAGGATGAAGGGAGAGCAGATTTGTCCACTATAAAGGATCTGGTCGAGGATACCATTGTCAGCACGAAGCCAGCCGTGATGGTGAATTTGGTGGCCTGTACCGCTGGAGCCAGTGCAGTAAGTCACTCTTCTTGTGTCATTCTTGTGCCCCAAACACAGGCACAACCCTAACCCAAGACACTTCTGAGGGCTGAGGCTCAGGCAGGATCCAGGGCTTGAGTTTCACTTCTGGGTGACAGCCGAGTCCTGGCCTGCACTATCATAGGGGTTTGGGTACTGCAGTGTGGTGCTTAGGGATAATTAGAAATTGCTCCCAAGGGCAACTCCTTCCACCTTTTTTCTTGAATGCTGGTTGTTGATCACATCCTCGTGGAGCTGGACTGCCTGAGATACATCTCTTTTTGGCGGTTGGTCTTGCTCTGAACACGAGGGCTCTCTCTAAGGCAGCATTTGCAGACATGGAATGTCCCATGGTTTGTCATCATCAGTTGACTGTCCAGTAGGCAGCAAGCTTGTTCTTGCCTGTCGCCTTCTCTGTCTGCCTTAAACTTCCCATCTGAAATAACATTAGGGCCCACTGGAGGTCAATGGCCTGGGAAACCTGCAGCATCCCTTGATGGCCTTGCGGGTATTCCCCTGTGTTGGTGTGA
Organism: Ammospiza caudacuta; assembly: GCF_027887145.1. Taxonomy (NCBI): domain Eukaryota; kingdom Metazoa; phylum Chordata; class Aves; order Passeriformes; family Passerellidae; genus Ammospiza; species Ammospiza caudacuta. The sequence goes on from NC_080615.1 coordinate 9,290,159, forward strand.
GGATCTACTTAATAGATACAAGGACGATGCCTCTTGATGCTGTCTCCTGGTGAGTGAATGATAAAGGTAATGGTCTCGCTCTCATCATTCCTCAGGTACCCAGCAATAAGTTGACTCGAGAGTGCCCGTCCAGAGTAGCAGCAGCCCCTCTGGGTTCTAAGCTGTTGCTCCGGAATCTTCGAGTGCTGAACTTGGGCTGCCAGGGAAAGGGAGGTAAGCATGAAAACATTTCTGATCCACGGGGGCAAGCGTGCAGGTGGTGAGATTGGAGCGAGTGGATGTTTTGGGTGGGTTTGAATGGAAAAGAGGAGTGTGTGTGTGACGAACCACTGCCTCTTGTTGATGAGTGCACGTGTGCCCTCTGTCTCTCTTGCAGGAGTTGGGGAGATACGCTGTGTGGCAGAGCTAGACAGCCCCCCGCAGCAGAAGTGGACGAGGCCAGTGATAAGTGGCAGTGTCGGTGCTGACGGAGAGATGGAGTGGAATGACGAGTTCTTTCTGTAAGTGTTTGTTCTCTTTCTGGCTGGAGCAGTGTAGGCAGACCGGCACGATGTCTGGGTATCATTACCAGGCTGCAGTAAGTGATGTGCACGGTGCAGAGATGAAGTCTGTGCCACAGGGCAATGTCTGTTTATGCTGCCCCTGTGCCGGACTGCTGATTGGGGCATTTGGCCCCAGCTTGCATACATCTTTCTCACTTCCCTGGGTGGGCAGAAGTGCTAAATGTAGGTGCAGCAGGTGCAATAGGATGTAGCATAAACAGCCTTTCAGAGGCACTGCCCTCTCAACTTCCACTGTCAACCTACACAGCTCTGCAGGGCACGCAAACCAGAATTCTCCTTTTTGTCATTTGGTACTCTAGTCATGTCCTCCATGGTAGTGCATGCTACTGAAACTTTAGAAAGGGTGAGATTTGAGGGAGGGAAGATACAGAATGAGGTTGTTTGCTCCGTGGCCACTTAAAAAAAGATTGCCTAACACCAGCCCCTCTTCGGTTTCAACAGGGAGTTGGGACCTAGAAGCAAAGAACTGAAACTACAGGTGCTGAGGAGCAGCGATGGAGGGGGAAGTGAGTACGAACAACCCTAAGATGGGTTTTAAGACTGGGAGGCAAAAATGCCTAAGGGACTCTCTGTGCTTTAAGCTCATGGTAGTTCTCTGTTGGTATGTGTGATGAGTTCTGCAAAGGATTTTTCATATTTAGCTTTATGTGAGCTTCTGTGACTCTGTGAAGTAACTCATTTTGTTCTTCTGCCAAAATGGTCTGGGTCTGACCTTGAATCAGGAGGTTCCTGTGGCCTGCCTGTCTGCATTCTGAAGCAGGCAGAAGCATGCAGGATTTTGCCTCTTGTATTAGGAGAGCTTTGCATAAGGCTCTTAACTGTTCTTTTGTACTCAGTTGGGGACTTAACTACAGCATCAATTTTTGACGGAGGCCACACAGCGGTCGTCTTTTTAAGGGAGTTGAATCCTGAATTGTTAAAGAGGAGCGGAGGAGCATTGCTTGCCCCTTCTGCCTCTCGAACTTAGGAGTTAATGGAGTTGTGGCAATGTGCTGTGTTGACCTATTGTGCTGCTTCCCAAAAGCGGGGATTATCTTGGAGATGTCTGAGGTGCTGAGGTCATGTGAAGTGTTTTATTTTTGCTCTTCCTTCTTGCAGATGTGCTGCTGGCATATGCCACACTTTTGATAGATTCTTTGGACAAGCAGCCATCTGGGAGACAGGTCTGCTCACTGGCCCCGGGAGCTGGACAGTCACTGACAGCTGAAGCTACCATTACATTGGAGGTGAGCTCATGATCCCACAAGCTGTGCATACATGCATGCTCTGGAAGAGTTCATAATGTGAGCCTCTAGCTGGAGACACGCGTGTTTGGGCCGGAGCTCGGCACAGAGGGCTAGCAGACCCTTGTGCCATGGAGGGGTGGATGTCACCTGCCCCTTGGTCCCTGAGCCTCTCGCTGTTGAACTTATACTGTACTGGGAATGGCTCCTCGGTACCCAGAGCTGCAGCTTTTGTTGCCCAAACATGCCTGCCTTTCCATCTGGGAAGAAGAGTGCCTCTCTGATCAGTGCTTTACTGCTTTTAGCTGCTGTTCCAGGAGTCTCCTGCATCTCTGAATGCTCCACATGCCACATCTCTGAGAACCAGCATCACCCCCACTAAGAAGGTGGAGATGGACCGGACCATCATGCCTGACGGCACCATTGTGACTACTGTCACCACAATTCAGTCCCGGCCCAAGGCAGACTGCAAACTGGGTGAGGCTGCACGGCAGCAGGCTTATTGTACAGGTGGCTCCTATGGCAGCACAGACTTAGCTGCAATATTCCCATGGCTGCTCATGAAGGCAGTAGCAAAACTGTTTAGCCATCACACCTGGATATGGCAGGCTCACGCTTGATGTATTGCTTTTGGTGTGTGGGTCAGAACACGGGCATCCATGCTATTCCCCTGGAACCTTCGTTGGAAACTCTTGTGTAGCCCTAGGGTAGAGAATTGCAGTTGTGTGTCTGGAGGAGGTGAGGGAGGGATGAGCCTTTCACACACCCTTTTGGTGGTGGGATGTCTAATGCATATGCTACCAAATAACCCGTGCGTGATGTCAGGCTAAGTGTTTAGCCATGCTTTCTCTAGTTTCTTCACTGCTAAAAAAGTTAGGCTGAACATACCGATTGTGGAGCCAAAAGCATGTTGATCTGGCTTCCTAGGGGTTGTTGCTGCTTGTGGTCTGGCATCCTGGTGAATGTGGTGCTGGATATTCCAAGAGGCGGGGCTGGGAAATTACATGAATGAAGTATTGCTGTGCGTCAGCTTCACAGGACTTGCAGCCCAGAAGGGCAACCACATCCTGGGCTACATCAAAGGAGGTGTGGCCAGCAGGCCGAGAGAGCTGATTCTCCCCCTCTGCTCTGCTCTTGTGAGACTCTGCCTTGAGTACTGTGTCCAGCCTTGCGGCCCCCCAGCACATGAAAGATATGGACCTGTTGGAGTGAGTCCAGAGGAGGACCGCTAAGTCGGTCACATACCTGGAACACCTCCCTGTGAAGAAAGGCGGAGAGAGTTTGAAGCTGTTTAGGCCAGAGAGGAGAAGGCTCTGGGGAAACATTACAGCAAGCAGCCTTCCAGTACCTAAAAGGGGGCTTGTAGGAAGGCTGAAGAGTGTTTTTTTTACAAGGGCATGCAGTGATAAGGCAAGGGGAATGGCTTTAAGCTGAAGGAGGGTAGATTTATATTAGCCATTAGGAAGAAATTTTTCCCTCTGAGGGTGCTGAGTTACTGGCACAGGTTGCCCAGGAAAGCTGTAGCTGCCCTGTCTCTGGAAGTGTTCAAGAGCAGGCTGAATGGGGCTTGGAGCAACCTGGTCTAATGGCAGTCTGGTTGGAACTAAGTGGTTTTCAGGTCCCTTCGAACCCAAAACATTCAGTGATGCTGATTTTTTTCCCAGTGGGCTTCTTACTGCCACAAAGCCTTACAGAGCTGCCTTGCAGGCTCTCCAAATGCTCGCTTGAGGCTTTTGGGGGTTGTGTAGGGGGCACAATATGATAACGTAGTAGTGTAAGCTTCATCTTCATTTACTGGTATCTCGGTGTTTCTTTTGCTGTGAAGATTCACCATCGAGGTCGCCTTCCAAAGTGGAAGTGACTGAAAAGACAACAGTGCTCTTGGAGACTGGCCGTCCTCACGGCCACTTGCCCAGCAGTAGCCGTAAGTGCTTGGAAATTTGAGGCTCTTACTGAAATAACTGTGTTCCTTAGCCTGTTTTATAAAGCGGCAGTCTGAGTGCGGTTCCCTGAACTTGCTTGCATTTTCTGCTTCAGAGAATGTCCAAGTGCCTGAGTGAAGGTGGGGGCAGAAGGCTGGTGGTGGTGGTGTGTGGGCAGGTAAAAGACATTCCCCTTTGACCATCCAGTCAGGGACTATGAGTGTTTCCTTGCTTGACGAGAACTTTCCAGGCTATCCGGACCCAAACAACTTTGGTCACCCTGCACTTGGGGCTCTGATTGTGTCTAGAACGGAGCACTGCAGCTCTTTTGACAGTTTGCTGCCAAAGCAAACTATTGGGAGTCTTTGGAAGTCTTTGTTGAGTGGTGCGGGGAAGGGGACGTGTATTTTAATTATATGCCTGGTGGGAAATGAAACTTTTCAGGTACCTGAAAAAGCCAAGGGCTACCTCTACAGAGCTTCCTTCATTTTGTTTATTTGGACAAGTCTATAATAGACTTTGGGTGGGGGAACTTACATGCATTCGTGTGCATGTAAGTTGCCTATTGCAAGCATTGCAGTCAGAAAGTGACGTTTTGCCTCTGCTGAAGGTTGGTACTCCAAGCATTGGTATTTTTCTTGTGCTCAGGGGATAGCCATTTGCCCAATGGCTTGGATCCGGTGGCTGAGACGGCAATCAGGCAGCTAACTGAGACGAATAACAAGACCACCAAGAAGACACCGACAAAACGTAGTACACTGATCATCTCAGGAGTGTCCAAGGTCTCTGGTAGTTAGGAGCTGCATTTCCAGTCTGGGTGGTTGCTTGTAGGGATGTGTGTATGAAACTAACCTGTCCTGTAGGGACTGGTGTGGGAAGCATGGATGACTGGCTCATCAGAAACCTTTAGCTGCTTCCCAGTGAGCATTAAAAGGTTCCTTGCCAATAGGAGTTCACAACCTTTAGCTGCTTCCCAGTGAGCATTAAAGGGCAGCTGCCAGTGGGAGTTCACAATGGGCAGCTGCAGAAAGGGATGTGGTTGCCGTAACTGGTTTTGAACCTTGTGGAGAATATAAGGAGTTCTCCCTGAACTTTGCTGCGGGAGTAAAGGATGTGCAGCAGAATGCCTTGTAATCACATTCCAGTATATTTCAGCCAAAGAGTGGCAATTGTCCATTGGTGCCATCTGGCACTGATGATCTGAACTGGGCCACCCACATGTAGGTATAGATGGAAGTAGGCAGATGAGTGGAATTCTTTTGATCCTGTGTTCATGTCTGTCTGCCCCTCTAACCTCCCTTCAGGTACCTATTGCTCAAGACGAAATGGCACTTTCTCTGGGTTATGCTGCATCCCTGGAGGCCACAGCGTATGGGGACTCTGAGGCAGACAGCACAGCTGACCAGATGCACGATTTTACTGAATTGTCGCGGCCACTGGAAGCGTTGCCATTGGGTCAAAGGGACAGTCAGGAGCTGGATGAGACAACGCGATCAGATGTCTCTGAAAGACCATCCGTGGAAGATGTTGAGTCTGAAACTGGCTCCACAGGAGCCCTTGAGACAAGCAGCTTGAAAGATCACAAAGGTAAGCATGAACTGTTAGGTAGGGTAGCTAACATGACCCATAGCATTAGCTGTACATGAGGACAGAGTGACATCCAGGTTCCACACCCGAGCATGGGGTCTGCAGCCACCTTTTAGCATAGCAAAGAGCAGCTTCTGATTGAGCTGGGAAGAGCCTGCCTTTGTCTTGTGGTTTTTCCACTGAAGTGATTTGAACTGCCTTCATTTGCAGGTGTCTGATTCCTGTAGCCTTTCAAGTTTCTGTGCTCTCTTAGATGGGAACCCTGCACATCCTGTGTATTATAGAAAACCCCTTTTCTCTCCCTGGTCTCCAGGTCCACAAATCAGGCACATGCCCGTAAATAACGATTCATCCTCTGAATTTGGCCACCTGTGGTGTGGACATGGAGGCCGCCCAGCAATGTAGATTGTACAGGCCTTGATTGCCCTCCTTCTTTCCCTGTTAGTATCAAAGCAGCTAGTGCCTCTGACCTGTCGTAATGTAAGATGTTCACACAAACTCACTTCTTTTAAATGATGGAGTGGGCTGCCTCAACCTAGCTGCTGTCCTGGCCTTTCCACACATTTGTCAGGTGGATGGTGCACCTTGGATTTTTCTGCTACAAACTTTTGTAAAGAAATGCAAATCAAAGTCTTGATTACTCAGACTATTAGAGTGGGACAAATTTTGGGGAGTTGTACCCTGTTACAACTAGGTATGATTTGGGCTGCGGAGGCCCCTTTTTTGAATGTCAGTGGGTAGAAGGGTGTGTGACCCAGATTCCCAAGAGAGCTGGTGGGGGGGGAACAGAGGGAAAATGGAAAGCAAACCCCATCTGTAGGAAATACCATTGTAGTGTTATATGGCCTGCAGGTTTTGTATCTTGTCTTTCTGATCCATTTGAGGTTGAAAGCAATTGGCATCTCCACCTTCTCCTGCTTGTGGGAGTCATAAGGAGCCGTTGGCATTATTTGCCTCTAGACTGGGCACGTCATGAAAATGCAGGCAGTTGTTCCGGGCGCAGGGGACAATGTTAATCCCTGTGCCCTTGAGACAGGCTGATCTGAGAGGCTTTTTCCATCTTGTATGTTCCTCTCAGGGTCTTCAGGTTCAGATGATCTCTCTTGTTTTCCATTCATGTGAGTCTTGGTTGTCATTTGAAATGCTGCACGCTTCCACTGAGAGGAGGATATTGTGTAAAAGGAATTTTATGCAGAGGGGAGATGGGATGGAATGTTTAGTGAGGCAGCTTGTTGGTGTTGCAGTCTATCGTCAGCTGAGACTTTGCCTTGGGAAGCTGGGATTAGCCAACCTGCTGCGTACTTCTGCCTCTCAGTGTGGAAGAGGACTGCTGTATAGCTGAGAATGGCTGGGTGTGTTACTGTCCCTGAAACTTGCCAGTCCAAGACACTATCATGGTTTCTGTCTCCTTCCTGTCCCTGCAGTTAGCTTTCTTCGGAGCGGTACCAAGCTCATCTTCCGGAGAAGGAGCAAGCAGAAGGAAGCAGGCCTGAGCCAGTCACACGATGACTTGTCCAATGTCACTGCCAACTCCACCACCAGAAAGAAAACTGGTAGCTTCTCTCACCGCCTCATCAAACGCTTCTCCTTCAAGTCTAAATCCAAACCCAAAGGTAGTGACAACACAACAGCTGGTGAAAACTGAAGGAGGGAGAAGCCCATTGGAAAGATTTCTCAGAGATTGTTTTCTAGTCTCTTGTCTTCCCACTCCATGGTATCTGTGACTTGAAGTCCAGTTCTTTCCAACCTTGGCTGAGGGAAGACACCCCAGTGCTTTATGCCGTTTGGGGAGCGGAGGTGGCAAACCCAGGACTTAGGTTGTTTGGCTGCCTTGGCTTAGCCTTCTCTGCTTGTTGCACCCTACTGTGCTCTCCCAGAAAATCCAGGTGGCATGCTAATCCCCCTGGGGGTTCCAGGAACTGCAGAAATGACTCTGTGTGTGTCATCAGGTGCCTCATGGAAACGGGGGGCAGGTCTGTCAAGTGGCAACCTTCAGAGTTAAAATCAAGAAACTACTGGGTTAGCTGTAGGACCAAGAAGTGTGACATGTAGCCTCATTCAGTCTTCTAGTGGCAGAGAATGACGCAGTCACTGATGATCTAAACACTATTATTGCTTGTGCTTGGTGCAGAGGCTGTAACTTGAGGTGTGCTGCAGGGTGATGTGTTCCTGAGCTGTGAGTTCGCAGAAGACAGCTGTCAGCTGTCGAAGTTGTGGTCCTCCACCTGGCTCTGCCATTGGAACAGTGTCTGGTTCAGACAGCTCTGAGGAACCCCTGTTTTCTGTGCTCTGTTGGTGAAGGAAGAAGTCTCTAAGAAGAAGGAGGTTTTAACTACTGTACAAGTTTTCACGGAAGCCTGAGCCTTCGCAAGAATGCCCAGTCAGTGCTGTCGGTTCTGCCACCCTGTGCAGCCACCCCGTGACACAACACTCCTTCCACATCTGTGTTCTTGAATAGGGAAGGGCCTGTACTGAGTGCACACACCAGCTATTCCCTTGCTCTTGGGGGTGGTTGGGGATGTTCCCAAAGGGCTGCCAGGCTGTCTTCCAGACCTGCCGAGTGTCCAGTCTCGTGCTGTCATGGTTCTCATGCCAAGGACTGGCACCATGCTGGGGATGGATGGCAAGGAATAAGGCAAGCAATGTAGTGAAGGGCAGTCTAATGGGGAGACTGAAGGGGCTTGCACATGGCAGAAAGAGGCAAGAGTTTATATATTGTCACTGATAGGTTTCCTTTAGTAGAGGGAATCTTTCTGGATTGTATTTGGTATTTCCTTTCTTCTCACAAACACGGACCCCTCTGTTCAAACAGAGGACATTTCTGCAGCAGGTACTTGCAGAGAGGGAGAAGTGGGCAGGGGCAGACATAAAATCCCTGTGCAGGAGGACACTGTCCTTCTGGGGAAACAGTTGTCCGGTCTCCTGGTCCATACACATTTTACCTATAATATCCCCAGAAGTTCCCTTCAGATAGCACATAACAATGCTCTTTGGAGAAACACTCATGTCCTGTCAACGTGCCTGGTTTGAGAGAAACCTCCTGCTATCCTGTGGGTTGTTGAGCTAAGGAGGTAGGACTGAGGGGAGGAAATACCTCACGGAAGAGGTATTTCCCAGGCCTGACTGTATTCTCTAGTTGTGCTCTTCCATCAGAGTATCTCCTGTGGTAGTGTCTGCTGTCCTTCCTTGTACAGGATGCTGCCAGCTGAAACAGCAGTTCTCTTGATGGCACAGGTAAAATGTGTTTCTTGGAAGGACAAACCCTAGCTTGCTGATACTGCTCCCGTGTACCATTTCCAAGGACCAGATTGTGTTTGGTGTCCTGCTGCAAAAGGATTTACAGGTGGCTGTTTCTTCCGAATTTGTACAGGTGGGGAAGGCCAGAGTTACCGAGGGTTGTAACTGAAAGTGCCTGTGTGTGCTAGCAGGAGGGACTCTTGGCTGTTTTTCCTGCTGATTCCTCACGTGATTGGGCATGTATGAATCTGAAAAATCATATTGGTTCAGCTGGCTGACCAGGAACCTCTACATCTGTTTTGGTCTGGGAGTCTTTGTTGTCCACAAACTCTGTCGGGTCTTTTATCCTTTGTTTCTTTGTTCCTTGTCCGCATGCACTGTGGCTTTGTTTGCACTTCCATGCACTATGGATGCCAGAGAACTCGCTGTTTCTCGCCGAGAATGATTTTCCTTGATGTCAGTGACTGGTTTGCGCTACAGTGCCGTTAGAACTTGACCATCTGTAGCTTGCCTATAGCAATCCAACCACAGATTTCACATCACACCTTCTTTTGCTGGGTTGGTGCGGTGCTGTCACATGCAGTCTGACACACCCTTGTTCTCAAAGTCTCGGAGTTTGGTTTCAATTTGGTACTCTCTCTCGCACCATCCCCTCTATGACTTGTAGCTATGACATACTTTATGTTCCATTTTTGGATTTTATTTATTCATTAGGACACCATCTCAAGGTACAAAACCATGAAGATTTGAGTCCAGACAGCACCACTTCTCTGGCACGAGACTGTGAAGCCTTGCACTAGAAATGCTGGTTTGAGCAGAAGAGCCTGTGGCATTTCAATTGTGGGTTAGTCAAGGACCTACCATGAGTCTCATTTGATAGTCCTGTGTTCTTTTCTTTAAACTGTAAGAGCTTGAGCTGTCTTGGTGTGGAGTGGCTGGAGGTGAACACCATTCACCGTTCTTCGGAATCAGGGATCTGAGGCTCATGGACACAAGGAAGACTCTGAGGGCTAGCCAATGTTATCCTTGTCACTGTAGACTGGAGGCAGAAAAGGCAAGGTTTCTGTCTGACAAACGCATACCTAGATTCTTGGTCTGGCTTGTAGGAGGAGGTGATAGGAAAGGGAGTTAAACAGAAGCTCAAGTTACTCACTGGCCTTGGAGACCCTTTCTAGCTATGTTAAATGGGCAGTTCCTGTCATAAATCTGTGGCTTTCCTGTTTTGTTCCTGGTTTGTTGGCTCCAGGCTATGCCCGCCAGTGACTTGCAGCGGAGATACGGTTTTTGATTTTGAACTTGATGTGGCAGAAGACATCTGCACTGTGTTTGGCCAAGTGAATGGTATGTGGGAAGCATGCCAGTAGGGGCATATCTTCCCTTGAATTTTTAGCAGTGTTTTTTACCACTGGCAGTGAATTGTGCTGCAAATCAGTATCTGGTTAAACGGCTTGCAAAGGAAAGGGATGTTGTCGAGTGCTGGCAGAGCACATCTTCAAATATTAGGTCCTACATCTGGTTGTGTTTCCTAGAAGAGATGTATTTTCTGACATTTTGTTGCTTCTCCAAGTTATACAGCATAGGAGTGCTATTGTAACCTTTTGTCTTCTTTTGAATATTCTCTATAAGTCCAGACTGGTTTTCAGGGTGTTTGTCAAAAGTACTGTTTGAAGAACAGAGGGATAGCAGGGTATGGGTCTGCTGTGTGCATCGAAAATTTTTTGGTTCTGATACTCTCCTCATTAAACGTGTTGATCTTTCCTCTTCTTATCTGAGCAAGGCTTTCTTTCTGGCCCACAAAGATGTTTTCATCCCCCAGGCAGTAGGTGCCGTTTTTTTTAATCCTGACTTTAAGAGCACAGGTTCCTGGTTCCTCAAAGGCATGAATGGTAATGAATTCGCCTCGTGGTGGAGGTGTGGTTATTGGTGTGAGAAACAATCTGTCTATCCTAATTTTCTCAGATGAAAAGAGAACGTCACACGGGGTTCTCCAGAAGCTGCAAAGATGAAGTCCCCAGGAATTTCCCCCCACAGAATAGCTGCTTTAAGAAACCTCTTTTGTATTTAATGTATTCTGTGTTTCTGGCTTTAGGACAGAAGAAATGCTATTTGAAATCTACTTTCCCAGTTTAACTTCTTCCAGATACCTGTGCCCTTGCCTTGGTGCTGCTGTGGGCTCTGTGGCATTTCATAATGCTTGGGACCACAGAGTAACCCCATGAATGGCACAGGCCACCATCAAAATTTTTAAGCTCGAGTGATCTGCAGTTGGCAGATTGTTGTCTCAGGGTAGGCTCGCTTTTTGCACCTTGTGAAATTGGTCCACCAAATATATGGTGGAAGAGGAACAGCAGAGCAGTGGGCTTGAATGCGTGGAGGCTTCAACCTGCATATGAGGGCCTGCTTTCCAGATGCTGTGTTTTCCTACTGGCTGCACAAGCAGAACACTGACTTGTACATGAAGCCAAAGTAGGCATTTTGTTGAGATCATTTTGGGTTTTTGTTTGTGTTGGTTTGCTTGGAGGGTTTTTTGGTTTGTTAGGGGTTTCATGTTTGTTTGTGGATTTTGTTTGTTAGTTTCCTATTTTGGCTGAACAGATTTACTAGAATTTACCTGTGTATTTTTACTTCTCTGAAGAAAATAGAGTTACACTAGCTGAAAGCTGTAATCATGCTTGTAAGTATATTTCTGTCTAGATAAATCTTCTCCCTGTGCTTAGGGGAAGGGTTTAGGAGTCTCATCATCCACAAAGACCTCGGTGTTGGCCCACGAGAGATATTCTCTTGAGTCAGTGGAAAACAGACGCAGGAAAAATGAAGGGAACCTCAAAACCTCAGTGTTCTGAGGGTGCCATAGGATTTAACATGATTGATGTCTGAGGCCAGAGGAATTGGGTGCATGGATGTGTATTTGCACGTGCTTATAATAAGAGCATACTCTAATTATAGAGTATGCGGTGCAAAGTGACTGGGGACGACAATGCCAATAGATGGGACAGGAGAGTGGCCTTACCAGCTTCTGTGGCATTCATACTCATTTATGGCACGGACTTATTCAGGAGCAGACCTGAGCAAGCAAGTCCAATTCCTGGCCCTGCAAGCACCCTCATGCAGCTTATGCAGTTGAGGGTGGGGTTTTAGGCAGCTTGACTGAAATGGGAAAGAGCAAGGGGAGACTACTTACGTGGAGAGCAAGTTCAGTGAAGGGGAATGTAATGAAAGCTTCTTCCAACCGCAGGCAAGTGCTGTTTTTAGATTAGAACTGGGCGTATGGCAAATGTTCTTGTTAAAGCAATGATGTAGTTTCTCTTGCGATATTGTTTGCTGAACCTACAGAGAAGTCATTTCTGAGTAGCCCTGGAGATGCTTGAGTGTTTGGAGGGTTGTAGTTTGTGGTCTTTTTGCATTGTTCTCTCCATCCCAACTCCCCTACTGCAAAGTCACGGTGAGTCTCGGGGTAGAGTAACAGTCCCAGCATTGGTCAAACTTGTGGCAAAGGTGTGCTTGTGATCTCACAGCTCCTTCTACAGGCATGACTGCTCCACATCACCTTTCATTGCTTTGTAAGGTACTGGACCAAATACCCACACGGAATTTGAATTGACACCCTTCCTTGTGTGTGCTCTTTTGTACTTTGATGCTTTCTGTCTGGGTGGATTATTTTGACCCCACATTGTTCAGGTGGGAAAGAATTGGAACTGTGTAGCTAATAATGAAAATAAAACTACATATGACTAAATGAAGTTCTTGCACCTTTGTAAATCTCAAAGGAGAATTCTATTGCTGTGTAATGGCTGAATCTGTTAACTTATTAAACCACATGAAAATCAAAACCTGAGTCTGATTTCATACTTGGTGTAGTGCTGTGAATTTCCCTCCAACCTGTCCCTGAGTGGCCGGCTGGCTCCCGAAATTCCGCATTGTGCAGGATGCCTCCCAGATCCAAGCTGGCACCAGTGCCAACTCGGGCTGGTTTGACAGCGCCAAGTGGCTCCTGCAGTCTGCCATCAGGAACCTGATCTGGTGAGTTTTGTTTGCCAGGGAAAAAGGCTGTTGGTGTTCAGGTACCTGTGATGCTAAGTGGGTGGCCATCTGCTGGGGTTCTGAAATCCAGGTTGCCCCCCTGCCCCATCTCTCACTTCCTCTGCCGCCCACCGGTGACTCCCTACAGCAGCATGTGGGAGGCCTGACACGGTCTTTGGGATGACACACAGACATTGCAGGCTGAGGTGCAAATATGGGGGGGGGGGGGGTGTTGACAGGTGGAGAGCTGACACTGAGGGTTAGGGGTGCAAAGGACACAGGGTACCAGGTAGGGTTGGGGTACAGGTGGGACTGCCCCAGGACCCTCCCAGCAGGTGCAGGCAGTTACCCCAATTAGAAGGTAGAAATGATGTTTGGAGGCCACAGAGTTACAGGTAGGAGTTGAACAGTTTTTTAGGGTTTTTTTCAGGGATTTTTAAGGATATTTTAGGGGATTTTTTTTCAGGAGTTTTTTAGGAATTCTCTGGGAATGTTTTAGGATACCTTTAGGGCTTTTTTCAGGGCTTTTAAAAGAACTTTTTCGGATGTTTTAAGGGCTGTCTTAGTACTAATTGGAATTGTTAGGGGTGTTTTTGGGTATCCTTGGGGCTTTTTTAGGACTAAAAAGTTTTTAGGGCTTTTTGAGGAGTATTGAGGGTATATGGAGGACTTTTTTAGGACTAGGGTATTTCTAAGGTTTTGGGGGGAATTTTTTAGGGTTTTTTTAGTCTTACCAGGGCATTTTAAAGATTTAAGGTGTATTCTTAAAGCTCTTTTAGGATTATTTAAGGATTTTTTTAAAGGTTCATTGGGGATTTTTAGGGGTGTTTTACGGGCTTTTTAAAAGTAGGGTATTTTGAGTGTATTCTGAGGCTATTTTTAGGGTTCTGTGGGGTGTTTAGGATACTTTGAAAACTAGGGCTCTTTTAGGGAATTGATAGGGTTTTTTTAGGGTCCTGTCAAGCATGACAGGCTGGGGGCAGCTCGAGGGGTACTGTGGGGGCTTGAGGGTGGCAGAGGCTGGGAGCTGAGGGAGGAGCAGGGAGAGGGCACAGTGAGTGACACACAGAGATGCTGAGGGTGGCAGGGGCAGCTGGAGGGTGACACCGAGAAGCTGGGGGCCGAGGGGCAAAGTAGAGGGGTTAAGGGTGACACACAGGAGCTGAGGCACAGCTGAGAGGGGGCTTGAGGGGCATGGGGGGGGCTTGAGGGTGACAGACAGCCTGAAGGCTGGGGGGCAAAACAAAAAGGGCCGGCGTAGGTGTTCGGGGGTCTGTGGTACGGAGTGGCCAGCTGGCTCCTGAAATTCCGCAAGAGGCAAGGATGCCTCCCAGACCCAAGCTGGCACCAGTGCCAACTCGGGCTGGTTTGATAGTGCCAAGTGGCTCCTGCAATCTGCCATCAAGAAGCAGGACGGGTGAGTTTTGTTTGCCAGGGAAAAGGGCCCAGGTCGCTGTTCGGGGGCCTGTGGCCTGGAGTGGCCTGCTGCCTGCTGAAATTTTACTTTGCAAAATATGCCTCCCAGAGCCAAGCTGGCACCTGTGCCAACTCAAGGTACTTTGACAAGTGCTTCCTTCATACTGCCATCAGGAACCGGGGCCAGTTAGTTTTGTTTGCCAGGGAAAAGGGCCAGCACTGGTGTTCAGGGGCCTGTGGCCCAGAGCGGCTGGGTGCATGCTGAAAATCGTGCATTGTGCCAGATGTCTCCCAGACCCAAACTGCCACCACCGCAAAGTCAGGCTGCTTTGTGAGTCCTAAGTGCCTCCTGCAAACCTTCCCCAGCTGTCCCTCGTTGTTAAGGGTTTTGATTGAGGGAAAAATTTCTATTTTTTCATTGCTGGAAGGATTTAAATTGAGGAGAACCCTTCATTTCACAATATTTTTGGAGAATAAATTAAAGGGGAGAATTGGTTTATTTGCCATTTTATCAGTTACAGTGGAGCTAACTGCCCTGGTTTCTCATTTTTCAAGGGTCACTTGAAGGAAGCTCTGTCTTTTTCAGCATTTTAAAGATTAAAATACTCATTTCCAGGCACTTCTTTCTGTGCCTTTAGACCAGCTATCTCAGAGAAGGGTGAGCCTGGCATGTACTTAACCCGTACACTGCCCAGGAAGTTTTTTTTCTTATTTTTGTTCATAATGTAGACAAGCCTAATTAGGAGTCCCAAGGAGACTTAGACTATTTACATCATTGGTATTCCTCTCCAACCTACTTAGTCACACTTGATGTTCTACTTAGTAATCACCAAGGAATAATTATGTCAGTTAACAGCAAATTACCCAATTTATCTACCTATGCTACGTAAACACAAAGCTTTACGTCTTACCAGTTGTCTGCTCTTCTGCTCCAAGTAGTTGTTGCAAAAAAGAAAGCACTGTTATATTTCTGAAGAGTTTTCTTCTATAACAAGCCCTTTACTGCACTTGAAGCTGAGTCAGAGGAGCCAAACAGCTGCAGCTGCTCTGAGGGCTTGGTGGGATTCGCCCCTCCCTTTTCCTGGGTGCCATGGGAACGAGAGGCGGGCACAATCAGGGGTATATTAACCCCAGCCGTGGCTGAGGGGCTTCATTCCCTCTCTGGGATGTGCTGGGGTAAGAGCTCTCCTCTCATTTCAGTGGAGAGGCTCTATCAGCTGATCTCAGCTTGTTTTCAGCACGTGTTTCTGGGTATCTCAAGCATCAGAGGCTTGGAAGATACTGTGAAGAAAGCAGTATAGAATACAGGGGAGTATTTAAATTCATGACTTTGGGTTTTCTGTTTATGGGTGGTAAAGCAGATTTGTAATTTCTGGTTTTGTTCTAATTTTGTCCTGTGGTTTTTTTTTTTTTTTTTTCCTTGGGAGGAGTGCAGCTTCCAGAGATTCTAGGCTGTGTTAATTACAACACTTTTTTCAGCAGATTCGTCATGTCACAAGAGGCATATGCCCAGTGTCAAGGATGATGTTTGAGAGAGAGGCTTCAGGTGAGTTGAGGATTCTGATTGGGAGAGGGAGAGTGAGTAGGTATCCAGTTTAGGAGTTCTTGGGAGGGGGTTTGGAGGCAGCAGGGTGAGAAAGGATCTTTATTTGTTTATTTGAGGCCTCCCCCACACAAGGCTTCACAGAAGCCTAGCAGAGGCATTGCCATGGCTTACAGCACACAAGGTGATCCACTGCACTCACAGGAGTGCCATTTAACTTTGCCTTTCTCTAACCCAGGTGCCACTCCTAATGAAGGCCACAGTCTTGGAATCAGGATGAAGCTGGAGCCTGAAGGAGCCAGGCACACTCAGGAGAGAGCAAGTAGCTGCCTTGGTGGGATTTGGCCCACATAACTCTGGACTCACACTTTGGTTTTGGTTTTCTTTATTGCAGCTGACCGAGAGGCTCACAGGCCATCACGAGGCCTTCCGAGGCAGACTCATTTCAGGTGCAACGTGGATTCCCATCACCGGTCATCCAAAAGATAAGTCGGGGGCCTTGGCCTGGAGATGAGAGAATAGTGGGTTGGGAGTTCTTGGGGCAGATTTGAAAACTGGCAGCAGGAAAAGCAATCTTCTCCAAGGGCCTCTTAGGAGAGCTAAAGGGAGAGGCTCTACTTTTGATGGCAGCTTTCAGGCGGGCAGTGCAGAACAGCTCCGGTCTGTGTTGTGTTGTCCAGTGTTCTGTGTTCCCTAGTGTGTCTTTGGGGTCCCTTTTGCCTTCTCCCCTCGAGACCCTCACCACAAGCATGCTGTGTCGTGTTTCATGTCCCCCTGTTTGCCACGTTCTGTGTCACGGGTGTGTGCACACATTTGTTCCGGAGCTGTTCTGCCCTGCCACATGGCGTGCTGCAATAGGACAAGCCATGGGGCGCTGGAATTTGTAATGTGGGCTGTACTTGGGCTCTAGATGCTGTTCCTAGATTGACATAAGGTGTTTGCAGCTTGTGAGTTATCCTTGTGGTGTTGGACATATGTTCTAACTTTCTTTCAGGTGCAGCTGCATTCCATGTGTGGCAGAGGGTCAGGGTTAGAAGGTGCCGGGCCTCCTTTGGAGCGCGGTGAGTAGCTGAGTGGTGGGGATTTGGCCGATGCGATGCCAAGATCAGGCCCTGATGTTTGGTTCTCTTTAATCTAGCTGTCTGAGAGACACCAGCCCGGTGCCAGCAGGACCTTCCCAGGTGATGAGGTGGCCTTTGTTTGCACCTGACAGGGACCAGCATCCCCAGATGTATGACAGATAAGTAGAGGGCTGTGACCCACAGAGGGGATGAAAGCAGGGTGCTTGTTTGGGAATTCCTGGGAGGGGTTTTTGAGTCCAGTTTGGAAGGGGGGGTGTTCATTAAATGGCTCGTTAGGCCCCATGAAAGCCAAGTCTCACTTTTGATCACAGTGCTGAGGTGTGCAGGGCAGAGCAGTCCTGGTGTGTCTCGTGTCACTTGTCTGTTGTGCCTTGTGTGTTGTTTGTGTATCTCCTGTCTTTTACCTTAGGCCTTTGAGGGCCCTGTCAGTACCCCTGGCATCATCGTTAGCATCTGTGATCTCTGCATTCCCTGGTCTGGCACCCGGGCCACAGAACTTTTGACTCGGGAGCTCAGACAGGCATCAGGCTCTCTTCTCTCTTTGGAAGCATCCAGTCAGACGTCTTTTCAGGTCTTGTTCTGAGCTGTATGGACAGCTGTGCCCCACCTGGATCCATTATGGTGGATTAGGACTTGTAATAGTACGAGGTTAGGTGCAGCATTCTGACCGTAGGATTTCTAGGCATCCACCTTTGCTGTCCTTGGAATTAATCATTCAGTTATCGTCTTCTTCCTCCAGGGTTCTCTGAGCCTCATCAGCTCACCATCGGTCTCAGCTGGGTCATCTCCTTTTGCATTCTCTCAGTCCTTGCAGCCATTTTCCTTGCCAAGAGATTTCTGTCTGTGTCTTGTGCCCATTGTTTGTCACGTCCTGTCCTGTGTCACGGGTGTCAGCACACATTTGGGATGGGGCTGCTCTGCCCTGCTGCATAGCCTGGTGCGATAGGAGAAGTCTTGGAGACTTGGAATGTGTAATGTGGGGTGTAGTTGGACTCTAGATGGGATTTGTAGATGGACACAGGATATCTGGAGCTCATCAGTTATCCTGCAACAGTGTGACTCTTGTCCTAACTTTTTTTTCAGATTCAGATGGCTTAAATCTGTGCCAGAGGGCCCCATGCCAGGTGAGGGGATTTCCCCGAGCAGGTGAGGCCCCATTTGTCTCTGCAGCAGTAGTCTATGTGGTGACTGTGTTACAGCTCTGTTCTTTGTCTTTCTTTTTAGGAAGTAACTCTGGATACCAGCAGCCAAGGTGAGCAGTGGAGAGAAGTGGTTGTTATTGCTCAGCTCTCAAGAACAACAATTTCTCAGCAAATTGATCATGTCACAAGAGGGATCTGCCCAGTGTCAAGGATGATGTTTGAGATTGAGGCTTCGGGTGAGTTGAGGATTGTGACTGGGAGAGGGAGGGTGAGCAGATATCCAGTTAGGAGTTCTTGGGAGGGGTTTTGCAGGCAGCAGGGTGAGAAAGGGTCTTTATTTATTTATTTGAGGACCCCCGACACAAGGTTGTTCAGAAGCCTAGCAGAGGCATTGCCATGTCTTAGAGCACACAAGGTGATCCACTGCACTCAGAGGAATGCCATTTAACTGTGCCTTTCTCTAACCCAGGTGCCACTCCTAATGAAGGCCACAGTCTTGGAATCAGGATGAAGCTGGAGCCTGAAGGAGCCAGGCACACTCAGGAGAGAGCAAGTAGCTGCCTTGGTGGGATTTGGCCCACATAACTCTGGACTCACACTTTGGTTTTGGTTTTCTTTATTGCAGCTGACCGAGAGGCTCACAGGCCATCACGAGGCCTTCCGAGGCAGACTCATTTCAGGTGCAACGTGGATTCCCATCACCGGTCATCCAAAAGATAAGTCGGGGGCCTTGGCCTGGAGATGAGAGAATAGTGGGTTGGGAGTTCTTGGGGCAGATTTGAAAACTGGCAGCAGGAAAAGCAATCTTCTCCAAGGGCCTCTTAGGAGAGCTAAAGGGAGAGGCTCTACTTTTGATGGCAGCTTTCAGGCGGGCAGTGCAGAACAGCTCCGGTCTGTCGTGTTGTCCAGTGTTCTGTGTTCCCTAGTGTGTCTTTAGGGTCCCTTTTGCCTTCTCCCCTCGAGACCCTCACCACAAGCATGATGTGTCGTGTTTCATGTCCCCCCTGTTTGTCACGTTCTGTGTCACGGGTGTGTGCACGCACTTGTGCCGGAGCTGTTCTGCCCTGCCGCATGGCGTGCTGCAATAGGACAAGCCTTGGGGAGTTGAAATTTGTAATGTGGGCTGTACTTGGGCTCTAGATGCTATTCCTAGATTGACATAAGGTGTTTGCAGCTTGTGAGTTACCCTGGTGGTGTTTGACATATGTTCTAACTTTCTTTCAGGTGCAGATGCATTCCATGTGTTGCAGGGGGTCAAGGTTAGGAGGTGCCGGGCCTCCTTTGGAGCACTGTGAGTAGCAGAGTGGTGGGGTTTTGGCCGATGCGATGCCAAGATCAGGCCCTGATGTTTGGTTCTCTTTAATCTAGCTGTCTGAGAGACACCAGCCCGGTGCCAGCAGGACCTTCCCAGGTGATGAGGTGGCCTTTGTTTGCACCTGACAGGGACCAGCATCCCCAGATGTCTGAGAGATAAGTAGAGGGCTGTGACCCACAGAGGGGATGAAGGCCTGGTGCTTGTTTGGGAATTCCTGGGAGGGGTTTTTGAGTCCAGTTTGGAAGGGGGGGTGTTCATTAAATGGCTCGTTAGGCCCCATGAAAGCCAAGTCTCACTTTTGATCACAGTGCTGAGGTGTGCAGGGCAGAGCAGTCCTGGTGTGTCTCGTGTCACTTGTCTGTTGTGCCTTGTGTGTTGTTTGTGTATCTCCTGTCTTTTACCTTAGGCCTTTGAGGGCCCTGTCAGTACCCCTGGCATCATCGTTAGCATCTGTGATCTCTGCATTCCCTGGTCTGGCACCCGGGCCACAGAACTTTTGACTCGGGAGCTCAGACAGGCATCAGGCTCTCTTCTCTCTTTGGAAGCATCCAGTCAGACGTCTTTTCAGGTCTTGTTCTGAGCTGTATGGACAGCTGTGCCCCACCTGGATCCATTATGGTGGATTAGGACTTGTAATAGTACGAGGTTAGGTGCAGCATTCTGACCGTAGGATTTCTAGGCATCCACCTTTGCTGTCCTTGGAATTAATCATTCAGTTATCGTCTTCTTCCTCCAGGGTTCTCTGAGCCTCATCAGCTCACCATCGGTCTCAGCTGGGTCATCTCCTTTTGCATTCTCTCAGTCCTTGCAGCCATTTTCCTTGCCAAGAGATTTCTGTCTGTGTCTTGTGCCCATTGTTTGTCACGTCCTGTCCTGTGTCACGGGTGTCAGCACACATTTGGGATGGGGCTGCTCTGCCCTGCTGCATAGCCTGGTGCGATAGGAGAAGTCTTGGAGACTTGGAATATGTAATGTGGGGTGTAGTTGGACTCTAGATGGGATTTGTAGATGGACACAGGATATCTGGAGCTCATCAGTTATCCTGCAACAGTGTGACTCTTGTCCTAACTTTTTTTTCAGATTCAGATGGCTTAAATCTGTGCCAGAGGGCCCCATGCCAGGTGAGGGGATTTCCCCGAGCAGGTGAGGCCCCATTTGTCTCTGCAGCAGTAGTCTATGTGGTGACTGTGTTACAGCTCTGTTCTTTGTCTTTCTTTTTAGGAAGTAACTCTGGATACCAGCAGCCAAGGTGAGCAGTGGAGAGAAGTGGTTGTTATTGCTCAGCTCTCAAGAACAACAATTTCTCAGCAAATTGATCATGTCACAAGAGGGATCTGCCCAGTGTCAAGGATGATGTTTGAGATTGAGGCTTCGGGTGAGTTGAGGATTGTGACTGGGAGAGGGAGGGTGAGCAGATATCCAGTTAGGAGTTCTTGGGAGGGGTTTTGCAGGCAGCAGGGTGAGAAAGGGTCTTTATTTATTTATTTGAGGACCCCCGACACAAGGTTGTTCAGAAGCCTAGCAGAGGCATTGCCATGTCTTAGAGCACACAAGGTGATCCACTGCACTCAGAGGAATGCCATTTAACTTTGCCTTTCTCTAACCCAGGTGCCACTCCTAATGAAGGCCACAGTCTTGGAATCAGGATGAAGCTGGAGCCTGAAGGAGCCAGGCACACTCAGGAGAGGGCAAGTAGCTGCCTTGGTGGGATTTGGCCCACATAACTCTGGACTCACACTTTGGTTTTGGTTTTCTTTATTGCAGCTGACCGAGAGGCTCACAGGCCATCACGAGGCCTTCCGAGGCAGACTCATTTCAGGTGCAACGTGGATTCCCATCACCGATCATCCAAAAGATAAGTCGGGGGCCTTGGCCTGGAGATGAGAGAATAGTGGGTTGGGAGTTCTTGGGGCAGATTTGAAAACTGGCAGCAGGAAAAGCAATCTTCTCCAAGGGCCTCTTAGGAGAGCTAAAGGGAGAGGCTCTACTTTTGATGGCAGCTTTCAGGCGGGCAGTGCAGAACAGCTCCGGTCTGTCGTGTTGTCCAGTGTTCTGTGTTCCCTAGTGTGTCTTTAGGGTCCCTTTTGCCTTCTCCCCTCGAGACCCTCACCACAAGCATGATGTGTCGTGTTTCATGTCCCCCCTGTTTGTCACGTTCTGTGTCACGGGTGTGTGCACGCACTTGTGCCGGAGCTGTTCTGCCCTGCCGCATGGCGTGCTGCAATAGGACAAGCCTTGGGGAGTTGAAATTTGTAATGTGGGCTGTACTTGGGCTCTAGATGCTATTCCTAGATTGACATAAGGTGTTTGCAGCTTGTGAGTTACCCTGGTGGTGTTTGACATATGTTCTAACTTTCTTTCAGGTGCAGATGCATTCCATGTGTTGCAGGGGGTCAGGGTTAGGAGGTGCCGGGCCTCCTTTGGAGCACTGTGAGTAGCAGAGTGGTGGGGTTTTGGCCGATGCGATGCCAAGATCAGGCCCTGATGTTTGGTTCTCTTTAATCTAGCTGTCTGAGAGACACCAGCCCGGTGCCAGCAGGACCTTCCCAGGTGATGAGGTGGCCTTTGTTTGCACCTGACAGGGACCAGCATCCCCAGATGTATGAGAGATAAGTAGAGGGCTGTGACCCACAGAGGGGATGAAGGCCTGGTGCTTGTTTGGGAATTCCTGGGAGGGGTTTTTGAGTCCAGTTTGGAAGGGGGGGTGTTCATTAAATGGCTCGTTAGGCCCCATGAAAGCCAAGTCTCACTTTTGATCACAGTGCTGAGGTGTGCAGGGCAGAGCAGTCCTGGTGTGTCTCGTGTCACTTGTCTGTTGTGCCTTGTGTGTTGTTTGTGTATCTCCTGTCTTTTACCTTAGGCCTTTGAGGGCCCTGTCAGTACCCCTGGCATCATCGTTAGCATCTGTGATCTCTGCATTCCCTGGTCTGGCACCCGGGCCACAGAACTTTTGACTCGGGAGCTCAGACAGGCATCAGGCTCTCTTCTCTCTTTGGAAGCATCCAGTCAGACGTCTTTTCAGGTCTTGTTCTGAGCTGTATGGACAGCTGTGCCCCACCTGGATCCATTATGGTGGATTAGGACTTGTAATAGTACGAGGTTAGGTGCAGCATTCTGACCGTAGGATTCCTAGGCATACGTCTTTGCTGTTCTTGGAATAAATCATTCAGTTATCGTCTTCTTCCTCCAGGGTTCTCTGAGCCTCATCAGCTCACCATCGGTCTCAGCTGGGTCATCTTCTTTTGCATTCTCTCAGTCCTTGCAGCTGTTTTCCTTGCCAAGAGATTTCTGTGTCTTGTGTCCTTTGTTTGTCACGTCTGGTCTGTCCTGTGTCACGGGTGTCTGCACATATTTGGGACGGGGCTGCTCTGCCCTGCCACATAGCCAGCTGCAATAGGAGAATCCCAGGGACTTGAAGTTTGTAATGTGGGGTGTACCTGGACTCTAGATGGGATTTGTAGATGGACATAGGATCTCTGGAGCTCTTCAGTTATCATGCAACTTTTTGACTCTTGTCCTAATTTTTTTTTCAGGTTCAGATGGCTTAAATCTGTGCCAGAGGGCCCCATCCCAGGTGAGGGGATTCCCCCAAGGAGGTAAGGCCCCATTTGTCTCTGCAGCAGAAGTGTGTATGGTGACTGTGTTACAGCTCTGTTCTTTGTCTTTCTTTTTAGGAAGTAACTCTGGATACCAGCAGCCAAGGTGAGCAGTGGAGAGAAGTGGTTGTTATTGCTCAGCTCTCAAGAACAACAATTTCTCAGCAAATTGATCATGTCACAAGAGGGATCTGCCCAGTGTCAAGGATGATGTTTGAGATTGAGGCTTCGGGTGAGTTGAGGATTGTGACTGGGAGAGGGAGGGTGAGCAGATATCCAGTTAGGAGTTCTTGGGAGGGGTTTTGCAGGCAGCAGGGTGAGAAAGGGTCTTTATTTATTTATTTGAGGACCCCCGACACAAGGTTGTTCAGAAGCCTAGCAGAGGCATTGCCATGTCTTAGAGCACACAAGGTGATCCACTGCACTCAGAGGAATGCCATTTAACTTTGCCTTTCTCTAACCCAGGTGCCACTCCTAATGAAGGCCACAGTCTTGGAATCAGGATGAAGCTGGAGCCTGAAGGAGCCAGGCACACTCAGGAGAGGGCAAGTAGCTGCCTTGGTGGGATTTGGCCCACATAACTCTGGACTCACACTTTGGTTTTGGTTTTCTTTATTGCAGCTGACCGAGAGGCTCACAGGCCATCACGAGGCCTTCCGAGGCAGACTCATTTCAGGTGCAACGTGGATTCCCATCACCGGTCATCCAAAAGATAAGTCGGGGGCCTTGGCCTGGAGATGAGAGAATAGTGGGTTGGGAGTTCTTGGGGCAGATTTGAAAACTGGCAGCAGGAAAAGCAATCTTCTCCAAGGGCCTCTTAGGAGAGCTAAAGGGAGAGGCTCTACTTTTGATGGCAGCTTTCAGGCGGGCAGTGCAGAACAGCTCCGGTCTGTCGTGTTGTCCAGTGTTCTGTGTTCCCTAGTGTGTCTTTAGGGTCCCTTTTGCCTTCTCCCCTCGAGACCCTCACCACAAGCATGATGTGTCGTGTTTCATGTCCCCCCTGTTTGTCACGTTCTGTGTCACGGGTGTGTGCACGCACTTGTGCCGGAGCT
Source organism: Ammospiza caudacuta (assembly GCF_027887145.1). Classification (NCBI taxonomy): domain Eukaryota; kingdom Metazoa; phylum Chordata; class Aves; order Passeriformes; family Passerellidae; genus Ammospiza; species Ammospiza caudacuta. The sequence goes on from NC_080615.1 coordinate 9,313,857, forward strand.
GTTCTGCCCTGCCGCATGGCGTGCTGCAATAGGACAAGCCTTGGGGAGTTGAAATTTGTAATGTGGGCTGTACTTGGGCTCTAGATGCTATTCCTAGATTGACATAAGGTGTTTGCAGCTTGTGAGTTACCCTGGTGGTGTTTGACATATGTTCTAACTTTCTTTCAGGTGCAGATGCATTCCATGTGTTGCAGGGGGTCAAGGTTAGGAGGTGCCGGGCCTCCTTTGGAGCACTGTGAGTAGCAGAGTGGTGGGGTTTTGGCCGATGCGATGCCAAGATCAGGCCCTGATGTTTGGTTCTCTTTAATCTAGCTGTCTGAGAGACACCAGCCCGGTGCCAGCAGGACCTTCCCAGGTGATGAGGTGGCCTTTGTTTGCACCTGACAGGGACCAGCATCCCCAGATGTATGAGAGATAAGTAGAGGGCTGTGACCCACAGAGGGGATGAAGGCCTGGTGCTTGTTTGGGAGTTCCTGGGAGGGGTTTTTGAGTCCAGTTTGGAAGGGGGGGTGTTCATTAAATGGCTCGTTAGGCCCCATGAAAGCCAAGTCTCACTTTTGATCACAGTGCTGAGGTGTGCAGGGCAGAGCAGTCCTGGTGTGTCTCGTGTCACTTGTCTGTTGTGCCTTGTGTGTTGTTTGTGTATCTCCTGTCTTTTACCTTAGGCCTTTGAGGGCCCTGTCAGTACCCCTGGCATCATCGTTAGCATCTGTGATCTCTGCATTCCCTGGTCTGGCACCCGGGCCACAGAACTTTTGACTCGGGAGCTCAGACAGGCATCAGGCTCTCTTCTCTCTTTGGAAGCATCCAGTCAGACGTCTTTTCAGGTCTTGTTCTGAGCTGTATGGACAGCTGTGCCCCACCTGGATCCATTATGGTGGATTAGGACTTGTAATAGTACGAGGTTAGGTGCAGCATTCTGACCGTAGGATTCCTAGGCATACGTCTTTGCTGTTCTTGGAATAAATCATTCAGTTATCGTCTTCTTCCTCCAGGGTTCTCTGAGCCTCATCAGCTCACCATCGGTTTCAGCTCGGTCATCTTCTTTTGCATTCTCTCAGTCCTTGCAGCTGTTTTCCTTGCCAAGAGATTTCTGTGTCTTGTGTCCTTTGTTTGTCACGTCTGGTCTGTCCTGTGTCACGGGTGTCTGCACATATTTGGGACGGGGCTGCTCTGCCCTGCCACATAGCCAGCTGCAATAGGAGAATCCCAGGGACTTGAAGTTTGTAATGTGGGGTGTACCTGGACTCTAGATGGGATTTGTAGATGGACATAGGATCTCTGGAGCTCTTCAGTTATCATGCAACTTTTTGACTCTTGTCCTAATTTTTTTTTCAGGTTCAGATGGCTTAAATCTGTGCCAGAGGGCCCCATCCCAGGTGAGGGGATTCCCCCAAGGAGGTAAGGCCCCATTTGTCTCTGCAGCAGAAGTGTGTATGGTGACTGTGTTACAGCTCTGTTCTTTGTCTTTCTTTTTAGGAAGTCACTCTGGATACCAGCAGCCAAGGTGAGCAGCGGAGAGAAGTAGTTGTTATTGCTCAGCTCTTAGGCATAACAGCAGATTTTTCAGCAGATTCATGGTGTCACAAGAGGGATCTGCCCAGTGTCAAGGATGACGTTTGCGACTGAGGCTTCAGGTGAATTGAGGATTGTGACTGGGAGAGGGAGGGTGAGCAGGTATCTAGTTTAGGAGTTCTTGGGAGGGGGTTTGCAGGCAGCAGAGTGAGAAAGGGTGTTTATTGGAGGGCCCCCCCACACAAGGCTTCTCAGAAGCCAAATAGAGGCGTTCCCATGTCTTACAGCATACAAGGTCCTCCACTGCACTCAGAGGAATGCCATTTAACTTTGCCTTTCTCTAACCCAGGTGCCACCACTAATGAAGGCCACCGCCTGGGAATCGGGATGAAGCTGGAGCCTGAAGGAGCCAGGCACACTCAGGAGAGGGCAAGTAGCTGCCTTGCTGGGATTAGGCCCACATAACTCTGAACTCACACTTTGGTTTTGGTTTTCTTTATTGTAGCTGACCAGAGGCTAACAGGTGATCATGGGGCCCTCCGAGGCAGACTCATTGCAGGTGCAACATGGATTCCCCTCACCTATCATCCAAAAGATAAGTCGGGGGCCACGGCCTGGAGATGGGAGAGCAGCAGGTTGGGAATCCCTGGGACAGATTTAAAAATTGGCATGTATGTAAGCATGTCGCCTTATATTGTGTGTACTTACACTCTATGTGGACTTGCACTGTATGCATCAGCTTATATTGTGTGTACTTACACTGTACCACTTATGATCGCAGCGGCCCTGCCCTGGCACGTAGTCACAGTTAGGTAGAACAGTTATAACAACTTTACTGTTCATCTGTCTTTCGTGGGATTTTGGGTAGAAAATTTATCAGTCCAGAGTGGGGACAAGTCCTAGCTGTCAGCCACCTGTTGACCCTTCCTGTTGTCTCACAGGTCCTCGTGGCTGCTGTTTTCCCCAGGATCTGCCATTTACCTCAAGGAGCGGCAGCCAGAAGATGTGTCAAAGCACCTTCTTCAGCATCTCAGGTAAGGGCCACAGTGAGCATGTAAGTGGAAGGAGTATGTGTGAGAGCACGTGGCTGTGTCTGTCTGCTTGTCTCTGTGTGTGTGAGCGCATGCTGACTGGATTTAACCTTGTGTGTGTGACTTTTGCTTTCCAGGTTTTGCAACTCCTTGTTAAATTTAGAATAAAAAATACCCAGCTGCCTTCCACCCTGGCTGGTTTTTTTTTTTGGTCCCGGCCAAGTAAAAACCCAGAAAAATACCACAAGATAGGCTAGAAAAGAACCAAAAAACCAAGAAAAAAAACCCAATATAGGTGAGAATACCGAGAAAAAAACCCCCAAGATGGGCAAGAAAAAAATGTAGAAAACACCCACAGAAAACCAAGAAAAAAACCCCAGGATGGGCAAGAAGAATCCCAGAAAAACAATGCTACATGGACCAGAAAAAACCCAGGAAAAACCAGAAAAAAAACCGGAAAAAAAAGGGAAAAAAATCCCAAGATGGGCAAGGAAAAAAACCCCCCCAAAAAAAACCACAAGATGGGCAAGGAGAAGATCCACAAAAAACCCAGAAAAATCACAGAAAAACCCCCAAGAAGGGCAAGAAAAAACCCAGAAAACACCCACAGAAAACCAAGGAAAAAACCCCAAGATGGGTGAGAAAACTCCCAGGAAAAAAAACCAAGATGGACCAGAAAAAACCCTTAAAAAACCAAGGAAAAAAAAAAAAAAAAAAAACGGAAAAAACCCCAAGGATAGGCAAGAATACTCCAGAAAAAACCTCAGAAAAAATCCGCAAGATGGGCAAGAAAAAACCCAGAAAAAAACACAAAAAAAACCCCCAAGATGGGCAAGAAGAAATCTGGAACAAACACCTCAAGACTGGCAAGAAAAAACGCCAAGATGGGCAAGAAAAAACTGACGTAAAACCGGCCGCAAAGCGCGACTGTCGTAAAGCCAGCCGTAAAGCGCGACTGTCGTAAAACCGGCCGTAAAGCGCGACTGTCGTAAAAGGTGCCGTAAAGCGCGACTGTCGTAAAAGGTGCCGTAAAGCGCGACTGTCGTAAAACCGGCCGTAAAGCGCGACTGTCGTAAAAGGTGCCGTAAAGCGCGACTGTCGTAAAAGGTGCCGTAAAGCGCGACTGTCGTAAAAGGTGCCGTAAAGCGCGACTGTCGTAAAACCGGCCGTAAAGCGCGACTGTCGTAAAAGGTGCCGTAAAGCGCGACTGTCGTAAAACCGGCCGTAAAGCGCGACTGTCGTAAAAGGTGCCGTAAAGCGCGACTGTCGTAAAAGCGGCCGTAAAGCGCGACTGTCGTAAAAGGTGCCGTAAAGCGCGACTGTCGTAAAACCGGCCGTAAAGCGCGACTGTCGTAAAACCGGCCGTAAAGCGCGACTGTCGTAAAAGGTGCCGTAAAGCGCGACTGTCGTAAAAGGTGCCGTAAAGCGCGACTGTCGTAAAAGGTGCCGTAAAGCGCGACTGTCGTAAAAGGTGCCGTAAAGCGCGACTGTCGTAAAACCGGCCGTAAAGCGCGACTGTCGTAAAACCGGCCGTAAAGCGCGACTGTCGTAAAACCGGCCGTAAAGCGCGACTGTCGTAAAAGGTGCCGTAAAGCGCGACTGTCGTAAAAGGTGCCGTAAAGCGCGACTGTCGTAAAAGGTGCCGTAAAGCGCTACTGTCGTAAAAGGTGCCGTAAAGCGCGACTGTCGTAAAAGGTGCCGTAAAGCGCGACTGTCGTAAAAGGTGCCGTAAAGCGCGACTGTCGTAAAAGGTGCCGTAAAGCGCGACTGTCGTAAAAGGTGCCGTAAAGCGCGACTGTCGTAAAAGGTGCCGTAAAGCGCGACTGTCGTAAAAGGTGCCGTAAAGCGCGACTGTCGTAAAAGGTGCCGTAAAGCGCGACTGTCGTAAAAGGTGCCGTAAAGCGCGACTGTCGTAAAAGGTGCCGTAAAGCGCGACTGTCGTAAAACCGGCCGTAAAGCGCGACTGTCGTAAAAGGTGCCGTAAAGCGCGACTGTCGTAAAACCGGCCGTAAAGCGCGACTGTCGTAAAAGGTGCCGTAAAGCGCGACTGTCGTAAAACCGGCCGTAAAGCGCGACTGTCGTAAAACCGGCCGTAAAGCGCGACTGTCGTAAAAGGTGCCGTAAAGCGCGACTGTCGTAAAAGGTGCCGTAAAGCGCGACTGTCGTAAAAGGTGCCGTAAAGCGCGACTGTCGTAAAAGGTGCCGTAAAGCGCGACTGTCGTAAAAGGTGCCGTAAAGCGCGACTGTCGTAAAAGGTGCCGTAAAGCGCGACTGTCGTAAAAGGTGCCGTAAAGCGCGACTGTCGTAAAACCGGCCGTAAAGCGCGACTGTCGTAAAAGGTGCCGTAAAGCGCGACTGTCGTAAAACCGGCCGTAAAGCGCGACTGTCGTAAAACCGGCCGTAAAGCGCGACTGTCGTAAAAGGTGCCGTAAAGCGCGACTGTCGTAAAACCGGCCGTAAAGCGCGACTGTCGTAAAACCGGCCGTAAAGCGCGACTGTCGTAAAAGGTGCCGTAAAGCGCGACTGTCGTAAAAGGTGCCGTAAAGCGCGACTGTCGTAAAACCGGCCGTAAAGCGCGACTGTCGTAAAAGGTGCCGTAAAGCGCGACTGTCGTAAAAGGTGCCGTAAAGCGCGACTGTCGTAAAACCGGCCGTAAAGCGCGACTGTCGTAAAAGGTGCCGTAAAGCGCGACTGTCGTAAAACCGGCCGTAAAGCGCGACTGTCGTAAAAGGTGCCGTAAAGCGCGACTGTCGTAAAAGGTGCCGTAAAGCGCGACTGTCGTAAAACCGGCCGTAAAGCGCGACTGTCGTAAAACCGGCCGTAAAGCGCGACTGTCGTAAAAGGTGCCGTAAAGCGCGACTGTCGTAAAAGGTGCCGTAAAGCGCGACTGTCGTAAAACCGGCCGTAAAGCGCGACTGTCGTAAAAGGTGCCGTAAAGCGCGACTGTCGTAAAACCGGCCGTAAAGCGCGACTGTCGTAAAAGGTGCCGTAAAGCGCGACTGTCGTAAAAGGTGCCGTAAAGCGCGACTGTCGTAAAAGGTGCCGTAAAGCGCGACTGTCGTAAAAGGTGCCGTAAAGCGCGACTGTCGTAAAAGGTGCCGTAAAGCGCGACTGTCGTAAAAGGTGCCGTAAAGCGCGACTGTCGTAAAAGGTGCCGTAAAGCGCGACTGTCGTAAAAGGTGCCGTAAAGCGCGACTGTCGTAAAACCGGCCGTAAAGCGCGACTGTCGTAAAAGGTGCCGTAAAGCGCGACTGTCGTAAAACCGGCCGTAAAGCGCGACTGTCGTAAAACCGGCCGTAAAGCGCGACTGTCGTAAAAGGTGCCGTAAAGCGCGACTGTCGTAAAAGGTGCCGTAAAGCGCGACTGTCGTAAAACCGGCCGTAAAGCGCGACTGTCGTAAAAGGTGCCGTAAAGCGCGACTGTCGTAAAAGGTGCCGTAAAGCGCGACTGTCGTAAAAGGTGCCGTAAAGCGCGACTGTCGTAAAAGGTGCCGTAAAGCGCGACTGTCGTAAAAGGTGCCGTAAAGCGCGACTGTCGTAAAAGGTGCCGTAAAGCGCGACTGTCGTAAAACCGGCCGTAAAGCGCGACTGTCGTAAAAGGTGCCGTAAAGCGCGACTGTCGTAAAACCGGCCGTAAAGCGCGACTGTCGTAAAACCGGCCGTAAAGCGCGACTGTCGTAAAAGGTGCCGTAAAGCGCGACTGTCGTAAAACCGGCCGTAAAGCGCGACTGTCGTAAAACCGGCCGTAAAGCGCGACTGTCGTAAAAGGTGCCGTAAAGCGCGACTGTCGTAAAAGGTGCCGTAAAGCGCGACTGTCGTAAAACCGGCCGTAAAGCGCGACTGTCGTAAAAGGTGCCGTAAAGCGCGACTGTCGTAAAAGGTGCCGTAAAGCGCGACTGTCGTAAAAGGTGCCGTAAAGCGCGACTGTCGTAAAAGGTGCCGTAAAGCGCGACTGTCGTAAAAGGTGCCGTAAAGCGCGACTGTCGTAAAACCGGCCGTAAAGCGCGACTGTCGTAAAAGGTGCCGTAAAGCGCGACTGTCGTAAAAGCGGCCGTAAAGCGCGACTGTCGTAAAAGGTGCCGTAAAGCGCGACTGTCGTAAAACCAGCCGTAAAGCGCGACTGTCGTAAAAGGTGCCGTAAAGCGCGACTGTCGTAAAAGGTGCCGTAAAGCGCGACTGTCGTAAAACCGGCCGTAAAGCGCGACTGTCGTAAAACCAGCCGTAAAGCGCGACTGTCGTAAAAGGTGCCGTAAAGCGCGACTGTCGTAAAAGGTGCCGTAAAGCGCTACTGTCGTAAAAGGTGCCGTAAAGCGCGACTGTCGTAAAAGGTGCCGTAAAGCGCGACTGTCGTAAAAGGTGCCGTAAAGCGCGACTGTCGTAAAAGGTGCCGTAAAGCGCGACTGTCGTAAAAGGTGCCGTAAAGCGCGACTGTCGTAAAAGGTGCCGTAAAGCGCGACTGTCGTAAAAGGTGCCGTAAAGCGCGACTGTCGTAAAACCGGCCGTAAAGCGCGACTGTCGTAAAACCGGCCGTAAAGCGCGACTGTCGTAAAACCGGCCGTAAAGCGCGACTGTCGTAAAAGGTGCCGTAAAGCGCGACTGTCGTAAAAGGTGCCGTAAAGCGCGACTGTCGTAAAAGGTGCCGTAAAGCGCGACTGTCGTAAAAGGTGCCGTAAAGCGCTACTGTCGTAAAAGGTGCCGTAAAGCGCGACTGTCGTAAAAGGTGCCGTAAAGCGCGACTGTCGTAAAAGGTGCCGTAAAGCGCGACTGTCGTAAAAGGTGCCGTAAAGCGCGACTGTCGTAAAACCGGCCGTAAATCGCGACTGTCGTAAAAGGTGCCGTAAAGCGCGACTGTCGTAAAAGGTGCCGTAAAGCGCGACTGTCGTAAAAGGTGCCGTAAAGCGCGACTGTCGTAAAACCGGCCGTAAAGCGCGACTGTCGTAAAACCGGCCGTAAAGCGCGACTGTCGTAAAACCGGCCGTAAAGCGCGACTGTTGTAAAATACCCTGGGTAGGTTCTAGATACAGTTCTAGGTCTGGTTCAAGGTGCGTTCTAGGTATGTTCTAGATGTAGTTCCGTACACTGAATATGGTCTGGGCGTGGTCTAGATTACGTTATAGGTGCGTTCTAGAGTGCGTTCTAGTCTGCGTTCTGGGCATGTTCTGGGCTATGCTCTAAGTTTGTCATAGAGAGTGTTCTAGGTGTGTTCTAGATTGCGTTCTAGGTGTGTTCTAGATTACGTTCTAGGTGTGTTCTAGATTGCGTCCTAGAGCGCGTTCTAGATTGCTTTCTAGGTGTGTTCTGGATTCCGTTCTAGGTGGGCGCTAGATCGTGTTCTAGGCACGTTCTAGACTCTAAATTGCGTTCTAGATTGCTTTGTATCGGGCTCTAGATTTGCGTTCTATGTGCGTTCTAGACATGTTCTAGACTCTACGAATCGTTGTAGATTGTGTTCTAGGTATGTTCTTGGTTCCATTCTAGATACAGTTCTAGGTACGTTCCAGAATGTTATGTTCCGTATATGTACTAGATATGTATTAAGTATGCTTCCGGATACGGTTCTAGGTATGGCTCTATGTTATATAGAATTATGTATAATATATATTCATAATATATAATACATACAATATATAATTCTATATAATCTATATAATACTATATATAAAGTATATATTCTATTTACAAATATTAATTAGTTTCACTCCAAGTATGAATTGAATTTGGCTGCTCAGTCATGCAACAAGCCGGTCCTTCATCTGAATGGATGTGCTTGCTTGAATGCTTGCCAGTGCCTGATGGCTGGAAGGCAAATGAAACTTTCCCTCACAAAACTGTGCAGTGGTATCATGGGTTGACTGGCAAAAAATAATGTATTTTCCTATGCCCGTTTGAGTTACTGATGATTATTTTCAGATTCAGAATAGAAGCATAAATTGTCAAAGCAAAATACCAGGTGAGAATTCTCTGAGGAAGAAGGAAAAGCCAGGCGTTTTTATAATCCCTAAAAGTTTGTGTTTTGAAGAATCCAAACATAAACTTAACTCTTGAGCATTTATGTTTATACAATTCATTGTACTCACAGGAAATAACATTAGGAATTGATTACTGCTGGTATCACCCCCTTCATAGCTGTGTGGACTAAGTTGATTCCAGTCATGTACAGAACTTGTGGCATTTTACTTCTTCAATTGTAATTGTTGTCCCAACCTCAATTTGAACCTGAAATGTCACCAGACTATCCTTTTTAGGTTAAAATAGAAAATAAAATATTGGAGCCTTTTGACTTCAGTAGTCTAACTCTGCTGAGTTTTCAGGATCCATCTGTAAATTAGTTTGGCTTTCAGCTTCCACTGTCCATAACATGTTCACTGTTCATAATTTTAGCTTCAGACAGGGAACTGATGTTCAGGCAAAAATGGATGGTTTAACACATAGCTCTAGATATAGCTCTAGATATAGCTCTAGATATAGCTCTAGATATATAGAATTAGATATAATATATATTAATAATATATAATATATAAAATATATAATTATATATAACAATAGATATAATGTTATCTATAAAGTATATATTCTATATAAGATATATTTCTATGAATACTATATATTTATATACATATTTTCAACTGCTTCTCAGATGAAAATGATTCAAGAACACTCCTCTTTCCAGACCAGTGACAAAATTGGATTTTCAGCAGAACAAAACACATGTGAGCTCTCAGGTGGGGAGCTCCTGAGTCCTGAGCCCCCAGCTGATTCCAGTGCTGCCTTCTGTCTAATCCCAGCCTGTGTTGGCAACCTGCCCTCCCATTTCAGCAGAAATTCAGAGAGGTGAGCTGGAATCACTGGGCACAGCACAGTGGCTGGAGCTCATCAGCCTGTTCCATACAGAAACCAGCTCTAGCAGAGTTATTCTGCTCCTGTGGTGTGCTCAGCTGGGCTGAGGTGAATCAGTCTGTTTGAATGGATTGCCTGGGAGCATCATGCAGTAATAGTCTCAAAGTGCATTGTCACCATATCCTTACCTGCTCAAGGAAAATTCCCTGGAGCTTTGAGTGCTAAGAACATGGAGTGCATGGAGGAATGGTTTCCTTCAGGCTCTCTGGTTTCCCAATATGTTTTTGGTGGCGACTGGTTCATGGAGAGGATGAGAAACAAGTATGATGTTCTATAGAAGAAGGTTTATTAGTTCTGTTGGTCTCTGACTATATTTCTGTTATTAATCTGTTTTAGTTAGTAATTGGACAGGTCACCTGTGCATAGGACTGGGAGTTGTTATAACTCCTCTAGGTGAGGCTGTAGCATGTTTCTTCAATCCTTGGCATAGAGAGGAGTCAATACCATGTTATTTAATGGAGGCTGAAGAGTGTTTGTGCTCCTAAAGTATTTGAGACAAGGAAGATCCTGTCCATAGTGATTTGATAAAGGACAGGGATCCTACCCTTTCTGTCTGTCAGTGCTGACTCACATGTGTTTGTTATTTGCACCATACCACTGCCTGTGTAGCTCTTAAGATGGCTCTTAAGATGGCCCTTAGGCATCCAGACACAGTCTGTATCTCAAACAGCCTAAAAATTCAATGATGGGATGAATTCTTTTGGAGATTATTTTTCTCTTATTAGGTTCCTATCTCAAGTGAACAAACTGCTTGATTTACAGCACTGTTGTTTGAGAGGTTCCCTTGTGTAGCTGAAGATTCGTGTAATTGCTACTTTGCAGCAAATAAAAAACATTTCTCTGGTTCAAACTGCAATTTGACTATTTCTGCTGTGTAGAGCCCATTATCAGAGCCTTGATGAGGCGCAGAACAGATTTGGATGAAAATGATGAGATTTGGATGAAATGGCCCTCCATCAGGGCAGGCTACAAAGATCCTCCTCTTTGAGGTATTGGCCCTTTTGATGCATAAAATGCATGAAAATTTGCTTGAAAAGTGCAAGTTGATGAGTAAAAGAGAATTCACAGTAATTGTAGTGAAATGAAAAAAGAAAACAAGGCAAAAGCATTGGAAAGAATATGTTTAATTGCATGTAATTACTTGATGTGGGTTTCAGTCAGGGAAAAAAGGAGAAAGGAACATGCTAAATAGCGCTGGTGTGGCAATTACTCTTTGATGATTTTCTCAAATGACTGAACTTTGTGTATTATTAAAAAAAATAAAGATACAGCAACAACAAAAACAACAAAAAAAAAAACCCAACCAGGAAAACCACACACACTACTTTATGTTGTAAGAACTTTGCTGTATCAGTCAAAATGCTCTGCCACGTCTTTCACCTCATGATTTTTGCATGTATAGACAAAATGAACTTTGTTTCCTGGTAATGCTGTGTCAACATGCTAGGTGGGATGCAAGTTTAATAGTTTTAACTATCAGGGTGTGAATAAAACATTGCCTGGGTTATCTGATAGCCTAAGCACTTTGAGATGGAGCTTCTCAGTTGAACAATTTTTTGACATGCCAGGTTTGCTGACAAACAAATCTGAACAAGTTGCAGTCTGGTGAAATAAAAATACAAGAGAAGCAGAAATAGAGGTCCAATAGAGGTGGGACAAGGTTCCTAGCACTAATTCAAATGGTTTTGTCTCTAAACAAGTAATCAGACTGTGGTGGTGTTTGAGGGTCCCCAGGACAAGGGAAGAAATGACATCTGATAATACCTCATCTTCCCTGAGGAGGCTTCCAGTAAGGAAAGGACAAATGCGGGAGTCTGGGGCTTCCCTTCTGGGAAATTGAAAATCGAGGAAGAAAACTAGATAGGGACAAAGAAAACTGATGCTATCCTTCTGATAACAGAACTGAAGTCATAAATGAATTTAGGACTGGTTCTCAGCATCTTTTAGGATTCTGTCAATGCACCTGTGACTGAGACTGGCAGTGATTTTCCCAGGTACAAAAGTACAACTTCATTTCAATGTGAAGGATCAGTCAAGGTCCAGCTGTATTTTGCTTGGGAAAAAATTCTGCCTGCTATATCTGCACCAGAACAGGCTTATTGGTGGAATTCTTTTCTGCAGATGTGGCAATTTTTGGGGGGGCTGTTTTTGGTCCTAATCTGGATTATTTCTTCTGGTTTTTGTGATAACTTTCACAGATAGGCAGGTAACTGGTAGTATTCTCCCAGTCTAAGTAGGTTTCTAGGAAAATGGAGTAGTAATAAAAAAGTAGGCATAGCAAGCTAAGGAAAGAAAAGACCTGTAGCCTTTTTTTTTATTTCACTGTGATGGAACACCACTCAGCTGAGTAGGGAAATATTGTCCAGTTCAGACTGTAATTGAGTAGGATCTGGCTTATTTGGGGCTGAACACAAAAGTGAGGATAAATCAAGGAATTAACAAGACCGAGAGAACAGACTCTACTTTCCAAATCCCAGAGTGCCAGTGCTGGAAAGTTTATTGTAATGGAATTTCAAGCCAGGATTTCCAGGCTCAGGAGGTTTAGTTATTTTGGATGCATTTCAGATCAGCAGTGCCTGCTTGGCATGCTGTCTGCTCCTGTTGCAGCATTTAGTTTTGTGACAGGTTCTGTGTGAGAAACAAGAATGGCCCATATCAGCACACCTTGGCAGCTTTATTTCAGCTGTAGCATTTTCAAGGAGAAGTTCCACAGCTGTTATTCCTTGTAACCCTGGGCCGGTGTCTTTGCTTGAAATGGTTGAAAAGGATGTGCAAACTGAAGGCTCTTCCCCATAGAAAGGTGTCAGCTCAGCTGCTGTCGCTCCCAACGTGTGCAGAGTTACAAACACAGAGCCCTGGGGCAGCAATGCCATCAGCTGGCAGTTCAGCAGTTATAATTTACCACAGGGGATGGAATGGTTTTTTTGTGAGGGTTATCTTAGCAAGGCGCTCACTGGGGGACCCATCTGTTTCTGCTCATGTGCTTCCAAGGGTGACGTTTGCTAGCAGGGCCAAAAACCCCCCGGGAAACTGCATGTGAGCACAGTTCTCAGGCGTAACCCATTGTAACTACATTTCCTCCTGTCTGTGATCTGCAGAACTCATCTGATAGGGAGTTTCTTTCCCAGTACTTTGGGTGAGTAGACTCACTAAATCCTGCTTCCTCTGTTTCTGCACTAGGGTTCATCCAGCACTGAGTACTGTGGGAATGTGTAAAATCAGAGGGGTTTGGGAAAGCTGCAAAAGGCAGGCCTCAGAGACAGCAGAACTGTGATCAGAGCTGAGCAGCAGCCATGAGATTGGTCAGCAGAAAAACTATTTAAACTGTGGAAAAGCAAGAACAAATAGAACAATGGTCTGTGTATTAACACTTGCCTAGAATAACTCCCTAAGCTACAGAAAGTTTATCTAGCAAGATATTAGGAAGTTCTAGGCTTAATACTGGAGCTCTGTGCATTGTGTTTAAGGCTCACAAGCAGGTATTGTATTTGAAATAAGCAAGCATTGTTTAACCAAAGGTACCTGTGCTTACAGTGGTTGGATAGAGCTACTGTCAATGTGCTTTTGCTTTGTGTGATTGGGCAAAAAACTGATAAAGTGAGTTGTGACATTGAGTTCTTGGTCTGCTGCCTGGGATGTGAGCTGGTGGCATCTTCCCATTGCCGTAACCATGGAATGAGGCTGATGCTGGAAAATCAAACGGCTCAAGGCAGTTCCCAGCAGCCCTGCCCTGTTTGTGATTTGTGCACAGACCCCTGCCAGTGTCAAGTACTTGGCACAGAGCTATGGTGAGAGGCACTGTGAAACTCCTGATCTCCTGCCTTCCTGCTTCCTCCCCATTTCCCTGATCCCTGAAAGCGTTTAGCCATGACAGCACTTCTCTTCACTTTAGCCATGACAGCACTGCACTTCATGTCCTAACAAGTGTTGGTTGCACAGAGGTAGTGCTGAAACTGTTGATGGTGCTGTTATTAGATGACCCCTGACACCGACTAACTGAGAAACTGGACACCATGAATTTCCCATTTCTCCTGAAATCACTTTCTTTCAGAAACCGCTGCACAGTTTTCCACACAACGCATTACTTAAAGGCAGAGATGAGAATTCAGGGAGTGGGGTCTGACTTCCAGCTGAGGTAATTGTGCAAGGCTACTGCCAGGGAAGAAGCGAGGCAATCCTGACTGGATTGAAAGCTGCCTCACTGTGAGCAACCCCTGAACCTGGAGAGAACATCTGAGTGCTTGTTAGGCTGCTGAGAGGTGGGTCTGACAGCTGCTCCTTGTGTGCATAAAGACACAGAAAGCACACAGTCCTGAGGAAGGGAAAGTTGGATGTTAATTGGCTCCGAGTGACTTCTGGTGCCAGGAATGCTCAGTATGGGATGATGCTGGGGATGTAAATGGCAGGAGAGAATTAATTGCATATTGTGAGTGAGGAAGGACTATGGTGCTCAGAAATGAGTTTAGCTTGTTTTGTTGGTTTTCTGGTAATTTTTCTACTTTGGGTTAATTTTGTGGTAGTGATTACGCCTAAATATTTTTCTAAGTCTGAAATTAGTACTGTGGTTATCTGTTGAAAAAGTTCTTAGTCTCTTATCAGGTTGTTTTTGTATATATATATTTGTATATATTTATTTAAATTAAATAAATATAAGTAAAAAAATATGATACAGAAAATATATATCTATTATTATATTAGAAGGTATTCTCTCTAATATATATAATATCTATGAATAAATAAAAATATCCATATAAATATCATTAAATTTTAAAAAATAAATTTACTTCCTAAATTTTAAATCTGGTTCAAATAAAGGGGTGTCCTTGGTTTTTATTTGGTTAGAGGCAGGAGTTTTATTTTAAATAATATAAGTAATATAGAAATGTTGATCTTAAGATAGAAATATATAATAAATATATAAAGAGAAATTGCTAAAGTATGAATATAAATTTATATATAAATATATGTAAGTAATATGAAGAGTTGTAGTATAGAATATAAATAACATTATATGGGAATATAAATATAAAAATATGTAAATATAGTTTAAAAGAAAGGGAATGTTTTGGCTTTTATTTAAGTAGAGGCAGGGGTTTTATTTTGAATATTATAAGTGTTAGAGAAGTAAAAATCTTGACGCAGAAATATTTAATCAGTGCATAAAAATATGTATAAAAATATATAAGTAACTACTAGCATCAGATGTAATATAGAATATAAATTTATTTATAACTTGACATTGGTAAAGATAAATGTATAAGTAAGCAATAGACATTAATATACATTATAAATACAAATATGAATATAAAAATCAGACATAAGGATAAAACCTATTTAAATATTTTTTAAAAGAAAGGGTTGGGGTCTTTTTTATTATTTGTTTAGAGGCAGGGTTTTTATTTTAAATAATATTAATGTAGATATTATTGTTATATATTTCTAAATATTGAGATATAAAATCAAGATATAAATATATATATAAACACAAAATTTAAGTAAATATAAATAATAGGAAGAGATGTAATGGAGAATACAAATAAGAGTATACATTAGTATACATTTTAAATGTAAAAGTGAATATGAACCTGAAAAACAGAATTTTAAAAAATATTTAAATACAGTTGAGAAGACTGAGGTTTTTTTTGGCTTTAATGTGGGTAGAGGCAGGGGTTTTATATTAAATAATGTAAGTGTTACAGATGTAAAAATCCTAACACAGAAAGATACAATAAATATATAAAGATATGAATAAAAGTATATAAAAATATAAGTAATAGGAACACATGTAACATAGAATATAAATTTATAAATAAATCGCTAAATATAAATACAAAATCGATCATACATCAGTAAACATTTTAAATATAAATTTGAAAAATGTTTTTTTAAAAAATTTAAATACAGTTGAGATGAAAGGGGATTTTATTTGCCATGTATGGGGTAGAGGCAGGGGTTTTATTTTGAGTACTGTGAGTGTTACAGAAGTAAAAATCCTAACAGAAATATATACTTACTATGTAAAAATATGTATAAACATATAAAAATAAATTGAAGTTTTAGGGATATATGCAATATGGAATAGAAATGTATTCATAAAAACAAATGTATAAATGGACAGTGTACATCAATATACATTGTAAATAGAAATGTGAATATTAATATGAAAAAAATATTTTTTTAAATATTTAATTTTTTTTTTTAAGAAATTGTTGAGGTTTTGTTTTGTTTTGTTCTATTAGATTAGAGGCAGAAGTTTTTTTTTTCCTCTTCCCGGTTGTTTTGGGGCATTTATTTCAGAGCAGTTTTCGGCGGGGATCGCCCCTGTTCTTTTTTGCCGTCTTCGCTGCCCGCAGCCCCGAGGCGCGCTGCGGCCCCGGCTGGGGCGGGCGGCAGTGCTGCCGCCTTGTGGGCAGAGCGCGGTACTGCAGCCCTGCACCGAGAGGCCGCCACCTTGGGAGTGGCGCGTCGCGGGTGTCGCGGACTTTTAATTGACCTTCTCAACAGGGCGGCGAAAAGGGCGGGGAAGTGGAGGACCGGGGTGGGTGTCAGTGGACTGCCTGCATGGAATACCGACCCCGGCGCGGCCCCGGTGGTATTTTCTGTGACGTTTCAAGTGTACCCGACACATGCTGTGGTCTCAGCGGCGCCGCGGGCGGGCGTATTTCGGCGGGTTTGTGACAGGCATGTGGGGAAACGCCTCGCTGTGCCGGGGTCCTCTGACAGCCGCTTTCCCGCCCTGAGGGAGCCGAGCCGGGCCGAATAGTTCCGAAGAGCCGAAGAGCCGAGTGTGGGCGAAAACAGCCGAGTTTCCCCGAAGAGCCGAGTGTAGCCGAAAACAGCCGAGTTTCACCGAAGAGCCGAGTGTGGCCGAACACAGCCGACTTGAGACGAAGAGCCGAGTGTGGCCGAACACGGCCGACTTGAGACGAAGAGCCGAGTGTAGCCGAACACAGCCGACTTGAGACGAAGAGCCGAGTGTAGCTGAACACAGCCGACTTGAGACGAAGAGCCGAGTGTAGCTGAACACAGCCGACTTGAGACGAAGAGCCGATGATAGCCGAGTGTAACCGATAGCCGACTGTAGCCGACATTGGCCGCATTTAGACAAAGAGCCGAATATGACCGACTTTAGCCCAACCGGGCCGAGTTCAGCCGAAGAGCCAGAAAAGCCGAATTTAGACGAAAAGCCGAACCGAAACGATTTTAGACCTAAGCCGAACCAAGCCTAATTTAGCCGAGTTTATTTAAACAGAACCGAACGACGCCGCATCGCTCTGCGCGCAGAGCGCCGGTGCAGACGGCAGGGGGCGGTGTATAAAGCGAGTATAAAATATCAACTGTATATAAGAAGGAATAAAAAGCTCTGTGTCACGTGCAGCAGTAGAAAATTTCAGGCTCCCAGGGAATAAATAGTTTTCTTTCAATCATTATAGTTTTGGGGGTTTTTTTACTCCCAGGTAGCCTGAAAGTTACTACTGCTGCTTTTTGATTCTAAAGCTAGGAAGGAAAACCAAGATTACAAATACAAGAAAAAGAAAGGGAAAGGGAAAGGGAAGGGGAAAAAAAGGAAAGGAAAGGAAAGGAAAGAAAGCAGGAGAGCAGAAGGGAAGGGAAGGGAAAGGGGTGAAAAACAGCGTTAAAAAAAGAAAAAGAGTTGGAGGGGAAAAGAGAGGGCATTCGGGAGGAGCGGTCCTGCCTCAGGTCCTTCCCCGCCCTGGGGCGAAGGACCCGTTTGATGCCCGGGAGGGACTGCAGCTCCCGGTGGCGGGGGACGGAGCCGTGGCTGTCAGCCCGAGACTACAACTCCCGGCAGGCCCTGCTGCCGGCGCGGCGTGTGACGCAACGGCTATCGCGGCACATGAGTGGCTACCAGCCCGAGACTCCAACTCCCGGCAGGCCCTGCTGCCGGCGCGACGTGTGCCGCAACGGCCGACGCTGCCCGGCATTTTTCTCTAAATCGGCAGTAAATACAGCTGAGTAAAATTAGCTTGGTTTTCTTCCTTCTTTTTTAACTGAATTGTTTTTATTAAAAATACTATTTGAATATGTAGAAAAAGTGGGGATGTCCTGTACTATATCCTAGCTTTTCTTGTTTATAGGGTGCTCAGAAAACATGCGTCCCTTAGAGTCCCTCAGAAAGGTTCTCAGTGCGATCTCTACCAAGGTATGTATTTACTAATAAGTGATCCCTTTAGATATTTGCCTGTGTACCTTTTCCTGTAATTCAGAGCTTGCGTTCTGTGGGTTTTATGATAAACCTGTAAAATATGTAAGAATGCTTTTGCAAGTCTGAATCGTTGAAGGCAGCAGTAAGTGGATTTAGAGCCTGTTCTTGACCAGACAACGGGAAAAAGTGTGACTTTGATGCTGAACTTGTTTTTTTCATTTTTCATTTGACTTGTCTGGAATGATTTAGGAATAGAGAGAGCTAGAAAAAGAGAGAAATAGAATTGGTTATTGAGCACTCCTCAAATGCTCACCACGATTCAGTGTAGAGCCGAAGTGAAGGGTGATGGAACAGAGCTCTGTGCTTTAGAAGGAAATAAATTTAAACCTGACCTCCGCACAGAGTCTCACTAACTTCTTTTGTTTTAAAATACAAAATATGATTAGGAAGTGTTGGAAGTTAGTGTTTTGGGAAAGAAACGGCAGTTCCACAGAACATTCCATTTAACAGAGGCTCTAGGAAGGATTCATGTTGTAACTGCTGTCACTGCAATCAGTTGGTGGTTCAGCCTTGAAATGTGCACTTGCCCTTCTATAAAGCACTGTTTTGTTTGCCTTTCAGTGCTATGAGTCTTGATAAATTGGAGAAGAGCCCAAGAGAAATTTTTCATCCCTTGATATAAAAGGTAGGAAGTGACTTTTTTTGGTTTGGTTCTTTTTCTTTATTATTTCCTGGAAATAAAAGTAATTAAGTATAGGTACTACTGGTTTGTTTCTTCCAGTAGCAGATGATAACAATAGCAGTAGTAATAGTAAAAATAATAATAGAAATAATAATAATAGCAATGTAATACTACTTAAACTGTCTTTATCCATTGAACTGGCCATTTCAAATCAAAACTTCTAAACACAAATCAAACCATCATCCTCGTAGAATCTTTCACAGCAGTGGGCTATAGATCCTGGTTTTGTTGACAGGATTTATTGGTTCTGGAAGAGCAAGAGGGAAGTACAAGCCTAACTACTTCTAGCTCACAGACCCATCCAGTGAATACTGCTTTGTGTTTTGGTGGGCTTGTGATGACTTTGAAATCAATTGCTCATTCCAGTAAAAAAATTAATGTTTTTTTGAACCTGACAGCAGAAATAACTTTAGGCACCAACTTAATAATAACAGATCACCAATTTAAGTTCATAATTTTATGCTGTACTATCAAAGTTTAAAGGTAAATTTTTACTTATTAGGAGATGGTATAAAGTGTATGTTCCAATGTGTTGGATGTATGCAAAGGTACATACGTACCCGAAAGTCCTTAGAGGAAACAAATTTTTACGTCTGCTGTTTGATTGTTTATCATACAATATTTGGTTTTATTTCCCAGGGATCGGTGAATTTTAACTTTGGAGTCCTCTGTGCTAAGGATGCTCAGCCTACAGATGATGAAATGTTCAGTAATGGTGAGTTTTTCACCTTCTCTTTAATTGCTATGCTGATCTGAATAAGAAAAAAACAAAAGCAAGAGAAAAAAAAAGGATGGTTTATTATTTTTTACGCTGTTATGTTTGTTTCCTCAGTATTTGCTGCAGCTCTGCGAACCCAAGCTTTGGGTTCCTTCTGTCCCACTGGGAGTTGCCCAGTTTGGTTGCATCTGGTGAAATTCACCCTGAGACCTTACAGAGCTAGCTCAAACTACGTGAGAGCCATTTGCAGTTCTCTCCAGACACCTGGAGAATGGGTGATGTTTCTGAGGGTCTGGCAAGTATACTTGTATCAAAACTCAGTCTGTGAAATTTCTGGGGAAAACCCTTCTGTGTCCTGAAGGGTTCAAACTCTGGTGAGGATCCAGTTATCAGGTGCTCACCTGGATGGTTCCAGCTCTTAAAGTGAACACTTGTACTCTTACCCTGTAGTTTACATCTATTGTATTTTTGTTATTTTGCAAGATTTTACGGCTTTGCAAAATATTGTGCATTTCACTCTTTGGAACCTCTCAGATCGTTCTTTGGTGCAGCACCACCTCATGGGACACTTGGCTGCCGTCCTGAAGGGGTTGGTCGCTAGAATTGTAAATCCTGGAGAGTTTGTAAGTCTTCTGTCCCCAGGGAGGTATCATGCTTTGTTTACTTTTGTTCTGTTTGTTAGGCGCTGCTTCTCATTGGAAGTATGAATTTCAAACTACCCTGTTCTTATTTTAACTGTTTTCCTGGTTCTCTCCCTACGGCAGGGAAAGACTCTCGTATCCTTGTCGTCGGGCTCGGTGCTGTCCAAGAAGATGCAGAGACTAAAAAAATCATAAGAAGCAAAATATGACTGCAGGGAAAACAAGCTGGAGAGAACAAAAGGTGATATTGTTATCCTTACCCTGTATTAGAAACATCCGCTGTGCTTTGATGCTGGCAGCTGCCAGGGGCTTGTTAGCTCTTTGTAGGCAGGTGTAGGTGTTCACTTGTAGGTTTTTTCTCTGGACAAGTCAATTCAAACTTTGCTAAGCTTATATTTGCAAATTACTCTCTAGCACAGTCCAGCATGACATTTTTGAATGTTGTAAAAATACCATGTTACTTGGAAATTGCTAATGATGAGAAGCTTTATGGAAAAATAAGATGTCAGGGTTGGGAGATGTGAGAAGAATTTTGAGGGGATGTTAGACTGAAATAAAGCACACTTGAAGCTGGACTGGCACGCTGGCAGATCCCCTATTAAACAGTAGTGCTGAGATTAGCCTGGGGGTTGCCCATTGTTTCTGTAGAAATAAATGTTTTCTGGTCTTCAGAGGTAAGCTGCTTTGAAAAGCTGGAAGGCACAGCATAGTGACAATCCGTGTGCTTCGCATTAAAAATAGATTTCAGAAGGGTCCTAGGCTTTTGTCTTTTCCTAGAAGTCGATGTAATCCTATTGAGGAGTTTTTAATTCTGTGCTGCCATGTCATCGATCAGGGCCCTGTCGTACTAATCATCATACAGATGCAAAACAAAAAATCAGACCCTGTCCCGACCACTTAGAGCCCAGAACACGATTTCCTCAGGCTGCCATTTGTGTGCCATCGGTACTCACCATGGAAGCGAGCTGGGGATTGTTGCACCCGTTGGGAACAAACCGCTTCTCGTCACACAGTAATGGAATTGGGACGACGCCTCAGCCAGCCTCTCTCTCCTGAATCTGCAGCAGAGCAGTTCCAGTCCATGCGGGCAATCCAGTTCCTGACGATCTGAGCGCACGGAGCAGCGCTCAGCTGCTGTGGGGGGCTCAGGGAAGGCAGAGTGTGCATTGTCATCTTCCTGAACCTACAGACGCGAATCAAAGTGAGAAGCCACAGGGTGGAAATCAGTCGCATATATGCTAAATAAAACTTGCAGGTTTTTTTTAAGAATTGTTTTTGCTTGTTCTTTGTTGTGCTTCTGTGCTTAGAAAACCTCCCTTTACAATCAGTTCAATTCATCAATTGAACCTTTGTTTGCAGACTCTCACTGAGCAGAATTTGTTGCAGACTCAGTGCACGCTGTGCAGGCCTCCCGGGAGTGTGAGGAGCTCACGTGTGCTACTTTTTGCTTTAGGACGCTCTGAGGTATTTATTCCTTTTGGGATACATGATGAGAATTCCCAAGAGAGGTAGTTATAAGGTATGACATCGGGAAAAAGCCTGTGTGGTTGGAATGTTGTTGCTGTCAAAAGTTAATTTTTTCTCAGCCAGTAGTTAGCTTTTTGCTTTATTTTTGTGGTATCAATATTTTATTGTTTAAAAAATTCCTTCAAAATAACTTCAGTGGTCGCCCACCAGTACCTTGTTCAGATTTGCCTATTTGCTTGTAGCTGAAATGTTCACATCTTGTTTATCATTCTATTTAAGAAACTGCTGCCCAGCCAACTAATAACTGAATATCCATCTGTCTAGGACACGGGGAGAGGATTTAGGTAATGTCTTTATTTCCAGAAAAAAGTTCCAGTGTAGTTTCTAAATAGAGGAGAAGGGGGTGAAGACTCGGGGCTCTGATGCCGTTGGGGCACCCCAAGGTCCCCAGGAGAGGGGGCCCCACTGCGGTGCAGGAGCAGGTGTGTTCTCATGTAATATTGAACAAATTATAAATATAAATATGAGAATTATAAACATGAAAATATTTTTAAAATACTTAAATAAAGCGGGTTTTCTTTATTGGTCAATAGGCAGTGTTTTGATTGTAAAAATTATAAATGCAAATAATATAAAGGTAGAAATCTAAGTTTAGAAATATATAATAAATACATACAGATAAATATAAAAATTTAAAATATCAGAAAAAATTAGTTGTAGCAGTAGATATTATACATAATTTAAATAATAATTTAAATCTATTTTAAAATTTTATATATATAATATATCATTATTAATACATCCAAAGAAACGATAAATTAAAATATGAATGTATAATTATACAAAGTATAAATAAATATTTCAGTATCCTTTAAAAGAAGGGTTTTTTTATTTATTTGGTTAGAGACGGGGTTTTTATTTGGAATAATGGAAGTATTATAGAAGTATAAAATTAAATATAGAAATATACAGTCAATATAGAAAGATATTTGTAAAAACACGAGCGAACGACGCCTCCTTCGGCCGAACCAAGGCGAGACCGGCGGAACCTGACGGCCTCGAGCGAACCGAGGCCAGGCTTGCGAGGCTGCCTGAACGGAGCCGAGCTCAGCCGAACCAAGCCCGCTGCTCTCGTGCGCGCTAATTAGCGCGAGTGCGGTCACTGCCCAATGAACTCCTGTGCCACCCCGCGCTCCCGGTCGTGTCCGTGCGATGGCCGGGCCGCCCGCGGGACGCGGCAGCAGGAGAGCCCCGAGCCGGGCGAGTTTAACGTGAGGCGGCGCCGCTTGCCCGCCGTCAGGGAGCCGAGCCGAGGCGAGCTCAGCCGAACGCGGAGAGAGCGGCTCCGAGTTGGGCCGAAGCGAGCCGAGCCGCGCCGAGCGCAGAGAGCGGCTCCGAGTTCGGCCGAAGCGAGCCGAGCCGCGCCGAGCGCACTGATCGGCTCCGAGTTCGGCCGAAGCGAGCCGGGCCGAGCGCAGAGAGCGGCTCCGAGTTCGGCCGAAGCGAGCCGAGCCGCGCCGGGCGCACTGATCGGCTCCGAGTTCGACCGAAGCGAGCCGAGCCGCGCCGGGCGCACTGATCGGCTCCGAGTTCGGCCGAAGCGAGCCGAGCCGCGCCGGGCGCACTGATCGGCTCCGAGTTCGGCCGAAGCGAGCCGAGCCGCGCCGGGCGCACTGATCGGCTCCGAGTTCGGCCGAAGCGAGCCGAGCCGCGCCGGGCGCACAGAGAGGCTCCGAGTTCGGCCGAAGCGAGCCGAGGCGCGCCGAGCGCAGAGAGCGGCTCCGAGTTCGGCCGAAGCGAGCCGAGCCGCGCCGAGCGCAGAGAGCGGCTCCGAGTTCGGCCGAAGCGAGCCGAGCCGCGCCGGGCGCACTGATCGGCTCCGAGTTCGACCGAAGCGAGCCGAGCCGCGCCGGGCGCACTGATCGGCTCCGAGTTCGGCCGAAGCGAGCCGAGCCGCGCCGGGCGCACTGATCGGCTCCGAGTTCGGCCGAAGCGAGCCGAGCCGCGCCGGGCGCACAGAGAGGCTCCGAGTTCGGCCGAAGCGAGCCGAGGCGCGCCGGGCGCACTGATCGGCTCCGAGTTCGGCCGAAGCGAGCCGAGCCGCGCCGAGCGCAGAGAGCGGCTCCGAGTTCGGCCGAAGCGAGCCGAGCCGCGCCGGGCGCACTGATCGGCTCCGAGTTCGGCCGAAGCGAGCCGAGCCGCGCCGGGCGCACTGATCGGCTCCGAGTTCGGCCGAAGCGAGCCGAGCCGCGCCGGGCGCACAGAGAGGCTCCGAGTTCGGCCGAAGCGAGCCGAGCCGCGCCGGGCGCAGTGAGCGGCTCCGAGTTCGGCCGAAGCGAGCCTAGCCGCGCCGAGCGCAGAGAGCGGCTCCGAGTTCGGCCGAAGCGAGCCGAGCCGCGCCGGGCGCAGTGAGCGGCTCCGAGTTCGGCCGAAGCGAGCCGAGCCGCGCCGGGCGCACTGATCGGCTCCGAGTTCGGCCGAAGCGAGCCGAGCCGCGCCGGGTGCAGAGAGCGGCTCCGAGTTCGACCGAAGCGAGCCGAGCCGCGCCGGGCGCACAGAGAGGCTCCGAGTTCGGCCGAAGCGAGCCGAGGCGCGCCGGGCGCACTGATCGGCTCCGAGTTGGGCCGAAGCGAGCCGAGCCGCGCCGAGCGCAGAGAGCGGCTCCGAGTTCGGCCGAAGCGAGCCGAGCCGCGCCGAGCGCAGAGAGCGGCTCCGAGTTCGGCCGAAGCGAGCCGAGCCGCGCCGGGCGCAGTGAGCGGCTCCGAGTTCGACCGAAGCGAGCCGAGGCGCGCCGGGCGCACTGATCGGCTCCGAGTTCGGCCGAAGCGAGCCGAGCCGCGCCGAGCGCAGAGAGCGGCTCCGAGTTCGGCCGAAGCGAGCCGAGCCGCGCCGGGCGCACTGATCGGCTCCGAGTTCGGCCGAAGCGAGCCGAGCCGCGCCGGGCGCACTGATCGGCTCCGAGTTCGGCCGAAGCGAGCCGAGCCGCGCCGGGCGCACTGATCGGCTCCGAGTTCGGCCGAAGCGAGGCGATCCGTGCCGAAGGGTCGAGTCCAGCCGAATGCAGATGACAATGGCCGAGTTTAGCCGATTACAGCCGCATTTAGCCGAGCAGCTGTGAGCCTTGCACGCTTGAGGTGAGCGTGCATCGTTGCCGGCCTGGGATTGAGTGAAATGCACTAAGGAAACCAGCTCTGGGGAGGGAGGCAGGGAAATCCTCTCTTAACGTTTACCAATTCGTCCGTCAAACTCATCACGGCAGGACAGAGTGAAGACTGAAAGTGTAAGAAGATGTGGAGGGAAACAGAGAATCTGGCAGGAGCATCGAACGCACAAGTGCACGAATTTTGCTTTTTGCTTGGATGTAAACTCAGAAGTTGTAAGGAATTTGGGAAGGAGAAGGGACGTTTCAGAAGGAGAAGAAGTTGTTGTTGGAGTCCTGGCAAAAGCTTTAAAAAAAAAAAAAAAGTGGTTTCTTTTTTCTTCACTATTATATTCTTTGGTGGTATATGGTGTGCTGTTTTATTTCTTGGTGTTATTAGCTCTGTGTAAATTGTTTATTGAGTCAAGCTAACTTTGCATGGGTTGTTTTGTATTTGAAGTAGGATCAATTTCAAGAGGTTTCTTTCACAGACTTCTGATAGGTATTACTGGGATTTTGGTTTTGTTTCCTGTATGCATAAACATAGAGATTTGGTAGGGCCAGCTGGGCTGCTGGAGTTTTGGGTGTGAATTTATTAGATGGCTTTTGTTAAACATAGAATAATTATGTAAGGTAACAGCAAATTACCCAATTACCCAATTGATCTAGCTATGTAACCTTACCACAAAGTTTTATATCTTGCCAGTTTTCTGTTCTTCTGCTCCAAGTAGTTGTTGCAAAAAAAGAAAGCACTGTTACTTTTCTGAAAAGTTTTCTTCTATAACAAGCCCTTTACTGCCCTTGAATGTGAGTCAGAGGAGCCAAACAGCTGTAGCTGCTCTCAGGGGTTGGTGGGATTTGCCCCCTCCCTTTTCCTGGGTGGCATGGGAACGAGAGGCGGGCACAATCAGGGGTATATTAACCCCAGCCGTGGCTGAGGGGCTTCATTCCCTCTCTGGGCTGTGCTGGGTTAAGAGCTCTCCTCATTTCAGTGAAGAGGCTTTTTCAGCCCGTCTCAGCATCTTTTCAGCAGGTGTTTCTGGGCATCTAAAGCACAGAGGCTTGGAAGATTCTGAGAAGAAAACAGCATGGAATACAGGGAGTATTTAGGTTTGTGATTTTGGGTTTTGTGTTTAGGAGTGGTAAGGTGCTTTTGTAATTTTTAGTTTTGCTCTGGTTGTTTTTTTGGTTGGATTTCTTTTGGTGGAATTTTTGGGTTTTTTTGGTTTTCATTTTGGGGTTTTTAGTTGGTTTTTGTGGGGGTTTTGGATTTTTTGATGTTTTCTGTGTTTTTTTTTGTTTCTGTGGGGAGTTAGGTGTTTTGGGATTTATTGTTTGTGTGGGTTTTGTTTGTTTCTTTTTTTTCTTTGTTTGTTTTTGGGATTGGTTTTGTTGGGTTTTTTTTTGTTTTGTTTTGTTTTTTTTAATTGAGGAGTGCAACTCCCTGAAATTCCAAGCTGTGTCAAGCACAACATTTTATTCAGCAGATTGATCATGTCACAAGAGGGATCCGCCCAAGGTCCAAGATGATGTTTGAGATTGAGGCTTCAGGTGAGTTGAGGATTGTGATTGGGAGAGGGAGGGTGAGCAGTTTAGGAGTTCTTGGGAGGGGGTTTGCAGGCAGCAGGGTGAGAAAGGGTCTTTATTTGTTTATTTCAGGCCTCCCCCACACAAGGCTTCTCAGAAGCCTAGCAGAGGCATTCCCATGTCTTAGAGCACACAAGGTGATCCACTGCACTCAGGGGAATGCCATTTAACTTTGCCTTTCTCTAAGCCAGGTGCCACTCCTAATGAAGGCCTTGGAATCATGATGAAGCTGGAGCCTGAAGGAGCCAGGCACACTCAGGAGAGGGCAAGTAGCTGCCTTGGTGGGATTTGGCCCACATAACTCTGGACTCATACTTTGGTTTTGGTTTTCTTTATTGTAGCTCACCGAGAGGCTCACAGGCCATCACGAGGCCCGCCAAGGCAGACTCATTTCAGGTGCAACGTGGATTCCCATCACCGATCATCCAAAAGATAAGTCGAGGGCCTTGGCCTGGAGATGACAGAATAGTGGGTTGGGAGTTCTTGGGGCAGATTTAAAAAGTGGCAGCTGGAAAAGCAATCTTCTCCAAGGGCCTCTTAGGACAGCTAAAGGGAGAGGCTCTACTTTTGATGGCAGCTTTCAGGCGGGCAGTGCAGAACAGCTCCGGTCTGTGTCGTGTTGTCCAGTGTTCTGTGTTCCCTAGTGTGTCTTTGGGGTTCCTTTTGCCTTCTCCCCTCGAGACCCTCACCACAAGCATGATGTGTCGTGTTTCATGTCCCCCCTGTTTGCCACGTTCTGTGTCATGGGTGTGTGCACACATTTGTGCCGGAGCTGTTCTGCCCTGCCGCATGGCCTGCTGCACTAGGAGAAACCGTGGGGCGTTGGAATTTGTAATGCTGGCTGTACTCGGGCTCTAGATGCTATTCCTAGATTGACATAAGATGTTTGCATCTTTTGAGTTATCCTGGTGGTGTTTGGCATATGTTCTAACTTTCTTTCAGGTGCAGACGCATTCCATGTGTGGCAGGGGGTCCGAGTTAGGAGGTGTCGGGCCTTCTTAGGAGTGCGGTGAGTAGCTGAGTGGTGGGGTTTTGGCCGATGCGGTGCCAAGATCAGGGACTGATGTTTGGTTCTCTTTAATACAGCTGTCTGAGAGACACCAGCCCGGTGCCAGCAGGACCTTCCCAGCTGACGAGGTGGCCTTTCTTTGCACCTGACAGGGACCAGCATCCCCAGATGTATGAGAGATAAGTAGAGGGCTGTGACCCACAGAGGGGATGAAAGCAGGGTGCTGGTTTGGGAATTCCTGGGAGGGGGTTTTGAGTCCAATTTTGGGGGGGGGGTGTGGTGTGTTCATGAAGTGGCCCCTTAGGCCCCGTAAAAGCCAAGTCTCACTTTTGATTGCAGTGCTGAGGTGTGCAGCAGGGCAGAGCAGTCCCGGTGTGTCTCGTGTCACTTGTCTGTTGTGCATTATGTGTTGTTTGTGTATCCCATATCTTTCACTTAGGGGGGCCTGTGAGAAACCCTGGCATCATTGTTAGCCTCTGTGATCTCTGCACTCCTTGGCCTGGCGTCCAGGCCACAGAACTTTTGATTAGGGAGCTCAGACAAGCATCAGACTCTCTTCTCTCTTTGGAAGCATCCAGTCAGACGTCTTTTCAGGTCTTGTTCTGAGCTGTATGGACAGCTGTGCCCCACCTGGATCCATTATGGTGGATTAGGACTTGTAATATTACGAGGTTAGGTAGAGGATTTTGACTGTAGGATTCCTAGGCATCCGTCTTTGCTGTTCTTGGAATAAATCATTCAGTAATCATCTTCTTCCTCCAGGGTTCTCTGAGCCTCATCAGCTCACCATCGGTCTCAGCTCACTCATCTCCTTTTGCATTCTCTCAGTCCTTGCAGCCGTTTTCCTTGCCAAGAGATTTCTGTTCCTGTTGTGTCCCCGTTGTCTGTCCTATCCTGTGTCATGGCTCTCAGCACACATTTGTGCCGGAGCTGCTCTGCCCTGCTGCACAGCCTGGTGCGATAGGAGAAGTCCCAGGGACTTGGAGTTTGTAATGTGGGGTGTAGTTGGACTCTAGATGGGATTTGTAGATGGGCACATCATATCTGGAGCTCATCAGTTATCCTGCCACAGTGTGACTCTTGTCCTAACTTTTTTCTCAGATTCAGATGGATTAAATGTGTGCCAGAGGGCCCCATGCCAGGTGTGGGGATTCTCCTGAGTAGGTGAGGCCCCATTTGCCTCTGCAGCAGACTCTGTTACACCTCTCAACTGACTCTGTTACACTGATGTTCTTTGTCTTTCTTTTAGGAAGTAAATCTGGATGCCAGCAGTCAACGTGAGCAGCGGAGAGAAGTGGTTGTTATTGCTCAGCTCTCAAGCACAACAATTTTTCAGCAGATTCATCGTGTCACAAGAGGGATCTGCCCAGTGTCAAGGATGATGTTTGAGATTGAGGCTTCAGGTGAGTTGAGGATGGTTACTGGGAGAGGGAGGGTGAGCAGGCATCCAGTTAGGAGTTCTTGAGAGGGGGTTTGCAGGCAGCAGGGTGAGAAAGGGTCTTTATTTGTTTATTTGAGAGCCCCTCCCAAGGTGTCTCAGAAGCCTAGCAGAGGCATTCCCATGGCTTACAGCATACAAGGTGATCCACTGCACTCAGAGGAATGCCATTTAACTTTGTCTTTCTGTAACCCAGGTGCCACTGCTAATAAAGGCCACAGCCTTGGAATCAGGATGAAGCTGGAGCCTGAAGGAGCCAGGCACACTCAGGAGAGGGCAAGTAGCTGCCTTGGTGGGATCTGGCCCACATAACTCTGGACTCACTCTTTGATTTTGGTTTTCTTTATTGCAGCTGACCGAGAGGCTCACAGGCCATCACAGAGCCCTCCAAGGCAGACTCATTTCAGGTGCAATGTGGATTCCATTCACCGATCATCCAAAAGATAAGTCGGGGG
This sequence comes from Ammospiza caudacuta, assembly GCF_027887145.1. Classification (NCBI taxonomy): domain Eukaryota; kingdom Metazoa; phylum Chordata; class Aves; order Passeriformes; family Passerellidae; genus Ammospiza; species Ammospiza caudacuta. The sequence continues at coordinate 9,342,662 of NC_080615.1, forward strand.
CCACGGCCTGGAGATGGTGGAGTAGCAGGTTGGGAGTTTTTGGGACAGATTCAAAAATGAGCAGAGAGGAAAGCAATCTTCTCCAAAGGCCTTTTAGGACAGCTAAAGGGAGAGGCTCTACTTTTGATGGCAGCTTTCAGGCGGGCAGTGCAGAACAGCTCCGGTCTGTCGTGTTGTCCGGTGTGCTGTGTTCCCTAGTGTGTCTTTGGGGTCCCTTTTGCCTTTTCCCCTCGAGGCCCTCCCCACAAGCTTGATGTGTCGTGTTTCATGTCCCCCCTGTTTGTCACTTTCTGTGTCACGGGTGTGTGCACACATTTTTTGCCGGAGCTGTTCTGCCCTGCCGCATGGCCTCCTGCAGTAGGACGAACCATAGGGAGGGGGAATTTGTAATGTGGGCTGTACTTGGGCTCTAGATGTTGTTCCTAGATTGACATAAGATGTTTGCAGCTTGTGAGTTACCCTGGTGGTGTTTGACATATGTTCTAACTTTCTTTCAGGTGCAGATGCATTCCACGTGTGGCAGAGGGTCAGGGTTAGGAGGTGCCGGGCCTTCTTAGGAGCGGGGTGAGTAGCAGAGCGGTGGGGTTTTGGCCAATGCGGTGCCTAGATCAGGCGCTGATGTTTGGTTCTCTTTAATCTAGCTGTCTGAGAGACACCAGCCCGGTGCCAGCAGGACCTTCCCAGCTGATGAGGTGGCCTTTCTTTGCACCTGACACAGACTGGCATCCCCAGATGTCTGAGAGATAAGTAGAGGGCTGCGACCCACAGTGGGGATGAAGGCATGGTGCTTGTTTGGGCATTCCTGGGAGGGGTTTTTGAGTCCAGTTTGGAGCGGGGGGTGTTCATTAAACGGCTCGTTAGGCCCCATGAAAGCCAAGTCTCACTTTTGATCACAGTGCTGAGGTGTGCAGGGCAGAGCAGTCCCCGTGTGCATCGTGTCACTTGTCTGTTGTGCCTTGTGTGTTGTTTGTGTATCTCCTGTCTTCTACCTTAGGCCTTTGAGGGCCCTGTCAGTACCCCTGGCATCATTGTTAGCGTCTGTAATCTCTGCATTCCCTGGTCTGGCACCCGGGCCACAGAGCTTTTGACTCGCGAGCTCAGACAGGCATCAGACTCTCTTCTCTCTTTGGAAGCATCCAGTCAGACGTCTTTTCAGGTCTTGTTCTGAGCTGTATGGACAGCTGTGCCCCACCTGGATCCATTATGGTGGATTAGGACTTGTAATATTACGAGGTTAGGTAGAGGATTTTGACTGTAGGATTCCTAGGCATCCGTCTTTGCTGTTCTTGGAATTAATCATTCAGTAATCATCTTCTTCCTTCAGAGTTCTCTGAGCCTCATCAGCTCACCATCGGTCTCAGCTCGGTCATCTCCTTTTGCATTCTCTCAGTCCTTGCAGCCATTTTCCTTGCCAAGAGATTTCTGTCTGTGTCTTGTGCCCATTGTTTGTCACGTCCTGTCCTGTGTCACGGGTGTCTGCACACATTTGGGATGGGGCTGCTCTGCCGTGCTGCACAGCCTGGTGCAATAGGAGAAGTCTCGGAGACTTGGAGTTTGTAATGTGGGATGTAGTTGGACACTAGATGGGATTTGTAGATGGACACAGGACATCTGGATCTCATCAGTTATCCTGCCACAGTGTGACTCTTGTCCTAACTTTTTTTTCAGATTCAGATGGATTAAATGTGTGCCAGAGGGCCCCATCCCGGGTGAGGGGATTGCCCCAAGCAGGTGAGGCCCCATTTGTCTCTGCAGCAGAAGTGTGTATGGTGAGTGTGTTACAGCTCTGTTCTTTGTCTTTCTTTTCAGGATGTCAATCTGGATGCCAGCAGTCAATGTGAGCAGTGGACAGAACTGGCTGTTATTGCTCAGCTCTCAAGCACAACAATTTTTCAGCAGATTCATCATGTCACAAGAGGGATCTGCCCAGTGTCAAGGATGATGTTTGAGATTGAGGCTTCAGGTGAGTTGAGGATGGTGCCTGGGAGAGGGAGGGTGATCAGGTATCCAGTTTAGGAGTTCTTAGGAGGGGGTTTGCAAGCAGCAGGGTGAGAAAGGGTGTTTATTTGAGGGCACCCCACACAAGGCTGAGAAGCCTAGCAGAGGCATTCCCATGGCTTAGAGCACACAAGGTGATCCACTGCACTCAGGGGAATGCCATTTAACTTTGCCTTTCTCTAACCCAGGTGCCACTCCTAATAAAGGCCACAGCCTTGGAATCAGGATGAAGCTGGAGCCTGAAGGAGCCAGGCACACTCAGGAGAGGGCAAGTAGCTGCCTTGGTGGGATTTGGCCCACATAACTCTGGACTCATACTTTGGTTTTGGTTTTCTTTATTGCAGCTGACCGAGAGGCTCACAGGCCATCACAGAGCCCTCCAAGGCAGACTCATTTCAGGTGCAGCGTGGATTCCATTCACCGATCATCTAAAAGATAAGTCGGGGGATGCGGTCTGGAGATGGGACGATGGGAGAGTATCAGGTTGGCAGTTCTTTGGCCAGATTTAAAAATTGGCAGAGGGGAAAGCAATCTTTTCCAAAGGCCTCTTAGGACAGCTAAAGGGAGAGGCTCTACTTTTGATGGCAGCTTTCAGGCGGGCAGTGCAGAACAGCTCCGGTCTGTATCCTGTTGTCCAGTGTGCTGTGTTCCCTAGTGTGTCTTTGGGGTCCCTTTTGCCTTCTCCCCTCGAGACCCTCACCACAAGCATGATGTGTCGTGTTTCATGTCCCCCTGTTTGTCACTTTCTGTGTCACGGGTGTGTGCACAGATTTGTGCCAGAGCTGTTCTTCCCTGCCGCATGGCCTCCTGCAATAAGATGAACCATAGGGAGGGGGAATTTGTAATGTGGGCTGTACTTGGGCTCTAGATGCTATTCCTAGATTGACATAAGGTGTTTGCAGCTTGTGAGTAACCCTGGTGGTGTTTGACATATGTTCTAACTTTCTTTCAGGTGCAGATGCATTCCACGTGTGGCAGAGGGTCAGGGTTAGGAGGTGCCGGGCCTTCTTAGGAGCGGGGTGAGTAGCAGAGCGGTGGGGTTTTGGCCAATGCGGTGCCAAGATCAGGCACTGATGTTTGGTTCTCTTTACTCTAGCTGTCTCAGAGACACCAGCCCGGTGCCAGCAGGACCTTCCCGTTTGACAAGGTGGCCTTTCTTTGCACCCGAGACCTGCATCCCCAGCTGTATGAGAGATAAGTAGAGGGCTACGACCCACAGTGGGGATGAAGTCATGGTGCTGTTTCGGGAAATACTGGGTGGAGTTTTTGATTCAGCTTTGGAGGTGGGGGATGTTCATGAGGTGGCCCCTTAGGCCTCATAAAAGCAAAGTCTCACTTTTGATCACAGTGTTGAGGTGTGCAGGGCAGAGCAGTCCCGGTGTGTTTCGTGTCACTTGTCTGTTGTGCATTATGTGTTGTTTGTGTATCCCATGTCTTTTACCTTTGGAGGGCCCTGTCAGTACCCCTGGCATCATTGTTAGCATCTCTGATCTCTGCATTCCCTGGCCTGGCACCCAGGCCATATATGAGTTTCTGATACCTGTCTGAGCTCCCCAGTCAAAAGTTACCTCTTTGGAAGCATCCAGTCAGGTGCCTTGTCAGGTCTTGTTCTGAGCTGTAGGGACAGCTATGCCCCACCTGGATCCATTGTGGTGGATTAGGACTTGTAATAATATGAGGTTAGGTACAGCATTCTGACAGTAGGATTCCTAGGCATCCATCTTTGCTGTTCTTGGAATTAATCATTCAGTTATCATCTTCGTCCCCCAGGGTTTTCTGAGCCTCATCAGCTCACCATCGGTCTCAGCTCACTCATCTCCTTTTGCATTCTCTCAGTCCTTGCAGCCATTTTCCTTGCCAAGAGATTTCTTTTCCTGTTGTGTCCCTGTTGTCTGTCCTGTCTGTCCTGTGTCACGGGTGTCTGCACACATTTGGGATGGGGCTGCTCTGCCGTGCTGCACAGCCTGGTGCGATAGGAGAAGTCTTGGAGACTTGGAATGTGTAATGTGGGGTGTAGTTGGACACTAGATGGGATCTGTGGATGGGCACAGGGCATCTGGAGCTCATCAGTTATACTACAAGAGTGTGACTCTTGTCCTAACTTTTTTTTCAGATTCAGATGGATTAAATGTGTGCCAGAGGGCCCCATCCCGGGTGAGGGGATTGCCCCAAGCAGGTGAGGCCCCATTTGTCTCTGCAGCAGAAGTGTGTATGGTGAGTGTGTTACAGCTCTGTTCTTTGTCTTTCTTTTCAGGATGTCAATCTGGATGCCAGCAGTCAAGGTGAGCAGTGGACAGAACTGGCTGTTATTGCTCAGCTCTCAAGCACAACAATTTTTCAGCAGATTCGTCGTGTCACAAGAGGGATCTGCCCAGTGTCAAGGATGATGTTTGAGATTGAGGCTTCAGGTGAGTTGAGGATGGTGCCTGGGAGAGGGAGGGTGATCAGGTATCCAGTTTAGGATTTCTTGGGAGCGGGTTTGCAAGCAGCAGGGTGAGAAAGGGTGTTTATTTGTGGGCCCCCCCACACAAGGCTGTTCAGAAGCCTAGCAGAGGCATTCCCATGGCTTACAGCATACAAGGTGATCCACTGCACTCAGAGGAATGCCATTTAACTTTGTCTTTCTGTAACCCAGGTGCCACTGCTAATAAAGGCCACAGCCTTGGAATCAGGATGAAGCTGGAGCCTGAAGGAGCCAGGCACACTCAGGAGAGGGCAAGTAGCTGACTTGCAGGGATTTGGCCCACATAACTCTGGACTCACTCTTTGGTTTTGGTTTTCTTGATTGCAGCTGACCGAGAGGCTCACAGGCCATCACAGAGCCCTCCAAGGCAGACTCATTTCAGGTGCAGCGTGGATTCCCCTCACCGATCATCCAAAAGATAAGTCGGGGGCCACAGCCTGGAGATGGTGGAGTAGCAGGTTGGGAGTTTTTGGGACAGATTCAAAAATGAGCAGAGAGGAAAGCAATCTTCTCCAAAGGCCTTTTAGGACAGCTAAAGGGAGAGGCTCTACTTTTGATGGCAGCTTTCAGGCGGGCAGTGCAGAACAGCTCTGGTCTGTATCCTGTTGTCCGGTGTGCTGTGTTCCCTAGTGTGTCTTTGGGGTCCCTTTTGCCTTCTCCCCTCGAGACCCTCACCACAAGCATGATGTGTCGTGTTTCATGTCCCCCCTATTTGTCACTTTCTGTGTCACGGGTGTGTGCACACATTTTTTGCCGGAGCTGTTCTGCCCTGCCGCATGGCCTGCTGCAATAGGACGAACCATAGGGAGGGGGAATTTGTAATGTGGGCTGTACTTGGGCTCTAGATGTTGTTCCTAGATTGACATAAGATGTTTGCAGCTTGTGAGTTATCCTGGTGATGTTTGACATGTGTTTTAACTTTCTTTCAGGTGCAGATGCATTCCACGTGTGGCAGAGGGTCAGGGTTAGGAGGTGCCAGGCCTTCTTAGGAGCGCGGTGAGTAGCAGAGCGATGGGGTTTTGGCCGATGCGGTGCCAAGATCAGGCCCTGATGTTTGGTTCTCTTTAATCTAGCTGTCTGAGAGACACCAGCCCGGTGCCAGCAGGACCTTCCCATCTGATGAGGTGGCCTTTCTTTGCACCTGACAGGGACCAGCATCCCCAGATGTATGAGAGATAAGTAGAGGGCCGTGACCCACAGAGGGGCTGAAAGCACGGTGCTGGTTTGGGGATTACAGGGAGGGGGTTTTGAGTCCAGTTTGGAGGTGGGGGGGTGTTAATGAAGTGGCCCCTTAGGCCCCATAGAAGCCAAGTCTCACTTTTGATCACAGTGCTGAGGTGTGCAGCAGGGCAGAGCAGTCCCGGTGTGTCTCGTGTCACTTGTCTGTTGTGAATTGTGTGTTGTTTGTGTATCCCATGTCTTTTACCTTAGGGGTGCCTGTCATTAATCTTGGCATCATTGTTAGCATCTGTGATCTCTGCATTCCCTGTCCTGGCACCCAGGCCACAGAACTTTTGACTGGGGAGCTCAGACAGGCGTCAGACTCTCTTCTGTCTTTGGAAGCATCGCATCTGATGTCTTGTCAGGTCTTGGTCTGGGCTGTATGGACAGCTATGCCCCCACCTGGATCCATTTTGGTGGATTAGGACTTGGCGTAATATGAGGTTAGGTAGAGGATTCTGACCGTAGGATTCCTAGGCATCCATCTTTGCAGTTCTTAGAAGAAATCATTCAGTTATCATCTTCTTCCTTCGGGGTTCTCTGAGCCTCATCAGCTCACCATCAGTTTGAACTCGGTCATCTCCTTTTGCATTCTCTCAGTCCTTGCAGCCATTTTCCTTGCCTAGAATTTTCTGTCTGTGTTGTGTCCCCGTTGTCTGTCCTGTCCTGTCCATCCTGTGTCACGGCTGTCAGCACACATTTGTGCCCGAGCTGCTCTGCCCTGCCGCATAGCCTGGTGCAATAGGAGAGGGCCCGGGGATTTGTAATGTGCAGTGTGGGGTGTAGTTGGACTCTAGATGGGATTTGTAGATGGACACAGGATATCTGGAGCTCTTCAGTTATCATTGAACCGTCTGACTGTTGTCCTAACTTTTTTTTCAGATGCACCTCCTCAGATGACTGCAGTAGTTGTGTAGGTTCCTTCTTCTGAAAGGGAATAGGGCGCAAGAATTCATCTTCCAGAGAATTTTTGCAAGTCCTGGCTTGTATTGTATCTGCCTATGGTGGCTTATGTTCTATGTACCTATACATCTGTCTTCTATTGGATTTTGGGTAGAAAATTTATCAGTCCAGAGAGGAGACAAGTCCTAGCTGTCGGATAGCCACTCGTTGACCCTTCCTGTCGTCTCACAGGTCCCCGAGGCTGCTGATTTCCCCAGGATCTGCCATTTTACCTCAAGGAGCGGCAGCCAGAAGATGTGTCACAGCACGTTCTTCAGCATCTCGAGTAAGGGCCGCAGTGAGCATTTAAGTGGAAAGATTGTGTGAGCGTGTGTGAGAGCACGTGGCTGTGTCTGTCTGTGTCTGCTCGTTTCTGCGTGTGTGAGTGCATGCTGACTGGATTTAACCTTGTGTGTGTGACTTTTGCTTTCCAGGTTTTGCGACTCCTTGTTAAATTTAGAATAAAAAATCCCCAGCCGGGTTGTATTGCATGAACTGACATGATATGTACCGATTTTGGCTTAAAACCCAGAAAACCAGACGAAGATGAGCAGGAAAAAACCAGAAAAAAACCACATGATGGACAAGAAAAAAACCCAGAAAAAGCCCAGGATGGGAAAGAAAGCAACGAGAAAAAAACCCCAGAAAATAATCCCAGATGGGCAAGAAAAAAACGTAGAAAAACCCCAGAAAATCACCCAAGATGGGCAAGAAAAAAACCCAGAAAAAACCCCCAAAAAAAACCTCTGAGATGGGCAAGAAAAAAACCAGAAAAAAGTCTGAAGATGGGCAAGAAAAAACCCAGAAAAAACCCCCAAGATGGACAAGAAATAACCCAGAAAAAAATTCGAAGAAGGGCAAGAAAAGACCCAGAAAACACCCAGAAAAAAATCGCAACCCAAGTATAAATATAGAAATGTTTGTCAAGTATATGCAAATATATAAAGAAATGTTAAATTATTTGAAATATAAAATAACATAAATATAACATTTATACAGTATTACTTGTGTTATGGATCATATTGATTTTTATTTATTTCCTATAATACACTACAATATTTATATCAATTTTACATCTATCATATCTATCATTTGTTATATGTTATACCAGATTGATATACTCTAGGTTTTTTTAAGTAGTTTAAAATAAAGGGGATTTTTTTTTTTATTTGGCAAAAGCAGGTGTTTTAGTATAAACATTATAAATACAAATAATATTAAGGTAGAAATCTAAGAATAGAAATAGATCATAAATAGCTGAAGGTTAATATAAAAATTAAAAATGTAAGGAAAAATAAGTTGTAGCAGTAGATATGGTACATAATTAGGAAAATAATTTATCTCTTATTTGAATAGGATACATGTTATACATAATGATTAATATAATACTTAAGTATAAACTGCAAATATAAATGTGAATGTAGTCATGAGCGCTATGTAGTTTAAAAGAATAGAGCTTTTTTGTATTTATTTAGTTAGGATGGGATTTGTATTTTAAATAGTGAAAGCATGATAGAAATGTAATTTTAGACATAGAAATATGCAATCAATGTGGAAAGATATTTATAAAAGCACAAAATATAAGTAAATATAAATAATAGAAATAGAATAATGTTATATAAATTACATGCTACATCAATGTCCACTATAGCTATGCATGTGAATATAAATACGAAAAATGGAAATAAAAAATTTATTTAAACATGGCTTTAAAGCAAGGGGCCTTGTTTGATTCTGGTGGGGTAAGAGGCAGGTTTTTGGCATTTATTTCAGAGCAGTTTTTGGCGGGGGTCGCCCCTGTTCTTTTTTGCCACCTTGCTTGCCCGCAGCCCCGAGGCGCGCTGCGCCCCCGGCTGGGGCGGGCGGCAGTGCTGCCGCCTTGTGGGCAGAGCGCGGTACTGCAGCCCTGCGCCGAGAGGCCGCCACCTTGGGAGTGGCGCGTCGCGGATGTCGCGGACTTTTGGTTGACCTTCTCAACAGGGCGGCGAAAAGGGCGGGGAAGTGGAGGACCGGGGTGGGTGTCAGTGGACTGCCTGCATGGAATACCGACCCCGGCGCGGCCCCGGTGGTATTTTCTGTGACGTTTCAAGTGTACCCGACACATGCTGTGGTCTCAGCGGCGCCGCGGGCGGGCGTATTTCGGCGGGTTTGTGACAGGCATGTGGGGAAACGCCTCGCTGTGCCGGGGTCCTCTGACAGCCGCTTTCCCGCCCTGAGGGAGCCGAGCCGGGCCGAATAGTTCCGAAGAGCCGAAGAGCCGAGTGTGGGCGAAAACAGCCGAGTTTCCCCGAAGAGCCGAGTGTAGCCGAAAACAGCCGAGTTTCACCGAAGAGCCGAGTGTGGCCGAAAATAGCCGAGTTTCACCGAAGAGCCGAGTGTGGCCGAACACAGCCGACTTGAGACGAAGAGCCGAGTGTAGCCGAACACAGCCGACTTGAGACGAAGAGCCGATGATAGCCGAGTGTAACCGATAGCCGACTGTAGCCGACATTGGCCGCATTTAGACAAAGAGCCGAATATGACCGACTTTAGCCCAACCGGGCCGAGTTCAGCCGAAGAGCCGGAAAAGCCGAATTTAGACGAAAAGCCGAACCGAAACGATTTTAGACCTAAGCCGAACCAAGCCTAATTTAGCCGAGTTTATTTAAACAGAACCGAACGACGCCGCAGCACTCTGCCTGCAGAGCGCCGGTGCAGACGGCAGGGGGCGGTGTATAAAGCGAGTATAAAATATCAACTGTATATAAGAAGGAATAAAAAGCTCTGTGTCATGTGCAGCAGTAGAAAATTTCAGGCTCCCAGGGAATAAATAGTTTTCTTTCAATCATTATAGTTTTGGGGTTTTTTTTACTCCCAGGTAGCCTGAAAGTTACTACTGCTGCTTTTTGATTCTAAAGCTAGGAAGGAAAACCAAGATTACAAATACAAGAAAAAGAAAGGGAAAGGGAAGGGGAAAAAAAGGAAAGGAAAGGAAAGGAAAGAAAGCAGGAGAGCAGAAGGGAAGGGAAAGGGGTGAAAAACAGCATTAAAAAAAGAAAAAGAGTTGGAGGGGAAAAGAGAGGGCATTCGGGAGGAGCGGTCCTGCCTCAGGTCCTTCCCCGCCCTGGGGCGAAGGAGCCGTTTGATGCCCGGGAGGGACTGCAGCTCCCGGTGGCGGGGGACGGAGCCGTGGCTGTCAGCCCGAGACTACAACTCCCGGCAGGCCCTGCTGCCGGCGCGGCGTGTGACGCAACGGCTATCGCGGCACATGAGTGGCTACCAGCCCGAGACTCCAACTCCCGGCAGGCCCTGCTGCCGGCGCGACGTGTGCCGCAACGGCCGACGCTGCCCGGCATTTTTCTCTAAATCGGCAGTAAATACAGCTGAGTAAAATTAGCTTGGTTTTCTTCCTTCTTTTTTAACTGAATTGTTTTTATTAAAAATACTATTTGAATATGTAGAAAAAGTGGGGATGTCCTGTACTATATCCTAGCTTTTCTTGTTTATAGGGTGCTCAGAAAACATGCGTCCCTTAGAGTCCCTCAGAAAGGTTCTCAGTGCGATCTCTACCAAGGTATGTATTTACTAATAAGTGATCCCTTTAGATATTTGCCTGTGTACCTTTTCCTGTAATTCAGAGCTTGCGTTCTGTGGGTTTTATGATAAACCTGTAAAATATGTAAGAATGCTTTTGCAAGTCTGAATCGTTGAAGGCAGCAGTAAGTGGATTTAGAGCCTGTTCTTGACCAGACAACGGGAAAAAGTGTGACTTTGATGCTGAACTTGTTTTTTTCATTTTTCATTTGACTTGTCTGGAATGATTTAGGAATAGAGAGAGCTAGAAAAAGAGAGAAATAGAATTGATTATTGAGCACTCCTCAAATGCTCACCACGATTCAGTGTAGAGCCGAAGTGAAGGGTGATGGAACAGAGCTCTGTGCTTTAGAAGGAAATAAATTTAAACCTGACCTCCGCACAGAGTCTCACTAACTTCTTTTGTTTTAAAATACAAAATATTATTCGGAAGTGTTGGAAGTTAGTGTTTTGGGAAAGAAACGGCAGTTCCACAGAACATTCCATTTAACAGAGGCTCTGGGAACGATTCATGTTGTAACTGCTGTCACTGCAATCAGTTGGTGGTTCAGCCTTGAAATGTGCACTTGCCCTTCTATAAAGCACTGTTTTGTTTGCCTTTCAGTGCTATGAGTCTTGATAAATTGGAGAAGAGCCCAAGAGAAATTTTTCATCCCTTGATATAAAAGGTAGGAAGTGACTTTTTTTGGTTTGGTTCTTTTTCTTTATTATTTCCTGGAAATAAAAGTAATTAAGTATAGGTACTACTGGTTTGTTTCTTCCAGTAGCAGATGATAACAATAGCAGTAGTAATAGTAAAAATAATAATAGAAATAATAATAATAGCAATGTAATACTACTTAAACTGTCTTTATCCATTGAACTGGCCATTTCAAATCAAAACTTCTAAACACAAATCAAACCATCATCCTCGTAGAATCTTTCACAGCAGTGGGCTATAGATCCTGGTTTTGTTGACAGGATTTATTGGTTCTGGAATAGCAAGAGGGAAGTACAAGCCTAACTACTTCTAGCTCACAGACCCATCCAGTGAATACTGCTTTGTGTTTTGGTGGGCTTGTGATGACTTTGAAATCAATTGCTCATTCCAGTAAAAAAAATTAATGTTTTTTTGAACCTGACAGCAGAAATAACTTTAGGCACCAACTTAATAATAACAGATCACCAATTTAAGTTCATAATTTTATGCTGTACTATCAAAGTTTAAAGGTAAATTTTTACTTATTAGGAGATGGTATAAAGTGTATGTTCCAATGTGTTGGATGTATGCAAAGGTACATACGTACCCGAAAGTCCTTAGAGGAAACAAATTTTTACGTCTGCTGTTTGATTGTTTATCATACAATATTTGGTTTTATTTCCCAGGGATCGGTGAATTTTAACTTTGGAGTCCTCTGTGCTAAGGATGCTCAGCCTACAGATGATGAAATGTTCAGTAATGGTGAGTTTTTCACCTTCTCTTTAATTGCTATGCTGATCTGAATAAGAAAAAAACAAAAGCAAGAGAAAAAAAAAGGATGGTTTATTATTTTTTACGCTGTTATGTTTGTTTCCTCAGTATTTGCTGCAGCTCTGCGAACCCAAGCTTTGGGTTCCTTCTGTCCCACTGGGAGTTGCCCAGTTTGGTTGCATCTGGTGAAATTCACCCTGAGACCTTACAGAGCTAGCTCAAACTACGTGAGAGCCATTTGCAGTTCTCTCCAGACACCTGGAGAATGGGTGATGTTTCTGAGGGTCTGGCAAGTATACTTGTATCAAAACTCAGTCTGTGAAATTTCTGGGGAAAACCCTTCTGTGTCCTGAAGGGTTCAAACTCTGGTGAGGATCCAGTTATCAGGTGCTCACCTGGATGGTTCCAGCTCTTAAAGTGAACACTTGTACTCTTACCCTGTAGTTTACATCTATTGTATTTTTGTTATTTTGCAAGATTTTACGGCTTTGCAAAATATTGTGCATTTCACTCTTTGGAACCTCTCAGATCGTTCTTTGGTGCAGCACCACCTCATGGGACACTTGGCTGCCGTCCTGAAGGGGTTGGTCGCTAGAATTGTAAATCCTGGAGAGTTTGTAAGTCTTCTGTCCCCAGGGAGGTACCATGCTTTGTTTACTTTTGTTCTGTTTGTAAGGCGCTGCTTCTCATTGGAAGTATGAATTTCAAACTACCCTGTTCTTATTTTAACTGTTTTCCTGGTTCTCTCCCTACGGCAGGGAAAGACTCTCGTATCCTTGTCGTCGGGCTCGGTGCTGTCCAAGAAGATGCAGAGACTAAAAAAATCATAAGAAGCAAAATATGACTGCAGGGAAAACAAGCTGGAGAGAACAAAAGGTGATATTGTTATCCTTACCCTGTATTAGAAACATCCGCTGTGCTTTGATGCTGGCAGCTGCCAGGGGCTTGTTAGCTCTTTGTAGGCAGGTGTAGGTGTTCACTTGTAGGTTTTTTCTCTGGACAAGTCAATTCAAACTTTGCTAAGCTTATATTTGCAAATTACTCTCTAGCACAGTCCAGCATGACATTTTTGAATGTTGTAAAAATACCATGTTACTTGGAAATTGCTAATGATGAGAAGCTTTAGGGAAAAATAAGATGTCAGGGTTGGGAGATGTGAGAAGAATTTTGAGGGGATGTTAGACTGAAATAAAGCACACTTGAAGCTGGACTGGCACGCTGGCAGATCCCCTATTAAACAGTAGTGCTGAGATTCGCCTGGGGGTTGCCCATTGTTTCTGTAGAAATAAATGTTTTCTGGTCTTCAGAGGTAAGCTGCTTTGAAAAGCTGGAAGGCACAGCATAGTGACAATCCGTGTGCTTCGCATTAAAAATAGATTTCAGAAGGGTCCTAGGCTTTTGTCTTTTCCTAGAAGTCGATGTAATCCTATTGAGGAGTTTTTAATTCTGTGCTGCCATGTCATCGATCAGGGCCCTGTCGTACTAATCATCATACAGATGCAAAACAAAAAATCAGACCCTGTCCCGACCACTTAGAGCCCAGAACACGATTTCCTCAGGCTGCCATTTGTGTGCCATCGGTACTCACCGTGGAAGCGAGCTGGGGATTGTTGCACCCGTTGGGAACAAACCGCTTCTCGTCACACAGAAATGGAATTGGGACGACGCCTCAGCCAGCCTCTCTCTCCTGAATCTGCAGCAGAGCAGTTCCAGTCCATGCGGGCAATCCAGTTCCTGACGATCTGAGCGCACGGAGCAGCGCTCAGCTGCTGTGGGGGGCTCAGGGAGGGCAGAGTGTGCATTGTCATCTTCCTGAACCTACAGACGCGAATCAAAGTGAGAAGCCACAGGGTGGAAATCAGTCGCATATATGCTAAATAAAACTTGCAGGTTTTTTTTAAGAATTGTTTTTGCTTGTTCTTTGTTGTGCTTCTGTGCTTAGAAAACCTCCCTTTACAATCAGTTCAATTAATCAATTGAACCTTTGTTTGCAGACTCTCACTGAGCAGAATTTGTTGCAGACTCAGTGCACGCTGTGCAGGCCTCCCGGGAGTGTGAGGAGCTCATGTGTGCTACTTTTTGCTTTAGGACGCTCTGAGGTATTTATTCCTTTTGGGATACATGATGAGAATTCCCAAGAGAGGTAGTTATAAGGTATGACATCGGGAAAAAGCCTGTGTGGTTGGAATGTTGTTGCTGTCAAAAGTTAATTTTTTCTTAGCCAGTAGTTAGCTTTTTGCTTTATTTTTGTGGTATCAATATTTTATTGTTTAAAAAATTCCTTCAAAATAACTTCAGTGGTCGCCCACCAGTACCTTGTTCAGATTTGCCTATTTGCTTGTAGCTGAAATGTTCACATCTTGTTTATCATTCTATTTAAGAAACTGCTGCCCAGCCAACTAATAACTGAATATCCATCTGTCTAGGACACGGGGAGAGGATTTAGGTAATGTCTTTATTTCCAGAAAAAAGTTCCAGTGTAGTTTCTAAATAGAGGAGAAGGGGGTGAAGACTCGGGGCTCTGATGCCGTTGGGGCACCCCAAGGTCCCCAGGAGAGGGGGCCCCACTGCGGTGCAGGAGCAGGTGTGTTCTCATGTAATATTGAACAAATTATAAATATAAATATGAAAATTATAAACATGAAAATATTTTTAAAATACTTAAATAAAGCGGGTTTTCTTTATTGGTCAATAGGCAGTGTTTTGATTGTAAAAATTATAAATGCAAATAATATAAAGGTAGAAATCTAAGTTTAGAAATATATAATAAATACATACAGATAAATATAAAAATTTAAAATATCAGAAAAAATTAGTTGCAGTAGATATTATACATAATTTAAATAATAATTTAAATCTATTTTAAAATTTTATATATATAATATATCATTATTAATGTAATACATCCAAAGAAACGATAAATTAAAATATGAATGTATAATTATACAAAGTATAAATAAAAAATATTTCAGTATCCTTTAAAAGAAGGGGTTTTTTATTTATTTGGTTAGAGACGGGGTTTTTATTTGGAATAATGGAAGTATTATAGAAGTATAAAATTAAATATAGAAATATACAGTCAATATAGAAAGATATTTGTAAAAACACGAGCGAACGACGCCTCCTTCGGCCGAACCAAGGCGAGACCGGCGGAACCTGACGGCCTCGAGCGAACCGAGGCCAGGCTTGCGAGGCTGCCTGAACGGAGCCGAGCTCAGCCGAACCGAGCCCGCTGCTCTCGTGCGCGCTAATTAGCGCGAGTGCGGTCACTGCCCAATGAGCTCCTGTGCCACGCCGCGCTCCCGATCGTGTCCGTGCGATGGCCGGGCCGCCCGCGGGACGCGGCAGCAGGAGAGCCCCGAGCCGGGCGAGTTTAACGTGAGGCGGCGCCGCTTGCCCGCCGTCAGGGAGCCGAGCCGAGGCGAGCTCAGCCGAACGCGGAGAGAGCGGCTCCGAGTTGGGCCGAAGCGAGCCGAGCCGCGCCGAGCGCAGAGAGCGGCTCCGAGTTCGGCCGAAGAGAGCCGAGGCGCGCCGAGCGCACTGATCGGCTCCGAGTTCGGCCGAGGCGAGCCGGGCCGCGCAGAGAGTGGCTCCGAGTTCGACCGAAGCGAACCGAGCCGCGCCGAGCGCAGAGAGCGGCTCCGAGTTCGGCCGAAGCGAGCCGAGCCGCGCCGGGCGCAGAGAGCGGCTCCGAGTTCGGCCGAAGCGAGCCGAGCCGCGCCGAGCGCAGAGAGCGGCTCCGAGTTCGGCCGAAGCGAGCCGAGCCGCGCCGGGCGCGGAGAGCGGCTCCGAGTTCGGCCGAAGCGAGCCGAGCCGCGCCGAGCGCAGAGAGCGGCTCCGAGTTCGGCCGAAGCGAGCCGATCCGCGCCGAGCGCAGAGAGCGGCTCCGAGTTCGGCCGAAGCGAGCCGAGCCGCGCCGGGCGCAGAGAGCGGCTCCGAGTTCGGCCGAAGCGAGCCGAGCCGCGCCGAGCGCAGAGAGCGGCTCCGAGTTCGGCCGAAGCGAGCCGAGGCGCGCCGGGCGCAGAGAGCGGCTCCGAGTTCGGCCGAAGAGAGCCGAGCCGCGCCGAGCGCAGAGAGCGGCTCCGAGTTCGGCCGAAGCGAGCCGAGCCGCGCCGGGCGCACTGATCGGCTCCGAGTTCGACCGAAGCGAGCCGAGGCGCGCCGGGCGCAGAGAGCGGCTCCGAGTTCGGCCGAAGCGAGCCGAGCCGCGCCGGGCGCACAGAGAGCGGCTCCGAGTTCGGCCGAAGCGAGCCGAGCCGCGCCGAGCGCAGAGAGCGGCTCCGAGTTCGGCCGAAGCGAGGCGATCCGTGCCGAAGGGTCGAGTCCAGCCGAATGCAGATGACAATGGCCGAGTTTAGCCGATTAGAGCCGAGTTTAGCCGAGCAGCTGTGAGCCTTGCACGCTTGAGGTGAGCGTGCATCGTTGCCGGCCTGGGATTGAGTGAAATGCACTAAGGAAACCAGCTCTGGGGAGGGAGGCAGGGAAATCCTCTCTTAACGTTTACCAATTCGTCCGTCAAACTCATCACGGCAGGACAGAGTGAAGACTGAAAGTGTAAGAAGATGTGGAGGGAAACAGAGAATCTGGCAGGAGCATCGAACGCACAAGTGCACGAATTTTGCTTTTTGCTTGGATGTAAACTCAGAAGTTGTAAGGAATTTGGGAAGGAGAAGGGACATTTCAGAAGGAGAAGAAGTTGTTGTTGGAGTCCTGGCAAAAGCTTTAAAAAAAAAAAAAAAAGTGGTTTCTTTTTTCTTCACTATTATATTCTTTGGTGGTATATGGTGTGCTGTTTTATTTCTTGGTGTTATTAGCTCTGTGTAAATTGTTTATTGAGTCAAGCTAACTTTGCATGGGTTGTTTTGTATTTGAGGTAGGATCAATTTCAAGAGGTTTCTTTCACAGACTTCTGATAGGTATTACTGGGATTTTGGTTTTGTTTACTGTATGCATAAACATAGAGATTTGGTAGGGCCAGCTGGGCTGCTGGAGTTTTGGGTGTGAATTTATTAGATGGCTTTTGGTAAACACAGAATAATTATGTAAGGTAACAGCAAATTACCCAATTACCCAATTGATCTAGCTATGTAACCTTACCACAAAGTTTTATATCTTGCCAGTTTTCTGTTCTTCTGCTCCAAGTAGTTGTTGCAAAAAAAGAAAGCACTGTTACTTTTCTGAAAAGTTTTCTTCTATAACAAGCCCTTTACTGCCCTTGAATGTGAGTCAGAGGAGCCAAACAGCTGTAGCTGCTCTGAGGGCTTGGTGGGATTCGCCCCCTCCCTTTTCCTGGGTGGCATGGGAACGAGAGGCGGGCACAATCAGGGGTATATTAACCCCAGCCGTGGCTGAGGGGCTTCATTCCCTCTCTGGGCTGTGCTGGGTTAAGAGCTCTCCTCATTTCAGTGAAGAGGCTTTTTCAGCCCGTCTCAGCATCTTTTCAGCAGGTGTTTCTGGGCATCTAAAGCACAGAGGCTTGGAAGATTCTGTGAAGAAAACAGCATGGAATACAGGGAGTATTTAGGTTTGTGATTTTGGGTTTTGTGTTTAGGAGTGGTAAGGTGCTTTTGTAATTTTTAGTTTTGCTCTGGTTGTTTTTTTGGTTGGATTTCTTTTGGTGGAATTTTTGTTTTTTTTTGGTTTTCATTTTGGGGTTTTTAGTTGGTTTTTGTGGGGGTTTTGGATTTTTTTATGTTTTCTGTGGTTTTTTTGTTTCTGTGGGGAGTTAGGTGTTTTGGGATTTATTGTTTGTGTGGGTTTTGTTTGTTTGGTTTTTTTCTTTGTTTGTTTTTGGGATTGGTTTTGTTGGGTTTTTTTTGTTTTGTTTTGTTTTTTTTTAATTGAGGAGTGCAACTCCCTGAAATTCCAAGCTGTGTCAAGCACAACATTTTATTCAGCAGATTGATCATGTCACAAGAGGGATCCGCCCAAGGTCCAAGATGATGTTTGAGATTGAGGCTTCAGGTGAGTTGAGGATTGTGATTGGGAGAGGGAGGGTGAGCAGTTAGGAGTTCTTGGGAGGGAGTTGGCAGGCAGCAGGGTGAGAAAGGGTCTTTATTTGTTTATTTGAGGCCTCCCCCACACAAGGCTTCTCAGAAGCCTAGCAGAGGCATTCCCATGTCTTACAGCACACAAGGTCATCCACTGCACTCAGGGGAATGCCATTTAACTTTGCCTTTCTCTAACCCAGGTGCCACTCCTAATGAAGGCCTTGGAATCATGATGAAGCTGGAGCCTGAAGGAGCCAGGCACACTCAGGAGAGAGCAAGTAGCTGCCTTGGTGGGATTTGGCCCACATAACTCTGGACTCATACTTTGGTTTTGGTTTTCTTTATTGTAGCTCACCGAGAGGCTCACAGGCCATCACGAGGCCCTCCGAGGCAGACTCATTTCAGGTGCAACGTGGATTCCCATCACCGATCATCCAAAAGATAAGTCGAGGGCCTTGGCCTGGAGATGAGAGAATAGTGGGTTGGGAGTTCTTGGGGCAGATTTGAAAATTGGCAGCCGGAAAAGCAATCTTCTCCAAGGGCCTCTTAGGACAGCTAAAGGGAGAGGCTCTACTTTTGATGGCAGCTTTCAGGCGGGCAGTGCAGAACAGCTCCGGTCTGTGTTGTGTTGTCCAGTGTTCTGTGTTCCCTAGTGTGTCTTTGGGGTCCCTTTTGCCTTCTCCCCTCGAGACCCTCACCACAAGCATGATGTGTCGTGTTTCATGTCCCCCCTGTTTGCCACTTTCTGTGTCACGGGTGTGTGCACGCATTTGTGCCGGAGCTGTTCTGCCCTGCCGCATGGCCTGCTGCAGTAGGAGAAACCGTGGGGCGTTGGAATTTGTAATGCTGGCTGTACTTGGGCTCTAGATGCTATTCCTAGATTGACATAAGGTGTTTGCAGCTTGTGAGTTATCCTGGTGGTGTTTGGCATATGTTGTAACTTTCTTTCAGGTGCAGACGCATTCCATGTGTGGCAGGGGGTCAGAGTTAGGAGGTGTCGGGCCTTCTTAGGAGTGCGGTGAGTAGCTGAGTGGTGGGGTTTTGGCCGATGCGGTGCCAAGATCAGGGACTGATGTTTGGTTCTCTTTACTCTAGCTGTCTCAGAGACACCAGCCTGGTGCCAGCAGGACCTTCCCAGCTGACGAGGTGGCCTTTCTTTGCACCTGACAGGGACCAGCATCCCCAGATGTCTGAGAGATAAGTAGAGGGCTGTGACCCACAGAGGGGATGAAAGCAGGGTGCTGGTTTGGGAATTCCTGGGAGGGGGTTTTGAGTCCAGTTTTGGGGGGGGGGGTGTGGTGTGTTCATGAAGTGGCCCCTTAGGCCCCATAAAAGCCAAGTCTCACTTTTGATTGCAGTGCTGAGGTGTGCAGCAGGGCAGAGCAGTCCCGGTGTGCATCGTGTCACTTGTCTATTGTGCATTATGTGTTGTTTGTGTATGCCATATCTTTCACTTAGGGGGGCCTGTGAGAAACCCTGGCATCATTGTTAGCCTCTGTGATCTCTGCACTCCTTGGCCTGGCGCCCAGGCCACAGAACTTTTGACTAGGGAGCTCAGACAAGCATCAGACTCTCTTCTCTCTTTGGAAGCATCCAGTCAGACGTCTTTTCAGGTCTTGTTCTGAGCTGTATGGACAGCTGTGCCCCACCTGGATCCATTATGGTGGATTAGGACTTGTAATATTACGAGGTTAGGTAGAGGATTTTGACTGTAGGATTCCTAGGCATCAGTCTTTGCTGTTCTTGGAATAAATCATTCAGTAATCATCTTCTTCTACCAGGGTTCTCTGAGCCTCATCAGCTCACCATCGGTCTCAGCTCACTCATCTCCTTTTGCATTCTCTCAGTCCTTGCAGCCGTTTTCCTTGCCAAGAGATTTCTGTTCCTGTTGTGTCCCCGTTGTCTGTCCTATCCTGTGTCATGGCTCTCAGCACACATTTGTGCCCGAGCTGCTCTGCCGTGCTGCACAGCCTGGTGCGATAGGAGAAGTCCCAGGGACTTGGAGTTTGTAATGTGGGGTGTAGTTGGACTCTAGATGGGATTTGTAGATGGGCACATCATATCTGGAGCTCATCAGTTATCCTGCCACAGTGTGACTCTTGTCCTAACTTTTTTTTCAGGTTCAGATGGATTAAATGTGTGCCAGAGGGCCCCATGCCAGGTGTGGGGATTCTCCTGAGTAGGTGAGGCCCCATTTGCCTCTGCAGCAGACTCTGTTACACCTCTCAACTGACTCTGTTACACTGCTGTTCTTTGTCTTTCTTTTAGGAAGTAAATCTGGATGCCAGCAGTCAACGTGAGCAGTGGAGAGAATTGGTTGTTATTGCTCAGCTCTCAAGCACAACAATTTCGCAGCAGATTCATCGTGTCACAAGAGGGATCTGCCCAGTGTCAAGGATGATGTTTGAGATTGAGGCTTCAGGTGAGTTGAGGATGGTTACTGGGAGAGGGAGGGTGAGCAGGCATCCAGTTAGGAGTTCTTGAGAGGGGGTTTGCAGGCAGCAGGGTGAGAAAGGGTCTTTATTTGTTTATTTGAGAGCCCCTCCCAAGGTGTCTCAGAAGCCTAGCAGAGGCATTCCCATGGCTTACAGCATACAAGGTGATCCACTGCACTCAGAGCCACTTAACTTTGTCTTTCTGTAACCCAGGTGCCACTGCTAATAAAGGCCACAGCCTTGGAATCAGGATGAAGCTGGAGCCTGAAGGAGCCAGGCACACTCAGGAGAGGGCAAGTAGCTGACTTGCAGGGATTTGGCCCACATAACTCTGGACTCACTCTTTGGTTTTGGTTTTCTTTATTGCAGCTGACCGAGAGGCTCACAGGCCATCACAGAGCCCTCCAAGGCAGACTCATTTCAGGTGCAGCGTGGATTCCATTCACCAATCATCCAAAAGATAAGTCGGGGGCCACAGCCTGGAGATGGTGGAGTAGCAGGTTGGGAGTTTTTGGGACAGATTCAAAAATGAGCAGAGAGGAAAGCAATCTTCTCCAAAGGCCTTTTAGGACAGCTAAAGGGAGAGGCTCTACTTTTGATGGCAGCTTTCAGGCGGGCAGTGCAGAACAGCTCCGGTCTGTCGTGTTTTCCGGTGTGCTGTGTTCCCTAGTGTGTCTTTGGGGTCCCTTTTGCCTTTTCCCCTCGAGGCCCTCACCACAAGCATGGTGTGTCGTGTTTCATGTCCCCCCTGTTTGTCACTTTCTGTGTCACGGGTGTGTGCACACATTTTTTGCCTGAGCTGTTCTGCCCTGCCGCATGGCCTCCTGCAGTAGGACGAACCATAGGGAGGGGGAATTTGTAATGTGGGCTGTACTTGGGCTCTAGATGTTGTTCCTAGATTGACATAAGATGTTTGCAGCTTGTGAGTTACCCTGGTGGTGTTTGACATATGTTCTAACTTTCTTTCAGGTGCAGATGCATTCCACGTGTGGCAGAGGGTCAGGGTTAGGAGGTGCCGGGCCTTCTTAGGAGCGCGGTGAGTAGCAGAGTGGTGGGGTTTTGGCCAATGCGGTGCCAAGATCTGGCCCTGATGTTTGGTTCTCTTTAATCTAGCTGTCTGAGAGACACCAGCCCGGTGCCAGCAGGACCTTCCCAGCTGACGAGGTGGCCTTTCTTTGCACCTGACACAGACTGGCATCCCCAGATGTCTGAGAGATAAGTAGAGGGCTGCGACCCACAGTGGGGATGACGGCATGGTGCTTGTTTGGGAATTCCTGGGAGGGGTTTTTGAGTCCAGTTTGGAGCGGGGGGTGTTCATTAAACGGCTCGTTAGGCCCCATGAAAGCCAAGTCTCACTTTTGATCACAGTGCTGACGTGTGCAGGGCAGAGCAGTCCCCGTGTGCATCGTGTCACTTGTCTGTTGCGCATTGTGTGTTGTTTTGTGTATCTCCTGTCTTCTACCTTAGGCCTTTGAGGGCCCTGTCAGTACCCCTGGCATCATTGTTAGCATCTGTAATCTCTGCATTCCCTGGTCTGGCACCCGGGCCACAGAGCTTTTGACTCGCGAGCTCACACAGGCATCAGACTCTCTTCTCTCTTTGGAAGCATCCAGTCAGACGTCTTTTCAGGTCTTGTTCTGAGCTGTATGGACAGCTGTGCCCCACCTGGATCCATTATGGTGGATTAGGACTTGTAATATTACGAGGTTAGGTAGAGGATTTTGACTGTAGGATTCCTAGGCATCCGTCTTTGCTGTTCTTGGAATTAATCATTCAGTAATCATCTTCTTCCTTC
The DNA here is from genome assembly GCF_027887145.1 of Ammospiza caudacuta. Lineage (NCBI taxonomy): Eukaryota > Metazoa > Chordata > Aves > Passeriformes > Passerellidae > Ammospiza > Ammospiza caudacuta. The sequence goes on from NC_080615.1 coordinate 9,364,530, forward strand.
AGAGTTCTCTGAGCCTCATCAGCTCATCATCGGTCTCAGCTCGGTCATCTCCTTTTGCATTCTCTCAGTCCTTGCAGCCATTTTCCTTGCCAAGAAATTTCTGTCTGTGTCTTGTGCCTATTGTTTGTCACGTCCTGTCCTGTGTCACGGGTGTCTGCACACTTTTGGGATGGGGCTGCTCTGCCGTGCTGCACAGCCTGGTGCGATAGGAGAAGTCTTGGAGACTTGGAGTTTGTAATGTGGGGTGTAGTTGGACTCTAGATGGGATTTGTAGATGGACACAGGACATCTGGAGCTCATCAGTTATCCTGCAACAGTGTGACTCTTGTCCTAACTTTTTTTTCAGATTCAGATGGATTAAATGTGTGCCAGAGGGCCCCATCCCGGGTGAGGGGATTGCCCCGAGCCGGTGAGGCCCCATTTGTCTCTGCAGCAGAAGTGTGTATGGTGAGTGTGTTACAGCTCTGTTCTTTGTCTTTCTTTTCAGGAAGTCAATCTGGATGCCAGCAGTCAAGGTGAGCAGTGGAGAGAATTGGCTGTTATTGCTCAGCTCTCAAGCACAACAATTTTTCAGCAGATTCGTCGTGTCACAAGAGGGATCTGCCCAGTGTCAAGGATGATGTTTGAGATTGAGGCTTCAGGTGAGTTGAGGATGGTGCCTGGGAGAGGGAGGGTGATCAGGTATCCAGTTTAGGAGTTCTTAGGAGGGGGTTTGCAAGCAGCAGGTTGAGAAAGGGTGTTTATTTGAGGGCACCCCACACAAGGCTGAGAAGCCTAGCAGAGGCATTGCCATGTCTCAGAGCACACAAGGTGATCCACTGCACTCAGAGGAATGCCATTTAACTTTGTCTTTCTGTAACCCAGGTGCCACTGCTAATAAAGGCCACAGCCTTGGAATCAGGATGAAGCTGGAGCCTGAAGGAGCCAGGCACACTCAGGAGAGGGCAAGTAGCTGACTTGCAGGGATTTGGCCCACATAACTCTGGACTCATACTTTGGTTTTGGTTTTCTTGATTGCAGCTGACCGAGAGGCTCACAGGCCATCACAGAGCCCTCCAAGGCAGACTCATTTCAGGTGCAGCGTGGATTCCCCTCACCGATCATCCAAAAGATAAGTCGGGGGCCGCGGTCTGGAGATGAGACGATGAGAGAGTATCAGGTTGGCAGTTCTTTGGCCAGATTTAAAAATTGGCAGTGGGGAAAGCAATCTTCTCCAAAGGCCTCTTAGGACAGCTGAAGGGAGAGGCTCTACTTTTGATGGCAGCTTTCAGGCGGGCAGTGCAGAACAGCTCCGATCTGTGTCCTGTTGTCCGGTGTGCTGTGTTCCCTAGTGTGTCTTTGGGGTCCCTTTTGCCTTCTCCCCTCGAGACCCTCACCACAAGCATGATGTGTCGTGTTTCATGTCCCCCTGTTTGTCACTTTCTGTGTCACGGGTGTGTGCACAGATTTGTGCCAGAGCTGTTCTTCCCTGCCGCATGGCCTGCTGCAATAAGACGAACCATAGGGAGGGGGAATTTGTAATGTTGGCTGTACTTGGGCTCTAGATGCTATTCCTAGATTGACATAAGGTGTTTGCAGCTTGTGAGTAACCCTGGTGGTGTTTGACATATGTTCTAACTTTCTTTCAGGTGCAGATGCATTCCACGTGTGGCAGAGGGTCAGGGTTAGGAGGTGCCAGGCCTTCTTAGGAGCGCGGTGAGTAGCAGAGTGGTGGGGTTTTGGCCAATGCGGTGCCAAGATCAGGCACTGATGTTTGGTTCTCTTTACTCTAGCTGTCTCAGAGACACCAGCCCGGTGCCAGCAGGACCTTCCCGTTTGACAAGGTGGCCTTTCTTTGCACCCGAGACCCGCATCCCCAGCTGTATGAGAGATAAGTAGAGGGCTACGACCCACAGTGGGGATGAAGTCATGGTGCTGTTTCGGGAAATACTGGGTGGAGTTTTTGATTCAGCTTTGGCGGTGGGGGATGTTCATGAGGTGGCCCCTTAGGCCTCATAAAAGCCAAGTCTCACTTTTGATCACAGTGTTGAGGTGTGCAGGGCAGAGCAGTCCCGGTGTGTCTCGTGTCACTTGTCTGTTGTGCATTATGTGTTGTTTGTGTATCCAATGTCTTTTACCTTTGGAGGGCCCTGTCAGTACCCCTGGCATCATTGTTAGCATCTCTGATCTCTGCATTCCCTGGCCCGGCACCCAGGCCATATATGAGTTTCTGATACCTGTCTGAGCTCCCCAGTCAAAAGTTACCTCTTTGGAAGCATCCAGTCAGATTTCTTGTCAGGTCTAGTTCTGAGCTGTATGGACAGCTATGCCCCACCTGGATCCATTGTGGTGGATTAGGACTTGTAATAATATGAGGTTAGGTACAGCATTCTGACAGTAGGATTCCTAGGCATCCATCTTTGCTGTTCTTGGAATTAATCATTCAGTTATCATCTTCGTCCCCCAGGGTTTTCTGAGCCTCATCAGCTCACCATCGGTCTCAGCTCACTCATCTCCTTTTGCATTCTCTCAGTCCTTGCAGCCATTTTCCTTGCCAAGAGATTTCTTTTCCTGTTGTGTCCCCTGTTGTTGTCTGTCCTATCTGTCCTGTGTCACGGGTGTCAGCACACATTTGGGATGGGGCTGCTCTGCCGTGCTGCACAGCCTGGTGCGATAGGAGAAGTCTTGGAGACTTGGAATGTGTAATGTGGGGTGTAGTTGGACACTAGATGGGATCTGTGGATGGGCACAGGGCATCTGGAGCTCATCAGTTATCCTGCAACAGTGTGACTCTTGTCCTAACTTTTTTTTCAGATTCAGATGGATTAAATGTGTGCCAGAGGGCCCCATCCCGGGTGAGGGGATTGCCCCGAGCCGGTGAGGCCCCATTTGTCTCTGCAGCAGAAGTGTGTATGGTGAGTGTGTTACAGCTCTGTTCTTTGTCTTTCTTTTCAGGAAGTCAATCTGGATGCCAGCAGTCAAGGTGAGCAGTGGAGAGAATTGGCTGTTATTGCTCAGCTCTCAAGCACAACAATTTTTCAGCAGATTCGTCGTGTCACAAGAGGGATCTGCCCAGTGTCAAGGATGATGTTTGAGATTGAGGCTTCAGGTGAGTTGAGGATGGTGCCTGGGAGAGGGAGGGTGATCAGGTATCCAGTTTAGGAGTTCTTGGGAGCGGGTTTGCAAGCAGCAGGGTGAGAAAGGGTGTTTATTTGAGGGCCCCCCCACACAAGGCTGTTCAGAAGCCTAGCAGAGGCATTCCCATGGCTTACAGCATACAAGGTGATCCACTGCACTCAGAGGAATGCCATTTAACTTTGTCTTTCTGTAACCCAGGTGCCACTGCTAATAAAGGCCACAGCCTTGGAATCAGGATGAAGCTGGAGCCTGAAGGAGCCAGGCACACTCAGGAGAGGGCAAGTAGCTGACTTGCAGGGATTTGGCCCACATAACTCTGGACTCATACTTTGGTTTTGGTTTTCTTGATTGCAGCTTACCGAGAGGCTCACAGGCCGTCACATAGCCCTCCAAGGCAGACTCATTTCAGGTGCAGCGTGGATTCCCCTCACCGATCATCCAAAAGATAAGTCGGGGGCCACGGTCTGGAGATGGCGGAGTAGCAGATTGGGAGTTCTTGGGACAGATTCAAAAATGAGCAGAGGGGAAAGCAATCTTCTCCAAAGGCCTCTTAGGACAGCTAAAGGGAGAGGCTCTACTTTTGATGGCAGCTTTCAGGCGGGCAGTGCAGAACAGCTCCGATCTGTGTCCTGTTGTCCGGTGTGCCGTGCTCCCTGGTGTGTCTTTGGGGTCCCTTTTGCCTTTTCCCCTCGAGGCCCTCACCACAAGCATGATGTGTCGTGTTTCATGTCCCCCCTGTTTGTCACTTTCTGTGTCACGGGTGTGTGCACACATTTTTTGCCGGAGCTGTTCTGCCCTGCCGCATGGCCTGCTGCAATAGGACGAGCCTTGGGGAGTTGAAATTTGTAATGTGGGCTGTACTTGGGCTCTAGATGTTGTTCCTAGATTGACTTATGGTGTTTGCAGCTTGTGAGTTATCCTGGTGATGTTTGACATGTGTTCTAACTTTCTTTCAGGTGCAGACGCATTCCACGTGTGGCAGAGGGTCAGGGTCAGGAGGTGCCGGGCCTTCTTAGGAGCGTGGTGAGTAGCTGAGAGGTGGGGTTTTGGCCGATGCGGTGCCAAGATCAGGCACTGATGTTTGGTTCTCTTTAATCTAGCTGTCTGAGAGACACCAGCCCGGTGCCAGCAGGACCTTCCCATCTGATGAGGTGGCCTTTCTTTGCACCTGACAGGGACCAGCATCCCCAGCTGTATGAGAGAGAAGTAGAGGGCCGTGACCCACAGAGGGGCTGAAAGCACGGTGCTGGTTTGGGGATTACAGGGAGGGGGTTTTGAGTCCAGTTTGGAGGTGGGGGGGTGTTAATGAAGTGGCCCCTTAGGCCCCATAGAAGCCAAGTCTCACTTTTGATCACAGTGCTGAGGTGTGCAGCAGGGCAGAGCAGTCCCGGTGTGTCTCGTGTCACTTGTCTGTTGTGAATTGTGTGTTGTTTGTGTATCCCATGTCTTTTACCTTAGGGGTGCCTGTCATTAATCTTGGCATCATTGTTAGCATCTGTGATCTCTGCATTCCCTGTCCTGGCACCCAGGCCACAGAACTTTTGACTGGGGAGCTCAGACAGGCGTCAGACTCTCTTCTGTCTTTGGAAGCATCGCATCTGATGTCTTGTCAGGTCTTGGTCTGGGCTGTATGGACAGCTATGCCCCCACCTGGATCCATTTTGGTGGATTAGGATTTGGCGTAATATGAGGTTAGGTAGAGGATTCTGACCGTAGGATTCCTAGGCATCCCTCTTTGCAGTTCTTAGAAGAAATCATTCAGTTATCATCTTCTTCCTTCGGGGTTCTCTGAGCCTCATCAGCTCACCATCAGTTTGAACTCGGTCATCTCCTTTTGCATTCTCTCAGTCCTTGCAGCCATTTTCCTTGCCTAGAATTTTCTGTCTGTGTTGTGTCCCCGTTGTCTGTCCTGTCCTGTCCATCCTGTGTCACGGCTGTCAGCACACATTTGTGCCCGAGCTGCTCTGCCGTGCCGCATAGCCTGGTGCAATAGGAGAGGGCCCGGGGATTTGTAATGTGCAGTGTGGGGTGTAGTTGGACTCTAGATGGGATTTGTAGATGGACACAGGATATCTGGAGCTCTTCAGTTATCATTGAACCGTCTGACTGTTGTCCTAACTTTTTTTTCAGATGCACCTCCTCAGATGACTGCAGTAGTTGTGTAGGTTCCTTCTTCTGAAAGGGAATAGGGCGCAAGAATTCATCTTCCAGAGAATTTTTGCAAGTCCTGGCTTGTATTGTATCTGCCTATGGTGGCTTATGTTCTATGTACCTATACATCTGTCTTCTATTGGATTTTGGGTAGAAAATTTATCAGTCCAGAGAGGAGACAAGTCCTAGCTGTCAGATAACCACTCGTTGACCCTTCCTGTTGTCTCACAGGTCCCCGAGGCTGCTGATTTCCCCAGGATCTGCCATTTTACCTCAAGGAGCGGCAGCCAGAAGATGTGTCACAGCACGTTCTTCAGCATCTCGAGTAAGGGCCGCAGTGAGCATTTAAGTGGAAAGATTGTGTGAGCGTGTGTGAGAGCACGTGGCTGTGTCTGTCTGTGTCTGCTCGTTTCTGCGTGTGTGAATGCATGCTGACTGGATTTAACCTTGTGTGTGTGACTTTTGCTTTCCAGGTTTTGCGACTCCTTGTTAAATTTAGAATAAAAAATCCCCAGCCGGGTTGTATTGCATGAACTGACATGATATGTACCGATTTTGGCTTAAAACCCAGAAAACCAGACGAAGATGAGCAGGAAAAAACCAGAAAAAAACCACATGATGGACAAGAAAAAAACCCAGAAAAAGCCCAGGATGGGAAAGAAAGCAACGAGAAAAAAACCCCAGAAAATAATCCCAGATGGGCAAGAAAAAAACGTAGAAAAACCCCAGAAAATCACCCAAGATGGGCAAGAAAAAAACCCAGAAAAAACCCCCAAAAAAAACCTCTGAGATGGGCAAGAAAAAAACCAGAAAAAAGTCTGAAGATGGGCAAGAAAAAACCCAGAAAAAACCCCCAAGATGGACAAGAAATAACCCAGAAAAAAATTCGAAGAAGGGCAAGAAAAGACCCAGAAAACACCCAGAAAAAAATCGCAACCCAAGTATAAATATAGAAATGTTTGTCAAGTATATGCAAATATATAAAGAAATGTTAAATTATTTGAAATATAAAATAACATAAATATAACATTTATACAGTATTACTTGTGTTATGGATCATATTGATTTTTATTTATTTCCTATAATACACTACAATATTTATATCAATTTTACATCTATCATATCTATCATTTGTTATATGTTATACCAGATTGATATACTCTAGGTTTTTTTAAGTAGTTTAAAATAAAGGGGATTTTTTTTTATTTGGCAAAAGCAGGTGTTTTAGTATAAACATTATAAATACAAATAATATAAAGGTAGAAATCTAAGAATAGAAATAGATCATAAATAGCTGAAGGTTAATATAAAAATTAAAAATGTAAGGAAAAATAAGTTGTAGCAGTAGATATGGTACATAATTAGGAAAATAATTAATCTCTTATTTGAATAGGATACATGTTATACATAATGATTAATATAATACTTAAGTATAAACTGCAAATATAAATGTGAATGTAGTCATGAGCGCTATGTAGTTTAAAAGAATAGAGCTTTTTTGTATTTATTTAGTTAGGATGGGATTTGTATTTTAAATAGTGAAAGCATGATAGAAATGTAATTTTAGACATAGAAATATACCATCAATGTGGAAAGATATTTATAAAAGCACAAAATATAAGTAAATATAAATAATAGAAATAGAATAATGTTATATAAGTTACATGCTACATCAATGTGCACTATAGCTATGCATGTGAATATAAATACGAAAAATGGAAATAAAAAATTTATTTAAACATGGCTTTAAAGCAAGGGGCCTTGTTTGATTCTGGTGGGGTAAGAGGCAGGTTTTTGGCATTTATTTCAGAGCAGTTTTTGGCGGGGGTCGCCCCTGTTCTTTTTTGCCACCTTGCCTGCCCGCAGCCCCGAGGCGCGCTGCGCCCCCGGCTGGGGCGGGCGGCAGTGCTGCCGCCTTGTGGGCAGAGCGCGGTACTGCAGCTCTGTCGCTACCGGCAGCCGCGAGGCCGCCATCTTGGGAGTGGCGAGTCGCGGATGTCACGGACTTTTCCTTGACCTTCTTAACATGGCAGCGAGAAGGGCGGGGAAGTCGAGGGCCAGCGTCGGTCGAATCGGCTGCCTGCATGAAACACCGACGCCACGGCGGCCCCGATGGATTTTTATGTGGCATTTTAAGTGTATAAGACACGGCCTATGTGGTCAGCGGCGCCGTGGGCGAACATATTTAGGCGGGTTGCTGAGAGGCATCTGGGTAAAACCCTATTTCTTCCGAGGGTCCTCCTCGGCCGCCATTTTGGGAGGGGCGCGTCGCAAATGTCGCGGGCGTTCTTTGACCTTCTCAAGATGGCGGCGAAATGTGCGGGGAAATCGCACGCCCCCATAAATCTCCTCCCCCTGTGGCCACAGAGCGGGATCGCACCCCCCCGAGCCAGCGCCCTGCCCCTCGCCGCTGAGTGCCGGGGGCGGGGCAAGGACGCGGCTGCCGAGCGAGGGAAGGGCGCTGGAGCCAGCGGCGGTCGGGCCAGGGTCTGTAAATGGCGGGGGCGGGTGAAGGACATTCGGTCATGCAAAGGGATGCGATGGCCGAGGAGAACGGCCGCGGCGGGGGCGGCCGGGCGGGGCCGGTTTCGGCGGGCGGCGGAGGTGCGGTCGCAGCGCTCCGCGGGCCGGGGCAGCGGGCGGGGTCGGGCGAGCGGCGTCGGAACAGGGCGGCAGCTCCCGAGCCCGCGCCCGCCCCGCTCCAGGCGCTGGGAGCGACCGCGGGCCGGACAATCCCGGCGGGGCGGCCCCGGGGCGGCGGGCAGGCGGCGGAGCGGGGCCGTGGCGCTCCCCGCCTTCGCTGCCGCCAGCTTTGGAAGGTCGGGCCGGGCGCCCGCCCCGTCCCGCTGCCTCCCGGTCTCTGTAAACTCCTCTCTGGCTTCATAGGTCCGTGCTGGAGAGAGGGACAAAGGGCCCTGCTGGTTGCCGTGTCCTCGGGGGGCAGAGAGTTCTGACCTTGGCCGCATGGGCTGCCGAGTGTTGGAACAATGGGGATGCGCTTTTATGTATTTAGTGACATTTATGTATTTTTGTGTACATTTTATGTATTTAGTGACATTTAGAGATTTATTCCCCTGCTTCAGGTGAGCGTGCATCATTGCCGGTTTGGGATTGAGTGAAATGGCTGAGGAAACCAGCTCTGGGGGGGAGGCAGGGAAATCCTCTCTTTACCCATTCTTCACGGCAGGACAGCCTGAAGACTGAAAGTGTAAGAAGATGTGGAGGGAAACAGAGAATCTGGCAGGAGCATCGAACGCACAAGTGCACGAATTTTGCTTTTGGCTTGGATTTAAACTCAGAAGTTGTGAGGAATTTGGGAGTGAGAAGGGATATTTCAGAAGGAGAAGAAGAAAAAGAAGTTGTTGTTACAGTCTTGGCAAAAGCTTCTGTTCTAGCTAATAAAATAAGTTAGTTTAAATAAAAAAAAAAAAAAAAAAAAAAGTGGAGTATTTTTTTTCCTACACTATTATATTCATTGGTGGTATATGGTGTGTTGTTTTATTTCTTGGTATTATTAACTCTGTGTAAGTTGTTTTTTGGGTGAAGCTGACTTTCTGGATGGGTTGGTTTGTATTTGAGCTAGGATTAATTTCAAGAGGTTTCTTTCATAGACTTCTGATAGGTATTACTGGCATTTTGGTTTTGTTTAATTTATGTATAAACATACAGCTTTGGTAGGGCCAGCTGGGCTGCTGGAGTTTTGGGTGTGAATTTATTAGATGGCTTTTGTTAAATGCAGTTTTTCATTTTTGAAATGTTTTTCAATGTAGTGGTTTTAAGGTGGTTTTTAAGAATTCACTGTATTGTTTTATGTTGTTTGTAGTTGGTGTATGATAAGGGATGTGGTGTGACTTCTTGAACGCTATGGTTTTAGTGTTCCTAAGTTCCGATTTCTTTCTGGTTCGTTAGGTGTTTTTAGTTTTATTGTTGGGGAGAGGGGCATTGATATGGTGGGTTTTTATAGGCAATATTTTTTAAATTTAGTTAGTGATATTTTGTAGTATTTTAATAGTTTAGATTTTTTTTTATTTTTATGCTTTTAGTTAATTTGTAAAATTTTTTCAAATAACTTTTACAGATTATCGGTTATTATTTGTGCATAAACGTAGAGCTTTTTTTTCTTAGTACTGTTTTGGGTCAGTTGTACAGTTTTGAGTCTAGTGAGTTGGTTAGATTTAATTTTTAATGGGTGTTTGTTTTTATTAGTAGTTGTGTCATTTTCAAGGTGTATTTGAGTTTGTGGGTGTTTGAGATATTGGTTTAGGAGGAAGTTTATGATGAGAATGTGTGGAGGCTTTGGGCTGCTTATAGTGGGATTTAAAATTTATTTACAGTTAGGTTTATTTGAGTTTTTATTAGGGTTCAATGTTGTGGGATGTTTGTTCCTTTAGTAATAGAAATAGGTTTTGTTTTGATGTGCTGCAATGGGATGAGCGCGGGCTGCGTACAGGTGCTGACAAAGGTACGGTATTGTTGTGGTTCTGATGTCTCGGGTTAATGAACTTACATGGTCTAACATATACATGAAAATAGAAATAAATATAAATTTAAAAATAAATATGAAATTAGAGTGGTAGACATAGATAACAGATACATACATAAAAGTATAATATATGGTATATAATTGTAACATTATATATAGAGTGGAGTATAATTTATATATATTAAGAAAGATATATAAACATAGAATGTAAATATAAAAAGGTTAAAATAAATTGGAGATTTTTTTCGGTTTTTTTAGGTTGTAGGCTGTTTTTTTAAATAAATAATATAAATAGAAATAATATAAAAGTAGAAATCCAGATATACAAATATATAATTTATATACCAATATCTATAAATATCTAATATGAATAAATATAAGTAAAAGAAATACATAATATAAAAATAATACATCTATTATTATAATAAAAGGTATTCTCTCTAATATATATCTATAAATATAATAAATAAAAATTTTAAAGGTAGATGTGAATAGAATTTTAACTATTGTTTAAATCAAGGGATGTCCTCTGTTTTTATAGAGGCAGGAGTTTTATTTTAAATACTATAAGTCTTATAAAAATGTGAATCGTAAGTTAGAAATATATAATAATTATATAAAGAGAAATTGCTAAACTATGAATATAAATTTAAATATAAACATAAGTAAGTAAAATGCAGATTTGTAATATAGAATATAAATAACATTATAGGGCACTATAAATTATAAATAGGAATAAAAATATAAAACTATGTAAATATATTCCAAAGGAAAGGAATTTTTTTGGCTTTTATTTAAGTAGAGGCAGATGTTATTTAAAATAAAACATAAGTGTTACAGAAGTAAAAATCTTGACAGGGGAATATATAAGCAATATGTAAAAATAGGTATAAAATAGATAAATAAGTGCTTGGAGTAGATATAGAATAAAAATTTATTTATAAATTGACATTGATAAAGATAAATGTATAAGTAAGCAATATACATTTATATTTATAATGCATATTGTGAATGTAAATATGAAAACATAAGGATATATATATTTGAATATTTTTTAGAAGAAAGGGTTGGGGTTTTTTTTGGTTCTTACTGGGTTAGAGGATGCCTCCCAGACCCAAGCTGCCACCTCAGCCGACTCAAGCAATCTGCAACAAGGAATCTGGGGGGCTGAGTTTTGCTTACCTGGGGAAAGCGTCAGCACTAGTGTTCAGGAGCCTCTGGCCAAGAGGGGCCGGCCATCTGCCTGCTGAAATTCTGCATTGCGCAGGATGCCTCCCAGACCCAAGCTGCCAGCACCGCAGAGTCAGGCTGGTTTGAGGGTCCCCAAATGTGTCCAGCAATCTCCCATCAGGAACCTGGGGTGCTGAGTTTTCTTCTTCTGGGAAAGGGCTGGCATTGGTGTTCAGGAGGCCTCGCCTGGAGTGGCTGGCTGCCTGCTGATATTTCTGCATTGCCAAATGTGCCTCCCAGACCCAAGCTGGCACCAGTGAAAACTCCAGCTGCTTTTGCCTCGGCACGTGTCTCCTGCCATCTGCCATCAGGAACCTCAGCTGCTGAGTTACACTTCCCTGTGTAATGGGCAGCACTGGTGTCCAGGGCCCAGGGGCCCTTACTGGCCAGCCACCTGCTCAAATTCTGCATTGCGCAGGATGCCTGCCCGACCCAAGCTGCCACCACCGCAGTGTCTGGCTGGGTCCCAAATGGCCCCAGCAATCTTCCATCACGAACCTGAGCTGGTGAGTTACACTTACCTGTGTCAAGGGCAGCATTTCTGTTCAGAGCCCAGGGGCCCTTCGTGGCCGGCCGCCTGCTGAAATTCTCCATTGCGCATGATGCCTCCCGAATCCAAGCTGGCACCTCAGCCGAGCTGAGCTCGTTTGAGAGTCCCACGCGACTCGAGCAATATGCCACCAGGAACTTGGGCAGCTGAGTTTTGCTTACCTGGGAAAAGGGACAGCACTAGTGTTTAGGAGCCTCTGGGCAAGAGGGGCTGGCTGTCTGCCATCTGAAATTCTGCACTGTGCAGGATGCCTCCCAGAACCAAGCTGCCACCTCAGCTGAGTTGAGCAATCTGCAGCAAGGAATCTGGGTGGCTGAGTTTTGCTTACCTGGTAAAAGGGTCAGCACTAGTGTTCAGGAGCTTGGGGCCAGCTGTCTGCTGAAATTTAACATTGCGCAGGATGCCTCCCAGACTCAAGCTGCCACCACCGTAAAGTCAGGCTGGTTTGAGAGTCTCAAGTGGCTGTAGCACTCTGCTCTCAGGAAACTGAGCTGGTGAGTTATACTTACCCGTGTAAAGGGCAGCATTGGTGTCCAGGGCCCTTAGTGGCCCGTAGTGGCCTGCTGTCTGCTGAAATTCTGCATTGCTCATGATCCCTCCCAGCCCCAAGCTGCGACCTGTGCCTAGTTGATCTTGTTTGAGACTGCCAAGCACCTCCAGCAATCTGAAACTAGGAACCTGGGCTGCTGAGTTTTGCTTACCTGGGAAAAGGGATGGCACCAGTGTTTAGGAGCCTCTGGTCCAGAGGGGCCGACTGTCTGCCACCTGAAATTCTGCATTGCACAGGATGCCTCCCGGACCCCAGCTGCCACCACCGCCAAGTCAGGCAGGTTTGAGGGTCTCAAATGGCTCCAGCAATGTCCCATCAGGAGCCTGGGGTGCTGAGTTTTCTTCTTCTGGGAAAGGGCTGGCATTGGTGTTCAGGAGGCCTCGCCTGGACTGGCTGGCTGCCTGGTGATATTTCTGCATTGCCAAATGTGCCTCCCAGACCCAAGCTGGCACCAGTTCCAACTCCAGCTGCTTTTGCCTCGCCACGTGTCTCCTGCTACCTGCCATCAGGAACCAGGGTGTCCAAGGTACGCTTTCTTGAGAAAAGGGCTGGCCTTCATGTTCAGGGGCAAGGGGCTCTTAGTGGACGGCTAGGTCCTGAAATTCCCCATTGTGCCGGATGCCTCCCACATCCAAGTTGCCACCTGTGCCGAGTTGAGCTGGTTTCAGACTCCCAAGCGCCTCCAGCAATTTGAAATCAGGAACCAGTGTTGCTGAGTTTTCTTTACCTGGGAAAAGGGTCAGCACTAGCGTTCAGGGGCCTGTGGCCCGGAGCGGCCAGTTGTTTGCCTTCTGAAATTCTGCATTTCGCAATCTGCTTCCCAGACCCAGTTGGCACCTATCCCAACTCCAGCTGCTTTGGCCTCGGCACGTGTCTCCTGCTATCTCCCATCAGGAACCTGGGCTGCTGAGTCAGGCTTACCTTAGAAAAGGGCTGGTGTTCACGTTCAGGGCCCCGGGGGCCCTTCGTGGCCATCAGCCTGCTAAAATTCTGCATTGCGCAGGATGCCTCGCTGACCCAAGCTGCCACCACCGTAAAGTCAGTCTGGTTTTAGGGTCCCAAATGGCTCCAGAAATCGCAGCAAGGAACATGGGGGGCTGAGTGTTGCTTACCTGGTCCGCCCCCTCCTATGGGAGCTTCTTTTAATGGAAATAGACCAATTCCTTTATCCCATTCTTTTTTGATTTTTATCCTCTATAGCTTTCTTCCCGTACTTTTAGGAAGAAGCAGGAGAGAGCTTTCTTTTAACTGAACTTGTAGTGTTTCGAGAAGGTGATTCCTTTAGAAAGTTCCCCTGAGCAGCCGGAGCTGTGGTTACCAAGGGAACGGAGCTCAGGGCGGGACGGGGGAGCTGGGCACAGCTCAGGTTTCGGTCCTCCAGAGGCGGGATCTGCAGCCGGGATCGGCGGAGGGGCCGTTCCGGTGCAGACCGAGCTGGAGCGTGCATGGCTCCCGCGTGGCTCACGGGGGCTGATCCGGCAGAGACAAAGCCGGGACTGACGCCGGCTGCAGCGGAGGGAGCCGAGCAGAGTGAGAACAGACGGGACCCCGCTCCGTGCGGTGACCACGGTGCGCACGGCAGGACCCCCCCCCTCCGTCCCCCGGCACGGCCGGCGGAGCGGCCGCGGTCCAGGCGGTCAGACCGAGACAGCCCTAACCTCAGCCTAACCAGCCCCCCTAAAAACAGCCTTTTCCCCCAAGAGCAGCAGCACAACACAGCAACCCTAACAGCGAGACCAGACAGCAGCCTTCACACACCAGGTCAATGACAGAACCCTCAGAGACCAACAGACCCACTGCAAAAAGGTAGGGGTGACGTCTGTGGGCTAGACAGCAAGAGGTGGAATTCGGAGACGAGCACGTCTTTTTGAGTTTTTTTGTCTAGGACTTTTAAAGGTATTTAGAAGATTTTGGAAGGGACTTTTCAGGGTATTGTTGGGGCTTTTTCCAACCCATTCGATGATTCTTTAGCATATTTTCAAGATTATGGTCAGGGTCAGAGGAAACACCCTCTGAAAAGGCAGAGTTTTAGGACTGCAGTGGAATGCTTTAGAAAGGGGCCAGCGGTGGCACAGCGGGTCGGGTCCCACACTG